>NC_087251.1:27610000-30115000 GCF_037042905.1 Lytechinus pictus
CCCAGACCTGGGTATACCAATCCGTGTATAAAGCCTTTGGAATAATGTTTCTTTAAAAAATGAAATGGTAAAGAACTTAAGAAACATTTTTATATGTTTACTAGATTCTATCCACAGTAATCTTTCATGCAAGGTAGATTTGCCTCAGATATATATATATATATATATATATATTACACTGGTGATCGGGCGCTGATCCTAGAAGGGGGCGCAAAGGAGGCACATTCCCTCTTTTTACTAAAAGTTGTACACCTTGATGAGAAGTGACACCCTTCCCCGTCCCCTGGAATTGAGGATGCAAAACGGCCTGTTTTCTATAACGACCTGTTTCTTTTGCTTGTCTGAATTGTTTACGTCTTTGTTTTTTTTTTTTTATAACTCTTCTTGTAAAAAATCATCAATTTTATGTGCCCCCTTCCATCATGAAATCATCGTTCTGCCCCTGATAACGCATTACCCCCATACATGGGGCTGTTTCATAAAGCTGTTCGTAAGTTAATAGCTACTTTAAGAACGACTGGTGATCCTTTCTTACGCGCTAAACCATCGCCAATGAACATTTTGGTACATACCATTTACCACAAGAAATGATCACAAGTCGGTCTTAAAGTCGCTCTTAACTTACGAACAGCTTAATGAAAAACCCACATGACAATAAAGCCTCTCATGATAAGTTTAATATTTGTCTCAGACATAACAGAATTAGCATAATTATCTATTCATTTTGCAATTAGGGCCGTTTTCATTACAGACCAAGTAATATTTGAATAGACGCGTATTGATGGTTCTTTTCTAGTTAATTAAGAATGATTAATTTTGAAAGAGAACATGTTCAGCAAGTTGCCTGATAGTCTGAAGGTTATCTAGGCCTCAAGGTTCATTGATCTCGAAATTCGATATTCTAAATACATAAATTGTCTTTGCCAATAGTGGTCCCTATTTGATAAATGGTATAATCAAAGCAATGTAACGCGCTGGACTATAACCCTTACACTCTTAAAAATGTTGGGCAACATACGGTCCACACAACAATTGGTTAAAACTTTATCCAATTCTGGGTAGTTTTACACCAATAATGTGTGCTTTGGGTGAAAACTACACATTATTGGTGTAAAACTACCCAGAATTGGATAAAGTTTTAACCAATTGTTGTGTGGACCGTATGTTGCCCAACATTTTTAAGAGTGTACATGTATATAACTATCTGTGTAGGAATCCTGGATATGAGCTTTAATTTATAGTTGATAGGATACTGCTTGATATTACCTGGGGGCGATGTGACACCTCTCGAAATTCAGTGCAAATTTCGCGTTTCATGAATTTGTGTACACCATAGCAAATATTCATTTAACTTATAGCTATATCATTATAGCCTGGCTGTGGTGATATACATATAATAAGTAATCCATTTGAATATGTTTACAAGAAAATTTGACTAAAACAATAATATTGATATTAAAGTATTAATTCATCAATGGTAACCTATTTATAATTATGTAATATGATTATATACTGTACATTAGTATTATTTTCAATGTTAATGAGTTAACGTTTATTGTCACGACAATACAACTTGTACTATTATATAATTATATTATAACGTATCGAATTAAGTAATTCCATTAACTTTTTTGGTGTCACATTGGATAATCTTTTGAGTTTTAAGTACCATATGATAACTGTATTACATAAGATAAGTAGGAATACTGGTTTAATTTACAAACTTAAGCATAGTTTACTTCATAAAAATCTGATAACTCTATACCATTCCATAATTTTCCCTTATTGCAATACTGTCTGGGCTACCAATGTAACCTCATGTGAATTGGACTCAATATTCAAAATTCAAAAGAATTGTTTACCTAGCACCATCCGCACCTTTATTTAAGAAATTGTCTTTACTTAATATAGATGATATTAATAGGCAAGAACTCGCAATATTTATGTATAAGTACAAGAAGAGGTTATTACCCACTCCTTTTCAGATCTTTTTCAATACAATAATCAAGTTCATAATCATAATACCCGTTCTTCCAATAAATTTCATTTATGGTCTATCAAGTCTAGTCACGAAGCTAAATCATTGAGTTATGTAGGTCCCAAACAATGGAATGAGATTCCCCAAATAATAACTAATTCACAATTTATATCATCCTTTAGAAAACAGTACAAAATTTTTCTAGTAAATGATTATTAATTTTCGCAGTTGATATCAATGCATTACTTGTACCATATCTACCCCCCCCCTCCCTTCGATTCGTGTCTTTTTGTATTCTTTGTTGTTGTTTTTTCCTCCTTTTTCCTACATTGTATTTACTATAATGATATGACATTCTGTGTTTTTTTTACTTAATATTGTTGTCGTTTTACTATGTTTTTGCGATCCAGCCTTACAGGTTTCTTATAACCTTCATGGAAAGTCATGCAATTTACTTTATTATCTAATCACATTATTTGATGTTTCTTTGTATTTTTATCCTATTTTGCGAAATAAAGATTGAATTGAATTGAATTATTATAGAGAGAGCTTTTTGATAAAATGTTGAAAACGTTTGAAAATCTGAACCCGCAAATTGACAGCCGTAGATCTATATAATTATACTAACCCATCTTCCCCCTCTTATCTATACACATCTCCCTTCTTCTTCCTCATCCTCTCTTCCTGACCCTCTCTTCCTCCCCCATCCCCTCTCTCCCTCTTGCTTTCCAATTAACCGGTATTTCATTCAATTTTTTCCTCCCGACCTCCTTTGACTCTCCTTGTCCCCTTATATCCGTTTTATGTAATATTTCAATGCCACTTTTCTAGTTCAAAATTCAGAATTTAAAAGCACAGATGGTACGTGCTCAGAATAATAAAAATACGTTTTAAGGTAACTTGATACCAAGGCTATATATCTATCTTATCGGGAAAGGAAAGGGGGAAATGGAGGACGTTTCTGCATTTTCCAAGAAGAGGATAACAAAAAAAGGGGACATTGACTTACCTCATCTTATTTCATACTTGAGCTCTAGACCTTGGAGAAAAATTCCATTAAGATAATTGTCTTAGATCGCGATGAAATAAGATCTTGAGAGCGAGACATATTAAAACCATATATTCCGTTTATCCTCGTTCATTCAACTCTGAAAAATAAAGTCTTCAAATGTCAGCTGGTAAAAATATTGCGGTTTGTGAATTAAAACTGTGACTACTAATAAAATATACTTTCCATATTTCATTTTTTATCCTGACTGAAACTCTCTAAAATATGATTAAAAAAAAAAAAAAAATTTCTTTATAAACACAATAGTTGTCATTTGAATAAAATCGTTATCCCATTCCAACATTGAGGCAGATTTATTGCTTCTTTAAAATTGTGCTTATCACCTGGACTAAGAAGTGATACACAGGCATCTTGTCGGTGACTTTCACCGACAGATTTGCTCTGAGCCAATCAGATGCAAGGATTTCAGCCGCTTGTAACAGCTAGAATGTGAAAATCACTTACTATTTTGTTTCGTGAAATGCTCCCCTGGACGGAGGAGGTTTTGAGGAATCCAGGGAAGAGTCATGACAAGTACCTGCACTTTCTAAAATAACTGGATTTTTCTTTCTGAGTAATATTGATGTGAATTGAAAAGGTGGAAGAAATTACCTAGTAATGACTTCATTTTCTTCTTTATTAAATCATTAATTGTCCTTTATGGAACTTTTATAACAGATTAGCATTTGACGTTAATTTGAATTCTACCAGTATATGAGCATTATTTGTAGCACGGAGGTGTTGGTTTCGCTTTGCCAGCCTCATCACCTCAATTACCAAGAGGGAATCAGTTATGGATGGTGAGAAATTATTACCCCCTTAGTACTATAGTAGAGCACTTTCTTAGGAGTGAATGAACTGAATATCATTCACATTAATGCATTATTTGGCAACAAAGTGGAACCAAGATACAATATCTCTAGAACTTATTAGTGACAAGTGACACATGCATCCTATCTTTTAAGTTAGTGTGGTATGAGTTCAATTTAAACATACACTAATGAGAGTGTGTGAAACTAGAATGTAATGAAATGAAATGATAAAATGATGAAATAAAGCAACCTAACAAAAAGGTCAAATCGATGTCATACAGAATGATCTTTCGATCATTATACTTTATCCAACATGCCTATAATTATAATTTCAATTTGGCACCCGCATTATATGAGGTGCACCTATCACGTCTGGAAAGCATCTACTCTGAGTTGAAATGGTCTTTTGGTGGAGAAATTGATGCTACTTTTTTAGATTGTGAGCGAAATTCGTGTAAGGGGGGATTTAGAAAGGATGATTATGATTGACCTCTTTTGTCTTAATTATGAAATTATACAATAATATCTGGATTGGAACTTCACATCTAACACTGATCGTGAATATTGGTAACACCAGACGTGCTATTTTGAATAATTTATCTCTCTTTTTTTTCTTCTGTCTTTCTATAACTGTCACCCTCTCTCGGTATTTATTTACCTCTTTCTCCACCTTTCCCCTTTATAACTCTATTTTCTTTCTCTTGTTTATTTCTCTCTCTCTCTATCTCCCATTTTGTTCTGACATTTCTCTCCTCGCTCTCAATTGCCCTTGTCTTATACTCGTTCACCTTGAATGGTGCGCCTCTCTTACAATTTAACTTATAATATTTTTGCCTTTTATTTTACCCTTTCTGGTCCCCCTTCCCCATCTCCCTATATAACTCTCCCCTTCTCGCTCTCTCTCTCTCTCTGTATTTTCTCTTTCTCTATCTGCATCCCCTCCTCTACTTCTCCCCATCCCTTTTAACCCCTTTAATTCAATATCAAGAGAAGATACCATTTCACACCCTTTTCCCCGATATGTACCATATATCCAAGCATTTTAAACATCGAACATGCATTATGAGCCCGAGGTTAAAACTTTGAATATTGACTTTCATATGTACAGTATATCCCTTTCTATAATTTTTCAGTTTGTTACGAATACTCCCTAGCCCACTTCAAGCGTCTTGACATGCTTGAAGGGATGGGTTAAGGCATGTAAAGAATGTCACGTGATTATTTCCTTGTACGTGAAAACCTCGCCGTGGTGTCGACTGTATGGAGGAAACTATTCCACATGAAACGATGGACTTGATTTTCTTCTTGTAATAAGATTATCGGTGATGAGGGTTTAATGGGCGACAGTCGTAGCACAGAATGCGCCAGAAAGCGGCACGAACTTCTTCTGATGTTTCAGGAGGTATTTCGACGGGGTTTCATGAAGTTGGTATCAAAAGAGGTCATTATCGTGGCGAGGCTGTAGTAGCCTCGTTCAGACCTGGGATCATGGTCGGAGTAAAATTATATTATGCATGGATTAAAATTTCAAAGATATTTATCTTATCACGAGCCAGACGTGTTTTGGTAGGAGGGAAATTCGGAGGAAGCCCAGACGGAGTATAGTCGGAGTATTGCCCGCGCGTCTAGACAGAGTTACTCCGACCTTCATCCGACTAAGATACTCCTGGAAACCAGCAGGTAGGAGGGAGGGAGTTGATAAATATCTTTGGGATTTTAATCCATGTTTATCAGAAATTTACTCCGACTACACAGGTCTGAACGAGGCTACTGTCTTATCACGCTTTTCATAATCTCTTATCACAACAGGTGAGCGACAATTGCATTGAGGAGATTAGCCCGCAATATATAACGATAAATATGGCTTTTTTTTAAAGAGGGAAACCAAATAGTTTCGATAAATGATTTGTCAAAATTTCTGCTGAATCTGTCGGCATTTCGTTGTTGTTTATGCTTGAATTCCCACGTAAAACTTGTTCTAATGCTTGTCAAGACATATTTACACGTATAAAGCGATAACCAGAAAAACAACGAAATAAAAAGAAAAAAGAATTTTGCTAGTGTGTCGTTGGATAAAGTAATACAATAAATTACAGGCAAACATAGCAAAATGTAAACTGTGCATGTCTACATTTTAACGACATTAAACTCAAGTGAGCAAAATTGTGGGCAATGGAGCGACCAAAAGAAAATTCGATTCTAATTCCCAAGATAGAAAAGATTAAAAAGACGCATTGAAGCGGTAGGATTTATAAGTCGATGAAATTCTGAAATATTACTGAAGTATCATCGAGCCGTAAGACAATTTGTCTCAATTCTGCATTAAACCATCAGTCAAAAGGCGGGATCCTTTGCAGCATAACTTTTAATAATGAAACAACATCCACCACTACCACATGACATAATAATGTTGGGATCGTATAAATGCGAAATGCTCTGCTTCAGCAACTGCAGTTTCTAATAAGGGTATAAATTGAAATGGATATACACTTTCTTCATGTTTTAATCATTCTTAGATTGATGGTATAGTTGTCTTACGGGAAATCAGCCGAGAAGATAGAGAATTGTATCAGCAAGAGATGCTGGAAATGGGGCGATAAAAAAACTCTGAAACTATGTCACAGTCGAGCAGAGCGGATGTAGTCACATGATTTTATCAATTTCGTCACGAAATGTGTAATGAAGGATCTCTAACTCTCAGTAGACCAGATAAATCACGTAGACTTATTTTGATTGCATGATATAAAAAAGGATATGTATTTCTCATCTCATTCTCCCCGTTTTCAATATTTCTCTCTCTCTCTCTCCTTCCTAATCCTCTCTCTATACCCTCCCCGAATCCATCCATTCCCCTCACCCCCCCCCCCTCTTTCTCTTTGGCTCTTTAGATCCATTTTGTACTCTCATTCCTCTCGACTCAATTGTTGCAAAAACAGCGTCCTCAAATGTGTTTTACTCGATTCTACTACAGGGAATGTTAACACTGCAACGCAGAACGCTTTCAAAAACATAAAATACGTATTGCCAAATGCTCTTCATGTCAATTAGCAACCAAGAAGATTTTGTCGGAAATTGGTGAATCAAAACAGCAGTTTCGTCCTGGACTTTGGTCAAAGTAACGACGAATTTGCATATTATCGTCAGCTCCAAAACCAAAGACGAACTGCTGTTCCGGTTCACCAATTTTCGACAAAGAATTCCCACCTGCCATTGTCAGCTGATGAACATTTTCAATCCGTTTACTGTTTTCTGAAATTCGTTTTGCGTGGCGGTGTGAAAACTCGCTACAATGTCGTCTTCTGACACAGTTGGTGTTCAACTTCTCCAACGCACCTATAACCTCTTCAAGAAACAGACTCAACGCCCCAGGGAGCAAAATGTAAATGCTTTGTAGGACTTGTAACAATTTTTTTTGTGCTGCACTCTAAAAAATACCGTCTGGTAACCCAATTCGTCTCTCGTTGAATGCTCAAAAACTGTCATTTTAAAGTCAAGTGTGCTCTTTCTTTTTTTTCTCACTTTCTTTCTACTCAAAACTCAGAACAAAGAGTTATTTTTTAATGTTTCTTTTGTAAAGATATTTGATCCTTGTTTCTCCTTATGGGTTTCTTGAATGCCCGCTTTAGGTGAAGTCTGTTGGACCGCCACTCTTACTTGTATAAGATTGCCTTTAGGCGGTCTTCAGTTGAACCAAGGGAACATACCACGTCGTGCATTGAAGAAGTTTGTTATTATCTCTGATGAAATACTCCGGTAAAGTCAGTGTGCGCCAATTGATTGAATGAAAAGAGAATCTTAAAAAAATTTCCCCTCATGTATCTACACATTGATGTTTCTTTCATTAATAAGATTTAGTAAAAAGGTCATTGCAATGGTGGTATTCGTTTTCCCATTGTTAGATACATGGCACATGAAATAGATTTACGGTAGATATCGAACTAGTTTCTCTCCCCTGTATGTCTGGTTCATACTAAACCGTGCTGCGAAATCACGTTCCTTCTTTGACATTCAGACGTGTGTGCCATATATATATATATATATATATATATATATATATATATATATATATATATATATATAGGTATGCTATGATGATGTTGGTGTCTGTTTCTCTTTGTTGAATATGCCAGAGACAGGAAACGGATCTGAAGTAGAAATGAAACCAGTCTTTCTTTCTCTGTCCCTCTTTCTCTCTTCTAAAGAAGAAAAACAAGAAAGAAGAAAAAGAGGGGAAAGAAGAAGAGGATGAGGACAGTGGTGGTGGAGTTGGTGGAGCGGAAGAAAAAAGGAATATAAGAAAATGAAGAAACGAATAAGATCACAAACCGTCTTGCAGCTTGTCTCCACATTCGGTAAATCTTCCGTTCACCTGTTCGCTTGGTCAATGAGATGCGCAATTCCCCATTTGTCTTTACCTCATTCTATCTAGCAGGGACGAAAGGTGGTTCTTGCACCAGTTTCACAAGGGAAATCTACTCTGATTTCAGGTTACTTTTAGAAGTGGACAAACTTAAGATGAATGTATCAATTAAGTTTTGACGAAAAAAACATTAAGGAATAACAGATTTGTGCATTTTCTAAGTTTTACTTTTTATGACATCACATGCAAGAATCTTCCCTATGATGTCTAATTCAAATTCCATGAAGTACTATTATTGCCATAAATTTCAGACCAGCCTGTGTCTCTTCCCCCGACTACGGAAGAATTCATATTTCTAATCCCGCGATTACACTTTAG
Organism: Lytechinus pictus; assembly: GCF_037042905.1. NCBI lineage: Eukaryota > Metazoa > Echinodermata > Echinoidea > Temnopleuroida > Toxopneustidae > Lytechinus > Lytechinus pictus. Next base: position 27,618,577 of record NC_087251.1, read on the forward strand.
ATCAGTAATACTCCCCTGTACCATGGCATGAAATCACACCTATGCGGTTTGGTGGTATCTAAAATGCCTAACGCGAAGTAAAAATAAACCCTGAACAAGAAATTTGCCATGTTTTCTTGATTGCTCTGTTACTTGAAGTGATTCAGCTAGCAATTTGTTTTCTAGAAGATGAACAAATGTGACATGAATGTATATATTTCAGCGAAAATACATATATATATTTCTTCCTGATGGTAACTTAATTGAATGTATAATCTTCTATAACCTTCACGTGAACTATTTTTCTATTTCTGTTACAATTTAGTATTTCACTTTAACTTTTTCTGTTACGATTTAGTATTGATTTCAATACTCAGACTGAGGTGATTCGTTAACTAGCAGCAGTGTTTGTTAGATTATTGATTACAGAAGATACATACATTAATGTATTCTACTGAAATGACATTAATTATAACTAGATCATTTAACCTAAAATACTAGTAATTACATTAATCTTTAAAAAGATATATAATCTAACTTCTGACAGCCCTTTTATCAAATGGGTGGTATGTTCTATTTTCTAACATCGACAGCCACTCAACCAACAAAGTTGACTCACCGCTAAATATAATTATTGACTTTCTCTGTTTATTTTTTTATTCAAAGCTCCGGTTACAGCAGATACTTTAAAACCGAATTCGTCATGGATGTACAAATAAAAACAACAAGCAAATAATTCAAAACTTTTTCCCTTTTCCGTTCTACTCCAGAAGTTCTGTTATCACCTGTTTAATGCTAGCAGCAAGATACTCTTCGTGAAATTCTTAAATAGAATCTAATGTACTATGTGTATACTCGATCGCACGGCTTTTTTTTAACACAAGAAGATATCGAACCCTTGCGGGAAAGCGCTGCTTAAAATGAAAGCCTCACACCGGAATGGTTTTATCGACAAATTTATCCCCAGAGGTGTATTTAGGCACCGCTGGATGAGAAACCCTAATGTTCGGGACGGGGGACGTTTTGAATCTTTCTGCTGGAAAGCAGATGTAATTGCGCAACGACCTACAATCGGTAGCATTTGGATACCCTAGGCCTGATTTATAGATCAACCGTGAGAGGAACGACTTGAAGAAAGGTCAGGTGCACTTTATTCTTGGATATCTTAATAAACTAGAATACTTAACCATTTCCCTTTTCATCAAGAAAGTAGGCCAATGTAATGTTAGTGACGTTTATGGTGAGATGTAGGGCGAGGTGGCTATGAAATTTTCATAAATGCTTTTGAATGGCGCGACCTCGAATTTCATCATCATGAGTGAAAACGGGAAATGACCGTTGATAATTAATCTGAACATAGTCTATAAAAGGGAGACACAGAATAGACAGAGCTGTGGAGAAGAGGGGTGTAGAGGGGTTTGGGGTTGCATAGTGACTATGTATTATGCTCTCAACTAAAAGCGCCAATTTCATTTTATTACGTCGTGAAAATATGTTATACGGTAGGTTTATTGTCATTTTCATACATTGAATGAAACAGTAGCCAAGTGTCACAAGTGTCAGTGCATCTTTTCTTTACCCTTTTTTTAACAATAAAATCACATTACTTACTAACATATGCATCGATTGAAATGGTGGTATGTTGTCGTTTCAGTTATTCTTCAGCAAAAGACTTTGAGTATATGTTTAACTAATTCTAACCCTATTGAACACAAATCTGCTTAAGAATAACTAAATGCTTCCAAAAATACTCCATCGTTTGTAAAGGAGTTTCTGTATGAAACGAATATACAAACTTCTTCATACATTTCCTCGTTATGATTATATATCCTTTACTTTTTGTAGAAATAAATGCAGAGATAATAAAAATAAATTAAGGTGTCGACTGTCGTATTTTTTTTTCAAATCCCAAATCTTAAATTGATACCGATTCGTAATATTTTATTTCAGATGATTTCAACATGAGTCTGTTTTCGACCCAAAAAATGTTGCAACGCCTTTCTAGAGGATAGAGAGCCCACATACTTTAAAAATTAAAAATCCAGCAACCATATTACTATGGTTATCCTGATTGATTTGTTTACATTCATACCGATGTCTGTTTCACTGCCTCTATACCCTAAGGAAATCATATTTATAAATAGCATGTTGAGATGACGAAAATAGATGGGTATGATAGCTAGCATTATAAGGCGGGCCTAATAAGGGTGACCCCCGCGGCTTGCCGTTCCGTCTTTCAATTCACTGCTCTCCCTCTCGATCCGTCTTTTACTGCAAAACGATGAGGCTATTTCCTCTGGATATTTCTAGATTTATGTTGATATGTTGATAGCCTCAAGCGGCTAAAGATCTAAAAATGTGATCCAATACTTCTGTATAACGTATAAAAGACGGTTGGCAGGTGTCTAATACTAGTGGTAGGAGATAGAATCACGTGAAAATTAACTGATAGAGTGTACTAATGTCAGTTTTAGATAATTATTTATGACCTAAATGTCATGCATATAAAACGCAAATTTACTGGTGTAGAGGTGATGTCAGCATTTATTTATTTTTTGTAAGCGTTTTTAACTCTGAAATGCTGCATTATACTAGGGCTAGTGTCAAGCGAGAGGCAAATGAAACGTAAACTATAATGTGCAAACAAAGAAACAAAAAATACATTCTTGTATTTAATTTCTTGTACCCCCTAGGAAAAAAAAGGTCAGTGATATCGTGAAGGAAAATGTATTCATTAATTTTGTGCGAACAAAGCAACCGATTACTAGAAACAAGTGGATATTCTCTCCATCGCTTGCTTCGCTCACTTGTTCAAACAGAATGACTGCAATAGTCATGTATAATTAATTTGAGACTCTTTAAAGAAAATGTATTATTTAGATATCTCATTTTCCCTCGTATACGCTCAAATATCGGATTTTAAAAGAAACACAGAAAATATACATATATTCCATAGGTTTCGGAGAGCCATATTGAATATATTTTGATGACGAAATTACAATTTCGCCAAGTGTTTGTCGTTTTCCGGCTGCGCTGACAAGCAAGATGGAATAAAGTTGTCTGAATTTGCAAACCTGTCCCTCATTCATTCGGTGTACATGTATCAATATCTACAACAAACAATTTATAGACAAGGGTCGAGAAGGGGCAATTTTTGGTTAATGGGAGAACTCGAAGGTGACCTTGACACCTATTAGACATCCTATACATAATAATCGGATGTCAATCTTCTTTTAGTTAAAGCAATATGTTTTTGTTAGAAGCCCTTGGTCAAACAATAAACAAACAATAATAAACAAACACTCATCTCCAAATTAAAAAGATATTTGTTCGGATCACACACGGGCTTTTATGATTTTGTATTTATAATTGTATTGTTCTTCACGGAGGTTATCAGTGAAGACGTATAAGGTTTCGCTATTACTCTTCACCTTGTCGCATACATGGTATAGTTGTTTTGTCCAGCTGATAATAAACGTAGTCATGGTAATTTAGATAAAGAGTGTACCGAGGAGCGTCACGGTCATAAACAGTAGCCATTTCATCCACTTACTCTCATTCATTAACGAGTGAATAATGCCAGATTGTTTTTTTTTTCACGATGTAGGCGATACCCATCCCATCTCATCGCTGCGCCATGTCAGTATCATTAAGCTATTGCATAGATGTGAATTATATTCTCGTCACTTTTCCGCTTTATTCTATGAATTTTGAAAGAGTAATATTCTAAGTTTACATGTAGATAGAAGATATAAGTGGCATTGGAGCTGAATTCCGTTGTGAAATCATTTCTGGTCTTTTTTTATGATAGCGATGCTAACTGCATTGTGTATTTCTCTAGTGATTCTGATCCTTAGTAACTTTGAATCTGACTGGATGCACGGGAACTTCAAGGTCTAGTTTAACATCGTACTCGGCGAGAAGAAGGAATCACTTCTGTCCTTTGAATGTTCATGCCAGTCAGTCAGATCTTTGGCAAAGTTTAAAGAGCCTTACTGACTTTAGATGAAATTCAGGTGATAAAGTGATGTTGATAACCCAAACGTATTCTTTATTACCGCTTCTTTACTCACAAATGTCTTGAGTCGATACCCAAAATACCGTAAGACACCGAAAGACACCTAAGTAACGGAGGACACTGAGATCATCACTAATCAGAATGAACACGTGCAAAGATTACATATTATTTATAAAAAGAATAGAACTGGGAATCGCCTTTGTTTTTATTACGACAACCCTGCTCTTTATTCTTGGCTGTCCACGATTCCGACAACGCCATCACATTTTCCCATTCAACCTCGCTCTTGCTGATCTGGTTGGTGTAGTAATCTACGTCATTGTCGAGGTAAAAAGGATAAGGAATCAGGTGAGGTATTCCCTATCTTCGTGACATGATTTTTGTTTTCTTTTGATGTTCTCCAAAATAATGTTTCTCAGGAAATGTCTTTGTGTGTGTGTGTGTTTTAGAGATGGCAAGAAAGGTTAAAACAGGAATGACATTTTTCCCCCAAGGAGTAACCTCTGAAGCCGTATGTTTCATATTTGTGTGTAGGCCTACTGTTGATCGAAAAGAAATTATGAAATAGAGTATGGAAGTGATAATGTCATATTTTATCGTGACAGCATCGCATTCATTGCAAACGTGAATCCTACAATCAGGTTTTGTCCAGCGGTTTGTGCCTTAAACTTGCGTTGTTAGCGACCATTGCAATCTGAGATGCAAATTTGAAACTGCTTTTTTTTTATAGATACGTCATGCCTCTCTACCCCATGGTACCAGTGATCTGTCCTCGATCGACTTCAATTAAATTAAGATTTAGAAAACAGTTGTTTCAATGAAATATTTCAGGATATTGCCCAGTAGGATTTGGCTAATGCGATTTATTTATGTATTTTCTTTATTCATCAGAAGAATATAGCGCCTCTGGGAATCCAATAAACAAGGAGAAAGTTTGTATGCGTACTTAGAAGATGTAATAATTTTCCATTCATTAATCTGTAATCGTAATATGAAACTATGAGTGTTATGTACTTTGTCTTTCACAGGTGGGGAGTCCGGTAATTACCGATGTCCTCATACCCGCGGTATATTCTTCACTTCTGGTGTCCAATATCAGTGTCCTATTAGTAGCTGTTTACCGATTCATCACCATCAAGGTAGATCCTTTCGGCGTCAAGAACATCATCACCACCACCCGATGTGTCCTTTGTTGCATCGGTTCCTGGATCTTTGCAGGGTTGCTGGCCCTCCTATACAAGAGAACTCTTCACTATCACGTGATTCCGTTCTACACCACCACCATATCCCTAACAACGACCTCCATATGTTACGTTTTCATTTACCGCTCCGTTGCCAAGGTGTCTTCTGATGGCAACAGCCAGCTGGACGAACGCAAGAAGGAGAACCAACGGGTCTTGCGAACATTCTTGATGATTCTTGGCACCACTGTTTTCTTCTCGCTGTACCCCATGGGCTTGTGGTTATACCTCAGTCGAAATTTGATGTCTGATCTCAGTCCGTGTTATATCCTTACAGAGGAGTTAGTCATCACGACCAATTGGATATCCAACTGCATCATCTACTGGTGGAGACTCAGGGAGTTTCGCGACATGATCTTTGTTTGGACAAGGCGTTGTAGCGCCACCGTACGTGCTCATGCAGTTGTATCTTAACTGATCTGAGCAAAAATAAATCTCTTAACTTTACAACTCAACGTCGATCGGTCGATTATTAAATTATGTGATTTCCAAAGATCAAACGGATACAGCTAACGGTTACAGTAGGCAACGGTATAAGCTATCATCGTTGCGTATCTCTCATCTCCTTAGATCCTGCACGGGATCAATAAAGAAATATACCTCACAAAATATAAAAAAATATCTATAACGAAGAAACAAAACGATGTAAAACCCACGATGGATTGCACATATTGGGAGGAAGAAAGAAACAACTGATTATACTTTTTCCCCAATAGCCCAACCTAAGTTTGTGTTATGTAGGCGTACCTACACTACATAGGCCGTGGGTTCTTGAATTCGTTCAATTGGCTTAGTGTACGAAACTGATAGAATAACCAACAGAACATATCTTTTCATGCCAGTAGTCATCATATTTCTTTGATAATCCCACAAATATCAATTACTTGGAATATTACTCGGGAATTTCCAATAGGAAACTAAACTCTTGATCAACCGTTGCACAAATTTGATGTATTATGTACATTATATCTCGATATTATCATTCATGTTTTCTCCTTTTTTTCAGAAGAGTGTGCCCCTAATTCCGCCAGACACGCCACGGTGTTAGCTGGAGAGCCGACATGTCATGAATAGTTCCTTAAGTAGTCTAGATTACCCCCAATGTGTACAGATTTAGCATGCGTGGGCAAGGCGCGGTTCAAAATATAATTGGACGCCCTTAAGGCCGTTCTCAATTTCTTAACCCGCCGAAATGTTAGTTTTTCATCATCCATGCTCGTTCAGGATTTACATTCTCTAATCCCATCTCATTGTGTTCTAAGCAACTTACACTCTAAAAATATTTAGCCAATATTGGTTGGAGAGAGCACACGCATGTTTGTCATGTTTGTTGGATAAAAAAAAAATCGTTTTGAATTGCGTGAAAACATACCCAAGAAACATGTTTTCTTTTGCCAGCAATATCCATGCTCTTTTTATCCGATACTGGGTAAATTTGTTACCCAACTTTTGTTTACAGTGTGAAAAGGTTAACATGATTAATGTATTGGAATTTCAATAAAGCGATCCATATTCAACCTAAATACAAATTTTGTAACAGATGTTTATGCAGAGGAAATGTACAGGGTTATATTTTCTACATTTTTTCACGATTGTAATTTTACTGGATACATGTTTATCTAGCTCTTACTGATATCGAAATAACTTAATAATTTCCTGTCGTTCAATCAGAAAGTCAATAATAATTATCAGCATGAGTTGTTAAAATATTTTTATCTTCGATATTTTGGTTCTATTTTTTCGAAAGAAACAAATTCTTTATAAAAACAAGTTTGGAAATAACATTCAGTGGCCCGTGTCCTGACTCCGACTTTAACTATAGCTAGACAATTGCCATACAAATCTCCAACACTAACAGTACATATTAATTTACCGCCTGAATTGACACTCAAATCATTGACTGATCAATAACTAAAATAGTTTTATTCACCATTAACATATGAAGAAAGAAAACAGTAAACACACAGACAAAAGAATATACGATGTAAAGAAAATTGTGGAATTGTCGGCTTCCTATAACTTTAGCACGCAGTTATATCATAAACTAGGTTAAATTGGATTTCAGAATAGGGACTAGTGAGCTCAAATAGGAGAAATATTCATACATTCGAGGACGCAATTTAATATTTTCCTTTCAACGAACGGAATAAACTACCCATGAAGATGAAAGATACAGAACCATGAATAGAGCCGCAAAGAATTTACAATTTGTACATCTTGACAGCTGTTGAGCTGCTTGAAGTATCAGCTTTCCAAAACAAAATTCATTACAGCTAACTAGATTTTAAATTCTTCCAGTGAATATATTTCTTTGAAACAAACGTAAGAATTGGAAATAATGTGAAAATATCATGTATACATTAATTTATAGAATTCTTAAAACGGTTGTCTTTTTATTACTACAAAAGGTTTAGGTAAAAATTGCAGATTGTGATACGTTGGTGTAGGATTTTTATGCCCCCGCAGACGAAGTCCGGAGGGGGCATTAAGCGTTGCCCCTGTCCGTCCGTCCGTCTCTCGACTTGGTTTCCGCGCAATAACTCCAAAAATATTTAATGGATTTTAAATTGTTTTGATGTGTAGGTAGATGAAACCAAAATACAGGCTAAGTTCGAATTCGGAGTCCGCAGGTCAAAGGTCACGGCTCATTAAATATGCGAGTTGGTTTCCGCGCAATAACTCGAAAAATATGAAATGGATTTTAAAAATTGTTGGTGTGTAGGTAGCCTATCCGATATGCGTCGGGCTAGTGGGCAAACTACTGACGGGCGAGGGCTTCGCCCTCGCCCGTCAGTCTGCTTCGCGCGACCAGTAACTTACCCACTATAGCCCGGCGCATATCAGATAGGCTATAGTGTGTAGGTAGATGGCACCAAAATACAGGCTTAGTTCGAATTCGGAGTCTGCAAGTCAAAGGTCACAGCTCATTAAACATGCGAGTTGGTTTCCGCACAATAACTCGAACCATATTTAATGGATTTTAAAGATTTTTCGTGTGTAGGTAGATGACACATAAATACAGGCTAAGTTCGAATTCAGAGTCCGCAGGTCAAAGGTCACGGCTCATTAAATATGCGAGTTGGTTTACGCGCAATAACTCGAAAAATATTTAATGGATTTTAAAGACTTTTCGTGTGTAGGTAGATGACACCTAAATACAGGCTAAGTTTGAATTCGGAGTCCGCAGGTCAAAGGTTACAGCTCATATATGCGAGTTGGTTCAAAGGTCTAAACTTGTTAATTATATGTATGCATATTGGTTTCTGCACGATATTAAGTTCAATCATATTGAATGAATTTCTGATCGCGTTAAGCGGGGACATATGTGTCCTTCGGACACGTCAAATTTCTAGTTTGAATATTTGTTTTTATTGAGTGCTTATGTAAAAAATGAAAAATGTGGATACATCGAGAAATTACTAAGTAACAAGTAAGTAACAAGATTTTAAAGACGGTGGATAAAGTAATTTCATTGAAATTGAATACTGGTAAGCGAGCGATGATTGAGACTGGTTTTTTTTTCGCCTGATTTGTAACACACATTGCAATGATTCAAGTAATCGTAAGAATTTGATTTTTTAACATAGATGACAAAGAATTTCATGTAATACTTCTGAAATAGTTTTTACATGCACCAATTCACTCACACACCCACAACCCCTCCCCACACACAATATATATATTTGTTACAGAGATCACAAAATATTCCAGAGGCTTGTCCTTTGCCGCTCAAAATATCACTTTATTCAGTGATAATATTATGTTAGTGGGATAGCTCGTTGACAGGTGTACAGGGGCAGATGTTTTAAAATTTTGAATAAAACTTATTTCTAAAGTAATCGAGTGGTGTTTATTAGAGATATGCGTGAATTCAATTAACGAAACGAGAGAGTTTACGCATAAGATCAATTTAGAGATATTTTACGTTTCCCTTGAGTGTGATAATGAGAAACAAAGTTACGAGTATAGATGAAAAGGAAAATGGTATATGGCACCTTCACTTTCTCGTTATACGACGAGCATCATGTCATCATCAGGAAAGTTGAAAGAAAAACATGCATGTCAACATTTCACGCATGTCAGTCATTACGCTTGAATGGGCGCCCTGGGGAAACATCGCTAATAAAGTAAAAAGAGAGAAGAAAATGGGGTGAATTAATATTACTAATGTCCCCTTGCCAAGTCACGAATTACTAAAGAGCATCTCACTATATACGTGTGGGAGAATTAGAACGGAGAACAAGATGGCTGCCATGCCCAAGGCGTTAAGTTTCAATCTAGTTATTCCATACAGATCGCCTCATGTACTCGGAAAATAATGCCAGTTTGACGCGTATGGCTGTATATTATCTCATTATACGTGTATTAGATTAGTACTTCTGACATTTAGGTGATTTTCATGTTACATGTTACCTCTACTCGATTTCAAAGACTACGTATGATGTAAAGCTTCTTTAAATTGATATTGTGTATAAGTACTTGTCTTCTTAGTCCTCTAAGACGAAAATGGCCTGAGAAATCATAAAATTTCGTATTTGAGGTATAATTTTTCAAGGTCATCATGTCAGGTGTCACTTTGATACACTGTAAAACATAAAGTGCTGAATTCAGAATTTTTTGAGCTTGTATGGTGACTATACACTTCGGTGTGTTTATTTTCAACAGACTGGGTGCTAAAACATCGCGTGATGTTGGCTTACTACATTCAGCAACTAAGGTGTGTAAAGCACCCTGAGTGCTGAAAAGCAGCACCCGAGGTGTAGTCCCAATACAGGCTCATAAAGTGATGAATTTAGCACCGTATGTCCCAGAAAGAGAATCTTTAAATTTTATTTCATGATGTTGAATTATTCTATCAAGTGATTATTGTACTTCGGAATTAACGGTACATTGATTTCTCCAGAATATTTTTTCTAAAATTACCTCTCTCCAAACTTGGAGAGAAAGATTCTTGACGTAGATGAGAGATTGTTTAATTACTCTCTTCATTAAAATATCAATTTTTTCGAACAGTCATAGATAAATTATGGACAATCGTGTGTGAGTTTGATGGTTTGCCATTAATAGACACGCAAATCAATTTAGTCAAACATTTTTGTGACGGTTATTCAAAATTAATGCTATGTCCTAGTTTTTAAACATGTATTCTGATTTTGTTGATTTGGAATATGAATCATTCAAACAGATATACACATTTACCTCCAACTTTTGATTATTGCATGTAATTATTTCAAATCTTTAATATTTGATTTTAATCACACTCATTGAATTAAATAAAGATTTTTCTTGTCAGCATTTTTTCATGGATTCCTTCGATATACATTGTAATAAAAAACCCATTCATTTTATTTTATTTATTGTACTTTCACTGATGATTATCATTTTTATGTTCTGAGTTATTGTTGCTGTGTTTCTTTCTGTGCCAAATGCTTTTTATCGTTTAATCGCCATATTTTTTTACAATTGCACACCTACACTGTTAGAAAATTTATCCTTAAAATAAAAGAAGTTCCTGCAGCAGAGTCTCGAGAACCCCTGTAATCTTACCAGATTGCGTAATCTTACAGGAATTTGGTATTTGGTGTATGTAACCTTACAAATTTCCTTAAAGAAAACACCCTTTCCCCTTTTTAAACAGACCTGTTCTGTTAAATTGCAGGAAAATTCCTGCTTTATGAATTTACAAAATGATTCTGTTATTGCTTTCTGTAAAATCAGGTTTTTTTTAACAGTGTAGTTTACAATAATGCACATAGCATTTTCATTTATTTCAAAGCAGGATAAAAGGGCAATGTTAGATTAATGCCTTGCTCGCGGGCAGAGGTGCTGCGGCCGCGGATCGAACCCCGGACTTTCCATGTATAGCCAGGCGCCGTAGATCATTATAACTATGATAATAAGCTTACACTGTCGATTGCAGCAGGTAAGGGTATTTCGTAAAACACACATTGAAATAATAACAGTCATATAAATTCAACAATATTACAGAGCAGTTCATTTATTTGTATCTATAAGTCATGTTTGATGGGTCCCTACATGAATAATTGTGAAGGGAAAATGACAGTTTCCTGCATTTTTGTCAATCTCGAGTACTATAGGTACCTTTTGTGCTTACATGGAATTTGTGTTTAATAAATCTTAACTTCATAACAGTTACTTTAGACTTCCCTTGCATCCTCACTGACCTGCCTTTATAATAAAAAGAAATGTTTGTATAGGGGGGGGGGGGAACTATCCCTCTGAAATTCAGATATTTTTTTTTTATAACCCCGCTTTTGCTACTTTTTCGATTTTATTTGTATTATGATACCTGAAATTGTATTATGATGCGCCTTGTGTACATTCGGGCGAACTGTTGAAGTTCGACCACGCTTGGCAGAGTATCGGTTGCGCCTGATCGCGTGACACAGGAGAGATAACCTTGATCGACCGATCATGATCTCGATTTCTCTCATGTAGACATACATAAGGAACTATAGGGGTTGTGTGTGAGAGAGAGGTGGGGTGGGGTCCGTGCGTAACATCGCTCCTAATTGTGCCATAACATCAATTGTGATTATGAACGTTACTAATCGATAATCCTCGTCAGGCTTGAAATATGAACTCATTTTCCTCCTTCTTCTCTCTCTTCCTTCTCTTTATTTTCTCTCGCTCTCTATTTCACACTCTTATTCACACACAACCACGCACACGCTCTCTCACACACAAACAGGAACCCACACAAACCAACATGCACATTAACTACATCTCTATTTTCTGTCTCAATGCACCTAACACACACGATACACGCTGTTTTACACCCATTTTTATTTTCTGTTTCTTTTAGCATTTATTATATTTTGCTTAACAGATCAATTATTATCTCAAAACATTTCCATGCGAACAACTCAAAATAAGATTGCAAACGTACACAAACATATACACAAATTAGTAACATTTTGTATAATATTAGTTAATCAATCGTCTCGAGACTCGAAAATTTCAAAACAAAGGATACATAATACATTCCTATTTAATGCGTCCATCACTTTCTTTACAAAGCTCCACCCCTACATCTACTTGGATTCGTCTTGTTCAATCTCTTTCTACCCCTTTGTTTTGACGAATGCAACGATTCGCCGTTGTGATACTACTTGCAGACGACAGAGTTCCATTTGCGCATGCGTCATTTCTGATTCATTACTCTCCGATGCAATCTGCACCGACGACGCCGGAGGATTGGTTGCTAAACTTGTTCGATTCGTTGTTCCTTCACTCGCGGGAAGCTACCGGCCATGTTCGCTCACAACTCGCACGCTTTCTGGCACAGCTTGTTTTCACAGCCCTCTGAGAGAAAATACAAGGAAATTATCAAACATAAAATAGCAGCACAGCGAAAATCACAGTTGCGAAGGTAGACCTATCGATTTGTTGACATTGGAGCCGTGGAATCACGCTAAATGCGTGCTCATTTGCTGTGGCACTGATTTGTTTTTGTTGGATGGCAAACATTATTTTTGCATCTGTGATTATTTCAAAAGTGTATAAAGTGGTCGCATGACGAGGGATCCATAACTTATTGATTAATATGAATATAACTGTTGGATTATTATGTTGTGAGTAACTCGACATCTACATCGGTCTATCTGGTGCCATTTACACTAACTCTAGCCTGGATTGATGGAATGAATAGTTATTTCTTCTTGTGTTTCCATAGTGGCGAAATCTGAATAACTTGAAACTTTTTACATTGTTAAGGTAAGTGCCCTTTCATGCGATTTTTACTTGGAACAGTTACCTTTTCAGCTTTTTTGTCACGGTATTGTCAGGTGTAGATCCGAAAACAGCCAGTTCGTGGAAACTTCAAGAATGATTAAAATTCGATATTTGCAATTCTTGTTAGATTTTTATAAGCTCGTGATTTTGATTGTGAAACCTATGACCTGTAGATGATGCATTCATAAATTGCCATCATGGAGAATATTATAAACATAGGAAACTCGTATCAGGATGTGTGTAGACCTTGTTTTCGATATTCAATATACTCATGAAAGTCTATTCATTTTATTTCCGTGTTCATATATTCTCCTATAAATACTATTAGAACGTAGGATAGTCATGTTCCCTATAGTATCCATTCACATCTGCTAAGCGTTTTTCAATAATTGATGTTACATCTCACCGAAAAAAGGGATTGTCATTTATTCTTGTTGCCAGAACTAAGTACCATATCCTACGCAATCTATATAAATCTGATAGCGGAGCACTTTTTTTAATTACAAAATTCCATGACATTTCTGAAATCAGGTTAAAGTTCAAGTTCAACATGTTATCAAAATGCCGCAATCCTCCGCTGATCATGTTAATCATTGATAATGACAGCGATTTTCTTTTTATCAAACTTCCTTTCATTTGATTATTTTTCCCACGCATCAGGATGAAAAAAACATACGATTTCAAGGCAATTTTGCTTCGTTTCGGAACTTATTGCGAGCACAACAAACAATAATATTTGTAACGAAAATCTTAAAAATGGAAATGCCGCTACGACTTTCTGAATTATGTATGCATTGCGGTTGTGCTGAATTTGCTTGATTGGTCATTTATGAAGAAGACAACGGGATCATTCGGAACTATGTTTATAGTCTAGTTATGCTCCCATAAAAATAGCAAATGAAAGATATCTTTGGTGACAACGACAACAAATTGGATTTTAACTATGAATAGCTGTAATAATATAATTTTACTACTCACCTTATCACGCTTGAATTCTGGTAATTTTTAGCTCACAAAGATTTCCTGAAAATTCAGTATGCATCTTCATAGTGAGATATCAATCTTGATTTTCTGAGAAGTCTATATAATTGATATTAAGAACTTGTTTGGCTTGTACCCAAGAAATAAAAATTTCACGACGAATAGTACTGTGGTGTATTTGGAAACAAACCAAACGTTCCAGATCTATAGCCAGCAAGCCCAGCATGATTCCAAAATGACATCATTGGTCTATGTCAGTCGCGAACTATAGAGGTAAAAACTCAGAAATCCTTCGCTTCTGACAATGACGTTGATAATAATTATGGGGATGGTGATGATTCCCAGTGTTATTATTTCATCGTAAATCTGTTTAAGAAAGATTTAAAGATGCAGAATCGTTAGAAATATTCCCAAAGAGTATGTTTAGGTGTTTTGATATGTAAGCAACCTAAAACTAGAATATATCGGGGCTTTTTTTTTAATAAAGACGATTTATTTCCCATGAATATTGATATTTTGATAGGCGAAAAGAAATATTTTTGTCTATGCTCAATTTAAAAAGAGTTCAAGAGAATAAGAGGTAAAGAGTTTTTTAAAAGGGAAATCTTGAAAAAAATGAGTATAAAATTTGATGAATGCAAATGAAAACTGTGCATCACAAAGACTTTACATTGCCGTACTATATTGTATCACGTTCAATCCGTTGGTTATGGAATTTACAAATTCAATCTTAAACTGTGCTTAAGATCCAAGAAGGCTCTACAGAGAAAAGAAAATGAAACTCCCCGAGGCGGGAAAAGAAACCTGTCTCTCATCAAAAAGTAATGAAGTCTTCTTCCAACACGCATCATGACTGCTGTAGATCCATTTTAATAACCCAAGAGAACTCCTTTAATGCATGGTGATGTAATATATTAGTTGGTGATAATTGGTTGCATAGCCTGGGGGCTTTCCCAGTCCTATATTGCATGGGGCACGGAGACATTTAATTTTAAAAGCAATTCCAAATTGGTATAGGAGAATCAAATGGATTTCAAAGGCAGTATCCAAAGACGCCCTTTCCAAATTGATATTTTGACCCGGGAATACTGTTCTTTATTGTTTGGTGTCTAGTCTTAAAAATTGAAATCTGGTGTTCGAGGTTGCATTCCCCTAATGAGTGACGAGAGTAAAAGTCAGTAGGCCTGCTCAGATGCATTTTGAAGGGGTACTCCGAGCTGAAAATAATCAAGTTTGAATTAAATGGAGTAAAATTCACACAGCAAAATGCTGAAAATTTTGACAAAATCTGGGTGATAACAAATAACAGAGTTACTGAATGTTAAAGTCTAGCAATATTTTGTTAAACAGATGCACATCGTCTTGAATATTCATTAGGTTAGCTGATGATGTCACATCCCATCTTTTCTTTTTCTTATGTTATTACATGAAATCACATTTATTTCACATTTTCATCCGTGTGTATATGATATGTCTCCCTTATAAAAAATCTGACGCAGTAACTCATTTTAAATCCCATTTTTAAAAAGTTCTTGGAGGTAAAAAAAGAACGAGTGGGATATCATCATTTTGATCATCGAGTATTCATGAAGACATGCATATAACTGTTTCTCCCAAATAATGCAAATCTTAAAAATGACACAGCTTTTTATTCCTTGTCAGATCTTGATGAAGTTTTCAGTGATTTGCTTGGCTAATTTCCGTTTATCTATTGAAATCATATTATTTTCAGCCTTTGGCTCCCGTTTGATCTCTTGCTAAAAAATATAATTACTCTACAGTTATAAAACTAGCAAAACACAAATGTTACTAGCTCTATTCACAAGTCATGATGTGACATGAAGGTAAAATACTAGAGAAAGTGGTGGTGCAAGTAGTAACAAAAAAACAACAACTAACGAATAAGATTAATATATGACTAAACACGCTCTTCGGAATCACGGTTCATTGTATTGTTTTAGGAGCACAAAACCCACACAAAATTGCAACTAAAAATTGCTTTTGCATCTCTTCTTACAATATATTTTAATGAAAGATTCTCAAAATGTAACCCCTTCCAATCTTCAGTAAGGTACATACAACAGCTTGAATAGACTTCGAAAAGCAATCAGCTAAAATACCAAATATATTTCTCCCTTCATGGTCTAACCCACAATGATGTATTACATTGGGTGAAGTGACGCATGCCATGCCAGAATTCTTATCCCCCTCCTTTTCTTATGCTTTTCATATTCTCTTCTTCTCTTTTTCATCATTCTCTCGTTCTCTCTTTCTTACCGGAAAGAGAGATTGATAGAGTTAGAGAGGAGAGTAAATCGTTCCCGGTCACTGATAGACGTACATTAAAGAATGAGTGAGTAAACAGAGGGCTTGTAGAGGCAAGATGCAGAGTGCGGTGCCCCCTTTTTTTTGCATGTGTTATCCCGACTCTTCATGTTTCACAGAGGATAAGGGAGAGAAAGAAAGAGAGAGAAAAAGTATATGTGAGAGAGAGAGAGAGAGAGAGAGAGATACAACGATATCACTCCTTCATCAACATTAATCTTGATTCGGAACGAACCCCCTTTTTTTTTACTCCGCCCACAACCTCTCCGATTTTATTGACGGAATTCTGTTGTCTAATTTTATTTTGAAGAGGTTTCCGTGACTCACAGTATGCCCAAGACATCTTCTACATTATGATATCGCGTGAAAATACAATTGTGTATGTATTAGTATTTATCAGGATAATTATAAGTTAACTCGACATGCACTGCAGCTCCATTTGGCAAATTATTATTTCATAAAATATCGTAATTCTGGATTAAGTCTCACATCCTCTCTCAAAACAATCTTAATCTATCAAAAGTTAAACGGGTGATGTTCTTTAAAAGCTATTATCTGGACATTTTTTGTCTGGATATATTTGCCGGTGTATCTAACTTAGATGTAAAACAAGTATGTAAAACAACAAATTTTATGCCTTTTCATTCACAAATTATCCATTTAAAAATGTAGATACACATTGTTTGTGCCCACAGATGTCAACATACTGGGTTCACAAACACGTCCTTATGTTAATAGCACGTGGGCCTACCACTAAAAGTGTTCTTGCAATAACCGAATAGACTCTTGAGACTTTCTTTTTGACAAGGAATGTATTACTAAACATTCTGGAGAGACAAAATGTGTGATTTTGTGTACGTATACCGTTCAAAATAAATCCCGAAGAGCAAAACATCAATCAGATTAAGTGATACACTACGATACACAGTCATTAAGAGGGGTGCGCTGCATCCGCACTCCCAAACTGCGGTTTTGGCGCCATCGGCGGACAACGGTGTATAGTTGCCCCGAGGGCGAAGAAACCTGTACTGGCCCCTGTCAATAATCCATCGGTTATTGTAGCCTCGGATGGCTGATATCCGAGTATCAATCAGACCTATAGGGGTTTGTATCTCCAAGATTGGTTCTCCTTACCATTGGATGGTCATCAGTTTACCTGAGTTTCATCTTCGTGTACTGGTCCCTCGCTTCATCCCATACCGATCTCGTCTCACCTTCCAAAAATCATTCTCCTTCGTCCTTCAGGCCGGTTTCTCCATCCTTTCTGTGAAGCATTTTGGCCCAATCGCCGTCATATCCTGTCCGTAAATTGATCAGCTTTGACCATGAGGCAGTCATTAGTCATTACCAACCCATCTCCATTTCCCGTCGGTATGCTGGGGTATATTTTCCACAATCTATTTCTAATCTCTTTCCAATATGCGATGTGTTCATTTTGAACCACATGAATTATAAATTGTGAAGCTGAGACAAGCACGAAAGTATCAGAACATAAAAATAGTATCCATGGTCGTTAGTCGACTAAGTTTTCTATTTTGAAAAGATGTATTTTTCCTTCTTTGAAAAGCAAGCGAGAGCGAGATAATTGTGTTTTGCTATATAAGAATTTCAAAGGTATCCTCTTCTTTCACTGTATTTGACAGAGTTCACCTTTAATGGTTATTCTATTTTATCAGTGGAGAAAAAGTTCCTCGATTAGTTTTTTGACTATCAGCTGAATAAAGCTATTCTCTGTTCCTATATTTCGAAATATATATATATATATATATATATATATATATATATATATATATATATATATATATATATATATATATATATATATATAAAGTCTTCCTCTATCGTGCCCCTCTCTTTCTATGTCCGTCTCTCTCTCCCTCTCCTACCCACACACACGTTCGTTCTCTCCGTTTTGTATCCCTATCCTACTTTATCTTCATGTTTTTCGCTCATTTCTCTTCATTTTCATGCTCATTTCTCTTCATTTTTATTTCCTTTTTTTTTCTCTGTCTTTACACATTTCTTCTCTATAACTTCCTGCCTCTCACCCTCTCTCTTCCACTTTCTCTCCCCTGTATCAGTCTTCTCTTGATAATTTTATCACATGGCCACCTGAGGTCGTCTGGATAGAGGCGTGTATTTGACAGGCTATCGATGATACCTCAACCCAGGGAATTCCGTCTCCGTTTTCATTAACTAAAGTGATTTCACTTTATTGGTCAAACTCCCCTCTTTTGCTTAAAAGGCTCCCTAAAAAGATGTAATAGGACTCTAGATGGCATTCAAAAATTGATATATATAGCAAGTTATTCCTTTCAGCATGCTCCGACAGCCTTTCTTTGATTCTTACTTGAATATTTATTTAATTCTCTTTAACCGTGGCTTCTTTCCCTTTTGATTCTTCTTTTATCTTATCTTCGTGTGTTTAATTGTAAATCATTTTGCTTAATGATTCATTTATGTTTAAATATAAACATGTCGTGTGCAATGTGGACCGTTTGCATTACACAGTAAAAACACTGTTGAAAACGCTGTTTAGTGTTCACTATATACAGTGTATATTAAATTTGCAGTTGTTCTTTAACAGTTTAAACAACCATCCCTATCATATTAAAGAGTTCATATTTTTTATTGAAAATTGAACATTGTTGTTTTAAGAAATTAATATTAGACTACTGTGAGGTTCATATTGATAGCATTGTATTAAATTTTAAAATCGTGAAATATAATTATCTACAATCTGATAGTATATCAATCCTCTTCCGAGTCATATTACAAGTTTCACAAGCATACTTGTAATATGTATATGATAATGTCATATCTAACACCTTACAACCGATTGTTTGGCTAGCTTTGCTAAGTTGAAACTATTTACATTGTTAGGGTAAGTCCTTTTGGCTCATTTTACTTGCATCAATTACCTTTTCAGCTGTTTTTTCACTGCTTAAAAGAATGATTAATATAGTATTCGATATTTGCAATTTTTTTTCTTTTCTATAAGCTCGTGATTTAGTGAAACCTATGACCTGCATTTTTATATTGATATCATGGAGAATATTAGCGAGATCGAGAACTCATGTATCAAAACTTGTAGCTCTTAAAATCGATCCTAAAAGCACACATTTTTAGTTCCATAAAATTGAATATGTCCATTAAATTTTAATTATCGTCGACTCGGATATCTCGTTTCGTGTACTCTTGGCATTTTAATTTATGTGAAAATAAAACCACAATACCATAAACAGAATTCAAATTTAAGTTACAAAATGCTCACAACAAATTGCGCATGCGCTTAAATCGTTCCCCTCTCCATGATAATGAATGTTAAATGTTACATACAAAAAGTCACGTCCAACTATATCTCGAGTGCAGATCTCAAAATATTCACAGTAACCTCGTTCTACATAAAATATATCGTGCAGAGAATGTAATTAGTCTATTAACATTTTGTTTCTTTTGAAAAGAACGGAATAGATATATCTATCTTTGTTATCGGACCAAGGGACCCTAGCTGTATGCGTCTAGATGAATTGTAATTATTGAATACTAAACGTTCACCTGGTTATCTATATTGTCGTTGGTAGAAGAAACGTGGTCAGACGTATCATTTTTGTGTTTTTTGTATAGCTTAAAATAAGTGCTAAGAAATGTAGAATCTTCAAGATATTTAGGGGTGGGGTCAGTTACATGTATATTACAAGTCATTCACACGTTACTCACATTCACAGTTGAAAGATTTCGTATTCTTCAAAATTCATTTGTAAAGTTATTGTGATTCGAATCCCATGTGATTGGAATTCAGGTTATTTACCTTGTTTTCATGTTCAAAGTAATAATTTATCGTTTTATACTGTTTTATTGTTACTGATAATTGGCGCCTCATAAATGCTATATATTATTATTATGTTAACGCTCATCGTAGATTTCGATTACTGATTAACGTCGGGAAACAATATTAACTTTGCCAAAACTGTTCCCCCTTTCTTTTGAATTGTCATTAGGATTATAACGGGGATAAATCAATTCTGCCGTAACTGTAAGCGTGCATTTCATAAGACAAAGCCGAGTTCGTGTTGCTATAACGGGTTTCTGTCAGCCGATGACTTGGTGCAAACAAGCAAATAGCAATTCTATTTAAGAAAATCTCGGATTGAGAAGAGAGCAGGCGATCGGCCATAAAACCCCGTCTGCTATTTTCCGCTCATTAAGTCTTTAATTGATGGAGAGCAACTACCTGTTTTGGCTTTTATGGACGCTCTTGAGACGAACGAGAAGTGATGGAGTAAGTAAACTCATCTGCTCGTGTCCGGCAGACCGGTTTATATTGTGATGAATGTTAACTCTGGCCAAGCTTAATTAAGTTTTATTTCATTTTGGAGCGTCATCTACTCTCAAATGAGTTGAGGTAAACACTAAGTGATAGGCATACGTGGATATTATATGAGATGAACTCTTGGTTGTTAATGATTTGAAGGATATACTGTAATGAGTCCTGCTGTATTACTTTTAGGACAAACATGTTTTCTTGTTCATGGCAATGCTTCCTACATGGTACTTATCAAAATGAGAATCAAACTTGCATACATATTGAGATGAAATATTTGAAGTAATTTCCTCGGCTTCAGCTTTGATTAACTTATTTCTTAGAGCACTATATTTAATTCGCCCGAAGCTATGGGCGAGCTGGCTGATTTTTTTTTACAAGAGTTTTAACTGAATTTCAACTGCAGTATATGGATATAATATATTTGAGAAACTAATTGTGTGTCACTACACATCTTTTTTTAAGAAGATACTCCACCAACTCTTTCTAATGTCCGTACAGTTGAGGCGCCATCCCGATAACCCTGACCAATGCCATGCAACCTCTTTCCCAATATTAAGCAATCCTTCGAGTATGTTAAAGAGTGCATGGGGTCTAACAAACGCTCAATCAAGGTTGATCCCTTCAGTTTAAGTCGGCAGGAACTCAATTAAGTGACGAATCCCGGGGCCGAGGGATTGATTGAGCCCAGTACCCAAACGTACATTCATGTCGATCTTTGCCATTTTCGGCGAATATTTTCTGCCACCTTGATGATTCTATAGCATCTCTGATGATCAACATCCAACAACGACTGGAAGCGGAAGACTCTTCAGCTCGCGAGGTGCGTTTTGACGAAATTCTTAATTTCCTGCCGCGTCGTTTTGATTTATGTCGTTCCGGTAATTGTCGCTGGAGGAAGACTTTTCTCGCTCATGTTCATGCTCACAGACACAATTGTTTGTAGTTTTAATGTTAGCATCGATTGGCACTAGAAGGGGTCCGAAACAGTTGTTCCGATGGAGATAAATGAATATAAACAATTGGCGAGATGCCTAATTAGTTCTCAGTGCTCAATCAGTCTATTTTTTCTGCAGGCACAAAACGGCAAAACATATGCTTTATTTCCATTTAAGATTGAAGAAGATTGTTTGCCCTCAAAAGGCATATGGATGTTGTTTGAACCATTCCGATACTTGAAACAGGTGATAGGAAATTCGAATCCTGGTATTACCAATGCAATCTCCAAAAATGCTAATGATTTTCCTTTTTTCTTCTTCAGTATCTATTATTGGAATCTTAAGTTTTCTTATGAGTTATGATAGACTGAGTCATATCTTATAACATGTAAGATTGAGAATGGAAATTTAAAAAAATTCTCAGACCTTGTTTTTCTAACAAAAAGATTAGAAGACAAAATGCTGTCCTATCGGAAGGTAAATTTTAACTGATAATCCTAACTGTTTTTGGAATTGCTGCACTTCAAATTTCAGGGATGTAACTTATTATATATAATAATCGGCTATGAAGAAAATTATGATTTTCCGTATATTGTATAAAACAATCAAAATAGTCATTTTAAAGCATGGTTTAACAAAAATATGTGATAGTTTGATATTGATTTTATTTTTATTATTGGATAAGGACGAATATCATATGATTTGTTTAATTTTTTAAAATCGTTTTTTTTTTTTTTTTTTTTTTTTTTTAGTGTTTCGTTTATTTTGAAACCAATCGATTCATTGTTTAGATTTTAGTGTATATATTTTTTTGGTTGGTTAGTCTTTTTCAATTCTTTTTGGTTCTATATTTAGATATAAGTGAATATTTAATTTGTGCTATTGATTATGTAAATATTACTGATTCAATTATATTAATTATAATAAATTGTATATTATGACAGGGCAGTTGCGGAAAGCAGTTTCGAAAGTGACATTGCCACCCTGTATAAATAAAACTACAAATACATAAATAAATATGGATAGTAAGAAGTCAACTATAGATCAGATGCTAGCAAAACGTTATATGAGATGCTTAAATTAACAAAAGACTGATGGATGTTAAAGACACAATATTAAAATCATTATTGCACCCCTCTGCAACGCTTGTTTGATTTGATCGGTGTTTCATCATTTTATTTGATATTTGCACGATACCATCAAACTATTCCGTTCGACACACGACCTCGGATATGACAATCATTATCTCACCAATCGTGTGTATAATGCTATAATAATCGGATATCGACCGGAATTTGCACCGATTGTCTGGATTAACGCCACACGTGCCATAAGGATGAACTCCCAAGATCCCGTGCCGTTCTCACGCACGCGAAGATTGTGTGCGTGAGTATAGTGCGTGGATGTGAGCGTGTGCGTGGTGCTCGCAGTGCTCGCATTTTCAACGGGTTATCACCGCAGTGCGCAGTGTCCTTCGGGCTCGAATTTGTCTACTTGTGGGTGTAAATATACCTGGGGAAAATTACCTGGGAATGTAAACAGTCCGACTCTCGTCAAGTTTTGATATCAAGTATGTATAATGTATCATACTGGATCATCTTTCGAAGTGTGAAACAATTGGGAATTTGATGTTAGGTGGATGCTTCTCAGGTGTTTAACATGTATAATATGAAACTGGATGTGATGTTGGTTTGCTATTTCGGTAGTACGAGTACTTCCCGCTTATTTCTATCTGCGAACTTGAACATCCAATGACAAGGGCATTGGGATACGTCATCGAGACACCTTTGTTTACGATTGAATCGCTTCTTTGATGATATGTCACTCAGCAGTTTGGTGAGAAATACCCTTCATTTTCCTATGCGTTTTCCTAGTATTTTTATTTGTTTCCCTAGTATCATTATTGATATCAATTGTGAACGACAAGCGTTAAATTTGAATAATTTTAAGAAAGTATTTTTGTATTTGTTTCCTTAGTATTATCATTGAGATCGATTGTATATTGTGAACGACAAGCGTTAAATTGGAATACTTCATGTTTTCTTCCATTCCTATTTGAATTTAACACGCATCAACCCTGCTTAATGACTCCCTTTCCATGAACCACAATTAAGTGGTGAAATTAAGTAAGTTCTTCCATCGATATCACAGGCCATATATTTCATAATAACGACTTTTCTTTGTATACATCATTCTTCCATGATATTTACATTCTTTAGAATTCGTAGTACTTTATCTACCGCAAAACTATTGTGTAGTGAAGGGCGAAGTAGAATGATTATATTCGATGTAACTTTTCAGCTCATGGACCCAATATTCTTCTTTCTATCTTTGTGCTTGTACTTTTCGGCGTCACCATGAATGGCGTTCATCGATTCGCTTTTTTTCTTCTATCACGTGGTGCCGATGGGTAAAAAATGAAGATATATATTGCAATATAAACTATGCAAGAAACTTTATTTTCCACGGCTGCCAGGTCGCCTTTCTTTGTAAATTGGTTGGCAATTTAACGAGCCGGGCTTCATCAAATTACGCAAATCGGAAAAAGGAGGCTTCTCCCGAATGGAGGAGCGTGTTTAAGCCGAAGTGTGTTGGTTTTAAAAGAAAAATTCATTAAGCTCAGCGAAAACTTGTCCTGGGGATGGAGCTCAGAGCGCTTTGTTATGTTATTGGCAGTGTAGGCCATGTAACAAGACCTCGTAGAGGCCCGAAGCAGCGAAGTTGAGTAAACAAAATGAGACGGCGGGGTTGTGAGAATATAATAACTGATTAAATACTGCCTGAGTAAATAAGGACTCAAATTTGGGGACTGGAAAGTTTGCCGATATGCTTAAAGATTTTTTTTGTACAATACAGAGACAAGAGCATGTTAGCCCTCATGTCTCAACCTCTGATTCTTTTCTTTCTGTCATCAGCATCGAACTGTCAAATATTATTTGTTTTGACACGATAATCACCTTTTATAACCATTAAGGGTGAAAAGGGTGTGACCACTTCGTGCAGAATTAAAGACATTGGCATTCTCTTTGCTTAGTTAAGTGCATTTTTAAGTTTTCATGTCAATATGCATTTGATCCTAATATTTTCAGAAGTTAAAGATTTTATTTATTTTATGCAAGACGTGAACATCTAAAGCGGTGAACTTCGTTGATAGCAGACAATGATACGACCTGTCTTTATTTTCCCTGTATTCAATGCTGAGATTACTTTTGTTCATTGACCATGTTGACTGTATATGCTCTTTAGTGTGTAACAAGGCAATTTCTACTCTTTGCCAATGTCAAGATCTATATTCCATCTGAGTAATAGAATATAATTCTCAGTATTTTCACCCCCTTATTTTCTATATATTTTACTTATCAGTTGATAGTTCATTATTTTTCATATTACAATATATTATCGTTCGACGGGCTTGACCAATGAGTACTGTATTCCATCTGAGCGCAAAGCAGCCTGAATTGTCATGTTCTCTTAGTATTACCAATGAATATTTTGATATTTCAAACCATGGTTTATTTCCCATTTAAATGGTGTGATTTTCTCTTTTAATTCTGATTTAATTTTTTTTTTAAATAATATGGGAATGGATAAGTATACAAATCTATAAATCACCGTTAGGGCTCTCCGTACCCGCAAAACGGACTTAAGGACGTTCCACAGTTATGTTTGTGCGCGTTATGATCTGCGCATAGTTTACACTCTGCGCGCTGACGTCACAATGGATGAACAGGTGATTAATTAGCTGCGGGTATGTGCTGATTTTTCTCATCTTCTGCACTTTAACTGCAGATCAGATGCGTTATTTCATGAAGCTAAAAAATTGAATTATTCCATGAACCATTCAAAAAAAGATTCTCTACAATTTCAAAATACTTTACTCTGCAGTGCTGCCAAGAATCACGAATATTACCCCGAGTTTGAATAAATGGTAGAGTGGTTTTGATTTTTTCTTCACATAGATACAAAGCATTCGGCGCATTTTTGGTGTTTTAAAAAGCATATTTGCTCTAATAAAAATACTGATAGTTTAAAAACAAGCACATGAACCCCTATTTTTTAATGTTTGTTCCTCTTAGGTATACCTTCCTCTACAACTCTACAAATTTTGGTGAAAATGACATGGATTATGAATAAAGTGCAGCATTTATTGTACTTTTGTACTTTTGTTACTGAAATTTTTTAGATTGGGATTTTGTTATCTTTTACGCCATTTTTAAGAACTGACAGTGCTGTTAAACTTAAAATTGCAAACAAATAGCACTATAAATATATTTTCCATTCTAACGATACAATTATTAACTCTCTTGCGAAATTTGATGACTTTTTCATGTATTTTGACTGAGTAATACAGGTTTAAACTCATTGTAGTAATCTTGGGCGGTCTAAAAATGCCAAATTCTTTTGAATGCGCAATTCTTAAGAATATCAATTTGGGTGAACTTTGAAGTTCTATAGCAAAAAATCAAGCACATGGACCTATGTTAATTTTTGCATATTTCGAATATTAAGGTTCTAAAGTATCTATGTGCAAAGTTTGGTGAAAATGACATGGATTTCACTTTAACTGTGGAACGTCCTTAAGAGAAAAACGCGGTTAGTCCAAATCGCTCACGTCTGGTTTTCCGTGTTATTTTTATAAAGGAGAGCAGCAAATCCCACGATTTGCCAACAAAACATTGTGCTGCGACATAAAAGACTTGTTATAAATGCCGAATATGCATCTTTCATCCAATTTTGTGACGGCATGATGGATCATTATCAGTCAATAGTGAGACTGATAATACCCATTGAATATAATAGAAAGGGAATTATGCGAATAGTCTTCTGCCATACTTGTTAACCCTGTGTTGTTAAGCCTAGTTTTCCTTTTTTCTCTTTCTCATGATCATCGTAAATATGAAAACCAATCCAAGTTTTAGCATTTCCCTCAGAATTATAATTGATCTTGTTCACTTTGCAGTCCCTCGGAAAGTAAACAATATTCAGTGCATCAAATAAAACTCCTTTCAAAGTTAAATCCTGGTGGGAAAAAGGTAACTTTCATCAAAGCATTTTGCTATAAAACATGCACATTACTGTATCGGGTATTTTACTTCAGTCGTTTTCATTGTATGTCAATCCCTTTTCATATGTTAGTGATAATGTTTTCATCGTATTAATTGTTTTATCCTGAAGTTAATTTGTACTCGTGCGAGAACAATATGGTGGTTGGCTCGACTTATAGTTATACTTATAGCACACCCAACATGCAAGTCTAAAAATAATGTGTAATAATATTGAGGTAATAATTCAAACAGTACACTCTGTACACTTTACTTATATTTTTCACAGCTTTGCCTTCCTCACTGAGTGAGATCCTCAAACAAAGCATAGACGATTGTTGTATTCACGTTAATGAACACCACTTTATTGGTGCCCCACTTTTTACATGCACAAAAAAAATATTCATTTCGGCCATCATAAACTCGCGCATATTCTTTTATTCGTCTCCAATCTCTTCACCTTTCGGCCCAATTTTTAACCTATTTACTCGATATTCTTGTTTAGATATGTCTCTGAAGCCAATGTCCATCTCCTCTTTCTTCAGTCTCCTCCATCTATGCTTTAATGAACGATCATTCATCGGTTTATCTAGGCCAGTGTGTTTCGTTTCACCTCTTAAATGCGACGTATGTTGGAGGCACCCATTTGCGCATGCAAAATGCTCTCCCTGACATTTGGTATAGTTTACATTGTGGCGGGGCAAAAGCACTGGTCGTGGATCAATACCCCTTCTTTTAAGAACGACTAAAGATAAATACCCCCCCCCAAAAAAAAAAAAAATTTACCAAATACCGAAAGGCTTTTATAAATTTAGTTCTATACGCTATCTCATTTGTCATTCAGACAAACTTTCTTTCACCAAAAGAAAACTCAAAATTGAAGTAGAATTTAGGTTATGGGAATTTAGTGATGTGTGTAGCACTGCATGAATGATACTTCAAAACACAAGTTTGATGCTGTCCTGTGCGATGGGGGGGGGGGGGACATAACATTTATTCCTAAAATATTTTGGGGGCTTTTGCGTATATTTCAGTCTTTAATATCAAACTTCATCATTGTTCCTAGTCTGTTTTATACGATCTTTTTCTGAAGTTTTTTTTATAACCATACTATTTATAGTCATAATACCTAAAGTAACACCAGTAAGAACCGGAAAGGCAGTGACTGTGGAAGTCTTGTCTCGGCCGCCCCAACCATCCTTTCCACTAACGTACAGGCTACACCCCTGAAAGGTAACTCTCTCCCAGTCCAGCTGAATTGCTACGTCACATCATTCCAACACATGAGCTTATCTAAACCAGCGTGTCAACCATGGGCCAAATATTAATGATCACAATTCAAACATCTTAGAGCTCTCGGCGGGAGTGTAAGCGTTTCAATGTGGGTCAAACGGCCTGTCAAACTTTCCCTTATACACGGCAGAAAGGGCAATTCAATTGCAAAGGAAAATCATCTAACTTGGATATGAATTCCCCTCAGAAACCAAATGCCAAGTGCGAATTAAGCAGATTATCCTAGAAATTACTGGTCTACGTTGCAAACTGTGAAATAGAATACGACATTTAGCCCTTGGTTGGATAAATAGACTATGGCTTATTTAGGTTGGGAATTGTTTAATATCGAGCTTTTAATTCCTGAATCACTTCTTGAAAATATGGCTTGCAGGGTTCGCAGTATTCTGATTTTCATGATTTTATCGGTTCCATGCACAATTAAAAGAATTGAAAGGACTTAGGGTTTGAATATAAATTCTTGCATTAACGTAGTCTTCCACCAGTGTACCTGGAGCTTCCATTTATTACCAAGTTTTGCAGTTTAGCTGGTAAATTGGGCCATTTGCATAAAATGAATGTAAATTGCCTTAAAGCTATGCTCGAAATTTTCCAGCATCGGTTACTATACGAGTTCACCGGTTTGCTTAAGTGTCGCGTAAGAAAAGCTGCGCTTGCCTTCATTTGGCCTTATGGCCATAGGCTTTTCTCTGTTTCGGCAGCTCGTATACGTTGATTTACAGAATGGGCAAGTTAACACTGCCCAATAGTTTAAGTTTCCTTCAAGACAGAGCAGCACTATTTAGAGGCTATTAATGCAAATGTGGGACTCCTTGCAGAGAATTACTGTTATGGCAACTCTTATGTTAAAGGTAGGACATATCAATGTGTTTTTATGCATTAAACTGCAAATCAATATAAAGAATTATTAGGTAGTTACATTGGTGTAACCATGAATACATACTCTAGGTAATGTGTTCAAGGTCTGTTAAACCTGACTTGGTTAATTACATAATACAACTTGATAAATTATTGAGATATATACACTTCCATGCATTAGAACAAATCTGATAATTGAGAGTGTGAACACTCAATCTTTCATATTTATAATTGCTACCGGCTGAGATATATGCTAACAACATCAATCTCTTCATAAAAAGACCTTTCTGACGTTGTCCAATAGATCCGATTTGTTTGCGGTATTTCAACTCGACGGCGTCTCCACTCCCGATTGAATGACGGTAAATTGCTCTTTTCAACCGTTTTTCTTAAAGGTATTCTTAAAGATGAAAAAATTTGAAGAAAACTGAGCGCTAGGTAGATTGAAGACCCTTCACAATAGAAAGGAAAAAATGGGCCAGTTTACAATATCATTCCGCGCTCCATCTCCTCGTGGGTATCGTGTTCTGTTGGCATGGCAACCATATTTGAACAAAGTGATGCTCGTTCGGATTCTTCTTCGATGTTGGCACGTACTCGTGCTTGCTCTTTTCTATTCTTCCATCTCTTCTTTTAAATTTGAATCGCCATATCCAGAAGCTGCGCATTGTACAGGTTGAATTGGCGTACGCCCCTCCGCATATCAAACGCGTTATATCTTTACCACTTTGGTGGGGATATAGAGTTGCAATGGCACGAGAATCTAGGTTAAAAGGCTGGGAGAGTTTAAAACTTGTATACAATTCCATGCAATGAAGATGAAACATCTGCAGATGAAGCTGAAGTGCACATGCAGGCAGCATTATGCGGGTGTGATCTCTATCGGTCCTTTTTGCGTGATTGGTAGATAGAGAGAGAATGATAGAAAGACGGACAGAACAGCAGATAAAAGTTTTGATATCTGAAGCTTTGAAATGAAATCGGTTAGCATTTGCAATTGCTTTCACATCTAAATGGTCTAAGTATTATACATAATCTGTCAATCACCTTGTAATCTTTATATTTGTTTCTTATCATGGTTGTATTTGGAACATGCGTCTCATTTCCCTATTATTTAATGACAGAAAATATTGTTTTACTGCAGTAGTCATCATCAATATTATAGTATTCTGTATATTTCAATTAGGGCTAAGCGGAATACAGCTTTGTTTCTCAATTATGATTTAATCTGCATTTTTATTCTGCACTTATTTTTATCTCAGTTTCTATTTTCAAATTTACAGTATGATTGTTTATGTCTCCGTTGTTACTGTTGAGAAATTGGGAATGAAATTAATTAATCTTTTTGCAGACAGCAAAACATTCGTAGACAGAATTAGATATACATGGGCATGATTGCCTGTTTTTATTAGACAGAAAGTAATAGAAAGGTTTCATAAGTGTTTTAAGATCAACAATGTCCAGATGAATGTTAGATGAATAGTGAGAAAATTTCGAGTCTGAACAGGGAAGCGTTGCATTGAAACACCCCTCCTTAATTTTAAGATTGTCTGTGATATCAAGTCATCAGCATGATGCTACTGGGCACCCAGATAGGATAGTGCAACGGTCTTCGGTTACTCACCATCGATAAAAGCAAAACACCGATATTGTTTACAATCTGGAGCCAAAACAATCAGCAATGGTATTGTCTGAATCATTTTCCCCCTTGCACCACTCAAAGCAATATTTGATTATTCTTTATTCCGTTAACCTGCAGCTCAAATTCTATCCAGATACTGAAAATACGATCCGCCAATGTTGCGCTCAAACACAGATGTACTTGATTATGCAAGGCACGAAATTAGTCGGAATATATGAAGCATTTCATTGACGTATGGATTGCCAAAACGGGTAACGAATATGATCTCGTTATGTCAAGAGTCTCATAAAAGTGTCAATTCAGCAGCAAAATGTGAATCGCTGAATTTATTATCGAGCTTTATGATATTGTTGATGAAATGAACGTGTTTTCAAAGCAAATTCGTGATTTCATATGCATAAGAGGATTTCTCGTATATGTTAGGGTTAGCTGTTCCCTGCATGATCCACGTGATTGTGATTATGAAACAAAGTGAGATTAAATATTCATATCTAATATCGAAAGTAATACAATGAGGAAGTAGTATTTGATGTCATTGCAGATGTTACTGAAATATTGAAAATGATTTATAATTCTCTCGTAGACCGTCGTGAAAGAATCTACATGACATATTTCTTGTTCATTTAAATACAAAACAAAGGAATATTTCACATAAATTCTACACCAATATAACGTGAAAGATTCGCAAAAGAGAAATGTTTTTCATAAAACCATATATTTTTCATCTCTCATACAACCTGCCTATGGAGAAAATTACCCCAACTTTCTTTTCTAATCAAATATTGATTAAAATATATGGGGACACCCCTTACTCTTAAAACGTGACATGTCAATGGCTATATGAAATCCCATGGCGGGTAGATCAATACAGTCATCTTGAATCAACAAAGCAACATTGTTCAGTAATAGTGGCAGATACATGAACACTGTCCCACCTTGTTTATTGCTTTGTAATTGATAATAAAACAAAATTAACCCATCCGAAATCTGGGTCATATTTGGATAATTCTTACCAAAGATGTATCAGTATGGTTATTCTTCTTGATAAGCCTACGTAGTCATGGTATTTCTTCAATAGTTTCCGTGATAGGTCCTCTGAAATTCTGAGAACTGCTGTACAGATTGACTTTGTGGACCACGTTTTCATTTTATCATGGTTCTAAGAAATTAAATGAAATCAAATATAAAGAATAAAGCCCAAAATCTTAAAGAGAGAAATCTAACTAAATGGCTTCATTCGGAAGACTTTTCAATTCAAGTCCAAGTTACTATTTTCCACGTTGCTTTTTCATATTGGGTTAAAGTTCAGGTGGAATCACACGGTTTCGAGGCCAAATTGATTCAGAAATCTAATCGATTTTATGTCAGAATAGAGATGAAGCCCATTTTCAATCACTTTGATTCTACATGTAGAGAAATGAAAGTGTACTTTGGTTGTCGAAAGATAAACGACAGAAACACACACACACAAACAAACAACAAACCAACAACGAGAAAGATATAAGAATCTGGTGACACTAACTTTCGTTGAATTTTTTTAAGTGCGTAGTGTGTTTACAGGGTGGAACTTCGATATCTTCAACCTTTGCTGAAATAAAACCTTCTTTAAAGCAGATATCGAGAAGATAAGAACAGTGATACTCTGTAAACAACTGAACATTAGTCGGTTACTGCTGGCTATTTGTCACACTCCGTGAAGATCAGCTTTTACGTTATGAGATCTGCGAAGCGATAACATTGGCGGGAGGATAGGTTGTCCACTCAGAATGTTACGCTATCTCGTAATTGTACTGAAGCCAGTCTTCTCTAAAATACATTTTAGGATAGCCTGCGTAATGTCATGGTGTTTGGAGTCGGTTACATTGTAACGTAATTGTAACTAACACAGGGACGTCCTTCTTGAAAGTTGAGTATACATCAGCCAGATCTTATCCACGAATTCTAGGAAAATATAGAAACATTCACCGGTTCATTTCCTTTTAATTCTCTCTCTCTCTTCCTTCTCCCACTCCTCCGTCTTCCCTCTTCTTTTTCTTCTTTCCCTGTTCAAGGTTGAGAAAGACATGGTATCCTGGGGAAATTCAAGCGATTCATACTTAATGTGCACCTGGTCTGATCGGTAGATCATGAGACGCATTTGCATTGGACCGTTCGATTTTCGGAGGAGACTAATTATCAATGGCCATTACTTGATACAGTGCCACCCCGATCATTTGGGTTGATACGATACCATCGGTACGGCTGGTTATCGATCCGCTAGCGCAGCTGAATGAGCAATCCGAAATGATAGAAGGAGGGATGGGGTCCTGAAACAGTCAAGGGAATTCATCACTTGATGAGTTTATTCCATTATTACGAGTTTGACCATTAACTTATTTGATGATTTCAAGTTTGATGGTGAAACTGGATGCTGGTGTCCGGACTATATTAGCACCATGCATGCGCAAACACTCGACCTGAAATGAAGTGGGTGCTGGGACTGACGTCACGACGTGTTTATCCATCAGTTGTTTTATTTGTTTTATCCGACGGGGCTGCCATTGTGACAGACCTTCTCAGCCAATCAACATCAAGGAAAGCCGTCAGATCTGACAACTTGTCAGACAGCAAATGTTGATGGAACACTCCCCAGGTAATGAGTCATGTACAGATTTCCATCGGAGAAATTTCCACGGGAGGAAAAGTATGGAACCCATTTTGTCGCCTGCTGCAGGATAGTTGTTAAAGGCTAAATACAAAATAATATTTGAAGCATTTTCCCAAAAAGATTATCAATGCAAAAAAAAGAATTCTACACACCTTTCATTGCCGCAGGTTAATTTCCGATTTACCGATCTTATCGACTAGTTACCTCTGTCTTAACTTATTCACAAGTGAATATTTTCATTTTCAAGACGCTAGTTAATATCGTAATGATTTCCTTAGAATGGATAAGATATATTTTTTCTTATCAACGCATTCGTATCAATCTTTAAACTGTGTAAAATATAGAAGAGCATTTTAGATTTTTGTGTCTATACTTTAAAACGTTGTTCTGAAAGCAAACACTTCCGAGGAAATCAAGCACGCGACTGGTCGGACTGGATGTAATACTGAGGTCATGCAAGTGAATATAGAAAACGATCATACATTAGGAGCAAACATTTTAATGTTTAATGTATATACGTGTGTGTTTTATCTTGAAGTGTTTGCTGATCCATCTCCAGACCTTTGCCATAATGATACCTCTAGCCTCCCAAGAAATATGAGATCTCGAGTGTGTAAGAAGCTCTTGATATGCATTTCACCGGTCGGGGTTTCAGAGACGAGATAAGGAATATATCATGTAGATTTATTAGATTAAGATTGATTCTGTTTGAGATTAATTGATATATCTGCTTGCCGCTTTTCTCGTTCGAGAGCTCTTATCCCATATAGCTTGGTTGGCAGATTCGAAAAGAGCAAAGAGATATGTTCACATTGCTTCAACTATTTCGGTATCGTATCTGATGAGAGGTAAATAAATGTTTCATTTCATAGTTTAAAACATTTTGAGATACATCTCGTTAATATTCATTTTAATATGTTTGTTTGCGTTCATGCCTATGCAAACCTGATTTTTCATAGCATAATTTCAGCCCAAGTGCATAAAATTATATACAGTTTTAGATTCTACCACGTCCGAAAAAGGAAGAAAGAATAGGTATCGTGGTAAAGTGTATACCAAGATGTTATACGTAATGATATTACGCATTACACAATGTTTAGAACAGTAAACACTAATGACAAATAATCTTATAAGGGATCTATCTTATATAATTATGGCAAATGCATATTGGCGAACCAAGAGTTGCGCTCGTCTTCTAACGTCCATTGAATTTTGAACATAAATGTACCAGTTTGCAGATTTCTTTAAGAATCTTCGTCATTAGTTTCGAAAGGCTATCCCATTTATGTTTGTGAGCATGAATCTTGGATAGCATCTCTACCATGTCTACCAAAGATGAACGACAAAAGCGAAATCATTTGTCTCCATTGTCGGATAACTTTCGAACTTATTTCATTGGTTTTACACGATACTCGTAAAAATTGCCAATTTTGAAATATATATGCTAGTCTTACTCACAGTGATCAATTTTTTTCAAACATATATTTTTTTCATAACTTCCATATTCCTTATCCACTTTCTTTCAAACTTCTACCATCCCGTTTCTATCATTCTTCTCCTTCCACACATTTACTTTTCTAGTAAGAGTGGATTGCCCTTTAATATGTGTACTGTGTGGTGAGGATTGGCAAGTTTGGTATGTTAAGGGTTTACATATAGTCGTAGATGTTCTCTATCCAGCAGTGAGAGACACAGTGATCGATCAAAATATCACCGGACCGTACGACATAAACACAATCCCTGGAGAAAAAATAAATGGCCGTTTGTGGAGGAAACATCGTCCATTATTGATGCCACTCAAGGGCCCTTTTTCCTCACGTTCAGATTACTCTACTTTTTTTTGCTCATCCCTAACAAATTTCATGTTTTAAAGAAAGAATTTACAGTGAACACTTATATTCCTTATACAGATGTCCGTTTTTTCATACTTGATAATGTTAACATTTAGGCCCTAATTTATTTTACTTGTCATTATTCGAATTAATTCATGAGAAAGCGTTAGTTTACCGTTAAATGTTAAATGTATGGCCTTGTAGACTCGCTCTTTGCTATACAGCACTCATGTTTTGATTTTTTTTCAATTCAATTCATTTCGATGATGATAATTCTTTGGAAAGTGCATACATACACTGTTAGAAAATTTATCCTTAAAATAAAAGAACTTCCTGCAGCAAAGTCTCGAGAACACCTGTAATCTTACCAGATTGCGTAATCTTACATTATATCATGTAAAATTACAGGATATTGGTATTTGGTGTATGGAACCTTACAAATTTCTTTTTATAAAACACCCTTTTCCCCTTTTTAAACAGACCTGTTCTGTTAAATTGCAGAAAAATTCCTGTTTTATGAATTTGCAGAATGATTCTGTTATTGCTTTCTGCAAAATCTTCTTTTTTTTCTGTAAAATCAGTTTTTTAAAACAATGCAATATTATGGCTGAACTGGTATTCAGCTCGATTATATCGCCTTTCTCAATCATATTACATTTCATCATATTAATCAAAATCATGAATGTATGGGATAGACATAGACACATAAAAAATGCACAGCCCTATTTATAATTGGAATTTGATGGAAAATAATGAATTATTGATTAAATGTCATAGTGAATTCTAATAATTTAATTAGAATACATCGTCACATTTAAACAGGCCTATTTAAGTACCAATCCATAATTTATGAAATATTTAACTAAAGATTTAAAATAAAATTACATTCAAAATTAATGTATAATTCAAATTTGCAATACTATAGTAAAGAGAAAGCTTGATGAAATGGATTGCGCGGAAAGGCATATCGATACCTAATATGAGAATGAAAAAACATTTTCATATATATTTTTGTGAACTGATAAAGAGTTATATTGCACTCTTTATCTCATATCTAACCAGTTCGTTCATTTCTATCCTAAGATTGTATTTATCATTATATACAGATTATTTGGCTCACCGTATTATATTTAATGAGGAAAAAATCATCTTTTAAAGATTGAATCAACAAAAAATATCACTTTGAAATTTTCCCTCTCGCCAGCCAGTTTCTTATCTTGCAAACCCGAGAACTCGCACGGTGTGTTATTCCAAACCCCTTCTTGGCTTGGGCCTTGGCAGGCGGGACGTCTACCATTCCATTTCCCTCGCTTCCGCGTGGCCCGATTTCTGGCGGGAAACCAACCCTGCAGTTCTTTAATGTTAGAGTACATCATGACCTTTATTGGATGTAAGAAATCTGATCAACTGATTACCTGTGATAGAAAGAGATACATCAGGATTCGAAAGATGGAGATCGAGGGTAAACGATTTTTCTATAGTCTCCGCTAATCTAGGATAAACACACAACCTGATTGTGTTACCGCCACGAACACGAATTACGAGAGAGAAAGAACTGGGCCTATACCCAGTGATATTTTGGCGATGAATGTGTTTCATAATATGCCTCGAGAGTGAAATCAAGTCTTTAAAATATGAAATTTCATGCTGCACATGTTTGATTACTTTTCGATCTGATGTTTCGCGATGAAATTCGACTTTTATATTAAAGACAGTGATTTTTTAATGTGTACACGGGCGGGATGAAATCCTATATGTTCGTATTGGTTTTGATTTTTAAAGTTGTTCCATCGAGCTTAAACTTATCGATTTGTTACCGAGTCTCTACTTTTATCAGCCGTTTTTC
Source organism: Lytechinus pictus (assembly GCF_037042905.1). NCBI lineage: Eukaryota > Metazoa > Echinodermata > Echinoidea > Temnopleuroida > Toxopneustidae > Lytechinus > Lytechinus pictus. The sequence goes on from NC_087251.1 coordinate 27,655,298, forward strand.
TAGAAATAGCTCATTAATATACTGTTCACTATAAAAATCAAGAAATTTGCTTACATGAACAATATCATCATACTCGTACCCATTCTATACAATTGCATCGCCTTCTTTGAAAAAATGAAAGTATCAAAGTGCGCCATTTCAACACTTACACAAAAATATATTCTCAGATTCAGAGTGCTATGAATTTCAAAGAATCTTCAATTATATTTGAAAAATTTGTAAATATCCCAAGTCAAATAAAATCACTTGGGCTTTAAGATTATGCAAACGATCCACCAGACCACCTTGACAGGTTATATTTTCCTAATGAAGAGCACCGGAGCGCATCATCTTCGTTACCTGGGTATAATGTGGGAAAAGGGTTTGAGATGCATTAAAAGGAGAAAGGAAGCTCTGAAGACTGTGTAAACACCCTCTCCCGTGGGACCTGTTTTGAAAAGGCCAGCAAATAAGCTCTCTGGACCAATACCAATGTTAGAGGGCGTATGGGGTAGAAGAGTGAAGAGGGGTTGTGGTGAAGTCGGGAATGATGATGCGGACACTTAACATATTTAGATCTTAGGATTCCTGATGTTTCCGACCATATATAAGGCATTGGATTCATCATTCTTGTTATCTCTATACAATTAAAGGAGACATCTAATTATGTCTTATATTGATTGATCTGAAGTCGACTCATAAACCCCTACTTCTACGCCCGTAATTATATTCCCGCGATAGTATTAATATGTCATCCTGCGGTGTTCCTTCAAACTTATTTCCCTTCCCTCATAATAGTGCAAAAACCAATAACGACTAGAAATGAAGGGACACTGCTTAATAGTTAATGGTTTATACCAGCAGTTAATTGTTTATAAATAACCAAACCCTGTTAAAAGGGTGCCATTAATGGTCCTTCCTCTCCATGCATGTCAAGTTTCATCTGGAAGTATACGCAGATGCTGGTAGATTCTTATTCGCTTTGACGTGACAGATGCCATCCCATCTAACGGCACCACTGAGGATGATTTTATTCATCCTCGTCCATCATTCAGCAACCGGGAATTAAGACAGAATCAAGACAAACCTTTTACCTCCGTCCTCTGTCACTGTCTCTTTATGTCTTCTCATGTGCTGTTAAGTTCACCCCTCCAGGCTGTCCTATTACCCCCCCCCCCTTGCAACTATTTTAGCCTGACGCATGCTGGTCTCTTCATTTCAAAATGTATCTTTATCAGGCTTGAGTATGTACATATTCGGTGTCAAAAGTCTTTACATCGGCGATAGTATTGGAAGAGGAGCATGGGAGTTTTACAAAAGGAGTCCTAGGTCTACCACGCTGGTATAGCCAGGGAATTGATCGTATTAAAATGCACAATTTTAAAGTGGACATTGAATATCTTGAGTGGTGTTGTATTACCGGAAAATCTAAACTATTTCGTAATCCTTCAATTCCATTGCTTTTATATTGTTTGCTAGAAACCAAATATTGAAAATGTTATCGATTTCAATGATTAGGCAAAATAATGTGTAATCCCCTTTATCTTCATTTTAGTATGGTATTCACCGCAAATTAGTCAGCTACATTTTCGTAATTTCCGTGTATTAAAGAATATAACATTGATTTTGCGGCACTATTCTAACGATTACAAAAGTAATATGACTGATGGAGGTGCCACGTAAAAGTATTCTCATTCTAACAGATTGCACGTCCCAATTTATATGCATTCACTTTGGTCTAATTATCTATCAATTCAGGGGGCCGTTTCATAAAGCTGTTCGTAAGTTAAGAACGACTTTAAGGACGAATGATGACCCTTTCTAACGCGCAAAACCATCGATAATGAATATACCATTCGCCATAAGAAAGGATCACCAGTCGCTCTTAACTTACGAACAGCTTTATGAAACACCCACCTGGTCGCATGTCCATGTATTTGCCAAAACCTAACAGAATTAGACTTTCAGGATCGAAAGTCGCCGACTGTCCACCTACACGCCTTTTCCTGTTCCCACATATATATCCCATCAATTACACCGGAAAAACCGTGTCTTGAAGCAAAATAAGGGATTGATTGCGTAGAATATCGAACATGAGTAACAGTAAGAGCATTGAACGAAGAAACTTGTTACGTTTGGTAAACGTGCTGGGAGCGACGTGTTCCAGAAGATGAGGAAAAGAGGTCGGGGGTGACTGATTTTGTAACCTACTAAAGCCTCTCTTCTGCGCCAATGTTGCGTGTAAACGAATGGTTTTGATTAAATCACGCATGGTTTTAATTAAAGATATGTGTAGTAAGTTGTATTATTATTTCATTCACAAACTGAAATAATTATTTTCGAGAAACTAGTGATAGAACATTTTGATATCATTGACTTCATATGAAACGCAAATTACATATTTTTCAGATAATTTCAGGATGAGTTAAGAAGCAATGCGTTGTATGCTAAAGCAGCTTTAACTCCTAATCCCCGAGAGAGAGAGAAAAACTCTTGAATGTACCAAATATGCCCTTAACATTAGCACCTATGGAACTAATTCGTCACCAGCACATTATAGAAACCATTAGCTGAAAAGGTCCATTCTTGATCTTATCGTAAGTGCAATAAATATCTAAGTCTATACCTCTAGCGTTAGGTTGCTATTTTAAAATGCATTTCGTGGGTAAATAAATATAGGCGGGGAAAGGCGGGGGGCTAAAAAGAAAAATTAGAACGGACGACCTACATTTTTTTCCCAAACCAGATCAAAGCGGTGACGTACGGTTTTATTGATTTGATGTTGCGTGTTCTTTTTATAAAAGCAAAGCGTCGCCGCCATTTTTCGAGGTTGCCTCCAGTTCATATATAATGTTTGGAATCGAATGACTCGATCTCACCATTATGTACACTGTATACAGTCCTGTTTTGGATGTTGGTAATATTATGACAAAATTTGATAGCATTTTGGTTATCGATAAAGTGACAAAATGGCAGCGGTTTAATGCAATATGGATTCTTTTTTTCATTGGTCGAGGAATGTCTTGTTATTCACGTGTACTAGGTAGAGTGAAAGGAGGAGTGATATTACGAGTTTTGATGAGATTTTAAAATGATTCAATCCAATTATGCACAATAAATCGAAAGGAGAGATGTTTGGTCATGTAAGGCAAAGTTCGAAACAGAAAATCGAAAATTCGAGGTAGCTGGGACTGATGTTTGGCGAATTGGACTTTGGACTATCTAAGGTAGATTCGAACTTATTATTTTTTCTTCATCTTTTTTTTTCTTCTTTTGGGAGAGACTTGCAGGTTAAAGGCAAAATGATACTCAGCATTAGGAAATGTGTGATACGCATATGGATCTATACATATACCATATGTGTATAAGGGTGTGGGTGATGGTGTGTTGGTGTGTGTGTGTATAAGTATAAGATATATACATGAAAAAAAAAACATATACCCAAATGCCGAATTAACTTTTCATCTGAGACAACCGTAGCGTGCCCGGATTGTGATCGCATCCTACCAATCGTACGATCTCATTTTGATGTCGTATGACGATTGTGTGATTTTCGTAAGTAAGTCGTAGCATAGAGTTATACATATTTTTCTGTAAAGTATGATCGTAGCCCATAAACACACCTATGGTGAATTGTACAATGTACGGTCATCCTATGATCAACGCAGGGGCATCGTGTGATATATCTACGAATTATAGTATGATCGTAGCCCATAAACACACCTATGGTGAATTGTACAATGTACGGTCATCCTATGATCAGCGCAGGGGCATCGTGTGATATATCTACGATATACAGTATGGTCGTAGCCCATAAACACACCTATGGTGAATTGTACAATGTACGGTCATCCTATGATCAACGCAGGGGCATCGTGTGATATATCTACGATATACAGTATGATCGTAGCCCATAAACACACCTATGGTGAATTGTACAATGTACGGTCATCCTATGATCAACGCAGGGGCATCGTGTGATATATTTACGAATTATAGTATGATCGTAGCCCATAAACACACCAATGGTGAATTGTACAATGTACGGTCATCCTATGATCAGCGCAGGGGCATCGTGTGATATATCTACGATATACAGTATGATCGTAGCCCATAAACACACCTATGGTGAATTGTACAATGTACGGTCATCCTATGATCAGCGCAGGGGCATCTTGTGATATATCTACGATATACAGTATGATCGTAGCCCTTAAACACACCTATGGTGAATTGTACAATGTACGGTCATCCTATGATCAGCGCATGGGCATCGTGTGATATATCTACGATATACAGTATGATCGTAGCCCATAAACACACCTATGGTGAATTGTACAGTGTACGGTCATCATATGATCAGCGCAGGGGCATCGTGTGATATATCTACGATATACAGTATGATCGTAGCCCATAAACACACCTATGGTGAATTGTACAATGTACGGTCATCCTATGATCAGCGAAGGGGCATCGTGTGATATATCTACGATAAACAGTATGATCGTAGCCCATAAACACACCTATGGTAAATTGTACAATGTACGGTCATCCTATGATCAACGCAGGGGCATCGTGTGATATATCTACGAATTATAGTATGGTCGTAGCCCATAAACAAACCTATGGTGAATTGTACAATGTACGGTCATCCTATGATCAGCGCAGATGCATCGTGTGATATTTCTACGAATTATAATATGATCGTAGCCCATAAACACACCTATGGTAAATTGTACAATGTACGGGCATCCTATGATCAGCGCAGTGCCATCGTGATATTTCTACGATCTCCGTGTCGTGTTTATGGCTTTGTTTTGGTCCCTCTACGATGCCCTTAACATGAAATCTTACAATTGGCCGTAAATATTGTACATTAAAGTTTCGTAGCCTACAGTTTTTAGTAATTACAATGGCCCCTAATAAAGGTAAATATCATAGACTAATCTTTCATACGACGATTGTAGCAAATGAAAAGTAGGCATAAGCAATAAAATGATCATGATTCAGTTGACAATAATGTCTGTCGGCATTGCTTCACTTAGTGTTCTAGATATAGTTTCACATTCATACTAAAAAGGAATTATTTCTATAATGTAAAGGAAGGCTAAATCAGTCTTAAATCAATGGTCACTTGAATGTTAAAAAAGAATTCATGAATAGCAAAATATTAAATTTAAACACAGTATCTGGACGTTTAAAACAAAATCTAGATGAGTCCGTTAAGGAAGTGGAATTGATAGTACCAATTATATGTTCATTTTGAAGACTGTGTTGTTGTCAACATGCTACTTCTTTCGTCAGATTCGGCTGGCGTCATCAAATTGGAAGAAATGAAAATCATATTTGCGTGGCTTTGATAGAGTCTGCCGTTTGTATTGATATCTATATCAATAAGTTGTCTGTCGATGGATGCTGGGACAATGTGGAGCGAACGAACGGAATGAGAACCTGGCAAGAACATAACAGACGCCATGACATAGGAGGGGCAGAGAGCCCCTATGATTTTCAGGTAATGAAAAAAAAAACATTTCGAGAAAGTAATAAGTTTTAAGAAGAAGAAAAAAATATTAAAGAGATTTTGCGGGGCGTGTAACTGCACTTCTTTATTTTTTAAAGGTCGCCCCTTTCACTTCAAACCCAGCCCCCTCCCACCAGAAAAAAAGTCCTAAAAAGACCCGCCAAAACCAAAAATGGAATGAATCGGTGAAAGCACATTCAAATCGTCCAAAATTGCCATTGTGCAGACAGCAGACAGCGCTGAAAAAAGATACGGAAAAAAGGGATTTGAAGGACTTTGTGAGGAAGGGGCGAATAAATTTGAAGAAACGGAAAACCTTCGACCTTGAAACTTCTGAGGGTCTCTGCACGATTGGATTGTAATTGGATAAAGGAGCGTGTATCGGAATGCCACAGCCACTCGCTCCATCGCGTCTTCCAAATGAAATCTCACTTCAAGAGAGTGCACTGCCAAAGCTGAAAAGGAGACGCCACATACATACATTTCAGGCCCAACGGTGATGCTAATTGTTGCGGACATCGCATATTAAAGCCCTCGTGTCGTCCTCCTCTCTTTTCACGCGTCATTGGTGTTTTGTCCCCAGTCAGGACAAGGCTGATTATGGATATATATTGTGCATGGGGAGGGGGCACATCATTCTGCCTTAATCACTTGGAGATATGCATCTTTACCAAGACGCCATTTAAACAATATTGAAAACTGAAGGTGAGGGTGAGGAAATTGCACCCAAAAGGCAAAATAATCCCTTGAAACAAGAACTACCATGATTAGATTGAGGAGGTTGTTGATGGCCCCTGTATATTTTGCATTAGATGCAAGCAGAGTACACCAATCAAATTCAAAAGGGGTCAAAATGCTAGCGACCGACGAGCAACAAGAAGTTCTCCTTTTGGTTGGAATCATTTTTGTTTAACTTTGAACATCGGCCCCTCTCCTCTTTTATTGCTTCTCTTTAGAGAATTTCTGGTTTAACACGACATGATTGTTATCTCCTATTATTGCTGGCAATTTCCCCGCTATCTCCATCGATGTATGTCGTTAGGGCGTTGATCCGGCCTGACGCGCCAATAAAGTTACTTGCCATCGTTTTGGCGGGAACGAGAAGTGAAAGGGCGCTAGTGAGACCTCCATCCACCTCGGAATGTGATCATCCGACATTTTCATTCCGCCTCGGTCAATGTTGTTAACCGTGCTTGTTTTCTCAAGTAACATTATGTTGAGGGGATATCTTCGCTCTGTCGTTTTCATAAATCACCAAATCTTTTCAAGGATAGGACATAATTTATCTATCGTTATGGAATAAAATGGGTGATGACGCGGTCGTTATTGCCAGGAATAGTCTCGCGGAGATAAACAAAAAGCGAAAGGTGTGATTGTGGAAGCGATGGGGTAGACGAGCTCTCGTAAATACCTTTCAAATAACAAAATGTCTCTATAATAAAAATGTTTCATTACATCGCCTCAGATGAAACCTCTCTTGTCAATGTTGGCTTGCAGGTGGATGCAAATAGAGAGGCGATCGTGTGTATCATCTTATTGGTTACTTTACTTTTTTTTTCTTATGGTTTGCCAGGTTAGCCTAATAATTTCCAATCTAATAGTTTGAAAGTATCCCTTTACACTTAGGTTTAAACTTTTCAGGTTGTCTTCATGCGGGATCGAAATCGAATGGTAGACACGTACGATGCGACTGCGCAGTTGAGTACGATTTGAATAGGATGTGAGAATTTTGTTCCAGTGTGAGTCCAATCGAATCGAAATTAAAATGCGTACTGTGCAAAATTACTAATTCATATTTCTATTCCTTTTCCAACGTAAAAAAATTTATAATCCACATTGAATAAAACCATGTTTACGTTTACCATGTATTTGTTACCATTTCCTTGCTGTACTACCCTGGGTGGTTCTTGGGACAGTGTCACGAAGCGTCTCGTCGGTGATTTTACCCAACACGTCTTGCTGTCAGCCAATCGTATGCAAGGATTTCAGTAGCTGATAACAATTGATGGCAAGACTCGCTAAATATTTCTTTATGAAATGCTCCTTGCACAATTTATTCCCTACCTGAAAAAAATAATCTTGAAAGATGAAGAGAATTCCATCCGCTCCTGGTAATAAAAGCGATCCTTGATGGTATAAAGCTCCTACGCATGTGACATGCCATCACTCAAAATTGATGTTAATCTTCCGTGCTTGAGTGATGGAGCGTAAAACATCTCAGCGGCCAACCGTTCATTAATGCCATGATTTCAAAAGACAGTCATCTGTAAAAGGCCTTTGGTTATATCATCCAAAATCCAATATGCCCAACAGGCGGAGTGAATTGGCATAATTTCGAAAATAGATGATCATTCCTGCCTTAACTATTAGCACGCTTCTGTAATTGGGTGTAGAAGTTGAAATTGGAATCGACTCGACTCGAATACCCTTGCTATGATTGAAGAAATGTTGCAATATTCAAAACTGAATCTTAATGTGAAATCGAATTTCTCTTAACATAGAAGTAATTTCAGATCGCAGTGCACTTTTGCGGGCACTTATGACAAAGCTTTTTTTCCCCCTTACATGGATTGGCTTACGACTAAATTCATTATTAAAGGGATGCTCTGGGCTGAAAATATTTGTATCTAAATAAATAGAGAAAAATTCACAAAGCAAAATGCTGAAAATTTTCATCAAAATTGGATTTAAAAAATAACGAAATTATTGCATTTTAAAGATTTGGATTATTCCGGTGAAACAATTCTAGGCATGTCTTCATGAATATTCATTAGGTGAGCTAATGATGTCACATCCCCACTTTTCATTTTCTTATGTTATTACATGAAATCATAATTGTTTCATTTTTCATAAATGTGTAAATGATGTGTCTCTATTATTATGAAATAAGTTGCAGCGAGAAATAACTAATTCACTTACTTATCTACTTGTTTAAGTTCTTGGTAGAATTTTTTTAATAATCCTGATTTCATATAATAAAATACAAAGAACAGGTGGGGATATGACACCATCAGCCCTTCTATTGTATATTCATGAAGACATGCCTAGAACTGTTTCACCTGAATAATGCAATTTTTTTAATTCAATAACTTTGTCATTTGTTATCCGATTTTGATCAAATTTTCAGCATTTTGCTCTGTGAATTTTACTCTTTTTATTGATATATAAATATCTTCAGTCCCGGAGCATCCCTTTAAGATATTTCATTTTAAGTATTTCTTCTTATCGATTTTTTTAAATTTAAAATTGCCCCTTTCTGTACTTCATTACGTTTTGTCCCGTGCATTTTTTTCATGAACCATACACCCTCGTGTGTGTTTATTAAAGCCGTTCGTAAGTTACGAGTGACTTTATAAGCGATTGTTGATCCTTTCTTGAGGTAAGTTATGACCAAATTTTCATTGGCGTGGATGTAGCTCCTAAGAAAGGATCACCAGTCGTTCGTAAAGTCGCCCGTAACTTATGAACAGCGATTATGCTCCACTGCGTATCTCCCCATGAAGCATCTTATTATTTTAAAGTCATTTAAAAAATTTGCAATGAATTCGTTTTCCAGTCATAAAATTACAAGCCCCTTTTCCGAAATTCATCGAGCCGAAGGAAGTAGCGGGTACCTTTATCCCATCCTCGTAGCTCTGTTTTCACGACATATACTGCAGTAACCTTCAACAACACTACATGTCCTTTATGCTTGAATGATGTATAGGTCACCCCTACATTCATTTTCATTAATAAAGTAGAGTAATTCTTATTTTTAGAATATAGGACTAATAAGCTACTAATGAAGACTGAATCTATCGCATATACCAATTAATTTGAGGAACATCGAAAACAAATTCCCAATTATGATGCTGGCATGTGGCGTTATTATTGGTTATTGTATTGTTTTAATTGGATTGCCGTGCATATCCTCTCTGAACTTGGTGTAACAGGAGATTGCAAACAGGATGAATTCAATTCAGTTCTTGATTGGTTTTGTGACGTGGATTTAATGGTGGCGGCGATGAATATGATACAAATCTCATCTCCGATCCAGTAAACCATTTCCTAGGTTTCTTCGCGTGTTACCATGGTTACATACTGGTATCAATTTTCCTATATAGTTCGAAGGTCGATCGATTACACAAAAATCTCATTTCATCTCGCGGTGATGTATATTCGGTTTGATCAGGAATTTATTATCAACAGAATTAGACCAAAGAGAAAGCCTCGCTTGTGTGGTTTTGTGCGATCATGCAAACTTAATTTGGAGGGAAAATGTTTGACCCACTTAAATTCAGACTTTCCATTCACTGTTCAAATTGTCGCGCAGGTTCCCCACGCCTGAAATATTGACTAGGAACGGAGCGAATCAGTTATACCGATGGCAAATGCAGCCTGTATCAATGACGAGTTAATGTAATGAACGCCAAACGAAATCTTAGGTGGTACTGATATCTGTCTAATCAGAGCGGATGTTGGGCAACAGTGCAGAGACCAAAAGAAACAAGACGAGGTAAAGAGAAAGTAAAAGAGATTAAGAGAGACAGACAGAGAGAAAGATTTATAAGACGTGTATGAAATGGAGAAGAGGGGTAGAAAAGGCGAAAGATGATGTTGAAGGTATTTTCGTACATGAGGCAACGCCATGCAGTATGTCACGTGGTTTCGACATCACCCTTCTCAAGTTCCTAACCCCGGGGAGCGCGCAAAAATGCAATGTTGAAGATTTCCTTTGGTCTTCTGCACCTATCTCCCCTATCACCGTCTCTTCGTCTGTATCTCTCTCCTCTTTTTCTTTTTTTTTCTCTTTATCTGCCGCTCTCTTTACCTCTTTCTATTTTCTCTCATCCCCTCTCTCTGTGTGTATATCTCTGTGCTATGTGTGGGTGTACGTTTGTGTGTATGTGTCTCTCTCACCGCATCTCTCTGCATCTCTCTGTCTCTCCCTCCCTCAAGTAGAGTTTACCGTATAGGCCCAACAGCAACGGAAACCCATCACGAGCACACTCCAATCTAGATATTAGAAATTACGCATAGAGTTACATTTAGGGGGTAACACATGAGGAGCAGTACAAACAAATTATTTTTCAAGAGCTTCATGGCATACACCCTCAACTCGGTGCCCCTGTCGACTACCGGGGATGAAAAACGAGATGGACAGAGGGAAAGAAACAAATTCTTCTTCATCTTATCTCCTCTGAACGATGCAGAGCGTGGACTGGGGCTATAATCAAGTTGTTTTCACCGGAAGACAGAGGTATGCAAATTGTAGCACGAGTCAAGCAAAGTTGAAACAGCGGGACTTGGAACACGGGTCGGCTGCCGACGGTGGGAGCTATTATTGTCAAGAAAGTATCGGACGAACCTTTTGGCGCATTTTCTACTGGGAAGGATTAATCTTCCTTCTTTCTATAAGTAGACGTTGAATTTTTCCAGTAGTATGTAGACTTAAAGTAATTAAGTAAAGCCTTGACAAGGACATGACCTGGTCTATTCTGTCCTTGTGAGAATTACTTTATCATTACAGATTATGATAACATTAGCTTGACTTGACGATAAAGTTATTGTAAATGGTGCTGCGAAAATGGCGTTACGGTCTCTGAAATGAAATACGTGCTGCTTTAAGGTAACATACTGGTAATATTTCTATGTCTGTCGAACTGTCATTATGCCACGCTCTCCCTCACACCATACCCCATTTCGACACATCCCCCTGGCACGATGTGGAAAGAAAAAAGATTTCGAAAGATAACGTTTTTGTTTTCTTTCTTTTCGTTTTAACTATTTCGTATGATTTTCATTTTTTTAATCGATGTTTAACTTTACTTACATATCTTTTGTTTCTTGTTACAATCTTCTCTATAAGTGTATATATTGCTCTAGATGCTGTACAAACACACTACTCTTGCAGACACTGCTACTTTCCTTCTCACATGTCACATGAATTCTTTACAGATAGACCTGCTATTTAATCAAACCTTCGCCTCCCCCCAATCTTTTGTGGAGTGTCCTGGTGATCTGTGTATATTCTAGACGTCAGTTCTTCCTCTTTTATACTGGCGTGAAATGTCCCATTGGCCAAAAATGTCATGGATCATAAAATCAATACCCAACAAATAAAGAGTTCAAATTACTTGGCAGCCCCCGATGACCAATTGATCGGTGCGATTCGTAATGATAAATGACGGTCCAAGTGAAAAACCCTCCCAACAAATCGTTACGAATTCTTTATCTTCTCTCTCTTGCTATCATAGTTGAGTTGCTCTAGGTCCATGCTCTCATTGTGGTTTCCAAGATTTCGAATTTAGAGCAAAATCCAATTTGATGGATTCAAAATGAGCACTTCCTCCTAGCTGCATTCTTGATTTTTATTTCTCTTGGAACTCAGAGTTATTATGAAACTTAAAGGTCAAGTGCACCCCCAAAAAATTTTGAATTTAATAAATAAAGAAAAATCAAACTAGCATAACGCTGAAAATTTCATTAAAATCGGATGTAAAATAAGAAAATTATGGCATTTTGAAGTTTCGCTTATTTATCACAAAACAGTGATATGCACAGCTTAGTGACATGCAAATGAGACAGACGATGATGTCCCTCACTCACTCTTTCTTTTTTTTTTCATTGTTTGAATTATACAATATTTCATTTTTTGCAGATTGGACAATAAGGACCAACTTGACTGAACCATATAGTGTTAAACAATGCTAATTCATTCCACATGTTCAGGAACAATGAGGAGAAAATTAGAATATTTCATGTTTCAGATAATAAAATACAAAAGAAATAGTGAGTGAATTACGTCATCGGTCTACACATTTGCATACCGACCAGGATGTGTATATAACTATTTTGTGAAATTAAGCAAATATAATAACTTTCTTATTTTACATCCGATTTTGATTAAATTTTCAGTGTTATACTTGTTGGATTTTTCTCTTTTTATTATATTCAACTTTTTGTTGGAGTGGACTTGTCCTTTAAAAGATAAAAGTTTTATTTTGTGAGTCTTGAACAACTTTGCTTTACTGTTATTGATGTTGTCTTCATAAATTTGAATTATTTCACTCATAGCTCATCATATAATATTATGTATTAATCATTTTTATTTCTTTGATTATATTCCCATGATTCCTATGACCATAGGGTTATGGTAATAAAAAACAACCACTTTTAGTAATAATGAATTACCATTCAAACAAATTTGGGATACATGTAGATTAGATAAAAAAAATTGAAGGAAATAATATACTTCATAAACTAGTGCTTTTAAAAATATATATAGATAACAATTCCATATTGCCTTAAACACCGGTGGGTTCTTCTTCTCTTTGTTTAAGGCACTGCTGTATACACCTTCGAGACTGGCATATTTCTTACAAGACTGTGAAAATTATGAATTATATTTAAATGGTATGCATTATTGAAGTAAGCGAGAGGATGTTAAACGTTTTTATTTCCATATCTTACTAAGATCAAGCCATTTCGGATTGTAGTTATTGACCATTGTCGTTACTTTCTGTTATTACAAATTTCAACATCCCACCTCAAACGAACAAACATTTTTTTTGCATTTTATACACCTCTATTTCTTTTCTCGTATTTCTTTTCTCGTTAAGAAAGCACATTTTAAAGCAGTATCCTATCTGGCATAAGTTTCCCTCGAAATGTCACCAACACTGATTAACATTTTTGCCTAAGGATCAGCCCTCCAATTTGCTGAAATTGTTCCCTATATTCTGACACCCCTGGAACAATTTCCCTCCCGCACATCACGCCCCGGGCTGCTTTACCTGCCGAGAGTGAGAGAATGGACCCAGGTAGCATTGACGAGCCAAACGCTTGGGGACGTCACCTACTTGGCATTGGTCGCCAAGATGGGGCAGCCTTTGGAGCGTTGATTTACAGCGCGAGACAATCCGAAATGCCTGCCTCTCCGAAATGAATTAGCAGTGGAGTGTGAAAAGCTTCATACCCCATTGGCGCGCGCAATCTGATAATAATTCATTATTAACATCCGTTGGGTGTCGTCTGCCATGATTTAAGCTTGTCAAATCACTTCGAGTGCCATCCCAAGCGAGGAAAAACGCCTCCATTTCTAGGTTTCATTCGAGATCTCGTCCCTGTTTTTTTTTTAAAGATAAGAACCGTTGATACGCTTTCATCTGATGTCGCCCATCTACTAACTCACTGACGTCCCCTCTTGTCCCACGCTCATTCAAAACATTTCTGTTTGTTTTCTTTTATCAGCATTTATACACTTTTTATTCGCTGAACCACATGGACGTTGACGTTTTTCTTTTATTCTCAAGTATACCATATTATTGGGTCCTGTATATTTTGATTAGTTTCACAGTAAAAATTCACGTTAGCTTTCAATTTCAATTAGAAGTATTGATTTAAAATGCAGGAGCAGTCGGAATGTGAATTGTTAATCATTCCACGTTTGATTGACAAATTTCAATTTTTAATCTGATGGAAATTTTTCAATTGAAAATTCTTGGAAGACTTAATAATTGTTCCTACTGATGTTGCTTAACTACAATGTAGTCCAAGATGAGCCTGATTTTGATATCATCATATGAAATATTTTTTAACGCTTTTTGCAAAACCATTTTATACCTGTTCGACACCCTAAAACTTTATCATTGGTTTTGCTCTAAAGATTTGCGATTGATCCTTGGCTGATTTCTACGATTGAATGCATCAATAAGTATACGATCAATCGTAAATATCATCCGAGCAGTCGTTAAGCTCTGTGTAATGAGGTTCTTGTCCTCAAAAGAAGCGGAGTTGCAGTGGTACTTCATTGTAATGTACGATGAAACATTTGGTTATAAATCACTAACCTGAATACACACGGCTGCAGACATTTTGGAATGTTCCATGACGTAATATATCATGAAAGAATAAAGTATTTGATTAATAGTATGTCGGTGATCACTGCAAGAACACTTGAGGTTTATTTGTTTGGCACATGAACGACATCAATGTTTGTCATGACTCGCAAAAAGACATCAACGAAGATGAAGGGGTTAGTCTGAATTCTCGCTGATTAAGGATTCACGATTCTCAGCGCAGCTTCGTGACGTGCGTACATTTGGACTTTATCGGACTTTATCGCTACTTGCGATAGATAGCAACATGTGACCAGTATGGTGTTAGTTCAGACATTGTCGTCACCTGTAATAAATAGCAACACTGCATTATGAGGCATGTGTACAATCTGAGTTCCTTCGACATTTTATCCGTGATTGATCGCACGGCCATTCAAAGTGACGTCATTATCACTTATTACCCATAACACAAATTTGGTTGTAAGTGGTGACTGATCGCGAGTTGCGAACAAGCACCACAAGCCATAAAAGAGGATAAAGACGTACGATCTATCACCACTGGTGATTGATAGTGCTATCCATTGCGATTGTTGATAAACGTTTGAAAGAGGGGGGGGGGTCGTGATGAAGAGAAACTGAGAAAAGTTACATTCATGACAGTGAAATTTGATTAGAGCAGCTGATAAAACGCGTCGTAAACATACGGAGAGGGGGGGGGGGGCTTTTTTAATGAGATGAGCAAAATACAAAAAATGCCAGATTACCTTTGGTGTCCCAGACTATAATTGATCACGTGATTCATTTTTGACCATTTTTTACCAATATTCTGCTATTATATTTTGAATACATGCATTTATGTCAAGATGTCATGCTTTAGTGTGCAAGTCGTGACGTTTTCCTCCGACAAATAAAATCACATACAATTTATACGTCATCGAAGTGTGATTGGTCGCATTGCACGCATGCGCCTAATCTTATTTATGTGAATTCAGTACGTTTTCATCAATCATGTCAATTAAGCCATTCAACATCAAATCACATTAAGGAGGAATTAGATTTTCCAGGCACCAGTCACGAAGGGGATTATGTTTCAGAATAAAATGACTAGCTAAGATGGGTTGGATTATAAACTCGGTTGCAACGGTCACTGACGGTAGTCTTGAAAAAAAATACAAGAATAAAAAAAATGAAAACAATTATTGTCATGACTTTTTAAAATGAATTTTAAATAAAGGAACCTATACCAGTAAAAATGATTAACAAAGTCTAATAACGTTCGACAGATAGGTTTGTCCAAAGGTTCTATGAAATCATTGTGCCTCCCTCAAGATTTGTCGACTGTGGGTTATTTTGAGGTCTCAATCATTGGAAAATGATTGTGTTACTTACGTATTCATCTCCTCTTTATTCACAGAGCTGCCGCTCAGATAGTTCATCTTTGATGTCAATTCCCAGACTTGCATGGTAAGTTACCTTACTGAATTATAACCTATTTTATTTAATAAAGTTATGATGAACGGGGATTTATAGAACTAAATATTCGAATTACTTAGTATTGATTATGACAAGCCAGAGCCTAATTTCAATCTTATTTTCAAATCAGCTGAAGATGAAGTATGCAGATATTGATTCTCATCCGCAAGGATTTCATATTTGTGGAAGCAATTCTATTTTTGCCATTACTTTGATAACATCAAATTTTAAAGTTATTCAAAACAATAACAATAGAAAAATGGCATTTCATATCTGAGATCTGTAATTTCACGAACAACTTTGAGTCCAAATCAGTTCGATTAAAATAAGACAGTAAAATAATCATAAAGCTTATTTGATTTTTAAAATGAAAATCGGCGGATGTGTAGAATAAGAAGGTTGTGGAATTTTAAAGTTTTGCTCAATTGCACAAAATTGCTTCTGTACAGACGGTATTGGGAGGCGATGACGCCATACACTCACTTTTCCATTGTATTTGATCAAATTAAGATTATAGTTATTTCAAATTTTCCACTTACAATAGAAACTTATGCTTTGATTCCACCTTGAACATCTGGGATAGTCTTTGTTATCAATCATTATCTAATCGGTCGGATCTTTATTGTCCTATCTGCAAAATTGATTCGTTTTATATATACTAAAATACAGTCGAAATAGCCAAAATGTGTTATGTCATCCACTCTCTGACTTGTGTATCGTCCATAATTTGTGTTTATAAAAGTTGAGTGAACATTTTCAATGTTATACATGTACCTGGTTGCTGCGTTTTTTTTAAATATGATTTATTTAAATCAATTTACTGTAGAGGTGGACTTGACCTTTAATGAAAACAGCCCCTTGAATAATCAGTCATAGAACCCAAAAACCAGGGATCTCTATAGTTTGGTCTTAAGTTACACCTTTTCAATCGGAATTTATCCCGTCTTACTGCAATATCATGATTAAAAGTGGAGTTAGGTGTTCAGGGTCCCACGTAATGTATCCGACTGAACATGGCCGACTTATTGTTCAAATATGTTGAACGTATACGGTTCAAGGCTGGTATTATGTATTTACATTTTGTTCATCGATATCACACGTTTTTACATCTATATTGGCATATCCAGCAATAGATGGAAGATTAGGGAGGGTTTATCCGGAATATTTGTTTAATCGCATGGGTACAGGATATCAGATTTGGAAGGGGCAGTTATATTAACTTTGTCCAGGATTCTTATTTTTAATTCACCGTTCCAGCTACTTCATTATGATTGCAATTAACAGGAATCGCCTCAGATTTATATAATGTTCAAACTTTACTTTAAAAAAAAGAACAACTGATTAAGAGAGTAAAGTGATACACACTATAAATATCAAGAAGTCCGAAAACTCCAGACTAAAACCTTTTCACTGATTTTCAAAGAAATTTATTATTTTCAGTGAAATATTTTGTTTCCATGGTTTCTATTATCAAACGAAATTGAATAGTATAGGCATATATTATCATTTCCCCCATATCCAGGCAGTCATTTGACATTGACCTTCTCTCGATGTGTTACACTATAGAAATTCTGCTTTTACTCTATCCTTTTCAAATTGACCTTTCCCGTTTTTTAACGTGTTTTTTTTTAAGTTGTGGATTTCATCCCTTATCCTCTTCCACAACGAAGAAGCACGAAGTACAAAGTCATCAATGGTTCTATTTCTGTGACAATGAATGATTGAATAGATTTATTTATGACAACTCCATAATTATAAGTTTTCCAACTGAATTTCTATTCAACATGTTTAACTTACAACTCTGAAAGTCTATGCTTGATTTTGGATGAATTTATACGTTATTAAAGACAATTGATATGCATGGTAATGGTAATTACAACAGGTGTACATCGCTCATCTATACTTCTGTCTCGTGATGATGATTGTCATTATGAGTTATTAGAGTTCTCAATGAAATTGGATCTAAGATGGCACGGCTGGTTGCAAGGTTAGATTTAAAAAGATAACTGATCATTGAGTTTTGAACCTAAATCTGTATATTCGACAGGATTCAACCCTACTTGTGAGTGTAAAGACTCTGATTTCAATTTTTCAGCAATGCCATCATCCAGAGTGGATTGTAGTAAGAATTGATTGTTTATTCAATCAATAATAGATTGATGTTGGGTTGGGTTGAGATTGTGACTAATGTATTGGCTATATAGCGTAGACTGAACCTGAATCAATTTATCTGCACTTAAAAGACGAGTTTCCTGGGCTAGTATATATCAATCGACACACACCATAGAGTAGATATAAACCATAGACTAGATATCATAGGGAAAAAATATGATGAAGCTGTGGCCTTGCCTTTATCAATATATCACAATGATGACAAGTGAATATATCACTTATTGAAACATTACTTGATGAAGTGAGAGGGTTTTCTACGAACATTTCAATTAACGACATTATATCTGTAATGCCGTCAATGCACACTCTTTCGAATTGGATCTGAAATCTGAATAATAAATGGAAAAGACATTTTATCTAATGGAGGTAAAATGAATATTTGGAAGCTTAAGAAACCTTATAAATAAGTTCTGAATTTATTGAAGTTGCGATTAATTGAATACAAATTCAAACCCTGTGACATCGTATTTTCAATTCAGCTTTTATTCACTAACTTTGAAAGAATTGATTTAAAAAAAAAACACAATCTTTTTGGTATTTATTCAGTTACCAGTCTTGAAAAAATATAGAAATTTTTCAATTTTTTAAAATACAAATCATTAAAAAAACACGACTGTACGGTATACTCCATTCATAAAGGGAATGAAATTAGTATATGAAGTCCGCAACTCCTTTTACATCTGCAAATGGAAAATGATATTTTGAAACTTATATCAGAATTCCTTCGTAATTTTTGTTCGTTCATCATTATATTCTGCATCTGTACATGCCCTATCATGTACTTTCAGGTAGTATGTATCCCTTTAATTCAATATACTTTCCCCGGAGGCGTGCTGTATCATACCGCCGAGAGAGGGGGTAATAAGTGAGATCGATAAGGTCCAGGCCCATGAGTGGAGCTTGGGAATCGTTGTGGGTAAAGATCGTCGATCAAAGAGGGTGAACACCCTTGCCATAAAGGCTTCTCACAGCTCTATCGAATAACCACTTAGCCTCTTTCAGGTGCCTGCATGCATTAACCCTATACCTGGCTTCAACAAAACACTCCACTCCTTCCACCTTGCGCCCAAAAAAACGGGGGAGGAAAGAGATAGGTACGTGCAGGGGATTATATTTAAAGAAATAGATCCGAGCGCGCGTTCACATTACTTTCCTTAAAAAAGAAAAAAAAAATAGAGTGTTACATTCATGTGATTTGTTGAAACCACTTTGAAGTCAGATAATTAAGATCTTTCATGTAACTAGTTATGCTACGTATTCAAGTGAGGCCTCACTGGAAATTTTGATGTCTGTCAGAAAAAAAGTGACAGTCCTTTAAATTTCTCAAATTCCCTATAAAAGCTTGTCAATAAAATTGTCGAGTTTCCCTATAAAAGCTTGTCAATAAAATTGTCGAGTTTAAAACTCGTTTGTGAGCTTATTTCATAATCATGTGCATCTTCAAAGAAATGAATAACAATGTTGACAGTTGCCGTTTTGCACCCTTTTACGCCACGCCGGGACGCTGAAAACATTATTTTCTCGATCTAAAACTACATTATTCACCAACGTAACAAGCATTATCAAGTACTCATCTGCACCTGGGTGGAGAGTGACGAAATAAAATGATACAATATATATAGAGACTTTGCCAAATAGCGTTGGAACTTCACAACGGATAGGAGAACCATGAAATAGAGCTCCAGTCAATTATCAATTATACTTGCAATGTATAGAACTATGATTTTCTCTACAAGCAGGATGTGCTTGGTTTGGCATCGTGACGTAGTAATGTTCACAGATCCAAAGACACAGGCCATGGAAAGACGCTGCACTGTTTTATTGTCTCACCTGCATAGCAGAGTGAGACTATAGGCGCCGCTCTTCCGACGGCGGCGGCGGCGTCAACACCAAATCTTAACCGAAAGTTAAGTTTTTGAAATGACAGCATAACTTAAAAAGTATACGGACCTAGTTCATGAAACTTGGCCATAAGGTTGATCAAGTATCACTGAACATTCTGTGCAAGTTTCAGGTCACATGACCAAGGTCAAAGGTCAATGAACTTTGGCCATAATGGGGGTATCTGTTGAGTTACCATCATAACTTCGAAAGTTTAAGGATCTGATTCATGAAACTTGGACATAAGAGTAATCAAGTATCACTGAACATCCTGTGTGAGTTTCAGGTCACATGATTAAGGTCAAAGGTCATGTAAGGTCAATGAACTTTGGCCAAGTTGGGGGTATTTGTTGAATTACCATCATAACTTTGAAAGTTTATTGGTCTAGTTCATAAAACTTGGACATAAGAGTAATCAAGTATCACTGAACATCCTTTGCGAATTTCAGGTCACATGACCAACGTCAAAGGTCCATGAACTTTGGCAATATGGGGGGTGTCTGTTGAATTACGATAATAACTTTGACAGTTTATAGATCTGATTCATGAAACTTGGACATAAGAGTAATCAAGATCCCGTCAAAGTTTCAGGTCACATGACCAATGTCAAAGGTCATTTAAGTTCATTGAACTTTGGCCATTTTAGAGGTAATCATTAGATTGCTGTCATAACTTTCAAAGTTTATAGATATAGTGTATAAAATGTGGTTATAGGGGTAATGAAGTATCACTGACAAGTTTTAGGTCACATGATCAAGGTCAATTGTCAATGAACGTAGTATTGTATCATTATATGAATGGTGTTTTTTGTGAATACTTATTTTATAGTAGTTTTCAAAGTCAGCGCTGCTACTATATTGAATCGCGTGATGCAGGTGAGACCGCCAGAGGCATTCCACTTGTCTGAATAATGTATTGGATACCACTAAGACTGCGCGCGGTAGCGTTCTGTCATACACATGAATTCGTTTCGGCTTTTAAAAGTATTTTGGGGTTTTTTTTTAGTTGCGGATGATAACTATGCTTTCTTAAGTCCTTAGTGTGGAAAATCGGATTCCTTTGTTAAAATCTGGCTTTGTCGTCGCTGACCTCTCCAGGGTCTACCGTGTCTTTGAAAATAACCTCGCCACAACACACCAAACTTCTCCGATACACAGAACCTACAAAACAAAGAAAACCCCTTTATAGTTCTTAGGGGGTTCCTGTTATAGGTTCTGGAAGCGAACACTATACTTGGTGACGTGATCTCCCCGAGTATCCATGACTGACAAAATACACGGCCCTCCGTGGGGTCTCCTCTAGTTTCTTATTCCTCCAGGGATGGGGATCTATTTTCCCTTTTCAGCCCCCCCCCCCGCTCCGAAATGTTTTGGTCCACAGACACAAAAGGTTGTGGGGGATATCGTGACCTTTATTCATAATGGGCGACGGTAAATGACTAGAAACACACTTTCCAATTCTTGAGATATTTTCTCTCATCTTTTTAAACGGAAATTAGAGAGATGTGCGACATTTGAGATGTAAGACATCTTTAGATCCATGTACATACCAAGTTGCAATGATTTACTGGTTAATTCGCACAATCACATTTCTCGTAACACAAACTCGTTGTCGCCTTTTGGGGGCTGTGAACAAATATAACAAGCACATGCCAAAAGAAGCCTGAAGTGTATGATGAGAGGAATGAAAAAAGATCATCGCCACCATTGGCGAGGAGCGGGGGCACAATTATCCGAGTGAGGGGCGGTCCCCCCTTTTTTTACGGCTTTTCAGTCAAATTTGACTATTTAAGCCGATTAGTCCTTCTCCTTGTATTGATACGTCATCGGTTTATTTTAATACTTATTAGTTTATCAACATTATTCATGAAAAATTCAAATAGGATTTTTTTTTTTATTCACATACGAAAGATCCATTGGTTTATCATAAATCGTTATGATTAAAGTGGCAATTTATTGATTATAGAGTGAACACATTATACAATCTTGCAAGTCACGTCATAAAATAAACTTTTAGAAATAGAACTCAAGTTTAGTAACGGATCTTGGTGAAATGAATAGTATGTTTCTCTTATATTTCTACGGAAACTAACTCGATGTCAGTGTGAACTTACCCTTTTAAAGGCATTGGCTAACATTGATTTGACTGTTTTTTTTAATCTGCGCTGCGAGGTCCCACTTGTCACCTGTGTCTGTGATATGTTACAAAAATGAAGCCCAGGAAAACTCGCGTCCGAAAATGATTATGATAATTATTACTGCTTCAAAAAAGTGAAATATAAAGTGACCGGAAACACCATCTTAATTTAATCACATACACTCATGTGTTCTATTATTATCGACACGATAGGAATTACACAATATCTTCGATTATAGTATCAAAAGCATTTCTTTTGATTTTTTTGGGGGGAGGGGGGTTAGAGTTTTAGGTTGATAGAAAGGCATCCATGTACATACTTGATCTCTCCTTTGTCTTTTTTTTATTTCATGCCTACAACGTTAACTTATGTCTTTAACCTCCCCTTTCATCTGGGGCGTGAGGGTTAATTTGTGTGTGTGTGTGTGTGTGTGTGTGTGTGCTTGCGTGATGAACTTGAGTCCCCGATTTCACTGCACGAAATATTCTTTGTATGCTTGTCAGCAACCACCGAATCGATAACAAGCGGATCTCCGTCAGTGCATCGCTGTTCGACAGAAGTTCGATATTCTCTGTTACATCCACAAGAGCAAAAAGATTGTATAACACCAAGATAGTGACGTAACAACGTTTCAATATATCGGTCGTTCCTTTTTCTTCGCCGCGCATGAATCCACGCGCCAATATATCACGCCGTGCGTACTGCGTTTTGCACTCCCGATAGAAAAGTAGCAGACTGCGTCGGTTAAAAGGTTTCTGGTACGCTGTAGGTCGAATCACATGAGAGATAAATGACAGAGATAAATAGGATTGAGAAGCGAGGGATTCGATGGCGTCAATGTTTAGATGAAGAGTGATACATTATGAGATATAGAGACGATATTGTACATCGAATGCTTTGATTTTAATCTCAAACCTTGTATGCATTTCACGTCTGTAATATGATCATAATAAGGAAAGATTTAGATTTAAGGGAACAAAATTTAGAATAATTGTAGTCCGGGCGTAACTTAAAGGGATACATCAGATTGAAAATAATAAAATTCAATTAAATAGAGTAAATAGAAAAGTAAATAAGAAATAATACTGTAATGCCATGAAAGTCGGATGAAAAATTACCAAGTTATTGAATTATAACATTTTACATGATTACAGCTCATACATTTTTATATATGTCGCCATGGGTATGCAATGGGTGGACTCATGCCATGTCCTGATCACATGCATTTTTTAAATTGTATTTTTCATACGTATATCTTTCTTGTTACAAAATAAGTTGCAGCAATGATAATCTTAAACATTGAATCATTGTCTTATTTTTACATTCTTAGAGCAGAGATTTTGAATAATTGTAATTTAATATAGTAAAATGTAAACAAAAGATTGAGAAGATGACGTCATCATCAGCTCGATCGTTGTATGTTCGTCATAACATCCATCGACCTATTTCAATGGAATAAACTAAAAACAAAAGAAAATGTCATACTTTCCTTATTTTTCATCAGATTTTTCGTTTTTTCTGTTTATCTCAACTTCACTTTTTCGAATTTTGTTCTTCTCAGCGTATTGTATCCCTTTACTCTTTTGGATGGACACTCGATTTAAGACTTACATGGTCGCCCAAATAATTTTCCAAAAAGAAAATTATAATCACTACCTCATCCAAATCGAAAGTGAGCCATCATGTTCAAGTAACAAACGGTTACCAAACTTTGAAGATACAAGTAATACATTTTTTCTTATGTTACAACTTTTGGCAAATATATCATTAAAGGTCAAGTCCACCCAAGAAAAAAATTTTAAAGAGAAAAATCAAACAAGCATAATGCTGAAACTTTCATCGAAATCGGATATAAAATAAGAAAGTTAGGACATTTTGACGTTTCGCTTATTTTTCTCAAAACGGTTTTATGCACCACTCAGTGATATGCAAATGAGAGAGTCGATGATTTCCCTGCACTCACGGTTTCTTTTGTTTTTATATTGTTTGAATTATACAATATTTCAATTATTTACAGATTTGACAATAATGATCAACTTGACTGAACCAAAAATAATGTCAAAACAATGGTAGTTCCACATGTTCAGGAAGGAATAAAACTTTATTTCACATGACATTGAGGAGAAAATTTAAATATTTCATATACTGAAATACAAAAGAAATAGTGAGTGAGTGATGTCATCAGTCATCTTATTTGCATACTGATCAGGATGTGCATATAACAGTTTTGTGAAATTAAGCAAAACTTTACAATGTCATCACTTTCTTACTTTACATCCGATTTGGATGAAATTTTCAGTGTTATATATGCAGGTTGGATTTTTCTCTTTATATTCAATTTAACTTTGTGTTAGGGTGGACTTATCCTTTAAATATTTTCATGATACATACATACACTGATGCATTCACTCGCAAGTGCCTTATTTATCTTGCTTTATCATGTTTATGTACATGTGCATCAAAAATATGGGTTACCGTCATACAACAATAATACCTGATTAAACATTCTATGTCATAATATAACTTCAATGCTTATATGCTCATACGGCGGTGATTTCTGCCCTGTATACTTAATTTCAAAAGTGCTATAGACTCTACTCGGAAAGGATAATTGAGAAGTCAAACATCCAAAACATACGAAAAAACAATTCATTTCATCCAATTCGCTCTCATCATATTAGTTCTGTATTTTCTACCATTTCGTTTTATTTGCTTACGTGTATTTTGCCATGTACGTGGATGAATGCACTCTGTGGTCCCATGTAGTGACCTTTTGTTTTGAAATCCGTGGGTGATTGGATATTAAAGGCATAATGAAATGAACCTGCGCTTCTCCAAGTCACGCTTGTTATTTTATGCGATCGTTTGTACGCTGACCAAACCAGAATAGGTCCTTCCACAAGCATCCAATTGGTTACTTTTATTTTGTTGTTTTGTCTTGCGTTGATGTGCCCATTCATTGCATTGTGATAATTTCGAAATTTGGATTGAATTAAAATTTCCATTAATTTCACTGGATTAAGATGTTCATATTTGAAAGGAGCATTGTTCACACAGAATTCAATCACGGCCAAAATCTTTTGGAAATATCAATAGAAGCCAAAATAAAACGAATTTCTATGAAAAATCACAAATTTCTTGAAAAAACATATAACTTGCTAAAGTAATACATTCTCTATTTTATTTAGTATCTTATTGTATTTCGTAATCATGTTGATGGTATCATGTTCGAAATCAGATTTAGTGTTATCAGATTATGACACAGAACGACTAAATGATTATTGCATTTTAATATATTAATTCAATTACGGTAATTCATTAGGCTCTACTGTTCTTGCTTTTGTTTTAGAATATAATTTTGTTATTTGTATAGTCTCTTCTTGTAAATAATATACTTAGAACAATTAACAAAAATGCTGTATGGTTGATTTCTCTGTTTCAGTACAGAATGATTAATATCCTACAAAACTCCAAATCGTAACTTGAACTCGGTGATACAATAATTCATCCGAATGAATGGCGAGAGGTGGATGTATTCAAAACTGTCTGCTCAAACAAAGGGAATGTCATTCCACCTAAAAGGGGGTTTAAAACTTGGAGTGTCGTTCCCCGTTAAAGTGGGTTAATATTTTGGCGTGGCCAATGTTTTGTAAAGGGAATGCCGTTCCCCCTAAAAGTGGGTTTTAATATTTGGGCGTGGCCAATGGTTTGAAAAGGGAATGACATTCTCTGTAAAAGCGGGTTTATACGGTAACGGGACGTCGCCAAAGTGTTGCAAAGGGAATGTTATTTCCCCTTAAATGGGGTGAAAGTGGGGCGTGGCCAATGTTTTGCATAGGGGATGCCATTAATGGGGCGTGGCCAGTTTTCCAAGGGAATCTTATTCCCTCTCAAAAGGGATTTATAGTGTGGGGCAGACTGTTTTGCAGTGCGCGCGTTTTATGTATATTTTTGACCCTGTATGAAATTGGGCCACTCGTGACCTTGCTTTCTAAGACTGTATCATAGAACTGTTATACTCCTTTGGGAATATCATGAGGAAGGTCATGGTATGCATTCTCACCTAAATGATGCCTCGCTTCACTTCAGTGAAGGTTGGCCATACGTTTAATGATGAAGTGATGAGTTAATTATCCTTTACGCGCTATTACTCCACCGGTTATCTGCCTTAATAAACTGTTATATTTTAAACTCGGGATGTTCGCTTTGAGTCGAAACACTGGATTATCAATATAGGCGTTATACATGTAGGTGTTGAAGTTACATTATTTTCATTTCCAACCCTTTAAGGGTCATTAGGTAAAAAATATTTAATCATGAATTATGTTGAATATTCCTTTTCCATGGTTACAGAACATGTTCAACGACATTAATATACAGGTGAATTTGTTGAGTAAGCTCCTCGGGAATGCTTTCCCCACATTTGAAGCATTTCTAGTATTGAATAGGCCTACTGATCTTCCAAAACTTACATTGGTGTAAATCGCTATCATATCAATGTGTACATTACAACACGATTCAGTGTTTAATGGGTTGGCCAAAATTCATTTTCAAATTCTTGTAATGTTACTTCAGCATGTAATATTAGAAGATTTTGTTCAAGCTGTAAATGAGCAGTTTGACGACACCAACAACATATCACTTCGTAACCTCTTTTGGAAATTTATCGATGGTAATCCAAGTTGTTACAAACAATATTCTTATCTTACGTTTTCTTGGTTTGAACTTTTCACTCCTGCAGTAATACCCTCCCTGCAATATAGGTCACGAAAATCAGGGCCCCGTCTTACAAAGAGTAACGATTGATCCGATCAACCTCAACTGTGGATGGCCAGCAACGTCAACATCTAAAATGCAAATTTGTTCAAAACGTTTTCTATATAGATTATGATGTATATTCATACATTTATCGTTCTCTTGAAGATTCAGTGTGATTTCTTTTGTTTACTATATAAGGAGATTTCTCGTAGAAAAAAAAAATGGTATGGATAGATTTCCATAGAGATAAGATTGATTGGATCAATCGTAACTCTTTGTAAGACGGGGTCCAGTATAGCATGCCAGTCTTGCCAGACAAGTTATGGTGGTCGGCGTTTAGGTGAACGATATGTATATGACTGAAAACTATCAATTTCTTTCATTTAAAAAGTGACATTTCTTGAGGGTGGCTTCGTGACCCGCGAGCACTCTCGACTCTCGAATGAAATGAATGTAGGTCAGTTTGACCATGGTTTAACCAACCCAGAAGCTGTCATTGTAAGTGTTTTGTCCACTAATGGTCCATTTTCATTGTGGCTGATGTCCAAAATATCTAGATTTTCGCTTTGTCATTGTATGAATCATCATACGCACAGAGTTATATGCATTTTTTTAGATGAAGTAAATTATAGTCTATATACATTATACACTAGCACTTCCTTATTTGTTTTATTTAAGAGAATTGATTTTACCAGCTAATCATCATAAAATCAGTAACTGGTTATGGACATGAAATGTTAAAATAATGAGCATTTTTTTGTGATGCAAATCTAATGCGATTTCTTTTCTCTCTCGATCTCTTCCTATGACTTGTAATTTACATCAATACTTTATCCAAGGGATAACGTAAGCTATACCAATATATGAGCTCGCAAAAGTCAAACAACTGTTTACTGTTTGAAACATGTAATGAGTCTATTAATAGTTTGTACTTTGCATACATGGCCACTTCAGCCATCTGGCTGCGACTTTTTTTTTATACAAACCTTTAATTGAATGGAATATGTTCTTTCCGTTACAGGCTAGGCAGACTAGTAAGCCCCCCCCCCCCCCCTTCCAAAAGGCACATTGTGGCGTATGGACCAGATGGGCTAAAAGTCACGCGCGAACGAAACGAGCAACCGAAATCTGAACTTTTTTTAAAGTTAAAATCAAATTGTGTGAAAGAGTTTGACATATAATATTTAGAAAAAATGGGAAACCGTCCCATTTGGTTTTCATGAATATTTGAACCCAAGTCTCAGTTCATTCTGTTAAAGAAATGGGTTCTGCTTATTTTTGCTGATAATGACTTTGGAATATTTGTAGATACAAGAAAAAGACTAGAAAAGCATTTGCTGATATGAGGCGACAAAGCTGATTCTTTCAAGTAGCCTAGTAACCCTAAGTTCTGTTTTCATTTTTTTTTTCAAACGCGACGTCGGGTGAATCTGAAGGGAGGCCTCAGTTTTAAGGCAGATTTTCTACCTTGTTCGCAAAGAATCAATTTCTTCGTGATGTGAACTGACATAGATCGCGGAAGCAGGGATACAGACCCGTCCCGTGCTATTTACCATGTCACTTAGCACAGTATTTGAACAAGATATCGATATGATTTGAATGAAAAGGCTCGTTCAAACAACAAGTGGAAACGCGTCAAGATGCATGCGATGTGTCCCTTCCAAGTCTTATTTTTATGACTCCGACTCGTTCCAGATGTTTTTGAAAATTCGTGGAATTTGATCAAAGCCTGCATCATGTATCTAAACGCACTAAATCATCTTTCAGAGGTGGTTTATTCACGTGATTTCTATTAAACTGTTAAACTTCACCTATATAGTCTAGTTTTGTCAATTTCTATCATCATGTTTTGAGATATAAATATTGTATGAACACTACCACGTTTACCTGCTAACAATGCCTGCTCTCAATCCATATTTCTTCGCTAGACTAATGCAAATAGACACCTGAGGCATGTTCTTCCTGCACCATTAGCTACAACACTCTAAATGTGTTAATTAAGAACTTAGTATACGCAAACGTGTCAACATTTACACATTCAGCAATTACAGTTGTCTTTCATACATTACACAAATAAGTACAATTTGTTATAAATAGAGTTTGCAATCACCAACAGGCAAAGAAAATACAACAAGTCTTCATTAGCGAAATAGAAAAGAAGAACAAAAACAGGTGATGCAGTTGAATGCCATAATCAAAAGCCCTATTGTAAAAAAAAATTCGCCCCCCTTATTTCTACGGGAGTTTAGCCAATTATCAAGGTATGATGAGTGTAAGTCAAAATGATCTATACAAATTAGTTTTTATTTCGCAAGTGACACTTTGTTGAGAAACACCTGCTGAAATACGCGCGAAGCGAAATCTCTTCATCTCAAGTTACGCGGTTGTTTTGTTTAGTTGCAAAAAGCTCAAAAGAATACTCCCTATGTACTTGGTTTTGTAATTTTGATAACGAAATTCAATACAAGACTGTCCTTATTTATTTATCCCGCCTTTACTTATTCTTTCTCTCCCCCCCCCTCCCCTCTCTCCCCCTCCTGTGCTCCTCTCTTTATTTCTCCCCTCTTCCTATCTCGGTCTGTCTATGTGCCTGTCTCCGTCCTCTCTCAACTCTCTTTCTTCGATTCATTCCTTCTTCCTCTCCCCCTTCAATCTATTCTTTCCCAACCCCGGCTCAACCTCTCTCTTTCTACTTAATTTCAGTGCATAATACGAGGGAAATGCACTCTAGCCGTGACTGAATATATCCATGATATATCAAATTGTAAAAATATCATACGAATATGAGCGTTTTCGAACCGTACGTAATTGTAAGCTTTCATTTTAAGTTCCTTGAAATTTTTATGCATTGCCATGATTCTACTTTTTTTTTTCGCCATTCCTCGAGTCAATGTTCAGTAACTCGTGTATGGGTTTCTTCGACCGTAAATGATTCCTGTACTTTCCTTTAAGAAACAATACTTTGGAGTGTGGATGATTTCATTTCGTTGTTGAGAGATTTCTAAGGCATATTGAAGAAGAAGAAAATGGAGAGCTGTGGGAATATCGATAGAGAATTATGCATAGAGATAGAAATTGCTCTCTCAGTGTTTTCTTCTGATTTGAGTGCGAGGCCATAAGAGTCAAAATTGTACTCGCAATCTTTCAATGATTCCATGTCCCTTTGTGCAATAATTATTTCGTTCATGAATGGGAGTTAGATGGCTTTTAAAAGCTGATGCAGTATTAATATCACATAAGGGAAATGATAGATGTATCCCGTGATTTAACCAACGACCCAATATCAACTATAAATGAATTGTTTCTTTTGTTAGATGAATTTATCAATATCTTATTCATCTTTTGGTTACCATTTTGCACGTAAGGGTGTGCCGTGGCAAAGATAATTGGGTAAAAAAATTAGGTTCTGCTGAATATAGTAACCTTCGGTAATTGTCAGGCTTTGGTACTCTTCCGTTACTATCGTGACAGAATAAATCTTTCTTAAAGCATACTTGTGACGTGCAATAACTTACATGATAATGAAACTTGGTATGTCAAAGTATAGCATGACGTGGAATGATACTAACCTATACAATCTGTGTAGCAGAAAAATAAGTATTGCAACAAAGATGTGTATGCACGTTGTTATTATTGTGTTATTGAGTAAAATGTCGATTTGGGAACAATATTCCATCTGCGTCGGCTTACCTTGATCGAAAAGGTGTTGGTTTCGGATGTATCACTTGCATCACAACCAACGCATAAACAAAGCATCGCCAGTAAACAGGCCTATATAATGGGCAACGATTTTCAAGCCGCCATTAAAAAATCAAAGCTTTTGACACTATCGTGGGAGAAATTGGAACACCTATCACAAAAGGTCGTAAAGTTGATAGGAGTTTGTCTATAAACCTACCGAACCCCAAAACAACTAGAATTACTACTCGAAAACTTCTTAGATTCAAATATTTAGCGTCTGTCTTAATAGAATCAGCCATGAAAATGTCAGTCCTATAACGAACATTAATTTAGAGATAATTTATTGGTGAGGTAAAATGAATCTCAAAATTTGGCGTTTGTCAAACTTGTCAAAAAGACCAAAGATCTCAATAACAATCGGACGTCGAAACTTAAATGTACTGTTTTCACTAGTTTCTTTTATTTTTCCTGTTTTTTTTCTTCCATTTGCGTAATAACAAACAGTGGGGTTTGTTTTGTTTTCACGTTGTTGTTTATGTTGTTTTTACTGCAGAAGATGGAGATTCAGAGCAGTGGAACTGCATGTCGTCGTATTAAATCGATGTGCCACTTCACAGAAAGTCAAGTGAATTCGAAATTTGGCGTGTCAAATTCAGTGAATTGTTTCCGCATGTGACATTATTCTTGCGGTCATGAACGTGTAGATTTGACATTTTCATTGGGAGTATTATCGCAGGGTCTAACTAACACTGCCCACGAACAAACTCACTGGTGTTCATTCAGTTTCATCATTCGCAAGGAAGATTTTCTACTCGTCTATTCTCACGTGTCAAACTTTATTCATGGTATTCTGGTTGACGGGCACAATTACATTGTTTCTTGGCATTAAGGTTGACTCAATGAATGTCTTCACATTGATCCACAACCGTGTAAATTTGGGTTCATGGTGAACAGTTGCTGATGATGGAGCAAAGCTAAAGAATCGTAAGTCAAAAAAGTCTTCTTTCCTCTTCCTCTTTCGGCGACTTCAGCTTGACGGACGCGCACTTGAAATTTACAAGACTTCTCATGGTATCGGGGAAAATAAAACTAAGAGGAAAAATACCTTCACTGTCTTGATATACATGTATTCATCAAAACGAATTTCACGGTGCTGCTTCAGAGTCGATTGACATTTCACTTTTGAAAAGTGCTGTCGGTCAATATATCTTTTGGACTGCCGAACACGTTCAAACGGATGAGTACATCGACTGGTCAGTTGTTGAACTGATCGAGTGGAAAATTTATAGAATTACAAATGCTTTTATTCAGCGCGTGTAATCTGATTAGAGTCTTTTTTATTCTCTATTGTAACATGCTACAATTTCATGGCCACAAGCATATTTTGTTTACGATTGCTTTTTGTCTGTATCCGGTCATCTCTTCGTCTTGTATTTCCAATGACCCGTTTTCACTAACCTCTTGAAAGTTGATGGATGTTCGTTTCCGTATGGTAGCGAGTATCCCATTCGATTTTAAGAAATGAATTACAATTCGGAATGATATGTCGGGCAAGTAGAAACCTTAGAAGACCGAACGATACCGGCATCACCTATGCATGGCATTTTACTGCATATTTTTAATTTATTATTCATCCGACTGAACTATTCTATAGCAAGTGATAGTAGTGTCTTGTACTGGCTTGTTCCGACGTACAAACCATCATAAATAGTTCGCTGCTCTGTTGGTAGTTGTAAGTCAAGTGACAATTTCCCTATTTCCCATTATTTCCGTTGTACATGTCTTATCTATATATTCAATCTGTTTATTCATCTTAGGCAAAACAATATATGTCTTTTGCATTATTTTGTAGCCTCTTCGATGTTCTAGTTCTTCCATACATGCCTCCATCCGTGTTGTAAAATTTTAAAATGTACGTATGACTATATCCAATGGAACACGGCAGCCCCCGTTGGTTTCGAGTTATGTTTAGTCACATTAGCGAGAAATGAAATAAGCCTATACGTGCGTTTTAATATACTAAAAATACACTGATTGTGCAAGTATATAGTTACCACATTATTTAGATGAGATTATGATATACATGCATTTTGTTTAACTAGGGAAAATAATCGCAGTTCACACTTCATAATTTCACCATGTGTATACGCTCACGCGTAGTTTTCCAAACATCTTCGTGGCATAGTACCTCTGATGTAATCAAACGTTATCGCCCGTCGCGATGGGTAATGCTATATCACGTTAGGATACTTCTTTATCGCGAGTGATGATTGATCGCCAATCGAAATCAATTACCACTGGCGATCACGGATTTAAAACTAGAAGTAAGTTAAACTTCAAAATACCATAAATGTTTAACTTTTGATTTTCATGAAATTTTCAGTTTTATGCTCATGCAAATAAGTTGCATGTTGGCGAGGCCTTTAATATGCAATGGTAATGCAACAAACCAATTTTCTATAATTTAGTGCTCTACAATAACACGACTGCTTTATTAACCTATATCGCTCGTTTGATGCACTTGCATAGCATCAGCAACTGCATATTGAAAATATTGGAGCTTTCAGTGGAAAATCTATTTTTTGCGCTTAGAAAGATGGATTACATTATCATTGTCATGCAAAAAAAAATTATGCTCTCAGCATTCTACCGCATCGTATTTTGCAAGAGACCTTGGAGTATAAAAGCCCTTTCATTTGACATTTAATCGCGATTGCCTCAACCCTCGTTCAACCATTAATGCAGT
This sequence comes from Lytechinus pictus, assembly GCF_037042905.1. NCBI lineage: Eukaryota > Metazoa > Echinodermata > Echinoidea > Temnopleuroida > Toxopneustidae > Lytechinus > Lytechinus pictus. The sequence continues at coordinate 27,688,465 of NC_087251.1, forward strand.
CGACAAGAACGAGTATAGGTGAATTGGGGTTTAGAGATTGAAAGGAGCAAAGGCTTACACTGTATAAGTCAGAAGATGAATGGAAATTAAAGGACAAGTCCACCCCAACAAAAAGTTGATTCAAATAAAAAGAGAAAAATCCAACAAGCATAACATCGAAAATTTCATCAAAATCGGATCTAAAATAAGAAAGTTATGACATTTTAAAGTTTCGCTTAATTTCACAAAACAGTTATATTCACATCCTTGTCGGTATGCAAATGAGGAGACTGATGACATCACTCACTCACTATTTCTTTTGTATTTTATTATATGAAATATGAAATATTCTATTTTTCTCCCTGTTGTCGTGTGAAACAACGATTAATTCCTCCCTGAGCATGTGTAATTAACATTGTTTATTACTATATGGTTCAATCAAGTTGGTCCTTATTGTTGAATCTGTAAAAATTGAAATATTGTATTATTCAAACAATAAAAAACAAAAGAAATAGTGAGTGATGGACATCATCGACTGTTTCATTTGCATGTCACTGAGTTGTGCATTTAACTGTTTTGTGAAAATTAAGCGAAACTTTAAAATGTCATAACTTTCTTATTTTACATCCGATTTTGATGAAATTTTCAGTGTTACGCTTTTTGGATTATTCTCTTTTTATTCAAATCAACTTTTTGTTGGGGTGGACTTGTCCTTTAAAACAAAATGGGACTCACATAAGGAATAACATTCCAAAACATTTCATTGTAATATTGTGTGGGTTTTTCTTTTAGTTTTCTCATATGAGACAACCTCAGAGTACCAGTTGCTCCTTTATTAAGTTTGTTGATATATGGTTTTAGACATTGAGACTGTGAGCTTTTAATCAAAAGGGAGGATTATTTTGAAACAGTAAAATAATTGATGCTATACTCCAAATGTCATCTAAAATACTCACTTTCGTTTAAAATGCGTGATGTTAATGTACGTATTCGGCTATTTAAAGATCTCGATATCCATTGAGAATCCCATACCATCGTTTCTTTATTAAAAAAATTTCGGTTGTAAATTAAGCATGAGGTTTGTTTTATAAAGGGAATAAAATACTATTAAGATGTATTTTTTTAACTGCATGGTATGAAAGTATTCTATCAATTCATCTCAGAGACAGCATCAGTGATTTATTTCCCATTATATAACATTGCCCTGAAGTCTACGTAGCCTGTACCCTAACTTAAAACAAAGTTTCTGTCATTCCAAAAAAGTAAAATTCACACTTTGCCAAATTTAATGAGTTTTAAATCCATTCTCACTTTTCCAAGATCTTCTGAGACATCTACTTTTGTAATTGTTCCAAATCAACCGCGAGGCTTCTAAATTTGAAGAAATTCATTCATTCCAAAAAAGCCAATAGCAAATCTTTTGTCGCCTTTTTTACAACTCAAATGCAGTCAATGGAAACAGGAATGGAAGATTTAACAATTATTTTGTACTAATTGTAGGGAGACTAGAACTGTCCGGTCAGCGATCCGATAATACGATACCCTTTTTACCTTGAATTACTATCGCCATTAGATAAACGTTTTTAACAATGCCCCTGGAACCTGATGAGGAACGAAGAGAAGGGAATATGATAACGTATTAAATCTGTGCAATCCCAATTATAGCCATGCCCCTTGTGCCTGTTTTAATTTTTTTCGACGTTCACGAGATTCCTCTCACTTTATTAAAAGAAATTGTCTATACCGCTTGAGAAAGTGATAGAAATTAACAGATCAACGATCGATTATACGTTGCTTGTATAGTCCTGCTTTGATGGCCTATACAAATCACCTCTATTTTCGTAGATTCCGTATAAAATCTAAAGGATGCATAAAAGTAGGAGTGGGCTATAAAATGTGTGAATTTTCATTTTTCTGTGGCAACAGTTTTTGTGTTCTTTTCACCTTATCTCAACATGAAATGATACTATTTTTTGTCTCGGGTCCGAGAAAAAAGTGAGCCGGGCCAGAATCCAAAATGGCCGCCAACCCCCCCCCCCCCAAAAAAAAAAAATCACAGTTTTGGCCACAACTTCTTTATTTGGTGGTCTTTTTCTCTGGTTTTGGTGCATATTCATGTTTTGGGGGACAGGCAATTTGTTTTTTTCCTAAAATCAGTAATTTAAACCATTATTTGTAGAGTTAAAAGTTGGTTTTACTTAATTTACCAATTTTAGAGCTTTTTTCAGCCAAAAAGTAGGTTTCATCGTCTTGTGGTTCTTGGATATTAGACGATACCATTTGAACAGTAGCAAGCAGCCTCTCCTTAGGCAGGGGTTGGGCCCCTGGCAAAAGAAGAAACCCACCAGTCATCTGGTGATAAAGCATATCAATAACTATGCAACTTGGATAAACATTCAAATTTTGAAATGATTAATTTGATTCGTCATTTCAGTAGTTATGAGGTCAGTGGGCCATCTTAGCGCTATCCGATACTTATATTTAACTTAAACATCAGTGTCAAATAATAAAAATGTACCGTTAAAGAGAGTCTTGGGAAGTTCTTGTGAGAAACCTTAATCGTTTTCTGCAGTACCTGCACATTTCATATTTATTCATTACTTTCATCTTGTTTATAATGCTCACCTCTAGATAACGTAATATTTGGCGTTTTTGTGCTTATGGTTCCATAAAAAAAATGGCAAGGAAGATAAGATGTGCCATTGATATTACCCATGTAGCATTATCAAACGGGTACCATTTCTTTGACTGGGTTCTAATGAAATTATTTGATTGTGGTTGGGCTGGAGGGCTGGACTTTCGGATGATTATACTGCCACCCAACCAATTCAACCACTGCAATTATACAGCATACCACATAATCAGCTGGCTTCAATCGCCCACAAGTGGCGTAGGAGGAGCAGTATATGTCTTGGGGTCGAACTCCGCCCCTCATTCTTTTTTAAAGTTAGCAGATACAAACCTTATCTGTCATTGAGTTGAATAGTTAAACAGTCTCAATGATAAATGTAAAGTATATACATACTCATATAAAATGGATTTCATGAGCAATTGACAAATAAAAGACCGATCTTGACACTGGACAGAGCAGCAGTTAAGTTAAAAAAAAAAGAGGCTGTGGTCGTTGAGTGGATTTGGATTTATATGTAATAATTATACACGCACACATACGATATGATCGTTTAATGATATAACATTAGTATCCAACTATACTAGATTTAGGTATTAAATTGAATTAAAGACTTCATCTTCATTATCTTCATCGAACAGAGCGTCCATATTGGTCGAACACTCCTAATGATCAATGGCAATGGTATTAAAGACATAAATGTTGTAAAATTCTTTAAACTTTTGCACTTTTAAGCCATATCTTAGCAACCCATTACCTATCGAATGATTTATAACTCTTTAATAATGATAATCCAATAATTGTATCGTTGACCAGAATCCAAAAATACTCAAAATTTGGAAACAGAAGTATATCGGAGTAGGGGTTATACCGAAAAAGATGTCATTCGTCATTTTGACAGTCGCGTAGGGATGGAGTTTGTATCGATTATATCCGCTGCCTGTTTTTCTTTGAATGCTGACCAAAACCCCATTGTGGTGTTTTATATAGGCTGAAATGTGGCTAGTTTCTATAAGCAAATGAATTTCCACCCCTCTGTCACTCAATTGCCAATCTAATTTTTCTTTACATGGATCAACATCACTGTGGTAGTCATACCCCTCGTTCAGACGACTTTTAAAGTTCTCATATCATATGATAATTATGTGGGTATAGACAATAATGGTCATTTTTTTTTACTCTCTTTCGTCTGAATGCTCCTAACATTTCGAACATGTTCATATCTATGGATGGACCAATGCTTTACCTACATGACCGTACCATACCTTATATAAATATATACCATAAGTGTGCAATTAAAGTAGGATTGTGCTAATTTAGAGTATGCTCCGAGATAACAAGAGCTAGGGCGGGCGCACATGCTTATGAATGTTTTATTTACCATAACTTTTTCGCTAAAGATATGCTACTTGTTGACGATACCATTAATCCAATTGAAACTAGCATTTTGATAATATTGAATAAGAAGTGCTGGAAATTAAACGAAGTTATATATATCTTTAAATCACTTCTAGAAACAAATGTCGATAAAATTTTCTGTTTTTTTTTTATTCAAAGAATGCTCAGCCCCTAAGTAATCAGATTAAGTTTAAAAAAAACGTTCCAATGTTCTCGGAGTTCATCGCTTGATATAAAGAAGCTTTCATTTTATGATCGTATCACAATGGCAAAAATATTGTTTACTAGCTTCGGAAATATTAACCGACAGAAAGACTTTATCAGAAAGGTTATTTATTTTTGAAAGTATTATGTCAAATCACATCTTCATCTCCAAACTTAATTTATTTCGTTGATTATTATATTAGTATTCTTTCTTGGTTTTTTAGTGCTGATCGTTATTGATTGGGGTCTGTAATGTAAAGAATTTTATAAATCTACCTCCAGAAAAGTCAGAGAGCGGAGAAAGATCAACCACGGTACGGTTATTCTATTCTTTCGCGCCACTCGACATTTTGCTTCATGTTTTCTTACTTCTCTCCCTGCACCATCTCTGACATTTATGGAAAGCCATTTAATACTTCTCTGTGCCACGCATATTATGGTTTGGAATGAAAAGGTTAGCTATATTCACGACCAAGATGTGGAGAAAAGTCCCTCTTACTCTTTGCCTGTCAAGGTAATGATAGTAATTGGAAGAATAGTATGTGGATATTGTTGCTCGAGTCATTTGATGAGATCATTGAGGAGTGTGGTTCGCTTCTCACAAACGACTGCTCTTCCGGCATCTCAAGGGTTGATCTCACTAATGAAAGAAAGGAAATAGAGAAAATGAAATATATAAAAAATCTTCCAGGTATATTGTTTGTGATGCCAATGTATCCTAAAATATAAATCGGTGAGACTATAACAATCCGAGATGTATTTGCTTTTTATTTTCTATCTTTTAATATTTCATTTTTTTTTTTTGGGGGGGGGGTGTTGCTTACATCTCTTCGTGAATATTTATATTTTTCCTTTTTTGTTTCATACATTCATGACTGAAATGTGAGAGACCGGGATTATTCACCTCCGAAGCTAATACAGATCGTGTTGTGATAGGCCTAATTGTAACGTTGAACGATAAGTTCATTAAGAAAATGAGCATTCATTTCAATGAGAAAAATAGAACGTGTAAACTGCAAAAACTCTGGTGTTGATTTAAAACCAGCCCGGAATATTTATATGTCCACATCAGAGAAGTGTTAAACAACACCAGTATCGTTTTTGGTCTAACACCAGATAGGTGTTTATACAACAGTAATTAGTATTAAAACAGCATCGGTTTGATTCCAAACTGGTGTTGTTTCAATACTTCTCTGGTGTGGACATATATGGATTCCGGACTGGTGTTAAATCAACACCGTAGTTTTTGCAGTGTAATAAGAATACTGTATGCCACGAAATCTGTATTCTATTCCTATAATGAATGCAAATATTTCGTCGGTAATTTCCAGTCCGGTTAAAATAGGCAATCGCATTCGTGATTTTGAAGTTTGTTTTATTTTCATGCATTATTTCATCTACAAGTGATTTCTTTCATGATCAAAATTTGAAGCATATAAAAAGAAAGAACCGTGACGCATGCATTGTTTATTAGTTCAAAATATTTTATACATTAATTTGAAGATGCAGCTTACATAATAATTTTGTGTTGAATTATACACATATCGTATTTGTGTGCAATGATATCAGGTAATAATACACAAATGTGTTTAAATATCACCTGAAATCCATTAAACCCTTATTCCACCAGGCCCATATTGCAATTTCAAAAAGCCATACTCTAACCATCTACTGTTACAACAAATAGTAAAATCGTGTCATTTCATTGACTGGAAACAAATTGGCGTAGAATCACAGTTTCTAATAGCTGATGAGGGTCCAACCAATCTTGGTAAGTGGATGACCTCTGAAGTATTATTGCGAGTACCAGGGTCCAAATTCCATTGCAACACTAGAACATATTCCTTTTCATCAATGTACATCCCCCTATCGCATCCATGGTCGAAATGGATATTGATAGAAATGGATCACTTAAATGCTACAAACTTTATTATTCGTCAACTGCATTATAAAACTTATCTGCTCATATTTGAATAGATTTCCATCAGATAGTTAATTTGCAGAAAGAAAATTTGAATTTTTCCTTTAAAAAAATCCTATACACTATGTAAATAGCCTAGTCATTTTAAAAGATAATTCGATTCAATGCCCTTCTGATACGATATTTCTTTTAACTTGAGTAGACAAATTTTTATTGTAACTAACATATAGGGAAATAACAGAGCGCCATCTAGGTACATATGATTTTGGTGAATACGTGCGCCACCAAAAATATCATCTTTTATTTTGAATTATCATTTTCTAATGACTTTAACTTCAATTTACTGATGACTTGAATTTGCCGGAAGAAGAATATATTCACTTCCGTGTCATGATGTCTTGTTCACCTTCAGAAGATAGATATTCCCGATGAGATTCATTCGGATGCCATGTTGTTTCAGGAGATGTAAACAGAAAGCCCGTCATTCTCTCTTCCACTCGTCTCCCGATTGATCCACATCGATCTTCAAAGATGATGTGACTGACACGCGGTCAGGGGCTCACCCCCTAACCCTTTCTCGGCCATCGTGAATCTCAGCTATATACCACAAGTAACTCAGTTCTCCGACAGTCTGTCTATTCTCTTCACTTGTGTGTGTTGGTTAGTTGGTTAGTTTTATTCACGGTAAAAAAAATATAGAATATGAACTAATAAATAGATGTACAAACACTTACCCAGTATAGAGTGCAAGAATGAAAATGAGAAATCTATTGGGATGGTCCGTTTCAGAATAACTATGAAGCATAGTTAATCTGTTCTCATCGAGGTTCCTGTGTGTCTGTGGAATCAGTGTATGGATGATGGATTTCAAGCCTGAAGCCCAGGTCACCTTCACAAGACCGAGGATTTCTAAAATTTTTAATGAAGGGATTCATTATCTCTGTAGATGCTGGTTTTCACAGTTTCCTACAAGTTAAAACCAATACCAAACAAACACTTTTAACAACTTTAACATCTTTCTAAGGAACTGACTCTTTCTTTAACCATAATTATATGCCCTACTTGAATTTATGATAATCATTCAGTTTAGTTGACCGACTGATTAACTGATGTTGGCACATGGAGTTTGTTGTTGGAATTTGCTTATCGGTATATTACAAAATCATTCTTTATCATTGACAGTAATGTGTAGAATAAAATATTTCATCACATTCGGTTCTCCATCATTTACAAGACGTTGTATCCTCTGTAATACAGAAATCAAATCTTGCTCTTTTCCTAAGAAACAAGAAGGAAACGGAACACTTATTGAGACGAATAGCCGGAAGAAGGTGAAAACCGTATCACTTTCAAATCATCTTCAACGCGTGACGATGAAATGAATGCCCCAGCAACTCGATATTATTCTGGCTCATGTTAGTACAAAGAAATGGAAGAAAATATGTGTTTGCCTAATGAAATTGGAAATTGCTGTCACTGTCTCAAGTTTCTTGCCTGTAGTCGTTTGGTGTAAACTGTGTTGCAGGCTTGAAGCTCGATTTGGTTGGCAAATATCACGGATCACGTGACACGATTTGGTAAACAGCAAGGTGGGTAAAAAAGGCAGACAGGGTGAAGACGAGACTCCAGAGACCCGCAACACATACCTCAACAATTGATCATGAGATCGATTTTACAATCGATTGCATTGATAATTATCACCAATCGTTAAAAGTTATTCTACGGTCGATACGTTTAGGCTTTGTGTTATGGGACCAAGAGCCAAGGCGGATACATCTTTACAAGATACACATCAATAGTTTGCTAAACTGTTTGCATGGTATTCTTATCATGCCTTGAAGGAGTTTTTCTCAGAACGAAGTGTCATAAGTATTCACTTTCTGTTCGACTGAGGGTTTGTTAAAGGCACGTTAGTGGAATACGTTAATAGATTACTCAATTGGCTTATTAATCAGGGATGTAAAAGGTACGCATTGTCTATCGCTTTATACGTTTATCCTTTATTTCAACAGTTTTAATCGTCTACCAAATTCGTTAATAAATTTCAATATATTATAATGGATGAACACAAAGAGAAAAATGTTTATTTCTTCAGTTACATCATTTGAAATGATTGTAATCACTTGTCTTCCTGGCAAATTTGTAATCTTCGTCTAATTCATGAGGTTTTACTCCGCAATAATCATCAATGTACATCTATGACTGCATTGACAACTTGGTCTCTTTTTTTCCCTCTTCATCACATTAAATAATGACTATCAAGATTAGCTCTTAGTCCGATTGTGTGGATGATATTTCAAATACATTCACGTAGGAATATGATTAACCACAAGAACGATGTATTTTCGGGTATATGATGAGATCTGATGCATTTGGTATTTGACCTTGATACCTCCAGTATCAGAAGATCATTGTCAATTCTATATAAATATTTGGACTAAGTTGAAGTTGATCAGTGAAATGTTTTTTGTTCTTTTTTAGTTCTCACGAAAACAAAAACAGGACGGACAGGCAGACGGACAACGCCTCAACATTAGACACATCTCTCCACAAAGAAAATTCTTCGTTTATCGAAAGGACTACTTATTCGAAAGCAGCCACCTCCAGGAGAAGTTATCCTAGGAGCGGGCATGGGACGGGGTACTTTGAGACCTTTTCGAAAGAACAGTTTATAGGCCATTAACCTCTCGCATGTAATCATAGTTCATCTGGATTTTATAGGTGTGAAGATGAATTGATAAGGGCAGAATCATGGTGATTATCATAGTATAAGAGCTATAATAATAGTAAAGAAAAGAACATACATAATTGTAAAGCAAGCTTTAGGACACCTGTTCAGTAAGTCCGGACCGTATCTGTGCTATAAAAGTATCACTTTGCGTTCAGCTGTACCTTGCGATTGAATGTATTCCGTATCCGGTATTGGATTAAAATCGATACATATCGACCTATTAGTAATCCTTTTGAATCATGAACAGCTGTACAGAAGTCACTATCATTGTTAGATATGAATGTCGAGTGAAAAGTATTGAAATCGGAAGGAAGAGAAAAGGTTTTGGAACCCGCAGTCATGAGAATTCAGTACCCCCCTTAATGTTTAGTTAGCTGAAGATGTTTGATTACCATTAAAAAAAATTGACGCTAGTCTCTGATCATGTTCCCAGAACTTTGCGTGATAGTGACGCGCTATATTATTTCCAACTTTTTATCAGGTAATTTAAATTCTCAAGGCCAAGAAAGAGACCAGAAACCGTACATCCCAGCTCATATATAATTCAATTTCTCCAACATGATCTTTGAAAGTCTATGAGCGAAATATGCAATATCATATTTCTTCAACGAAAATAATATAATTCATTATTTTTGTTTGATTTTCTTTCAATTGCATTTTCCTGGTTTTTGGTATTCTTTTCATATTATGTATGAAAGTAGATGTATTAACTAGGGCCTAGAAGTAGTAGTAGTAGTATATAGTAGAATTAGTATTTGTTGTTTTTGGAGTGTATAGAAGACAGTTTAGAGGTATAAGTAGTATTTAATTAATAGTGGTATTAAAAGTAGTAAAATCTGAACCAGCATTATGGTAATAGTAGTACTGGTAGCTGTTGATTTTATTGCTGATGGTGTACTTCTTTTCAAGAAGTAGCCCATGTATGAGGGGAAGCAGGAGGTGGAAGAATAGTAATGATAGCAATATCAGGGCCCTGTCTTACAAAGAGTTACGATCGACCTCAACTGTATGGACATCCATCAATATCATAATTTTTGGTTAAGGAAATTTTGCACAAAATCCTTTGCAAACAAAGAGAAGCACATTGAAATTTTCATGAAAACAATGAATGTATGAATATACAACATATCAAGGAAATATTTTGAACCAACATGCATTTTAGATGTTGATTGTTGGCTTTCCATATTTGTGGTTGATTGGATCAATCGCAACTTATTGTAAGACGTGTCCCAGTAGTAGACCGGGTTTAGACTTAAACTCTTTGATAAGCTTCAACATGTTCACATCTACGGCTGATAACTATTTCTGTGGGACAATATGCCTACATTAAGCTTGGAATACTAAATCAATGATTCTACAGGGATCAATCTTAAACAGAGAAGGAGAGTGTGTGTGCTTCAGTTGGGTTGGTGTGTGAGAGAGAGGGTGAGGATGTGTGTGTGAGTAGGGTGGGTGGGTGTGAATGTGTGATTTGGGGCGTTCTTATGAGTGATGGTCAAAGAAGGAGGAGACAGGGGAGAGAGCTGTCTAAAGAGAAGTAATGATTAGGAATTTAACTGTGAATGCAAACCATTATGATCGAATACTTTTTAATCTTAACTCTGTTTCTTCAAATATCATTATTTATGTTATTTTATTCATATTTTCAATGCATTTGACTGGCCATGCTTCACTTGTAAGTTATGTAAATTTTGAAACAACAACAAACAAGGGGTGAATGCAGTAAAGAGACAGAAGATATCTGGGGGCCGTTTCATAAAGCTGTTTGTAAGTTAAGAACGACTTTAAGAACGACTGGTGATCCTTTCTCACGCGCGTAACCATCGCCAATGAACATTTAATGGTGAATCCCATTTACCACAAGAAATGATCACGCTCTTAACTTACGAACAGCTTTATGAAACACCCATCTGGTAAAAATAGCCATGAGAATAGGGTGTAGAGAATGGCGATAAGAACCTGAACAAAGACTGCCAATTGTTCTGCCGTAAATGTCACGTGATGATAAGCAGGGAGGAAGTCATTAGGAGGTAGGGAAAGGTTGGGGTTTAACTCGTGATATCAGAGTAATCCTTTCAGTCATCAGCCTTGTCAAGGAGGATAAAGGCAATCTTACATCTCTCTGTCTTTCTCCCCCTCTGTCTCTCTCTCCCTTTCGCTCTTGTCTCTATAAAACGCACAATCGTGAGATTACTTTCATATTTCCTTTACCATTATGACCATATAAAAAGGGACTTCTTCTGTGTGTAACTTTTAAAAGATTTTAGTGAATGTGCTTCACATACTCTTTCAAGCAGATAACACATTCGCGTTTCCACCTTTTAATTGGGCTTTACTTTAGTTCGAATAGAGTAAGGCAGTGAGTGATTGTATCTTTTTCTTTCTTTTGGAACTCATTTCCCCCATGACCATGTTTTGATACCAATCGATCGTCATTTCATAAAACTTTGAAAATTTCCCTCTCATCTTCTTTCTCTTCTATGTCTATCTTCATTAATCCACATTGTGCCGCACTCGCCCCAATCAGTATTTAAAATTGTGTCGTCATCAACATCATGATCATTATTATTATTTTTCCCCTCTATCTTTATCTAAATCTTGTGTGAGTGTGTGTGTGTGGAGGGGTGATTTAGGATATATACATGTACGGGCGTTTTATTTTATCTGTGCCACCTCTGTATTTAAAGCGAGTCTCTATCCATATCTAAACATGATGTATTTTATATTTCATTGGGATCATGCGAAGAGCCTGTATAAAATCATAACACATTGATCTTGTTCTGTTCTACATCGGCTTCTCTCTTACATTTCTCTCTCGGACTATCGTTTCATTCAATTTCATCTCTTACTATGTTCTAGTTGTATCCCAATGAGTATATTGGTATTTCCGGTGTTCGAAATCCCGCAAGTGTTTGGCATACGGTACGTTGCAAGCCTGGCGGGTGGAGAGTGGTGGGGGATTAAATACAATTACGATTCTAATTTGGCAGGGTTTAGCTTCCAGCTTTGGAGGGGTGCAGCGAAACAAGAGCCAAGCATCGAAGAAGAACTCGATTTCATTTATAGTGTATGCGACCCGGCCTCTATTTTAGGGGGAGGCGTCATTACGAAAATGTGGACGCCATGTTGGTTTTAATAAGCCAAGTGTATTAACAGAAATTGAACAGCCAGCATGGGATCTATTAGAAACACGCAAAGCAACACCGGCAAAGAAACACAAGTATAGAACAAATATTCCTAGCTATAGCTTGGTCAAAGCAAACATTAGTGCCATGGTTAGAGATTTGAAAGAGTTGAGTACCTTAAGTTGTAGACTCGGCATTCTTATTCCTCTGTGTTTGTAACTGGACCTTGTCATGGTATGAATCAATCCATGACGATTGATGATGTTCACTTACTTTGCCTATCGATGAATAAGTAAAATATTTCAATGCATCGTTAGCATGCATCCTGACTATAAGAAATTATCTTTGGAATCATACCCTGAAGCTAGATAATCCTAGAATCACTACGTTAAAAAAAAAATCATTTTTTACAATTTGATCCTTGATTATTAAGCAGATTCGACAGCTTTTTTTTTCTGTAGTCATTCTGAGGTTAAGACTGTTGAGAAGTTGTGACTCTCAATTATGCAGTGAATTGTCATTAGTTTGATGACTGATTTATTTTATTTTTGTTTAGTGTCATGTAATTTGTGTTACCCATGAAATTACGAGGTCCAATTCAAACGCATTACACTGGTCTGGATTGAGAGTAGAAAATGTGGGTTAATGCTCAAAATACATAATAGTGCGTTAGTACTGAGCTTTGCCCCCTCAACTGAACATTGTTGTCTCTAGTTATCATTTGACTGGCATTCACGTAGATTTCTTCTCCCTCAACCAATCGTCCGATGTTATCCTTTCTGAAGTTGTCCCTTTCTTGTTTCAATTTCGCCTTTCGCCTCCACTCTAAGAAAAATTATTCGAAACAGAATCTTGTCCCACTTTTTAAACCTTTAGGAAAAAATTCTTCTTAAACCGAATCTATACTTCAAGAATGCATTTTTTTTCCCGACAAGTGGTTCTCATGATCCATTGAGTATTTTCCTTCGTTTCCAATGTGAGATAAGATGCAATTAGAATCATGTTCTCTGCAAACGTATACAGTGCCTAACCGCCATCACCCGAAAAACAACAATATTCTGAGTTCTTCTGAAATATTTCCATAACTCTTTCAATATTCATTTCGGTCATTTTTACCATCAAAATGATGTAGAATTTTTTTTTAAACGTAAGTTCAAATTTAAATGAAAACCTTCTTACACTCTAAATAATACTGGGTAAAAATGATCCATTAGGGTAATTATGTGTCCAACCAACATTGGGCATTTCGTTGGGGCATTTTTAATAATCCAGTGTGATGAAAATTTTGCCATTTCTAAAGAAATTGCTGCTTTTTTAAACCTTACTGGACAGTATGCTTCCCACATTGGGTAAACTATTGCCAAAAATTGGTTGGACACATACTTATCCTCGTGCTAGTTAAACTTTTTACCCAATATTTTTTACAGTGTGTGGAGATTTGATAAAACAATAGAGATGTGGAATTTTTATATATACTTTGGTCCAAATTCAAAAGCAAACATTTTCAATTTGGTTATCTTGACTTAGAAATAAGAACCTGAAATGTCATTGGCTTGTAAATGTAACTGCCGCAATTAGTTGTCTGTCGTCGCTGAAATTTTGTATTTTTAAGGACATTTCTGGTTATGTTGCTCATGCATATCACTCTGGTGCATTAAAAAACGTTAATAAGCAATAATTCATTCATGGTTATCGTGCTTTATTTTTACATTAAAAAGAAACCTAAACTTGCAATTATTTTGAATAAATTATTCCATATTTGCATTTGATGATAAACAGCACCTTTTCATATCATACATTATGAATTCTATAATGTATGATAAAAGTAAACTTTACATTTTAAGTGGAAAACATCCGACTCTTTCACTCCAAATGACTAAAAATAGCTTAAAAAAGAATCATACTTTTCTGGAAGACAGACTTTAAGCGGATTGGACTCTCTTATCTTCTTGTCTGCTCAATAGAAGCCAACATCCGATGCTCTCCATCAAAATGAGCACCAGTCTGTCGTACTGACGTCACAGATTTATGATACTTCTTTTTTTTCCTTTACACGCGGGCGCACGTCACAGTAGTCATAGAATCTTCCATTCCACAATGCACAATCAAGCTGTAGCGACAGATATAATGAAAATAGAAAATATTGGTAGGGTGGCCGCTTAGGGTGGGTGCGTGGGGAGTCAAACACCCATCCTCGTTTATCAAATGAATATGGACTAGAATTTGATTGAAATAAAAATATAGATATGGTAGATGCGTAGGATGCGTGAGGGAGACAAACATCATGAACCTTCGTTCATTAAAAATACATTTAAAGCTCAAGGCTAGAAAATCAAACAAACAATTTTGTTTTCTATCATCAACAATCGATATATCTCCCTATTCCCTAAAGAATCATTTGTTCCTCAACAGAGATTGAGTTCGTCATAATCTTTCTCTTTGCGTTTATCTTTACACTCAACGTACTCATCAATTTTGTGCTATGCCATCAGAATTATAATTATTATCCCGTTTAAAATTTCATCGATCGTTTTTCATTACCAATTTTCCGTCTAAAACTCACCGAAGAGATAATACATGTATTACGATCTTTCATCTGAGTTGGATTGTACCGGGATCGTATCGATTTCCTTGACCGTACACAGGGGGAGGGGTGTGGTGTTTGCAACCGTTTACAACTTTTCACAAAACTCACCCGAAGTTCGTATCAAATCACTCTGCAAAGACTCCAAGCAAAGAGGTAAGTGCTTAGCACGGTCGCTTCCCCTCAAGATATTTTTGATGTTATTGGGTATCGCCCCCCCCCCCCGCGTCATCCTAATCGATCGAAATCGTTATTGACAGACATGATCTAGTGGGCATCAGTTTTCCAGTGATATTCTCTGAATAATTTACCAGACGCCCCCCGCCCCCCACAAAAAACAGGATTTAGTCGTTCATAATAGTCATCAAAGAGACCTTCGTCTGATTGATTTTCGACTCAGCTGTTTTAAAGGATATATTTTAGAAGAAGTCTCAGAACTATGATTCGTTTGAAGAGATAATGTTCTCATATTAATATTTTACCAGAAAACTCCCAACCTTGTGAGTATTATTATCAGTCCATTCAACACCCTCCTCCTTTTACAAGGATCGTTGGATGCTCTTCTTCCTTTGGTTTCCAAATGCATCATCACGCTATCCTCTCCATCATCCAAAGCAACTTACAACAAGAACACCGCCATCCAGTATGGTCTCCAAACCTCTCAAGAATCCTCCGTGCATGCCGTGTCGGACTTTTCCCCCCTGAGGTGGGATTGAGACGACGGAAGAAGATTTCACCTGGTGTTTTTATCCGCCACCGGCATCCCATCCCAGCTCCATTAGTTTTGATTGAATTGTTGTCATTTCCCAATGTCAATAATCACGCCCAACAAAACGGATCCACCTCACATGATGAGAGCGATAGATGGAGACGGAATGGCGACATCATCATCTAGGGGTGATTTAGAAAGTGTAAAGTAGTAACACAAATTGTTTGGGAAACTGAATTGCACACTAACAAATCGAACACACACACACACCCAAACATTTCATTATCCCGATTCAGTGCCTTAATTGTTCGGTAGTAAATTTACCTTTTTAAATACGGACATCTTGGTTGCCATAGAGAGATAGCTTCTGCTATTCAAAGAGCAAATGTATAATCTCTTTATTTTTACATAATGTAACATGCGTTAAGATATCAATTCGAGAATTTGGAATAGTAGCATATGGATACAGGGGGTGCATAAATCCGTTCGTAAGGTACGAGCGACTTTATGAACGACTCTTAAGCCTTTTTTTGTGGTAAATAATATACACTAAATTTTCGATGATGATGATTTAGCATCTAAAAAAGGATCACCAATCGTCCGTAAAGTCGCTCGTAACTTACGGACACTTTTTACCAGACGTGAGACTTGGTTAGCTTTCAGCAGCGTTGCTTCTCTTTCTTTCTTCTTGTCGTCAATAAAGACACGAACGGAGGAGTCGGTATAAACTCATCTGAAATCTTTTGTATTATTAGAAGCGATTTCGCTAGTGGTTTAGACACTTTTTGCTCACAACATGAACATCGCGGACTTATTTATTAATAGTTCTGTGGACACTTAACCGCCATGGGCACGACTCGAGTTGCAACTGTCAGACACATCAAACAAGAATTCATACTCTTTTACATGCTTGGATGTATCAATTTACCAAGTTTGTCGTCTGGCAACATCCCACAGGGCTGTTTGTCCTGATTTCCTAAAAAGCTCTTCGTTTAGTCAGCCTGCCTCGTGGTAAAAAAAGTGATCTCATTGAAACATTTTTCTTCTTTCTCTCTTTTGGACATTTTCTTAATTCAAATTGCATTTCTATTTTGTGATATTAGTATAGTGTTTTCTATTGATTAATACTAATCATGTTCGTTTCCAACAGTTGGAAAAGTGTCATCAGCGTGTTTTGTAGCCCCAAATGTTTCATTCCACTGTGACGCAGGCTATTTTCAAATTGTCCAAGAGATCCATGTCTGATCACCCTAACCCTTTATATTCCTCTGTTTCTATATTCATATTCCCTTATACACCGCCACCTGTTATTTCGCCTTCATTAGCTTTCCAAGGAGATTTAATAGTATAAACAAGCCGATGGCGGTCCTTACTCGCAATGTTGACACACATTATGAATAATATTTATTCTACAAAATGAGAACGTTGCATAGGAGGGGGCGAATAATATTCATTAAGATTCAGTATGAATAATAGCACATAAGTTGTTATATTTATATATAATAATTTGTACGATGTTGATGTGTACCATTTATATTAAAAGGAGCATTGTTTTTAACAAGCATGTTAGCTTTTAGTGACTCCCCACTTCGTGTAATGTTGATTGTTATAACATGTATTATAATTTTTTTTGGAAATAAAGAAAAAAAATTAAAGTACCATGTGATCAGCATGCACACAACATATTTCGCACACTTTCACATTTTCTTATGACAATGGCATGGAAAACCTAGAAAATAAGGTTTCTTAGCAAACACGGCCCTGGATTAAGGGGGAAAAAGCTGACGCGAAACGATTTTATGGGCACCTAGATATTGATACTTAAAATACGGGCTAAAGTATAAATCGGGACTTGGCGCTGACAAAATTCAGCTCTGCGTTCTATTGTCACTTTAACTTAAAAAAAATTATCTTTGCCTGGCCGCGAAGCCATTATTCTTAGGTAGTTTCCTTTCAGGGTCTCGATTCAATTTTGTTTTTGGAAGTAGTACCATAATGTTTTTTTTTTCCTTCTTCTTTTTTATACAATTATACAGATATAAATGGCCCCAAATGTTTAATGGTTGATTATATGTACCACAAATACGTGTACTTCCGTTTTAGAGTGTTAACTTTTTTTTTTCTTTCCTTTTCCCAACCTCCCTCTGCAGTGAGTAGCTGACTGGTTGGCTTGGCTGGCCTCACGAGTGGCTATGCCGCATACCCTAACTCCTACATCAGCCATATCCACGGCTGGCGTCGTTGGATCCGACTACGACTATTTCAGCAGCAATATCTCACTCGACAACAACACAGAGACGGCCCTGCAGCCGTTCGGAGATCACGAACTATGGGAAGCAATCATCATCATTATCACCAGTGCCACTATTGCAATCTTCACAGTCAGCGCCAACGTCATGGTGTGGCTGTCCTTCTATATGGACAAACAGCTTCAGGTCGTCAACAATTATTTTATCCTCAGTCTCGCTACCGCCGATATAATCATCGGCGCCTTGTCTATCCCCATTTACACCTTGTACCTTCTACAGGACGGTTGGAGATTGGGAAATATATTCTGTGATATCTGGCTGTCCATTGATTATGTCGCATCCAACGCATCCGTCATGAATTTGTGCATCATCTGTTTCGATCGATTCCTGTCAGTGACTCGACCACTCACGTACAGAGCAAATCGAACTCCAAGGAAAGCTAAAATAATGATTGCGTTGGCCTGGATAGTATCGGTTGTAGTTTGGATACCACTTATTATTGGTTGGCAATTCTTTTTCAGCGAAGGACGAAACGTACCGGACGACGACTGCTATATTCAGTTTATCAATGATGAAGTTGCGCTTAATGTTTTAACTATACTAATTGCATTTTATTTACCCGTTGCTCTCATGGGAACACTGTATTACAAAATATGGCGCGAAACAGAAAAGAGGTCTTTGGAGCTCGAGAGACTGCAGGAAGGTGGTCATACCAGTCCACCTGCCCGCAGACTTCTTTCCAGTGAAGATACGGATGATGAAGTCGGGGTTCGGGTCAGAAGCCAATCAAAGTGTCTCCGTTGTCCTTGCTGTCTGATAGCCGATTTGGGGGATGAAGATGACGATAGTAGTGATTTAACAATACATCATAACTCACCGTCCACGATGTCTTACTCCGCCAGCCTCAAGTCACGACGGGGATCAAGAGCACAACCCATCTTACCTCCGGACTCTCCGAGGCACCACACTATCCGAGAATCTCCTAGAAGTGCCACTCAAATGAACGGTAATCTCGCCTCAGCGGAAAACAACTCCAATGATAATAATAAAAGCTTCGCTGCCTCTCTTTATACCATTCTCATAAAGCTACCGGATGAAAGTCCCAATGCGAGCGAAGAGGACAAACTCCCTAAAATTACCATGGTGGAGGAATCGCCTCAAAGAGAACAGTCCTTGATTCAAGATCAAGAAGGAACTCGCCTCATGCCACCGGAAACAAACGGAACTGAAAAATCTAGATCGAACTCAGTAGCTAGTAACAACAAAGCACCTGCCAACAGTCAGTCTAATCTTAGTATAAGCACTATCTCGATGGTTAATAAGATGGCAAGTCGCGCCAAAACCAACGTGAATCGCAAACGAAAGTCGCAATTGATACGAGAAAAGAAGGCAGCAAGAACACTATGTGCTATTCTACTAGCCTTCATCATCACATGGACTCCGTATAGTATATTGGTGCTCATTTCTTTTAGCGGATTCAGCAACGCGGCCGTCTCCAAAAGTTTCGAAGTCGCATATTGGCTGTGTTACCTAAACAGCACATTAAATCCAATTTGTTATGCATTATGCAATGCAACTTTTCGCAGAGCCTTTAAAAGAATTCTTACGTGCCAGTGGACACCTCGTCACCGGCGGCAACACAAGCAACGTCAGCATGCGAGAAGACGGGAAAGATGAAATGAGGCATGCCTCTGAATTCAGAGTCATATGCACTGCCAGAGCTTAATTGCTTTTTATTCTGCCAGCAAATCTACATTAGATAGAATATGCGATTATGTGAAGGTGTAAATGCACATTATTTTATTCAAGACAGACGAAACAATCGAGTCACTCATATCTCAACGTACTTGTAATTTCTACTGAAGACACAGGTTCAAACGTTCAAAAAGTTTCACGTCATCATGATTCACTGGTATCTTCTTGATAAGAAACCTGGTTTACCTTCCCCGTCGATAACCCTGTCTACTCTCTCCTGATAAACATTTCAATTCATTTTAAACCATTCTTCTAACAACGATGTAGTCAAGGTTATCGAAATTCTGGCAGTTAATATGACTCTGATCCAGAGAGCATGAACCATGACTTCACAATCGCTGATCTGTCGTATATAGATGGATGGACAAGAACATTCAATGTCATTCTCGAGGCCTGCTCTTTTCGACTGGAGCGTAAGTACTACATCATATGCAGGTGTGGTACATGGAAGATAGGGAGGGTTTCATGAAGCATCGTATCTGTAATTTTCACTTACAATTATGCTCTCAGCCAATCAGGTACAATGCTTTCGGTAGCTTGCAACAGTGGACAGAAAAGCTCACTGACATTGCGCTTTGTGAACCACCAGTCGAGTGTATTACGTGGAGCTTTCATGAAGCGTCATGTCAGGGATTGCCCCCCAGCAACTGGTTAAGCTACTATAATCATTGGATCTGATTGGCCAAAAGTATATTTGGCAGAGAAAACATCTTACAACGAGCTTCTTGAAAGGATGCCCAAAGGTACAAAATCATCTCGGATTTGTTGATCGAATCAGGAGCAACAGACCACAGTATAAAAGGCTGACGCAGTCTTCCTTCATTTTCGTGCACTTTTATTGTATGAAACTCTCAAGATTGTATTTTTTGATCACGTGTAGTCACACTTTGATATGCTTTGACGAATGCTATGTTACGTTTACCGTACGACCTAATATGTTTTACAGAGATAAATTATATTTCTAGCATCTAATATATATTCATGGTATAGTGTCAAGAATGGTAATTCCCAAAGATAAATGTTGTATTCGTTTTACAGAAATAGTATGTCATTTCGATCAATGAAGATCATCCCACTGATGTTTGCCAACTTAATACAATGTCATACTACCTTTTAAACAAAAGTATGACATCAAGGAAAAATATTATTAATATCGTTGTTTTTTTATGAATGTACTACCTTCTGTCCACGCATGGTCTAAACATCGGTAATTTATTTACCGAAAGGGTGTCAACTTTCCCTTACCGCTTCCGGCCCACCAACTAGTCATCGTATGGTACTACTTATGATACGATTTTAATGATTTGAAGGGGGAAAAAACCGTTATAAAATGACAACATGAATATCATCGAAGCATGATAGAAGATTAGGCTGAATTTCAATATCACCATTTGGGGTAGTACAAGTCGTATCCAACACAATGTGTCGTCGTTGAACTCGCATTCAACTATAAACCGTAAGAATGGGCGAGATCCTACCTTGCAAAATTATTTATTTTCTTGCCGAAATATAATAGTCATGGTTCGGAGACTATAACCTATGTATTTTCATCATTCGATTTCGTCGGTATTTTGTTCTTTAATGTAGAGATTGCACGACCAAAAAGTAATTTATCTTGCCAGTATTATATTCGACTTGTCGCGCACAAAAGTAATCAACTCTTGATTAATATTTTGCATTCTTTCTATACTTTTATCTATGCTGAATATCTCTATCAATCTAAAGTGTTCTCCGAATAATAGATTTCTCGTTTACATTTCAGTAAAATATCTTGCAATCACTCCAGGCGCTTTTATGCCTCTATAGTTGTATTGTCAGTGCATTCAAAACGCCTTTCGGCAATAGAAATTTACTTAAATTATGGTGGTTTTTTTCATGTCATGTCGTTGGCCCATTTCTCGATATGCTTCGGGAATTTTTATTGTTCAATATCCAAAGTCGTTGATTCAATAAGGAAAAGTATGCAGTTTATTTGGAAGCAATCGAGACCGAAATGTTTCACTTTTCTTTGTCGCAACCGAGGTGCATTCCTGCTCGCTGGACGTCGGCGTTTCACCGCAAATTGGACATGACACAGCGGGGCAGCTGTGCAGAGGTAAACTTGAGAGATGAGCTGATACTCTTCGACGCTTTCCTAAAGTGTCAGTTACCATTTTGCACCCTCCAAGCAAAGCGTTGGTATTCAATTAACATTCTGTCACGGCAACGTGGGAAGTGTTCTGGTCACTTCTTTTTATCTCGAGTCAAATAATTGCCTTGTTTACTAATGCCATTTCAAATACACCAGAAGCAGAGAGAACATCCAGTCATATACAACTTCGATGTAATATCAAACACCCGTTTAAGGGGTCGAATATCACATTCACCTTTCCCTCCAAAATGTAAAGACGAAACTCCCATTGGGTCTGACTAGCTCTCTTCATGACCTCTTTCCCCCCATTTCTCCAATGTACATGATGAAAATAAAAGCCTCGAATCAAGCGGTTGAATCATCTAAAAGATATAAGGTTGATCTTTGATTTCTTCTTTAACTCAATTCCAATTACCAAGCCGTATATAGAATTTATGAGTTATTGATTTTTCTTCAAATTGGTATTCTTATTGAAAGTGATATGAACTATTGTCCCGTTCAAAAGAAGATACGATGGGCCGACTTTAATCTTCGGCAAAACGAGAGACATCGCAATGACGAGATATTGAATGTTCAGCATAGACTTCGACTACCAGACTACTCTGACCTTTCCCCCAAAGGCATCTAAAACTATATAAAATATATTTGACTTCAATGACGAATCGGGGAAATCAGACTTTACATGACTACTATCTTTTCTTTTTACTTTGGAGTCACACCCCCACCCCCCCCCCCCCCCTCCCACGAGATATGGCACTGCATGGTAACGACATTCCGATTTGAGATAAGTTCCTTGTTGCATTTAAGTGAGAACATTTAATAAAAATAAAGTGTACAATAATATATCATCATGCAAGGGTCTTATATTCCATTGAGTTACAACCCCAAACAACCATCTAACATAAAAGACTAGTAAAATTATGACTTTGACAATGTTATTTCAGGATATGATTTTTTCTTAGAAAGCACATGATAATGCTTTTCTATCACTTCAGTTAATGTTTTTATAAAATCAAAATGTACTTGGAAAGGGTATGATCATGTTAAACAGATGGCCTTATTAATTAACCGTTACCATACTTTCACTTTGATCTGGAACGAAGCCAAACGCTGGCAGAGAGGGACGACTACCCCTTCCATATCCTTGTTGGGAAAGCAGGATATACTACAAAGAATATTCCTATTTCATTTATAATAAAAGTGACGTCAAAATATTATGTATTTTTTCCTAATCCTATCAAAATACCCTTGAACTACCCCTGACATTAACAATCGCAGCAATACGACAACCGTTAAATTCATGCACACGCTCCATTGACTGGTTTGACGAAATACTAACTAAGCTTGACAGTGACTTGTAAGATAGATGCTTTACTAACTCTACTAATTTTGAATTCCACTGGCCTTCATCAATGAGGTGCAAAACTCAAGACTTGCGAAGCGCATATAGGACTGAGGAAGACATTGTATGACCAATTTTCGAGAATTCTTGTGACTGGCTCCTTACAAAACGGCATATATTCGGATAGTCAACCACATACCATGACAAGTGACAACAAACAGATGAACGCACAGAACGCCAAGAGATCATGAGCTTAAACTTCTAAACAAAAACTCATGACAAAATTAACGGTTAACCCCTCAAACTTAGTACTTACGGACTTTACCGAAAATAGCGAAAGACTTGTGAACTGTGAACTTAAAAGTGGTTTTCGTTATTAAAGCTGCATCGATTTTTTTTCTTTCAATACTAGGACTGACTAGATATGCTAGAAAATCACGAAAAAAAATTACTTAACGGACTTTTCCTTCAGATAATGTTGGCACCAGACAAGCGCTAAGGAAGAGAAGATTCCGCGTCATGTGCTAGGTTGTGGAATCTGAAGCTCCATTTTCTCAGCGGATATGTTGCAGTATGCTGGACTGGTTTGGTCTTTCCCTGCAGTTGGATACGATATATCTCCCCTAAAGAAATATTAACAATATACGAATAGGACTATATTGATGATTATTGATCGAAAAAGGTAACTTCACAAAATGACAGGCGACCGTGGTAACAACGACTTTAAAAGAAATATTAACAAACAATGAACGACTAAACATGACACTCATGCGTTGAATTTGTAACGTATAGACGAACACAATGATTACTGAAGACCACTCCAGAAAAAGCTAACCAGCAAAGTGACGAATACTTCACCGTAAACTTAAAGGACCGACTAAACGTATTCCAGCTTGGTAGTTGACGGAACTCGTCACAGACAGGCAAGGACAAAACCTAATGTGTATTTACAAAGATTGACTAAGTGTTACACGACAGACTAACGTGATGACCAACACTCAACGAACTACCTCCTGTAAGCAAATTGACTAAACCCTGACAAACCCTATACCTGGAAACTTCGGATGACCATGCTGAACATTTTCCTCGACAGGGCGTACGCCTGTTACTTAGTACCTTGATATTTGACACAACTTGTAATGATACTGCCCATTGCCAAAACAAGCATTTACCTTTCATTATCTAGTCCAATTTTTAGAACATGGGAGCGTTTCCTGAAAGGATTTGTAAGACATTTTATCCGACAAGTCTTGTTTTATCCGACAGTTATCTTACGAACTATGGTTCCCAGCCAATCAATATCAAGGAAAGCCAGATCTGACAACTTGTCAGACGAATGATGAAACGCTCCCCTGTAAATCGGCTTTAGTGTAAGTTAGTTGACACAGCCCAAAATGACGACTTACATCAACGACTGGTGACTTGACATCAAATTTATCAAAAGGACCATATTAAGAATATGCCAACAGGGTTAACCCTGTATCGAGGCTCCAGGACTGGTGCACAGTAGCAATAAATACTGACAAAACTATTACATGGGCATGATGTTACTGGAACGAAATCACATGCTCTTTTTTCAAACCTTTAAAGTGAACAGACACTTTTAAAAATGAACGAACTTGCAGGAAAAATTAAAGAATGACGAGTTTTATATTGGCAAACCTTACGGAACATTTACGGTTGTTTTTACATACTTTACGTTTTGGGTAATAATAAACGTTTGTGAATGAAAATATGTTCAGTGGTGATAAGAGTCAATTGACAAGACCTGTTTACCATTAGGACTTGGTAAAAATATCACTCGGACAAATTGCTCGTTTAGCTCGTACTGCGAAAAAAGATACCTGCCTTTCATTAAATTTGCACACAACAGCCATTTAACTACAAAAGAGAACTTAATCATTTTCTTGTCGACTCATTATCCACAAAGGATTGGTTTAAGCAAATTACAGACAATGTATTGATGATATGACTTAAATTTCGCCGGTTTCAAGTAATAGACCGTTAACTTTACCATCCATTCTGGAAGACTGTTTCTGTGTCCTTCTGTGACGTAAACTTTACGTTTAGGAAGCAACTTCATGAACGTTGACACGAAACAAAACATAGTGCCTTCGTTCTTGACATGGAGTAGTCCGACAACATACATAATCTCACCCAGGTGACTAGACTGGACTCCACAAAACCTGCCTTATTTCTACTACTACTACTACTACTACTATACTACTACTACTACTACTACTACTACTCCTAGTATTATACTACTACTACTAATACTACTACTCCTACTACTACTACTACTCCTACTACTACTCCTACTAGTACTACTACTACCATTGGTTTATTTATAATTCGTCTAATGTCAGTTTGTCCAATTGCCAAATCGTTTACTATGATTTGGTCTACCATCAGTTCATCCACTATCCATATGGTATAATTGCCAGTTCGTCCACTCACCATTTCATCTAATAACCAGTTGGTCCAATAGCCATTTTGTCCATATATCATTTGATCTATAATTGGACAAAGTGTTAATTGTGCAAAATGAATGAAAATGAAATGGATATTAGACCAACTGGTTATGAGACGAAATGATCATAGACGAAATGGTAATTAATCGAAGTGATGATTGGACCAAGTGATTTTTGGACCAAATGGTTGTTAGACGAAATGTTGATGGCATTAGACTAAATTAAAATAGCCAATGTGATGAGTGGACGAGTTGGGAGTAGACGAATTGGCAGTTTACCCTACCATTACTACTACTGCTGCTGCTGCTTCTACAACAACAACAACAACTACTACTACTACTACCACTACTACTACTATTACTGTTACTTTTACCATTACTACTACTACTAATGCTACTGCTACTACTAATTTCTACTTCTACTACTACTACTACTACTACTACTATTACTGTTACTTTTACCATTATTACTACTACTAATGCTAATACTACTACTACTGCTACTACTAATTTCTACTTCTACTACTACTACTACTACTACTACTACTACTACCGTACTACTAATACTACAACACCTACTCCTACAATTACTTCTATTACTACTGCTCTTATTAATACTACTCTCCTATTACTATTACACCTACTTTTATTAATATTACTCCTACTATAAGTATTATTACTATTAATATCAATACTTCTTCTACTACTACTACTTCTACTACTACTACTGCTACTACTATACTCATATTACTACTACTACTGATACTGCCAGTACTACTACAGCTACTAATATTACCACCTTGACTTCTACGGGTTAACAATGCTGATGCATGTCATTCCAGATATTAATACAAAGACTTCAAGATCAGTGACTACTTATAGGAAGCTCATTTAATCACAAACCTGACACATATGATCTCTAATGAGCACGAGCCTGGAACAAAAACACGGCCTGATTCAAGAAGAGAAATAAGACTAAGGATAACGTTTTATTATGAAATGGAGATGCACATAATCAGAACACTAATGAAATCCATCAGTAATTGAGGACCTTTGACAGATTTGACATGCAGACTTAACACACGGTTTTCTGTATTTCTTAAACACTGAAGACAGTTTACTGTGTATATGTCTTGGATATAAAGCTGCATTTTCCGAATAAACTGAAGTTAATTTGAACAAGGACGTACCTTGACTTTTTATGGAATTGAAACCTAGAATCATCTACGACCGATTTTTCCAAAACTTACACTACTTAAATCGTATCATCGTAGGACAGCGTATAAACATGGACTCCTATTACTTTCAAGACCAATGAATTAATCTATAACAAGACAAGTGACTTTCTCGAGCAGATGAATAACCAAATTAACCGACTCTGACAATTTCAGTGAGTCTTGTGCATGTGTAAAGTAACTACATTAACTTCTAGTAAAAGCGGTGTTCGACTTGTCACGGCTAACCATAATTGATAACCATATATACCGGCTTCTTGGACGTACCTGATTGTGCTTAGCGCAGATCGACTGCATGCTTTACTTTCGAAACAGTGGCCTACAACACTTACCAACCCTCCTAGCCGTATACTTACAGTACTCTGGTGAAGACTCCGAACTGACACCCGGACTGGCACAGTCTCCATCTGCTTAAAATAAGCAGCAATACAGTACTATATAGACATAACAAGACAGCACGGCTAAAAATCTGCCAATTTCTGTGGTCTTCTAGAGCCTATATTAACCCATGGAAAAGATTACATGAAAATCTTGGTTTGGTTTATTATACATTCTTTTAACTGACATGAAGATTGTCTCTTATATGATGTACTGACACGGATTGTTCCGAGTAGACCTATTTGTTAATTGTACCACTACGTAGTCACTTCTAAATTTTAGGACTTCCGATCTGCTCTCAAATGAACCAAGAGGTTATTTCAACTAATGATTCATTTTGAATTATTCAACAAATATATTGGGATACAACGAAGAACAATGGAAATATCTCTGATTAATTACCAGAGAGTCCCTTTGACTCCCAACTTGACTGAAACTTGCACAATGATCACGAGATTATGATACGACAAACCATTCACACGTTAATCCTAAAGCTTGACAGACTGTTAGCTTGAGAAAAGGGGCTGACTATACGTAGGTAAAACTAATATATTGTAGGTAACTTGAAGATATCCTATATTCTGCAGATTATAATTGTGTAAAGTAAAGATATGTTTTGTAACATATCTTTACTAATTTTCAATTAATGTCTTGAGAGTATTTTACCCATACTACATGTATTTTCATACAGTAGTCGACTTTGATCTTTGACAATCAATTCATGAAATGTTATTAACTTGTCTCTATCCAACCATACTTGCCATTGTAACTGAAGAACCTTTTGTCTAAGGACTTACGATCAGGCTTACGATATACAGAATATCTAAATAAACATTATTCTTAATTTGGAATGACTTTTCCAAGTGGACCTTTATAATAAATGACCAAGTGTAAGTCAATATCCTACGACCATACCCTTACCAAAAACTTGGGAGGCAGGGGCATTATACTATCGCACGGAGTTGCAAAGGACAAAAACAAAAATGAAATCGGACTATTTTTGACCGCCAACAAATTCCCTGACCAATGTAACTATTCCGAATCCGGAACACATGATTGTGACATTACGCAAAACTATGACGGGCCGTTCATGCCATAAGCCGTCATTCATTCACTCACTCGAGCATGTCGAGTGAGTGAATGATTTGTACGTTTTTTACCATCACTCACTCGGGAAGGGGAATGATTGTACAGTTTTATCCAATCAGAGAGCTAGAATCGTAATCGAGACCCCTCACTGAAGTAGTAGTACATCCATTCGAGTGGATGTACAACCACTCGACTGAATGTTCAACCACTCGAGTGAGTGTACAACCACTCGAGTGAGTGTACAACCACTTTTGTGATGGAGGGGGGAGGTCTTGATAAAGATTCTAGCTCTCTGATTGGATAAAACTGTTCAATCACGCACTCTCCCGAGTGAGTGATGGTAAAAAAATGTGCAAATCATTCACTCACTCGACATGCTCGAGTGAGTGAATGAATGACGGCTTGTGGCATGAACGGCCCGTCATACAAAACGCCGCATGTATACATTCACTCGGACAGAACTTTGACGTTATACAACATGCCTTGGAACTTGCTGTATTGTAACTCGGATGATATTCTGACTTTATTACATTTCAATATCTCAATATTGAAGATTAGTTTTATCAATGTTATTAAGTATAACGACTACTTTTTATGAAGTTTACTATAATACCATTTAAAAGAATTTTAAAAGATAAACCTTTAATAAAGTATCTTTCTACCAGTACCAGTCAGTTGCCTCACCGGCGACTGACTGGAATACTCCCCAGGAAGTGGAGAATTTGCTTTGCATACATTGTGTGCGGGAATGACTGATTGAATCCGATTCTTAGACAGATTGGTTTCTTTAAAAGATGCATTTACTTTATACGTTTCTCAATCATAAACATTCTATAATTATCTTTGTTCAGATATTATTGGCTCGTCTGTATCAAGAAATTGTTGCGTTTGATTATCAAATGTTCTTGATGCTAAAAATTTCAAGGGACTTGGAGTAGCAAAGATCCACCTGGGCGTTCGGCTTAATATCATTTATGGCGCAGATGCAGACAAATTAAAGAAACCTAACCACTCCCCAAGTAAGACACACTGTTTATGCCGCTTTACAGAGCAATCTACACCGCTGTTATGACCGGCATCCCTTTTGTTATTCCTTTTAATGAAAAGTGCCACTTTGATGATGAAAAGTAAAAAAAAAAATGAAGAGCGAGAACTCATCTCCTGATATACAATTTCACTCAGACCTGTCGGGCGCACATTTGATATATTTCTCAAAAAATGAAGTACGGTCCGTGACGTCATAAACTGGCATGGAAACCAAACAATATAATCATACTAGAGAACGTTTTCCTTGCAGGGACTTCAGCTAGAGAGCTGGAAATTATAATGCCTTGATATTCAAGGCAATTTCGCCACAGAAAAAAAAAGAAAATTAAATCCTTCTTCTGATCTCATTCATTATTTTGTTTGATTCAATCTTGAGTTTGAAGGAAAGAGAGAAGAAAAATGGGAGTCGCCCAATTTAATCAGGAGAAAAACATCAAAGAATTGACTTTGCCATTCCATCATGACTGTTTGGGGATACCATGCACTTTAGCCATTGATTCTTTTTGATGCAATTGAAACCAGGATAAGTGAGGGTTGTCCAAAATAAGATGTTTTGCGCTATATTTCATGCTATTAATCTGCATATTTTCCTTAACTCTAGGACAAATATTTTCTTTTAAATCAAAGTTCCTTTAATTTTTTTTTATTGATTCCATTTGGTCTAGATTGGCATCAGGTATCACGTTCACAATATATAATTCAATGTATTGTATTTGATGTCTGTTAATTAAGGTTTCCTTTGAAAAGAGACACAAGTTTAACTCTTTCACTCGCTCTCAATATGGAGTTTAGTCATAAAATTGCTTTTGGGAAATCACTCTTTTCAACCCCTTTTTACTCTTAAATGAGGAAGTAATCAACACTTTTTTAGAGTACAGGTCTCAGATGTCACTGATTCCTAGAAATGTTTTTAAGACTAGAACCCTGTATCGTATTAATCAGCATTCTATTAATTGCATATAAAATTCATCTGTACTAGTAATTTCGTATTCAGTAATCAACCTTGAAGATTCCCGTACGATCAGTATTATGTTCATGGGTAAACTTAGGGTTACGGGTTAAATAAAAATCGAGATTCACGGCATCGAAATTCCTTTGTCGGGATAAAGTGTTGGGATATTTGAGTGACTTGGGGACTAATTCACTGACAGCTAACATCAATTATAAAAAGATGAAAGTTAATATTGTTAATTTGTCTACAGTTTCTGAAAAGTCATTTTATGTGTGTTAAATAATTATCCAACGTAAATTGATAATCATAATTCGTGAATTTCAGTATGAATTACATTAAAATGTGGGCTTGACTCAAACGTAATTCTTACAATGATTAAAAGACAGTTATTAATAGAACTTCCAGAATGTTTGAAACATTTCCAGCATCAAGTATTTATAGCAAACAAGAGAAATAAAGCCTAAATATGTTTTTCTTTGTGTCGAATTAAGAAAATTTTCCCAAAAATTCGACAAATTCATCCACGTTCATTACGTAATAAACAAAATGCATAATTGTCATGAATCAAGATTTATTTATTTGTTTATTCGTTATACACTTTACTCATCTAATTTATGCACAGTGTCAAAAGTGCCAGAATGCTTTGTTTTAGCAGAGACAAAATATGTCTTGTTCTCCGTTTTCGTTGTTATATGTTTTATGTTATCGTAGTATGGAGTAGTTGCAATCGTGTTTTCAATGTAAAGCACAATTATTGAAATATTCAACGAGTACCATTAAATATATTGCTATTTATGCTATCAATGTTCATACAGAATACTAATCAAATTGATTCATCAGAGCTTACGTGTAAAATTATTGTCATTTCTTTTTTAATAACCATGAATCACTTAATTTTGTTATGATAAACCAATAAAACTTTAAAAGTTTTAAAAATATGAGAAGGAAAATCTATATTGTTTTCATCGTAATTATTGTAGTGATTGGTGTGCTCTTTAGACCGGTAATTTGAAAATGCATTTTGAGAGCTTGTAGACTTTTAAAAGATGGCGGAATAGAAATGAAAGTTATTCATTTCCTTTGTCTGTGCATGTATATGTGAGTGTTGGGGTGTGTGGATGCGTGTGTTTCAAAATTGCGTTTTCTTATAGAAAAAGAACTACGATCACGATGGTTTATTGATTATTTATTTTAGCTTGAAATAATATACATCTCTTATAAATATATAATCTTTTCGCCTGTCTATTTGCTGGGCAATTATTGATTTAAAATAGTTTTCCCAATCCAATTCGATGGAATTGAGCATGCACAACATGAAGAATACTGCTTTATCAAGACAGATCAAGTATAAAGCAAGGGCAACTTGATTGTGGATTTAGGGGAATCGTTTGATAACCAGGTGAGTGATTTTAGACCCTTTCACAAGTGTTGCTGTACAATATTTAATATTGACAAGGAGGGCATATGGTATATACACTCCACCCCGTTCCTCTGGTCATGGCGGTTTATTTCCAATTCGTCGAATTGCCAACTCGTCTACTACCATTGGTCCATCATCAGTTCGTCTACTCACCACATGGTCTACTTTCATTTAGTCTAATGCCATTCCATCTAATAACTAGTTGGTCCAATAGCAATTTAGTCCATATACCATTTGGTCTAATTAAACTAAAGTGTCAATTGTGCAAAATGAATGAAATGAAAATGGGTATTAGACAAAATGGTAATATACGAAATGGTGATTAGACGAAGTGATGATTGGATCAAATGATTAATGGACCAAATGGTTGTTAGACGAAATGTTGATGGACGGAATGGCATTATAGACTAAATGAAGGTATAGATCATGTCGTGAGTGGATAAATTGGCAATTTACCGTCATGGCGTATGGGTTACAACAAGGCGCATTCCGCTTTTAGATATGACCAAATCTAATCAAAATATTGTGTATGGATGGCTTAGGGGTTTACCAGCGCTACACTCTCAAAATGTTGGGCAACATACTGTCCACACAACAACTGGTTAAGACTTTATCCAACTCTGGGTAGTTTTAAACCATTAATGTGTGCTTTGGGTGAAAACTACACAGTACTGGTTGAAAACTGCCCAGAGTTGGATACATTTTTTAAACCAATTGTTGTGTGGACAGTGTACAGTCCCAACATTGTAACCAACGATATGACCAGTTTATATGATTTGACCGAAATCTGTCATTTGAGCATCTTGAATATTAAAAGTAATCGTGGTAATAAAGAAATTGTATAATTTATTTAGTATAAACAGTATAAACGTTGCTTAAAACTTAAACAACACTGGAACCTCACAGTAGTCGTTTAAAAGTTTAAACAACCATCATGCTTCATTATTGAGAATTAAGTATTAAGAATTCAACTTTGTAATTTAACTAAAAATATATTGAAAATTAACCATGATACAGTCAGTCCGCAAGCCCCTGTGTTAATGAGCAAATGAGCAAGATTTATCCAAGTCCTCTCGTGGCTGAATTTATGTCCCTGCAAAATCTCGTGAATTGTGAGACTTTCTTTCTCAAAGAATTTAACCACTTTCTCCTTGAGTAATATTGATTATTTTTGTACCATGGGCAAGAGTAAATGTTACTCTTTTATATTGGTCATTTCTTTTGAATGAAATATTTTGATAAATAAGTGAATTTTTTACCTGAAAGATGCATCAAACAGAATTTTCTTCCTCTGTTTTCACTTGCAAATTGTGCAACATTTTGTGTTTTAGGCACCAACATTATTTATATCATCAGAAAGCTCAAACTCTATACTTGTCGAGTGGAGCGTTGTGGCCCAGTGGATTAGTCTCTGGACTTTGAAACAGAGGGTCGTGGGTTCGAATCCCAGCCATGGCGTAATTTCCTTCGGCAAGAAATTTATCCACATTGTGCTGCACTCAACCCAGGTGAGTTGAATGGGTACCTGGCAGGAATTTATTCCTTGAAATGCGTGTGCGCTGTAATCTTAGTAATTACGGCAGCCAAGCTACAGCTGGGGTAATAATATCCAAGTCCTTTGGAAGCGCATAGAGACATTATTCATAATTGTGATATGCGCTATACAAGAACTGTTTATTATTATTATTATTATTACTTTCTTACAATGTCACTCTTGATATGTGGCATCTTTTAGATGGGTCAGCAGCTGGCTTTTTCCATCAAGATGCAAGACGAGATTTCTGAAATTTCTGAGTAACATAAAATCCAGAGTTCTGATTGGCTGAATACTGTTTTCAAAACAAACAGGCGCGGGTAATTTGAAGAGATTACCACATGGTGAGTGTGACCTTGCAGAGGCCCAGTGTGGGGAACATTGGAATTTGCGTGGGTGTGTGGTCTCTATGACCAATCAGAGCGCAGTATTCTTGTTTTTGAGCTGCAAAATGTACTTGGCCTATGAAAAGCTGGCTGCTGACCCATCTAAAATACATCTTCTTATAAAAATTATATCATATTAAAGCTTAGATCTTCAGCCTTATCATGATCTAAAAATCATTTGTGCCCAAACAGAAATTAAGTGTGAAAACAACAACTTTTGTTGCATGAAAAAATATTTTGTTTCATGTTTTAGATCAAAAGTTTTTCCTATATTACAACATTTTTTTACAAATCCAAACACATGACCTGAAATAATGATTCTTCTTCTTTACAAAAATACCAAAAACATGAAATTTGGTCAATATTTAGAGCAGCAATGGCCGAATAAAAAGAGGTGTTTTGGTTCGCACCAAGCTCATTAACTATGCAAAAACCCTCTAGTAATGAATATCACTTGGATAAAAGAAGCTACTTTTTCAGGGCTTGCGGACTGACTGATAAATTCATTGAGAATTAAGTATTAAAACTTCAACTTTATCGTTTAATTGTTAATAAATACTTAAAGGTTCAGTAAAAAAAGTTGTATAAAAAATGTAAATGAACAGCGTTGTTACCGTGTGTACGGTTTTTGCCTGAGTTACTTCGAAAGCGCATGATTTTAAAGAATTCCTTTTTTTTTAATCTGTATTCTATTAATTCCATTCCCCCATCTACTTAACCCAAATTTTTGTGTATAACATTATTTTCGTTACTTTTTTTTTTGTTATTTCATTCTTTTTGTAATGAATTTGTTTTGTAAAAGATGTTTTCATTGGCTAGGAACCAACATGTTGCAGCGCATCCTAGGCCTATACGTTAACAAAATACAAGTAAAATATTGCATAATACAATCATTGTGATAATTGTGAAACATTGCAAAGCAATGGTGACGCAAACTGTAAAATACAGAGTTCGAAAGTCATTCAATATTGCTTCCACAATATTTTCATTATAAATATTGATGTTGCTAATTTTAGAACAGATTGAGCATTATGATACCTTTTTGAGCCGGCTTAAGGGTCAATCTAGTATTTTTGAAAGCTCGTTTTTTCTGCATCTATACGGCCTATCTGGTATTACGCTCAATTAACAAAGGTCTTCTTATACCATGTATACGCTTCAGATTATATCCCACCCTTTCCCCCCCCCCTCTCTCTCTCTCCCGCTCTTCCATTCCCTCTCTTTATCTGTACACCCCTCCCCCAATCCAAGCCTTCCTCTGTATTTCCCACATTCACCATTAGCACACCTATTCTCCCTTCCTCTATCATCACAAATATAAATTTTTATAAATATGTATACCTTTATCATTTTCCCATATTTTTTTCATTAAATTCGCCCACTCCATTTTGTGCTGCCAGTAATTTCTTAAAGATCTTAAGAATTCCCACAAGCGTGAACGCAGCATCAAACTTTCTTCGCTTGAATAAACCCTCCGGCCCAGACAAATTACACCTGAAATTTATTTCCTTCCATCCATCAGAGCAGATGGTTCGATCAAACCGGCCACTATTCTCAGTTCCTCCGATAAATCAAAATGTGCACCAGAATAATTATGTGCAGGCAAGCAACATTCATCATCCTCATCCCAACGCGCAATACCTGAGCTTTGTTGTTATTTTAATGTCACATTTGCATCTCATTCTCGGGTATAGGATAAGAGGGAGGGGTGGGGTAAAGACAGAGAGCAGGGAGAATGGTTATAGGGGGGAGGGAGAGAGAGAGGGGGGCAATACCAGGGGATAGAAGGGGACAGGGTGAAACAGTGAGATGGATGGATGAAAATGAAAGGAGGTGAGAGAACAAGAGAAACGAAAAATAGACCGGGAGGGAGACAGAGGTAATAAAGGGAGAAGGTGCATGTGAGAGAATGAAGAGATAGAGAGAGAGAAAAAAAAAGGAAAGGGGATAAAAAGATAAAGGAAGGTATAGGGTTGGGGTGGGAGAAGGGAAGTAGAAGAATGTTTGATATAATTATGGCACAATATTATTCAAATAATTTTGTATTTTTATTCTAGCAGGGACGGTATCACTTGATAGGGGCAAGCAAGCTAAAGATGCATGACGTAATTTTTCTCAATTGCATTACAGGTTTAAGTACAATGTTATGCGTCCCGTATCTCTCTTTATGATAGTTTTATTTCCTTTCATTTTTTTCATTCCACCTATTAACTTATGCTCCTCTTGTATATTTCTTCACTACTTTAAAATCAGAGGGGCAGTCCCCCACCCCTCTTTAAGTAAAAAAAAAATTCTGAAACTCATACACATTTTTGTTTTGTTTTTAAATTGAAAAATTGTATTGTACATAAAATGGTGAACGCATGCAGGGGCGGCGATCCTGGGGGTCGGAGGCACAGTGCCCCCCCCCCCCCCACTTTTTGAAGCACTGAAAAATGCCCTTTTTACGCAAGAAAATGCCCCCCTCACGAACGTGTTCTTTTCCCTTTTAATATGAAGAGGACCCGTTTAAAGTGATACCAAGTGCCCCTTTTCGTATAAGTGTCATTTTTTCCCAAAATGCCCCCTCACGAACGTGTTCTGTGCCCCTTTCACCTGAGATGGACCCCTTGTATAGCTGAGCAAATACTCCCTTGCCTTCTCGTTAGTGCCCGTTTTTTAATCAGTGCCCCTTTTTTACCAAAGAGAAATGCCCCTTACGAACATGTCCTCTGCCCCCTTCACCTGAGAAGGATCCGTTTAATGTATTAGCAAGTGCTCCATTTGCCTTTTTATAGGTGCCTTTTCTCATATCAGTGCCCATTTTTACCTAAGAAAAGTGCCCCCACGAACATGTTCTGTGCACCTTTCACATGAGAAATACCTGTTCTATGTGCTAACGAGTGTCCCTTTTATAGGTGCCTGTTCTTCGTTTCAGACAAGTTGTCCTAAAAAATGACTCTTTTCGTGCCCGATTATGAGCGCCCGGTTTCTTTATTTAGCGCCGTTCTGCTTCCTTCTGCAAGTGCATATTGAATGAAAAACTAAAAATAATTCTACGTGCCTCAAGTTTCATGAGTGGGGTAGATAAGTCATTTTTTTTCTTTGTCTTAAGATCATGGCCGTACGCAGCAGGGGCAGTTGTCTCCCCCCCCCCCCCGCCGAAATTTTGAAAACTCACCTTTTTTTACTGCAGATTTTCACAAAATCCACCAATAGATGCACAAATTCTATCAATTTCACTTAACAAAATGCAAAAGCGCCGCAATGATAAGATCATTCGCTTCCGAGTTTTTTCAAAAAAGTTTACGCGTGCTATACCCCCAGCAAAAAATATATGCATACGGCCATGTTTAAGATAGTGCCCTTTTTTCCCTGTGCCCCCCCCCCCCCTCGCTTTCAACTTCGCTCCGCCGTCCCTGGGTGAACGAAATGACTCAGGACCCACACTCTAAGCAAATTAGGTACAACTTTGCAGCTTCATTTATCATTATTATAAGTTTTTTTATATTGCAAAGTACAAATATTTTTTAAGTTGCAACTTTGCATCTTTCAGAAAAGTCGCACCTTTCTAAATGCGACTTTGTACCATTTTCTGCAAAGCCAAAGTTGGACCTTTGATGCCGCTACCATTGAAATACAAAGCTATATTTCTGAGGATTTCATCATTGACATTATTAGATATCACTCGAGATGTGAGAACGAGTGACAATGAGGAGGGAGGGAGGAGGTTTCACGAGCCTGAGGAGAAGGAAGACAATGCCGATGATGAGGATAAAGTCGGTGATGACAGCGAAAAGGAGAATGGTGAGAGGGAGTATTAATTGGGAGGATGGTCAATTGATAACACCAATTGAATAATGACAACCAAATGCTCCGTTTACCGCAAAAAGGAGTGAGGATGGGTTGAAGAGTATAATTCTCAAAAGTGTGAATAGATATAGGACGATGAAGGTGGGGACAGAGAGGATGATGACGATGATAATGATGATGGGTAGGAAGGGAGGATAAGGGCGATGAGACAGAGTAGGGCAAAATAATACGAATATCGGATAAAATGATTAAAGGCCAAGTCCACCTCAGAAAAATGTTGATTTGAATCAATAGAGAAAAATCAGACAAGCACAATGCTGAAAATTTCATCAAAATCGGATGTAGAATAAGAAAGTTATGACATTTCAAAGTTTCGCTTATTTTTAACAAAATAGTTATATGAACGAGCCAGTTACATCCAAATGAGAGAGTCGATGATGTCACTCACTCACTATTTCTTTTGTTTTTTATTGTTTGTATTACACAATATTTCAATTTTTACGAATTTGATGATTAGGACCTCCTTGCCTGAAGCACAAAATGTTAAAATATTGGAATTCCACGTCTTCAGGGAGGAATGAAACTTCATTTCACATGACAATGACGAGAAAATCAAAATATTTCATATTTCATATAATAAAATACAAAAGAAATAGTGAGTGAGTGATGTCATCAGTTCCCTCATTTGCATACCGACCGAGATGTGCATATAACTGTTTGTGAAATGAAGCGAAACTTTAAAATGTCATTACTTTCTTATTTTACATCCGATTTTGATGAAATTTTCAGTTTTATGCTTGTTGAATTTTTCTCTTTTTATTCAAATCAAGTTTTTGTTGGGGTGGACTTGTCCTTTAATGATCTATGAAAACAACAACACGAAATGCAGACCAACAGGCCTGGACCCCTGGACTTTCAAACTGAATGTCGTGTTTGTTAATCGACTTTTGATGTCATTAATGCATTTGAGGATTGGTTTTCATGATATGGCGGAAGACCGATCAAATAAAATGTCGTAATATCAGAGTAAGGAAATGAAGCTTGCAAGATATTGAGATAATAAATAGTCATGATTTATCTCATGGTGACCATCATTATGCATCTTCTTTAAATTCACGTTGCCATATAATTCACACAGACGACGACAATGTTGTAAATCATTCGTGATTGGTTTCTTTAGGATTATAAAGCCAAGCTTCATAATACAGACAATATCAACCCGAAACACTCCCAATGTCCGCGAGGAAATTAGCGAGAAAAATTATGGGGTACACTTTATGACCATCTTCCAGTCTCATCAAGTGTAATCCGGTCCATAAATTTTAGTAAAAAGTACCTTGTCTGAAGTCTGATGATTTTATTAGTGGAACTGTATGTATAGGGCCAATATAATATAGGTCAATTGCTCATGTATAGATTTACTGCCGACAAAAAATGGTATAGGTATAAAGGCTTGATATTACCTGTAAATTGTCAGACGTGGGATGTTTTGTAATTCGCGTCAAAAGGGAAAAAGTGTGTTAAGTTTGGGCACAGCACATATAGGCCTAAATGTAGACCTATGTGAAACTTGAAAGGCTATACCGATGATCACTTTCCTGTCAGAATTCACTAAGCTCCCCCTCCTCCCGTTCCTCCTAATCCCCTTCCTCTTCTTCTTCTTCTCCTTCTTCTTTTCTGCCTGCTCGCGGTGAAAAGCAGATTTTTTTAAATAGGGCCCGTGTATTATAACCAATGTAGTGACAAGTCCACCCCAACCAAAAGTTGATTTGAATAAAATTTCAACAAGCATAACACTGAAAATTTCATCAAAATCGGATGTAAAATAAGAAAGTTAAGATATTTAAATTTCACTTAATTTTAATATATGCACATCCTGGTTGGTATGCAAATAAGGAGAATGATGACGTCATCCACTCACTATTTATTTTGTACTTTATTATATGAAATATTCTAATTTTCTCCTCATTGTCAAGTGAAACAACGATTCCTCCCTGAACATAAGGAATTAGCATTAATAACATGGTTCAGTCAAGTTGGTCCTTATCGTCAAATCTGTAAAAAAATGAAATATTATATAATTCAATCAATAAAAAACAAAAGAAATGTAGTGAGTGAGGGACATCACTATCTGTCCCATATGCATATCACTGAGTTGTGCATATAACTGTTTTGTGAAAATAAGTGAAACTTTAAAATGTCATACAGTAACTTTCTTATTTTATATCCGATTTTGATGAAATTTTCAGCGTTATGCTAGTTTGATTAATTTCTCTTTTTATTCAATTCAATTCAATTCATTTATTGACCATATAAAAAATATTCAAATACAATGTAAAATAACTTAATATATAAATGCATAAATGTAACAAAACATAAAACAAATAAATATACAACAAATAAATATAATTTATACATTCATGTAAAAGAAAAATCAACATATGGTAAGAGGCAACCAAAAAGATTAAAATCTTGTTAGGCAGTTGCCCCTTTACAGGTATTCAAATAATCATTAATAATCATAACGTAATCATTATATATTCATACATCAAACACAGAATCACCCACACCCAACACACATCCATGACCCATTGCACTCAAACAAAGGAGAGAGAGAGAGAGAAAGAGAGAAGAGAGAGGGGGGAGGAGGGTACATGTATGTTTAGAAAAGGGAAAGGGAATCAAGATGAATAACCACTAATTAATTGTCTTTTAAGTAAAATTTTAAATGAGGAGGCAGTTAAACAAGAACGAATATCAACATTTTTCTGGGGTGGACTTGACCTTTGAATTTTCACAGGAATTCAAAATTCAGTGGGCTTACGAGGGGGACGTTACATGCTGTCTGTATGTGGCTTCGAGGTATTCATTCTTTCACATTCTCCTTACTACCCGCCCCCCTCCCCTCTATAATATAAATTGCTCTCGATTCCCAGTCTCGATTTTATTCACCGTTTTCGCTTTGTGTATCTTTTTTTTTTTTATCCGCAGGTTTAGTACCGTGGCTTTCAAGCTGGATTTGAAGCATTCAACTTGTAAGAGAAAAGGGGCTGATTTTCAGTGCACAATTATCATGATTATAGGCCAACTTGGAATTGAAAGCCTTGAAAGCAAGCCTTCACAGCATGCATCCGTTATTTTTTTTCGGTCGAGTGGCCCTGCGCTCTTCAAAGAAAAGCCGCAGCGAACAGCTTTGTCAAAGACTATGAGCAGGTGGAGAACCAATCAGAGTCGCTCTTTCAGACTTAATCTGTGGAAAAGAAAGCGGTGAATTCAACGTAAACACTTCTTGAAAATCACGAAGAATGTTACTTTTCGACCCGTGAGCACAGCATAGTCTACAGGTATTGTCATAGAAGTTGCCGAAATAGGTAAGAAAATCAACAGTTTTTAGATAGCGTAGATTAGTCTATATATTTACTAATAAGGTACAAATGAGCAGCTGGTTAGTGGTTGCAGTTGGCAAAGCAGAATATCACACAGCCCCATCTATTCACTTATTTGTGGTGCGGATACGGTAATCCTACCTCAAGCGATGTTCGTGCAGGCTCCACTCCAGTCTCCACTTCACTACCGCTACACCACTCCTAGTACCAATGAGGTCCAAACATTACATGTATGGACCTCATAGGCGACATCAGTAGTATTTTTGGTTAGAAATCTCTGAGAACAGGATATTTCTATATTAGGCCTATATCACAAGTACAACTACAAGCTATATTCCTTTCTCTTATTTAAATTATAATTTTATACTAGGCCTATATAGTGTAAATGCATCGTTAATAAAAAAATAAAAATGAAAGAAATGAAGGGGAACTTACATTTTCACGGCTTTTTCCTGGTTTTTCTGGGCAGTTGCTCTTCACTTCTGACTCGCGATCGAAGCTGATAGTGATATGAAGATCACGTGATTCGCGTTCTCGTCAGCTGATCGGTTGATTATTAATTTCGTCAGACGTTAATAATATATATTTTATAATGCTAGCATTCATCGCTAATTTAGGTGAAAGAGATTGAAGTTAAACAGCGCCAGGTCGGAATCATAATTATTTTGGAAGAGTGTATTTATACACTCGATCTCATACCTGACGTAGACGGCGCTATTCAACAAATGCACAATCTTCAATATAAAAAATAAAACGGAAAGAACGCCTTGAACACAGGCCAAAATGCCTAACGATTTCTGGGCGTTGTGGCGTGCGCCTGTAATCCAAGCTATGCGGGGAAGTTACAAATTGATGCAGAGGTTCGAGCCCTGGTCACGTCTTTCGGATGGTGACGTTAAAGGTCGGTCCCAGACGTAAATAATCATATCTGATTGATACACGTCTGACAAAACTCAAATACACACACACACACATTCTCCGCGGCATTAACAACTATCGTAAAGGGCGCTCCATTTATTAATAAAGATGGACGTATAGCTGTCTATGGCGACAAAATTTGCCGCAAATATTTACGAAGAATTGTGAGAAATGGTCTGAAAATGCAACAAAAGAACCGGTGAGTACCGATTA
This sequence comes from Lytechinus pictus, assembly GCF_037042905.1. Taxonomy (NCBI): domain Eukaryota; kingdom Metazoa; phylum Echinodermata; class Echinoidea; order Temnopleuroida; family Toxopneustidae; genus Lytechinus; species Lytechinus pictus. The sequence continues at coordinate 27,730,042 of NC_087251.1, forward strand.
AACATTATCAATTTATTTAATAGAACATATTTTATGACTACAGTTTAACAATTTCTAGATAATATTGCTTAGTTCTAAGCTAGGGCGGCCCAAATGCGCGTGAGTGGAGTCCCACTTTATTAACACGGGTAAGTATTGGGGTGTCGCCTAGAGTGCCGCTACACTACACTCCACCTACCCGAACATCGAGACCCAAAACTCGCTCTGATACTCCGAGTGGCAAAGGTGGGAAAAAAATGCATATTTATTGTAAAAATTATACGTCTACACGGCATCAAATATAAGATTTTAAGAATAAAAGCTTAATTTCTTACTTTCTTTAGTTTAGGGCCTAACGTCCTAACCCAGGCCAGCCAGGGAGCCCAGGGGCTTACCGTGTATTTGGCCATTGTCACCGGACTAGGGTGATTTATGGTCTAAATATTTCTCCAAATGGCCGATCGAGACTGGGGTAGAGGAGACCCCAGTCTCGATCGGCCATTTTGTTACGATTTTTAACAAAAATGGCCGATCGAAACGGGGGTAGAAGGAGAGAACTTTTCGTTTTTTTTTAGGTTCCAGTCTGTGCCCAGATGTCAGGAAACTGCCACTCGTTAGACCTTCATCCATATAATCGTGGTAATTGTATACTTTCTGTTTTCACAATTCATTTGGAGAAATATTTAGACCATAAATCACCCTAGTCCGGTGACAATGGCCAAATACAGGGTAAGCCCCTGGGCTCCCTGGGTTATTAAAAAAGTTACACTCTTGGAGACTTGACTCGTCTGACTTGGGGAGTCTTGACTTCACTCCATATCCCTCCTCCGCCTCCGGTTAGCCTCAAAATTGGTGATTTAGAGCCAACACCGAGTTCCTCGCACATATAAATAATTTGCTGCCGATTTCAAAACATCACGCGCATGCGCGAGGGTCCGAGCTCAGACCCTTCTTCTGGAAACAGTACCACTCACACTACATCAGTACATATAGATATACCTCGGGCGAAGTTCGTGCAGGCTCCACTCCACTTCACTACCGCTACACTACGCTCCACCTACCTGAACTTGGAGACTGTGAACTCGATCTGATATTCCGAGTGACAAAGGTGGGATTTTATGGGGGGATAAGATTCATGCAACATCACGATCTTTAAAAACAAAACAAATATTCTTAATTTACACAAAGTTTCATTTCTTTTCCATGCTTCTATCAGTCTCAAAATTGGTGATTTAGAGCCAACATGAAGTTCCTCACACATATAAATAATTTTTAATTGTTTTAAAGATCATGATGTTGCATGAATTTTATATTATCCCCCATAAAATACCACCTTTGTCACTCGGAATATCAGATCGAGTTCACGGTCTCGAAGTTCGGGTAGGTGGAGCGAATAGCGTAGTGTAGCGGTAGTGAAGTGGATTGGAGCCTGCACGAACTTTGCTCGAGGTACACGCACACACGCATGCGAGGTTAGCTAGACTCTATACTAACCTTGCACAACGCATGTGATTTGACTATGGATTTTGACGTTTTCATTCATCACACAAATGTGAGGGAATAAAACACCCCAAAACCTACATTTATTCACTAGGGCCTACATAAATTTAAATCTTATTAAATAACTTAATTTTAAAAATATAGTCGAAATTATTTATAAAAATTATTTTTCACGCTTACCTGCAAATCTCGGCCAAGATACTCCCTCCGATCCGTCCGAAGATCCTTGATACTGTGGTGGAAATTACGCAAACAACACTCGAAAAGAGAATTTTTCCTATCGAACAGTCATGATTCAAGTCGGCGCATAATAGAAAATTGTACCAAAAAAAATCAACAGGTTGCATCTCATGTATTTACTTATAGGTGAAGTACGCCATCTTTTGACAAGATGATGATGAAAGTGGACTGAATGAGCAAGAAAATAATGCTGAGCGCCTAGAATGCAGCTAGCAGTACAAGCTTCAGAACCGTAAACAAACCGGCTTATAAATAATATCGCGCGTCCTCTTTAGGCCAAAATTGATTTCGTCGCTGATTGAAGGGCATCTACGTGAAGATCAATAAAAATTCCCTTTAAAAAAAAAAACAGCAAAGAGAAGTCACCAAAGGATCCATATGGTTCGGTAAGTGTCATAGCACAATGTGAAATTCTAAATTTAATGTAATAATCTTTTATTTGGGCAAAAGCCCATGAAAGATTTGCATGGGTTGCGTGCATCATGTGCATTTGATATTCCTTCGCACGGGAGATGAAATGAACCCATGGGTGAAACATTACAGGCCACCGTCTGGTGTATTGTCGTACCCTTGTTCATTGAATGAGTGCCTGGGGCTAAGCAAGTCCCTCAATCAATCTTGACAACATCAGTTGAATCCTCAGACTTCGCTTAGCTTGACTTTGCTGTAATGTGATATGGACTGAAGTTAGTGACTAAAAGATTCACCTGCGTCATGCCGGCAGTTTGTTTGCATGGTTTGGTTGCTAACTTCATACCATATCAAAATTATGGTGTAGCCAAGTGAAGCGATGTCTGACTGAGGATTCGAAAGATGACGTCAAGATCAAAGCTGAAATACAGGCTTATTGCCATTCCCGATCTCGATATTTGGAAAAGCGGTGGGCATATTATTTATTGACCTTGAAATGTGACTGAGAGACTTGCCATGACATTAGTGAACAATTTCTGGTGGAGAAATTTGCTCGAACTCGAAGTAGGCCGGTGCGAAATTACATGACTCTTAGTTTACTCTATCAATTTCATTTCATTTGTGTTTCTAGACACACTCACACTAAATGCGAGGTTTATTTACAGACGAACCTCCCACACCCAAGTCAACATGTTTTGAGTGTAAATTTAAACTAAAGCAGCTGACAAAAATTGCTTCATAACAGAAGTAAATTTTGGCGAAACTTGGTGTAAACTCGAATTTTGACATTTGTAAATAAACACAAAAATAAATTAAATTAAATTAAAAATACAATAAATTCTTTATCTAACGTGCTAATATGTTTAGTACGTAATTCATGAGGGTTCCTTTTTCAGTAAATTCAGTAAAGATTAAGTTTGTTTAAGCAATATTTAAAGTTGAAGACTGCTGATTACTGCTGATGGCAAACTAACAAATATGCACGTTGCATGGTCTATCATCAATTCATACCCATGGAAAAGAAAGAAAAATAATACACATTGTAGCCTGTCCAATTGAATGAGAAACGGCTTGTTTGCAAGACACAATGCTTTGAATTGTATTATGAATACATACTGTATAAGCTGTTTTATTCACAGGGGTTTTATTTTCGCGAATTGCGATCGGGCATGAACTTAACAATGCCCGAAAATATTGACACATTTAGAAATTAGTGCCAATGTCCCCAATAACAAAGCTCTGCAATTGCAAACATCCTGTGTGATAAAAAAAATTGTGATATGCACCTATATATGTACAAAAAATAAGAATGAGAAAGTACAGTTATTCATTCAAAAAGTTAGCTAGAATTTCACTTTTTTATTTCTCCAACAAAAATAAGAGCCTATATTATTTCCTAACATATCTCTATCAATATTTTTTTCACTCACTGTAATATTACAATGTAATATCCACGAAATAATTTGGTGTAATAATTTGATTGACTGTATACACAGGTACCTTGGCAGCTATTTGCATGCTCATTAATCTTTATAAGTCACATGACAAGAGGTTTTAGAGGTGTAATATTCTGTTCACAAAATTCAAAATTTTTGCACTTAAACCAATTTTAAAAAAAATGAATCTAACGAAACACAACTTCCAAAGATTGCTTTTACAAATCAAATTGTGAAATGATGAATTTTCAGATCTAGAGGTGCAAAAAAAGTGAAATGTAAGCCACTTTTTTTCCACACTTTCTGACTTCTTTACAGGGACATACATGTATTTAGAATGTATGTAGAAAGTACAAAAGACACATCTGCATGGGGGCTTTTAGGAGCATATTTTTGCGCATGTTTTGCACTATTTTTGCTTCTCTGAAATGTTGTGGAAGTGCTTGGTATATCTTCCGATCGCGAATTCAACAACCGGCGAAAATGTCGGGACCCATGCAATTCGCGAAAAAATTCTGTACGCGAAAAATAACAGCTTATATAGTATAACATATTGATAATGGGATACATACGTGTAGCCGGGATTCCCCATTTCGATCGGGGATGAGGGGGGAGGCACTCAACTATATTGTTTTACATGCATGTATGCGTGACCAAAGATTTTACAAACCAATCCTAAACAAGCCTTATTCATTGGTCAAATTTATACCCTGTTCAAGTATATTCCATGCTCCTACAATTTTGCCCCTAAACAAGTACAATTCTGCCCCTAAACAAGTACAATTCTGAAAAATACAACTTTTTCCCCCTGATTTTGACCTTCTTGACACCCTTAATGTGTTATGTGTGTGACGCACCATGATTGGCAAAAAGTTCCCATTTACATGTTTTGGGGGGTTGCTCGTGTGTACAACAATATTGTTGAGTTCCCCCACCCCTGATTTCAATACTATAATACACAGGGTGGCGATATCCCTACATGGTGATTGCGTACGTAAGAAATTTGCAAGCATCGGTAATGTTAATTGCTTTGTGAGTACACTGCTGATATTAAAGATAATCTCCCAAAGAGGAAAGAGTCTCATGCTTTGGATGTACACATGTACATCTCTGTTGATAAAATTACACTCAAAAGAAAAAAGTGATAAAGTGATAATTTTCTGTCTGCTGCTTCCGCAATCACATATCTGGCCAATCACAGCAGTCGCCGTCTGAAGAAGCCTACAGCACCAAAGTGCCAGTAACCAAAAGTCCCTCAAAGTATTAATTTAATATAACTCTCTTGATTGTGTAAAGAAAATTTCTACCAGTGTTAAACAATTTCTTGAATTGGATAAACCTCTTCAAACATGTAGGATTTGTCTGTGTTTCATGAAAACAGACTGCTAAGGATGTCAACAGAAAGTGATGGCTATGGTGCTTCAGATAATGGGAGTGTGCTCAATGCAAGACGTTATCCACTGGCCAGAAGAGGGCGCTCTAGACCTTCATCCAATTCTGACGTTGCTGAGAGAGTTGACACATTGGCATCTTCATTAAGAGTAAGTAGTCTTTCCTTTTTTTTTACCCAGGGGTATAAGAATTCAGCTCTTTAGCTGATTTCAGCTATTGTTTTTTTTTTTCAGCTTAAATTCAGCCTATTTTAGATTTCCTCAAGTACAAAAACTATGGGAGCTTTTCCAATTTAAACTTTTTTTAAACACTCTTCAGCTATTTTCTGCTCTGTTTATTTGTGATCATTCATACCTTTGTTTACTGTACCAGTAATGGATTTCCACAGTAATGAGCTGTTGTGCATCCTTGCTTGCTTCCTACCACAACCTTATACTATTTGTAGGCATGCACTCAGTAATCCAAATTTATCCAACTAACTTAACAGAACAATTTGTGAGTAAATTCAGTCAATGATGCAAGTTTGGTGCTACAAGTCTCTTTTTGTGGATAATAATATTTAGAATTCAGTTCCCAGACATGATACATATACATATTTTGTAAAAATCCAATCACTTTCATTGAAATACTCTTCTTTATGGAAATTTTATGTTACTTGATTAATTCACATCATGAAAGTTTTAGCATTTTTCTCATTTAATGCTCAGTGTCACGTAATTTCAGTGTTCGATAATCTTTTTTTCCTTGCAATTTTCCAGCCCATCATTATTGATCTTGCAGTATTTATTCACGAAACAAAAACAACTTAACATGGTCTACTGCAGTGTTTTTATGTATGTGCTGATGTTTTTTTATGCACCATCTTATTCTTTGATTGATCCTCAGGATACCAACAGAAATCTCCAAGAGGTTGGTGGTCTGTTAGGACAGTACAGAAGTGCCAGTAGTCAACAGACCGATGCAATTGACAGGGTTTGTTTTCTCTTAACTCTGGATGCAATACGTGTGGTGTGGTTGTAAATTTGTAGGTCATATACTCCAGTTGTTAGAGCATTGGACCCATGATTGTGAGGTTGTGAGTACGCATTCCTGCTCAGTAATTAAATCCGCTGTAATCAAAAAGACCTGAGAGAGAGTAATTTCTGTCATCTGTTAGGTCAGTCACTATGACTGATTAACTTGAACATGAAATTTTTCCTATGCAAATTTTTATACCAGCTTGGTGTGAATGTGGTAATAAGCTGCGCTACAGAAGTTACTTCATCAGAAAAAAAGGCTCTAGTTTCCACCTTTTCTAAATTTGATTGAAATCATATTCGTAGCCATAGATGAAATTTTGAGTGGTCTCTCAAACTTGTGAGTTCTGTAGATTTTTTCCTACGACTGTTGGGTTCTTCAGGTCTTGCCTTCTGTGGAAAAACTTTGTCTTGAATATGACTAATCTGCAGTCTTGATTTATTTAAAGAAATTTCACTGGAATACATTTGACACAAAGAAAATGTGTTTTTTTCTTTTTGTAAATGGTGGATCCGGAACTTACAAGGCAAGGGGGGTGGGCATGAATGACTGACAAGCCAAAGAAAAAAAGTTTTCACTGGTGATGGAATGCATTTTCCCATCAAAAAAGCCTGTATGGGTTTTGCCATGGGCATGTGTCCTCCTGGATCTACTACTGGTGAAATAAACATTCAAATGGTGCTTGGTTTCTGATATATGCTTGTATTGTTAATATTGAATGGTTTTACTTTTTATTCTCAATTGAGCTACAGTGTGAGAGTAGGAGAAGGCTAAAACTTCACTATATCAGTTTGTGATTGAAAATGTATATGAAACAAACTATTTTTTGGTATTTTTATTTTTGTTTGATATGTAGTTGAGGGCAAACCTCAATCAACGTGATTCCCAACTGAGTAGAGATCGCTCTGACAGATATGCAAGACATGAGTCTGACACTATGTCAGCAAGTGAACTAAGATCCGACTCCAGGCATAGAAGATCAGCTTCAGCAACACAAACGGTATGAAGGGGGGGGGGGGATGAAAGGGAGAGAGCGATGGAGAGACTTGTAGACAGGCAGAGAGAGAGAAAGATACTAGATGAAATAGATTAAAGAGATTTTTTGTGGTTTAAAGTTGAGTTACTTTTCCTGTTTCAACAAAGTTTGATTTTTTTTTCTTCCATCTGTACATGCAACACATTTTGCTATGGAAACAAATTTCATGTGACGTACATTCCAGGATCTGTATGCCTATCACAACGCCCTTCCAGTACCGAAAGCATAGAGTGGCTGTTTGTTACTTAACACCCAGTACAAATTCAGATAAATTTTAATGTTGTCAATTGGTTTCTTAGAATGATATATACTCATACACCTAACTTTTTTTTTTTTTTTTAAATTAGCATATGTATCATGATATTCATATCAGTTTTTTCATTTATGACAGAGGAAGACAAGGCCATCTGTCAGATTTAGTCAAAATGCTGATGAGGTGAGAATTCGTATCTATTCCAGTTAGCTAGTCCTTTTCAAATCTTTCTTATGAATGTTATATTTACTGCATGCAATAAATGTAGGATAAAAAAAGAGGTCCTAAAATCACCAATTCTCTGGTTAGATCCTAAAAAGCATATTCGTGCTTCCTAAGCAGTCGGCAAAAACAACAAATTCTACTCTATTACTCTTTACCTACAGCACTCCCTTCATTCATAATTTTAATTTTGTGAGATGAACAGCACTTAAAACTTCACTCAAGACTATCATTTTCTGTCAAACATTCAAATGCTTTATATTTCTGACAGAGGAGTCTGCTTCTTTGAATGTCTTTAAGCAGATATGCGGTATCATACAAATGCTGTGAATCATCATCGTCATCTCTAAATCATTTCTTTTTTATGTTCACTCAGGTCCATGAGATCCACCGCGATATCAGGGATCTAGGCCAAGACCAGGCCAGATTAGCTGAACAGCTCAGTCACGAGAGAAATCGACGTGACCAGGTCGAGTTGGAAAACAGGAAACTTCTTCTTGACCTCTCAGATTCTGTGAAGCGGACAGAGTGGCAAGATAGCAAGGTATTTGCCATTTGATTTAATCAATAATTGCAGTTTTATGCCTCCACACACCGTGAATGGTAGCCAGAGGCATAATACGAACCAATAGCACCATCTCGAGTCCTCAACTACTCATACCTGGCCAGTTTCCTGACCCATAATGCTAGTGAAGTCTAGTAATATAGACCCACTTGATTGATAACATGCTAATTAACTACTCAATACATTTATACCGCAATAATTATGTTACCAAGTAGAAAAACAATTACTCTTCCTATAAAAACATTTTAGTTTCTCTGTACAAATACAGTTATATGTCAATTTATTCTCTGTAGTATTATACAAATAGCGAATAGGCATGAGTGCGATGGTGCGAGATTTTGCATGAGGTGAAAGAAAGATGCTCTATTCAACGAGGCGTGAGCCGAGTTGAATAGAGCGTTTCTTTCTTTCACCGAATGCGAAATCTCGCACCATTGCACGAATAAGAATATTCGCTATTTGTGTTGTACAACGCCTCGGAATTTAGCGAAAATATGAAAAAACAAAGAATTTATCCCTATAGTAATCTATGAAAAGGGAGCAAAAATACAGAAAGCAGAAAGCAAAATCCCACAAGCGCACATGACCTTGGGCAGCCTTGCGCATTTAGCCAGCTGGCTTATACGCGTACTGTTCATTTTTACCGAGCGCAATGAATTAAATTGTATTGTGACGTCACCTCCTAAAGCCGTGCAACGGTACATTTTGGATGGTACGTCTTGTGCAACGGTACGAATGTTTGACATTCAGCCTCCCATTTGCTCGCGTACAACAAGCTAAGTGGGCTTTGTACAATAGTAAATATCTGAAAACACACAGTCAATGAGAGACCACACACAGTTCTCTCCCCTTTAATGTCAATGCCTTGAAATGTGTGGGGTCCTAAAACATAAACTAGCAGTTGAGCTTTACATTAATTTGAATACATGAGTAATGTAAGACAAGCAATGCAACAAAGAAGCATTCTTATCAGGGCTTTCATGGTTTTCACAGTTCTAGTTATGATAGCATGGACATGAAAATAAGTGAGGTTTTTTAAATAAAACTGAAATACTAACTGACAAAATGACCTAGGATAGTGGAATACCAGTTTTAAACAGAGATATTTCTTTTTTTCCCCCAGCCATCAGAGAGAGTTGAGAAGCGTCTGAGAGATCTACAGGAGGAGCTACGGTTGCAACGTGAATCAGTTTCTAGGAAATTCAAAAGCACAGATGACAGAGATTCTATCAAAAAAGAGATAAGAGAGGTATGCAATGATGATATCAAATGCAACTATAAGAAATGTTTTATTGAGTTGAGAGAAAGAAAGAAGGGTGTACGAAGAAAGAGGAGGAAACATATTCGGTCAACCCTTTTTATAGACTCTCATACTCTTTGAAACTTGAACCAAGTCAATTTAGTAACATGTAATATGATGAGAAGCAACATTGAGGGGAGGGGGGGTACACATTAATGTATTACAAGATGGTCAACAAGCTATGTTTATTAGCCATGCTGTGAAGAAACAAATTTCAAGAGCGGGAAGAAAAAAAGGTAGAATAAATTTGTCAAGTGCAGGAAGAAAAACAGAGAGAGAGAGGAGTGAGAAAAGATAGGGGCCATGGAATTACATTATATTTTTTCAGTCAAAATAGGGGATTTGATTTTCACACTTTATCTATAGACAAAAAAAAACTGATTTTCACCGACAACTGTTATAAGCTACTGAAATGTTTTCATCTGAATGACTCGGAACAAATTAGTCAGTGAAAACAACTTGACTATGTGCTTCATGAAACCCTCCACTGGATCCAGTTACACAAAGGTTAGCAATTAATCGTACACTTGATTTTCACGATTGATTGTACATTGTAGTCAATGGAATCGATCGTAGAAAATGTTCTACGATCATTGCTAAGTTTTGTGTTACGCTTCCCTGATGTGACAGTGTATTGCAGGGGCAAACCATTGTTAACACACAACAGGTCTCTCTCCTACCGGCACTTGTCTAATGACCATGTCCTGTTACCACCGGGGTCAGGAAAGGTTAGAAGTTAGTGTTGGGTATGGTTTATAGACCAGGAAAATGATAATGCTGGATAGATGGTGAGGACTTTAAAACATTGTTTTTTCTTGTGGGTATAGAGTTTATGTATTTTAGGTTGTTGATTGCTTCCTCCTTCCTAGAAATGTCTGTACAATGTACAGAATAGAAATGATCATTGCCCCCTTGTCTCCATCCTATTTCTGACTAATAAAGACACTACTGAACGTGAGTCGTGAGGAGGATCGTGAGCTAAGATCAAGGCTGGTTCAGATGGAGGCTGAGAAACAGAAGATGGCATCGGAGCTGGAGAGTACCAAGAGAAAACTCGACCAATCACACGGAAGCTCATCTGTTCTACAGCAACATGTAAGATCTCTTGATGTACATACTTGTCCATCAGTTCAGTGCCAACTGTCCACATTTTACAACGTCGGTCATATCTATAAAGTTATAGGAAAATTACTAGATTTTCACAAATATTTGTATATAATTCATAGTAAAATAGTAGTAATATAAGAACTATGTTGTAACGTATCTTAGCTTTTACAGATTGTTATTAATCATTTGATTCACTCGGTCTTCTTTAGGTAAATTTTTAACAAGTTTGGAAGAATTTTTGCCAATTGCATGCCGATTGCTCTGTTTTTCGTAATTCATGTCCTTTGTCTGTGTACATTGCAGACTTCTCCAGTTTTCTCCATCCCTTATTTTCCTCTGCTTTCTTTTCTGTCTCTCTTGTTTTGCTCCTTTCTCATGTGGCTTTCATAGTGTTTATGTGTAAGACGGTGTGCCTATTGCAAACCATTTTGTGTTGTAGGATATATGCCTTTTTCTTGATGTGAAATTATTATTATTGTAAATACAATTTTCCCCTGTTTTCAACTAAATTTTAAACCCAAGCCCATACTTTGTACAAGAAGATGTAACCATTCGATGATCAATATATTACATTTTAAGAAAATCGATGTTTACTTGAACTGAGGAGCTCAAAATGCTTTTCAACTAGCTGGAAAATGGTTCAGATTAAATCTCAGGCCTTTGATTTACAACAAGTTAATGAATTTGATTGCCCCGTAGATGGATTCATTACGGAAGGACCTTGCTCGTTCTGATGAAGACAGACACCATCTCAAGAGCCAGCTGACCCAAATGAGGAACTCATTCCATGAGGACGACTTTGCTGTGCCAAGGAGAGAGAGGCAACAGAGTATTCACGAAGGTAATGAGATAATGGCAGTAGTTTGTATTAAAATGAAATGAAAGAAGCATGGAATGTACAGGAATGTCCATGTATCCTTCAGATAAATAAAGGCTATAACTAAATTTGTCATATATTGAAATAAGACTATGGTTTTTGACGGTGCTCTTAATTCATTTCCCAAAATTCATGGCGTTTATTTGATTTAACTTAACCTTAGCATTTGAAGCATGAATTGCACTTTTCTTTATGTTTTTTGATAGTTACTTGTTATACTGGCTTGGGTTTATAGAACAAAGCAAGAGAGAGGATGTTTGAAATGTGTGATAGAAAGAGATAGAGGGAGAGGCACAAACTGAAAGAGAAACATAGAAAATGGAAGAGAGGAGGGATGGAAGAAAGACTAAGAAATACAGAGAGACTGCAGTGGAGAAATGGAAAGATGCATCTAGACTGAAACCAAAGAAAGAGATGGAGGTAGAGAGAATGCACAATTTTCTGATCATTTCTTCTCATTTCATTGTACCTACTTTCAGATGGAGATGATATTAGAGAAAGGAGTAAATTGGAGAGGGAGATTCATAGTTTAAGAGCCCAGCTGAGTCAGGCCAGTAGTCTAAAGGAGTATGATGAACAGAGGAAAGAGCTGGACAGAAGTAGAAGACAGAATGAACAGCTATCTGAACATATTGATGTAAGTACTTCTACCTATTCAAATGCATTGTTAGGGTAACTTTCACCTTTTTATAAGTTTGTTTTAATAAAAGCAGAAACACATACCAAATTTAAACAAAGATTTTAGCAAAGAATAACCAAGTTATATACTTCATATTATTCAATGTGTTGATCTGCGGATTGTTTCATAAAGAGTTACAACTGTTGTAACTTTGCCATTATGGCAATTACCATTGAAACAGGGCTCAGCAGCCAATCAAAATCAAGGTTGCCATGGTAGTTGCCATAATGCCAAAGTTACAACAGTTGTAACTCTTTATGAAACGGGCCTCTGGTCATGTAACACACATGATTTGCAATCACACACAAATCGGCATGGCTCTAAGTCTCAATGCTCAAGGTGTTCAAGAAATATGATATCAGAATTGTTTGAATATGAAACCAATAATCTGTGTTCCAAGGCTTAGAACATCATAATAAACGTGATTAAACCTACCACATTGGCTAAAGTTTTGAAACAAGTGCTCTAGTCGTGACATGATTGCAGATGCCTTTATGAATATTATTCTTTTGAGTCCAGCCCATTTTTTTTATTTTCTTTCTTTGATTTTTAGACGCTCAACCAAGAACTAGATGGGAAGGATAGGAAGCAAGGAAAATTGCTAGCCCAGTTGAAGGATGCCACAGATAGTCTAGCAGAGAGTGAGCACCAACGCCAACAGGCCCTGGACCAGCTACAAGATCTAGAGGAGAGGCTGAGACTGAAAAGCAGTGAGAGCGAGGCTAGCATCAAGAGGGCCAGAGAGAGCGAGAGATTGCTGACAGAGAACCAAGGAAAGACGGAAGACAGGCAGAGGAAACTACTTGATATGGTGAAACAGTGAGTGATTAATAGCTTGATGGAAGGTTGGTGGAGGATGGCAGGGCCCTGTCTTACAAAGAGTTATGATTGATCCAATCAATTGTAACTCTATGGAAATCCATTAATGTCATATTTTTTTCTACAGGATATTTGCAAAATGTCTTTTGTTAACAAAGAAGAAGAACACACCAAATTGTCAAGAAATCAATTAATTTATGAATATACATACATATCTATAATTTTTTGTGTATGTTGACTTTGCTGGCTTTCCATGATTGCGATTGATCAGATCAATCGCAACTCTTTGTAAGATGGGGCCCTGGTATGTGACAGAAGATAGAAAGAGTGGGAGAGAGATTGAAGGAGAGAGTGATGGATAGTCATGATAACTTGAAAAGTGTGAGGGTACAAATTTGGAGAGGTGGAAGGAGAGAGAGGAAAAGAGGACCAAGGAGGGTGACTTCTTGCTTTTAGAGAACCAAGAAAAGATGAAAGGATAAGCACATATGACCTTTTAAAGACATGTTGAAGGAGGTCTCTTTAAACTGGATTTAAAGAGCAAACACTATGACAAATCTGCTGTCAGCCAGCCTAGGTTCTGTAAGAAAAAGATGAAATCAATTATGATCAATTGCATTTAGTGCTTGCTACCAAATCTATTTTTTTTTTTTTTCTAATAGCCTGAAATCGAAATGCAGGAAGTTGGAGAGAGATCATGAATCCAGCAGGCTTAGCTCATCCCAACACCAAGATAGAGCAGAGGAATTGCTCAAAGAAAATGAGACGCTGAATATGCACAAAACAAACATGACCCACCGGATGGAAAATCTACAAAGGGAAATTGCAGACATCTTGGTATGGTTAAGTCGATTTTTTTATCTCTATCATTGTTCTTCTTTTCTTGTTCTTTCTTTTTGATTTTTTTTCTAGTTTTTCTCCTTCATTCTTTGTACTTTATCTTCTCATTCTCTTTCTTATTCTTTTTCCTTTCCTTCTTTTTCATAAATTGTACTTTTTGCTTGTTTTAATAGGACTTTAACTAAAATATTTTGATATTAATTTTTTTGTAGGAAAAGTTAGCGAGGCAAGATGAACAGCTGAGGTTAAAGGACATTGAGGTGAATGAACTAAAGTCTTCCTGTATGAAACTAGACCAAGAACTCAGGGACAATAGGAATCTAACAGACAGGGTCAGTATCATATATAGAAAAGTCCTATTGTAGAAAAAGTGAAAGCAATCATTAGTTAGTTTAAATATTTGTTTCATACCAGTTGGAAAGAATATTGCAATAAAAAGTTACACTGCAAAGGAAATTACTGTAGTGTTCAGACTTAATATTTTGTGTGTAATCCTTTACATGCAATTCTTTGTGGTTTTGCATATAAAATTACAATTAAGTGCTCTATAATTGATATTTTCCATTCACTATGAGACAGTTTACTTTGCAAGTAAGTCTCATGACCATATTGAAATAGAATTCATCTTCAAACATATTCACTTTTTATTCTAGTAACATAATACAATGTACATTATCATCTATATAGAGTGTTTTAGCATAGTTTGGTCTGTATCAAGTGCCTGTTCAATACCAGAGCGTATCCCTAAAAGGACCGAAATCTGACAAATATCCCGTAGGCTCCTGGACAAAACTTGCCATTAAATTGCCATTTCTCCACTTCATAATAATAATATTAATTATCATCATCATCATCATGATTTTCATCATTTCCTTATTAATGTTTCCGTTTCAGTTGGAGGGAGAGTTACACGGAGAACAATCAAGACTAATGATGGTCAGTAATGAAAAGCTCAAAGTGGAACAGCAGCTTGATTCAGCTAAAGCCAAGTTACATGATGCTCAAGGGCAGAATCAGAGAATACAGGTGACCTTACAAGTGACCTTATTTGGTTTATTATGTTTATTGGTAGGAGAATCTATCAAGTTATATCCTCTCTGAATCTCAGTTCTCTCTACTGGTATACAGTGCGTCACAGAAAAAAAGAAACCAAGATTTCCATGTCTTTTTAATTCAAAGGCAAATGAATTGTGATATTTGATTTTCATAATATATAATTCAATTATTCCTCTTTATTTTGATATCTAATATGAGACGAACACTACACGCGTCAATGAGAAAGACGAGTTTGAAATTTTAATGTAAAAATCAGGTTGCGCAGAAAAATTGAACAAGATTGGTTCGTGATACGGCGACCGTGCATATTGGAGCGTTGGCTAATTAGCATTTCTTTTGTATTCTTTGTGAAGCTTCTTTCACTGATCCCTGAAATGAGAGTGGATTCAGATTCACTCGTGTGTTTCTGCTATGCCTCAGTCGTTTCTGATATGCCTCAGTATTTATTGTTTGTAATCTGCTATGCGTGAACGATTTGCTAAGCTGTTGGTTTTAAATGAGAAGATAAGTTTGCACTCTGCTATGAGTATCAAATTTATAGTAAAAAAAAATGTGAAATCTATCTCTGAAAACTGGTTTTCTTTTTTGTGGGACGCACTTAAAAAAAAAAAAGATTGAAATCACTAACCATGTCATAGGGGAGACTCCCATTAGATAAGATTTTATGTGAGATTAATGAGCCAAGCCATGCATATTATTTTTATTCGGTCCAAGGTCGAACAGCTGGAGAAAATTATGAATAGAAATCTGAAATTGCTTTGAAATATTTCTGCAACATTTTGGCAGGGTACACCTATCATCATTAGGCAGTAGAATGAGTCTGCGCTGTGTTTTGGAGATGATTTTAAGGCCTGTACGGGAAAAAATATGAAGACTTCTGGTTGTCACATGATCTCTGTTCATTAGGTACTTGGGTAGACAATACATTTTACATTGCTTGACAACTTGTCCTACGTATAGAAAAGATATCTTTCACAGAAAATTCAAAATTTATTCATAATTTCTTCTGCGATTATGGGCCAGCCACCTTTTTCCACTCTCCCAAACTTTTTTTTCTTTTTTGATAAAGTGGTTTTTGTCACCCCAATAGCAATATCTCCCTCGCTTTTCAATTTCAGAGAGAATTGCGTGACATCACCAAGCAGAATGCTGAACTAACCTCTCAGGTATCTGACCTGAACACTCGGAAGAAGGAAGTAGAAAGACAGCTTGCCGTTGCTGAAGATGAGAAACAAAACATCAAGCAGGACCTCAAAAAGTTGGATAAAAAGTTTCAAGAGGTATGGAATCAAGACTCAATATTATGCAATCGTTATTTCCACATTTGCAGTTGCAATGATATAAAAATTAACATTAAGCACTCACTTCAAACTAGAAAAAATGTTGTGTATATTATTATATTTTCGATTTTTTTATACAAGAGGAAAAATTAAATAATTAATTTCATTTCAATTCACAATCGATCTAGTAGTTTTCAGGTTATACAATTAAGAAATGCAAAATCTTAAAAGTACAGGTGATTGCCTATTGCATAGAACAGTCCCAACTACGGTACTATAGGCCTATCCATTTTAGCAAATTTCATACACAGGTTATTGTTGACACAAATATACCCCTCTAGATCAAAATACTTCTTGACCTTTTAATTCTCCATTGTTTTTGTTTGGAAGTTATATTACAATTTAGTTACTGATTTGGGTATTTTTCATCAAATTATTTCAATAAGCAAAATCAGATCCGCACAGGCTTTGGATTATATTTTTCATGTGCAGAATACATGTAAGTTACTATTGATTGCAGATTCGGGTGCAACAAAGTAAGTGAATCACTGTTGAGGTCAGCTTTACTGCACTATTGTTGTCAAGTGAGGATTTTTTTTTTATAATAATTTTGTGGGATTTGTGGGGTGTAGAGGAAGAAGAACTCCATGAATAATCATTTCACAGTTGATTTTAATGTGATATTCATACTCTGTTCTTCAAAAGAATAATGCTAGTGTTCAGGAGGAGAATCTTGACTGTTGGTTCTTTTAAGATGACATTTATAGGCATAAGAATATTACTGTATGTCATCCAATATGTTTTTTTTTTCAACATCATGAATGATTGCTGTTTGCTTTTAGCATGGAGTATAAGATTTGAAACTGTGTGGTCAGAATACTGATATTTCTGTTTCAGATAGCTCCAGTCTTGAATCTGTGTTCATTTTATTTCTAGATGTGTATTTAGTGATGTGTACAAGTGATCCATGCAGTTCCATTGATGTGTTTCACCTTAAAGAGTCTTTTGTGAATACATTTGCAATATATGTTTGAATTGGGAAATGATATTGTCGAAAGAACTTTATGTGAGGAGCATGTTGTGTTCAGTTTTTGTAGACCATAGTATTGTAACAAATTTTTTGTTGTTGAAATTTTTACTTGATTTAGCATCCGTTTAGCTGACAATTAGCAGTAGATTTTCTGTGTTGGGTGTAAAATTATTTACTTATACATGTAATACTCCTGATGATCATTCCATTTATCTAGGAAAATGAATTCTAACTCTTTTCCGCCAAGCTGCATATTTTTGCCTTATCTCACTGGGCACTGTTTCACGTTGTCATCAATTATGGTTACCTTGGTAGCATTGCTTCTCTACCAATCAAAACCAATGGTTTCACTTTTCTTTTGCAGCAAGCTTTTATGAAACATTACCTTAATCAAATTGAGGGGTTGTATTTGTTTGAGAAATTATGGAACATTTTAATGAAAATGATTTGCCCAATGTCCTTTTATCATAGGTCCAAGATTTCAATGCAGCCCTGACAGAGAAGCTACACACTGAAATGGAAACATCAAAGGTAATATAATGCTGTTTTTTGTTTTTAAGAAAATGAAAAATTACACAAAGCCATGCATTTACACCATAATTTGATCTAGGATTTAGGTAAATTGATTTGCTGAATGGCTCTTATCATATTATTGCTGTCTTTGCTGCTTACTTATTTATTTCCTCCTTCACTATTTGATTATTATACATATAAAGTTTCCTTGTTTTGTTGATTATACAGTGCGTATCAAAAAAAAGTTTACACCTTGAAAAAGCCCTGGGAATTAAAAAATATACATGTGGGTAATTTTTTCACATATAATCTTGGGTTTGGGTCTCATCTATCCAATGAAAGTAAAAGTTTTGACAGAATGTTACACTTGAGTGAGCACTGTCCATTTTTGTAAAGCTCGCAGAAATCTGTTTGCGCAGAAATGCTCGTTTTCACGCTGTGTCAAGGGGAAATCAAACTTACCCTGTGAAACATTTCTCATACATTTCCCTTGCACTTTTAGTCAATTGAAATAAAACGGATACATTCAAGCATTTTGTAACAATTTGCCACCCAAATTGAAATGTCAACACTTAGAAAGCACAACTTTTACCCTTTTTTGTGCCAGCTGGATCTGGAGACATAACTGAATCTGAACAAAAGTTAATATCTGACATCTCCAGCATTTTTTCACTGAGTTTTTATCATTTAAAGTGGGTTTACATTTCATTTTTCATTTAATACTTGTTTCTCCACACATTTCCCAAGCTTGACAATGATTAACAAAATGAAAGTCAAGCCTAAGCCATTTCATGTAAATCTTAGCTCAGTGTAAAGTAAATATCGTCACGATGGCCTCGGTGTGTGGGGGAGTGGGGTGGGGCGCAATGCACTCTTCGAAGTGTTTTGGGCAAGGAAACAAGTTAAAAAAGGTAAAAGATATCTTCAAATCAATTTTACTAGCTAAATTCCACGTGTTCGTCATGATTAAGGTCTACTTTTATTCGCCTAACTATTTCAAAGTTCTGCGCAAATCATTTTTCACTAACTTTTCAAAAGTAAGTGGTGCTCACTCAAGCGGAAATATTTTTCGACAGTTATATCGTCATTTGCTTAAATGGATCTGTACCAATGTTAAAATGTGGACAAATCTTCAGGATATTACAAATAAATGATTTTACAGGATTTTTTTCTAATGTAAACTTTTTTTTGATACGCACTGTATATGAAGATTTATCTAACAAAACTTATTGTAAATGTTTGTTGGAAATGGAAAATAAATGAGATGAAATGTTTGTAACACATTACTTTCTGGTAATATTTTATTTGCATTTGGATACGGTATTGCTTTGTATCATGTGGAAAACTGAGTTCTTGATATAGATAATCAATGATTATTCTCATATAATTTCTTTCTTTATCCGCTTCCTTAGATTTTTTCTATAATCCATGAAATCATTCTTATTCCAAGGATTCTGTGTTCAAGAAAATAATGAATTTTAGATGACGCTAACTCCTGATTGTTTTCATTCATACAACTTGATACAAAAGGGAAATCCATAAAAAACACCAAATGTTTTTTTGGGGGGGTAAGTTTTAGTATAAGATTTATATATGTAAATTTAATATTTGACAGGTTAATGAAGGGAAGGTGGTTCATGATCTGATGCGGAAAATGAAGTGTGAAAAAGCCGAGTCAGAAGCAGCGATCCAGGCTCTCAAGGTAAGCTTATTGCTACTTTTCTTTTAGATTACACCAAAATAACTTTTATTTTTCATAATAATGAGAAATTGCAACATTTATAAGTTTTGCTTAATCCCTTCAATGTGTTATCCATGTTACAGATCATTATTGCATAATATGAATGTTAATGTCCTATACCTGCTATGGTGTGGAAGATATGAAATAGAAATATGTTTTAGTGGATATATATTTCTCATATTTGGGATAGGTTGACTATTTCATGATCTATGTCTTTTATGTGTATTCTGATATTCAGAGAGAGAGATTTCTAGATATGAAACAAAATAAAATTAGAATTTTCACGAGGAATGAATAGCTGAAAAAAATTCCATGGTCACTTTTGTAAGATGGGATATTTTTATGATAATTTAGTATCGTTAACATTATTGACCCAAAGCTTTAGATGGGCCTAAATACAAATATTTCTTAATAATGATACACATTATCTTTTTGGTTATAGCTTAGCAGTTATATAAAGTGCACAGCTGTTCAAGGAATAACTTCCTACTGGGTACCTATTTAGCTCACTTGGATGAAAAAAGTATCAAATGTAGAGTTGTGATTTATGTTTTCAATAGATTGAATCAGCGGAGGCAAGATCATTGACAAAGTCCCTCCGTCGTCAGGTGGAGAGAGGAGTCAGTGAGATGGAGAAGATGCGGGGAGAGATTCATCACCTTGACGATGAGAACCTCAAACTGAGGAGAAACTTTGACAGGATCAGAGCTGGGTTTGAGGAGCAAGCCCAGCTGGTGGAGGTTGGGGATAACAGGTTGGTAGAATATCCTTGGAATGTTAGGAATGTCAACTCTATTAATTAAATGCTTCATCTTAAAGACCGCTAAATTTGTAGATTAATTAAATTTATATTGCTTTCATTTTTATCTTCTATATTTTCATGTTTTGTTAATCTAATTTTACTCTTTTGATTCAAGTTCGGTCATATTTTTGGTGGACTTCCACTTTGAAGAATAGGATGTGATAGAGGTTGTTGCAAGAAAGTAAATGACCAGTAATTGAGAGATCAATTTTAACTTGTGCTTTACTTTTCATTAGGCAGCCCTGCAAGTAATGATAATTGCAAAGATGCAAGTGATTGCTAGACTTGAAATCAATATATTAATTCTATCTTATACTTCATGTTGCAAGAAGCAAACCTAATAAGTAATTGTAATGTATGTATTGGACATACATTTCATTTGCAATCCCCTATAAATTCATATCAACTCCCCCTTAATTTTCATGTTGTTGACCTGTGTACAGATCATCGGCGTTAGAGAAGCATTTACAGAGAGCAGAGCTAGCCATCCAGAGCCTCCGAACTGACCGTGAGAATGATATCAGGGGTGTGGTCAGGGAGGTAGACATCCTGGTTGGTTTGGTCTCGGCGAATGGTGATGATGATGATGATGACGATGATGACCGTGCGCCCTTACCGTTCTCAAGATCCCATGGCTCTCCAGATGCCCTGCTTGCTGATCTCAAGGTAACAGATAGGGCTGGGTGGGGGAAGTCTACAAGCACAGACTTAAATTTGACACTTTAACCAATTGTACCATGTCTAGAGTGAAGACTAGACTCCAAACTATCTCTCTTTGTCGAATAAGAGGCAGCCACTGTGCACAGTGATTCTAGTCTCACTACTTCTGAATCTGCATCATGCACTATACACATTGCACTGAAACCAAAGGTCTGCCTGCAGACTAGGGTGGGGGAGTCACATGAGTACTGTTAAAGGGGAATCCAGCCTTGGCCATAAAATGTTTTGTTGGGAAGGAGAAAAATAAATTAAACAGATTGGTGAAAGTTTGAAAGAAATCGGACAAGCAATAAGAAAGTTATAGCTGCTTTAAAATTGAGATCACTAATAGTATATACATTTCAAATTGGCAACTGGGTAAGTAAATTATGACAAGGGGCAAGGACAACTTTCCCATAGGCCATGTACTTTATTATTAGGGATTTGTGGTTTTCTCTTAAGTACCCATTCCCCTGGGGCAGTAATCTAAATATAACCCAGGTAGTATATTGTTTAATGTCCTCATGAAAGAAAAATATAATTTGAAGTAAAACTTTTGGAAAAACGACATTTTAGCCATATATGAATTGGAGTACGTGGAAGAGTAGTCCTTGCCTTACATCACTATGACATCCCACATGCGGCCAATTTGAAGTCTCCATGAGTATAGTGATTACCAATATTTACAACTTTTAAAAATTCATAACTTTCTTGGTGTTTGTCCAATATTGTTCAAACTTTCACTTATCAACTTGTCTGATTTTTCTTTTTGTTATAAAAACAAGTTTTTATTTGGGTTGGATTCCCCTTTAAAGATTTTCATCGTCTGAAAGGCACTCAAACAAGGAATAAACTATAGAGTAATTTTATGTCCTCTATATACTTTGCATTTTGGATTTTTGGACCCTAAACAGGGATTCTAAGCCTGGCTTGGAATTTTATTTATGGATTCTTTTTCCTACTGATTCAGGTAAAAGATGATAATATTTCATACACTACTTTGTGCGAGATATGTTCTACATGCAGAATGAAAGCCGAAGCAGATTCAAATCGCAGGCTCCGCCGATATCACTTCTAGTTGGAACCTATCTGGACCTTTCTCAATGAAGGTGGCCTATTGCGCCCTAGACTTGTTTCTGTCTGTACAACTTCAGAACCTTCACAAACGTGTGACTATTACTTTGTATTGTACTGATAGAGCTGTTGAAATTTATTTGAATAATCGCATCACAGAGATTTTACAGAGTGAAATCGGCTGAATCAAAGAAGCTAACAGTCTAGAAATAGCACCACCAGGCCATTCCCAGATAGGCTTATAATGTAGCAGCAAGGTTTTGATCAGAAAGCACCATATATTTACATTTACTGATTGATATCAGCAACACACACATGAAAATGGTAATTCCATCCCTCTAGCTCCCCCATTCTTTTTCCAATGCAGAGAACTGGGCGAAAACTCCAAAGGAATTAATACCTATTTATAAAAATGTTAGATATGTCCTGATCAGTACAATTCATACAACTTGCACAGTGTTATGGTTCATTGTGGTGATGCTTTTTCTCTGTATGTCTTCCTTCACAGAGCAAGCTGCACTGGCTACAGCAGGAAGTACGTAAACAGGCTGACCGTCGCAAGCGACTTAAAACGAACCTCAATCGTAGCCGGTCAGAGCTGACCGACCTCCAGAGAGATTACCTGTCTGATAAGTATGTTTATGAGACACAGTTAGGCAGAACAGGGGACATGATACGAGATCTGCAATATGAGAAGCAAGGTAAAGAAAATAAAAGATATTGCTCGTTAGAAATAATAGTGTGCTGTTATATACAGCAAATACTGTTTTGATTGCACATAATTAACATTTTAGGACACTGACTTTGTATCAATATCTAGCTATCATTTATCCAGACTCCTCTATTGATCATCAATGTCTTTTCTTGTTCAATTCATCATTTGAATTTATCTAGAAGCCTAATCATTAGATTTTATTGTCATCTCGGACAAACAGAGAAGGATTTTTTTATAATTCGCTGTTATGCATTCCGCTGAGAGAAATGTATTATAAATTTATGCATCCCTTTGACTAATACATTAGTGGAAGTTGTGCTTGTATGGCTAGGACAGCAAGACTTATATTTGTTTAATTATACTTTTTTTTTTCAGATTTGCAATTACAGAACCTTGAAAGAGTCCATACAGTGAGATCATTGGAGAAGCAAGTAGATAACATGGAAGAGCATATCAGAGAGGTGAGGTAGAACTTGCATCTCAAGCACATTATTTGTTCCCTCCTTTACACCTGAAATATATGGCAGACATGTGCACACAACTCATGCAGTCAGATCAATGGGTGATTCCAAGTTCAGTGTTGACCTTTTGGTGTTGGTGTTAGGTCAATTTTGACACGATTATAACACCAAAACATAAAATGAAGATGGTCCCGAAAAGTCACTCACTAGTTGTTGAGATGTCAATAATGTGATCTGGATCAGTTTTACAAACTCTGAATAAGTTTTGGAGCTAGGGGAAGCAATCCCAATTTCAACACCAACAACAAGGCCAACACCGCACTTGAAATCACCCAATGGCACAGATTGCAATATATTAACAAACCTGCATTGATTTTTGCTTTAACCCTTAATTTAAATATAATTGTGCAAAATCTGTTTGTTAAGCATGTAAGTAACAAATCAAAAGATGAACATATGTACTCTGCCTTTTATTTCAGGGAGCTAAGATTCTGGATAGATCTATTGAGGGACTGACGGAGCCAGATCATTTACCCCCTCCACCTCGTCCTTCTTCATCCTCCTACTCAGAGTTTGATAGACTGACGGTAAGTTATGGTCATTTCGTCTGTTGTCTATCTCTTTTATTTGCCATCATTCTTCTAAATGCATGTCCTTAACTTAACATACTTTTTTGCTCAGAGTTTTTAATACAGAATGTGTGACTAACATTGTTCAAGGTTTATGCATTCTCTTTGAAAACAAATTTTGCTCTTCACTCCCGGGATTTCTTATTGGTTATTTCACAATTTGATATTGCAATCATTAACAGTTAATGCATGATCCCTTTTTTGTTTCATACCATTTATTGTGTTTTGCTTGTAGGAACTTGATAAAGAAAGACAGCGTATTGAGGAGAAATACAATAGGTGAGATTAGGTTTATTTACAATGCATTTTGTGTTTGTTTCTTTCTTCCTAGATTTGTTTTATTCTTTGACTATGTTTGTTTTGTTTGTTTGTTTATTTGTATATATATTTGTTTGTCTGTCAATTTGTTTGTGGTTTCTATACATCAGTGCCGGCCGCACAGAAACGTTGTTAGCCTAACAGAACGCTAACAGTAAGCCCAGTCACATCTTTCAGACTATGAACTCAAAACATTTCAATGTGTAAGTAATGCATTGTTGTAACATAAGGCATCGCTGGCGCATTACTTGATGTAACAGGGCCTCTGTTGGCGCATTGTTAGCGCTAACAATGTTTCTCTGCGGTCGGTACAGGTTGTCAGAAAAACATGCAAATTAAGTGATATACTGAGATCTTATAGGAAATCCTCAATAAATTTGTGAATTTAATTTGACTAAAGAAAGTCACAATGGTGAACAAAATGTGAGCAACTTGTGATTGATTTGCGATCCAATATTTAATTTTTCTGTTTTTTTCCTTTAGATATCAGAGTACAGTAGCCCAACTCCATCAGCAGCTAGACGAGTCCAAGAATTTCATAAGTAGTCCACCGTCAAAGAGAGAGCACAGTAGATCAGGTAGAGGACACGACCTTTGACACTAGTTCTTAGAAAATAGTGTTTTGGGTAAGAGGTACATGTTGTCAAGGTGACACAATATTTATTCCTGCGACAATTGCTCTGGGCTTTATTTCGTCTAAGATATAAGTTTAGGGTTTTAAACTAAGTTTAAGGTT
Source organism: Lytechinus pictus (assembly GCF_037042905.1). Classification (NCBI taxonomy): domain Eukaryota; kingdom Metazoa; phylum Echinodermata; class Echinoidea; order Temnopleuroida; family Toxopneustidae; genus Lytechinus; species Lytechinus pictus. Next base: position 27,754,769 of record NC_087251.1, read on the forward strand.
AGGTTTAGGATAGGGTATAGAGTTAAATCTAGGTTTGGATTTGGTCATTCCATTAGTGTGTGGAATTTGTGGCGGAGCAATTGTCGCCAGAACAAATGTCATGGAACCGTTGTCAAGGATTTAAATACAAGATATTTAAAAGAGTAACAATGTAAATGAAAAATGTGATATTCACTTGAAAAATTACCTGCCATTTTGATGAACTTGTGTGATGAATCATAATATTTATCCATTATGTGTATCTGAAATTTTTTTTTTTTTACATGTAACTCAGGGTTGCCATATGTCAGGCATAAGCATGAATTTAAGCCCTTGCAACTTTATTTTCAGGCTATAAGAAATTCCTCTTTTTGTCTATACAAGCCCTTTCTAGATAGTCATTTGTAATTTAAAAACAGCTACTGGTACACGACACACTTATTTCGACTGGTCTCTGACTTCAGCAACAGGTAAATGACATTTGTATCTATGTTGAAGTACCAGTTTCAAACAACAAAAGTAATGAAAATATATCTTACAGTGATAATAATGCAGTTCATTGTTTCTCTATGCAGAATACAATTTTTTTTCAATTTGTAAGAATGATTTTTTTTGTATGGTTTTTCAAAATAAAAATAAAAAATAGGATGGCTTTAGAAGAAATAAAAGGATTTAAACAAAGAAATGACTCTCCCCAATCTAAGAGATGCATGGTCTGTTAGCCCAGTATTAATATCATTTTCTATCATGCTTAAATGAGCGTAAAAACATGCACAAAATGATGGAAGAAGATTTCTATACGAAAATCAAAACAGACAAAACAAATTCAGGGAATTATAAAAAGTCCTACTAGAGGACCACATATTAATTCACCATTGCGAAGACTTAGAAATGTTCCCCATCACATGAATGTTGAGTTATGTTTCCTTATTTTTATTTTTATTTTTTTTGGGGGGTTGTTGCTTATTGTTTGAGGAGAACCTTTGTTTTTATGCAATATCATACATATCTATACAATTTTTTTTTTCTAGGTCTGTGATTTTTCATATGTTGTTTTTTCTCATATGACAGTAAAGCAACATGAAACTTTATTTTGTCTCTCTGTCATTTTCTCATTGATTTTGTTTGTAAATTGAGCAGCAGGCAATATTTGAAAAAAATCCAGTTTGAGAAGCAGCCAGTCCACTGTCCTTGAACAATACTTCATGCTATGTAAGATAGACCTTATTTTTATAGATGGGGGATATTTTGGCTTTGTGCTTTTTATGATGATAAGTAAACCAAATATTCATATGCAGTACATAATGCATTGTTTGAATCAATGAATTAATCTGCATAAAAGAATACGATTGTGCTGCAATCAAAATTTCTGGGTTCATGTAATTTTGTTTCTAACCCGTTTTAGATCGAGCCCATATATGTGAATGCTTGAATCTATGAAAAACATCTGTTACAGCATACTAAGTCATTCACCAACTTCATTCCTTCAGTTATGAAATATGCTGCTGACAAAATGACTATCCAGCGTGGTATTGTACTAAGAAAGATATCACCTGTTTGTAAATTTTGTGTGATTTAAGTTTAGTTTTGATTGTTCAGTTATCATAATGCTGACCCTACTTATGAAGGATCTACGCATTTTATGTTGATACAGCCTAATTCTTAAATAGAAAAGTAACAAATCTTCCCTGCATTATTTATTTGATCCATCACTTCTCCCTATCATTTGATTTTATTTTTTCAATCCCTCTTTTAAACATTTTATCTCGTGAATCGTGTAAGGAAATAGAGACCTTACCTCATATGTCTGCTATTGATGAGAAGCATTGTGACAATCCACTAATTATGCTTTAATGTATCTTTCTTTAAACAAAAGTTACTAGAATACTGAAATATGATATTTTATCAATTTTTTTCTTTTTTGTATTTGGATATATCCTAGGATTTCATGATCACACCTTAAATGGAAAGAAGCTGCCGATATTTTCACATCTTTATGTCTTATGAGAATGTGAAAGTCGTAACATTTGTCTTTCATAAGTAAACACTTTTTTAACAAAGAAACAACACAGAATTAATTTCCATCACCTACCTGTAATCTTAAGTAACATGCCATATAACATTGATCATTTGATTTAACCTTCTCTCTCGCTAAGTTGAATCTTGATGAGAGTGTTAAATGGCTACTGTAACTGTTACAAATGGAATAGCCATCCACTTGACATGGTGTAGTTGTTTATTTTCATTTTGAATGCTGGAATTTGAGAATACATCACCAATTAATAATTGTTTGTTTATTGGGGGCAACTTTAGTTAATCCTTGTCATCTAAAAAAAAGTCTTTAAATCTCTCAACACCTCAGCAACCAATATAAAAATAGTGAGTCATATGAATGAATATAAGGCAAAGCTGTACATTCTTAATCCTTTGTCAAGTCTTCCAGCCACTCATGATAATTTTTAATCAATAAAGAATAAATTTATATCAGTGGGAATTAGAATTGCAATGTTAGCAATGCAGTAGAATATAAATGTGATACTTTGATGCTTAAAGGTCAAGTCCACCCCAGAATAAAAAAGTTGATTTGAATCAATAGAGAAAAATCAAACGAGCATAGCACTGAAAATTCATCAAAATTTGCTATAAAATGAGAAAGTTATGACATTTTAAAGTTTCGCTTATTTTTCAGAAAAAAGTTATATGCACAACCCAATGACATGCAAATGAGAAAGTCATTGATGTCCCTCAATCTTTTGTTTTTTATTGTTCAAAATATACAATATTTCAATTTTTACAGATTTGACAATAAGACCAACTTGACTAAACCATAAAATGTTAAGACAATGGTTATTCTACATGTTCAGGGAGAAACGAAACTTTGTTTCACAGGACAATGCAGAGAAAATTTGAATGTTTCATATAATGATATACAAAAGTAATAGTGAGTTAGGGATGTCATCAGTCTCCTCATTTGCATACAGACCAGGATGTGCATATAACTGTTTTGTGAAATTAAGCCAGACTTATTTTACATCTGATTTTGATGAAACTTATTTTACATCCACTTTTGATGAAATTTTCAGTGTTATGCTTGTTGGATTTTTCTCTTTTTATTCAAATCAGCTCTTTGTAGGGGTGGACTTGTACTTTAAGAAAAAATCAAATGTTTTTACATGTACAGTGTACTTTTTGATTGGTGTAAAATAAAAAGCAATAACTCGCCATTGACAAATGATATAGCAAAGCCCATGGCACATATTTGCAATCAAACTTCCCAGATATCATATTCCAAACTCCACATAATATACCATTTGATGATGGTATGTTTATTTCTTCCAAATTAGAAATAAATACTATTGTAGGACATGGGAACAGTATCTTGTACAATTTGCAACATCAGTGTAGTAAATTGAAAAAAATCAGCCAGTGAATTTTATGGAATACATTTTGAATCTCATAAGTGCTTCCAAAGTATAAACATCTGCTATCACCAGTATTTGTTCATTATCTTATACCATTTTTATACCACCGAACTATGCAGTAATACTAGTAATTGATGTTTGAATTTTTTATGATATCAATTTAGGTACATACAGTTTATTGATACTGTATTTTTTGTAATATATTGTTATATAATTGTACAAGTATTTAATATTTGAGGTATTGCAAATCTTGAAATGTGTGTGTTTGTGATTACACGTGCAGTCAACAGTCTTGTGTCTGACTTCATTATTTGCAATGATTTCATTGAGGAGTTGTAAATTATAGTAAATTATTGTAAATTAGGGAAAATTATCTTGCCAAATCACATGAATTCAGTAGACAATGGTAGGTCTTCCAATAAACTTGTTCCATGGAAACAGTTCATGTTAGTCCGTTATGACACTATTGCAAGAAATTTTTGATAAAATTCAAGTGACTTTAAAGCCGCTTAATTAATAATTAGTCTCACATTTGCATAATTGTAAGTGATTCTTGACCTACTTTTTGCAAGTGAATATATGGATTGATTAGCTGTAGCTCAAGTTGATCTGTCAATGCAAATTTGCAGTCAAAATTTTGACTCTATCATATTGAAGTTTCTTGAAACGCCTCTCAAAAGGGACGGGGGGAAGGGAAATAATTTGTTTCTATTTGATTTTGAAGTGTAATCCTTTTTTTCTCTCTGTTTTATATATTCTTTTTATCTCTCTACAAGTATTGTGAGGTGAATGAATGCTGCAATGCCTGTTTTAATTCATGATTTTAAATATTTTCATCATGCAATATTGTAGTCAATCATAAGAAATCCTAACTATTTTGTCAATCAAAATCATTCATTATATATTGGCAATCAAGTTTTCTTTATTATTATTATCTAATTCTGATATTGCATACTGAATCACTCATATTATGGATGGTTCATTCGTGCTGTATGACTATTTGTTTCATACAACTTATGCAAAAGGACATGGAATGATTTGTATTTGTATTCATATTTTCCCCTTCATTTATGCCAATATTTTGACTGTTTGTATTGTATCAATCTTGTGTGTGCTATCGCTTAAAGTTCATGAATGAACTTCCAATTTTATAGGATATAACTGTATTTTTAATGTAATCTGTAAAGATTAGATGGTGATTGGGCATTTACTACAGGATTGAATCAATTGTATCGTCTATCATTCATTTTAGTAATGTTTAGTTTGGGTATTAACTTTTAAACAGTATTTCATCTTGCAATCTTTTTATTTGGATGTGTGTGCTCTCTCAACTTTTTTTTTCTGACATACCATGATATGTAATGAAATGGTATTTTTAATTTACAATTCCAATTTATGGATTTTCATCACATGGAATTTCTACGATAACCTCTTCCTTTTTTTCTCTCAAACTTGAAGACCTTCAATTTGATGTGACTTGATTTGTTGTTTGTTCATTCTACCATTCATCAATATGGGATATAAAAAAGAAATGAGAGTACCATTACTTTGAATTAAAAACTTAAATTTTGGGGGGTGTATGTGAGATTTATTTTTCTATCCATGTTTTTCATTATATGAATTGAAAGAGGCTAATTATATGGAGTAATAAGAAACTCATTAGTTAGGAACCGTATGGTTCAATGAATCATTTTTAAATGAATGTAATTATTAAGACTGCTGAATTTTGAGCTAGACTTTACACTGCACAATATGATGTCAGAAGGTACACAGAGTCTTCGTAAAGCAAATGACTACCTTTTGTTTCTTTTCGACATAACTTCAAAATGTGAAAGTGTAGAATTTGAAGCATTTCTCTGCCGTCCCTGTCTATGCAGAGATAAGATTATTGCATACCTTTATTTAACTGCAGTGTTGAGTCAGAGACATTCTCTGAGACTTAGTTGAGACAATGGTCCCTGAGACAGAAACTCTCGGATCTGGAATCATTGGACACCGAGACAGAGACTGAAACACTATTACTCAAGACACTTTAACCCAGATATTTCTTCACAGTGCCACATTTCTTTTAATGTCCTCATACACTTGTTTGCAATGACAGATTACTAGAACTGTTCAAAAGTTCATTCTTGATTCATCAAAGCGGTGTAATCATTCATTCCAAATTGAACTCGTTTTCACTGTCTTACTGGTGTGTGGAGACACAGACTAGGACCAAGACATTGGCATCCGGACTGAGACGAGACACACAATCATTGTCTTAAGACCATCTCGAGACTTTGGGAACAAGACTGAGACACACAATCAGTCTTAAGACCATCTAATACAACAATATCTACGACTTAAATGAGACACACAATTTCTGTCACAAGACATTAGAATCCAAGACTGAGATGAGACACACAGTCACTGTTTCAAGACAATCTCAAGACATTAGCATCCAAGATTTAGATGCGACAAACAATCGCTGTCTTAAGACATTAGTGAACAAGACTGAGATGAGACACACAATCAGTCTTAAGATCATCTAATATATTAACATAGAACGACTGAGATGAGACACACAATCACTGTCTCAGGATAATCTCAAGACATTAGAGTCCATCTTTGAGATGGGACGTACAATCACTGTCTCATGACCATCTGAAGACAGAGCCCCAAATCTGAATGAGACACACAGTCACTGTGTAAACATTGATTAAAGCTTCAAAGGTATTTTAATTGCATTTAATGTGTGTGTGGCCATTCTCGCCATCATGTACATACTTATTATTATGTTATCTATTGAGGGATGCTTAGTTCATCTCTGTGAAAATATTTTTGTAATATATTTCAAGTTTGTAAATAATCTTTGAGAGATGTTTGAGTTATAAATACTTTGGTTTTCAGAATATATCTCTATTTATTTTGTACATTTCTAACAAGATTGTATATACGTATTTGTTTTATACTATTCATTTGACTATCTGGTAGTTCATTGCTTTGTAATGGGCCTCTGTGACTTGTTTTTCCTTTCTGAATATCTTTCATTTTCAGAAACTATCATTTCATAATTTGTGAATTTTTATTTCTATCTTAAATTTGATGTTGATTTGATTGCATGAATTGAATGGACATATCAAAAGTTATTCAAATTCATGTTGAATACATCAGTAATTTTTATCACTCACTTCTATGAGGACTATTATTGTCGATCACATTTTTCATAAAAGATTTTATATGACATTACCCTTATAAAGAAAATAAGACACACATGATGTATTCATGAAATAAAAGAAACTATATTTCATTTTGTATGAAGTAGAATGCACCATCATTCTTTAATTTTCTGAAATTAGTGTGAAACAAAATGTACCTATCTCCCCTGACATTTTGCTAAGTGGAAGTTAGAGAAATGAAATGTCCCTATGTGACAAGTTCAAGGATAAATAATATGCTATGAACTTTTTTAAGTGTACAATACTAAAATTTAATACATTTTCATTTCATTGAAAAAATAAGAATTATTATGCACATCACTATAGGTAGAATACTTGCAAAGTTGTGTATGCAATAATATTTTTAAACTGAGATTTATATCCTATAATTGAAATGTCAACTTGTGTACATTTGACAATATCTGATGTAATATTGGCCTCATTCTCTATTGTGTGAAAATATAAATATTTGAAAGTACAATAAGTATTGTGATGTGATATTTATTTATGAAGTTTGTATCAAAGCCGATTTTATTTCCTTGTCTTTACGACCCCGCACCCCCTCTCCCCTCTCTTACTCATACGTTTGCACTCTTACTCACTCTATCCTAATCTTTCCCCTCTCTATCTTCCAATTCCACAGCACAAAGAGTCAGGATGAACTTTGTCCATATTATTCTTGAATTTATGTACATTTTGTAAGTCTACAGTTAAGCGCAGTGATCCCATTAGGTCTGTAAGATTACATTTTTTTTTACTTCGCCTTTTTAATGAAAGACTGAAATGCGTTTAAGAGATATTTTCAGTATATTTTGAAATTCTCCGTTTATCCGCTATTCTCCATCTGCTTTTGTCTCTCTGCCATCTTCATCCACATCTCGTTCCACACACATTCGGCATATTCTCGTTCCTGAATCCTCAATCTCCTTTGCATTCATCTCCTCATCTGTTTTAAGTTTAAAACTGTCTTCTCCACCGCCTTAAGATTCATTTTTCAGCTCTTCTGCCTTCCTCCCCCCTTCATCCATGTCTTCCTCCTCTGACGTCCTCTCTCCCTTCCTCTCTTTTCATCTGTCTTCATCTCCTCTGCCTCTATCCCTCTCCTCTTCCATCTTCAGCCTTTAGCTCATCATCTGCCAAATCCCTTCCTTTATCCCCTTTTCAAGCCCCTCCCTCTCTGCTTTCCCCTCACCTTTCTTTATCTGTTTTTTTTAGCTCCTCTTTCCCCTCTGTTCCTTCTGCCTTCCTCTCTTTTTTCTGCTTTCCTCGTCTGCTCCAAAGTCCTCCTTCGTCTCTTCCTTCATCTCGGACTTCAGCTATTCTCCTTTGCCCTATTTGTCTTCCTTTCCTTTACCTTCTCCCTTGTTCTTTGTCTTCTCTACATGTATTCCCTCTGTATTTAGCTCCTCCTTCGTCGCCAGAGTTCCTCTGCCCTTCTCGGTTCTACTTAATTTCTTCCCTTTTCTGTTTTCATCCCATTCTCCCATTCCTCCTCTGTCTCCATCTCCTCTGCTTTGAATAACCAGATTGTATATACCTTCATCTTCCTTCATCTCCTATGTTTTTCATCTTCTTTTGCTCAGCCTTCAGATTCTTCGTTACTGCAATCATTCCATCGTCAGCTCAATGTCCATTTTAGCTACTCATTTGTCATCATCTACCCTCATTTGTCTTTCCTTTCTTTACTTCCATCACCTCGGCATTCACCTCCTCTATTGCCATCTTCATCTCACCTGCTTTCACTACTGTTCACCTCTGTTTCAATTCTCCCTCTGCACTCACCCCTATCTTTGTATTCTAATTCCAACTGTATACCACATCTCTTCCTTTATTTATTACACTTTTTTTAGTTTGTCCAACCAAACATTGGCTTTTAGAATATAGGCCGACAACACATAACACAATATATCGAGAGTAAATAGTAATGACATAACCCTACCTTCAATCGCACCGTTGTCAATGACCCCACCCCTTCGTTTCGTAAAAGACGTACCGTGTTTCATGGTAGAAGTTTGTTGTAAGATTGTTGTAACTCAGATCAGAACAGAGGCAAGCACCGAAATTCGTTTCAGGGGCATACTTAAAAGTGATGCGAGTGTAACATTGTAACCAAGCGGATCTGAAGCGCGCAATTAAAATGACATCACAATGTGTGCACTTCACACGTCCCTCCGTACGTCACAACTGAAACATTTTGTAAAGTTTTTGTTCAGAGCGGGCGGAAACGACGGTCTTCTGTTCCTTAATATTTTGGCCTCCAGCTCGACCTCTCCCACCAATCCCTCCTCTACCGTCTCCATCTAACCTTCATCTCATTCGGTGGCTTCAGATCCAATCTTATTCTCAATTCATCATTTTGTCGTCTCGTCTGGTTTCATCCCCGCCGCCTTCATTCACTCTTCCTTCTTGCCAACCACCTTCTCGTCCTTCACTTCCTTAATCTTTGCCCTTTTCCTCAACTGGCTTCACCTTTATCTGCTTTCATCTCATCATCTGCCTTTAGCTCCTCTTTCCCCCGATTCATTTTCCTCTGTCTTCACCCTTCCCCACCGTGTCTTTCAGCCTACACATTCTTAATCTTGTGATTCATCTTCCTGCGTCTTATTTTACTCTGCCTTGAACCGCCATCTTCTCCTCTTATTCATTCTCTTCTTCCCTTATTACTTTCTAGGCAACCATCTAATCTGTTTCAATCGCCTCCTCTGACTTCATCTCCTCGCCTGCTTTCAGATCGTCATTAGACTCCTGCCCCACTTCTGCCTTCAACCCTTCTCATCTGCTTTCATCTCCTCCTCTAGCTTTATTTCTAAATTCTGCCTTTATCAACTTCTGGCCTTCTCCTCCTCGGCCCTTAGCCCCTTCTCTGCTGGTCCATCTACCCTCTGCCTTCATCTCCTCCACTTCTGCTTTCATCTCCTCGGCTTATATCTCATTTGCTGTCATCTCCTTTAGTTTAATCTTATCTCTTCGTGTGGCTTTGTCTCCTCATTTGCCTTCAGCTCCCCCTTCTCTGCTGCATTCATCCCTTCTTCGGGCGCTTTCTCTTCTGTCTTAAACCCTCTCTCCCTCGTCCACCTCAGATCATTGGCCGTCATCTCCTCTAGTTTTCCTCCATCTCCCGGGCCCTCAGTTCCTTTTCTACGGCAGTTTTGCCTCATGTTCTCTGATACGTCTCCTCTTTTATAACTATGCTTTCTGCCTCCGTTTCATTTTCCGCCTTCGCCTCCTTCATTTCTGCCTTCTTCTCCTCGGCATTCACCTGTTTTCTATCTGCCTCCATCTCCTGGGCATTCACCTCCTTTAACTCTTCCTTCACCCCCTCATCGGCTTTCACCTCCTTAACTTCTACCGTCAACTCCTCTTCGGACTTCATCTCCTTTTTTCTCTGCCTCAATCTCCTCGGCATTCACCTCCTTTATCCCTGTCTCTATCGCCTCGTCGTTCACCACCTTAATATCTGCATTCGTCTCCTCGGCATTCACCTCCTTTATCTCTGCCTCCGTCTCCTCCTCGGTCTTCACCTCTTTCAACTCTGCTTTCGTCTCCTCCTCGGCATCCACTTCATTTACATCTGCATTCGTCTGTTTTTGTCTTTCTCGGCATTCATCGCCTGCATCTCTTCGGATATGACCTCCTTTATTCCTGTCCCCATCTCCTCTGCATTCACCTCATTTATATCTGCCTCCTCCTAAGCCTTCACATCCTTTATATCTGCGTCCGTCTCCTCTTTGGCCTTCACCCCTTTTCTCTCTGCCTCCGTCTCCTCTGCCTTCACCCCTTTTTTCTCTGCCTCCGTCTCCTCCTCGGCCTTCACCTCCTTTATTTCTGCCTCCGTCTCCTCCTCGGTCTTCACCTCATTCAACTCTGCCTTCGTCTCCTCCTCGGCATCCATTTCCTTTGTATGTATGTGTTTTTCCCGGCGTTCATCTCCTTCAACACGGACTTTTTCTCCTTCTTGTTATTTACATATTTTAAATCTACCTCCATTTCCTCCTTAGTATTCTCCTCCTTTTGTCTGCCTTCGTCACTACGTCTATTCCTCGGCCTTCCCCTCCTTTACCTCCAATCTTCCCGGATATTCAATCCTTTTATCTCTGCCCCATCTCCTTGACCTTCACCTCCTTTATGTCTGTCTTCGTCTCCTCCTCGGCATTCACCTCCTTTATACCTGCCCGAATCCCCATGGCTTTCACCTCCATTTCTCTGCCTTCGTCCGTTCGTCTCTTCCTCGGCATTTACCCCTATTATCTCTGCCCCCATCTCTTCGGCTTTGACCTCCTTTTTCTCTCCCCTCATCTCTTTGGCTTTGACCTCCTCTTTCCCTGCTCCCATCTATTCGGCTTTGACCTCCTTTATCTCTGCCCTCATCTCCTCGGCCTTCACCTCCCCTCTATCTGCCTTGATTTGCTTTGATTTGATTTATTTAAACACGGTGGAATAGCCTTCGATCAGTAAATGGCTGATTTTCAGAGAGGCCGTGCATGTAATACATTTAAGCGTATAATGTATCATAAAGTAAACTAATAAAACAAAACTTGTATATACAACCAAACAAAAGGGGGTAGTGAAAGAAAACAAACAAAAACAACAATTAGGGGAAAAGGGGGATAATCAAGATTTCAGGACTTATTCAAATTTATTTCCACATATGATTAAGAACAAAAATTCATATGCAGATGTATATACAATATTGAAACATTAAAATGAAACATATTCAGTTCGAAGTAATAATCTGGTGGGAATTGACAGAGGCCGAAAGCCTATCAGAGTTATTCCCGAAGGTAACTAACTTTACATGATTTTTTTAAAAAAATATTTACATGATTTTACATGGCTTTAACTTCGAATATTATGAAGTGTTTTGAGAGGTTGCTATTGCCATATTTGTTGAAACAAACTAAGGAATTCACAGACCCATTTCAATTTGCGTACAAGCAGAATAGAAGCGTGGAAGATGGTGTACTTGTATATTTGCATCAAATATATGAGCACTTAGATAGACCAAAGACATATGTTCGTTCTCTTTTTGTAGATTTTAGTAGTGCTTTTAACACAATCGCACCCCATCTTTTAGCTCGCAAATTGATTAGGATGAATGTAGACCTTAAACTAATTAGATGCATACATAACTTCTTGGTAGGTAGAACACAGTATGTAAAGACGAATTGTCACCAATCAAGCACTGTTACCACTTACATAGGTGCCCCCCAGGGGTGTGTCCTCTCCCCGGTATTGTTTTCTCTTTACACAAGCGATTGCGTGAGTACAACTTCTTGCTGCAGCATTCTTAAATATGCTGATGACACAGTCATTATTGCACTATTGTCGAATCAGGTTAGCGATTATTTCTCACAAGTAGACAAATTCATTCGTTGGTGCGACGACCATTACTTAACACTGAATACAACCAAAACCAAGGAAATGGTTATTGACTTCCGTCGAAATGGTGCAGAGCACGAGAATGTAATCATTCATGATCAGGTGATCGAACAAACCAGCAGCTATAAGTACTTGGGAACAGTAATAGACGACAAATTGTCATGGAGGGAGAACGCGCAGTTGGTTTATGGGAAGGCTTGCAAGAGGTTGTACTTTCTCCGCAAGTTAAAATCCTTCCATGTTGACAACACAATATTAACTCTGTTCTATAATTCAGTTATTAAAAGTGTCCTTCTCTTCAATGTATTATGTGTATTTGGCAATCTCTCAAAAGATGACAAGATGAAACTGGAAAAGCCCCGTAAATAGCGCAAAGAATAATAGGAGTAGATTTAGCCTCTATCGAATCCCACTGTACAGATCAGATCTTAGGAAAAGTCCGCTTAATTATGAAAGACACTTCTCATCCACTTAATCATTACTACTCATTCAATCGTTCTGGCATAAGACTTCGTCCCACTCCAACCCGCCTTTCCCGTTTTAGAAATTCATTCATACCCGACTCTATCCACAAATTCAATTCACAAGCTCAACGTTAAATAAACTTCTGTTCCCAGCGAAATGATGAACTTATGTACTGATATCCCGGAAAGTTTCATGATAATGATAATAGTTATATTAAAGCAATAGTAGTGATGATGATGGCAACAATAATAATGATAATAATAATAATGTCAATAATAATTATAACAATATTTGAATGCTAATAATTTTGATAAGTATTCTGGATGACTCAAACTTTTGCAAATGTTTTGTTGTATTTGCTTCATACCTGTGTAACTTATTTGTTTCTTTGTTTGATTTTGTTCATGCATGTCTAATGTATATTACACCAGTGGAAAACAAATTTCTTTGTAATCATGTTTGCGAAGACAAAATAAATATCTTACCTGTCTTGTATATCTTGTATGATAACATGTTTAAAACACAAAACTAGAAGAAAAAAAAACACATATCATTCAAGGATATAAATAAAATAAGACAAGGACGACCAGACACCTAAACTTTAAATTGAAATAAATTAAGATTTGGTACTTTGCGAATAAGTTTTTCCAATGAATTGAACTCAAGTATAAAAAGAAAAAAGGCTGCTATTTCGTGCGAAGTCTGTTTTTGCAGTTTGTTAGCTCATTATTATTATTATTATTGTTTGGAGGGGCTCTTTTTTAGTTTTTGAGTGGGTGGGTGGTATGTTGCCTAAGGGAATCATATTACATAAAAAGACAATAAGAGCTTAAGGAGTAACATAGATATTAGCATGATTGCTTTCCACCTGTGTAGGATGCTTTCAGCATTCAATTAGGCGCATAATGCTGATGTGCTGAACAAAGAATCAACTTTTAGCAGAGTTCGAAGGGCTATATTCTACATTACATATTATATATATTCTATTCTATATATATTCTATATTCTGCATTTTTCCAGATATATGAACAATAATCAAAGTAAGGTAGAATAAGCATTTGTACAATGACATACCAATATCTTGAGATATATATGGTCTATCCTTGCCCCCCCCTTCTCCTCGGCATTCATCAAATTTATATCTGCATTCATCCCCTCCTAGGTCTTCACCTCATTCAATATCTGCCTTCGTCTCCTCCTCGGCATCCACTCTCTTTGTATGTATGTGTTTTTCTCGGCGTTCATCTCCTTCAACACGGCCTTTGTCTCCTTCTTGTTGTTTACATATTTTAAATCTACCTCCATTTCCTCCTTAGTGTTCACTACGTCTATTCTTCGTCCTTAACCTCCTTTTCCTCAAATCTCCCCGGATATTCAATCCTTTTATCTCTGCCCCATCTCCTTGACCTTCACTTCCTTTATGTATGTCTTCGTCTCTTCCTCGGCATTCACCTCCTATATACCTGCCCAAATCCCCATGGCTTTCACCTCCATTTTCTCTGCCTTCGTCCGTTCGTCTCTTCCCCTTTTATCTCTGCCCCCATCTCTTCGGCTTTGACCTCCTTTATCTCTGCCCTCATCTCTTCGGCCTTCACCTCCATTATCTGTGCATTTGTCTGCTCCTCGAAATTCACATCCTTTATCTATACCTTCGTCTCTTCCTTGGCACTTGCCTTCTTTATCTCTGCCTTCGTCTCCTCTTCGGTTTTGACCTCCTTTATCTCTGCCCACATCTCTTCTCGGCCTCCACCTCCATTATCTGTGCATTTGTCTCCTCGAAATTCACCTCCTTTATCTGTACCTTCGTTTCTTCCTCGGCACTTGCATTCTATATCTCTGCCTTCGTCCCCTCTTCAGCTTTGACCTCCTTTATCTCTGAACACATCTTCTCGGCCTTCACCTGTAAGATCTGTGCATTTATCTGCTCCTCGAAATTCACCTCCTTTCTCGATACATTCGTCTCTTCCTCGGCACTTGCATTCTTTATCTTTGCCTTCGTCTCCTCTTCGGTTTTGACCTCCTTTATCTCTGCCCACATCTCTTCTCGGCCTCCACCTCCATTATCTGTGCATTTGTCCCCTCGAAATTCACCTCCTTTATCTGTACCTTCGTTTCTTCCTCGGAACTTGCATTCTATATCTCTGCCTTCGTCCCCTCTTCGGCTTTGACCTCCTTTATCTCTGCCTACATCTCTTCTCGGCCTCCACCTCCATTATCTGTGCATTTGTCTCCTCGAAATTCACCTCCTTTATCTATACCTTCGTCTCTTCCTTGGCACTTGCCTTCGTTATCTCTGCCTTTGTCTCCTCGGCATTCACATCCATTACCTTTGCCTCCGTCTCCTCCTTGGTCTTTACCTCTCTCAACTCTGCCTCCTTTTACTCCTCGTCATCCACTTCTGTTGTATCTGCATTCGTCTGTTTGTGTCTTTCTTGGCATTCTGCATCTCTTCGTATTTGAACTCCTTTATCCCTGCCGCCCCCTTCTCCTCGGCATTCATCAAATTTATATCTGCATTCATCCCCTCCATGGCATTCACTTCATCTATCTCTGCCCCAATCTCTTCAACATTCCCCTTCATTTTCTCTGCTTTCGTCAGTTCGTCACCATTTCGGTCTTCACCTCCATTATCCCTGTCCTCATCTCCTCAGCCTTTACCTCCTTTATATCTGCCTCCGTCTCCTCGGCCTTTACCTCCTTAATTTCTGCCTCCGTCTCCTCCTCGATATCCACCTCCTTTATCTCTCCCTCCGTCTCCTCCTCGGCCACGACCTCCTTTATCACCGCCTCCGTCTCCTCGGCCTTCACCTCCTTTATCTCTGCCTTAATCCCCCTCGGCATCCTCTTCCTTTGCATCTGCCTTCGTCTGTTTGTGTCTTTCTCGGCATTCATCTCCTCCATCGCTGCCTCCGTCTTCTCCTCGGAATGTATCTCCTTCAACACTGTCTTTGTCTGCTTCTTGGTATTCACCTAGTTTAAATCTACCTCCATTTCCTTCTTAGTATTTTCCTCCCTTTCTTTGCCTCCGTCTCCTCGTCCTGCACCTCCTTTTTATATGCCTCCGTCTCCTCCTCGGTCTTCACCTCCTTTATATCTGCCTTTGTCTCCTCCTCGGTCTTCACCTCCTTTTTCTCTGCCTCCGTCTCTTCTTCTGCCTCCGTCTCTTCTTCTGCCTTTAACTCCCTTGTCTCTGTCTCCGTCTCCCCCTCGGCCTTCACCTCCTTTATCTCTGCCTTAGTCTCCCCCTCGGCATCCACTTCCTTTGCATCTGCCTTCGTCTGTTTGTGTTTTTCTCGGCATTCATCTCCTCCATCCCTGCCTCCGTCTTCTCCTCGGCGTCTATCTCCTTCAACCCTGCCTTTGTCTGCTTCTTGGTATTCACCTATTTTAAATCTACCTCCATGTCCTTCTTAGTATTTTCCTCCCTTTCTCTGCCTCCGTCTCTACGTGTATTCCCCGGCCTTCATCCCTTCATCTCTGCCCTCATCTCTTCGACTTGACTTTGACCTCTTCTATCTCTGCCCCCATCTCCTCGGCCTTCATCTCCATATCTGTGCATTTGTCCCCTCCTTGACATTCAACTCCTTTATCTATACCTTCGTCTCTTCCTTGGCACTTGCCTTCTTTATCTCTGCCTTCGTCTCCTCTTCAGCTTTGACCTCCTTTATCTCTGAACACATCTTCTCGGCCTTCACCTGTATTATCTGTGCATTTATCTGCTCCTCGAAATTCACCTCCTTTCTCGATACATTCGTATCTTCCTCGGCACTTGCATTCTTTATCTCTGCCTTCGTCTCCTCCTTGGCATTCTCCTCCTTCAGATCAAAACAAAGCACTAAAATCACTTCATGGATCATCCAAGACAATAATGAGAATTTACAGAAAACATTGTAACCAGGCAAAACTGAAGCGCACAATTAAAATGACATCACAATATGCGCACAGTAAACATCTTAACTGACGTCACAACTGAAATTTTTGTAAAATATCTGTTTCAAGGGGTGGGTCGACTGTTTCTTTTTCAAGTTTTATGTCAGCAATGAACAGGAAAAGACAATATCGTAGTCGTACACAAAATTATTCTTCTAACTGGAGGGACTTATTCGGTATTTGTGGAAACAAGCAGAATTGCAGGGCATGAAATTAAAATGTAGGGTATATTGCTTTTTTGAGGGATGCCGCACGTCTTTTAAATTTTTTTGTTCGAAGGAGGGGGTGGCATAATAATTATTTGGGATACTTTGGCATCTTAATGTTTGTAAAATTAAGGCTTAAAAAATACTTAAACGTCAGACATTAGAGCACATTTTCCATCATCAACGGCTTTAGCTCTTAATTGCAGCAGGAGCAGGGGGAAATGTGGTTTATACCCCCCCCCCCTTCCTTGCAATTACATTGACAATGCTGGATCCGCCAGATCTAGTTGCCTATTCAATCGCGCCCTGTATATATTACCCCGACTTCAGCTCCAGCTCCTAACGGCGTTTGGTGCATTCACAGAATTAAATCGTGCCGGGCACCCAATCACCTCACCTAAGACGAGTGCACAGCACAATGCGGATCAAGTTCTTGCTAAAGGAAATCTCGCGATGGCTGGGATTCGAACCCATGACGTTCGGTTTCAAGGTCCAGAGGTTAATCCAAGGGCCACACTGTAAATAAAACAAATGTTGCCAGAGGTATTAGACCTTATAAATTATCTCATGAAAATTGCTCAACTCTAAAGTCATTCCCATGCGTCAAGCTCAATTATCTTTGACTTTGTCTCCTCCGAATTCACCTTCGCCTTAATCTCCTCCGTATTTACCTTCATTATCTCTGCCTTTGACTCCTTCCGGCATTCAATCAATTTAAATCTGCCTCCATCTCCTCGGCATTCTTCTCTTTTTCTCTGCCTTTGTCAGTTCATCTCCTCCTCGGTATTCACCTACTTTAAATATGCCTCCTTCATCTCCTCGGCATTTTCCTCCTTTATTCCTGCCCTCGTCTGTGTTTTCTCGGTGTTCATATCCTTTAGACCTTATAAATCTCTTCGACTTTGACCTCCTTTATTTCTGTTCCCATGTCCTCTGCCCTCACCTCTTTTTTCTCTGCCTTGATTTAATTTGATTTTTTTTCTACATGGTGGAATAGCCCTCGATCAACAAATGAGAGATTTTCAATTTTAATAAAACAAAATTACATACATAACCATAAAAGGGGTTGATGAAAGAAACATAACACCCCATTTATCTCTGCCTTCGTCTCCTCCTCGGCATTCACCTATTTTAAATCTGCCTCCATCTCCTCCTTGGCATTTCGACTCCTTTTCTCTGCCTTCGTTAGTTCGTCTTTGCCTCTTTTTATCTCGGCCCAAATCCCGTCGGCCTTCACCACTTTTATTTGTCCCTTCGTCTCTTCATCGGCATTCACCTCTTTTATCTGCTTCTCAGCATTCACCTTCTTTATATCTGCCTTCGTTTCCTCCTCTGCATTAACCAATTTTATCTCTGCCGTCTCCTCCTTCCCCTTCACATACTTTATCTCTGCATGCCTTCGTCTCCTCCTCGGCCTTCACCCCTTTTATCTCTGCCCCCATCTCTTCGGCTTTGACCTCCTTTATCTCTGCTCCAATTCCCTCGGCCTTCACCTCCTTATCTGTGGTTTTGTCTCCTCGGTATTCACCTACATCATCGGAGCATTCGTCTTCTCTTCGGCATTCACCTCCTTTGTATATTCTTTAGTCTCTTTCTCGGCGTTCATATTCTTTATCTCTGCCCTAATCTCCTCGATATTCACCTAAATTATATTTGCCTTCATCTCCTCCCCTGCATTCAATTGATTAAATCTGCCTCCATCTTCTTCTCGGCCTTCACCCAGTTCAACTCTGCCTTCGTCTCTTTCTCGGCATTCACCTCCTTTATCTCTGCCTTCGTCTCCTCGGCATTCCCCTTCTTTATAACTGCCTTTGCCTTCTTTTCTGCATTCGCCTTCTTTATCTCTGCCTTCGTCTCCATCTCGGCATTCGCATTCTTTATCTCTGCTTTCGTCTCCTCCTCGGCATTTGTTTTCTTTATCTCTGCCTTCGTCTCCTTCTCGGCATTTGCCTACTTTATCTCTGCTCTCGTCTCCTCCTCGGCATCCGTTTTCTTTATCTCTGCTTTCGTCTCCTCCTCGGCATCCGTTTTCTTTGTATCTGCCTCCGTTTCCTTCTCGGCACTTGCCTTCTTTATCTCTGCCTTCGTCTCCTTGGCATTCGATTTCTTCATGTCTGCTTTCGTATCCTCCTTCGACTTCATCTCCTTCAACTCTGCTTTCGTCTCCTCTTCGGCATCCATCTCTTTATATATCTGCCTCCGTATGTTTTGTCTTTCTCGGCATTGATCTCCTTCATCTCTGCCTCTGTCTCCTCCTCGTCATTCATCCCCTTCAACAGTGCCTTAATCTCCTCCTTGGCATTCACCTATTTTATATCTACCTCCGTCTTCGCCTTGGCATTTTCCTCCTTTTCTGTGCCTTCGTCACTACGTCTATTCTTGCCTCCCTTATCTATGCCGAATTCTCCTTGGCTATTCCCTCCTTTTTTTCTGCCACATCTCCGTGGCCTTCACCTTCTTCATGTTTGTCTTCGTCTCCTCCTCGGCATTCACCTCCTTAATACCTGCATCCATCTCTTCGGCTTTGACCTCCTTTGTCTCTGCCCCCATCTCCTTGGTCTTCACCTCCCTTTTCTCAGCGTTGATTTGATTTGACTTGATCTATATCAACACGGTGAAACGGCCTCCGATCAGCGAATGGCTGATTTCCTGAGAGGCCGTACATGTAATATACAAACAGTACACCGAATAGTAATTCATAACAAAATAAACTAATATAACAAAAACTTATATACATGTACATAACCAAGAGAAAGGGGTGGTGAAAGAAAACAAACAAAACGACAATAATTACGTTTTAAAAACATGATAATCAAGATTTCAAGACTTTTCAATCCAATTCAAATTTATTTCCACATCTGAGTAAACAGACAAGTACAAATCCATATGCAGATATATTTATACAATAATAAAACAATGAAATGAAACATAATGAGTCCGAAATTATAATATAGTGTGAATTGAGACACGCAGAAGGCCTATCAGGGTGATTCCCGAAGGAAATTGAATTTACATAAAACATTTTTGTTCAGTTACATAATAACATGTTTAAAATACCAAACTAGAAAAAAAACCATGTCATTCAGACATATAAATGTAGTAAAACAAGAACGACCAAACACTAAAACTTCAGATTTAAGTGAATTAAGATCTGGTACTGTGCGAATATGTTCTGCCAATTATCACAACTGAAGTATAAAAATATAAAGGCTGCTATTTCGTACAAAGTCTTTTTTGGAGTTTGTAATATCATTATATTGTGTTTTTATTTGGGGGGGGGGGGGTATGAAGTAGGTGGATGGTACATTGCTTAAGGGTAATCCTAGTATGCATAAAAAAGTCGGTAACATGATTGCTTGTTTTTTTTTTCATCTGAGAAGGATGGTTTCAGCATTCAATTTGGTGTAAAATGCTGATGTGCTGAAAAAAAAAAACTTTTAGCACAATTCGAAGGCCTCTATTCCACATTGCAACGAGGCGATCAATTTGAGTTTTCTCTGCATATCTCCAAATATATGAACAATAATCAAAGTGGGGTAGAATAAGACAATTATACAATGGCATGGCAGTATCTTCAGATATATATGGTCTAACGTGTTTTAAGCAGTAGACTTGAAGTTATTTTGCTCTTCATCTCATCAATTTGGTCACTCCATGTAATATTTTCATTAACATTTGTCCATACGATTTATAGGAAAATATTCATCTTGATCTGAACATTAGCAAACTGACGTTGTTTGCGTTTTGAAGAAATTATCATATATTCACATTTGCTTTTATTCAATAATAATTCATTGCCACCGATGTAATTGCCAATATTTATTCAAATCTTCATTGATTTTACGTTCAAGTTAAATTGGGTCATTGTAAGCAAAATGAAGGCATGAATTATCGGCATAAAGTGATAATGTACTTTGCCGAACATCTTTGGATATATCATTTGAATACATTAAAAAAAATAATCGAGCCAATGATACTTCCTTTGTGTACTCCGCAAATAACCTTCGTCTCCTCGACATTCATCTCCTTAAAATCTACCTTCGTCTCCTCCTCGGCATTCACCAATTTGATCTCTGCCGTCTCCTCTCTCCCGTTCACATCCTTTATCTCTGTCTTCGTGTCCTTCTCGACATTCAACTCCATTATCTCTGCATGCCTTCGTCTCCTCCTTGGCCTTCATCCCTTTTATCTCTGCCCCATCTCTTCGACTTTGACCTCCTTTATCTCTGCCCCGATCCTCTCGGCCTTCACCTCCATCATCTATTCATTTATCTCCTCGGCATTCACATCCTTTATCTCTGCCCTCCTTGGCATTCACCTCATTTATATCTGTCTTCGTCTCCTCCTCGTCATCCACTTCTTTTATATCTGCATTCGTCTGTGTCTTTCTTGGTATTCATCTCCTGCATCTCATCGGATTTTAAGTCCTTTATCCCTGCCCCCTTCTCCTCGGCATTCATCTAATTTATATCTGCCTTCAAGCCCTCCTCGACATTCGCCTTCATTTTCTCTACCTTCGTTAGATGACCTTCACCTTCGCCTCCTTTTTTTGTGGCTCGGCATTCACTTACTTTAATTATTCCTCCTTTATTTCTGCCCTCGTCTGTTCGTGCCTTTCTCGGTATTCATATCCTTTACGTATGCCTTCGTCTCCTCCTCGGTATTTACCTATTTTAAATCTGCCTCCATCACCTCCTTGGCATTCTTCTCCTTTTCTCTGCCTTCGTCAGTTCGTCTTTTCCTCGGCCTTTGCCTCCTTTATCTCTAGCCAAATCTTCTCGGCCTTCACCTCCATTATCTGTGCATTTGTCTCCTCATAGATATTTACCTCCTTTATCTACACCTTCGTCTCTTCCTCGGCACTTGCCTTCTTTATCTCTGCCTTCGTCTCCTCTTCGGCTTTGACCTTCTTTATCCCTGTCCCCATCTCCTCAGTCTTCACCCTCTTTATCTCTGCCTCCGTCACCTCCTCGGCCTTTACCTCCTTTATCTCGGCCTTTACCTCGGCCTTCACCTCTTTTATCTCTGGCTTGGTCTTCTCCTCGGCATTCCTTTATTTTACATATGCCTCCTTCAACTCCTTGGCATTTTCCTCCTTTATATTTGCCCTCGTCTGTTCGTTTCTTTCTCGGTATTCATATCCATCACCTATGCCTCCATCTCCTCCTTGACATTCTTCTCATTTTCTATGTCTTCGTCAATTCGTCTTTTCTTCGCCCTTTGCCTCTTTTTATATCGGCCCAAGTCCCTTCGGCCGTCACCTCCTTTAACTCTGTCTTTGTCTGATTCTCAGCATTCACCTCCTTTATATCTGCCTCCGTCTCATCCTCGGCATTCACCTCGTTCGTATCTGCCTTCGTTTCCTTTCCGGCATTTATCTCCTTTATCTCTTCCCCAATCTCCTCGGCATTCACCACCTTTATTTCTGCTTTCGTCTCTTTCTTTGCCTAACCTCCTTTATATCTGCCTTCGTCTCTTTCTCGGCAGGCATTTGCCTTCTTTATCTCTGCCTTCGTCTCCTTGGCGTCCGTTTTCTTTATCTCTGCTTTCGTCTCCTCTTCGGCATCAACCTCTTTATATGTGCCTCCGTATGTTTGTGTCTTTCTCGGCATTGATCTCCTTCATCTCTGCCTCCGTCTTCTCCTTGTCATTCATCCCCTTTAACACTGCCTTTGTCTCCTTGGCATTCACCTTTTTTATATCTACCTTCGTCTTCTCCTGGGCACTCTCCTCCTTTTATCTGCCTTCGTCACTACGTCCATTCTCGCCTTCCTTATCTCTGCCCCATTTTCCTTGGCTATCCCCTCCTTTTTTCTGCCACATCTCCTTGGCATTCACCGTCTTTATGTATGTCTTCGTCTCCTCCTCGGCATTCACCTCCTTAATACCTACCCCAATCTCCTCGGCATTCACCTCCATTTTCTCTGCATTCGTAATTTTGTCTTTTCCGCGACTTAACCTTTTTATCTCGTCCCCATCTCTTCGGCTTTGGCCTCCTTTATATCTGCCCCGTCTCCTCGGCCTTCACTTCCTTTTTTTCTGCTTTGATTTGATTTGATCGCTATTAACACGGTGCAACAGCCTTCGATCAGCGAACGGCTGATTTCCAGAGAGAGGCCGTGCATGTAATATACAAACAGTACAACGAATAATAAATAACAAAATAATCTAATAAACAAAAACTTATATACATAACCAAAAGAAAGGGATGGTGAAGAAAAAAAAAACAATTATGTTTAAAAAAAGGATAATCAAGATTTCAAGACTTTTTAATTCAATTCAGATTTATTTCCCATCTGATTACAAAGACAAGTACAAATTCATATGTAGATATATATCATATACAATAATAAAACAAACAAAAACAGAAACATATTGAGTTCGAAATAATAACATGGTGTGAATTGAGAGAAGCCGAAGGCGTATCAGGGTGATTTCCAAAGGTAATTGAATTTACATAAAATGTTTATATATATATATATATATATTTACATAATAACATGTTTAAAACTAGAAAAAACCTTGTCATTCATAAATATAAACATAATAACACAAGGACGATCAAACACCCCAACTTCAGATTCAAATGAATTAAGATTTGGCACTGTGCGAATATGTTTTGCTAATTAACTGAACTCGTGTATAAAAAGATAAAAGCTGCTATTTCGTACAAAATCTGTTTTGGAGTTTGTAATCTCATTATATGTTTTTTTTTTAAGTTTTGGAGTAGGTGGGTGGTACATTTACATTGCTTAAGGGTAATCCTATTATGCATAAAAAAGTCGGTAACATGATTGCTTGTTTTTTTTCCATCTGAGAAGGATGGTTTTAGCATTCAATTTGGTGTATAACTCTGATGTGCTGAAAAAAAAATTAGCACAGTTCAAAGGCCTCTATTCTACATTACAATGAGACGATCAATTTAAGTTTTTCCTGCATATCTCCAAATATATGAACAAACTGACGGTGTTTGCGTTTTGAAGAAATTTTGTCACTCCATGTAATATTTTCATTTAAATTTGTCCATACGATTTAAAGGAAATTTATTCTTCTTGGTCGGAACATTAGCAAACTGACGTTGTTTGCTTTTTGAAGAAATTATCATATATTCACATTTGCTTGTATTCAATAATAATTCATTGCCACGGATGTCATTGGCAATATCATTCAAATCTTCATTGATTACGTTCAAGTTCAATTGGGTCATTGTAAGCAAAATTAGGGCATGAATTATCGGCATAAAGTGATAATGTACTTTGCCGAACAACTTTGGATATATCATTTGAATACATTATAACAAAATCATTGAGCCAATGATACTTCCTTAAGGACCTCCGCAAATAAATATCTCTCGTCATTCACCTAAATTATATTTGCCTTCATCTCCTCCCCGGCATTCAAGTAATTAAATCTGCCTCAATCTTCTCCTCGGCCTTCACCCCGTTCAACTATGCCTTCGTCTCTTTCTCGGCATTCACCTCCTTTATCTCTGCCTTCGTCTCCTCGGCATTCGCCTTCTTTATCTCTGCCTTCGTCTCCTTCTTGGCATTCGCCTTCTTAATCTCTGCTTTCGTCTCATCCTCGGCATTCGTTTTCTTTATCTCTGCCTTCGTTTCCTACTCGGCATTTGTCTTCTTTATCTATGCCTTCGTCTCATTTTCGGAATTCACCTTCATTATCTCTGCCTTCGTCTCCTCGGCATTCGCATTCTTTATCTCTGCTTTCGTCTCCTACTTCGACTTCACCTCCTTCAACTCTGCCTTCGTCTCCTCCTCGGCCTTCACTCCTTTTATATCTGTCCCCTTCTCTTCGGCTTTGATCTCCTTTATCTCTGCTCCAATTTCATCGGCCTTCACCTCCATTATCTGTGGTTTTGTCTCCTCGGTATTCACCTCCATCTTCTGTGCATTCGTCTTCTCATCGGCATTCACCTCCTTTGTATATTCTTTAGTCTCTTTCTCGGCGTTCATATCCTTTATCTCTGCCCTAATCTCCTCGATATTCACCTAAATTATATTTGCCTTCATCTCCTCCCCGGCATTCAAGTAATTACATGTGCCTCCATCTTCTCCTCGGCCTTCAGCTCGTTCAACTCTACCTTCGTCTCTTCTCGGCATTCACCACCTTTATCTCCGCCTTCGTCTCCTCGGCATTCGCCTTCTTTATATCTGCCTTCGTCTTCTTTTCGGCATGTGCCTTCTTCATCTCTGCCTTCGTTACCTCCTCGGCATCCGTTTTTTTTTTGTCTCTGCCTTCGTCTCCTCCTCCGCATTCGCCTTCTTTATCTCTGCCTTCGTCTCCTTGGCATTCGCCTTCTTTATCTTTGACTTCGTCTCCTCCTTCAACTCTGCCTTCGTCTCCTCTTCGGCATCCATCTCTTTATATATCTGCCTCCGTATGTTTAGTCTCTCTCGGCATTAATCTCCTTCATCTCTGCCTCTGTCTCCTGCTCGGCATTCATCCCCTTTGACGGTGCCTTTGTCTCCTTCTTGGTATTCACCTATTTTATATCTACTTCCGTCTTCTCCTTGGCACTCTCCTCCTTTTATCTGCCTTCGTCATTACGTCTATTCTCGCCTCCCTTATCTCTGCCCAATTCACCTTCGCCATCCCCTCCTTTTTTCTGCCACATCTCCTTGGCCTTCACCTTCTTTATGTTTGTCTTCGTCTCCTCCTCGGCATTCACCTCCTTTATCTCTGACCCGATCTCATCGGCCTTCATCTCCCGTTTATCTGCCTTGATTTGATTTTATCTATATCAACACGGTGAAATAGCTTTTGATCAGTAAATGGCTGATTTCCAGAGAGGCATGTAATATACAAACAGTACACCGAATAATAAATCATAACAAATCAAAACTGATATAAGGAAAACTTATATACATAACCAAAAGAAAGGGGTGGTGAAAGAAAACAAACAAAACGACAGCAACTGGGTTTAAAAAAGATGATAATCAAGATTTCAAGACTTTTCAATTCAATTCAAATTTTTTTCCACATCTGATTAAAAAGACAAGTGCAAATTCATATGCAGATGTATTTATACAATAATAAAACAATAAAATGAAACATACTGAGTTTGAAATAATTAATATGGTGTGAATTGAGAGACGCCGAAGGCCTTCTTTATCTCTGATTTCGTCTCATCCTCGGCATTCGTTTTCGTTATCTATGCCTTCGTCTCCTTCTCGGCATTCGTTTTCTTTATCTATGCCTTCGTCTCATCCTCGGCATTCGTTTTTGTTATCTATGCATTCGTCTCCTCCTCGGCATTCGTTTTTTTTTTAATCTCTGCCTTCGTCTCCATCTCGGCATTCGCCTTCTTCATATTTGCCTTCGTCTCCTCTTCGGCATCAATCTCTTTATATATCTGCCTCCGTATGTTTAGCCTTTCTCGGCATTGATCTCCTTCATCTCTGCCTCTGTCTCCTGCTGGGCATTCATCCCCTTTAATGTTGCCCTTGTCTCCTCCTTGGCATTCACCTATTTCATATCATCTACTTCCGTCTTCTCCTTGGCATTCTCCTCCTTTTCTCTGCCTTCGTCATCACGTCTATTCTCGCCTCCCTTATCTCTGCCCAATTCACCTTCGGCATCCCCTCCTTTTTTCTGCCACATCTCCTTGGCCTTCACCTTCTTTATGTTTGTCTTCGTCTCCTCCTCGGCATTCACCTCCTTTATCTCTGCCCCCATCTCCTCGGCCTTCATCTCCCGTTTATCTGCCTTGATTTGATTTGATCTATATCAACACGGTGAAAAGCGTTTGATCAGTGAATGGCTGATTTCCAGAGAGGCATGTAATATACAAACAATACACCTAATAATAAATCATAACAAAATAAACTAATATAACAAAAAACTTATATACATAACCAAAAGAATTTGGTGGTGAAAGAAAACAAACAAAACGACAACAATTAGGTTTAGAAAAGATGATAATCAAGATTTCAAGACTTTTCAATTCAATTCAAATTTATTTCCACATCTGATTAAAAAGACAAGTGCAAATTCATATGCAGATGTATTTATACAATAATAAAACAATAAAATGAAACATACTGAGTTTGAAATAATTAATATGGTGTGAATTGAGAGACGCCGAAGGCCTTCTTTATCTCTGCTTTCGTCTCATCCTCGGCATTCGTTTTCGTTATCTATGCCTTCGTCTCCTTCTCGGCATTCGTCTTCTTTATCTATGCCTTCGTCTCATCCTCGGCATTCGTTTTTGTTATCTCTGCCTTCGTCTCCATCTCGGCATTCGCCTTCTTCATCTTTGCCTTCGTCTCCTCCTTCAACTCTGCCTTCGTCTCCTCTTCGGCATCCATCTCTTTATTTATCTGCCTCCGTATGTTTAGTCTTTCTCGGCATTGATCTCCTTCATCTCTGCCTCTGTCTCCTGCTCGGCATTCATCCACTTTGACGGTGCCTTTGTCTCCTCCTTGGGATTCACCTATTTTATATCTACTTCCGTCTTCTCCTTGGCATTCTCCTCCTTTTCTCTGCCTTCGTCATCACGTCTATTCTCGCCTCCCTTATCTCTGCCCAATTCACCTTCGGCATCCCCTCCTTTTTTCTGCCACATCTCCTTGGCCTTCACCTTCTTTATGTTTGTCTCCGTCTCCTTCTCGGCATTCACCTCCTTTATCTCTGCCCCCATCTCCTCGGCCTTCATCTCCTATTTATCTGCCTTGATTTGATTTTATCTATATCAACACGGTGAAATAGCTTTTGATCAGTGAATGGCTGATTTCCAGAGAGGCATGTAATATATACAAACAATACACCGAATAATAAATCATAACGAAATTAACTAATATAACAAAAAACTTATGTACATAACCAAAATAATAGGGTGGTGAAAGAAAACAAACAAAACGACAACAATTAGATTTAGAAAAGATGATAATCAAGATTTCAAGACTTTTCAATTCAATTCAAATTTATTTCCACATCTGATTAAAAAGACAAGTGCAAATTCATATGCAGATGTATCTATACAATAATAAAACAATAAAATGAAACATACTGAGTTTGAAATAATAATATGGTGTGAATTGAGAGACGCCGAAGGCCTTCTTTTATCTCTGCTTTCGTCTCATCCTCGACATTCGTTTTCGTTATCTATGCCTTCGTCTCCTTCTCGGCATTCGTTTTCTTTATCTATGCCTTCGTCTCATCCTCGGCATTCGTTTTCTTTATCTATGCATTCGTCTCCTTCTCGGCATTCGTTTTTTTTAATCTCTGCCTTCGTCTCCATCTCGGCATTCGCCTTCTTCATCTTTGCCTTCGTCTCCTCCTTCAACTCTGCCTTCGTCTCCTCTTCGGCATCCATCTCTTTATTTATCTGCCTCCGTATGTTTAGTCTTTCTCGGCATTGATATCCTTCATCTCTGCCTCTGTCTCCTGCTCGGCATTCATCCACTTTGACGGTGCCTTTGTCTCCTCCTCGGGATTCACCTCCTTTATCTCTGACCCGATCTCATCGGCCTTCATCTCCCGTTTATCTGCCTTGATTTGATTTTATCTATATCAACACGGTGAAATAGCTTTTGATCAGTAAATGGCTGATTTCCAGAGAGGCATGTAATATACAAACAGTACACCGAATAATAAATCATAACAAATCAAAAACTGATATAAGGAAAACTTATATACATAACCAAAAGAAAGGGGTGGTGAAATAAAACAAACAAAACGACAGCAACTGGGTTTAAAAAAGATGATAATCAAGATTTCAAGACTTTTCAATTCAATTCAAATTTTTTTCCACATCTGATTAAAAAGACAAGTGCAAATTCATATGCAGATGTATTTATACAATAATAAAACAATAAAATGAAACATACTGAGTTTGAAATAATTAATATGGTGTGAATTGAGAGACGCCGAAGGCCTTCTTTATCTCTGCTTTCGTCTCATCCTCGGCATTCGATTTCGTTATCTATGCCTTCGTCTCCTTCTCGGCATTCGTCTTCTTTATCTATGCCTTCGTCTCATCCTCGGCATTCGTTTTTGTTATCTCTGCCTTCGTCTCCATCTCGGCATTCGCCTTCTTCATCTGTGCCTTCGTCTCCTCTTCGGCATCAATCTCTTTATATATCTGCCTCCGTATGTTTAGTCTTTCTCGGCATTGATCTCCTTCATCTCTGCCTCTGTCTCCTGCTCGGCATTCATCCACTTTGACGGTGCCTTTGTCTCCTCCTTGGGATTCACCTATTTTATATCTACTTCCGTCTTCTCCTTGGCATTCTCCTCCTTTTCTCTGCCTTCGTCATCACGTCTATTCTCGCCTCCCTTATCTCTGCCCAATTCACCTTCGGCATCCCCTCCTTTTTTCTGCCACATCTCCTTGGCCTTCACCTTCTTTATGTTTGTCTCCGTCTCCTTCTCGGCATTCACCTCCTTTATCTCTGCCCCCATCTCCTCGGCCTTCATCTCCTATTTATCTGCCTTGATTTGGTTTTATCTATATCAACACGGTGAAATAGCTTTTGATCAGTGAATGGCTGATTTCCAGAGAGGCATGTAATATATACAAACAATACACCGAATAATAAATCATAACGAAATTAACTAATATAACAAAAAACTTATGTACATAACCAAAATAATGGGGTGGTGAAAGAAAACAAACAAAACGACAACAATTAGATTTAGAAAAGATGATAATCAAGATTTCAAGACTTTTCAATTCAATTCAAATTTATTTCCACATCTGATTAAAAAGACAAGTGCAAATTCATATGCAGATGTATCTATACAATAATAAAACAATAAAATGAAACATACTGGCCCGTATTCTGAAGTCGGGTTTAACTTAAACTCAGGTTTAAAGTTGTGGTTTAAGTATGGCGAGCCAATTGTTACATAAATCACTAACAGTAGAGATATCATACTTCAGCTCATTTGGCTCTCAAATCATTCATAATTGTCTAGGAAGTATAAAAATATTATTGGCTTCACCATCGATGAATCAGAAAAGAGCACAGTAAACATAATAAACATACAACTTAATAACAAATTTGATACTGTTGGCTTCCCATACTTAAACCACAACTTTAAACCTGAGTTTAACTTAAACCCGACTTCAGAATACGGGCCACTGAGTTTGAAATAATAATATGGTGTGAATTGAGAGACGCCGAAGGCCTTCTTTTATCACTGCTTTCGTCTCATCCTCGACATTCGTTTTCGTTATCTATGCCTTCGTCTCCTTCTCGGCATTCGTTTTCTTTATCTATGCCTTCGTCTCATCCTCGGCATTCGTTTTCTTTATCTATGCATTCGTCTCCTTCTCGGCATTCGTTTTTTTTTATCTCTGCCTTCGTCTCCATCTCGGCATTCGCCTTCTTCATCTTTGCCTTCGTCTCCTCCTTCAACTCTGCCTTCGTCTCCTCTTCGGCATCCATCTCTTTATTTATCTGCCTCCGTATGTTTAGTCTTTCTCGGCATTGATCTCCTTCATCTCTGCCTCTGTCTCCTGCTCGGCATTCATCCACTTTGACGGTGCCTTTGTCTCCTCCTTGGGATTCACCTATTTTATATCTACTTCCGTCTTCTCCTTGGCATTCTCCTCCTTTTCTCTGCCTTCGTCATCACGTCTATTCTCGCCTCCCTTATCTCTGCCCAATTCACCTTCGGCATCCCCTCCTTTTTTCTGCCACATCTCCTTGGCCTTCACCTTCTTTATGTTTGTCTCCGTCTCCTTCTCGGCATTCACCTCCTTTATCTCTGCCCCCATCTCCTCGGCCTTCATCTCCTATTTATCTGCCTTGATTTGATTTTATCTATATCAACACGGTGAAATAGCTTTTGATCAGTGAATGGCTGATTTCCAGAGAGGCATGTAATATATACAAACAATACACCGAATAATAAATCATAACGAAATTAACTAATATAACAAAAAACTTATGTACATAACCAAAATAATAGGGTGGTGAAAGAAAACAAACAAAACGACAACAATTAGATTTAGAAAAGATGATAATCAAGATTTCAAGACTTTTCAATTCAATTCAAATTTATTTCCACATCTGATTAAAAAGACAAGTGCAAATTCATATGCAGATGTATCTATACAATAATAAAACAATAAAATGAAACATACTGAGTTTGAAATAATAATATGGTGTGAATTGAGAGACGCCGAAGGCCTTCTTTTATCTCTGCTTTCGTCTCATCCTCGACATTCGTTTTCGTTATCTATGCCTTCGTCTCCTTCTCGGCATTCGTTTTCTTTATCTATGCCTTCGTCTCATCCTCGGCATTCGTTTTCTTTATCTATGCATTCGTCTCCTTCTCGGCATTCGTTTTTTTTAATCTCTGCCTTCGTCTCCATCTCGGCATTCGCCTTCTTCATCTTTGCCTTCGTCTCCTCCTTCAACTCTGCCTTCGTCTCCTCTTCGGCATCCATCTCTTTATTTATCTGCCTCCGTATGTTTAGTCTTTCTCGGCATTGATCTCCTTCATCTCTGCCTCTGTCTCCTGCTCGGCATTCATCCACTTTGACGGTGCCTTTGTCTCCTCCTTGGGATTCACCTATTTTATATCTACTTCCGTCTTCTCCTTGGCATTCTCCTCCTTTTCTCTGCCTTCGTCATCACGTCTATTCTCGCCTCCCTTATCTCTGCCCAATTCACCTTCGGCATCCCCTCCTTTTTTCTGCCACATCTCCTTGGCCTTCACCTTCTTTATGTTTGTCTCCATCTCCTTCTCGGCATTCACCTCCTTTATCTCTGCCCCCATCTCCTCGGCCTTCATCTCCTATTTATCTGCCCTGATTTGATTTTATCTATATCAACACGGTGAAAAGCGTTTGATCAGTGAATGGCTGATTTCCAGAGAGGCATGTAATATACAAACAATACACCTAATAATAAATCATAACAAAATAAACTAAT
Organism: Lytechinus pictus; assembly: GCF_037042905.1. Taxonomy (NCBI): domain Eukaryota; kingdom Metazoa; phylum Echinodermata; class Echinoidea; order Temnopleuroida; family Toxopneustidae; genus Lytechinus; species Lytechinus pictus. The sequence goes on from NC_087251.1 coordinate 27,786,250, forward strand.
ATAACAAAAAACTTAAATACATAACCAAAAGAATTTGGTGGTGAAAGAAAACAAACAAAACGACAACAATTAGGTTTAGAAAAGATGATAATCAAGATTTCAAGACTTTTCAATTCAATTCAAATTTATTTCCACATCTGATTAAAAAAACAAGTGCAAATTCATATGCAGATGTATTTATACAATAATAAAACAATAAAATGAAACATACTGAGTTTGAAATAATTAATACGGTGTGAATTGAGAGACGCCGAAGGCCTTCTTTATCTCTGCTTTCGTCTCATCCTCGGCATTCGTTTCCGTTATCTATGCCTTCGTCTCCTTCTCGGCATTCGTCTTCTTTATCTATGCCTTCGTCTCATCCTCGGCATTCGTTTTTTTTATCTCTGCCTTCGTCTCCATCTCGGCATTCGCCTTCTTCATCTTTGCCTTCGTCTCCTCCTTCAACTCTGCCTTCGTCTCCTCTTCGGCATCCATCTCTTTATTTATCTGCCTCCGTATGTTTAGTCTTTCTCGGCATTGATCTCCTTCATCTCTGCCTCTGTCTCCTGCTCGGCATTCATCCACTTTGACGGTGCCTTTGTCTCCTCCTTGGGATTCACCTATTTTATATCTACTTCCGTATTCTCCTTGGCATTCTCCTCCTTTTCTCTGCCTTCGTCATCACGTCTATTCTCGCCTCCCTTATCTCTGCCCAATTCACCTTCGGCATCCCCTCCTTTTTTCTGCCACATCTCCTTGGCCTTCACCTTCTTTATGTTTGTCTCCGTCTCCTTCTCGGCATTCACCTCCTTTATCTCTGCCCCCATCTCCTCGGCCTTCATCTCCTATTTATCTGCCTTGATTTGATTTTATCTATATCAACACGGTGAAATAGCTTTTGATCAGTGAATGGCTGATTTCCAGAGAGGCATGTAATATATACAAACAATACACCGAATAATAAATCATAACGAAATTAACTAATATAACAAAAAACTTATGTACATAACCAAAATAATAGGGTGGTGAAAGAAAACAAACAAAACGACAACAATTAGATTTAGAAAAGATGATAATCAAGATTTCAAGACTTTTCAATTCAATTCAAATTTATTTCCACATCTGATTAAAAAGACAAGTGCAAATTCATATGCAGATGTATCTATACAATAATAAAACAATAAAATGAAACATACTGAGTTTGAAATAATAATATGGTGTGAATTGAGAGACGCCGAAGGCCTTCTTTTATCTCTGCTTTCGTCTCATCCTCGACATTCGTTTTCGTTATCTATGCCTTCGTCTCCTTCTCGGCATTCGTTTTCTTTATCTATGCCTTCGTCTCATCCTCGGCATTCGTTTTCTTTATCTATGCATTCGTCTCCTTCTCGGCATTCGTTTTTTTTAATCTCTGCCTTCGTCTCCATCTCGGCATTCGCCTTCTTCATCTTTGCCTTCGTCTCCTCCTTCAACTCTGCCTTCGTCTCCTCTTCGGCATCCATCTCTTTATTTATCTGCCTCCGTATGTTTAGTCTTTCTCGGCATTGATCTCCTTCATCTCTGCCTCTGTCTCCTGCTCGGCATTCATCCACTTTGACGGTGCCTTTGTCTCCTCCTTGGGATTCACCTATTTTATATCTACTTCCGTCTTCTCCTTGGCATTCTCCTCCTTTTCTCTGCCTTCGTCATCACGTCTATTCTCGCCTCCCTTATCTCTGCCCAATTCACCTTCGGCATCCCCTCCTTTTTTCTGCCACATCTCCTTGGCCTTCACCTTCTTTATGTTTGTCTCCATCTCCTTCTCGGCATTCACCTCCTTTATCTCTGCCCCCATCTCCTCGGCCTTCATCTCCTATTTATCTGCCCTGATTTGATTTTATCTATATCAACACGGTGAAAAGCGTTTGATCAGTGAATGGCTGATTTCCAGAGAGGCATGTAATATACAAACAATACACCTAATAATAAATCATAACAAAATAAACTAATATAACAAAAAACTTAAATACATAACCAAAAGAATTTGGTGGTGAAAGAAAACAAACAAAACGACAACAATTAGGTTTAGAAAAGATGATAATCAAGATTTCAAGACTTTTCAATTCAATTCAAATTTATTTCCACATCTGATTAAAAAAACAAGTGCAAATTCATATGCAGATGTATTTATACAATAATAAAACAATAAAATGAAACATACTGAGTTTGAAATAATTAATACGGTGTGAATTGAGAGACGCCGAAGGCCTTCTTTATCTCTGCTTTCGTCTCATCCTCGGCATTCGTTTCCGTTATCTATGCCTTCGTCTCCTTCTCGGCATTCGTCTTCTTTATCTATGCCTTCGTCTCATCCTCGGCATTCGATTTTGTTATCTCTGCCTTCGTCTCCATCTCGGCATTCGCCTTCTTCATCTTTGCCTTCGTCTCCTCCTTCAACTCTGCCTTCGTCTCCTCTTCGGCATCCATCTCTTTATTTATCTGCCTCCGTATGTTTAGTCTTTCTCGGCATTGATCTCCTTCATCTCTGCCTCTGTCTCCTGCTCGGCATTCATCCACTTTGACGGTGCCTTTGTCTCCTCCTTGGGATTCACCTATTTTATATCTACTTCCGTCTTCTCCTTGGCATTCTCCTCCTTTTCTCTGCCTTCGTCATCACGTCTATTCTCGCCTCCCTTATCTCTGCCCAATTCACCTTCGGCATCCCCTCCTTTTTTCTGCCACATCTCCTTGGCCTTCACCTTCTTTATGTTTGTCTCCGTCTCCTTCTCGGCATTCACCTCCTTTATCTCTGCCCCCATCTCCTCGGCCTTCATCTCCTATTTATCTGCCTTGATTTGATTTTATCTATATCAACACGGTGAAATAGCTTTTGATCAGTGAATGGCTGATTTCCAGAGAGGCATGTAATATATACAAACAATACACCGAATAATAAATCATAACGAAATTAACTAATATAACAAAAAACTTATGTACATAACCAAAATAATAGGGTGGTGAAAGAAAACAAACAAAACGACAACAATTAGATTTAGAAAAGATGATAATCAAGATTTCAAGACTTTTCAATTCAATTCAAATTTATTTCCACATCTGATTAAAAAGACAAGTGCAAATTCATATGCAGATGTATCTATACAATAATAAAACAATAAAATGAAACATACTGAGTTTGAAATAATAATATGGTGTGAATTGAGAGACGCCGAAGGCCTTCTTTTATCTCTGCTTTCGTCTCATCCTCGACATTCGTTTTCGTTATCTATGCCTTCGTCTCCTTCTCGGCATTCGTTTTCTTTATCTATGCCTTCGTCTCATCCTCGGCATTCGTTTTCTTTATCTATGCATTCGTCTCCTTCTCGGCATTCGTTTTTTTTTATCCCTGCCTTCGTCTCCATCTCGGCATTCGCCTTCTTCATCTTTGCCTTCGTCTCCTCCTTCAACTCTGCCTTCGTCTCCTCTTCGGCATCCATCTCTTTATATATCTGCCTCCGTATGTTTAGTCTTTCTCGGCATTGATCTCCTTCATCTCTGCCTCTGTCTCCTGCTCGGCATTCATCCACTTTGACGGTGCCTTTGTCTCCTCCTTGGGATTCACCTATTTTATATCTACTTCCGTCTTCTCCTTGGCATTCTCCTCCTTTTCTCTGCCTTCGTCATCACGTCTATTCTCGCCTCCCTTATCTCTGCCCAATTCACCTTCGGCATCCCCTCCTTTTTTCTGCCACATCTCCTTGGCCTTCACCTTCTTTATGTTTGTCTCCGTCTCCTTCTCGGCATTCACCTCCTTTATCTCTGCCCCCATCTCCTCGGCCTTCATCTCCTATTTATCTGCCTTGATTTGATTTTATCTATATCAACACGGTGAAATAGCTTTTGATCAGTGAATGGCTGATTTCCAGAGAGGCATGTAATATACAAACAATACACCGAATAATAAATCATAACGAAATAAACTAATATAACAAAAAACTTATGTACATAACCAAAAGAATGGGGTGGTGAAAGAAAACAAACAAAACGACAACAATTAGGTTTAGAAAAGATGATAATCAAGATTTCAAGACTTTTCAATTCAATTCAAATTTATTTCCACATCTGATTAAAAAAACAAGTGCAAATTCATATGCAGATGTATTTATACAATAATAAAACAATAAAATGAAACATACTGAGTTTGAAATAATAATATGGTGTGAATTGAGAGACGCCGAATGCCTTCTTTATCTCTGCTTTCGTCTCATCCTCGGCATTCGTTTTCTTTATCTATGCCTTCGTCTCCTTCTCGGCATTCGTTTTCTTTATCTATGCCTTCGTCTCCCTCTCGGCATTCGTTTTCTTTATCTCTGTCTTCGCCTCCTCCTCGGCATTCATTGTCTTTATCTCTGCCTTCGTCTCCTCCTCGGTATTCGCTTTCTTTATCTCTGCCATCGGCTCCTCGGCGTTCATTTTCTTTATCTCTGCCATTGTCTCCTCCTCGGCATTCGTCTTCTTTATCTCTGCCTTCGTCTCATTCTCGGCATGCACCTCCTTTGTATCTACCTTCATCTTTTTGTCGGCATTCACCTCCTTTTCCTGGCAGATCGATTATGATTAAGTCAACCATATCTTTTATTGATAAGAACCAGTAACAAATGGCTTATTCATTAATATCTTTACCTAATTCTACGTTTGCGCTGTAAGGTCCATCGACACACGGAGTCTTTCTCCCTCTAGGATGAATTCAGATTTCATGGACTAGTGTTATAAACAATCAATCAATCAATCAAAACATTGAAAGTTTCCTTTTCCAAATAGGGTTAGCATTTGGAAGTCAATACTCCGCTTAGGAAGTACCTTTGTGAGGCATACATTAGCGTTTGAATTTTGCAAATTTATCTTTAAAGAACCTGTATTCAATTTATAATATATTAACATATAAGTGACACCTTCCGTAGAAATAGCTTTTCGTCATGTGTATTTTCTTCACATCATGCAGGATCTTCTTTAAAGGTTCAAGACACATCCTTTACATTTGCCTTCACTTTCTGTCTCTTTCTTGAAACTTGTATCACCTAGGTCATTGACCTTCGGTTACTTTTCATCCGTACGTGTCGAGGGTAAGATGATTGTGAACTATAAACCGCATCCAGGCTCGCTGCTTCGCAGACTCTTTGGAATGCTGCTATTACTTGCGTTGACCTTGACCTCGTTTGAACTTGAACAAGAACTTGGCAAAGACATAATCGCAGTGAAGACCTAGTAGATCACGACGTCATGAAGGCAAAGTACTTCCGATGTTTGGACCTAATATAGAAAGGAAAAAGAAACTACATGTAGTAAGGACGATTTTCAGGTATAGTTCTTACCTTAGTCCAACAATTCTACAGTTCTAGATGAACAGTAAGACCTTTGCAGTGGGTTCATTGGAATTGGTATGATATTCCCCATCCCTGAAGGTGCTAAGGACATTGAGAATTATACATTCAAGGGTCATAATTACTCCAGAAACTCCTGATATGATTCTAAACAAAAGCCCTCAAAAACTTTTTGGGATGTGTTTTGGCAAATGATGAATATTATGTTTTAGGCCATTTTACATGATTGATAAGACCTGTTTCAGGTCGTCTTTACGGACCAGGGCCAGGACCAGGATCATATCTATCCATAAAGGACACATAATGATCTAATATACATCGAGAATAACTTAAGCCTTTTACTCCTGATAAGATGCGTAAGAAACAAAATGCCTTGAAACCTTTGGAACTGTTTTGAAGAAATTAACATATATTTAGGCCATTTAAAGGACCAGTTTCGGGACTCTGGTATGTGCCAGGGTCTCTTTGATCCTTAAAGGACATATACCCTTTGATTTAATATACTTAAAGGATAACATCATACTTTATAAAATAAATTTTCACGACCAAAAACGTTTTTAGAGCTAAAAATGTTAGTTTTTGACCGTTTTTGGTGGGGTTTTCGGGAAATTATGAAAATAGGTTTATTCTAAAATGCAAAAATATGGAACGCTTCACGATTTTGCGTGTCATCCTTGCGCCTGCTACATCTCAATCTTTTTCATTTTTATTGGAGCCTGCAGCCAATGACGTTGCCCCGTTTGCCAACAAAAGGAACAACATATGGGACAGCCGACCAATCAAAGGCGTCCATTCGGCATCTTTCCGTCCGAATCGTCTGCCATAGATCACGTCATAGATCACGTGCCACCACTACTTCAAATTGCTTTCTGACGAAGATCTCTCGAACTTCGAACGAAAGTTTTTGCCGACCTTCTTCTGCAATCAATTTGACAGGTAATTTTCCCTTTTCTCATGCCAATATTAGTGTTGAATGCTGATATGATTGTTACTGCAGAAATTCTGATAACTCTTGTTATGTTTTGATGTGCCATTAAGTGAAAAATTGGATGAAAAATGTGACGAGTTTGTCGCGGTTTGTCAGTTGGAGTGCACTGAGTGATAGCTATTGTTTTTCACGTGTATTACAATGGTCGATTTTCACGCGTGTGTGGTGATGAATTGAACTGGTTTGAACTCTGATTGAATTATTGATTAGTTAATTACCTATACTAGTAACGGTCTGTGGAGCCTAATCCAAATCCGGTGATTAAGTATTGAGTGTTGTGATGTATTAATATCTACCCGAGATCATTATTTGTGTCAAAGGCGTGTGTAGGGGATTGTCTTTATTTAGCTTGACTGTGTCTGTGAGAATTGACTTGAGTTTGATCTACTCTCAACTTCAAGTATCATACCTCTGGCTACCTCAAGGCCAAGTGATGTTCGTGCAGGCTCCACTCCACTTCTCTACCGCTACACTACGCTAGGTGGAGCGTAGACGTATGTAGCGGTAGTGAAGTGGAGTGGAGTGGAGCCTGCGCGAGCATCGCTTGAGCCCGAAGTTGAGGTAGCCTCTGGCTAACGTCAGTCTTGATGCCTGATGGTGGGGGAGGTGTTGACTTAACCACCGTGGAGCACTTAACATATATAGGTGGTACGGGGATGGGCCGCTTTGAATGACCCCCTCTTTTCAGTTCTCTAGACTAGATGCTTCATGACAGAATTTCTATTTAGATGCCGCCCAGCCCCGGTCGCAAGACCCCCATTAGGCCTTACGAAACATGTCAATGCCCAGGCCTAGCCCTGCCAAAATTGTCCAGTGAGAGCTGCATGCTCGCCTTCTCAACCCACTCCGCTTAGCACCGTAAGCGCCCATACATGCACAGCAAGTGTGCACCGTACCCCCTGTGCCGCGGTCCCGTTCCGTCACGCTGCCTGGAATAGAGTAGATAGATCTATATTTAGTTCCCAAGACCGTGTATTTTACTCTTGTCAGTTCCTCAGGGTGTTGTGAGGCATCCACACCCCCATCTAAACATAATTTTAGTGCCCACCCCCCCCCCCCTCCCCATTGGATTTAATTTACAAGATCAAAGTTTAAAAACTCATTCAATGAAGAAGGTTGTGATTTTCTGTTAACTAGGACTCCTTGTGTGGGAAATGAAGTGGGTAATGTTTGCTTGATTGTTTTTTGCATACTGCAGTTTGCAGTACAACTAGATATATCATCATTTAACTTTGCTCTGAAATAAATTGAATTATTTCTAAAGAAATTTGTAATGAATTAAAAATTGTAATTGTTGACTAATACCAGTTATGAAAGTGTTACATCACACTTATTGATATATTGTATGTCCATGTGCAATTAATTCCTTTAAAGAAGTGGAAATTTCATAAAAATTAGATGTAAATAAAGTTATGACATTTAATATTTTTGCTTAGTATCACAAAACAGTAAATATGCACAGCCTGATCGGTATGGAAATGAGGGGGAGTGATGACTTCATGAATTTACTTTTTATTTTGCTTGTAAATACATGAAATATGAAATTTATCCATTTTAATTTTGAAATGAAGTTTTCTTCCTCCTGAGCATGTGAAATTAACATTGTTTTAATATTTGTTGGTTCAGCAAAGTTAGATGTGGCCTGTGATTCCTGCTAATAATTGTTTTTGTATGTTTTTCTCTTTCTTTACCTCTGCAGCAATCTCCATAGACATTTGGCGGCCATCTATTTGTTATCTGTTTCGTAGTCAGTCTTTGTTTTGTCTTTCTTGTGTCTCTGTGTGTGTTAGTACTTTTGTTCTTTTCAGGTCTTTGAAGGAGGGAGGAAGACATGTTCGAGCCAGCGTTCTTCTACAAAGGCAACATCCTGAGGTTGGGGGATTCAGATAGAGCCAGAGCCTTCACCAGACCAGAGGGATTCAAGGTACGCCCAGCTGTAGAAGTTGAGAAGGAGGCCAAGAGGGAGGTCCAACGCCTTGGTGGAGACCCAAGTCATCGTGTGTCTGTGCTGGCCTTCTCCAGAGTGCAGTTTGGCAAGTACCCAGGACAGACCTTCAAGTGGCTGGTGGAGAATGCCCTGGGATGGTGTGCCGAGTTGATGTGGAACATGGAGCGGACTGGGGAGAAGTTGGACCCAAAGAGAGACCAGTCCGTCAACAAGTTTGCCCTTAAGGAGTACATCACAGCATTTCCTGAAGGGTGTGCCGCTGTTGAGATGAAGAGGAAGAAGGGGAAGCGTCAGACAGCAGGATGCAGCCAGAGTGAGAGTGGACGACCTCCAAAGACTGGATCCATGAAAGATCAAGGTAAGTCATTTTTTAATTAAATTTAATTAAATTTATATTAGAATTTTGACTAAACGGAAATGGGGTGCAAAGAATTTGTATGTTCGTTAGAGATGTGTAGGAATCCTTTTTATTGAAGTTTATTTTAAAGGTAAAATTATAGTAGATGCTGCAAACAGTTATTTCATGAGAGAGTCTTTGAAATTAACCTGTATATACTGGTCGGTCTGAAATAGCCCAGTTAAGATAGGGTTAATGTTAATTGCCACAATATTATCATAGATCTACATCTAATAAATTTAAAGTAACTTTGTGAAATCATGAAATCTTATCTCAAAACCAATAATTCTAACGATCAGTAGTGAGAAGAATGTATATGCGGCACAGTGTATTGATAATGTTTTTAAAATGCATATTTTATTTAACTCTGCTTATTTTGCTAATTTATCACCAATGACACATTTTTTTCCATTAGCTATTAAATGTCATTTTAAGATTGCAACCACAAGTGGTGTTTATAGCGTTAATAAATAGAATGATTTTTCATGAATAGAAATTGTTAATAAATATAATTTAATTGTTAATTGCAGTGATGCCACCTATTATAGCAAGCTCTCTGACAATTAAGTCATTGGTGATAACTTTCATAAAACATTCCTTGGGATATTTATGACCAAATAGCATTAATATTGACAGTGAATGAATATTAAAATATTAGGTTGATATCAATATGAACTTTATACTTCCCCCAAAAGGTGAGGGACAAGTTTTCGATGATGACCTCACTGATGCTCAGTTGATTGAAGCATTTCTACAACGTTCCTCCTTAGATTCTGCAGGTGCGTATTGTATTATAAGTTAACACATAATGTAAATTTTGTATTGGTCTTTCTTGAAATGGCTTTGCTAAAAAAAACCTACTTGTAATTGAAAAGAGGAGAGGAATGCGAGAGAGCAATAGAGGAGGTGTATAAAATGGAAGAAAGAGAGGAATTTGAGTAATGTAAAAAACAAAAACAAAAGTAAATATATTAAAGCATAAAAAGAAGGAATTCATTAAAAATTCCATCAAAGCTAAAATGTAGAACATACTCTTCATTCAGTGTTTTTATATTGTAATGTGTTAACAGGAAATGTGAATGCTCATATTATTTCACTGATCACTTTTTTGTATTTTTATGAATTTGAATTTGAATATCCCTCTCCTCTAATAATCAATGTTTTGTTTTGTTTTTTCCTTTTAGAAGCCACTACATCAAGAAAAGTGACTTCAACATGCAAGAGAGCAGTAGCAGATGACGGAGATAAGACAGGTAAATGTGGTTCATTTTTTCTTTTCTGGACATTTAACTTATGGGACAAGAAATATGTACTGCAACCAATCTAATAAAGTCCAACACTAGATATAATTTTTTGTTAGTGTGCACTACACGTGTGGTTATTGAGAATACCTTGAAAGCATTGAAATAAATACATATGTTTCTTTATAGTAGAGACTGTCTTCCCTTGCACCTGCCATTTAAGATTGAACTTTTTTGCACGATTAGTGTGAACAATGATTGGATGACACCTACATAGAGAAGAAGTAGCTTGATAATGTAATAACTGTAACATTACTTGTACATTATTAGAAAACAAATATTGTTTTCCTTATTTTATTTGCCTTTATTCTCCTGATTTCATTTTTCAATGTACCAGCATGTTACATTATTATGATGTGACTTGAATCTCTTTCAAAGATTAATATATCTGTATATTCGTCTGAATTATCTTTGCACTTTTTTTTCCAGAGTACCTCCTGACCGAAGGGTGGAAGCAGACACTACCACGTCAGGATCATCAGTGGGTTTCACGTGCTTTGTTCAAGGTTTCAGCCCGTGGGAAGCCTGAGTTTGACATGCAGAAGATCAACACACTTTGGTTCTTCCCACCTTTACCACAGTTCGCTCAAGGCCAAGCTCCAAAGCCAGCACGTTACTTTGCGACCAAACTGCTGATGTGGATGCCTCGCAAGCTTTGGGGATTTAAGATTCTTTGTCCCAACAAAGAATGCAACGGTCAGGAGCTGTTATCAGCCGGTGTCTACTCCCATGTGCGACAGGTCATGGACATTGATGGATTCTACAACATGGGTGCTGAGTACCTGGAATGCAGAAAGTGTCACAAGAAGTTCATCAGTTGGAGCAAGCCCATCTTAGACCAACTGGACACCAGTCACCGGCTGTCATTCCCGGTCTTGCTCACATACAGGTTAGTGAATATCTTGTCAATATCCAAAGAATATTCCTTTATTTCTTGTTTATGTATAGCTTTTGCATTGCTTTATTATTATAACACAATTCATATGTCATTGTATTTCTGATAATTTATTTCTTTAACTTATTGTTTTCAAACTATTTAATTAATTAACGTCATTGACTTATTATTATCATTATCTTGTATTTCCCAACTTGAGTAGGCCCTTTGCTTACCTAATTTGTAATATGAAAATACTTTACACTTTACATTTCCTTTCTTGTTTGTTAAACGTTCAATTATATTAATGTATGCTATTTGTCAAGCGCTTAGATACATCATGTTAAGCGCAATATAAATACAATTTTAATTATTAATACTTTACTTCATTGCACCCTATACTGCTGTAATGCGATATTTCAAAACCATATGACAGATGGAACTTCGCAGTGATATACTGATTCCTAAATTTCTTCTTTTTGCTACAGAGGTGCTTGTGACAGGAAAATCATCGGGATGATGCGGGACAGGACACTTGGCAACGGACCATTCCAGATGATCCGCAAGCTCAAAGAGGTCCACACCGATGCTTGGCTTGCAAAGACTGCCCAGTATTGTTCTGTGGTTGAGGAGTTCGTCAATGCCAGTGAAAGGGGCCTCATCAATCGACCAAACTGCCCACCACCGCCCGCAATGTCTTTTCTTCCCACGTATCGTTGGCTCCTGACGGTGTACTGCAACGACGTGCTGGAGCGCATCGATGAAGTGAAGGCTAGCATCACATCTACATTCGGCCGTATCCTCAAGATGGACTCGACCAAGAAGGTGAACATGAATGTGCTATTCATTTGATGTAATATCATCTTGTGTAACAAAATGGTTAACTTAAAAAATTCAAGAAAATTGATTACAATCAACCACTTTTAAGCATCTAATTATTTTATTGTTGCTTGTGTGGTTTAAGTGGTGACTGACAGCAAAAACATTACACTTTAAGGACTTTCAATTAAGACTTTGATTAATAATTGTAATCTCATTCCTGTTTGTTTATCAATGTTTCTTTACTTCCTTCATTTCTCTGTATAATATAAGTGTGTATGATTGTATAAGATACTTGAAATTCATTCCATTTCTGAAATTTATCTTTTCATCACAGATCACAAGGAAACTGAGAGGCGAGTCAGCAGGGACTGCTGCTTGGGCAACCAACGTCGGCAACGAGTACGGACAAGTACTGATGTCCGTGATGACTGTTGGCGAGGGAGCCGGTCTCTACGAGATGATCAAGGGCATCCAGAGACGGTATGCAGCAGCCGGCCAACCTAGACCAGAGCTTCTGTACGTGGACAGAGGCTGCTGTGGTGCGGAATCCAGGATCTTCAGGGGGTGGCCAGACATGCCTGTCCGACTTGACGTCTGGCACTTCATGAGGAGGCTTGCTAGAGGATGCACCAGCACTGAGCACCAACTCTACCCGTTCTTTCTGAGACGGTTGTCAGCCTGCATCTTTGCATGGAGCGCAGACGACCTGAATCAACTCATCGCCGCAAAGAGAGGGGAACTCAGGGACCAATGCATCGCTGAAACTTCTGATGAGGTCATCCTGAAGCACCTTGGAAAGAGCTCGATCGCACGACACTGCAGACGAGTGACCAGAGGAACGGAGGAGACTACCCAACTCATCGGAGATCTCTTGGCTTCCTTGGATGGCGAGGGAGGACATGACACACTCGGTGTTCCCCTCTTTGACTCCGACAGAGTGTGGGAGATTTGGGACTCACAGCAGAAACACATCGCATGCCTACAAGATCCACCAGATGTCCAGCTCTACACCAAGATAGGAGAGTCAGTGAAAGGTGGCATCACATTGCCTGTGTTCAGATGTGCTAGAGGGTCAACATCGCTGGAGTCCTTCCATCTTCACATGAACCGGTTCATCCCTGGTAAGTTCATGTCTTATATCACTTAAAGTGTTGTAAAACAAGTGTTATAAAATCTGTCAATGTAAGATCATGCTGATTCTTCACCATCATGTCACTATTTGGAGCATCTTTATTTCTACAGGTTTCTGTCTACATTCCTTTTTTGTATTGCAATGGATACATTTCATAATACATTCGAAATACTTTGTTCATTTCATTTTTCAGGGACATCAGCCAACAATGTCCACTTCCAGGCCTACCTTCTTGAGGGGGTACATCGATGGAACTGCGATCGTGCAAGGGATGCTGAAGCTGCCACTGCGCCTTCTCACGCATCATATGGCACCTACAATGAGTACGATGTCAACCGGTTGACCGAGAAGCTGTTCGGACTTAAGATCAACCCTACTCTGACTGCACCCCAGAAACACACAGGTATGCCAATGCCTTTTCTATTGTAGTCCATTCATATATGACTCCTAATGGTCTATGAGTTATGTCAATATAAAATGCATTGAACTGATGAAATGAATTATTTTGTTATCTCAATTTTAATTCCATTTATTCAAAATTTATCTAGATCTGTATTCCTTTCTTTCTGTCAATTTATTCCTTACAGGGGAGCTTATCGGCCTGGAATATCTCTTCAACCAGACCAACGAGGAGCTACTTCCCATGCATCCTGATGAAGGGGAGGTAGAAGATGATGATGGCGAGGACGTAGGACGTCGGGAAGAAGAGGACGTAAAGGACCCGACTGAGCCACCCCCGGAGTTTGGAGTAAGCCCTGCTTCATCCCGACGTGCCTCGAGAGTGTCAAGCCAGCAATCAGTACCACAGCACGTTAGCAGTGAGTATTTCCTATATTTTCAACGACTTTTCTTTGATTGTATTTTCAGGGAGTCATTACTACGAGCTTTACTTCAACAATTTATTCCATGACAATTGGGAACTTACACTGCTGCTCAGATGTTGTTGCAGTCCAAACACATGCTGTATCTTTTACTTTTTTATTTCTTTGTACGACATTGTACCATTTTTGGATCAATGTATTCTTCATTGCTAAATTAAATAACAATTCGATATACCTGCAAAAACCCAATAATAAATCTTCTGAGTGACTTCCCAACATTATAAAATATTATTTCTATTTCTTCTATCTCATTTTACCTACAGCAACACCACAGAAACACAGATCACAGAGATCATCACTGCCGGTTCCATCCACCAGATGCAGACCCCACACATCCAAGGCACCGGCAACAGTATCACGTGCTCCAGATTCACCACCACCAACTTCAATTCACAGAACATCCACAGCACCAGCAACTGTCTCCCGGGCACCCGATTCTCCAAGGGATGACACACCGGATGGTGGAACACTTGCTGGAGATGAAGAAGTGAAGGATGTTGAAGATGTGGATCTTAGAGAAGAGTCCGACGTAAGAGAAATAACCTTTATTTTTATAATGCTTATTTCATTCATTTATCTATTATAATTAATGAATAAAATGAAATAAGCATGAATGATTCATTTCAAGTGTCCATGGGAAAGAAATAATACATGTTATTGTTGGCTTCATTCAGAACAAGTTGGCCTGAATAATTAATTTATTTTAAGATGTTATCATGTTTCTGGTCTTACATACAAAGCTTGCATTTAAAAATATTATTTATTTCACTTTTTTGATTTGATGTTCCTGTTATAATCACTAGACATTTTATAAATGGATGGCTATAGAAAATGACATATAGATTGGAGTCACACTGTTTATCAATGTGCAATTCTCTTTTGTTAATCCCATCATATGCATTGTCCTCTTTATTGTAATTTTACTTTTACAGGAGGAGCACACAGGTCGCAGACCAGGTTACGACCGTGTGCAAGCACTGGGGAACTACCTCCTCAAACTCAGAGGTGACGAACATCTGATGAGCTCCAGGGACTCCAAACAGATCGTGAAACTTTGGAGCGAATTGGATCCATACGACCAACAAGTGAGACGCCCGGCCCGTCACCAAGAGAAGCTCACCAAAGGACGCTTCAAAGCCAGAGGAACATCTCCAGTTGTCCCAGGCATAGAGAGTACTCAAAGGTATGTACATTCAACTCTATTAATTTTTCTGGGTGATTTATCATGATGCAATCATGAGCAGCCTTCTTGTCTACTTTGCAAAGATATAGAATAACAAAGAAGTATCTCAACTCGCCGATATGGATTTCATCAATCACATTCCAGTTCTTCGTTTATATCAATCACCTTATTACTTTCACTTACAGCAATACAACCAGCAGTTGAAGTGTGCTGTACACGATTTCTTGATGTATTTTTCTATCTTTGTATATTTTTTCCTCCCCTCGTACAGATGCTTTCTTGGAAGTAACTCGGGACCCGCCTCCGTACCCAACGCCAACAGGGTTATGGAGTATGTCATTGGTCAGCTCTGCAGCTACTACCCAGAGCACCAGAGGCACAAAGGGAGAGTCATTCCCAGGTGGACCACTATCATCCATGACTACAAGAACATTCGAAGCAGGGTCCTGGCCTCCACCCACATAACATCCAACACCCGCCTACAATTGTTAGATATCAATCGATATGTCCTCATTCAATGGTAAGAATATTGAAAAATGAGTTAAATTTCGAGCACTTAGAAATGTCTTTTATTGAATTGAATTGATTTCTTTTACATACTTTGGAACATACAGATAATTAATATGGTATATCAATCATACCTGAATTAAATAATACAGCAATTTGAAATCAAAGACAATTTAAAATATAATGAATTAGATGGAATCATTGAAAGCAATTCAATGGCATCACAATTTTATTTGTAACAAAATTTATCTGTGTTATTACAAAGTATTTCAAATAGATCGTATCTTTAGCAATATTTATCTCCCTATGAAATACAGCCTGTCTAATGGCATTTTTCTTTCTCTTCCTTTTCTTATTTCATGTACAGGCATAACCGAAGATCTAAAGAAGAGGAGAGGAGTGCATTGGAGATGGGAGCTTCGGCACCTAGACCTAGCATGACTGCCCACCAATCTGTCCCACCACCAAAGGAGAAACCACATGCCTTGCCACCACCTCCCATCCAAAGGCCCTACCAGTTCCCGATGGTTTCCAACACAGTTGGTCAGGCAAAGATGAGGGCACCAATTGCACAACCAACATTTGTTCTGGTTCCTGTTCCTGTAATGGCCGTACCATCAACCCCTGTGTCCACCCCTGCCCCAACTACAGTCTCTGTCCCTGGATTCCGGTCCATCCAGCCTACACCTCCTACCTGGCGGCCCAGTGTACCACAGCCGAGTCAACCACCACCTTCATCACTCCCGAAGTCCACCCATTACAACAGGAAGCGCAGAGCACAGCAACGACTCGAAGGACAGGTTTCTACCAAGGTTTACAAGGCCCGGAAAGGTCCGATTGTATGCAGCCAATGTCATCAACCAAGGGATCGAGAGACTCACACTCAATATTATGGCAGCTGGTATTGCGAGACATCCCAGAACCAACCCTTGGCTGAATGGAAGGCGATGATGTCAGAACGGCGACTAGCAAAGCTGAAAGCTGACAAGGAGGAAGCCAAGAAGGACTAGTGCAGTGAATAATATGTTTATCAAGACGGCATAAGTCGGGTCGCCGGCGACTAAACTGGCGCCACCTACTGGAAGCTATGCCAGTAGGAAGGGGGATTAAGACCTCCTGCAGGATGAAAAACAAGACCTGTTAAAGTGGATCATTGCACCAGTCAGGCACAAGCAACATCGAATCTATGGATTTAGGACACACTAATGAGAAACCAGAGGAATGAGAAAAATGGAATGAAGATTACCTTCAAGGAGAGAGGAAACAGTCTAGGTAGAAAGAGGAGATTGTGGGCAGCTTCATATATACGTCAAATCAGATGAAAAAGGGCCAAACATTCATTGAGAAATAAGGACAGGTTTTAAAACAACAGTGAAAGACCATCTGGAAGATATAGAACATATTACAAAAATTGTTAGATGACAACAGCGGCAGCAGAATAGTGAGGAATCATTGACCAGCAATTTTCAAATTCAATACAACTACGAAAGCAGATGGGATATTTCAGCAGTTTTCGAGAAAAGCTACAATCTGATAGAAACTCATTTTCACCGCCACAAAGTACCCCGAGGAGCTCTGGTTCTTGTAATCATTGAGCATCTCGAGTGGTGACTCAAGTTATATCGGCATTCACGACGTCTCAGTGCTATAGTACGATATCCATGATGGATAAGCATTGAGGACTTAGTGGAATGTATGTGCAACAGAATTTAGTAACAATGAAACATGTAAAGAAAAATAAATGTTGGATGTTATACAACAAAGTACTGTACCTTAGACAAGCAACTCCTAAGGTGACTATTTTTTCCGATCGTTCACGGGTATCCTTGTGGAGCTCCATATTTAATATGTTGAGCATCATTTGCGATGACTTTGTGGAGCGGTCTCTTAAAACTAGTGTGATAATGTCAACTAGTTTGGTTTTTAATGCTGCCAAGACATTAACCAACTTTCTTCAAACTGCCATTCAAATTTGTTGAAAATTGGTTGATGTTTTGAAGGTCCCAAGCCCTTGTCAAAAGCAGAGGGAAAACCAAGTAATGCTTCATGAAAAATCCCAGGAGAGGAAAAGACGTAGAAAAAGAGAGAGATTAAAAATGATGGGGGAGGGATTTACAACCTTTCGGCACTCGCATCCTTCTTGTATAAATGTGACTTAATACCTTTTTCCACACTCATAAATGGGATTTACTACCTTTTAGCACTCACACTCAAAAATCTTAATGACTTCTTGAAAATAATTATTTCTTAAATTGTGACTTGCTTCCTTTTGGTATAAATGTGACTTAATACCTTTTTCCACACTCGTAAATGGGATTTACTACCTTTTAGCACTCACACTCAAAAATCTTAATGACTTCTTGAAAATAATTATTTTTTAAAATGTGACTTGCATCCTTCTTGTATAAATGTGACTTAATACCTTTTTCCACACTTACAACTACATATATATATATATATATATTTTTTTTTTTTTTTTATTCATGACTAAACTACAACAAATCTTTTGAAAGGTTTATTATTTATTCCCTGGGGAAGGAGAAATAGGAAAGAAACGTTTGCTTCAATTATAAATGAATAAAGAAGGCATGAATGAATAAAAAAAAGAATGAATAAATGAATGAGTAAATGAATTAATGAATGAGTCAAGGAATGAATGAAAGAAATAATAAATGAATGAGTCAAGGAATGAATAAATGAATGAATAAGTCCAGGAATGAATGAATAAATGAATGAATGAAAGAAAGAATGAATGAATGAGTCATGGAATGAATAAATGAAGGATCTTTCTCTCATTCTATTTCTTTTTCATTACTTTATCCCCCCCTACCCCCCCCCCCTCTCTCTCTCTCTCTCTCTCTCTCTCTAATCAATAAATTTGAAAGGACAAGATATATCTTTCCTTCCATTCTTTCATTTTCTATTTATTTATTTATTTATCTATCTAATATTCTTCTTATTTATCTATTTATTCATCTAATATCTATCTATATATACATATACATACATATCTTTGTTTATCTATCAATTATTCTGTCTATCTACCCCCCCACCCTCTCTCTCTTTCAGAAGTGAAAAATACAATGAACACGAAACATAAATGCAAAATACATTCATTTCATTTCAAACATAATGCATTTATTACAAAATCAACCGTCATTACATTACAATAAAAATCGTGCCTAAAATTTCATTATTTACTTTCTTTTTCCCCCTCTCCGGCGTTCCATACGCCCGAACCCGACCGATTTGTTTTCAAACAAGGCTCCATTTCCCACGCCAGCGATAGCTCCGCCCCCCTTCTATGGCAGACGATCTGCCCAAAAATCATCAAAACAGCGCCGGCGTGGGGGCCTATGGGACGCGGGGACAGAGAAGATTAGTCGGTAGCTTTTGCGCAGGGGCCATGCTAATCTTCTCTGTATCGTTCCAATTTTAATAGATGTGTTGCCGAAGCGAACACGATAGTGTCAAGAAACATCTCACTATTTAACCTAGAACACAAGTATTTCAAATTCAGAACAGTTACCGCGCCGAAACCACGTGTACTCATACACAGAGCGACGCTCCGACGGTATATAATAGTTATATTGACTGGCTGATCGTAATAACAAAGGTCGAGCAGAATAGATTTGTCACGTGACAATAAGTCCGACCAATAGAGGGAAGCATAAGCCTATTATGCAAATCAGTCGAATAGCACGTTCACAGGAAGCTATCCATTTACTACCATTGCCCGATGGGGTAATATCAACCACACGTCTCTTGAACTTTCTGTTGACTGCAAAGTTGACTCAGCAACAAGAGTAACATCCCTGAAGTATACACACACACACACACGTATATATATATATATATATATATATATATATACATTTATATATATATATTTATATATATCCATGTGTATGACTATTGCTGAGACTTCTGGCTGAGGTCCATCGTTTTCCACCATGCTCCAGTCCGGCGGTCTCGTCGTCGTCTGAAAGGAAATAAAAACAACAAGTTTGTAAAAGCAAATAAACATAAATATACACTCAAAGTCTTGTAAAATGAATGATTTAGGTTAGTCCCTTGGTGACTAAACGACCTCGACCTATTATCATATATAATTATATGTTTATTATCAGCAGAAGCCGAACTGTATACTCTAATAAAAGAGTGTTACATAAAATAGAGTCGACAATGCAGATAAGAGAGATGGATATTATCATATTCAAAAGAGGACTATAATCATATAGTGAACATAATTAAAAGAGAAGGATTGGTCGATTGGGGTATACAAAGAGACAGAAGAGATGGTAGACAAACAACAGAGATCGCATTATGGAGATATAATAGGATAAAACATACTATCGTAAAGAGTGTGTAGAGAATGAACGTATAGAAGAAACAGAATGAACATTATAGTGAACATATAGAGAAAAGAGATACAGAGGAAAGAGAATGAATATGTATAGAAAACAGAATGAACATATAGAGAAAACAGAATTAACATTATAGTGAACATATAGAGAAAAGAGATACAGAGGAAAGAGAATGAATATGTATAGAAAACAGAATGAACATATAGAGAAAACAGAATTAACATTATAGTGAACATATAGAGAAAAGAGATACAGAGGAAAGAGAATGAATATGTATAGAAAACAGAATGAACATATAGAGAAAACAGAATTAACATATGGAGAAAACAGAATGAACATATAGAGAAAAAAGAATGAACATAATACAGGAAAGAGAATACATATAATATAAAATTTTAACATTTATAGCGTCTGAATATAAATGTACATAAAAATTGTGCTCATATACATGTTATAAGAAAAACAGGCGCAATTTTATAGAGAATGATGAGTGAAAAGAAAAAGGATAGTAACAAATATATGGCCAATGAGAGAGAATAATTCAATAAAAAAATCACTTATAGATAACAAGATAGAAAATAACATATAAATATATACAGGTAGGTAGATAATGAAATGTATACAGAGAATAAGAGAGTGGACAGAAATAGAACTATTTAACATTCATAGACTGAACATACAGGAAATAAGACAGTGAGCAGACACATAAGAAGAGAGAGAATATACAGACAATATGAATCATAAAATGAAGAGTGGACATGAAGAAGGATAAAGGGGAAAGGAATAACCAAGAAGAAGCAGAGAGTGAAATTAAAGAGGCGAGAGCGAACGCAATAGTGAAAAGATGGTACATATATATACATAAAGGAAACTATAAAGACCGCTGAAGAGGTTCTAATCTTTCATGCGGAAACGTTCTTTTGTCACTCGCACACTCAACGAACATATACCACAATAATCTTTCTATGCCTGCGAGTGAATGTATTATCATCTGTGTATGGCCACTGAACAATACGTCGGGATAGAGTTCAGTGTGTGTGACCCATTTATGACTGAAGATCTTTGTACCACCATCTGCAACTACGCCATCCACGACAACTGTTTGATAGTGCGTGCAGCATGTTCAGGAGTTCAATGCAGGCAAACACTGATCACCGATAACAAATCTCTCATGTTAACTCCCCCCCCCCGTCAAATGTACTGCTGTACATATGCGTGACCAAATTATTTCCAAACACCCCCTAAACGAGATTTTTCTCTGTGTGCAAAATAACCCCCTAAAAAGTTTTTCACGGGCTTCATTTACACATTTTGGCCCCTAAACAAGTTGTCGCGTGGTAGACAGAGAGGTGACAAATATCACGACCGTTTCCCCGTTTCCAAGGCCCGTTCCCAGGGTTGTTGCTTTCAATCGGGAAGAACCCGAACACTTTTCAGAAACGAGGAGGAAAAAGCCCAGGGGGAAAAAGCTTGGGGAAAAACATTCCCTAAACACGTTTGGCTAGTCTTAAAAAAAAAGCTTTAGAAGAAAAAAACATACCCTAAATACGTACGGCCCCGCGATTTAACATTGACCAGTCTTTCAAAACCACCCTTTTTCTTTTAAATAGGTTTTTTATACCCTTAACAAGTGCACGAGCGGCCCGCGTCCAAAACTGAAAAAAACACCCATTTAAAAGCGTTATTTTTGGTCACGCATGTGTACAGCAATATATTTGACTGGGCCCCCGGGATGTTAACACGGATCCTCAAGGATATGCTGGCATGATCAGGGGAGGTCCGGGATACTTTTACCCCGGACTGAGAGTCAACGAGCGTTGATGACTGTACACATGGTATCAACGCTGCACCTGCACGGCATTAAAACGGCGTTTACAAAAAAATTATAATAATACACGGCGGACGATGTCGGTAGAGTCTACACGGACCATGCCGGCAAAGCTCAGTGTCTACATAGAGCATCAGGGCATTAGTACGGAAAAACATAGTGGACACACGGTCCAACACGACCGCTACATGGACCAACAGGGCAGCTACACGGACCATACCGGATTGTTGTGCCAACTCGGCAGTCCGTGGATGACGCTTAATGTGCTTGACCTCTAAAAAACTATACCATGATGGCCTCCCGGACGTTCAACGACCTCCACAGACCTCCAAGAATACCCAAAGGCGTCTGCATGGACGAGGTGGTCCTGTTGGTGGAGGTCCGTGGATGTCCGAGAGGCTAATAATGGAGGTTTTGGAGGTCACAAACATCCGGCGTCATCCATGGACTGCCGTGCTGCCACCCGTGCTGCCAGAGCAATTCGGAATGATCCGTGTAGCAGCCCTGTTGGTCTAAGAAGGTGCCGTGTTGGTTCTCCAGGTCCTCCGTGTTGACACCGTGCTCTGTATTCGCCGTGGAGATGCCGTCTTGATCCAGCAAAATCCGTGAAGCTGCCGCGTTGATACCGTGAGGACCCGTCGACTATTGATGGGCGTCAGCACAGAGGATTATCATTTGTTCATTGGGGACATTGCGCCCCCCCCCCCCATATACAAAAGACAATCCTCTGCTCTGACGTCCATGTCGACGCTCGATCAGGGCAAAACTATCTAGGACCTTCCCAAATAAATTATTTAAAAAACTTGATGCGAGAATTTACCTTTTGTTTAAAGGCCAAGTCTACCCCAATAAAACAATTTGAATTGTAAATAAAGTAAGCTTTACGCTGATAACTTCGTAAATATTGGATGTAAAATTAGAGAGTTATGATATTTTCTAAATTTATTTAATTTTCACAAAGGCCTCCGCGTATAATGCCCAATAAGTGACGATGGTGTCACTATTCTTCTTGTATTTAATTGTTTAAATTTTACAACAAAAAAATCATTTTCTGCACAAACTTCGACAGTCGAAAGAATCTTCATCAAATCAGAGTAGGTTACAATCCTGGCAATTTCACGTGTTCAGTGAGAAATCAAACTCTGCGCGCATTATAATTCGTAGGGAATGGTTTATATCAACCCTTTATTTGAGGTGCGGCTCCCTTTTCAGAAAGATTATTTTAGACAACAATGAAGGATTAACGAAAACAACCTAATCACGTGCGATCGGGGGACAATAGGGCCACCGTCTGTCTTCTCGCTCGCACCTGACCTCATAACATAAACAAAGGCGAACTTTAATTCTGTCATTCAGTAATCACAGCGGTCAGCTGTTTGATGTCTTGTGTGTCATGGCCTCGGTTGTTTGTCACTGAGAAAAAGTTTGAACATGCCAAGGCCCCGGTCCAAGACATAATACGGATGAGGCATGAAAATGTTTTGACTGATAGGAAAGTTGCAGCCAGAGTAATATGAAACATAATAGTTGAAGTGAGAAAGTGGAGAGCAAGAAGGACATGAAGAAAATGGCTCTAGACAGGCCTATATATAAACAGTGGATTGTTAGTAGAAGTAACATTCTCATGCTTTAACAAAATTTTGAATAGAGAGTAGTTACTTAGGTCGGAAAGATGATGTGTAGACCTGAGGTCCCGCCCACGATTATATTTCTGGCGTCTATAAACCCAGCTATCATATTTTTTTGCCATATACCGCAAAACAACTCAAAACAATATAATAACCATGTATTTAGGCCTTGTCGAAGACCAAATTTATCACTTATGATAAAATAGTCCATAAACATAAAGCACGTGGGTCGGTATGATGAAACAGGCAAGAATTATCACAACTTGCCAGACGTACAATTTGATTCGGTCTAGCTTTCAGTTAGGCCATAGGGAACAAAAAACAATATTATCAAATTCTAAGTCGTTCTCTTGTAATCAGGTTAAATCTGTTTCACATATGCACCTATAAATCTCTATGCATATTCCCATGATTAATACATAACGTTCAAAATCACTCAACTTGAAAGATGAAATAAGAAATACTCACGTTGCTCATTGAAAAACCACCAACTTCCAGCGCATTGTTGACACTCCTCACCGCCAGGACAATGGGCGTAGATAAGAGTAAAGAGTGCGATGATCATTTTACTGCATTATAATCCCCTCGTTGAAAAATTAAGCATTGAAGTCATGAAAGGGATTGCCTTATTATTATTGAAGTCCGGCATTTGCAAGTGCAAAAACCCACCAATAGCTTTACTCGTTCAAATCGTGGAGAAATCTAAAGATGACAGTTTAAGTATGGAGGTAAAAACAAGTTTTGAAGCCACGGTTCAAGCCATATCATCAAGACATCAATCGATCAGGCAGTGTCTTCTCCCGGGCAACTGCTCGGTACGCAGGGAGTTCGGAGTCGACAAGTCAGGCACACGTGCTTCTGTTTTCGTTGTTGATCGAAATGGAGGGCCTGCGGATGGCGGGCCAATTGTACCATAAAGGCGAAAAACTGATTTTTTCTTGATAAAATAAGTTTTTCGATCAGTCGAAAAACATTATTTTTAGCCGATAAACTAAAATCATTTACAGGCGAAAAGATTTATCCGATAAACTTTGTTTTTCACTTGAAAAACAAACAAACAATTATTTTGTCGATGTACTAAATCATGGTTGTTTTTCGACTAAAAGATCAGTTTTTCTTTATAAACTTTGATAAACTGAGTCTGCGAAAAACAAAGTTTTTCTGTCAAAACAATAGAACATTTATTTTGAGATTGCCCAAAGGCGAGGTTTTATTATGGATGTACAACACTTTATTTTAGAAGATAAAGTTACTTTAAGTAAAAATGATCATTTTTTAAATGTTAAAGAAATAATAAATTCGTATCATTAATTTTGATAATAGATTGAGGAACAAAATTTTGCTTGAGATGTATTATATTAATTATGCTGTACTTACATCATACATTGTTGTATTATCATTTGTGTTACATATATAATTAAAGTATTTTATATTATGTTATGTTTTATGGTCGAAATATATTTTTTAATGAATATGATTTGATAAAGAAAAAAAAGTTTCGAATCGAAAAACTCAGATTTATACCTATAATTCAGAATTTGAAAACTTAGTTTATCGAATCCGAATTACTTTGTTTTTCGATTTCTATAAACTGGGATTTTTCGATTTCGATAAACTGAGTTTTTCGCCGTGAAACTTAGTCTTTCATATTTCAATAAACTAAGTTTTTCGATAATCAGAGTGATTCACTATTGTCGGTGTGCAGTCACGGATCTATGGGATGGGGTATGGGTATATAAAAAGGGGGATAATTGTCATTATAAGTCCAAGGGCACTGGAAGCGGGGGCGGAAGAGGGGCACCCCCGCCAAAAAATAAAATAATGATAATAGAATAACATTTTGGGGTGGCAAAATGATTTTAGGGGTGGGGGTAAGGTTTTTTTTTAAAGGTGGATCATTGTCATTGGGTCCAATGGCGCTGTAAACGGGGGCAGAGGAGGCCTTTGCCCCCTCCCCCCCCCCCCCCCACAATACAATTTTTGGGGGTGCAAAACAAGATTTTACCCCCTTCGCTATGCTGTGTTCCACAGTGTGTGCCACAATGTGAAATCACCTTCACACCTTCCCACCTTCACTTCAGAGAATGCTGAAGCGCCCCCATGACAAGCTCATTACAATAAAGTCAACTTTCAAATGACACCAAAAAGTTGGAAAACTATTTATGCTTGAGCGAGCACTGCCCACTGAAACAAAGGATATGAAAATTAGGCTGGGCTGGAATTAGCCTTCGAATTTCTGTCAGTTTTTGAGAGGCAAATCATTTGGAAGTTGCAAAGTTATATAGGGGCGTTGTGATATATTGATGATCAACCGTGACCAGTTTTGGTTGTTTAAGCAAGTTTCATAAATTATTAAATTGAACTTGAATGCATGAGTGAACACAAATTACACTTTTTAGGGCATCATTTCAATTAAATTATCATGTGGATCTCAGCAATGTGTTCATGGGAGTCGGGAGAATAGGGGGTGAGATAGGACTTAAGTGGGAGAAGTAGGTTGATGGAATAAGGGTCAACAGAACATTTAGCCCCCTCCCTCTCTCCCGCCTTCTCCTTCTGTGGAGTGACTGATTGTTATTGTCATGTTACGCGTGAAGTCCAGAGCAGAATGTTGATTTAATGATTAATTCTGAATTGGGGCATAAACTTTTTCTTATCAATCATAAATCAACACTTTATCAACAAATCAACTATTTCAATGTGCAATGTGATCAATCAAACATTCAGTTTTTCAATAAGTTATTCACAAATCATCAGTCAATTTCTTGGTAATCATTCAATGAAAAAAAAATCAGCCACCGGTCACTTCAGTGGCAGTTAAGTTTTGAATAGGCTACAATCCAGGAAGAGAGACAGAGAGAGAGAGAGGGGGGGCTGGGAAATGGAGGTGGAGGGGGATACATATGATTTTTTACCATATCTCGCCCTCTTGCTTGTAACAGGTATCATCACATTACTCTCACAAACACACTGTTGAGGTCTACAGGATGAATAGGCTACAATAAAATTACAATTCCTGTTCACTCATGCATCAAATTTCAATTTTCAATTCAATTTGCCTAAGAAACAAAACTCATCTCATTCGATAATTTAGCATAACACCCTTAGCTTTGCAAGTTCCAAATAACTAACCACTCCAAATGCTAATTCGTGCCCAGCCTAGCCGAGTTTAGTCTCTCAGGAGGAGAGAAGGGGGGGGGGGTAGAGATGGAGGGAGGGGTTGCTAAATGTTCTGTTGACCTTTATCCCATCAACGTACTTCACCTACTTAAGTCCTATCTTACCCCCTATTCTCCTGACTCTCATGAACTCATTGCTGAGATCCACATGATAAAGTCAAAATGTCGCACTAAAAATTGCAATTCATAATCACTCATGCATTAAATTTCAATTTGATGACGCATGTCATTTTCTCAAACAACAAACTGATCACAATTAATCATTAATTCATCACAAAACCCTCAACTTTGCAAGTTCCAAACAAAAAAAATGAAAGAAATTGGAAGGCTAATTCCAGCCCAGCCTAATTTTCATACCGTTTGTTTCAGTGGGCAGTGCTCGCTCAAGCATGAAAAGTTTTCCAACTTTTTGATGTCATTTGAAAGTTGACTCTATTTGCTATCTATATATATAAGTCTTTCCCCTCAAAGTGATATATTTTTTATTTGGCAGCCATTTCAAAAGTGTATATTTTTTGGGGGGACGCACTGTATATGCATCTTGCAGCCAGGGAAAATTCTTCATACGAACATGGGGCGTTGCCTTTTGGCTATCCCCTACGTCCCCATTTTTTTTATGGGGAGGAAAGTGCCCTTTCTGCCCCCGCTTTCAAAACAATGAAAGCTCGATGTCCGAGTTGAAATTATATTCTGTATATACTTTTTTTCAACCTATCATGCCTATTGAGCAAGATATGTATCTCACCGAAAAGGCAATGCGAGTGCAAAGCGGGAGCGAAAATTTTGTATAGTGACATATGACAGATTTTGTTATCTTCCAAGTCTTCTCCTCGTCTTATGTTATTCACTCGTCTTCCCCCTCTTATATATTTTCCCTTTTTTTCTCCTCTCCTATCATTTATCCCCGCCCCCTTTCCCCCCTTTTTTGCGGCGCCAATAGGCCACGACCGCGGCCCATTTGGCCTCCTGGATTCGCCTATGGAGGGAATGTAGTGACCGAGGAGAAAAAAAAAACTATGTAGGATTTGGAGCACTAACTTAATTATCGACATCCCGCACTCAATGTAAGGCTTCAACAATTTGATAATCATAATCACAATTATACTCACGTATAATGTCAGTACGGGTATGTATAAGACCCCCTTTTCACCCGGGGGGGGGGGGGGGCAGTCAAATGTATTGCTGTACACACGCGGGGCCAAATTAATTCCAAACACCCCAAAAACGAGTTTTTCTCTGTGTGCAAAATAACCTTCTAAACAAGTTTTCGCGTGCTTTATTTACACATTTTGGCCCCTAAACAAGTTGTCGCCAGAATATGACCCCGGGGTAAGCTTGGGATAAAAACCTACCCTAAACACGTTTGCTTAATCTTTAAAAAAAAACTTTGGAACAAAAACATACCCTAAATACGTTTGACCCTGCGATTGACCAGTCTTTCAAACTACCCTTTAAAAAAAGAAAATCGATGTTTTTGATACCCTTAACGAGTGCACGCGCGGCCCGCGTCCAAAACTGAAAAAACACCCCTTTAAACGCGTTTTTTTTTGGTCACTCGTGTGTACAGCAATATATTTGACTGCCCCCTGGCTTTTCACGCATTGTAATTGTAAATGCGGCGAATTGGCGTATAGTGAGCCAGCCTTGAAGAACATGAAGAAAGTTGATTCAGTCACTTAAAATAATATGCATAACAGGGGATGGTAAGAAAATGGAAAAGAAATGTATATAAAGAGCAAATAGGGACTAAACATGTTAAACAATCGAGATTTGTTAAATAAAAACTCATTTGCTCACTGGTTAAAGTGAGATGAGAATGAAACAAAATGGGATCATTGGGGGTGCATTATGTACCATCACGGGCCACAATACAATCATAGAAAGAGTGAAAATATCACAATGATGCAAATGAAAAGGAAATGATTGCAGAAAGGAAAGATTTTAAATAATTTTAAGATTATATTGGGAGATGATGCAACATTCAAAATTTTGAGTAAAATTCATATTTGATATATTTATTAGATGATTTTATTAAGTAATGTGATTTAAAGTCTCCTTTATAAAATGGAAAATAATGTTAAGATATGTGAGAAATAATTGCAGTAAACATGCTTTAGTCCTCTCAGTGTCTAACAGCATTTTGATCAATGTCATCACCAACTCGTCGCAGGCCTACACTTAACTTGAATTATATAGGGTAATATATATATATATATATATATATATATATATATATATATATATAAAGGAGACTGTAATATATATATATATATAGATATATATATATATATATATATATATATATATATATATATATATATATATATATATATATATATATATATATATATATATATATATATATATATATAAACATATATATATTACCCTATATATAAAACAAAAAAAAGAAATGTGTTCCAGTATATATAATAAAAGGTGACACTTCTGAGGAATGAAGGGGTTATTGGCTCAACCATTTCAGGGACCTTTTAGGCTCATCAGTTCAGGTCAGTGATTTGTAAAAAGCATTTGATAGCGTTAACCGTTTGTAATATGATTTTTTTCCTTCAAATTATGGTATCCCAACAAGCAATCAATGTAATGTATACAGTAACACTTTCCCTTGTTCGAAGTGTAGATGGACCTAGTGAACAGTTTGTGACAACTTCTGGATTTCTTCAGGGTGACACTTTGGCACTATATCCATGAATTGTAATTGTAGTAGATCACATTCTAGGATATTCATTAGATTATGTAAGAACAAAATGAATGGAAATCAAACCTATGTCTACAAATAGGGGCCAACACAAAATTATTTGACTGATTGAGATTATGCCGATGATAATAACATTGACTACAGTAACTGCTCTATTGAAGGATGCACAAGAACTGCCTTTTGTAGTAGAAAATGCATCTGCAAAGTTTGGCCTCTACTTGAATTCCCAAAAGACCGAGTACATGACATTTAACGAAGCCCATGATCATGCATCAATTCCAAAGGGGCCAATCTTAAAGAAATTGACGATTTTCAGTATTTATGTTCATACATATGCGACTCGAGAAAATAATTTCTATCTAGGAAAGTTCTTGCATGGAATGCACACAATAAGCTGCATTTAATTTGGGAATCAAATGCTCCTCCGTTAACAAAGTTTTCCCTTTTTAGGGCATGTGTTGCGCCTCCCTCATAAAACCAGATTACAGAAACCTTTAAAGTTTGTTGATTGCATATGTATATTAGGGATACAAATAATTTGTTATATGGACAAAGTTATAACCATATTTAAAATTCATTAGTCACTCATACAATTCATAAATGGACTTATAATCATACACTCATGGTGTAGGGGATATAACTTTTGCAATTAATAAGTTAACGTATAGGGGCGTTGACCAAATTCTTGTGAGAATACATTGAGCGCCGGAGCGAATGCAAAGGCAAATTCAAGCACTTTGACTGCATTTTAAGATAAATCCACGCATAGACATGGTATTAATCATTTGATGATTATAAGTGGTGTGTGTGTGCGGGGGGGGGGGGGTTGTGATTGTACAAATGGACTTCGGCGTAGAGGATTATCCTTTGTTCATGGTTTGGCGTCTATTGTTGTGTCCCCCCAAAAGGCACAAAAGATAATCATCTGCTCTGACACCCATTGTACATGACATCCCCCCTCTCCGAAGAGTGGAGGAAATAACCCCCACCCCCTCGTTCAACGGTACCATTCAACGATGACCAGGCGTATATTTACGCAATAAGACAATAACTATAAATAATAACAAACACTGATGTAAAACAGATGTGGGATACACTGATACACCATCTCCAACACTGGCGTAAATCCGGTCCGAGCAGTGGGTGGGGGATGATCACAATAATACATATTGACCTCTAACCTGAACATTTTTGGGACACACTCGCATGTAAGCGCATACATTCGTAAATCCGACGCTTCGTTATTCCGAAGGTTCGAATATTCCGAAGGTTCGTCATTTCGAAGATTCGTAATTCCGAAGGTTCGTTAGTCCGAAACGAAACGAGGTTCGTTAGTCCGAAACGAAATGAGGTTCGTAATTCCGAAGGTTCGTTAGTCCGAAAACGAAATGAGGTTCACGAATCCGAAGGTTCGTCAGTCCGAAAACTGATGTTCGTCTATCCAAAGGTTCGTTAGTCCGAAAACGAAATAAGTTTCGTTAATCCGAAATGAAATAAGGTTCGTTTCAAGTACTTATTCTATTCATGAACTCCATGAAGTTCTCAAGATATTCATTTTCAGGTCAGATCGTCAAAACTTATCAGCTGGCGCTGCGTGCTCGCATTTTCATTAGTATGTATAGGCCTACTTCTATATGAATTCTAACAAACTACTTAAAATTTCTCTTTATGACATTTTATCAAAAATTTCAGCTCGCACTTTGCGCTCGAACTAATTAGTTAGTTCCATACGAGTCTTGTTCATAATCACAAACATTGTTCATAATGTTAAGATTGTAGGACAAACTTCCTGAACTTATATAACTTTTAGCTCGCTCCTCGCGTTCGCATTATTCAATCAGGGATTATGACATACATTTCTCTTAATTATAAGAATAAAGCTAAGAAGTCACTGTTCGGACAGCCCCTTCAAAAAAAAAAATTAGCTTTGAGCAGCCGATAGGGGAAAATGTGAATGACCCCCCCCCCCCCCATTGGCAAAGCTCGATCGACATATATATAATTAAATGTGTATATTATGTATACAAATATAAATTTAATGTGAAAAAAAGTGTGTCCCCCCCCTCATTCCGAAAAAAGCTGACTACTATGGCTGCGGATGGCTTTTTTGCCCCGCCCTAGCCCCAAAAAGGGTGTTTGAGGTCCAAACAATCACCCCTTCCCCGAGCTGATTATAAGTCATGTAAGTGGTAAACATTTAATCAAGAATGGATCTAAGTATAAATTTTGAACTTTGATAAAACAATATCAAAAAGCATCAACACGCCCCTAGCAATATTTGATTTGATAACTTCTATGATAATAATTCTGCTCTTATATTTCGATAATAGTAGTTTTCTCGTTAAATTCATTTATATTTTCTTTGTTCGATGTTCGGTAGTTTGTCTTTTTAAGTTGTAATTATTGTAAACATGTTTAGTTTGGTCCTTGTACCTTTGTATCATGTACATGTATCTATGTGTAAACCGGATAAATAAAATGAATAATAAAATAAATATCTGCAGGGCTAGCGCAATGAGAGATAAACATGAGCATAATGACCTAGCTTCGCACTCGCATTATTCGATGTATCCTATTCATGAGTCACTAAATGCTGTCCTTAACAGGTTCCTTTTCTGGTCAGTATATTATTTTCAGCTCGCACTTCGCGCTCGTGTTAATTCTTCAGTTAGATCCACATCTTTTTAATGATTACAAAAACCACTTAGAATGTTTTATTTTGGAATATTGGAATTTGAATATATACAAAATATTTCTTAATGAAATGTCTAAAAGTTTGAGCTTGCTATCCACGCTAGCAACACCTCCCAAGGTTACCCTTTTAACAGCAATTGACAAAAAACGAGTTTTACAGCTTCAACTTTGAGTTTTTTTCCAAACCGCTTACACTTTCTCGCGAAAAATGAAACCTGAATATATTTTACCACAATCAGAAATCACTTCAAAAAGCTGTGCTCTACTTAATACTATAAAACACACAATGACTTCACGCAGATGATAATCTCATGGTGAAAATATCACCAAAATGCCCATTTTGACATGAGTGCCATTTTTGGCTTTGCCCCCCAAACGAAAATTCGTTTCGCCGCCCTTCTTTTTGCCTCCCCATCCTCACAACAATTGAAAAGCAACGCTGTTTCTCTCCCTTCCCTCTACCAAGCTTACCCTTCCGGTTTTCCCGGCTTCGCCACCGATTATTTCATTTTTCGGATTAACGAACCTTCGGAATAAAGAACACCTTATTTCGTTTTCGGATTAACGAACCTTCGGAATAACGAACCTTATTGTTATCAGACTAACGAACATTCAGAATAACGAAACTAATTTCGTTTTCGGACTAACGAACCTTTGGAATAACGCCACAAATGTTCGGAATAACAAACCCTTTTTCGTTTTCGGATTAACGAACATCGAGGTATAGGCAATTTACGTGTTTCGGAATTACGAACCTTCGGAATAAAGAATCTTCGGAATTACGAAGTGTAAATAAGAGCTATATGTATACGGGGTATATACTGGTATAACCGTGTACATCATATTATTACCATCATTCAGTTAAAGGCCCATAGCAATTTTTTTCGATGGCTATATTTGAATGGATTTGTTGATATATAAAGTAATGAATTACAATTATTAACAATTTGTAGTTGGAAGACAAAATGGTGTCCAAAAACCTCTTTCAAGTGGTGTGTGATTATCACAACACGGGCAATGTATACGTAGGTATTTACTGTAAATGTGTACATTATTCTCTTATCTTTCAGTTAAGGCTGTTATGATTTTTACAGTTAATATCAATGTGCGAGCGAAGCAAGCGAGCAAATTTTCTGCAGTCGGAAGACAAAATGATGTCCAAAAAACTCTTTCAAGTGGTGTGTAATAACACGTCATATATACGTATGTACTTGTATATATTGTAACTGTGTACATTATTCTATCCTCTTTTAGTGAAAGGTCTATACACGATTGTTTGATGGCTATATGGCTTTGTTGTGATATAAAGGATTGAATTACAGTTAATATCAATGTGTGAGCCAGTGAGCAAATTTGTTCAGAGTTAGAAGAATGATGAACAAAAAAGGGGCTTGTAATTATTGGAGAATTGCAGTGCATTATGCAGCGAGTGAGCGTAGTGAGCTAGCCTTGAAAAGGTTGCTCCAGTTGTTTGAAATGATGTATTACAGAGAATGGTAAATGTAAATTATCAATAAATTAAACTTCAGAAGAAACGGAAAATAAAGAGCATATAAGTATTGAACAGTCCATATTTAATTCAATGAAAACTCATTTTGCTCACTGGTTAAAGGTAAGATAAGAATGAAAAATGGATCGTGATTATATCGGGATTAAGGGTGCGTATGGAATGATTATAGGCCGTCACAGGCCACGGTATATACTTCCAAAAAACGTGGAAATAGCACAAGGATACAAATTAAAAGGAAAATATTGCAGGAAGGAAAGATTTTAAACAATCTTTAAGATTATATTGGGAGAGGATGCACTTTTCAAAATTTTCAATAAAATTCATATTTCGAATATCAGATTGTTGTGGAATTTATGTGATTTACAGTCTCCTATAAACGGCTGAAATGGTAAAGTGTGTGGGAAATAATTATTGCTGTCCTAACTTGCCTCTGTGTTTCATTAACGGCATTGATTTCGGTCAATGTCATCAGTCACCCATCGTATACTTTACCTGAAGTAAAGGGTATGCCTATTTTTTTGTACAAATTATCTCCCTCCCACTTCCACAAAGATGCGAGGATAATATGACCCCACCCACCCCACATTCACGCCAGTATATTCAAAGGATGTATTGGTTTATGATCAAAGTTTATATATCAAAATCATTGGTATTATACGATAATAAATTGAAGTATAATAACCATAATATTATGATACATGGGATATGACAATTGCAATAAGCTAATCGCAGGGAGGTGTCATGTAAGATTAGACTGAGCGAGGGAGCGGAGCGACTGCAGGAGAAATATTGCATTTTTAGAATGCAAAATTTGGAAAATTTAAGCACTTTGACCGCATCCACGCATTGTCAGTACTCTGTTTTGAAAAGTAGGTAGATAATATTGTACATGCCACCCCTCCCCCCTTTGACAAGTGGGGATCGGATCAGATCGATATAAGTGCTTATATTGTCTAGATCCCCAAAGTCCTATCTCTAGATATAAGTTAGAGGGCACCAAACCGACTTTGCACCTGGTCATCATTGTGTGTTTTATATATAAAATCTTTATTCAGATTGTTGTACACTTTTTAAGTATAAACGTATATAGAGACTTATTCTTTTTTGTATTGTCTTATAAAATATGGAGATATAAATATGTACATTTTTTTATTATGGGATAGCCTATTCACATCTCTCAGTATTATATATATAAATTTTAATATTTGCTCAGAATTTAAAAAGTCTTTATGTTTGGATTTTTGTCATCATACAATACCGCATTATTATACAGTAAATACAAGTGAAAAATAACTGTTTTCTCTGTGTGTATTATGGGTTGTGATAATCTTTGTTAAAAAATGTTTATTATAATGTAAAACATTTCATTTGTTATTTTGCTGTATACATGTACTTCACGTTATTTTGTATATTTTCTTTATTACCCTTGTATGTATGAAAATTGTGTTATTATCTGAATAAAGGCTAAAAAGCATTAAAAAAAATCATTAGACGCCTCACCCGATGTACAGTAAGTTTACATTTTAGAGCATAATAAAGCCGGGGGGAGGCAAATCTATTGCTGTACACATGCGTGACCAAATTATTTCCAAACGCCCCCTCAACGAGTTTTTTCTCTGTGTGCAAAATACCCCCTAAACAAGTTTTTCGTGGGCTTTGTTTACACATTTTGGCCCCTAAACAAGTTGTCGCCAGAATATGAACCCGGAAAAAAGCTTGGGGAAAAACATACCCTTAACACGTTT
Organism: Lytechinus pictus; assembly: GCF_037042905.1. Classification (NCBI taxonomy): domain Eukaryota; kingdom Metazoa; phylum Echinodermata; class Echinoidea; order Temnopleuroida; family Toxopneustidae; genus Lytechinus; species Lytechinus pictus. The sequence goes on from NC_087251.1 coordinate 27,821,292, forward strand.
GACCCGGCGATTGACAATTGACCAGTCTTTCAAAACTGGATAATTCCACATTCCTTTAATTGTGGTCCTTTTTTGTGGGGGGGGGGGGGGGGGGTGATTCCCCCCAGCCTACCTCCGTAGAACAGTTCCTGGTCGGTCGATCCAATTTAGGCATTTTGACTTGCGGCCCTTTCTTCTAATTTATATGAATTTTTCTTCTGTTTTTATTAGCAGTATTTTACTTTAATAAATACCCCACTATTCTCTCCGAAACATTCCATGACAAATTTAAGAAAGAGTTAAAATCTCACCTGTATGGTCTATATACAGCCGCTATACATGTTATCTTTTATTGTTAATTCGAAGGTGTAGGCCTATTTTTATGTGGAAGCACAACATGATAAAGTTAATAGCGATATAGTTTTCTATGTATTTCATCTCTAATATGCGTTGTATTATTATCCAAATAATTAAATGCAGTCGATCTCACAGATTTCATCATTTCCTAATGAAGCCCCATAGTTGAAAATTCTATAAAGCTTTGTCACCAACACTCCAGTTGTTATTTTTTTTTACTTTTCTTGACTATATGTCACAGACTGCATCATATAAATGAGGCAAAATGTAATTAATTTCACTTAAAAACTTAACTGCAATAGGTCTTCAAAAAACAAAGCAAAATAAAAACAAAACAGTGATATTTTATTTATTTATTTATTTGTCTTATTTACCCAGGGTAGCCTGTTCGGTGATTCAAACACTATTCTCAATCAGGGCCTTGCACAAATACATATATACATAGAACAAGCACATTACATTAAAACATGTGAGACATTATCACATTACAATAAAATTTCAATAGAGTGAAATAATATGAGTAATTGATAAAAAGAACCAGTATTCATCAGGAATTCAGTTGGATATCAAGGGAAAATGTATAGGAATGCAAATTAATTACATTAATTTTAATTGAGTAATTTAAGTGCAAGAAGAATTTAGAAATTGATATTTTAAACATAAAACTTCATTGAAAGAACCTATATGTACATTTCGATCCCTCATTCAATATTTGTTTGTACTTGAAAACAATATATAAAATTGTAATAGAGAGAGTGGATGTTAATTATTCATTCGACTTCATTATATTATTCTACGTAACAGTTGTATTTTCATTTACTTTACCTATAACATATACAATAGGCCTATATTTGAGAACTGACATTACTGACGGATCCATGAAGACGACCGTGGGCGACCATGGAGGTGTCATTGCATTTTATTTAATGTATGCAATAGCTTGAATTGATGACACATGTTGCAATAAGTTTGAAATGTGTTGCCTTAGTAAAACAAAGTCAACAAAATATCACGCATTTGAAGCATTTCCCGTCAGTTGCATCAGCTGATAATCAATAGTAATGTTATGGTGATTGATCTGCGCATGCGCAGTGCTTGAGGTGGCAAACTGGGGGCTCGACCAGCTGCCGAAGATCGGCGGAATTTGACTTAAAAACAGCATTTTGGAAGTGATTTCAAGCCTGGGTGTGTTTCAGGAAATGTGCAGTCCTCTTTCATTTAAACATGGATATTAGTTGGAATTTGTCAGGTTTCGTGAACAGCCAGGAGAAATTAGAAGTTTCCTCCTGCTCCATGAACAACCTTCCGCCAGAGGTAAGACAAAAACAAACGGGCGGTAGCGGGTGAAAATGCGGGAACGGGCGGCCTGGAGCTGGGGGTGTGCGCTGGGCCTGGCTTGGCATGATTGCAATCACAGAGTCGTGTCTGATTCTTGTTTGTACTACAAGTTGTAGCTAGTAATATTCCAGTCTTTGTTTAGACGGCCTGGGTTTTTTTAGTGGATGTTCAAACTGAGAAGAAAAGAACTAGTCTAGTGCTTGTGTGTAAACCCATTTGGTCTAACTGCAGCAGTCAGAAAAAGTTGAAAGAGATTTAATTTTATTGGTCAGTTGGTTGGATTCTAGATCTAATTTAACTCAGTCAGTGGGAGTTAGATCCAATCTTTAAACCCAATTCACAAAAGGCTTCCTTACTAGAATCTTGTGATATCGATACTATTGGAAGAAAGAGCCTGACAAGATGTAGCCTTAGTCACAAAATAGCTAGACTGAAAACTCCACTGTTGCATAGGAGTTTTTAAACATTTTCTGATTTTTTGTCTCACCTGCATAGCACTTTAGCAGAGAGACTAACGACAACGTTATAGGCGCCGCTTTTCCGATGGCGGCAGCATCAACATCAAATCTTAACTGAAGGTTAAGTTTTTGAAATGACAGCATAACTTAGAAAGTATATAGACCTAGTTCATGAAACTTTGACATAAGGTTATTCAAGTATTACTCAATATCCTGCCTGAGTTTCAGGTCACATGACCAAGGTCAAAGGTCATTTACGGTCAATGAACTTGACCATTTGGGGGAATCAACATCAAAATTGTTGTAAAAATGAAAGTTGTGGGTTACAGATGATGTGATGGCACGAGATACGATACGTTACGATGGCGAGTGGTTATTAATGACAAGTACAAGTACAACACTGACAAGGATTAGGACTCACTAATACACAAATGGGTTACTTCGACGGTACGGGACAGGGACAACAACTAATACTCACCTGACACTTGTACAGATGATGCCACACGGTAGATAGTACAGGTTCCTTAACTAATTCTATGTTGCTTCTAGCTATAGTAACAGACCATGGCGCCTGGTGGGGATGCAGCTGGGTTGCGTGCGTCCACACTCGATGGCGTCTTGGGGTCTTCTCTTTCTGGTCTCTGGATCCAATCTCTCAGCACCAGCTTGTGTACGTGCTGTGCAACGCACACACGTAGCAGGCGTAGGAGCATATAAAGGCTCCTCCAATCAGGAGCGCTCCTCGCATACACACAGCACATACACAGACTTAATATACATGAACATAGATCAATACATATATACTAATACACAGACTAATACATATATGGTACTACAGGTACATGGCAAATTTACTACATTCCTCCCGGTTCCATCAGATTGCGACATATATTGACAAATCTATGAATTGACTATATTGTGCAATCTCAATAGAAAAATACAGATATGAAGAACTCTGACAGAGGAATGTAATATATGCCTATATGATTAAAACTGATTAAATACATGACATCAATAAAATACCTCAAATACATAAAAAGTGTGATCTGAGGACATAAACTTGTTTCTATAATAACTTGTTCATTTAAAAAGGTTGCTGGTCCAGCAAAATCAAATATCTTATCGCTTGAGACCAGCAAATATACACTTTGAGAAACAAGAACAAGTTAATGGTAAGTAATCCGGCCAGTCTGGCCCAGTCTTGTCTATGTATTGATAGTTGAAACAAAGAATATATTCTTATTTAGTGCAAGTCTAAAAGACTGAAAGAAGGTGTGTTCATCCTTCAAAGTGCACTTCTTTACATATAGATTGTTCAGGTTGACTCTTGGTCAGTGCTGTATATCAAGTTGTATATTGTACTATTAATAAGCATAACAATGAAATAAAGCCAATTTGGCTGGAGCTCTGTTACCAATATATAGGCCTGTACAATGTGACCTTTACAAATATGATATATGATTGGTAATATGTTTGAGCTCTTAAAAGCATGTAAAGTAATGATACTTCAACCAGATCTGGTGCAAATAAATATAACAACCTGGACTTGACATACATACATAGTATTTTCTCTTGAGAAAAACTACTACTATTTCAACATCCTGTATGACAATATTTCCAGGGTTGTTTATATTAGCCTTTGCAAACAAGGTAAAGGATCTATGGTTGAAATATCTATATATCTTTTATGAAGTATAAAATATATACAAATATGATAAAAGAATTATCTATTGCATAACCAGTGTTTGCACCAATTACTTCATATGTCACATGAAGAGGTAAAAACTATTGAAAAATAAGAAGTGTGCCTTCACCTTCAGTGACTATTAAAAGGAAATACAATGTATAACAGAAATTTCAATTGCAGGACTTTCAGCAACTGATCAAGGAGATACTACTCCATTCTTGGGGTGGTGGCCAGGGAGGAAGGAGCCAAGGACAAGATATAAGAAATGGGTCATTACTTAAACTACAAACATATCTCTGGTTCCACCAGAGAAGAGAACTGAGGAATTCAAGGATGGACAGCTTAGGAGGGGTACTTCCCCAAAGCATTTGCACAAGATAACTCTGCCCATGCTTGGCATCCTCAGTAGAGGCTCGACTGTCCTCTGACACAGTTACAAAACTTACATTATCTACATCTAAGGTATTAACTGTAACATCACTTACACATGAAGTATCTACAGTTACATCATCTATACATGTGGTATTTACAGTTACAGCATCTACACTAATGACATTATCAGAAACACAAGTACCTACATCTATTGTTAAACGTTCTGGACAGTTCCTCTTGAAGTGTCCAGATTTGTTACATGCAAAACAAACATCACGACAAGACAACTTGGATTCAGTGTCTTCTGTCGAAGGAGAATCTGTATGCCTATTCAGCTCTGGGACAGCAGTTACCGATCCCTGGACTGAGGACTGGAAGGACTTCATCTGTGCCCCTGGAGCAGATTGAATATCAACCTTCTTCTCCAGATTGGGCACTCGGTCCTCCAGACTGTTCTGACCGGAGGACTGCTGAGCATTAGAGGCATGCCCGGAAACACCCATACGGTTAACTCTGGGATCCTCCTCGACAGTATCGTAAGACCTTTGTCTTGCATACGTTAGCCGATGCTGAAACCACCGAACTAAGTAAATGGCATCATCGAGATTCCGAGGACGTGATTTGATAGCGTATTTTCCCGCTTCATGGTCTAATAAACCCTGACAAAACTTTTGCACTATTTGCCTCTCAAAAATCTCCTCAGGCAATCCGTCAAAGACGCGTGAAGCGTAGGATAGGACACGGTCGGCCCATTCCCCCTTTGTTTCGGTTGTTGCCTGCTGCGCAAAATCAAATTGCAATTGTGCGACAGGAAATTCTTTGGAAGCAAATCTTTGCTCAAGCTTCTTGATAACATCTGTATAGGGAATGTTTAGCTTGGAAGAAACAATAATTGATGCAAAATATTTGATTGCGCTTCCCTCAAGACAAAAGCAAAGTTCATTGAGCTGTTGGGCTTGACCCCAACCTCGATCTTCCGAATAAAGCTGGAAATCACGTATAAAAGTGTGCCAACATCCTCTACCATCGAAGGTCACGGACTTGGGCAACGAGGACACTCGCGCACCAGGAGTACACCCACGAGAATAAGATCTCAGGGCATCGTAACCTCGATCTAAGGACGGAAGCCTTGAATCTAGAGCAGATGAATGCCGAGATGATTTCAGTTCTTCTGACAATGATTTCATTTGAACAGCCATACAGTGCATCATCATTGCTATATAAGCATCATCTTTGGAATGATCATTAGAAGTATGACAGGAAGATTGTGGATAAGAATCATGTTTATTCGTAATCTGAACCCTACTGTTTGATCTGGATTCACATTGGGTATAAGATGATTGTTTGGAATCCTCACTAGTATAGGGAGTACCAGGAGCATATCTAGAGTGATCAGTATATTGTGAATGATATCTATCCTGATCAACCTTGGAAGAACCATATGAAATATGACCAAAATTCCTTGAACAATCTTCATGATGATCAGTCCTAGAATAACAAGATGCATCAGGACGCAAATTATGAGCCTGAGGCTTTCTACCAGTATTGGGTTCAGCATATTTATATTGGCATTTATCAGCACATTTATATACAAGATCTGTTAAATCGAGATCAGATAAATAATGTATCCTTGAACAATCGAACCTCTCATAAACAAATTCATCTACAAAATTTCTTGGATAACCAAGCTTGTACAGATTATTTGCCAGTGAATACTCATATAAGTATCCCCTACTAGTATTACGACTGTCTATAATGTCTTCAACTAATCCTTGTCTTGCTCTGGCGATTTCACTTTGCATCATTATGAATTCCAGATAAATTCAGGAAAGTATTATTGATGATCACCTTGGTGATTCAAAGGCATATTCTTAAACATATTTTAAATGATACTTTCATTTATTCAATGATCTACAGTGTATTAAACTTAGCAGAATAAAGCTTGCAGATCAGTGAAAGAACTTAACTAGGTTTGTTTATACTTGTGTCACTGAACACACTTACTGCCAAGGAAAGAGTGAAGTACTGCAATACTTGTACTGCTAAGAACAAGCGTCCGACTCTGAATATTAATAATAAATGTACACACTCCTGTAGCAATGGATGTATTCAGTGAAAGTATATTTACAAAGTACAGTGCAGCTTCAAGTTTCAGAAACTACACTTGTAGAATAGAATATCAAACTTCTACTACTCTGATTAATCGCAGAAGTGTCAATAAGTTTTACTTACTCTACGACTATTAAAAGAACCTAACAAGGATTCAACTTATCGAAGCCTCAACGATTTACAGGAGTAGCATTCAATAATAATTGTTTATTTCTGATGAATGCAATATATAAATAAATGTGTCAAACACACATTTATCCCACATCCGATTTTTTTTTGTTTTTTTTGTTTTTTTTTAGAATGTGGATGAGCCTAAAAATAATTAACTATTTAGAAATCAACTTGCGCAAAATGACAGCAGTGAATTTTGTATTTCACTGAAATGAAGGATTGAATTCCAGAGCCTGAATAGAAATTCGCAAATTTTCAGCGCAAGAATGATGCTCCAAATAAAGCACATTAACAGAGCAACCATATGAAAAAACGATTTTTTTTTTTTTTTTTTTTTTTTTTTTTTTTTCAAAGAACTTTGATATCAAACATTGATTCTGATATCAAAGATTGATCTGTACTTTTCACTTAAAGTCTGAATAAATAGTTGGTTTAATTAAAATAAGTATGTTCAAAAGCCTTATTAAAATTTAATTCAGTACTTCTTGTAACTTCATTTGAGATCTATTTTTCTTTGAAAATATAGAAATTAAATTTACAAGAATTATTCCAAAGAAAATTTCCTGATTTAACAATGCTTGTTAAAAGTAATCAACTAAGAAAACCTGAATTTCATACAGACAGAAAGACAATCCAGGATAACCTCCAAGAAAAATTTCCTACAAAGAACTAAGGGCCTGAAATTAAATTCCAAGTCCTCGTTCAAACAAGTGTACACCGAGTCAAAAGGCAAAGCAAAACAATTGCACTTGTTGGCTCCAGGTATACACAGTCAGGAAATTACAAACACCTGAGAGATTAACAAGATTATCTGCAAGGGAAAAATCCCTAAACTATTTGAAATCAAATTCTCACTATGGGATTCTTGTGATCCAAAGTATTTTTATGGTTAAATTCGAGCTAGTTTTCGTTACAAAAATCAGAAGTGTAACAAAGATCTGAAATATATTTTAGGTAAAAAACCAATTCACTGCTCTAACTCAACTGATAAGCTCAAATTCAAGAGGTTAAAGGAATTCGAATAAATTATTTTAATTCCCAGTAAGAGTCGAATTGATATCAAACAATGCAAAGACAAAGTAGTGATAGTGCTGCCTACAGCACAACACCTACACGTGAGATAGGCACACGCTATTGCCGTTGGCTGGTGGAGATCTACTTGATCGACACCGTCACCGGACAAAGCTAAAAAAAAGTACAAACGAGAATATGGCAATATGGGAACAAGGAACTTAGCTCAATTCACGTAAATATTGAGTCAAGAGACAATTGGCAGCTAAATCCAGCAAATTGTCAGTAAAAACTGACGAAAAGAAAACTCGTTCAGAATTTGCCTTCACGGAGACGATAGACGGCTAGTGAACGTTACCCCTGCCTGGAGTTACGGACCAGACAGAGAGGTGCGTTGCGCTGGGGTTGATTAGGAAACCGCGCGACGTTAGACCTAAAATTAAATAATTAAGAATGATTAAATTACAAAATCAACTTCTACGAGTTCCTGCTTGGAACTAATCTTTAGAATAAATCAACGGTCAATCACGATAATCGTATAAAATCAGAATTTTGCAAATTCTAACTCTGATCGACTGTTGTGTTTACGTCAACGAGAGTCTCGATCTCGATCAAGTGAAAAATATAAAAGTCACGTGATTCGGCTCGACAGTGATGACTCACTCAATTATTCGCCGAGCGAGGCGATCGAGGGTAGATTGTCAATTTTTGGTCAAAAACAATCTATTACTTCTTGACTTCCAAATCAATGGCAATGAAAATCAGCACATAGAGTTACCAATAGTGATGATTCAATTAATTTCGAATCAAAACGACATAAAAACATGTAACATGAAGAACATAGAGAATAATTTATCTAAGTTATCAAGAAATAAATAGCCTACCGGTTTCTCTGCAAAACTACACAATTTCGAAAAATTATGGAGCCTACACCCAACCAGCCCAAACTACTAATTATTTGATAGGGAAGATAAAAGTATTCAGACTTCTCTTTCCCAGTCCCAACGGGTCTGACACTGGTATTGACAGAAGTCTATTCACATAAATATTTCAGACGTCTATATTTTTTCCAGTCCCAACGGGTCTGACACTGGAATTATTATACAGAAGTCTATATTCACACACAATTCAGACGTCTATTTTTTCCAGTCCCAACGGGTCTGACACTGGAAATATTTATAGAAGTCTATTATATTCACACACAAATCTACCGAGTGGGTGAACAATTAGCAACAATGAGTAACAATAACTTTTAGATTGAATTTAAGACAATGACAATCACAGTTATTAAAGAGAAACAATCACAATATCAGATGTGATGAATGAAATGCTTTAAAGAAAATTCACAAGATGTGTATTGATTAAGAACAAAATTCAAGAGTATATTTTCAAGTTACAGGTAAGATCCGAAGCTCAGAAAACCCACCTATTTTTCTAGTAACAGGTAAGATCTGAAGTTCAGAAAAACCCACCTCTAACGTACCACCGACACAAGTGTAATTTCGAGCTGGGTAAAAATTTGAAGTAAATCCAGACTATTACTCAACTCGGCAACCAGGAGTATTATAACTTCTAACACTCTTTCTGCCACTCAATGTGTACAGAACTGGCTGTAAAAAACGCTTGCCAAATTTCGATAGAAAATATATACTGGAAATTTTAAAGAAATATATGAACAGCAACTCTACGCCCTCAAAATATTGGTGCACTGCCCGATATGCAAGAGTATGAAATTCTAGGAAACTTATACCATCTGGAATAATTACTGAGGATCGAGAGAATATTTCAAGTTCAAATTAACTTTTCCAATCCAATAAATCCACCAAATACTCACACCCGACTTTTTTTTTTTAATTGGTGTGGTGTGAATGTTCCGAATTCGAAAGAAATCTTAGACAATGGCGGATGGCGGACTAAAAATATCCAAGCCTAAAAGCAGATTTCAAAGAATTCACAAACAAAAGCAACGAGATGGTAAGCTACGCAAAAATATGCAAGGAACGAAATTCTTGATCGCGAGCCAAACAATAAAAGGGACTCACGAAGAATGCGATCAGAAATGCAAGTGCAACTAAACAATGTAGGGCGTGTGCACAGAGAATACCACGTGCGTTGCAATGAAAATACAACGTAGTGGACATGAAATAACTTCCTAGATATGGCAAAAATATATCAAGATTGACTTGTATCAAACAAGGAATTATATCATGTACGGAAAAATGGTAAAACTAAAACAAGATGTGTGCATGCGAGATGCATGCGAATCCACGCAATCACGGCACGCAAAATGACAATTCGCGGTAGAGAGCGGAAAACTTCCCACTCACTCTCCGTTCGTTATACACTTCAAAATCACTCACAAATGACTTTCATGAGCAAATATGAAGTATGAACGGACATGAAATGATGAAAATGAAAATGACAGGCGCACAGGACGATCCGAAAACTCGCAATCGCCAATGTTGTAAAAATGAAAGTTGTGGGTTACAGATGATGTGATGGCACGAGATACGATACGTTACGATGGCGAGTGGTTATTAATGACAAGTACAAGTACAACACTGACAAGGATTAGGACTCACTAATACACAAATGGGTTACTTCGACGGTACGGGACAGGGACAACAACTAATACTCACCTGACACTTGTACAGATGATGCCACACGGTAGATAGTACAGGTTCCTTAACTAATTCTATGTTGCTTCTAGCTATAGTAACAGACCATGGCGCCTGGTGGGGATGCAGCTGGGTTGCGTGCGTCCACACTCGATGGCGTCTTGGGGTCTTCTCTTTCTGGTCTCTGGATCCAATCTCTCAGCACCAGCTTGTGTACGTGCTGTGCAACGCACACACGTAGCAGGCGTAGGAGCATATAAAGGCTCCTCCAATCAGGAGCGCTCCTCGCATACACACAGCACATACACAGACTTAATATACATGAACATAGATCAATACATATATACTAATACACAGACTAATACATATATGGTACTACAGGTACATGGCAAATTTACTACAAAATCTTAACCTAAGGTTAAGTTTTTGAAATTTCGTCATAACTTTGAAATTATATGGACCTAGTCCATGAAACTTAGCCATAAGGGTAATCAAGTATCAGTGAACATCCTGTGCGAGTTTCAGGTCATATGACCAAGGTCAAAGGTCATTTAAGGTCAATGAACTTTGGCCATGTTGGGGGTATTTGTTGAATTACCATCATATCTCTGTAAATGTATTGGTCTAGTTCATAAAACTTGGACATAAGAGTAATCAAGTATCACTGAACGTCCTGTGCAAGCTTTAGGTCACATGACCAAGGTCGAAGGTTGATGAACTTTGGCCATGTTGGGGGGAATTGTTGAATTTAACCATCATGACTCAGAAAGTGTGTGGATCTAGTTTATAAAACTTGGACATAAGAGTAATGAAGTATCACTGAACATCTCATGCGAGTTTCCGGTCACATGACTAAAGTAAAAGGTCATTTAAGGTCAATGAACTTTGGCCATTTTGGAGGTAATTATTAGATTGCTGTCATAACTTTCAAAGTTTATAGATATAGTTTATGAAATGTGTATATAGGCAGGGCTCGACACTAGCGCCGGTCCGACGGTCCCAGACCGGTAAAAATCACTGTCGGACCAGTAGATTTTCAGAAATAGCAAGATTTACTGGTCCGACATGACCAGTAAAAAATATCATTGTCGGGCCAGTAATTTTTCCAAAAATAGCAAGATTTATGGGTCCGACATAAACAGTAATAAAAACTATTGTTGGGCCAGTAACTTTTTCAGAAATGGTCAAATTCCCTAGTCCAACATAAACATGAAAAATATTCCATGACTCAAATTGCGAACCATTTTCCTCCCGTTAAATTCTGGCATTCACACACAGAACACACACAGAATGAATCGCATGCAATCTTTGATAGGGTAACATACAGTGTACACGTGGCTAGCCAGCCACACAGCCCACATGGTAAATTTCCTACTGGCTGCACGAACGAAGCTTGGCTAACCTCTGGCAGATATCTCTCACAGAACTGTCAAAATTCACATTTCACACTAATGAAAAGCTCTTATAATGTCCATATTTCCTAAAAATTTGCCAAAATTGGGGTAACTCTGTCATTTGTAAGCAGTAAAAGGAGAAATTTTCACTTCTGTTTTAGTTCAAAGAGATCGGGTTTCGAGTGATATCGTCTGAATACATGATAGCCCCACATATGCATTTGTGTGTGTGTTGATACACTTGGTTTCTTTCGTAGCTAGTACTAGTATATTTTAATTGAGCCAAAAAGAAACTGATAATTTATTTATGATGATAGTTTTAGCTTTCTTCCTTTGTTTTCTTTCAATCTTTCTTTCCTTCTTTCTTTTCAATCTTTCTTTGTTTCTTCCCTCTCTTCTTTTACTGTCTTTCTTTTTTAATTTTCCCTTTTTCTTTGTCTTTTGTTCTTTCTTTCTTTCTGTCCTGTTAATATTTTTCTCTATTTCTAATGCTCTTTCTTTTTCTTTCTTTTTTGATTTCCTTCTTTCTTTAATTCTTGAGTCCATCCATCCTATATTTATCTCTTCTTTCTTTCTTCATTTCCTTCCTTCTTTTCCCCTTTCTTTCCTTCATTCTTTGTTACTTTCTTTCTTTCCTCATTCCATCCATCCTTTCTTTACCCTTTCTTGTTTTTATTCCTTCTTTCAGCCCTTTCTCTCTTTCATTCCTTCCTTTCTTCTTTGTCTTTTGTTCTTTCTTTTTCCCCTTAGTTCGATCTATCCTTTTACCTTTTCTTTCTTCCTTTTATTTACTGCTTGCTTCCTTTCCTTTCTTTCTTTGAAGTTTGGTCTTTCTTTTTTGTTCTTCCTTTCATTTATTCTTTTACCTTTTTTTTTTTTTTTATATTGCTTGCTTGCTTGCTTCCTTCTTTATTCCTTCCCAACATTCCTTTTTCCTTCTATCATTTTCCCTTTTCTTGATTTCTTCCTTCTTTCAATCCTTTCTTTCTGTTTTCCTTCTTTCCATCTCTCCTTTTACCCTTTCTTTCTTTTTTTATTCCTTCTTTCCTTCTTTCTTTCATTACTTTGTCTTTTGTTCTTTCTTTCTATATTGCTTGCTTCATTTCTTTCCTTCTTTCCTTCATTCTTTTTTTCTTTTGTTCTTTCTTTCCTTCCTTTCCTTCTTTGTTTTTTTTTTTCCTTCCTTCACATTTTTTCTTTACTTTTTTCTTCCTTCGTTTCTTTTATTCTTTCTTTTTTCCTTCTTTCCATCTCTCCTTTTACCCTTTCTTTCTTGTTTTATTGCTTCTTTCCTTCTTTCTTTTTTCATTACTTTCTGTCTTTTATTTTTTCTTTCTTTATTGCTTGCATCATTTCTTTCCTTCTTTTTGTTTCTTTCTTTCTTTCTTTCTTTCTTTCTTTCTTTCTTTCTTTCTTTCTTTCTTTCTTTCTTTCTTTCTTTCTTTCTTTCTTTCTTTCTTTCTTTCTTTCCTTCCTTTTTTTCTTTCGTTCTTATTTTTGTTCTTTCTTTCCTTCCTTTCCTTCTTTCTTTCTTTAGTTCTTTCTTTTTTTCCTTCCTTCACATCTATCCTTTCTTTACCTTTGCTTTTTTCTTCCTTCCTTCCTTTCTTTTATTCTTTCTTCCTTTCTTTCTTTTTGTCTTTCATTCATTCATTCATTCATTCCTTCATTTTTTTTTTTTTGGGGGGGGGGGTAACAAGAAAGGACAGCAAAATAAACTCACGCCTTTTTTTAATGTTTTCTTTATTTTTTGGGACCAGTAGATTTTAGGTTCGGACCAGTAAAAAATTGAAAAACTGGGTATCTACTGGTCCGACATGAATAGGTTGGACCAGTAGAAAAAAAGGGTTAGTGTGGAGCCCTGATATAGGAATAATCAAGTATCACTGGCAAGTCTTATGTCGCATGATCAAGGTCAACTTTCATTTATTGTCATTGAACATCTAGTATTGTATCATTATATGAATTGTGTTTTTGTGAATAATTATATTATAGTAGTTTTCAAAGTCAGCACTGCTGCTATATTGAATCGCGTGATGCAGGTGAGACTGCCAGAGGCGCTCCACTTGTTTTAGTTCTGCAACACAGATGGAAATCTCCCACAGAACTCGTAGTGCCGGTGTTTCGCACGACACTTAACTACAGCCTTCGATTACTCCGTAATTTTTCCTTTTGACGGAGAAGATAAAGCGTTTGAATGAAAATTATTAATATTATTTTAACTTAACAATCCAATCAGCTTACCAGTTTCTTGAAATATGTGATTTTCATCCAGGAATAAAATTACAAAGAGCCTGTGCACAGTACTAGCGATGTATCGTCGTCATGTTTCTTTTGCAGCTTGAGCATACGAATGCACCAGCTAATCATTTTCGTGTTACCAGTCTCAGCAGAGCATATTCCTGACAGAAATAGACTTATTTATCAGTCTACAAAATAGCCTAATTTTCAAAAGCAAAACTGTAATAAAATTGCAATTACTGTAACGAATAGTGAAATACAAATCAAAATAATCACAGACGCAAAGAATGCATCATGCTTAATACTTGAACCATGAAGATGAGAGCATGTCATTGCTTCAAAAATTACATGGCCAATTTATTTCATGACTCATAAATCAGCTGCGGACGTTGACGTACAGGGTACCCCCAGGATATTAAATTTTCTTTTACGGAAAGCATGGAAGTATTTGTTAAATAATGATAAGCTTTAAATGATTCTAAATGTCATGAAATATTGCAGCAAAAATATTTGAATCTGTAGATAATGGAACATGATTTAAAGAACTCTGTAAAAAGAATAATAGCAAAATGTTGGTGAGGGTGTGAAAATGTATAATTTTATTTTGGTCATGGGAAAATATTTAACTGAAAGTGTTTTTTTTTTCACCATTTAATCATGAGGAAGGAGCAAGGTAAACATTAGAAGTGAACAATGTTATTAAACAAACGTTTGTGACATTTTTGGCTTCCCATAATTTTAGCCCAGAGTTAGACCACATTCTAAGATTTTTATCCGACAGTAACCAGAGTAACTGTGCTTCTCAGAAAATTGAAAACAAGGGAAGAACAAATTTGACAACTTTTGGGACAATAATTTTGATGAAATACTCCACAGACTTCAGAATTTGAGCCATAGAGTTCATCAGCTTGTTTTACTTCTGTTCAGGCCTGATGTTTTTCATGCACCATACAGTACCAGTCACCATTCTTTGAATCACTATTACATGTACCTGTTTCAACCAGAGAACAATAGATTTGGTCCACTGATCTACCGACTAATCTTCTCTGTCCCCGCGTCCCGTAGGCCCCCACGCCAGTGCTCTCCGGTAGATTTTTGGCCAGATCGTCTGCCATACAAGGGGGCGGAGCTAGCGCTGAGCGTGGGAAATGGAGCCTTGTTTGAAATTAAATCGGTTGGGTTCGGGCTTATGGAATACCGGAGAGGGGGAAAAAGAAAGAAAAAAAAAAATTCTGGCACGATTTTTATTGTAATGTAATGACAGTTTGAAACAAAATCTTTGTGTGTTTATTTTTTAATAAATGCAGTTTGTTTGAAATTAAATGAATGTATTTTGCATTTAGGTTTCCTGTTCATTGTATTTTTCACTTCTGAGAGGGATTTTTTACTTCTGAGAGAGAGAGAGAGATGGGGGGGGGGGGTAGATAGACAGAATAATTAATAGATAAACAAAGAGAGAGAGAGAGATATATATATATATATATATATAGATATTAGATGAATAAATAGATAAATAAATAAGAAGAAAAATAGATAGATAAATAAAAAGAAAATGAATATTGAAAGAATGGAAGGAAAGATATATCTTGTCCTTTCTAATTTATTGATTAGAGAGAGGGGGGGGGGGTAAAGGAATGAAAAAGAAATAGAATGAGAGAAAGATCCTTCATTTATTGATTCCTTGACTCATTCATTTATTCTATCTTTCATTCATTCCTGGACTCATTCATTTATTCATTCCTTGACTCATTCATTCATTTATTCATTCATTTTTTCATTCATTCATGCCTTCTTTATTAATTTATAATTGAAGCGAAAGTTTCTTTCCTATTTCCTTCCCTGTAAATGTTTCTAGGAAATAAATAATAAACCTTTCAAAATATTTGTTGTAGTTTAGTCATGAATTGAATAAAAAAAATATATATATATCATGTGTAGTTATAAGTGTGGAAAAAGGTATTAAGTCACATTTATACAAGAAGATGTAAGTCACATTTTTGAAAATAATTATTTTCAAGAAGTCATTAAGATTTTTGAGTGTGAGTGCTAATAGGTATTAAAACCCATTTATGAGTGTGGAAAAAGGTATCAAGTCACATTTATACAAAAAGGATGCAAGTCACATTTTTAAAATTAATTATTTTGAATAAGTCATTAAGATTTTTGAGTGCAAGTGCTAAAAGGTAGTAAATCCCATTTATGAGTGTGGAAAAAGGTGTTAAGTCACATTTATACAAAAAGGACGCAAGTCCCATTTGTGGAAGTAATTAGTTCCAAGAAAGTCATTTAGATTTGTGAGTGCGAGTGCCGAAAGGTTGTAAATCCCTCCCCCATCATTTTCAATCTCTTTTTCTCTGTCTTTTCCTCTCCTGGGATTTTTCATGAAGCATTATCGTAAGTAACGGTCTATTAACCGCACCTTTTTCTCCGCAGGATAGAAGCAAAAGTCGGGGGTGCGGTTTATCCACGGTGACGGGTCTGAGCCAGCCCGCCGTAACCCCTCCCGAACATGTAAGACGTCTGCCAGTTCACAACACATCGAGTGGCCGGGCGTAGCCGCCCAGGGCAATGTCGTATAGAGGGGTATGAGCCGCGGGTAATGAGAAGCGATTATTACGATTTTATTAAATATTGTCCATAACAAACGCACCCACCTTCATGACACTAATTTCGACGTTTATTCTCGGTTCAAAGCAGCGAAGTTCCCTGGCTTAGTTCAAAGAGAAGCCAAGCATACTCTGTAATATTTTGTCACAGCTGAGCGAGCGCGAGAGTTGAGTTAGCTGAGCTAGCTTGCGTTGTATTGTGGTTATAGTGCGACTTAAGCTGGCGCTATTCATTTTAATCCTCGATCCCCTCCAAAGTCCTGTTTCGCGCCAGCTTATTTTTTCTTTCCCGTTTGCTTTTCATAAGATACCATGTAGTGGTACACCACGCACGCACGAGAGAGACGGCACGAAGCCGTCAAAACAAATTTTAAAAATGCCAATTTCTTTGTTTCTTGAACCTTCCTGTAATCCCGTATCCAAAATTCATGCTAAGACATCGAATGCTAGACAAATTCTGAAAGTGATTGTGAGTTTGTGATGCAAGAAATGTGAATGTTTCTTCCTCCTACGCCGGGAAAGACACAGATCATTATTTGATAAGATGTACTGGTAGTGGTACCGTATCGTAGTTTGCAATGTACATGAACGGCAGTGCTGTGTGTGTGTGTGTACACTGTGACTGTGAGGTGAGTGAGTGTGTAAGTGGCCAATATTGTCGGGACCTTTCTTTTTTGCAAACATTTGTAGATGAATTGATCAAGAACAGCAGATTTCCGCATACCGGTAATCTCTTTGGATACTTTGAAATCTTTAACTTAGTTTTTGTTTCTTCGTACCTCAAATATAATGTGAGAAGGATTTTCTTTTTTTTTTTTTTTTTTTTTTAGTCCAAAGTTGGGGGTGCGGTTAATCCACGGGTGCGGTTTATAGTCCGTTACTTACGGTACTTGGTTTTCCCTCTGCTTTTGACAAGGGCTTGGGACCTTCAAAACATCACCCAATTTTCAACAAATTTGAAAATAAATTTCAAGAATGGTAGTTTGAAGAAAGTTGGTTAAAGGAGAATGAAACCCTTGAAACCAGCTGAATCCATATCAAAGAGAAAAATCAAAGAAACATATTGTTGAAAGTTTGAGGAAGATTGAATGAATAATAAGAAAGTTATGAGCATTTGAATATTGAGATCACTAATGCCATGTAGATCCTCCCATTGGCAATGCAACCAAGATCTGTGATGTCACACACGTACAACTCCCTCATTACTTTAGTACTTATTTCACTTATATTCTCACTTTTATAGAGTCTATCACAAGGTGAGGTGTTCTCTTTACGAGAGGACAAGTACAGAGGTTTCACAACATTATATCAATGATGAATCGTTTGTCATATGATTAGAATGAGCAAAAAGAGATGTTTTGGGATATATTTTCAGTGTCCAAAAGGGGAGAGTTGTTCATCTGTGACATCATAGATCTTGGTCGCATTGCCAATGGGAGGATCTCCATAGCATTAGTGATCTCGACATTCAAATGCTCATAACTCTTCTATTGCTAGTCCTATTTTACTCAAACTTTTGTTGATCTTACTCTTTTATTTTTCTGCTTTCACAAAAGCTAACTTGCTCCAAGAGTTTCATTCTCCTTTAAAATGTCTTGGCAGCATTAAAAACCAAACTAGTTGACATTATCACACTAGTTTCAAGAGACCGCTCCACAAAGTCATCGCAAGTGATGCTCAATATATTAAATATGGAACTTCACAAGGATACCCGTGAAGGAACGGAAAAAATAGTCATCTTACGAGTTGCTTGTCTAAGGTACAGTACTTTGTTGTATAACATCCATCATTTATTGACTTTACATGTTTCATTTTTACTAAATCCTGTTGCACATTCCACTAAGTCCTCAATGCTTATCCATCATGGATATCGTACTATAGCACTGAGACGTCGTGAATGTCGATATAACTTGAGTCACCACTCGAGATGCTCAATGATTGCAAGTACCAGAGCTCCTCGGGGTACTTTGTGGCGGTGAAAATGAGTTTCTGTCAGATTTTAGCTTATCATCAATCTGTCTGTATCTTGAAAACTGCTGAAATATCCCATCTGCTTGCGTAGTTGTATTGAATGCATTGTTGGAAAATTGCTGCAATGATTCCTCACTATTCTGCTGCCGCTGTTTGTCATTGTCCCCAACAAGTTTTGTAATATGTTCTGTATCTTCCACATGGTCTTTCACTGTCGTTTTATAACCTGTCCTTATTTCTCAATGAAAGTTTGACCTTTTCTCATCTGATTTGACGTATGTATACAGTATATGAAGCTGCCCACAATCTCCCCTTTTTACCTATACCAGGGCTGGAAATTGGTGGTGGTCCGGGGGCAATTAACCGCCTAAAGCTCCGTTGGGCACCCTAAAAGTCGGATAATAGTGCCCGGGCTGACCACCAGAAAAAATAAATGTAGAAAACCGAAAATGAGTAGGTCTAAAACGAATCGTAGGGCAGCACACGACACTGGCACTGGTCCGACGGTCCCAGACCAGTAAAAATAGCTGTCGGGCCAGTAACTTTTCAGAAATAGCCAGATTTACTGGTCCAACATGACCAGTAAAAAATATATATTTTCTCCTCTTTAGTATCTTAAAAAATGTCTTTCCAAAATTGAGAAATGGTTCGCATTAATTGTGTTGTGTGTGTATGTGTGTATTGTTTGTTAGTACGTTTTTTTTTTGGGGGGGGGCAATAAAAACAATAAAAGACAGCAAAATAAACAAGTCTTTTTCATGTTTTTCTTTATTTTTCGGGACCAGTAAATTTTAGATTCGGACCAGTAAAATATTGAAAAACTGGGTATCTACTGGTCCAACTTGAACAGATTGGACCAGTAGAAAAAAGAGTTAGTGTGGAGCCCTGCGTAGGGACAGTGATTTTCCGTTTCAGAAAATCGTAAATTCCGTCTTAGCATGTCAGAAAACGGAAATTCCGTTTCCCCATAGACTTTGTGTACACGGAAAATTGGCAATTCCGTTTACCATTCAGTAGCAATATATCACTCGCGTTGGTCAAAATTTGTATCTGCCACCGTACCCACAACGCAGTAGAATCCGCTCTAATCGGATCTATGCGGGTACACAAAATATTTAGAAAAACACATTTGACACAAATACACCCTTACCTTTCACATTATTAGCATTATTTTTTTGTTAAATTAATTTTTATCGATAATTTTGGGGGTTTTTGGACATCGTTTCGACCAGTCAACGACTTTAGCCTATCCGCCATTTTGAATTTCAAGACCGGAATATCGTGCTGTTACATCTTGAAAAGTAGAGGGCAGCAACACACAACTGTGTTGTTTGCATGTGAATGTTTTCGACACGGCCGACTCGGCCCATTGAACTTGAATAAAGTTAAGTCCTTTCATTATAGTATCAAATTCAACGTGTGGTGAGCTTGTTGTGTGTAATTTGGTGATTGAGGACACATTTTGTGATGTTGAGGAATGGACAACTACATGATCACTTGTTTATGTTTTGCCTCATCCAAGCCACTTGTGGTTTTGTTCCCACTATTTCTGTAATGTATACTTCTGGGGCCCATTTCATAAAAAGTTGCTATAAATTCTTTCGCAGCCAGAGGCTGAACTGTGGAATCTTTTACAAATAAAAAGTATAAACATTACGTAAACATCATAAATAATTACATAATTACACAATGCAAAATGAAAATACTAATATGATATCCAAAAACTAACTATGAGTACAGGATATCATGCATTAAAAGAAAACAAATTAAGCACAGAGACTCAGAGTTTACCTTAGAGTGACATAGAGAAAGGGACAGGGACAGAGAGAGACAGTTACACAGAGGGAGAGAGAGAAACATGGACAGAGAGAAAGAGAAAAGGATCATGAGTAATTTTTTTAAATCTCCTTTGAAACAAAGGCTTGATTTTGTCCTTTTTAATCTACAGAAAGGTTCCACCAGTAATGTAGTGTTTCACAGCAAACTTACACATACAGAGTTGATACACTTTACAATTTGTCATGATACAATTTTTTCAATATGCATGTGATGACCACCTAAACTGCCATTTGACTACCTAAAGTTCAGTCCAGGGTGCCCAGCTGACTTCCAAAAATTCAAGTTAATCGAGAGGCCTGTATACTGTTTTCTCTCTCCTTGAAGGTTAGCAATCTTCATTCCATTTTTCTCATTCCTCTGGTTTCTCATTAGTGTGTCCTAAATCCATAGATTCGATGTTGCTTGTGCCTGACTGGTGCAATGATCCACTTTAACAGGTTTTGTTTTTCATCCTGCAGGAGGTCTTAATCCCCCTTCCCACTGGCATAGATGCTTCCAGTAGGTGGCGCCAGTTTAGTCGCCGGCGACCCGACTTCTGCCGTCTTGATAAACATATTATTCACTGCACTAGTTCTTCTTGGCTTCCTCCTTGTCAGCTTTCAACTTTGCTAGTCGCCGTTCTGACATCGCCTTCCATTCAGCCAAGGGTTGGTTCTGGGATATCTCGCAATACCAGCTGCCATAATATTGAGTGTGATTCTCTCGATCCCTTGGTTGATGACACTGGCTGCATACAATCGGACCTTTCCGGGGCTTGTAAACCTTGGTAGAAACCTGTCCTTCTAGTCGTTGCTGTGCCCTGCGCTTCCTGTATGAAAGGGTGGACTTCGGGAGTGATGAAGGTGGTGGTAGACTCGGTTGTGGTACACTGGGCTGCCAGGTAGGAGGTGTAGACTGGATAGACCGGAATCCAGGGACAGAGACTAGTTGGGGCAGGGGTGGACACATGGGTTGATGGTATGGCCATTACAGGAACAGGAAGCAGAACAAATGTTGGTTGTGCTATTGGTGCCTTCATCTTTGCCTGACCGACTGTGTTGGAAATCGTCGGAAACTGGAAGGGCCTTTGGATGGGAGGTGGTGGCAAGGCATGTGGTTTCTCCTTTGGTGGTGGGACAGATCGGTGGGCAGTCATGCTAGGTCTATGTGCTGAAGCTCCCATCTCCAATGCACTCTTCTCCTCTTCTTTAGATATTCGGTTATGCCTGTACATCGAATAAGAAAAGGATGAGAAAGAAAAATGCCATTAGACAGGCTGTATTTCATAGGGAGATAGATATTGCTAAAGATACAATCTATGGCTACATTTGAAATACTTTGTAATAACACAGATAAATTTTGTTACAAATAAAATTGTGATGCCACTGAATTGCTATCCATGATTCCATATAATTCATTATATTTTAAATTGTCTTTGATTTCAAATCGCTGTATTATTCATATTCAGGGGAATGATGCCAGGTATGATTCATATACCATATTAATTATCTGTATGTTCCAAAGTATGGAAAAGAATTCAATTCAATAAAAGACATTTCCCAGTGCTCAAAATTTAACTCATCATACAATATTCTTACCATTGAATGAGGACATGTCGATTGATATCTAACAATTGTAGGCGGGTGTTGGATGTTATGTGGGTGGAGGCCAGGACCCTGCTTCGAATGTTCTTATAGTCATGGATGATAGTGGTCCACCTGGGAATGACTCTACCTTGGTGCCTCCGGTGCTCTGGGTAGTAGCTGCAGAGTTGACCGATGACATACTCCATAACCCTGTTGGCATTGGGCACGGAGGCGGGTCCTGAGTTACTTCCAAGAAAGCATCTGTACGAGGGGAGGACAAAATATACAAAGATAGAAAAATATATCAAGAAATCGTGTACAGCACACTTCAACTGCTGGTTGTATTGCTGTAAGTGAAAGTTATAAGGTGATTGATATAAACGAAGAACTGGAATGTGATGAATGAAATCCATATCGGCGAGTTGAGAGATACTTCTTTGTTATTCTATTTCTTTGCAAAGTAGACAAGAAGGCTGCTCTTTATTGCATCATGATAAATCACCCAGAAAAAATAATAGAGTAGAATGTACATACCTTTGAGTACTCTCTATGCCTGGGAGAACTAGAGATGTTCCTGTGGCTTTGAAGCGTCCTTTGGTGAGCTTCTCTTGGTGACGGGCCGGGCGTCTCACTTGTTGGTTGTATGGATCCAATTCGTTCCAAAGTTTCACGATCTGTTTGGCGTCCCCGGAGCTCATCAGATGATCGTCACCTTTGAGTTTGAGGAGGTAGTTACCCAGTGCTTTCACATGGTCGTAACCTGGTCTGCGACCTGTGTGCTCCTCCTGTAAAAGTAAAATTACAATAAAGAGGACAATGCATATGATGGGATTAACAAAAGAGAATTGCCTAATAGATAAACAATCTATGTCATTTTCAATTGCCATTCATTTAGCCATCCATTTATAAAATGTCTAGTGATTATAACAGGAACATCAAATAAAAAAAAAAAAAGGGAAACAAATGTTTTTTTTTCAAATGCAAAGTTTGTATGTAATACCAGAAACATGATAACATCTTACAATAAATAACTTATTTAAGCCAACTTGTTCTGAATAAAGAAAACAATAACATGGATTCATTTCTTTCCCATAGACACTTAAAATGAATCAATCATGCTTATTTCATTATATTTATTTGAAAAAAATATATGAATAAAATAAGCATTATAAAAATAAAAGTTATTTCTCTTACGTCAGACTCTTCTCCAAGATCCACATCTTCGACATCCTTCACTTCTTCATCTCCAGCAAGTGTTCCACCATCCGGTGTGTCATCCCTGGGAGAATCAGGTGCCCGGGAGACAGTTGCTGGTGCTGTGGATGTTCTGTGAATTGAAGTTGGTGGTGGTGAATCTGGAGCACGTGATACTGTTGCCGGTGCCTTGGATGTGTGGGGTCTGCATCTGGTGGATGGAACCGGCAGTGATGATGATCTCTGTGATCTGTGTTTCTATGGTGTTGCTGTAGATAAAATGAGATAGAAGAAATAAAAATATTTTCTAATGTTGGGAAGTCACTCAGAAGATTTATTATTGGGTTTTTGCAGGTATATTGAATTGCTATTTAATCTAGCAATGAAGAATACATTGATCAAAAAATTGTACAATATCGTACAAAGTAATAAAAAAAGTAAAAGATACAACATGTGTTTGGACTGCAACAACATCTGAGCAGCAGTGTAAGCTCCCAATTGTCATGGGGTAAATTGTTGAAGTGAAGCTCGTAGTAATGACTCCCTGAAAATACAATCATTTTGTGCTTTTAAACATAAAAAGAAAAGAAAAGAAAAATCGCTGAAAATATAGGAAATACTCACTGCTAACGTGCTGTGGTACTGGTTGCTCGCTTGACACGCTCGAGGCACGTCGGGATGAAGCAGGGCTTACTCCAAACTCTGGGGGTGGCTGAGTCGGGTCCTCTACGTCCTCTCCTTCCCGACTTCCTACGTCCTCGCCATCATCTTCTACCTCCCCTTCATCAGGATGCATGGGAAGTAGCTCCTCGTTAGTCTGGTTGAAGAGATATTCGAGGCCGATAAGCTCCCCTGTAACGAATAAATTGACAGAAAGAAAGGAATAGAGATCTAGATAAATTTTGATCAGCTGGAATTAAAATTGAGAGAACAAACAAAATAGTTCATTTCATCAGTTCATTTCATTTTATATCACATAAACGTTTCTACATTATATTGACATACCTCATAGACCATTAGGAGTCATATATGAATGGACTACAATAGAAAAGGCATTGGCATACCTGTGTATTTCTGGGGTGCAGTCAGAGTAGGGTTGATCTTAAGTGCGAACAGCTTCTCGGTCAACCGGTTGACATCAAACTCATTGTAGGTGCCATGCGTGAGAAGGCGCAGTGGCAGCTTCAGCATCCCTTGCACGATCGCAGTTCCATCTATGTACCCCCTCAAGAAGGTAGGCCTGGAAGTGGACATTGTTGGCTGATGTCCCTGAAAAATGAAATGAACAAAGTATTTTGAATGTATTATGAAATGTATCCATCCATCGCCGGTTACTTACAATACACAAATGGAATGTAGACAGAATCCTGTAGAAATAAAGATACTCCAAATAGTTACATAGAGGTGAAGAATCAGCATGATCTGACATTGGCAGATTTCATTACACTTGTTTTACAACACACTTTAAGTGATATAAGACATGAACTTACCAGGGATGAACTGGTTCATGTGAAGATGGAAGGACTCCAGCGATGTTGAACCTCCAGCACATCATCCCGATAATTTTCTTGTCACAAGCACCTCTGTAGCAAAAAGAAGAAATTTAGGAATCAGTATATCAGTGCAAATTTCCATCTGTCATAGGGTTTGGAAATATTGCATTTCAAATTACAACCCAGCATGCACCATTTCTATCTGAAAAGCACTATAGGTTGCAATGAAGTAAAGTATGAGTAATTAAAATTGTATTTATATTGCGCTTAACATGATGTTTCTAAGCGCTTGACAAATAGCATACATTAATGTAATTGAACATTTAACAAACAAATTAGGTTAGCAAAGGGCCTACATAAGTTAGGAAATACAAGATAATGATAATAATAAGTCAATGCATTTATTGATTAAATAGTTTGAATACAATAAGTTAAAGAAATAAATTATCAGAAATACAATGACAAATGACTTTTGTTAGAATAATAAAGCAATGCAAAAGCTATACATAAACAAGAAATACAGGAATATTCTTTGGATATTGACAAGATATTCACTAACCTGTATGTGAGCAACACCGGGAATTGCAGCCGGTGACCGGTGTCCAGTTGGTCTAAGATGAGCTTGCTCCAACTGATGAACTTCTTGTTACACTTTCTGCATTCCAGGTACTCAGCACCCATGTTGAAGAATCCATCAATGTCCATGACCTGTCGCACACCGGTGTAGACACCGGCTGATAACAGCTCCTGACCATTGCATTCTTTGTTGGGACAAAGAATCTTCAATCCCCAAAGCTTGCGAGGCATCCACATCAGCAGTTTGGTTGCAAAGTAACGTGCTTGCTTTGGAGCTTGGCCTTGAGCGAAATGTGGTTCACGTGGGTAGAACCAAAGTCTGTTGATCTTCTGCACGTCAAACTCAGGCTTCCCACGGGCAGACACCTTGAACAAAGCACGTGAAACCCACTGATGATCCTGACGTGGTAGTGTCTGCTTCCACCCTTCGGTCAGGAGGTTGGGTAGTCTCCTCCGTTTTTCTGGTCACTCGTCTGCAGTGTCGTGCAATCGAGCTCTTTCCAAGGTGCTTCAGGATGATCTCATCAGAAGTTTCAGCGATGCCTTGGTCCCTGAGTTCACCTCTCTTTTCAGCGATGAGTTGATCCAGGTCATCTGCGCTCCATGCAAAGATGCAGGCTGACAACCGTCTCAGAAAGAACGGGTAGAGTTGGTGCTCAGTGCTGGTGCATCCTCTAGCAAGCCTCGTCATGAAGTGCTAGACGTCGAGTCGGACAGGCATTTCTGTCCACGTACAGAAGCTCTGGTCTAAGTTGGCCGGCTGCTTCATACCGTCTCTGGATGCCCTTGATCATCTCGTAGAGACCGGCTCCATCGCCAACAGTCATCACGGACATCAGTACTTGTCCATACTCGTTGCCGATGTTGGTTGCCCAAGCAGCAGTCACTGCTGACTCGCCTCTCAGTTTCCTTGTGATCTGTGATGAAAAGATAAATTTTAGAAATGGAATGAATTTCAAGTATCTTATACAATCGTACACATTTATATTACACAGAGAAACAAAGGAAGTAAAGAAACATTGATAAACAGGAATGAGATTACCATTATTAATCAAAGTCTTAATTGAAAGTCCTTAAAATGTAATGTTTTTGCTGTCAGTCACCACTTAAACCACACAAGCAAGAATAAAATAATTCAATGCTTAAAAGTGATTGATTGTTATCAAATGTCCATCACCCATTTTCTTGAATTTTGAAATTATCCATTTTGTTACACATGATCACATTACATCAAATGAAAAGCACATTCATGTTCACCTTCTTGGTCGAGTCCATCTTGAGAATACGGCCGAATGTAGATGTGATGCTAGCCTTCACTTCATCGATGCGCTCCAGCACATCGTTGCAGTACACCGTCAGGAGCCAACGATACGTGGGAAGAGAAGGCATTGCGGGCGGTGGTGGGCAGTTTGGTCAATTGATGAGGCCCCTTTCACTGGCATTGACGAACTCCTCAACCACAGAACAATAGTGGGCAGTCTTTGCAAGCCAAGCATCGGGGTGGACCTCTTTGAGCTTGCGGATTATCTGGAATGGTCCGTTGCCAAGTGTCCTGTCCCGCATCATCCCGATAATTTTCTTGTCACAAGCACCTCTGTAGCAAAAAGAAGAAATTTAGGAATCAGTATATCAGTGCGAATTTCCATCTGTATAGGGTTTGGAAATATTGCATTTCAAATTACAACCCAGCATGCACCATTTCTATCTGAAAAGCACTATAGGTTGCAATGAAGTAAAGTATGAGTAATTAAAATTGTATTTATATTGCGCTTAACATGATATTTCTAAGCGCTTGACAAATAGCATACATTAATATAATTGAACATTTAACAAACAAGAAAGGAAATGTAAAGTGTAAAGTATTATCATATTATAAATTAGGTTAGCAAAGGGCCTACTCAAGTTGGGAAATACAAGATAATGATAATAATAAGTCAATGACGTTAATGAATTAAATAGTTTGAATACAATAAGTTAAAGAAATAAATTATCAGAAATACAATGACATATGAATTGTGTTAGAATAATAAAGCAATGCAAAAGCTATACATAAACAAGAAATAAAGGAATATTCTTTGGATATTGACAAGATATTCACTAACCTGTATGTGAGCAACACTGGGAATTGCAGCCGCTGACCGGTGTCCAGTTGGTCTAAGATGGGCTTGCTCCAACTGATGAACTTCTTGTTACACTTTCTGCATTCCAGGTACTCAGCACCCATGTTAAAGAATCCATCAATGTCCATGACCTGTCTCACACCAGTGTAGACACCGGCTGATAACAGCTCTGACCGTTGCATTCTTTGTTGGGACAAAGAATCTTAATCCCCAAAGCTTGCGAGGCATCCACATCAGCAGTTTGGTTGCAAAGTAACGTGCTGGCTTTGGAGCTTGGCCTTGAGCGAAATGTGGTTCACGTGGGTAGAACCAAAGTCTGTTGATCTTCTGCATGTCAAACTCAGGCTTCCCACGGGCCGACACCTTGAACAAAGCATGTGAAACCCACTGATGATCCTGACGTGGTAGTGTCTGCTTCCACCTTCGGTCAGGAGGTACTCGGGGGGAAAAAAAGTCCAAAGAAAATTTTGACGAATATACAGATATTAATCTTTGAAAGAGATTCAAGTCACATCATAATAATGTAACATGCTGGTACATTGGAAAATGAAATCAGAAGAATAAAGGAAAATAAAAATAAGGAAAACAATATTTTCTTCTAATAATGTACATGTTATGTTACAGTTATTACATTATCAAGCTACTTCTCTATGTAGGTGTCATCCAATCATTGTTCACACTAATTGCGCAAAAGTTCAATCCTAAATGGCAGGTGCAAGGGAAGACAGTCTCTACAATAAAAAAACATATGTATTTATTTCAATGCTTTCAAGGTATTCTCAATAATTATATCTAGTGTTGGACTTTATGAGATTGGTTGCAGTACATATATTTTTGCCATAAGTTGAATGTCCAGACAAGAATGAAAATGTACCATATTTACCTGTCTTATCTCCTTCATCTGCTACTGCTCTCTTGCAAGTTGAAGTCACTTTTCTTGATGTAGTGGCTTCTAGTGGGCACTCAAATTATATTTTGATGGGGGTGTGGCTGCCTCACAAAACCCTGAGGAACTGACAAGAGTAAAATACAGGGTCTTGGGAACTAAATATAGATCTACTCTATTCCAGGCAGCGTGAAAAACAGCGTCTACGTAACGGGATCGCGGTACACTAGTGCTATGCATGTATGGGCGCTTACGGTGTTAAGCGGAGGGGGTTGTGAAGGCGAGCATACAGATCTCACTGGACAATTTTGGCAGGGCTAGGCCTGGGAACTGAGAGGTTTCGTAATGCCTAGGGGTCTTCCGACCGGGGCTGGACGGCATCTAATTAGAACTTTTGTCATTGATTATCTAGAGAACTGAAAAGGGGGCTCATTCAAAGCGGCCCATCCCCGTACCACCAATATATGTGAGTGCTCCCCGGTGGTTTAACTTAATAAGTCAACACGTCCCCCCCCCCCCCTCCCCCACCATCAAGACTAACGTTAGCCAGAGGCTACCTCAAGCGATGTTCGTGTAGGCTCCACTCCACTTCACTACCGCTACATACGTCTACACTCCACCTAGCGTGTAGCGGTAGTGAAGTGGAATGGAGCCTGCACGAACATCGTTTGAGGTAGCCAGAGGCATGATACTTGAGAGGAGTAGATCTAACGAGTAACGTTACTCAGTCAATTCACAGTCAAGCTAAATAAAGACAATCACCTACACACGCCTTCGACACAAATAATGATCTCGGGTAGATATTAATACATCACACACTTAACACTCAATACTTAATCACCGGATTTGGATTAGGCTCCACAGACTGTTACTAGTATTAACTAATCAATAATTCAATCAGAGTTCAAACCAGTTCAACTCATCACCACACACGCGTGAAAATCGACCATTGTAATACACGTGAAAAACAATAGCTATCACTTGTCATTGCACTCCAACTGACAAACCGCGACAAACTCGTCATATTTTTCATCAAATTTTTCACTTAATGGTACATCAAAACATAACAAGAGTGATCAAAATTTCTGCATTAACAATCATATCAGCATTCAACACTAATATTGGCATGAGAAAAGGTAAAATTACCTGTCAAATTGATTGCAGAAGAAGGCCCGCAAAACTTTTGTTCGAAGTTCGAGAGATCTTCGTCAGAAAGCAAAATGCATTAGTCGTGGCACATGATCTATGACGTTAAAAGCATCCTCTTATAGCAGACAATAGAGACAAAAAGATGCCGAATGGATGCCTTTGATTGGTCGGCTGGCCCATATCTTGTTCCATTTGTTGGGAAACGCGGCAACATCATTGGCTGCAGGTTCCAATAAAAATGAAAAAGATTGAGAGGTAGTAGGCGCAATGACTGGTATAGCTAGCTTGGTGACAAGTGTAATGTAAGTTGAGTGACACCTCAAGGCAGCTGCATTTTTTTTCACATGATGTCATTTAATATAGCTAGTTTCTTTTATGTGCAAGCTTTGTATTGAAGGCAACAAATTATACTTGTTTCCAAGATCCAGTAATATATGAAGTTTTTTTTTCCTACTTTTATAATGGATTTGAATCTAATCCATAGCAGCGAGGTAAGATATATGCAGCAATTGTTGCACAGAACATCAGCTTTTCAAAGCATCATCAACAACAATGCCATTCATATGATATGATGAAATTACCAATCAATACCTTTGATGAATTTGAGAGTCTTTGTAACACTTAAAATCACTCACAACTCTCTTCTCTTTGTCTTTAATTTCAGGCTGCAGAAGGCAACATTGAGTACAAGGTGAGTTTCTTCTCTACACTTAAAAAAGTCACACCCATGTATAGTAAATCACGTGTTTGTGTTACTATTTCACTGAAGTGTTTGTTAAGAATGTGTGATTTCCAGGTAGATGCAATATAAAATCGGGAATCCAGTCTGAGCATACATGTATGTAATGTCAATAAAAAGGAGAATTGATAATATGAGGATTGTTTTAAAGCCTGTTTTCAGCTCAGGTAAAAGATCAGTAATGTGAACTATAATTGAGTTTCATCGAACATGATCCTTCATACCACAACCGTTTTGAGGCACATGCATTAATGTAAATTAAGTAGAAGAGTGGCATTCCCTTTTTTTTGGGGGGGGGGGGGACTTACCAAAACTAAAGATTGGCTTTTAATATGATGTAATAGGATGAAAACAGATACACTTTATATAATTAGTAAATAGTAACATTTGGCTTCTACACTACTGTTGATTTTTATGGAATATAGGAATCTTCAATTTACAACATTACACTGAAATTCAAAGGCAACAGAAAGGTAATTTAAACTACATGTGTGGATGGAAATCCCCCCCCCCCCAAAAAA
This sequence comes from Lytechinus pictus, assembly GCF_037042905.1. Classification (NCBI taxonomy): domain Eukaryota; kingdom Metazoa; phylum Echinodermata; class Echinoidea; order Temnopleuroida; family Toxopneustidae; genus Lytechinus; species Lytechinus pictus. The sequence goes on from NC_087251.1 coordinate 27,851,686, forward strand.
AAAAAAAAAAGAATAATAATAATAATAAATAAATGAATAAAATAAATAAATGAAATAAATAAAAAATGAAATAAATGAATGAATAAAATAAATGAATAAAAATAAATAAATGAATAAATAAAGTAAAATAAAAATGAATAACTAAAGTAAATACATAAATAAGTGATTAAAAAAATTAGATAATGAAGTGAATAAATATAATAAAAATTGTTAATTGATATTAAGAGAAAATAAAATTAGTAAAACAAAACCTTGAATCAGAGTAAAACTGACCAAATCTACCAGCAGTGTAGAGAGTTAAAGTCTTGCAATACAGAACTGTTGACAATGTGTATTTTATTTCATGTCTGTTATCAACAGATTTTCAACTGCCTTTGTTGTGTTTGCCATTAGATACAGTACGTGTAGTAGTAGTAGTAAAGAAAATGGTCCAAAAAGTGTTTAGAATATTAAGAGTTTAATTTGCATTTAATAAAACAGAATCTGGGAACTGTATTTTAAATACTATATTATGTACAAATGTAACAGAGGCTGTTACAGAGCCCAAATTCAATTAGTTTTCATCTGTTAATGCTCATTGTGTGTGTGTCATGGGTGTTGTTGGTTCCTATGTCCAGGGTTTGTTTATTATTGTACTGAAGATGATAACAAAAGATAGTTGACTCATCTGGTATTTGGACACATGTCATAGGGTTGTGTAATATACACATGTATACAGTTGTGTATGATTGTACGCCTTGCTGGCTTAGGTGTATTATCTTCCTGTGTTATTGGCAGCTGTATCAAGGATTCATTACTGTTATGACTTGAAAAATCACAATCATAACTTACCTGTAGCTTGCATTTCAGTGTCAGCTAGCTACACAAAACATATTCTACTGCAATTGAATTCTGCTTGATAGTATTGTCTAGCCTGCATTATGATTATACATGTAGCAGAAGCAAAATTGAATTGAAATTGAAAATATTTGACATTTCAATGTCGTGAAGTCTAAACGTAAACACTCTTGCTAATGTATGTATGACCTGCATGTATATTGTAGTTGTCTAAAATGGCAAGGGGTATCGTTCCTCTTGTTATCGTCATCGTCCTCAGTAATTATTATTGTTTATTTTTTTCATTGTTATTGTTACAATTATCATTATGTTGAATATTGTGGAATGTATAGCTCAAAAGGCTTAACCCCCCCCCCCCACAGTTTGTTTATATTATTGTTCACAACAGTCATAACAGAGATGCCTGACTCCACAGGACTTTAACTGGCATTTGGGTCAGATGTCAATGACGTGATCTATAATTGTATAGCTACAGTATGACATCCTACCAGGGTGTTGTGCTAATTGTAATCAAAGGTCAACCAGCTGTTTGGGGGGGGGGGCATGTTCAGGCAGTTGGTTCAACCCTGGAGTTTCCTTGAAAAGCAGAAGTGCGCAACAGCCTCTCTTCTAATAATGCTGCATTATTTTAGCGTGCTTTGAGTTCAAGACATCCGATTAAAAGTGATTAGTACTATAAGCAAGTATAATATGTACATGTGTCCTCCAAACTCCAAAGTCTCTCATTTTCATGTGGACACATATATCTAACACTACAGTCTATCCCGCGATGCTGTGCATGTATCTAAAGCAGAATAAAGATGTCATGCATAGTTCAGTAGTCTTAGAAAGTATTCCCACCAGAAAATTATTACCATAAATGCCTACGACATGTATGTGTACAGTATGAATTTTGAGCACCCCTTGCATAGTGGCAAAAGGCCAGACCAGATTTTCAGGTGCACAGTGTAATAAAAATCATGTTTGATTTTTAGTATTCAAATTATTTTTGAATAATTTAAATTATTAATTTGTTAGTCTCTCATGCCCCTGTAATACATCATAGGAAATAAATGAGAGTGACGATGAGTTGCCCAAGAGACCTGTCACAAACAATATTCTAGAAAATCAATATTCTAACTACACTGTATGGCAGAATAATGGTACTTGCTTTTAGTGCATAATTGCTTGTTACCCCCAAAAGGTAGCCATGTAAATGAGAGAAATAACCCCCCCCAAAAAAAAAAAAAAAAAAATAATAATAATAATAATAATAATGAATAAATAAAAATAAAATAAAAAATCTGCAATTGCCCCAATGTTGAAAAAAAAGATAGCCCTCAGAAATAAAGATTATTTCCCACCCTGCTGTAACATAAAAATACAATAAATCATATGATTAAGCATACTTATGTAACTCTATGGTGCAAACCGTGATTAAAAAGTTGATACAATCAGTTCTTTATTGTACCTACATAGATTTGCATGTACATGTATACACATAGGTGCCAATATTGTTTTCAAAATCAAAATATTAGTTTCTAAATTGCTATGAAAAAGTAGTTTAAATGGGTACATAACTGTAGAATCACAAAAAATGTCTTCATTTTAAAACATGTTTGCTACTTTATGGTTTTGTTTTCAATGTCATGTTAGAAAATGTTAACTTGTTCAGGATATTATCAGCATGTGTGCTGTGTATTTTTTTTCACATGGAACTTTAAAAATATCTTTTTATTTTAGTCTACATTTATATTCAAGAAAAAGCATCACATGAAAAAAAATATCATGTATAGTAATGAGTTCATGAAAGTACTGCACTGTTTGTCTGGTTTTCTTTCCCCTTTCCTTGCGAGGCCTTTATCAATTTCGAGCTCTCAGCTTAAGATAATGGTCTCTCACATTTCAAAATGTATATATTTTGATATATGTATATATATATTTTTTTTCTATTTTGATAATAAAAAGAAATTCATCAGGTATATATATATTTCAATTAGATTGTTAGAATGTATGTATGCATATGTTATTATGTCATTTGCTTTTTGTTATGTTATGCTTAGAAAAAATGATTACACTTATACTGTTGACTGTACTTTGTGCTTATCTTATTTTGTGTTTAGTTGAAGCTGGTGAATCCATCCAGTAGTCGCTTTGAGCACCTAGTGAGCCAGATGAAATGGAGGCTGAGGGAGGGGCAAGGAGAGGCTATCTATGAGATTGGTGTCGAAGACAATGGGATGCTAGCAGGTCTCTCCCAAGAAGAGCTGGAGGCATCACTGAATACTCTCAACAGAATGGCAGCCAGGTATTAAAGCTTCTTGGAGGTTTTTTTTTCTGTTATCCTCAAATCGAGGTATTTATTCACAAGAACACATACAAACAATTGAAAATAATGAAACTCAATTAACAATGCAATGATTTTTTTAATATCATATTTTTCTACAATTTCCAAACTTGCTTTTTTGTTTACATAGGCTTTCTAAATAAACAATCATAGTAAGCTCTAATTCAACCCTTAAAGAATTTGCATATGTTTCCCTTTTGAAATATACTTTTTATATAATTTAGATAAATAACAAATTGAGCAATAATTAACGTTTTTTTCATCTTTAGAAATGATAATCTTGAAAATATGATATACCAATCTTTCTATAATCTTCCAAGATAGTCGAATATGTTTACAATACAGTCTTTGAACCTGGATATAGTTGTGGCATGGAGCAGAATTGGGGTGTCCCTGTAGAGGACAGTGTAGCTAGCTGGTCTTCCCCCAGAAGAGCTGGAGGCTTCACTGAATACCCTCAATACCATGGCATCCAGAAGTTGAAAGAGAAATCTGAAGTGTGGTAGAGTGATATTTGTGTAGGAGACAATTAAAGATTGTTGCAAATTTGAGGAAATTGATCTTAAACCTTTTGAAAGCTATGTACCTCAATTATAGAAACTTGTGTCCTCTTGGGCTCTTTCCCTAATTTGACTTGTCTCTTTCATTGTGCTTTACTTAAGACTTGGAGCTACAACGACAATCCTGAGAGAGCGATGTGTAGATTGTGAAGGAGAAAACACTGGGAAGAAAGCCTGTGAAGTACTTGTGAGGAGAGTACCTGATGACCAACAGGTAACATTGCTTTAATTCATCCTTCAAATCCTAATGTCTTTCAAGTAGGCAGAAATCTGTTTGCCACTCTCCACCCGGATGAATAGGCACCATAGAGTTGTAAAATTTTATGAGTTTTTGTCTCGCCTGCATAGCAGAGCGAGACTATAGGCGCCACTTTTCCGACGGCGGCGGCGGCGTCAACATCAAATCTTAACCTAAGGTTAAGTTTTTGAAATGACATCATAACTTAAAAAGTATATGGACCTAGTTCATGAAACTTGGACATAAGGTTAATCAAGTATTACTGAACATCCTGCCTGAGTTTCAGGTCACATGACTAAGGTCAAAGGTCATTTAGGGTCAATGAACTTAGACCATGTTGGGAGAATTATTTTCAAAATCTTAACCGAAGGTTAAGTTTTTGAAATGACATCATAACTTAGAAAGTATATGGACCTAGTTCATGAAACTTGGGCATAAGGTTAATCAAGTATTAGTGAACATCCTGCTCGAGTTTCAGGTCACATGACCAAGGTCAAAGGTCATTTAGGGTCAATGAACTTTGGTCAAGTTGGGGGTATTTGTTGAATTACTATCATACATTTGAAAATTTATGGATCTAGTTCATGAAACTTGGACATAAGGTTAATCAAGTATTAGTGAACATCCTTCCTGAGTTTCAGGTCACATGACCAAGGTCAAAGGTCATTTAGGGTCAATGAACTTTGGCCAAGTTGGGGGTATTTGTTGAATTACCTTCATAACTTTGAAAATTTATGGATGTAGTTCATGAAACTTGGACATTAGGTTAATCAAGTACCACTGAATATCCTGTGCGAGTTTCAGGTCACATGACCATGGTCAATGGTCATTTAAGGTCAATGAACTTTGGCCGTGTTGGGGGTCTTTGTTAAATTACCATCCTAACTCTGAAGGTTTATGGATCTAGTTCATAAAACTTGGATATAAGAGTAATCAAGTATCACTGAACATCCCCTGTGAGTTTCAGGTCACAAAACCAAGGTCAAAGGTCAGTTAAGGTCAATAAACTTAGGCCATGTTGGGGTAATTGTTGAATTGCCATCATAACTTTGAAAGTTTATGGATAGAGTGAATGAAATGTGGAGATGGGTGTAGTTGACAAGTCTTAAGTCACCGTTCATATGTCATCTATGGTCAATTAACGTGGTATTATGTCATTATATGAATGGTGTTTTTGTGAATGATTATTTTATAGTAGTTTTCAAAGTTAGCACTGCTGCTATATTAAATCGCGTAATGCAGGCGAGACTGCCAGAGGCGTTCCACTTGTTATTACTTTTTTTCCACAAAAGTTTTTGATGGTTTTCATGGAAAGTGCTCTTTTCCCTAAGACCCTAATAATGCTTTTTATCCCTCTGCCCTAAGTAGGTGATTGCTGGTGACAATGTGTTAAGGCATGGTAGCCCCCATGAAAAGGTCACCAGAAATGAATTTTCAGCTCAATATTCCTACTGAGAGAGGATGTTTTCAGCTTTAAGATGGTATTTCTAATGTATTGTGTTTGAGAATGTCGTGTAGACACTCCAAATATCAGCCTTTTGATTGCCATATGAATGTATTAAATACCATTGTTGAATCTAGTATATTCATGTAATACTAAAATGTACACTTGAAAAGATTAGGCCCACTTTTTTCAATGACCTCATAGTGATACTAAAAAAAAACACAGCTGAAATGTTTGGTCGATATTGTGAAAATCATCTCCCTGTTTTTGCCTTGCATAGTTCATAGATCTTAGGATAGCAGTACTAGGTAATGTGGAAGCAGGGAAAAGCACTCTCCTTGGGGTCTTGACACAGGGTGAGCTGGACAATGGCAGGGGGAGGGCACGACTGAATCTCTTCCGCCATCTACATGAAATCCAGTCGGGAAGGACATCAAGTATTAGCCATGAGATACTAGGATTCAATAGCAGAGGAAAGGTATGTATTTTCCTTCAGATATTTATGTGGTTGGTGGGCTGATAAATCCTGTATCTCAAAGTTTGAATATCTTGGTGACTGCTCAGAATAAGCTATATTCTAGAGTTATAACATGGGTAGCAACCTTCTTTTGCCTTGAGAGATTTCTGCAAAGGTATCAGGAGACTGTTTTCAGACAATATGAGACTGCCACCATTGCTATAATTTTGAAATACAGCCTTTTCTAAGCCGACCTAAATTTTCTTTTAATTTTGAGATACAAGGTTTTATCAGCCCAGCCACGATATGATATGAAATTGTACTGAATAGTATTAACATTTCTCGAAGGGTATTCCAATCCAAACGAGAAAAAGAGTGATGAAATTCAAAATTAATCATAAAATGCTTTTAATGAGGTTTATGAGATTACTCGATTTATTAGTCACCAGGAAATTACCCTCTATTGTGTATACATTCTCCTTTTCTTCTATATGGGGTTTTTAATGGGAGATACAATTAAAATTGTATTATATGATCAATTCTTTTCAAATTAGAAATGCAATCGTGGAAAATACATTTTTTTTTTATTGAATTTAAACCTTGGTAATTCTATTTCTGTCTTTTTCATACTAGTTGTTTGTTACATAAAATTATGATGTTAATTCCACATGAAACTTTACAATATAGCTTTAGTGTGATCACTAAAATGTAACTTACTGACAAAGTTACCTTGAGAAGTGTTTACAAACACAGTTGTAGCACTCCAAGGCCATATGTGTTGACAAAAGGATATTATGTAACAGTGGCCTGATTACCCTGTACTGGAGTTCTTAAACTGCAGTCAGCTGATACCTGCTTTCATTATAATTCTCGCTACCCCAAATAGCGATTTCGCCGAGATCCGGGAAAATCCCTGTAACGCGCATTGCATTATGGGATAGCTTTTCGGTATTACAATTTCCTGATCGGAAGTCCAATGCACTGTTTTGCCATTCAGATCAACAGTGCCGTCATGCACAACAACACAACGTGGCTTTCGCTCGGAAAGTTCGTGATCACAACCTTCTCTTTCACATTTTCATGTGAAATATATTTTTTATTTATAATTCAAATGGAATCAAAACTGACCAAATTAGATAAAAAGTATTATAATCTGTACATATTACGCTGATTGGCATCGATTTCAGCGTGGTGGACTCAGTATCGCGAACCTCGCGCGAGCATGACTCTGAACCGGAAGTGGTGATGACGACCCGACGGAGTGAAAATTATCTCGTCTCGCGCATTATGAGATGTTTGTTCCTATTTGGGGTAGCGAGAATTGCAAACCCAAAATCCCAGCCCCCCCCCCTTCTAAGTACTTATTTACCTTAATTGTATTGTGTGAATGAATGTGTGATTTTAATCTGCTGGGAGTAGCCCTCCTTAATCCCTTTTCTTCAGGTTATTATGTGAGTGTAACCCACTACCATATGTTTTTTTAATGACTTGAAGATTTACTGAAAGTGTACAATTTTGTGTATTGATACCCTCATATTATGCAATTTATTTGGATTTTTACTTGTCTATGGATCTCTTTTTTAGGGACTCACTCTTGGTGTCTTGAAATAATGTGGTCTAGTGGTTAGAGCATTGGATTCATGATTGAGAAGTTGCAGGTTCAAATATCTGCTCAGCCATAACCTCCGATGTAACTAAAAAACTCAAAGAGTAATTTCTGTGGTCCATAAGGCCACTATGACTGTTAAAACTTGGACGTTTGGACTTGGCATTAATGCGGGGGAATGCTGAGCTGCCGAGTTCCTAAAGGGGTTACTTCAAACGAAACAAAATACAAATCTGTTCTTGCTAACAGTTGTATTTCACCTTTCTTCAGCCATTCCTCTTCTTTTTGTGCCTGCTTACGAGATACTTAACAGACTGTGCTGGTGTTCTGTGCTTAATTTCTGTATCAACCTAGCCTCACTACTACAATATCTTTGTATCTCCCTGTAAATTACAGGTTATCAACTATTGCGATTCTCAGCAAGGTTGCTTAACAGCAGAGGAAATCTGTGAGAATGCCTCTAAGCTAATCACACTGCTAGACCTTGCTGGACATCAGAAATACATCAAGACGACCATCTTTGGTCTCATGGGATACTCGCCTGACTTTGCCATGCTTGTGATCAGTGCAAGCACAGGAATCGGTAAGTATATTGTACTTTCAACCACTTGCAGATCAAGGGGGGGGGGGGGCACAGCCAGCCCGTGCCCCCCCCCCTTTTGAGAAGCAAAATTAAAATTTGTAATGTAAAATGCCATTAAAACCAAAATGTGCCCCCCCCCCCCTTTGAAAGTGAGGACTTTTTTTTTTTTTTTTTTTGCTTGTCAAATTTTTCCTCTGAAATGTGTGCCTCCCTCCTTTTGGGAAATCATGGATCCATCCCTGCTTTCAACTTTGGTATAATACTTTTGGTGTTAATGTCAAGCATGAGTAACTTCGTCACGTCGGTGCAAGAATGCCCTTAACACCACACTTTTGTGCATCACATGCTTGCAGAAACGTCCTTGGCAGGATGCATAAGTGCATCTTGAGAGGGCATTTCTGCACCGATACATGCATGAAAATGTTTTGCCCAGGGCGTTCTTGCACCAAAACGACAACTTACCCAAATGGAAATCATAAAAATCTTAAATTTGTTGCACCTGAAAGGATATATCATCGGCTGTCCAGGGTAGAAGTAATGGTGACAGTGTGTGTGTATATGATGTGCAAGTAAAACAAGCCAGACATCTGTGAAGGTGAAGAGATGCTAACTCTACAGCATAGCTGGGACTCCTGATGTTATATAAAGGGCCAATATGTTTTGAACATTAATTCTAAACTTATCATAAGAAAACATCCATGTATAAATAAACAAACTACTCATCTGTTTGCAGCCATATTTCATTTACACATCAATTACTTCAATATTGAATGCATTATATTAAATTATCGTTGAATTCACCTTCTCATCTAAACGCCAGCATTACTTTACAATTTTATGATTACTTTTCAATCAACAACCATTAATACTCTCACCTGACTAAATTGAGCACGGTTTCTGGGGGTTATTGCATGGTATAGTGCATGAAACAAAACTTCATATTGTGTCATATCAAAACTGCAAGTTTTATATTCTCTCATATATATTTATAATCTTTGCTGTTGTGTACTACTACATGGAAACATACCCCCCCCAAAAAAAAAAAAAATAATAATAATAATATAATAAATGAATAAAATAAAATAAATAAATAAATACAAAATACAAACTTAAAGAAAACAAAACCAAGTAAGGGATGAAAGCAATCACAAAATGAGCAGTAACTAAATTTACAAACCTGAAGGAAACAAAACCAAACAAGGAACTATGCACCTAAAAGATATGATCATTTTTCAGATAGTAATAGCATGCATTATGCTCCAAACATGACATAAATAGCAATCACAAAATGAACAGTAAGCAAATTTACAAACTTGTAGAAAAAACAAACAAGGAATTATGCACCCAAAAATTTTTAGCTCTTTTGAGATAGAAATGGCATGCATTATGCTCTGAATGTGAACTGTAGAAACCAATCAAAAAATGAACAGTTACCATGATGAAAGTAAGAAAGGCATTACAAAGAGCTCCATCTGTAAGGTCATTAAAAGTATAACGGTATATTGAGCTCCATTATGATATTCCTAAACTGTATCTACTCTTGTAAGGTAGCCCTGACCACTCATCCGTTGAGATCACATAGTGGACAGAAGTTATTGACCAGTTTACCAGGGTCCTCTGGACTTTCCACATCAGCATGATCTTGTAGCTTACAAAGTGCTTGAAGCTGCTGTTCTGTGACTTCTATGGGGTCTTTGAAGAGAATGAAAGTGAGACTCTTTTAGCAAGGTGGTGTGGTGAGGGAGCCCTCGTATGTCCAGTAATCCTTTTCATTTTCTGGTAATAGAAAGCTGGGATCAAATCCCCCTCCACGGGTGCAGTACAATTCTTGTTTTGAGTCTTCTTCAAGCAAGGCACAAGCTTTTCAAAACCTTCATGTGGTTGGATACCAGGTGGCAATGAAATATTCATGAGGATGGAATTTCATCAGGGCCTGTTGCCTTATTTGCCTCGAGTTGTTTAAGCTGCTTCACCACTCCCTGAAGACCTATTTCTAAGGCATCAATAGGTGTATAAGGGCTCCGTCCTAGACAGGGGAGTTAGTTTGCATCATCTTTTCGAAAACAGATGAAAACTGTCTGTTGAGTTTTCTGGTTATTTGTAAAATACGATGTCTCATTCCACTTCAGCGTAGGTATGCTGATAAAGTCCTGTCTACGGTTTTTCACATATGTCCAGAACTTTTCACCATATGTTTTCAAGCTATTGCCAATGACATAATTCATGTAGTCATGATGGGATTCCCTCAACGCTTTCTGAATTTCTCTCCTCTTGGCCTTTTAGTTTTCCCATAATCCATCTGTCCTCTCCCTCAAGGCTTTACACATTTATACATTACCTATAGAAGGGAATTTTAACCATTTTTTCACATATCAATGTCTTGTCATTAAAAATTTCACTAGCATTTGTCATGGTTCTTTTAATATTGAATCCAGAAATGCAAGTGAGGTTATTCCTTTGGATTGGGAAGTGGCACCCTAATATCAGCAGACCAAAGGGTGGCTAAGTCATGTCTTGGCTCTATTTCATGTAACTTTTTTATTATTAAAAATTAATAACATTTCGAACTTGTGACTTGTTAGTATTCACCTCAGTTCAATTCCCACATTGTCACAAAATTTATTTTGGTGAGATATTAATCTAAATTTGCCACCTTCAAGCAGATGTAACTGGGTACTGGCAAGAAGGAGATCCTTGTATACTGTGAACACTGTAATGTTTAGCCCAGCTAAGTCAGGGTAATATTTTGGCAGCTTTAGCAACATGTTTAGTGATATGTGCTCTACACTGCTTTACAATATTATCATTATCAATTCCCTTTGAATCCTCAAAAACTCAAGAACCCTTTTAAAATGATATACATCTACATACAACAGCACATCCTGATAGTAAGTCTTGATTCTGATATTCTCTTGCTTCCTAGCCGGTACAACCAGGGAACATATAGGACTTGCCATGGCCCTCCAGGTCCCCATCTTCATCGTGGTCAGCAAGATGGACATCTGCTGTCCATCGGTCAGGCAGCGGACAATCTCTCAGCTGACCAGGCTATTGACTGGTCCTGGCTGCAAGAAGGTCCCTTACCAAGTCAACAATGAAGATGATGCTGTCACAGCGGCAATCAACTTCAACAACTCCAAGTATGTTGTAGTTCTTCAGTGCCATTTATAGTTGTTTGAAATATCTATGCACAGAAGTCAATTAAAGCAATAATATCATCAGCTTTCATTTGGGAAGTTGATACCATTCATGTATATATTCAGTAACACATTGCTGGGCTGTTTAACTTTGTTTCTCAAAATTAAAAAAATTCTAGGTTAGCTGAGAAAACTTTTAATTTGGAGAAAGGACATATGTAGCAAGTTAGCAACATTCTTTTGCCTTGAAAGAGTTCCCTACAGGAATTAGGAAACCGTTTTCAGACAATATAAGGTTGCCATTATCGCTATTTTTCTATTAAAAATAAGCCTTTTCTGAACTGCCTTAAATTTTTGAAAATTTTGATACACAAGTTTTTAACAGCTCAGCGACAAACAGGTGTTGTCCATCACCCAGGAAGAAAGAAGATTTTTAGTGCACTGTATATTCCACTAATTGCCTCAAATGGTAGAGTCATTTCTCTCTGTACCTACCTGACAAAGCCTATAGTGAGGGTCAATGAGTTTTATGGCATTGTTGCTTCAGTATTCTTGCTTTTATCAGAAAATTTCTTTCTCTCCATTATGAAATATATACTCCACATAATGCTCAGGTTTATTCATAAATTATTGGATTAATAATCAAAACTATCAACTGCACATTCAAGTGCTATATGTGATGTAATGGCTCAGTGAGACAAGGCACAACGAGGCTTGGCAATATTTCTGCTTATAAAGTAAATGGTCTATGATGCAAAGAAAAAATTTGCGGAGATAAAAGACATTGTTTTTGTCGCAATGCCAAAAGGCTGTGAACTATTGAAATTATTTTGAAAAAGTTACCGCAAAATTATGTGACCAAAGTTGCATGGTCAAACTCGTACCATCATTCAGCAAGACTCATGATGTCATACATGTAATCATTATGATGTCATGAGTTTGTCTGCAATTGATGTTAGTTGGGAATTGGGGGCTTGTCTGAGTTGTCTCATCATGTTTGAACAATGAAAATACATTCTGAGCATTGTCACATGAAATCGGAATGAGCTCACCAAAGTTGGGATAATTTTATTGACTATCATACATACTCCTGCAATTCAAATTATATAATCAAATTTAATCAAATTCTTCCTTCCTCTGTCTCTCGTAGCATATGCCCTATCTTCTGTGTGTCCAGTGTCACAGGAGCCAACATGGAGATGCTGAAGAAATTCCTTTATGTTTTGTCTCCTGCCAACACGTCCATGGAACAGGAAAAACTAACACAGGAACTCACAGAATACCAGGTATGTCCACATGGTGTTTCATGGATCTGTTCTCAAAGTAATACAGGACTTTATGAAAGACTGATATATGGAGTGCCAATAATAAATCCCAAAGTTATTTTCCTGAGTTTCATCAAACTCAACTCTTTCTGTTTTTCTAATTATCTGATGTAAATATTGCAAATGAAATACTCTACAATAGCAGTGTATATCATTGAAACTTGTATATTAAGATTACCTATCATGTGATATTAATTAAAAGGGAGACAAGAGATGTATTTCTTATGAACAGGTTCCTATAATACATGACTCTTTGTGGAAAACTACTAGAGGGAAACAAAACAAAAGCCTGAAATGTATTTAAATTATGCAACATCCCAAGCCTTGAACATTCCATATATGGAACTTGAATTTATGACAAGGAACTTTCAAGTTGAATTGCCAATTTTGTACTAAAACTTATGTACTTTTATTTACTATTTGTCTTTTTTTATTCCCAAAGGTGGATGAGGTGTACAGTGTTCCTAATGTTGGGAGAGTAGTAGGAGGTACATTATACAGGTGAGTTAATCAAATATTTGATGAATGGTTTTCATTTCATCCATGCATGTCTATGTGGTGCGGCCCAGAAAAATGAAACAGAGAATTATTGCTGATATATCATAACTTATTCACAAATACAACAGACAAATGGCCTATTATTATAAAACTTGGAATCTCCTCATTCGCATAGTATAAGTCATATGATTCCCCATTCATGTATGAGTAAGCAAAAATAATTTGAAGAAAGGATACCAAAAAGTCACTTGGCAGGTGGTATCTGAATTTCAAAAAGAAAATCATACGCTCAAATAATTCTATATCTGCTCTTTAATTTGATACCCCAATCACAGAAAATAGTCAAGAAATAAAAGTTCTGTTTGTTTGAAGTAATGCTTGAATTCCTTTAGTTTTACTATAAAAAGATGTCTTACAGGATAGCTGTCAGACTTCCTCTTCACTCTGTTTTCTTGATGATGATCTGTGAAAACACATTTTGTTTAGTGAAATTATGGAAACAAAGCATTATTTCAAAGAAACAGACCTTTGTTATTTCTGGACGACTTTATGTGATTGATATATTAACTTAAAGAGCAGATATCAAACCTTTTGAAAACCTGTATTTTTTGTTCCGACAGGGGTGTCATCAAGGAAGATGATGCACTGTTACTGGGACCGAGTGAGGAAGGAACCTTCAGCAAAGTGACCATTCAGAGTATACACAGGAACCGGTCAGCTAGCAGGGTGGTCAGGGCTGGTCAAGCGGCCACTCTGGCTCTCGGAGAGATGGAAATGCCAGTTAGGAAGGTATATTCCCCTCTCATTATCTCAAACATGACCTGGGTCCCGTAACACAAAGCTTAGCGATGAATAGCAAATATGAAAGAACACTTCTGCTTGGTTCCTAGTCAGTGTTTTGAACTAAATGCATGTGTAAAATCAATTGCAGTAAAATTACAATCAGTTTCAAGTTAAAATATTTAGTTTCAATGTTAAAAACAACATAATGAATTGTTGACATTGACAAGTCGACTTGCAGAGTTTCAATACTTGTTACCTTGCTTAAACAGATTTACTCTCTAAGTTTGAACACTTCATCAAGTATTCTTGTCCCAAACAACTCAACCTGCCGAATTTCAACAACCTTTTTTAAGCTTCCATAATTAAAGATAAAAGAAATAGGTTAGCAGATTTAATATCAACCACTTAGTAGAACAAGTTGTTACTTAGAAAGATGGATGGATGGATGGAATTTATTATAATGAAAATCCAATAACATCAAAAGGCTGATTGCAAAAATTTTTACAGAGTTAATTTTCAATATGAATATACCAGCAGATAATAGAAATATATAAAGGAAGAGATAAACTATGAGAAAAAGGGACACAAAAGAGAATGGTAGGTACACAAAAGAAGTAGAGATTTCAACAAAAAGAAAAGGCGGAGGTAAGAGAAAGAATGAAAAATAAACTAGTTGTAAACTTGTAGGATACTCAACATTAAAAAAAAATATGAAGTTGAGTAAACATCAAGAAACATTGAAGTAGCTGTCATATTATCATTGTGATATTTCTTTACTTTCTGTTTACAATGAGATTATTTTCCTTTGATCCGTAGGGGATGGTCCTAGTGAGTGAGAAGCTAAAGCCAACACCTTGCTATGAATTTGAAGCTGATATCTGCATCTTATACCACACTACCTCCGTCAGTCGGGGATACCAAGCTACTGTCCATATAGGAAACGTCTGCCAGAATGCTATTATATGTGACATGGACAAGGTAATATTTTAAGCCCTTCTTCTTCACTGAAAATGAAGTGCTATCAGGATAAAGTGTCAAAGTGTTGGGCACTGCAATAAAGTACCTTGTCATCTTGAAAATGTGCGCAAAGTTCCTTTATTAACGAAAAGGCGATTGATTATTGAAATGAATGATGCTTTAGCACATTACTGCTGGGAAGATGACATCTTGTATTTAAAAAAAAAGCTAGTATGAGTTTTTAACTTGGTTATAGTGATTTCCTCTTACTTATTTTATGTATTTATTGGTATATACATTCAAACATTAATATTGACCAGCAGTACATGTAGGAGGGGTCTTTTTACAAAGGAGTGAATTACAAAGCAAGTAATTAAAAACGTAATTACAGTATACAATGCTATAATGGTTGACTTATACAGATAAATAAAAGTCTACTAGCAAGAAAATATTTCACCCTAGGGAAGGTAATAGAGTGCTGGGATCGGACAGAACATTACTTGATAGATAATGTAGTCATTAAAACAAAAACAAACATGTTCCCCTAAATATGATATTTGAGGTTGTAACACCCCACCAATGATATCTTATTTCGTGAGAGCGCTTTTCTCATATATGGCTAATGGTTTATGTAGCTAATGGTTTAATCCACATCAAGCCCCCCCCCCCAAAAAAAAAAAAAAAATATATATATATATATATATATATATATATATATATAAATAAGTAAATAAAAAAATATATAAAGAGGATATCAACAGAGAAATGAATTATTTATTATATCTCCTCCAATGTAATAAATAAAACCAGTTTAAATATTTAGGCAGTAAAGTAATGCTTTTGACTAAAATTTGGGATTGATTTTTTTCACCTTCACTCTATAATATTTGATTGTTCACAGGAGTGTGTAAAAATCAACGAGCAGGCGCTGGTTAAGTTCCGCTTCGTCCGGCAGCCTGAGTACATCCGAGAGGGTGCAAGGATCCTCTTCAGGGAAGGAACTGCCAAAGGTCTTGGACAAGTCACCAAAGTCTTTTCTCTATCAGCTGTAGAAAGATAAAGAGTTTTTCTCAATGCAATCCATAGCTGTGAAGATTAGAAATAATCATGTTAATCATAAGCATGATGCATAATATGCCATTGATCAAGAATAATCAGTTATAATGTCTTGCAGCTTACGTGAGTATGAAAAGAAATGGTGTTTCATTCAGAGCAAAATGGACTTAAATTCACACTGCAATTCTTAGTAAGATGCAGTATATAGCCTATCTTTATTTTGGTCAGAATACGCTTGTAGAATGCATGTTATTGGGTAGTTTATTAAAGGTATATTTTTTCTTTTACTGGGTAAGTCACAAAACACATAATACTTACACCTCCCTTAAAAATCAATTGTCAAGAGGTGAGTATCATCGATTGTATGTAAGAATATTGTATCCCATGTTGCTGATATCATTTTTCAGTGGTATATTCTCAAACTTGGATTTTTAGCAATTCCCAATGTCCACTCCAAGTTTTAAGGAGAATCTGTAAGTCCCAAAATGTGAATTTTTTCCACTTTATTCCTAGTAACAGAGTGATAAGGAATGCAAAGTACAACTTTGTGGAACCAAGTCAAAGATCCTTCTAGTCAAACAGAGAATCCCAGTACTTCTTATCCATGGGGGCCTATCTATTTAAACAAAAAGCCTGAAATGAGTTTGAAGAACTGATATTTCTTCATTCATTTTCATTGTGTAGTAGGTACCTTACTTGGGCAAGTGTTGGTCCTGAAAAGGATTGGGTGGTCCTTTTCAGGACCAACACTTGCCCACGAAAGATACATGGTGTTTGCCTTCAATACGAATGGCTCATTGTCAGCCAATTGGCAGTAACAATGTACATTTATTTCTTTGGGGATTTTTGCAAATTCAGATTTAAGATAAATTTCAAAATTTGTGACACCTATCCCAAGTATTTTACTGATGACATTCATCTACTTCCAATGAAATGTTATCTTGCCTGTTGCAAATATTTTTTTAAGCTGTAGTCTTGTTGTTGTACCATCCTTGTAGTTTTAGCATTGTATATAGTTTTATGCATCTATTATATATTTTTACGGTACTGAATTTTAATGATTGTAAAGCATCTTTGTGGGTGACGATTACTTCAGCAACAATTGTACCTCAATGGTTTATAAAAAAAAAAGGTGTTTCATTGCAGTTGCACCCTTTACTAGTGCTCTAAGAGCGGGGCCTCGTTTCATAAAACTTGCTATTGATATCAGGATACAAGCTATGTTCTTCCACTACTTAAATTGTGTCATTTGAAATGGCTGAAGAAAAAGATTATCATGGAATTGGAGGATTTGTGATAAAAGGTACTGTTACAAGAGCAGTTATCTTTGGATCATTTGTTGCAAAATACTGGAAGCAGAATCATTGCTAAGCTTTATCTTCTGATCTGTTAAAAGCAAAATTTGTTCATTAATTGCTAATGCAAATTCAAATTCAAAATGTTCTCCCTGTCTTCTTTTTACCTATATGTGCTGTCACTGCTGTCTGTTTATAATGTAGATTATCTTATAGCTGTGTACATTTCCTTCCTAGATAGTCCTGTAAATAGTGTACAAAATAGAGTTCATTTTATAACTTTATGTAAATATTGGGAGCTCTCTATAAATTTGTGTGTGACATAGGCTTGCAGTGGCAAGACTGTATTGGTAGATCATACTTTCTGGTGGCATGTGTTTTTCAGTCAAATGAAGTTGAAAATTAGTTTGAGAGGGTAGACTAGCCAATGGTTGTTGTAAGACCTATGATACGCTCAACTTTCCAGCATCATCCGTTGCATGATGAATAAGTGTGTTGTTGGCTTATGGAAATTTATTTTATTTACATATCTCATTAACGGGTTTCACTTTAAATACTGCTGAATGTTTCTGCTGTATGTTGCTGAATTTTATTGCATCATATCTGAATACCCTGGTCAGACTGAAAAGTGCATGTCACACTTTATAAGAAGTATCCTCTACCACTCATATTTATTTGGTTGCCAATTTGAAGTTTGCATATCGAGCCAATGCCAAAAATGTCTTTTAACTGTTGATCAGTCATGCAATAGTCATCATTTACTGAGGAAATTAACTTGTGATTGTGTAGTTTGAGTATGTTTGTTCCACTAAGATCAGTAGCTTTCTGTGTTCTTGGAAAAGCATGGTTTATTTGTATAATAGTAGTGATATTAATAATGTAAAAAAAATAACAATGATAATAATTTTAGATTTTTCAAAAAGCGGGTCTTGGGAGAAAGAAAATTGTTTAATAAACTAATATGAATGGGGTGGGATTGAGGGCAACTTATTATGTACTTATTTCATTTTCCGTACATTTTAATAATAGTAATGTAAGGCATTTATAAGAGGCAAATTTTCTAGTTGACTAGATATTACCCCAGCTTTAGCCAACAGCTGCGTAGAGGCCCTTGGTGCATTAAAGAAATTAATCCTTACCTCATCTGGGTTGAGTATAGCATGATGTTAATCAGTTCCTTGCCCAAAGGAAATTACGCCATGGTTGGGATTCAGATTCATGACCCTCTGTTTTAAAGCCTTGAGTCAACCACTAGAGCTCAATGCTCCACTTTTTAACAAATTGTAAAGGTTTTAGTAAAGGTAATGGTGATAATAAGAGAACACTGTTATGAGTTCTTGGGTAATATGACATTCATGATGGTTATAAATACACATTTATAGAAATATGTGTATTTACCTTACTGTTTTCAGAGTCGTTATCCCACCACTTAACGTACCTACCAGACGATTTGGTTGACTTTATATTTTTTTTCAATTAGGAATTCATTTGAGTATTAGGAGAGTATATATTTTGTTACATCCATGTGTGCTTCAATACTTTTTTTTTTTATTGATTGTTGTTAGTGTGAATGTAACAGCTTTGGTTTATTTATTATTTTAACTTGTTGAGCTTGTTGCTTTGTTTTGTATCTTATCTCAATGACCTAGTTAGAGATTTTCCTCATGTTGTCTTTTCAATCATATTTTTGTCTTAACTTGCCAGGCTTCTTATCAGACAGGATTTTTTTTACATTTGAAGTCTGTCACCCATTTTAATGATAAATATTGATGTATGACATGATTAACATGCCAATATTACATGAACAATTCATACATATATCAATAACGCCGTGCACCTACATTAGGTCCATGTTTAGACTTTACTACTACCATTGTATGAATGCAGGCAAAAATAAAATGAGGGAAAAATAATTGATATTCATTAATAAAACCTGGAGTAATTTATGGCAATGTTTACAAGATGTGTTTAAGATTGAAATTACTCTAATCCATTTTCTGTGTAATTTAATGAATGTTGACAGAAATTTTCATTAATGTACATGTGATTTAGATTTCTAAAATGTCAATTATAATCCAGAAAATAATGTCATCTCCTTGTAGTTAATTAAAATGTTGTGGATATCTGTATTCGCCTTCTAATGAAACATGTAGATTTCACCTTATTTATATCCAAGTAATGTTCATAATTTATTATGAAAATAGTCAACTGTTTTATAAGAAGGCTTCAGTTGTAGTTATGGCTTTATGCTATGGCTCACTGAATGGTTTGTTAAATAATCATATGGTCTATTGTGAAAATTTAAAAAATAAAATGCTATAACTTCTGATGACAGAAGTTGGTATGTTGGATTTCTAAATGTTCAATATAATCAAATAATACAAAAGACAAATGTTAACAAGTTAGGATTAAACTTTTTAGAAAAATCATATTTGGGTTTTAAGTGCGATTTTTATTGTTTCCTTCTTAAATTGACAGTCCCTCCACTTGCTCTTTGCTGTTTGTATTTTCTCCCTCAAAGCCCTCCATCCCCTAGCTGTTCCTAATTTGTCTATCCCATGCATTGCAGTATAGATTCATATGCATTTGATCAGATTTTTCTTTTAATATTACGGTGTAAATTAAGGAAGAATAGAAAGAAAGGGATGGAGTAAGGAAGAAAGAATGAAAGAAGTAGTGAATCTAAGGGAGAGAGAAAGAGAAAAATAATGAGGGGGAGATAGAGAATAGGAGAGAGAGGGGGATGGGAGAGAGAAAAAATCAAAGGAAGGGAAGAAGTTGATAGAGGAAGATGGGGGAAAGAATGAAACAAAGTTACATGATGAAAATGAAAGATTTTTAAGTAAGAGAAGGAAAGAATAATTGATTATAAATGAATATCAATTTTAACTGGTCATCATGTCTATAGTGGTGAATTGAAAGATGGTGATACGGATTGAATGTACAAATAAGGAAGGGGGCAGCATACTTCTTCAAATTATATGAACTTGAAATGTTAAACCTATATGTAATTGTCCATAAAATTTTGCAAAAATACCCTTCTCGAGAGATAAATCTAAGAATTAAGGTAATGCATATGGAAATATATTACAAACCAGGCTATGACCGACCATACAAAATATAGCTTATATTTACAATGGTGGTTGCGATAACACTTAAAAATGATAGACATGGATGAAGAAAGTTCATTAAATGAAGGATAGGAAAGCTCAAAGAAAAATGTCAGAAAGAAAGAATTTAAAACAAAAATAAAAGTAGGAAATCTGAGAAGAGTAGAACAGTAAAGAATGATAATAATAAAATGGGAAAGATATTAAAAATGTGATCATATAGACTTATATAGACACAGGCCTAACATAGGAAAAGAGAAGGAACTTTGAGTAATGACCAAATATCATAGAGAAGACCAAGAATGGAAGAACGTACAGCTTATTGGTGAACTAGCTGAAAAAAAATAGGGGTATCGAAAAACGAAAGTTTACCTAATTATCTTTTTCTAACATAAATATATATATATAATATATATTTACTGAATGTAGTATTCACTCAAAATACAACTGACTATGATTGAAACGAAAGCAGAAGAACAGAGAAAGTGCCCAAAATTAACTTCGGGAAAGAGAGAAGAAAACTTCTTTATTGAATAAGATACAGTGTTACTGCATGGGATCGGTAAGATCAGAACTTAGAAAGTAGAGGGAAAGTCGAAAAGATGTAGAGAGAAAAGAAATAATAAGAGAAGAAAAAAACTTGGAAAAAATGAAACAATTAAAAAATGAAAAGAAGGTGGCGAAATGGAAGGGAAAGCGTATAAAAGAAGTTAGAATTAGAATAGAAAATAGAAGAAAAAGAAATAATCAAATAAATGAATACAGAAAGAAAGAGTTTAGAGAGTGAATGCAAGACAGAATGAAGAAGCCAACAACAAATGAAGAGGAAGGGGGGGGGGGGGGTTGAGAAAAAAAAAAGACTCGGACGGGGAGCTATAGCTATAGAATGAAAACAATAAGAATAGAATATCCGGAGAATATCCCCAGACATGCCAGAAGATATATCTCCAATCAATAAAAAAAGTTTTTATCACTTATTCACTTTGACAGCCAGACATTAGACTTTGCTTTATTAGCAGCGTGGCTTTACTAGTACTCTCTGGCATCTGCATCTGCCACCACTCTGAAGAGCGTTTTGTTATATGAAATATCAAATATGTGAACAAAAGGAGTTTTGTATTGTCCGCAAATTTATTGCAAGCGCACAAAAAGACCATTCATGTGCAGAGTTGATGCCAATTTGAAACAAATGTTTATAAAAGTTTGGTAATAATTTACAAGTGGAATTAAAGATTTTGGATACAAATTGCAAATAATTTATTCCTAAATATCTTAAGATATTCATCACCGACCAAACATTTATTTTCAGATCAAATAATTTGAATAAATAATTAGCAAGAAATCACAATATTGCAAAATGGCGGGGGATAACTCTTCGGATTGTTATTGTGGAGATATTCTCAAGCTACTTGATTTGGGTAAGAGACTTCATTTTATTTCAAAATTTTAACATTTTTATGTGTGAAAAAGTGTATTTTACCATTTCTTTACTGAAAAACGCGGAGATTTTATAAGGTATGTGAAAGCGAGGCCTGCAAGTGCAGAACGGTTAACGTGACAATGCATGTGTGAGAGAAAAATTGTAGTCCCAGATGTTGTAATCCACGTAAGTTGTTAGCAAGATTTTATACTGTCGTTGTTAAATGCAAATATGGCAATGCACTCTCTCTTCGATCTTCCTGGGCCAGGCCAGATACAGAAGCAGACCCAATAGGGCCCACTCATCCAATGTACAAGGTTATAAAGGCTTAGTACTGAGCTGTTGAAATGCCAATTAGACCTTCATAGCCAGCAAAATGTCGCCTTTGTCGGTCATCATTGTTTGGCTTTACTAAGCTTTTGGGAACCAATCTTCCATTCCAAGACCAAGTTCCAAACAGACACGCCAGACAAACCAAATATTGACCCAACAATGATTTAAATAATAAAACGTTGCTGTTGAGGCTTAAGTCAAAATTACACTCTTAACTTTTAGTTTTAGTCAGTGCACAGGCATGATGACAGGCCACAGTCACCCAAGGGTTCATTACATGCCGCCGCGCACAGAAAAATCAAGCCATAGAAGTCGTGTGTTGTGGACCCAAGAAGTGAGATCCCAGCACGCGCGACCCACTAGTTAGAAATCCACTGCCAAACGCGGTTCGTGGTGCGAGGTTAGTATACTAATACTAACCTCGCAATACGTGTGAGTATACTAATACTAACCTCGCAATACGTGTGAGTGGGCCACAGTTGGCAGCCACATCAATTTTACGAGTTCGTCCCTCACGAGGTTTCCGGTAGTGCTGGTCGATATTTGATTCAATTTAATATCGCTTGCAAGCAATGGCCAAAGCAAAGTATCATCTATGTCATGATGCATTGCCAGAGTCACCAGAAATGAAATTATTGCTTAATATTTTACCTGAAAGAGGATATTCTTGGCTTTAAAATGAAACATGACTCACTAGTGGTTCCTGACCCTCATTACAAAGAGAAAAACATTTGGTGGACACCACTGTATGGTAAGGTCACATCTCCAAGTCTGCGCGGTTCCCCTTGTCTGTACATGCGTATCTACGCGATTTCAGTAAAGGAAGATGCACAACGACCACTTTCTTATACATAGAAAGATATTTAAAAATGTGACTCAAAATGGTGGAAAATGTATTACTTTTGGGCATTCCATGTGACGGAATCAAAATGCAGCCTTTGTTGTCAAAATCCCTGAATCATGTGTAAAGTGAAAGGGTGCGCAGAAATGGGGCACCATTTTTTTCAGTCTGAAAATTACTGGCCAATGTTTTTTCCAAGAAAATTATATATTCAAATTCATTTATTTCACATCTCTAAAAAACATACAAGATAAAATACATCGAAATCAAAATTTCTTATGATATTTTTGGCATACTGTACCTATAAGAATATAAGGAAAATTATCAACAGAATTTTTTGTGAAATTAAAAGAGATTCAAGTTCAATCTTAACGTAAATAGTTAGGTGTGCAGACATGGGGCCCTCCTTCATACCACAGGATGTTACTCTTCAGAGAAGAGGGAGAAAAGTTGACAAGTCTATTGAAGCCCACTTACTCAGACACTATTGTACAATGTGGTTAAAAGTAGTGCTGTTGTCGGGAACAAAAATCCATGTCGACATATCGCTTAAAAATTAATCCCGACATCGACAACGTCGACATGAAAAAGGGACTGTAATTTAGCCTACGCTCCCTAACATAAAAAAAAATCATTCGATCGTGGAACATAACACTCTCAATCAAATGTATTCACCTTGACACGAGTGATATCCCCACACTAGATCTAGATCTATATAATACAGGCTCAGTTCAGGAAACATTTTCACTAAGCTAGAGTGAATTCACTTCCAAAATCACCGATTAATCCGCATTTTTTTCTGGAGAATCAAGTTTTTTTTACCACTATCCGGTCTCGAAAGCATTGCGCAATAACACTCGGAGCCAATTTGAGAATCACCAATTACAACAGTGATCATTGCGTATTATACGCTGGTACACATGTGCTGCAAACGCAAGCTCCTCAAATTGACAAAAAAACAATGAAAATCGACCGATCATTTCAGTATCACTTCCGCGGCGATCCGTGCAACGATCTCCAAACGAAGGAAGGGAAGTTTTCTGTGACTTCGTGATATGAAGTAAGCGCTCAATTGCAGCGGTCACAACTTTGACAAAAACACAGGTTCGCTGCTGCTCACATTTATGTGAAAAGTATTGCATTGAGGAGCAACGTATTATCAAGCACGGTGAATAGCGATGGGTACATATTTCCGTGGATGGGTACGGTGAATGCTACTACGCTACGCTCGCTATAGCGCTAGATACAGATCTAGAGCGATCGTCGGGATCGAGGGTGGCTCGATCGGGCATGCCGGCCCCGCACTGACGTATTACTGTGGATAAATGCTTCCAACTTTTCAGCTAAGCTTAACACTCGTGACTTTAAGCTAGACCCTTTTTTATTTTATGTTTACATGTCGATGTGGGTGCGTGCATGTCGACATGTCGGAAACATTGAAAAGCCTTTGTATGTCGACATCAATGTCGATATGAGGCCTATCGACAACAGCACTAGAGGATTAGAACTCTTTCAAATATCCTGGAAGGAGTTGTTAAATGAGCTCCAAATTTGTCTCACTAATTAGGCACATCCTATTTATTACCAAGAAATGTCGATGGAAGGTCTTATCCATTTTTTAAATTTATTCAAGTTCAAGATAGGGGGAATAGGAATACTTTGGTTTTCAGGAAGAACAAATAGCAAAATCTTTAAAGACACAAAATGTGTCTACATGTAATTAAAACTGTCAGAACAATCATCCGGGTTAGTTTATTACATCCATTTTTGTATAGTTCAGAGAAAACAGTATATTCTTTGAAGAAATACTAAAAACTGAAATTGACCATTTTACCCAACCACTCTTATTGTCCTGTAAATAACACGTTGCGACTTTTTGTGGGCTTTGCAATTGCCATGCCTCATCACATATTTGTTCATTATGAGCTGCAATTCTATTAGAGTAGGGAAGGGGAAAATTAAAGTTATATATTGATCTGTGCTTTATATCAATGAAAAGAGGGAATTTGGGTACCATCTTACAAGGTTCTGAGTTGTTTAAAAACAATACAGAGCTGCATAAAATTTTGTCTTGCCTGCATAGAGACTATATACATGTAGGCACCGCTTTTCCAATGACGGCAGTGTCAACATCAAATCTTAACCTAAGGTGAAGTTTTTTTAATGACATAACTTAGAATATTTATGGACCTGGATCATGAAACTTGGACATAAGGGTAATCAAGTATTACTGACTACCCTCCCTGAGTTTCAGGTCACATGACCAAGGTAAAAGGTCATTTAGGGTCAATGAACTTAGACCATGTTGCGTATATTTGTTGAATTGAAAGTTTATGGAGCTAGTTCATAAGACTTGGACATAAGAGTAATCAAATATCACTGAACATTCCGTGTGAGTTTCCAGTCACATTACAAAGGTTAAAGGTCATTTAAGGTCAATGTTTGGGGTAATTGTTGAGTTGCCATCATAACTTTGATAGTTTATGTATCTAGTTCATGAAATGTTGACATATGGGTAGTCAAGTATCATTGCTCATCTTGAACTAGTCTTCGGTCATTTCATCAAGGTCAAATGACTTCAAGCCAGGGTCAAATGTCATTTATGGTCAATGAACATAGTTCTTATATATATATTATTATACGAATTGTGTTTTTTTTGTGTGTGAATTATTTAATCAAAGTCAGCACTGCTGCTATTTAATCGCGTAATGCAGGCGAGACTGCCAGTGGCACTCTACTTGTTGGTCAATAAATAGTGAATGAATTTTCATAATCAATAACATGTTGTTAATATTGTGTTACTGCTATATATCAACATGATCGTTTCAATTCAATTTATTAATAATTCATAAAATGCAAAGCAGATATATTATACAATAAAATCTGTATGGGAATCACAAAAGCCTATGGCTTGCTAAACAGTGATCCCCTTACACACAAAATATACATAATGACATGGTAAATCAAGAACTTAAATGAACAATCAAATCTACAATAGGTCAATTACAACCAGAGTTTGTGCACAGTTTAATTGCTTTCTTTTGCAAACAAATAACCGATTACTGTTTTTTTTTATTATTACCTGAATAAACTATTCCACAATAATTTAAATGCGGCAAGATAAAGGCATTGT
This sequence comes from Lytechinus pictus, assembly GCF_037042905.1. NCBI lineage: Eukaryota > Metazoa > Echinodermata > Echinoidea > Temnopleuroida > Toxopneustidae > Lytechinus > Lytechinus pictus. The sequence goes on from NC_087251.1 coordinate 27,877,625, forward strand.
ATAACATGAATAAGGTTTTTAAAGGTATAAAATGTCAAATTTTGCTCATAACACCTACGGTACATGTATGTACATACCTATTTTCGAATAGATATTATTAAGATTATCTTTTTTTGGGAAGGGGGGCACAACAATAGATGTCCCCCCCCCCCAAAAAAAAAAAGATAAACCTCTGTGCTAATGCCCATGTTGTTGAGTGTTTGATACTTGTAACGAGTTTCGTGCTCGGCTTCTTTTTGTCTCTCGCAAGGGAATGTACAATCTAGCCAGCTTCCGGGGCAAACTGGGGGTCTTGCCTGTGGCACGTGCCGGTCATATAACATGAATGAACATGTGACATCTTGTGCTGAAATACCAAATTTGGACATGGAGCAGATTGTATACAAAGAATTTTGTGTGTGATGAATGAATACAATTAAATTTGCCACTCTCCACCCAGATTAAGTGTTGTTATTTGGTGCATGTACCTGGTAGGAAGGAATTACTGCTGGAGCACCTGATCAGGGTAGCTGTACTAATGTCGGGGTAATAGTATGCAGTGCTTACAAATATTTTATTAGGCACTACCTGGTACATAAATGTTGCATAAAATAAATGATTAAATTTGCGATCCCTTTTTGTTTTGGGGATCACATTGCTGAAAAATGTGACAAGACAACACCTTACGTATAAAGGTAAACTAGTTGTGATGTGACAAACAGACAAATTTTCACTTGTTAGAGCCTTTAAATCCCCAAACATACTATAGTAGTCAGCATAGATCTGCAGTTCAGGAAGATCAGTCGTTTATTTTTCCATTAAATTTTTAATGTAGCCTACATGTACATGTACATTTATCCCATCTCATACCGCATACATGTATTTACACATACATGTATGTTGGATGGGGGGTCGGGCGTCCGGACACTTTATATTTTTGAAGCCTTTTTTTTGTCTTTGGATTACACTAAAAATATGAATTCAATAGTTGTAATCATCTTCTATCTTGTTCTCTATAATATTTCCTAACATTTTGTACTAAAAATTGATGAAACTTCACTTGTAAATTTTTCCAAATGACTTTCTAAAATTGATCGTCCAGGCACACAACCTGTCCGGACACAACAACCCACTATCATGGAAATATCTGAAATCGTCATGATTGTATTTTTGTTTTTTCTTTGCTTTAGATTTCCCTTAACATTTTCTTTTGACATTTTATTGGCTCAGGGCAACAGGCCAGTGGTAGTGCTGAGTTATTTTCCCCTTGACCTGTTTTATTTTTGTCTCGCCTGCATAACAGAAGCGAAACATAGGCGCTACATTTCCAAAGGCGGTCATAAACACGGAGTCTTTACCAAGGTTAAGTTTTGGAATATAGTTCTACATGTAAGGGCTTATTTCATAAAACTTGGACAACAGGATAATCAGGTTGCTGGTATTTGTTTCAGGTCACATGATCAAGGACAAAAGCCGTTAAGGTTCATGTCAAAGGTTTGATGAAATTCCATTAAAAAATATTAGTTCTGGATATCAAAAGATTTAAATTCAATTTGTAATGTCATACATGTATGCAAGCATAAATGCCATTAATGGCTTGAGATGCCTAAAATATTTTTTCTTTATCATAGAAGTGGGTTTCAAATGATGCATCTAATGGTAAAATGAATGCATTTGTGAGTAAAATATTTTGTTGAGAAACTTGCAATTTTAATTTGAAAGGGGTAGCTTTCATGGGATTTCCAATGGGCTGCTCACATGTAATTTATGGAAAAAAAAACTGTTCATGACCACCACTTGATCAGGGCCTTATAACATAAATCTTTGTGATTGATTGTTAGGTGCCATTTTACAATTGATTGCATTGACCACAACATGAAGTCAGTCGCTAAAATCAATAGTATGATCCGCCACTGAGCTTTATGTACAGTGTTCTGGGCTCCTGAAGTCTGATTTGTGTCACCTTGAAATGCTTGACTCATACATGAATAATTTGTACATTACAGTCAGTCCGCAAGCCCTGAAAAAGTAGCTTCTTTTATCCAAGTGATATTCATGACAAGAGGGTTTTTGCATAGTTAATGAGCTTGGTGCGAACCAAAACACCTCTTTTTATTCGGCCATTGCTGCTCTAAATATTGACCAAATTTCATGTTTTTGGTATCTTTGTAAAGAAGAAGAATCATTCTTTTAGGTCATGTGTTTGGATTTTTAAAAGAATGTTGTAATATAGGAAAAACTTTTGATCTAAAACATGAAACAAAATATTTTTTTTCATGCAACAAAAGTTGTTGTTTTCACACTTAATTTCTGTTTAGGCACAAATGATTTTTAAATCATGATAAAGCTGAAGATCTAAGCTTTAATATGATATAATTTTTATAAGAAGATGTATTTTAGATGGGTCAGCAGCCAGCTTTTCATAGGCCAAGTACATTTTGCAGCTCAAAAACAAGAATACTGCGCTCTGATTGGTCATAGACCACACACCCACGCAAATTCCAATGTTCCCCACACTGGGCCTCTGCAAGGTCACACTCACCATGTGGTAATCTCTTCAAATTACCCGCGCCTGTTTGTTTTGAAAACAGTATTCAGCCAATCAGAACTCTGGATTTTATGTTACTCAGAAATTTCAGAAATCTCGTCTTGCATCTTGATGGATATAACTGGCTGCTGACCCATCTAAAAGATGCCACATATCAAGAGTGACATTGTAAGAAAGTATAGAGTTTGAGCTTTCTGATGATATAAATAATGTTGGTGCCTAAAACACAAAATGTTGCACAATTTGCAAGTGAAAACAGAGGAAGAAAATTCTGTTTGATGCATCTTTTCAGGTAAAAAATTCACTTATTTATCAAAATATTTCATTCAAAAGAAATGACCAATATAAAAGGGTAACATTTACTCTTGCCCATGGTACAAAAATAATCAATATTACTCAAGGAGAAAGTGGTTAAATTCTTTGAGAAAGAAAGTCTCACAATTCACGAGATTTTGCAGGGACATGAATTCAGCCACGAGAGGACTTGGATAAATCTTGCTCATTTGCTCATTAACACAGGGGCTTGCGGACTGACTGATTACACCTAAATTTGCCCCCTCTGCTAGTTCACCAGACACAATCCCAATTGAATATCCCAGATGCATGCAGGAGTAATATAATTTCTTTAGCTAGTACCATACATAAAGACCAGCAGCCCTGATTATTATCTCATCATCTCCTGTGTGTATTTTATCCCACATTGGCGTATGTAAAAAGCCATCTATTCATGCACACACAGACACTCAACCCTTGTCACCTTTCGAAAGCACAGGGGGTACCCAATTCCATTCATAAAATTTTGTATTGAACAAGTATGTACTTTGTAATGTATCATGAAGTGTGTGTACACAAATGTGTATTCTTGAATGCACAGATATAGATGCAGTGCTTTGGAATAATCTGTGTATGATTTCTTCAGCAACATACACCAGACAAAAATATGATGAATGCTTTCTACCTCCAATTCCTCGATAATGCAATCCATGTTGTTATCATACCACTGCTGTTTTGTCTCAAGTGCATCAAATTAAACCAAACATTTAACAAAATATTTGTTTGTTCTCTTTCACTCAAATTGTATCAGACATGTTGGCCTAATAGTTTTTAGTACTGACTTTAATGTGGGGTTTTGTTCATGAACTTTGAATAATGAATGTATATGCACAGGTATGAAAGAGACTTCGGTCCTCCTGGAAATTGTTGCAACCCCAGAGGAAAAACTTTAGATTTCAGATAACCCAACCCAATTAAAGTAAATCTACATTACATGTATGATGTAGGCCTACATGTACTGTTCCCAGGTTGAACGCAGTCTGAAACTGAAGGCTTCTTGTACAAAGTGTATATCTATAGGCATATATGTAGGCCTCTTATAAATTATGCATGTATCACTCTATACCATACAAAAACATGGCAGGACTTTTTTTTTCTGACACAAATGATGTATGTTAATTGTTTTTATATAAATTTCAAGATCATCATCATTATCATCATCGTCACCGTTGCCATTATCATCGTCACCATTGTCATTATCATCATCAGTGTCATCAATATCTATTATCACCCTAATTCATAATCTTCTTTATCATCATTGTTGAGCTTCTTCTTTATCTTTTTTTACTTTTTACTTTATCTGCAGGCACTCATGAAAAGATTGAATTGCAAAAAGAACATGTATGGATTCTGTACAACTACACACAAGCCTTTCTCCACAGGTAAATATAAAATTTATTACTTTTTTGTATTTGTTTATAGAATACATTTAGGGACTAAGCCTTTTATAAATAACTTTCTTATTAACTGTGTTTCATTTCTCTGAGAGGTGTGATTGATTGAAATCAGAATGCAATTTTTCATTAGCAATGGCTGGCTTAATAAGGTATCATGTATATCGGTGCATGAGGGATGCCTGTAGAAGTTACAGAATAAACCCGTATGCAATAAAAAAAAGTCTCTTTTGACGTGGGAATTTATGATTAGGCCTATATTTTCAGTATTGAACAAAATACAAATATATTCAGGCTTTGAGAAAGTATAGTATACAAATATACCAGGCTTTGAGTAAGTATAGCAGGAATTATTTATCCGAGGTTGGACTGGCATTACTATTGATTGATTTTGCCAGTACAACCGAGGATGAATAATTTATCTCTATACTTTCGAAATAAAGGCCTGGTATATTTGTTTTATATCCTACTTTCACACCTAGCGGATTACAATATCAGTTACACCATATGTGTATTTATATTTTTTCATATACATTTCTTTTTTGGATATATTTATATACATATCACTTATAGATACATATTTACACTTACCTTCTTCTCTTAGTTTGTTTAATGCTTTATCTGTCTTTTGCACATTATCAGTTGTTCCCCATTCTTTTCCTTTTTCCCCCACTCTTATGCACCAGTTTATTATGCCTTTCTTTGTAACCTGTTTGACCCACCTCTCACTAATTCTCTAGTTATTCATCCCTCTATCACTGTTTTGTTCCAGATCCTGTTTGATGTTGCCTGCCTCATTATCTTAATCCCTCTTGGCCTTACTTACACTAACTTCCCTTTTACCCTTTTTACACACGCTAAAATTTCCTTAACCCCGTACTATAGGTGGGGCTAAATTGCCATTTAGCCCCACCTATAGTACGGGGTTAAGCTTAGCCCACTTTCTTTTTACACAGCATTTTTGCAAAGTGGGCTAACCCCACCTTTAGTACGGGATTATTTGGCCCTGCAAAAAAGCAGGGTTATCCCAGCAATTGTGGTGCTAAGAGCGATAGTACGGGGTTAAGATCGCTAGTGTAAAACGAAAGTTGGCTAAGCTTAACCCCGTACTATAGGTGGGGCTAAATGGCAATTTAGCCGCGGCGGCGCTGACTGACCTACTTTTCCTGAAGTGCTTAGCTATGCGCTCAGTGCGCGGAACGCGTATTAGTGCTTGCGCCATCATGATCTGTGGCGTCAATGATGGAATAGTCGACTATTCCATCATTGACGTCACGGAATAGCACATTTTCTTCGGTGGGCGTTTCATTTTCGACATCATCACAAAATAGTGAGAATATGTTTGGTCACATGATGCTATTTAAACCAATCAGCGTACATGATTTAATTTATGTAGGATATAATGGGAATTATTTATCCAAAGGAGTTCTGGCAGTTACTTTTCAGTCCAACTGAGGATTAATCATTCCCATTATGCTTTCAAAGGAAATGCCAAATATATTTGTTTTATATCCTACTTCTAATAAATTAGAACCAAAATCTATGCGCTGAGCTTGTAGAGTTCGGTTACTTGCGTTGAATGACCTACTTTTCACTAAGCCACCGTGCTCAGCCGAATGCGAATTAGTGCCTGCGCCGACGCATCTCTGGACTTGCCTTGGAGAGACGGCTCGCTGACTGGTGTGTCCGAGCGATTAGCTGAATATCCAGTTTTCTTAAACAATGACGACAGGATATTGGTATTGCGAAAAATGTATTAAGGTCTGATATCATGCAACATCATAGAATATATTTGGTCACATGATGCTGTTTGAACCAATCACTATACAGGATTTAATCTTTGTAGGATATAAAAGCTACTATGTATCTTCTAAGACCTTGGCATTGTGTAATCCAAGCTGAAGTACATGAGGGAAGTTGCAAATTGGGTTAGAGGTTCAAATCTTGGGGGAGAATTCACAAAGACTAACGATTTGCCATTATGGTAACACCATGGAAACCTTGATTTTGATTGGCTACTAAGCCTGGTTACCATGATTGCAAGTCCTATATTCGAATTGGCCCAGGTCAAGTTTTTTTAATGGTGATGTTAAACGGTCAGTCTCAAACATACATGTATGTAGTCATATCTGATTCATGCACATCTGTATAAAATCTTGGTTACATTTGCATACTCACACAGGCCTCTACAAAAAAAAATTCATCACTTGCCCTGTCGGGCAAGTGATAAAAAAATTTGCTAGCCCGATAGAAAAAACTGCTTGCCCGATTTTTTTTCAAAAATTCTTTTGCTCTTAATTATTCTTTTCTGTCCTGGCTGAACTTGATTTACTGGCGCTGCCCTTGGCATTTCTTTTTCTTGACTCTTGTTCAAGTTGTTCTGGCCGCCGATCATGACGACAAAAGTCGCCTATTTTAGTCTGACGACTCATTGTTTATTTGGTTTGAAGTTGAAGCCGAGCCCTGGCCAGGGTGACCAGATTTCACAAAATGAAATACAGGATAATCGACAAAAAAAAAGATCAAGAAAGAAGGCTACACAGCGTTAGACTTGTGAAAAAAGTACAGAATTGGAAGGGAGGGTGAACGAAAGAATGAAGGAGAGAAAGAAAAGAGATGAATTGAGAAGAAAGAAAGAAAAAATGAAGAGGAAAATGAAGGAAATAATAAAAATATAAGAAAGTTCTAATAAAAGAAGGATGAAAGAATAAAAATAGATAAAAAGGTTTCTGTCATTCTTTGAATTGAATATAGAAAGAAAAAAAAAGAAAAGGGAAGATGAATAAATGTGTGAAAGTAAAAACAAAGAAGAGAAAGACAAAAAGAAAGTAAGAAAAAAGGAGGAGGAAAGAAAGAAGGAAGGAAAGAAAATTTTCCTTCATTCTTGGAAAGAAAGAAGAAAACAGGAAGGAAGGAAGAAAGAAAGTATAAGGGAAAAGAATAAGGACAAAATGAAATAAATAATGAAAGAAAGAAAGGAGGAAAGAATGAAGGGAGGCCAGAATGAAAAAAAAGAAAATAATGGAAGGAGAGATAGAACGAAAATAAAAACGAGTGGAAGGGAGAAGGAATGAAGGAAATAAAAAAAAGGAAATGTAATAAAGAAGGCAAGTAAGAGAAAGAAGGAAAGAAAGAAAATGAACAGAGAGAGAGAGAGAAAGGATCAGGAAATAAAAATAGATATGTAACAAAAAAGGGCAAGAAGGAAAGATAGAAGGATAGAAAAGAAAGAAAGAGGAAAAAGTTCAATCTTCAAGCAAATAAAAACAATCCAATCATATAACAAAAATCCTAATGATATTTGGTGTTTCTTTTATATATTTTTAAAATAAAATAAAAACTAAAATGTTTTAGAAATGAATAAAATATGGGACGCTGGTCCTGGCCGAGTCAGTCCGAAGCTTGCATGCATTCAGCGCGATCTAGCTCGAGACTCGGCTGGCTCGATCGCGATCGCTCGTGTACGTCCGTACATGTACATGCGCTCAGAGGGCGAGAGAGGGGTTTCCCCAGCTAGCTCCTTCGTCGATTAGTAGCGCATGCGCACATTGTAGTTTATAAAGTAAGATGGCAGCCTCCATCGAACGGGACCGCTCGCGATATATTGTCGCCTTTTGTCGGTAAATTGGCGCTGATTTGACATGTTTCCACTGTTTTTTGACTGGTATGACATTGTATGAGAGATAATTGGCCGATAATTGCAATTTATCAAAAATTATTAAACTTTACTGTCAATTATCTTGTTCATTTTCAAAACAACCACTTGCCCGATCGGGCAATTGACTTTGAGAAATGCTTGCCCGCACGTCATTTTCACTTGCCCCGGGCAAGCGGGTTTGTCGCGCCCTGCTCACACACACATACACATGGGGAAAGTGTGTATAGATTTTTTGTACAAAATGAAATTTGATTTTATAGCTTTGCATAAAAAAATTATTTAGCCATATGATACATGATTACATTGTCTTGAATGGGTTAATTTGGCTGGCCTGTTAAGTTAGCATCGCTAAGCAGGCATTCAAACGAAAATCCCTTATTATACAGATTCAAGAAGTGACATCATTAGAACACCATCATACCCCCTGTTTTAGTCATAATTCACAGAAACTCGCAGAAACTTCAATGGAAAGAGCTGTATATGCTCTTTATTTGCAAAAAGGAGTTAAATCAACTTTTTATTTTGAGAGAAAAATGTATTTGATTGTATCAAGTTTTGCACAGGCATCTACTGTATGGACAAATGAATGCAGTTTTGTTTTTCTAATCGGTCTTGGAGAGCTATGCCTACTGCAGGCCTTCAATTTCATTATTTTTAGGGCAAGGCCACTTTTCCAAAGGGCACAATTCTATATTACAACACAAATGGGAAAATCAAAAGGGCACGAATGTCCAAAGCCTATGAGATGGGTATCAATTGGTGGTTACAACCCGCCTCGAAGTTTGTCAGTTCCAGGTATTTCCTGATCGGGAAATTTGCCCTGATCAGAAAATACAAGGTAATTTTGGCAGTGTGAAAGAAAATTACATGTAATATCCCCGATAGAAAATACCCGCTAGGTAGTAGGTACTTGTTTAAAATACAAGTTTCGCTGGGATTTTTCCAAGGTTGCAGGTATTTTGGCAGTGTGAAAGCAAATTACTGGAACTTTCTTAGTTGGGCGCGGGTGCCGTGGGTTGCTACTGAGCTAGTGATTTTGAATCTCACGCCTTGTCTGCTTATAAGACCATAGTGCGCATGCTCAAAACTTCAGGAATTTTCGGGGCAGTGTGAATGCAGGAATAATTATCGAGTATTTTTCAGCCTGAAAACAGTTCTCCTAATGTAACAGGGATTTTGTGATTGAGGTGGTTTGAAAACACCTAATGCCATTCAATAGGCCATCCACAGCCATGGATTTTGATGACCTTTGATTAATCAATCCATGCCTTGCTACTGAAAGAATTCCTTGGAAATGGTACGGTATTATACTCTATACTATTATGGAGACATGAATTTCCTATCGTAAATATCCATATTACAGGCCACAAAATAGTCTATTAAACTAAGCCAATTCCTGTCATGCATTAAGCCCCCATCACACTTATTCGGAATCAGCAGGAATCAAGCAGAAGCTGGAAAGAAAAAATATTCAAAAAATCTAGAAATTTTTGGGAGGAACTTATGAATTCACCAAACTGGAGTTGAAATTCAGCAAATTGTCCAGGTGTATCATACACTAGTCAAAATGAACTGCAATGGAGTCAGATTGATAATTCGTGCTACATTCTTGGACATTCTAGGCGCATTCTAAATATCCTGACTGCATTCTGAGTGCATTCAAAATATTTTTGTCATTTCTTTTGGCCGTCCCGAAGGTTTTGGTCATGTTCAAAACATTCGAGGGATATTTTCGAACGGTGTTTGAAGTAGATTTAAATGACCAACTGGTGGTCAAACAATAGTACTTTCATTCAGGCCAATTCTGCTTGATTCGGAATAAGTGTGATGGGAGCTTTAAGGTTTGTAAACTTAAGGTATGATCCTGGCAAAAATTTTCTAACTACTTTTAAGTAGGAAGCTGTTTTCACTGACAAACTTGCTTTCAGCAAATGATCAGATACAAGGATTTCAGTAGCTTATAACAAAGCTGAAACAAACACACGGAATAATTTTCAGGAGCCTCATGTAAACATGACCGAACAGTGATCAGGGGAATGAGGGGATGTTCTTGGAGCTTGATGTTGTCTGTTAGCTTCTATGAAAAATTTGGTTACATCTAATCAGATGTAAGAATTTCAGTAGCTTGCAACAGCTGTTGATGAAAGAACAAAATGATGGATAAATCGATGTCTTTGTAAGAACACGAGTTCCCCTTATATCAACAATCCATATTCTTCAAAAGTGGATCTAGCGCCTATTGGTAAGTAGCTCCGAGAGCAAGATGCAGTATCATACAGGATTAGGGGGGAAAAAGTGTCGGGAGCTTATTAGCTTGCATCATCATTAGCACAGTGCAGACACGGAGCATTAGAAGGGGCTTTCCTGCAAAACAACATATCCGTCGATGCCTGGAATGGCATTTATTTCGTTAGAAAAATTGACTTCCTGCCAGTAACTTTGATTTCCTGTCTGGTTCCTGGTGCATTTGTACTTACGTAGTTTTATGATTTTTTATTTAGACCAAATATTTTTACACACAGAACGATAAGGATACATAACAAACTTGAACATGACATTGGTCTGTGAAAAAAGAAGAGCTCACCTACAATGAATAACATTTAAGGAGTGTACACATTAGTTTTCCTAGATTTCGAAGGGGAATCAAATATCTAGAAATAAAATATTAAATACAATATAAAAACATTGAGGAATTTTGCCTCAGGAAAGCTGAAAAAAAAATTATTCATGATTTTTTAAAAGCTGTTACAGACAATCTAATTTGCAATCAACATTGTTTTTCTTTTCAAAGCGTACTATTACATGTAGGTCTACAGTTTTACTGATTTATTTTAATGATCGTTTTTTTAAATTTCATAAGAAGGTCATTTTCATCTGTATAATATTATGTAGTTGTGGTAGGTCAGTGGTATAGTGTGAACGTTTTGTAAATAAAGCAGTGTTATTCTAAGTCTGAAACTGAAATGGATTGGGGAAAATGGATACATCCTATTTAGCCTTGAACTTGTTGTGTTTCTGGGTCTAGAGGCCTGGCTGAGACATTCAGCAGGGTGCTAATTTCATTAGCCAAAGACGATCAAGAGATCCGTAAAGAGACAATGAGGAAGTATGTAATTGTGTCACCTACTGCTCTAACTGTTTGATTCCATTATATGTGCATCATGATGAATAATCCAAAACATCCAGAAGATGAATTAGGATGGAGGGAGTGGAAGAGAGAGAGAGAGAGCTACATATATCGATAATAAGAGAGACAGAGAGGGAGGGGGGTGAAGACGGAGGCCAGAGCGTATTGTAGAGTAGAGAGAAGGAAGCAGGGGGGTATGAAGAAGGGCAGAAGAGAAACAAGTGGTGGTGTGAGGGGTGTAGAAATTAGTGTGACATATTTTTATAAAAGTCTCATTGAAATGAGGCAAGTTGAAGAATGCCGTTAGTCAAGAATATTCTCTTTATCAGGACCATTAATTTTTAAAAGGACATGAAGCACGACTCATGTTTCTTATTTTTAAACTGTCAATCAAATTTGCATAGAGTTCAAGAATCAGTCAGTCTAATAAACACACAAGATATGGGTGAAGATTTTATTAAGTCATTAAAGGTCACCGAAACAGGACTCCATGTAGTTGTAAAGCACTTAAAAGTATTTTCGGACCAGACTCACTTGAAAACTTGAAATACCTGATATTTTGTGAGTGTGAAAACTACCCTGATGTACCTCAATCAGAAAATGGCAGGTATTGTTGCCAGTGTGGAAGCAAATTACTTGTAAATACCCCTGAAAATATTCCCTGTTAATTGGTAGTTTTCAAAATTACCACAACTTTGTAGTTCATGAGTATTTACACAGAATTTCTATCCCATCACAGTGAGGGCACTTGGGTTGCTGGCTGGCAAAAGAGCATTTCTATTTTTATGAAAGGACTTGTTGGGTGTATATATATATCTGATGTATTCTATAGCCTTGATTGCTAATCAGGCCGTACTTGTACTTGCTCAACTTCAAGACTTTACCGTGGAAGAGTCTAGTTTTTTGGTTTGGTATGAATGCCGACAAAAAGTATGGAGTATTTTGAGGCATGAACATATATTTTCTGTGATTTTACGTCTTCCCTGTTCCTGTTACTGGTCCCTGTAATTGTATCGTTTATCAAATTTTATCATTTCCTTTTCAGGCAATGCAATTGTGTCTTCAAGGAATATAAGAACTTTGAGCAGCTGAATAGCTTGGTTCAGCTCGTCCTCCGACTTGCAATTAATATCATCTCTTCGTGGCACCAATCAAGGGAGAACGATGAAGAAGAGCGGAGAAAAGGAAAAGAAGACAAGACAGAGGATCCAGGAAAGGAGGTTAGCGAGACTGACCCTGGAGCGTCCTGCAAAGAGGACGACACAGAACTGCCTATTGCAGAGGACACTGTCAAAGACAAGTGTGATGATAGTGTGAAAGACAAAGAAAAGAGCAGTGATGGAACAACTGAAGATGGAAAAACTGGTGATGTGAAAAAGAAGGAGGAGGAGGAAAGGAAAGATGGAAATGAAGAGGGCATGGAGGAAGAGAAGGGTGTTAACACCACTGAGGATGGGGATGATGTTCCAAGGGATGGTGAGAAGAAGGCGTCCAGGTGTAGAACACCGGAGGAGAGCAATCGTCGGGCGGAAGATGAGGATTGGACGCAGGAGGAGAAGGAGAGGTTATTGCATCTTGTTGCCAAAGTTTTTCACATGACCTTCCCATTGTATTCAGCACATAAACAGTACTACCATGGTGTCACAGATGTAAGTATTATACTTTGTACAATGCTATCAGAAAATCCCTACCAATGACCTATCTACCCAGTTAGGGGTGTGCAGTTGTATCATAGATAAATGCAATATTGGTTCATGACAGTAGAAAGTTGAACAAGTGTATTTAAGATCATAATATTTTGGCAAATACAAATAATCGATTGTAATCAATACTCATACAACAAGTAAACATAGAATGATATTTTTTAAGAAAAGTGATAAAAAGTTTCATATCTCTTTCCGTTTAACAGGAGCTGTCACCACAAGAATCAGAAGCACTGGGAAACTACTGTGACACAAATGTAAGTTATGTTATCGTCTAAGGGAGTGTTGCAAGGAAATGACCTGTTATCAGTGGCGAAAATTGGATGCAAATTATAGAACAAATTTAAGTTGAGTGAATGAATTCAATCCTTTATGGCAATTAGCAGAGCTGTGAGTGTTTCACAAACGTTGACTGAATTGCACTAAAATCCCAAGTTGTGTGAGGTATATAATGCATCAATACATTGGTCAGATCCCGCTCATATGTACATGTATGCTGTCCTTTATTCAAAGATGCCCCTTTGTGAAACAGCCCCAGAAATCAGTTGCAAGATTAAAAATTGGTTTGGGTACCTACAGTTGCTTGCAAAAATTATAGATAACATATTAATCATATGGAGTCTACCGTTAAAAGATACCTTATTGTATTGAATAGTTAATTCATCGTATAGGCATTGAAACATTTGTTTGGTACAGGTGCAGGAATTGAGGGGGAAAATTCCATGATTGTCAGTACAGTTGAAGTTTATATTGTTTGTGTTTTTTCTCCTTTTTTTAGGATTTAGATGTCAGTCTCCATCTATTGCGGAATGTATGTTTCTTCTGTGACAGCAATGGATTGGTGAAGATGAGGCAGTGCTTCCAACAATCTACTCCTGAGACACTGCCATTCTCCTCAGCGCATGCAATGTTCACTGTCGTTACTAATGTAAGATGTAACTTCTTCCTTCCTACTATCAAACAAATTACAGAAATCGTTTGTAAATTACTATATTTTTGTCTTACCTGCACAGCAGGGTGAGACTATAGGTGCTGCTTTTCCGACGGGGGCGGAATCAACATTGTTAAGGTTAAGTTTTTGAAATGTCAACATAACATAGAAAGTATACGCACCTATTCCATACACACTCATTACATCGTCTTGCATGATGTTCAGGTCACATGATCATGGTCAATGAACTTTGTCCATGTTGAGGTATCAGCATTAAATCTTTACCAAGATGAAGTTTTGAAATGTCATCATAACTTTGAAAGTAAAAGGGCCTATTTGATAAAACTTTCATATAATGCTTATCAGGTATCTGCAAATGAACGGATGTAATTTCACGTCTCTTTCAAAGAGGTCAATGAACTTTGTGAACTTTATTATCAAATGAATGCTTGTTCTTTCCTCTCATTTTGAAATATCATTCATCATACATGTAGTTGTTTTTAAAGTCAGTTCTGCTGCTAGATGGATTTTGTAATGCAGGCAAGACTTTCAGAGTTGTTCCACTTTTTTATATTGGTGGTAAACTTCTTTTGTTTCTATATTTTTGTCATTTTAAAAGTATTTGTCTGGTAAGCATTTTTTTTTTCATTTTGGGGGAAGGAGCGGCAGGAGGGAGGGGGGGGGGGCTCTAATGTTAGTTGTTTGGTATAACTCAAGAATATCCTTTAGTTAATTTTGAGGGAGTTATCTCATTTCCAATTACACATTTGGAATAAAATGAGATGAATATGCTTCTTATTGACTATTCTGAAGGGATAAAAGAATGAAAATTGCACAATAGTTATTATTTAGAACTTATCCAAGTAGAAAAACACTCTAATTTATTTTGTAGGTCTTTGGTTAGATATTTTTCTTTGCATATCAAGACCCACATATCTGAATACTAGGCCTACTACCCCTCTCCCTCTATCTTTCTCTCTCAGTTTTGATTCCTGATAAAATATAGTTCTTTATTTGAGTAATAGCATGATTTTGAAGAATATGCGAGGGTTGTGAAACCTGTTACGCCTATTTCATCACTCTATGCTGTTCTATTTTAGGAAATGGTTTCACATGCAGCACTTTCAATCTACTGTTTGTATTTAAGATGGACATAGAAAAAAATAATAAGTTCTTATTTTGATAATTTACATCATTATGCCTAACAAGGTCTTTACATAATCATTTTTCTATGTTAACCTTATAAGTTCCAACACAAACCCCATGCTAGCTAGAAGTTATATATTTGCATATGATACAAAACTCCAGTTAATACAAGATTTCAACAATATACTGTTGGACGTGATATCCAAAAAGCACTCTTGTTTGTTATTTGTCATTTTCATGTGGTATGTACATGTACATGTATGTGTAAGGCTCTATAGCAAATTAGAGCTACATGTGTGTTCAATTGTTTAATATGTTGTAATTGTAAGATAATCCATGTTCAAAAATACCGGTACCATCAGTTGTAAATCTGAATATCATATCAATTTTATATCAATATTATGTATCAGGTCCTAGTACTGTATTTAAATAGAAATACATTCAGATTCATATTTCTTTAAGCTGGACTTTTAATGAAGAGTCATTAGTTTTTTTCTTTCTTTTAAGGTATGTCACATGTTCTTTTACAATTGAATTAGCAATATATGTATTTTTTTTTCATTTCAATTGGTTGTGTGGCTGTAATATGGGCTCAGATATATTCTGCTGTGTTGACACATTATCTAAAAGAGCTACATGTGTACGCTCAGTTATGAATTATTTTGATGATTGCAATATTTCATATTTAATTTTAAGAAATTAAGATCTATTATAAACACTACATGTACAATTCTCGCTACCCCAAATAGCGATTTCGCCGAGATCCGGGAAAAATCCCCGTAACGTGCATTGCATTATGGGATAGCTTTTCGGTATTACAACTTCCTGTTCGGAAGTCCAATGCACTGTTTTGCCATTCAGATCAACAGTGCCGTCATCCACAACGTCGCTTTTGCTCAGAAAATTCGTGATCACAACCCTCTCTTTCACGATACAGTTTAACGGCCTGTTCTGCTAAAGTCACTAATTCTGCCCAACGCTTTCCATTGCACGGTATTCCTTTGTCAGTTAAGATTTTTTAAAGTTCCGAAACTGATTTTTTAAATCCATTTTGTGGTCGACGAAAAATTGAACGGAATGAATGCTGTAGTGTATATATTTAGTGTCTAGTCGAATACGATCTTGATGTCAGGCCGGTCGCTAAAAGCAAAATTTTAAGATATTCATTTTTTGTTTAATTTTTTTATAACCAAATAAAAACATGAATAAAAATTACTTTCACGTAAAATATATATTTTTTTTTTATTTATAATTCAAATGGAATCAAAACTGACCAAATTAAATAAAAATTATCATAATCTGTACATATTACGCTGATTGGCATCGATTTCAGCGTGGTGGAATCAGTATCGCGAACCTCGCGCGCGCATGACTCTGAACCGGAAGTGGTGATGACGACCCGACAGAGTGAAAATTATCTCGTCTTGCGCATTATGAGATTTTTGTTCCTATTTGGGGTAGCGAGAATTAAATTCCCCCTTAATATGAAAAGTGTAATCTTTTAATGAAAGGGTTTGAGGGATATGTCCTGGGTTCCGTTTCATAAAGGCGTGTTATAATAACAAATACAACATTTCTATAACAACTTTACCATAAGCCAATGAAAGGATTTTGGTAGCTGTTAACTTTTATTGCAAATTTGTTATTGTAACAAGTTTTATTAAACGGAACCCTGGTCTACATTTTCCTACAATTGTTTACTATTTGTAACCTCTTTGACAAAATCAAATTGATGAGTGATTATGCAGTGAAGGGCAAAATGGACACTTTGTTAAAGTGACAAGAAATTAAGGGTAATTTTTGCAAATGTCCTTTCTAGTTCATGTTCAAGTGCTGCAGTGTAAAATATTCTTTCACACTTATACAGCCTTTTTTGTTCATTCTTTTGAAGTCGAGTGAGCGCATTCTTTGTGGAAATCAGTGTTGTTTAACTCTTCCATTTGCAATTTCCCTAAGCAATCTAACTTTACTGAAATTTTAAGAAAATTACTCATGCTACCAAGATGTGTTGTCAATTTGCTGCATGTAGCAAACAAATGAGGTAATATCATAGTGGCTGAGCGAACATACTTGAAATTAATATCAGAAATGATACCTGGATCATTTCACTGGTAATATTGTATTGAAATGACTCTTGTGACTGAACTTCTACATAACTCGATGGGTCAATCTCATTTTGACACAGCAGTTAGATGATAGGTGTAAGAAAACTCCTACCAACTTATTTTTCAGAAAAGCAGTTGATTTTATGGTTGATTGCTAAATTTCCTGTTTATTTCCTTTGTTATCTTTATTTTTTCTAACATATGCTCTTGATATTAGTCATTCTATCTCATGTTACAAAATATAAACATTTTTCTTTGATTGAATCCATTTCAAAAGGATAATTTTTTTATCGTATATGCTGTGCTTTAAAAATTGCCAGAGATTTTGTAATCACACCATAAGATTTATATATATATACATATGTATATATATATATCTTTTATTACAAGTATGAATTTTTCATGTTTTGTGTAAAAATGAGGTGATTGTACGAATTCTTATATACTTGTAAGTGTGGAAAAGACTAGAATAGTTTTGCTCTGTGTTTATTGGATGGATGAAGTAGATACTAACTGATTAGTGCTGTGATATGGTTATTTCCAATTCTGTTTAATGAAGAGTAAAATTGGATGGTTTAATTTACGCAGCATAAAAAAACATTGGCACAAATTTTCTTTTGTGGGACCAGTCATAAATCAAGGGAGACCTGCTTCGTAACATGGGAACTCTACTTTTAGGGACATGGAAAGTAAAGATTATCAGTTGGTAAAAACTTATACTTACATGAATATTTAATAGAGTTTTATACCCTGCCCTATCTGCTTTTATTTTCATGATTAACCATTTTATTTCCTGACAAAACTTTAAATTAGCTATCAGCTACATCCAGAGTAAGACTTGTGACAGGGATTTGTTCTTGAAACAAGCAGGAACTGTGCTAGTAAGCACCTTCATTTTCTGAGATTGGATCAAAGTAACAAGTTTAGATCTGGCATTTCATGTCAGACCATCTGTAACAAATTACACTTTTGAAGTGATTTGTTTTAAAGTATATCTTTTCCTTGTTCTTTTCTTTTTAATAGCTGAGGATGTGGCTGCACTTACATGCCATCATGCAATTTGTTGTCCCCCTGAGAACTCACATAATAAGGTAAGTCAAAGGTCATATCCATATGACCTCAAGGTCAAATTGATTAGGCCAAACTCACTGCTGTACCCCCAGAGGCCTGTCATGCAATTTCATTGAATCCACCAAAGTTAAAGGAAACCAAAACCCAGAAGAGAAGCAATCTTATTGGTAAGAGTAAAATGAGAGGAACAATTTTTTAAAGTTTCATCAAAATTGGTTATGAAATAAGCAAGTTATGGACGTTTAAAAAGTCTTGTTGTACTTTCTATGGGGATCCTCAAATTGGCAAACGTCCTTCAAAATGGCTGATTTTGTAGACAACTCTCCCATTTGTTTTGTTCACAAATTTTCAGATTTCCCCTTTATTTTACATATTTCACATTATCTCCTCCTGACATTGGCATATGTGGTGTGAATTATATTTTCCCATGATACATGTTGTGCTCAGAAGGAGGCAAGATGCAATTTGAAAGATAATGAGGAAAAATTGAAAATTTGTGTACAAAACAAATGGAGAGTTGTCCACAAAATCAGCCATTTTGAAGTACGTTTGCCAATTTGAGGATCCCCATAGAAACTACAACAAGAGTTTTCAAACTCCCATAACTTGTTTATTTCATAACCGATTTTGATGAAACTTTTTTTAATTGTTCCTCTCATTTTACTCTTTCCAATAAGATTGCTTCTCTTCTTGGGTTTTGGTTTCCTTTAATTTCTTTTAGGTAATTGAATACACTCTCATCAAAGAATTTCAAAGTGCAAATAAAACTCTAGAGGTGAAAGGTCATTGTTGTTTAATTGCCTTTATGTGTTTAACAATTTTCTAAATCAAATTTTAAATTAAATTTTTAGATTTCATGCAGTGTGTTTTATGATGATATTTCTGTGTATCTTAAATTAAGTACAGGTATTTAATATAATGATAAAGATATAAGTTGCAAAGAAAAGCCAAAATTAAAAGATTTATAAAACTTGAGACAAGGTTAAACATAGTGGCTTCCAGCCCTCACCTTGTTTAACTTCCGATTATTCAGTGCATATGGATGATTGAAATGGTGAGAGCAAATCACTTGTTTCCGCTGTTATGTCTTCTTAAATGTCATTTTGGAGTCAATGCGTGGGAGGGAGCAAAGAATGTCTCATGTTAATGTACATGACTTCCCCCCGCCCTATATATCTCAGTCTGACCTTGTTATCAAAGAAAATACAGGTAATGGACTTTAATGTTTGATTAGAAATCAAGAAGGACCCAAATGATACAATTAGCAATGCAATTTAATTAAATAGAGTATCAAATTGTATGTTATTTCATAATTAATGGTGCAAATTGAAGTAGTTTCCTATCTCACACTTTTTAATATGTGTGCTTGAAACATAACACTAATCTTTGAGGGGACTTGTTTGATGACCTAAAGTCTTTTGTTCTAGAGGATTTCTTCACCAAGTAGGGGATTCTCCCATCTGTATTCATATTATGAGTCACCATAGACTTGTGGGACTGATTAAGCTCTGAGTAGGATCATCCAGTTCTATTTCTGCCGAGGCTGGGGTAGCCCAAACTTTTTTAAAGATGTTTTTACAAAGGACATTTTTCTATGTGGATCCCACCTATAGATATCTGTGTAAGTTGCCCGACAAGGAGCTTCGAGGAAATGGAGCTCGGCACATGGCTGATATGATGTGGAGCGCCATCAAGGAGCCAGTAGAGAGCCCTCTATGTTTCGATCAGGACAGTCTGGAGCTTGCTTTCAAGTTTTTCACATCGGCTACCCTCACCATGAGGCTAACTGGCTTAGGTCAAATCACTGTAAGTTTTTCCAGGTGTTTTCTAATGTATCAATATCTTTTAAGCATCAATTTAAAGTCTACAACTATAATTTTGCCTATTCTCAATAATCAGCAGTCAAGAAATAATTGTGATTAAGAATAATATATATACACTAGTAATCGAAACTAATTAATCTCTGAATTTAACAGTTATCTCATCATATGCAATTAATTTAGTTGTTTTTGTTTTAATATCTCTTTAAATATCTCCTCTTTCTTTCTCTCTCTCTCTCTTTCCTTGTCTTTCTCTATCTTCAACCATTTTCTCTTTCTGTTTGTCAATATCTATTTCTGTCTTGCTATTTTCAGAATCAAATCCATATGTTCAACGAGGTTTATCACAATGAATCAGTCACGGATGTAGAAAAGTAAGTCCACTCTTCCTCATTCTTCATACTCTTGAGCTGAGTACTTAGAATTAAACCCTTTCATTCCTGAATTCTGTAATTCCCACAGGCTTTGTAAGGGAACCACCCGGTTTCAGTAGACAACTGGTTAACATTTGGTTCTTGATATCCAGGCAGACAAATGAAAACATTTTATTTCCTTGTAATTTATAAAATGTGATTTAAAATGTTAAATTGTATAATTCCATCTCAGTGTTTTTAATTTCTGATCCTACCTCATTTTTTTTGTGCTCAGTCATATTTTATAGTTCAATTCTACAGTCAAACCTGTACACAAAGACTGACCAAGGGAGACAAGGAAAATGGTCTTTATGAACGGGTGACGTTTGTAGACAGGTCCCTGTAATACAAAAATTGGGAATACTGTTGTTGGAAAACCCAAATTAACGTCTGTATAGATGAGTTGTCTTTCTATTCAGGTGGTCACTAGAGCAGGTTTGACTTTATTATGAGATGGCTTATTTGTTTGTTTCATTGTATCCCAAATTAGCCTTAGTGCTTTTATGTATGATGGAAATTTCAGATGATAATTGATATTTGGCTGAAATTTTACAAACCTTCCACTCTTTAAAATAGAATATTCTGTGTCATATTTCTTTTGCAGTATGGGCTCTGAACTGACAAAATGGCTGCTAGAGAGGGAAATCGTTGAGCATATATTTGGTCCCAATATGCATGTGGAGGTGAGAGGCAATAGCTTAAGATAACATGAAGCAATAGCTTAAGATCAACAATTAACATGAGTCTGACTTGTTATGAATAAAATAAAGCTTAGAATTTCCAAGTGTTTTTCTCACCGTTGCCTATTAAAGATTTTTGTGGGGCAGTAGTCCACAGCTGAGAACATTCTATGAAAAAAATGAAATTGAACAGAATTTACCACTTAATTTAGTTTATTTCAATTACCTCTATTACACAATATTCAGTTTTAAACCTTAAATCATTAACTAAACAAGCATTAGTTGTGAATACATTTGGTTGCATTATATTTTGCTTAAGGCGGTAAAACAGTTGTAAAGAAGCAATTATTTGTGAAAACTTAAGACTATAGATTACATTTTTGGTTATAAACATATCATGATTTAGTAAGCTTACTTCATGAATAAAGCATTATATTGTTGACCCAGGATTTTTTTGTGTAGCCTGTAGACTTCCTTATATTTCTGAATTGAGGGAGAGGATATGAACTTCAACATTTCCAATTGTGTGATCTGATTTTCCTATTTTTGCGTAAGAAATGGCTCCAGTGACTTTTGAAAATTTACTATGTTGTCTTAAATGGATACTCACTCAATCTTGACTTGACATACTGGAGTGTTGTGGCCCAGTGGATAAGTCTCTGGACTTTGAAACAGAGGGTCGTGGATTCTAATCCCAGCCATGGCGTAATTTCCTTCGGCAAGAAATTTATCCACATTGTGCTGCACTCAACCCTGGTGAGGTGAATGGGTACCTGGCAGGAATTTATTCCTTGAAATGCATGTGCGCTGTAATCTTAGTAATTATGGCTGCCAAGCTACAGCTGGGGTAATAATATCCAAGTCCTTTGGAAGCGCATAGAGACATTATTCATAATTCTGATTTGCGCTATACAAAAACTATATTATTATTGTTATTAATCAAATTGTTCGATAGGTAGTCGATGGGTATAGGATCACTCCTGCCAAATTATTTTAATGAAATATGTTGAAAAGATGTGGGTTTCGTAAAAGGGGGGGGGGTAATTCTTGGCGTATTTAAAATCAACAACATAGACCCTACTTAAAGCAGAATTTTCAATTATAAGCTCTTGTCTGATTTCAGATTATCAAGCAATGCCAGGTGATCCTGAATTTCCTTGCTAGTGACGGCGCCCTCACCCTAAAGCACCTGGACACCGTGTGGGCGGCGGCCCAGCTGAAGCATTCTGGTCGCTACGTCCACGATCTCTTCCCCCATCTCATCAAACATCTTGAATCGCGTCCCCTTCTCCATCTCATGCAGCTGGTCTCTAAACTCCATCCATCTGAACACACTGAACAGGTAAGTAGGGAAATGTATGAGATATCGTATCATGGTGTGTTTAGATGAATTGTTATTCTTAAGTTTTATCATATCAATGAGTACTAATCACTGAACGTTCTTGATATGCAGCAGCCATCAGAACACTCCTCGTAGACCAGTGAAGAAAAGATTGAAAAGCTTTGGAAGGAAAGAAAAGAAGAAATTTGAACTATCTTGTACAGCTGATTTCTGATCTGGAGTTTATTGTAGGGTTAGGGGATGGGCTATGATTAACCCTATGAACCCGATAGGCCGGAATACCAGCCTTCCAGTGAACGTGCATATACCTGATGGGTTCTAAATGTCAGGTGATCTTTTAAAATGACGTCATCTTTCTAGCACGTGTAGGGATGTTTAGTCGATAATTTCAGTCAAGATTGGTATTGATTTCGGAAGGTTTTAGCCATAATAAAGGCCAAAATATGCCACTCTTATGCGATTGCCCTTGTGGCATGTGTGGTAATACACGGTGTAATATGCGGCGAGTCACATGCTATGTGGGAGCTATTGGTAAATCTGACCTCAGTCAAAACAGACACTTAAGTTGATATTTCTGTTTGTAGACTAGTTCTACGATAAGCTAAACAACTTCAGCCGGCCCGGTCAAGGTACTAGCGTGGGGAAGATGCCGTACGTTGGGCTCGAATCATGGGAGCTTGTGAATGTGGACCATACGTGCAAATAATTCAGGGTATGGGTCACCGCTGGCCCTAATAATTTAGGGTTCAAAGGGTTAAGGATAAAAGAGCTGTGAAGTTGGTTCACTTTGCTTTACCAATCCTCTGAAGACCACCAAGTGTATTTAGGACAATCCCTACCAACAAACCTCATGGCAACAGTCAAAACAAAATTGTAGCACTTCTTGTCTCTCCTTTGCTTAATAGACCCTCTACATCTTACAGGTCATCACCAAGTGTGCATTGGACAATGTTCTTTTCACAGAGGTCATGACAGCAACTCGAAGCATATCTGATATTTATTTCCTTTCCTTTGCTTCACAGACACTCTACCTATCCCAGGTGATCACCAAGTGTGTTTGGGACAATGCCCTGTCAACGAGAGCCATGGCAGCGACCACATCCCATCCCAGAAGATTGCTGCCTTCTGTCCAAGTCTCACCCACCACCCAAGACTTCCCGCTACTCAAGAGCAGTCTGGAGAAAGGCAGATGTAAGAAACACCAGGGGCTCATACTAAAGAGCTTACTAATCAATTGTACAGTTGATTTATATCGTTAACTGCACATGATGATCACTGTAATTAAGCATAAAAATCAACCACATGATCAAGTTGTAAGCTTTATATTATGGGGCCAAAAGATTGTTTCTGTATGCTATTAATGCTTTGTTTACTGATCTTGTTGGTCCCATGTACAATGCATAATGGAATTACAGAATTCGCAATTGGTTACATTATGAGTAACTTTGTAGATTACTCAGATTTCGACAAGCAAAATTTGATTTCTCAATTTTTTGCCATTGACAGAAGGTGAAAGACTTTGATGTCGATAAACATTCTTTATATTATTTAGTGCTAAGTATATTACAGGCCGTAATTCAGTGACCTCATTCAATACTTTATCAAAACAAAATCTTCAGGGATTCGGGCCCACACTCTTTTGCAATATAATTCTGAATCCCACAATGTATGTACTTTCTACTACATAGGCTTTTGCATCCTATCGGCTACCCATTTAACACTTGGGTGGAGCGAGTAAACTGTGCATTGATGCACTAAGCCACCTAGACAGGAATAACTGTCGTTTCTGGGGATTTCTTTAACAATTTCTGACATTTTACTATCCCCATTCACCGACAGTTGTACCTGAGTGCGAGCCCGCATGTGTAATCATGTCGCCCAATTCCGGCCTATAGTGTTTTGTCTAGATTTTTTTTTTTTAGGTCTAAATGACGGTTCTAGGACAACTACCCCCTGGACAATCACCCCCCGGACAACTACCCCCCGGACAATTACCCCCCGAGGACAATTACCCCCCGGACAATTACCCCCCGGACAATTACCCCCCGAGGACAACTACCCCCCGAGGACAATTACCCCCCGGACAATTACCCCCCGGACAATTACCCCCCGGACAACTACCCCCGGACAATTACCCCCCGGACAATTACCCCCCGGACAACTACCCCCCGGACAATTACCCCCCGGACAATTACCTTCAGAAAATCCCCCCTTCTCTCCAGCATCAATGTTAGAATTAAGCGGGACCCATTGTAAGTTTTGGTCGGTGGCACAGGTTTCCGAAATATTTTCTACTTCATCTTACGTGTATAACTTTTTCTTTCTCTTTTATATTGCTCTTTCTCCTGTTCTCTCACTTTCTTCTTTTTTCCTTTTTTGTTTAGCGGCGCCTTCTGCATCATGAAAAATGGGGGGGGGGGGGCTTGCACCCGAAACCTCCCGTTTGGCTATGCATATATACATCAGAAAATTTGTAAACTGGCCCTCATTCTAAGTTTTCATTTAACAATTGAACACGTTGAGTCATAATAATCACAAATGCTGAATATCTTTGATTCCAACTGATCTGATTTTTTTGAATATTTATTTTGGGTTTAATTTCAGGTAAGAAATCAGGCAAATAGATAAATCGTTAAAAAAAACACCTTTATAGGTAGAAATATTGAAAGTCGATAACGCAACTATGAACACTAACACTGTCAAGTAGACCTATTAATCTGTTTTTTTAACAGTTCAACTAACAAGAAGCTAAGAATTATGAAACAATTGGTGCACATTCCAGATTAAGATGTGGCTTTATAACTTAATACAGTAAGCTAAAAAACTTAAAGAAAAGATAATACACACAAGAACACCTTGTAAATTACAAGGTGTTTTTGTGTGTAGTATTCTTGGGTGAAAGCAATTAAACATTAAAGAAGGAAATTAAGTACCAAATTTACTAAATTGTAAACAATATGACATATTCAAATACAGTGTTTGTTCTATACAAATTGACAATCATGATGGTATACAATTCGTTTAAGGTGCATTTTAAGGACGGTTTGTAAGAATTTATTAAGAAGTAGGCCTATGCAAATCAAATAATGCGACCGAGCATCGTGAGCTGAAAATATTAATATTTAGACCATAAAACGGACATTTTACAGAGCACTTGAAAAATCAATTTGCAAATTTAAAAATAATGAAAGCTCGATATCCGAGATGAAATATGTTTTGTATATTGGCTTCGAAACTTGATATTTTAAGCTTCATATCAGCCTATATTGAGCAAGATATTAATCTCATCGAAAAAGCAATGCGAGCGCGAAGCGTGAGCGGAAAATACTTGATATTCCGGTATGAAAATGGTGAATTTGAGCACTATCTAAAGCATTGTGTAGGGAAATTGTGAAGTGGATTTGTAAAGCACTTAATAAATGATGCGAGTGTGAAGCACGAGCTGATATCTTCATTATTATTTTGACCTAGGACCTGGTCATTCTATAGGTTTAAAGGAGAATGAAACTCTTGGAGCAAGTTAGCTTTTGTGAAAGCAGAAAATTCAAAGAATAAGATCAACAAAAGTTTGAGTAAAATAGGACTAGCAATAGAAGAGTTATGAGCATTTGAATGTCGAGATCACTAATGCTATGGAGATCCTCTTATTGGCAATGCGACCAAGATCTATGATGTCACAGATGAACAACTCTCCCCTTTTGGACACTGAAAATATACCCCAAAACATCTCTTTTTGCTCATTCTAATCATATGACAAACGATTCATCAATGATATAATGTTGTGAAACCTCTGTACTTGTCCTCTCATAAAGAGAACACTTCACCTTGTGATAGACTCTATAAAAGTGAGAATATGAGTGAAATAAGTACTAAAGTAATGAGGGAGTTGTACGTGTGTGACATCACAGATCTTGGTCGCATTGCCAATGGGAGGATCTACATGGCATTAGTGATCTCAATATTCAAATGCTCATAACTTTCTTATTATTCATTCAATCTTCCTCAAACTTTCAACAATATGTTTCTTTGATTTTTCTCTTTGATATGGATTCAGCTGGTTTCAAGGGTTTCATTCTCCTTTAAGGACATTTTGTCATCATATGAAAACAACCAAAAAATTACTTTTTTTCTTTCCAGGGCTCTTTTTGGAGAAACTTAAAAATTTTCCAGGGCTACTTTTTCATTTTCCAGGGCTCTTTTTCCACTTTCCAGGGCTACAATTTCTGGAGCTATTTCGCGGCTTTTTTGCGTTTGTGTGTGTGTGTATGTGTGTGTGTGTATATATATACACGGTAGCTAGCATATACCAGGGAAGTATAACACTTCCCTGGTTTGACCTTCGCATTGTTTCTTCGAAGTGATTGTTTATGATTTTAGTGTTGTGATGATAGATTGATTTTGATGCTTGAACGATATCTGAGTTGATTCATGGACCTAATACAGACCTATTCAGATTAAATCATGGAGGTAGAACCTCCATGAATTAATCCAAGTTTGAATGTTTGATACTTGGTTGACGTGAGCTTTGCGTGTTTACTATTTAGTGTTATAGCCCATTTGCTAAATTAATCTAGAAAGATCTGTATTCGTGTCTAAAGACAATGTAAAAGAAAAAGAAAGTTCTGAATTTGTACAATTCTGAGGTAATTTATTTTATCATACAATATAGGTACCTGCAAATGTTATGAAGTTGAACAAATATCCTTCGTACATATTTGACTGAAAGTTATTTAAATGACACTTTTTAAAAAAGACTTGAAATTATTCATACAAAATAATGATATAAGTCATAAAGGTCATTGAATTGTTAAGCGTTCGTATCAGTTACACAGATTCATGACAAAAAGGCCTACCAGAACCAAAACTGGCAATTTCCATCATCCATCATGAATGCCTAGCCTTGCACGGCCTCTAATTGAAATGAACTTATCCACGTCTTTGCAAATTTTACCTGACCTAATTTCTCCACACAGTGAGAGAGGCCATGTGGCAGCCAAACCAAAACAGAATGAAAAGGGCGGCAATCTCGTACCCCCCCCCCACCACCACAAGAATATCAGATTTCCAAACATGTGCTTCTCAAGATTGTGCAATACATGACGGAGACAAAGAAAGTTATGTAAACAAATTGCCGAGGGTTGATGTCCCTGAATTAAGGGGCTAGTCTACGTTTTCAGTCACTTAAGAAAATGGCGAACTGGCCAAAGGTGAAATACATCATTGAAACAAAAATGAATGTTTGGATTAAAATAACGAAGATTAAATGAAATATGACTGAAAAATATCCATAGTTGAATCTCTACTTTTATTACTGACAGAACAATAACATCATTTTTTTTAATTAACTTCTTGCCAATATTCCAATAAGGCAAGACTCCCATTTAAGACAAGCAAGCAAACGTTATCAATGGGATTTTTGAATGAAAGAAAAAAAAATCAAAGCGTGATTTTTTTTAAAGGGATAGACGAGACTCTTGTTTTGAACAGAGATATAAAAATATTTAAAAACAAACAAGAGGTGATAAACACTTCATTAAAATTATAATGAAGTTCGTAGTGAATTACAACTTGTAAAAGGAGAAATTAACAAGAATAATAGGGAAATAAAGTTTGGAAGAAAAGAAGGAATGAGGAGAGACAAGCTTTGGGGGGAAGGATCAAGATGGGTGGCTGCAGCTCGACATGGGGCTAGAGCTAGAGTGTACATAAATGGGAGGGGGGGGGGGAGCAATTGTCTATCAAGTCGCCCAAAATCTTACACCTTCAAACTTCTCACACAATCCACACACAAATCCCAGTTCATGATACAATCACAAGTGTCGCTCAACACATGCGCACGTGGTCTCTACTGGCATTTTACAGTCACACACACAGAAATACACACTACACACAATGCACACGATGCATCCCCATACCACATGCAGTCACACTGAGCCTAAAGCACACAAGCAGAGAAACGTTCTGCTCGAAGTGTATGACTCCTCGGCTCCCAATTCTACATTTATTTTATCTCAGTGCTTGGAGTCGGCGCTGGGGCCGATTTTCGTCCATGAATGAGAGAGCATGGCAAAGACTCGAGTCCCTTTATCTCCCCGACTCTGGCATTGAGAATCGGGTAGACTCGATTACCCGGCGCTGGCTCCCAAGCCTAGTTGACGGGGGCGATTATGAGTTTTGCAGTCGCCCTCGTGTGAATGTTTTTAGCCCTTTTCCGGGGCTCTTTTTGGACTTTCCGGGGCGAATTCGCCCGCCGCCCCCGTGTAATTTTTTGGTTGTATGAAAATGATGACAACTTTCTTATTCCTCTTCCTGAGTGCGATATGAAACATATGAAACTGTGATATTGTCGATATTCTTTTCTGAAAAGGGACAATTTAGTCATTAAGAATTCATGGAAATTTTAATATCATATTTATTAATGTAATAAGCCTAAATGAGTGAGTAAAATGTGTTGACACTGAGGCCTGAAAACTGGATATTTTAAGCACTTTTGTAATCATGAATAGGATTTGTGAGTTGATATATTTTTAACAAAAATGCGAGCGCAAATCGTGAGACGAAATTTTTGGTAAACTGTCATAAAAGGGGGGTTTTAAGTAGTTTGTTATATAATTTGGCAAATCAAATAATGCGAGCGCACAGCGCAAGCTGCAAGTTATATTCACACCATAAAACGGACATTAAACAGAGCACTTAAAAATCAGTTTGTAAATCAAACTAAATTATAAATAATGTCCGAGCTGAAATATGCTTTGTAATATCAACTTCAAAACTTGACATTTTAAGCTACATATCAGCCTATTTAGCAAGATGTGTATCTCATCGAACAGGCTATGCGAGCCCGAAGCGCGAGCGAAAAAAATAATAAAGTGACATGAAATATATTTTTTAATCATTTTCCAAGTCATCCCCTGACCTTTTTTTTTCACTCGTCTCCCTCTTATCTTAACTCTTATTTTTCCTCCTTTCTTTCCCCTTCTTTTTCTTTTTTTCTTTCCCCCTTTTTTTTCATTTTTTTGCTCTGCCGATAGGGGGGGGCGGGCCCCTTGCCCCCCTGGATCTGCCTATGGATGGAGCTCAATTTTACAGCTTTCTTACGGCGTACGTTTGATTCCAAGATACTCGAGAATGCCTTGAGTACTTCTTACATCAAACGTACGGCCGACGTATGACTCTGTGCACTCCCTTTGTCTAGGGGGTAGTTGTCCGGGGGGTAGTTGTCTGGGGGGTAGTTGTCCGGGGGGTAGTTGTCCGGGGGGTAGTTGTCCGGGGGGTAATTGTCCGGGGGGTAATTGTCCGGGGGGTAGTTGTCCGGGGGGTAATTGTCCGGGGGGGTAGTTGTCCGGGGGGTAATTGTCCTCGGGGGGTAGTTGTCCTCAGGGGGTAATTGTCCGGGGGGTAATTGTCCGGGGGGTAATTGTCCTCGGGGGGTAATTGTCCGGGGGGTAGTTGTCCGGGGGGTGATTGTCCAGGGGGTAGTTGTCCTGATACCCTAAATGACATATTATCTTGAAGGATGGCCCACTATTTTCGCTAGTCTCTATCTTTCTTTTGATACTGCACATATTCCAAGAAAATATTGAAAATATACGTAGCGGAACAACCAAAATACAGAGACTGAAGCTTTTGGTCTATAAGCCACCATAAGACTCCAATACAAGGCGAGATTATGATCCGCTACACCAGCATGATACCTTCACATACACGTAATTTTATGTTGCTCATGACCTGATTTTATCTTTACAGTACCTCTATCAATGGGTGGTAACCGGAACAACAGTAGAACTTTAGAATTCCAAGGTATTAGACCAGATGAAGAGGAGAGCCCTTGCCATAGATGTCTACATTGTGATCAACATACTGATGAGGTACATTCATTCGATTATATATACCTATATCAATTTTTTATGTGTCACTTTTCTCTTGTTTGTTTCCTTGTTAAAGTTTCTTGGGCATACAATAACTATGAGGTAATTTGCCCACAAATCTCCACTTTTGATATCCCACCAAACGTGGCTTAATGGGAATGTAAAGGGATCAAGTTACTTCAGTTTCTGCTGAATACTCTGAGACTCTTGGCACACATATTGGTTGTGGAGTGAAGATGTACAAGTGTTGCCATGGTAATATGTATATTATGGCAAAAAAAATCAGAGAAAAAACCTCTGGAGCAAACCTCTTTTTAAGTCATGGGCCAATGCTCATGAGAATTAGAACATATATTGGTCTTTGAATGAAACATACATCACATTTAATTAATGTTTCAGTGATGCACTGTCATGATAATAGCATAGATATATTGGGCAAGTAAGATCGTTATTAAGGGCAGGGGTATTAACTACATTCAGGGATATTTATAGTTAATCTGTTGCTGCTGCTGTTTTTGTTGGTAGTGTCAAATGTTAATGATTGTTGTTTATATCATATCACTATCATAAACCATTATATCATTATCTTTATTTTATTTATGATTATTGCGTCATTCTTTCAGGAGGAGCATCTGGATGTGGTTGGTCTTGACCCATCCCATCTGGAGGATCATTCTTCAGATGTTATGTGCCATCACGACCTTGATGACCACCGCTCAGTACATTCCCACAGCTCGAAGACAAGCCATGCCGATTCATGGCGGTCAGAGGGTGAGATGGCCATTTGCCACGCCCATCACAAAACATCCCGCCATCCTTCGTCCCTCTGCGCCTCTGATCAGGACGACTCGGACAGCATTGATTCAGAGAACGAGGCGATGGCAACAAGTCCTGATCAGACAGACAGCGGAAGCGACGGTTCTGAAGGTAGCTATGAGGACAAAGGCGTGCCACTAGGGAGTGACTATGAAGACGTTAGCAATGGAAGTGATATGGAGATGGAAGGTGAGAGGGCTGTTTTGAGGAGAGATGGGAATAGACATGTCCTCAAACAGTTGGCGAAGACACTTAGGCATGGTAAGGATCATCATCATCACATGGATACTGGCAGTGAGCAGGGAGGAGATAGCTCTGATTCCAGCCCAGGTATAGTGTTATTCCAATCATGGCTTTTGCTAGTATATATCATTCATACATACTTCTGTCTCACATATTCAGTTACTTGCACACTAGCTGAACCAAGAACTGTGTTAAGCATCAGAATATTGGAATGGCTTGTCCCTTACAATTTGACAGTTTATCCATATCAAATTGTTTCTAAGAATAACATTTTATTGTTGATTGTTCATAATTTAATTTATTGTAATAATTCTTATCATATTGATTTTCTTTCTCAAAGTTAGATTGTAGGAGTAAGGTTTAAAATGTCTCTCAATTTGCCATTGATTTTCTAGATTATTAGAAGAGTTTACTGACTTCTTTCTGAATATGAATATATTTCAAACGTAATATTTTGAAAACTAAGTTAAGTGAATAGGCATGTACAATTTTTTAAACAGTTTGAGGAGACTGAAAAATAAAATTGGAATTGTAGAACCTTATGTACCTATTTACCCTTTGGCGGAAAGTTGAAAATACAGGAAAACTTGCATAAGTCGACCTTCCTTATGTCAAATATTTGTCCAAGCTGATGCATTTTTCATACCAGATTACGCAAACGATGTGATATATACCTCTTCTAAGTTGAATTTCTCCCAAATCGAATGGATTTATGTCATTCTGTGGTTCCAAAAGATTTGACTTAAGCAAAGTTACCTGTACAGAAAAGCCATAAGATGTTCATGCCAGTATGGGGTTTGAATCTTCAACCTGTAGAGTTGCATTCACATCTGTATCACACCTCATGAATGCTTTGATTAAGTGAATAGAAATCTGCAGAAGCTGTATATCAATACTTATTTTTTATTTCAACCTTTTTGTTACGTACACAGGTATGGAGTACAAGAAGGTCCAAGGAGATTTAGTGCTCTCTCCTAGTGACCTGAACCGCAGCCCTGTCAAGCTTGTCCATGAACTACCAGTGAGGGGCAAGTTGCCAACCATCGATGAGTCGCCCGAGTCAGAGCCCCATGGGCTTCCCCATGATCCTCACCAGACAGTGGAGTACTTTCATGGTCCAAGCAGCATGGATCCAGAGATCTATGACTGTCCAAGGTTCCTTCCTAGACCTAGGCCAATTAGGAGGTGAGTCCAAGAGTTGGTCCAATGGGTGATTTCAAGTTCAGTGTTAACCTTTTGCTGTTGGTGTGAAGTCAACTGCATAGTACCAAACTTTGTATGAAGTAGAGCCTGGAACAAATCACTAGGTGCAGAGCTAGCAATACTATGATTTTGGCTCAAGACATTAGGTGTTAGGGAATTTAGTACATAACTTTTTTTTTTAATTCTTGGCAGTACTTGAAATGTCTCTTCACTTCCCCCACAGACCTATGATGAACCTGATATACCCTCAGCATCATCATGATGACGATGACGAGGATGATGATGAGGAGGGAGGTGGAAGCTGCAGCAGCTCGCAGGCCAGCGCCAAATCGGACAAGAACATGGCAGACTTCGACGGGGAAGATGAGGAGGAGGACGAATCCAGCTCTGTCTGCGAGGACGCCCTGGCGCAGCTCAGTGCCCAGCTGAGTCAGTTTGACCAGCATCCTGACCATCCGCACCATCGCCACCACCACCATCATCACCATCATCCTCACAGGTTACAGGCCCATGTCAAGGGAAGGCAGAGACCCATTGCCAATGTTTCACCCGTGCAAAGAACCAGACTCTCCAGTAAGTAAAGCTACCCACTAATCTTCTCTGTCCCCGCTGCCCGTAGGGCCCCACGCTGGCGCTCTCCGGGCGCGGCAGGTAAATTTTTGGCGAGTTCGTCTGCCATACAGGGGGGGGGCGGAACTAGCGCTGGCATGGGAAAGGGAGCCTTGTTTGAAATCAAATCGGTCTGGTCCGGGGGGGGGGGGGACTTCACAAGGATACCCGTGAACGATCGAATAAAATTAGTCACCTTAGGAGTTGCTTGTCTAAGGTACAGTACTTTGTTGTTTCATTTTTGTCTCGCCTGCATAGCAGAGCGAGACTATAGGCGCCGCTTTTCCGACGGCGGCGGCGTCAACATCAAATCTTAACCTAAGGTTAAGTTTTTGAAATGACATCATAACTTAGAAAGTATATAGACCTAGTTCATGAAACTTAATCATAATGTTAATCAAGTAGTACTGAACATCCTGCCTCAGTTTCAGGTCACATGACTAAGGTCAAAGGTCATTTAGGGTCAATGAACTTAGACCATGTTGGGAGAATTATTTTCAAAATCTTAACCGAAGGTTAAGTTTTTGAAATGACATCATAACTTAGAAAGTATAAGGACCTAGTTCATGAAACTTGGGCATAAGGTCAATCAAGTATTAGTGAACATCCTGCTCGAGTTTCAGGTCACATGACCAAGGTCAAAGGTCATTTAGGGTCAATGAACTTTGGTCAAGTTGGGGGTATTTGTTGAATTACTATCATAACTTTAAAAATTTATGGATCTAGTTCATGAAACTTGGAAATAAGGTTAATCAAGTATTAGTGAACATCCTTCCTGAGTTTCAGGTCACATGACCAAGGTCAAAGGTCATTTAGGGTCAATGAACTTTGGCCAAGTTGGGGGTATTTGTTGAATTACCTTCATAACTTTGAAAATTTATGGATCTAGTTCATGAAACTTGGACATTAGGGTAATCAAGTACCACTGAATATCCTGTGCGATTTTTCAGGTCACATGACCATGGTCAATGGTCATTTAATGTCAATGAACTTTGGCCGTGTTGGGGGTCTTTGTTAAATTACCATCCTAACTCTGAAGGTTTATGGATCTAGTTCATAAAACTTGGACATAAGAGTAATCGAGTATCACTGAACATCCTGTACGAGTTTCAGGTCACATGACCATGGTCGAAGGTCATTTAAGGTCAATGAACTTTGGCCGTGTTGGGGGTATTTGTTGAATTACCATCCTAACTATGTAGTTTATGGATCTATTTCATAAAACTTTGGATATAAGAATAATCAAGTATCACTGAACATCCCCTGTGAGTTTCAGGTCACAAAACCAAGGTCAAAGGTCAGTTAAGGTCAATAAACTTAGGCCATGTTGGGGTAATTGTTGAATTGCCATCATAACTTTGAAAGTTTATGGATAGAGTGAATGAAATGTGGACATGGGTGTAGTTGACAAGTCTTAAGTCACCGTTCAAATGTCATCTATGGTCAATGAATGTGGTTTTATGTCATTATATGAATGGTGTTTTTGTGAATGATTATTTCATAGTAGTTTTCAAAGTTAGCACTGCTGCTATATTAAATCGCATAATGCAGGCGAGACTGCCAGAGGCGTTCCACTTGTTACTAAATTCTGTTGCACATTCCAGTAAGTCCTCAATGCTTATCCATCATGGATATCGTACTATAGCACTGAGACTTCGTGAATGTCGATATAACTTGAGTCACCACTCGAGATGCTCAATGATTGCAAGAACCAGAGCTCCTCGGATCCTCCTGGGATCTCTCACAATACCAGCTGCCGTAATATTGGGTGTGATGCTCTTGATCCCTTGGTTGATGACACTGGCTGCCAACAATTGGACCTTTCTGGGGCTTGTACACCTTGGTTGAAACGTGACCTTCTTGTCGTTCCTGTGCTCTGCTCTTCCTGTATGAAAGAGTTGACTTCGGGAGTGCTGAAGGTGGTGGTGGACTCGGTTGTGCTGCCCACCAGTTAGGAGGTGTAGGCTGGATGAACCGGAATCCAGGGACGGAGACTGTAGTTGGGGCAGGGGTTGATGGTACGGCCAGTACAGGAAGCAGAACAAATGTTGGTTGTGCTATTGGTGCCTTCATCTTTGCCTGACCGACTGTGTTGGAAATCGTCGGAAACTGGAAGGGCCTTTGGATGGGAGGTGGTGGCAAGGCATGTGGTTTCTCCTTTGGTGGTGGGACAGATCGGTGGGCAGTCATGCTAGGTCTATGTGCTGAAGCTCCCATCTCCAATGCACTCCTCTCCTCTTCTTTAGATTTCCGGTTATGCCTGTACATCGAATAAGAAATAGATGAGAAAGAAAAATGCCAATAGACAGGCTGTATTTCACAGGGAGATACATATTGCTAAAGATACAATCTAATTCTACATTTCAAATACTTTGTAATAACACATAAACATTTTGTTACAATTTAAATTGTGGTGCCATTGAATTGCTATCCATGATTCCATATGCTGGTTCCCTCATAATTCATTATATTTTAAATTGTCTTTGATTTCAAATTGCTGTATTATTTAATTCAGAGGAATGATGCCAGGTCTGATTCATATACCATATTAATTATCTGTATGTAAATTAAGTCAATTCAATTCAATAAAAGACATTTCCAAGTGCTCAAAATTTAACTCATTTTCCAATATTCTTACTATTGAATGAGGACATGTCGATTAATATATAACAATTGTAGGCGGGTGTTGGATGTTATGTGGGTGGAGGCCAGGACCCTGCTTCTAATATTTCTATAGTCATGGATGATTGTGGTCCACCTTTGAATGACTCTTCCTTGGTGCCTCCGTTGCTCTGGGTAGGAGCTGCAGCGCTGACCGATGACATACTCCATAACCCTGTTGGCGTTGGGCACGGAGGCGGGTCCTGAGTTACTTCCAAGAAAGCATCTGTACGAGGGGAGGAAAAAATATACAAAGATAGAAAAATATATAAAGAAATCGTGTACAGCACACTTCAACTGCTGGTTGTATTGCTTTAAGTGAAAGTTATAAGGTGATTGATACCAGGACAAGTCCCCTTTATTCAATTCGCAAATGAAAATAATCTGTGGCACAATTCCTCTCAAGTAATGTAAATCCTGTGGGGGGGGGGGGGGGTTCATAGTAATGAGAGGTGTTTTCCTACTGCTGTTAATCCAAATTTCACTTTGTATCAAATCTAGTAGCTATTTACATGGGTTCTTGGCAGTTTAAGAGAGCTAATTTTTTTACATTTGGGGGCAAATCTCCCTTGGCCCCATGTATTGTATTTTACCATTTGTGGCACAATGCACATTTATTCCAAACCATGCAGTTTATTTTGTTGGAACATCGAGAGTTAATTCCCATGTCTCTTCCTATGCAGGTTCATGCTCAACGCATCGTGAGGATGATGACGAGGATGGTCAAATCATTCCGTTTGAAGATTTCAGATTTGAGGACGTCTGCAAGCAATCTCACACTCTACTCTGGGACCTTGTACAGGATGATAGTGCTGTAAGTGATATAATAATAGTAACAACAATTATTGATGAAATACCAGTTTATCAATATGAAAGAGATACATGCGAGCAGAAACCATGCTTATCACAAATCATGTCAGTTTTCATGACTTGGTCTTACTAGAGCATTAGAGTGTGTACACTGAAACATAGGCATATCAATAAACTGATTTGTCATCCCTATTCATTGTTATCCTTCTTTTTCTATTTGTTTTGTTTGTTTTCCAGGTTCATTTAGGTGATGGTCTGTCCTCCGAAGCTGAAAAGCTACTCTGTTCTCTGGTTTGTGTGTTTCCTGAGAGAGAAATTAGAATGAGATTTGTAGAAGGTTGTCTAGAAAATCTTAAACAGCACAGGTGAGTAATATTTATCATGTGGTATTTTAAAAT
Source organism: Lytechinus pictus (assembly GCF_037042905.1). Classification (NCBI taxonomy): domain Eukaryota; kingdom Metazoa; phylum Echinodermata; class Echinoidea; order Temnopleuroida; family Toxopneustidae; genus Lytechinus; species Lytechinus pictus. The sequence goes on from NC_087251.1 coordinate 27,914,483, forward strand.
AAATCGATCTTTTTTTAAACATATATGAGTTTCAAATTTTTGTATATTGTGTTATATTTTTAAAGATTATATTCAACCCTCCATTAACGTGAAAGTGACTAGGAGTGTAAAATTTGTGTTTCACATGTACACACGCTTGACAATTAGGAACAAAATCAATCCAAATTCTAAACTATTTACCTATTGAATACTGGAATCAGGGCTTTTTTTCTTTTATTTTCAATGGCTTACAAATTAATGACAGTGATTATTTTGAAAATATGAATGAGGTCAAGGATGTAAGAATGGTTCTGCATTCATCAGAGGAAACATAATATTTATCATATCTTGCAGTCATATTCATATTTTTTTTCTTATTTCAAGTGAAAGTAAAAGTGGAAATATAAGAAACATGGATTGGACATAGTAATTCTTGTTGATGAAAACTGATTGAAGATGTAATGCTGAAATACTCAAAATATAAATGAGGATTCATCTATAAATTGCAAGGCCAATAATCTTTCTCTAAATATTTGTTGCTTTCAGGTCTGTGGTTGTATCTCTTCGTCTTATACCAAAGCTCTTTGCATCCTTCCAGCAGTACCGTAACAACTACAACACACATTGGATTACTATGTAAGTTCCCCCAAAGAGCTGGGATTGTAACACAATTGATTGTAGCACCAATGTGTATGTTTTATTGCATTGATCGCCATGTACAGTCGTCATAAAAATCAGTTATATGATCAATTGCTTAGCTATGTGTTATGAGGCCCTTTGCTCTGTTTCAGGAAACTGATTATTTCACTTCACGATATGTTGACGATTTTAAATTTGAAAACTTATTGTCTTTTCTAATTGAAAAAAAATTGCTGGCAAAGAGTGATATGATGCCCTCAAAGTGAATAGACCTGTGTGCAGAACTTTTGTTTGCTATTTCTATTTACCAGACTAGTGTTTCATTGAGCTTGTTGTAAATTATGCTCAACTTTATATACAACTGGAACATGTTCTTGTGTGCTCGATGCTCTATTATGTCGATTCCCTTTAGCTGAAGTTGAAATCGAAGTTGAAGATATATTTTCTTTTAATCAAAGTCTCTCTTCCCCAAATGTGTTTGACACTGTACTAAATGTATTTTACTTGTTATTTGTTATCATTCAGGTGGGCAGAGAGAGAACTAGGCATGATGAATCTATTCTTTGCTGATCTACTCCATTACACAGGCCAAGTCAGGCTGGCAAAGAAACAGGAAAAGCAGCTGTGAGTTTATCTAGTGTATTGTGTATTTTCAATTATCAATTCAAAAGTATGAAGGTTTTCTACGATATTCTATTCATTGTCACTGGGATGACAAATCCTGTCACCTAAAAAAAATCTCAAATATGAAATAGCAACAATGATCTTGATTAGCCATTGCTGTTTAGTGATTGATCACAAGTTTTTATGTTACTTAGCCCTGAAAAGTATCCAAACCGTTGCCATTGCCATAACAGTATCTCCAATATCTTCCCTTCGATATGAGCTTTGATAAGTAGCTTTGCGATTTGGAAAGGGTGTCACTTGATAGAATATTTAGTTAGTAAAAAAAAAGGAATTGATTTTTGTTCCATAAAAAGATTTCATGATTTTGCCAAATTGAAGTTTGGGAATGAATGCACTCAAAGAAATATGTGTAGCCAGTTTTTCAGATTTTAAGTAAATGAAATATAATTTTTTATGTTTTTTTTATCATTTCATTTCATTTTGTCCTATCACAGATACACTCACAAGACTGAGATCCAAACCAGACTTCAGTTCTTAACCTGTGTGTTCTCAACAGGAGGCTCTCCAGACCATTTCAGTAAGTTGACCATTGTTTTCTATGACTTTTCTTGATGATATTCAATGAATGTGGGGAAAATGAGGGCCTCTTTGGATGCTGTTTAACCCTAACTAGGCCGGGCTTTTTTGGCTGTTCTGTGGCCGGGGGGGGGGGGGTTGATTCAACCCCCCCCTGAGATCTCGGCCGCCGATCGCGCGAGCGCCGCAAAAATTTGCACGCTGGTAGTATGCGATGTAATCTACAAGGCTGTATGGTAAAATTTTCCAAAATAATGAGGTTTTATTTTACATGAATTAATTATGCTAATTTATGCGTAAATCATACTTTTTGCTCTAATTCACTAAATAAAGCTCCTAGAATGCTAATTTTTGGTAAAAATATTCTTTGTAGCATTCTTAACAAAGGCAATTGAAAAAAACTTCGGTTTGGAAATCAATTTCTTATGTATTTTATTGTTTTATGAATTTCTTATGTATTTCTTTGTTTTTCAACCTTTTGCTTTTCTTTGTTTTTTTCACCAGATTTATTGCACAACCTTTTTGAAGCATAATTATGCTAAAATCAATTGCTTTCAGCTGTTTGAAGTAAAAATAATCATATCTTTATGAATATGATGAGAAAACTCAATTTACATTGACTTTGTACACAAAATTACATTTTGGAACAGTTTTTGGTCCGACATGCACTTACAAAATGTTGCGTAATTTCGGAACCGCGTACCCGGGCGTCGTAAATTTGGTCTCAAAAGATGTGCGAGACTTAACCCTCAATCTCCCGGGGTATTTTGATTCTTGTCAATCCCGGGGGGGGGGCCATTATGGCCCCCCCTTAAGATCTCGGCCGCCGATTGCCTGAGCGACGCAAAAATTTGCACACTGGTAGTGTGCGATGTAATCTACAAGGCTGTATGGTAAAATTTTCCAAAATAATGAGATTTTATTTTATATGAATTAATTATGCTAATTTATGCATAAATCATACTTTTTGCTATAATTCACTAAATAAAGCTCCTAGAATGCTAATTTTTGGTAAAAAAATTCTTTGTAGCAATCTTAACAATCGCAATTAAAAAAACTTCGGTTCGGAAATCAATTTCTTATGTATTTTATTGTTTTATGAATTTCTTATGTATTTCTTTGTTTTTTTACTTTTTGTTTTTTATTGTTTTTTCAATGGAAATCATTCCAGACTTAGTTCTGATCATAAACAAGGCAAAATTAATTCAGTTTAATCAGTAAAAGTAGAAATAATGATACATTTATGAATTTTGGCTAAATACACAATTTGCATTGGATTTGTACATGAAATCACGTTTATGAGCAATTTTGGGTCTGACATGCACTTACATAATGTTGCGTAATGTCGTAACCGTGTACCCGGGCGTCACAAATTTGGTCTCAAAATTTGCGCGAGACTTGAAAGTAAAAAGTCAGTGAGCGGCGAGGTCAAAAAAATTTGCGCAGCAGATATATCGCGAAAATTGTCAAGGGGGGGGCCATTATGGCCCCCCCCCCGGGAGAATTAGGGTTAAAAGTATAAACTCTGCGAGTGGCGCGGTCAAAAAATTTCGCGCGGCGGAATGATCGCAGAAAATGTTGAGGGGGGGGGTTGATTCAACCCCCCCCCCCCGGCCATTTTAGGGTTAAAGTTAATAGCATATTTAGTATTCTGTGCTTTGCAGGACTTTTTTTTAACATAAATTGAAATGCAGGGTCACAGGGTATGTCACCCTCTGGATGTTGAAAGTCTGGGCTTCAAAACCTGGTCATGGCCATTGTGCTCCTCAGCAAGGCATTTATTTACATTGTTCTTTCATGTCTTTTGGAATGTGGCATTAAAGGACCAATATGTGTAATCATATATCTGATTGATATGCCTTTATTAAAAACCCAAAATATGCATACACTCTTGAAATTGCCTAAAGACCAATCATTGAAAATAGGCTGCAGAAATACTCAAAACTTTGCAATAAACTGATTACGCAAAAGCAAGTCTCCGATAAATAATATTTTAATGGTAACCCTCCCATAGTCACAATGAATCCAACTTTAGTTGATATGCTAGGAATGGTTGATTTCAATTTTGATGGACAGAGCAGTGTTGCCAAGACCCAATATTGCCAGGGAGACTCCAAAAAATCAAATGAATTAATTCTCTTTTTTTTCCACATATCTCAATGATTCATTCATTAATTCCATTGAATTGTGTATAATAGATGAAGGTATCCCCCTATTTTCTCTGAAGGTTAATAATTAATTAGCAGCTTTCATAAGAGAATTACTGCATTCACTTGATTTTAATGATCCTTTTCTCATTTAATTTGACCTTTGACATTTAGGGTTGACTCTTGATCAGGTGGATACATTATGGTCATGTTTAGCCTTGGATTCTGACTGTTCTGATGAGGCTCTCAACTGGTTCTTACAACAAGCTAACAACAAGGACCAGCATGCACTAGGATTAGAGAACTTCAAGCATATATTCTTCCACAAGGTATGGTTAGATTCATAATCCTATCTGTGTCAGTTGTTTCCCCTTCAAAAACATGTTCAAAAGTGAAGGTGACAAATACCACATTACGTGAATACAGTTGACAAGGTTAGCACATGTCGAGGGTTAGAAACTTTTCTTCCACGACGTAGGGTTGGATTTATAATTTCCCCCCTACAAATCAAGGTAAAGGCTGGAATTTCGTGCACTCTATGCAGAGTTGGTAACACTAGCATGTTTTGGGGTTAGTTGGGAAAATTACAGGAATGCACAGAGTTCAAATATTCTTATACTTTTAGCATTGGATATCATAAAAGGGATGAAAGTTTACTTTTTAACCAACAATCTTTTTTCTTTCCAACTCAGATGCCGCAGCTAGAACCAGATAGCATTAGTATGACCGGACTAAACCTTTTCCAGCAGCTGTGTAGTTTAGCTAGATTAGCTAGCTCTGCTTCCTACAACAGTCCATCCGTAGAGGTAATGTACAATCACTAATCTAAAAATGTATAAAATCTTAGCCTGTAGAGCCTGACTGATCATGTTTTCTCATGTATCTGCTTTAGCCTCTACCCCACGTATATCTGTTCTCTGTCTCCGATCTGTTGACAATTTGTCCAGTGTATTATTATGATACCCATGACTGCATGAATGTGTTCAATGGTGGTGTGAGCAACATAATACATAAAATTTACTCTGAGAGTAAAATGAAAATCAGATGAAAACAATCATTTTTAATTAAATAAAAGAAAAATATTCGGGTTGTTATAGGAATGCACAATATTACAGTGTACAATGTCTATTGAATTGGACAATCAATACAAATGAACGGTCACTATTTCTATCTTTTATTTGTTTTTTTTCGTTTCAGATGCCAGGTATAGATCATTTGTGGAAGATTGCACTTAGAGCAAAGAACACAGATGTTAGTCTTTCAGCAATCCAGTACATCAATTCATATTACATCAACGGTAAGCTAAAGACCGTTAATCTTAGATTACAAGTGTTCATGATACTGGATGTATGTGAAGATTGGCACAAATGTAAAGGGTTCCAAGGAGAAAGGCTTGAAAGGCCATTATTCTTTATGATCTTTCACAACTACCATTCTAGTGGTTCTGCCTAGCCGAACCACACAATGTGGAGATCGGGCTTTAATGGGGTGTTGCAAGAAACTTGCAATCGATTGCAAGTCAATTTTTGGTCCCTAAATCAATCATATGTCTTGCAGTTAATTGCAAATTAGTTATTGATTGCTAATTTGCTCCTTGAAACAAGAAGTTTAATCTGATTTGCTACAGCTAACGTTGATCTATCAGTTGTAAAATTGCAAGAGAATATTTGCAATTGATCGCAAATATTTTCTTGCAACACCCCCTAGGGGGTGTGGCCCCAGTTGTGTGCAACAGACTTACCATCAACATCAGAAATATAAGCAGTCTTAGGATGTTCTAATTAAGCATCAAGCATTATCTTTTCTTACAGGAATATTTAGTAGTCCTAATATTTTCTTCATATTTATGTTATGGTTATGATTATGATTATGTTCCTTGTTATTGCTTCTTGTATGTGATGATAATAATTGTTAGGACATATTTTTCTGTGTTTATTTCAGCTGGTAATGGTACCCTTGAGAAGGAAGAAGAGTTTATTGAGAGATGCATGGAAAGTTTATCCCAAGCATCGGCTGATCTTGACTCTTCTCTCGATGCTAGTCTCCTGGTCTTACAGAGAGGGCTCATTCTACTTAAAACTCACCTTGAAGCTTTCAGAAAAAGGTAATCATAATCAGTATATTCCACTATCATTATTACGCAAAGGATTCTTGTACTTTAGAGTATGAACCCATATCTGCATCCTTTCTCCGATAAATTTAAACTTTGTTAGCAGTTTTCTTCACATCTAGTGTACTGTTTTGTGTAATCTGCGAAATGGTGAATTCCAGATTCCACTGTGGAAAGGTGACCTCATTTGAGGAAAGAAATTCAAGTTCAATCCCAAATCAATTACAACTCCTTTGATTTAATGCAAATTGAATTCACTTACCCAAGCGCCTTAGTCAAAGACTCCAAACTATCCAGAATTCTGCAGCTCGACTCGTTACTCGTACAAAGAAACATGATCACATATCCCCTGTCTTACAGCATTTACATTTGTTACCAGTCCAGTTTCGAATCCAATTTCAGATTTTGTTATTAGTATATCAATGTTTCTATGGACTTGCTCCTTCATACTTAAATGATTTAGTCACTGTGTATAAGCCAACATGTAATTTACGTTCACAATGCATGAATTTATTAGTTGTACCTCAAATATCAACAAAATCTTATGGCGAACGTTCATTTGCTCATGCAGTCCCTGTTTTATGGAACAAACTCCCAAATTCCCTGAAAAAGATTGATTCTGTCAAAAAATTTAAAACAGGTCTTGAGACATACTTATTTAAATTGTACCTACATGTAGCTTCAACAAAATGAACTCATCAACACTTCTCTTCCTCTCCTATGTTTTCTCAAGCGCATAGAGACTATTTGTTATGTGCTATGCACTTTATAAAAACTGACCATTATTATTATTATTAGTAAATTTACTGTTGATTTCTTATTTATTGCCACTCAACTTTCTTGCAATACCCCAATTGTGCTTGATTTCAGGGACTGTGCTTCATCTGCAATTGGAACATAATTTTTTTTTGCAACACCCTATTAGAGAAACTCTACCATTAAGAAATGCCTTTAGCAACCTGAGCATGCAACTTTGATTTCCAACTACTCAACCTTAAGCAACTGATAGCAGTAAATGGATATTGTTTTCATGAGGTCCATGTAAAATAGCCTCACTGTAAACTCAATTTTTAAGATACCAGTCTAGCCATCAGGGGCTTTTGAGGGCTGGGGGATGCAAGATTGAAGTCTCCATTTAGATGCTTGCCGGGAATGGTAGCTTTTATCTACACAAATAGGATTTTAACTTAATCTGAAGGGAATCGCAGTTATTGAGAATCTTATTTAGAATCCAAGAGAGGATCACCAGTCTGTTTTAAAGTCCTCAGTAACTTACAAACAGCTTTGTGAAATGATCTCTATATTTGTGATGATTCTTCCTCCAGGTATGCTTACCATCTACGTCAATGGCAGCTGGAGGGGTGTGGTATTGTCAGCCATCAGAAACATCTACTCGACAGTCAGGCAGCTACCATTAGAATCCTATGCCAAATAGCATCTGTGCCAGAGAAGGTAGGTCTGGGACCAGTTTCGTAAAAGGATACTTTTATTGTAACTTTGTAATTATGGCAGCTACCATGGAAACATTGATTGTGATTGGCTGCTGAGCCCTGTTTCCATGGTAGCTGCCATGATGGCAAAGTTACAACATTTGCAATTCCTTTATGAAGCAAGACACTGATGTGTTTAAAACAAAAAGTGTAGTGATTGATAGTACAATTGATTTTAATGATTGATTGTGCATTGTGGACCATGCAAACTGCAATATGCCTTCCGAATTTAAATCCCATAGTTTATTTTCCTTTCAATGTATAATTTTTTTTCTCATTGATATTAGATCATATATGCATCCTCATACTACTAGAAATATACATTCTATATCATTTCTTAACAGACTAGTATATCATAAACTGAGAAACTTATTATTTATTAAGTTTTGTCTATTCCTTTGTATTGGTCACCACTTATTTGATATTAATATTGATATTTATTATTATATAATCTTTCTTTGTAACAGTTCACCATTGAGATGAATGTGGCTGACCTTGTCGCTGACCTGAGGGCAGAGGTCACCCATTTCTGCAGTAACGTCCTACAGCAGCAGTCCAGCGACAACAACGGCCAGATGGCATCGCTCTATGCAACCTCTGTACCCGATGACAAGAGCGGGGGTTCAGATCCCCAGCAGCCACAGCCGCAGGGAGATGACCAGGGACTGTCGTCCATCATTCCTGGTCCTGTCAGGATGTTGTCCGCAGGACATGAGCTGATACCAGATCTTGATGAGAAGACCTTGAAAGAAATGAGTTTCAGTGATGCAAGGGTAAGGAGGTCTTATGATTATTATGTAATAGCAGTGATAGTGATAATGGAAAGGTGATGACTAAGGTGTGTCGTCCATCATTCCTGGACCGGTCAGGATGTTATTGGCAGAGCACGAGCTGATACCAGATCTTGATGAGAAGACCTTGAAAGAAATGAGTTTCAGTGATGCAAGGGTAAGGAGGTCTTAAGATTATTATGTAATAGCAGTGATAGTGATAATAGAAAGGTGATGACTGAGGTGTGTCGTCCATCATTCCTGGACCGGTCAGGATGTTATTGGCAGAGCACGAGCTGATACCAGATCTTGATGAGAAGACCTTGAAAGAAATGAGTTTCAGTGATGCAAGGGTAAGGAGTCATTATGATAATCATGTAATATGACAAGCATTCTCTTAGCTATGTAATGTATTCAAGCTGTAGTACTAATCACAGAATGAATTCTAGAAGATTCCAATGAAAATACCAACAGGTATGTATGAATAAGTTTTATGTTCCAAATGATTCTGGTAAGAATCGAGTTCAGTAATCATCAAATATGACAAGTTTCAGTCTCAAAGTACTAGTAAAATTCTTCATTAATTGTTCTTTTGTTTGTCTTCAGGTGGTGTTTGTATCATTTGGTGCCATGAGGAGAGAGCGTAAGCGTGAAGGGGCCGATCAACCGGCGTCGTGCTTGCCTCCACCTCCACGAGAGAAACTACCCATGATGCTCTTGCTAGAAGAGCCCCATTTCAGCTGCCTCTTCCATCTTCTTCAGCAACTGAATGAACTCAAATGTGATGGCAAACAGGTAAAGTATATTAACCTGTTGAAGACTGAGGTTGCATATATGTGGGCAAGGGTCTATGGAAATTAATGTTATAGCATGATCATCCAGTTTCCGATAGGTTTAGGTTAATGACCTAGTCCACTCCAACATCCAGTTGATACAAATAAAAAGAGAAGAAAAAATCATTCATTGGAAAATTTATATTTCATCAAAATCGGATGTATACTAAGAAAGTTATGGCATTTGAAAATTTTGCTTTCATATACAATAAATGAGGGAGCCGATGGCATGCATGTCACAGTCACAATTCATATTTCGTATTTTATATGACATATGAAATATTTCATTCCCCCCACCTCCCACCAATAACTCAGACAATGTTTCTTCATCGAACAGATGAAATTGCCTTGGTTTTAAGTGTTTAATGATTCAGTCATTCTTTCTGTACACCTTGTTCAGGAGGAAGAGTCCGAAAGAGACCTTGAGAGCCGAGCACAGATGCTGTCAAGGAATGTTTGGGATCTTCTAATGCTCTTACCTACCAGCCCTGATGTACTCAACGGCTTCAAGACCTTACCTGCTATCAAGGTTCGGGAATATTCTTGTATACCCCTCTTGTGTTATCTTTGCTCTATTTTGATTATATGGCATTTTCAAAATCAGGTAATAATAATTATGCTTAATAATGCACGGACAAATATCAGAAGCATGTTTTATTTTTTAAGTGAGAAAATTTCATCTCAAGCAGGAGATGCACAGATCCTACATCCACAGATTAAGCAGGGGAAATTCCAAGTCAAATGCGATAACTGGAGATTTCACCAAAAAGCATCAAAGCTGGAGATATGGGGATCTGCATTTCTCAAAAGGACTATGACAAAACTATCATGTTTTGGGGGCTTTTCATAGTTAGATTATTTCATACTGATGAACACCCCAGTTGAGATGGGCCTTGAACAATACTAAAGAAACACATATAATTATTATGCTTAGCTCAACCCCAGCAAAGCAAAGGCAGTGGTCAGCAAGACCAAGGCATCTCAGTCATCAAAGAATGGAGATGACAAGGAGGATTTAAATGGGACGCCCTCTGGAGGTGAACTCGCACCAGTAGACTGGGGCAAACTGCTGACAGAAAACAAGCCCCACAAGCTTCTCTACTCCCTTCAAATCATCGAGGCCCTTGGGCAACCTAGCAAGAAACAGCGTAGCAAATCTGTGGTAGGTCTCCTTTTATTTTAAGATAGACGTTTTAATTTTTTCTCAATTCCATATCATTTATTAGAATATTTGCCAAGACATAAAGAAATACCTAAGTCATGATCTATGTAGGAAAGAAAGAAAAGTTCTCATTTATCTAAATTTTTACTTGATCTATAACAATTTATATCTTTCACCTGCAAATCTAGACATTTTACATTCTTATGTATCTGAAAGAGTCTTAAGCAGTGATTCCAACATAATTTATTGAAGATTTATCTATTATCATACCAATAATGGTAAAAGATGAACAACATATTATTGCAAAACAATTCAATGAACATCATATAGTAAGTGTACCAGTTTGGTAAGGTGTCCTCTGGGAGGACTTGCCCCTATGTTGCCTGTTGCAGAAAGAGTTGTGTTTAAACTGAACTGGATAAAAATCAAGTGCAAATCGAAGATAATGCTTATGATTGGTTAAAAATAAGGTTATGTTTGATTTCTTGAGATGTGTTTGATTGCAACCATTTTTTAAACATGCTCTTAGGAACTTTTACTCAGGGGGAGATGGCATCCAGGAGCTTTTTCCATGTGGGAATCAAATCTGGGAGAGGAGAAGGGGGGGGGGATGTCCTGTTACTCTTGATGAAATTCATTGCCTCATCTTGTATGTATTTCTTACTGATTTCATTAGGCTTCTCTAGGATCCAGTGAGCACTCCTCCAGCATGGCAGATATGGCAGCAATGAAGGTAAAAAAGGTCAGGAAAATTTTGTTGTCTTAGATAGATTTTTTTTCTTCAAATTTTCAATTATTTTCAACATTCTCCTAGAGAGATCTGAAGAGATTATTTTCAGTCAATTGCATGTTGATTGGTAAAATTTGCAATTTTGATTACAGAAAACCATATTTTATATAGCGATCAAAAGCAAATTTGCAAGTTCCTTGCAGTGCCTACTAAATTTTGTTCTAAAGATCAATAATTAATATGTGGTTGTTATTTCAGTGCTTAAAACTAATTATGAGACTTATTCAGTGGTACGCACCCCTCCCCCCCAAAAAAAAAAATATATATGTATATATAATAATGATAATAATGAATAAATGAATAAAAAGATAAAATAAAATAATAAATAAATTATTAAACCACAAATTAATATCATAGTTATGAATTAAAGTTTACAGAATAGCTTTGTATGCCTGTGTCATTATCACAGATGGTGATGTGCACTGTCACTCACTTGCTACCATAAACTGAACTCTTAACATATCAAATGCCATAGTTGAAAATCAGCATCACATAGCACATATAATTCCTATAGAGAGCCACAATTTCTGAGACATAAAGAGAGTTAAGCCTTACACTTCACCTTTTAACTAAGTATTTTACATGTGTGACCCTCAGTTTAGAAAGAAAAAACTATTGATTTGATTTTGATTTGATTTATTTATTTCCGTTTTACAATTGTACATAATATGATGAACATAACATAGCAAGGTCAAAAATACTACCAGACAAAATATAATTTATATAACATATTCATAAATTTAAGGAACATAATTCAGTAAATAAAGATATCTCAAATGACATTTGTATTTAAAGTAAAACGGAGGGACTTGCCGAAAAAAGCAAAGCTTGTACAAGAGGCAAGCCCCTTTCTTAGTTCCATTACAAAATTACAACAAATAAATATTGGGTCTAAATAATAACTTTGTTTAAAAATAAATACAAACAATTTTATGCACTTGACAAAAACGTAACTGATGGATTGTGTGAGAGAATATTAAGTTTTACAATATTATAAGAGAGGGGGAGAAGACAGGAGGGAAAGAGGGGTGCAGTACAGTAAGTAGAAAGAAAGAAGAAGGCGGGCAGCAGGAGCAGGTACTTTGGCTAATTGCAATTTTAAGAAGAAAAAATAAAACAAATAATATACATGACTTGTGTACATAATATGGGCGCATGTACACAAAAGTCGAGTATAATTAAATTAGTTGTTCACAGCTTGACCTGTTTGCAGCGAGTATTGCAGAATTAACATTTTTTTCAGTTTGCGTTTAAAAATATTTACGTTGGGGGATTCTTTGAAATCTTGAGGCAGAGAGTTCCAGTAGGCAGGCCCGGAGAAGACAAATGAATTCTTTGCAAATAGAGTTCTTGTTAAAGGAAGATGATAATATTGTCGTTGCCTTGTTGGGTAGCAGTGTACGGATGCATTTTTACGGAACATTTTAGAGAAAATGGCGGGGAGGTCGTCCTTGCTTAATTTGAACATAAATTGACTAAGTTCGAAAAGATATATGTCACTTACTTTAAGAATGTTATTTTCAAAAAATAAGATATCAGTATGTGATCTAAAGTGTGTTTGAAAAATTATTCTTAGAGCTTTTTTCTGGAGAAGTAATATTCTATTTAGTTGTGTTTGTATTGCACATCCCCAGGCAATAATTCCAGAATTAATATATGGTAGAATAAGGGTGTAATATAATGTTAACAAAGTGCGGGAAGGGAGAAAATGTTTGAGTTTATTAATAATTCCAATGTTTCTAGAAATTGTTTTACATATACTATCGATATGAGGCTTCCAGGATAATTTGTCGTCAATAAGGACACCCAAGAATCTTGTAGTGGAAACATTATTAAGAACGAAATTGTCAAAGAAAATACTGTCAGGTAGAGTATTGATTTTATTACTGAAAAGCATGTAGTTTGTCTTCTGGTGATTAAGCGAAAGTTTGTTGGCCTTGATCCAATCTGTAACATTTGTTAGTTCAAAATTTACGATTCTAACGAGTTGATTAATATCATCGTGTGAAAAGAAAATATTGGAGTCATCAGCAAAAAGTATAAATGAAAGTAAATTTGATGTATTTTTAATATCATTGATGTAAGTAATGAAGAGAAGTGGGCCTAGCAGGCTACCCTGGGGGACACCACACGTAATTGGTAGAGTAGTCGAATTGCTATTATTCACTGATACGAACTGTGTCCTATCAGTGAGGTAACTCCTGAACCACTCCAAGGCCTTCCCTCTAACTCCATAATGACACAGTTTATGAAGGAGAATTTCATGATTTATAGTGTCGAAGGCCTTGGAGAAGTCCAGGAAAATACCGACAGTATGACAACTATTATCGATGGAAGTGGTGACTTTATTAATAAATGACAAAATTGCATGGGAAGTACTATGGTTTTTACGGAATCCAAATTGGAAGTTTGAAAAAATGTTGTGTAATTTGAAAAAATCACTTGTTCTGATATGGACAAGTTTTTCTAAAATTTTAGATAATGAAGTTAGTAAGGATATTGGACGATAGTTGGAAACGAGTTGGCTATCACCTTTTTTGAAAAGTGGGATGACTTTGGAGATTTTCATTTTATTGGGGACCCGTCCAGTGCTAAGAGAGATATTAAAGATATGTACTAATGGATCAACGATGGCTGTAATGATTTTTTTTAGAAGAAAGTTGGGTATACCGTCATACCCCGGGCTTTTCTTATTTTGTAGATTGCTAACAATATTTATGATTTCCATCGAATTAGTAGGATTAAAAAACATGGAATTGGGGTTGGGGTCATCAAGGAAATCAGAAAAGGATTTGTTAGTTCGAGGTATATTTTTAGCCAAGTTGTTGCCAACATTTGAAAAATATGAATTGAACTCTCGTGTGATTATATTAGTGTCGTCTGTAATAGTATTGTTTGATTTTATTTTTGTGATTGTAGAGCTTTTTTTCTTTTTGTTGAGTACATTATTAATAATCTTCCAAGTATTTTTCATATCATTTTTGTAAATGTTTAATTGGGAAGTGTAGTATTCCTTTTTGGCTATACGTAATAAAGTGGTAAGGGTGTTTTTATAACAAGTGTACTTAGAACGAGAGTTTTCGCTTGGTTTAGAAATGTATTTATAATACAGATTATTTTTACGGTTAATAGATCGTAAGATAGATTTAGTAATCCACGGATGTATTGGGATTTTTTTATAATTTGACTTTCGGTTGATGATAAGAGGGACGTGGGTGTCTAGAGAATATGTTAATTTGGTAATAAAAGAGTCGTAAGCTACATCAACCTCTGTGGAGTCAAAAATGGTCGACCAGTCTGTATTGTCTAAATCATTAATTAAATAGGAAATGTTATCATCGGTTATTTTACGATAGGAAGTATTATATGATTCATTCTTAAATATTTTACTTTTAGACAACTTCGCAAAAATTGAAAAGTGATCAGAAATATCGCTAAGGACTATACCAGCTTGGGGGGTAGGATATGTTACATTACTAAAAATATTATCTATAATAGTTGCAGAAGTGTTAGTTACTCTCGTTGGTTTAGTAATTAGTGGTAGGAAGGAATTAGTAAGAAACGTTTCGAGAAACTCTTGCGAGATATTGTTAGTGTTGCAATTCATTAAATTGATGTTGAAATCCCCCATAAAAAAACAATCTTTGTTTTTCAGAAAAGGATTGAGTAAAAAGTCATTGAGGGTTTCCAGAAAATGTTGAGTATTTGAATTTGGAGGTCGGTATAAAACTCCCAGTATCAGATTTTTTCCTTTTGGATTGATGATTTCAACAAAGAGTGATTCTAGAGCGTCATTGGATAGAGTCATATTACTTATAAGATTATATTCGTATTGCTGGGGTATATAAAGTGCAACACCGCCACCGGGTCTAAGAGTTCTGTTATTAACAACTAGATTAAAATCAGAGAGTTCAAAAAGAGAGCAAGGATTTTCCGCGAACCACGTTTCAGTTAATCCAATGATTGAATGTTTCGGAAACTGATTATTATCAAGAAATAATTTTAACTTATCGAAATTTTTCTTGGCACTACGAATATTTAGATGGAGAAGAAAAATATCTTCTTCAAGACTGCTAGAATTAATTAAAGATTTAAAATGTTGTTCTGTAAAATACTGTGAAGTAATAATCTGTCCACATGGGTCATTTGGGTCAAAGTTTGAGTTAAGATCAGCGGTATTATCATTCAGGTAGTTTTTTATGTAAGTATCAAAATAGGGGTTTTCTGACGAAGCGCCGCGTTGCGATGAAAGGGACAACAGGTCATCGTTGCATAACGAGCTGAATGGAAAGTCAGACAAGTCAGCCGTCGGAGCCGGGAAGAATCACACTAGTTACGCTAAAAGAGTAGACACGCCGCCATGCTCCCGCTCCTGTTGCTGTGCAAGAAGAGGGAAACGGAAGGAACGAAAGTATGCTGTGCAAGAGAAATAGACAATACAAGTTTAAAGGAAGAAAAGTAAAATGGGAAGATAAGAGATAAGAAATCCGAACCAGACCAGATACGAGAACGATCATTACTAATGTACTACGAGAATGAAAAAAATAAATAATAATAATAATGAATAAATAAATAAAGAAAGAAAGAAAAAAGAAAGAAAAACAAAATAAATAAAAAACAGATGTAATTGAAAATGCTACAGACAAACCCACGTGATGAGGTGGAAATAAGAATTTTTTGCATTTCTCCCTTAGAAATGATAAAATCGTTGATTATACCTTATGAAAACGATAACAAATCAGTTAGCAGGTGTTCGATGAGCAGTTTAAAAACCAGTTGCTTAAACAGTTAAAACGTTCTCCATTATTTTTGCATAACGCTGTCCATCACGAAAGCCCCACAGTTTTTCTGTTTAAGTGTATAAAGTCTTGAATAACAAAGTTTACTTTCTTATATTTATCAACAGGAAACAACGAATGAAAATATCATATAGCAAATATGCACTATTTAACATAAATCAAAACATCGCTTTTACTTAGTAGTTATGATTTTAATAAGAATTATCCTCTTTCAGCAATCAGTGGCTTATTATGTTAAATAAATAACATGAAGTTAAGAACTCCAAGTTATTACAATTATTTACCTGTATACAAATATCAGTATAGAGCAAGACCAGAATAAGTTGTGTTGGTAACGTTGCAATCAGTATAACAAAGTATAGGAAGTCTGATTTATGCTTCCAGACCCGCAAAAACGTACTTTCACACTTTTTGAATAGCGTGCGAATTGACAAGAAATTTAATATAGTATGTAATAATATATTTTGATGAGTAATTTTGGATACAATACAACCAAGGTGATAGTAATTCAAACCAGATTCGTTTTCGAGGGGGGGGGGGTCTCATCCAGTTACTAAACGCTTTCCAAGCGCTGTCGTGTTATGCAACAATTGGAGTTCAACCTTTTCGTTGTTATGCAATTGCCACTGGTCAGAAATGAGTCCGTTGAATTCCAAACTATACAGTGCACCAATAATGATTGGAAGTTTAAACAAGTATATGGGCTACTTCGATCGTAATGCAGTATGGCAATTGGTGAATGCTGCAGCTGACACAATGTAAAAATGCTTGAGAATCTGGAGCAGGCTAAGATGCCCAGTAAAATTGCTATCTCTATATAGAGAAATATGTAGTGAAAGCGATAATAGATTAAAAATTTCGTTTATCTAGATTGTAAGCATTGTAATAAAATGCAAGAAAAGCATGCAACATTGGGAGCTGTCACATTCATCCAAGAAACCATCTGCACCTCCGAGCAACCGTTTGTCTAAAAATAATAAGGGTACACGGAAAGCATTCAGCTGACTCGATTGGTATTGCGATTTAACTCAAGTAATTGCATACGTTAGTCGGATGGATATACATGTTGTCATAACAGAAGGATGCAAGGCTTAACAAGTTTCAACCAAGGAAGGGCAATTCTTGATAAAAAAAAATGTTTGCTAGCACCAAGTTCAGATTGTCATTGGTTATGCAACTATAGATGTACGAAACCTACATGCATCAATTAATGTTGGGTCGTTGATCGGGGATCAAGCGTTGCGTGTCGAGAACTGTTCGCTATGTACAATTTGAAATACTCATGAGTTAAATTGTGGGGGGGGGGGTATTCGCAAGAGTGCGATACACGAGTTTGCATAACCAATATAGTAAAATATAGATTTGGAAAATATAGGGGAAAAAAAAATAACTACTAATATGTTGTCAGGTGAAGTCAAATATCAATATCTACCCTGCCTATTAGTTGCTAACAATGTAATACCGTATTGGTGAAGCATGGCCGATGCCAATTAGTAAAGACCTTGGATCTGAACAGATGATTCAATCGTATACACCGTGTTTACATTAGTAATCAATTGCCAAAAATACAATGTAATTCATTGTAAGAAAAGTTGATAAACTTTATAACCTAATAACCAACTAGTTGACCTCAGAGGGTATCATATCATTTCATTAATAAGGTATAAAAATTCAAATTACAGTATCTGATCTGAAGAGATAAATAAGCTCTAGGATTTGCAAGCTACTTTCATGCTAATATCATAAATATTTGGCATGTCCAAAACCATGCGATATAATTCCTTTTGAAATGCTGAGAGCATTGGTTTCCAAAAAAAAAGAAGAAGACATTCGACAATTGGAATATTAATGTTTATAATAAACAGTAATTATTATTTTTTTTTTTTTTTTTTTTTTTTTTTTTTTTTTTTACTTGTGCTAAACATAATTATTTGTCAGGCCCCAGCAAATTTTTGGTACAGAGATATATAATAGTTGATGTATGTGAAAATTGCATACCTGAAAGAGATGGTCTGAATCATAACAAGGTATACTTTGGTATAACATTAGAATGCATGCTATCTTCAACGTGTATATTTGTAAAGTTTATATTAAAATTATTCACAAGCATGCAGTTGCAAGCTATTATATTCAGCTATTATAAAAAATCATGAAGGCAAATTGTGGTCAGTCAATTTAATATCACGTTTTGATATTCTTACAGAGTAAAAGTGACACCAATGTATATGACATGGAAAGTGATGTAGATGCCCTCACACAAAGACCATGGAGTACGATGGTAAGAGGAATCATTTGCACAGATTTATTTCTAATCCAAGAAATCTATGGTGCCTTATGAAGCTGCTTTAGTTGAATTGATTATTTAACTAAAATGCTTATTATGTAAAACTGCAGTTACAAACAGAAATTGTATTTCATGTCATGAAACTTGTTTTGTCATGTCATCGCACCAATCATATGAGACTTCAGTGATCTATCGAAAATACCGGGCAAAAGGATATATGGGGGATATCAGTGATTTTCCTCCAAATTATGGGAAACAGTCCTACAGTTTGTTGCAAGAGTCCCTTAGATTTCTATAGAGTTCATTACGAAGTGCCATTTGGCATGAAAGACGTAGGAAAACAGCCCATGCTCAGGGGGCACGTTGTTCTCAGATAATCACAAGTCCAAAATGATGAAGTTGTGTGTGATTGAAAATCTTTCTGCAATGGCCAGTGAACATATGATTTTCCCTGCTGTAGATGCCTTATAATGATGTATTCTTTTGTCTCTCCTATCCAGTTTATCAGTTGTGGAGGTCTGAAGCATCTATTTGGTATCTTTATGTCAGCTTGTCTGGAGACGCGGGATGACACCCAGTGGAATTTTGTAAGTTCAGAGTTCTTGACTGTGTTGATGTGTACATACGCACAGAAAATAAATTATTCTTTTTCCTATGCTTCTTGAAATTTATGAAAGTTCAGTGCCTCTGTCATTGGCTTTGAAAAACGTTGCGCTCTTTGTAGTTTTCTCCATTTGTACCTTAATAAAAGAATGTGTCCGATAGACACCTTGCCCTGAAAATTTCGAAATTGGAGGCCTGATGGATGTGTTTGATTTTTTAATGTAATGATTTGATGAGCATGCCTGTAGACCTTGCTTGGTCATATCAGTGGCCAAGGGAGGGGGATTTACATGCAAGATTGATATCACATTGGATGTATATCACAGGATTTAGGATAATCTCATCTTTGGTCCTGGCATCTTATGTTACAATAACCTTGTTATTTGAATACTGTTGTTTGTTTAAATACTGTTTGAATACTGTTTAAAAGAACAAAAGGAATGTGATTGTCAAAGCTATTGATACTTCAGGACAATGCGTAAAATAGCCAGTTATTTTTAGCTTACTATGTTTTCTGGAAGAAAGGCCTTGTATCCATATATTTGAAGTGATTTTAGATTTAATATCAGTTTCATATCTAATTTCTTATATTCAGTAGTATTGCTGTTATTGTATTTGTGCTGGAAATCTCCCAAGGGAGTGGACAGTGGCTGTGGTGATAACGTATTTGTACAGCACTTGGAGATGTTTCAATATATCAAGCGCTAAACAAAGGAATTATACTATTATCATTCTTTCATTTATTATAGATCAACAGGCATAATCAAAATACAATATACAGTTCCACAACAAGTAAGATTCAGAACAATGAAACATTTTCTGAATTTATTCACGTCATTTCAATATCTTTCTCTTAATCAAAACATATTGGCAGTTTTGTAAGTAGGGTTCTAAGTAATGAAAAATTCATAATTTTATTCACTTCAAGGATTCTGAAAGACAACCTGGTTTTAGCCTTTTGCTCAGAAAATTCAACTTTTCTTCTCTGTAGTGGGAGCAGGAATGCCTAGCATCTGTCCTGAAGCTCATCAATGAGTTTGCATCGGAGGAAGCGTTGAATGAACCCAGTAGTGATCTAGATGAAGTCTTTGATGAACCACCCTCGTCTTCCTCATCGTCCAGTGAGGAGGTACCAAGGAAGAGGGCCAGGACAGCAGCGAGACAAAGGAAGGATAGTACAGACTCTGGTAGACTCACCGTCAGGTTCTCTGCTGTAAGTCCAGGGCCCAGTCTTACAAAGATTTGGACTCGCTTCAAATCAATCTCAAATTCAAACCTGCCAAGTGGTTCTATGAAATAATCCTGTTGTGAGGAAAAGATTTAGATTGTACTGTTAAGTGAATGAAATGCCAATTAAACTGTCCTTTTTAATAAATAGAACATACAGGAGCTACTACTCCAACTTGTTTAGTGAATTAAATGCTAATTCAACTGTCTTTTTTTAATTAAAAAAAATATGCAGGATCTACTATTCCATCATCCCATCTTGTGTAGTGATTAAAATGTCTATTTGTGTGGAGTTTTTTATAATTAGAAAATGTGGGAGCTGCAATCAGCTGCTAGCTCTACCTTATTAGTAAATAAAATACCAGTTTAATTTTTTTTCAAATGTTTAATAAACAGAAAATGCAGGAGCTGCTAGCCCAACCTGGTGTGTTAGAGAGGCTAATGGGTGTATTATACAAAGCTGCTTCTCCTGGGGACTCCACTCTTGTGCAGGCAGGTTACTGGGGTAAGTATCAATGGAAGCGTTATATATTTTCTTAATGAAATCAATGTACAGAGGAGCATTTCATAAAACAAATAGACAATGATTTAATACCAACTATAGCTTAAAGTACTGTATACCTCGCCTCTAATTGACTAAAAGAATTAGTTTTTGTTTGTTATGTTCTTCATGTTACCTCATGGAATCACATTATGGTATCATTCAATTTGATTGGCTGATGGTAAACTTGTTACAGAAAATTTGCATTTGTTATAAAAAAAAATGTCTTTATGAAATGAGACCCAAGTAGTTGCAAGTTCCCTCTCATATTCAGGGTCAACTGGATTTTGATTTTATTGTGCCTTGTAAATATTGTTAGTTAATTACTGGGTGTAAGCCAAAGCATATTTTTTGCATTAAAGTTTCTGAAGCTTCCTGAATTTACGTTATATGAGATGATGTTTATATGTGGCATAGTGATTATAATTGATAACTTTATTTGTTTCCTATTTTCTATGTGACGATATACAAGACATCAAAATTCTTTTTATTTCTATGTGTATCTAAGAAGCTTAGCCTTAGATCACCCATTTTCTTCACATAATGTGTAATAAGTTGACTGATAAATTGTAATAAAGCATGCCTGTAGACCTTGCTTGGTCATATTAGTGGCCAAGGGAGGGGGATTTCCATGCAAGATAAAAGCCTATCAAATGGTTGGTATACTCTGTAGATCTATCCAATCTATAGATATCTACCTTTGTGTGCTACATTCATGCAATGTTGTATTTTATTAGCTTGTAGGTTTGGCCTGAAATATGATTCCCTTTTCAATACTAAGAGCCAATTCAAGGAGCCTACATCTTTCGGTCTTTCTATTCACGAGTACAAGTCACATTTTTTATTGTATATTTCATGTGTAATCTACTATGAAAAATTCCACCTAGGGTGCTTGTCAATTCCATTATATGACCTAACCCTGAAATGTATTGTACATCATTCTATCTTTCTATTTGTCGAAGTTAGAAAGAAAAGCTTCATTATTTTCTTTTGAGTATGAACAATGGGGAATCTAGGACCCATAACACAACACATAAGGCTTGATCGTTGGGCTGATATTTATGCTCGAATACATAGATCATTATGTACAATCAAGCGCACAAGTCAACTGTATGATCAGTCACTACGTTTTGTATTACAGGCTTAGGCATTGCTCAATGATGAGAATAGTACATATGGCCCTTTTTAAAAATTCTTTGATACAAGTTATAGGAAAATATGCAATACACAGAATTAAGCAGTTACAAAAGACAGCAGTAGTCAGGTCTTCAATTTTAATATTTTTAGGGCAATGTCACTTTTCGATTGAGTACATTTCTATGTAACAGCACAAATTAAAAACTGTAAGAGGACATAAAACTTCAAGGCCAATTAGATGGGCATTGGAGTCAATCAAAGACATCCACGACAGTGTTCTTTGATGACCTTCGCTGAAATTAAGCCCTGAGAAGTGATTATAATCAACGTCTTGTTTTTTTTTTTATCAGTTGTACATTATGCAATGAAGTTGTTGGTGTCATGGGCATCCACAGACCCGGAAGTAAAGATGGCTATTGGTCAGTATGAGAAGCTTGACCAGTGGTTACGAAGGCTAACACTTCAGACCAATGAGGTGAGTCAGGTTTAGATTATAGGTCATTTGTAAGGTTAAATTGAGAGAGGTTAAAAAAGAAAGCAGTATGTATATCAGTTAGATTTACTTTTAGTGTTTATTCAAATTCAGTTATTTATTTAATTCAACTTTATCTGATTCCATATAAAAGTAGTAACACCAAGATACATAATTATTATTATGATTATTCATTCGGCATTTCAAAATACATAAATTATAGTACAATACAAATTACATAAACAATAGGACACGTGACATAGTACAAAGGACCTGGAATAGAGATGAAGGGGCTGCCTGGGTTTGGAAAAGGTTAAATAAAATAACCATGACCCACAGGTCTTCCCACATCCCTTTACCTCCATCCAGGTCAGTATAAGAATATGAATATAATATAAATAATAATTAATACAAATTAACAATTTTTCACTTTGTATTGTATTTTTCTTTGAATATTACTGTATAATTATCTTTTTTTTTAATGGTTGAACTTAATAAATGAAATGAAATAAAAAAATTTCCTTTAATATCGATGCAGTACTAAAGATGCAATGACAATGAAAATAGAAATTTGGTTGTTTTAAAACAAATTGGTTGGGGGGTTTTAACAGCCATCTTGGGGAAAATTATAGATATTCAACAAAAGCTTAGGCCCCTTTTGACTTTCTAATTCAACAATTTAGAGAGTTCTATGTCTCATTTTGAAAATTGTAGTGCAGGGATGAATTTTTAAGACTAATTTTCAGGGGCTCCCCTTTGAGCTTGACTGCTCGATTTTAATTTTTGATGAAGATTTTACATTGCACAATATTGAAATGTGATGTTCAGGTTTCGTTTAAGAGTATTTTTACCCCTCATAATCAAGTATCTTTTCTATGCTGGAAATTTTATATTTATTTATGTTGGAAGACTCTGTGAATCTTGTTGAAAATTACCAAATTCTGAGAGCATGCACTGCTGGAACATCTGATCCAGCAAGCAAATTGAAGTTTTAGAAGAAATCCATTTAATAACAAAATGTATGTCCTGATCACTGTGCATGGGAAGAATGTGAATGCATCATATGAATCCCACTAAATGGGATTTTTTTTTCCCACTTTACATTATTTGTAAGTTGACCTCCCAATTCCCAAACACTTGTTTTCTTCAATCTCGAATATCTGTTATCCACCTGTAGATCTACATCAGACGAGAGGTGTGTGATGGTCTGTTCAGACTGTGTGAAGGCCTTGACCCATCCAGTCAACATTTCTTATGGTCTCTACTCAGAAGTCTCTTCACTTCATTAGATACAGCACTCAACCTACAACCAAAAAAGGTATATTCTTTTTAGAATTCAAGAAATCTGAGAATTTGTTTCTTATGTTGAGGGCAAAAGCTTAATCAATACTTATTTTCAACCAACACAGATGAACCTTCATGATGACAAGGTATATTCTTAATTTAGACATTAGGATTTTCAAGAATTTGTTAATTTGATACCCATCTCTCTCACTAGTGGGTGGGCTTCTAGGTGAATTATTCTTGCTTTTTTTCTGCGGTAGATAATATGTAATTTTAGATTTCAAAACATAGCCCGTGACATCAAATCTTCTCTCCCTTAATGCTCCACTCTCCATCTTCATGCGCAGTAAGGTTGGTTTCCACATCAGATTCCGCATCGTGGATGAGGATTCTTAATCTCCCAAATCTTGTATTTCAAGACATGAATGCAGTGATTTTCCAAATTCACAAACACATTTATCTTCAAACTGCAGGAAGTGGCTTGTCACCCAGTTGTGCCCTTAAGTACCTAGAGTAAGATTTTACCGCACTCAATTTCACCTACAAAATATCTCACTGTACGGAGCTACTTGGGTGCTTCCTGGTAACATTCACTCATTGCGAAATTGGAGTATGAAGCAAAAATGAACTGGCTGATTTAGTGAAGCCAACACAGAGTTATAAATAACTTGAATTCATGAGATTAATTTATGCACAAAATACATTACATCATTCCTTCTTCCTATGTCATATTTGCAGGGAAGTGACAAGAGCTGCGATGACAGTATCCCTAGTTGCCGTGACTACTTCTGGCTCCTGTGTCTGTTGATGGACAACCTCCATTGGCAGGGAGACAGTCCCCATGCTAGTGGGGTTGGGGTTGGAGCAGGCAGGATTGACCCAGAGAAGGTCAATGCTGAGCTAGACTCCTTCACCTCACTGCTCTCCCAGAAGATTGAAAGGTAAGATGTCAGGAGGATTTCATGACTGAGGAAAGAACAAGCTTTTTGAGAGAGCTTGTGGTCCCAAAGTGTGCTGTATGAGAATGTCATGGCTTATGAAAGAACAAGCTTTTTGAGAGAGCTTGTGGTCCCAAAGTGTGCTGTATGAGAATTTCAAGGCTTATGAAAGAACAAGCTTTTTGAGAGAGCTTGTGGTCCCAAAGTGTGCTGTATGAGAATTTCATGGCTTATGAAAGAACAAGCTTTTTGAGAGAGCTTGTGGTCCCAAAGTGTGCTGTATGAGAATTTCATGGCTTATGAAAGAACAAGCTTTTTGAGAGAGCTTGTGGTCCCAAAGTGTGCTGTATGAGAATTTCATGGCTTATGAAAGAACAAGCTTTTTGAGAGAGCTTGTGGTCCCAAAGTGTGCTGTATGAGAATTTCATGGCTTATGAAAGAACAAGCTTTTTGAGAGAGCTTGTGGTCCCAAAGTGTGCTGTATGAGAATTTCATGGCTTATGAAAGAACAAGCTTTTTGAGAGAGCTTGTGGTCCCAAAGTGTGCTGTATGATAATTTCATGGCTTATGAAAGAACAAGCTTTTTGAGAGAGCTTGTGGTCCCAAAGTGTGCTGTATGAGAATTTCATGGCTTATGAAAGAACAAGCTTTTTGAGAGAGCTTGTGGTCCCAAAGTGTGCTGTATGAGAATTTCATGGCTTATGAAAGAACAAGCTTTTTGAGAGAGCTTGTGGTCCCAAAGTGTGCTGTATGAGAATTTCATGGCTTATGAAAGAACAAGCTTTTTGAGAGAGCTTGTGGTCCCAAAGTGTGCTGTATGAGAATTTCATGGCTTAGGAAAGAACAAGCTTTTTGAGAGAGCTTGTCCCAAAGTGTGCTGTATGAGAATTTCATGGCTTATGAAAGAACAAGCTTTTTGAGAGAGCTTGTCCCAAAGTGTGCTGTATGAGAATTTCATGGCTTATGAAAGAACAAGCTTTTTGAGAGAGCTTGTGGTCCCAAAGTGTGCTGTATGAGAATTTCATGGCTTATGAAAGAACAAGCTTTTTGAGAGAGCTTGTGGTCCCAAAGTGTGCTGTATGAGAATTTCATGGCTTAGGAAAGAACAAGCTTTTTGAGAGAGCTTGTGGTCCCAAAGTGTGCTGTATGAGAATTTCATGGCTTAGGAAAGAACAAGCTTTTTGAGAGAGCTTGTCCCAAAGTGTGCTGTATGAGAATTTCATGGCTTATGAAAGAACAAGCTTTTTGAGAGAGCTTGTGGTCCCAAAGTGTGCTGTATGAGAATTTCATGGCTTAGGAAAGAACAAGCTTTTTGAGAGAGCTTGTGGTCCCAAAGTGTGCTGTATGAGAATTTCATGGCTTATGAAAGAAAATTCTTGCGAGAATGATTTAAAGATTGAAGAGATAACCAAAACCTTACATGTTTTTAAATTAATAATTCCAGTGATTATGAACATTTTCCATACAAAGCTCTTTGAGAGGGCATGTTGTCCTGAAATAGTGTATCAGAGAGCAAACTGATATATGAATAGGAAAACTGATACTATGTGTGTGTAATTGTGTGACAGTACAAGTCCTGCAGCAATTACCTTTTATTGAAAATCTTGTAGTTAACAATTCTACAAATTCAATGATTGTGTGAGTAGGTCAAGGCATATTGTCTCATTTTCTTCCCTTAATAGATTTCATAATGGACATTTCTTATCTTACATGGAAGATTCAAAAGAGGATAATTAATAGCAAAGTTATGTCATTATTTGTTCAAAAAATTGATATTTTAATCTGTCAAAATGTTATGATAATTACCCATTTACAAATATCTGTCCTCTTCCCTGCAGCCGTCCCATCCTGGAAGGTCGTCATAGCACTGTAGAGGATTTAGCTCTAGCTGGTCTCATCAAGCTATGTACAGCAGCTGTTAAACACAATCCACCATTCAAGTTCAGTGAAGGTGGACAGGTAAGGCATTATTCTGATCTTTCTTAGGAGTGTTGTGGTCTCGCCTTTGAAACAGAGGTTGTATGGTTCGAATCCCAGTCATGACATAATTTCCTTCAGCAAGAAATTGGTCCACAATGTGCTGAGGTGAATGGGTACCTGGCAGGATTAATTCCTTAAATGCACCAAGCGCTATTAAGCAGTTGTAGATAAAGCCAGGGTAATATATAGTGTATAATGAATAAACAACTAGATAATCAGCACCTTACAAATGCTATGTTATTACTATTATCTAAAATATATTTTAAAACACACTCCCTTTGCCTGATCTGCACCACATTATAAAGACTATTTCACCTTTTGTTATCGCACAGAATAAAAGTTTTAATTCTAACCATGATGTGATAATATTATTTTGCATTTATAAAACATTTGATACATTTAAAAAAAATAGTAAAAACCAATAGCAATACTACATATTTCGGATAAACCTGACACTTCTCTGAAATTTCGAAGAATTCAATGATTTGTCCTATTCTTGGCTTATTATTTTCTTATAGTGTGTGACGCTAATTTTTTGTATCTCCTTTAACCATTTCTTCACTTACTTTCTTGTGCAGAAGTTTGTAGAGACTGTCTTTGACTGCCTGTTCTCACTGCCGACCCCCGGACACCAGAATCTACCCAAGTGCAAATCAAGAACCAGTCGACTGGCAGGATTTGATCTCCTTCTAGAGCTGGCTAGAGAATGCCAGGCAAACTATACACTGCTTCACAAGCTAATGTTCCAGCAGCATGCGCCAAGTGAGTGTAAAATTATTTCCTGCTTTGGAAGTCATATTCCTGTTTATACTATGTTGTTTTATAAGGTATAATGAATTGTTGAACATAACATTTTTGTAAAAGAGTGAAAAACAGTCAAATCTGTCTATTATACTGTTCAATGTTAATGATGTATGCTGCTTTTTTAAAGCGCTTAGAAACACCATGTATTAAGCGCTATATAAATACAATGTATTATTATTATTATTATTATTAAGACTTTAAAGAAAGATACCAAAAGCTATTCAAATTTGTAGTCTTGATAGACAAATGGTCCTTCTGTACATTTAGTCATGACAACAGGTTTGACTTTAAAAGATTTCTGATGAAGCCACCCTGTTTTAGAAAGACTTAGTAAAGGAATAAAAGACTAAACCTTTTCTATTTTTGTATCTGTTATTTTCAGACACCCATCCGCCCTATCCCTGGGAATACTGGCCCCAGGATGACAGTCGATCATCATGTGGTTACGTTGGTCTGACTAACCTTGGTGCAACCTGCTACATGGCTTCCTGTATGCAACAACTCTTCATGATGCCTGAGGCTAGAGCTCCCATCCTGCAAGCAAAGGTAGGACATCTTATTTCTCCTTTTTGACATTTGTTTTCACCTGTAGGGCACTTAATTTCTCTTTAATGACATTTGAATTCATCTTTAGTTTTAAGCACCTTGTCCAGTGTGGGATTCTATTACATTCTATCTAAAATATTCAGTGTAACTGTACATGTAATAGCATTGGGGGCAGGGTTGTCATCAGGAACTTGTTTTTTAAGTGGTAGAAATTTTCTTGCCTAGCCACATGGTTTCAGGAGAATGACAGCCAGTCAGTTTTCAGGGCTCGAACATAAAAAAATCATGTTTCTACACACAGTACTGTTGCTGCAGCACCAAGCATCGTATTTATTTGGGTCATGGCAACCCCATATAAACAGGTATTTTTCTTACTCTCTTTGCAGTAATTTAAAATGTAACATTATTAAATGAGTACCATAATGTCATATATCTGAATGTATGTGTACTTGTGATTATTCCTTGTCTTATTTTAGGTAAGTGAGGCAAACAAGCACGCCAGCATCTTGAGTGAGACTCAGCGGATGTTTGCCTATCTCCAGGAGAGCGAGAGGAAGGCGTACAACCCTCGTAGCTTCTGCAGGGTGTACACCATGGACAAGCAGCCCCTGAACACAGCAGAACAGAAGGATATGACAGAGTTCTTTACTGATCTCATCAGTAAGATGGAGGAAATGACTCCAAGACTGGTAAGTCAAGTTCATAATATTCAAGTGCTAAATACATCAACGCGAAGTCTCTGAGCACTTTACTGATATATTATTTGTTAATCAAATTATTTGCTTGTCCACATGCGCTTTCTCCACTTAATGGGAAGCTCTCACGCAGGAGTTTCTACGGTAAAATACTAGGCATACCTCATTGACTTTCCCATCCTATTGGATACCCTTTTAACATCTGGTTTGATTGGGGCTAAGTGTAGATTGATGTCTTATCAGAGGGCACTAGTGCTTCCATGGGATTAGAACACACAACTCTGGTGACAAGGCAGAAGTTTAACCACTACACCAAACAACTTCCAGCACCCTTTTTGACCATCGATTGTGGAACAAATTTTCATGGTCGATTACATTGACCACAATGTACAAACAATCATAAAAATTAGTTGTTGTGATCGGTCACTTAGCTTTCATTGGAGGACCCTAGTCTATCAATTGAGTGCATCAAATTGGGATGAAACTTGTTGCAGACAGATTGAAATTAATTTGAGCTCTAAGAATATAACTTATTGAATTAAAGATGCGTCAAAACCAGAGAGTCTATTGATTGTGTAATGCAGAGGGAATGGCATTGTTATTATAGAAAATTCAGTCACCTAATATTCTATATTACTTTTATATTTATTTTATAACAGAAAAACACTGTAAGTAGCCTGTTCAAAGGAGAGCTGACAAACAATGTTGTATCCTTGGTGAGTATACACATTTTCGTGAAGTTGTGAACGTTTAAGTCTCAATAGAAGGTTGATCAAATTTAGATGGATTTCTGGCTTGTACCCAGTAAATACAGCAGAATACAATCATGAAACCTGCAAGATTCGGACTTGTCGTCCAATGATTGCCAGGCAGCGACTCTACCAACAGCTCTGCTTCTTATATGTTTTGCCTTTTAAATATTTTTAATTGTTTATCGGGTGCAAGCCAAAATCTCTTTGCATTAATTCCTGCCAGTTCCTGAATTTTCAATGTGTGGGATGATTCTTGTATGTGTCATAGGGGTTGTAATTTGTGTAGTGTCTTTTGTTTAGTATCTCTCCCCTTGTGATAAACAAGACAGCATTAAAATCATTTTTCATTTGTGCACATTTAGACAAAGGACCTCCCTTTTTTGCACCTAATGCATAAGAATTTGACTATGAGATTGTAATAAAGCATGCCTGTAGACCTTGCTTGGTCATATTAGTGGCCAAGGGAGGGGGATTTCCATGCAATATTAATATCACATTGGATGTATATCACAGGATTAAGAAATATTACATTTTCCGATCCTATCATCTTTTGTTACAGTTTTAGATTCAGCATGTGTTACAGTTAAGAATGTCAATATACATGTACTGCATGATTTTTCTCGCCTATTGATTCTTGTTTCATGTTTGTAAATGGATTGCATTTGGTATTGAATTTCCTTAAAAGTAGCTTATTAATCTTTTGTTGTTAGTTGTAAAATAGGTATGTCTATGCATGGTTATCTTTCTCCAATTATGAGAATCCAAAATCTTTTCAATTCATAGGACTGCCCTCACGTGAGTCAGACGACAGAGGAGTTCTTTACCGTCAGATGCCAAGTGGCTGATATGAAGAATCTTTACGTAAGTGACTATCATATACTGTTCAGATTACAATCATACCTCACATTGTAATCCCAGGTTTAAAAGAAGTATAGTCTCAAATTTTAGGGATGGCTGTGGATATATATCTCCCAATCACAGAAATTTTCTTTTAGCCTCTCCCTCCATTTCACTCTAATCAATTAATCCTCTTCCGTTAGTCCAACCTTCCTACTCGCCTATATCACATGCCACTTTTGTCTTTCTCTTTTCCTTGATCCATGAAACTTATTCAGCAGTCATTGTTAATAGAAGACATAATTGCTCTTGAAATTGATGTTTATATTTGTATTGAGATTTCAAAATGTCTTGCACACACACACACACCAGGGTGCGACATAAGCGCTTGCCCGATTGCCCGGGGCAAGTAAAAGTTAGAGTCGGGCAAGTGTTTTGAAGCAAAGACAAAACTGCTTGCCCGAATCGGGCAAGCAAAATTCTCCTATGGAAATTATATTTTAGAAAGATTCCCCATATTTCACCATCAAAATATAGAAAAGAAAAACAGACAAAAAAAAGCAATATCATTAATTTCTTCTTTCAAAAAAGTTTATAATTCGAATTGCAAAATTTGCGCCATTTTCTGCAATAAACACACAGCTCAGAGACGTACACACACACACAGAATCAATGGCAGTCTAGCATACCTAGCTAGCTAGCGCCTAGTCCACGCAGCCGATGCATGTAGTTAAGTTTCTACGGAGTACGGTGCTGCATGAACGAAGTTTGCTCTGGAAGAAATCTCCCACAGAACTGTCAAAATTCACATTTCTTACCAATGAAAATTCTTGTAATGTCCATATTTCCTAAAAATTGGGGTAGCTCTGTCATTTGTAAGCAGTAAAAGGAGAAATTTTCACTTCTGTTATGCTTAAAAAAGATCGGGTTTCGAATGATCGTCTGTGTCGCACACACTGAAATACATTGTTTGACAGTCCCACATATGCATTTGTGTGTATGTTGATAAACGTTTCTTTAGCCAAGGAAATTGATAAATTTTCTTCTTTATTTATGACTGGATAGTTTGAACTTTCTTCCTCTCTATTTTCTTTCTGCCTATCTTTCCTTCTTTTGAATCTCTCTTTATTTCTTTAAATTTCCTTCCTTCTTTTGTTCATTTTTTATGTTACTATTGCTGTCTTTCTTGTTGTCATTCTTTTCTTTCTATCTTTTTTTCTTTCTTCCTTCCATCCAACCATTGTTTACCTCTTTCTTTCTTTCATCCTTCCTTCTTTTTCCCCTTCCTTTCATTCTTTCTTACTGCCTTCCTTCCGTCCATCCATTCTTTACCTTTTATTCCTGTCTTTTTTTTCTTCCTTACTTTCTTCATCCTTTTCATTCTTTCTTTCCTTCATTCCTTCCTTTCTTTTTGTCTTTCATTCTTTCTTTCTCCTTCCTTTCTTTCTTTCCTTCTTTTATTTTTATTTATTTCTGTTTTATTTCAGCAGGGTAGCCCTTTCAGTTACAAAACTGCTCTACCAAGGGGCCCTTTCTTTTTTCCATCCATCTTTTCTTTTCTTCCTTATTTTTTCTTTCTGCCTTCCTTCATCTCTTTCCTTCCTTCATTTCTTTCTGTCTTTCGTTGTATCTTTATTTTCTTTTTTCCCTTCCTTCCATCTATCCTTATACCTTTTCTTTCTTCCTATCTTCCTTCTTTCCTTTTTCTCATTTTCTTTCTTTCTCTTTTCCTTCCTTCCATCAATCCTTTACCTTTTCTTTTTCTCTTTTCTTTCTTCCTTTCTTTCTTTTTACCTTTTTTCTTTCTTTTTCTTTTTTCATTCGTTCCTTTCTTTCCTTCCTTTCTCTTCCCCTCAGTTTTTTTTCTATTTTTTTCCTTCCATCTTTCTTTCTTTCTGATTTTCTTTTTTTTTGTCTTTTGATCTTTCTTTTTTTTTCTTCCTTATTTTTTCTTTCTGCCTTCCTTCATCTCTTTCCTCCATTCCTTCCTTCATTTCTTTCTGTCTTTCGTTGTATCTTTCTTTTCTTTTTTTCCTTCCTTCCATCTATCCTTATTACTTTTTTTTCTTCCTTCTTTCCTTTCTCTCGTTTTCTTTCTTTCCCTTTTCCTTCCTTTCTGTTTACCTTTTTTCTTTCTTGTTTTCCTTTTATTCATTCCTTTCTTTCCTTCCTTTCTCTTCCTCTCATTTTTTTTCTATTTTTTTTTCTTTTTTCTTTCCATCTTTCTCTTCCCCGCAGCCATTCTCTCTCTTTCTTTCTTTCTTTCTTTTTTTTTTCTTTCTTCCTTCCTTTATTTCTTCGTCCTTTCTTCTTACTTTTTTTTCTTTCATTCTCTCCCCCTCTCTTGATTTTTTTTTCTCTGGTTATTTTCAGTGATTTCCCCTTTTGTTATTGTGTGTCCTAGTCCCCTCCAAAATATATGGAAAATATATGAGATTAGGAAATTAATTAAAGAGCATATTTACCATTCATTTTGTCATGATGTTCAAGATAAAAATCATTAAAAAAAAGAAATAAAACTACAAGGTACATCAGTAGTCATGTTGAAAAATGTATTTTTAAAGCCGTCAATGGTATGGTACATGTATGTAAAACTATAAGGCTATAACTTGTTTTGAAGAAATAAAACTTTGTTTTGAAGGATTTTTTCGGGCAAGTGAAATCTATATTCGGGCAAGTATTTTCCAACTATTTGAAAATTTACTTGCCCGACTGGGCTAGTAAATTCCAAAAAATTCAAAAAAGTTATGTAGCACCCTGCACACACAAAACCCCTATTCAATGCATGTAGATGGAATATGTTTTGATTCCTAAAATCCCAGAATATTATTTCAAATTACATTTTCTTTTCCATCAGCACAGGAATCTTTGGTTTTTGAAATCCCCAAATATTATTTCAAATTGCATTTTTTTTCCCCAACTGTTCAGGAATCTTTGGATGAGGTAACAGTGAAGGACACACTAGAAGGAGATAACATGTACACCTGCTCACAGTGTGGCAAGAAAGTTAGAGCTGAGAAGAGGTATGTGGTTCCTGATCAGTACCTTGTATAGATAAACAAGACCTATATGGGTAAAAATTGAATTCTAGAAGTATTTCCAGGTAGAAATTTGAAAAAACAGGTCTATTTCACACAATTCCAGTCTGAGGAATGAAACAAGATCGGTTCCCAAGCCCATTTCTGATGTTATGACAACCTAATTTCCATTACAAAATGACTGCCATATTAAAAAAAATTAAAGAATGTTTCTTCAATATTTTGATTATTTATTTTCATAAAATTTGCTTTCAATAACATAGATACTACATAATCTTGCATGCACCAAGTGTATCATTTGTGAATATCAGTTGTGACTGTTGGTAATTGATTAATTATGCAAATTTATGCATATTTTTCATATTAGGCTACAATTTGAAAAATGCAGCTCAAAGGTTCCAAGTTTTTTTTTACTCATGATTGCCTTTGCAACATTTTAAACAATTTTGAGGCCTTTACAGTTACGGAATCGATCAGTTGAGAAAATACTGAATGCTTGTAATATAACTCTTTCTCTTCCTCTTGTTTCCTCTCATCCCTCCCTCCTGCCCTCTCACAGAGCTTGCTTCAAGACACTGCCCAAGATCTTATCTTTCAACACCATGAGGTATACTTTCAACATGGTGACCATGATGAAGGAGAAAGTGAACACCCACTTTTCCTTTCCAAGGCAACTTGACATGTCAGGCTATACAGAGGAGGCGCTCATTAGCAAAGGCAGGGGGTCGGGTAAGTGACTATTTATTGATTCCTCTATCAAGGTGATGATGAGGATTCTGATGATGCTGATGATGATGGTGGTGGTGGAGGTGATGATGATGATGATATTAAGCACTCTATGAATGCAATATTATTATTATTATTATGATAGTCGATGACAATGATGAAAGATGGGTGGGGGGGTCTCCCCTCCTAAAGGTAGTGTTAAAAAAAGCGTACCCCAATACCTTTCATAAATAGCAGAAATCTGTAATGTATACTTCAATATCATTACAAAACTTACATGTTCTTGGTCTTTTATTATGAAGTCGAACTTTCTCAAGTTCCCCAATCAATGCAAAACAAATCAACTGCAAATTAATTTCTGAATGCACGCTCATCTTCATTTTTCCCCATCAGATGTAGCATCAACTAGCAGCAGTCAACCACCCCAGAGCTATCTCTACGAGCTGATTGGTGTGACTGTTCACACTGGGACGGCTGATGGCGGCCATTACTATAGCTTCATCCAGGATCGTGTTCACCGTGACCAGGAAGAAGATCGTTGGTTCATGTTCAATGATGCAGAAGTCAAGCCCTTTGACCCTAAGCAGCTGCCTGCTGAGTGCTATGGAGGCGAGATGACGGTGAGTCAACGTTTAAGGGTCACTCTTTAAATTATTGATTTTGTTAAAGAAGCAGATATATCATGTCAGTGTGTGCATATATGAAAGATATGTGAGGTAGTTTGAAGGTTAATAGATTAAATAGAATTTAAGTCTGTTGTGCAATTAGATTGAGTGAATTCATTTCATCTTTTAACAGACCAAGACATATGACTCTGTAACGGACAAGTACATGGATTTCTCCTTTGAGAAGGTAAGTCTCAATTACTTTATTCTCTCCGTAGCAAATAGAACACAAGTTTTTTTTATACCTGTATATATTATTGTCCGAAAGAAATATCAAAAAAAAAATATTGAAATCCAAAAGTCACTATATATCATGTAATTCACACGTCGGTACATTTTATGGTCTATTTCACTTTTATTTCACTTTGTATTCCAAGACTTGACATGTAAGAATTTTACATAAATACTTGTCATCACTCAATGATGAACCATCAACACTTTGATCAAAGACATTTCTTTAACTGACCATCAATGTTGGAGCCCCATCTTAATATCAATGAAATAATTTGAAAGCTCACAACATATTTTTTCGTCACCCATCTCTGTTGTTTGCAGACTCACAGTGCGTACATGCTGTTCTACAAGCAGTGTGACCCGGAAGAAGAAGAGCCCAAAGAGAAAGTCAAACCACCTGAGACCACTGTAGACCTCTCAAAGGAGATAGCAGAGGTAGGTTTTTAAAAATTGATGATGATGACACTTGTAGTGATAATAATGAATTTAATCAAGGTTTATTTTATAAGGTGCTGGTTTTGAATACCATAATGTCTGTAATGTTATTTGTCAAGAATGCCTCACTCAAACCTGGATTGGTTTCTTAAATGCCATGGGCACTACTGTATTTAAAGAGTTGCACAAGCTTAATGATGAGATACAAAACTCATTTGAACATGCATTGAGACACCCGCTTATAATGTGATGTAAGTGGGGAAAAGTAGATGGTATTTTTTTAAAAGAAGGAAAAGCCAGTGGTCATTGAAATGGTTTATTCAGATATATAAATATGTATAAATTGTCACCTACAATTTTATAATACAGCCAGCATTTATTGTGATACAAGGGGGGGGGGGGAATGTAGGCTTCATTGTATATAAAAACGAAAAGCTAGTTATTGAAATTATATGTTAAGCTATGGTGTATGAATTGCCACCTTGCATTATTATGTCACAGCCATACCATGAAAAACTGTCTACATATATGATAGAACTTGACATTAATTGACGTGTTGGTTTATTTTTCAGTGGATTTGGGAGGATAATACCAGGTACCTACAGGATAGTTACATCTTTGATCTCAACTACATGAATTTCATGTGGCAGGTTTGTAACTTCCTACCAGCGACCTTGCCCAACCCGCAGGAAGTACAACTCATTGCTTCTAAGGTGAGTTCTACCACAATTCTAGGCCCCATCCAGAGCTGCCAGTTAGTAGGATTTTATCCTATTTAGTAAGATTTTCAAGGGAAAATTGATGCTAAATATGATTTTTCTTTTATATAAATTAGCTGATTATATTTTTTTATGTTGGAAGCACTGATTCATTCCAAGGAGAAACCTAACACCAAGCAATGCCTGGAGTTTATGAACAATCAATGCCATATATGTTTCTATGTAATCTATGAACCTTGACTTACTTGTTGAGTGGTTCTTGTTCCTTTCTTTGTTTAGCTGACTACATCGTTCATGTTGGAAACATTAATCCATTCTAAGGAGAAACCTAACACCAAGCAATGGATGGAGTTAATGACCAATCAGTTCCATACATGCCCCTTAGCATGTGAGGTAAGGAATTTTCTATACATTCTTTATCAAGCTCCCACAATTTAGTGAGGAAGTATTTACAGTGTGTAGTAATCTTGATATTTTGTTTTTCCGAATGTATGCAATGTGAATTCTTAAATGATTAGGGTAAATTGATATTGACAATAATGATTAAAAAATTTGGGGAAAAAATATCCTAAATTACTAATTCAAATTGTCCTTTCACCTTTTTTCCTATCCTTGAGTTTTTCCAAACAATGTAAGAACTTAATAAGCTTATGTCTCCTTTATTAAGAAAAAAACTATCATTGTTATGTTATTGATTGTTTCTGAAATGAAGAAAAAAGAAATCAATTTTTGCTGATTCTGTCTTGTTTTTCAGTGGTTCCTAGACTACATGGCGACAGATGATTGGTGGCCTCAGCAAATCCTCATCAAGTGTCCTATACAGACCTGCAGACAGGTAGGTATTCAAAGGTTCATTGAAAAAACACTTGGATACACCATTCATTGCCCTCTGGTACAGTAGTTATAGAACGTAAATGCCTACCTTGGGTTATAAAAATATGATTATAATAGATGCACAAGTGCTCAGAATGTCTACATGAAACTGAAGCTCTCCACTATCCACTACACTATCCATTGCAGTCTGATTTTCAAAGAAATTGTAGTAGCATTCGATATGAACATTCCAACCTGTGAAGTCTAATGATCAATGTTCCGAATAGTGGTATGAGTGCTAAAATCAAAATTTGAGCCTCCCTGTAGGAAAAGAAGCAAATTCAATTCCAAATCATAACGGCTGCAACTTGAAGCCGATATGGGCATTACTCCGACCATAAGGTATATTTCTGATTTTTGTATTCCTAGCATTGTACCAAATTTCAAATAAAATAATTGTTCTTTGCCATTAACAGCGCTTTGTATCCTCTGGAAAAATTGCTATATAAATCAAATTATTATTATTACTTGGATCTTTCATATTTGATGCAAAATTTGATTTGTTCAAAAATCGTGTCTTAGTCTGATCTTGTAGTGTGTGATGGGCTTACGGGAATGATTTTTCATGATCTCGTCTCTTATCCCTTCTCAGTTGTTCCAGAGGCTATGTATTCATGTGATCAGACAGCTGAGAGAGAAACATGCACCACTCTATCTTCATGCTGTCATAGAAGGGTAAGTGCTCTGAAAAAAATGTTTTCAATAGGATTTCACTTCATTATGGTTGGATTGTTGATGTACAAAAGTAAGCATGAAATAAATCATGTTGTTTTTTATTAATGAAAAGATGTACATGTAAAGAATCCTACATATATGTGTACTGTTATTATTCCATGTTCATCAAACTCATATAATTTTGTATGGGAATAATTTCTTCCAGTACTAATATGCATGATTTGTTAAGTAAAGACGAGTATTTTTGACTGAAAGTGATTTCTTTTATTTGCCTAGTCTTCCTTGGCATGTTGCTATTATGTTTTTAATTGTTTTATTGAGCTATTGAATTTTAATTACCACTTAAATTTATGACATTGACCGAGCAGATTCCAATTGAAATTCAATTTAAAACAGAAAAGCACAGAAAATAGAAAAATTCTACAAATTCAAATAAAATAAAAAAAATGTTTTTGATGAAGAAAGAAGCAAAAAGATGTTTTGTTCTTACACAATGGGAATCAGGGAGTTTTATATAAAAAAAACTGAACACCAGTCTAATCCCTTTACTGATTACTTCTTATATGTTTATATTTCTTGCAAACTTTAGCAATCATGATGAGCATGATATTCAACCTGATGAGATTGGCAATGTGTCATGTGTGACGAGATTCATCAAGAAACTCCTTCTAGTGGTAAGACAATTCAGATATTTGATATTTCAATATACTAGATCAGTTTATCATCTCCTAATTAATTGGACCGTTACCGATATTGCATCCTTACAAAAGGAGATTAATTGAAAATATGCTCTAGACGCACCAAAGTAAACATGCTGAGTGTTTCATAGGGCAAACAATCAGTGATTATTCACTGACTAATTTGTTCTGAGCCATTCAGATGCAAGGAGTTCAACAGCATATAAAAATAGTAATTTGAAAATCGCTCACTATTTATTTCATGAATTGCTCCCCTGTTTTCAATGACATGCTCCACATTACTGCTTAAAACTGAACAAATTGTGAAACTTTATCAAGTGGCATCCCAGACAGAATCTTTGTTTAAAGAATTGAATATACTTATAATTGTTAATCAACTCTATCCATTCATTACAGTCTTTTCCTTTAGCTATTAATGTAATAATGGTACCTTAAATGTCTATAGCATGAATAATAACTGGAGCATTATTTCTAAAATTATAACATGATTTGTTGAAGTTATTATGATGATATGAAATTTATCTAGCTTTTTTTAAATTGTTTTGATCTTTCCTTGCAGATCTCTGTTGGAGTTCGACCACAATGCAAGCACCTGACAGAGTACTTCTCTGTTCTCTATGATTTTGCAAAGATTGGTGAAGATGAGGTAAAATCTTAATCTTTCTTTGATTTTGGGGTTCTTTTCTGCTTTTCAGTTCGATCTTCAATCAGAAATGTCCTTTACTAATAGAGAAATATGAAACAAATATTGACAATCACACACGGAAAATAACTTTTTGTTATCGTGGGACCATACAAGGGGTCATGCCGATTTCCAGAGTACCAATATCCATAATTTTGTACACCTCTGATTGGTTTAAAGATTTTGAAAATTGTCTTCAATTCTGAATTTATAATCTCCCTCTTATAATGTCTCATTGCGTTATCTTCCGATCCCCCGACTCGCTCTCTCTATTTCTATCTATCTCTCTATCTTTCTCTCCATTCACGCTCTATCTTCTCTCCACCCCATGCTCATATTACATGATCCTTTTTCTCCTCTTCTTTCTCCACCACTTCTTTTCTCTATTTTCTTATCATCTCTTTCATCTCCTTTCATTCATAAAATATTTTATTTCTTCCCCCTTTCCCTGTCTCTTCTCCTTTCCTCTTTCCCTCTCACATTTAACAAAAATATTCCCCATATTATTACAATTTCTCCCCTTCTAGGCTCAATTCCTGACATCCGTGGAGGCTATATCCATAATGGCAAACTTCTATCTGGGAACCAAAGCAGCTGATTATGTAAGTAGTGCACATCTGCTTTCATTTAAAAGTTTAATCTGCGCTGAATATTGACAAAGCAAAATATTTGAAGTGTTCTTTAATCTTGTTATTATCATTGATGGGGACATCAATATGGTGAAATTCATTTCATGGAGACTAGTTTCTTAGTATTCCTGTAGCGTGGCAAATAGGATGTGATTTTTTTTTTTTTGCTTACCGAAAAAATAAAAATACAGGCCTCTGAAAAGGATGTAATTTGTTTGTCAAAAGTAGATAATCCTATTGTCAAAACGTATTTTCTACCATAAAAACACTATTTTGTGTAGAAAATGGCCCATTTTAGGTATTTCCTAATCTTTCTAATCATTTAGCAGAATCCATATTGTGAATTGAATTGGGACTCATGTACAAATTTAATCTTGTCAGTGACAAGGTATACATCATAATTTGTAAGAAATGTATCGATGTTGGCTTTTGAAGGTGGAGGTCATTTCCGACGATGAGAATGATGATGAAGACGATGATGATGACGTCATATCTCTGACAGAAGATAAGTACAAGCCAACATCGTTGGAGAAGATGATCTCTCTGATAGCATATCTGGTAGAGTCCTCCAGGACAGACCGAAGATTGCTTCTCTCTCATAATGACTATGCTGTGCTCGTTGGAGGAAAGGTATGGTAGAATATATTGTTCTTGACAGTGTGTCCTATTTTGTGAAGGAATGAATCATTTTGGGGAGAGAATGTTTGATAAAGTCCCATATTAAATAAAATCTATACAGAGAGATGTAGAGCTTGGCAATTGGTCATTGAACAAATGTTAATAATTTATTGCATTTTCATCAATATGAGACATTATTGCAATCAGAAAATTTATTGTGGATATGGTACATGAAACACAGTAGGCAGAGCTTAAATAGAAAAATATCAAAGTTAAAATCCATTAACCCATGGTGTACCAAAAAAAATGCAGTTCTATTGAAATTCTACGCATTATGTTGTGCCCGTGAGTGAAGTTGGGATTCTAATTAAGTGAAATGTAAGGCAAAAAGTTTCATTCTTTCAAAATAGCATTCCGAGCTAGATGACTGCAAGTGGTATAACTTTGGAGCTTTGGTTCAAATCCCACCACGGAACTTGCATTCTTTGGCAAGTCAAATATCTACAGTTACCACTATCCACCCAGGTGTGGTAAATTGGTACCTGGTATCAAGAAATTCTTTGAATGCTTGAAAGCCCAATTAGGGTAGCCTTGTAAAGACTGTGTAATAGTATGCAGTGCTTAAAACATTTTATTATGCTCTATGTATATATGCTGCATATTATTATTATTATTAAGAAATGGTTTAATTTACATCAAGATTGATATTGCTACTACCATGTATGAAGAAGGCTTGACTATTGATTTCAACAATCCTTGTAGTCATACTACTGATGGTAACCTTGGTGAAGAAAATGTTGGTTCTATTATTTTTAGGGTTTTCCATTCCTGTTTCAACAAATCCGAGACAACATCAATCTTCAGCAGACAAGGAATCTTATCTTCAGACTCACTCGCTTCCAACCCAAATTGGCTGAACAGGTTAGTCTCTACATATTATAGAAATTGATTAAATATGTGTATTATTTCAAGCATCGCGATTGGTCAAATGCATCACGTAGAAATCTTCCGGCGACTCTTGGGTAGGGGGTGGGGTCACTACTTTATAGAACAAATAATGCACTTGCTCTGTCCTGTGTGAAAGTTTATACAGTGAAAGCTTGGTGTACTGATGGTGCACACTCGCCTTAAGACTCATACTCAGTCGGCAACTACATGAATCTAAAGAAACCTTGCTTGCACTGCATTTTTACTAACACACATTTTCTGTGCGTTATTTGTATAACATTGAAAAGCTGCAATGATAAGAATATATTTTTAAAATCTCATATTTAAACAAGGCATTAAACATACTATTGTGTATTTAGGAGCTCACTCATATTGATTAAGAACCTGAGTAATATGTTTGAGTAATTGCAAATATTATAATGGCATAGTAATTCAATTTTAAAAGAAATTGTCTTTAAAAACTGCACATATTTTACATTAATGTGATTTACAGCTTTTATATTTTCCTTTTTGTAAGTATATTATTTTCCTTTATTCTACTCAGCTCATCTCCATGATATTCAATGCAATCAGCAAGCTCAGTCCAGAGGTAAATATAGCCAATATATCCATCTTTTTCCTAAACTATTAATCAGTAATTTTCACAGTTTTTGTTAAATGACCAGTTAAGGAAATTCCTTTTTTTTTATTTGTACATAAAATTTAATTGTGGAAGGTAACAAAAGGTCATTGGGCTTATTCTGATCAGTGTATGACATTTTAAAGAAATTTCATGTAGACTTTGACTGCCAGCATTGGGAAGAAAATAATCAGAGCAGAAATATTTTCAAGAGTTCATATAGAACTGTACCTCATGTATTCATTTAGCATACTTGCATTGTAAAGAATAATGAAAATTAGTTAAATATGATACTTATATATAGAGTCATTGAATACAGGCTCTAATGCCAAGAAACGGATGAGAAATTCCATTCTTCTTGCATGTGGATATGAATCAGTATTAAAAGTGAATTGCTCTTGTTTCAGGCTGGTATCCCATTCTTCAAGATGCTATCCCTACTGGTTGAACCTGTACCACCAGGATGTTCCTCCTTCACACCTATCATCCTTCAAAGAATATGGGATGTAAGTACCTGCTTTAGCAATATTCTCTATAGAAGGACCACCTGTCTATAAAGACCAGGGGCCGTATTCTGAAAATTGTCTAAAGAAAAATAATCTTGCATCTTTAAAATCCGTATTCCTGAAATTCTTGTATCTTGTCTTGTAAATTTTCTTGTAACTTTAGCTGAGCGCGTATGATGTCAGAGCTAGAATTATACGTAAAGTTGAAAACGGCGCATAAATATCCCTTTGAGCAAGACAAAATATCGAGATAAAAGTTATTCTGAAAATTCTCTTATCTTTGCGTTCTGTTCACTTGCAAAATACAAGAAAATTTACAAGAGGTAGGGGGCTATTGTAACTTATTGTTGCATGCAATATTCGTCCGTCTGCAATAATCATTTCTTGCTGCATCCCGCAAGAACATCATGTTTTACAAAAGGAGACATTCCAAAGACATTATAACGACGGATCGTTAGACTATTCAGCAATTAAAAATTAGTGGTCGAGAAGATAAATCTTTTCAGAGAAAATATGTCTTTGAGAAGAGCCACATGTATTTTTAGCACAGAAGCGCACAAGCATAAGCGTCGGGGGCGCAAGAACCCCAACCATATATCTTAGATGCAACCTTATGCAACCATATATCTTAGATGCATATATCTTAGATTGCAACCCTAACCATATATCTTAGATGAAATATAGCCCTGAGCAATTGTCGCCAGAGAAAATGTTGTTTTTCCCCATAAAATACTTTTTTGTCTCCCTTGCATGGTCCGTACAGGTTTCATTGTTATACTTCTAATAATGGTCTGTGTGTTAGTCCCAAAATGACAGTATCTCATTTTATAGATTTAGACACCCAAATCAATATGAAACAGGTCACACTTGTGGAATTTTGTGTGGAAAAAATAAAAACCTTGTTTGGGTCTTACAATATAATTGTCATTAGTGCGGATGTATCAAAAGGTCTGAAATTGTTCAATCCCTGTCAGGCCCTAAATAGCAGCATATGTCCATTTGACAAAGTAACCTATCAAGCCTTTATTCTCATCTGTTTCTGTACAGATCTCTGAGTACAACCCGCAGCAGGTCCTGGACTGGTTAGCAGCCCAGGTCCCAAGGAACAAGCTAGCCCATCATTGGGTTCTACATCATATAGACAGATGGGTGGAGATGTTCCTCATTCATCAGAACAACAGGGTCCGAAATGGTAAGTTTTCTTCCAAATTCTCTCATGTTGATGAAATAATTAAATGCCATTCTAAGTCCAAATCTGGTTTGAAAAAAAAAGAGGAACTTTAAGTATTTTTATTTCTAGGCAAGATGATAATAAAAAAAAAGACACTGCATGGTTGACACAAAAATTAGAATAGAATGATATTGAGCACCACCCAATGTCAGGCTCTCCATATCTGGTTGTTGTATACATGAAATAAATTAATATATATAAATATACATGTAAACATATTAGATTTTGGCATCTCTGGCTTTCCAGAGTTGTCATTGATCATATCTATCACAACTCTTTGTGAGACAGGACCCTATTTTCTGTCTTTCATTTCAGAATTCAGTTAGTTCAATAGGAAATATCAGAATGTTAGTTTTGCTGAGTGAATGAAACTGTTTTTTTCATTTGTTTTTTGTCTTGTAGCTGCTGCCTTCCTGCTGATCTCCCTGGTACCTGATCCTCACTTCAGACAATCATTCAGATCAGCTAGATCACTCCATAGTCCACAGAGAGAGATCAGAGTAAGTTGACCATTGGCCCAATGCTTGAAAAAATGAAAGATATTGCTTTCTGTGACTACTAGAGTTTGGTTTAAATTATTACATTAGCATTAAGATTACAGAGCTGCAAATTCCTTATGAATGTTAGGGAGACACTCTAGACATCTGATGATATTGGTATGAAGAAATCTCAAGGATGGTTGTATAAACATAAATTTACTCTCAATAATTCCAAATTTGTAAGGATCTTTTTATCTTGATGGTAAGGGTAGATAATTGCCCACGAAAGTAGTTGTACGAATGGAAAGAAAGAAACAATGGAAGGATGAAAGAGAGGTTCTTTTTTCCTCGTCAATCAATGGAAAGATGATGGAAGTCTGTTAATTCAATAAAGAGAACATACTTGGTGATTTTAAGTGTGGTATTCCTGTCGATGTTTTCGTTCAAAGCGCAATTTACATTGCCTTCCCTAGCTCTCATGATTTATCTTACTTTACAAAAGAAATGGTCCAAATCGCATTATTGAAAGCTCAACACCTAGTGAGATTTATCCCATGAACAAT
The DNA here is from genome assembly GCF_037042905.1 of Lytechinus pictus. NCBI lineage: Eukaryota > Metazoa > Echinodermata > Echinoidea > Temnopleuroida > Toxopneustidae > Lytechinus > Lytechinus pictus. The sequence goes on from NC_087251.1 coordinate 27,958,843, forward strand.
TTCATATCAAATGTGATGCTAAGCTGATGTAAAAATCTGTCAAACACCTACAACAAAAGGTAACACTTTTCTTGTAATCACCAAATTTTAGTGTAAACCAAATTGTTCATTATTCCTGTACTAATAACCAAATGTAGTTTTAACCAAATGTTTTTATTATTGTTTTGTTGCAGCTGGCTCCAGAGTCTCTGATGGTGTTACATCAAATATACTCACTGCTCCTATCACTTCTCCCCAGAGCTAAACACTATGTTGGTAAGTTATTCTTAATACAATGAGGAGTGCATCCATGGAATTAGACCAATGTAGAGAATGTAGTATGTGCATTATTATTATGAATATTCACTCAGGACTTGATTGAAGAATAATATTTGTGGAGTGGAGACACGAACCATAATATACTACCCTTGTGTATTTTGTGCATATTTTAACAACCATACATGAAAGCTGTATTGGGATAGTTTAGTTGTCAAACCAGATGTATTTTGGATGTATGATGTCTATTTTTCTTCAAACAGATGATTGTGATCTTTCTTTCTGTTCTTTAATATTTATAAAGTTATTAGTAACTTCTTATTTTTTACAATTTTGTCGAAAAAAATCAGGATTTTTACAGGCAGCTTTGAAGCTAGCATGTATTATTTATAGATAAGTTTGTTATTTGTAATTTTCACAAAAGAACTGATATTATCTTTCATCATAACCTATAAATGAAAAAGGATTGTAAAAATCCTGAAATTGTTCTTATACATATTAAATTTATCAAAGGATCAAAGGGGGTAACTTCAGAAGTGTGAGATGAAGCTGGCCACCCCCATTCAACTGGAACAAATCCGTTTTTAAAAATTTTGGATTGCTTACTGACTCACCGTGATATGCTAATTTTGTGTATTCTTTCATGTACAGATGTAACAGCCCATGGTACTTCTAAGCTGGTAGCTTACTTTGCTGTACTCAATCATTGCCTTATCTCTAGAGCTGAGAAGAGAATGGTAAGAGAAACAAAAAGTCTTCTTAACATGTACTTAACATCACCAGGGTCCCGTAACACAAAGGTTAGCGATTAATCGTACACTTGATTTTTACAATTGATTGTACAATGTAGTCAATGGAATCAATCGTAGAAAAATGTTCTACGATCATTGCTAAGCTTTGTGTTACGGGCCCCTGGTGGGTGCTTCATAAAGCTGTTTGTAAGATACGAATGACTTTACGCACGACCGGTAACCCTTTCTCATGCCAAGTGATATATCCCTATGTAATTGAGTTAAGACCTAAGAACATGTTCCAGTTGTGTGTAAAGTTGTGCGTAAGTTTACAAACAGCTTTATGAAACACCCACCAGGTTTCATAAATATGATCAATCAATCGATCAGTTGCAAGTTACAAGCTATTATTTGCCATAAGAGTTTAGAATTATTAATTACAAAATTGATTGTGACATGGGATCTATATCCCTTTCACAATTTTTTTTTATTGTTAGCACTCAGAAGTGAGGTTGATTATTTTGATGGGCCATATTAAGGCTGGGGTTATGGAACCATTTCTATAAAGCACTATATAAACATTATCTATTGTTATAGTGATTGTTTTTTGTTATAAACTATAAAATGACACGCTGATATTATTTGTTCATTTCAGTTCTCTGCCCATTTCATGGATCTGTGGAATCTGTACCAACCTAAGTTATCTGAGCCACCCATCTCATGCAACCACAACAAACAGGTATGTTAGGCAGTCATAGATGATGAGGAGGAAGATGATGGTGGTGATGACGATGATGAAGATGATGATGATGATGATGATTGTGGTGGCTATGGTTATGGTAATGATGATCATGGTGATGAAGGTAATGTTGATGATAGTGATGATGATGATGATGGTAGTGGTCGTGATGCTGATGATGGCGGTGGTAATGATTATGATGTTGATGATGTAATGATGATGATGATTAAGGTGGTGATGAAAATGATTTTGATAATTGTTTTAGTGATGATAGTGGTGACGATGGTAATGGTAATGATGGTGTTGTTGATGATGATTGTGGTAATGCTGATAATGGTGATGATGAGGATGATGGTGATAATGATAGTGATGTTATTGATGATGATAATGGTGGTGGTGACGGTGATAATGAGGATGATGGTGATAAGGATGATGAGGATGATGATGACAATGATAGTGATGTTATTGATGGTGATAATGGTGGTGATGATGCAGTGCTCTGGTATGATTTCATCATTCTTCTGTCTTCTTATGATGTTTATACATCAATTTATCATTTCATTTTCAGGCTCTGTTACAGTTTTGGTACAATGCCTGTGTAGAATATCCAGAAAACGTAGAACTCATCATAACCAACCACACCGTTATGAAGCACATCCCATACAACTACATTCTGTAAGTAAAAAGAAAATTATAGATGGAATAATGTTTGATTTATTTTGTCACATTCATGTGTTATCATTCAGTCAATATCACAAAAATATTTCTTTTATTGCTTCATTGTCAAAAATTAAATTACCTGGACTCTGAATATAAGAAATGTGAATGTAGATATTAATGACAAAGTTTAGAAACTGTGAAACCCTGATTGATGGAAATAAATTTATTGAAATTTCTCAGTGGGTTGCCGATTGAAGGAAAGATGCTTTTTTTTCTGTATACAAAACAAATTCAGATGAAGAAATCATTGCAAATTGTATTCTATTTCACATCTTGTATCTCAATAGGCTCCCGAGTGAAAACAAAAATGGTTTGAACATGTACAAATATGGTTTTTTTTTATTGTACAAGGAAGATATGCATAAGGCAATCTCTTCCAAAAATGTTTAAATATATAAAAATACAACTTATTGGTTGCGCAAGAACCCCTGTAAATCTCAATTGGGTTTAAAATGAAATGTAATTCGGCATGAACAAAAATTGGATGAATAGTCCACATCCAGAATCAAAATCTGTTATTTCCCAGCATTCATGTGCCCTTGATCTCGTTTACAGTGCCGATCATGATGATCAAGAAGTGGTGGTATTCAATCGTATCATGCTGCCAGCGTACTACGGTCTCCTGAGGTTATGCTGCCACCAGAGTCCACAGTTCTCAAGAATGCTTTCAACACATCAAAACATGCAATGGGCTTTCAAGTATCTCACTCCACATGCTAACCAGTATCCTATGGTATGTGTAAATTGTACAGAGCAAAGTAGAGCAAGATATGAATACTTCTCAACCTTGGCTAAAGGAAGCAAGTGACACATCAGTGAAATTTGAGTTATTGTTGTTACTGAAACACCCTTTGTATGTCGAACGTTTAGGCAAAATATTTAGGGAAGAAATGCTCGTTCCATGGAAAGATATTGAAGAAAATATGCTGTTAAATTGCATTGATGCCTATGTTAATGACGAATGCACATTTCTCATTTACAACAAATGATACTATTGTAACTTGCTTCCTTTTGCCAAAGTATGGCATAATAATAGATAGATATATAAACAAATAGATTAGTGGAAAGGTAGATATGGATATGTAGATGATGGATGTATAGAAAGAAAAGGATGGACAGTTAGATAAATTGATTGATTGATAGGTAACAGGGTATAATGAGAAATGACACATGTTACAATATGTTATATCTGGCAGATACCTCTATTAATTTCATCATCTATTATCATTTTCCATTGATCAGGTTGTTGAAGAGTTGTTCAGGATGATGAAGCTGTTTGTAACAAGACGAGGTGACATTGATGATGAAGAGGAACACATTACAGAGTTCAAGAAGATGACACTCCTCTGCTATCTGGAGTGTCTGGAAAGGAGCTCATGCTGGACAACACTCATTAGGTTAGATGGTGGAACCTGATTATTACTAGACTGATGAATGGATGGATGAATATAATTTTGGGTGGAAAGATGGGATGGATAAATGAATCATATGGATATTTGTTGATGATCAAATGGATGAAAGGTTGGATGGATGGATGGATGGATGAATGAACTGGTAGATAGATAAGTTGATAGATTGAAGTGTAGATGGATGAATGGATGGAAGGATGGATGAATAAATTGATTGATGGAAGGATGGGTGGATGGATGTTGCTTGATCGGGGGATGACTGAGTGAATACAAAGAAGAAAGAAAGGATGGATGAATAGATAGAAAGTTTGGTGGAAAGATGGGATAGATGGTTCAATGACTCGGCAGATGAATGGATGAAAAATGTGATTATGAATTCATTAATGAATGAAAAAAAATGTTATAAATGTATTCACTCATTTCTCATTTTTTTATGCAGTGCCTTCAGGTTATTAATAGAGAATGATGAAGACAGGTCAGTGGTTCTTAGTAAGCAAGGATTGAGCAGACTAGCTGATGTAAGTACCCCTCTCCTACATGAGGGTTCTATTATTTTTCTATGTGCTTTTACGTGTACATTCATTTCATTTCAACAGGTTTTAGGCAAAGTATGGTTTATTGGATAATTAACCCTTTTATCACATGCATTATGAAAGTCAAGCTTGCTGGATCATGTTTGAAGCTGGTATGGCCACACATAAAGTTATGACAAGTTTCTTTTTAATAATGATAATGTAATTGATTGGGGGAAAAAAAACGGAACAATTTTCTGTGAGTCTTATGACAGAGTATAGAAATAGAGTACAAATGCTGTTGATTAGTTGAATAGATGAATAGGCATTATTTCATTTGTTCATATGGTTTGTGGACCAGAGCTGACAAAAGCAAGCTAACACTAGACATGACCATCTACTTGAGCCATGAACAGTTTCAGGAATAAATGTTCAGTTTGACTCTGCAAAAGAATAGGCGCATTGATGTCAGGCTAATACTGATTATATTGGAACAATCTTCCAACTAAACTAAAAGACTGTAGATCAGTAGAACATTTCATGGCCAGTTTGAAAACTTATCTAATGGCCAAATTGTAAGTTGTACCAGTAGAGAGTTAAGTTAATTGTAAGCGCCTTGAGCACCCCTAATAGTTTGCGCATTATAAATGTCTTATTATTATTTTTCTGGATAAAAATGTGTATTTTACATCAACTTTATTCATAATTTTTAAAAGAAAATGATGCAATAAATTATAGCCAAATCAGACAAATATTAAATAGTGATGTTTCTCACAATCACACATTTGTATTTAGAATATCCTGGTGACATAAATGTTTTGTTTTGCTTTATCCATGATCATTAGGCCTTCTTCACCCTTCATATGATGTACCATGAGGCCACAGCTTGCCATGTAGCGTGTGAGCTGGTTGAATTACTCTCAACAACAAATGCTGTCTTGAGAGTGGCCATTCAACAACAAGACTTGAAAGGTAAATTATATTGAGGATTGGCCATGATTGTAGTGATAATTGTAGCACTTCTAGTAATAACAGTGTTAGTAGTTGTAGTATTAGGAGCAGCAAATGTAGTTGTTGTAGTAGTAGCAGCAAATGTAGTTGTTGTAGTAGTAAATATTAGGACCGGTAGAAGTGGTAGAGATAGGAGTATTATTGTTATTTTGTTGTGAAGTAGTAATAATGAAGTTGATGATGCTGACAATTGGGATGATGAAGATTATTTCAGCAGTTCAATTGAATTTTTTGTAATTCTTTTGCACTAACCATGCTATACCAGTAGAATGTAGATTCCTATTTCTCCCATTCTCTGTTGTTATTACAGAAGTGAAGCAGTCACTACTTCAGTTTCCCGAGAGGATGGACTTTGCACACAAGCTTCTCACGTTACTCAACTCATACACCCCAGATAATGTCAGGGCTGAGTGTGTCGGTAAGTCGGCTTCCAAGTCTGGTGTTTAACACTGGTGTGGCAGGCTGGTAAGATCATTGTAGAGCAGAGTTTGTTAGGAAGTGAGACTTGTCAGGGGACCTACATGCAGTGTTTCAAAAGAAATCAAAGGAATCACAATGTATGGCATTCTGTGTTTCACTCTTTCAATGTGATCATTTATCTAATGTAGGTCTACACTTGTAAAATTTCAACCATTACCCTATTCTTTTAATAAAACATTGATAATATGTAATGCATACTGACTTGTATTTCCATATTTTTATATTTTATGATCAAGCATTGAGTAAATGATAATTTTTCTGACTTCTGTGGGCAGCAGTGTTGTCATTACAGTGGTCAATGCCAGTCAGAATATTCCACTACTTAAAAATTCTAACCGGCACTCAGTGCAATATAACAACTGCCGCTTGGCACTGATTTCCCCACTTAAGTAAAAAAAAAAAATGTTAAATGGCAACCCTGATTGGCAGTACCTTCAAGATGTATATCTATATAGACAATAACTGTAGCATGTGTATCATATTTGCTCATGTTCCTCTCCTGTATTTGACTTTCAGGTGTCCTTCACAGCATGGTGACCTTGTACCCACATGACTTTGTTCAGAGGGTAGTACCACTGATGCACCATGCTCATCGCCAGTTCCAACAGCAGTCTAACATTTCAGGTCAGATATTCATGCTTTACTATCAAAATATGTAGTCCTGTTAGAAATCATCTCAATCTTGCTTTCTTAATATTACTCTACCCATTGTAAGAATAAATATCTCTCCAAATAAATCATTTCCAGCAAGAATATTTTATAATAGAATAACAAATTTGTGTTATTGATCAAAACAATGATCAAAAGTGCATTATCACAGTGGACCTATGACACGCTTCTACTTTACTAGAATTATGATGCATTGAATTGAAAAAATCTAAATGTAAGAAAGCCTGGGGTAATGGCAGATGAAATCAAGGTAAATTTTGCCCTATTGAAGTAGTCCTCTTCTTTTGGCTACAACAGGTATGTTTCTGAAGAATTAATATGCTGTGTACTTCAGTGTTGCCCTTTCTATCTAGTTTTCAATGGAATGCATGATTTATTCTGATTTTTCTCTCTTTATAATTTAGTTGTATCATCTGGGCCCTACTTTCCAAGAAGGATGCCCAAACCGCTCTTGAACAAGGCAACGTTGAGGGCGCCCCGTCCTGAGCTGCAGATGTTCCTTCATCCGAGTCAGCTGGAAACATCACATGTAAGATGTCAACCCTCCATATACCATTTATGATATACATTAATTATGAAGCTTTCTCACAACTTTCATCCACTCCTGTGTTTTTTGTCAAGAACAGTGATTGTTAACTTAATTTTCTCTAAATTGCTTTCAATAATTAACCCCCCCCCCCCCAAGTGACAATGGACACCTTGGGTACTGTATTCTATGATTCCAATAGGCTTTGTACATGTATTATCCTCTATCCATATTGACTCTTGAAATAGAGAATGATGTTAATGATAATAATAATAATAATAATAGTACTAATAATGATAATAATTATAATCATAATGATAATATATTATTATACCTATTCACAAATGGTAATCACTTTCATTTTCCCTGCATAACATACAGGTTAATAATGCAGATATTAATAACCGTCTATATTGTAATGACTATACAGTGTACATATCCAATCCAGATATATTGAGGGAAAAATATTAAGATTTTGGATCAAGAGGTAAAAATGTTATGCTATTAAGTAACTTTAGACAAAAAAACACTTCCTTTTATGTTTCCTTGACAGGGAGCTGATCTGGAGTACGATAAGACACTACTAGATTTCTTTGGTCCTTATCACAACCTTGTTGAGACGTTATGCTATGCAGCCATGCATAACAAGATGCTCACGGAGGAGATCATAGGGCTTAGTAAGTATGGTTTCTTATTGATGATGATGATGATGATGATGATGTTGATGATGATGATGATGATGATGATGATGATGATGATGATGATGATGATGATGATGGTGATGGGGATGATGATAATGATAATGATGATGATGATGATGATGGTGATGGGGATGATGATGATGATAATGATGATGGTGATGGTGATGGGGATGATGATGATGATAATGATGATGATGATAATGATGATGGTGATGGGGATGATGATGATGATGGTGATGGGGATGATGATAATGATGATGATGGGGATGATGATAATGATGATGATGGGGATGATGATGATGATGGGGATGATGATGATGATGATGATGATGATGATGATGATGATGATGATGATGATGATGATGATGATGATGATGATGATGATGATGATGATGATAATGATAATGATAATGATAATGATAATGATAATGATAATGATAATGATAATGATAATGATAATGATAATGATAATGATAATGATAATGATAATGATGATGGTGATGGGGATGATGATGATGATGGTGATGGGGATGATGATAATGATGATGATGATGATGATGATGATGATGATGGGGATAATGATGGTGATGGGGTTGATGATGATGATGATGATGGTGGTGATGGGGATAATGATGATGATGATGGGGATGATGATGATGAAAAGCATTTGTATAGCACCATTTATCTGTAACTACCGAGGGTTTGGCGAAGAAGAAGAGTAGTTGGTTTCATGGTACACCATGCATCTTTTGTGGGCAATTGGTCCTGTAAAGGGCCACCCAAACTCAATGTTTTGACAAGTGTGTACTTGTCGTCTTCAGGAGAATGGGCAAAGTTTGTAAAAGCCATTTATCTGTGAATAACATTCAAAGGTGCTGAATCCCACAATATTTCGCATATTATTCACACAGTCACTGGAAAAGTTAGGTCTTTATTTATGATTTGAAGGTCTAAGATTTTGAACAATTATGAAGTTGAAGCACTCTGTTTTCAATTAGAGATTTGTGTGTCGAATCTTAGTCATGACTTCGATGAAGGCAATAAAACATTGCTTGTCTAAAAATTCATGTATGAATTTACCGTGGGATTATGCACTTTTTTGTATCTCCTGATTTGAGGGAGTGAAATAAATAGTTCATCTTTAAATGCTTGTGGTCTGAATAAATGCTGGACTAAAGCAAGGGTAGCAATGACAATTACCCCCTCAAACACTTTGCAGATTGGGAAATAAATTCCATTATCATCATCATCACCACCATCATTATCATCATAATCATCATTATTATTATCATCATCATCACCATCATCAGCAGCAACATAATTACTGGTATATTCTTTGTTCTGTTTCAGGTGTACTGGTAGCATATGAAGGTATCCCACTGCAGCTGGACTGGTTTGCCAAATTTTGGAAGACCATCTATCATACACAGGTAGGTAATTTTCACCAAGCTCCATGCCTGGGTTTTTCTTTACAACATATCAAAAGGGAAGTTCTATCTGATATCAAGATGGGCTTTAAAAAAGGTAAAAAATAATAGATAAACGTTATAATAATAATGATAAAGGTATATTTACCCAGGGAAGCCACTTCAGTTCTGAAAACTGTTCTCCCAACAGGCCCTGCTATTATTATTACCCTGGCTTTAGCTGGGCTGCCTAGGCGCTCAAGCATTCAAGGAATTTCTTCCTACCGGATAACCATTCACCTCACCTGGGTTGAGTGCAGCAACAATGTGGATAAATTTCTTGCTGAAGGAAATTACGCCATGGCTGGGATTTGAACCCACAACCCTCCGTTTCAAAGTCAGAAGACTAATCCACTGGGCCACAACGCTCTTGTTAGTGAAGGCTTATTTAATATATTTCAAGGGATAACAGTTCTCTGAAGTTCAAATTCTGTTATATAATCATCACAACATAAACAGTGTAGCCATGAGACAGAAATTAATGATTTGTGTGCAAATGTTTATTTTCATTCCTGTATTATTCTGTATATTTTTCATGTTTTGCCTGGCATCAAGAGACTGAGTTGAATTTGTTAAAAGAAGATGAAAAAAATAACATTATATTCCTATGCTGTATGTTTGTGTTACAGGGTAGCGAGAGGGACTCTATTCAGCTGCTATGTAGCTTACAGTCCTTCCATGACTATGTAGAGAGTGTACTCCTAGATGAACGAACATTCCTCAACAATGTACATGTCACTTCATTTTTCTGTATATTCTTCCCCAGGGTAAGTAAAATGTCAGAGATATATAAATGAAGGAAAAATTTAGTAATATCCTTTACATTTTTAGAAGTAGTAGTGGTAGAAGTGTTGTTAGTAGTAGTAGTACTAGTAGTATTAGTAGTGGTAGTGGTAGTGGTGGTGGTGGTGGTGGTGGTGGTAGTAGTTGTAGTGGTGGTGGTGGTAGTAGTAGTAGTGGTGGTGGTGGTGGTAGTCGTAGTAGTAGTAGAAGTAGGAGGAGGAGTAGAAGTAGTAGTAGAATGAGGTGGAGAAATAAATAACATTGAGTAATTCAAAATATATTTTGTTTTTACGAACTACAATCATATCTCACTCGAAATCATCTTTGAAAAATATTTATACTGGAATGTTTCTGTGTTATTAATGTATGCATGTTATATGTCAATTGGTTGTTTTCAAGTTGAAAAATAAAGAGATGCTGAATCAAGATTGATTCAGTGTACCTTTTATCAAATTTTCTCATTCCTCATGGATTCTCTTGAGTTTTTAATTTCTACACTTTTAGAGTTTAAATCATTTATTCGTCCTTAAACATGACTGCAAAACAATGAGATCTATGTGGAGTCCAGAGAGAGAGACTTAAATTAACATGTTAAAACTAAATCATTCTGCTTGTTACTATGTCAGGTGTATCAACATATTCTGTGCAATAACTGGGACACGGTGGTCAAGACTATATGCAACAATGTGTTAGCAGAACAAGAAGATATAGCTGGTTATGACAGACATCAGCTAGCCATCGCAGCTTACAAGCTCAATGGGGTAAGAATTTTAGAGATTACTTATTTGATTGATGTCTATTCAGAGATTTCACCATTGCCACTTGAGTGAACATCATAATGCTGTCATAATGTCATGTATTAGTGTTTGGTCACAATGATACGTACATATATGGTGCAAGACAATTGTATTGATTATATTTTTCCCTCTATATGTTCTAGGAAATGAAAAAATGCTAAAACTTCATGTTTTATACCCCTTGCATGTTAATGTTGCATAATTGTGCATTCATATCCAGTAACAGGTGCTTTACATTATCCAGAGTGGAATCTGATTTTTTATGACATATAATATTTGTTTTGTAATGGACTGTATATTCCACCGATCGCCTCGTATGGTTTTGTCAGTATCTCGTCTTCGTTACAATGCTGGTAGTAGACCAAGGAATGTCTGGTGGGACTGCTTATTTAGGTATATTACAGCATTTCCAATGTTTTCTTGGTTATTGCAAGAATTGCAAGTCAAAGTTAGTTCCAAAAATCAATCATAAGATTTGTAATTGATTGCTGGGGAGCGTTTCATCAACATTTTTGTCCGACAAGTTACCAGATCTGACACTCTTCTTTGAAGTTGATTGGCTGAGAGGCACTGTTACTATGGTAACAGATAAAACAGGACTCGTCGGATAAAACATTTGACAAGTCCTTTCATGAAATGCCCCCCAGGTCTGCTTCTTGCATCAGAAAGTTTAAATTAATCTGCTGTTCATTAATCAATTGTAAATTTGCAGTTGATTGCGAATATTTTCTTGCATTACCCTTTTAGTGTAGCGTTAGCAAATTATAATCCACTTCCAGTACAAGCCCAAAACAGATTGCCTATAATTTAATTTACGTAAGGCTAATGTATGTGGGTTTGGGGCAATATTTTCTCCTTGAGTATATATAAGTTATTTAATGGCTTGATGGTAATTTTGCTGTTGCTCTCTTTTGTATGTTCCTGCAGGACTTGAGAGCTCTCCTGCAGATGTTCTCTGTGGTACTTCCTGTGCAGCACAACCCAGCCCTATTACCCTCCCTCAAGCACATTCTTGAAGTTTGTAAGAGACATCAACCCACCCCAACTCTTAAGCAGACACGTCCTCTTGTCAAGAAACACAGGTCGTCCTCCTCCACGTCGTCATCCTCATCGTCTTCGAGCTCGTCATCGGATGAGTTTGAAGTGGAGGAGCCATCGCCAAAGGGTGAGAGCTCTGAGGCGGGGATGGCCAAGGAGAACTCTTGTGGAGAAGATGAGAAATCGTCCAAGAGGAAGGGAAGTAATGATGGAAAGAAGGAGATTAGAGCGGAAGAAGAGAAAGAGAAGAAAGATGCCAAACAAACCCAGAGTACTTCAGGTAATTCATTCATTCATTTCAAGAGATATTTCAGTGTTAATGCTGCTCCAAGGTGCGGAAGTTAAACACACTGAATCAAGGATGTCACTTTCATATGATGTAGGAATTTCTTCTTTCCAACATATTTTGGAATTTTTTGCGTACAAAAGGGACCATATATATTGTTACCTTTGTCATTCATCATTATTCTAAAATATTAACAGTCAATTCTGTATGTTTCCTAGATGACAGTATACCAAGCAAGAGGCGGCGTCTCAGCCAAGACTTGAAACATCCACCAAAGGACCAAAAAGGAGACTTAAAAACCTTGAAACCAGGAGTTCTTAAAGTTCCAAAGAAGGAAAGTGACATCAAAGACTCGGACAATACCGAGAGCAGGAAAGCCCCAGTGGTCAAGGACGTTAAAAATAGCAAAAAGAGAACTGCAAGTGAATCGCTTGACCAGAAAGTTGAGGAAGATGGGGAGGATGACGCTAAAGTACCGCAATCACCCGATATGCCATCAGCAAGTCCTCAACCTCCATTGCTGTCACCGCGATCACCCACAGAGGCTCCAGGACAGAGTTCTTCAGCTGCTTCACCCACGGGTCAAAGCGCTGGCCCATCGACGCCTCCAGAGGTTGGAGAACCAAGACTAGTAGGACCTAAATCAAGGAAACAGGATCCTGTTGGTACTTTCATCAAGAGTTTAGAAATGCTTATTAATTTTCTCAAAGATCGCAATGCCAGTTCACCGACTTGAGGTCTGTCAGGTGATGTCGGAGGTTCAGTTTTACAGTTTGCCTTGACCCGTAGGGCAATCAGGTGATGTGTCCTATGAAATTGGTATATACTATCATGATTGGCCTACCTGGTAATCCGATGTATCTCTTTCCATGGAAAGATCAACCTTTTGTTTAACAATTCCATGTACTATGGCAATGGAGAAGACTTGTGAGCAATCACTGCCTTCTAGATGTGAAGTCGCTCTGTATTACAGTCCAGTAGACAAAAATGAGGGGAGACTGGTCGTTTTTAACTAGCCATTTTAAAAAGATGCACATGATTTATTATAGAGTCCTGTGTATGATTTTTTTTTAAACTAATATTTTTGTTGTGTCAGAAGAATTGTAAGTTTTTTTTATTGTTGTGAGAGAATGGTTTTTGATCCCCGTGCTGAACATGCAAAGCTGGCATCACAAAGAATAGGTCAGACTGGATGATCATACATGAAGATTAAGAAAATATCCAAACATGTTCAATTGGCCGTAAGTGGTGTGTGATTACTTGCCCAAGAGTTATGCAGAAGTTAATTGCAGACTATTCTGAGTTCAGAGTACTCTGATTATTTATCGACATCTCTTTTTTCCGATCACACAGATTGCCTTTGTTGCGGAGAAAGATACATAAATCAAGGAAGCCCGAATATTTTCTGGACGGTAAATAGTTCTTACTTCATATGAAAGAAATTATTCTCTAATGGAAGTACATTCCATTTTTTTCCCCTCTTAGATAAGGATTACAGGACGCATCTTTGAATTCTTTATTTATGACACGAGATGAAGTCGTAAATTCCGATTTGGGTTAGACGCAGTGGCAAGTTATTTTATTCAATACGTTGGTGTAGTTTATTTTTATGTCCTTGTATAGATAGAAAATGACAAATCCCATATAAGTGTCATTTAGGGGAGTGCTTCAAGAAAAGTTTGTTAGCGATTTTTATGAGCTACTGTAAATCCTAGCGTATGATTGGCCGGAAGCAAATAAGTCAGCTGGTGAAAGTGTAGTCTTCGTAATGGTAAAAATTGCATTTGTGTCAGAGGAGACGTGTCAAAAGGCTACAGATATCCTTGAAAATTTAGCAACCAATTCATCGGTGTAACTTGTATTTATTTTCAGGTCTGTAGTGTGTTGTTGATATGACTGGTATGAGTAAGTTACATATTCATTGTAGCCTTCCCAGGGTAACAAAAAAGGCTGCCTATCTGAAAATATCCACATAATGTAGACAAGGTTTTTTCAGAATGTATAATCAAAGTGCATTTTGCCTTCAAATTGTTTCATAAAACTGTTGATTCTGATATGTTAAATTGCCTAATGAATTCTGATCATAGTATTTGATTCTATTTTCTATTTTTTGTCTCACCTGCATAGCAGAGTGAGACTATAGGCGCCGCTTTTCCGACGGCAACGTCAACACCAAATCTTAACCGAAGGTTAAGTTTTTGAAGCATAACTGAGAAAACATATGGACCTAGTTCATGAAACTTGGCCATAAGGTTAATCAAGTATTACTGAACATCCTGCTTGAGCTTCAGGTCACATGACCAAGGTCAAAGGTCATTTAGGGTCAATAAACTTTGGCCAAATTGAGGGTATCTGTTGAATTACTATCATAACTTTGAAAGTTTATGGATCTGATTCATGAAACTTGGACATAAGAGTAATCAAGTATCACTGAACATTCTGTGCGAGTTTCAGGTCACATGATCAAGATCAAAGGTCATTTAAGGTCAATGAACTTTGGCCAAATTGGGGGTATTTGTTGAATTACCATCATAACTTTGAAAGTTTATTGGTCTAGTTCATACAACTTAGACATAAGATTAATCAAGTATCATTAAACATCCTGTGCGAATTTCAGGTCACATGACAAAGGTTAATGAACTTTGTCCATTTTTGGGGGTATCTGTTGAATTACCATCATAACTTTGAAAGTTTATGGAACTGATTCATGAAACTTGGATATAAGAGTAATCAAGTATCATTGAACATCTCTTGCGATTTTCAGTTCACATGACCAAAGTCAAAGGTCTTTTAAGGTCATTGAACTTTGGCCATTTTGAAGGTTATTATTAGATTGCTGTCATAACTTTCAAAGTTTATAGATATTGTTTATGAAATGTGGATATAGGGGTAATCAAGTATCACTGACAAGTCTTGGGTCGCATGATCAAGGTCCAATGTCATTTATTGTCAATGAACGTAGTACTGTATCATTATATGAATGGTGTTTTTTGTGAAAAATTATTTTATAAATTTAGTAGTTTTCAAAGTCAGCACTGCTGCTATATTGAATCGCGTGATGCAGGTGAGACTGCCAGAGGCGCTCCACTTGTTTGTTGGGGGTGACACATGTTACATAATGACTATCCATGTGACTAACATACATTTTGAATTATCATGAGATATCTATTTGGTTTTCATTATGTTCATAAATCAACTAGAAAGTTTTGAACTAATGTTTATGTCCAAAAAGGGGCAATTAGTAAAATGTCAGAAGACCTCTTGAAACAAGTCTTTATGGTGAAAACGGTTGTTTTTCACAATGTTTGTTCACTGGAAGGTTAAAAGCTACTGAAAATGTGCCATTCTATTGGCTGAATGCATTTCAAATTTTATGAAAACTGGCCCTTATCATCTCTGCCGCTTTCTAGCCCCTTTATCGTTAAAATTTAGTATTAATATGTATTAAAAAATCACAGAACTGTACTACTGATATGTATTTAATACTCCTGAAGTTTGTTAAGAAACTGATAGGAAAGTCTTTGTAGATGTAACTGTAATGTTATACCTTGAATATGGCATGTTGATATCACATAATATTTAAATTGTTTTGTTCTTTGTGCCAAGAAATGCTAATGTAGTGAGCATGTAAAATTAATCTTGATGTTGGAATATCTTGCAATTCCGTAAATAATCAAATCCTGGTGCTAACTTATGTTCTGTTCATCTCACCCCTCTCCTCTTTAAAGATTAATTTCACTTTTAGTAATGGTAATGCTAGATGTAGAGTCCACTACTGCTAATGTGATCTCATATTTTTTTATTATTTTAATTAGATTTGTTTTATCATTTAAAGGATTAAAAAAGTACAATTTTCTTTCTTTCCGTCCATATCGTTATGAAAAGGCCACAAACTACAGGAAAGAAGGCTGTTTGCGTGTTAAGCATTTCTGCCTACATTTCAAATTTCCACTTTTCAAATTTCTCGAGGTCAAATATTGATCGATCAGTGAAAAAAACTTGTAGCCTTAGCTCAGAAGATATTATTTATGCTGAATGAATAATAATTTTTTTTATTTCTTGATGATTATGTTGATATATTGGTAAGTTGGCATCTGTATGTTTATGTGCCTTAAAATGTTTTGAAAGAAAAGAGTGAAGTCAATGTATTGTAAAATGTTTTCTTGGGATGATAAAGTGATGTACACTTGGTCTGTTCTGCATCATGTGAAACGTCTATGCATTATATGAACCGTAAAATATTAATTATAATGATTAATTATTTGTGAAGAGCAGAATAGGAAAGCGTCAAGTGGATATAAAGTGACTAAAATGTTTCAAGTTATGTTCAGCAATTGACTTAAGCGATTCTTTTCAAAGCTTTTTAGTGCTTCCAGCCATCTGCATTGTTTAGAACCAATTTTGAATTACAAAACGTCCATATCTTACTCAACTCTGAATCAGCTTCTCTGGGTTTAGGTGGAGGCAGGTTCTTTGCATTTCACTTCAACTAGAAATGGATCAAGTCTTCAGTTTTCCTTGTAGTCAACCTGGTCTCAAATGTAAGAATTTTTAATGAATAAGTAGAATAGATGTTGGTGGAGTCTTGGATTTAAGATATTTTATCACTATTGCTAAGCATGGTTGGGAACACTATAATCATTCTTACATGAGACAATACACTTTGCAAAAATTTTGATTTCTCTAATCATTCCCAAATATGAAAGGCCAACTTCATTTTCATCTGATAGGCTTTAATGCTGCTTTTGTTTTTTTCATTTTTCTCCTTCACAATATTAATTTGTTAGTTTTCATCATAATTTGTTAGTTTGCATCATAATTATAAAGAGGTTACTTTGATAATATGCTTTCTATTTATACAATACATACCAGGCATTGCTGGCTTTCCATAGTTTACATTAATTCCATCAATTGCAACTCTTTGTGGCCCGTTTCATAAAAGACTTTCAACTGTTGTAACTTTGCCATTATGGCAACTACCATGGTAACATGGCTCATCAGCCTATCAGAATCAAGGTTACCATTGTAGTTGCTATAATGGCATAGTTACAACAGTTGCAAGTCCTTTATGAAACAGGCCCCACTATAGATCTCTACTTAATGACTAGTTCAATATTAATTGACATATGGAAAGCCAATTTAGGTTCACATCAACTTTTATCCTTACACTTGCTATAGGATTATATCTCTGATTAACTTAAATGACAATGATGGGGGGAAAATAATCATCTATTACAATTTCTCATGACATTTTCCAGATTCCTTTTCACTCATGATTCATGTCTTGAATTTAAGAAGTTGACTGAAATTCGTTGGTTTCCCCATTTTGTTTTCTCTTAAACAGCCATGTAGTTTTAGAAGTCTTATCTTGGAGTTAATTTTTAATTAATTTTTCCCCTATGAATTTTGTGTCATGATTTATAAGAAGTCTATGTTCTATAGGAAATTATAACAGGTCTTGCTACAACCTTTTCCCATTATTTTTTTAGAACATTCCAAGTAACAATCTAAGTTATCTTTTTAAGAAATTTTCACCTCTTGTTAAAAGAATATCAAAATAGTTCATGAAATAGTGAATAATAAACTGCCATGTAATTGATTTATGATGTGCTAGATTTTCACCAAAGTTTGCATACATGTATGAAAATTAACCAGAATTTGAATATTAGATCAAAAGCTTAGTTGTGTAAAAGTTAATTTCACGCAATAACTATTTGGCTGAACAATTTCTTAAACATTTCTCATATATTGACATATATCGACCCATTATTTCTTAGCGTCGGTATGGCTTATATTAAGTCTTGTCCATTGTAAAAGGTTTAAAGCAGCCAAAATGAATGTTGTGATATTTATGTTGTATTTTTCTGCCACTTAAACTTTCCTAGCTACTTTCGTTTAATGTGTATAAAAGGCCTCTATTATTGAATTATATGTCTTTGGTAATCATTATTAATTTCATGTGAAACAGTACATTGCTTTTCGTGATTTCAGTGCTATTACAGTGGAATTTTGATTGTTTTGTGCTGAGCCCAATACTTTCCACCAAATATTATTAAAAAGGGAATTTCATCCTGACCTAAAGATGGTTCAAATACTAAAATCAGACAAACAAAAGACACATATTGGCAAAGAATGAGAACAAAAATATATGGACAGAGTTATGGATGTTTAAAGTTTTGATTTTAAGACATGTGAACAGCTTCCTCTTGTCTCATGTGTTATAAATTCCTTAAAATGACTTCTCAGAAAATTGAAAGTGATTTTCTACATCATTTCATAAACCATAAAAAAGATGGGAAATTATGGAATTTGTATCATGTGCCTTATTGGGTAGCAACTCGCATATGTCAAAAATTAAAAACTTTAATTCATAATTCTCATATTTGATAGATATATGTCAAATTTTCACCATTATGTTTTGTATGTGTTTCTCCTTTTACTCAAACCAACTTTACATCACGGAAAACTTCCCGCTTAATGCTTTTGCCAGTGGCGTTAAATTTCAGGCTAAATATAATATGATCCACTTTCCACTGTAGTAGCACCGAGTTTGCCGATATCTTTCTAAACTTCTCTTGCTCATGTTGAAACACCTCAGTTGTCAGGGTGAATGTTCCCTTTAACACGAGTGGGACAAATACTATGAAGCTAAGAGTAATGCATTGAGTAACTTGACAAAACGCTTGGTTAGGTGAAGCTTTGGAATTTTTCAGGAATCCTGCTCATTTTCTTCCCTTCTCATTATCGATAGACAAAACAATGCAGGATTCAAGAAAGCAGCAATGACATCACACATGTGGCAAAGGGACACGACTTTTGTGGGCATACCTTTATAGTTTGTGGTGCTACTTGAAAATAATAACTTGCTTGTGTTTACATCTTGCCTCTTACACAATGTAACAGGATTGCTACTGTCAACGTGGTATTTCAGTGGTCTCAAGATTGCTAAAATACTTGGAATGCAAAGCTGTCAATGACTTATAGAACGGTATTCTCATTAATTAATTAATCGGGTCTCCTAAGTTCAGAGAATTAGTCCAAACTTCTACAGAATTCTTGGTTTTGCCTTCCATAGCTGTTTTTCACGCCAGAATGCACTTAATGATTCTTTTCACTTCAGAATTAAATAAATCTGTACTATTTTTTAACTTGGCAACTAGCACTCCACAAAGCAGGGGCCCATTTCATAAAACTTGTCATAATAACAAATTCTAATAACAGTTCAAGCTACTGAATTGGCTGGTGGTGAATTTGTTATAGAAATTGTGCATTTGTTTTAACAAATGTTTTTAAAAGGGATCCTAGTCTTAAGTTAATTTGGGTTAACTTAATCCTCTAAGAATACATATTGATTATGCTCAAACAAGTAATTATTACGAAGTGGTATTAAAATAAAGGGTATTCTTATAAGTTACTCAGTGCCAGTGTGCTGTATGTGAAATGAAAACTTCATTAAAATGCAAAATTTCAATTTGAAATACTCTGTTATTAAAAAGATGGTACATTTGTATGACATAGGTATCATATAGGTATCATGATCACATTGCTGACATACCCATATCAGCAACTTTCAAGTTATATACAAATGTGCTTGTTCTTGCTTCTGTAGTACTTTATTAATGTATTTTGTAAGGGGATTGGGCAACATTTATAGTATCGAGTAAATACATGGTGCTAACCATACATGTAGTTATGTAAAAGGAGAATCTTAAAAAGTACCAACATTCTTGCAAACCAGATATGCCCATGGTTAACATTTTGTATCTTTCTCATTAACATAGTTTAGTGATTTGGACTTTACATACAAGACTCATTAATGTTTTATGTTGACTGAAAGTCTTGTATAATTCACTGAACATGAATGGAGATTTGATATGCATTGGAATCGTTCTTTCATTTTGATCCTTTTATGACGAGAGAAGAGTAGGTTGTTAGAGAATTGAGACGTCCTATACATCTTATTGTCTTGATTAATTTTTTGTTTTTACTTTTCCTCAATACAACACTGCAATCTGCATATTCTTGTACAGTTCTGCCTGCGTATTTAAAGTAATATGGATGTTGATGGTGAGAGGCGAGAGTTGTTCATACATTATGCACTGCACTCAACTTGTGGCTCTCTCAAAAATGTTTTAACAAATGAAATGTGTCTATTGAATAAACTCGCTTTATTGCAACAATTAATTGACAGTTTCAACAGATTATGCTGTTTTGTTTTGCATGTTGTGGTCATTACTAATGAGTTTGTGATTTACTGAAGTAAATGTATTGAGATTTTGATGTTTGTCTTGCAATTAAGTAATTACTGTAGTGAGCCATTTTGTGGTTACTTTGGAAAGTTGTATAGTTCATTGCGTGTGGCATATTCATGGGGCATGTGCCCTGGGTGCCTCTTCAGGGGAATGGACCCAGAAGAAGAAAATGATATGTAAAAAAGAAAGAAACAATATGATAGTTAATTGCAATAACAACAAAGAACAACCCAGGTAGGGTGTTGGAAAGGGGCACCTTTCATAGTGCTTTAAAGATTCCTTGTTGGGTTTGGTAGAAATTAAGTTGAAAGATCAGAGATGAAATTGAAAAGTGAGGAGAAGAGTATCATTCCTTGAAATAATGTGAAGTCGTGAAACATTGTTTACCAGGTGAGTTGTGGAGGCTTTACTTTCACCACTTACCTAATATGAAAATGAAGAAAAATCACACAAAAAGGCATAATTTTTACGGTTAGATAACATTTTCTTTTGGTAAAAATCTGTACATATATTCACATATTTACACCAAAGCCATCAACTACACACATGTATAATAACTGATGGCTAAAGCTACCATTTTGTTGTTCATAATCCAAACAGTTGGTGTACTAGCAGTTAAATTTCATTCACACTTTTGAGGTAGTGCTTGACATTGTCATGTGGACTATATGCTGAATATATTTCAAATACAACTTGATTAGTTGAATATTCACTCAAGTCTCATAATTTCTTTTAGACCAAATTATGCATAACAGATTTCTCTTGTCCTAAACTAATTGACTTTTGGCAAAACAACATGTATTTTAGTTCATCGATAACACAACATGGCACATTGAGTCCCATGAAATAACAAAAAATAAAATCATTCATTAAACAGTTCTTGAAAGATGAATTCATTCATAATCAGATCATATTGTGCATGATATAAAGCTGGGTGGGTGTTTCATAAAGCTGTTTGTAAAGTTATGCACGACTATTACATGTTTTTAGGTCCTACATAAATTACATAAGGATATATCGCTTAGCACAAGAAAGGGTCAGGAGTTGTGCGTGAAGTCATTTTAAACTTACGAACAGCTTTATGAAACAGCCCACTGTATGTACATGTTTCTTATGTAGGTAGTAACTAATGGCCACCACACTGTTTATGATTGGTCTATGACCTGATTTGATATGAACACTTAACATGGGATGTACTACAGTCCAAATTCTGAATCATATGAACACTTCAGGCTTAATTAATGCCTTTTCTTTTCTTCTCATAGCTATAAAAGTGAAATGTGACTCATAATATTGTAATGATTATGACGTCATAGCAATGGTAAAATTGACTACAATTTTCAAACGATTGCCATTTATAATGATTTTTATAATATTCTTATTCTGAATCTCGGATAATATCATTCTTTTTATTATATTATTAGAAATATACAAAATGCCGGGGGGGGGGGGGCGAATCAATCATAATTATGCTAAAATCAAATTAAAAATAATCATATCTTTATGAATAAGGTGAGAAAACTCAATTTACATTGACTTTGTACATAAAATTTTTGGTCTGACATGCACTTACGTAATGTTGCGTACTTATCAAAAAAAATTTCACGCAGAGGAATGGTCCCAGAAATGTCGAGGGGGGTGCTGATTCAACCCCCCCCCCCCCCCATTAGCATGTTTTAATGAATGGACTAATATACTTAACACTACTGTCTGTATCTAAACTGTGCTGCATTAAACCCAGGTCTTAATTTACAACAATTTATTTATTAGGTAAAAATTATGGGAGGAAATATTTACATCATAAAATGTCAGCATCAAACACCCTAGAAAAGCCAGTGGCTTGAAATTTACAAGGATTAATAGCATATAATGACAATGTAGTGATACAATTAATACCAATATAAGAACATCAAATGAAATCTGTTAAATAAGTGGCAAGAAGATATCTATGGAGTAACAATGGTCATAGTGGATCAAGGTTCCATTATTTCAGGATGAAGTCACTTAATGTTCTATTAAATTCATCTGTGGCAGTTTCAAACACGAATATGGCACCAATTTCTTCATATGAGGAGAATGGGTACCTGGCATGATTATTTGTTTAATGTACTAAGCTATTTTCCAGAATTGATTTTCACAACAGATAAAATGGATTTAATTTTTAATGATGCAATTTGGTTTTCTTGTGGCAAAAGGGCAAGTTATCTGCACAAAGGCCTTTTCATAAATGTTGGCAGTGTGAATTTTTGCACTAGTTCGTTGTGGATAGTTTTACAATAATTTGCAATGAATGCTGGCAAATTAAGCCTACTGGCATGTACAACAGATCATGTGACTAAAGTTTAAAGATGAGAAACTCTTTAAATTGTGTTGAAATTGACAGAATGTGAATTTTTTTCTTTCTTTTGGGGCCAATGAACAGGGCAGTATCAATTGACACATTCACGTATGACTCTATTGCAACATTTTTAATTTCTAAGGATGACAAGATGTTTTATGATGATGAAAATTTACAATTTCATACAGAATGATGATGATCTTCACATTGGCAATTTCATGTGGACTGCTTTATCAAGAAAACCAATCTTACTATATTAAACTTGATATTCATTATTCATGGGAGAATGTATTAAGAATTTGTATCACGTGCAAACATTTTGACAGAGGTAATTGTCAGGAAAATATTGGCAAAATTTGGTAGTGCCTTAATAATTTTTTATTATTATCATTAAGACATCCAGACAAATTAAGGGCCAATTTTTCCAAACTATAAGATTATTGCCTAGGATAAGCAATAATTAACCACAATGAATTACAGTGAAGCCTTTAAAAGGACGCAAAAGGCAAGGGTGGGTGGTTCTTATGAAGGCTCTTGTGATACATTTTCAATGATGAATACTTTAAATCTTGAGGCCTTCATAGACATTACACTGATGATCACTAACAAAGGTTACAACTCCCATTTCTATAAGTTGTCATCAGACTTCTAGAAAAGTCCTCTGCACTCAGAAGATATGACAGTTCTGTTATCAATATGACATTACATGAGATCCTGCTTACATATAAAGCACTTTCATCTCTCACCTTGAGTAGCAAAAAGGCATTTACAAAACTGGACATCATGTTTTTGATTGATGTGTAATATTTGAGACAGAGCGATGGTGAAGGCTTCCTGATGTGTGTGTTGATGAGTCTGTCCTTCCTGCATATTGAGGCTCATTACATTCTGAAATGAACAGGACAAAGAAGGGAAATAATTTCTTTAAGCTGTAAATGCCCTGTATCATAAAATCATGGAGTCGATTGGTGTACTTGCTGCCAGTCGGGCAGGACATGCACACATCTGCTGATGTCACTTCTAACAGCAGCCGAAGCATATGTGAGTTCCAGCATTCAATAATGGCATCAGTGTAAGCGTTGTATAACGTTGGTATCAATGGGCAGCTGGCACTGTCTGCAGCTTGTACATAATTGAATACACACAGGTACTTCTGCCTGTTGATTAATACCAAAAACTTGACAAATGTTCTTATTATTACTGTCAATTTAATATGTTTTTGAAATAATTGATTCTCTTTTTGAAAGAACATGATATAACTTACCATCTGGAGGAAATCCATGATAATCTTCATCATTCCTTACTAAGCTTTCAATGACAGTACTTGTTGTGGAAAAACCTGAATAATAAGAGATACAGATACAACAAGTATTTAAGATGCCAGTTCACAACAAGACTATAATACTTATTACTCAATCATAAAGTTGCAGGGATTTTCAATCTCTTTTCTTTCACTAAAAAAAACCCCTGTCCACTTTCATTAAATTTGACATTTGATCAAGACATATATATTCACATATTATTCACTCCGCATTTTCCTCTCACAGTTTCATATACACATATACAAAATTGCTATTACTTTTGAAGATAAAGCTTGCTTGTGTGAGCTCTATTCAACATAGAAATGTTCACTTAAATATTGTTCTTGACAACCTGAAAGCTTTTCCTTACAAAAGAAACTAACAATGTACATACCTTGCTTTGTAAAGCAGTAATTGAAAAGGTCTGTAGATATATTGGGGGTCAAGTTACTAAGATGAAAAGCAATACTCACTTTATCACCATTTGATTTCAAAGTATGAACTCACCAGTTGGCCTTTCTTCTGAACCTTCTTGATAGTGGACCGCTAGTTCAACCTCCTCTGAGGAATCACTGCTGACTGGTACCACCTTGCTTGGGTGTTCATGCCCAGTGCAGGGTGATGTCAAGCTATGCCACAACCACCTTTCATTGAAGTTGCATGCAATGAAAACACCCACCGCCAGTATAGTTCCTACGAAGGACCACTGTATGATGATGATAAAAATAATAGGCTTATATATAGCGTCATCAATCTAGATACATTAAATTAGTTTGAGGCGCACGATTATTATTAATACCCCAGCTTTAGTTTGAGCTGCTGCTTCCAGCGCTCAGTACTTGCAAGGCTGGGTATCCATTCATTTCTTCTGGGTTGAGTGCAGCACATTGTACATAAATTTATTAAATAAGGAAAACTTGATATGGCTGGGATTTAACCTATAACTCAGATTGAAAGACAAGTCAGAACTATATGCATCAGACCCACAAACAGATACTGATATGGTAATATGAAATGACTCTCAAGACAAATAAATGTATATATCCTCTGTGACCTTTGACCTCCTGATCCCAAATTCTAATCATATCACTGTCCTTCCAATATACTTTTTAAAAAAGTTTCAAACGTTTCTTCGGAGATAACAAGAATAAGTTATAGCAACAATATATTTTTTTCTTCAACATCAAACACCATGGATTGCAGATTAAGTCCAGCTTTGTTATTCTTTATCAATAAGGACAGGTGATCCACAATTTAATGTTTTGGTTCTATTCAACTTGATTCTATAGTGCAGCCACTGCTCCAGACTCCATTGTTCAGTAGCAGGCAAGAATTCATTCATGAACTTTATTGCAGCCATGCAAGGAATGCCAAACTCCTGTTCCTCCTGCTACTTTAACCAGAATAAGGCATGAGAGAAATCCCACTATTACCATACTTCCTTGCACTCAGTACAAGCTTTTCTCCTACAGTGAGAACATGTATAATTTCATCTACAGTAGTTATCTTATTTTCTCTCCACTCATCAAGAAGCCTTTAAACATGGATTATTACACTTGGATTTTCTACAGTCATTTTTTCCATCTGGAGAACCAGCTTTTAGTTACATCCTTTTGATTTCCATTTGCTTCTATAAATATCCGTCACCAGCACCATCCAATTTAGAGATGTGCAATATATTATTATTTTGGAGAACTCTTTGCTCAAACTCATCATGACATATTTTGCTGAGCCATTGCGAGTGTGTTCTTTATTGAAGCATGACCTGCATATTTACATATATTCTACGCTTCTATTTTCAATTGACAACATGTCATCATGCCGAAATTTGAATACTATTAACCAATTCTTCATCAAGCGCTCGGAGGCTGGTGAGTTTACTCAAAATATTCTTACATATATAACAACCTCTGTGATCTTTGAACTCTAACCTCATGTCCCCTAAATCTAATTAGATCTAGTCATATTTGCAAGGGGGAAATTTGAATTTTATTCAAACAGTTCTTTCAGTTGTAGCAAGAACCACTCACACTAGTACGAGGTTAGTATATATAATATATACTAACCTCGTACACCGAACCGTGTTTGACCCTTGATTTCGAAGTAGTCGGCAAACATCGCTTCATTGCTGAAGTAATATTTGCCGAAACTCCTTCTCGCTACTCACCGGGGCTCTTTCCGGTAAGTAGCAATACATTAAAAAATTAAAAATGTAATTTGAATATAATAATCGGTCAAAAAGAGCAAATTTCGCTTACCTCGGCCTGGAAAGTAACTTCGCTTGTCTCTTCTACGGAAATACAAGGAGGCCCGTTGGTGGCGCTAATAAATTTCACAACCTTGATTCAGCTCCTTGGTAATTTTATAACTGTGTCTAAATTCTTTGAATGCGCAATTCTTATGATTAATTTACTAATTATGGGCACCAATAAATGAAATACCTTCAAACATGTCAAAAACTAAAAAAAAACTCACCAATTCAAGATTATTATTGGCGATGATAACACTTTTCTGCAATTAAATTAAAACGATGACTAATAAAGAAAAATTGAAAAAAATATACGTGCCTGGAACGAAACCAGCAGTACAGGCTTTAACGAACATCAATAATACGGTATACCAAAGTCTTTACAATGAAAAGATTGGACACTTCACGGACTTTGCGTAATGACCTGCGTCAATTTGCGTGTAAAATAGTGTAGGTGCCTAGTCTTTCCCTTGTCGTGTCTTTGATATGAATATAAATCGTGTGCCCTCTTTAGACGAAAATTGATATCGGCGCTGACCAAATTTTATCTCCGTGAAATCTTCACTAAAGATCAAGAAAATATACATATTTTTTATAAGAAACTTCAAGGAGAAGTCACAGAAGGATCTAAATGATTGGGTAAGTATCATAGCAGAATGTGAAATCCCTAATTATGTGTGATGTTTTATGTGGGCGAAAGCCCAGTAGTATATGGATGTGTCGTGTGTGTCACGTTATTATGAATGATATTCCTTCGCACGCGAGATGATATGAGCCCATGGGTGAGCAAGAACAAGATACTTCAATGTACATAACAACCTCTGTGATCTTTTAGCTGCATGTAGGAAATGCATCTTTTGAACATGAACATTTTTTTTAAAACATGTTTATTTGGTATAAAAACCTGTGTGATCTTTGCCCTGATACTCCAACACTAATCAGGGGCCGATAGTATGAAAGGGTCTCTGAAAAACAGTGTTTTGTTATGATGCATCATACAATGTACCTTTATTATACCCCTGCCAAAGTCTGAAGGGGGTATATAGGAATCAGCATACGGTCGGGCAACCTGTCTGTTGCTAATCTTGTGCTTCGAACTACTTCATCAATTTTCAACCAATTTTCATGAAATTCAGAACTGACATTGGTCTTGGGGTAGCCAGGAGGCTCCTAACAGAGTAAAAATCATTCACTAACATGTGCTTACTCTCCAAGGAGCCAGGGGCCTGTTGCATAAAACTTTTTACCTGAGAAAACTCTGGTAAAAACTGAAAACTAAGGTTAGTCTGATTTCTGCCATTGACTTTAACACTGGGCAAAAACTCCGGTTAAATCCACCTGAGTTTTCTCAGGTAAAAAGTTTTATGCAACGGGCCCCAGGGGTTGCGTCCCATTTATGTGCGTGTACCGCAAAAAAACTGAAATTTTCGCCGCCGAGATTACTTTCCTTCTAAAAGATCTAGCCCTAAATCATGTAAATAGGATACAGCTTCATTTCTGACATTTATACGACATTGATTTCATTTTTAAACGAAAATTCATTAAATAAACATGAAAAATATTTTGAGAAGATGGGGAAAAACTTGCCGATGTTAACGTCGCCATCTCGCCAAGCTACAAGACGCATATCCTCTGAAGCAATTTATTTGCTAGCACTGATGTCTGCCTGCCAGGGTTGGGTTCAATTACAAGGTAATTGATCAATTACGTAATTAATTACATTTTTTGAGTAATTGTAATTGTAATTGAAGTTTCAAAATGGAAATTGTCATTGTAATTGAGAAAAATGTAATTGACTTCAATTACTGTCAATTATTTTTAATTACATTCAATTACTTTAAACCTATCTAATTCATGATTTAATTTCATGACCTTTTTCATGTCAACTGCTTCAGCATCAAAGAGAGTAACAGGCAGAATCCATACTTTTTAACCTTAACCCTTCATCTTGTCAGTTTGTCTGTAACTCAGAAATACGTAAATAGGTGGTACTATGTACAGAATAAAATTGGGTTTCATTTAAGACTTTCCTAGAAAGTAATTAATTGACAAAAGTAATTGGTATTGTAATTGAAAAAAAATGTAATTTACTTGAAAAGTATTTGTAATTGAACATTTCTTCAATTACATGTCAGCTTTTTAGCACTGTGAGGGTTTGATTTCTCTGATAAATTAATTCTTGACTTGATTCATGGATTAAATACCTGTAATATAAATCTCATAACATGTAGGCCTTCAACTGAAATATCTGAAGAAGTAAACGAATGGTGATGAAAACAAACAATCTTAGTGTGACTGAAAATAAATTGTAAATATTAATTACTTCAATGTACAGAAACAGGAATAAATAATTATTTGAACAGTATATGCTCCATGAAACTGCTGTCAATATTTCGCCTTTTACGCAATATATCAATATAAAAATTCATTTATATCACCAGAGCTTAAATCGGCCCCAGATCATCATTGTCACTTCTAACTTATACCAAGTTTGAAGTTGATTCATCAAATGGCTTTTTTGTTACTTATAGCAAGAATGACAATAGGATGGATGGAAGGACAACCCCAAAACATATTGCAATGGCATCCACATACAGTGGACGGAGGCATATCAAGTAAACAAAATGAATTTTTTTTTTCAATAGCACTAAGTACTTACCACAACAATAATAACTGCACTCTTGCTACCAATAGCCATGCCATGTACATGCACAACAAACTGCAGATCATACTGGCAGTAGGTGGAATCCGTATCGACTCTATAATTGGTCATCTCAATGAGAAAGTAATACTCAGGACTGTAAAGACGTTTGCTGGAAGGGAACACATCAGAGCAAGGTGATCCCCTTTGGCAGATCCACTGTATAGAGTTACTTTGATGAGAGTACACAGGGGTAGAGTCGTTTATTATGCTCTCCATGTCCACTGGCTGCCATATGCGTGCTCCGTTTCTAGATGGAACAAAAAGACAGAAGCTGCATGGGTCTTTCGGAAAAAAGTTTGCTTGTTGGCAAAAAGATTGTGACTTTTTAACCTAATCATGAAAGTTTGTTTTAAAGGGATGTGTGTGGTTTGGCATTTTTGCTGATGGTTTGTTACAAATATCGCATTGAAAACATTTTAATTTCCTTTCAAGATGGCTGCAGTACATTAATAGCATAAGGTACTGGTAGCTTGCTCTGCAGATTAATCATGATTATAAATACTACATGAGATTTGTATAGTGCACCTTCCATCTTGATTAGATGCTCACGGCGGTTCAGAGCAGAACAAAAACTATTTACATATAATACATGTCTGAACAATAAGTCAATGTCTATCAAAAAGCACTCTTATACAGGGGTTTTTCAGGCTGCCCTGAAAAATGTGATATATTATACATTAAGGACGTTCCACAGTTATATTTGTGCGCATTATGATCTGCGCATAGTTTACACTCTGCGCGCTGACGTCACAATGGATGAACAGGTATTAATTAGCTGCGGGTATGAGCTGATTTTTCTCGTCTTCTGCACTTTAACTGCAGATCCGATGCGTTATTTCATGAAGCTAAAAAATTGAATTATTCCATGGACCATTCAAAAAAATATTCTCTACAATTTCAAAATACTTTACTCTGCAGTGCTGCCAAGAATCACGAATATTAGCCCGAGTTTGAATAAATGGTAGAGTGGTTTTGATTTTTTCTTCACATAGATACTAAGCATTCGGCCCATTTTTGGTGTTTTAAAAAGCACATTTGCTCTAATAAAAATGCTGATAGTTTAAAAACAAGCACATGAACCCCTATTTTTTAATGTTTCTACCTCTTAGGTGTACCTTCCTCTACAACTCTGCAAATTTTGGTGAAAATGACATGGATTTTGAATAAAGTGCAGCATTTATTGTACGTTTGTATTTTGTTACTGAAATTTTACATTTTTCAGATTGGGATTTTGTTATCTTTTACGCCATTTTTAAGAACTGACAGTGCTGTTAAACTTAAAATTGCAAACAAATAGCACTATTAATAGATTCTCCATTCTCACGATACAATTATTAACTCTCTTGCGAAATTTGATGACTTTTTCATGTATTTTGAATGAGTAATGGAGGTTTAAACTCATTGTAGTAATCTTGGGCGGTCTAAAAATACCAAATTCTTTTGAATGCGCAATTCTTAAGAACATCAATTTGGGTGAACTTTGAAGCTCTATAGCAAAAAATCAAGCACATGGACCTATGTTAATTTTTGCATATTTCGAATATTAAGGTTCTAAAGTATCTATGTGCAAAGTTTGGTGAAAATGACATGGATTTCACTTTAACTGTGGAACGTCCTTAAGCTGTTCTTTACTGGAACCTAAATGAAGACATGAGCCCTATCACGAATGAATCAAGAGAGAAAGAAAAGGAGAATATCATACCGATGGCAATGCATGAGCATAAATCTACCCCTTCTGACATGCCATTTAGAAATGGCAATAGGTGCAGTATTTGGATATTACTGGGCCATTTAAAAAAATGCTGCCCTGAAAAATGTGATATATTATACATTAAGCTGTTCTTTACTGGAACCTAAATGAAGACATGAGCCCTATCACGAATGAATCAAGAGAGAAAGAAAAGGAGAATATCATACCAATGGCAATGCATGAGCATAAATCTACCCCTTCTGACATGCCATTTAGAAATGGCAATAGGTGCAGTATTTGGATATTACTGGGCCATTTTAAAAAATGCTTCGCAATTGTTCATAATTCATACAGTTGACTTAATATTTAATCATAATCATGTGATGATTAATGCAGTTCATCAAAAAAAATCAGACCGAAGTTAAATTGCTTGGCTTTGTTAAATATAAACAGATTGTTGAAATTCATCAATATCTGGTGCAGAGAACCATGGACATAATAGCATGTTAAAAGCAACACAATAATTCATAAGAAGCAAATGCAATGTTCTGAAAACAGATAAAACAAGAAAAAACAAGCCTAGCTACTTACATGTCTAAGTCATTAAATTTTTGCTGCTGCTCCGGTGTAAATAAAACAATATCCTTTTCACTTAGATCACTCCCACCCAGCACTTTCAGTGTGTATTGACCGGTGAAGAGACTAGCTTCTCCTGTTGTGAAATCCACTACCTTGAACATTGGTCGGAATACTGGTAAATGAATTGCAGATATAACATTGGTAATTAAAATAATAATTGGTTTTTATTGAACACTATTACAGAAAAGCTGATCAGAGCAACAGGACTGATAGAAAAAAAAACCATACAAATAATGCAAAATGACATTAAGAATTATAGGAGGGAAGAGTTAGGTGTGAAGGATTTTTGCCAATTGTCTTCTGTGTTTATAATCATTAAAACAATATCAAACATATCATTTCAAGTTCTTTCAAGTGAAGTCTGATATATGGAGCTTGTCCTTTTCTCTCCTTCTTTAAAGCATGAATGAAGGACAGGAAGAAAATAAGGGAGAAGAATAAGTATTTTCAAAAGTTACCTGCAATGTTCAGGCCTTGATTGTACATATTAATTTACAGATTATATCATAAATGACCATTAAACTATTTCAAAATCCTTTTTCAATTTTTTTCTAATTATCAAGCTCAAGCATGTGAACATCTTGTCAGTATAAGCTATTACATGCCAAATTAATTGAAATTTAATGAAAACTGCGATGAAGATTTTGAGATGACATTCAAAGTACGATATGAAATTCACATAGTTGTCTTTATCATTACTGTTTTACATCATCATGAACATTTTTAATACCAGCATCACAATAATCAAATCAAATTTAGAATCTCTTATTTCTTCAGTTACTCAGTCAAATTATATAACTGACAGCTTAGAATATCCTTACCATCATGATAATGGAGACAAGGTCTGTTTTCAGTGGTGATGGGACAGTCATAATAAAATCGCTTCTCAAGAATGTCAATGCTGGTTTGAAGATCGAAGACTAGCTTTCTCCCTGGTGGGCAACCAAGCATTACATCCATTGTATAGATACCCTTTACAGAGATACAGAGATATTTGTGAGACTTCCATGATTAAACCTCAATTAATAATTATTATCATAAAAATTACAACTACAAGGATAGGCATTTTCTACCTTCATCTTTCTACAAATAATCCTTTCTAAGGTGTACTTTATAAGAATGGCTTCCGCTCAAACGTCCATTTGGGTATGTAATAATTTGATACAAGAAAAATTGTATGGAAGTACTGATTCAAGAATGTAATAAGCGAGAAAAAAAATAAAAATTATACACTGTTTTATAAGAGCCATTAATTGTGCTCTTTTTTCAGGGTTGAAAATGAGCAGGTGCATTTTTATGCTTCTGGTGCATGTATAACTTGATATTTTCTGCATCTAAGTAATGAACGTTAATTATGCATGATTGAAATCGACACGTAAATGAATTTCCCATATTTTATTAGTTTTAAAAGGCCTAAAGGTCTTAACGCTGTTCAAGCATCAGCTTTAGTTGAAAAAGAAAGTGGAGTGATTTCTTAAATGTCATCTGAAATTTTTTTTTTAATTTCTATTTCCTTTTTCTTTCTTTCTCTCTGATGAAAATTAGCACTATTCTTACCTGTAGCCTATCCCACCAAATAAGGAAAAATTTCAAGCAATTCTGAATGAGGTTGTTCAAAATTGAATGCATGGTTACAGAAACAAAATGATTGCCATCTTTGTACATGTTTCAAATAAAATGTTTGTATTTCTTTAAAAAAAAAAACAAGTGGAGCGCCTCTGGCAGTCTTGCCTAAATAATGCAATTCAATATAGCAGCAGTGCTGACTTTGAAAACAACTATCAAATAATTTTCACAAAAAAACACAACTAATATAGTATGATACTGGGTTCATTGACCCTAAATGACATTTGACCTCGATTATGTGACCTAATGCTTGTGTTGTCGGAAAGGTACTGACAACAGCAAGGGGAGTGAAAATGATGAAGTGATAGAATGGAAGGGGAAAAAGGGAGAGGGAGTGGGATGATAAAGAGAGAGAGGAAAGAAGGACGAGAGGAGGGAGCAGAAGTGATCTAAAAATGATTCTAATAAAATCAACAATTGCATATACCCAGTAGCAACATGTCTTTGATGCAAGCCACTTGTAATAATCATTATGTAGATAGATTGAAACAAAATTGCAACAATAAAAGGACAAAAATTCAATTGCTACCTTTCATGCATTTTATCCACTGTCGAAATCTTATCGAGATGTGAATGTGCTGACAAACAGCAGGGGGGGTCAAAAGGATGAAGGGATTAAAGGGAAGAGGATATTAATAGGAGGTAGTGGAAGGATGAAGAGATTGAAGAAAGGAATGGAGGGGGGGGGGGAGAGGAAGTGATCTAATGAAGATGTGAATGTACTGATAAACAGCAAGAGGAGTGAAAACAAAATAAGTAATGAGTCTTTTAATTGTTTGTATTTTTTATACATAACCAATTCAGCCATTTGGCTAACTCTTGTTTTTAATTAACCTTAAATCAAATTGAATTGAATCAAAATTGAAGGGATAGAAAGGAAGAGGAAAGAAAGGAGAATGAGTGGAAGGATGAAGAGAGTGAAGAGGGAAGTATGTGAAGTGATCTAATGAAGATATGAATGTACTGATAAACAAAAACAAAAACAAGAGGGAGAAAAAAGATTGAAGGAAAAAGGAAAGAAAGGAGTGAAAGGATGAAGAGAGTGAAGAGGAAAGGAGGTGAAGTGATCTAATGAAGATATGAATGTACTGATAAACAGCAAGATGGAGAAAAAAGGATAAAGGGATTGAAGGAATGAAGAAAGAAAGGAGTGGAAGGATGAAGAGAGTGGAGAGGGAAGGAGGTGAAGTGATCTAATGAAGATATGAATGTACTGATAAACAGCAAGGGGGAGAAAAAAATATGAAGGGATTGAAGGAAAATGGAATTAAAGGAGTGGAAGGATGAAAAAAGTGAGAGAGAAGGAACGAAGGATGGGAGGATAGAGAGGAAGTGATATGATGAAGAAGTGAATGTACTGACAACAGCAAGGGGAGTGAAAAGGATGAAGTGATAGAACGGAAGGAGAAAAGGGGAAAGGGAGTGGGATGATAAAGAGAGTGAAGGAAGAAGGAATGAAGGACGGTAGGAGGGAGCAGAAGTGATCTAATGAAGATGTGAATGTACTGACAAACAGCAGGAGGGAGGAGTGAAAAGGATTAAGGGATAGATGGGAAGGGGAAATACGGAAGAGGGAGTGGAAGGATGAAGAGAGTGAAGACAGAAGGAAGGAGATGAAGTGATCTAATGAATATATGAATATACTGATAAACAGCAAGAGGGAATAGTGAAAAGAATGAAGGGATTGAATGGAAGATGAAAGAAAGGATGAAGAGAGTGAAGAGATAAGGAATGTAGGGATGATGGAAAGTGACCTAATGAAGATATTAATGTTTTTTTGTAAAATCAATTTTTTATTTGGGGGTTTCAAGAAGGAAATTGGCACTGGCGTAAATTCAAATGGTGAACCTATCATTCAAGTGGGGGGTGGGATGATCTATCGTTTCATTCCCCCATGTGAATAGTATGACATCAGTTTTACGCCAATGGAAATAGGGAAAGAAGAGGAATGAAAACAGAAAAAGGTAATTATAGGGTGGAGATAATGGGAAGGTAAGATATAAGGAAGAGTGAGCAGAGTGGGGACAGAAAGCAATGATGTTGAGGGAGGTAGATGGAGGGAAGAATCATGAAGAGTGTATCCAAAATTTTGAAAATGTAGAAAGGAGATAGAGGGGGATAGCAAACAACTATTAATACCAGGAATGTAAAGGACGGATACAGAGAATCAATAATAAACAAGAAAGACAACAAAGGGATAATGAGGTGGTTAAATTAACAAGTAAAGGGATATGAAGGGTAGAAAGACAACTTTTTACCTCTGGTTTGAAGATATCCCCTTCCTTGATAAAACATGAGAATGTTGAATGCCATACATGTATAAGCATGGAGGCTGGGTAGAGATCTACACCTGGCCCTGCCTGAAACTCCAAGGCACCCTTATCATACAAAGTTACCTTTGAATACACAAAAACAGAAGAAAAAAAACTATCATGTTATTGTTTTTAATGAAAGTATTGATTATAGTGATATAATTTTCAAAGGCAAATGCAAAAAGAAAATTGTGGTTGAGAAAAAAACACTCTAAAAGAAATTTAGGAAGTTCTTTTTCCCCCAAATGAGTAATTAGTGCAAAACAAAGTGTCATGATTGAATAAAAGTAGTTAAAAATAGAGACACTGATATCCACTAATTCAAGAAAATGATATAGAATTAGAATGTTCAGGCATTTCCAAGTGTACTAGCAACCATGATCTCCTACCATAATGAAAGAATCACTATACCCTCTAGAATGCAAATAATAATAACTGTTGGTCAAAGATATTTATGTGTGTGCATTGGTAATGTATACACTTGGTTATTGCATTTATGGGAAAGGAAAGAGCAAACAATTTATATCTAAGATAGTACATGTTGGAAAACACTTTTATTTGGTGCATACACCGGATACTGATAAAGTTCATTCTGACTTTGACAGTTTGAAGTATCATCAACGATGAAAATTTGAGGGCTCATCACATGATTCAATTTTTGCCAATCAAACAATTACTGTATGAGGAATTTAAGGCATTATATCATTCCACTCTTCATGTTAAAATATAGAAATACTTAATTGAATATAATTAATTGTAACAAACAATGAGTAGCAAGATTTCATTCACAGTAAAGGATACAACTAATTTCAGTGTAATAAACCCCTAAAAAAAATCTGCAACTCAATTTTGAGGGATGATATTTTTTTGTTACTGAGATATAAAAGATGAAACTGGTATCATTGAAAAGCTCAATTATTCCTCTTTACAATGATGTGCCATCTGTTGTGTGATTAAGTAATCATGGAATGGGCAGTTATCCTGTATATCGGGAAAAGTCAGAAGTGGAATGTTGCAAAATGCATTGTTATCTAACCAGTCTCCATTTCTACAGAATTTTGACCATGCAGGCGGGTGGCAGCGGATGTTTTACAAAAGTGTCAGTGGCAAATGGTGCTTTTAAATGAATGAAATGTGCTTGAATGCTATTCAGGTAGTCATTGATGAAGGCTAAAGACTTGAATTGTGCATATTATGCTCTTTCATTTTAAAGATTTTAGTGTGTGTTTGAGGTAAAAGTGTCATTTTCTGAGTGGTGGTTTGTAACATGTTTCAAGATGCCTCGCTTATCAAATCTCCTCAAGGCTCAAATAATCGGACAGCTCCAAGCAGGTGTACCCCAAAAAGATGTTGCAATTTGGTTTGGGGTGAGCAAAAGTACCATTTCAAGATTGCGTTCAAATTCCTTGAATTAGGGGAAGTTAAAGACAGGCCAAGAAGTGGGTGTCCAGGGGAAGACAACTCTGCAAGAAGATCGGTGCATCGCACTCTCACATTGCTGCATGTTTATCATGTCTGCGCATTCCATGATAACATTAACATTACAAATGACACATTCATGCTTTCCAATGATACCACTTTTACATATGATGATGGCACACTACGAAATTTATTACTGCTCAAACTTGAGTTGCAGAACTTTTTTGAGGGGTTTATGTACAGTAGATTACAAATTAAGTGATTATTTTTAATTGGCTAATGCACTACAGGATACGTTAGCAAGGAAAAAAATACCTCTCACAAATCTCTTTATTCAATTAATATTGCATGATTTTTAGTAAAAAAGAAATTACTGAAAAAACTAGAAATCTTTAAACTATTCAATGATTAGCATTTGTACCTCATATCTGATTGTGTTGTTTAATTTATACTTGAAGAAATGTGCATCAATTCCAAGAAGTTCATCATTGGACACTTCAACAAGAGCTTGTAGGTTCTCAATATCTACACTGCCATGACTGATACTAATTTCCAAAGAGATGGCAAATTCAAAAATTTCATTTTTGTCGAGGTAAATGGTAGATGGAAGTGTTTTGGTGTCCTCTGGAGTGTTTCCATATGGCTGTGAGGTAAAGAAAAACAGATATATACACATTCACATGTAGTTGGAAAACACTTAACGGATAGATAAGAAATGGAAATTCTTGAAAATCCCGAATTGCTAACCATAAGATGTCAATCACACAAAAGAATACAGTTCATATAATTCACTATTAATACAATAAATATGTTTCTTATCGTTGTGACGTTGTGACGTTACGGACGCGAGCGTCGCGTAACGTTGGGGAAGTACAATAAGAAACAAGATGGCGGCGTAAACATCGGGCAAGTCTCTTCCGTCTTTTCACAATATTTTTTTGATGAATTCTTGTTTTAAAAATAACAACGAGAGCGTAGAAATGTCGGAAATGAAGTTTTATCCCATGTACATGATTTAGAGCTAGATCTTTTAGAAGGAAAGTAGAAATCTCGGGGGTGAAAGTTTCAGGTTTTGGCTTCCATTGTGTGGGTCTATGGGATAGAAGCCTGGCTTCATGAGAGTGACCTTACGTTAGTAAATGATTTTTACTCTCTAGAAGCCACCTGGCTACCCTAGACCTTGTAGTTCAAAGTCCAGAGACTTATCAATTGAGCATCAAACCTTTACGTTTCCCTCAACAATATTGACCTATTACTAAAGCTTTAGACAGGCTTTGGTGCTCATGGGAAAAAACTATTCTATTTTCATAGATTTCAGAGTCCTGCTTATCATGAAGGCTCTGTGATTTTAAATCAAACAATAGGCTAAATCAAGTAAAAAGGCAATATTTACACGTAGGATCTACTCATTATTATCATTCTTAAGAATTTACAACTAACCTGCAAGTGGTAAGCATAAGGATCAATATGGATGCTTGATTCCATGTCTTTATTTCGGAAAAGATACTGATGAAAGTCACGATATGTGTCTGTTTCTCCATACCACCTGCGAAAGGGATTGTGGGAGACTTCAGCAATTTCCTGAAAAAAATAGAAAGATGTATTCCTCAGCAATGATTTTTCTCAAATAATGATCAGTCAGGATAAGTTTCTTTTGTAACAAGCAATACATTTGATTTTCTTTGAAATCTGACTTAACAATGCAATGGTTTTACAATTTAACTAAGAAATGGATAAATAAAGCAAGTGGTAAAAGTTCAAGTTCAATAATGGTTGATCCAAAAGCATAGTGATATCCAGGCAGCAATCAGGAGATAAAATGTGTTACATCGTGTTATGTGTTACAGGTGTATAATGAATTGATAGGCCTATTATAAAATAACCATTAGAAAATTTCCATGGTAGGGAATCCGAAAGCTATGTACACCAAATTGCATGCCAATTTTAATGAAAAAAATAAATATTTATGGGAAAGTGACTACAGTGTGATGAACGATTCCTCTTGATAACATCCATGGAGACTATAATAAGTCACAAAAAGAATAGAAATCCTGAAAAGCATAGAAAATCTGCAATAAGGAGTTCTATTTTATTGAAATCCTTTTTTTCCTACAATTTCATTAGTACTCAAGTGGGTAGCATAATTAGGATCACTTCAAAATCCAGTAAGTTCACAGCATTAACAAGTTCACTAATTTTTTAAGACATTCTTTATATATTTATCTTTGTTATACATCAAATTTCTTTTAAATTCAGCAATGAAAAAAATTCCCATGTTGCTAATTTGAAGATTCAAAGTGATCAATAAATACTTAAGATAATTCTTAATCTAAATGGGGTATTGTCAAATGTCTTACATTGTCCTTGACTGTCTGAAGGTCATCTTTTTGTTCCAGCAGGTGATGCACAATAACTTGGTAGATCATTAGTGATTTCTCTGTATGCCTGTTGCTCTCTGCCAACTGGGGTGCAGCGAGATAATATCTTTCTCTACGCTCAAATAGAAAGCTTCCCAGATTTTCAAAGTTGACTTGACTGTATGGGCATTCATATTCTAATAAAGGTGACATTCTCCTGTGGGATAGGCATGAATATCAAGACTTAATTTTGCTTGACACTGTAATCTGACCACTGATTTAAGTCTGTTTTCACTTCAGTTTTTACTTCTGCTGCAAACCCATAATGAAGCATCATAAAAATTACCTGATTATCATAGTTTTATGAAAATGTCTTTATTTGTATGCAGAATTATGATTATAGCTATCTTATTCATCAACTTAATAATCTACCAACGTATTATCTCATACCAATTATTTCAACTGAGTTCACCGAAAATACTACTAACCTATTTGTAAGATTTCTAATTGGGATTTTTGAACATTCGCCTTCCTCTAATTTTCAAAATGCCAAATCATTGATCTTTGTCATTTTACAGTAATTGAGGCAAAGGCCAATTTAAAAAAAGGATGAACTTTAACTCGATAACTAAACACTGTCATTATTTCATATTAAGCAATTTTAACATATGGACTAACTAAAGCTGTCATTTTTTTCTTGAGGACAGAAATCAGCATTTAGGGAAACAAAAAGAAGGGTAGCAGGGTAAAAAATACATTTTTGGTAAAGTGGCTGTTTTTCTTCAACTTTTCATGTCAAACTACATTTTGTATTGAAGCTTTTAACAGGGCTCTATTGCAAAGATTTTAATTTTTAGCAGGGATGAATTTTTTCTGAGTGCTAAAAATGATTTTTCTCACCCCTCATCGTCTCCTTCATCATGACCCTCCTCCTCTTCATGACCTCCCTCTTCTTCTCCATGATGATCCTCCTCCTCTTCCTCCTCTTCTCCATGATGATCCTCCTCTTCTTCCTCTTCTTCCTCTCCATGATGATCCTCTTCTTCTTCCTCTTCTTCCTCTCCATGATGATCCTCCTCTTCTTCTTCCTCCTCTTCTTCTCCATGATGTTCCTCCTCCTCCTCTTCTTCTTCTTCTCCATGATGTTCCTCCCCCTCTTCTTCTTCCTCCTCTTCTTCTCCATGATGTTCCTCCTCCTCTTCTTCTTCCTCCTCTTCTTCTCCATGATGTTCCTCATCTTCTTCTTCTTCCTCCTCTTCTTCTCCATGATGTTCCTCTTCTTCTTCTTCCTCCTCTTCTTCTCCATGATGTCCCTCCTCCTCTTCTTCTTCCTCTTCTCCATGTTCCTCCCCCTCTTCTTCTTCCTCCTCTTCTCCATGATGTTCCTCCTCCTCTTCTTCTTCCTCCTCTTCTTCTCCATGATGTTCCTCTTCTTCTTCTTCCTCCTCTTCTTCTCCATGATGTTCCTCCTCCTCCTCTTCCTCTTCTCCATGATGATCCCCCTCTTCTTCTTCCTCTTCTCCATGATGATCTCCCTCTTCTTCTTCTTCTTCTTCTCCATGACCACCACCATGACCTCCTCCACCATGATCTCCTCCACCACCGTGACCTCCTCCTCCGCCCTCGTGATCATGCTCTAGCTCTACCGCAGCATACGCATACATACTGTTTGCAAGTATTTCACCAGGATCAATTCTCCTTCTCATTAGGTCCGTCTCATTTGAGCTCCTATAGGCAATGAACTATAAAGTAAAATATATAAAAGGGAAGCTTAAGAACTGTTGTGAGCAAGTTTTTAAATGCTATGATGACATATATATACATGTACATATATATAAAATAACCTTGGGTTAGAATTTAAAATGATAGTTCTAATGTTGTGCCTGTACGTGTCTTGCCTGTGCTATGCAGGCATGGCAAACAAAGAAACATATATTTCAACATTTCGGCGCAAGAAGGCTGTTTATAATCCCTAATCAGTTAAGTCTTTTTGGCTGTTCTATGGCCGGAGGTTAAATCAACCTCCCCTGAGGTCTTGCTTATGCTTATTTAATTGTAAATCATACTTTCTGCTCTTATACACTAAATAAAGCGTCTAGAATGCAGATTTTTTTTGTGTGCAAATAAATTCTTTGCAGCATTCTTACAACTTTGATTAAAGAAAATTATTTTATCCATCACTTGATAAATTTCTTATACAGATCTTTGTATTTAGATATGTTTTCTCCTTGGGGTGCCAAATTAATTGCACAAAATTTTTAAGCATAAATATGCTAAAATCAATTAATTTCAGCCAATGGCCATGAAACGATCACAAAGTATAGAAATCTCCATTTGCATAAACAAAATCATGTTTTGAAGCATCTTTGGGTCTGATATGTTTTACAAAAATGCTGCGTAATTTCAGAACCACATACCCAGGCCTCACAAAAGAAAGTCAGTGACAAGCCCAGTAACAAAAATTTGCATGGCAGAATGGTTGCAGAAAATGTTGAGGGGTGGTTGGATCCAATCCACCCCCCCCCCCTCTTACCCTCCCATCTCCCGGAGTTTTTAAAGTCATATTTACCCTTCAATATATTTCATTTTTATGGTTGAAAATGGTTATTTTGAGGTGATTTTAGTTTCTGCAAATTTCACTGGTCACTCATTGCTAACTTTTACAATATGTAATTTGGTAGTTAAAAACATTAATGAAATCAAACTGAATACTTAGAAATTTCCTATCCGATACCAAATCATTGAAATACACAATATAAAAGGCATAATCATTTTCACTGAGTGATTAATGCAAAATAATAATTATATATATAAATGTCAATATATGAATACAGATGAAGTTTTATTTATTAAAGTATTGCTAATTACTTGTTTTCCCATTTCCATATGAAAATAACAAATAGTTTCAAAACATGATATCCCTTTCATAATACAAGTTTTAAAATGTGGTCGTTCACTTCAATCTCTATACTCAAGCATTTTTGCTCGTCATAACTGATCCCAACATTTAGAAATATATACCTCATAAAGAGTACCCCACGCATCATAGTAGACAGAGATTGTGACAAACACGTCATGAGAGGGGTCTGCAAGCTGTTGGCCAGTGAGTCGAAGCATTCTACCCCAGCCAGGAGACGGCCTCAGCTTCTTAAGATAAACATTGTCTCCAATCTCACCATACCAGATCTAACATTTCAACACATGAAAACACCTTACTGATATTCAATATTTTATGTTAAATATCCTTTATGAAAGATTATGTTTTACAGGTGTCAAAGATAATCTCAAAAAATCTGTAGCTACCAATCTCCTCTGATATCATCAATATTTGGTACATGTTCTTATTTCCGTGTCATAAATTATGAATATTCTATCTATAATTTAGCTTCATATATATATGCAATTATACAAGTGAAAATCAATTAATAGTATCAGTAATAATAAAAACAACCTGAGGGAAGAATTCAAATTTATATTTACTCCAAAAAGGGACAAACTTAATTAAAATTTGTTTTCTGCAAATATAAATTAGAATGAAACTTATGTTTATACAAAGAACCAATCAAATAAATTTGAAAGTAAAGCATCAGTTGCATTAAACCACCCAGTCAATTAACATTTCAATCATTTTTTTTAATGACATCCCCTCCCGTCTCTCCTATTCCTGACCTGCAATTACTAGTAAAAAAAGCTTTACCTCCTGATCTTCGTTGAGTAAAGCAAATGAAGGATCTTTGCCAACTACAAAGATTGAGATTGCAGAATCAGATGTGTATTCCAGCAGGACATATACTGTCTTTCCATTGTCAGGACTAGATAAGTGTATTGGTAAAAAATACAAAGAAAAATAAAACTTCTAGAGAGAATTTGATAGAGAATTAATTAATCACCACTGTACGTCTGCAACCATAAAAAAATGTTTAGATTCGGCATGATATACAGTAGCCATCACAACTGAAGAAAGAAGGAAGTACATGTACAGTATCATAAATGCTATTTGAGATATAATTATATCATGCGTATTTCACTTGAGAAAACATTTGATGAATTTGTAATTTCTCTTGTAATATTTTGGCATGTACAATTTTTCATGTAAAAAAATATGCTCTAAATGTACCTTTATTTGTTGTTAATTTATCATGATAAAATGAAAGTCATCAATATATTTACAGATGGAATTTTACAACCTTATAGAACCTTTATTTCTGGTCATAAAATTGCAGTGTGTATGAAACTGTCTGATAGTAATTGGAAAAGGCTGATCATAATGCCCCTCAAAAATAGATTTGCCCTAAGATATTGAACGGGCTACAACAACAACTTGATGCAATCCTGTCATTGGTGAATACAAAAAAGAATGTATATAGATAATAATAAGAAATTTATTAATCGCATAATAGAAAAAGCTCTCTCTATGTGCTGTCCAGTGTAAGAAATAAATATATATTAACATAGTATAAAACAAACTGTAAGAATGCAAACTAGCAAAAGGATAGAAATTACTGATATGAGAGATTACCTGCAAACAGATAATTTAAGAAAACAATTTTAGCTGATTTTTCATCATTCACCATGATATGAGAACATTAAACCTGTTGCAGTGCCACACTTTTCCCACATAATCTAAAAAAAAACAAGTGGAATGCCTCTGGCGGTCTCACCTGCATCACGCGATTCAATATAGCAGCAGTGCTGACTTTGAAAACTACTATAACTCGCATAAGATGTTCAGTGATACTTGGTTACTCTTATTTCCATGTTTTATGAACTAGACCAATACACTTACAGAGATATGATGGTAATTCAACAAATACCCCCAACGTGGCCAAAGTTCATTGACCTTTGACCTTGGTCATGTGACCTTAAATGCGCACAGGATGCTCAGTGATACTTGATTACTTTTATGTCCAAGTTTTATGAACTAGACCAACATACTTTCAAAGTTATGATGGTAATTCAACAGATACCCCCAATTCGGCCAAAGTTCATTGACCCTAAATGACCTTTGACCTTGGTCATGTGACGTGAAACTCATGCAGGATGTTCAGCGATACTTGATTAACCTTATTTCCAAGTTTCATGAACTAGGTCTATATACTTTTTAAGTTATGCTGACATTTCAAAAACTTAACCTTAGGTTAAGATTTTGATGTTGATTCCCCCAACATGGTCTAAGTTCATTGACCCTAAATGACCTTTGACCTTGGTCATGTGACATGAAACTCAGGCAGGATGTTCAGTAATACTTGATTAACCTTATGGCCAAGTTTCATGAACTAGGTCCACATACTTTCTAAGTTATGCTGTCATTTCAAAAACTTAACCTTAGGTTAAGATTTGGTGTTGACGCCGCTGCCGCCGTCAGAAAAGCGGCGCCTATAGTCTCACTCTGCTATGCAGGTGAGACAAAAATGAAAGTTCACTTATTTTATTAAACAAGTGGAATGCCTCTGGCCGTCTCACCTGCATCACGCGATTCAATATAGCAGCGGTGCTGATTTTGAAAACTACTATAACTCGCACAAGATGTTCAGTGATACTTGGTTACTCGTATTTCCACGTTTTATGAACTAGACCAATACACTTATAGAGATATGATGGCAATTCAA
This sequence comes from Lytechinus pictus, assembly GCF_037042905.1. Classification (NCBI taxonomy): domain Eukaryota; kingdom Metazoa; phylum Echinodermata; class Echinoidea; order Temnopleuroida; family Toxopneustidae; genus Lytechinus; species Lytechinus pictus. The sequence continues at coordinate 28,003,461 of NC_087251.1, forward strand.
CAAATACCCCTAACGTGGCCAAAGTTCTTTGACCTTACATGACCTTTGACCTTGATCATGTGACCTGAAACTCGCACAGGATGTTCAGTGATACTTGATTACTCTAATGTCCAAGTTTTATGAACTAGACCAACACACTTTCAAATTTATGGCTGTAATTCAACAAATACCCCAATTTGGCCAAAGTTCATTGACCCTAAATGACCTTTGACCTTGATCATGTGACCTGAAACTTGCACAGGATGTTCAGTAATACTTGATTACTATTATGTCCAAGTTTCATGAATCAGATCCATAAACTTTCAAAGTTATGATGGTAATTCAACAGATACCCCCAATTCGGCCAAAGTTCATTGACCCTAAATGACCTTTGACCTTGGTCATGTGACGTGAAACTCATGCAGGATGTTCAGTGATACTTGATTAACTTTATGTATAAGTTTCATGAACTAGGTTCATATATTTTCTAAGTTATGATGACATTTCAAAAACTTAACCTTAGGTTAAGATTTTGATGTTGATTCCCCCAACATGGTCTAAGTTCATTGACCCTAAATGACCTTTGACCTTGGTCATGTGACATGAAACTCAGGCAGGATGTTCAGTAATACTTGATTAACCTTATGGCCAAGTTTCATGAACTAGGTCCATATACTTTCTAAGTTATGCTGTCATTTCAAAAACTTAACCTCAGGTTAAGATTTGGTGTTGACGCCGCCGCCGCCGCCGTCGCCGTCGGAAAAGCGGCGCCTATAGTCTCACTCTGCTATGCAGGTGAGACAAAAACTAGAGATGCTCGGCGGGTTGCGCGGCCAAGCACATGTATCCCCCGAACCCACCGCGTCATCCGTCATTGCGATATATAGAGCTCACACAGATATTTGACAAATAAATACAATTGTTTTCCCTGTGGGTACCAAATTTGATGACAATAATATGACGTAGCAGCATGACTCTGCAGAACCTAAAATATTGGACCTTCATGACAAATCAGAAGATAATTGGAGAAGAAATGCAGCCAGTAGAGCACTCACAAGGAAATCTCTGCTATTTCCACAAAAACTCTTGTTACCATGGCAATGATGTCTCCGCCCACACCAAAATCAATAGGCGGCTTTGCTTTACCATAACGGACCTTCATGTTACATTTGAAGATGAGCAGAGAAGAAATGCAGCTGGCAGAGCGCACACAAGGACATCTCTGCTATTTCCACAAAAACTCTTGTTACCATGGCAACGATGTCTCTGCCCACACCAAAATCAATAGGCTTCTTTGCTATACCATACTCAACCTTCATGCCAAATTTGAAGATGATCGGAGAAGAAATGCAGCTGATAGAGCGCTCACAAGGAAATCTCTGCAGCGGACGCAGCGGCGGCACGACGAGGCCAAATCCATAGTATCCTCCGAACTCTGTCCGGGGGATACAATAATGTTCCCACTACTTGATATCATTATAACTAAAGTACCATTAAATGAAAGCACAGTGAAATAATACCTGTGTAAAATGCTGTTCCCCCAAAAGAAGAGATGCTTAGAGACATAGCCACTGAAGGTCAATCCAGTTAGGCTTACAGTCATACAGGTACCATCATGCTCGTCATGGTGAATATCACATTTGCTCAGCCCACCAACATCAATCCATTCTCTGTCTATTCCTGACACAGCTGGAAAAGAAAGTCAAGAAATTATCAATTAAAAAATGTAGTGAAATGCTACATTCAGTGTTCTATGATAAAAGAATTATAGGAGCTAAGATAGCAGAAAAGGGTGCATTTGAATACATCTCAGAAGATCACAGTACTTCCAAAATGATATGATGAAAAATATTGAATTTACCTTAAGTGCTACATGTCGATGGCATTGAAGCATATATTCTTTTAGTATAAAATCTAATGACAATGTTTATAGTTAGTTACTTTGTATATTAGGTGATGCACATTATATAATCAGATTTGAATAAGATTTGATAGGCAGGTCTGTACAACTAATTGCAATTTATGGTAGGTTCTTAGAATGCATGTTTAAAACAAGGCGGTTCATGAATGACAAGTCTCGCCTGATTTTGCGATCGATAAAATATGCAATATGATCTCTTGACCCCTAGATGACCTTTGACCCATCATCCTCAACAACACACATGTGGCATTACGCAATGATAATTTGAACCAAGTGTGATCAAAATTCATGCAGAAATAATGAGAGCAATTTGAACAAGAACTTGACCTTTTGACCCTTAGATGACCATTGACCCCATCATCTTCAACAACACACATATTACCCAAGAATCATTTGTACCAAGTGTGAACATAACTGATGCAGAAATAAAGAAATAAGAGTAATTTGAACAAAAACTTGATGTTTTGACCCTTAGATGACATTTGACCCCATCATCTTCAACAAGACACATGTGGTATTACCCAACGATCATTTTAACTAAGTTTGAAGTGTGATCAAAATTGAAGCAAAAATAACAAAAAGAAAAAAGGATGAACATGATCTCATATCATTTGAACTCTTGACCTCTAGATGAACTTTGTCCCCATTATCCTCATGGACACACATGGGGTACCCAAGGATCATATGTACCATCTGTGAACATAATTGATGCAGAAATGAAGAAATATGAACAAGACCTTTGACCCCACCTTCCTCAACAACACAAATGTGGTATTACCCAAGGATCATTTTAACCAAGTGTGATCAAAATTGATGCAGAAATAAAGAAATGAGTGCGAGTTGAACAAAAACTGTTTGAAAAAATATAATTTGACCTTTTGACCCTAGATGACCTTTGAACAAAACTTCAACATTATTGAATAGACTAACGGACCAACAGACTAACAGACCAACAGGATCAGCGATAACTTGGTCTTTGACAAACATCGTTCAGGCGAGACAAAATATGAATATCAAACATTTTTTTTCTAAATTCAAGAGCATCTTATTCGAATCCGTAGAAGTCCTACATGTATGAATCTAATTGAAATATATATTTGCTTTTTCCAGCTATTTGATATTGATATTATTTCATTTCCAAGCTGGGAATTAAACAAACCTATCCAAAGGGAATGAAAATAAATTGATCTTACCATGTGGAATTGTAAGGTTAGCATCCAATGATCGAACCAGATTCCATTTGCCATACCCTGGATAATACAATGATAATCACATATTTCAATTACAATGTTTAACCAAACACATCTCTTAATTCAAAATAGATATTTTGGACAAAAGTTATACATGTATAATTTCAAAATATAAAATGAAAACCGTCTAGCTTTAACCAGGCTCGGATCCAGCCAGAAAAGACAATAGTTTTGAGAGGCCGACAATATGGCCCCTAAAATGGTATTGTGTCTAGTCTGGCCAGATCTGCGCCTGGCCTTCACCTCTGGTGAATAAGACAGTAATGAATGATGAATGAATTAAACACATTCCTGTTTCCAAATGACACTTACCAGACAGTTTGAGTAAATGATACTCTGTAGTCATTTCTTGTTCCACAATCTTTACCAAAACATAAGTCGATTCCATATCAATATTTCCAAATGCAGCATCAATAATAAAACAAGATGATTGACCTGATGCTGAAAAAGAAATGAAATAAACAATTGGCATTTGAGAATAACATTACAAAAAGTGAAACAATGTCACAATATTTCAACTGAATAGTAATGTATCAAACTATATTAAACTATGAATAATTCTAAATTTTATAACTTATGATGGATTCATAAGATTTTGTATGTAAAGGATATTTCTTTTAAGAAATCATGTTGTTTTTTCCAAAAGTTTCATAGGTCTGAGCTGGATGATTTCGAGCTCTATTGATATTGCAGAGAGAAAATACAGCTACAAAGAGAGTAACACTTTGGAAGAATTTAAATATATGCAATTCCTTCTACCCACTGTACCAAATTTGGTTGAAGCTTTTTATATTGTAGAAAACTTGAATACATCAAATGTCAGAACATTTCCACTGCTTGCATTGAATGCGTACATGCTAGCTAAACCTTAAATTTTCATGGGCTGGGTTGATCTTGCTGGACTTCAATTGCCTTTTTGCCCACTTTAGGCATTATGAAAGTGTTATTTGGGATAGAGAAAAGGGTTGCTGAAAGTATCATGAGGAATGCTGGTTAATAATTCCTGCTTGCGGAAGTGCATGTTACAATATCACTAATTTCCAACACAGTCTAATGCTTACAATGAACATGTTAAAGTGCCCCCCACCAAATTTTTGTTAAGATATTTCAAATAGGAGTTATCCTTTGTTCATCTTAAAGCAACTACATCTACTTAAGATCTAGCAAAGTGGAGTCAAACATGTTTGAAACTTTTGTAGTTTTTGTGTAACATAGGCCAGGGAGAGTGAGCTAAAGAGTCTAATCTCTCAATGCATTTCTCTTTCAAATGTGATGAAGATTTGAATTATTTTCATATCTTCTCTAGATGTAGCTTATGTACACATGATAATACATACATTTATTATCATTAATGATGATAATGTTGATAATAAAAGTGCTACTAATAATACTAATTATAATTACAATGATAGACATTTATGAATATTTGTACTCAGATTTGTTTATACAGGTGCAGAATCATTTTTTGCAGTAGCTTTAGCACAAGTTATCATTTCTAACACTGAAAAGATTACCTAAAACAATATTACTAGCTTTTTTATTGTCATGTACTTGTTAATTGTCAGCTAGCTTATAATTTTATCAAACCTTAATAAATTTTTGTCAAATCAAGCTCATTTTCTTAGTAAGTCGACATCTACTTTAGATAATGAGAACAAAATATTGTACAAAAAATACACCTTTCAATAAAGAAAACTAAATATTAAAAATGGTAAATCAGTAGAATATTGGTGAGGGAACATGTCATAATTCCCTATTTGGCTTGTCATAACACTAAACCTAAAGGTTACAAGAGTCCCCATGATATGTTTAGTTCATTCATTGAGCTCTGCAGTGCCATGACATAAATCATACATGGATCTAGTATGAGCATAAAACAAAGAAATATCTTCATGTGCTCACTTTCATTGCATTACTATTGGGTTTTTGTTGTTTTTTAGTTTTCCCCATTCTCAAATTGGCAAATTTGGAAGTATTATTCATACTTTTTGTCAATCAATGTTAACTGGACGTACACAAACATCTAAAGAAAAATAGCGCAATTAAATAAAATCAATGACATTAGCAATTCAAAGAGGAAAGCTGTTCAAGTAAGATGAATTCAATTAATTCTTGAATGGGTTAAGACAAAAATCTTGTTTGACATAGATTACAAAGAACACAATTCAAAGCACAAAATATTTTGACATTGCCCTTTATAGTTCTGAGATTAAAGTTTTTGGTATTCATAAATTGACTGATAATTTTCAATAAGTTTGATTTCACCTTAATACCTGCTGAATATTCTACATTCTAGAGTACCTCAAATATTACCCGATTTGTATATTTTATGTTTTTTGTTGTCATCCATTTGAATCTTTTGATGAGGTTTTGTTTTTTGTTCTTGTTTTTGTTTCTAAAAACAGAAATTAGGCAGTTTCTTTATGAATCTTATTGTACAAATTATCGAAATCAATAACCGTTTTTCCAAATCTACATATACATTAAACATATATGTATCTTGATAAAAGTGTTTTAGGAAAATAATGCAGTGTCTTACCAATCTGATCACATGCACTGTTACCACTGGAATCTACCAGTTGTTCTAGTTGTGTACGAGCACCTGTAGTAATAACAACACTAAAAAGTATTACACATTGAAAGATACAGAGAATACCTAATTGTGTTTTCTTACCAATAAGTTGCAATGGAAATTTCGATGAAAGGAAACAAAATAAGGAGCAGAAGTGAAATAGCAGCTTGAAAGTTTGTACTCTCTGAAAAGTAACGAGTTAATCTATCATACGTCTATATTCTTCTCACTGCTTCCACCTTAATCTTTTTTTTTCACTGCACTTGCCTGCCCCAATAATCTATCTTTCTTTATCATGTGGTTTCATAGTGTGCAACATTGTAATTCATGTGACTCATTATATGCATTGCTCCATGTCTTTTCATGATTGTATTATTTAAAACTTGTAAACTGAATTGTACACTGAACGTAATTCAGGCTGCTATGTTCAATGAAAGCAACAAAAATAAAGTGTTTTGTAAACCTGGAACACTACTCACCAAATTCAAGATTAGAACTGTAAAGCTTTTTGCCATCGTTACCAACAGACAAAAACCTTGGTCCTTGCCTACCATGTGAGGGCACTATCAGGTGGTGTATACACTGATCAAGTTGGATGGGATGATAGATACCAATATCTGCCTTGTTGGTGGCATAGTGCGCTGCAAACATTTCAAAGAGTCCCCAAGCAGTGCTAAGGACGATTTTGTCAGGGAAGGTGGCAGATTCTTTGATGGGTGGTCCTATGAGACAAGTTGGTGCTTCATCACCCAGGGCAACCTATAGGTTATCCAAAATCAGTTTATATTAGCACTATCACAAACTATTCATTCCCCAATGACATTGTATTTATACCTGTAGAAAATGTTTAAAGGGTAATTCTTTATCAACGTCAGCATTTTTGTCTTATGAAGCAATGGCAACATATTATTAATAAGAAACCTAATATATAATTCAGCAGCTATATGCATGAAAGATACATTGAAAAAAAGATTCATTTAAGAGTTCAGACAACATCCTTGAATAGGTTGTGTAAAATGAAACACTTCATGCAGATATTTCCCTTCCCCTTCAACTATACAGGTAAAAAGCACAAGCTTTTTGATACAAGCACGTTCTTCACTTACTTCTACTACCCCATAATGTCGGAAGAAGTCAGAGCTCTTTAGAGTGATTGGTCTCTTAACAAATCCTGCCATGGATTGTATAGGTGTGACACCTCTGACAGTGTGAACTGGAAGTATCTGGTGGATCTCATTTTCAAAAAATCCCAACCCTGATAGATCTGTATCAGCTCCAATTCTAGTCTGGACGTATGAAGAGTTTTCTGACACACGCTCACTGTATCCATCTAATGTTATCGTCCGCCTGTCCAAATAAAGACATGATGATTTAATAAATAATGTAATTAATAATGAGAATGACCATGATATTGCATATATCAAAGCTACAAATGAAGTTTGACGGTTAACTGGATAAATTTTTACAGAACAAAGCTATAATTATGTGCTCTATAAAAAAATATATAAGTATATCATTTTCACACTTACAGTGTAATAGCTGTAGTTTTCTCTTCCTTGTAATATTTCATATTTCCCCAGTAGAACTTCAATATTACACTCCGAGAAAATTTCCAATAAATTTCAAATGTTAAAATTGTCTTGATAATTTCTGTAATGGAAGTTTTGGTAACACACAGGATGTTCCTATATTCGTTTTTCATATTTGTTTTTCATTTATGATATTAGAATGTACTTTGTTAAATTTGGAATTTTATTCCTTATAATTAAGAAGTAAATATACAGTACAAAATCTGAGCCTTTAACATTCCCAATGATGTTTTTACCATGGCACGTAAAAAATCTGAACATAAAGGAGTAATCATTAACATATAAAATTTCATCCATATATTTCAAGGAAAATTCACATGTCTCATAAATACATGAGAACTAATACTCCATTATATCAAAAAAATATTACTCTCATACTCTGAGAAATATTATCAATTATACTTTGAGAGATATTCACCAGGGTATCAATTGAATAAAACTAGTGTCCCCCTTTTCTGTAAGAACTGAAGAAACCAATTAAATCAGAAAATTTATAACTTGCCGAGATGTGGCGACAGCTTTGACAGAGCCTACAGTTTCTACACGGACATGTATTATCAGGTACTTGTCATTTGTTGGCAAGGGAACCAGCCAAACGGGTCTGCAAAATCCAACATCACAATCTGGATCCATGTCAACAAGGGCACCCTCAAATACATAATCAGTCCAGGTGTGGTACGAGAGACTCTGATCTTGTAGGGAATCGAATGATAACTTGATTCGAGGATAGGATCCAGCTGACAGTAAAGCCTCTATTGTACTCGAACTGGTTACTCCATTACACTCAATTTGTACTCGCACAAAATATGGGTACATGTGTGGCTCCACCTACAAATGGTCAAATGATATAGAAAATATATTTACTTGAACATTTTCTTTCATGTCTGTGTCAAAATGAATTTTGACAGCTCATCCAGAAATACAACTTTGATTTTTTTTTTTTGGGGGGGGAGGAATACCTGTGCCCTGGTACATATAGGATACAATCAGTTGTACAAGTGTAACTGTAATAGTGAGGCAAACTCTGTACAAGGTTTACCATTATTAAGTGTATACTGTATCTCTTTACATTAACATCCCCTTCAAATGTTGTGTGCTGTGATTTTAGCTATAAATTACAAATGGTTTGAAAATGCTTTATGGTGAATGAAAGAACTTGTATTTTGGGTTTTGTCCTACGTCGATAAGGAATTATAGACTGTTACCTCGTAAAATTTGGATCTTTAAACAAGGCACTGATGGCTTGTTTGATGTCAAAGAATTCTCTTGAGAATATTCAACTCATTCAACATACAGAAAAGGGAAGAATTTTTTTTCCATAAATCCTCTGTTATAATTCAAAAACTGTAACCATACAATAAATCATACAGTATCTCAATGATGAGATGACATCAATACATACCTCTTCTGCTGAAAAGCTTCTTATTTGTACTTCTTGATAATCCACTACTATATGAGTTAATTTCTTTTGAACTATTGGTTCAAATATATATGGGAACTCTGATCGTACAACATCTATGTGCCAGGAGCATGACCCACAGGCATAAGTTATCAAGGCAGCCAGGCCAGTTAAGACAGCAGTCCATTGATGAAATGGTGACATACTTGACTTTGAAGGCATTGCTCTACAACAAAGTCATCTGCAAGGTAAAAAAAATTTAATCATAATCAAATCAACTGATTTCTTAACCTTCCTATAAATACAAAGCATGTGATACTAATCAACTTGCTTGTTTCACTGGTTTGGTGAGATGTGCATACATGTATGATGTAGCTGATGAAACTTTTTTTTTTCATCCAAGAACCGACAAATTTCAAAGCTTTTAAGGGCGTCTCCATTCAAAATATTCCTCAGACTATCACTTAAATCCCAAACATTCACACTTCACTCATGATCATTTTTCTCCATAAATCTATGTTTTAAGTGGGGTTGTCCTCAATACAATTCTCGCTACCCCAAATAGGAACAAAAATCTCATAATGCGCGAGACGAGATAATTTTCACTCCGTCGGGTCGTCATCACCACTTCCGGTTTAGAGTCATGCTCGCGCGAGGTTCGCGATACTGAGTTTTCCACCACGCTGAAATCGATGCCAATCAGCGTAATATGTACAGAGTATAATACTTTTTATTACATTTGGTCAGTTTTGATTCCATTTGAATTATAAAAAAATATATTTCACGTGAGTATAATTTTTATTCATGTTTTTATTTGGTTATAAAAAAATCAAACAAATAATGAATATCTTAAAATTTTGAATTTAGCGACCGGCCTGACATCACGATCGTATTCAACTAGACACTAAATATATTCAGCATTCATTTCGTTCAATTTTTCGTCGACCACAAAATGGATAAAAATCAGTTTCGGAACTTAAAAAAATCTTAACTGACAGATGAATACCGTGCAATGGAAAGCGTCAGGCAGAATTAGTGACTTTAGCAGAAAAGGCTGTAAAACTGTTAGTGAAAGAGAGGGTTGTGATCACGAACTTTCCGAGCGAAAGCTACGTTGTGTTGTTGTGCATGACGGCACTGTTGATCTAAATGGCAAAACAGTGCGTTGGACTTCCGAACAGGAAGTTGTAATACCGAAAAAGCTATCCCATAATGCAATGCACGTTACAGGGATTTTCCCGGATCTCGGCGAAATCGCTATTTGGGGTAGCGAGAATTACATGTCACGTTCAACCTAATCACATAGTTTGGCATATAATTTCACACGACTGGATATAATTTTAGGTAACGCAATTTATTCTTCATTTATTTGATATTACATTATTTCTAATTTGAATATCTTGTTTCTTACACAATGCGTATATTTAAAAACCTCATGCAACTAGAATAAGGAATCATAATGGCAAAAAAGGTTGAATTTCCAGCAAAAACAGGAATTCGTTGAGACAAACTTTAAAACCAGACCTGCCAACCTCTGGGATCAAGACATTGTAATCTGTGATCCCCAAAATTGTATTTTGAAACATTGACCCCCAAATGACCTTTGACCTTGGACAAGTAATTACTTTCATCCAATTACCTTTACTTGGGTAATTTCTCTGAAATAGAGACATATAGAGACAATTTCCTTTAATCAAAAATTTACGACTCATAAAGAAAAAATGTAATGCCATTCAGGAAATAATTTTGCTTACCGAATTTGATTACCGGTAAAGCATTTTTTAAATCATACAAGAGAAGCTCACAACTAAGTGCCGTACAGTCCTATGTAAAATCTGCTTTTCTAAAGATGTGGAGCAAGCTGCAATGCAAAAACTTAAAGGTTGGCACCTGAAAGGCATCCACCTTTTACAACTTTTTCAGATCTTTTTAGTTTTATATGTAAGAGCTCAGGCAAATAATTGTACAAAATGAGTCTGAAAAAGAAAAAATATATCTCTTTGTATAAACTATATTGATAAAATAACGTGACTGATTATCCTATTTCAAAATAAATGTTTACGTCTACACTCTATTGTTAATCATTTGACAGTGGCACCTGTGTATCTTAATGATGCCATTGCCAGAAAAATATACACCATCCCATTATCTCCATTACCATAACATAGCTAAGCATTCCTTCTTGCTTTCAAAATTTGAAAACTTACCCTTTTCCTCCGTAAAATTCTTATTGAAGTTTTCACTTTTTTTGTGAACTTAAAAACTTCATCTTCAGTTTTCATTCTGTCATCAAACTATGATTTTAGGCAAAAAAAATATATGATTTTGCTCTGGGACTAGATCTGTTTTACTTCCAGTGGCAGGAGTAATATGCAAAATCAGATCTGAACCACTCTTGCACATTTTTGTCTGTGATAGAAACCAAGTAATGCTAATTCTTAAAAAGTACTTTAACATCTTGCCTAGATTTTAAAATTCAAGCATTTCTTTGCGTTCATTTCATATATCATTTTCATTTCATTGTTTGTTTTATCATGTATAATTTAATTTATTGTTTTAAGAGTATGCTGGGAAATCATCAACTTTTCAACAACAGTAATACCACAGAATTAATTTCAATTTTCTTAAACTGGCATTACATTTGTTTCATCTCATATTTTTGGCTGTGAACTTTTCATTCAAATGATGCAAAGTGAATAAAAATGAAGAAATTCTACCCTCAAAATAGTGTCAAATGTTAAAGTCAAATGATGGATTCCATAAAACAAAGCAAATCGTGTGACTTAACAAAAAAAAAACACTTTTAAGTTACACATGCAACTTAAAAAAGATGTGTTAACTTCGGCATAATTTGGGGATCAGATAATTATACAAGTATGTAAAATTTTTCAAAAATGTTTATGCTGCAGCTATATGGAATATGGATCTACATGGATTGTGCATAATGGTGGGACAAATTCGCGTATGCGCCCTACACCCTCGGTACCGGTCTCGATCGGCCATTTTGCTATGAATTTTGAAAGGAGAGGTATCGCGACAGAACTTTTCGCTTTGTTGAGGTTTCAGTCTATGCCTCATTGTCAGGAACTCAGGATGCTGTCACATTACGGGAATCCTGTGTTTAAAAAATACCCCACCAGCTTATAACACAGGAACTCCATTGCCTTGCGTGTTGTGTCAATGGGAGCTCAGGTGGGGTATTTGAAACCCCAATTTCAGATTTTGGGAGAGCTTCATTTCTCTCATTTAAACTGGGATGGGGTTCATCTCACTGCTGATAATGTCTTGCGTGTTAGTCAATGGGAGCTCAAGTGGGGTATTGACACCCCACTTTCAGTTTTTGGGAAAGTTTCATTTCTCTCGTTTAAACTGGGGTGGGGTCGATTTAGTGACTGCAGCTGCTGATAAGAGCTGATAAAACACTGTGCATGCCACCACATCAGGCTGATGAACGGCATGGAGTGGGATTGCAGCTGTCCTTGTTACGTAATAGTATAAACAAACTCTTCAGAGCTTCCTGGCTGACAGTAATCTTGAAAGAATATATTTGTATTCTATTTGTTTTAGGACATTAGCATGTCTAAAAACGATTCAAAATTTAGATGGAGATCGAACTGAAATTTTGAACCATGCAAAATGACCCACAATTGCCGAAATAAAAATAAGTTTTAAAAAAATCACCCCCAGTTAACTCCCCCTCTCTCTCTCTCTCTCTCTGCCAGGCCTTATGAAGGTCACTTCTCCTTGGGGGAAGGTGGATTAGCTGGGAGAGTGCGTGGTTGTTTACTTAAGGATAACCATTCCTTGTTGATATTGGGATGGGGGGGGGGGCGAGTGAAAGTAGCCTGGAATTTGAAATTGGGGTGTCAGAGGAGATCCATTTTTAAACACAAAGTTTCGTAATGCACACGATAGACCTTCATCCACACAATCGTGGTAAGTGCATAATTTCTGTTTTCACATTAAAAAAAAAAGTTATTGAGACCCCAATCTACCCCAGTCCCATGTCTTGAGTCTAAATGCACAGTGGACTCCGGCCCACCGGGCTGGAGCTCCCTGGGTTACCGTAGGCCTAACTGCGCCCGCGTTAGACTAACTTAAACTAACCCAGGGAGCTCGGGCCCACTTTGCGGGCGGGAGCTGGAGTCGACCATGCAAAACGAGGTCGAGGGGTAGATTGGGGTCTCAATAGTAATCTTAATAAAATGTGGGAACAGATATTATGCACTTACCACGATTATATGGATGAAGGTCTATTGTGACACACAAATCCTAACATCGTGGCACAGACTGGAACCTCAAAAATGAAACGAAACGTTCTGGCTGCAGTTTCAAAATTCAAAACAAAATGGCCAATCCCGATTGAGGCTATATTTTTTTTTTTTTGAGGTTCCAGTCTGTGCCTTGATGTCAGGATTTGTGTCACAATAGACCTTCATCCATATAATCGTGGTAAGTGCATAATTTCTATTTCCACATTTTATTAAGATTACTTTTGAGACCCCATCTACCCCTCGACCTCGTTTTGCATGGTCGACTCCAGCTACCACCCGCAAAGCGAGCCGGAGCTCCCTGGGTTACCGTAGCGTAGGCCTAACTGCGCCGGCGTTAGACTAACTTAAACTAACCCAGGGAGCTCCGGGGCAGGAGCTGGACATCGAGGCACAGACTGGAACCTCAAAAAAACAAAATATAGCCTCGATCGCGATCGGCCATTTGATTTTTGTTTTGAATTTTGAAACAGAAGCCAGAACGTTTCGTTTTTTTGAGGTTCCAGTCTGTGCCTCGATGTTAGGATTTGTGTGTCAAGATAGACCTTCATCCATATAATCTACCCCAGGCCAAGTGCATGTCTCCCTCGTTTTGCACGGTCGACTCCTGGGGCGGTATTCTGAAAACGTTCTTATCTTAATTTTGTTCTTATCTACGTCACGATCTCAAATTGGTATTCTGAAAACGTTCTTATCTTTTTCTTATCTTTTTCTTATCTTGCTAAACATCCTATGCTGAGCGCGTAAATGTATTACTCGCGCATATAATACAAAAGCGCGCTAAAAAGATAAGAACAAAATGAAGAAAAGTGGTATTCTGAAAACGTTCTTATCTTTTCTCTTTCTTATCTTTCACGATATTTATGATAATATTTAAGATAGCTAGAGGGTTATCACATCTCACGATGTCCGCGTTCTTTCTTGCTCAAACTCGATGGTCACTAGTAGTAACAAGTACCCCCAAGTATTCCTCCCATGCACCCTTTCTTTCATCCACCCTTTATCTCTTTTCTATCCCTTTTTTCTTTCTTTATTTATTTATTTTCTCTTTTTCTTCCTTTCTATTTGTCTGTCTTTCTTCCTTTCTATGTGTCTGTCATTCTTCCTTTCTTTCATTCTTCATTTATATCTTTTGTTTAATTCTTTTTTTAATCTTTTAATTTCTTTAATTTTCTTTTGCTTTCTTTCATTTATTCTTCATCTTTCTTCTTTTTTTATTTTCCCTTTGTGCTTTTTTTTCTTTGCCCATTTCTCTCTTCCTTTCCTTTTCTTTTTTTTCATTTTTTATTCTACCTTCACTTTTTGTTATCTTTTTATTTCTTCCTTATTTTTTTCTTTCGTCTTTATATATGCTTTTCCTTTCCCCTTTCCCCTTTTTCTTACTTTCTTCCTTCCCTTACTTTGTATTTTCCCTTATTTTATTTTTTTCTTTTTATTTTGGGGTTCTTTTTTCTGTTTTTGTTCGTTCAATTGTTCTTTCTTTCATTTTGTTTATTTCTCCTTCCTGATGCTCTTGTGTCTTATTTACTTTCTTTCTTTTATTTTATTTTTTATTTCGCTCATTCTTTTTTTGTTCATTCTTTATTTACCCTCTATCTTTACTTTCTTTTCTGTGTCTTTCTTCTATTAATAAAAAAAAATCTTTTTCTTTATTCTTTCCATTAATAGTTTTTGGGGGTTTTTTTATTCATTCTTCACTTTTCCTGACTTTTTATTGTTCCTTTTCGTTCCTTTTCTATCTTTGATTTTACCTTTCTTTCCTTTCATCTTTCTGTAGTCTTTATTTTTGCTTTAATTTTCCTTTATTTTTTTGTTTCATTTTCCTTTTTTCTCTTTTCCTTCAATTTTTACATTTTTATTCCTTTTTCTCTTTCTTTCTTACTGTCTTTTATTCGTTTTTTCTATCTTTTTTCTTTTTCGGTCCTTTATTACTTCCTTTTATCCTTTTTTAATCTTTTTATTTTGTCCTTTTACTTTTTTCCTTTGAGTTTCTTTCCTTTCTTTATTTTTCCATTAATAGTTTTCGTTTTTTTTTATTCATTCTTCACTTTTCCTGACTTTTTATTGTTCCTTTTCGTTCCTTTTCTATCTTTGATTTTACCTTTCTTTCCTTTCATCTTTCTGTAGTCTTTATTTTTGCTTTAATTTTCCTTTATTTTCTTCTCTCTAATCCTTATTTTTTTGTTTCATTTTCCTTTTTTCTCTTTTCCTTCAATTTTTACATTTCTATTCCTTTTTCTCTTTCTTTCTTACTGTCTTTCATTCGTTTTTTCTATCTTTTTTCTTTTTCGGTTCTTTATTACGGTACTTCCTTTTATCCTTTCTTAATCTTTTTATTTTGTCCTTTTACTTTTTTCCTTTAAGTTTCTTTCCTTTCTTTATTTTTTCTTCCTCACTTAATCATTGATAATCGATCTAGGTCCCCTATTTCTTTTTCCTTCTTTAATTCATTCTGTTTTCTTTCTTTATTTATAAGTTGTTTTTTCTTGTTTACTTTCGTTTACTCTTTATTTCTTTCACTATTTTCTGCTTTGTTCCTTTCATTGTTTTTTTTTTTTTCTGCTTCATTCTGACACTTTTATGTCTTCTCACTTACTAGACCAAAAGCTTCAGTCTCTGTATTTTGGTTGTTCCACTGAACTACGTTGGCTCCACTCACCATTACAGTAAAATGTCAGAAATTGTTGAATAAATCCCCAGAAACGACGGTTATTCCTGTCTACTCACTTACCTACTTACTTTCTTTTCTTCATATTTTATTCTTTATTCGTACCTGCTTTATTTGGGTTTTTTCTAACTTTCTTTCTTTATTTCATGCACGTGTCTCGAAATAATAATCAGTAATTGCGTATAAATTGCCTATTTCGCACAATGCGCCAGAAACAGTGTAAGCGCAGTGCCCATGATATTCTCTTGACATAAGGGCCGCTTCTATTACTTATTTTATGTATTGGTTAAAGTGCCAATATAAAGCTAGGGTGTCTGAAGCCACACTGAGAAGTGTCAGCATAAGACAGGCTGATTTAGGGGAAAATATGGCACATTTTTTTCGGGAAGTTCAGGCTACTAGAAAAATGTGATCTGAATTTATTATTAACTTGTGTTTGGCATGTATGGAAAGAGAAAATTCAGGGGCTTCTTTTGACAGTAAGGACAAGTTTATATGATCATTTTAAATAAGGATTTAGAGATAAATTGCAAACCCTTATTTTTGTGTGTGTTGAGATTGCCATTTCCCCATGCGTTTTCTATGGGAAAATGAAATTTCTGTTTTGCACAATTTTTTCACTTTGTCGCAATTTTTCATTGTGATCTGGTTTCCAAATCTTTATAAAAATCATACCATCAGAAAGAGCATAAAAAATCCTATTGGACTCTTTATGGACAAGTTTTTGGCATTAATAATAAATTTATAACAGCTCTCGGAAGCAAAAAATTTGGATTTGTGTGTGTCCATTTCTTAACTAGGGCCTACACAGTCTATGGCAGAGAAATGCTGAAAATTGACCTAATTTCATTCTTCTTTTTTGCAGCCAATAATCAGATTTTTTTCAAAAATGTTACATTTCTGTCAGTCTGAAGGTCATTTCTCTTCAAATTCACAAAGAAAATGTGATATTTTCTTGAAATAAGAAAAATAATATTTTTCTCCAGAGACCAGACACCCTAATAAAGCGCATTTTGATTGGTAATATCCTAAAAATGGGCGTGTTGAAGATAAGAAGGAGGCAGTCCTTACAAAGATAAGAACGCGTTAAGAAGATTTTCAGAATAATGATTTGCAATGATTTTAGCGTCTTCTTATCTCAATGAGATAAGATAAAAGTCTAATATAAGAACAAAGATAAGAACGTTTTCACTCAGAATACCACCCCTGGGCTCCACCTCCGCCGCCGGCTCCGGCCCGCTTCCGCTTCGCGGGCCGGAGCTCCCTGGGCCTTGGTTAAACTTAAACTAAAGTAAAGTTTATTTATTTTTAGGCCTAGGCCTAGGCTAGATTATAGATAGGGCCTAACTTGTTAATGTTAGGCCTAACTTAGTCTTAGATCTAACTAGGGCCTACGCCTACGGCTACGTTAACGTCGTAGGCCTAGCCTACTGCCTAGATCTACTTTAGATGTTGACTTATTTGGTCTAACGTTAAACTATAAGACTATTGCCGGTATATTACCTTAGACTAGGATCTGTGCCTGATAATCCTTGTGAGTAACTCGGGCTAAAAGTTAAAATTGTATTTTATAAGATAATTTCGTCTGATAACATGAAGTAGATTCACAAATTGCAGTTCCACACGATCGCAAAGTACGCATAGCGCATGCGCAGCATGCAACTAGCACGCTAGTTACAATCGATTCCATATCGATCAATCGAAAGAAAATTAAGGACGTTCCACAGTTATGTTTGTGCGCATTATGATCTGCGCATATTTTACACTCGCGCTGACGTCACAATGGATGAACTGGTGATTTAATCAGCTGTAGGTAATGTGAGCTGATTTTTCTCCTTATCTGCACTAACTGCAGATGTGTTATTTTATGAAGCTAATAAACTGGAATTATTACATGGACCAATTTTTTCTATTCCTCTACAATTTCAAAATAGTTTCTCTGTAGTGCTGCAAAGTATGATGATTATGACCCCGAGTAAACGGAAAAGTGGTTCGGAATTTTTCTTCACATATAGATACTGCTTTTTGGCGCGTTTTCGGGTGTTATAAGAAGCAAATTTGCTCTAATAAGAGTGCTGATAGTTTGAAAACAAGCACATGAACCCATATTTTTTTATGTTTGCACCTCTTAAGGCGACCGCACACCTTACGACTGGTCTGCGACCCGATTTAGGAACAAATCGCATTTTGCTCATTTTCTGAAGATGTGAATGGAACATATCATTTTATTTGAGGTTGAAATTAATTGAAATAATAATATTATAACAATTTTGAAAGATTGCAAGCCCTTATTTTGGAGTAAAGTCCAAATTAGGTTCAAATCGTAGCCAATCGTAAGACTGCTATGACGTCATTACGACTAGATATTAAATTCGCTTTTATTCTAAGAAGGATGATAGCATAGTCACAAATTTGATCATAGGTATTCGTACGATGATTTCGAACATTACACAGTAAGATATTCCAAGTCTCAATATTAGCATCAAATTCTATTACATTTTATTCTGAAATCGGGTCGCAGACCAGTCGTAAGGTGTGCGGTGGCCTTTAGGTATACCTTCCTCTACAACTTTGCAAAGTTTGGTGAGAACGACATGGGTTTTGAATAAAGTGCAGCATTATATTTCTTTTACTTCTCAAGTTTGTTATTGAAATTTCTAAGAACTGAGAGTGTTGTTAGACTTAAATGAGAAAATATTTGACAGTAATATAGGTAGATTATCCATCTTACGGATACAATTATTAATCATATTGCAAAACTTGATGAAATTTGTATGGATTTTGACTGAGTAATAGGGCTTTAAACTCATTGTTGCGATCCCGTGAGGTCTAAAAATGCCAAATTCTTTTGGATGCGCAATTCTTAAGAACATCATCCATTTGGATTAACTTTGAAGCTCTATAGCAAAAAATCATGCACATGGACCCATGTTATTTTTTGCATATTTGGAATATTCAGGTGCTAAAGTATCTATGTGCAAAGTATGATGAAAATGACATGGATTTTAAATGTTTGGGAGCAAGACCACGGAACCATTCGCATTTTAAACCGTATATATTAACAGACTTTTGCTAGTTTTCGACGCATTTTGGGCTGTTTCAAGCCAACTCGCCATACTATGGACACTGATAATTTGAAAACGAGCACATGGACCCCGTAGTTTAAATGTCTTAACTTCTTCAGAATATATTCCTCTACAAATCTAGAGAGTATGATGAAAATGACATGGATTTTGAATGTTTGGGAGCAGGACTAAGGAACCATTCGTATTTTAGACATTTTGGACATGCAGTATTAGACTTTTGCCCGTTTAGGCGCATTATAAACTGTTTCAAGCCAACTCACAACACTTTAGACACTGATAGTTTAAAAACGATTACATGGACCCCATATTTTCAATATTTTAACGTCATCAGAATATATTTCTCTGCAAATCTAGAGAGTATGATGAAATTGACATGGATTTTGAATGTTTGGGAGCGAAATATGAAACCATTTGCATTTTAGACGGTATTATCGTACTTTTTGCTTGTTTTCGACGCACTTTAGGTGGATTTCATTATTTTCAAGCCAACTCGCAACACTTTGGATACTGATAGTTTAAAAACGAGCACACGGACCCCATATTTTTAATTTTTTTTAATGTCTTCAGAATATATTCTTCTACAAGTCTGGAGAGCATGATGAAAATGACATGGATTTTGAATGTTTGGGGGCAAAACTACCAAATCATTCGCATTTTAGACGGCATTATTAGACTTTTGCACGTTTTGGGCGCATTTTGGGCGATTTTCATGCCAACTCGCATCACTTTGGACACTCATAATTAAAAAACGAGCACATGGACCCCATATTTTTAACTTCCCTACACCTTCTTTATGCATTCCTCTACAATTTAGCCGAATTTGATGAAAATGACATCGATTTTGAAAAAAAGTGAAGCTTACTAAAACCTTTTTTAAATTTTTGAGTAGATTCACGTCTTTGAAGATTTGTTTTTTTCCGAGTTTTTGCACCATTCTTGCCAAATGAGGGCGCTGCTGACTTCAAATAGATATAGTTTTACCAATTAAAAGACTTTCTCTTACTTTGGTATACAGTTTGTTATATATCTTGAAAATTTGATTAAGTTTGATGCGGTATCCACTGAGTAAAGATGATTTAAACTCATTTGGTGAATTCGTGAGGTCTAAGAGAGGCATAATTCTCTTGATTGCGCAAGATTGCATATCATTCAAATACGGCGAATTTGAAGACCCGTAGAAAAAAAATAAGCACATGAACCTATATTACTTTTTGCATTTTCATAATGCATAGATACCAAAGTAACTCTTTACATAATTTGGTGAAAATGACATGAACTTAATTTTAACTGTGGAACGTCCTTAAGTCGGTCAAAGATCTAAGGTCAGTGGCAACAATTCTATAATGTATACAAATGCTGATGGACCCCCCCCCCCCTCCCCATAAAAAGTGGGTAATGGTAGTAACAGCAATCATTTGTTAAGAAAACTAACAGAAAGAATAAATTATTTTTAAATGATCCAAATCATCCATATACGAGACCAATGTTCACAATCTATTAATCAGCAGTGGCGTATCTAGCGGGGGCAAGGGGGCACGTGCCCCTGGTGCCACTTTCAGGGGGCGCAAAAAGGGGAGAGGGGCGCAACTAAAGAAAAGGAAAAACACAAAATGAAGAGAGAGGGCAAAGGAAAGAAGGCGCAGAAAGGGACTTCCACTGAAGGTGATTAATACCTCCGTCCTTTGCTATTACCATGGTATTGCAGTTTCGAACACATTTAGAAAATGAATCTTGCATGTCTTTACCCAGTGATGAATATTCGTGCCAACTATATTGATTAGTGATATCTTTAAGAATTCCAACTAAACTCCTTTTATACATATTTTTTCTAGTTTAATTGTCAAAGCTTTTCATCACGCGCTGATTTAATAAGGAAGATACAAACCCTCTTCATTAATTTTACTAATAATCATTAAAATGACCCTTTTTACGTGAGGATGTATTTTTTTTTAATAGCTCGCTCTTCTCGCTCGCGTAACGCCGATGAGATACGTATTCTTTTCATGAATTCCTACAAATAGTCGGCCTCAAAATTTTCCCTTTTCTGGTAAGTATGTAAAAAATTTCAGCTCACCCATCCTTAATTGCTTAGTTAGATACGCATCGTGAAATTACTTCTCCCGAAAATGTCACGATTTCAGGTCTCAATATCAATAATATTCAGCTCGCGCTTCGCGCTCGCATTAATTGTTTATGCATCATGCTTAGAATAGTGCTTAGAATATTTATTCTTTAGATCTTAATTTTAAAAAATCGATTTATTTACTGAGACACCTATCGTCTCTTTTCTAAAACTTGTCTTTTTACAAGTTCATTTTTCAGGTCTGAACATCAATAATTTTCAGGTCGCGCCTATATAGCGCTTGCATTCATTGTTTACGTTAGATATGCATCACGTTCATGATTAAAAAAAACAACTTAGAATATTCCGTCTTAACACTGAAAAAACAAAGTTTATTTCCAAGTAGTCTATTTTCCAAATTTTCAACGCAAACCTTATGCCCTCGTCAGGGATACAAAGTTCACAGTGACAAGATAAAAGAAAAGTAGTCTACAGTGACATTGTCGTATCATAAAACTCATATTTTTTGGTCAGATTCCGTTACTGCTTTTTAGTTTATTATTCGTACATTAAAGTGATGCAAAACAATATGTACGATCCATGATAACAGGTTCGGTTTTAAGGGGGAACTTTGGGGACTGAAGCGCCCACCAAAAAATCGCTCAACCCCCCCCCCCCCCCCCAAGAAAAATTCAACCACAAAGAAAATATAGATATATATATATTCGTATAATAATGTATATTGAATAATGCAGTATTCCATTTATGTCTTCAAGTGCTCTAAAATCAAAGCTTTTCCTATACAAATTCGAAAATTTTCTCGCTCTGTCGCTACACGCTCCCTCGCAAACTCCTAACATTTAAACACAGAATACCTTACCATAATGCTCTCTAAACATGCGATTAAAGTGAGTCCATGATTATAGAATAGAATGCTTTGCATCTTTTTATCAAATTGACCTCCCTAACTTGTTTTTATTTGTCTATATTTTCAAACGCGATCCGAATTTTGTCATTTTTTAATAATATATTAGATCTACATAATTATAATTCAATTCAATTCAATTCAATTCAATTCAATTCAATTATTCACATCCATTAAAAAAATACAACATACAATATTATATGAACAATAAGAAACAATCAATACATAAACAAATCAATATAATTACAAATAGAAAGAGTAGCACCAACATGCGGTGGATGTAGGGGATTGGCAAAGGCCAAAGACCTATCGAGGCCAATCCCCCTTGGTTCCGCGCATTGGTTAAAATATAACAAATTAATGGTGATTAAACAGTTATAACATCAACATAAACAAACAAAAGAAAAACGTTTAAAAAAAAAAAAAAAAAAAAAAAAAAAAAAAACACAAGGCTCCATTTTACTTAAAAACTGATGGTGAATTGGCAAGATATGATTTATATTTACGTTTAAAAGTGATTAGTGAGGGGCAAGTTTTAATTTCAGATGGCAAATCATTCCAGATGACAGGTCCTTCGTATCCAATAACAGTTCTAGAAAAATTATATGTATATTTTGGAAGATAAAAGTTATTGATATTTCTTGTTGAATACATATTTATACTACTATTAAGGGTGAAAAAATCATTAAAAATATCAGGTAAAGTCCTTTTAGAATAAGAATACATAAAACAAGCAACAAAATAGCAATGTAAATCATATATATTAAAAATTGAAAGCTTCCGAAACAATGGGTCTGTATGGGCAAGAAATGTTGAATTGGTGATTATTCTTATTGCACGTTTTTGTATTAAAAATATTTTTTTTAATAAATAAGATGCGGTGCTTCCCCATATTATATTGCAATAGGTTATATAAGGCAAGATCATTGTATTATATAAATTAGTGAGAATAAAAGGTGGCAATGTGAACTTTAGTCTACTTATGACACCAACAGCACATGACATTTTATACGATATTTCATTAATATGATCTTTCCACGTAAGGTTATTATCAATTTTAACACCAAGAAATTTTAATGAAGTTACCTTATTTATTTCTTTGTTATTGATATGCAATTTAATCAAGTCTTCGTTAATTTTCCTGTTTTTTGTTTTAAAAATTATATAATTAGTTTTTTTCAAGATTTATCAATAATTTATTGGCAAGAAACCAGGAATGCAATTTACTTAGTTCAGAGTTGAGAAAATAGTTCGATCGCTATATTCTCCCTGACCGAGTCTGGGGTTATTCAAAATATTTATTTTATAGTTTGGGTTGTCGTTCCATACTTCAGATTGTGGGTGGGGACGTGAGGTGAAAACATATCTAAAATTTTCGGAGCGCTCAATCTGCGCGCCAATTTTTCAGGGCCCTGGGAACGATTTTTTGACTGATGACTGATGGGGTGCTGATGTAAAATAAATGATTTTAAAAGCAAAACAAACAAAAAAGTTTTTACTAAGAAATGGAGGTCATTTTGGATACATTTTTCCATGTTTACACATCTTCCATTAAGGGGGTGCTGCCTATGCAGCTATACCCTAAGGAAAATCCCCGCTTCCCAAGCAGGGTCATGCAAATTTTAACAGAATTTTGCACATGAATTAAGAGCTCCGAAAAATTGACAATTTTCTATGTATAATAGTATTTTAATCACTGGCGTAAATCCGAGCAGTGGGGGTGACAGCAATGATTATAATGATCTGAAAATCCAAAATTTTGAGGAAAAAGAAATATAAAGAGTAAACAAGTATTAAACAGTCCATATTTTGTTCGATAAAAACTCATTTGCTCACTGGCCAAAGGTGAGATGAGAATGAAAAATCATAATTATCGGGATTAATTAAGGGTGCTTATAATGATTGTAGGTCATCAGGCCACAATACAAACTTCCAAAAACGTGGAAATAGTACAATGATGCAAATATTAAAAGAAAAATATTGCAGAAAGGAAAGATTTTGAATAATTAATCGTTAAGATTATATTAGGAGATGATTCAACATTCAAAATTTGGAACAAACTTCATATTTAAAATATTTATTAGATTGTGATGGAAGATTTAAAGTCTCTTATAAACGGATGAAATTGTAAAGTGAGTGAGAAATATTGCTGTCCTCTTTTGCCTCTGTGTTTCAGTAACGGCATTGATTTGGTCAACCATCAGTAACTATTCGTACTCTTATAACTAGACGTATAGCTTATATACCTATATTTTTGTAAAAATTATCCCCCGCTTCCACAAAGATGCCCCCCCCCCCATTCACGCCAGTGTATTCAAAGGATGTTTTTATTTATTTATGATCAAAGTTATATAATGAGTAATTGGTATCATGCAATTCATAAATGGACGTAATACTACTATTAAAACCATACTCTCATGATGGAGGCCCGGGGGGTGGCCACTTACTTTGACGAGTTGATACCATGCGCGAACCAAAAAACACGTAAAAATGATGTCTTTTCAAGATAGGGCGTGTTACGTACATAACGTAATAATGGTGTCATAAAACAGTAAAATAATGTAAAAAGGGTATCTATTCGCTAGGAAAGCTGTACGTGTTTAGGGTCAAATTTGCGGGGGTATAAAAATTAAGACTAAAAGTTTTATTAAGGATGTACTTTTTGCCCCAACACTACGTGTTTAGAGTCCAATTTGCACGAGGTGGAGCCGTAATAAACCCAATGTATATAGGTAAAGGTAAACCGACGACCGACGTCCGTGATATAACAATTAAAATATCACTGTACTTGTTTAGGGGTCAATTCAGGAAATACTTGCCAAGGGTACCGTTTTGTTTCCAATACTTGTTAAGGGAAGGGTTTCACATGTCAATACTTGTTTAGGGTGCTTTTCGAGACCCCATGGTCGCGCATGGTATCCACTCGTCAATGGAATAAGTGCCCCCCCCCCCCCGGGGGATGGAGGGGATAATAATATAATATAATAATAATATAGGTATATTTACCCAGGGAAGCCGCTTCAGTTCTGAAAACTGTTCTCCCAGCGGGCCCTGCATTATTATAACATTTGCAATATGCTAAACGTAGGAACTTGTCATGGCTAAAATCTTGTAAGAATGAGCGCAGGAGCGGAGCGACCGCGCGAGAAATTTTGCTGCATTTTTAGAATGAGAAATTGGGCAAATTTAAGCACTTTGACTGCATTTAAAGATGCATCCACGTAATACACGCATGAACCGTATAGTACGTATTTGATGATTAAAAAAATCTCGTTTCTGTCTTGAAAAGTGGGGAATGCTTGTACATGCCACCCCCTCTCCGAAAAGTGGGAGGTGGGGTGCCCGCCACCCCCCCCCCCCGGATTTATACGCCCGTGATTTTAATGTCAAGTATAATGCTTTCATGGTGCTTTCCGATGCTTTTTCAAACATATGTTTACATTGAATACTATATTATCCAAATTATTGGGGGAGCAAATCGATATGTTTGCCCCTGCCCCCTCGAACAAGGCCTGAGGTTAGAGTGATTTGACTTGTGTATGCTACTGTGTTACACTGATGGGCAGAGATCCTAGGCCATGTTCTTTTGTAGCCTGTCTGCATGTTGAGTATCCCATTCAGGAAGATATATTTATATATTTCAGGATAGTTTTGAAATATCACAAGTTGTAAATATGTATATACATCTGGTTAAAAAAATGTTTTCTCAAATTATAGATAAATTTCTTTATTATCATGTGTCTCCAAAATGCTGGAGAAATGAGATTATACTAATTACATATTTCAATACTAATCATAATTTATAAAAACATTGTACATTTGATGCTGTGATATAGATTCTTTAAATGACATTATAAATCCTTATGATAATAACGAAATAACGTTTGGAGTATTCATTGATCTTAAAAACGCTTTTGATTGTATTAACCATGACATATTGCTTAATAAATTATCTTTTTATGGAATACGAGGTATTGCCCTTAAATTAATACACGAACTTATTATTTAAGTAATAGAAAGCAATGTGTCCTTTATGATTCATGCCACTCTGAGTTCAAAAGAGTATCAATAGGCATATCGTAGGGTTCAATCCTCGGTCCTCTTCTGTTTCTTAAAATTATGTTGATGATCTTCATCTCTATTCTAGTCCCGGGGGGCCACTTACATTGACGAGTGGATATACCATGCGCGACCAAAAAAACACGTAAAAAGGATGTCTTTTTCAAGATAGGGCACGTTACGTACGTAACGTGATAAGGGTGTGTCAAAACACAAAAATAATGAAAAAAGGGTATCTATTTCGCTAGGAAAGCTACGTGTTTAGGGTCAAATTTGCGGGGATGATAAAACAAAATTAAAATGTTTTATAAAGGATGTCCTTTTTGCCCCAACACTACGTGTTTAGAGTCCGATTTGCGCGAGGTGTGGAAGCTGGGGCCGTACTAAACCAAATGGTGTGTAAACTGTAAAGGTAAAACCGACGACCGATGGACTCGTGACATAACAATCAAATATCGCTGTACTTGTTTATGGGTTCATTTCAGGGAATACTTGCCAAGAGTATCGTTTTGTTTCCAATACTTGTTAAGGGTAGGGTTTCAGACGCCGATACTTGTCAAGGGGTGCATTTTCAGAATTGGGAAAATACGTGTTTAGGGTGCTTTTCGAGACCCCTTGGTCGCGCATGGTATCCACTCGTCAATGGAAGTGGCCCCCCCCCCCGGATTCTAGTTTATTAAAATTTGTTCTTTTTGCTGACGACACAAATATTTATATTTTTTAGCCACAGCTGTGACTTAGGTTATTTACAACAAAATATGAAATATCAAACTTAATAAAGTACAGGGATGGACATGGACCCTATTACTAAGTTAGTTTTGAATATTCAGAAAACAAATTTTATGATCATCAGTAGAAACAATGTATTTTTGTGAACAAATTTTCGGCATTACTCTTATAAGTTTAAGATCGCATGCTATCTGCCATCATAAGTTGGAACCAGTGGGATTGGAACCTGCCATCTACTGCTTTTCCGGGCAGTAGATGAAAAATCTGTTAAATTATGTATAAATGATACTGAAGTAGAAAGGGTGGAGAGTTTAAAATTTTCTTGGAATTTATATTGATGAAAATTAAAAATGCAAAAGTCATGTTAACAAAATAAAATCCCTCATTTCTAGAAATATAGGTGTCTAAAAAAAGATTACGTGAATTTGTCCCACAAAATATTCTCTTAATGCTTTATAACACTTTAATATTATCATTTCTCAATTATGGGACCATCGTTTGGGGGTCTTCAAATAAATATTTATTAGATAGAACTTTAGTTATATATATATATATATATATATATATATATATATATAAAGAGTAATAAGAATGATATCTTATTCTGGTTTCAGAGCGCACACTGCTCAACTCCTTCTTAACTATAAAATATTGCCTGTGTATGAATCACATGACGTAAATCCGGTCCGAGCAGTGGGGGGGGGGGGGGGCGTGAAAGCAATTGACCTGAACATTAAAAAAATGGGGGGCACCCCCACAACTATGCTGGGGCTATGTATACGGGGATTTATAACCGTATACATAATCCGTTTACCTTTCAGTTAAAGGCCTCTCATCATTTTTTTGTTTTTTATGGCTAACTACTGAACTAAGTTAGTTAATATCCCAATGCGAGCGAGCAGATATTTAGTAGTTGAAAGACACGATGACCAAAATCGTCATTTATAAGGTGTGATTATTGGATAATGGGAGTGAGTATAGAGAGTTAGCAAATTTTCAGTATATAGGTGGAAGAAAGACTGTTGCCAAAACCCCTTAGCCAAAAATTTCAAGTGGTGTGTAATTATCACATCACGGGCTATATACTTTTTATAAACGCATACATTCGTAATTCCGACGCGTCATTATTCCGAAGGTTCGAATAGTCCGAAGGTTGATCAATATTCCGAAGGTTTGTAATTCCGAAGGTTCGTAATTTCGAAGGTTCGTTATTCCAAAAACGAAATGAGGTTCGTTAATCCGAAAATGAAATATGGTTCGTTTCAAGTACTTATTCTTTTCATGTATTCCATATTTTCTCAAAATCTTCCTTTTCAAGTCTGATCGTCAAAATTTATCAGCTGCATGGCGCTGCGTGCTCGCATTTTCATTAGTACTATAAGCCCTGCTATGCTTCTATATGAATTCTGAAACTACTTAAAATCCATCTTTATGACAATTCATCAAAAGTTTCAGCTCTCACTTCGCGCTCGAAGTAATTAGTTAAATCATAGAGATATGGTATATACATAACTCGAACTATTATGGTCATGATGGTCAGGGGCGGATCCAGGATTTTCCAAAAGGGGGCAAATTTTTCGGAGGAAAATTTTGACAAGCCCCCCAAAAAGAAAGTTTTCAACCACAAATAAAGGATATTTCGTACCCGAAAAAAATTGACAAGCAAAAAAAAAAAAAAAGGTCTTAAATTTCTTAAGAGGGGGCACATCTCTGTTTTAATGGCATTTTTACATTACATTTTTTTTAATTGCTTCTAAAAGGTGGGGCACGTGCCCCCTGTGCCCCCCCCCCCCCCCCTGATGGATCCGCGCCTGATGATGGTATTCGGAAGTGTACCATGTGCAGTAATTGAGAACCCTTGCGTCATTATTTTAGTCTACTACATTACAGACAGTTTTCTTAAAATTTCGATAGAACTAAAAGTAAACCTTACATTAAAAAAAAATGTGATTACGTATAAACATAGATCAAGGTAATTAAATATATATAATATCATAATATTTCAAAATTAAAGGGCTAGCAATATATTGTAAAGGTATGAAAAAGTAAGTAAAAATAATATTATTAAGTGTTTGATTAAATAAGACTATTAAAGTATACAATTCTAGCATTTTCTGATTTTTCATGCTGGTAGCTGTAGATTTCGATATCTGGCCTCATTCTTACTATTCGATATAATACAAAGGAAAATCATATATTTCCGTAGAAATGGCTAAGTGGGGACAAGGAGATCCTCGATGGATTGTGGAGGAACGAGCAGATGCCACAAACGTCAATAATTGGCATTGGTAAGTTTTTTTCGAACGTAGCTGCGTAGCCGTAGTCGTAAGGTACTCGTACCGTACTAGAACTTAGTGCAACACCCATTGGAGATTAAAGTGCCGGGCCTGTCGGGCTGGGTTGACCGGTTGCCTTGTTGTGGTGTCCGCTTCGTAACTTGCGTTTGCTTGCTAATGTGTTTGTCAACTTGAACAAGGAGCGCTGCGCCATGTCCGCATGTCGTTTCATCTTCGAGATAGGCTGCAGAGTCCTTTAAAATTACAGCATATGATGATGAATGGATGCCCCCTTGTTGATTGTCTGCGCACTTAAAATTGGACTGAAATTTAAACTTTAAGCTGTTATTAAGTGAAAATGAAGAAATAAAACACGTCATGACTGAGTTTCTTTGAAAGTCAAAAGTTATGAAAGAGTGATAAAATTGTTGTACTAGATCTAGATCTACTACCACTACGTTATTACTAGCTTCCCGAAATTCAACAAGACAACATGTGAAGCTTTTCTGCAGTAATTTTTGTTCTAAAA
Source organism: Lytechinus pictus (assembly GCF_037042905.1). NCBI lineage: Eukaryota > Metazoa > Echinodermata > Echinoidea > Temnopleuroida > Toxopneustidae > Lytechinus > Lytechinus pictus. Next base: position 28,032,776 of record NC_087251.1, read on the forward strand.
AAGTCTTTAGTAAAAGTTTGTTCATCTTTAATTGCAATGGTTTTTCTTTAAATTTCCGTCTTGATATTTCTGAAACTGAAAATCTTGAAATATGATTATGAATATTGAATAAAGTGCCCAAATATCGGACACTTCTAATCATAATTGGACCGAAACAAAAATACAATCATTGAACCAAATAAAATTAAAAATCATGTGTATGATGGGGGGACCTACATGTAAAGCTACGCACTTTGTTTTCAAACGATAAAAACTATCCCAATTTTAATATTTCAACAAATATCTTTCACTAATCTGTGGCAAACATTCTAAAGATCATTAACCAAGAAGAAAATATCGCAAAACTCACTAATACGAAAATCCCGCCATGTTTTCCGAACACCTCTTGATTTCGCCACCCGATGTAGAAGGGGTCCTAAAGCTACGCACTCGATTTATCATGCAAAAAAATAGTATTTCCTGTGCCTCAATTTCCAAAATATATTCATATTATTATAGGAAAAAATGAAATTTAAGCGAATATAACTCCAAAATTCCAAACAGTTGTTGGTTTCTCTGCATTTAGGCAAGGCTCGACATTAGCGGTGGCCCGGGGCCACCAAAAATTCACCTCGGGCAACCATTATTGATAAAATGTTAAGTTTTGGTGGCCCGAATCGGGCAACCAATAATTTTCAAAGTAGCGCAATTTTTCTCCCAATTTTGCACGCATTTATCAACTTTCTACAGCTCAAATTGCAAGCCAGTTCGTCATGCGCCCTTTTTGTTGATCTACACACAAATACACACACACAAAGTTTGCATATTAGGCCTACAGCTATAGCATACAGTAGCTATTATCCAGCCAGACGCGCCGGCCGGCTGGCGTGAGCTTTGCATGAAGCCACTGCATACAGCTGTGCTCTAGATCTAGCTCAGCCTATTCAGACTCAGGGAGCTGCGATAAAAAATGTTGCTGCTGAGAAATCTTCCACAGAACTTTGAAAATCTCAGTCAAAGTCACATTTTACACCAATGAAATGCAATTCTACAGTCTATATTACGAAAATCTGGTGTGTCCTGATTATTTGCAAGTATTAAGAAGAGGAATTATGACCTCTCTTTTGACTCAAAAAGACCGATTTCCACATGAATTAATACACATAAAACACATAGGCAAGTACATCACAGTCCCACGTGTGCATTTGTATGTATGTTGATACTTGGTTTCTTTCGAAGCTGTGTATTTTCTAGCCAAAAACAAACAGACAGTTTCTTTCTTTCTTGTTTATAAATGACTTCTTAAACCACTCTTGAGAAAGTAAATACTTTGGGAAGGCATTTCATTGATATGAAATGTGATTTTTTTCCCCAACATTTTGGCAAATATAGGGAAGGACTTTTCTCACACTTTTTTTCCAGATATAATTTTTGCCGTTTTTTTTTTTTTTTTCCTTTCATTTTTTTTTGACAGTGGTTAAACCATTTATACCCCTTCCCATTGAATATGCCTGATTAAAAAATATGTTTCTACTGAAAATAAAATAATACAAACTAAAGGATATAAAAATAAAAATGTGCCATTCCCAAAAAGTAAGTGAAAATTATTTGCTTGGCTTTTAATTATATTCCAGTCAGAATAGACTGTTGCCACAGCTGTTAAAAAATATATGTAATGGCTTCTTAATTTTCCCCTTTTCCCCATTTTTTTATTAACTTTGTTTTATTAATTTTTCTTTCATTTTCTTTTCTTTTTTCTCTCTAATTTTTTTCTTTTCTTTTTTTCCCTGTTCTTTGTTTTTTCTTTCTTCATTTTCTTTTTGTTTTATTTCACTAATTTCTTTTATTATTTTTGTTTTCTTTTTGTAATATACTTTTTGAAAATTATTTTCGTTTGTTTTCCCCTTTTATGCATTGTTCTAATTTTGCAGCATATTTTTCTGTGATTTTCTCCTTCTATAATATGCTGCAAAAGAGAAAACAGAAATAAACTGGATTTGGGGCATGCATATTCTAGGTTTTAGGATTCAAAGAGGAAGGAAGGAAAAACCATTGTTTTGTACATCTATCTGAATTTGCTATGCACTATTTATTTACTTTACCATTATCTCTATACAGAGATTTAAAAAAAAGTCCACACAACCTGCGAACAATACAATTAATTTATTCTCTTCCAATCATTTCATTTTTACAACGATAGAAACATTTATCAATTAGCAAAGTAAAATAACAGCAAACAAGGTTTACATGTATAAAGTAAAAGTAACATAGTGGTAGGGCCTAGTGGCTGCAGAATTAATATTTCAGAAGTTTGTTTTATTCATTTTTAATGTTTTTCTTTATATTTTTCGGGCCACCAAACTTTAATATCGGGCCACCAAAAAAAAAATTTTGATGGTTTTGGTGGCCCGAACGGGCCACCACCAAAAAAAGTTAATGTGGAGCCTTGATTTAGAGATTTACTGCAGCCTCTGTAGAAAAAATTGAATAGGAATCGTTCGTCACTCTGCAGTCACAGTTCCACACACAGAGTGCGCATTTGCCATAAAAACTGCATGCGCGATGAGTGGTGCGTAGCTTTAGGACCCGCGCAGCTTTAGGACCCCCTGCCATAGATCTATTTCTGTAGTACAAATGTTAAATATTAAATGTCATAAAAAATTGAATTGAAAAAATTATTTACTTACTACCACTACCAGAAGCAGTGGTGTAACTACGTGTATGGGGGCCCGGGGGGGGGGGGTACTCAACCAAAAAAGTGGTAGGTATGTGCTGCGGGCGAGACAAAAAACGGGGGCTTTGGAGCGGGCTTATTGTAAAAAGGAGGGTCCTCGGAACGGGCTTCGGAACTACAAGTGTTTGTGAAACGGGGGTCCTTGGAACGGGTCGCCTGCGTGTGAGTGCGTATGCATCCCTATGGAACGGGCATACGTGCATGCAGCTAGCCCGGCGGCATGGGCGCCGTGTGTGCTCGCACAGAGGCGATGGTCGGACAGTGCTCTGCGGCCGCTTTTCGCCAAAATTGCAGCTCATTGTAGCGGATCAATGCGGCTGGAACGGCGTAATGAAAAATATAAGAAGCTTTGGAACGGATTTCTTCTTTTTTCTCGATAAGAAGAAAATGCTATGCTTTGGAGCAGCTTTCTTCTTTTTCTAAAAAAAATAAAAATGCTATGCCTTGGAACAGAAATTTGAGTGTAAAAATGGGGTCCCCTCCGCGGCACCTACCTACCACGCGTTATATACTGAGTGCCCCCCCCCCAAAAAAAAAAAAAAAATGGGGAAAAGGAGAAAAAGAGGGAGAAAGGAAGAGAAACGTAGTGGGAAAGAAGAAAATATTATTCATTATAATGTTATATTATAATTTACCTCAAGTGATGTTTGTGTAGGCTCCACTTCACTACCCCCTACAGCACGTTTTTTTGCGATAGATCAGACATGTGCGATCTCAGCGGCGATAATTCTGGTGGAAATCACTTCCCCCTTACGAGATTTTTTTGGGTCATTGATCTTTTGGAGGCCATAATTAGCGAGGGTCATAACTCATAAGAATCTTTGGAAGTCAAAATCATGGATTTTACCCATGGATTTTACCACTGGAATATTTTTTTTAGCAGCAACCTGGATCTACTGTGTGTGCTGTTAAATAGCACTGCAGGTATGTTCAGGTATCACATGCATGCAAGTCCCCTGCCAGTTCTGGTCCCTGTAGTTGTGGGGAAGGAGTTGTTCGTCATTTTCGTCCGATATTTGGAACCATCCAATATTTGGGGAGTTTACTCTAGGTGTACATACATACAGTATATCGGCATGTTTTTTTGGTCACGATTCAACAGCCCCTGCCCTTTATTCAACATATTATATGTTGAATAAAGGGCACACTTTTAATCTATATGCAATCTGCCAGCCAAGAAATGCTTTTCTAGACCTTGTTTATATGGAGAATATATCATATATTCTCCATGTAAACAAGGTCTAGAATATGGAGAATATATCATATATTCTCCATGTAAACAAGGTCTAGAAAAGCATTTCTTGGCTGGCAGATTGCATATAGATTAAAAGTGTAAATATTTGATAATCATGATTTTTGACAAAAGATTATCCAAATATGACTTTGTAGTTGTACTTCTTCTCAAAATGCTAGAACAAAAGTTTGTTTTAGGAATTGTGAGAAAATAACTGAGTGATTTTATAGATCTTTTCGCATCCATCATCTCGTCTTTTTGTCATGGAAAACAATTGCACAGTCGTTACATGCCAACTGCCAGCCAGACAATTGAAACCATGCAGCTTTTTTTTTTCAATCATCTGAGTATCTGCCTATAAATCGGCAAAGCGTTTCCTTTGGTCTTGCATTTTGCAAAGAAAATTCAGATTTTAGATGTCATGTTTTCGTAACATGCAGAATAATATTTATGGTATTTTAACAAATTAATTTACCATCTGATATATGGATAATTTGTTTTTAGAGTGAAAATATTATTTAAAAAAACCTATTGCGTTATACTTTGATGTTGTCGATACTTTTCTATTAACAGGACAGAAAGAGATGCATCAAAGTGGTCCAAAGAGAAATTGACTGAACTATTTACAAATATCAAGGTTGGAGATGAAAGGGGTGAGTTGTAATTTCTTAGAGAAATTTTATTAATTTCACAATGCTGTTCTTTGCTTCATCAGAATTAAACCCATTTGTTTTTGCTTTTTTCTCACATTTATGGAATGTACACAACTATCAGAATTCAATTGGAAATCATTCTTGAAATGACAGTAATGGAAGGACAAGGTAGATTCGAGCAGGTGAATTAAATGTGGAATTTTAAACTAATTATGTGAAGATTTTGAGGAAATAAACAAAGACATGAAAATATTGCATGCTTGACTTTTGTGAAGCCATTGGGTTATGGTCAGCCCCCCACTTTCAAACCATTTTGCAGCCCCTGTGATTTAGTTTGAAATTGCCGAGTGAAAATATTTTATATACAGGTCAGGTGTATTAAATGTTTAGGATTTCCAAAATTCTTATCCTTGTTTTCGGTTTGATTTTTTTTTTAGGTCAGTGTGAGATTTATGAAGTGAAGGAGATGAATGGTGAAGCCTCTGCCAGCAATCGGAAGGCAAAACTGATCTTCTTTTATGAATGGGATGTTAAGTTGAAGTGGAAAGGTGGGTTTGAGCAGAATCCATAACCTAATTACCTTTTTGTCTTGTTTTCTGCTATAAAGGGTTGATAAATTACTCTTTTTTAAATTCTTTTTGATGATTGCTGCCACAGCAAGAAAAACCTGATAATCGATGTAATAATGCCTCCTGCAGCTCTCCTAAGAGTCCTATTAAAGGAGATATCTACACAGTATATGAAGTACCCCATCTACACATACATTGAAGAACTACATCTGGAGAGCTTTGCAAAAATGTATATGTATGCGTCAAATTTTTACATGATTGAAAATTCCTTGTCTTTTTGCATTGTTTCGTTGTATTGGTTTTTGCATTGCTCTTTAATGACTTCAAAAGAAAAATCTAAGTGTCAGTTAATTTATTCATTTTTCCTTAATTAAAGTGAAAAGTATCTCATCCAGGTACATTATTTCATTTGCATTTGAATGAAAAGTATAATTTGTCCTCTTTATATCCATTCTTTCAGGTTTATTTGTTCATATCAAAGACAGAAATCTTAACCTTTACATGTATAATGAAATAAACTTGAAAATATAAGGAAATGTATATAGCATAGTCACTATGTCAAGTCTAATAGTAGCATAAGATGCAGAAAGATTAATTATTAGCTTCATTAAAAAAATAATACTAATGGAGCTTTGCAAGAAACTCGCAATCAATTGAAAGTTAATTTTGGGTCCCAAATCAATCGCAATTTCTTGCAATTATTAGCAATCTCAGTTTCTGGTCAACTTTTTAATAAATAAAATTGAAATCAATTGGCTTTAGTTAAAATTGATCTATCAATTTTACAATGAAATTTGCAATTGGTTGCAAATATTTTCTTACCACACCCCATTAGAAAACTTGAAGAGAGATGATAGGGTATAAATGTTTCTTGTCTGTTTGTTGTTATTGATAGGTACTCTAAAGGATTGCACCACTGAATTAGAAGGGACCATCTCGATGCCAAACCTCAGTGATGAAAATGGAGTTGATGATGTTAATGTATGTATTATTGAACATGAAGAGGTTTTCTTTGTGTGTCATATTAAACTGAAGAAAATCCCACAGTGCATGCTTTTCTTTATGAAAAGATAAGTACATGTAGTTCTCTGGCTAGCCAGAGTTAAATCCATTATTTGGTTTATAACAAAAGTGAGATATATATATATAGTTCATTTCGAGTCTTCTCTCCTTGTAGAAACATCAGTGAATTATACTCTTTATATATATTATATATAGTAAGAAAATTTGAAATGAATTGAATTCAATTGATTTAATAACCATTATGAAAGGAATTTCATCACAATATCTGTAATTCTATTTCTGTCACTATCCACATGTATCTTCAGTGTTCATGATGTATTCTTGTGGTTTATATTGTGAGATAATAAAATGTGGCAATCTTGCATGCATAAGTCTTGAAATTTCAATCGTATTTTTTGTTAAATCCTTTAATATTTCCATTTATGTTGGTCATGACTATGCCATGTAATCTAGTTAGTCATGCAGAAATGAATGAAGGAAGTGAAAATCAGACTTGCCTGGGTTGCTTTCGCATGCTGTCCCAGTTATTGTATGTCATCCTCTTTATCATTTATCATACATCCTGGTATGATCCTGCATTTAACTTGTAATTCTGTCCACAGATTGACATTTCAACAAACACTGCAACACCAGAATCAAACACCCTGAGAGAGGTTATGAAGAGCAAAGGAATCCCAGTCCTTCGACAGAAAATAGGAGACTACACAAAGGCACTGAAAAAAGGTAAAATTCTAAGGGAATTTTGACAATGGAATATGGACAGGGCTCCATAACCTTGAGGTCTGCAAATAACCACTAAATGGCAATGACTAATCATAATCATTTCTACATATGCATTTTGTTCAAAACACCAACGATGAACCAATCATCATTGTTTTCAGGTTTGCAATCCATTACAAACCTTTGTGATAGGGGCCTAGATTTTGTGATTTGGGGCAGTGCAATAACTTCTTGGAAATATTTCTTCAACATTTGTCAACTGACAAACTTTCTTTGGATCTGATTGGCAATACCACAGACAAGATTTTTGAGTCAAGAATCCATCTAGTTTGTTTCAAATCTCACCTTTTTTTATCTCAAAGAAAAAAGCAACTTTGCCATGAAGAGGAGAGTGATATGTTTAAATACAATGTCACCCATGTTTTTACTTGAGATAACATTCAAATTATTTTGAAATACAAGGTTTTGTTGCCCTGACAGTAGTGTGTGTTCTGAATTTACAATTATAATTTCCTCTTGTTCTAGGAGTAATAAGCTATATCACTAATTATCTCTTCCCTTCCTATGCTATGTAGCAATTCCAAAATAGTTTTTTGTCTCACCTGCATAGCAGAGCGAGATTATAGGCGACGCTTTTCCGATGGCGGCGGCAGGCGGCATCGTTAACATCAAATCTTAACCTAAGGTTAATTTTTTTAATTGATATCATAACTTTAATCTTGGACGTAAGTGTAATCAAGTACTACTAAACATCCTGCCTTGGTTTCAAGTCACATGACCAAGGTCAATGGTCATTTAGGTCAATGAACTTTGGCCAAGTTGGGGGTATTTGTTGAATTACCATCATAACTTTGAAAGTTTATTGGTCTAGTTAAAAAAACTTGGACATAAGAGTAATCAAGTATCACTGAACATCCTGTGCAAATTTCAGGTCACATGACCAAGGTCAAAGGCCATTTAGGGTCAATGAACTTAGACCATGTTGGGGGAATCAATATCGAAATCTTAACCTAAGGTTAAGTTTTTGAAATGTCATCATAACTTAGAAAGTAAATGCACCTAGTTCATGAAACATACATAAGGGTAATGAAGTATTACTGAACATCCTGTGCAAATTTCAGGTCACATTACCACGGTCAAAGGTCATTTAGGGTAAATGAACTTTGGTCATTTTGAGGGTATTTGTTGAAATACCATAAAAACTGAAAGTTTATGGATCTATATTCATAAAACTTGGACATAAGAGTAATCAAGTATCACTGAACATTCTGTGCAAGTTTCAGGTCACATGACCAAGGTCGAAGGTCAATGATCTTTGGCCATGTTGTAGGTAATTGTTGAATTGCCAGAATAACTTTGAAAGTTTTATACGGATATAGTTAATGAAATGTGGACATAGGGGTAATCCAGTATCATTGCTCATCTTGCACAAGTCAAAGGTCACTTGATCAAGGTCAAACATTTAGGTTCAATGAACGTAGTAGCAGATTATGTGAATGGTGTTTTTTTTTAATAATTATTTTATATTCATTTTCAAAGTCAGCGCTGCTGCTATATTGAATGGCATAATGCAGGTGAGACTGCCAGAGGTGCTCCACTTGTTTCCCACATGATTATTTATTAGCCTGCCATATCGGTGCCTGTTTATTTCTTTATTTCTTTTTAGTTACGTGATATTAGTATATGACCCTGCCTAATTTTCCCATTTGCCTGGCAGATAACCTTCTGTGTTCATCATGAAAAAGGTTGCCTTGTTTGAACAAAAATTACTACTTTATCTCTCCCTCTCTCTCCATTTCTCTCACTCACTCTCACACTTTCCCCTCTCCCTTACCCCTCCATCTATCTTCTCTTCTCTCATCCCACCTCATTTTTCCATGTTTTTTTTTTCCTTATTCTCAATTTGATCATGTAGAATTCAGTCAAGGGATGATTCTACCATCAAAAGCCCAGGACAGCTCACCAGTAAATACCAGTGATGCCAAGAAATCATCATTACCAGTATGGGTTACTCATTATTTTTCTTCTCTAATGATTATTCAATATATATTTTTTTTAATCCTTATAGAAAGAATACAAGTAATTGAGTCTCAACTTAATTTTGTGGCATACACCTGTAGTCCCACTGCTTTGGTGCAAACCAATTAAAACTTATTTCAAGTTTTGTTGATACCCTCCAAAAATAGCTGTCACTATTCCAATTCCTTACTAGTTTATTTGAATATGTATTCCCTAAAAGCAGTTAAAATGTGGAGGATATGAAATTAACATGTGCTATTTATTCAATGAATTCTGCAAATTTAATTTGTTTGGGTTCCCAGTCACAATATCATCTACATATTTTGTCTTTTGTATAAACCACTTTTTAAATGTGAAAGGGGCTAGAAATTTTCATGCTGATATTGGTAAACTTTGTTGTTAGCTTTCTGAACTCCAGTTACTAAATGTGTATATTTTGTGTTCCAAGGCCCCATTAAAAAAAAAGAGAAAACAATACAGAAAGAACTCATTTTGTGACCATAAAAACAGCTGGAAACATTTCCCTTTTTATTGTAATTACAGGAGCCTGTACCAGTAAAGAAAACAGACACTGACTCAAGTGCATCGCAGATGAAAGGGCTCAATCTAGGGGTTAAAATAGATACACGTAAACTGGAATTGTCAGAAGAATTCAAATGTGAATCTGCTATGCTCTATTTGGCATTTACTGAAGTAGATGTAAGTACATGTACATAAAAGTTTTTTTTTTTAAACTGAAGGGCAATTCCATAAAATTATCAACCTCTTTGTACATCCGACCCCCATTTTTCTCAAGTTTTACTTCACTTCATAAACTGACCAAGTCATGGTCCTTTGAGGACATTACAGACTGTCAAAAGAACAAGAAATCAGAGACAGAAAATTTCATGAAAGTCCTACATATAGGGGGTCGGACGTACATATTTTATGGAATCTGCCCTGAAGCATGTGAGCGCAGTTTTCAGCTGTGCCAGCTAAGAGCTTCAATTTTTTAATTAAACAGATATGGTTCTAATATGGTTTTGAAGACATTTCATTGTGTATTGCCTTTTTGACATTTGGATAGACTTGAAACATAAATATATTTGGTATGGCAATGAAAAGTAATAAAACCTTTCACCATGAAATAGTTCAAATTGAATTTGGCAAGTCCATGGGGCTCTATACTATCATAGGATGATGTGCATGTACTGTGATATCAAGAGGAGTAAACAATAGAAGAAATTCAAGTGGTTCAAACTGTTGGTTTGTGTAATTCAGCTTTTATAGATGAAACTGTCTGATATGATGAATTACATTTGGCAATGACCCTTGCTTTGAACCCATTGTGGAGATAATCCCTCAACCAATTTTCTTCTTAATGATGGATTAACCTATTGCTTACTGAAAATCCTATAGAAAGGATGGAATTCAATAGTCAACTGGTTAATCACTGTTTCTCCTTATTTGTAGCGGTTGCAAGCCTTCACCCAAGCCAAAGCTACATTGAACGCCGAAGCTGGAGGAAAATTCACCATGTTAGATGGCAACATCTCGGGAGAGTTTGTTTCATTAGTAAGTAAATTTGAAAAATAATTGTTCAATTGTACTCGCCTTCTTAATATGACACATAATAGATGAAACAATTGGGCACACTTTATAATTAGTCCCATACTTTTTTTTTTAATGTGACTTTCAGCGGGAAGGAGTCAATTTATCATTTTGGTGACATAAACCATCTTTCAAAATAACTTTGAGAAAGTTCCTCCACCTTTCAAAATCACGACAAAAACTAAGTTTGATCATTGAATGTACATGTACTTTATTTTTTTTACAATCTTTTCTCATCATTATAGGAACCCCATTCCAAGATTGTCATGAAATGGAGATTCAAGTCATGGGATGAAGGTAAGAATTGTTCATTTTAGTTCAGTCAGCATTTTAAATGACCAAGTTCTAAACTTATAAAATGGCTTCACAAACTGGCTGGACAAACCTTGACTTCCAGGGGTTAAAACATTTTGTAGAAATAAAACAGTTCCATGACATTTTCTCCAGCAACAATTGCTCCGCTGTGAATTCCACACTCTAATGGAATGGTCATCTTTAACCCTGGATTTTATCTGACAAGATAAAGCCCGGAGTAATTGTCGCCAGAGCAAACGTCGTGTTACCAATAAAACATGAAGTCTTTTGGAACCTGTGACACAAGTCTACAATTTAATTTGTACATTATTTTTTTTTGTGTGTAAATTGAATTTACCTTGTCTTTTAATACAGGACACCACTCGCTGGTGACACTACAGTTCAATCAGAAAGCCGACTGCACTGAACTCCTGCTCACTCAAAAGGGCATTCCCAAAGCAGACTATGAGCGCACAAGGCATGGCTGGCATACCGTCTTCTTCCAGAGGATAAAAGGCACCTTTGGTTATGGCGCCTCGCTCTTCTGACGTCAGAGTGGTGGCTGGACACTTGCGGATGCTTTTTCATGGCGAACATTGAGTACAGTGCCCCTGTGTGTTCTAGCCCTGTTCCTCTTTAAGAGATATGCCCTTGATCCTTGACGATGAGCTAATTCTGTGCTATGATGAAGATCACTTAAAAAACATTTGGATCGTGGAGGATGATCGTCCCATTTTTACCCTGTAAATCGTTACCTGGATTATGCAAGTGCGGTCGTACAAATTGTGATTTTGATTGGACAGCTGTGCTTATTTATATCAAAGCTATTGAATTTGCCGGTGTCATTATTTCTACCGTATTATGTGCACATAAAAAATGCCTTTTTGTTTCTTAACAAAGGGACTGAACTTGAATGGTGAATGTTGTGATTTCTTAAAGTTGGTAACCGTGAAGAAAAAAGGGGCCAATGCAGTTGTCAAGAGTGATTTTTTTTTTTTAAGTAAAGAAAAATTATGGAATTGCCGATAACTTTGTCTCCATTAACAGTGCTGTACAAGAACATGATATATGAATTGGCAATGCCAGATGCAATTTCTAGTCAAGAAATATGTGAATCACATTTAGATGGTTGTTATTCCTCATTCTGTGTGTGAATAAAAATGAATATTTGATGATTAAGGTATTTTTCCTTGCAAAAATCAGCCAAAAGCTTGGATATGGTTTAAATAATCTAAGATGAAATACCACCAAATTTTTAAATAGCAAATATTATTTGAAGCCACTTGCTATTGGCTGAAACAATGCTTATCAGTCCTAAAACAAAATAAGTACCATTATTTCAAATGTAGATTAGATCAAATAAAGAAATCAAAATTGAAAAAGGTGTTATATTTTTTATACTGCCTGTTTTCAGAAGTTTAAATTGATTGCTATAACTGGTATTGTTAATATAACCTAATTTACCGTATTTAACATATTGGTTGGTGCTGAAATATATATTAAATGCATGTTTGTATTGAACCTATCCCTCAGGTCTAATTTGCATGTTTTTCAAACAAATACCTCGATATTAGAGTGTGATGAGAAACCTAGAGAACCAAAATTTCTCTACTGCATAATTACTCCCTTCTGCTATAGTTATTTGCATATTTATTTTTTTGTAGACAGTCCCTTCTCTTAAAGGAATGAAACAAATATTTATTTGAAATCAACGAATCTGTCAAATATTTTTTTCATTTGAGAAAGAAATGTTCAAAAGTCTACTTAAAATGAATATATATTGTATGTACCTCACAACTGTAAGTAATAAATTATATATTTATACTTGTGATGCAGTAACACGGGCATTTTAAGGTCTACACAACATTTCATGATGATGTTGATGGCACAAATATAGATATGCTAGAAACGTATTGGCAATGTTAATGTAGCTTCTTTTGCATGACAGTTTTAAACCCCTTGACCCTTACCGGCCACAGTATACCGCTTCCGAAGACAATAAACCTAACTCAAAATATTTTTCCTAGGAACCAAGGAATTATATCAAATATACTGGACAATAATTAATGAACATGTTAACTCAAAGGTTATCCTGAAAACCATTGGTTTTAACTTGTGTAGTAAGTAGATAGTCAGTCACAAACATTCTTCTTTGGAAAGGTGTATTGATCTATTAAAACAATGACCAAAATGCAATTTACGAAACTCATAATACACAGCATGTTGAGGAGGAATTTGTACCTGTCATCACGAATTAAAATTGAAGAAATTCAAACCTCTCTTAGCCTCTAATGGAAATTTATATAACCTTAACTATTTTTCTTGTATTTTTCTGCTTTTATTAGAACCAACATGGCATTCTTCCCCATAATTGTGTTCAGTTATTATGGCTGTAAGGCAATTCATTATTACTCATTCAATTCCTCTATCATTACCCAGGATATATTCCCACTAGAATGATAAATAATCATACCGCAATATTTGCCTCCAAACATGAACTGTAGTCTGAAGCAGTCCTTTTTATCAATTTTGATCAAATGACAATCATTTTTAAAACCAATGTAAACAATATATTAAGTGTGGATGATTAAGTTCCTTGGAGTTAATTTCTCTTTTAAATTGCTGCACAACTAAATCATGAACTTGTATCTATCTATTCAAGCCTTTTGCTTATCAAGAAATTATGTATGGAGAGAACAGAAAATAGACCCATAATAATAAACTTGCTGTTAGACTAATGAAAGTCATCTGTTACATGATCGTAAAGATAACGGCTTGTATTCAAGAAAAATTTGATTGTCAAATTAATTTCTCATAGATGTATTTGCACAATATTTATGGAGATTATCAAATTACAAGTCTGAAGAAGCTAAATGGATTCTATTTGTAACGTGACAGTGTTGACTGTATGTCTCTCAAATAAAATAAAACACTAAAAATGAAAATTGAATGTGCAATGCTTATCACACTACTTTGGTAAGTGTATTTTATACACTTTAGTAGTTGTTTTGGTTTAATCCCAGATCCTATCAATACATTTGGTTATTTGGTCTAATTCTCTTTGTCCTCTGCCTGATTCATCACATCCTACAGAGTCTAATCCAGTGTTTTAAATTTTGTACTTCAAGGCTCACCTTGGCTTTTGTAATTTTTCAGGTCAATTTTTTTTAAGGTCCACCTCAAAAAATATTAAATAACATGACAAGAAGAAAATACAGAAGAAAATGTGTGGTTATTGTCTGCACCACATGATACATGTAACTTACTTTTATTTGTACATGTATTCATTTGGTCTACCAGCAGATGCTTTAATTATCTGATTGTAAGTCACCACCATGGCTAACTCCACTTGGGGTTTGTTTCACAAAGATTAAAGTATGACTTAGAGTCGCACTTATATGATCTGACCAATGCAGTATAAAAGGCATGACCGCATTGGTCAGATCATGCAAAGAGGACGCGCACTACTGCGTATTAATAAGACTGCGAGTTGCATATCTTGTACGCGTCAGTATTTAAGTGCATCTTAAGTCATACTTAAATCTTTGTGAAACACCCCCCCGGTCTACTGTGAATTGGATCCAATTGCCACTTGGTGCAACCATCATTTCAACTGTCGTTTAGTATAATGCCCAGATAGTTTAATCTCCATTTTGTCTATTAACTTTGTACTTTGGCAAATGAAATTTGAATCATAAAACGGTTTATCTAATAATTTAGGCTATTAAAGTGGAGTAAACCAAGAGGATATTGGTCAAAGTGATGAAGCCAAACTGGAAATCAGACAAAATGGTGAACTAGCAATTAGATCAAATGGCCAAGATGAATTGGTTGTAGCATGGACCTATGAGAACTGGGCTCCGTAACACAAAGATTAGCGATCAATCGCTAAATAACTGACCAATCAATATCAATGTTACACGCGTGTTAGGTTTATAATACTGACCAGGGACCAATCAGTGCGGTTCTTTCATATTGGCAATTCATCGCAAACATTTGTGTTACGGAGCCCTGGACATTCATCGGTTAGTTAATGAATTCACTGAATTCACAAACATGTGACTGTCATTGTCATCTGAATAACATTCTCTTTATGTTTTTCTTTTGTGATCCCATCATGGTCACTGTCAATTAGGGCATGAGTTAACAGAAGCTTTTTGTGATTAGACATTAATAATGCACAAATTGTATGCGGGGAAGATAAATCACTTAAATCCTGGAAAATCAATGTGCAGTTCTGGTTTGCAAATGGTAATCTTCGTTCCGTGTGTTTTATTTGGGGAAAATGTATTTCAAGATTGAGACTGAAATTACATTGATTGTTTGTAATTGATAATCACATTTTTTGAAGATTTTCTCATAAAAATTCCAGAGAAACATTGCACATTGCTTGTAGGGGACATGTCTCTCTTGTTACTAGGGTCATTACAAGTGTGCAGAAGTGTGCAAATTAATAACAAATTTGTTATCACAAAAATTGTCTGCTTCTCAATTTTGCTGCTCCAAATCTGAAGCATGTTGATTGAAAGGCATATTCTGATACAGGACATCAGCCAACAAATGCCAAAGGAAAATGTTTCCTTTGTTAAAAATCATACGCCTAGGTAGCCGCTATTGTCAAAACACCTGTATATTCTCATTAATATGCACATAATCAGGATACGGCGACTATGACTGCATCAAAGAATGCTCGCTTTTGTCGTCCATTTCTTATAGGTCCATGGTTGTAGGTCTGTGTGGGATGAGACCAAATAGAAGTAGATAAAGTGCGTGAAGAAATTGACCCTTACATTATTTACACCCACTCTCCCCCGTTTTTGTTCTAAATTTCGAGAGATATTCTTTTTGTAACCACATGATTATCCTGTATTGATTTCCTTTGGGGGTAAACTTAAATCCATTTGTTGTGACGATGGTCTAGTTGAATACATGATTAGTCACATAAAGAGAAAGAATTCTTATTTTTCAGTTGCAACAAATAAATTTGGCTAACCTAATGGTTCTCATTATCCTACATGCCGTTGAAATGTTCACCCCATAATGCACAGCACAACTGCCTTGAGAAAAATGTCAAATAATCCATGAGGGTATGAGACCAAGTGGACCACAAGACAATAAGATCAGATTGAAGATAGACCAGTTGGGTTTAACCAAAATCATGTCCAATGATCCACCCCAATGGCAAACTGATTTGAGTAAATAGACAAATTAAAAGAGCATAACACTGAAAATTCTAACAATTGGATGTAAAATATGGCATTTTTTTCAAGTTTTCCTCTGTGACCTTGTGATTCCAAGATCTAATCAGATCATCAGTGGTTCCACTGTGCATACATGATTCAAATTCAGGCCAATTTGCTGTACACTGCAAAAACTCTGTTGTTGATTTAACACCAGCCCGGAATCTATAAGTCCACACCAGAAAGAGAAGTGTTAAACGACACCAGTTACGTTTTGGTTTAACACCAGATAGGTGTTTATACAACACCAATCAGTATTAAAACAGCATCAGTTTGATTCCAAACTGGTGTTGTTTCAATACTTCTCTGGTGTGGACATATATAGATTCCGGGTTGGTGTTAAATCAACACCGGAGTTTTTGCAGTGTAGTTGTGACACCCCCCCCCCCCTTATATGCATACATGAATCAAATTTAAAGTTGACCTGTAAAATTTGTATAAATTAGTAATCATAATACAGAGCAATTTAAAAGAAAATCATGACCATTAACCTTGAGATAACATCAGATTATCATCCATCCTATATATGTAATCCAAGTATGAAGTTTGTCCAAGCAGTTTTAACGCTACCATGAGAACAAATCTGGATGGACGGACAGGTAATCAGTACCTTTGGTAAGCAAACGCACAATGAAAAATAATTCAAAGAATCTCAAAGTCATTGCCGAAATTTATTTGTTCAGAATTCTGGCTAGTAAAGTGAGTCATCTCCAAGATTCAAGAAGTTTATTTGCATTTCCATGACAAATATAAATCAATAAATATGAAGGTGATTTGCATAAAACTGCAATTCATCTGGCATGTTAAAGGTAAACTAGGCTTCAATTGCACTGATATGTTATTCTCATTAATCAGAACCCGAATCAAAATGTCTGTTATGTCATAACGTTTCCTCCTGAGATCACTTCCTTATATATATTTTTTCATCTTGTATTTGAAATCCCAGGGTGCACTGGACTATCCTCGGCGTGATCTCCATCCTTGATCCTATTCCTCAAATCTCCTAGATCATCTTGCAAGTTGTGATTAAGGCCAGCTTGTCTTCTATGATCTTCAATTATCTTGGCTCCTTTTCTTGCTTCCTCCACATATTTGTCCACTTGTTTGGTGACAAGGCTGATGCGTAACCGTGGTAGCACGTCTTCCAGCATCACAGCAACAAGAGGCGCAAATTTGACTTTTGGCATATTGTTCATGTTTAACCTCTCCAGATTCCTAGAAAATGTAATTCAAAAATTTGAAGAGTAACAAAAGGAAAAAAAATACATATAAAAAAATAATCTATGTACATAGTGTCCTTTTCAAAATGTGAATGACTTGATTGAAACAAAAATTATCTCCTAAAGTAAACAAAACAACAGTAACTTTTATGAAGGAAAATCTAACTGACCTCTTAAAATGTGAGATGTCATACTTTCAGTATTTACAAATAGGAACTAGTTTTTATGTCATGTTTGAGAAATCATCCATGTTTAAATATGAAAAAAATGGCAGAAACTGAATTTCAATTGATAGGGTTCATTCCATCTACCCTAGCATCAAGTTGGTTTTGATAAAAAAAAATTAATTAAGGGCTGGTGAAAATCCATCTAAGAATAATTGTTATGAATTGTCAGTTTTTATTTTTATTATGCCACATGTGAGCAGCTGTCTCATGTCATATGTAATATAACTTAAATTCCCACTTTAAAATTCATGACTGGAAAATGTTGTTAGAGAATGAATTGTAAATAAAATAATGAGATCAGTCTGTATATTCAATGAAAAGTTAAAATAATCAATTTTTTGAGAAAGTTTAATTATACAGAATTCGCATCACATGACAGATGGGAAAGATGCTTGAATGTGACATCACAAAATTAAACCTACAAAATCTACACCCGAGTTGAATATTCTTCGATAGATTTTTACCAAATCTTCATTCACACAGTTCTCTTGTTTTTTATACAGTGGTAAATTCCCCCCCAACCAATTAATTTTGATGTGAAAACATAAATACGTAAAAAGAAAAATACCTTAGTTTGTGGAGTGTTGCTATCCCATTCTCTGTAACTTGCTCACAATTGTTAATATTGAGATGGGTAAGGGTATCTCTTAGATGTACAAGGCTAGCAAGGCAGTGGTCATCTACCATAGCACATCCTTCAAGGCTTAGATATTTTACTGCAGATAATTTGACTGTAACACAATCAAAAGGAAATTTTGTTTGCAATGGCATCATTAGCAGTTGTTCAATTGACCTTTGATAAGTGGAATCTACTGAGAATTTGAAAGCGCTTGACTAAGGAAATGTTTTGTTTTCTGTTGAACAAAATTTGACATAATGGTTTGACGTAATTGTAATTTTGCCATTCAATGGTAACATCAATCGATTCCCTTACTTTGATTGTATGTTAAGCATAAATACAACTTTTCTGTCCCACTGGATAATTGTTATAAACAGGTTTACTTTATCACAATTCAGTTTTCATGGAAAGATTATACATTGTACATGATTGAGATTATCTTGAAACTTTAGTGAGAACACAAATGCAAATGCCTTACCAAGATCGGCCATGCTAAACTGGTCAAGGTCGGTGTCCATTGCATCAATGGCTATTACAGACTGACCCTCCAGTTCATCAAGTGGTAGTGACCCTCTCTTGATGTCCTGCTTCGTGTACCAATTTCCATTTGTAAACTGGACTCTGGCTCCCATTTTGATTAGCATATGGCACACACCAACCTCAAGTCCAAACTTTTTTATGGTATCAAATGATTCCCTGGGTGGATAAAGCAAAAACTTAAGAATGTTATAAAAAGCCTGCATTGCCCAAAAGCAAAATGTGACATTCCGATCAAAGTACAATTTTAGATCTATCCACATTTTAATAGCGATTTGTGATTTTAAATATTCATCATTCTTTTATTCATTGACTGTATCTCAATAACCTTGCACTAAAATGTTATCAAAAATGCTTTCAAACATTTCTGCTGCCTTCTATAATGGTCAAAGAAATGTTGACGCAGTTTCATTCTCATTTTACTTGGTTTTACTATTTCTAACTTCTGTTACCAGCACCATCACAAACACTACTACTTATTAAAAGATGAGGAATCTTACATTTTGACCTGTTCAGACCATGCACGCTGTATTCTCTTCTTTGCGAAGTACCAGATTGACATGTTCCTGCATTGATCTCTTCTCGTTCCTGTCATCATGGCTAGCTGAAGAATAGCACACCGAGGTGACCTCCATACTACAGCATGCCGTCTGAAGATACAGACACAGCCATGACCTATTCTGGACTAGGATATAAAAAATTTGTTTCAAAATGAACGTTTGTATTGAACATTGAAAAAATTGTAATAATGTAAGATGACACTCAAAAACAAACAAGTGTATGCATATTGGGGCTCATGATGGCAGACATGGCAGTGGTTATCTCCCATCACTGCACAATCATCCTTTAATATTGACCATTGATTGATGATAGGTTCTCATGTAGCACTTTTGTAGCAAATCGAAATTGAGCAATACTATACGAACCTCTCATTTGAGTGACTGCACTATATATTCTATTCAATATATATGTATCAAAATTATCAATTAAAATTTCCACTAATATAATCTAACAGTACTTGAAATAGCTTAATTCTAATGATGTTGATATTTCTATTGACAAATATATTACCAATATTCATCTGTACAAACAAGATTAATTCATATTTTATTGTAACGTAATCACAAATATAATTAAAGACTTCTTGACTTCTAACATTAAGCTTTTTACAGGTAAATTTGTCATATTCACAAAGTAATGATTAAAACATGGAAAATTATGGTTACTTTTTTATTTTGTTTTGTTGGTTATTCTGCTGGATTACGCCTTGCTTCACTACCAAGCTGTTCACTACACCTCCATAGACTGAAATCATTCTTCCACACTGTATGTAGACCCATACCCCAAACTTAATTCTTAATATTTTCTGTTGCCAGTGACTCAGTCAGTGAAGGCGTCACCGTCAGTCAGTGAGTGATTTTTCATCTAAATTAATCTGGTAATCATATCCTGGTAAATGATCCAACACCCTTTTATATATTTAATTTACCTTGGACGTACATGAAATGGCTATATTTAACAACTCTCAGTTAGATCTAACATAGTCTTACTGAGAGCAATCCAATTGATTCATCCAGACCATTCACAATTATTAATCGAGAACGAATTTCATCTGAAGTCAAATAACACCAAAAACTATATGTGGGGCAACTGACCCGCAACGGGCACAAGTAGCAGAAGTCATCATAGACAGTTAGAAATCTTAGAATACCTACTCGTCTACGATACAATCATTTCTAGTTGTAAAACCAAAATAGTAACCTGCTCACCAAAGTTTCAAGTGTATTCACTTACCATATTCATAATTTGCGTTGACTTTTATGGCGTTACTTTCCTCCTTTTCTCTGAAAACATGCACCATACGAGGTACGGTATCGTTAAATCGTCAAATGACAAATGAAAACACCGCCGCACAGTGGGCCAGAATGAACCCAAAGTGCGCCAAAACCCATTATTCACACATTTGTACGATTAAATTTTGTAGATAGGGGTAATTTCACCCGTAGAATTCAATAAAAGTATTTTCAAATATTGATGACGTCGTTAAAATACTGTTTTCTGATTGGCTGTTAACATTTGAGAAGAAAGTACATGTTTCTAATTCTACAATAAGTTTCAAATTTTCAGAAACTAGTTTTAGAGAAATTTCAGCAATAATTAAGCATAATATTAGCAAACAGCAAACACACAAACAGGCAAACAAACAAGAAAAGTCTGTGCTCGGGGTACAAATAATTCAAATGGTGACTCGAGTATCGCTTAAAGAGGGCGCCCTACCAAGATTCCGGAATTGTAAAATTCAAAGTGAAATTGTAAAAAAAAGTATTTTCATTCCCTGGGTACAATGATTATCCACACCTACATGAATTAAAATGGATTGATACCAGAAGTGGACAGTGAAATCTTAAAAATAATTATTCTAGTGATAAATGATAGAAGCCGGGTCCTCTGCAGGTTAATCAGTACAAGGCCCTACAAGGCCTACCTATTTCACAAAGAACGGCGTATACAAAGTTATTCCGAATCAGAGTCTCTCTCTACTATCTCACCAACTATTATGTCTTTGGTGAGAGGATCTTTTACTATATTTTGAACATCAGGGGGAAGAGGCTGTGATTGTTGTACTCTTAAAAATTTGCTACTAATCACAATGTCACCTGTTACCATTAGTCTGTGGAATACATATAAAGTCAATGAGAGTCATAAACCAAACAATCCTTGAATTTTGAAATGATAATATACACTTCCTTCTTGATCGATACTAACAATTATAGCAAATTTGAAATGAGCCAAGAGCCAATTCATACGTGTATGTGAAGTTACAAACCCTCTTGGGGGGATAAATACTAATAATGATAATGCAACTTAGGCATGTAATAGAGCCCACGTATATCCCATCTCTGTCCACACATACATTTTCATATTTTGTCAGAAAACTGCGTGAGACCTATCACATCCCTAGTCATGTGTGTTATAGTGATATACAGTAGCCCCTACTTGGTTTATGAACAACAAAACAAATATATAATCTTACTCGGGAATCTTATCTTAAGAATTAATCTTCTCAGGATGACAGCATATCAGATATGGGACACGGGATGGAACAGTTTGGCATCAAAATGAAGTTGTGTTACATGTATTATTATATAGTTAGTGGAATTGGAAATGAAAGCTTGCCTTTACGTATGTTTAACGAAAATATTTTAAAGGCAGACACCAGTCACAAGAGCCAGACACTTGAGCCAGACACCCCCCCCCCCCTCTCTCTCTCTCTCTCTCCCAGCACGCGGCGGGGAGTTTCAATGTCACCCGCAACGTTCGGCACGCGCATAATGGGACACTAACTTGGAACGATTTTTGTGATAAATACGGCGAACATGTGGTTGGAAAATTGGTTATATCTCCAGAAAATGCACGTATATGCAGCTAAATTTGGTATCAGTGTAAAGCATGAACTATAAAAAAGACCGTCATGGTATTTACAGCGCAGCAATCGGCAGCAATTTGTAAAAGATATGCTCATGAAAAAAAAAATTGCTAAAACCCTCCATTGTCAAATGGTTTCGTCCAAAATTGCCTCTGAAGGGATTATCATTTTATCTTGAAAATATTTCATCACTTAAAACAATCATTCATCAAAGAGCACCGTGAATAAGAAATAAATTAAGCAATGCGTTTTGTTAAAACAGTGAAATATCTAAAACGTGTCAGTTACACATGCGGTAGCCGTATAGAGTCATTTTCCGGTAATATTGAATAAAAATGGGCAACTCATAATCAATTTAATGGAGAACTATTGTATGGAGGCATTCTACAGGTTCTTATCTTTGCTTAGAACATGAAAAAAACAAAATTTGTTTCATGACCAAAAACCAGTTTTGGCGCACTTTTGCTCTCTCCTGGCCCATGTGCGCCGCCGCCCCCCTACCATATGCAATTCCCCCCCCCCCCCCGTGTTCCTGGGTGGCAAGGGCCCCTCTACAGGGGCGGATCCAGGATTTTCCAAAGGGGAGGGGGCATTTTTTTCGATGAAAATTTGACAAGGAAATAACAATTCCTCACTTTGAAGGGGGCACACTTGGGTAAATTTACATTACAAATTTTGATTATGGCTCTCAAGGGGGGGGGGGGTACGGGTCGGCTGTGCCCCCCCCCCCTGGATCCGCCAGTGCCCGAGTCCACATTGAGCCAAGCCCATGCAAAGAACCGAGCTCAGTGGCCTACGTGTCCACTGAGGAGAATTGGGTGGGGAACATGGCATGCCCCATGTGCGGCTGCAAAAAAAAAAAAGGGGGGGGGGGGGGGGGGGGAGGTCGACAGAATCAGAACTTGCAGAAAGGACCGATAGTAAAAAACAACAACAAAAAGTTGATTTGAATAATAACTTGAGAGAAAATCCAACGAGCATAGCACCGAAAATTTCATCAAAATCGGATGTAAAATAAGAAAGTTATGACATTTTTAAGTTTCGCTTAATTTCACAAAACAGTTATATGCACATCGGTATGTAAATGAGGGGACTGATTACATCACTCACTCACTATATCTTTTGTATTTTATTATATGAAATATGAATTATTCTATATTTTCCTCATTGTCCTGTTTATTCCTCCCTGAACGTGTAGTAGTACCATTGATATAACATCTCATGGTGCAGTTATGTTTGTCCTTAATAATGTCAAATTGGTAACAATTGAAATATTGTACAATTCAAACAACAAAAGAAATAGTGAATGATGGACATCATCGACTCTCTCATGTGCATGTCACTTAGCTGTGCATACAACTGTTTTGTGAAAAATAAGCGAAACTTTGAAATGTCATAACTTTCTTATTTTACATCCGATTTCGATGAAATTTTCAGCATTATATGCTTGTTTGATTTTTCTTTATGGATTCAAATCAACATTTTTCTGGGGTGGACTTGACCTTTAAGAAGGTAACTACTTGGCCGGAGCACTGTTTTGAATTCCTCCCTACACGCCCGGGCCTATGCAACCATATTATGAACTTCTCTGATCTTGATATGTTCACAACTTTATCATGTTTATGTATTATTATTGTATCTAGATGTCTAGGCCTATAGTATAAAAATAAGGGAGTTGAAATTGTATGTAGCCTTCAAATATTCATTAAGTTATTGTTAGTAATAAAAATCACTCTCTGTACTCAGGAAATAGACGAATTGACTCCGATGATTCCATAATTAAAGTAAGGAAAATTAATTAGAATAGAGGCCCTATACGAGGTGAGCATATTGATGAGATAGTATATTTTCTAATTTGCAATTGGTGCCAAAATATTTTATGATATTTTTTTCGACTTGAGATACGTTTTCCAAGTGAGCCTTCACTCGGGCTTTTCATAAAATATCTAGTTTATTGGACCCCATTAAAATACTTATCACCTGGCAAGGAGGCAAGCACAAACCTCATTACTGAAAAAAAAACATCCCAATTTAGTTAGTGAATTAATTTGCCTTTTTGGGGCACTTTTTAAACTTTTCCCCAACTTAAATTCACAAAGCAAAATGCTAAATGATTTCATCAAAATCTTTAAAAAAACAAGTTATTAAATTTTCAACTTTAGCAATATTTTGTAAAAACGGATGTGCACTTCTTCATTAATATTTATTAGGTGGGCTGATGATGTCACATCCCCACCTTTTCCTTTTTCTTTATATTACGTGAATTCATATCCATTTCATTGTTTCGTACAGTTTGAATGATACGTCTTCCTTCTGATGAAATAAGCTGCAGCATATTGAATATCGAATGCATTAAATCAGTTGTCACTTGTCAATCCAACTTTTTTAGATCTTGGGGGACAAAATTTTGGGGGAAAATAATTCATATAATAAAATACAAAAGAAGGGGGAGATAATGACATCGTCATGCATGAGACATGCACAGATCACATTTCACCGAGAAAGCAAATTTTTAAATGTCATAACTTTGTAATTTTTGGTCCGATTTAG
Source organism: Lytechinus pictus (assembly GCF_037042905.1). Taxonomy (NCBI): domain Eukaryota; kingdom Metazoa; phylum Echinodermata; class Echinoidea; order Temnopleuroida; family Toxopneustidae; genus Lytechinus; species Lytechinus pictus. Next base: position 28,057,411 of record NC_087251.1, read on the forward strand.
ATCAAATTGTCAGTGTTATGTTTGTCTAACTTTTCTTTATATGTTCACATCATATTATTGTTAGCCTGAAGTAGGCCAGACCAACCACTTTAATAAAGGACCCGCCTGCCTGCATGGAGCTTTTAAAGGCCCTGTCATTTCCCATTCCCTTCTTCGTAAATAATCCTCTTTTTGGTACTGGGGATGGGTGATGGTGGTGGTGGTAATGGTGTTGGTGCCGTGGTAGGGGGGCACTGGAACTGGTAGCATCCACCCCCCCCCCCCCCGTAGACTAGCGCTAGCATAGCAGCGCAGCGCAGCGAGCACCGGTCACCCGGTTAATTGGGGCTGAGGTTGCGTTTGAGAAGTTCCCGAACTCCGAAGCGCCATTGTTGAATTTGATGTGAACTTACGAGGCGTGTTTTTGTTCATAACTTCATGTTTATGTATTTACTTGATCTCGTTTTCATCTTCATTATGTGTTAAATCGACTTAGTATCTTTGTCTTCCAAGTTTTTCTTTGAAAATGGTGGGATAGTTGGTGACGATGAACAGGAAAACGAGTGCGACCACTGCAGGCTGCAAGAGCAGCAAGCAAACAACTTTATTTCAGAACTGGAGTACGGATCAAAATGTCAGAGAAAATGAAGGATTGCCGTCAAAAACAAGTAAATTTACAATAATTCCGTGTATTATAAATCATTAAATTGAATCGCATTAATGAAAAATTGTTTTATTCCTTCAAATTTTAGAAATTTGTGTTATGGTAATGGTATAGATAAACTGGCCCAAGCCAGCAAGGAAAACACCAACAATGACAGTCACTACTACTACGGTACGGCTCGTTCTCCCCACGCCGCGCCTCCCGGGGGCAGTTCGCTCTAGCGTCAGAGGGTTGGTGGCCGCTGGTCGACGGCTGTCTCATCAGTGACAGTGTTTCTATTTCTATTTCTACCTCTCCGAAATTCGGGGAAATTTTGACTTTTTCCAGGAAAGGCCCTATAATAAGAGAGATGAAGGTTGGCTCTCGAGCTCTCATGGTTTCTCTTGCCAACAACTTGTTGAACAAGGTTAAATATGTGGAACGCCTAAGACTTATGCCTGGCATCGGCAAGTTCCCCCAAAAGTCTGCGCTAGCCAGGAGGCTTCTAACAGTTAGAGAGTACAAATCATTTACTAACGTATGCTTACTCTCCTCGAAGCCAGGAATTCCTTCTCATTCATCTGCGTGTACCGCCAAAAAACCTGAAACTTTCGCCCCCGAGATTTGTACTTTCCTTCTAAAAGATCTAGCCCTAAATCATGTAAATGGGATACAACTTCATTTCCGACATTTCTACGCTATCAATTTCATTTTTAAACAAGAATTCATTAAAAAAATGAAAAAAATATTATGAAAAGACGGGGGAGACTTGCCCGATGTTAACGCCACCATCTTGTGTCCTATTGTTCTTCCCCAACGTTACAGACGCACGCGTCCGTAACTATGTCATTCTTAGACAGCTGGCAGCCGTCTGTTTCGAGGAGTTTATAAACATTTTTTTATTTTTTACATTTCTCCTCATACACAGACGGCTCACTATCGTGCAGCCACCATTAGGGGACTTACAATGCAAATTCCCCCCGTCGGGGCTCTTCAATTTTTGTCTTTAATAAATCAAACTTTTGAAAATTAATGCGACCGAAATGCAAATTAATATTCCCTCTTGGCATTAATTGCCAAAAAATGGGGAAAATCAAGTTAAAAGGAACAAAAACAGTGACTTACCTCTGCTGTCGCGCAACTTCACTGCCCTGTTTTATCCGAACTTAATACACATAAACATATGGCCATTGAGTCCCCTGTACAGATCGCGCTAGAACTTCGGTCTCTGTATTTGGTGAGTGAAGCCAACGGAGTTCAGCTGAACAACCAACATAACAGAGACCAAAGCTTTTGGTCTATGTCATTCTAAGCCAAATGAAGAAATGCAAACCAGGTAGAGTTCTACATGTATGGTAGTGGATCGTATTACCGAACACTTATCATGAATTCAATCATATCAAACACATTTTGTTCATAAAATTCACCAAACTTTGAACATAAATACACAATTACCTACAAAATATAAATATGTAAAAATTTTGCCGAAATCGTTTTTCCTTTTTACGATATTAGCTTCTAATCGGACCCCTCTTTGCACGTGAAATATTTTGGTCACTTGAAAAAGGTATCGTATTACCGAACGTGTGTTTTCTATGGGAAAAGTTGAGAAAACAACAAAAACACTTACCGGTATGAGCTATTTTGACCATATTTTACCTATATAGAATATTAAGACTTTGAAAATGTATTTTTGACAATTTTTCATCAATTTCTATTCAAGTTCTCTTTGGAAGGATGTTGCAAAATTTTGAGCGTATGAATTTATTTTCTGATGCGTATGATGCGTGCGTTCGGTAATACAAGGCCGGTCGGTAATACAATCACTCACTATATATCTAGCCCCCCCCCCCTAAGGTGGCATTATATTTGTGTAAAGTTCATTCATTTTAGTCAGCAGGGCAGTACTCTGCCATTTTTTATGGCTAGTGGTGGTTCATGCTAAAGCATGTCTCTAAATTGGACTGGGACAGACAACTGTTCAACTTCATGGACTTTCTAAGTTTGACCAGTACCAGAAAAAAAGGATAGTTGGATTCCTGTAAAATTCATTTCTTGATTGTTATTACAACTGGAAATGGATAACAATATTTGATTAGCTTGTTGATAACATTGGGTGATTTCAAGTACGGTGTTAAAATCTGGTGTTGGTGTTGTCACAACACCAACACCAGCCACAAGACCGTACTTGAAATCAGGCTGGTGTTGGGATTGACCTCGGAAAATATGACGTATTTCCGGCAGTTCGTCTTGAATGCTGGTGTTGAATGTCGTCTGCTGAACCCCGCACTGCGGCTGGTGTTGACGATCTACGTGCAATTTCCCCATTCACCAACACCAACCCCCAGGGATTGGGAAAATCATGATTTCAAGTTTGGTGTTGGTGTTGGTGTTGGCAATCTCAAGCTCGTGAACAGGAGGCGAACACGATGAAACATCCCCGTAAAATTAGCTTTTACAGTTAAGATGAGTACAAATCATTTGAGCTGTATATATTTTGATGAAGAATAATGTTCACTCTTTCGAATTCTTGAATTAATTAAAACATTGGTATTCTGTACGATGAGAATTTAATGCATTTCTCTCCATTTCATTTTCGTCGTCGAGACTTCTCGCGTGAAGTTGAGATTATTTAGCAGCGCAGCACAGAGGCGTGACGTCATGTGCTATCGATAACGCAATCGGTATCATTCCTCTGAACCCAGCTCGGTGTTGGAGCTCGGTTCAGCTGCCTTTTTACGCTCTCAACACCAACACCGAACACCGAACTTGAAATCACCCATTGACTACAATGTATTCACCATGATGAAGAATAGAGATTCAATCATTCAATGATTACCCTTTGCTTTTTCTAGATCAACAAAATGAGATGGATGAGCAGTTTGATGAGGAAACCCTTCTTGCAGCGTGCGAAGAGTGGGAGATGGAAGAACTGGGCAATTGCTCCACCACTGGACCTCATCCGCCGGAGGCTACACCCCTTGAGGATCTACCTGGGTTTGATGTCTCTGCTGGTCACATTTACATCTACCCTACCAACTACCCCCTCAGGGATTATCAGTTTAATATTGTCAGCCAGGCCCTCCTCAAGAACACTCTGGTGACATTACCCACCGGCTTAGGCAAGACATTCATAGCTGCTGTTGTCATGTATAACTTCTATCGGTCAGTATATTTTTCAATATTTCTTTCTCATCCTCAATTCGTTCATTCTTTTTGTATTTTCATAGATTTTTTTCCCACTGTCATTTTGATATTTTGTTCTTGTAGAATGAACTTTTGTTTTATGACTTATTTATTTTTATAACTTATTTATTTACTTTTTTATGTACTAGCTAGGTCATATGCAGGAACTTTTTCTTGGGGGCAAGAATATGTTACATATTTATATTTAAGGAATACACAAACAAAAGGGTCCCCTCACTTCGATTTTTAGGAGCCTCCACAACTTCCATTCCTCCTGAATATAGTATTGGGGTGCAACATTCTCACAGACATTTTCAATGTAGAGCAAGCCTGATGTGAATAGTTTGCATCCTTCTCACATGGGGGGACTTTGCTGCACTTCATCCAGGTTAAGTGAATTAGAACAAAAATTCAAAGTTTTGACAATTTGATACCCAGGTCATCATGCTGAGACTGTGCCCTGTGATAATGATTCTATCTCACTTTCAACATTCATGCTTTCTCCTCCAATCTCAGGTGGTATCCGAGAGGGAAGATTGTGTTCATGGCTCCAACCAAGCCATTGGTCTTCCAACAGATTGAAGCCTGTTTTAACATCATGGGTATACCTCAAGAAGATATGGCAGAAATGACTGGTAAGTCTGTCTCTACCCATAGTACATTCCCATTTCTCATCATGTTCATTCCTAATGTATCTTCCCTCATTTTTTTCTCATGCTTATCTCTTTCTCTTTCTTTCTTTTCTTTTTTTCTCTCTCTTTCTCTTCCCCATTTCTTTATAAATCAGGGACCCATTGCAGAAAGAGTTGCAATCAAACAGAACACCACAAATCAAACATAATTTGATCTTCATCCGATGAAGAGGTGCACGTTTCAGATTTTCACTTAATAGTTTGACTTACAAGTTTTGAAATGTAAAACTATCACGAAAACAGCCCTAAACACGCCATCTCATCTTTCGACTATTACAGGGAACATGCATCCGCCTGAAAGGAAGAAAAGTTGGCAGCGGCAGAGGGTGTTCTTCTTGACCCCACAGGTCATGACCAATGACCTTAGTAGAAGGGCATGTCCTGCGACAGAAGTGAAGTGTGTAGTCGTAGATGAGGCCCACAAAGCTCTTGGTAATCAAGCTTACTGCCAGGTAATTGGAAAGTTTGCATTGTTCAATCGCAAAGTGACAATGGCCAGTTGGCATCTTTGTTGCATCCAAAGACTGGCAAACCAATCAGGAGTGCTTTATCAAAGGTGCATCTGATTGCAAACCTTTGTTTAGCAGGTTCCAGATTGTCAGATTCTTGGCAATAGAGTACCGAAGTGTGACGTCAGTTGCCACAGTGTCATGGCGGGCTGGATCTAAACAGAGTCGTAGCTGACGATCTTCTGTATACATTTGTATTTGCAAATGAAAATGAATGGCTCGTCTGAAAAATAGGTTGCAAGTGATCAAATTCCGATAGCAGCCATTTTCTCCTATGAAAAATGCATGCTTTCATTCGGCGGGTCCATTTGTTTAGAACCAGGCCGCCATGACAACTGACGTCATCGCTTCAGTACTCTTATTTTGACTGGGAGACCAGTGATATTTATTTCATATTTTTTCATGTACAAGTTCAAAAGCAGATGATGATTTTTGTATGAGACTCGACACCAACAAACAATATTTTACTGGAAATGTGAATTGAGGTTGGTGTTTGGCTTGACTGGGAAGATGTGAACATATGACATATTTCTTGTAGTTCCTATTGAAAGCTGGGATAGGAAGTGGTTTGGTGAATGGAGTATCCCAGATGATATTGACAGATTATATTTTATTTCCCAGTCACCAACACTAGCACCATGAAATTGGGGGAGGGGGGTCATGTTTTCAATTTCCATGTTGCTGTACCATTTCAAATAAGTACAAAATGCAATAAATGGATATGTTTTCTTTTTCCATTCTGTTGTCTCATTTGCTCTCATCTTTAAGGTTATACGTGAATTATCAAAGTATACCAATCAGTTCAGAGTGCTGGCTCTTAGTGCAACACCTGGTGGTGACATTAAGGTAAGTTGAAATAGTATGTTGACAATGTGCAGTGGGCAAAATTTTGGCCTCTAACTCCAATGAATTTCAAAAGTACCAGACCGGGTTTTTGGGGTGTAACTGACCGGGGGTGTGATTCACCCCCCTCCCTTGAGATCTCAGCTGCCAATCGCGCGAACGCTGTGAAAATTGGCATGATAATAGTGTGAGATGTAATTTACAAGGCTGTGTGGTTAATTTTTCCAAAATATTTTAATATGAATTAATTATGCTAATTTATGCATAAATCATACTTATTGCTCTAATTTTTTTTTATAAAAAGCTCATAGACTGCTAATTTCTGGTGTAAATATTCTTTATACCATTGCTAACAAATGAAAACAAATCCTGGTTTGAAAATAAATTTCTTATGTATTTTATCGTTTTATGAATTTCTTATGTATTTATTTGTGTTTTACCTTTTTTTTTTTTTTTTTTCACCAAATTTATAGCAGAACCTTTTCAAAGCATTATTATGCTAAAATCAATGAATTTCAGCTGATGAAAGTAAAAATAATCATATCTTTATGATTGGCAGCAGAGATGTCAAGTGGGGGTTGATTCAACATTCAACCCAAAAAAGCCCGGTTTGGTTAGGGTTAAATGGAGTGCCGAGTACAACCAAAATTCAAACATTTTGATTGATTGCCTATATGTTTATTAAAACTTAGTCATTTTACACTTCTTCTGAACAAATGAATAATGAATCTTTGATAATTCCCTTGTTGTTACAGGCAGTCAACGAGGTCCTAACCAATCTTCTAATATCTCACATTGAGATTCGATCTGAGGATTCTATAGACATCAGGCAGTATGTCCATGAACGGAAGGTGGAGAAAATAGTCGTGCCCATTGGTGATGAACTCAAGCAGGTCAAAGAACAGTATCTAAAGGTAAATGCCATGACCATTTACTCTCATTTCCACTATACATAGGGCTAGGGAAGTGTGGGAAAATAGTTGTGCTGATTGGTGATGAACTCAAGCAGGTCTAAGAACAGTATCTACAGGTAAATGCCTTGATCAATCACTCTCATTTCACATGAAGTAGATAGTGTTAGGAAAGTGTGGGAAAGTAGTTGTTCATAGCCAATAAATTCAGGCAAGTCAAATAACAGTATCTATAGGTAAATGCCTTGATCAATCACTCATTTCCTATAGAGTAGATAGAAAAGTGTGAGAAAGTAGTTCGTTTAGGCAATGAGTTCAGGCAGGTAAACGAACATTATCTACAGGTGAATGAATGCAAACATTCTATCACTCCCCCTAATGATTAGACTGTTATCCAGAGGGATGGTATTCCCTGTACCTCCAAAAAATTCTTCAATCTTATAATATGACAGGTCAATGTAAATTCTCTCCCTCCTCATTCCATCAAGTTATTCAGAAACAAATTTCAGAGGATAGAGCAGCCTTGGATGTGAAATTAATTGGCATGTTTGATTTTTATTGATATGAAATGTAGGCAAGCATGAAATATATATTCAGGGAGACTGGGAGAGTGTGACATTTACAGAACTTATGTAACTGCTGCATGAGCACCACCATTTGAATACTTTCTGTGGCTTGGAGGCTCTCTCCTAGAGGCAAAAATCAGTGTTAATAGTCAGGTGTAAAACAATAACATCAGGAGAGATGTTCTCATTTTCTGTCTGAGTGACGGGGGAAAATTTCAACTCCTAAAAAGTGTCAATTATGCACAATTCCTTTTAACGCTTCAGTGCGCTGTGATGAAAGCATGCTTTATTTATTGGACTCTTTTTTAAATTAAAAGCGTAACTAATGTATGAAATATGCATTAATCATTGTTCAGACGGCAGGTTCAAAACCACCTTGTAAATTATGGTGAAAATGACTTGACCCTACTAGAACTTGTAATCATGTCTTACATCCTTGCTCCACACTTACTCTGCCAATATTTATTTGTATTCAAATTTATCTTTTATTTTGTATTTGTTTTTAAGTGCATAATAAATAACGAATGAATAGATGAATAAATGGATTTCAAAATCCAGAATATCTCCTAAAATGAACTCTTTGTTCTTTTCATAGATCTTGACGGTGTTTGTAAATAGGTTGGTGAGATGTCGTGTCCTTTTCTGTCGTGACCTTGAGAACCTGACCAAGTTCCAGATTCTGAAATCAAGAGAACAGTTCAGGCAGGATCCTCCACCAGAGATAACAGTAAGTCATCCAACTTGCCTTCTAAATGACATATTGATGCCCTTTTAAACTGCATGGAAAAGAACACAACTTTCAACCTAAAGAACACTGCCTACTGGAAACAAAAACGCTCTATTCTTGGCCCTCTGTGTCATTAATCAATATTGTAGTGGCTAATTAGGTCTGTTCCAAATTTGACCATGGATGCCTCTCGTGATATTTTCTGGCTGTGGCGGCTTATTTACCACTTGATCCAAGTCAGTAGAGGAGAGATCTCTTTTAGCTGGCCAACAAAAATGTTGTTAAGTGTAACTTATTTTCCTAAGAAAATCTACTTCAAAGTCACCAGTAATACTAGTGTTGGACTCTTCACTCCATTGATCTGCCCAACAAAATATTTCACAGAATTCTTTCCTGTAAACTTCTCAAGAACCCAGTTGCCTTGTTCAATATATTTTTTTCGAATAGGCAGTTCTTGCTCTAATTCCTCTTAACTCTCACCTGAAGATTCACTTTCCATCTCTCTTTACTCTTGTTTCACTTTCAACCTCATTTTCTTTCATCTGATTCATGTTCATCTTTACTTTCTTCAGATTCACTGTCAACTTCACCTTCCTTGGATTTTTTCCATGAACTGGCTTTTTCTTGGCCACTCTACTAGATGAACTATTTGTCAAAGTCCCTTTTTTTCAACATTCTTTTTGGCTTTCACTTTTTTTTTACCAGAAAGAGACTTGTCTTGTTGATCTTTCAGTCTGTTGTGCAAAGTGTCCCTTTTCAACTTGAATTCTTCACATGCTTTTCTAATTGCCATTCCCTTCTGACATGCTTTCACAGCCTTTTCAAGAGATTCCTCATAATATTAGTTCTTGTTATATCTGGCTCCATCTCTTCTTTTATATGTTCTCTCCATTGTTTAGATCCTAACTTTCCTATCCTTACTATCCTAACTATGCTTGCTACTCTGAAAAAGAAAGCAAAGTAGTTATATAGCTGTCAAACATTTTGGTACTCGTTTGATGTCCGAAGTCACCCCATACGTGAAGACAAATCATGAGGTGAAATTGCAAGGGTTGTCAGGTATCATGACTATACAGGTGGGTTAATGATCCCTTTATGTTCACTATCCAACCAACAGGCTTGAGCTTTTGTTCTTCAATATTCCTCAAGTACCAAAAGTTTGAGGGCCAAAAAATCAAGCGTTTTATGGACCCTACAAAGAAAAGTACAAAAACCATGTAAGGCAATGCAATATACAAGAGCACAATAGTCATTCATAATATTCACACATTCCCCTAAAATAACATACAAAAAGATACTGGCAATAGCAAAAGGAAAAAATGTAAATGAAACAATGCTTTTTCTGTTGTTTCCAAAGTCACCCAGTTTATGGTAAGTTGAAAAGAATAGTTATTGATTTGCATTTAGGGACCCTCTTGAATGCATTTAGTGAAAAACTTTTCTTCGTTTCCTCTGATATTGAATTTAAAAATATTGACTTTTGAAAAAATTAGTTCTTAGATTAGATATGTGAGAATTATCATTGCCCCTGGATGCATAAGTATGGACATTACAATTTAAAACAAAACGATTACAATGCCATAGCATACAAAAAAAAACTCTGACAATTTAAAGTTAGGGGTAAATGAGTTTATTGCCATGACCTAGTCAGGTCGTTCAACAAGTATTGATCGCAATAACACAGGAGTATGGAACGAAATTATACCAACACACAATTAACACAAAGTGGCGTGACTACCCTTTTCCCTTCCTGTGATTCTTTAATAAAAGCGCATACATTTTTTACAAACAAAGTCAGTAAAATGAAAACACTGCAATTTATTTTACCCGAATACTGTCAGCTAACTAAGGAACTAAAACTTAATACATATCTACACTTTAATGACAAAACATCCATTTACTCCTTGTATCTAAAATAAACTGAACAATAATGCCATACGGTACATACGTGTATGAAATATCCCTCAGAAAAAAATAAAGACAACATAATGATAATCAATATCCACATGTTCAAATATTGATATAATTGAAATAAGAAAAATGAGCACAGTATAAACAACTTGGTACATGAATATAATCACCGTGGAGATCTAGATCTACCGACATATCTTCAGCAATTACCTAACCATCAAACCACAAATTGTTATCTCTGTGAGACAGCAAGGATGAACATCTGCCAATTACATTTGACTTTGGAATGGGGATTCCCCCAACTATAGGAATGCTTTCCTCACCATCGACATCAATAAAACAAAAACTGTCACTAATTTCAGTATCTGCAACCGACTTTCTTACCATATTTAATGGTGCAATCACTTCTTGCCTCAACCTGTAAGATACAATCACCCTCCTGTTGCCCCTGTATAATAGCTGGAAAGCATGGGGCTGTAATGTGCTGCCTCTTCGACGCATCGCCCATGGGCTTGGTCATGCTGGTCACGACAATGGAGCAGCGCTGCTTTGATGCAGTAACATACATTTTCTTAAGTATGTGGGACTACACATTCACCTAAGTTAGAACAAACCTGAAATTATCATTGAAAAGTACACCCCGTCCAAGTGACTGGATAAATTCCATTGGTGCCTGGATTCATGCTGCGTCAAATGGCCTAGGTTCAGATCCCAACATGTGCACAAATTTACTATGGTACAACACATCTTCAGCAGTAAAACTTAAAATTGCAATTTCATATTCATAAATGTCATAAGAATCTAATATCTTGTGAATCTTGATACTTGGTTTGGTATGAGCATAAAATGATGAATGGTTTCTCATCCTTATTGTGTGCTTTTGTAGTTAACAAATTCTATTTAGATATTAATATGAAGCACTGCCTCATGTAACACTAAATCCGTTGCTATAGAGTTAGCTTGGTTGTGTAATTGGGTATTTTGTTTACATGAATAATTCTTCATTCTTTTTACCATGAGGCTGCAAGGAGAGGTCCAGTTGAAGGTGACTTTGCCATCTGCATGAGCCTATACCATGGCTTTGAGCTTCTACTCCAGCATGGTCAACGCTCCCTCTACAGCTTCCTTCAAAACATCGTAGACGGCACAAAGGCCAACGCGAGGACGCGCTCCGAGCTCATGCGAAATTCCGACTTCTCCAACCTCGTCGAGATGCTGGAGGCCAAGTACGCTGGCTCCATGATGAACTCCAGTCATAATATCAGTCATAACTCAAGCCATAACTCCAGCGGGCTGTTTACATCCATGTTGTCCCCGTCGCTAAGGGCAACAGGGTCAAAAGTTGAAGAGGAGGAGTATGTCATGAGTCACCCCAAGATGACCAAGCTGAAGGAAGTTGTTTTAGAGCACTTTGAAAAATTCACATCGGGTAAGGAATGATAGTATATTTACTAGTTTAAAGTCATAGATTTAATGCTCATTGTGAGTTAGAGAAATATAAGAAGAAAGAAGAGTAACAATTTATAAAGAATCTGTACTGTAAAATATTTGCTAACTATGGTAAACAAAATTATTCAGACTACTTGTATAGATTTTCAGATTATTTATATGCTCCACTGTCTTTTATTCTTGTAATGCTTTCATTGATCTAGGCAACCAAATGGAGGCAGGTCCGTCAACCAGTAGGGCTTCTAATAAACATAGTACCAGGGTAATGATCTTTGCTCAGTATCGTGACAGCGTTCAAGAGATTACTCAGATGCTCAACCGTCATCAACCCACAGTGCGATGTATGAGCTTCATAGGGCAGGCATCGGCAGGGAAGAATACTAAGGGATTCTCGCAGAAAGAGCAAATCAGGGTACAGTATATGCCATGATGAAACAAAATTTTATAATGATTTTCATGGTGTTCTGTATTTTTATTCACAGATTTCATGTTTGTCAGGAAGTGAACAATTTTTCATGAGTGTTTAGAAATAAATGGGTAAATAAAACCTCAGCAAAATGTTCTGCCTGTTCATGAATTCTACTACAACAGACTATATGTAGACCCCTCATTTATGATGCTTTTCATGAATGACAAAGGTACAAGCCATTGTTATGAGCTGATAAATTTCTGTCATTTGATTGGTCAAATTCTTTCTAGAAAAAGTATTGATAATTATGGTTTTATGAAAAAAGTGCCCACAAATGACTCACAATGACCCCCAAATGACAAATTATTTTCACATTGAGATGACTCGCATTCTTATGATTTTAGCTTCATTATTTCTCTCATTCCTTATATTGTTAAATTTTGATTTGTAGCTTCTTTGATCTGATTTTTTTAATTGTCGTTTGTCATCAACATTTAATGGTAATTTCCTCTCTGCTGTGTCCCCCAGGTGGTCAATGAGTTCAAGAATGGCGGTTACAACACCTTGGTCTCCACATGTGTTGGAGAGGAAGGTTTAGACATTGGTGATGTTGATCTCATTGTTTGTTTTGATGCTCATAAGAGCCCTATAAGACTAGTCCAGAGGATGGGTAGGACAGGGAGGAAACGACAAGGCAGGATCGTCATGCTAGTGACGGAAGGGAAAGAATCTGCAGTAAGTTCACTGAAACTTCACTATTTCATATCGCATATCATTCTTCACTTTGGCAAATGCTTATTTTTTTATAATTTTCCAAGAAAATTTTCAGGTAATGATTTTTATTGCAATTTTTTATTGTGATGCTGATGAAGAAAGAAATTGTTCTCCATTACTTTAATCCATATCCATATTTTATTGTTTAAAATAGACATCAAAGTGAAATACTCAGAAAATTGTTTTGCCCAATTGAGTGTAGGCCCAGCAGCCGCTGTGCAGTGTCAGATCGGCTAGGCTCTATCCCTTTAATCATTGAACGCCAAACTCCCATCTTTTATCGTCTTTTGGTCCGACACGGCCAAGGTTTGAACTCACGACCTCCCGGTTGTGAGACGGACGCTCTACCAAATGAGATTACTCACCGGCTTATGTCATCAAAGACAAAAACAAATCTTGTTTTATATTGTCTTGTGCTATTTTGTGCAAATGAATAGTAAATGGTAAATGGAAATGAGAAAAGTTTTTCTAGTCTCTGTATGTTTAAACAAAGTCCCATTTAAGTGTTTATAAATATATACATGAAATACAAATTAGAGTGTCCATTTCACATACCTTGAAGTACAATTACCTTCGAGAACAAAACATTTCAAATCTCCACTGGCACAAATGTTTCAGGTTCTTAATAATAAGTTGGGAACTAAACTTTGTGGACTGGGGTCTATGGAAAAAGACTGTTGTAGAGCATAATCAATCAACCATTTTCTAACGTGTTAACAACAACTCTTTCATTCTCTCCTGCAGATCTATGACCGTAGCCAGTATAGCAAGAAGGGGATCCACAGGGCCTTGCAGGGTAACAGCAAGTCCCTTCACCTCTTCCCTGCTAGTCCCAGGATGGTCCCAAGAGGGCTCAATCCCACTGCTCATAAGATGAACATCAAGGTAGGGGAGTATCAAAGCAAGCACAAGACAAAGATGGCCGCTCCTTCCAGCGCCACCACCAGTAAGAAGAAATCCAGTATGGGAGGAGACATCTCAAGATTCCTGCAAGGAAGTAAGAAGATTCTATTCCACATTATCTCAATAATGTTTAAATCCTTTGTGAATTGCTTCTTCTTTTTTTAAGAGATGTACATTCAAAATTTCTACCTTTAAAATAAACTGAAGTGATGATGATTTCACTCATTCCATGGAGGAACTGAGGAATTATTGATGTTGTATTGATCTTTGTTTTTCTTTTCTCTTGCAGCCAAACCTGACCCTGCAGAGGATGTATTTCTGACATATGAAGAGCTTGTATTCTGGAACCTTCATTATAAAGTCGATCAAGGGGAGCAGCTTAAAGCACCTGGAGAATCTAAATTCCTCTCCCTCAACAAGCAAGCAGCTAAAGAGGTGAATGTTAATTTGATGTTGTTAATCTGTCATCAATTTTATAGGAAAGAATTTAGAATGTTGTAACAGTATTTGTAGATTAGTGATTGTCCATGATGAGGATATGAACATGTTTCCCACATACAAATTGTTGATTATGAGGATATGGATATATTGCCCAAGTATGATATGTAGATCTTAATATTTTGCAGTCGTTGTTCTAGTTAGCCTCTTACCGCATCCTTGTTTATTGCAATCTCACTTATACAAGGTATAATATGCCGTATTATAGCCGAAATATAACCTAATAATCTAAGCCAACTTCCTAAGCCAACCAAATGTCACATGTTTCTTCCCACAGGTTTCCCTGACAAACGACAAGGAGCTTTCACTGAACTCTTATGCAGAATGGCAAACCAATAAGCAGCCGACCCACAAGGTTTCCCATTCACAACGCTGTGCAGTCTTTGTGGAGATGATGGAATTCTTTGAGATACAGGGTCACACCGAAGACGAGGATATCTATGGGGCTGAAATGGCAATGTACTTGGATGAAGGGGATGTGTTGAGACCAAATGAAAAAGAAAGTAAAGGAAAGGAAGGAATCCTGAAATACTGTTCTCAGGAAAAGAAGAACCAGAAGGAAACAGACATTGTTATCTTAGATGAAGATGAAGGAGATGGTGATCACAAGGAGAGAACTAGGAAAATAAAGAAAAAGGCAAAAGTTCGGAAAAGAGCGAAGAGTACATCCTCAGAAATGGAAAATCTTGGTAGTGATGATGGTCTTCCTGCTGTGGATCTCTTCAGTGAACCCAGTGAAAAACAAGATGGATACTCTGAAAATACAGAGGAGCACAAAGGCAAGGCAAAGAAGGGCAGAAAGTCTGATGATGGGAGCAGTAGTGACGGAAAGGTTGGAAGGACTAAAAGGGGTAAGAGCCCAAGAGGTGGACAAGAAAGCAGACTGAAAAGAAAGACGATTCCATTACCATGCGATTCAGATGAGAATGATTTTGATACTGACAGGAAAAGTGTGACCCCTCCAAGACCTGTTGTTGCAAATACTGAGGGTGAAGTTAAACAACAGAAATCAGTCAACACCAAGGAGGATATGACTGATTCAGATCAGGGTGCTCTCAATGATGAACCTATGGACACTGCCAGTGATGATAACCAGGTTGAACCTTGTGCAGCTTCCCCAAGCAGTCCGTCCAAGAATCAACAAGAGCATGCCAAAGGCGACGCTTCTTTGAATACTTCTGATATCTTTCTCTCTTGCTCCCAAGTCTTCAGGGCACCTGAGGTTCCTTCAGGTGCCTCCAAAAGAGACAAACGTACATCTGAAAGGTCAAATGGTGAGGGAGAAGCTGACGTGATGCCACCCCCTCCACCTTCACTCTCTGGTCTTGATCTTCTAGACGATATTGATCTGTCATTCAATGCCTCACAACTTGCCAAAGAGGACATCTGGACAAAGAGTTCACCAAAAAGAGAGTCTCATCGACCTGAGATAGGTATTGCTCTGGATGAGCCAGTGATTGTTCCACCTTTACCTCTAAACGGAAAAGAAACCATGAAATTTGAAAAGCATGGAGAAGAGCTAAACATGAGGACTAACCTTGTTACAAGTGAAACATTTTCCAAAACAGTGCAAAATGATAATGGTCTTGATATTAGCAGTACAGCGTCATGTCACATAAATCATGACATGGATGATGAGTTTGGAAAAGTTTTGGATTCTGACGCTGATGAAGTTGATGAAGCTGTCTCCAACTTTGAAAATGGTAAAATCAATCAGGAAGAAGCTGATGAACCTTTTCTCATATCTCCAGTCCTAACTAAGCACTCACTCAAGAAGTGTGTTCAGGTGCAACAGAGTGTTGATGATATTGATCATGAAGAGGAGACAAAAAATATCACAGATGAGCTTGTGGATGCATGGGACAATTTTGAGGGGGATATCTTTGACGATGACGATGATGATGTGGTCTTTGACAGGGAGCCTGTTTCTAATCATTTAACCAAATCCCCAATCCTTTCAACAAATGTTAAGAAAGTTGTGGGTAGGAAAGGGGATGTCAAGAATGACACCGCGGCCAGTCATGCATATGAAGCACATTCTGAAGACACAGATCAGAGAAATGGATTCAAAGTTTCTACAGCATCTCACAGTATTAAACCATGGACTGACGTAAATCATGGAATGACAGAGAGGCCTGGGATTGAAATAAATCATAAAGAAGAGATCGGCAGTGCTGTGCTTTGCAGTTCCAGCAATCAACTTCAGAAAATCCAACCACAGCTGGAACATGAAATTACAGACGAAAATGAGATCAAACATACGCAACAACCTAAGTTTGATCTTGATTTTGATTTTGGTGACTTTTTTGAGATGGATGATGAGGCCTTTGATGAGATTGGCATTGTTCCTCCTTCACCTCAGGTCAGCCAGAAAAGATCAGGCTTCATGGCAATGTCCCAGGCATCCCAATCAATGATAAGACCAGAGAGAGATGCAAGAACAAGTCACACAGATAAAGATGGATCCAAGGTGGATATCATTGGAGAGCAAGAAGCCAAGCTTAAAAATAATCCAACCACTCAAAATCAAGTTATTCCAACAACAAACTGTGGTCTTTCTGCTTTAGAATCATCAAAACCGTCTAAGATAGAAGTCAAGACATCTTCCCTGAGTAGATTTAAGCGTAACCTGATGCATCCTGTCAACACCAACGATTCCAAAGTGGTAGCGTCATTGGCACAACCAGAGAAAATAGAGACTGCTGATTTGGTTGGAAACGTCTACAAAGATACAGTATCAAGAGTTTCACATCCTCCTGCTGCCTCAACTCCAGTGATGTCAGATGTTGAAAGGGATGGTAGGCATCAGGGTAGTACAGTGTCACCTATTGGACAGTCTGGTCGTAGAGACATTTTTTCACCTGTAGAAACTCCTAGCTCACATCTGCAGAAAGCCAAACCCTTAGGTAGCCTTCGCAGCCGGCTCAGAATTAAGAGAAAGGATGGCTCGGGACCGAAGCAGAGTGAAGGATTGTCTATCCAAGATCAGTCTTCCAGACCTACAGCTCTTCCTGGCAAGAGAAAGAGTTCACCTCTTGTTGACGAAGGACATTTTGAAGATCCTGTGTTATCAAACCCTCTGAAGAAACCAAAGACGTCTCTGAAGGAAGAAACCAGTCTGTCACCTCATAGAATAGAAGGGCATGTCATCAAACCATCACTGGGACTCAAGAGTGGGAAGATTAATGACAAAGATGACATTAACTTTCTTCTTGAAGGCATTGATTGGGAAGATTCATTCCTATCTGACAACAAACCTACAATACCTGATAGAGTGAATGATGGATTTGATAATAAAAGAGATTCTACAGACTCTACAACATCAAAGAAAGGTAAGATTAACATCATCCTTTGATAACCCAACTTAACTTTCAGACTGTAAATTAAATTTACTAAAGAAATTATTAATAAAGGTGCCTTTTGTATGATATTTAAAAATAAATAGAGAATCATTGTAATATATCGGAAAAGTATATTATAACTGTATGTTTAAAAGCACACATCATTTTTAAAATGATTAATGAAGTAAATGCTTAAAGTTTCAAAAATATCATATTTGACAGTAGTAGAGGCATAATGTTAGAGCATGCACAGTCTTGAATCCAACATATTATTTCTCATTTTCATTTTTAAATGCATACATGCCTATTCAGATGGTGAAAATGCTGATCACCCTCATCATGAAGAAAACTCTCACAGCTCTAGCATTTTTGGAAGTCATGTGATGTACTTCATATCTGAAAGTGAAAGGGGCATTAATTTTTAATGCATGCAATTTAGTTTTCACACACTGCTTTTTTTTTTGCTCATTATTACAGGCACACATATTTCTTCTGATGATGACGCCAATCTCTCCCACCATCTCAAAGACGATGATGAAGATAGTGATGACAGTCAAGATGTCATCGGTAGAGTCACCAAGAAGAAAAGAGCTGTGGTGCTGACGTCCCCAGACACTCCGATGGCTTTCAATGCGTCACTTAGGTCGCGTCTAGCTGCAAAAGCATCAATTGTCAAAGAGGTAAACTGTCTTTATGAGAATATGAATGCTGAACCCACTCAGTCCTCAGGCTATTAAGTAACTTATTTCCGTGCCTTGAACCTGTCTCACACTAATGCAAAATACTGTAACCCAATTTTGCAAGTTGAAATACATGTACCCCTAAACTCATTGAGGGTATGATGATCATACTGAGAGACAATCAAATGGCATCATAAAGCCTTCTTGGTGATCTGTGAAGGTTTGCATTATGATATACAGATAACATAGAAGAGGATTACACCATGCGGTGAGTCCTGAAAAGGACTATTAAGATGGTGGAATGAAGAGAATTTGACGAAAAATGAAAATGAAAG
This sequence comes from Lytechinus pictus, assembly GCF_037042905.1. Classification (NCBI taxonomy): domain Eukaryota; kingdom Metazoa; phylum Echinodermata; class Echinoidea; order Temnopleuroida; family Toxopneustidae; genus Lytechinus; species Lytechinus pictus. The sequence goes on from NC_087251.1 coordinate 28,075,767, forward strand.
AAATTTGGTTGGATTTGAGGGAAAGAAATAGATGACAGAGTAGAATTTTCTTTCATGTGATATAATGAAACCCTTTAAATGATCAACATATTTGTAAGTCTGACTCATTTCTCTCTCCATTCTTCACTTTATCAAAGTGCTGAAGCCTTGATAACTTGAGAGCATAAACATAATATGAAATGGAAAGAGACAAATATCAGGTTATTTCCATTTTATAAGGGGATCGGTCATCGGACACATATTTTATGGACTTGAGAATTGAATTTCTTGTCTGTTGTTTCAGAAGAGTGTCCATGTGCTGTCTGATGAGTCATCTGATGATTCCTCCTTCATCATTCAACCTAAGAAAAGGAAAGCAAAGAAGATACTGGATATGAGTAGTACCATTATTATCCCTGAAGGAGACGATGATGACTTTGAAGGTATACTTTGAAGATATTGTAATTGCATCGAGGGATCATTTAATGAAAGGGCTGGTTAGATTTTGTTACCATAGTAACTGTCAGACATGCTTCAAAATCAAGGAAAATTGTCAGATCTCTCAACTTTTCACATGACAAGTGTTGACGAAATACTCTGTAGGACATAAATTTGTTTGTCTTCTTCAAGCTGGAGGATTCTGGTGCTATAACAACTCACAACTTATTTTCTCATCTGTTTTTTGCTAAACGACATATTACTATTTCTGTTTTTATTGATGTTTACTCAAATTTCAGTATATATATTATTTTTATGAATGTTACTATACACCAATGGAACTCTTATTTTTAAACTCCTCAAAAAAAGTTTGGAAATCTGACTTTGATCGATCCCTCCTCGGTTTTATTGTCTCGCCTGCATAGCAGAGCGAGACTATAGGCGCCGCTTTTCCGACGGCGACGGCGGCGGTGACGGCGGCGGCGTCAACATCAAATCTTAACCTAAGGTTAAGTTTTTGAAATGACATCATAACTTAGAAAGTATATGGACCTAGTTCATGAAACTTGGACATAAGGTTAATCAAGTATTACTGAACATCTTGCCTGAGGTTCAGGTCACATGACCAAGGTCAAAGGTCACTTAGGGTCAATGAACTTAGACCATGTTGGGAAAATTATTTTCAAAATCTTAACCGAAGGTTAAGTTTTTGAAATGACATCATAACTTAGAAAGTATATAGACCTAGTTCATGAAACTTGGGCATAAGGTTAATCAAGTATTAGTGAACATCCTGCTTGAGTTTCATGTCACGTGACCAAGGTCAAAGGTCATTTAGGGTCAATGAACTTTGGTCAAGTTGGGGGTATTTGTTGAATTACTATCATAACTTTGAAAAGTTATGGATCTAGTCCATGAAACTTTGGACATAAGGTTAATCAAGTATTAGTGAACATCCTGTCTGAGTTTCAGGTCACATGACCATGGTCAAAGGTCATTTAGGGTCAATGAACTTTGGCCGTGTTGGGGGTATTTGTTAAATTACCATCCTAACTCTGAAAGTTTATGGATCTAGTTCATAAAACTTGGACATAAGAGTAATCAAGTATCACTGAACATCCTGTACGAGTTTCAGGTCACATGACCATGGTCAATGGTGATTTAAGGTCAATGAACTTTGGCCGTGTTGGGGGTATTTGTTAAATTACCATCCTAACTCTGAAAGTTTATGGATCTAGTTCATAAAACTTGGGATATAAGAGTAATCAAGCATCACTGAACATCCCCTGTGAGTTTCAGGTCACAAAACCAAGTCAAAGGTCAGTTAAGGTCAATAAACTTAGGCCATGTTGGGGTAATTGTTGAAGTGCCATCATAACTTTGAAAGTTTATGGATAGAGTGAATGAAATGTGGACATGGGTGTAGTTGACAGTCTTAAGTCTCCGTTCAAATGTCATTTATGGTCAATGAATGTGGTATTATGTCATTATATGAATGATGTTTTTGTGAATGATTATTTTATAGTAGTTTTCAAAGTTAGCACTGCTGCTATATTAAATTGCGTAATGCAGGCGAGACTGCCAGAGGCGTTCCACTTGTTGAATATTAATATGTAATTAATATCAATGAATAGAGCATTTAATTCTCTTTAAAATGATACCCTACATGATATGATTATGGTTCACATGGAGGTGCAGTGCCTTTCAATGTGGGGCAAGGTCAAAATTCAAAAGTTGCAAAATGACACAATATTGAAAGTCATTCTTTTTTCCGTGGTGATGAGTGAGATTCTCAGCGGTTTCTTTTGACTTTGATCGATAATTCATAATCAGTTTTAGTAAATATTAATGTGTAATTAGTATCAATGAATAGATCTTTTAATTTTCTTTAAAATGATACCCTACATGATATGATTATGGTTCACATGGAGGTGCAGTGCCTTTCAATGTGGGGCAAGGTCAAAATTCAAAAGTTGCAAAATGACACAATATTGAAAGTCACTGTTCTTTTTTCAGTGGTGATGAGTGAGTTTCTCTGAGGTTTCTTTTGTTTTCATGCACCTTAAAATCAACATTAACATGGAATCAAACACACCTCTGCACAAGCAAACACATAACAAACAAACATGTATGGGTATTTCAAACCACCACTCAAAGTCTCAAACCATGTTATCTCACAGAACCTTCACTACTGAACAGAAGCAGGGGCTTGATTTGAATGGATTTTCATCTCTATTGACACAGACAAAAGAATCACGTTCTGTATTGACCCTTCATGACTATTTCTGCTCGATTTGCAGCTTTTCAATTCAGACCTCATCCAACACTTTTGAATCCTGCTCTTTTCGTGATGGTATGATCGTAACAAGCATGATATCATTTTAAAGAGAATTATTGTCTCGCCTGCATAGCAGAGCGAGACTATAGGCGCCGCTTTTCCGACGGCGGCGGCGGCAGCGGCGGCGTCAACATCAAATCTTAACCTAAGGTTAAGTTTTTGAAATGACATCATAACTTAGAAAGTATATGGACCTAGTTCATGAAACTTGGACATAAGGTTAATCAAGTATTACTAAACATCCTGCCTGAGTTTCAGGTCACATGACCAAGGTCAAAGGTCATTTAGGGTCAATGAACTTAGACCATGTTGGGAAAATTATTTTCAAAATCTTAACCGAAGGTTAAGTTTTTGAAATGACATCATAACTTAAAAAGTATATGGACCTAGTTCATGAAACTTGGGCATAAGGTTAATCAAGTATTAGTGAACATCCTGCTCGAGTTTCAGGTCACGTGACCAAGGTCAAAGGTCATTTATGGTCAATGAACTTTGGTTAAGTTGGGGGCATTTGTTGAATTACTATCATAACTTTGAAAATTTATGGATCTAGTCCATGAAACTTGGACATAAGGTTAATCAAGTATTAGTGAACATCCTGCCTGAGTTTCAGGTCACATGACTAAGGTCAAAGGTCATTTAGGGTCAATGAACTTTGGCCAAGTTGGGGGTATTTGTTGAATTACCATCATAACTTTGAAAATTTATGGATTTAGTTCATGAAACTTGGACATTAGGTTAATCAAGTACCACTGAATATCCTGTGTGAGTTTCAGGTCACATGACCATGGTCAATGGTCATTTAAGGTCAATGAACTTTGGCCGTGTTGGGCGTATATGTTAAATTACCATCCTAACTCTGAAAGTTTATGGATCTAGTTCATAAAACTTGGACATAAGAGTAATCAAGTATCACTGAACATCCTGTACGAGTTTCAGGTCACATGACCATGGTCAAAGGTCATTAAAGGTAAATGAACTTTGGCCGTGTTGGGGGTATTTGTTGAATTACCATCCTAACTCTGAAAGTTTATGGATCTAGTTCATAAAACTTGGGATATAAGAGTAATCAAGCTTCACTGAACATCCCCTGTGAGTTTCAGGTCACAAAACCAAGTCAAAGGTCAGTTAAGGTCAATAAACTTAGGCCATGTTGGGGTAATTGTTGAAGTGCCATCATAACTTTGAAAGTTTATGGATAGAGAATGAATGAAATGTGGACATGGGTGTAGTTGACAAGTCTTAAGTCACCGTTCAAATGTCATCTATGGTCAATGAACGTGGTATTATATCATTATATGAATGGTGTTTTTGTGAATGATTATTTTATAGTAGTTTTCAAAGTTAGCACTGCTGCTATGTTAAATTGCGTAATGCAGGCGAGACTGCCAGAGGCGTTCCACTTGTATAATCTTATAAATGATATCAAATATGCATTGTGTAATATTGGGAGTTGGGAAAAATTAATGGCCAAACTCAGATTTCCAAACTGTTTTTGCTCGTTTTGCAGCTTTTCAATTCAGACCTCATCCAACACTTTTGAATCCTGCTCTTTTCGTGATGGCATGATCATAACAAGCATGGTATCATTTTAAAGAGAATCAAATGATCTTTTCAATGATGTAAAATATGCGTTGTGTAAAATTGGGAGTTGGGAGAAATTAATGGCCAAACTCAGATTTCCAAACTTTTTTTGAGGGGTTTATATTGGAGATGCTAATGAATTCAATTTAATCAAATTCAATTAAAGATTGTTAATTTCAAACTGATCATAATTTCAAACATGAAGAAATAAGTTGAAATGCATATTAAGTCTATAAATATACCGGTAAGTATTATTCATGATTTCTCCAGTTAGAGATATTCATGTCTAATCTCTGTAAATTTCATTTTAGATCCCATGAAGCAGGGCAAGTTGGTAAAGAATATTGAAAGAGAACAGAGGAGAGATGATATTCTACTCAAGCACAGACTCGAAAAGAAAGAAAAGAGAAATAAGCACAAGAAGGTAGATATTAACAACTGTTTTTTCTGTGTAAATTAATTAAAATATAATATCTCTGTCAAAAGTATGAAAGTCTAAACAAGAAACATTTACAGTGTATGTATATCTGTACTACATGTATATACAGAATAATTGTTGAAAAATTGAAAAGGTGGACAGTACAACGTTATAACAGCAAAATTTGATTTATTTGTGGTGATAGGCATAGGGATCATATATTGACATGTCATCATTATTTGCATAATAGATCAGTAGAAATAAAAGAAGCTTGAATAAGTGCAACAATAAATCAAATACATTACACAGTGGCATGCAATCAAAAGTAGTGTATACAAAAAATATCAGTTATAAAATATACAAGACACGAAACAAAGTAGCAATTTGAAAATATCGTTATTTTGAAAACATTGAAACATAAATATAGGAACAATCTGAGATTTCATGAAAAGAATTTCCTGCAATCTATTAAATGGTTTTGTTTAATAGTGAAAGAATATGAGACAGAATTACACCAATTACCTAATTTTCTTAATTGTGTAAAATTTGATATCCAACACAATTATAATATGAGTGACACAAGATGTTCAATGTTAAGAGAGTGAATATAGCACAGTTTTGGCATTGTGAATCTGATTATTACCTATTTGCAGTCATTGAATCACCGTCGTAAAGCGGCACATTTCCTTGACGAGGAAGCAGAGGTTTCGGAGGATGAAGAATGGTCATCAGATGAGGAAGGCTCAGACCTTGATAACTCTTTAGAAGGCTTCATCAACAATGCATCTCAATCAAGTCAAACAACATGCCCACGAGGTAAGGCATCTGACTTTACATTAGGAAACTTTTCTTTGTCTTGAGATAAACTGTAGCTGAATACTTGGTCAGTCTCTAACTCCATTTTAAAGTTAGATGTCTCATTGAGATAAAATGCCAAGAACAGCAAATATTTTGAAGATTTTCATAAAGAAATATCTGAGATTTTTCCTAAAGAAATTGGAGGAATAGGAGTCAGTCTAGTAGTAGAAGTACTAATCAAGGTTTTTAAATCAGGGGTGTGTTTCACAAAGATTTAAGTATGACTTGCAACGCATGATCTTATTGATAGATACGCAGTAGTGCGCGTCCTCATGACACGATCTGACCAATGCAGTCAATCCTTTCATACCGTACGCAACTCGGTATTTAAGTGCGACTGTAAGTCATACTTAAATCGTTGTGAAACACCCCCCTGGAGATTTACTTCTTCCACACACAGAAATTGACCTTACCCCCATCCCTCCACTTCACCCTGTTGAGAGCATCTTCCTCCTTCAGTCCTTCCTTTCTGATTCTATCTGCGTGAAATGAAAAGCTGTTCTCAAAACACGATCAATGTCCCTCCTCAACCAATGTCTTTTCTTTGTCACAAATGCCAGGTTTCCACTGTTGCTTTATAGCAAGTTTAGAAATATTAATTCAAATATTATGTTAAAATCTATGAAACATAGTAAATGAAGAAGCTTTAATAGGAGGAAAATATAATTTGTTTACAAACTTTTGGCATTACTCCTATTTGTTTAAGATCGGTATGCTCAATCTGTAATGAAAATCATAAGTCAGAAAAAATTAGAACCAGTGGGATTCGAACCTACCATCTACTGCTTTCCGGGCAGCGACTTAACCACCAGGCTATTCTGGTTCACGGCTAAGCCACGATGAACTGAAATTCAAATACCCTCGATCCTCCTGCAGTAGATGGCAGGTTCGAATCCCACTGGTTCCAATCTTTTCTGACTTATGATTTTCATTACAGATCGAGCATACCTATCTTAAACAAATAGGAGTAATGCTGAAAATTTTTTAACAAATCTATAAAACATGTTTAGACACTTAAATAGCAACATATAAGTCGTATTATCTTTTTTAATCAACAGTGATTAACATGAATTCGGATTGCATGGTCCTTTTAACTTCAGTTACTGTCAGATGATATGGTTTTCTGTTCCTACTTAATAGGGAAGCAAGTAATACTTGTTTACATTGTTGAAACTGATAATGGTTTTGGCCAACCACTACACTATTTTCATGAAAATCATAGTAATATGACCTGTATCTGTTGCAGATATAGTATGAAACAATCTTCCTATTCAGTATCAAAGTGTAGCAATGTTATTGACATGAGTAGCATTCTGAATAACTTCTTTTATGCTTTGTTTTGCAGATATGCATGCTATTTATATGAAATCAGTCAAAAGCCCTCCAGTACCCGGTCCAGGTGGCCGCTTCAAGATGGTCCAGCATCATTCCCCAGACCTTGATGTCTTCTCACAGGTCCCACAGCAAGATGCCACTTACATGGAGGACAGCTTTGTCGTCCAAGGAGATGATGAGGAGGATCATGGTTTGAGAGAAGACATCAGTTTGCTTGCTATGGACAACACCATCAATATGGATAATATCATTGATGGAGGATCCAGGAGGGCTGGAGGAAGGAGGTTGAGGAATAAGGGTGGGGAGAGCAGAGCAGCGAGGATATTGAGGGCAGGGAGGGCTGCTGTGTTGAAATCGGACTCTTCGCTGTCTGACGTGGAAGAGGCGGTGGAGGATGATGATTTGATGGACTGGGAGATTGAGTTAGATTTTGAAGCTAGGAAAAAGAACCAGAAAAGGAACCATGCTATTCATCAAGCTTCAGGAAGGGGAAGACTGCTTGGGAATCATAGGGGATTAGGAAAGGGGATGGAGTCCTCGAAACCTTCTGGTGGGGAGTGGATTAGTAAGCCTAAAACACAATCACAACCATTTCAGGTTAATCCTAAGAATGTGCATGATAAAGAGGATGGGCTGACGAATGTACAAGGTGCAAGTGAAAAGGAAAAGTCACCTCTCAAGACCAACTATGCCTTGATGAATTCAGGTCGGACCAAAGATAGCTTGATTGGTTCTGACAAAGGATCATCAAAACCATGTACATTTGTTGCTCCTCAGTCTGCTGCTGCCTGTAGCAGCGGTAGTTCTTTGATGGACTCCCCCAAAACACTGGCTCAGAAAGAGAAGGAGGAGAGGTTGAGACGACAGAAGCAAAAACAGGCGGAATTCCAGCAGAAGATGCAGCAAAAGCAAGCGCAGACTTCATCTCAGGCAGCGATCAGTCCTGTCAAAAGAACATTATCTTTGTCATCAGGGAGTCGTAAGAAGGAGGAGGCCTCGACTGAAAAGACCTCAGTTAATCGGACACTGTCTTTTGCAACTCCCGGTTCTAACCCCAGAGCTGCTTTTCCAAACTCTGAGGGATTCAAAGTTCCTTGGTCATCAGAGGGCAGTTTGAACACTAAGACTGACTCTGGAAATAGTGACACTTCAAGTAAGAATGCAAGCCCTGTTCTCCCCAACCAAAATATTAGTTTGCTACCAGTCAGGTCTACAACTGCAGTCTCACCATCGAATAAAATCAACAACTTAACACTGATGGACAATTCTGTGGCCAATGCTACAATGTCTTCAACCATTGTGAACAGTTCTACACTCAGCAGCCCTCGGGTAAGTATACATGTTCTTTTCTTCCATTTTTGATAAAATGCTTATTTCCTTGTGGAATTGTCAGTATGTAGAAATGTTCATTAATAGAAATCTTCCCATGTGTAATGATGTAAAGAGGATATTGATAAAGTTGTGAACTTATAAAAATCAGGTGTCCTCAAACAGCTTTCAGATGAAGAAGAAGGAAGAGAAGGATATAGAGTGGAAGGAGATACCTTCTTTACTGATTAAAATTGTTAAGACCTCCCCCTCCCAAATAAAATGATGTTAATTATACTGTAACCATTCTTACAGTGAATCAAAGTTAATATATATTTAAATTGCAACTGATTTGATTTCTCACCTATCTCAGTCAGCCACTGGTCAAGCACCTTTGGTCATCCTAGTGGACAGCAAAGAACTCTCCAGTTCTCCTCACATAGTATCAACATTGACCATTACCTATGGACTCAATCCTATAGTTAGTCAGCTGCAGGGGTGTGATTATGTAACCAGTACCCGTATGGGGGTGGAGAAACGTACCCTTAGTGGTAAATAAAGAGAATCCTGTTTATTGTTTACCCTTTGTATCACATATCTCTAAAATATTCTTTTATACACTCACTTTTATGAATTTAATAGGTTTTATATTTTTTTCTGATGTGTTGGTGTTTGATAGCATGAATAATATCCAATATAGTGATAAACCATGAACCAGAAAATTGAATCATCTTTTATTTTCATTCAAGCAACTAAGTTGTTTGAGCATGCCTTTTTTATGTTTTCCTTCTTTCACCAGGCAAAGTCATTTTCGATTTTTTTTTTCCTTCTACCTAAGAAATAAATTATATTTATCCACACCATTTCAATTTTTTATTTGCTTCATGGAACTAAAATATGTGCTCCATTATTATCCTTGATGTTAATTTAAAGGAAAGTTCAGAAAATTTAAATTTGAATGATATCCTTTTTTTATTCATTTTTTTAAAGGTTTTTAGTACATATTTCATAGTTACATCAGTTTTGATTGTTTATTAGACACGTACATTCAATAAAATATAAAAATACTTTGGTTATGGTAACTTTGCAATAATAAGTAATTTAATGGAAATCATGATTTTATGAGGTTTGTAACTTTTCTGTTTAATTGTTCGACTGCAAAACCATTCAACTTGATAATTTTGTCTGTACTTTATTCTTAATTTCAGAATTTGCGAATGGGGCCAACAGACAGAAGCTGTTGGATAGAGTACGTCATATGTGTGAGCTGTTTGATAGACCTTGTCTGATCATTGAGAAAGATAGAGACAAGAACAGAGATAAAAGACAACCACCAAAGACACTGTAAGACAAAGCATATATTTTCATGTAGTGTACTTAAATTTGGAGGTGCCATGATAGAGTTTCTTAGGCACCAGGGCCCCCGTCTTACAAAGAGTTACGATTGATCCAATCAATCGTAACTCTATGGAAATCCATAATTTTTTCTACAAGAAATTTGCAAATTGTCCTTTGTAAGCAAAGGAGAACATACCAAATTGTCAAGAAATCAATGAATTTATGAATATACATTCATATCTAGAATTTTTTTGGAACAAACATGCATTTTATATGTTGACTTAGCTGGCCTTCCATAGTTGCGATTGTTCGGATCAATCACAACTCTTTGTGAGACGGGCTCCAGGATAGTGCTTTGTGAAAGTACTTGTCATACAGTATGTTTTATCCAAAAGAGTCTTTTTTTATATGGCCGTTACCACAGTACCAATCAGACACTTTTTGCCTCTCAGCCAATCGAAACCAAGGAAAGTTTGTCTGATCTGATAACTTGTTAGATGACAAATGCTTATGAATCATTTCTTGATGTTTAGACACATGAAACTTTAAAAGGGTTGATCAGAACCCAGCAATGGCAATTGTAGATGTATAAATGAGTAAGGTATTTCTTCTACTGTGTTCTTTTATGTCTGTGGGATGCTGGTGTTTGAAGGTCAGTCCCACATGTGAAATAATCACATCTGATTGATACAAATATTAAAAAAATGAAATCATTACAATGTCATGAGTTTACCCTTAAACTATTAACAAAATTGTTGAGACTTGGAGCATGTAATAGAGGCGATTTGTCTCAACATATCTGAACACTAAGAAAACAATGCTGTGCTTTATCACTCTCTATTCAAACTTTGTGTCAATTGAGCTTTGTTAGGGATATTTCAGTATTTGGAAGTCATTGACACTGACACGAAAACTCCTTTCTGGAATAGATTGAGCAAACCACCTCTGAGCTTTTGTATCTGTATACTAATTTCTCTTTGTCATCTTATGTTGATACAGAATCAGAACAAAGTATTTGGATTCTACTTTGGCTTCCCTGACTAAGACTCATGTCAAAGTACTTTTCTCCGATTCAACAGGTGAGTAGATTGTTGGATTAAGCCATTGAGGACAATTTGCAATCTTATTTGTTTACTTTTTATATATGAAGCATGTACATTCTTTTTTTTTCATTTCTCCATTTTTCCATTTTCAATTTATGGCATTAGAAATATAGATTGACAGAGAACGTCTTTACAGATTGAAAATTTGCATTTATAAACAATACGTTTGAGGATCCCTTCTTGTTGCCAAGTTCGAAATCAATTTGATTATTTTCGTATAAATTATTTTTTACCATGGAATGGAATGCTCTGGTCTTTTTTCTGATGTATTCATGATTTTAAAGGTTCAACATCAAAGTTTATAGGGCCAATTACAAAGTGCAGTCAATTTTCTGATTTTAGTTGAGCAAGTTCCTTTCTGACATTTACCTTAGACTCTGTCTGACACTTAATATTTGTGGTTGAATGTGAAAAAATATATATTTTACAATTATTATCATTGTCATTATTGATATTATAACTATTATTCATAGAAGTAGCTGCAATAGTAGTAGAAGTAGTAGTAGTAGTAGTAGTAGTAGTAGCAGCAGCAGCAGCAGTAGTAGTAGAAGAAGCAGCAGTCTAATCATCAACATCATTATTATTTCACAATTATTTTTATAACCATCTGCAGAGGAAACTGCTCAAATCTTAGCTGACTTGACCAAGATTGAAAGCAGAAAAGGAGCTGCTATTCCAGCCACCTTGGACATGGATTCTACCTCTGAACAGGTGATATATCAGGATATTTCAAGAGTTGAGAAACAGAAGGGTGTATCTTCCTTTATGGCTATTTTGAGTTACTGGTACCTAATCAATCAGTAATGCATGCAGATTATGAAAACTATAAAGCCTTGATTCAATTTACTTCCTAATGTGTGTAGAGGAAAATGGTACTTTGCCACATTTCAATTTGCTTAGGAAATTCTTTTTTTTTTAATCACATTTCTATTTCACATTCTGTTGTTTCTTTTTTTGTTTTTGTTCTTAAATACTATTATTCTCTTATAAATTGATTTAAAGGTAGTGTATCGACTTGCAGACAATGCTAAATATTTATTGGGTTGGCAATAACATACAAGTTGTTACCGAGGTACTTGTAATGCTCACAGTCATACATGTGTAGCTTACTAACTTACAACAATTTGTGGAACGCCATCCAAGGAAATAATGAAATTTTCTTGTGCATTGAGATCTTGCTTATGTAGGATCCTAAAAAAAGTCCATGAACACACTTTTCTATCTGCTCTTCATGCCTATTCTGTCTCTGGAATTGTTCTAAGTGAAAATAGTGGGATAGCTTGAAATCCAATTTTCACATTTACCTGAGCCCCATTGCATGAAGAGCAAGGATACCATTGAAGTTACCATTGGTTAACCAACTTACCATAATAGTAGCTTTCATGTACTATGGTCCTGTCCTTGAAATAAAGTTATTCTTGAACCTCTTTCTTAGGTGTTGAAGTTCTACCAGTCTATACCCGGAGTAAGTTATGTTACGGCGCTCAGTCTCATACATCATTATCCGTCTGTCGCGGACCTCCTCTCAACGTATGTATCTCCAACATTTATAGTTAATATTGTTCAAAGTAGTATTTACAAATTTAATGTTTACAATTAATATTTACATACAATCATAAATATTGTTCAAAGCAATGTTACTAAACATTTTCTTGTTTTATGATAATGTTAATGATGATAACGATAGTTCGAATATTATTATTTGCAAAATTTTACTTCTGATTCTCATGATAATGATATTAGGAGTTTGAAAATTATGTATGATGGTGACAATACTAGTAATTAAGAGAATAATTAATGATTATTATGAAAACAGTTATAGTATGAAATCATGGTTTCCATAGAAGTGCCCTTTTAACTGAAATTCTTAGTGGTTTCATGAACACCTGTCCAGATCTTGATCCATTTATGTTGCAATTTTTTATGAAACTACCTTACTTCACCACGTCTCAGTGTATAAATGTATCATAAATCTGTACAATGTTTTTCTTTATATGTCTTGTATGATAGATGTGAATCCGTATTGCAGTCCAGGATTAAGGTGTCGTCCATCCGAGCCAAGCAAATCATGGCATACCTCAACCACAGCTTTGATGAACAAATGACAGGGTCCAGGTGACCAGGTTCTCCTTCTATGATAAACGTATAACAGATGACATGGTCAGGTTAACCTTTGATCATGACCAGGTTTGCCTTCTGCTGTGATGAAAGGGTGACTGGTTTGGTTGACCTTTGACTTTTGATCATGGGGTATCACTACTACGTTGAATAGATGACTTAGTCAGGTTGACCTTTGATCATGACCAGGGGCCCGTAACTCAAAGCATAGCGATCATCGTATAATTTTTTTAGATTGATTGCATTGACTACGGTGTACAATCAATCGTTAATATCAGGCGGAAGATTAATTGCTAACTTTTGTGTTAGGGACCCGGGCTCACCCACAGCTATGATGAACTGATGATGTGGTTAGGTTGACTTTTAATCATGTGTTCATCACTGCTACAATGAACAAATGACAGGATCAAAGTGACTTCTAGGCCCAAATTCACAAAGGTGGTTTTAAAAACCCATGGTTGAATCCATGGTTTATGCAGAACAATGACGTGTATTTGACGTGTACATACTCCTGCATTATTCTACAAGTACGATGATACACCAACCTGGTGGACTGTACTTAAACGGATGATGATTTGAATCAGAATTTATTTTTATTTGGTTGCCCTGACGCTCAATACTCTACTGTAAACCGTTATATTCTTTACGCTAAATATTTTATTTTTTCGACATGTTGTAAGGGTGATCGGTTGTGTTTTAGCTCTTTTAAGATCATATTGAAACGCTATTGTGAAATTGAAAGGGTTCTCAGTCAAAACCATCATAATTTTGTGTTATCATTAGATAATAGTACGCATGTACAGTTGTTGTAAACATGTTCGCTTCATGATTTTTCTGTAAATTGAATTGCTTTCGTGTTTGATTTTGAATAAAATCTCTATAAAAGAAAAAAAAAGATTTCCTGTATAAATTATGCTTAATTTAGCGCGTATCGGGCGTGTGTATAAAAAAATTCCAATGCTGATGCGCGGTGTATAAAAAAATTCCAATGCTGATGCGCGCTTTTGTCACAGTGCGCCAAATCGACGCATGTTACCATGGTTAGATACGCTATTTTATTCATGAGTCCATTGTTTGAAGAGTGGACTCATGAATTGAAAACAGTGAACTCATGAATAAAATAGCACGGATAACCACGGCAACAGGCTTCAATTTGGCGCACTGTGACAAAAGCGCGCATCAGCTTTGGACATTTTTTATTATACGCGGTAAAATAAGCTTAATTTATACAGAAAATCTGCATAAACCATGGGCTCAACCGTGGGTTTTCAAAACCACCTTTGTGAATTCGGGCACTAATGTTTGATCAAGACTAGGTTCACCTACTACTATGATGACCAGATGACAGGGTTAGGTTGACCTTTGACACTTAATACTGACATATTACTGCCTCATTGAGAAGGCTGACAGGGTTTAGATGACCTTTGACCAGTGTCCACCAGAGCTTTGATACGCATATAACACAGTTGAGATGGTCTTTGATCATGGCTTATACCAACATTTGTATTGAACAAATGACAGGGTAAAGGAAACCTGTGATGTTGGATTATATGTACCATGGCTTCAATGAGCAGATAACACAATCAAGCCTAAGTTCCAATCTTCACTCAAAATCGAGTGGCCATAATGATGACCTTACATAACAGCCGTATACATTAAGTCATAGTTAATCATTTGCTAAAAGGAAATAATGGATCGTTTGCCGAAACTAGCTTAGATTAATTTCATGGAAGTACATGTATGCAAATTGATTATGGATTCAGCACCCTCATTTCATAATGTTTAATTTGGAAACAATCATGTGTATTTGAAGAAAAATACGTTTGTTCAATTATTTCAAAATATTAAATGGTTAGGGAACATTTCCTTTCACCACTTCTATCTTATGCACTCAAAAGGTCTATCTTAAAGCCAACATATGACACCAACCTTTAACAGAATCATGTCAAGACCAAAACTGCCCATATAGTTCCTGGATCATTACCCAGGATGCATCATTTTGATCATGTAGTTTTGTGATTGCCTGTTTGAATTATGAATAATTTTCCACTACTCATCTATACAACAATATTTGCCATCCCTAAGCTTTGACAGAATTTTACTTTTATGAATACAAAAACATAACCCAATGAGAAATAAGATCTCAATAGCTACAGTGAGAAAAACATTTAATTTATGCGAAGGTTGACTTTATGGATAATTGAAGACCTGATTTATATTTTCCAAAATCACTTGGATTTTTAAGTTTTATCACTCACAAGTAGACTTTGCAAATATGTCATCAAGGTTTATAGCCATGTGCCAAAATATGACAACATTTGGAGGTCCATTGAAGTGTTTTTAATGGTTCTCATTTTATATTATTCGGAAAGTGGTTTAAAAGTTTGAATTAATGACCACTACATGATTCTTGTTTTTATATTTGTATGACTATGACTTACATTAATCAAAATCTCTTAAAACCAGTCTAAAGCTCTTATAAAGGGTCAGATATGTGAATTAGACTTGAGTATCATCTAACATTCCAATGTTACAAAAAGTCTAATATCGCCTTTTCACACAGTAAAAAAATCGTAATTTGAATGATGATTCCAGTGAAAAATATGGCTTTAGCGAATTTATAGCACGTGTGAAACCAAACTAGAACATGATTAGAATAAAAAATGCTAATCACAATAACTAATTTCACTCTGGAGGTGATTCCAGTTAAGTTTCACTAAAATTACAGTACAAATTTTGCGTGTAAAAGGCTTAACCTCCAAAACATCTTTTAGGGGGCATAGCTTACGTGACCTTTTAAGCACTTCCATAGATAATACAATTGTCATGCACTCATCGTAGTTTGTATTTGCGATGCAGTGCTTTGATTGACTAATCACCAAGGCGCATTCCGCCTTCGCTCGGGAATTCAAATTCAAATCACAGTTTTCGAGTGAGCGTGTGAAAGGTCCAATGATTCTAAAGAAGAATTGCAATCATCATTACATCGATGATTCAAGATACACGTGTGAAAAGGCCCATAGTCATTGGATGTATTTTCAGCTGTTAGAATATAAATTTGGCCTTATAAGCATCACCCTCTCTCTGCAATCTTTTGTTATTTTAACTTAAAAATAGCCCTTAAAGCACTTACTTTAAAGATTTAGTAATTGGATATTTAAAAAATTAGAGACAAAGATTATATCTCGAAATTTTCTGCCAATTTCATGATTGTGAAGGGGGTTTAGAAAAGCAAGACATAAATATGCAGATATTTTATTTTGGTCGGTACCCAATCACAATGAATTTTAACTTAAAATCTCTAAATTAAACCAATAAAACACATTTTAAGTATATATCCTTCAAATCCTAATTGTTTTAGGGCATATGTGTTGATGTGATCTCGTAATGAATTGGAATAGTGATATGCATTTTCTCAAGGATATACCACAACTAAAGATGGGCCTCAAGACGAGAGTATATATCATTTTATACCAAATGAAATACAAGTTGTATGCAGCCACAGTTCAACAACTAAATTCATGTACTTCTCACTGTGTCTTTAATGGAATCAGAAATCTTGATAAGTGTCGTAGCATGATGATATAAATTAGAGGAGATAGATTAAAACAATTTATTTGCCTTTAGTTTATATCCAATTAGAATATTTATGTAAAGAAAAGTAAGAAGTAAATTACAGGCTACAAATACAATAAAAAGTAAATTGTGTTCAGAAAAGCACCCCCTTTTTTTTTGGGGGGGGGGGACATTTTTGTTAAATTGTTTTTACATTGTGTACCAAAGTTAAGCCCTTTTATGTCAATGTTATTTTCATTTATCAAAATTGCAAAGCGATCGGATGTCATGTGGTTATATTTATTTGTTTTGCTTGTTTGTCATTTTGTATTGTTGGGTATTCAGTTCTTCCCCTCATGTCATCCAGTGTGTGCTACTAAAAGGAATGTGCAATTTTCATATTAGTATCAAAATATGATGTACTCATGTAAAGCAATAAAAAGATATGCCTTATATGAAAAAAGATGTAACTGGAATATTATATTTAGTGCAAAAGTGTGAACTTACCATTATCTTTCATGATGATATGTGCATGAACTCCAGAGAACCTTATCTAGTTTTGACGTGCATTCTGATTTTCATCCCTTCTATGAATGGTCTGGCATTTGCTGTCAATCTTGATTCTGGTGTAAAACTTCTGGCTCGGGGTGGCTGTAACCAGGGTATCATGGGCTATTTTTGAGGACGAAGAGTGACGATGGTGATGACGCTAGTAATGATGGTATTGGTGATGATGATGGTGGTGGTACTGGTAATGATTGTGGTAATGGACTTAATGAATGGTATTGACAATGGCGATGGTGAAAAGAGTGGTGGTTATACAGGGATGGTGGTGGTGATGGTGGTGAAATCACCAGAGCAGATTGTTAGTGGCTATCTAAAGAAGGGGGGATGGGGGTTATGTTGGTCTGCCTGGTATAACACGCAAGGAAAGGTGGACTAATACGCAAGAATTTGCTAAGGGGAGGGGGAGCAGGGGTCAAAATAATTTCATCCACATTTCCTCCGGTCGGCACTCAAAGAGCTAATTTTTTTTCTTCTTTTTTTGGGGGGGTTGAGCGTAGTTGGATCCACCTCTATCTTACGTTTTCCCTTTCTAATCTATCTGGTAATTGGTACAAGAAGAATGTCCTTAATTACGTGCACATGGGGGCCATGGCCTTCAAAATGTTTCACGACGAAGAAAAAAGGAGAAGGAAAGACTGAAATATTAGTTTATAGTTTTTGAATTTTATGTTATAATCTATAAAAAAATAGATCTTTGTATTGAAAAGGTCAACATTTTTGCTCCATCCACCGTATCTGACCCCCTAATATATTTTTTTCATTATGCCACTGAAAGGAGACAAGGGCTTTTAGGCTCCTAGATTAAAAATGTGGAAAAATTAACCACAAAATTCGTCCTTGACAAACTCTTTCTTTTTTGTCTCTTTCTATTTTTTTACGCTCTCCTCTCTCTAATTCCTTTCTCTAATTCCTTTCCATTCTTTTCCATTCATAATCTCTCCTTCTCTCTTTCCCTTCTTTTGTTTATATTTTTCTTTGATCTCCCATGTTTCATCTATCCCTTTTCATTCTTCTTTCCTCTTTCCTTCCCCTTCATTTGTTTCTGTCTTCCTTCTTTCTCTCTCTCTCTTTCCCCTTCTTTTGCTTTCCCATTTCCTTTCTTTTCCTTTTCTTATTCTCTCTTTGCCCTCTTCCCTTTCACTCTGATCTCATTTTCTTTCCCTCTTCTCTTTTTCTCTCTCTTTTCTCCTTCCCCTTATATCAACTCCATTCTCTCTCTCAGGCCCCTTCGCCTCCCATGGATCCGCGTCTGTAAATAACAACTGGAAATGGACCATTTTGGCTTGTCACTGTAGTCAGGGCATCGGAGGGAACCGGAGACAACGCGAAACAAAAGTGCGCCAAAAGTAATTTTGGGCAATTTCAGATTTTTTATTTTTTTCCTGCCCAGCTGAAAGACAACACTTTGAAAAATACTTCAGCAAAATATTTCATTCAGGAATGTGCATAAAGGTTGTTAATTTCCTATGAGTACCTCAAATCGTAAAATGTGACATTTTGCGAAATATAACACGGAATATAATTTGGGCGCACTTTCAACTCATTCTGGCCCACTGTGCGGCGTCGTGATATTCCGATGGGATATTTGTTATATTATTATTATTTTTATTTATTTATCTTTTTTACAAAGCATTAATCAACCTTAAAAATCATGTTCACAAGGGTTAAGTACGGAAGTGATACAAACACCACACAGTATAATTATGGCCATTAGAGGCGGATCCAGAATTTTCAAGGGGGGAGGCATATACTTGAGTAAAAACGGCATATTTACATTACAAATTGTTATTATGCCTCTCAAAGGGGGGGGGGGGGTACACGGGCCGGATGTGCCCCCTGGATCCGCCAGTTTCCCCATCCATGTTTAGTGATGATCAATAATAACAAATGAATGGTACATCTGTCTACAACAGCAATGCACAAAGCTATAGCCAACATTGGCGGCGGCCAGCCAAAATATTTAGGGGGGGACCACAAACAAAATTTATAAACTAAAATCTTAGGGGGGATCGTCCCCCCACCTCAAATTTAGGGACGGACAGGTCCCCCCCCCCCCATCCCCCCTGCTTCCGCCGCCTATATATAGCCAACATTACTATTTTCAATCAAATTACTTTTCGATGTAATGTGAATGGTAAGTTAGTATTAGAGACCATACACGAACCATCATATCAGTGGCACGTGTTCAATTATTTGACTCGAATTGTCAACACGAGCAGAAACTGGAGGAATATTGATAAGGAATGTTCTAATAACGCGCCGGAGCGATGTTGATGGAGGTCGTCGAATTGTCAAAAGTAGGACATGAGACCCGCTGCACAGAAATAACATTATATTAATATACTAACTGTCAAAGTAGGGGGGGGGTTACAAAATCGAACAGCCAGTTCTGATTTTAAAAGGACATTCAAGGAGGAGGGAAAAATAAGAAGATATATAGACTCTAAGATAGAAAGTGACAAAATGAAAGAGAGAGAGAGGGGGGGGGGGAGGGGGGAGACGGGGAGAGAGAATAGGGGGGGCTGTTGGTTACGATTGGTCTCGATTACTTGGTCCATCTGTCACTGATATCACCCACAAACAGTTCTCCTTCACTGGATTCTTATCTGAATCAACTTAAAGCGATCAATAAGAATCCATACAATCAATACATCTCTCTATTATATTTAGGATGGCTACGCCTCAGTGCCTTCAGGTCCTCTTCAGGTGCAGAGATATGCTTAATGGCCGTTATACAGCATCAACTTGTAATCGTCTCATATTCCAATGTGAAGACAACACTTGAGTGCAGTAATAAACTGTTTCTAAATAACTATTCATCAAACTGTGTGCTCGATCTTTTGACGTCTTTTTAAGGCACGTATTCAACCAATTATTCGAATTATATAATGTTACCAAATTATAGATCATGTCAGATTATGATGTGAAATTTGCGGGTAGGCCTACCCACATATTTTTTTTTTAATTCATTGATGTCACGATGAAAAAGTACACCATTAATTGCTGGTTCAATTTCATGTATTTAGTTTTTATTATTTTTATTTGTTTTATCTTTGGCAAATGTGTTTAGTTTTACTTTCCATTTGATTTTTCATGAACAACCAGCTCTAAACAATGAATTTGCCCATTTATTTTGCTCAAAGGTTGGCTCTCCACCTCTTTCGCTCCCTCGTTTATTTCTTAATCTTTTCCGTCCAGCTAAGGGGATCGAGGTAAGATTTGGTTGAAGTCTGTAAAATACCAGTAAATATGACTTCCGCCACGATATTAGTTTGGGCAAATGTGATTGGTCAAAAGTTTGTAAAAAGGGGCGTGGAAACCTGTTTATATAAAAGATTTCCGGGTTTTCTGACGTAGAATCTCGATTGCGCAAGCTGAAGTCACATGTGGAACACAGTGATGTTTACACACACATATCGCGAGCTCGCCCTGTAAATCCTCACTGCATGCTTCGCAACTAACAAATTAGAGCTCAGACGGATCTCTATTGGCAAGTTTAAAGCCACTTTGTCTTTGAAAGATGATAATTGGATTCTTAAAGTACTCCGAAGAAGGAAAGGTTGAGATGAATATTTCTTGATTAAAGGTAGGTAAGCTTAGCTTTCTAAATTTGTAAGCTAATGAGCCGCGAGAGCTGTCGTGGTACTAGTCAACAGGAGTCTCGGGCCAGAGCGGGGAGAGTTTATATGGGTAGCTGATCGCAAAAGAACGGGAGATGTGCAGCAGGCACCTGCCATTGGCTTTTGTCCAACGTTTGTCGCCTGTGTGAATTCAGAAACTTTTTACAGGAAGTTTTTCCTGTCATGGCAGTAGCCTATTGTGATTAAATGAAGAGTTTTAATATTGGCAAATATTCAAAACTTGTCACTGTGTTTTTTTTGAAAAATAAGCAAAAATTCAAAATGTCATAACTTTCTTATTTTACATCTGATATTATTGAAATTTCCATTGTTATGCTTGTATATTTTCTATTTTTATCCAAACCACATTTTGTTGGGGGTGGACTTGACCTTTGACAATTCATTCTCATAGGTGGCTATGCATACAAGTCGTGCCAGAATTCACTACTATGATCATAGATGGGCTACATACTTCCAGCCTCAAGCTATAGGCCACTGTTCTTTTATGAAATGACAGCAATTTCACAAATGAAGTGATTGCTTTGCTGTGAATAGTAGGTCATCGTTGCATAAAACATTCTACAAATTAAGCTACAGTTACATTGTATAAGCTGATGAAATAGTATTAATTGATTGGTGTGAGATTATTGATAAAGCTATAGTGTTATAAGCTGCTGAAATAGTTAAACTTGATTGGTTTGCAATTTTATTGGCTGAGAATTTTTATAATTTATATAATATTAATGTTAATACATATGGTTTATAAGCCCGGGGGGCCACTTCCATTTACGAGTGGATACCATGCGTGACCATGAGATCTCAAAAAGCACCCTAAACACGTATTTTCCATATTCTGAAAATGCACCCCTTAACAAGTATTGGCGTGTGAAACCCTACCCTTAACAAGTATGGGAAACAAAACGATACTATTGGCAAGTATTCCCTGAATTGAACCCCTAAACAAGTACAGCGATATGTCAATGTTATGTCACGGCCGTCGGTTGTCGGTTGTCGGTTTTACCTTTACCTACATCATTGGGTTTAGTACAGCCGCACTCGCGTAAATCATACTCCAAACACGTAGTGTTGACTCCTGGGGCAAAATGTATATCCTTCATAAAAAATTTAGTCTTGATTTTTTATACCCATGCAAATTTGACCCTAAACACGTAGCTTTCCTAGCGAAATAGATACCCTTTTTTCATTATTTTAGTGTTTTTGACACCCTTATTACGTAACGTGCCCTATCCTGAAAAAGACATCCTTTTTACATGTTTTTTTGGTCACGCATGGTATCCACTCGTCAATGTAAGTAGCCCCCCCCCCCCCCCTGGATTTATAAGGCCCCAGACCCACTCTGTAGAATGCCCAATGTGCAATGAAAGAAGTATGAATACAGCAAGAAGAATGGGATTGGTGCTCTTCAGGAAATAGGTGAATGATATTGATAAGATGCTGGATGTACATGTAACAGTAGTTAAGAAGAGCTAGTAGTATGGATAGTGTATTCCCCTTATTTTGAATTACACTATGTTTAAAGGTTAAATAGTTAATATGGCAAACTTTAAGGATCAATAGGTTTCCAGTCATTCTTTCCACTAATTTGAATACCAGAACCATTTGAAGGGTTTTAGCAGAGAGCTGAGGCTAGGGGTGTACTGTACTCTTGTACCGAACTCATCTGCAAACTCCTTAGCACAGAACAGATATCAATGAAGCTTAATATTTTTTCTTCCCTTGCAAAATATAGCACTATTACAGTCAATGAAAGGGGAAAAAAGAAATAGAGAGAAAATAATAGATATTTGACAATTGATAAGGAAACTATTCATTGAATCACAGTAGGTTACAGCAATGGGGGTTCCGCATTGTCAGTGAGCAATCAAACTTCATTTCACATTACAATGAGTAGCATTGTTTCATATTTCATATACCGGTAATGAATACAAAAAAAAAATTATTGGGTTAATTATGTCATTGATTCCCCTATGCCAACCAGGGTGTGCTTGTAAATTGAGTAAATTCTTAAAGATATTTAATCAGCACTACTCGTGCATTTTTTATTCAACAAATTTATTATTCATGTATTTCTTTTGTGTTTAAAACTATATATTGTACAATCTTATTTTGATTATTTTCTCTTGCCAAATTTACTTTAATAGTTGAAACAAGGATTTATCCTATTTATTATTCAAGTTGCTTTTGAACAAAGTCAGTGACAAAATTTCCTACTTACGCGTTCTTAGTAAACACTATTTTCTTTGAATTGTTTCATCATTTCTTTCCCACTACCATGGCAATAGTGGATTAACCTTAACAAAGCAAGATAAAGTTGTATATTTTTGTCTACTCACCATTTACTCTTCGGCTTAGATGACTCGAAGTTTAGATGTGTTCCTGACAGTGCATAAGTCAGAGGCAATTTACACCTTTACTGGAGATATACTGAACAGCTGTTATTCAGTTTCAATGAAACAAAATCAAGAGAGAAAATGTAGGTGTCTGATATTTTTGTATCTGTTTTATTATTTTGTGTATGACAATGCTCTTTTGGACTTAATCATGTCTTGGGTAGATCAATGAAATGTAGTTTGTATTTAGATGAAAATTGATATGAAAATTTGAGGAAACTTATCACTGTAAAGGAAGTGTAGTCAACATGACAGCATTTGCTATACTAGTAGACTTCAGTTGAATTTCATACCTGCATTTATTGACCACTCAAAAACATAGAGAACATTTTCAAGTGTTGTAAAGTTCTTAATGTAAATATTGTACAGTATGAACAACATTTTGAGTGCAATAGTATATGATACTGAAGCACTTGGTAAAACCTTGCATAGTGCCATTGTTCTTCCCAATCTTTTACAGATAACAGTGATTGGATCATTAACATTGCAGGAGTTAAAGGGGAGATATGATTTGAAGGTAGATGTTCAATTGATTGAAGACTGAAGATTGCTTGATTGCTCAAAATAAATCCACCCCAATCACCTATTCAACATAAAACATACTTGAAGCAGGATGAAAGAAGCATATAAAATGTCTCTCTAAAAGAGGTTAAAGTTTGAATTGCGTGGGTTTGTGGAATGAATGTTATGAACATTTTTTCACACATCCTTTGGGAAAATCATATTGGCACTTATGAATATCTGCTTTAATTGATCACTATGAAAATGTTTTCACATGGAGAGCAAAACCAACATTTAGAGATCATGGCTCAGTGTCAGTATAGAGAATGCTGCATTCAACCAATATTCTTTGTTGCTGTAAAATCATGAAAGATGTTTAGTTCAACCCAAGGTAGAGTTCTAAAATCGTTAAAAAAACCCTCAAAAAGTGAATAGGAAATGATGGTGCATTTGGAAAGGATTTTCTGATAACCATGGGCATTCAGTTGAATACAATGGAAATACCTATCATGATTTCACAATGGCCTTTTCCATATCTCTCTAGTCAAGATTTTCAGCAAGAGCATACATATGGATGGGGGCAGGGGAAGGGCAGAGTGCCCCTGGACAGACTTTTCCTGACCCTTTTTTAGTTTTCAGAAAAGTTTCGACAGGAGTGACAAGTGCTTCCTGAAACGAGGGTGACCTCTGACCTATTTTGCTTCTGGAATTGGCAATAACATTTGAGCTTTTTTATTTTTTAGCTTTCAATTTTTTTTTTTTTGGGGGGCCCTTTCTGACAAGATTTTCAAGGTATACCACTGCTCTGCATTCTGCACTACAGTACCCAGTTGCCTGGCTTGAAGAGAGAGAGAACTTGTGTTGATGAAAAACCACTTGAATGCTATCCAGCAGTTACTACAGTTATATTTTGTGTTGTATATAGTGATTTGTGATGTATGCTTATGATTCTAATAATTGATTTAACACATCATAATTCATATATCCACAAAAGTAAGTCAAATTAAAAAAAACTGAGAATATAGGTGGAAGTGTTTGGTACATCTACCTATGTCCCAAATTGAGATAATGTTGTTAAATGCTCAAAAGTGTAGGGATTCACACAAGGATTTCTCTACCCAATTGGATAGATCTCTACATGCATCATTTGAAAACTCCTGTGGATTATTATTCAAATGTATCAACCTTCATAATTGTAAAAATACAAATTCAACGTGGATGAATTAGTGTCTTTAGCATTGTGTGACCCATATGAACATTGCAATGTTACTCTTGTGTGAAAACACTCAAATTTGTAAAGTATTATGTTGTGAACATTCTTTTCAATATGTCTGGGAATGTAACCTTGACATTGTAAAAAAATAACTCTCTGTCTCTCTCTTCTCTTCTCTGTCCCCCTCCATCCTCTTTCAAACCAATAAATACTAGCTGCTATTATTTTGCATGGGAGGAAGAAAAATGTCATGATTTCTCTCCTTTGGAAGGGTGGTATGATATGTTATTATGCATTCACTCTGTGGAAAAATCAGTTTCTATAGCAACTGACTTTTTGAGACTTACTGAGCAGTCAATTTCATTTGATCATAAAATACCTACCTGTTAGTTTGTTTTTATTTATTTCAATGCAGTATTATGATCAGAAATCAGATTTTTTCCAGTAGGAAGGATGCCATTTTTGTTTCTAGCCTTTTAGGGTGTACAGGATATATTACCTCATCCTCCATTAGGTGTTATATGGTCACTTTCATTTTCAAGCTGATGGAGTGAAAACAACCTAATGTCCAAGGGAAGGGAAAACATAGAGTGAATGGCTGATGTGATAGAATATAGAGAGGGAAGTGTACATGTAGGTTGAGGGTGGATTGCATTGTGGGATTGGAAAATGAAAAATAAAACTGATAGAGAGAAAGAGGGAAGTAACGGAGAGGAGGAGATAGAAGCAGAGAGAGAGAGAGAGGGGGGGGGAGAAGAGAGGGGGGAGAAGAGAGGGGGGGGGGGAGAAGAGAGGGGGCAGATGAGATGCCTACAGAGAAAAGAAAAAAATTGAAGAGAGAGAGAGAGAGAGATAATGGACTAGAGCTTGAAGGTATCTATAAGGGAGGGGAGGGGGGGGGGGTAAAGTGGCGAGATCATATTTGGAATAAGGGGCCGGGGTGGGCGGGCAGGCTAACATTTATTTTCAAAAACAGAGCAAGAGGTAGTAAGGGCGAAGGAAATAAAGAAATGGCTGTGTGAAGGACATAGTGTAGGCAAATAGTAACTGTGAGTGTATGAGAGAGATAAAGAGAGAGAGAGAAAGAAAGCTTGAGGTTAAGAGAGATGGAAAGAGGGATAAAAAGTAAGTAAGCGAGATCTACCATTTTAGAGGTGTGACCCACATTTGGGTATAGATGGTTCATTAGCAGGTGTACTTATGATTATCCATGAGGCCCTGAGGTCCAATTCCTTCAATTAGGATACAAATGACTTAATGCACTGGCTCTTGGCGCTGCTGTGGGTAACAACTTCCCTTTAATACTGTAAATTTAAATATTTGCATTACCTCTCCAAATAATGAATGTGTGATTCTTGCTGTTCAACCTCTACAATATGCAAGCCCATACTGTACACAAATATGTATTGGAGAAGTAACAGGAGATTGGAATGATTGTCTCATTTTGTACACCTCCACTCATGGTTAAAACCTGTATTGTTTTATTGAAGGTTAAGATTTATAGGCATTTATTAAAACAGACAGGATAATAATGATAATGATGATGATGAATATTAAAAAGTCTTCACTATAAATACATGTGTATCTTTTTTTTTTCAAATCCAAATTTGATTAATCAGGAAATGATTTGATACTTGGAAATGCTGACATTTTATGTCAGTAGTGATGATGATGAATGTCTTTAAAAATCTCTGTATAATTATATTGTTTTTTTTTCATCCACATTTTATTAATTAGGAAATGATTTGATACTTGGAAATGCTGACATTGCACATTCCTTGTCAAATTTACCTCATCGGCTTCTTGCACTGTTACAATTTATTTTTTTTTATTAATAACTGGCATGTGTCTTAATTGCCTTTGACATTTAGTTGATTTATATTCATTAATAAATACCTGGAGTGCTAGGCATACAAGTATTCTCTTTGACTTTTATTTCCAGTGACGATTTATTCATTTTGATACAGCATCTTTGATTTGTTTATTCTCTGCAGGTTCCTGAACTCTTCATCGTATTTGGCTGATGATGAAGATACACACGGAGTAGAATGGATACTGACAGGTAAGAGGTTGCCATGCAAGTCGGCCGTCGTTTGAGTCGGAGGAGTGCAAAGGGGATTAATACTTCTCTCTCATTCTGTCACAAGAATACTCTTGAGATCTCACCCCTGTGGTCGTCAGTTGGTCGAAGCAAAAAGCATGTCATAGTTTGCCACCACCGTCTTGGCTTAGAGCTGGGTACAAGCATGTGTCTGCACTTCCTTTGATCATTTGTGACTCAGTCTGAAGAAGGATCTTGGATGTTTGATGTCACTCACAAGGCTAACTTTTTTTTTGCAGTGGCAAGCAGCTGCTATTCTAGTGTTTGATTGCGCTCCTAATGCTCTAGCTACCTGCCAATGAATTTGTGTTGAGCAGTTTCTAATTAAATCAATTTAATTGTCAACATGGTTGCGCTGGAAACGTCACATCCCTTTGTTTTCATACTCATGTGGAAACTATTAACTTATTTTGTGGACACCGGACAGGGTTTAGAAGTGGTCGAGCGGGATTATGAAATACCAATTAGTGCGGATACATTCTTGCATGGACCTCTTGTTGATTGGGGTATGAATGATTACCTGGAAATTGGCCAGAGAGCTGATGGGATCGAAAGTCGCTCATTGTTAACATTTGATATCGGCCAGTTCATGTTGGAAAGCCAGTGGGGCCAGGAAGATAGATATCCAAATATAAACCGAAGCACAATCCTCAGAACTTCCCTCAGTCTTAGCTGCATCAACATCGAAAATGCCGGAAGTACCGATCCTTTCGAACGAAACTTTCAAGACACCCTCCATGTTGGCCGTATCTTGGTTCCATGGGAGGAGGATGTAGCAACTTCCATTGTGCGTGCAAATGGTGGTCAGTTTTGGGAAGTGGAAAATGTAGGAATGGATGGAACCGATGCAACAGCTTCGGTTGCAAGTGCCTCTGTGGATATCACCTATGCAGCCTGCCAGGAAGGCGCGTCTGTTTCATTTGATATTACAGATACGCTCTTGTCATGGATCAATGGGTCAAGTCCTAACTACGGTCTTGTGATTTGGGCCGAGGATGCCATACTTACAAGAAAGTGGATTAAGTTTGTATCTAGTGGTAGCCACGATGTCGTCAATCATCCAGTACTTGCAGTTACCATTCAAGATACACTAGTCACAACACCAGGTGAGTACTCATTTCATAACAATATATTTGTAAACTTCCATAAGATAAATGTTCGTCCAAGTTGAAGCATTTTTTTAGACCAAATTATGCGAAACAAGTTATTTTTTCCTATAAAGTTGAACAGGTTTTTATGGTCTCAAAGATTTGACTTAGCTAAATTACCTGTATATTACAGATATATTTGGATGTACTTGTAACAGCTTTTCAGTGCACCAAGACTGAGTACAATAGATTCTCGTTTCTTTCAGAGAGGATTTCTTATATGCATTGTATTGAAATTCCATAATTTGTATTGTTGATGGAATTGTAAAACAATCGTTTAACTTTGGAGGCATACAAATGTTACTGCAGAACATGCTTGCAGTTATCAAGGGTGTATTTATCACTGAGAATTTTCAACTACAACTTTAATCAGATTCATTCATGGTCAGTGTGCACCATATCCATTTAATATGGCTATAAGAATATTGGCCCTAATCACGGCCAAAAAAGGACAAAAATGTGACTTAGCTGTTACATATAGCTCAACATACAATCCAATGAAAGTTGAATGAATGAAGAATGAATGAATGACCAAATGAATGACCAAACATATATATCATATACATTTATCACTGTAAAGTACATTAACATAAGTTTATATAATAACATAGATGGTCTTTAGGACCCCGAGAGAAGCTAGGCTTGTGATAGGGGCCCTGTCCAAATAAAGATTCTGGGCGCAGTCATAGCTGAAGAAACAAGCACGAAATCTGGAACTTGGTGGCATAATGGGCAACTTACATAATGGACAACTTACTAATAATACAAGAAAAGAAAGTTCAATATAATTCATATACATTCTTACATGTGTGCAATTACAAAATATGATCCATTGCAATATTTCACCACATTGCACCTCATTTTGCTGTTACTGCCTTACCACTATATAACCAATTTGTCAATGATTTCATTCAAATGGCCTACACCAAATCAGATATGATCTGATGCGATCCATCCTATCACCTGTATGTACATGTAGCAAACCTTGTCATAATTATTCTGAATTTATAGAAAAATCATTTGAATTTCAATCATCCCCAGTGCTTCTTATAATTTATGATTTTCCTATTTTCCTAATACTGCACACCCTTGTGAAAAATAACTTGTTTTGTCTGTTCGGATGGTTGGAGGTACATATCTCCAATATAGTATATTTTATTGATCTTTTATCCTTGATATGTAGGCTAATAACCATTTGGTCTGCTTTTTCAATATGACCTAGTCTTTAATGGATCTTTCATCCATTGAAGTTTCAATTTGTCTATAACTTTCCAGTAGTTCTACGTACAGTTTCTATATTTGTTTAAGGCCCATTGAATTGTTTGCAATGCTCCAGATAGTTATTATTCAATCATATAAAACATGAAAATCAGAAGAATTACACTTATTGTGACAGATATAGACTTAAGTAATATGACACTGTATGCAGATGAACCATCACGAGTGGGAGATCTCATATTTTATCATGCATATGAATATATACATGTGTATCTATTAGGATGGATAAATTCAGCAATTATCATGTTACATTTTTTGCACTTTCGAAAGCAAGTCAGGGTCGGTGAGAAGCAGGGGGTTCAGAGATAGCTGTCAACTAGTTTGTATTTCCTGAGGAGATAAGTGATTCAGATTTGATCTTTTAATTAGCACTCTTGTTGGGATCTCACTGCTCTAATGAGAGTCTGAAGTGCCAAGTACACAGTGGAGTAATCACAACCAACAGATAAATGTCAAACTTAAAGTGGCTTCGGTCGTCCTTGTCAGGTCAAGTCCTGACCCTTATTTCTCCCAGGTTTTATGAATGGTCCCCCTACTATCCTATGTTTGTTTGCCACTCAACTGCTTCTCTTCTGAAGTGTGCACTAATTGACTTTTGAGGATTATGAAGGTTTTAAGAACAAATCTATCTTGTTAGCATTCTGTCATGTCTCGTACTTTTGTTACTACTAACGATAGCATATAAACTTTTTACAAAATTTTGCTTTATGCATCATTTTTTAATTTCAATTTTGTCTAAGTTTAATTATTCATCCTTTAATTTTGAAACACCTTTTGTGCTTTGATAAGGAGAAAATGTGACAGTCAGAAACATAACTGCATAATGCTTATGAAATACCAATACCTGCACTTTAACAAGCATTGATAAAACATTTTATATCAGCTGTGAAGAGTTTTGTGTCAGTGGCTTGTTGGAGATGTATGTAGATTGAGGTGTAACTCAAAAAGTCAAATGCAGTATGATCTTCAACATCTCAAAATCATGCATTTTTTAAACCAAAATTTAATTTTTGAGTTATGTTCATATATATGCAATGTTTTCTACTGTGACCACACACCACTTCAAGCTAGTGCAGAATCCTAGTAGTTCAAATAACAATGCTCAAAGCTCTTATACTGAAATTCAGTTTCACCGCAGTCCTTGTCAAGTGATTCATATTTGCCATCTTGGTAATCACATTTGAAAGAGATGATCAAAGAGTAATCCTTATGAGCTGTGTAGGATTTTCTATGAACATGTACATCATTTGATAAAGTGAGGTATCACATGAAATGATGAAAATTCGAATTTGTTCAGTTGTACATCTGGATTTGGGAACATCTGGAAGGGAAAAGGCAATTAAGATTAATGTATCTGTTGAGTGGGTGTTAAAGTTGAATTAAGAAGGGGGTGAGTTTCCATAAATATAGGTTCTACATACAATATATAGTATATATAAGTTGTTCAAACACATAGCATGTCACAATAATCCTCTGCCTTCTCGATATTTTGCTTTGAAAGTCTATGAAATTAGCCACCTGTCAGAGCCCGAGAGACGAGTGTACAGAAAAGTCACTCGGAGTGTGACGTCACCGGGGGGAATTTAGTATAAGAGGTGCCTGAATGTCATACAGAAATGCTATGCAGAGAGAGAAAGATATTTTACAAATTTTTTTCAAAGCAACTCAAATCAAACAAATAGGACTGATATGTACAAATCTTTACTTTCCCTGTATAAAAAACAGTATGAATAACCACCATGAACTCTTCAATCATGATGTAAGATAGCAAACAGTGAGTTATTGAATGATATTTTCACTATTTCTCATTTATTTTATCACGATGTTCAATCAAGTGAGTAGCTGGAAAGTAATTCCGGAGGCTAGCTCAGCGCGCGCTGAACGCATAATACTTGTACACACAACACCCAGGCATTGAGTGTACTGTTATGGTCTGGTATGTCGACTTAGTTCATGGCCGTGCAGCGATCCCCTGGCGTTTTTTCTTCTTTTCTTTTGTCTTTGACTCCACTTTTATATCCTCTGGATCATTTCCACTCATAGCTCATTCCACAGAACAATCTTGAACCAAAGGCGTAAAGTATTCTTTCTCGGCCTTCTGAGTTGTTTTCTATATTTAATTACGCTAGGGGTCACCGTCACACATACAAACGCAATTCGGAAGTGAGTTGAAGACAGAAAGATATATAGTAATTAGTATACATCTCTATGGTTGAAGACAACAAGAACGGTACGGTAGCTCGACAGCTAGCTGCGCCGGAGCGGGCGGCCGGTCGGCACAAAGCAATTCCGCAACTAACTGTGTTTTTTTGCAAGAGCCGCGTCACACGCGGATAAATATGTCATAATAACACGTCTGCTACGTTATCGACTGGTGAGAAGATCTCGATCAAATTTCATATTATTCACCTTGAAATTATCCCTTTAGGGTCTATGGTATCATTCTGAGGGAATTCACATATTTGGAATAATAGTACGGCCACAAATATTTTAATCATTTCCTCTTTGCAAGTTCTATGGCTCGCAGATACAACTTCAACTGCAGTTATTCCATATGAAGGAGTACGTGCATAGTACACAAAACGGCACTGCCTTGTTTACAACACCGGGACCGAATACCCCCCGGTGACGTCACACTCAAAGAACACCCGTCTCGGTAGGCATTGCAGGAGCGAACTCAGGGAAAATGGGTAGGGATAAATCGTTCAAATTCACTATTTTGAAAAAAGAAAATGGGGGGTCGAATCACCTATTAGTGTTTGGGGGGTTGTAAGGTTGCTATTAATGTAAATATCTCAATATTTGGAATCGTCTTCTTAATTCAACTTTAAGTTGGACACTGACTAGTTTTGTCCATGCTGTCAACAATTTTGTTATAATGATTTTAAAAATGATATCAATGAATTCTACATTGAAGCATGAATTGCCACTAAATATAAATAATGCAAAACTAAAAAAAATATATAAATAGTGAAGTAGATATTTTATCATGTAACAAATAATAATTGTTATTTATGATATAATGGAAAACTTGAATATTATTTATAAATAATCTCCAACTGTGGACAATTATTTATGAATAAAGAAATGTAAAATGTCAGCATTAATAAGTGATTATTATTCATAAATAACATAAAGCACAGATAAATAATAATAAAAAATCATTATTGATAAATTATGATTGTTTGTAAACAATGGCGCACTTGAAACAAAATATTTATAAATAATGAAGTAGAAATTTTCATTATACAACAAATTATTATTTTTGAATAATGGAAAACTCAGAAATTATTTATGAATAAAGAATTATGAACTGTAATATAACTGATGGATATATATTATTTACAAATAATAGAAAACTAGACAAAATGAAAAAAAAAATTATTTAGAAATAATGGATAAGTGAATTGAAATGATTTATAAATAAAGAAGTATGCAATGCCATTATTTATAAATAGGGAAACATTATTTACAAATAATGGAAAAGTGAATTGCAATTATTTATGAATAATGAAGTATGTTGTGTCATTATTCATAAATGATGAAAATAAAGAAAGATCATCATTGATAAATAAAGGAATATAATAATAATAATAATAATAAACAGTTCTTGTATAGCGCATATCACAATTATGAATAATGTCTCTATGCGCTTCCAAAGGACTTGGATATTATTACCCCAGTGAATATTGAACTACTATTATTTAAAAACAATGAAGTATTAATTGAAATATATACAAATACCGGGTAGTGAAAATTCTTATATTATATAATCATAATTATCTATGTAAATTATATGTTAATTATTATTAGATATATAATGATTATATAACAAATAATTGGTCTATATAATTTTGGTACAAATGGCGCCTCATATAATCCTGGATCTGCTGCTGCTGTGTATACAGCTACATGTATTTTGTACATATGCATAAAGAATGATAGAATATTTATTGATCTGAACATTGATTTCCATGATCAATGATATGCCACAGAATTTATGATTTTGATTTGGATTACAGAAATGGGGAAAAAATACAGTATGAGAAATCAATTATTTTCACAATTTAGTGATCAATCTGCAAATTGTGTAAAAAGTAATTTATTTCCAATAATCCTCCAATCATATGTATACACATAAATAAAAACACAATTTACATTATTATATTTAATTCAATCAATCTTTATGACTTTATTTTGGGGTGCAGAGCAAATGATGTGGAAGCTTGTATGTAATATTCCAGAGCAGATTTGATGATGTGAGCTTGATTAATTATGAATTTCTTTATTTTTTTTTTGTTTAATCTTTTATCCACCTATGCATTCATCTATTAAATCAATTGTATGTTAGGATTATAAGATTTGACATAAGACATTTGCAGATTTTGTAAATATTAGTGTTAAATTATCAATTTATAACCTTTTACTGCATTGAAAAGTAGAATAGTGGCTGATTAAAGTGGGTGCAAAGCCATTAGGAACCCACCCCACACTCTTTAATTAAGCCTGATTGATGGGTGATATACAAGAAGAATTATTGCTCACCTGCACTTCTCTTCTGTTGTCCCATTTTAATTTTGCTTATGTATAACTGCCACTTCTAAAAATCTTTTTACCTTTTCATACTTGATCTACTTTCTGCTAATTTTTAGAATCACATCTGACTAATTGTGTATTTAAAGTTTTACTTTTTCTTCAATTTGATTAAACTGAAAAAAACCCTATTTTTGTCTCACCTGCATAGCAGAGTGAGACTATAGGCGCCGCTTTTCCGACGGCGACGGCGACGGTGGCGGCGACGGCGGCGGCGGCGTCAACACCAAATCTTAACCTGAGGTTAAGTTTTTGAAATGACAGCATAACTTAGAAAGTATATGGACCTAGTTCATGAAACTTGGCCATAAGGTTAATCAAGTATTACTGAACATCCTGCCTGAGTTTCATGTCACATGACCAAGGTCAAAGGTCATTTAGGGTCAATGAACTTAGACCATGTTGGGGGAATCAACATCAAAATCTTAACCTAAGGTTAAGTTTTTGAAATGTCATCATAACTTAGAAAATATATGGACCTAGTTCATGAAACTTATACATAAGGTTAATCAAGTGTCACTGAACATCCTGCTTGAGTTTCACATCACATGACCAAGGTCAAAGGTCATTTAGGGTCAATGAACTTTGGCCGAATTGGGGGTATCTGTTGAATTACCATCATAACTTTGATAGTTTATGGATCTGATTCATGAAACTTGGACATAATAATAATCAAGTATTACTGAACATCCTGTGCAAGTTTCAGGTCACATGATCAAGGTCAAAGGTCATTTAGGGTCAATGAACTTTGGCCAAATTGGGGTATTTGTTGAATTACAGCCATAAATTTGAAAGTGTGTTGGTCTAGTTCATAAAACTTGGACATAATAGTAATCAAGTATCACTGAACATCCTGTGCGAGTTTCAGGTCACATGATCAAGGTCAAAGGTCATGTAAGGTCAAAGATCTTTGGCCACGTTGGGGGTATTTGTTGAATTGCCATCATATCTCTATAAGTGTATTGGTCTAGTTCATAAAACGTGGAAATAAGAGTAACCAAGTATCACTGAACATCTTGTGCGAGTTATAGTAGTTTTCAAAATCAGCACTGCTGCTATATTGAATCGCGTGATGCAGGTGAGACGGCCAGAGGCATTCCACTTGTTATTTTAAAGATATAAATTGAAAGTTGAAGCAAATGTGGGCATTGCAATAGCTTGCAATAAAATAAGGGTTTATTATCAGATGCAAGCATACAGATTTCACCATTATGGACACTTACAAGAGCTCTTGAGATTTAATTTCCATCTAGTCCTAAACTTTGGTTAATATTCTACCAGCTACTCAAACTTCCAAACCCACGCATCAATGAAAGTGTTAGTGCAAGGCGACACATCTGAGTGTTTACTTGAAATCCTCTCAGAATTCTTTTGATGCAGGGGAAATTCTTTAATCATCTGTCCGTCAACCGTCATAAAATCAAAGTTATTTTCATCTTATTTCATTGCCCTTTTGTTCATTTTAATTCCAATTTGTGCTTGGCTGTTTGCTTTATGATAGAGTACTTCTGTTGAAATTAGTAATAATTTGTTTTTAACTTTTTCCAATTATAAGTCAGTTACCTACAGGCACAGTATAATATGCTTGTAATATGAATCCCTCACGATTTACCAGTTGAAATTCATTGGAACATTTGATGCATCAAAGGCCTATAAGAATCATGATTTAGCAAGGAAAGGGAACATACTTTGGATGGACAATCTGAAGAAATTGTTTGAAGAGAGAGGAGTAGTAAAATCTACGGTCAGAGAGAGCGCGAGGAACCATTTATAGGCCTACTCCTACAGCTGAAAGAGAGAGGGAGAGAGAAAGAAAGAGGAAAACACAGAGACCCAGAAATTGAGTTTTCACGTGGTGCTCTTTCTTATTTAGTTATACAGTGCGTCCCAGAAAAAACGAAACCGAGATTAAGCAATGATTTATCATAACTTAATCACAAATACAATAGATAAATGACCTACCAATGTAAAGCTTGGAATCTCTTCTTTCATTTGATATTACTTAGATTATTCCCCATTCATGCATGAGTGAGCAAAAACAATTTGAAGAAAGGATACCAAAAACTCATTTGGCGGGGGGTATCTGAATTTAAAAAAGAAAATCACATGCCTAAAAAGTTCAATATCTGCTCTTTTATTTGATATCTTAATCACAAAAAATGGTCAAGAAGTAAAAAAGTTATATTCCCTCGAAACAATGCTTGTATTTCCATAATTTCATTAAATAAACGTGTTTTCACCGGTCTCCCACAGAAGCTATCGCATGGTTAACAAAAGACTTAATGCATGGCTGATCGTCAACAAAACGGAGTGTCAAGTGAGTTTGAACGCTAGCCTGTAGAACCCCTTAATTTTATGAAATTATTGAAATTTAAGCCTTATTTCAAATAACCAGAACTTTGTTATTTCTTGACAATTTTCTGTAATTGAGGTATCAAACTGAAGAGCAGATATTGAACTTTTCAAAAATGTGGTTTTCTTTTTGAAACCCAGATACAGCCCGCCAAATGACTTTTCTGTATCCCCTCTTCAAATTGTTTTTGCTCACTCATGCGTGAATGAAAAATAATCTAAGTAATTTCAGATGAAAGAGGAGATTCTAAGCTTTACAATGGTAGGTCATTTGTCTATTGTAATGTATGTGTGATTAAGTTATGATAGATCATCGATAAATCTCGGTTTCGTTTTTTGTGGGACGCACTGTATATGAAGCAATTTTAAATCAAATAGCTTCTAAAAGAATATGAAATGGCAAACGAGAGGTTGTTATTGACATATTTTGCTCTTTGTATGTCTCTGTAATTGAGTTTTTTTTTTCAAAATAAAACTAGTTGGAATTTAGAAAATGTGGGAAAGAGATTTACTGTTGGAGTTGTACACTTTGAAATTGTAATACTTTTATTGCTTGTATAGATTTGCAATATTTTCAACTCAGAACATGTTTCCTCTATCCAAGATTTGTCCCATGAATGATTTGTAGGTCTTGGGCTGATGTACAGGAGATGCCATAAAACCCACGCATTAAAAATTGCTTACAAGAGTTTCCATGGCAACCAAAGGAAACAGCAGCTGATGTGTATTTTACGTTTGTGATGTTATGCTTGGGTCAGAGACCTGAGAAAATGAAAGTTGAACACTGTCAGAATTTTAGGACGATGATAACATTATTGTTTGGGTAATTGGTTTGTTTTTTCACAAGAAGTGACAATAATTACTGTAGTACCCATGTCTGTACCAATCAATTATTACATCAACAGAATGAAAACAAACTCCAAACAAACAAGCTCAGAATCACCTTAAAACCGTTTCACATTGATCTAATGATGAACTTTAACATTGATTCACTGCTGAGTTCTCAAAGGTTTGCTGTCTCTCTTAAAGTCTCGTGATTCACAATATTTTGTAGGAAGGAGGATTCAGCCATGAGAGGATTTGGATGAATCCTGCATTTCTGTTCATATAGGGACCTGTGGTCTGAATTTTTAGGTGCATATCAAGTAGTTCTTGGATTAAACCTAATCCAGATTTGATTTGTTTTTGACGACCTATGTGAAAGTGATACAAACTACTTGGCAAGGGATAGGAAAAAAAGTTTAAAAAACTTTGAATTTGTATTCAACACAAATATTGAACTTTTGAAAAGCATGGTCTCTGCTTGTGGTTCTGACTCTTGGCTTTCATTGGAAAGGTCATGGGGGTAGAATCCCAGCCTTGGTATTAGTTTTCTTCAGCAAGGAATTCTTCCATATTGTGCTGCACTCAACCCAGGTGGAGTAACTGGGTAAGGATATTCATTCCTTGAAAGACTTGTGCGCCAGGGTGAACAGGCAGGCAAATTTTAATGCCAATAAGGCTTTCATGAACATAGCAAGCATTATTATAAGTATGGATGAGTCAGCAATGTCTTATTTGAAGATATTTGAAAAAACCTTGGATTGGGGCCCAGTATTTATTCTTGTACAGGATGCCCTGCCTGTCAGCTTTGGTAATTAGGATTCTCATGGGGGGAAGCTGTTGCTTCAGTTTTAGAGTTATTCAAAATTTTGTAATGTGTATAACCCAGAATGTTCACAGTTAGAAATATTGTGATAGAGATACATGCAGGGGCCGCGGAACGGTTTTCAAAGTGGGGGGGGGGGGGCTGACCATGCAAAAATCACAATCATATGGTAATTTTTACGTTTTCGTACACGGTTTTGCAAAAAATTGGGGGGGGGGCTGAAGCAACCCCAGCCCCCCCCCCCTCCCCCCGCTTCCACGGCCCCTGACATGTACACTGAGTATGTAATGGAAATGTTAGAGAATAGCTGAGGGGTAAGAGTGAAAATGATGGGTAGGAGATATATATGAAAGGAAAGGTAATGGTTTTTTTTCATATATAACTGAGTGAGATAGAGAGAGATTGGGGATGGGGGATTTGACGAGTTGGATGACTGATGAGGGTTTTTATTTTTTGTATTTCATGAGAGAGAGAGAGAATGGGGATGTGGATGTGGAGGGGGAGTGGGGACGTGGGGTAGTGTTGGGGGAATGGAGAGTAAAAAGGAAGAGTTCAATGTACTCTAAGACACCCTTCTCATTATACTTTCTAAAACTAGTTTACTGGAAATCAGTTCAGGAAACCGCAGTTTGGAAGATCGCTTTGCTAGCGTTCCCATCTGATCAGCCGAAAGCGATTTTCAAAACCACTTCACATAAAGTGGTCTTGTTGCAATTGCAATGGAAACACTCTAAGTGGGGTGACATGAAATTCAAAACTGCAGCATTGGCATTCTACAAACAGTGTGTGGAGTAGCGCGCTCAAAATGTGCAAAGATCGCTTCCTGAAGAACGGTTGTGTCCTCATTTATGCTAAAACCAGTTTTAACGAGACAAAGCGATCTTGGAGGTGGTTTTATGAACTGGTTTGGAAGATTGCTTCCAAGATCGCTTCGACCGTTCTCATTACACGTTAAACTAGTTTCCACTAGAACTGTAGTGAGAACAGTGTCTAATTGTCTGGGCAACCTGAATGAATAGCAGAATATTATTGATGGAGTATCAGGGTGCCATGAGCCTAATTACATCAGGAGGGCTAAAGATATTCGTTCGACCCAACCCGAATTTGTTTCAATTTGATATTGCTGATTGACAAAAGTGTATGAATATGATACAAAATATAACACTGATTCTAGAAATGGTAAGTAATGAACTTTGCCCAAATTGGGAAGATATATCAATGATTTGGAACTATTTTTTGACTGGTGGAAGAATTGGGGCTATTTTACTATTTCAGTTGATGAATTTGATCCTATCATAGTTATCTTCATAAATGGCGATTTATTTTTAAAATGAGCTGGCTACGATACCCTTCTCTGGTCAGATATGGAATGTCAGATATATATCCTATCCAAAGGTAGTAAACATTCGACCCTCTAATTTCACATTTATTTTTTATGAATTTTTCAAAAGTGCCATTTTAACACACAAGTCTATTGGGAATGTTTTACGCGCTTGACACCTCAGGCTGATCACCATCTGATGTTTAGATCAATGTGATAAAAGCAGTCTCGTGTGTTCAGTTACCTATTTTAAATGAAAGATTTACAGAATTGGACAAAAGTATATGCTTCTTTGTAAAATAACAGAAGTTTCTCAATTAAAGGTATCGTGCATTTTTGTTTGAAAAGTTCAATTCAAAATGACAAAATTAAATGTAGTTTGGAGTTTTTACCCATTTCTAGACATTGTTATCATATTTCAGATGATACCCAATTTGCAGGCACAAACACTGGGTTGCCTCAACAAATAGGAGTCTATATCTTTCAGACTAGGAATTTGTGTATACTGTTTCAATTTGGCATGGCAATTTGAACTCATGCTAGACTTCTGTGAAGGCCCACTTGTTGATTATTGTGTCTCTCATGGTCTGTGCCTGCAGACTATAGATGACAATAATATGAGAATAGTTTGATTTCAAATTTATCAATCCATGAGGAAGAGAACATGTCCACCATCTGCCCCATCATGTAGGGCATGCATTCTCCTTTGATAACAGATGAGGACAACATCCAGAAGTAATATATCTGTCTGGAACCTTTACTGATTGGAAGCTAGTGGAGTGGTGAAGGGAATGATAAGTGGATCGTTAGGCTTTCATCCCCTTAATTTGGTTTGAAGGATCATTGATTTAGTGCCGTGGATAGTGCACTTCATACTATGGGCTTAAAGGGGGGGGGGGGGTAACCCAATAGAACTTACATGATACTGAAATAACTTCCCTTCCTTTCTTAAAGGGATGGTCTGGGCTGAAAATATTTATATCTAAATAAATAGAGTAAAATTCACAGAGCAAAATGCTGAAAATTTCATCAAAATTGGATAACAAATACCAAGGTTATTGAATTTTATAATTTAGCAATATTTTGTGAAAAAGGTTATATGCACATTGTCATGAATATTCATTAGGCATGATGTAATGCATTCTATTGAATTGAAATATGTAGAATTTGCATGATTTTTATTAGAACATAGTCAAATAAAAATCAGACTTCCCACAAATAACGTAAAAGTGATGAAAAAGAAAAAGCTGTAGATACTAGAAATAATTCTGATAAGAATCCCTTCTTGTAAAGTTTACATGTGGAATCGATTCCCTATTCCAAAGAAGTAGAAATTGAGGTCAAACATAAAGATTTTTAAGTATCATTATTCGATCTACATTTGAGATTAAAAAGAAAAAACATATTTTATACATCTTAATTATGTAGGAGTTCTTTATTGAGGTTCAATGATGGACAAGAAATGTCCCGTATACTATTCAGATATTCCTTTCGTTTTCTGAAAATGCTTTTTAGTTTAATGGCTCATCAATGGTGGTCTGAGAGCTGGCAGGTGCGAACATGAAATCTACTAATAATTAACAACTTCATCACCCTTTCAGTCCCCATCCCCCTGTGAACTAAAAGCAATGTATGGAACACCATGCAGTTGCTGTAATGTCTCAGAATTTATGGAGTCATACATTTTTGTCAAAATCCCCCAGTGGTGCTGACGATAATGTAGCTCAGAAGCATGGAATAGTTTCCGTCATTGCGGTAGAGAAAAATAAGACCGGTTATGTATGGAACACCATGCAGTTGCTCTCATTTCTCTAAATTTATTGCTTCATGAAAATTTTGTCAAATCCCCCATCAGTACTTAGCTTAGTAGAAGCATGGAATATGTTGCAGGAATGGGTTCTTCTCCATCAGCCAGAATTGGCAAGTAATTTTCTGCGATTTCTGAAATGGCAATTCATTCCATATTATTTGTACACTGGAGACACAGATTTATCCATAGTCACATGTTTCTCCATTTTTTCCCCTTTTTTTTTTTTGGGGGGGGGGTGAAATAGTCATCTATTAGGTGTTTCACAAATGAATATGCAATCTGGTTTTAACTCGAATGGATCCTATTCAAACAAGGCCAAAAATACAGGTGCCTTATCAACCCAAGGTCACATTCCATGTTCAAGCGAGAATGTGGTTCTTCCATCTTGAGATTAATATCAGTTCAGGCTAATGGAGCGATTCCCTCATCCCCTCTTCATATCATATCAATCATTTATCAAACTGTGATTTGTTTAGAATTATGTTTGCTTTGTTTTAATAAAAACTGCATTATTTGTAAAATATTGAGTTTGAGCAAACCTAGACTGATGGAGGATCTACCTATGGTTGTAGAGAAATGAATGCCAATTGATGTTAGAGGTCAAGTCCACCCAAGGAAAATACTGACTTGAATAAATAGAGAAAAGTCAAAATAGCATAGTGCTGAAAATGTCATCAAAATCGGATGTAAAATAAGAAAGTTATGACATTTTAAAGTTTCGTTTATTTTTCACAAAACAGTGATATGCACAACTAGGTGAGTCAGTCGATGATGTCCATCACTTACTATTTCTTTTGTTTTTATTGTTTGAATTATACAATATTTCATACGTTATAGATTTGACATTAAGGACCAACTTGACTGAACCATATTGTATTAAACAATGCTAATTCCACATGTTCAGGGAGGAATTAATCATTGTATTACTTGATAATGAGGAGAAAATTAGAATATTTCATATAATAAAATACAAAAGAAATAGTGAGTGGATGATGTCATAGCCTCCGCATTTGCATACCAGCCAGGATGTACATATAACTGTTTTGTGAAATTAAGCGAAAGTTTAAAATGTTTCTTATTTATATGATTACTTTCTTATTTTACATCCGATTTTGATGAAATTTTCAGTGTTATGCTTGTTTGATTTTTCTCTTTTTATTTCAAATCAGCTTTTTGTTGGGGTGGACTTGTCCTTTAATGTTTCAGAAGTCTGGTTATTAATTTATGTTAATATTGCTTTTCTTTGGACTCAAATAGCCAAAATTTTTATTTCCACAAGAACTGTTTTTAGTTGTTCAATGAAATATAACATTGGCATTGCGTGTTTAAATATGTAGCTTACACAAAGAGAGATAATTCAAATCATATATTTTAAAAACAAGGGTGGAAGGGGTAAATCACAATTTAAAAGGGTTAAGGAGTGACAGTGTTTTTTAATAAGGGTAAAAAATGCTGTTCTCAGCCCTTTTCAAACTTTTTTGCCTTTTGTGTCTTTAAAGTGTTTGTTTATAATTAGGAATTTAGTTGTTGGCTATTCAGGAAATTAAAAGTAGTTAAATTCATATGGTATGCAGAATGCGTAATAATTGTTCAGAAATAAATCGTAATGAATCAAATTAATATAAATTTGTATTTCATTATTCACTCTCATGTAGACATGTAGAGAAGGGTGCAATTGGATATAATCTACATATTTATAATACATACAATTAAATAACAACCAGGGAATGAATACACGTACATGTAGTTGCTGTCTTCATTAATTAGCTGTTTTCCTAATTATCATATCATGATCATTCAGCTATTTGTGAGTGATGGGTATGTGTCATTTCAACATGATATTCACAGTTTTCACGGATTCCGCAATTTGTTAATCCCCTTAATAAGTCAGACCTTCTAACATGTAAATGTATAGCCACCCAAATTAAAATCGAAATGAAGCAAAGAGGTTTACCTTGTATTACAGTGGCTATGTTCACATGACATCCTTATAGTATTAACTTTTCAGTGTAATAATAATATCCAGTTCCTGTATATATACGTAATGCCATATTTGGAAGAAAAATGTTTGATTTCAGTAAATAGCTAGCATTTCTTTAAAATTTAAAGTCTATGATACAGATTTTAATCTAACAAAATCTGTGATTTCTCAGATTTTGTGGGGCAGGTAGTTCCATAATTTTGGTACCATAACAAAATGAATTTTTATGAAATCTTGACTATCAAATGTCTCGTATTTTACACATATCTGAGAAAACATCCTGTGATCATGAATGAAGAAATTTCTAAATGGGATTGATAGTGACATTTCAGCTATACTCACTTATATGAAAATAGTGAAATGCACATTCATAGTGTACTATTAAAAATCAGAGCAACTGCAAGTAAATTGCTTTAATTGTGGTCAATTTTTTCGAAAATAACGTTGAGATATTTGTTTTCTATCCTGTATCTGTTAAAAAAATGATCCCATGAACCAATCCGATTCTATTTGATAAGCTCCCATGTTAACATTACAAACATAACATAAACAACTGAAATATATTGGAAAGTAATTGGTAGTCATGTGAACACAGCTATCATAATGTGTTACAGCGTAGGCAGATGTATAACCCTCCTCGGTAATCAGCGCTATCAAATTATGAAATGTATTAGAGGTCACGGCGGCATGTTGACATAAAGATGATTGTATACTTCCTGTATTAACAAGGGGGAGAAAAGGTTCTGCTCCTTAGATCAATGACAGATAAATGTTTTATTTGTAGCAAATGGTATTAAAATATTGTCGTGTTAAGATGTTTTACATGTACGTGATGGTGAATCAAATAAATGGGTGTTCTGATGTGATGGTTATTGATGAAAATAGACGATGACACAAAAGGGGTCAGTAATTGATAAGACTTGGATTTCACTTGAGTAATTGTCTGCTATTTGAATTGTGGATTGAAGAGCAATTGATAGTATTTCTGTAATTATGCATCGTAATGTTATTATTGATTCATTTTTTTGGCGTATTACTCAAATTGCTGTTGAAATTGAGAAGAGAAAGATGTAATAGATGATGCATATTTTTGTGTGACACTGCATGACTACAGATTTGATTTCTAAAATTCATTTCTTTCTAAGTCTTTGTAACCATTTCCTCCTATACACTTTGGTAGAAAATCCTATATAAAAAAATGAAAGCGAGTGGAATTGAGGGGAGGGGGAGGGGATGAAAAGTTTTGTTTAAATCCCTATAAAGTTTATCATCCAAAGTTTGATTAAAAAGATTGACATTCAATTCTATGTTTTGTTCGTTTTTCGTCTATCATTTCGATTTAAAGTATTTCATAATCAAGCTCATGTTAGCTCCAATCTAGACAGAGGAGCATTTATACAAAGATCTTGCATAGTATCAGTAGTTTAGAGTTGAATGAATTGGGGGACTAGAAATTACCTCTTGAAAGTGATTTGAATTTACCCGCAACCTTTACCATTCTGATAACACAACACAAACATAATGTGCATCATTATAACACCACCAATCAGATTGCAGCATACAAATAAATCACACACTCTGTCAGAAAA
Organism: Lytechinus pictus; assembly: GCF_037042905.1. NCBI lineage: Eukaryota > Metazoa > Echinodermata > Echinoidea > Temnopleuroida > Toxopneustidae > Lytechinus > Lytechinus pictus. The sequence continues at coordinate 28,120,272 of NC_087251.1, forward strand.
CGTTCATGTTACTCCTGAATAAAATACTGTATGTCAGTTCACTTTTGCACTTACACAAAAAATATATGCAACATAAAAAAGCTATCATTCAAATTTTGTCAATTGATGCTTCAAGCACCTTTTTGAAAGTTCAAACTATTCTTGGACCTTAATCTCCAGAGGAAAGTAATCAATCAAAGCACACCTGAGACTTCAATCTAATTATCAAGCCAAAAGAAAGAAAGAAAGAAAAAAAGAAATTGAATTTCTAGGCTGCTCTCCAAGCAATGCCTCTGGTTGATCCTATGTGATGTACCCTGCATTCACATTAGTGTCCGAAGGGTAGGGAATTCCATGTACTAAGCTTACCATGTACCTTTAACTCTTATCCAACTGGCCTATTTGAGAGCCAAATGAGCAATGACACACTGGTTAACAAAATAAATTCAGTAAAATATTTTAATGTTGCCCAATCTGGCCTTATGATATACCAAAATAAAGCTAATTCTTTTGACACAAATTATTTTGAATAATTTGCATATATTATAATATCATATGCAAATTAGCACTTCTGCATATTCATGCAAAGACAGGTATTTTGGGCAAAAATCATATTTGATCATATAATTGAAAGGGAAATATAACTCAAAATATAGTCAAACTTGCATGGAATATTCTTTGAAGTATGTAGAGTAAAAATAGGGGTCATTTTGTATATAAACATTATTGATGAGTTGTGAAGTAGGACATATTACATAATATTCAAATACGGGTAAAATTTTGTAAAAAATGCCTATACCAAAGTAGCTCACAAAAAAAATATTTAAAAATAAATGAATGATTTCTGCTCTTAGTAAGATGCTTTTTATGACAATAGGTATCTTTAGATAAAGGAAGAATGCTATATAGTAATTAAAAAAATCACAATATCAGATATTTTATGCAAATTACTTCTTATGAATATTGATGAACGCATTGTTCAGGTGAAACAAAGTCTTTTCCTTCAAAGGGGAGTATGCAAAAAAAATATCCAAACCTCATGAGAATGAAGTATGAGTTATATTTTCAAATTATGAAATATCATATTTGTTTGTTATTTCCTTATTTATGATTCAAAGGTTTGTGAAATATGACACTTTACATGATATTCAAATACATAAGTGTGAATTCCGTTCAAGAAAATACATGTACATAACTACATATACACCAAAGTTGAATAAACAAAAAAATACATAGAAAAAGAAAACAAGTGATTCCTGCCTCATACATGATAGATAAATGTTTCTTCTGTACTTTTTTTAAACAAATGTTACAAAATTTGCGTATGTAATGTCATGAATATTGATGAGCTTGCGTAAAATAACATGTACCCACGAATAATTGTTTGTACAGTACAATAAAAAGATATAAATTATGGCAATGAGCCTTGCAAAATATCACATGTGTTTGGTGCAGTCTTTATTACAAGTGACTCAGATGGATGTCAAACTGTCTTTCAGTCTCTATTTCACACTGTCTTTCAGTCTCTATTTCACACTGTCTTTGAAGGAGGGATCTGTGTGAAAAGTATAATAGCAGTTTCTCTTCTTGTTCATACAGAGATGGACATCACACCTCAAACATCGTACATATGATTTGTAGGCATTTTTCTTCATTGTTTTTGCACACACTTTGCAATCTAGTCTGTCTACACTGTCCTCTGGAAGGTGGAAGAATTCCGGGTCATTTGCTGGTACAGGAACAGCCGCTGCCTGTGGTGCTACAGGGCGATACAGAGGTACTGGATCGTCGTCATTGATTCCACCCAGCTGTCTGCAAAGCTCTTCGCGAAAATTGCGAGGATCATATCTTGATGGCCGATGCAGGGCCTCCACATTTGCATGCTTTCCCCTCCAATCTTGGAATAAGATGAAGGAATTTATGATCGCGATGTCTACAAAGTGAAAAAACAAGGTCTTCCAATACTTCACAGTTTTCCGAAGAATGTCATAGTTAGACAGCAACTGGTCAGACCGGTCGACACCGCCCATGTAACTGTTGTAGTCGCGAACAGCCATAGGTTGACGCACTAACTTCCGGTGGAATTGACCTCTTTCCTTCACTCTGCGTCGGCAATACTCGAAGTCATTTGCATCGTGAAAGGAGGAGATCATGCTGATCGCTTTGTTGTCCTTCCACTGCTGGACGAGGTTCCCATCACTCCTGACCCATCTCATGTTCCCGCGCGATGCATTTCTGGACCAGTCCTTTATAGTGGTTTTGAATTCCACTGGGAATCCTCTCCGATTACTATTAGCTGTCCCACATGCCCAAACCTGGTTTCTCTTTAAATCGGTCAACAGTTTCATCGATGTGTAAAAATTATCGATATAAAGTTTGTAGCCTTGGTGCAACAAGTTTTCACAGAGACTGAAAACCACATCGTAGCTCAGCCCATTCTCGGAAGCTTGTTCTCGTCGTCCAATGTACACGTCAAAGTCAAACGTGTATCCGGTTTTAGAGTCCGCCACCACCCAAAGCTTGAAGCCCCATTTCGTTGGCTTATCGCGAATGTACTGCCTTATTGAGAAGCGTCCTTTTGACCGCACCATTCGCTCATCAATAGCGATATGTTCATGGGGCTGATACAATGCCTGGCACGTCTGCTTCATGTGGTCAAGAAGAAAACGAACTTTGCGTAACACATCATTGGGATCCTCTGTGTCAGGATCAACGACATGAAGAAAACTCATAATCGCCTTGTACCGATCCCTGGACATGAACGATCGCGACCATGAACCATGGTATAGCGTCGCTGTCGACCAGTAGCTCTCTATGTCTGGAAAGCGTGCAAGACCCATGTAGATAAGTAGTCCGATCAAGCTCCACATCTCATCAACTGTCACTGGATTCCAGGTCCCATCACTAGAGGCATAGGTTGAGTTATTGGCTATGTGGGCATTTGCGTATTTATTTGTATAATCACAAATTTGTTGGATTACTTCGATGGTGAAGAAGAGCTTGAAATAATCTTGTGCAGTCGTCATTGTGGCAGCACCCTGTCTTGTCCTCACATTCTCCAACTGTGCTCCTGAAGGTCGATTAGACCTGAACTTCAATTCTCGCTTGGCAGGGCCATTGCCATCTCGGTCATCATAGGACTTGTACTGGACTCTCCTGTGATGAAATAACGAAAAAAGAAAGCTTACATTAGACCTCAACTGCATAGGCTTATAAAAAAATGGAATACATCAGGCCTAGAATTATACACGGAAAATAAGATGAAAATAAAATGAAATGAAAAAAAAAAAAATAAAGAGAAATCTACATATTATCAAATGATGCAATAATGGGACCGCAATAATATATCCTTTTTTTTTTAAACTAGAATTTTTGATAAAGGAGGGGTGAGGTTTTTGGTGCCCCCTGTAAAAAAAAAATGAAGAAAAACAACAATGAGAGTGAGAGTGGGTGACAATTTTTTTATCTTGGGGGGGGGGGGGATTGCAGTTCATCAGTCATCAGGATGCAAACCAAAGAACCTTTTTTTTTTTTTTTTTTGCTGGAAAGACCATTGTTAGTCCTTATTTTGGCAGTGTCTTTATTTGTTCTCATCATTTCAGTCTAAAAACTCCCGTATAACACTTTGTAATGCTAATATTCATATGTTTTAGCTACCATTCCCAAATAAACATCCAACCGGAAGTTGAAAATTTAAATGTCTGTGCACTTCCGGTTTCGAAAATGATCGGGACAGGTGACAGTTTTATCAATAGTAAACCATAATTAGGCCGGTATTTCCCAATAAAACATAATATTTCACAAAAATATTAACTTTTACACGGAATATTAGCTTCCACTAGTGTTTTTATTGAAATAAAATGATAAAATAAGGAGGTAAACTTACTGAGTTTGTCTTGCAGCAGTAGCTCTCCTTCCGCCTCGCTGACGGCCACGTACGGCCCTTCGTGGTGCCTGCACACGGGATGTTGAAGGAGCATCATTATCGGATGAATTATCATCCGAAATGTCAGTATAATCTGAAGAATCATCACTCAAACCCCTGTTCAGGTCTGACTCTTCCCCTGAATCCAAGACTGAAACCATTTCAACATCGCTATCATCCATTTTGAACGATTTTTCTTCGGAGGGACAATGATCAAAATCAGCGAGTCGCGAACGTAAACATGCACCGCGATGCCCACGAGCTGAAGCTAGCAGGGACCTGCCTGAATGAAAAAGACGTCTCTTATTTCAGTTGTCCGGAAAATACCGATCGTTTCCGGAAATGTCCATATTTGGATATCATCGTAAAGCAGAGAATTCGCCCTATCTTTTGAGGTATATTTCGAGGATATACGATGTTTTACGGAGATTCTACGAACGGGGAAAGTTTGTTGACACGGAGCTCCGGTCATATATGACCGGGATTTCGTGGCACCGTTGGATAAGAGTTAAAGAGAATTCTCCTCCAGTCCTGTATTCTGGACAGTCATAAAAAAACTCTTTCGCTCTTGTTTTAAGGAGTTCATGAACAAATTTTGGAGGAGAGAGCACCCTTGGGTGCGAAAGTTATGGGGTACAGCTGTTTTCATGTAACATGTAAGGTGGTTGCAATATAAGGTATGGATGTCATGCCATTCATGCCTATATGTTATATATAACGTGAATTCTCTCTGTCTGAACCCCAGAGACATGCAGGTGTCATCAAGTAGCATTTGAAAAAAAATAAGATAAGGCGGTGCTGCACCAGCCCGAGTTTGCTTAATCTCGAGATTTTAGCCCCATCGGCCCTCTTCATGATTAATCTCGAGATTAATGAAACCCCATCTCCACCAGCGCAATTCGTGCTCGAGCGAGGCTTCAATGCATTATGGTCTGACGCCGTGAATAAATAATCCTGAGTGTGTCTGCACCTGCGAATTAGCAGGATAATTTGTAAATAGCGCTCTATTTTGCAAATAATCCTAAGTTGACTTAGGATTCCAATCTCGAGATTAATCCAGCGAACTATCCCGATGATTGCGTCTCCATTACAAATAATCTCGAGATTGTTCAGATTGGGATAATTTGGCGAATCAGAAATAGCGCGATTATTTGAAAACTCGAGAGACCACTTCTTCCCTTCAGATACCTGGTATCAGCGATGTCCAAAGATGCATTACAATTCTTTCAGTGATTTTCTATGATTAATATTCCCATGTCCAGTCAGATGCAAGGATTTCAGTAGCTTATAGCATTTACTTTGATTTTCATTGTTATCTTTTCATGAAATACTTTTCAGATTATCTAAATAATTAGGAAGATGAGTCAGAAGTAAACAAGCATTTTTACTACAGATATTTTTACCCAGTACACTCTCAGTACTAGTATACATATAACCTATGGTCTACATGCCTCCTAATAAGACCTATGCTGTACCCAAAGGGCAATTGATATTTTCTCTTGGAGAGAAAATAATTCATAACTTCTATTTCAGAAAGGTAATGACTTCTATTAGTCATTATGATTACAACTGTCACATAGTTCATCCATAAAACGGCAATAACCAAGCAATACTTGTCACAATGTTATTGTAGCTTGGTTATAAATTATCCACAGATGTGAACTTTATGAAACATATTTCATGTCATTTTATACGTAGATCCATTTATTGTTAAAAGGAAAACAAACAGATTAATAATTGGTATACAGACCAGTGGGTAACAAAGGTATTCTTGATATTACAATTTACTATTAAATTTTGTACATGGTTATCATTGTATTTACAGTTATGCTTGTTTAGTTTATGAATTATTGATTAAGTAATTATACTATGTACATGTAGATCTTCCCATGAGCAACGCGACCAAGATCTGTGATGCCATATACATACAACTTCCCTATTTACTTAACCTAAATTTATTGTTTTTAAATCTTTAAAATCAGATTAATTACTTTGTGATTTTATTAGAACAAACTCTTCGTACAGACTTGTATTTAATTCCTTCATGACAGGGGTATAGCATGACTCCTGTATATGAACAAGCCTTGAGATTCCACGATGGAATAAAATGTCCATGGATGTGGTACAAACGGAGATCATCGACGTTGAAACCACTATTATCTCTGACGTAAGATGTCTCCATCCATTAATACAAGAGCAAAGATGTTCTTCATTTTGTTGCGGCTCCTGTAATCTTCCAATCCTTTCACAATTTGGCAATTTTTGTCCAACGCCGCCGCAGGGCTGAGGTTTACTTTGCTTGACATGATTCAGCGCATCTTCTGCCATTATAGGATATCATTATTATGAGCTTTGGTAAGAGATCCATTAGGAAATCAATATCTTGAGCATTTTCATATCTCCCATTTTCCCTGTTCCTGTTTTTCAACCTCCTTTAAAAAAAATCTTTTTGTATTCATCAAAAGCCTATAGTCACAAGGGGTCCGGGGGTTTGATCGAACCCCCTAAAATTGTCAAAGCCAAGAGAAAATAGGAGAAGGGAAGAGAAAAAATCAAACACCCTAAATGAAAACCTGGCTCCAGGGCTGCATTCCATTTATTTGTTTGAAGTCACGTTTCCTCTTTTGTTTTCTCTATCACTTAGCTTTCACTTCATCTGCCTCTTTACTCCTTTATTTCTTTGTTTTTGCTTTACTTATATGCCTGAAATTTCTTATTAATATACCCCTCTTTCTCTTTCTTTCCTTTCTTCCTTCCTCAATTCATCTCTCTCCTAGCCTTCACTACTCTCTTTCCTCCTTATAGAAATTGATTATTTTCAGATTTTTTAGACTGAGATGAGATTTTGGTCACTATTCAATTTTTTCAATTTCCATCATTTTTTATTGATCTCTGTACTACAGTAGGCTGCAATGAAGTGATAATTGTCCTCTTAACAAGCCTTCAAAAATATTTCCATGGAAGTTGTGTCTCGGGAAAAGAATACTTAATTGAGGTCATTATGTACGTGTATTGGCCCTTATGTATGTGTGGGTGATCGCTTTGATATTGAGTGGTTATTAAAAATGATCCCCCGTTATGCAACATTTGATTCCTCGTCTTCTTTATTATCTAATTATGGAAACTCAATGTCAATTGAACTGATGTAATGGAGCTAAGAAAACCATTGGAACATAATTCCTATCAAGACACATACAAGTCACTTGCTATTAATGAGGTCAGAAATGGGGGGCTCTTGTTCTAGGAAATTAGACATATTAAAGGAGAATGAAACCCTTGAAACCAGCTGAATCCATATCAAAGAGAAAAATCAAAGAAACATATTGTTCAAAGTTTGAGGAAGGTTGAATGAATAATAAGAAAGTTATGAGCATTTGAATATTGAGATCACTAGTGCCATGTAGATCCTCCTATCGGCAATGCGACCAAGATCTGTGATATAACAAACGTACAACTCCCTCATTACTTTAGTACTTATTTCACTTATATTCTCATTTTTATAGAGTCTATCACAAGGTGAGGTGTTCTCTTTATGAGATGACAAGTACAGAGGTTTCACAACATTATATCATTGATGAATCGTTTGTCATATGATTAGAATGAGCAAAAAGAGATGTTTTGGGGTATATTTTCAGTGTCCAAATGGGAGAGTTGTACGCGTGTGACATCACAGATCTTGGTCGCATTGCCAATGGGAGGATCTCCATAGCATTAGTGATCTCGACATTCAAATGCTCATAACTCTTTTATTGCTAGTCCTATTTTACTCAAAGTTTTGTTGATCTTATTCTTTGATTTTTCTGCTTTCACAAAAGCTAACTTGCTCCAAGAGTTTCATTCTCCTTTAATGTAAGGAAAGTTGCAGTATATCATATTGTGAATGCATGGTGAAGGATTCATCATCTAGACTTCGTTATACTTGTAGTTGAAAACAAGGTCTTGATGGCTTTTAAATATTCTTGTAAATCTTGCTCCAAACTAATGTTTACTTCAAGCACAGCAGTGTGCAGCATTCAGCTTGTCAATGACCCCCCAACAAAGCTATTGCATATTTCAATAGATTATAATACTGTGTTTGCATAGCCACTGTTGTGATTTCCTTTAATGATTAATTCAGTGACCTTTATGAAAATTGTAAACTAAGGTAGAATTTGCAGGACAAGTGTTCGAGTAAATACTCCAAATCCATGTCAAGCAGTGTTCCTATGTAATTATATAGGCCTATAGCCCTCTAGGGTCGGAAACAGAAGGGTGTTTAGGCCTATAAGCAGAAATTGAGGAAGCATTTTATGGAGTTTCACCCGTTCTTATTTAGGATTGTTAAAAAATTGTGTATATTTTTTTCTTAAATTGTATTTCTCAACCTCCTTTTCTTTTCTTTTCATTTCTTCTCTTCTTTATCCAGCCTTCATCTTAATCAACAAATTGTCTTATTCATTTCTCCCCTTCTTTTTTATAGTTTATTATTATAATCATAAATACTATCATTATTATTGTTTTAAATTTATTTCTGTAATTAGTTTTATTATTACCTATATCGATCATCATTACTTTCTTTTCATGATTTATATTTCCATCATAATCCTCATCATCATCATTGTTTTTATCAGATTTGTCAAATTTGGCATTACAGCATGAATATTTGTTAAAGGAGAATGAAACTCTTGGAGCAAGTTAGCTTTTGTGAAAGCAGAAAAATCAAAGAATAAGATCAACAAAAGTTTGAGTAAAATAGGACTAGCAATAGAAGAGTTATGAGCATTTGAATGTCGAGATCACTAATGCTATGGAGATCCTCCCATTGGCAATGCGACCAAGATCTATGATGTCACAGATGAACAACTCTCCCCTTTTGGACACTGAAAATATACCCCAAAACATCTCTTTTTGCTCATTCTAATCATATGACAAACGATTCATCAATGATATAATGTTGTGAAACCTCTGTACTTGTCCTCTCATAAAGAGAACACCTCACCTTGTGATAGACTCTATAAAAGTGAGAATATAAGTGAAATAAGTACTAGAGTAATGAGGGAGTTGTACGTGTGTGACATCACAGATCTTGGTCGCATTGCCAATGGGAGGATCTACATGGCATTAGTGATCTCAATATTCAAATGCTCATAACTTTCTTATTATTCATACAATCTTCCTCAAACTTTCAACAATATGTTTTTTTGATTTTTCTCTTTGATATGGATTCAGCTGGTTTCAAGGGTTTCATTCTCCTTTAATAGTAGTAGACATCATGCAGTAGAAGTGGCAGCAGCTTCATTGATATATTTTTTTTTACTTTCTAACAATTGTGTAAAATCAAATTGATCATCAAATTTGCTGTAAATATGTCTCTTAGTCTTGTATGGTTCAGGTTGCTAATTACTTACAAGAATATGCCTTCTTTGTTAAATGCTGCAAAACAAAATAACCAAGGTCTTAGTTTTCTATTTTTACATAAGGAGGTTACTAACATTTTGAATTTTAATAAGAAGTTTTTTATCCACATGCATGGCAAGTGGTTGTTGAAGCTTAAAGAGAGCAATTGAAAAACAATTTCAATATCAAAGTAATTATCTCTTGCAGTGATGCAGGTGAAATCTCTATTACTGACTGGTAGGGAGATAAATCTTTTCCCAGTAATTAGAACAATAATGGGAGATTACATACACTTGATTGGTTGTACGTGACTGAAAATATCTGATTTATTAGACATCTGATAGATTGTAATCTAGGACCCAACGATAAATCAAAATTTCAATTTCTTCAAGTGTGTATTATCATTTCAGGTAAATGATATGTGTTTGCAATATTTTTTTTTCTCTTTTGTCTTGTCAAAATGTGAACAGTAATGACATATATAAAAATAAAATAAAAAATAAGATGTAGAGAGAGGGCAAGAGAGAAAGGGAGAGCGAGCGAGGAGGTATAGGAGTATATATAGTCTGCAAACTAGCACAGACTCAAATTTGACACTTCAACAAATCATACCATGTCTAGAGAGAAGACTAGCCTCCATACTCTCTGTCTTTGTCAGCAGCCATGTGGTGCATGAGGAACATGTAGTCTCACACCTTCAGACTGCATGATGCACTATATGAAAACAGGAGGTCTGTGCGTGCAGATTAGTATGTGAGAGTTAAGAAGCTTCTGCCTCGTTTAGTTGCATTGATCAACATGATGTGAAGTGAAACCAATTCTGTCTTATCAAAGTACAACTTATTTACATAATACACAATGTATTGCAGTTACAATCGAATAAATACTTTGTTTGCTAGACCATTCTTGTTGCTTCCCCTTCTCACAAGCAAATATTTACCGGAGTAACATTGCTGAATTTAGAAGGCTTGACCTCGTCTGATAGCATGAAGGGAGTAATGTGGAAGAAATCACTCTAAAATGATGCATCAATCATTGCTCACTTGCAATTTTAATTGTTGAGATGTGCTAGATTCCAAAAGTAGATGATCATGTTAATACATCTATTTTAGTGGTATTCTTGGTATTCACTGCAATGAAGAGTGCAGTCCAATTTCTGAGATGCCATACAGGCAAAATGAAAAATATAAGACTGGTAATATTATTCAAGTTACGACAAGCACAGAGATGAGGAAGCAAGGCATATCATAACTCATTTTATTTATCTTTACTTATTCTATTTCGTTTAAGTTCAATTTTCTCCCTGTTGTTTCATTCATACCATGTTAATTGGATATCAATCAAATAATATCCTTCAGTTTGTTGTTTGCACAATGCATACAAGATTGATACGCTTTCATAAGGTGGTTTTAAACTGCCTCAATCACAAGAATCCCAGTTAAAATTACAAGAACTTTTCAGGCTAAAAAATACCCTTTAATTATTTCTGATTTCACACGGCCCTAAAACAAACCCCCTGAGATAAGTTCCTAAAGCTACCAGCATGCGCATTATGGTCTGATAAGCAAGCTAGGCAAGAGATTCAAAATCGCTAGCTCAGCAGCCACCCACGACGCCCGCGCCCAACTACAAGCTGGGCTGAAAATTCCTGTAATTTGCTTTCACACTGCCAAAATACCTGCAACCTTAGAAAAATCCTAGCGACAGTTCTCATAATTTTGACAAGTACCTACTATTAAGCGGGTATTTTCTTTCTGGGAGATTACGTGTAATTTGCTTTCACACTGCCAAAATTACCTGGTATTTTCTTAATGGGGGTGAATTTCCAGATCAGAAAATACCTGGAACTGACGAACTTCGAGGCGGTCTGAAACCACCTCGAGTGAAACTTCCCCATTTCAAAAATGTCAATCATAGAATTAGTCATTGGTAAAAAAAAAATCATGGCAGGGACCAGCCAGAAAGAATGAAAATGATGCCTGCACAAAAAATGGAGTGTCCGAAAAGCGGTGTCCGGGATGTCAGATTAAGTGGGGTCATGTTTTGGAAACACCATTGACATTCATGCAACACATATTTTGATAAGATTCATAAGATCACAATCCAGATGCCTCGACATTGTTTTCTTTTGTCTTTTTTCTTATTAGCTCTTTCATGTTCATATTTTGAGCCAATGGCAAGACATTTCATTTAAGAAAAAAGCTCTGTCGACAGACTATTGATTTCCTCTCCTAGAGCATATACAAACATTAAATGTTCAAACAAAATACCAACGTGGCCTGCATGTTTGCCTAGTAGAATTGAAAATGAAATTGACTCTTGTCTGAAGTCAGAAAGAGGCATTTTAGCTATACTCTTACTTCTGATAATTACAAAAAATTGATTTAAACAGCTGATGTGCTCATGGTCAATCGATAACCTTGTAGATATTGCTGGTATTTTGAATGAAGTGTCAGAATTTAAATTTTCAAAGAAAAGAGTATTATTTTGAAGCCCTATATCTTTAAACTCGCATTATCAGTAACAAATATGAGAATTCAATGACAAATTCACTCCTAACTAACCAAATTGCAGCATTTCACTAGCTTACAACAAAAGCTTTTTAAGTTTCTATTAATAACTAATCCTATGAATAGTATCCCACTGCTGCCACATGTTTTGTAGACCCTCAAAGAGAATCAATAATACAATCCATGTGATCCCATTAGTTTTATCTAGATTACTTCAAAGTGTTCTTGATGTTGATGAGCAAGTATGACTTGTAATTAGGCTGGGGAGCATTTCATGAAAAGTTTTTCACGGACGAATTTGCTCTCAGCCAATCAGAATCAAGGATTTTCAATAGCTCATAACAAATCAATGAACATGTTTCATGAAATGCTCCCCAGTTGTTACCTGGCCGATCTTTCATTAGAATGTGACTAGCCAAGCATTACAGGTTTACAAAAATGTTGATCAAACCATGTTGTATTTTATTTCATTTTTTTGTTGATTGTAAGAATAATCTTTTAATTGTACAACATAAAATGTTGTTAAAGTAGTGTTTGCAGTAAATCAGGGAGTAAACCATGATATGTACCATGGAGTTAAAAAGGGATGGTTGTAATTATTGCATGTCCTTCACAAGTGTGAATGCAGAGGCTTGCAGTTAAAGCTGCAGCCTGCAGATACCTGTATTACATAATCCAGACATTATCATGTAACATCTGGGGTTATGATGTAGTATATATTTCAGTTGTACTTTTTAAACTGATAATTGGCTTGGCATTTGATATTTCCCTCTCAGTCTTTCATCCTTTGTGTAAGAAAGTGCTCTTTCATTTCCCTTATTGTGACAATGCAATCAATCGACCCCCCCCCCTTATGAAGTTTGAAGTGGATGTTTTTTGCGAATCTCTTTGAAAAAAGTGAAGGTAATAAAATTTCACTGAGCAACATAAAACAGTGATTTGTTTTTTTTTACATGTAGACCTTGGCTGTTTTATATTTGATTCCCCCAACATGGTCTAATTCAGGGGTAGTGTTTTGCAAAAAGATGCAAGTTATTTATACCTGACTTATGCAACAATATTATATAACAATGAAGTGATAACAGAAATAACACTAGCCCTGTAAATATTAATTTCCTGTAAGTATCATATATCAAGGAATAGGGCCTACAGTGGTTGGTTGGGGCATGCAAACGCTGAAATTCTTTTAGCAAATGATGCCAGTGTAAGCATTATTTGAATTGTGCCTAATCCAACTTTCAACCTCATCAGGTCTTTGGATTTTCATGAATTTAACATTTTCAAGTCTGGCTTTTTGTACTATAAGGGTGCGTTTATCCGCCACTTTATTACCCTAGAATCATGATCTGAATCATGATTCTGCAGAATCACGATTGCGTTTAGTCGAAATTGAATATAATCATGATTAGAATCACAAACATGAAACGCGAAAAAGGGGCGTTTGGAAAGACGTTTCTGCAGAATCACGTACGAAAATGTTCGAATAAACAATATCGTGATTACAATCATGATTCTATGACGTCCATCATTGTGTCGGGCTACTTTAGGTTTGACTCTTGCCAAGCGCAAGACGTGCTATGCTCAGTGTATTTATACATAATATGATATGCATGCATTCTGTGTTGGGCATCGCATCGTCCACTTCTTTTCATCTTTTTTTTGGTCATGTCTTCAACTTCAAGTAAACTAGTAAATGAACTAACTGAACAGACAATGATATCAATTGTTGTTGAGTTAACAAGTGTCAATATGAAATTGGATCTACGCTAAAATTTACATCCGAACACAATATTCGATAAACCGACAAGAAGAATAATAAGTAAACAAATTATAATAGACTGAATTCGTAAGGTACAGGATTGATTTTTCGAGAGCCAAAACACGTGCGAAAAAAGTTGACCTATCTTCCTCTGTCAAACTGCGCACTGGATCGGTCCGAATCCGAGGAAAAACAGCTTTAAAATGAAGGTCATCTGAACGCTGATTCTGTGGTATTGTGATTCATGTTTGTGTTTTGAATCATGATTCAAATCATGATTCTGGCTTGAGGTCGCATAAACGCAGCCTAAGCATAACACACATTTTCGATAGACCCACTGTGATGCGCACTGGATCGGTCCGAATCCGAGGAAAAACAGCTTTAAAATGAAGGTCGTCTGAACGCTGATTCTGTGGTATTGTGATTCATGTTTGTGTTTTGAATCATGATTCTGGCTTGAGGTCGCATAAACGCAGCCTAAGTATAACACACATTTTCGATAGACCCCAACCAATGTGTAGGGTGGCCTAGTCTCCAGTGGGTCAAACTTCCCATCAACTTTTCTACGCCCCCAATGGAAGTGATGCCCTGGGAGTGACCCCCTTAACCCCCCCCCCCCTACAGCAATTGATTCCTGTGAGATGAAAAGAGACACCCATTATCACTCTGTTTATGTACCTCTCTTGTAAATGATCCTAACAACAGTGATAACAGAAGAAAGTTTCACTTTTCAGTTTCAAAACTTTTTGGAATAGGATATATTTCATTGTTTTTAAATGGAACAAACGTGATAAAAGGTATATGGGTCAATTTCCATGCACCCAGGTCTTATCACTGCATAATCCACATATGATATGATATCAAAGATGTTATTTTCTTAATTTGACATTAAGCTAATAATTAAATAAACTTTGATTGTTCTTCATTATTGAATAACAAGTTCATTAACATGATAGGAGCACCCCCCCAAAAAAGGGAAGTGGAGTTTTGTATAAGGGAAGTCCACATGATATCTTGATAATAGAAGGACAACATGAGAAGGCACAAGAACAGGTCAATGCCATTTGAGCAAAGCATAGGCCTATTTACTTTAAAAAATGTTTGTTTAAAATAATTGAACACAAAGTGAATTGATATATATTTCTTGTGTATGCTTACAAAGAATTTTGATGAATTTGAAATGATCTTTACCCTTTTTTCCTCTTGAATTTCCATTTATTGAAGTCTTATTTCTCACTTTCAGTTTCATTTCTATACAGGCCTATTAAGAATGTTCATAATTCATCAATTTTATTTACCTTCTACAAAATTTTCAGCTGTTTCAGGAGTAGAGATAGGCCTACATGTACGTGTAGTTTCCCTTAAATCTAAACATATAATGTACCTTCAGTCCTTTGGGAAATCAAGGTATGCTAGACCCAAGACAATGATTTGATTTATGATGACTGTTTGGAGATGTGAAATATCTCTCATCTATGATCCTATAACCTTCTTTCCCTTGACATTTAAAGTGGGCGGAAAAAAAAACCCTCCTTCTCATTGCTCTTGATTTGTGAGCGGATTAAATAAAAGTAAGAACTGTGTTTTGTACAATCTCCCAGTCCTTTGGATAAAAAATGTTTTTGAGATACTAAATTAAGCCATATGCTGAGCCTCCATAAGACCAGAAAAGCATTTCTCCAAATTTTTCTTCATAGATTTATTGTCATTCAATTTTTCTGTTTCATTAGCTATAAAAATGATTCTGCTGAATATAGAAACATATTTACCTCTACAATCAGTATTAAGGAGGAACATTGATTATGATTCAAAATTTGTTAAAGGAGAAAATTCAGTCGAAGTGAATGAAAAAAATTATATTTTAGCATTCAAAGTTATGCTTTTTCCCTCCCCAGTGATTGAATATAGCTTCACGATGTCATAAGTCCATTTTCCTTTTCTGTCTTATTTTTCTGTGAGAAATCACAAATATTCTGAATATCAGCTCCAATAATGTAAAACATATAGTAAGGCTTTACATGAAATATGTCAATTATAATCGTAAGATATTTTTAAACAATGGAGGGAATTTTATTCATATACGAAAGAAAAAAAAATCTTTAATTCATATTGAATTGTAGATATACACATTGAAATTAATTTAATGGAATTATGAGTTCTATTATTTGCATATATTATTGTTATTATTATTTGTAACAAACATATGCCAATACAGCAATACATCATGTACCCTGACTACTCCACATTGATTCATTCTTCACCATGGAAACCTTAGAAGTTAGTCATTTGAAATTTAAAAAATTTATGAAATTTTAAATGCTTTATAAAGACCTATGTTAAATGAATAATCCAAAGTAATAAAGCACAGCGTGTCATTTGTTCAGCTAGACCCTACCCCCATGTTTGAAAGACCTTTTGAAGCCCCTGGATTGTATCTTTTTTTTATTGGTAAGATATTGACAACCAAGATTCTCTTGAGAGTTCCTAGGTTAAGCAGTTTAATGTGATGAGATTTCCGGTGAAGTCAGTCCCTCTACTGAATACAATGGTCTGACCCCAGTCAGAGTTCAAGTTTCCCTTACAATTCTCTTCTACCTGAAAAAAAAAATCAACTTTCACTTGTCAAAGATAAGAGATTACAAAGTTCAAAGTCCTTTGATATTGCCCAGAATGTATTTCTTGAAACCTGAGAGAGAACAGGGCATAGCAGATTGTTTTGTCTTAATAGCGTTGATTAGATATCTGTTGTTAAAATTTCTGTAAGCATTGATGAAAAAGTTTTCAGTGAAAGAGATTTCATACATTTATTTATGGATAACCCTGGTTTATTTGGTGTATAAAGGCAAGTATTAGATTATAAGCTGTGCCTCCAGTGGCTTTTACATAGTAATCATGAGTGTTTTCACCAAATCCATTACCAAACTGAATTATGAGAGTAGACTCTTAAAGGATTTTAAAATTTCATCACTGTAAAAAAAATGTTCTAATGCTCTGAATTTCTAATTGAGGAACAGGGAGGTCCTTTGAAAGGAAAGCAGATCTCGGATATTGGAGTATTGTACAGTTTCCTGAAAATATCAGAATATATCCCTAAGAGGAAAGTATTATCGGAAATGTGGATCAATAGAGGAAGTCTGACATGATTGGTCTGTAATATGGATAGATTGAATGGGTGGGATAAGTAGGGTGCATAAACCACAGATCCCCAGGTCTCTGTGACTAGTACCCTTTTTACACAGGATTTTCTTAGCCCCGGACTATCGCTAACCCCGTACTATCCTTAACCCCGTACTATTTTTTTTCCTTTTTACACATGCCACATTATTATTGCTAACCCCGGATAAGGAATGCTTGCTTTTCACACACAAAACTCGCTAACCCCGGACTAGTGGTTTTTGTCGATCATTCGTAGTACAAGTACTTCACTCGTACCTTTTTACACACGCTACAATTTCCTTAACCCCGTACTATAGGTGGGGCCAAATTGCCATTTAGCCCCACCTATAGTACGGGGTTAAGCTTAGCCCACTTTCGTTTTACACTAGCGATCTTAACCCCGTACTATCGCTCTTAGCACCGCAATTGCTGGGATAACCCTGCTTTTTTGCAGGGCCAAATAATCCCGTACTAAAGGTGGGGTTAGCCCACTTTGCAAAAATGCTGTGTAAAAAGAAAGTGGGCTAAGCTTAACCCCGTACTATAGGTGGGGCTAAATGGCAATTTAGCCCCACCTATAGTACGGGGTTAAGGAAATTTTAGCGTGTGTAAAAAGGGTATAGGGGTGTTTAACATGAAGTTGTTTTATATGCTTGACTGAACCATGGACCTATTACGAATGGACATTCAACGAATCCCCTCCTTTGACACAGAGACCGTCGCCGCTAATCCTTTTATAAACAGAGCGCTGGCAGCTGACACCCATCAAGCCGGTCGTAAAACACGCTCTCACTGATTGACCGCGGAAATCAATTGTACGCTGCTCCTACCCATTGCGATGTTGTTCGTTCACTTTATCAAAAGCAACGCACAGCAGCGAACGTTAGCGCTATGAAAATGATAGCAGAAACAAGAAAACAGGCGTGCATAAACGTATTTTTTACGTACATCGCTAACAACCGGAAATGAAATGCATTGACATCACCTTGCAGATCCGTATATCTACGGCAAAAAAGCAGTTGAAATTCGACGAAAAAATCTGCGGAAAAACGTTAAAATCTCAGCTTTTTCGGACAGTATCGATGTCGATAGTAGCGCTTACCTTCGGTCAGAAGTTGATTTTCATTTGGGCATAAAATTCCACAGGATTGATGAAATTTAACGGGATTTTTTTTGATGGACAGACGACAATCGCACATTATAGAGAGCCTAAAATAATGTACTGAAAAACCGGATATGAATTGCGCATTGCATTCTAGGTAATGTAAGGACTTTCCCTATTGGCAATCGGGGCTACAACATGACCGTCTTTGGTCGAAAGAGGGCCAGTGATCGATCGGTGACGATCATCGGGCGAAAGGAGCTTGTGTAAACAATCACCCCGGACGGTCGTTGTAAAAACCGCGTAAAGAGAAAGTTAAGGGTTAGACAGCAATTTTGACAGCTGGAAACAGGTGGTGGTCATAAAATGCTCTCGTTGAATGTCCATTCGTAATAGGTCCATGACTGAACAAACCACTGGAATTTGAACGCAAAGTGTTTGTCAAAGATTTAACAAATTTTGAAATTAAATCATTATTTTGAATTGTTGCAAAGTATAGATTTCAAATAAAAAATGATGATATTTATACAATAAGTTTGGTCAATCCCCTTACCCCATCCCCTCCAGTTTCTAAATTCTCTAGTTCCCTTGGACTGGAATCAACTGGTAAATATTTGCAACATCAAGTTTGATATTAAGAAGGATCCTACGATAGTCAAATTTCAAAATGTCAGTGAACTTTCTGCAAAAAGCACTGTCACAATATCTTCCAATGGATTTAAGGAAGAACCTACAAAAGGATGCTGCAGGAATTTTTTAAAAACTATAGCCACAAGCCTCATGTCAAGTTTAAAAATTGATTTTTTTTTTTTGTTCTGAGGTGAAATTTTTAATGAACTGTTTATGAAATTACTCTGATCATATTACACCTGTATCTTCCCGTGAAAAAGCTCAATTCATATTATAGTTGCATACCATGGTCTAAAATCAGACAAAAAGTCTTACATGGATTTTTTCTGTATACCAAACATGTACTTTGATATGATCTTGTTTGTTTTAAAGCATGCATACCACTGGCAACTCTGTTTGAGGTTCCATCAGTTTGGCCGGAAATGTCTCTCATCTTTGGCAAACAGCATGCAAGACAGTCATTCACCTCTCAGTACTGTTGGCATAAATATGGCAGCTACTTGTACTGCAATTATATCAAGTGCCAAATCATCGTCTGGCAATTGACAAGGTGTTTGAAGACCCTCTTCATTTGAAAATTTGATCATCCATGTGTTAATCCTTTTACAATAACTGGGAGAGAGAAAGAGGGGGGGGGGGTGTAATGAACAAATCAAAAATTCAAATCTAAAGCTCTGTTTTCATTTAGCTGAAACTAAGAATTCTGGAAATCTTTCTAACACTCAAAAATGAATTTGAAATCATCCTTTGTCTAGTGTAATTTTTTTAAACAAATGAAAAATTAAACTCCTCTTTTGTATTTTGTGCAAGGAGCTTTGTCCATGCAAATTAAACATATAATGTTTATTTTCTCTCGTTTTTGTGGGTTGAACTGAATACTTAATAACTCATTTTCACAAATTGCAGTAGATTTGATAATGCAAAGTTGTTGTTTTTTTCACCTAGAGTTTTTCAATAACAAGGTTATGGCAAATTTGCTGTTGGCAAACTTGAAAAAAAAAATGAGTGTTTCAAAATAGTGCCAATGTTTATCATGTTTCCTGTCTCAATGATCTAAAACTACCATTTACTTGTACACATTTTTCTGACCATGCAATGTATAGATAGGTGGCATCCCCTTTGTACATTCTATGTGTAAGTATATCTGGACATCTGACCATTGGTGTAAATGGCATTGCAGGAGATATGATCACTAGAGTAAATGACACAGTGCAGAAAGGACTAGTCTTCGCACTGAGAATCAAAATTATAAAAGTCTCTGGTGTAAATGTCATTGCATGAGATATGATCGCTAGAGTAAATGACACAGTGCAGAAAGGACTAGTCTTGCACTGAGAATCGAAATTATAACTTAAGTTTCTCTCATCAACTGGAAATTCTCTTCTAATTCTCGCTAGTTTATTTTATAATGTCCAAACAAATATTGATTTTTCTCTTCAACCTTTTTCATGTTTTACATTAGTAACCAGATATTTGAGTTAATAATTTAGGCTAGAGTTTGTAGTTCAAGCAACATATTCAATATTAGTACAGACATGTTCACACATGGCTTGGTTAATTAGTCTTTAAATCATTGATATTAAACAAGATATTTTGATTAGGGTAGGTTTCAATTATTATGGCCATCAAAAAAAATTGTAGCAGTGTGCCTTACTCTTTTTTAAATAAAAGGAAAATTTAGGATTTGAACAAGGTGGCATGCATCATGCTTAATAATCTCAAAGTACAGTTCATAGCATGCTTTCTAGAGTATTAAAAATGAAATTGCCCCTGAAGATTGCTGAAGCGGATTGCGAATGTGGCTTAATTAGGGTCATTTGGTTTTATGAATAGTAATGGGTCTAGAATGAGGTTGAGTCAGAGGAATGATAGATGCTAAGTGTGATCTTAAATAAACATGAAATCAGTCTTTGGACTGCAGACTGTCTCGGGTAGATGTGAAAACAGCCTTCCATTTTCTACTTAAAGGTAAAGTACTATTCAGGGGAGCATTTTTCATGAAACAAAATGGTCAGTGACTGTCACTAACTTATTATATGAGCTACTACAACGTGGAGCGTTGTGGCCCAGTGGATTAGTCTCCGGACTTTGAAACAGAGGGTTGTGGGTTCAAATCCCAGTCATGGCGTAATTTATCTACATTGTGCTGCACTCGACCCAGGTGAGGTGAATGGGTACATGGTAGGATTTATTCCTTGAACGCTTCAGCGCCTATTAATACGGCAGCTCAGCTACAGCCTGGGTAATAATATGATACCAAGTATCAAAGCACAGTTGAGTATATGCACATAGTAACTGCGATATATAAATGGACATATTAGTATTATTATTACTACAAATCTTGCATCCGATTGGCTGAGGGCCAATTAGTGGGTGAAAATAACTGACAAATCTTTACATGAAACACTTCCCTCATTACATGGATTTTCAGCTTAGACAAAACTAATTAATAATCAATCAATAAATAACCATAGATTATGAAAATCTCTTCTGGAAGTTGCCCAAGAATACCTGATGATTTATTATGCACATAGGCCTATAATACACCTGCCTGAGGTGGATTTCTGGTAGTTAGAGTGTGCAGCAATACATTTTGCATTCCTAAAATAAAGGATTTTTTTTTTGGGGGGGGGGGGGGGCTAAGTGTCTTATCAAAAATCAATTTTTTTTTCTATACAAAACAGTATTTTCAACTAATCATGTTGCAATCATATAGTTATAAGCTGTGAAATTGTTACTTGAATTCAACAATATACTTGTACTTCATTGCTACTTTTCTGATTACCATACTTTTGAAAATGAAATCACATTACCAGAATTCTACTGTATCTTTAAGAATGATGTATGATTCTGAATACGCAGCTTAAGTATGTTTCAACAGACCTTGTTTGGTGAATAAACATTGCAGTATATGAATGTTACCAGTTCTGTCTCCCATTCTCATCACAGTCATACTCTCTTAAGTCTAAGTAATCATAAGAAACTTCAATTTCACATTTTTTTTCTTTTGCAGTGGCTTGAATATCTCTTGAAATTCAATTGCCGAGTTTGAAGGATTGTTGTAATCCATACCTCTAAACAAATATTCTTTTAAACCCTGTTTCATAAAATGTGTTATCTATTATGACATGTTGCGAACTGCTGTTATAAGCTACTGATATTTTACCTCTAAATTGGCTGAGACCAACTTTGTCAGCTACTTGATTAACATGTTTTTTTATTGCCCTGGGTATCGTTTCATTAAACTTCTCATAACAAACTTTCTGTACTGATATTGTTGCAAACGATGTGTTGATTTTTGTCATAATTTGTTAATTTTTCTGTCATATTTGTCTCATTTTTTGTTGATAATAGGTTATATCAAATGAGACCCAGATGTGCTCCCAGATCACTAGTAATATCATGGTAACATTGTTGACCAGTCAGTTAAAAGCATGATTTGGAGATTCCATTGATGGAAAAAAAATTACCCGTAACGATTTATTTGAGTTAAGTTTGAAGAATAATTAGGTTTATTTTTAATTTACTATATTTAGAGAGTGTGACTGTGTATGTTCTCAAGACTGTAGACTTGTGATCATGTTCTAGGGCCAGTTAGAGAAATGTATGCATTAAAACGCAACTAAAAAACCAAGCTCAACTCCCTATTACACACATTTAATTGGTTGAAGTCAAGTTGTGTTTGATCATATCTCTTAAGGACGCTGGAAATCCTATAACCTAAGAAAGGATCATACCCATTAAGAAATCTGCCTCTGTGTATTGTAGAGCATAATTTTGTTGGAGAATGAGAAGTGAGTTATTAGCAGTTTGATCAATAATGGCAGAAATAGGCTAAATGTACTCCTTGAGATGGTAAGAAGAATGAACACATATGGGTGAAAAGGAATGGGAGTTGATAAAAGAGGAGGAAGATAACGAAAGAAGGGGAGTGGAAGATAGACAAATTTAAAGATATTTTAAAGGTGCATGCAGAGGAAAAGAAGTA
Source organism: Lytechinus pictus (assembly GCF_037042905.1). Taxonomy (NCBI): domain Eukaryota; kingdom Metazoa; phylum Echinodermata; class Echinoidea; order Temnopleuroida; family Toxopneustidae; genus Lytechinus; species Lytechinus pictus. The sequence continues at coordinate 28,142,697 of NC_087251.1, forward strand.
GAAGAGGTAGGAGGAGGGGGAGAAGAAGATGAAGATTATGGTGATGATGGTGATGCAAAAGAACATTATGAAAGGAGGGAGAAAGAGAAGAATGTAGAAGAGGGGAAAGAGCAGGAGGAATAGGAAGAGGAAGTGAAAAGGTGACTAGGGAGGATATGTGAAGGATAGATGCCACAAAGTAGATGTAAATTGTAAACAGTCTGCAAGTTCAGAATATTACTTACACAGTATTAGTTTGCATTCAAGATGGCTATAAATGTAGATCCAGATATTTTCTGAGAAAAAAAATGATTAAAAAAAGAACCACAAGGAAACAAACCAAACTGAATTCCTGAAACAACATCAAAGTTGAAATAGTCATTGCACTTTATGAAATTCTTTAACAGCTAGATCTCAGATATTTATCTTCCTAGCATTATAGGTGGAAGTAATTAATAAGATGTATCAGCATTGATTTTCTGTGCATCCAGATATATCCCCTTGCCCTTTATCAAGGCTTCTACCATTCCAGGTTCACTGTGTCAGTTAGTATTGATTTCTATATGAAAGATAGACAGGTCAGAGAGGGTTTGCATGTCTCAGCTACTATTCTATGCAGACAGAATTTTCATATATTTACTTTTCTATTTATTATTTTTTTCTTATTATGATTTAGAATTTAGAATATGTATTTATTCATTTTATCATTTATTGATTTATTGACATATTACTGTATTGATTTATTTCTTTATTTGTTTATTCATTAATATGTTTATTTATAGATTCATTTTTGTTTGTTTGATTTATTTAATTGTTCTCATTTATTGACCTATGCCACTGTTTTGTGCAAAAAGTAGTATTTGATTTTCCATTTAAGGTGCATCCATTCGTGGTATTCCCTTAAGCCATGAATTAGTTCATCCAACTGCATCATATCATCATCTCGTCTCTGTATTCTGTAAACAACGCACCTGCCTCCCCATGAGAGTACTTTGTATACAGAATCCACCATTCGATATGAATTAAAAGACGGCTAATCCTGTTTCTATTGATGAATGAAGCAAGGCTCTCACCTTGCATAACAAACCTTGGCCAAGAATGAAAAAAGCCTGACCTTGTTTGGCTAAAAAGGAAGAGATGCCTGCCTTAAGATGTTTAAAGGGAGGACCATTGTGAAGTGAAGTTTGTATTTACACAAGCAGAAAATTATAGTCCAATCACAAGTTAACAAAGAATGTTATCAGTATTTTGATTTGAATTAAATTTCCAAATACCTTTCATAGGAAAAATTAAATGCATCTGTTGTAGGGCAGTTCGCCATGGTGTTTAGTTTGTTTTGAACTAAAAATGACGGGAACAGGATTAAAACAGAAGAAACTTACATAATAATTAATATTTGATTTTAATTCACGATTTCAAAAATCTGAAATTTTGTATATTGCATTTAATATCCTACTCACAACCTATCCCGTTTGGCCTATCTTTGCTGAAAACAAAAATTAGAAGTTTACAGTAGTTTCCACCCTTTTTGGTTGTGTCTTTTAATATCCTGAATGAAATTATTTCCATTTGAGATAAAAACTTGAAAATTGAAAGATGAAGTTCATGACCTAATTTTTAATATCTACATATTTATCTGAATTGAATTCAAATAAATACTGTCGCCTATAATATTTACTCTGTGTACAATAGCATGCATATATACAATGCATACCAGACATAATAACCATAGGTCTAGTGTGACAATATCCATCAGGGATCAAAAGGTTCAATTGTTAGTCATAAATTTATTTGCCATACAGGGGAGGGATCACCCATTTGATGGCCATTTGTTCCAACGTGATGATATGTTTTCTTATTTTTATTTTTTATTTGTATTTGGTTTAAAACATAGATGGAGGTATTCATGTTTCTCCTGTTAGAGTACATTTATTAGGAGGGTGAAGTGGAGTGGGGGCGAGGGGAGGGGGTCATGACTAATTTACATTTTACTCAAGTCCTACTACATTTCCTGAATGTCACAATGACACTAAACCTAACCATACTCTCCTTCTCCAGCAATGGAATGTCAAAGCTCATTGATGCTGTTGGGTCCTGTAACAAAAGATACAACCAATTGTACATTAGATTTTGATTTCAAAACGATAACAAGCATTGAAGGAGTAAAAAGTACACAAATAAAATTATTGAAAATCTAGTTGTGTCATCATGTCTTACCAGCAAAAGCTAACCCTTTAAAAATAAATTTGTATGGTCCTACTTGTGTGCGCCTGGCCCCTCCCTTCCGGGAGTAAATGTCCTTATGTTCAATTCTTTTAATGAATCAAATAAGATTGTTTTGACAGATGCACTCCTTATGCTTGATAATTACAAGGAATTAATTTTGTACAAATATAGGGAAATAACACACACAAAGGAACAGTGCATTGGGAAATGTGCTGAGAGGGTTAACAAGATTCTGATATGAGGTGGTTTTCTTGATCCCTAAGCTAAGGTCTCACTGCATATCCAACCAAGGCACATGTCATGTGACCAGGCAATATCTGAAGTTAATGAGTACCTCGAGCATGGTTTCTACCTTCATGTATGAATGAACGGCCTTTCACATTAATGTTCACTTTGGTGCATGACTTGCTCTCAAACTCAATTTGGAGCCAAAAATTCATTTAAAATAATTTACAAGAAATTATGACTTCAACGGAGTATAAAAATTGAGAGTGCATCAGGGTCAGGGGCTGAGAAGAATCAATATAATCAATAATAAGGGGAACAAGTAAATTATTTTTCTGAAATAATTCAGATATCCTTTTGCTCATACATGGAAAACCATATCAAGTTGGATGTCCATGCACTACTATAGTATACATTTAGTGCTTTGAAAAATTAATTTCTATTTTCTTGAATTTTTTTGAATGTGTGGAAATTGTTATTGTTTAATCTTCTTTTTGATTTCCTTTTCTTCTTGTGCTCTTTCTTTATTTTTCCTTACATCCTTCATATCTTGGTAAATTGCTGATTCATCCACCGCCAACTTGTCCACTCACCACATGGTCTACCTTCATTTAGTCTAATGCCATTCCATCCATCAACATTTCGTCTATCAACCATTTGGTCTAGTCATCACTCCGTCTAATCACCATTTTGTCTATTACATTTTCGTCTAATAAGCAGTTGGTCTAACACCCATTTTCTTTTCATTCATTTTGCACAATTAAGAATTTAGTTTAATTAGACCAAATGGTATATGGACTAAATGGCTATTGGACCAACTGGTTATTAGACGGAATGGCATTAGACTAAAGAAAAGACCATGTGGTGAGTAGACGAACTGATGATAGACCAATTGGTAGTAGACGAGTGTGGCAGTTGGACGAATTGGAAATAAACCCATATCTTCCCCACCTCCCTTTCTTTCTCTCTTGCTCACTATTCACTTCTACCCATCTCATTATCACTGTTTGTTCTCAACCTCCTCCCTTAACTTTTTAATAGATTTTTGCTTTCCTTGCTTCAACTGTATGGAAGATTCGTTAAATCAATGATCAAGTAAAAAAAAATGAAGGAAAATAGAAAGTCAAAAGGATTGAAAGAAATGGACAAGACAGAAACATATGAAAGGAGAGAGATGAAGAAAAAGAGACGATGAAGAAATGAAAGACATAAAGACATGTGAAAGAAAAAAAAAGATAGGGGAAGAGAGATTAGTAAGTGGCAATATATTTGAAAAATTATGAGATGGAAAGGAAAGAAAGGGAGAGAGAAAGAGAGGGGGTGTGAGATGCGAATAGACAGGACAAGAAGATAAATGAGGAGAGAGGAATAAGACAAAGTGATCAGACAAAGTAATATAAGAGACTGAATATTCAAGTGAGAGGTGATAAACGAGAGAAATAGAACACGGTATAAGGGAAGAGAGAGATGGAGAGAGAAGGATCGAGTTAGGAGTTGTATAGAAGAGTGGCATACAAGAAAAAAAAGAGGAAGAAAATCAGAGATGAAAAAACAGAGGAAGGGAAAAGAGTAATCAGGGAGAAAAAAAGAACCAGGGGGCCGGAACACAAAACTTAGCAATTTGGTCATAATTGATTGCACTTAAAGGTCAAGTCCACCCCAGAAAAATGTTGATTTGAATAAATAGAGAAAATCAACCTAGCAGAACGCTGAAAATTTCATCAAAATCGGATGTAAAATAAGAAAGTTATGACATTTTAAAGTTTCGCTTATTTAAAAAAAAAACAGTGACATGCAAATGAGACAGTCGATGATGTCCTTCACTCACTATTTCTTTTGTTTTTTATTGTTTGAATTATACAATATTTCATTTTTTACAAATTTGACAATATGGACCAACTTGACTGAACCATATAGTATTAAACAATGCTAATTCCATATGCTCAGGGAGGAATTATTGTTGTTTCACTTGACTATGAGGAGAAAATTACAATATTTCATATTTCATATAATAAAATAAAAAAGAAATAGTGAGTGGATGATGTCATCAGTCTTCTCATTTGATTACCGACCAGGATGTGCATATAATTGTTTTGTGAAATTAAGCGAAACTTTAAAATGTCATAACTTTCTTATTTTACATCCGATTTTGATGAAATTTTCAGTGTTATGTTTGTTGGATTTGTCTCTTTTTATGCAAATAAACTTTTTGTTGGTGTGGACTTGTCCTTTAATGATCCTTGTTATCAAGGATAAAAATCAGCTCTATGATCAACCTTTGTGTTACATAGCCTCGGAAGAAGACAGGCAAAGTCCATGATGTTGTCCAATGACAAAAGGAAGCAACTCTTTGAAATTAGTTTCTTAGTAAAGGAGGAAATTTTGTCATTATTTCATGTTGAAATATTTAGTTACTTTTATTTTGGAACATCTATACATTTCAGATATTGGGGGCTAAATGAGCATACAAGAAATATCACAAATCAAGAAAAAAAAAATCATTTTTTAAGAAGGTGCAAGTTGCTTCCTTTTGTCATTGGACTGCAGCGTGGCTTATAAAATTTTACAGAAAGATGGAAACATTTGTTGCATTCTATTTATTCTCATGATTTAAAAAAAACCCACATAAAACATGAGAACAGAGATTTAGAAAAGAAAGCAAGTTTATTGGCACAAATATGTGAACAAAACACTTAATTGTATTACATAATATTTGGAGGATAATACTTTTATGGTTTACATCAGGGACACAATTATAACTGTTATCTCTATTTACCAGTCGTAAGTTAGTCAATAATCTAGACAAAGGCTGCAGCTATACTTGTATCTTTGCTGTTATGCTTAAACAAGAGTGAGCGCAAAGCAACCACCGCCTATACCTGCTTGTCTTGCTTTGGTTGATGTTTTCTTATTATCAACTAATGTACGAAAAACCTGCACCAATTCTTTGTCGATAAAATTATAATGACTAAAGCAAGACTAGAGGGTATAAGCTTTATCAGTTGTAGGCATTGATTACATTTAGTGTAACAGCAAAGATATCCCCAACAGAAATTTTAGCCTGCTGCAAGCTAGTCACTAACTAGTGGTGTACTTAAAATGCGATTGGAAGGTAGCAAACAGTACATGCTCGCTAAATGATCACTTATTTCTCTGGATGCCTATAAGCTTGTAAGGTTATCCTTTTGGTAGTCACTAGCTTGCTGCTAGCGAATGACTATCTTGACATTTCTGTAAGGGATAGCTTGCAGTCACTGCCTAGATTATAGGCTAGTCCTAGGTACATTGAATCACAATTTAATATCATGACAGTAAACATCATAATTGAATACTACAGTTCATTGCTCTTTGAACACCACACTAAAAAGAGTATGACTTTCACAAATTGTAACATATTATCAAAATTATTCTTATGATTCATTGAACATAGAGATTCAGTTGATTTTTAGTTGTGTTTGATTGCAGCTCTTGAGTTCCAGATGCAGCAAGCTTTGGTTAGGTTAGATACTGACCACAAACTGCCAATAATCTACATCACCAAGCTCAGATCATTAATGGCAATAAAATCTACATTTGGGTAATGACAGTGAGATTTTAACAACCTACGCAGTCCATGAATAGCCTGGTTATCAAAAATTATTTTGAACGTGTTTCAACCACCAAAGATTTGTGCATGCCAGTACTCTGAATTTATACTTCTTTTGAATTTGGTACTTGACTGATTTAATCTAAACTTTGTATAGCTTCTGATAGCGAATGTGCCCCGATATGCTGTGTGCACTACACTTCATCTTATAATATAAAGACAAAGTATGCATCTCATACTACCTGTATAATGTTGATTTCACAATATCAGGAACAAGACTCAAACACAAAATTCTACTTTGTCTACTGGTTTGCCTCTTACTCTTTATATTTTTGTTATGGACAATAGATGACAATACAATTTGTTGCATTACTAGTTTGGTATTTTTGATTTTTTAATCAGGCAAAAATGGAAATAATTGTTATAATTAACCAAGGAAGATGTGCGTGCTTGAGATGTTGTTTTGTTTTAAGTATATTGGAGATTGGGGCAGTAAATAATGGCGTTGTGTTTTATTGCTCTATGTACAATTTTTTGGATGGGATCTAGTTTCCAAAGTTTTACATATACCCACTAGACATTTTTCATTTGGCAATTATTTATTTTACATGCCTGTTAATGATGATGAGTTCTCTTTTTCTTCTTTGGAGATTTGAGCTGTAAAAATACAAAATACTATTTCCAAATCGGCAAAATAAAGTCACAAATTCACCTCTCACTTGCTTCAGTTAGATTTCTAAACAATAATCACTCGGCACCAAAATATATGCCACTGCTTGACAATTTAAGGTATGATAAGCAAACGTACAATATATGAGACGGAAGCACAAATAATTAAATGAATACTAAATTCAAAACCAATGCAAATTATGGAGTTGCTGTTTAAAAATGATTTTAATCTACAATGGTATATTATACATTTGAGCAACCAATGGAGGGCGGTGATAGATGAAAGCAGGGGTTAGATGTAGAAAAGGGAGAATAATTTGCAAATATGCGGATGCTGGTGATGATTACTGTGGTTGTTGATTTGGATTGACCATATCTTGGTTTGGAACGCCATGGTAGCCTTCAGGAGGTCCTTGCCTTGGAATGGGCGCTCCCATCGCCCCATTGGTAGGTCGTTCCTGGATGTTCTCCTGGTTCATGTGTGGTGAGACTGCATAGTGGGGAGCAGAAGTATTGACTGAAGGTGGAGGATGAGCCACTTCTGCAGGGGGTGGTGCCACTGGGGCAATGCTCTCGGGAAGTGGGTCTGGAACAGCGGCTTGGGTAGGAGGAGGAACCACTACAGAAGTAGGAGCAGAGGTTCCACTAGGACCAGGCGCGGCAGTATCCATCTCATTTCCGTCATCTTCGTCATCATCCAGACCTTCATCCTCATCTTCGTCACCTTCATCATCCACAGCTCTTCCTTTGCCACTCTTGGAGTCGTACAACAGCTCTATCTTCTTCACCCAGTATTCCTTCTGGAGAGCCATGATATCTCTTTCTGTTTTCAAGTTCTGCATCTTTGTTTTATGCTCTGTGTTAAGGAGATTCATCCTCTTCTTGTGCTCAATAATATGAAGATTGAGGATTTCCTGTTGGATCGCATCAGTAAGAGCGTTTCCTCCGGCTGCCATTTGATAATTAGAGGTTTGGTATACTTCCTCCTGCTGTTCTGCTTTGCGTTTCCGAGCCTTCTTTTCCTGCTCCACTTTCTTTGCTTGGGCAGCTTGAGCTCTGGCTGATGTTCGGGTAGGTGTTTTGCCAGAGCTTCTCCCAGATGATGACCTGCGGCCGCGTTTCCTGGGAGTCTTTCTTGCTGATGGTGCATAATCCTCATCCTTTTCATCATCTGGAAGTTCAGGTTCAGAATCGCTTCTCATTTCACCTTCAAAGCTACCTTCTTCGTCATAGTCACCAGGGTTGTCCTCCATGGCTAGAGTGTTGCTGGAAGAGAGGAAAATGAATTTCAATTTATTTTTTTCCCACCACTTTAAGCAATTAAGCAAAACTTTTAAATGTAATAACCTCTTTATTTTGAATTTTCTGTGTTTTGTAATGACGATTTCATTTTTCTTAATTTATTGAAATAAAATTTTTGTTGGGGTAGATTTCGATCTTCAGCATAGATGTAGAGTTTGCTTGTGAATTTATGGACTGATGAAATCTGTGCTTGACTTGCCACCTTGATGCACCCCTCTCTGCTGGATGTATGTACAGAATTATGGAACCATTTGTGAATAGTCATCATCCTGTTAAATTATCAGATTGATGAACTTACTCATACACTCCTTGCTGGTATTCTTCATTGATTCTCCTAGCAGTCTCCTTGAGTTCCTGGCACAGTTCAGGCTGGTACCTGAACTCCGGATGATCCTCTGTCCAGTCATTTTCCTCATTGTCCTGGTCACCAAGCCCATCGTCCAGGTCAATGGACATCAGTCGACAGATCTTCCTGGAGAGGAGTGTCATGTTGTGACGTTTGCCTACCATCTTGGCTTCCATGTACTGTTTGTATTCCTTCCGAGCGGCCTGGACCAAGTTCTTCCACTGGGTGCGGCATTTCTCACCACCCTTCCCCCTCACAAGGTGCTCTTCAAGAGGACCAAATCTGAATGAGAAGAATGAACATTGTTGACAGTCCACTCATGGGGGGGGGGGTGGATGGGCATGAATTACCCTTTGAATTTCAAATTATATAACGCAACCTATGAAAAAGGGTTCCCCCCTCCCATTGTGCATGAGTTGCTCTCGGATGGAAATGCCAAAGGCATTTTCTCTCTGTTTATGGAAATTGGCAAATTTCTAACTTCAAAGTTAATCCTATTTCTTTCAGGTAAAAAACTTGAAGAAAAAAAAATACAGTATTGAATAGAAAAAATGCTGTTGCCAATTTGAAGACTAAAAGCTGATCAAATGTGACTTCAAATATTCCATTTGTTAACCCTTATTAAAAGGGGGGGGTCAATTTGACCCTCCCCCCCTTGACAAATTTTGTCACTACATTACGCTGTCGCATGAAACTTTTTGACTGCTCCACTTGCTGACTTTTTACTTTCAAGTCTTGCGCATCTTTTGAGACCAAATTTGCGACGCCCAGGTATGCGGCACCGAAATCACGCAACAGTTTTTAAGTGCATGTCAGAGGCAAAAACATACACAAAAAAACAATCTAGGGCAAAATTTATACGCTTATTTGCATAATTAATAAAAAATATAAACAATAAATTTTTTGAAAATTTTACTGTAGTCTTGCAGTTTACATCCGGCTCTACGCGCCGCATACATTCATAATTTCGAAGCTTCGTATTTCCGAAGTTTGTAATTCCAAAGGTTCGTTAATGCGAAAATTAAATAAGGTTTGTATTTCCGAAAATGAAATTAATTCATTTTGGTAACAAAACGGTGTTGTCATTACAAGATAACATGATATTATGCAATTAATAGTAATAACGATCGATGATACATGTGTGTGTTTTGGCCAGAGCATGTATTGCATTAATAGGTGCCCGGATCAAGCATAGGCTTAATTTCGATTTTATCTGAGCAATTGCTGCCTAAGCAAATGGTTTAAGGATGCCTGAGATTAAGTGTGTTGGTCGCATGCGAGCTACCTCCATATAATAGGATTTGTATGGGAGCGGATGTCATTTTTAATAAGAGGTTCTGCAGGTAATAAAAATAATACTAATGATGATCATGATAATCCAAACGATGATCATAATAAAAATGGTAATAAAGAATATAAATGTTAATAAAATTTTATTGATCGTTACGCCTAGTGTTAACAATGTTAATATTTTTTTCATGATTACAAAAAAATGCTCGGAATGTTACTTTTTATGTGGGGCGTTGTGGCCCAGTAGATTAGTCTTCTGACTATGAAACAGAGGGTCGTACGTTCGAATCCCAGCCATGGCGTAATTTCCTTCAGCAAGAAATTTACCCACACTGTGCTGCACTCAACCCAGGTGAGGTGAATGGGAATGGGTACCCGGTAGGAACAAATTCATTAAATGCCTTCCTTTGGGCGCCTAGGTAGCCCAGCTAAAGCCGGGGTAATAATAATAGCAGGGCCCGCCGGGAGAACAGTTTTCTGAACTGAAGTGGCTTCCCTGGGTAAATAATACCAATATTATTATCATCAATATTGTTATTATGCCTTATTAGGCCTACATGAAATTTCCAAAAGTTTGAGCTTGTAATTCGCTCGCAACATCTCACAAGGATGCCCTTTTAAGAGTAATAAGGTCCATAATTGATCAAAGTTTTACAAGTTCAGATTTGAAAAAAAAAATTCAAACTGCTTGCTAGTGAAAAATAAAACCTAAATATATAGTTATCTTTTCAATCAGAAATCAATATTAAAAAAACTTTGCCCAACTTAATTACTACAAAACACACAACTTCTTTACACAGATGATAATCTCATGGTGAAAATATCCGTTTGCACCAAAATGCCCCTTTTGGCATATGAGTGCACCTTTTTTGGCTTTGCCCCCCCCCCAAAAAAAAAAAGGAAAATACGAACCTACGAAATAAAGAACCTTATTTCGTGTTCGGATTAACGAACCTTCGGAATAACGAATCTTATTTTGTTTTCGGATTAACAAACCTTCGGAACAACGAACCTTATTTCGTTTTCGGATTAACGAACCTTCGGAACAACGAACCTTATTTTGTTTTCGGATTAACGAACCTTATTTCGTTTTCAGATTATCGAACCTTCAGAACAACGAACCTTTCGTTTACGGATTAACGAACCTTCGGAACAACGAACCTTATTTCGTTTTTGGATTAACGAACCTTTGGAACAACGAACCTTATTTCCTTTTCGGATTATCGATCCTTCGGAATAACGAACCTTCGGAATTATGCCACAAATGTTCAGATTAACAAACCCTTTTTCGTTTTCGGATTAACAACATCGAGGTATAGGCAATAGGTGTTTCTGAATTACTAACCTTCGGAATAAAGAACCTTCGGAATTACGTGTAACCCTACGCGCATGCAAATTTTCACGGCGATCACGCAATCAGTGGCCAATATATAAGGTCAAATTGACTCCGGCCCCCAGTATATACATGTACTGGTCTGAAATAGCCCAGTGATTTGATCATAATTGGATAACAAATAAAGTTATTGAATTGTTAAAATTTGCATTATTCCGGTGAAACAGTTCTAGGCATGTCTTAGGTGGGCTGATGATGTCATATCCCCACTTGTTCTTTTGTATTTTATTATATTAAATTAGGTTTATTCAAAAATTTTCTACCAAGAACTTAATCAATCGGATTGACAACTGATTAAGTGCATTAGTTATTTATTGCTGCAACTTATTTCATCATAATGGAGACACATCATTTACACATTTATGAAAAGATGAAACAATTATGATTTCATGTAATAACAAAAGAAAAAAGAAAGTGGGGATGTTACATCATCAGCCCACCTAATGAATATTCATGAAGATATGCCTATAACTATGTCACCGGAATAATAGGCCCACAAATCTTTAAAATTGAATAACTTTGTTATTTTCAGTATTTGCTCTGTGGATTTTCACTTGGATTACTTCAGCCCAGATTAACCCTTTAATAGTCCTCTCATGGGCAGCAATTTTTTTTTCCTGGGGGGGGGGGGGGGGGGGGTGGATGGCGATGTGTCATTCTTCAAATTTCAAATTTATAAAACAACCTTTAGAAATGTTTTTCTTGCCCCCTCCAATTGTGCATGAGTTGCTCACAGATGGAAATGCCAAAGTCACTTTCTACCGTTTTTTTCAAATTGGCAAATTTCTTACTTCAAAGTTAATCCTATCTCTTTCAGGTAAAAAACTTGAAAAATAACAATTACAGCATTGAAAATAAAAAATGCTGTTACCAATTTAAAGATTAGAAGCTGATCAGATATATGGCTTCAAATATTCCATTTGTAAAATGGAATGAAATGAAAAGTAATAAATCAATAAAATCATTATCCAGTATTCTGAATTGAATGAAAGGAGGCAAAAAAGTGAATTAATCTATTTCTAGTATGTGTTTTAATGCCCTGGCCATGAGAAAGATTTTTTTTCTAATTTTCATAAGGCAAGCATTAAAGCATAAACATTTAAAAGTTGTGCATGAAATGGGTTAGAAAAGAGGTCTATTGTGCAATCCACATTCCGCAATGTTCTTTTAAAGCCAGTATAAGAGCTACATGTACAGCTAGCTATGTTTGCCTTCTCATAATTTTTTTATTTTATTTTTTTTAATTTTTTTTTGGGGGGGCTGGTCTGCCTTCTTTAAAGGAGTCTAAAATAGAATAATTAATCATATCTTACTCTTTGGCTATTGCCTGATAAATCTGTTCCCAGACCCTTCTCTTAGCATTGATAGAGGCTGTTTCTTTCCTTGGGTCGGTGATAATATCAAAACGATTCTTCACATGCTCGAAGAGGAAGAATTTCTCAGCAGTGTTCCAGTTCCTCGACCTTGGCCGACGTGATCCATACTCGTCGTCTTCCATCATTTTCTACAAAGGCAAATGTGGAATAATTGATATATTAGCAATATATAAAAATATATAAATAGTCTAACAGGATTCTCGAAGAGACATTTGAAGAAAAAAACTGCAAAATACATGTCACCAATCAGCATAGGATAGATTACTCATAGCAGAATTCTTGAATACTTCTCATGTTATAAATGTCATAAAAGATTAATTAAAGGTCAAGTCCACCCCAGAAAACGGTTGATTTGAATTAATAGAGAAAAATCTAACTAGCATAACGCTCAAAATTTCATCAAAATCGGATGTAAAATAAGAAAGTTATGAACATTTTAAAGTTTTGCTTATTTTTCACAAAAAAGTGACATGTACAACTCAGTGAAATGCAAATGAAACGGTCGATGATGTCCATCACTCACTATTTCTTTTGTTTTTTATTGTTTGAATTATACAATATTTCAATTTTTACAGATTTGACAATAAGGACCAACTTGACTGAACCATATTGTATTAAACAATGTTAGTTCCACATGTTCAGGGAGGAATTAATCGTTGTTTCACTTGACAATGAGGAGAAAATTCGAATATTTCATATTTCATATAATAAAATACAAAAGAAATAGTGAGTGGATGATGTCATCAGTCTTCTCATTTGCATACCGAACAGGATGTGCATATAACTGTTATGTGAAATTAAGCGAAACTTTAAAATTTCATAACTTTCTTATTTTACATCCGATTTTGATGAAATTTTCGGTGTTATGCTTGTTAGATTTTTCTATATTTATTCAAATCAACTTTTTTTTGGGGTGGAATTTTCCTTTAATGAATCTATAGTCTAGACCAACCTGTATGGTACAGAAATAATTAGGAAATTAAAAGAAGTTAATTCAACTTCCACAACTTGGAGTAATCCAAGAAAGAAGTAAACTATTCACTATTATAATTATTATTAATTATCCAACTATTACCTATTTAATGTAACTTTTTTGGGGGTCATTAACAGTGCTAAATATAAACGGGGATAAATTGAGAAAAAAGGAAAAAGTGAATACATGATAGAGAAAGAGATATACATGAAGATAAAACAACCTTAAGAAAAACGAGTGTACGCACTGATTATATACTCAAGGCACAGAATGATAATGATTATGTATCAGGTATTGTATAATCTCCCCCCCCCCCCTTAATTGACTTCTAAAGAATTATTGTTGTTCATTCTATTTTGTTTTGTTTGTAGGCCAGATGGAGGCTAGCACAATTAAAACTAAACATTGAAAGATAGACATCTTTACCATTCTGTGTCTTTCAACTAAATATAAATGTATTTATTTATATTTGCATGAATATATATATATTTATATTAACAAAATATAAAAGAAAACTATATAGAGAGAAAGATCGATAGATAGAAGGGCCGGGGCAGGTTGTTGATACTGGGTCTGATCTGATAGAAATTGAGTGAAAATGGAAAAATGGGATACATGGGGGAAGGGGGGAGGTAGTTCAACCTAGGTAGACAAGACAAGTGAGGTTGAGCATGGAGGGAGGGGCGCTTGCATGGTGAGACTCGAAATCAAGAAGGTAAATAAGAGAGAATAAGCCATATCCATAAATAAGGATTGGCCTGATTGAAGAGAATTAATAACACTCATATCATTATCAATGTGAGAGCAAGACACCTAACACACTTTGGTTTTACACATATACAATTATATTATTAGAATTAGGCCAACAATTTTAACAATATGTATCCCTGGATTTGTCCATTGACTGTCAAGCCTATATATGCACACTCCAGTCAATACCCATGCTCTATTGTACAGCTACCCATTGACTACACACATTTCTAGCATTCATCATACACAAACCTGTGCCAAAATGTCAAGTAAAATCACATGTAGGTTACATTACAGAGCTCATATTCTCAAGATATGACTGATTTAAAACCATCCCATAAGAATAGGAGGCTGATCATGAATAACTACATGATCTATGGTTGTAAATCTTAACAGACATAAAGATAAATCTGATTTAATTATAATCAGAGGAATAAATTTAGTCCAGGAACAAAACTGACTTACCAAGCTGTATCCCTTCCACTGGCAGCTAACTTGCTATTGTGTAGAAAAATGCTATTGGTTTTGTGCATGTTCGCACTGCTGTGTGGACCATGGCAGCCTGTGTTCCCATGTAAACTTCCATTCACCTGTTCCAGCATACACTCGCTGTGGTGTGTGTATGGAGTGTGTATGTAGTGTTCAGTGCAGATTGTGTGTGTGTGTAGCTTGCCCTGGCTGTATGCAAATGAGGTCCAGTTCAGAGGGATTGAATGTTTGGGGAGGGGTAATAAGATTAGATGAGACAGGATGGGGGTAGGAATCATAAATAGGACTGAGACAAAGGAGGAACAAAATGATTAGGGATTAGGGATTAGGGATTATGAGTTAGGTGTGACTGTTCATGTGAATTGCCAGTACTACTGTCTGTACTATTTACCTTGGTGCTGGGTCAATTTTTTTTAACAGGGCAATGCCCAATTCCCATTTATTTTTGTAATCCTAACTGATTAATAATACCAGCAGGCCGGGTTTGGCATAGCATTGTTTTAAAGAAAATATACACAATCAATCTCTCATAAAATTGCAACAATTGCAAAGGGAGTTGAAATTGAAATTGAAAAACAGTATAGGCATATATCCCCGATTCATTTTTTTGTTTTAAAATCCCTCATTTCAATATTGGACACTCTTTTCATATTCTTATTTTTTTGTCCAATATGTTTAGTATGTATACAACAACCTCTCTTGTTGGAATTGTTTTGTATTCTTTTAACACTTTTCACAACTGAAAAAAAAAATGTACTGGATGGAGTTGGTTGCTCTCTCTATAGTGGCATGGTTCGACAAATGGATAAAAAAGGAGATTGCTTCAAGACAGTGTACAAATATTATTATTGAATACAATGAAATATGTTAATAATATTCAGGATATTCTCATTCCTATTCATTCATTGCTCATTCTCTCAATCAAGTTGTATTGTGAAAATTAAAGTATTAAAAATGATTTAACGAGATCCAATTTTAATTTCTTCTCTTGATTTTCCAAAATACATCAACCTTATATGTATAATGAGGAATTGAAAATCCTGAAGGAGGTAACGCTAGTCTACAGTCGAAGACCCAATTAACATGTTAATATATTAAGTGGTACGTCTTTACAGAAATTAGCACAACTTTCTTGATTGTCAAGTTACAGTACACTCACCTCTGATAGTCTGTCAATTCACTACCTTTAAAGGGATACTCCGGGCTGAAAATATATATATCTAAATAAATACATTAAAATTCACAGAGCAAAATGCTGATAATATCAAAATCAAATAACAAAGTTATTTAATTTTAAAAATTTGCATTATTCCGGTGACACAGTTCTAGGTATGTCTTCATGAATATTGATTAGGTGGGCTGTTGATGTCACATCCCCACTTTCCTTTTTCTTATGTTATTACATGAAATCATCATAATTGTTTTATTTTTTCATAAATGTGTAAATGATGTGCTCTCCATTATGATGAAGTAATTTGCAGCAAGAAATAACCAATGCAAGTAATCAGTTGTCAATCCGATTGTTTTAATTCTTTTGAATAAACCTAATTTCATATAATGAAATACAAAAGAACAAGTGGTGATATGACACCGGAATAATGCATATCTTTAAAATTCAATAACTTTGTTATTTGTTATCCGATTTTGATCAAATCTTCAGCAATTTGCTCTATGAATTTGACTCTATTTATTGAGATATATCTTCAGCCTGGATCATCCCTTTAAACTATGAACTAAAAAATCATTGCATCTTCATTAATTTGCACTCTTCATCTTCATAAACTTTGTTAATTCTTTTTCAATCTTTCTCCAAAATCATTATATTTTCCGTCTTTGTATATTTGCAGGTTTGTGTCCTGATCCTACTCAAGAGCTGCAGTGTTTGGATGGAAGTTGTGTTCCACATTCAGTTGTTTGTAACTTTAAACAAGACTGCCTTCATAATACAGATGAGGGGTACTGTGGTAAGACTATTCAAATCAACATTTTATTTAGTTTTTTTTTTCTTTATTCAAAAGGAAACCTCTTTCTCTCAGTAGATCTAGAACTTTTTAAATTCTTCTGGATGTATAAGAAATGAGGGCCATTTTGTGAAAAATGTGTGTATTATTAAACAATGATAATAAAAATGACAATAATGATAGTGCTGATTATGATGATAAAAATGATAATGATACTGATAATATATAGGCTGCTGGTGCTGATGATGATTACATGATAATGAATGATATTAATGATAATTCTTGTAATGATGATAATAATAATGACAATTGACATTTACATCATATATTTTCATTTTCCATAAAAATTGCACCATTTTATGGAATGCAATTCAATAACTTGTCAATATTAGAGGGAACAGTGCAAGAGAAAAAGATTTGTGAGGAGGAGAGAGAGAGAAAAAGGGAAAACAAGGGATGAATAATTTATAAAAAGACAAAGAGGAAACAAGGTGCATTTCTTTTTCCCCCTTTGTGTATAAGGAAATTCTAATCATGATTAATATTTTATAGTTTTATTCTTTGGAGGTTTATCCTACCATTTAAAAAATGCAAGGTGTTTTGAGAAAGCGGATTGTCTCTTTGATCTCTGGGCTGTGTGATTAGATTCACAGAATAAAGCTTCTAACCAGATGAGGATCATCTGTTCAGGGAAGTCCTACTTCCCTGATCAGTGTGAGTTCATGAGAGTGTGTGTGGGTGGGGTATTGAGTGGGTGGTACAGCTCTGAGTTTGAAATTCATTATTGCAAAGGGAAAACAAAATATCCTTTAAAATTAGATTCTACGAGTCACATTTTATTTTCTCAATTAACCATAGGTCTGTCATGTGACTTTGAAAGTGCATGTGATTGGATAAGTCCTCCTATTGACATGTTCACTCCTGGATGGTCCTGGATAGTCATTCGCAGTACTGACATGATAGAAAAAAAAATCCCACCCCCAAAAAAATGATATCAGGTATATCTAATCAGTTTTCTCAGAATCTGTAGATCTATACACTCTCAGAAAAAAGGGTTCTATGCTTTTATTTTCTCAATTTACCATAGGTCTGTCATGTGACTTTGAAAGTGCATGTGATTGGATAAGTCCTCCTATTGACATGTTCACTCCTGGATGGGAGGTGCGAGATGGGCCATCACCGAACCCTAACACGGGGCCACCTGGAGGTTATGACCCTAGTGGAGATGGTAAAATAATAAATTTCCTTTCCTATTACTATTTATATTTTGACATGTGTATTTTTTTGTCATTTGCAGTACTGACATGATAGAAAAAAAAAATCCCACCCCTCAAAAAAAAAATGATGTCAGGTATATCTAATCAGTTTTCTCAGAAGCTGTAGACCTATACACTCTCAGAAAAAAAGGGTTCTTAGAGGGTTCTATGCTTGTTCTATATTTGGAACCTTTAAATGTTTCGTAACATGTTGTGAATTCCCTCAAACAGCCACTTTGGAGTCTTTTTTAGGTTCTTCATAAAACCATTTGATATTCTTGAGCAGGTAAAGATCACCCTTTCGTGAACCTTTTTCTCAAGGGTAAAAAAAAAACTGGGCAAAAGGGTCCCAATTCACTCCTTAGAGTTTATATAATATGTAAAAGGTCAAGTCGATGTAAGCATTTAGTTATTATGAATAAATAGAGTAGAATCAAACATGAATAAATTCAAAGAGGAAATAATTTTTTGTGGCAACCATCCATTCATGCTTGAATGCCAACTGGAAATAACTTGCATTAAATCCATTAAAATTTCTCATCGAACCAGCAAGACGTAAAAAAGAAATTGAGTTTAATAGTACCAATGGGGCTTGCAAAATACCATTATATAATGGGAATAAACCATGTATGAATTATTAATGATAATGAAAATGACTTTTAAAATGCAACTATATTGAACTTGTTCAAATCCTTCTGTACGTCACAAGTTTCTTTTTCTCTGTCACACCAATTCTAAGTTCTTACAAGAATTAAAGGAAGTATTTAAAAAATCATTGCTTTGGTTCGGATTGTGGCAGATGTTGGTTTACCTTAAAAGTAACATTGACTGAATTTATAAACACAGTAATTTTCATTCAAAGGAGTAATCTAGAGTTTCTTATGTAAACTGATTTTTCATCTGAAAAACCTTCACTTTTTCTTACCCATTATTTAACCAAATATATACAAAATTATTTAACTGAACATGAACAAAATTATAGCCCAATTCCCACCCCCACATGTATAGAATAGAAGTTTAACAAATAATCTGCTGTTGGAAAAGGGAGTTCTTTTATAAAAAGATGATTTATTATTTCACTTTACCAGGAGGTTATAACGTATAGCCAACCCCTTTTCTTCTTCATTGCTTCTTCTTTTTTTTTATAAAGCTAATCATAAAATAATTTCAGACTTTTTTTATGGATATTATGAGCACAGTTTATGAATCCTTATTCAGAATGACAAAATTGTATTTTAGAATTGACTCGATGTTGTTTCTATATTTTTTTTCTCAAATGAATGCATTATTGTATGTTCCTTGTCCTTATCTATCTCATAAGAAACAAACTTATTTCCTTAGAACTTCCATTTTCAGTAGTAAATTGTCAGATACTAAAATTAGACCTTTTGTACAAATTATGAACATATTGAATTATCTTATTGTTGCTGTGATTTCAAGCAACAATAAGATAATTTAATCTCTCTGTGTGATCTGCCTCTTTTTCACAATTGACACAAAGACCCTCAATTAATTTTGTGAAATATCGGCACAAAGGAATTGAAAAGAACATGCTATATTTCATCATATAATTTCATGTCGGACCAATTTGTCTATCCTTGTAGCCATTTGTTGAGAGCATCTCAGCCATGGCCTTTATCTGGTGTCAACACCATGAATGATTAAGTCGCAGAGTTGGTGGAAGCTATCCTCAATCAGATGAATAATAGATTAGCAATTAGGTTAACTAAAGATCAGTTGCGATAGTCATCTATATATTTTATCAGATTATGATGCATGAATTCCCAAAGTAATATGATATTTAGTGGGATTTTGGGGCTGTATAAGACCTTTATTTGTAGAGGATTATTGAGTCAATTCATGAAATGAGGGAAAATCAGAAGTAAATGAAAATGATAATGAAAACTCATAAAATTGAAATCATCAATATCCGTAGTCTCTGAAGGGGAACAATAGGCACATCAACTGAACGTGGGAGACTAGAATTTGATCATTAACTACATGAATTAATTGTTTTAATAAGAAAAAGTAAATAGATTGATACATCTATAAATTTGGGTCTAACTTGCACTCTCAAAATGTTGCTTAACATCAGAGCCGGATGCTTGGATGTTGTAAATTTGGTCTAAAAAATTGCGCGAGACTCGAGAAATAAGTCATGAGGCAGTTTGGAGTCTGCTTTTTTTACATATTGTGAACATACTGCGCAGATGTCTTAGCGGCAGATTCCTCTACCCCTGGTATTTTATGGTCTAAAGCAATAGATTGTTATTAATATAAGCAAATCGAGTCAATTCTAGGTTATTTTCGGTCCCTTTGAAAATGTGCACTTAACAGCTTTCATATTTCTAACATTTATGTTTTAAGAAAGAGGCAAGAAATACATGAACAAGTTAAACTTTTTTCAAACCCCCAAAGAAATGAATTTTATGCTGTTACATTTGGATATTTGTAATTCTTTGTGTAATTGCAAAGATTATGAATTAATTAAATTGAAATAAAAAAAGTGAAATACATATTTTCATCTCTTTTTTTATAGCTGTAGGAAATTACACCTATGTCAGTTCTCAAGGAAAATCGGCAGGGGCAAAGGCAGAGCTAGAGAGCCTCACATATCAAGAAACTGGAGCTCTTTGTAGCATCAACTTCTTCTACTACATGAATGGCACAGACGTTGGGACACTGACATTGATGGTTGCCATAGACAACCAGAGGTATCCCATCTGGCAACGCTCTGGTAGTCAAGCAGCACGGTATGCCACCTTGTTTAATATGGATGATTAACATTTGAGAGTTGTTAAAGGGTAGATGATGATGGCAAGTGATATTCTGATGATAATGAGGCTTCTGGTTCTTGATAAAGACCTATCTCTGCATTCATAGAGGTGGGCATGCATCTCATGGTTCAAAAAGTATGTCTAATCAGGGCTAGGTCTTTTCATAAGGCATTTACACACAATTGCCTTTCTCTACCCAGGAAAGCTGTAGGACTACCTGTTAGGAGTGTATTCTTCCAGTGCTTCAGATTTCTTGGGTCATTTTTTAAGATATTTTTTTTCTTTGGAACTCTTAGAATCCCCTGTGTTATAAAGGAATTCATTATTGGGAGTAATGAAATACCGGGTGCAGAATATGTAAAATACCAAGGAGCAATGTAAGATAACGTGTGGAAGCACAAGTAGTAGAAATAATAATAGTAGTAGTAGTAGTAGTAAGATAAGTAATATCAGAATTGGAAGCAGAAGTAGTAGTAGTAGTAGTGGTATCTGGCAATCAGTAGCAACATTAGTACAAGTAGTAGTAGAAGTGTAGTAATAGTATTTTATTTTTTTTGGGGGGTTCATTATTATATTTATGTTTCAAGAATGCTTTCTCTCTTTAGGTGGATAGATGAACTCATCCTTCTAAGGTCAATACCCTCACCATTTCAGCTCATCTTTGAGGCTACCATGACTGGTGGAAATTCTGGAGACATCGCTCTTGATAATATACAGCTTCTAGACTGCTCTCCAGGTGGGTTGATCTCTACTAGCTTGTAAACCAAGTTGCAAATTGGCAACATCTGATATTTTGGTTCCCATAAATCTGCAGCTTCTCCAGTATTGCATTTAACCCATTGAAAACAATTTGATTTCAGTCTAATCCACATTTTCAATATATCCCTGGCCGATTTATCTTGGGTATGGGGCTCATAAATGGGTTGAAAAAAATGTCAGATGTTGTTTGAAGGTTTGTATGGTGGCATGTACAATTGCTGATGTGGTTTACGGTGCACCATGTGGAGTATTATAGAAACAGTGGATAGAAGGAGAAAAATAAATGGATAGGCAAGAAAGTGGAAATTTGAGAGTAGAGTAATCTTTCTTGAATATAGTCCTGAAAAGAACTGTAAACCAGAAGAGATTGATGATTTGAAACAGCTTTAGTAGTAGGATGGATGAGGAGATGCTGACTTGAGTCGGCACGTAGAGATGATGAGCAGAAGCAGTAGAGAGACTCGACATTTCGGGCAGGTTGACTGTCCGTCTTCAGAAGAGCTTCTTCATATAAGTTTTTTTTTTCTTAGGCTTGAGTGAGAATCTGTTCTTTTTCTCAATATCTAGCGGTTCATAGGTAGAATGTGCAAATTTCCTGGTTCTGTCAATTCCTAATGAGAATTTGATTAAAGCTCATTTCACTGTGATTCATCAAATCAGCTCTAGAATGGCCTATATCTTGGTTGAATAGATGTGTAAACGTCTTTTGGTTCCAAATAGGTAATGTGTGAATGTTGCTAGATATATTATTTCGAAAGCCCCTGTAACACATTTGAATTCACTCTTTAAGCCAGCTCCCTAGTTGGCTTCATGATCACAATCAGCAACTTCTGAGAGTAATTTGGACTCATATTTTTGGCTTTCAGTATGCAACATAGCCATAAGCCAGTTTCTAGGGGATGTCTTCTTGTGTAAACAGTGTAATGATGTTATTACAAGGTTTTGTGTGCATGTATAGGCAAACCCCTGAGTTTCTATCATGTTAGACCTCTTGATTGCAATGTAGAGTCTTGACTCCTGACTCTGTCTTAAAACAATAATTAGAATTAGACCATAGAGGTAGGGCCTATACCTCCATGATCAGACCATGAGGGCCACAAGGCAAGAAACTTGCCTGAAATAATGTTATTGTTGTATCCAAAAGCAGTCTTTTTAGAGGTCCAGAAGTATGTTTGACCATGGACCTATTACGAATGGACATTCAACGAATCCCCTCCTTTGACCCAAAGACCGTCGCCGCTAATCCTTTTATAAACAGAGCGCTGGCAGCTGACACCCATCAAGCCGGTGGTAAAACACGCTCTCACTGATGGACAGCGGAAATCAATTGTACGCTGCTCCTACCCATTGCGATGTTGTTCGTTCACTTTATCAAAAGCAACGCACAGCAGCGAACGTTAGCGCTATGAAAATGATAGCAGAAACAAGAAAACAGGCGTGCATAAACGTATTTTTTACGTACATCGCTAACAACCGGAAATGAAATGCATTGACATCACCCTGCAGATCCGTATATCTACGGCAAAAAAGCAGTTTAAATTCGACGAAAAAATCTGCGGAAAAACGTTAAAATTTCATCTTTTTCGGACAGTATTGATGTCGATAGTAGCGCTTACCTTCGGTCAGAAGTTGATTTTCATTTGGGCATAGAATTCCACAGGATTGATGAAATTTAACGGGATTTTTTTTGATGGACAGACGACAATTGCACATTATAGACAGCCTAAAATAATGAACTGAAAAACCGGATATGAATTGCGCATTGCATTCTAGGTATTGTAGGGACTTTCCCTATTGGCAATCGGGGCTACAACATGACCGTCTTTGGTCGAAAGAGGGCCAGTGATCGATCGGTGACGATCATCGGCCGAAAGGAGCTTGTGTAAACAATCGCTCCGGGCGGTCGTCGTAAAAACCGCGTAAAGAGAAAGTTAAGGGTTAGACAGCAATTTTGACAGCTGGAAACAGGTGGTGGTCATAAAATGCTCTCGTTGAATGTCCATTCGTAATAGGTCCATGGTTTGACAAGTGTACATTCATCATTTTGTGATGTAACAGGGACCTAAGCCTGTTGCCTAATAGGCCTGAATGAGCAGTTGGATATAATGAAGTTAATTGACTCCAAAAGCTGCCTCAATCTGCATTCATAGGTATGCTAACCCTTGTAACATCATATTGTGGTGTAACTGAGTCTGAGCTTGTTGCACATTAAAGCCTGAATGAGCAGTTTCGAGTAGATTTTTAGGTTGTCAGGAAATGTGACCTTTTTGGAAATGGAGCGGGAGGATTTATTGTTTGGTTGAAATGATGCACTTTGGATTGAAATGGGTGATGAGTGAGAAGAGCATGGGAGAAAAATAGGAATAGAGAAGATAATAACCCAAAATGAGAGTGGGAGAAATCAAAGAATTTTTTTGTTACACAAACTTGGTAAATTGAGGGGAAGAAGAGATTGTATATTGGAAATTGCAAAATAGTATAGAATACATACAATGCTTGAAGATTACCTCACCATAAAAATGGACAGTATTATTAGCAGAAGAAAAATAAGGAGGGGAAAGATCAGAAGAAGAAGAATCAGTAGAAGAAATTGAAGGAGGAAGAAGTATAAGGAGGAGAAGTTGAGAGAAGAGGATAGACATAATAAAGTTAATAGGAAAAGAATGATGTTTGGATTCATAAAGGATTGGAAGGGACCACATAAAATATTACTGAATCACTTAATTATCTTATTGAAGAGATACATTTATATTCAGAAATGCAGGAATTTAGTAGTAAGTTTCATAGGTTTTGAAATATTCATTTGCAAAATCAGACATATAGAATTGGTAATTGCTAAACAAAAGCACAAAGAAAACATGCACTATAGAAAATGGTCCCCTATTGAGAAATTATTTCAATTATCCATAATTATATTTTGATGAGACAATCCAAACCACCAGGGACTAATTTTTTAGCTTTTACATCAGGTCTGGTTGTTTGTTGTTTTGTTTTGGTTTTCTTTTGGTAATTGTTACAGTGATTCCTATTTAATTATTGTTCTTTTAATGTTATACAATTATGTAATTCATGTATGATTGTTGTTTTTGTAATGTTACAAAAAAATCTTGAAAATCAATAAAATTTGAAGAAAAAAAAAAGTTAATTAGAGATAACTGGACTACAGATAGATTGATGAAATACAATAATGTTGGATGGATACATAAATGCTGTTTATAAATATACCTTTATGGAGATAGAAAGAGAGATACAAAGGAGAGAAGGATAATAAGAAAAGATAAGAGATGTAAAGTAAAACTAGGGAAACGATAATATTCAAGAAACAATGAGAGACAGATAGTGAGACTTACAGAAAGGAAGAGAGAGAGACAGAGTGAGAGATTATGAAAGAGAGGCTGAGAGAGAGAGGGGGGATGGTTCATGCAAAAGACATCAACTGGATATCATGTAATACATGGATAGACATTTCCAATATGAAATGAAAACAATCATAAGCTGACAATTTGTTTAAAAGATAAAAAAGATTACAAAACCATTCTACATCGAGCAAAGAAGGAAGATAGTGTTGTTACATTATTGCATGCCTTTTTCCCAAACCACTTAGAAGCATGACTGATGGCTTTGAAATATCATTTGACAAAGCCCCATTATCGAACACTTTCAGGTGGAATTACGTAGAGAGATACATGTAAGAGCATTTTATCCATGTTGTAAAATGGTTCCAGGTAAATCCATCATATTCCCCTTTGAGAGTTCCAATTGTCTTACAAGCTCGTATATGTGAGAGAGCAAGTTAAAAGGAAATAACCAGTTACAATGATTTATGCTCATTTGGTCTATAAACTCTCAAATAAAATATAACTCCAAGAGCATTCAATATATATTTTTATTTCATTTCACTAATTATTATACTTATTTGAACCATTTGGGACAATGCCTTCTTGGCTCACCCTGAGCATTTTCTTAACCAAAATATAAACATCTCAAGGTTAAATCCTGTTATAAGGAAAGGTGAATCATTTTTCAAAGTTTCACTTCAGTAAGAGTTATTTTATTTTAAGGAATTCCACTGCATAGGATTGTGGTTGATATGCCAAAATCTTTGGCCAAACATTTGTATTAAATTTTACTTTCTGAGTGTGACTTACAGCAATAAAATTTCTGATCTTTTTATTTGGTGATATATATAGATGGTTCTGAGATTGGTAGAGAAGTGCAGCATTTTTCAAGGATTGTCAGAGATGAGGTTCATTTAGGTTTCCATGGGTTGTTTTATGAACCATTTAATATTGGTTCTTTAATATTTTTTCCCATCAGCAAATGACTGATATCAAATGGGCTATGTATGTGGGTCCATTAAAGTGATTGTTTTCTCAAGAACATATTTCATGATAATGAAATGACAATAAAGTGGAAGACAGAAAAATTAAATGCATTAAGTCTTTAAAAGTCAAGGTTCTACATCGATGCAATAAAAAAATTAATAGCCTCTTTTACCAAACACCCAACCACCCACGTAATGTGGAAGCAGAATAGCATGAAGGTTGAATTTAAAGCTTGATTTTATCTTCATGCTTTATTATCCATGGATGGGTGATCTATTTCCTTGCAATTAATTTGAGCAGTTAAGAATATCACTGGCAGTCATGAACAGCTTGTATCAAATATCCTTTTGTTTTAATTTCTTCAATTCAATTTCTATATATTATGTTGCTGGTACAATTTGAATGGTGGGAGTTATTCTCAGTCAATTATTATGTACATATTATGCAAGTAAAGATGAAATATACTGGCAAACCAAGATAGGGCCTGATGCTGGGATAAATGGGTTTAAGTAATGTGTCTCTAAAGGACAAGTCCACCAGCAACAAAAAGTTGATTTAAATAAAAAGAGAAAAATACAACAAACTTAACACTGAAAATTTCATCAAAATCGGATGTAAAATAAGAAAGTTATGACAATTTAAAGTTTCGCTTAATTTCACAAAATAGTTATATGCACATCCTGGTCGGTATGCAAATGAGGAGACTGATGATGTCACCCACTCTTTCTTTTGTATTTTATTATATGAAATATTTTTATTTTCTCGTCATTGTCATGTGAAACAAAGTTTTATTCCTCCCTGAACACGTGGAATTCCATTATTTTAACATTTTGTGGTTCAAGCAAGGAGGTCATAATTTTCAAATTTGTAAAATTTGAATTATTGTATAATTCAAACAACAAAAAACAAAAGAAATAGTGAGTGAGTGACATCATCGACTCTTAATTTGCATATCACTGAGTTGAGCATAGAACTGTTTTGTGAAAAATAAGCGAAACTTTAAAATTCATAATTTTCTTATTTTACATCTGATTTTGATGAAGTTTTCAGCGTTATTCGATCATGTTTGATTTTTCTATATTTATTCAAATCAACAGTTTTCTGGGGTGGACTTGACCTTTAAAGAACTATTTAATCTTTGCTTGTACCATTGGAAAAGAATCATCTAAAAATATAATGATACCAAGGTTGAATTTGTTGAATTGAAAGTAATCAAACTTCTACTATCTAGTATATTCACATTCACAAGTTGTGTATGATTTTCGAGAGAATTGTAATGTATTATACAATTAATGGAATACTTTTGTAAATGTTTGGCATTTTGTCAAATGTGAATGAGGAGGAAATTTATAAAAATGAATGCTATGCATATTTCATTCTTGAAATTTCTGTTTATGTACTTTGGATTAAATAATAATGTTAACAATTTGGAGTAAATGCTTGAACATGCTGGCAGAGTGAGAGGTTAAAATCTTTGTACGAAAATTTTTTCAGACAACTTTCAGTACATAATTTTGAAGTTACATAGATAATACTCCTCTATTTCAAATCAAACTTTTTCATTTAATATTTTAATGTCTGCAACCTATTTCTCACTTTTATATTTCAAGTGATAAATATTTTATTTGCATTTGAATGTATTGTATATATTTTTCATATTTTTTTCTGAGGGGGCTGAACTTTGCAGGAAGTGTGAATGGTAACAGAAACCTTATTTCTCACAGTTTAGTTTAAAATGGAGATTTTCATTAAAATAACATTGCTATAGATGACTGAAAAATCAAACAATAACCCCTAAAAGATGAATCAATTCAAAGAAATTGGCCACGTAACACAAGTTCGTTCATTTAAGCTAGTCCCCATGCTGACATACATTTATCAGTTTCAGGTTCTTTGATAATGCATTTGCACTCATATTGAATAACTGTAGTTCTGTAAGTGGGTGTGATGATGCAAGCGAATGCCTGATAAACATCCATTCATTCTCTTCCCTTACCTGTCCATGGGTCATCCATCATTTCATTAGAGACCAATGGCCGCCCGCTTCTTCCGAAAATTACAGGTTCTTGTTCCTCCTAACATTTGTTATTTTCCCCAGCATTATGAAACTAGATCACCGTTATTATTGGAATGTTTAGGCTTCTGTCTGGGCATATTAGATCATCCATTACATTGGGTTTGTGATTAGACCGAGGAACTCCTTGTTAATTCTTATTTGGTATATCTTTAGCATTAGGGCAGGTGAAGTGATATTGGACATCATTCGTGATAATAAGTTTCAGAAACACTCTAAATGTGGATTGGACATGATGATGTATTTTTTATCAGGATTAATTCATCACTTTGTTATGAAAAAATTTGACAAAGATACACATGGGGGGAGCTTGATATGTTCATGAGTTTGAAAAGAAATGTATTTTGGTTTCCTGTAAATAATGAATTCATATCATACCTTATCAAATCAGATAGCCATACTACCAAATTTTTGTAATCTGTGCAGAAAAGTTGTTTTTGTATAACTCTGGTATTTTATGTCATATTAGAATTTTCTAGTAAATAAAAAAGTGAAATGCTGGTCACGATTGGAAAGTAGGAAGTATAAGTTGCTGATGTTTTTAGAAGTTCTTGTATTTTTCCTTGAATTTAGAAAGAGTGAGTTGGATGTATTGTAACCTTTTTGATGATACAACTTGATCAACTTGACTCTCAATCAATTACTTAAACTACTACGATGATGAATGTATATTTATCAATAGAGAAAAGAAGTCTCTCCAAGACAATTTTTTTTCATCAATACTTTTTCATGATATGATAGATGTAACACCCATTGATACTAAAAGTGTGGTGATTGTTGGCAAGATTTTTTTTTTTTTAAAGGCTATGCTTTTCAGAAGCAGAAGATGGGTGTTGGTAATGTAAGTAGAACATAATTAAAAGGAAAGACATCCTGTTAAAGGATATTAAAACAATGTCAGTCTAGAATTTGAAATATTAGGCCAAGTAAAAGTTTAAGAAATATCAAGTTTCTCTCTTTTCATGATAAATTTCATTTTTGCAATACTTTTCTAAATGTGCAAGCACTACCATGTTTCCTTTTATATTCAAAATAGTTGACTTATGATTTTCGTCCCATTTTCTTGAAACAGATCATATAGCTCCCCCTTGTTCAGGTAATGGCCATTTTGAATGTACCAACTTGGAATGTATCCCTCGACATCAGGTGTGTGACCTACGACAGCACTGTCTTTTTGGAGAGGATGAGAATGACACAGTCTGCGGTAAGAAATAAGTGGTGGTTTGATCAGAATATTGATTATTGCAGTTAGAAATTTGAAAATGTACTCATTGAATCAGTGCTAAATTTGGGAAAAGGAGTTACTTTCTATGATAATTGATATGAATATTTATTGTGTTGTTTTATAATATCGCCCACCTTTTTTATGTTTTGTGTAATGATTTGGCCTTTTTAAGCTGTTTTGTTTTACAGCTGTGAGCTAAGTGTAACCAGTTTTCTCATACTCCATTCAGGATAGAATGACAGCATTTTGTGGTTTGGCACATTCACTTTTTATTACACAAACATCAGAAGAAATATATTTTGAAAAATTCTCCATATACTGCATCCATAACTGATGTATCAGTATATTATGTTCCATGGTCAGGAGTTAGAATGAAAATAATTACATTGATCTTTAAATTAACAATTTGGAGTTTTTGATACTTTCAGAGATGTCCATCATCGATTTTTTATTTCTGATACATTTATTTAGGAAGGTAAAAATTTAGCAATGATTGAAAGAAAATACTAATATTGCCTTTAAGAAAAGTGCTGATGATAGCTGACCTTATAAGGCTTCAAATAGTTGATTATCCTGAATGAGATATCTTTGGGAGTATTTAATGGCAGTTGTCAGGTAATTTATTGAAGTATCAAAGCAGCAAATTCTTTGCATCCGGTTGCTGAAGAGCATGCATCATGACTCAAGTTATACTGTCGCTATAGTGGTGGCAGCAGTGGGATGAAAATCCAAATCAATCGAAATTCTATTTAGACTAAAGCCATGGAATACCCACTGTAGTTGCTACCAGGCAAAGTCTTTTGCATTGTACAATGAACAATTGATGATACAAACAATGACATGGCGGAGGTTGTTCTACACAATATGCGGTCCTTAAATTGACCCTGTGATCTAGATTAGTTTTATTCTTATTGACAAAACTATGGGCAATAATGTGATTTTTTTTAATTTGTGTTTAAACTTCATAGAGAATTTTGAATATTTATAGGCTATCTCTGATCCCTCGGTTCCTTATAGCAAACAAAGTTGTTGTTTATTGGTTTGTGGAATAATGTGAAGTTGACACCTATCTGTTATAAGACCACATGATCAAAATGTTGCATTCTGGGGCTGTTTGAGGAGTTCAGGTCTTGACGTATTGCTATTTAATCCGTCTGTGGCATATTAACTTAAACTTTACTGCTGTTATTGGTCCTTTAGGTCACATTCCATATGGAGCCAGATGCGACTTTGAGTCTGGACTCTGTGGATGGTATGACATCGTGGGCCAAGACCAACAGAACTGGACCAGGCACCATGGCTCTACCAAGTCTACAGGGACAGGTCCTAGTGTGGACCATACTCTTGGAACTGAAGAAGGTTTGCTTAGACAATTGACATTCTGGTTTAATAAATGGATTCTTTCTAATTAAATTTGGATGATCATACAATGTAGGATTGGAGGCTTTGTCCAACCTTGAATTTGTATGAATGAGTCACATGGGCCCATGAACTTTGTAATGATATAAGAAACATACAAGTAACTCTGCTATAAAGTATGTTTTCATGTTCTACAATGACATTCAGAGAAATTTATGTAATTGTTCCATTTCAGGTTATTACATTTATTACGAGACATCCCAAATTGGTGCGGGGCATGAGGCTTATATCAGGAGTCCGGTGTTTGAGGCTCCTCCTGCAGCTACCAGAAATAGCACCAGCCCCATGTATGAGGCATGTGAGGTAATATTCTTTGGAATGTACAATATTGGTGTGATTAGTACTTGATAGAAATTAAAATTTTGATTAGATTCATCTTATTTTCATTTCAAGGCAAATGTAATATAATTAAACATGAATATAATGTAAACAAATACAGTGTAAAAGGCATATCAACAACTTTAGTGTTTTAAAAAAAAAATAGCACAAAATAAAACTACCTGAACATGAATACAAATGGTGTTTTGCATATTCCATTTCCAAACATTCTTGGGGTTTCATGCCAACCCTCTGAAATTTAATTTGTTATAGTGATCATTTAAAAGATTTCTTTAAATGAATGTTTGAATTTGAATGTATTGTTATAAACTTCAAAAGTGAGTTCAACTGCATTGATTATTTTCACTGAGTTTATATAGTTCAGTGTATGGTCTTCTGTGGAGGACAGTCTATTGACCGATGTTGTAATTTGCTATATTCATTGTTTTTTCCCCCAGCTTCGTTTTGCATACCACATGTACGGCACCAATCCTAGCACACTGAAAGTCTTTGCCATATCTGCAGAAAACCCTGATATTTCAAGCCAACTTTTCAGCGAGTATAATGGGAATGTCGATAGATGGAAAGAAGTTGTTGAGACAATCCCTGCTGTTATCACAGACAGGTGAATGGTGTTCTGTTTGTTAATTTTTTTACTAGTTTTTAGGGTATAGTGTGACCCTATGGTGGAGTTCCAATAGATAGTGCTATCTAGTAACAATTACTTTTAGTTGTGGGTTAAGAATATCAGCATTTGTATTATAACATGCATTAGCTAAATGGTAAAATTAAAATTTAGTTCAGGAAAGATTGAATATATAATGTTAAGCTCTTTGGCAAATTAGGAAGAATCATGATACAATCCTCAGCAATAACAAAATTAGTGATTAAGATGGCTATAATAATTGCGAAAGTGAATAGCAATAATAGTGTGTAAATTTCTGTATATGGTGGTGTTTCATTAAGGAGTTTGTACATTTAAGTTATGTATAACTTCATGCATGGCTAGGAATCCTTTCTTGGGCAAAACTTGATTTCTTAATAATTTGTATTCCCACCAGATTTAAATTGAATTTAAAAAAATCTTATTCTCATTGTTAACAAGCATGTTAATGCAAAGTTTTTTTTATTTGTCAAGATTGTATCAGATTGTTCAGAGAGTTTACTCCAATTATGATGAAACATAAAATTGTGTTATTTACAAACTGCTGTATGAAACGGCCTGAGGTATATTCTTCATTTTATATGATCCCAAATACCACTTTGAAAGAGGTTATAATGACTAAAGGCATTCATATTCCTCCATTTATTATTGAAAAATATCTTTGAAGAGGCGCATGCTATTCTTATTATCCTGGCTTTAGATACTTCATACAGATTGAATCAATAAGGGGCCGTGGCTGGAAGGGGGACGTTGCCGTCGATGATGTCTCTCTCAGTCCAGAATGCTTTGAGAAAAATGCTACTATAATGGGATCAACGGTAGGGTACACAAGCACATGGTCTGCGGGGCCACGGACGACCGATATGACAGCATACCCCACCCCTACCAAAGTCATTACAGGTTTGTACAAGACTTATAACAGTAAAATCTGATTTAGAAAAATGTGATAAACCAAAACCTGCACGAAAAACATTCCTTCAATTTTAGAAGTTCTCACTTGGCAAGGAGTTGACTTTTATGGTTACCATATCGTTTGATAGAGTTCATTGATAAGGACAATATCACATCAATCTATCAGAAAATCTAATTATTTTCCTGTAGATCCATCCTTTAGGGCAACAACAACCACTACTGCCACAACCATTAAAAAGGAACCTATTCCAATTGTAAACTTCGCCTTCACAACCTGTGGCACCCACGGACCTTATGGACCGACTCAAGCCAGGTGCACTGCAGCCTACCGATACAGTAACCTCACAGTCAGAGTGTTAAACCATGAAGATTCCATTGCGTTGGCAGGGGTGCAAGTCTGGATTGTGCCAGAGACAAGGCTCTATAGGTAAGTGTATTTAGAAATATTCCTGTTTGATGCAAGGAGGTCTAGTTCTTAGACATCATTTAACTTGTTTGTAGGAGAGAGGGATAGATCTTACCACAAATGTTGAGACTCTTGAAAATGGTTTCATATCTTACGAAGATAGCAGAATGGATTCAGCTTTTTTGGGATGGGGAGTGGGGAGGTGGATAAAATATGTGTCATTATTTGAATCAAATAGTCCGGTAGCCCAGGAGATTTATTCCAGAAAACGATTTCAACCGATTTTTACTATCCAAATTTATAGTGAAATGCGTATTCATTTAAGATTGTCCCATTGTCAGACTCTGTGCAAACAAATATGAAAATAATTGATTTTCATTAAGAAAATCCAGGAGGACCGCCAAAGATATCAATTTTGAACCACGTGGGACACAATTTTGCAAAGGGAACATCAAGATTCATTAACTAGACACTTCAGGCAATACAAAAACGTTGATTAAAAATATATTTTGATGGTGCACAGGAACTCCCATTTCCGACTCGACTATAATAATGCAGTCATACATGGTATAGGTTTGTTGTTGAAAACTAGGCTGAAAACATAGCCTATAGACTGCCCAGTGGGCAATCAATCTTTGCTGAAATCATTCATTTATCAGTAGATACATAATGAAAATGAAAATATGCTGTTTGGAAGATTTAATATCATGTAAAATGCAGGAAACATTGATAAAGCAGGCATATCATTCGCACACATCAGCAATATGGTGAAATGGACCCAAAAACGCACGATTTCTATGTACGCACCATATGAAAAGGGGGCTGAAATCACAGTCTATAATGTCATTTTCAATTACTGACATATATTTTCTAAAAGTATTGATATAGATGAAGAGAACGATATTATGCTTGACAGGAAATATATCAAATAAAGTACACTAAAAAAGAAATTTCTAAATCGATTTTCGACAATTTTTCTAAGCAAGATATCTCCCAAACTATTGATATGCAAATGTCATGACGTCATTTGCTTATATAAACAATAATTTTTGTTCGTGAAATTTGCATGTCTCTTTTGTACTACTTGAACTATAAATTCTGAAAGTTTCATACAAAACAAACATGGTTCGGCTGAGATATTCTCCCTTTACTTCATCTTATGTGTAGAATGTCTAAAAAATTGTGAAATAGGGCCATTTTGTAGTGACGTCATCGATTACGTCATTTCGGCGGGAAGACCACGGATAAAACCCGGCAGCAATGCATTTTTGTAAACTTCAGGGTCCATGCCATCCAACTATGGGGTCATTTGCTTGTCTGGCTTTCGGTTGAATAAATCTCCTGGGCTGCCGGACTAAAAATATGCAGCATTCATAGGACATTTTTGCATTTTTTTTGTTATGATGGGATTTGGTGATGTCAATGTTGAAAATGATTAGGATGGTTGTGATGATGGTGATGATGATGGTGATGATGATGATGGTGATGATGTTACTGCTGCTGATGATGATAATAATAGTGAAGATGATGATGATTTGGTGGTGGTGATGATGGTGATGGGGATGATGATGACGATGATGATGATGGTGATGATGTTACTGCTGCTGATGATGATAATAATAGTGAAGATGATGATGATTTGGTGGTGGTGATGATGGTGATGGGGATGATGATGACGATGTTGGTAGTGATAATAATGATGGTGATATACGTGATCGGTATGATGATGGTGGCAATGTCTATGATGATGATGATGATAATGATAATCATGATATATAATTCTACCTGTATATTTCTGCTCTAATTATGGTTCATTTCATCATGAACAGTATAACTGCCTATGGTGCTAGCGGAGGAGCAGGAGTGGAGAACTCCAGACCAAGCAAGGGAGCTAAGGTTGAAGCCATCTTTAATTTGACCGCAGGGGACCAGCTCTTCATTTTGGTTGGTCAAGAGGGCGAAAGTGCATGCAGTGTAAGTTAACAAGACCTTACAAGGCAGTAAATAACTTGTTTGCAATTAGCAAGATGGCAAAGTACAGCAGTGTGTAACAGTTTGCCTTTCTTGTAATTTGACCATCACTAGAAATTGTGACATCTCAGGAGAGGGTTTTCAAAAAGTATTTTATGAATCATTTAACATTTGCCAGGAAATCATTATTACAAGGAAGTTGATTCAGTACTACAGTATAGGATCACAATCATTGGTACTTCAATCCTTACTGCACTGGCATATTTTGAACATTTTTTTTACTTGTGTGCCATCCACTAAAAATAGCTTAAAAATCAAAGTTCATGTTGGCATGGCAACAACATACTCAACCAAATAGTGTTGCTGATTGTTGTTTATCACTTCATCAGTATAGTAAGGATATGGATAGAAAAAAACATTTGTAGCCTTCAAATTTCTCTGAAATAAAAAAAAAAGTGGACAGCAATTCTTTATTTTCCCAAGGAAAAGATATGGTCCAAACATGTAGCAGGATTATTAGGATTATCTTGTTTACTTTCTTTATTTCTCGGATAGGATCCTGATGTGTTGTTCTCCCACTACTGTAGTGGTAATGCCAATGAGCAAGCCAAGCTCCAGCTAGGTGAGGGAGGCTGGAGTGCTGGAGGCGGTGGAGCAGGAGGTGGAGGAACTTTCATTGCTCTAGTAAGAGATACAACAAATTTGATTTAATCTTTCTACAGATATGTCAGACTGCAAACTATGAAGATGTTATGACCCTATGGAGGGTAGAGCAGTAGGGAGAAATGTTATAGCAGTCGTGTTGACGCTTTCTTCAAATATACATTATGTGTGTACTCTTTAACTTACAACCCTGTTCTGTGCTACATGTCAATTTTTGTGACATGGATAAGTTGCGGTACTGGTTTATGGGAACATGGTCTTTGATACAAAATCACAGTTTTGAGTGACAAGATGTAAATGAAGACTGTTTCTTGAAGGTTGTTTTACTTGTTTCATCAACTTACCTGTTCCTTTTCACTTTCAGATGAATGAGAATTACCCAAATCTAACTCCTCTCTTGGTTGCAGCTGGGGGAGGGGGTCTTGCTTTCAGCCCCTCCCCATCTACCAGCTATAGTCATGGAAGGGTGGGGTCAGCAGGCCCAGGGGTCTCTGGAGAACATGGGGCCTCATCAAGGACCACAGCTGGTGAGCATCTCTTTGGTTAAGTTTTGTACAGATATGATATAACAAAGCAAAAACACATTTCTCATAGTATTCAGACATGATATCATATACAGGGAACTATAGGCTTCAAGTCTCAAAACATGATCCACAGTAACATAACAAAAAAAA
The DNA here is from genome assembly GCF_037042905.1 of Lytechinus pictus. Lineage (NCBI taxonomy): Eukaryota > Metazoa > Echinodermata > Echinoidea > Temnopleuroida > Toxopneustidae > Lytechinus > Lytechinus pictus. Next base: position 28,178,705 of record NC_087251.1, read on the forward strand.
AAACTCATGACATCTTATTGCAAGGGTGTGGAATTTCAATGTTGATCTGATTTCAGCTTTTGCTGCTGATTTTTCTGTTGAGGATTATGATTGCATTGATGATAGTCAAATAAATGATGATAAAATAATATGAATAGAGATCATGATTATGATTGTGGGGAAAAGATGAATGATTAATTAGGACATTAATAACAAGGAATGATAACAAGATAATATAATGAACATCACTGTGTTATTTTTTTACTTTGGAAGTAATGCATGATATGCCTAAGGCACCTTGTATAAAACTCAGAGCCATGTCTCTCCCACAGGAATCCTAAAAGCAGCTTTTCAATTCAAATCATCCTTGTAACCAGAGACAAAACAATGGAGATTTCAGGAAAGCTGTAAAGAAAAGGTGCATAAAATCCTTTAAATAAGATTCCTGATATAAGACATGGCACAGACTTTTGTCAAGTTGCTTAAGAAATTAATGACAATGATTAAATACAACAATCAATTTTCCTTCACAATGCACCTCTTCTTTTTTTACTTACCCATCAAGGAGCCGGAGGGGGTTGGAATTCTACCCATGATCATGAGCCTACCGGTAGATCTTTCCTCCAGGGGGCGACTGGTGGTAGGGAGTGTCTCTTAGCCTATGAAGACTTCAGATGGAACACCCATGGGGGCTTTGGTGGAGGAGGAGGGGCATGTACAACAGGTGGTGGTGGAGGGGGTTACACAGGTAGGTCATGTTGGAAAGGATATTCTGTTTCATGGAGATATTTCAAGTAAAAAATTGAGACATTGCAACTAATGTATCAGTATTAACCATAAACTTATATGATGATAGTTGCCTTAAGTTTTACATCAAATGCCCAAAGTATATGCCAATTTAACAACTTACATGATAACATATCTTTATAGTATGTATATCACAAGTAATGCTGTATCTTACCACTTTTAGTTTAAAAGCATGATTTACATATACAAAAAACGAAATATTCTGAAATTATGATGTTCATGGTGGTGGATATGAATAGAGACGAGTAAATAGAAGACCATGAACATTGTTCAGATTGAGCCATATAAAATCATGTGACTAGTGACTCCCTCTGTATAGCAATGTAACATAAAAAAAGAGAAATGTATATGCTTTTCTTATTTCTATTTGATCAGGGGGTAACGCTTCTCTCGTCAAGTCACTTGAAGGAGATGGTCAAGGAGGAATGTCATTCATTCATCCTTCAGTAATGGAACCAGTAGCAGTAGCTGGTAAGTAACAAGTAATTTAAATGAATTTTGATGATTTTTTTTGTTGGCTGGTCAAAATGTTTAAGAAGTACTGTCATAAGTATTGGTGACCGTTTGCCTCCTTATTAATTTTTGTTTGCTTGTGAGGAAGTATTAGCCCTTTGTGACGAGGTTAGCCAGCTCTTAATTGAATAACATAATAAACGACAATTCATTGATTTATCGTGAGTAAGAAGGGTTTAGCTTGTTGTTATCAAAGTGAATGAATATTGAAAATGATAAATGATAAAGGTAACAAAATTAGCTGATTATTTTTATTGTGTTGTAATGGTTATTCTTTTCAGGATTTTTGTAATTATTTATTGTCATTCTTGTTTTCCAACCATACAATGAATAAATCTCTCACTAACTAGGGTATTATCATGATTATTTGATCATTGTTGATGGAAAATTCAATCCTTGTCACTCTTATTACAGGAGCGAGATCTGGCCCGGGTGAGGTCATCATTGTTGCTACTGTCTTCTGCCCAAAAGGGTCTTATAGAACAGCTGACAAACAAAACTGTTTAGGTGAGTATATATATATATATATATATATATATATATATATATATATATATATATATATATATATATATATATATATATATATATATATATATATATATATATATACTTCGGGAATTCTATCCTTGTATAGAGTGCTCGATGTTCTTCACAGGAAGAGCTTTGAATAATAAACACAAGTTCACAAGGTTGACTGGAGGTTCATCAAATTTAATTGCAACTCTGAGTTTCACGCAACCTACGTGAGGTGCGATCTTCAGGCAACTGATAAAACTTTTCAATACCATTGAACAATGCATGTTGCGATTGCGCGGAGCGCGTTACACCAAACACGCACATACTGCTTGGGCGCAGGAAACTAGGTAACCAGTGCGCGCTGAGGTTTTTATAATTTGAATGTTTTTCAAATGTTTTTCAAATAATCGATACTCCGCTATGGGTGGTTGATCGATTTATCGATAATGAGATGAGATGAGATGAGATGCCTCAGCGCGCACTGGTTACCTAGTTTCCTGCGCCCAAGCAGTATGTGCGTGTTTGGTGTAACGCGCTCCGCGCGATCGCGACATGCATTGTTCAATGGTATTGAAAAGTTTTATCAGTTGCCTGAAGATCGCACTTCACGTAGGTTGCGTGAAACTCAGAGCTGCAATTAAATTTGATGAACCTCCAGTCAACCTTGTGAACTTGTGTTTATTATATATATATATATATATATATATATATATCCATGATGTGATATGCATATATCATGACACAATACTGAGCTGTTTGCTAGTATGAACAAGTTAAATGACTGAAAAAAATTTAATCAAGAACAATGGTTGTATCATATATGAACTATCAAATCATTTTGATGCTTTCATGATGTCTGTGAAATGATATATAATTTGCACATGTCACAATATAATCAAAAAGTCTATATAAAGACAGTTTTTATTTACCAAAGAATAGTATTACAAACTATTGTTTATCTGTTAAGTTACTATTTCCATGGGACTCTCTTTCAATTGTCATTTTATTTTGATTCTCTGAGTTTTCTCTTCAATTTTGAATAAATAAACAATCCTTTAATTATTTGGTCTGTTTTGTCTTTCCTATTTCAGCTGCCACATCATCACCACCCGGACACTCCTTACCAATCTCAAAGATCACTATTATCATCATTCTTCTTGTTTTTATTTTCCTGACAATTTTATCAATCTGTCTTGGTAAGATATGAATACATTCTCAGCATTTGAGTGCATTTAAATTGTATCAATACTTTCATATGATTTGAAGGTATTATAGTTATATGAATGCATTTTTTAATGTAAATCCTTCTCACCGATATATAAATTGAATTGTCCATTACATGCATCATTATAATTAAATTCATGATGTTGTTTTATATGTATGAATGAAATCTTTTTCATCTCACTGGAAAAGATATGAATACTTTCTCGTATTATTTAATATGTCATGATACATTCTTGCAATGTAGCTTCCTTTCTTACAAATGTACACATTCAATTCAAACACAAAAATTAATTAATTTAGAATACATTCTTATATTAAGGACATTAGCATTCTATTTGTGCATTTTAAACAGTGTTAATGCAGTCTAAAGCCACATGTTTTTAGAGTATTAAAAAAATTACAATAATTTCTTGAGCCACTTTCCATTTGTCAAATCTCAATTTGTTACCACAGTATTCAAGTATAAGGAACATAAGCTGAAAGAGGCTGAAAGTAAGATGGAAGCTAGTTACCAGCTATCCCAACTTCGGAACAACTTTGCCATTGATGTCAACCCCTGCTACACAATCCCAGGAAAGGACACTCCAGCATCAACCCATGACCTAAAAGAGCTTCCAAGAGAAAACCTGAGGTTATTAAGGTAAATTAAAATAGATCGAATTAATCTGTAGTGAGACAAATCGTCAGTATGATCAAAATGAGATAAAAAGTTCTTACTTTAAGACTTATCATTGGTAAAGCGTAGGTCATGTCTAATTTTCAGGCAGTTTTTGAATGACACAAATTTTCTCAATATCTGTACTACTTGTAAACTCGATGATTGACTGCACTTTTCATGAGGATACAAACATGAGATACATAACTCTATGTAGTATGCCTAGCGACTGAGTTTGGAAACTCTTGTTGGAATGCTATCGAGGGAATGGGGCTATATAAAAGCGAAATATTGTTGTGAATACCTGATTATTTTACTCATTGAAAATTTTCATGGGTATTTGACATTTTTACTGACTGAGAATAAAAATTTCAGTGTTTTTGTAAGTCCTCCTTCTGATTGCCCTTTGAACCAAATTATTTGTTACCATAATTCCTCTAGTGATATATCATTAGTATATTTAGATTTTATTTATGTAAGTATATCTAGTTCTCTAGGTTTGCGTTCATACTTGCCTATGTCAGAAGCTACAAATATTTAAATTGTTCTGGAGAAAATTTTTGGAGTTTTTATTGTTTCGTTTATTTTTTCTTTCAGTGCTCTTGGACAAGGGGCATTTGGTGAAGTCTTTCGAGGGGTATACCAACCTCCTCACCAGAAATCTGAGATTGACATTGCAGTCAAGGTAAGCAATTTTGTGTTGGCATCCAGTGAAAAAATACATAGGAGCGATGAGTGATTTCGCTCTCGTCTGCTCTGGGATTGCTCTCGCAACTGCCTAAAACTTGCGAAGTACCGAGCGACTCTCAACATGAGAATCACTCCCATCGGCGCCTGTCCAGTCTCCTGTCCATGCCTGAATGAAATCCAGGCAGCTAGCACAGCCAGGGCAGCTGCAGTTCTTACTTCCATGCACCATCGCTTTCTGACATGTAACTGAGTGGACTCTTTAGAATCACGGGCCCGGTGCTCCAGAAAATTACGTATCTAGTTTCAAGCTCTGATGAATCAAGGGTTCTATTTTTCAAAACGCTGTGTGGCATTAGGTCTCGCTGTAACATCGATACAGACAAATTTCTGGTTTGGTGTTTTATTTGTCATTTTGATGATATGATCCTAAATATGCAAGAATGTAAAGTTCGCAAACTCAGAACAAAATATATGTCAAATTATTTTCATACATTAAAGAAATCATGGTGCTTAGGATAGATAATTGGTTATTAGGATGATTAGGATGTAAAGACCCTACTCTTAATGCAGTATATATGTCACTATGATTTTTAATTGCAGAGACATCATTGTCTATTTATGCATTTTGTGTTCTGGACACATGTTTTTATGCTTCCAAATTATTACCTCATAAAGCTAATTAAGTACATGATTAACAACTATAAATTTATTTTATTTATTTTGTTTAAAGTATACATCCGAAGAATCAAAAGTATTTTATAATGACTTTATGTGGTCATCATTGTAAAGGGGAAGTATTACTAATCAGATATATAACTTCACTTTTCAAAATAGTGATCAGAGTTTGCAGAAATCAGCTCTCAAAAATGATTTATTTTCATGCCATATTTCTGCCTTCCACCGGTCCTCTTGCGAGCTCCAGCTGAGTGACGTCACACAATGAGCAGAGCAGCTGAGCTGACAGCAGCCCATTGGAGACGATCTTTCCAATCAGCGTTTTTTGCTCTTAGAATTGTTTATTGCTCTTAATATTGGTCTTGTTATATAGATAAAAGTTTGAATTTACTGAACAGTGAAAAAAAGTGCACATTTAACGTATTTTGGTAACCGATATTTAGCTTAGAAATTTTTTTTTTTTTCAAGAAATATATGTGAATAAACAAAGCATATTTTCACGTAGAAATCACACTTGCGTCACATTAATATTATAATCAATATAAAGCATAGACATTCTTCTTTATGACTGAACAAAAATTATGAAATTTCATTAAGTAGCAAAGTCAGGAACCACAAAAAAAACACGGCAATGTCCATCGCGAAATTACTGAAATTGCTGTTGAATTGCCGAAGCATTATTAGGCAACAGCGGCGAGCGGACTTTATTTCATATATCTTAAAAATGCATTTCCGGTAGGGCAATGGTCTGTGGCCAAATGCGTTGGCCATTGTTTTGTCATGTGCGAGGACCCTGGTTCGAAACTCTGATTTTTTTTTTTCTGGGCATTTTTTTTTTATTCCTTCCCCGTCCCTACCCATCGTTTTTTCTCTTTTTATTTTCTTGTGAAATTCTATTCAGACCTGTATTTATCAAATCTTGCTTCTTAATTGCTGCTTTTGATTTTCAAGTTCTTGATTAGATTATTTCTACTCTTATTTGGGATGGGAGGGGTAGAGTTAAAAGTCAAGTCCACATCAACTAAAAATTATTTGAATAGAGTAATTTCCCTTGTTGTTTTTACTCAAAACAGTCATATACACAAAACAATGATATGCAAATTAGAGTTGTCACTCACATCACATTCGTTTCTATTTTTTGTGGCATTTTGTTTTTTATTCTTTGCAGATTTGACGATAGGAAACTCTTCATCTGATCACATTAGGTTATATTTACGGAACTGTTAAAATAGTAATTATATAAATTTGAATCAAAGTTTTTATGAAATTTCCTGCAATATCTTGTTATTTTTCTTTAAATTCAAATGAATTTTTGATTGCGTGGACTTCTCCTTTTCTCTTAATGTAGGGAATGCATAGCAAAATTTATCCAGAAACAAAATTGTCTTAGAATATGCAAATCAGTAATTGGACACATGTTCACTTTTCTTTCATCCAGGCCACTTCCTCACATCCACCAGGCTTTCAGTCTTATAACAAAAATGATGAACCATCACACAACAGCACAGAACATTCACAGTGCTTCACAATTAATATTTCTCTTCTGTTCATACATGCAATAAATATTGTGGAAAACAAATAAAAGGCGTACCCATATTCAAATACCGTTTAAAAGGACAAATATATTATACCTTTCGAGAAAAATCAGCACGTTAAATATCTGATAACAAAACATAATTATGGGGCACTGCAAGAAACTTATGTTCAATTGCAAATCAAGCGTAAGTCTTAAATTCAAATTCAAGCGTAATAAGGTCGAGTTGCAATCGTAATTCAACTACATGTTTAATCAAAGGACTTACCCTTGATTTGGGACGTGTGATTGAGTATAACATTTCTCGCAAAATGCCCTAGTAACATTGAAATTGTTCTTTCGTTTTATTTTTGACAAGCTGTATTCCTGTCCAAGTCAAATTTCTTAGTTCTCTCCAAAACTGTGCTCAAAATTGTTTCCAAGATTGATAAAGAAAATTTTTCTTTTGTATCATTATCAGTCCACAACTTGCAAACCGTAGGTCCTGGAAAGAGTGAAGAAAAAAATGGCTATATCCAAATCATAGTAAAAGGACATGATGGAATCTCCCAGATTGAGGTAGCAAGCAGAGACCAGAAGTCACCAGAGTCAGCAATTGTGCAGATCTGTGTGTAGAAGAGAGAAAAAAAGAAATAGTTTAAATAATCAAATCAAAGTATGAATTTAATTATCGTGATGATTGATGACGTGCGGTGGCATGTAATTCCCGGTCAACAACAAATGATAGTAGGTTAAGACACCTGAAAAGTTCCACTCAGAACACTGGTGCTCTACCTCAAGTGATGTTTGTGTAGGCCCCACTCCACTTCACTACCGCTACACTACCGTACATGTACGCCACACCTACCCGGGTAGGTGTGTAGCGTAGTGTAGGCTGTAGCAGTAGTGAAGTGGAGACTACACGAACATCACTTGAGGTACGGTGCTCTCTGAGTCTCTGTGTCATTACAAAGATTGCATTTATCTTCATTGTTGAAGGCATTACGCATGCATATATGCAGCAACACTCTAATCAGAAAGAAACACCAGACTCTAATTTTGGCCCACCCAAGGGTTCATTACATGCCGCCGCGCAAAGAAAATTCAAGCCATAGAAGTCGTGTGTTGTGGACCCAAGAAGTGAGATCCCAGCACGCGCGACCCACTAGTTAGAAATCCACTGTCAAACGCGGTTCGTGGTGCGAGGTTAGTATACTAATACTAACCTTGCAATACGTGTGAGTGATTTTGGCCAGGAATCAGGGTAATCACTGCTGAAAATTTGTCTGGCTTCATGACATCGGCATCATGGTGATATATTTCTGTGTGTAATAAAAACTTAAACATTCCTCTGAAACAGCAGATTTTCAGCCATGGTCCATACCAGTGCTCCTAAATAATTTAATCGCCTGCCTGAGTCCTGACCAGTTTTAGAAATCTAAAGAAAAAATCTGCTGGAATTGTGCAAAAACCACTCACACGTATTGCGAGGTTAGTATTAGTATACTTACCTCGCACCTCTCTTGTATCCTTCCTCCGTTAAGGTCGGAGATCGCTGGTAACAGTTGAAAAATGTAGACACTTCCTAAGACGAACCGCGTTTGGCAGTGGATTTCTAACTAGTGGGTCGCGCGTGCTGGGATCTCACTTCTTGGGTCCACAACACACGACTTCAATGGCTTGATTTTTCTGTGCGCGGCGGCATGTAATGAACCCTTGGGTGGCAAAAACATTATTTCTAAAATAAAGACTTTTTAATTTTAATAGTATATGCCAAAATGCATGATTCTAAACTTATATCAGATCTGTATCTGTCATCTGACCTGAATGCATCGTCAGAACAAGTACAGTTTCCAAACATGCTTACCTTGACTTTTGACTGGATCAAACAGCGTAACCTGCAACATGCATCGGGAGCAAGTGAATGGGACCATGCAGCTTGGAGTTTTTCAATAGTTAGTATAGTAGAGCAACACAACGAAGACTGTCGAGTGGACAAAATCGATCTTTCCAGTTCACAATTCAATAAAAACCGGGCAAAATAACACAGTTCTGGTTCCCTTATAGTCTGAAGTTGTCGAAAACAGAATTCGGATATCACAATACATGAAGAAAACGGTAAATTCGAAGAAAAATAGAGACCAGGAAGGTGAATCAGCTATCAGTGTACTGCTGGCTTGCAGCGGCTGAGTGAGTCGATCATCATGTGACGTCATTATTCTCGACTGTATTTGATCGCGTTAGTGTGTTTCTGGGGGCAGCTGGGGGGCTAGCTGAGAAGGGTCTCTAATAATTTCATTTCTTGCATTTCCACGACAATAAGACTTTTTAGTGACATATTTGTGTATAAAAAGACAAGACCTTTCCATTCATATATAATTTGTCTATAATCATCACTTTCGTGAATTTTCTTTGGATGTATACTTTAAGGTCTTTATAACTGTCTTCTTTTTCAGACCCTACCAGAGCATTGTACGGAGCAGGACGAGTTGGATTTTTTGATGGAAGCGCTCATCATGGGTAACTTTGAGCACCCCAATGTTGTGTCTCTTCTGGGTGTTTGTTTCAAGGAGAAGCCACATTTTATTGTCCTGGAGTACATGGAAGGAGGAGAGCTGAAGCAGTTTCTCAGGGATATCAGACCTACTGAGGTATGGAGGAGGGGCAACATTCTTGCACTTCAAGGGAAACTCTTAATTGGAGGAAAGAAGTGAAAATAATTTTAATGAGTTTTCCCCCTTGTACTTTGTTCTTCATAAAGAATATCATGAAAGATCTGCAACAAACATTTGCCAGTATTTCTACACGCAGCTGTTCACAGCACTTCATACCGGGGGGGGGGGGGGGGGGGGTTGGGGCACTAAGTATATAATGCGTGGTGGGTATGTGCCGCGGAGGGGACCCCCATTTTTACACTCGAATTTCCGTTCCATGGCATAGCATTTTTTAATTTAACATTTATGTTTTTGTATTTGTTGTTTAATTATAGGAAAAGCCTTCTTCCGTTAAAATGAAGGACCTGTTACAGATAGCCCAGGATGTAGCTCAAGGGTGCCGCTACCTTGAATCCAGACGTTTCATTCATCGAGACATCGCAGCAAGAAATATCTTATTGACCACCAAGGAGGTTGATCGTGTAGCAAAAATAGCAGACTTTGGCATGGCAAGGGATATATATAGGTAAGAAGTTGTGGTATTTGACTTCATATTTAACATATAGAACAAGGTGATGCATTTAAGGTGTAAAATGCATTGTGGGAAGTACTGTCATACCTATTATTGACCACATATAGAATGACAACCTATCTGTAGTAATTTGGTTTCCCCTGAGTTTTGGTTTCCCATTCAACCTGACTGTAAGGATAACCTGCCAATAGAGACTGCTTTTCCTGACTACCCAGGGTAGTCTATACTAAAATTTAATTGCATTATGTTATTTTTTGTGTCACATTTTCACATTTACCTACTTAGATTACATTTTATAGACAAAGAAGCATTATAAATAAAGTAATATGCAGCCATTTAATACATTAGTTTATCAAACTTAGATATGGTTGTTGAATCAACCCTTGCGCCACTTTTAACCTAAGGGGGATTTGTTAATCTATCAAGTATAATTTAGTATATGAATATAAGTATAAAAATTAAGTTACTTAAAAGAAAACTTGCTTATACATGAGCACATCTTTTTTGTAATTTGTATCCTGAAATTCCAATTGGAAGTGCCCAAAATGATGAAAAATTTGCCAAAATCCTCTTTGGACATACACAAAAATAAATCTATCATTCCAGTTTTCTTAATTTACTCAAAATGAACTATCATGCACTTGGGTCTTCTTATACCCATATACTCAGTTTTCATTAATATTATCCATATTTTTGTCTCTTTGTTTGATAGGGCTGATTATTATCGGAAAGGTGGGCAGGCTCTTCTCCCCGTGAAATGGATGCCACCCGAAGCATTCCAAGATGGTATCTTTACATCTAAGACTGATGTTTGGTATGTAAACTCATCTCTTGTTTTCTCGATATTATCTTACTTCAAATACACCATAGCGAAAAATTGTGCTGTAAATGGCTGGTTTGTTTATACTATGCTCAAAGCTTTGCTGAATTTTGGTTGATCTGAATCTAAAATCTGATCAAAATGTCTTTATTAAAAAGTCTGATCCTTGATATTTTTTTTTTTGTGTGTGTGTGGTTTTTGTCTCGCCTGCATAGCAGAGCGAGACTATAAGCGCCGCTTTTTCGACGGCGCTTTTTCGACGGCGGCGTCGTCAACATTGAAATCTTAACCAAGGTTAAGTTTTTGATATGTCATCATAACTTAAAAAGTATATGGACCTAGTTCATGAAACTTGGACATAAGGGTAATCAAGTATTACTGAACATCCTGCCTGAGTTTCAGGTCACATGACCAAGTTCAAAGGTCATTTAGGGTCAATGAACTTAGACCATGTTGGGGGAATCAATATCGAAATCTTAAGCAAGGTTAAGTTTTTGAAATGTCGTCATAACTTCGAAAGTGTATGGACCTATTTCATGACACTTGTACATAAGGGTGATAGTGTTTCATTAAAGGTCCTGCCTAAGTTTCAGATCACATGACCAAGGTCAAAGGTCACTTAGGGTCAACTAACTTTGACCATGTTGGGGGTAGTTGTGGAATCATCATAAGTTTGAAATTTTATGGATCTAGTTGATGAAACTTATACATAAGAGCAATTAAGTATCCCTGAACATCCTGTGCAATTTTCAGGTCACATGACCAAGGTCAAAGGTCATTAAGGGTCAACGAACTTTGATAGTGTTGGGGGCATTTGTGGAATTGGCATCATAACTTAAAAAGTTTATAGATCTACACATGTAGTTCATGAAACATAGACATAAGGGTAATCGAGTTGTTTTGCACATGTCTGAGGTCACATGATCATGGTCAAAGGTCATGTTGAGTAAATGGACATAGTATTTTATTATCATATGAGTCTTTTCTTTTATGAATAATTATTTAATAGTCTTTTTCAAAGCAGCACTGCTGGTATATCAAATCGCGTAACGCAGGCGAGACTGCCAGAGGCGTTCCACTTGTTTTTTGTATAAACCCTTTCTCAAACCCTTTCTCAAGCATGGATTGGGTAAGAATATCAGGATATAAGTTTTTGCATATATTACTTTATGATGCATGTGCAATAGTTGAGTATATAAGATAAAAAGTCAAAAAGTCTTTTTCAGCCAAGGTAATGATATCTCAAGTGGCAATAAGTTTGATAAGCCTTCAAATACAAATTTCCACAAAGAATGAATCAATTGAAATGATATAACAGTCACTACACTTTGTAAACTTAGAATATTTGAATAATAGTCCAATATAATCCACACCATTCAATCTTGACCAACACTTCAGACAAGTTAAATATACATGAGAATATGGAGGATCATCTGTTGTTCCTCCACCAGGCTATTAGAAATTTGGCCTATCATGAACAATAATCTCTCATGGTGCTGGGCCAGCCATTATTTCGGTTTGATTTTTAATACAACATTTCTATGATTTGTGTTTTTTGTGTAGGGCATATGGTGTGTTGCTGTGGGAGATCATCTCGTTAGGATTCATGCCATATCCTGGAATGAGTAATCAAGAAGTGATTCAGTTTGTAGCAGCAGGAGAGAGAATGAACCCACCAAGGAGCTGTCCTCAACCTGTGTAAGTAGCCAGCCAGAGCCTGGTTTCACAAAAATCCATCCTAAATCTGGGTTATTGGACAGTTCATAGAAAGATTGGTTAATAACACACATTTCTATGATTTACTTAGGAGGTCAGATGTAGAGCATTTTGGTGAAACAATGCCCTAAGGTCTTATGGCCATGATTTTTTTTACCAGGGAAATGCAAGTGATCAATAATAGGCCTATTGTCAATTCCACCTCTCTCTGTTGTACTATGACTATGATTATTCTTATCAAAGGTTGTTATACTTGATACAATTTGTTTATCTTGTCCATAGAGAAATTTGCATACCTATTCTCCATATTTGATAACAGTCAACCTTTAGTAAAGCTTTTTTGTTTGTATTCCTTTTGAACCTTTAATAGATTTAATTTGATGTCCCAGTGCTGGCGTCACATCCCCGAAGATCGGCCTTCGTTCACCACTGTTCTAGAAAGCATTAATTACTGCTTACAGGTGAGTTTAGAATTTGTTACTTTGGGAGTGTTTCATGAAAGGATTTTACAGATGTTTTTGTGACAAGGACTGTTTTATGTGACAGTTATCATAGTAACAGTGTAATAACAGTGCTTCTCAGCCAATCAAAATCAAGGAAAGCTGTCAAATTCGACATCTTGTCAAAAGGCAGATGTTGATGAAAAACTCTCCCGACATTCATTCCTGCAACAATTAATTATCAAAACAAGGTTTTTAATTTAATTCAGGTAATCATAGTTGAATTCTATACCTTGCAAAGTTTTGCAGGATTTGAAAATAGTTTTCAATGCAAGGATACTCCTAGTTCAGTGGTTTCAATGGCTGCTTGCATCTAATATGCATTCAAGCAAACTACTCTATCTGTACACATCAGGAGTGTTTCATGAAACAATTATTCAGTGATTTTCACCGACAAATTTGATCTGAGCCAATGAGATGCAGGGACTGCGGTAGCTTATAGCAATCGTCAGTGAAATTCAGTGATTATTTGTTTCAAGAAATGCTCCCCTGGATATGATCATGATATGAATATCTGTACTGAAAGCTACTGAAACATGTGGAATGATCAAAGCTTAACAAAGTTGATGCTAACATAATGCAATGGAATTGTCCACAGAACTTTCGACAATTCATCACACTGATAACCACAATTTAAATACATATTTATCGGGCGATATGAATTTGCATATCAGCACTCTAAAAACAATTACATGGGCTGTCACACCAATAATTGCAAGGCAATTTACCGGTGCTACTGCTAGATTCCTACTACTGTATACTCAAAACCTCATGTATGTGGCAAATAGAAAATAAATTCAAGGATTCACTTGCACAGGCTATTTATGACAGTTTTGGGCAAATATTAAAAAACTTGTATATAGTTTGTCTACAAATGATATTGCTGTTACTTTTTCTCTGCAGGATCCAGATGTTTTGGAAACACCACTTCCCAAGGTACTCACAGAACGGAAGAAACAACTGACAATCATGAGACCTCCAGACCCCAAGAGATCCCCTGTTCTGAGGGTGGAAAAGGTTGTTAGGTCCAGAGAACCCTCGCCTTGCAGTAGCCAGAGGGAGTCGCCCCTCCGTCACACCCCATCCCCAACCTACAAGCCTTCTTGGGCAGGGCAACCTAGCAAAGGATCATCACAGCAGGGGCTCCATCACCCTGGTGAAGGCAGGCAGCATCATAACCAATCACCTGTCCAGTCGTCTTCGGTGCTACTCACCAACAAATCTTATGGCTTTAGTTACCCCTTTAGAGACAGTGCAGGAGATGCTATGGAAAGAACTTGCCAGAATGGCTTTCCTGAAGATCCAGTGCAAATTAGTAACCTCAGTCCAACCAGGCATGTTAATGAAACAGAACAATCTGGTGAGATGTCCACTCTTCTTAAAATAAAGGGTGGCAAATCTTCTAGAAGTGACAGTTCGACGAGTGTCCCAGGAGGCCGCCAGGAACCTAGATGTAAACCTGATCCAACGTGCAAAGCCAGGAGATCGGCAAGTATGCGTCAGGAGGCACCCAGGGAATTCACCAAGCTTCCATTGTCACGAGGACTGAGCTGGAGCCAAAGGCCCTCTTTACAAGACAATCAAAACCTTCAAGATGCCGATATCCATCGTTCCTCGAGTCTTCCTGGCATCAGGGTCATTGTGACTGCATCTGATTCTCCTTCAAGTGACACTACCACATTACAACCGCAGCTGAAGAGTGCCACCAATGGCAGCTTCTCTCGGGCAGGAAGCCTGAAGCAAAAACTGAGCAAGAAGTTGTCGAGGGACTATCGTAACACGGACAGCGAACCCCTGGTTAATAGCAGCACATCCGAAGACAATATGATCCTCAACAAACAGTCACAAGATACCTTTTTATAGCATCTGTAAACAAGCATTCTATTATTTTTACTGCCTTTTATTGCAAGTCTCTGATGATAAGAATATTGATTGTTGTACTGTAAAGTGCATATGTCAACCACAAAAGGTGCTAATTACATTTCAATAACCCTGGTGGGGTGTGGGCCAGCCGGTTCTAGTGCTTTGTTACAGCATGAAAGGGATCCCTTTCTGCTGGTGCCCATTTATGCCCTGGATGGAGAGTGGCAAATGTATAATGGACAATGGCCTATGTTCATTGGCATTGCCTTTGGATTCAAATGTTGACCCAGAGTTCACACTCCATGACAAACTTAATCTACAATTTTATTTGTGGGGGGTGGAGGGATTCAAAAATTCATCCTTTAAGTTAAGCATGACTTTTAGAATAATTGAATCATGCTGTGACAAAAGTGTGAGCTGAAACATGTACTTGACTTAATTACAAATTATTTAATTTGAAATTTTGTAAGACCTTAATTTGAATTTTATATGCTTATTAACAGTAATAATATATTTCAACAGTTGTAGGCCTGTATTTCAATTGTTATTGAATGTATTGAGCAAACATTTTGGCTTGACATCTTTTACTTAATTACTTTATAGACAGCTTTATGATGCAACTTAATTCCCTGATGTTGCAGAAATAATGTAAATAAGGAAATGTAGATATGATAATCACTATTGAATATGGAAAAAGAGAATATATATATATATTTATGTTTAATGCTCTAAAAATTGATCAAGTATTATAGTTGATTGGCCATTACATGCTGCATATGTAAATTATTCCTACTTAAAACAATGGTGATTCATGCAAATGTGCAAATTTAATGAATGAAATGATGCAAAAATTTTTTTTAAATAAATTGAAATATATATTGCAATATTTGTGAAATTATTATTCATAGATGATAATGTACTCTTTTTATACTTGAATTTTTAATAATGGTATTTGTGTATCTTGTAATATGCAATAACAGGTTGCAAGTCTTATTTATGATGGATTATTTGATGTACGGTATGTTAGTTTTTGTCTAGCCTACGTCGCAGAACAAGACAATGGGTCAGACCGTCTGATGCATAAAAAGTAACAATTGCTAATGAGCAATTGTTTGAGCATAACCTATTGCTAGCCAAGCAAAAGATCGATTGCTATATTTTGTATTATTCAAATTATTCCTCTAACTTGTTTCTACTGAATCAAGTTATATAGTTGGCATTCAGTTTGCACTAAATAGTTTAAAGGTCATTTCAGATCAATTGACTTGGATAGAAAATGATATTTTGTACATCATTCCAAAAATACTTGATGAAATTAAGTGAATCTTGTATAATAGATATCACAAATGATAAGACATGAATGATGAATAACAAGGCAAGGTCAAAGATTATTTGAGGTCAACAAACTTAAGATTGTTTTAATCAAATGAATGTTTGGTGTTATATTTTTGAGATAAATTATTCATCTTAGTTGTTTTAAAAGTTAGCACTGCTGCTATATTGAATTGCATAATGCAGGCGAAAACTACCAGAGGCATTCCACTTCTTTGATGTAGGCCTACCAAGATATTAGATTAAGAGAGGTATACTGACAAATCTCATGGGAGACATTCATGGGATTCAATGCAATTTGATAAAATCAAACAGGCGATAATTCTGAAAATATTCATGTTGTTTAGTCTTTCAATAATCTCTTTCAAATACTGTCAAGTTTTAATATTGAAAGCTGGTGTACCAATATCAAATTTTTTATTTTCATCTTTCATATTTGTGTTTTTGTGCCTTTGTATAATTTCATTAACATATGCTTTATTATGTATATATTGATGTGAGTGAGAAAAGCATAGCACCCAGGGAAGCACTCTTCTTCATGGACTGATGGTGGGAACAATTAGTCTGAATACCTACGCTTTCCACTTAAAGAAGGTTGTTTAATATAGGTGTTTTCAATTGTTGATTAATGTCCCATATGGATGCTTTCTTCAATTTTCTTAATCACAAACATGAACCATCAGTGGAAATACATACTTATCAGTGGAAATACATACTTTTGATGTTTTAATGTCTGCTTTGATACACGATTCTCCTTTTATTTTTTTTGATTGCTTGAATATAACCATGATCAATAAATGAATGTATTTGAAAACCCTGTTTTTACAATGAAAAAGTATTGATTGAATGCCCTTATAGATCCAAGTTGAAATCATGGGTAACTTATTAAAGATTTCAGGTACTGCTGGTTGACTGGTGCAGATTTTATTGCCCTTAGTAGAAAAATCATTCAATTTGATACAATTCTATTTAAGAATAAAGATGTAAACTCTCAAAATATAAATGATGGTCTCAAGCCTTTTGGTTAAGTACTGGCTGACAATATTGGATGACATTGGGATAATGAAGAAGATGATGATGTGATGATGATGATGATGATGATGATGGTGGTGGTGGTAGTAGTAGTAGTGATGATGATGGTTAGGATGATGATGATGATAGTGAAGATATTGATTGTTAAGCTGATCATAGTGAAAATGGTGGTTAGGATGATGATGATAGTGAGGATGGTCACAGTGAAGATGATGACAGTTAGGTTGATAGTGACAATGGTATAGGATGATGTACTCTTAGCAAAGGAGAAGAGTGTATGGTGGTTTCACGGTGCTGGTCCTTATTAATGTAACCTTACGCAATGTTAAACTTCAATATGCTCAGAATTAATACAGCTGCCAGGGTTTTAACTGGAACGTCAAAATCCCAGGAGGGGGACAGGATACTTGAATTATAAAATGATACCTATGTGCCGCACCAAAAACAAAAATCAGGGGCTCTGGAACTAAAATTTGGCCTTAAAATGGGGGTCTCCAGAACTGCTCAAGAATCAACGATTGCTAAAAATGCAATGCTCTGGAACGGCATAATTTCTATGTTTCGGACTGTTGCATGAATATGCATGAAATTGGTCATAATGTTTCTTCGCAATGAACAAATCAGCAGCCTCCGAATTGCTCTGCAGAGCTTGCTCTCGTTGAATGCAGTTTACCACTGTGCTGCGCTAGCTGAGTATGAGCGGGCATTACCCCTGAAACCACAAATTTGAGGGTCTCGGAAAGGGGAAAAATAGGAATTTCTATGGCTTTCTAAATTGGTGATGCTCTGG
The DNA here is from genome assembly GCF_037042905.1 of Lytechinus pictus. Lineage (NCBI taxonomy): Eukaryota > Metazoa > Echinodermata > Echinoidea > Temnopleuroida > Toxopneustidae > Lytechinus > Lytechinus pictus. The sequence continues at coordinate 28,196,519 of NC_087251.1, forward strand.
AACAGAAATTTAGGCTGAAAATGGGGAAATGGGGGTCTTGAAAGCGGTACATACGTATCCTACATTTATACTAAGTGAACCCCCCCCCCCCCCAGATCAAAATATCAACACATTTCTCAAATTCTCAAAAACTTACATTAGTTGCCAATCTGGAAGCATATAGAATTTATAATAGGGGGGGTCTACTTCTTCTCACTTGGAAAGTTTTAAATGGTTCGGCACCAAAATATTTACAAGACCATGGGTGTCGATCAGTATTCTTGGTTGGGGGGGATGATGACACAAAAGTTCTTGTGGATGGGGATCTTTCAACATTACCCCCACTAAAATCACGAGTTAGGACATTTGGGAGTGATTGATATGCATGGTGTTCTTGGAAATTCCTTCAGTGTAGTGTACTGTACTTATATAATTTTTTTTTAAATTCAATTTGTGTTACAAGTAAGCCTATTCTAAACTCATATGAAAGAAAAAATGACAAAAATTTTCTGGAACATGTACATAGTGATCTGTTGATTGAGCATGATGTATACACAGGGGCATTGATCCATTTTTCAGATGGGGGGGGGGGCAAAATCATGAATCAACGTTCCAAAGACGCTCGATCATATAAAACGAACAAACTCACCCACACACCCCTACACATAGGCCTATATTATATATATATATATATATGAATCATGAGAAAGAGACACATATCTCAACCTCACCAACAATGCGACCGCGAAGCGCGAGCTGAAAATTTTTAGTATGACATGAAAACAGGAAAAATGTACCTGTTTAGGTTTGCTTGTAGTAACTCATGAGGAGCATAGATACATTTATCTCACTAGCGAGCAAGCTAAAATTTCTTTATATTCTGACGTGAAAGCTTGATATTCTAAGCACTTTTGGTACCAATGATTAAGATGGGTATCTAGAAGAACAATAGATGCGAGCGCAAAGCGTCAGCTGAAAATTTTAATATTTCGATCTGGACAAAAAGACAATTTAATGGACGCTTTTAATAAAGAACAAGATATATATCCAACAAAAGATTATTGCAAATCGAAGCGGGAGTTCTTTCGAGGTATAGAGCTGAAAACGGGACATTCTATTCACCTATTTAATCATGAAAAGTATGGGGTTTTGGTACAGAAATTATGCGAGCGCGAAGCGCGAGCTGAAAAATTTTATATTCCGATCTGAAAAGCAGACATTTTGAGCACGATTTTAGATCAAAATCGAGTTGGTATCTTAATCTCGCTTGCTGGTTTCAGTGTAGCATTACAATCTTATTTTATTTTTAGTTGCACATGCGGAATTATTGGGAGGGGGGCAAAACGATATGTTCCCCCCAAATATTTTCATTGGTGGGGCTATTACTCTAATAGCTATATGGTAATTCCTTAGACGATTTATCTTGCCACCCTTTTACTCCCGTTTGTTTTTCCACCCTTTTGAATTAATTGATTTATTAAAATTAATTCATTCACCACTGGTGGGATGGAACACCCTATCAACAAAAGTTGTTTTTCGTTGGGGTCCTTTTATGTCATGTGTTAAAAATTATCATATACATAAACATTTCATTCTTTTTCATCTTGAACTTCCACCCATCTGTTTAATAGTCCTGAAAAAGAATGTTTTCATTTAACAATATACACAAATTGTGAGGGAAACAAACTGATTGATGGTATACTATAATCATCGCTATAATCATCATGATCAAACTTTTCATTTTTTCATCATCATTATTATAATTTTTCTACCCTAAATTATTGGGGGGGATGATAATACAGGCCATCCCCCCCACTTGAAATATTGGGGGGGATATATCCCCCCCCCCATCCCCCCGTGATCGACACCCATGTACAAGACATTGTCATGCCTTGTACACCGCCAGCTCATAGCCGAGATCATCACACCAGCAGCTTCTTAAGACTCCCAAAACATGTGTAGCCTATGGTTCACGAGCTTTCTCTGTCGCAGCACCTTATCTTTTGCCATTGAATTTAAGAATTATATCATCACTGGAGACTTTCAAATCTAAACTGAAGAATTTTCTTTTCTAACACTATTATTGGCACTTTGACACTCATCCAAACTCTCTCTTTCTTTCTTTTTCTTTGGCGGCTCGGAATATAATATTTCTAGATATATATTGATTGATAATGATAGGATGATATGAAGATGATGGTTAATTAGGATAACAGTTAACTGAGTTTAGATGATGATGGTAAAGATAGTGATGGTTGGGATGATAGAGATATGATATATATAGGGAGGATGATGATGGTTACGCTAATAGGGAGGAGTTAGGATGATATGAAGATGATCCATGGCATTTAAGATGATAGGGAGGATGATATGATGATTTCAATAATAGGGAGTATCGGAAGATATGAGGATCAAGGTATGATGAAAGTGAAGATAATGATGCCAGATGGTTATAGGAGACGATGTTATGATGAAAGTGAAGATGATGATATCTTGGATGATAGATATGGAAGATGATGATGGTTAGGTTGGTAATTAAGGATTGAGGATTAGGATGATATGAGGATGATCAAGATTATATAGTAATGATGATGAGGATAATGATGGTTATGATAGTGAAGATGGTTGGATGATTAACTGTTAGTATGATGATGTGAGGACAATGATGGTTTGGATGATAATAATGGTTATGATGATCATGATAGCAAAGATATGATGGTTATATAGAATGAGGACCGGCCGTGACATTGCAGGACCGATCAGTGAGGATATATTCATCATAGTGATGAAGATCTATATATATGTTGATGGTGATGAAGATGATTGATGATAGTGGTGATGATGTTGGAATTCATGATTTTTATAATATTATTTATGGGTATGATATTAAAACCAATTGAGAGGAATGATGATGAACAATAATTGACCCCCCCCCCCCCCCCCCCCACTACCTGCGCGTTGAGCAGATGATCACACACGTGGATCATGGTGGCCAGTTTGAATCCATTTGAACAGTAGTGAATGGGGAATTGGATTCTTTGCATGCTCAGTCAAATTTTCCCCAAGTAAAGGAGGTGGCAAGCCAGCATGGTTGTATTTGAAGGACGTCCCTAAATTTCTCGATGTGTTTTTATCCTAACTGCAAGTTGCAACTAAACAATTACATTTTTTCCTGCAAAATATGCCCACCGGGTGACGAGGATGATGCGGCCGCCGCAGCGACGGGGCAGAGCTGTTTCTACCGCACGCTGAAATGAAGGTCTTCTGCTGCTTAAAAGTGACGTGTTACCATTACCAAGCCATCGTCCAAAAAACTCCATAGTCCATTGCGTTATTCCACAAAATCTATAATGCAATCCTTCGGTGTCAGCTATAGATCTAACTTTAGAAGGAAGAAATGATTTCTACAACTACAGTTTTATGAATAACCGCCGTATGAGAAAAGACAAAACGGAGCTGAGTTGCAAAAAAGGAATTTCCCAGACCAGGGGGCAGGATCAGGACACACATTCCCAAGCCAGGCAAGCACTACAGTTTGATTTTTTTTTACTCCACATGTACCGTATGTCTTTTGAAGTCAATTAAAGTTACATGCCGAAAAATGTCAGACACATAACTGGACCTAAACCAAAATACAATCATTGACATTGATTCCATTGTGACTCGCGTGATTTACAAAAAAAATTTAACTTCTTGAATTAAGATTAAAATTGTGTAAGGCTAAGTTAGGGCCTACGTAGGCTTATTGCAGACTTGGTTTTCCTATTTATTTCAATCAAAGTACGGTATTGCTAATTCACATTGTCCAACAAAAATTTTGAATTTACAGTCGCTTTTGCAAGTTATTTGCATGCTGTGACTCGCTTGACGAAACACTATGAAGATTACTGAACTTACTGAATGTCTGTAATTTCTTCCGAAGATACCAGTGACCAGATTTTGATATAATTTTCTGGAGAGTATTTTGAAAATCTGGAAATATGTTAAAAATTCATTAATGCCTGACATTTTGATTTGAGTCGATTGCCATTTGAAAATGTGACTCGCGTGACACAGGAGTGTGACGCGCATGACAAGTATCATTTTGGGCTATAAAGCCCAGCGCGCACTATCTATGCGATCCGATGCGACGCGATTTTTTAATAAATCACATTTTGCACTTTTAATAAATGTAAAAGTTACAAGAAGTAAAATGATTCAATTTAAAGTTTGGCATAATGTTAGGAATAACAAAATCATAATTTTGCTTTGCGGCAAGCCCTGTGGTCGGAGTAAAGTCCAAATCGTCTTCAAGTCGCAGACGATGATGATGTCATTACGATTTGGATTTGAATTTTACTTTTATTCCTATACAGAGAGGCTCAAACTACTCTGAATTTGATTTCCGTAGTGTAGTCCTACCACTGTTCTGAACTTTGATTGCCAATATTAATTGGTTAGATTGTTCATATCAAATGTTATTACAATTTCTTTGAAATTCGGATCCCAACAAATAGCTTAAGGGCTTAAGTTGAACAAATTATCATGATTTTATACAGTATAATGGGCCAAATCTCCCCAAAATATTGCTCGTTTTGTGATATGTGACTCACATGACCCTAAAAAAACCTCGCGGAACAGCACTTTCGGGTGTTTTTTCATAATGAGTTAGGACATTATGCTCCTTACTTTTTATTAACTACAAATTATACTACCGGTACCTAATATTTTTTAGGTAAACTAAAATACAGATGTTTTTTTGTGAATCGCGTTACATATTTCAAGGGTGATTCTAACTTGAAATATTGTCCAGCTCAGTTGAAAAAAGGTGCAAAAAACAAAGTGATAAGTTAAAATGGCTATAAGATTTAATAGACAGAATCCAAAAAAAATTATGTATTTACAGACAACAGAACATAATTTTATGCAAATTTGACATCTCTTTAGGATTGTGTACAGTAACTCGGTCATTTGTATGTGAAAGGCAGAGAAAAATCAGATTTACACCTTATGGACATGTCCTAGCCAAAAATAGACAGTCAGACCGCAGGTCCCTATGCTAATGAGCAAAAAGGCCAGATTCATCCAAATCATCTCGTGGCTGAATCCTCCTCCTTGCAAAATATTGTGATTCGTGAGATTTTCTTTCTCTAAGAATTTACCTGTTTTAACCTCAAGTTATAAATGAAATATTATTGCACCATCAGATAGAGTAAAAGTTACTCTTTCATATTGGTCATTTATTTTGTATACAATATTTTGTTAAATAAGTAAATTTCTGGCCTGAAATTGTGCCTCAAAACTGAATTTTCTTCCTCTGTTTTCTTTTGCAAATTGTGCAAAACTTTTTATTTTGAGCCTCAATGATATCTATATCACCATAAAGCTGAACTTCTGTACTTTCTCACAATTCCACTCTTGATATGCGGCACCTTTTAATCAGGTCAAGATCACACTTTTCCCGCCAAGGTACAAGACGAGATTTCTGAAATTTTGTACTTGCATGAAATCCAGAGTTCTGATTGGCTGGATAAGGTTCACAGAACAACAGGCGCGGGGTATTTGAGGAGATTACCACATGGGAAGTGTGACCTTCCCACGAACCCAAGCACTGGAACCGTTGGAATTTGCCATTGTGTGGTCTTTTTGACCAATCAGAGTGCAGTTTACTTGTTTTCAAGCTGCTTTATGTACTTGGCAAATGAAAAGTGTGATCTTGACCCGATTAAACCAATTCTTATTTTGAAACCTATATCATTTCAAAGCATACATATTCAGCTTTATCATGATATAAAAATCATTTGGGCTCAAACAAAAATAAAGTGTGAAAATAGCAGCTTTTGTCAGGTGAAAATATTTATTTTGTAGCATATTTTAGATCAAAATTTTAACCTAAATTACAAAATCTTTGAATAAATCCAAACACATGACCTGAAAGAATGATTCTTCTTCTTTACAATGGTACCAAATTCATGAAATTCGATGCATAATTAGAGCAGCAATGACCGAATGAAAAGAGGTGTTTTGGTCCGCATCAAGCTCATTAAATATGCAAAACATCTCAAGTCATGAATATCACTTGGATGAAAGAAGCCACTTTCTTGGGACCTGCAGTCTGACTGTAGATATTCTTCATTGATTGGTTTGACTTGAAATTTGAAGCCTAGGGTGTCTAGTTACATGGAATTGCTGGTATAGATCTTGACCTATTATAGTTGTGCAAATTTGAATAATTTTATGGAAAAAATAATTGGAAAAAAAATGCGGTTAACAGTAATTATTTACTGATTTTAGACTAGGTTAGTATAGATAACCTCGTAATAGTGTGAGTGGGTTATTGCTTTACTTTCTCCAAATACATGCAGGTCTGTGAGATGTAATTGCCAAATATCCAAAACATAAAGCTGTGTGCCGTGATTCAACAACTTTGGCCTATTTCTGCTGCGCAAGTGCTGATATTGATTAAGTCACTATCACTTTTGATATGATATAATAATAGCCAATTTTTATAAAGCGCTTTTCCCAGAATGGCCCAAAGCGCGTTACAGCATATTATTACCCCGGTCATTGGATTCATTTCAATCCCGCACGAAAAGTGCACAATTTCCACTACCTGGGGAGCATTCCTTGCATTCATCGCAGCCTCATTATGGCGCTGGCAAATTCAAACATACAATATCTTTCGCATCCTACCGGATTACATTTGTATTACATACAAATTTAAAATCTCTTTCGTCTCTAACAACTGACATGTTTATTCAGCTCTGCACACAATCACACATTCACTCTGAAAAGCTAGCGCATGTGTTTGATACAGCACATCGCATTTCCTATTTACTCGACAGAGATGTCCGATATTTGGGAGAAGCTTTGTTAAGGATTGTTAAACTTCAGCCTGGTTTTTAGTTTCACATAGATCTAGACCATATGCAGAGATTTTTTACTTGTACCGTACACTCAATAAGTAGATAAACACAAGGTACGATGATATGCCAGTGGCATACTTTACTAGACTGGAAAAAGAAGAAGAAACTGAGTGGAATGTGCCATCTCGGCAGCAATATTTCCTGCGAAAATCACCTTTCCCTCATGGGCATTTTCACAACAGATGGACACAGAGGCAAAAAAATCAAGTTGATATTCATGTCAAATGCTTTATGTTTTTTAATAAAACAAGACCTGAAGTTTCTGAGACAAACTTTTTTTCCGACTCTGGCAGCCATTTTTTATTTCAAAATGGCTGCCAAAGTATGGATACAAATTAGTGTTGAAAATAGTATATTGATACATATTTTGTTTTGACAGATTTTTAAAGAACAGGTTTGATCATGATGTTTTTGCCTGTGATTTAGCTTGCTATTATAACACTTTTTTAAATCCCACAGAAAGAAACACCAGTAATTCATTCATCTGATAAAAAAACATTGATGAAGTATGTGATATGGTATGTATTGTCAGTTACCGAAAACATGAACTTTTTTTTTTCATTTCCTGGAAAAGAGGATATATTATATGAAACTCTCTAGGTAACACCCCTCCCTTCTACACCAAAATTAAAGATTACCAATTAACAATGAAGCCATAGGGTACCATTAAATATATGTAATGTCAGTTACCAAGTGGAAAATGTAATGTCAGTTACCGAGATGTAATGTCAGTTACCATGATAAAACGTTGGTTACCAATATTGAAATGCAAATATGTGGTAAATTTTATGGTGAAGAAATATTGTATACTTGTTATTTAAGTCTTTCACTTTAAAAGTCACACCAGAAGGAGCTTGCTATTGACTTTTAAAAGGTATAGTTCACAAGGAATACTATATGAAATTATGAAGGAAGTTGCATTTCCATCGTGCAAAAAAAAATACTATGAAATTGTTTTGTACATGCACTTACCAAGTACCTAATTGTTTGTATCAGACAATTTTTTGTTTGGTTTTCAGGGGGGGGGGGGGTAGGGGGTACTTTCCCCAACTTATTGCCTAAATCTGCATCATTTTTTAAGCTTAACATTGCGATGAAGGGGATTTCCAGGGTCCCTTTTTTAGTTTCTAGGATTCTTTTGAGCATTGCCTCGCTAAAAGTAAATTCCTTGTTTTTATACCTGTTAGTAGTGTGGATGTGTGATACAATTTTGTTTTTGGTTTACAAGTATAGATGAAAAGTGAAATTTGACAGCTCTGATCAATGTTGCATGGATCTACTAAAACTGTGGGTTTTTTTTCAAATTTACAAATAGTTCAGTTTCAGTTTAGAAGCTGGAGTTTATTTTTTGTTGACAGCTTATAAAAGAAATTAGCAAAGAAAATGATTAAACAAATTATGAAGAGAATTGAAATCCGACAGATATGAACAAGCATTGCTTGCACTGACCAGAATAGAAATCAATAAAACTACATGGCTGCATGAGATTCGGGGGAGGGGTACATGTAGCCTAGGGGAGGAGACCCTCATTCATTTTGCCTTTTTGAGGGGAGGGCGAGGTTGGAGAAGGAAAAAGGTTTAAAAAGTCAATATAAAACTGATGAATATATTATGGGTGTATAATCAGAAAAATCCATGTGTACAGTCAATGCAATATTAATTTACTATAGGAAAACATGTAGCTGCTATGACCCCCCCCCCCCCCCCCCCCCCCCCCGGAGTAAGTAAAACATACATTTCTTATCTTTGGATAATTAAAAATGTGAAGTATTATGAAACTTTTATGATTTTAAAAAGCCTTACATATAAGTACCAAGAAAATTATGCCTTTGAAAATCATATAGCACTGGTAAATGTTAATGTGTATTGTCAGTTACCGACAAGTAATGATAAAAATGTTCAAATCAAAGAAAAGAATTAAGAAAAAGAAAAAGTTTTTTCATTGAAATGTTCCTAAAAACTCGGGTATACTTCCACATCAAGCTCACTTTCATGTGAAGCCCTGCACAGAAGATACAATGCAATGATTCCACACATTTGACTTCCATGTGTTATCTCTATGGCAAATTAAGTGCAAAGTCAGTTACCGTAATGTCAGTTACCAGCATGGTTGTGGAAAAATTATCATAGTCCCCAAAAGACAAAAACGAATTGTTTAATATTTTGACACATCTTAACCTAGTAACGGAGGTATATTTACATATTCAAATTATTACTCTATCTACTCAGGGACATGAGATATTTCAATTTTTAATGAACACCCTGAAATTGCATGTCCTTTAGCGTAATGTCAGTTACGGACACATTTTTGCTTGCTGATGCGTAAAAAAATGTGGTTACATAGGAAAACTTAGTATCAGAGTATACAGCAAGGTTCACTTTATTAACTCTATCAAAAACAAACTCCCATCATTTGTTGTTTTAGAGATACACACAATGAAAGGTGTGAAAACATTGTGCCGTGTAATGTCAGTTACCGTGAAAATGCCCTCATGGGATTTTTTTTGGGGGGATCATTTATATTTTGGAGTCCAAAATTAAACTATGGTCATTAATAGGAATTTTGGAAATCAAAATCATAGATTTTACCCCTAGATTGCTTGATTTTTTTTTGCCGTATTAGGATCTACTGTGTGTGCACTGTGCAGTGCAATAGAAAATAAGATAATATAATATACAATATAATATCAATATAGGAGATGCATCTAAGTCCTGGATCATATAGCTGTTGGGAGGGAGTTGAAGTAATTTTTGTCTAATATTTGGGCACTTTACTCTAACTGTAATGTAAATTAGTGTTAGACCAACATTAATTTTGTAGGTGACAGTAGGTCGCTGATTTTATTTTCTAATCCTAAAGTAAGAAAAATGATACTCATTTCATATCTACTGAAGATAAGGATTCATATACCTACAGAACAGGCCGAAAGTTAGGGCCATCCTCACATTTAGCAGATAATCATACATAACACTGCATTCTGCATATAAGCAAATGTAAAATTTGAATATATTAAAACCGACTTGGGTTTGGCAGAAGTGCAATCAAAACCAGTTGGAAATATGCTTAAAGGGTAATCCAACCCATATAAAAACTTGTTTTTATAAGGAAAAGAAAAATCAGACAAGTTGATAGGTGAAAGTTTGAACAATATTGGACAAATAACAAGAAAGTTATGAATTTTTAAAAGTTGTAAATATTGGTAATCACTATACCCATGGAGACTTCGAATTGGCCGCATACGGGATGTCATGGTGATGTAAGGCAAGGACTACTCTTTCATGTACTCCAATACATATTATGGCTAAAATGTAATTTTTCCTAAAAGTTTTATTTCAAATTATATTTTTCTTTCATGAGAATATAAAACAATATACTACCTGGGTTATATTTAGATTACTGCCCCAGGGGAATGGGTACTTAGGAGAAAACCACAAATCCCTGATAATAAAGTACATGGCCTATGAGAAAGTTATCCTTGCCCCTTGTCATAATTTACTTACCCAGTTGCCAATTTGAAATCTACATAGTATTAGTGATCTCAATTTTAAAACAGCTATAACTGTCTTATTGCTTGTCCGATTTCTTTCAAACTTTCACCATTCTGTTTAATTTATTTTTCTCCTTCCCAAAACAACATTTTATGGCCAAGGCTGGATTCCCCTTTAAAAATGTGATGTCATGGAACTGCCATAGCCCATCCAGTATCAATCCATTTGAATGAATTCATGCAGTGTTTCATTTGTGGCCTTAAACTTTTGGCCTGTACTGTAAGGACTATACCAAATTTATATGTTCTATAAGTATCCATGAAAGCCATAGTTTGCTTGAATTTCCATTAGTTACTACATGTAGTAGCACAAGGCTTGGCCACCTGGGATGAATGTCATTTTTAATAATTAATTATTTCCTAAAAGAATAATCAAATGATTTGATTGTTCTGGATTCATTGTCTTCCAAATCACAATAGTTGACCTAAGTAATAATGACCTCCCAAATACAGAAATTTACCTGCAAAGTCACCTGTTAGAAAATAGATCTCAATGGGGTTTTAGTTATTGAACATAGGGTCAAGAGTATTGTCTGTTTCTCAGAAATGAAATTAGGCGTATTGTTCCCCCTTCTCTTGAAATTATGAAATGAGATTAAAATTTTTAATTTATTGTTACAATGAAAAATATCTTGTAAATCAATGCTTGTATTATGCATCCCTCCAAGTGCATCCCTGCATATGAACGTGTCAGCCCGGATTGAGTTTTGACATCTGCATTCCAAAGTCCGATTAAGAGTAAAGTTCCCTAATATCAGACGGTTCCAAATGGAAATGACTTCAACTACCCCCCCACTACTATAGATTCAAGCGTGACATATGTAAGAATGTATTTTCTATTGCACAGCACACACAGTAGACTCAGGATGCTGCTCAACAATGTTCAACAAAAATATTCCAGGGAAAAATTCAGATACATGTACCACCAGCACAACTTTCCAGTTATGGGAAATTGATTATGGGCAGTACAGTTTCCATTGAATAAATCCCGGGTTTTAAGTACATATACATGAAAATATCAAAGCCATATTCTTATAATGTGGCAAGATTATATGATGACAGTTTCAACATGTATGACTTACAATTTGACAATTTAAACTCCACATTTTGTCAAACTTCTGATTCCAACACTGAACAGATAAAAGATGAGAATTGTTTGAATGTATTATTTTTAACTCTATGTTTCACAATTGTGGCTGCACATTATATGTGCAGTCTAGTGATTTAAAACCATATTTTAAAGAAATATTATATTGCACCATGTAAGACTGCTTGGACAAACCTGTGCAAATGCTGTACAATTCTGTTTCCCCATGATTTTTCAATTTCTTGAAACTTCCACATTTCCACTGCAAGGTCATGTCTTAAATTACCTCATCCTCCACCATGGTGGCCTTGGATTCCACATTGGCCTTTTGGGGGGTTTTCCCTTGTTAATTTTTCTCATTTGTGCTGCAATATATAAAGGTAGATTTTGAAAAGTGCCCTTGCCCTAAAAATATTTAATTTGAAGGCCTGCAAGTGTTTGTTTCAGCAGTTAAAGTGAGATAAGACTTCTACTACGTGAGATAGCCGATATGTGTTCCCTGTTTTATCAGGTTTTTTTTTATAGTGTTAGTGAATTTCCTGTAACCCTTATCAATTCTTTTACAAATTATGAACTTTCAAGTTTGCATTCAAATGCTTAAAAAGGTTAAATACAAAATAACTGTTTATTTTGAAAAATCAGAAGAGTGTTTCATGAAAGGACTTGTCAGATGTTTTATCCGACAAGTCCTGATTTATATGACAGTTACATCAGGCTGGTTACATTGTAACAGTTCTTTTCAGCCAATCATATTCAAGGATAGTTGTCAGATCTGACAACTTGTCAGACAGAAATGTTCATGAAACGCTCCCCTTATTTCAATATTTAGTTGATGAATGAATATTGAATCTTATTTAGCACCCAAAAATACATGCAACTTACAGTTTATGAAACACAACCCAGGTACACGTAGCTGAAGGTAGCATTCTTAACCAAAATTCTTTCTTTTGATTTATAGGTTCTGATGATACCGCTCCTCCAGCGGACAATAAATTCCCTTTTCCAGATGTGGAACTTGTGACGGAAACAGAAAGTGAGGAATGTGCTGCTCAAGAAAATGAAGAGAACATACAGAATGGTAAAAGCAATGAAGATCTGATGCAAGTCTAGTCCAGTGTGGTCCAAATTGCAGTAGAACTAGAGAATGGCTACATGTACATGTATATGAGCACCAAGGATCTTAAAAGAATGGCTAGGAAAGAGACGAAAGTTGTGCAGTTCATGAACTTTAAGAAGAGGATTTCACATGATCCTGATCAAGTATGTCTGCTTTAATAAAAAATGCATTTAAGGTTTTTTAAGTAAGGGGGGGGGTAAATCATAATAGAAGAAAACTAACCAGCAATTTGGGTGAATTGTATTTACAGGAGGCAAGAAAGATTTTTTTTTTTCTGTCTCCATCAATCAAATTTGAATATACATATGGCACTTACATGACATTTGCTAGAGACGAAATAGCACCCCCCTCCACCTTTCACAAAAAAAAGGTTATCTTACATGCATTTCACCTTATTGGCCCGAATTCACAAAGGCGGTTTTGAAAACCCACGGTTGAATCCATGGTTTATGCAGATTTCCTGTATAAATTACACTTAATTTAGCGCATATCGGGCACGTGTATAAAAAAATGTCCAATGCTGATGTGCGCTTTTGTCACAGTGCGCCAAATTGACGCCTGTTGCCGTTGTTATCCACGCTATTTTATTCATGAGTCCACTGTTTTGAATTAATGAGTGTACTCTTCAAACAGTGGACTTATAAAGCGTATCTAACCATGGTGACAGGCGTCAATTTGGCACACTGACAAAAGCACGCATCAGCATTGGACATTTGTTATACACGCGCCCGATACGCACTAAATTAAGCGTAATTTATACATGAAATCTGCATAAACCATGGACTCAACCGTGGGTTTTCAAAACCACCTTTGTGAATTTGGGCCATTGTTTCAAGTACATTCTCAACAACTTTTCTTTCAAAAAATCAAGACACTTTCTCTTGTCATTAATTCAAAAAGAAAATTGAAGGTCCATTATAAGGTTCATATGCAAGCTAATTTTGAAGGACTAATTGACTAATACCTCAGTCACATTTCCTCTAGTACGGCGGCAGTACGGCAAGTCATTTTAACATTTTTTGTACTGACTACATGTATAGGAGGTTTGAATAAAAATGAACAAAACGGCTTGTTTTTGCTTGCTTTACGGCTGCTGTAGGGAAAATATGACTAAGGTATAAAGCACTGGAACTGTCGGTTATGGAGGGAGAGAGTAAGAACAATTTATGCTCAAACCACTCAGCCTTCCCCATACTTGGAACTAAATCACTTTGATACTAATCATTTATTTTTCTTCTTTATTTCTTTTTTAAAGGCTCCGTTGTATCAGAAGGATGGTCTACTATTTGTATCTGCAAGTGATAAGAGATTGCTCTTTGTTCCGGTTAAAGACATTTTGATGCCAGGTGATTTGATGTTAAGGCTTGAAAAATTGTTTATTTGTTTATAACTGAAGTGGATATTCTGGATATGTGTATAATTATTCTGGATGTATTTTCTGCATGTACATGTACTTTATACTTTTCATGAGAAATGGGATAGGCCTACAATTCTTGCACCGACCCCATCAAGGGTGGCATGAGTTTTATAGCCCCCCAAAAAATGTTGATTAATGCCCTCTACAGCCCACATAAATCGTCATCCAGTTAATAATTCATATCACTTTCCATGTACCTAACATTTGACGTGAAGTGAAAAGAATCTTTCACTGGTCAGTAAGTTACATGCAGGCATTTCTGCTGATTTGAGCTTATTCCATTATTTTCATTTATTTTCACGATTGTGGGGTCAAGTTAAAATACATTTCTCTGACTACTCTGATTACAGATGTAGTCTTGATGGGTTTTCTGGGGGGGTATTGAGTTTTTTATTTGAAATTTTATGTTTGTTGACAATATTTATACCAAAAAATAATAATTTATGTAATGAGTTTAGATGTTTTAATTACAACAATGACAGATATGTGATGTTCTCATTTTTCTATCATTTTTTTTGTCAGACACATGCACTACACACTCACATGTATGTATGGGACTGCATAAAAGTTTTACCCAAATGTGTCGGCTGTTTTTTTTTTTTTTTTTTTTTTTTTTTTTTGGTTGTCACATTTAGAATGTTTGAGTATACATGTATGAAGAGCATTCTTTTGCAGTGGACTTTTTACTCGATTATTCTACCTGAATTTAGATGAAAAAAGATTTTCGAAACAATAAAAAAAAATTCGCCTTCCCCACAATATGAGCATCCCTTATGATTTCACATTTCATTGAAGAAACATTTCTCTTTCTTTCTACTCTAGATGATGCCCCACCTCTTCACACACCTGGATGCAGATAGCTTTGACTACAGCAGAGTCTATGCGGGCAGTCCGTCAGTGACCAACCGATGCCGCCAGACACTGGCCCAATTTTTTCCCTACTGGTGGACCACTAAAATAAAGAAATACATAGAAAATTCAGTGTCACAAAATATACAACAAAAAAATTCACATGATACTATATCTTAAACCTTGAATCAACCAATAGATAATACTCCTGAGCAGGATTTCTCAATTTTCTTGCTTGAATTTATCAGCCTCAACATATAAGGATAAACGTCTCTGTGCATGGGTGCTGCCATTTAATTTTGCTTACGACTTATAGCTCCTACTCCGCAGCAATTCGAGGAGTCTAAAGAAAAAAAAAAACATAGCCGCGCCCATGCATCAACCAGGTTTCTGTCTTACAAAGAGTTACGATTGATCCGATCAGTCGTATCTTATGGAAATCCATCAGTGTCATAATTTTTTTACATGAAAAATTTGCACAATGTCCTTTGTATGCAAAGAGAAGCGCAGTGAATTTTCAAGAAAACAATGAATGCATGAATATACATCATAGCTAGAAAATATTTTGAACAAAAATGCATAATAGATGTTGATGTTGCTGGCCGTCCATAGTTGCGATTGATCGGATCAATCATAACTCTTTGTAAGACGGGGCCCAGGACTATAACATCATTGGCCGATAAATTCAAGCAAGGAACTTGAGAAATCCTACTCGGTAGTATTATTTCCATAGCTCTACTTGGTTGATTCCAGATTTGAAATATATTATAATGGGAAAATTTTGATATATGAGGAAATTTAGATCTGAAAGTGGTTGAAAGTCTTTTGGTGACACTGAATTTTTTGTATTTCATTATTTTGTTCAACATCCTGGGCCATCACCCGTCAAAAAAAAAATGTAATGACTCGGCCCAAGTACGCCTTGATTTGGGAACTTTGCTGATCTTCACCTGCCCAAAATGCTGCACTGAAAGAGAACCATACCATCCAGAATTCATATGGAAGCAAGACTCACAACTCATCCATCTCATGATGTCCAGTTCTCTTCAGACCATAGTTATGAACAGCCTCGGAAGACAACCAAAGTAGGTTATAGGCTAACTTCAGTGCAAACTCTGTATAAATGGGTCATTTAGACCATCAAAATTTGTTGCATTATGTTAATGAGAAAATAAGAAAAAT
The DNA here is from genome assembly GCF_037042905.1 of Lytechinus pictus. NCBI lineage: Eukaryota > Metazoa > Echinodermata > Echinoidea > Temnopleuroida > Toxopneustidae > Lytechinus > Lytechinus pictus. The sequence continues at coordinate 28,212,603 of NC_087251.1, forward strand.
CATAACAATACACATACGGAATTTAGACCCATTCAGACAAGATTTGTTGCATTATGTTTATCAGAAAATCAATACTTAAAAAATTAAGGAATTCATCAGAAGCAGAGTTTACCTTACAAATCCGTTTGTAAAGTTATGTATAACTTTACAAATGGCTGTAATTGTAGATTTTAAATATGGAGCTAACATTCATAATTGATTATTTCTATGGGCAAAGATTTTTTTTTTGCACAATTGAGTCAAATTCTTGGGCATGTGATCATCCTTTAGTAGTGATAAAAAGAAATTCCAGGTGTTTGTAAAATTGTCGCTAACCCATCTCAATATACACAAGTGGGAATTTTTACAATCAGTATACTTTCGAAAAATGGCCTTCTGTATAAAAAAAATCATAGAGAAATGAGTATACTCGAATCTATGATGGCAAGCTTATGGGTACTGTTAAAGTAACTTGCAAGAGGTAAAAATAAAATATTGAAATACATGTTTAGTTGTCAAAATTGATCATATCTGGAATTTTAGGGCCAACATACTGTCTCCTTTTGTTTTTGTCTCGCCTGCATAGCATAGCGAGGCTCTAGGCGCCGCTTTTGCGGTGGCGGCGGCGTCGTCAATGAAATCTTAACCAAGGTTAAGCTTTTGAAATGTCATCATAACTTATAAAGTATATGAACCTAGTTCATGAAACTTGGACATAAGGATGATAGTGTATCACTGAACATCCTGTGTGAGTTTCAGGTCACATGACCAAAATCAAAGGTCATTTAGGGTAAAAGAACTTTGGCCATTTTTGGGGTAATTGTTGAATTGGCATCATAACTTTGAAAGTTTGTGGATCTGGTTCATGAAACATAGACATAAGGGTAATCAACTATTAATGATTGTTTTGCACCTGTCTTAGGTCACATGATCATGGTCAAAGGTCATGTTGGGTCAATCGACATAGTATTTTATTATCTTATTATCATATTAGTGTTTTCTTTTGTGAATAATTATTTAATAGCTGCGTTAAAAGTTAGCACTGCTGCTATATCGAATCGCGTAATGCAGGCGAGACTGCCAGAGGCATTCCACTTGTTTTCCAAATTGTGCCTTAGCATCTTTATCACAAGCAGTCATCTCGCATTGTGTTACCAATCAGAATTGATTATTGAAATGAAATTGTTTAAAAACTGAAAACCCCAAAAAGCTACAGATAATTTGGGTTTTTGTGACCTTTGACCCAAATGGGGTGCCGATTCTGTTAAAATCTCTGACTTCAGTGTTTTTACTCATAGTTAGTGTTGTTTTATTGATGTAGTGTATATGTCTTCAAGAACACTTGTATAACCTAGAATGTTCACTTTGCCCACTCATGACATATTAAATTTGTAGTTCATATATTTTATTTCCATGTGATAAAGAAATTTCATCATTTTTTAAAAGTATATTTTTTCACTCTTATTACCATAACTTCAAATTCATTTTTTACCAGGTTTCTCTGTCAGGAGATCATCAGTGCCCGTACACCCAGGTGTGACCTCTACATTATGCTTCCTTTGTACAATCTTAGTGACTTTACCAACCAACCAACCAGCTGCATCCTTATCCCTTGCCCTTGCAGCAGACGGTTGGCCATCGATCTCCAGATCAGCTAAAGATTGATAAAGTTCAGGTGGTAAGTAAAAACCCACATCCTATTTCAGAGGAGTGTTTCATGAAAATATTTGAAAGTGATATTCACTGACTTAAATTTTCACTTAGCCAATCAAATGCAAGGTTATAGGCTTAAGGCCCCTGTTGCATTTGTATCAAACACGGAGGCGGCTTTACGTAGACCTGTATTACACCCCCCTTTTTCTAAAAAGCTGGACTGACGCCGGCTTGATTTGAGTCAACCTCTGGATGTGGTTCAGCCTCAGTTCCGCAAAAGTTATACCCCCAGGTGGACTCAAGCCAGCTTTACCCTAAAGAGGGGGCGGATTCCATCCCCCTCCCCCACCTCAACATTTTTCATGATAAATCTACCGCGCAACATTTTTCAACCACGCTGCTCAATAACTTATTACTTTCAAGTCTCATGCAACTTTAAACATATTTTTCAAAAACGTGAATTCATGTACATATCAAATGCATATTGTGTTTTTTTAGTCAAAATTCATAAATGTATCATTGTTTCTACTTTTACTGAGTAAAATCAATTGATTTTGCCTTGTTTATGATCAAAATTAAGTTGGCAAGTCGGAGATATTCCCCAACCCCTATGGTCTTATATCATCTTACTCCACATAGATAATTCTACAGTGGGTGCCTATCTCAATTATGTGGCGGTACCAAATCCATTTACTGCAATATATAGCAGCCCAAGAAATACAGGACTAGTTCAGTTGGCACAATATTTTATTTATCGCATCCCACCTACTTGGAAAAAAAAATGAAAAAGCAGATAGATTTTCCCGGAACCTCAATAATTGAGCATTGTGGATACTAGACACTTTAATGATCGAGCATTGTGGATGTTAGACACAACAGTGTTTACCAGTGTTGTCAGTAGTTTCTGTTTACCACGTATTGACCTATTTGCCACCAGATTTAACTTTACAGGTATATGTCACGGTCAGTAGACCTGGGAGCCAAGATTACGGATGCCTTAACTCTGTGAATTGGGGCCAATTTTGTTTCTAGATCCTCCCCCCCCCCCAACTTTGCCTCATTAGAAATTGTATACAGAAAATGTGGAAGGACAAAGCTATGCTGCTAGTTCTTGTCACTGACAGGCCCTGTCAACCATGGTTCCAGCTAAGGTTCTGATCAACCTGACACTTGGGAAACCTATGTTCATACCTTAATCATGCTCACATTTGGTTAATTCAGTTACACATGAACTATGTCCACTGATCATCGCTTTGATCTTGTATGTTGCAGGCTTTGCCAGATGCATGGTAAAGGATAGGACGAAGCGACAGAACCACTTCCAGGTGGATTAAGCAAACTGTGGCTGCAGCTGGAACCAACACAGACGTGTACAAGGTCCACTCCACAATTACAAGGACTACAGCTTTGTCAGCCGCTAGCAGTGATAATATACCAGTGAAACTGATTCTTGACCAAGCTGGATGATCAAGTGCAAAGGCTTTCCAAAAGTACTCTAAGAAACCAAGGGAAGCTCTAGGACAAAGTACATCAACTAGGGTTTGTGTCAGCAGCGGTTGGACACCAATGGAGACAGAGGATGAAGCAGATGGGTAGTTTAGATATTTTCCATGAAAAAAACTCTGTTGCTTACACACTTCTGGTCAGATCATCATACCTGGCTCATTGTGATGTAATTTCTAAAAGTCATTACTTCATAATATAGTAAGATTAAAGACGAACAAAGTGTAATCATTAATTTATAAGTAATGTAAGGGAATATACTTTGTCCCCTGCCTCTCACCCTAAGTGGTTTTCAAAACAGGCAAAGTTCTTGGTAATCTTCCTTTTTGTAGTGGCAGATGTCACAATCTAAATTATTCTTCTGAGATTGAAGACAAGATCTTTTATACCCACTAACTGGCTGTCATTGTGATGTATCTGCTCCCCTTACGTTATTTATGAAGTATTGACTAACCTTGAAACAGGTAAGTTCTTGCTCAATCTCACCATTTTGTTTTATGATTCTATGTATCATCAACAATTTTGACAAAATTGAAGTCATTTAAAAGCTGGTAGATATTGAGGTTTGCCATACACGGCACGAGAACACCTATCATCAGGCAGACCGTATTGGTTGCCCAGTGCAAGATGATTTCATTTCTATTTTTAATCCTGGAGAAATTTACAGCCGTTACTACCCAATGTTTTTGTTTAGGGCTGTGACGCAAATGTTAAGTAATCAATTGCTAATTGCAGTGGCTAATCACGATCATTATAGCATGCACCAGCAGGGTTCCCAGCCCATCAGGGAAAATTATTTTACTTTTTTCTAGTCAGGGAAAAATCAGGGAATTTTGATCAGCCCACAAGTTGAAAGCACAGTAATCATTCAGACTCAGTTTTATTTTGTTGCATATCAAAACAACATCCATTGAATGACTGGCTATGGTAGTACTGATTAGTTTTACATTATTGTTTTTCACTGAAAATACATGTAATTCACTGCAACAACTTAGAAAACATGCGAAACTGTGAATGGGTTTAAATAATTATCAGGGAATTTTTAAACTTCTTCAGGGAATTTTGTTTTCTTGAAAAGCTGGGAACCCTGACCAGGAACTGATCAATAGTTGTTTCATATTTGCAATCCATCGTAAAGCCTTGTGTTAAAAGGCCCAAGTATCTAGAGGAGCAAACACCATTTTCTGGAAGTCAAATTTAGGTTTTCTCTTTAATACAGGAGGTTTCTGTGATGCAAATCAAAGTGAATGAACCAAACGTCATTTTAAGCTGCATGTCAATTTTCAGAAACCGTGGCAGTATCAAATTGTGACCCACTACCTCAAAACCAATGATAAGTCGTGAGGGAACGTTCTCTGTATATAGGCAAAATGGTAATTTGGTATTTGAAAAGTAAAGCCTAGAAAATTAGCCTATTGGAAAGAGAAATTTTTCTTCCATACTTTCAAATTTAGAAGTTGTAAAGTTACCAAATAATATGAGTTTTTTTACAGGAGATGTTTTACAGAGATAACAAAGTGAGCACATCTCATGCTTGAGTGAACCACAAGCGTCGGACCTTTTCTACTAATTAATTGAAACTTTCACTGAATTTCTTCTACATTCATTCAAGTACTTAATTTGCTTACTGACTATTAAATCGATTTTGGCAAGTTCTGTATTATTTTAACTTTGAGGTTGTGCTTTTTCAAACTCAATAAAATTCTTGATATTCATTTTGTCAACATATTGTTGGTTTTGGGGTGGTAGGTCACAATTATGAGACTTTAATATGCATTCAATTCTCATGAAATCACTTTTGTTATGTATTATATGATGACTTTGTGTAGCTCTAAGGAGCAGGTCCAAGCTATTTTCTCTTTACTTACAGTTCGAAATATCTGAATTATCTGTTTCTGTAAGGCATGCTTACTAGTAGTCAAAATATTAATTTGTGCACTGGGATGGAAGTGACTTGCAAGTATTGTGAGGCTAAAGCCCTTTTCACACTGTGCAATCCACTGCGAAATCATTTTTCAACAAATCGCATTTTGCATTAAATATGAAAGTTCCAAGAAATAAAATTATTTCATTTAAAGTTTGGCACAATGTTAGAAATACTAGAATCATATTTTTACTTTGCAGCAAGCCCTGTGGTCCGAGTAAAGTCCAAAACGGCTTCAAGTCGCAGCCAAAGAGGACGTCATTACAATTTGGAATTGAATTTGTTTTTATTCATTTAGGGAGGCTCAAACTGGATTGAATTTCAATTTCAGTAGTCCTACCACTATTCTTAACTCTGATCTGTAAGATTGTATTTGTTGGAATGTCCATATCAAATGTTATCACAATTTCTTTGAAATTTGGATCGCAATGAATCGCATAGTGTGAGCTGGGCTTTAGGCTTCATGAAAATGAAGATGGTGTGGTGATAACACCCTGTACCTTTTGTAATTTTGTAATAGGGTTTTGTTTTGTTTTGACTATTCTGCAAAAGTGGATCCAAAGGTTTTCCAGAGTTTTTGCCTTTAGTGTTTTATCTCTGGTTTTTTACCCTGGATCTACTTGTCGTAGAATCGTTAAAACAAGCATACCCCTTGTATTTTGCCCATAACTACCTATATACATATCTATTTTTCCATTAATATTATTGATAGTTCCGTCAAATTTCTTTAATTATACACCAAGAAAGTTTATATTGTGAACATTTTTAATTTGAATATTATCTATTTCAATTTCTTAATGAGAGAACAGATATTTAAATACACAGAATATTGCATCTTCGGTAATATAAATTTAAAAAAGGTCCAAATATACTTTGTTGTTGGACACTGTATGTTACGGGCAAAATATCAGATTTAACATTAACATAACTGTATCTGATCAAAGAGCTTATTTTCAAACTATTTATATGCAACACTACTGATGCCATACATGTCAACAAAAATAGCCATAAGAATTTCTTAGCTATTCATCAGTTAAAAACATCCTAAAATTATAATTTTAATCTCTAGAAGCCAAGTAGAATTTTTGTGCAAAATAAGTTGACTGGACCCCAAACCTGGATGAATGAATTTGGATGAATGCCAATGATATCAAATCAGCCTGTCTTTGTTCATCTCATTGATATCAGGATTATGAAGTCAATTCTTGTACATTGACTGACAATACATAATGCTTTGATGTATACATGACCATATTTTAGACATGTTTTTAGGGGATTTATTGTTTCTTGGATTTTCTTTTTCAAATTTTCCAAAGACCCAGTTATGATATATTATGCCAGTCATATATTTTTTTTCTTAATTCAGAAAAAAAAAGTATATAGTGTGGAAAAATTGATTTTATATTATTGGATCAGTTTAGATCCATGAAAAGTTTATGATTGTTGCAAAGCAATTCAGGGGGAGTGTTTCACAAACAATTAAATAAACAGATGATAGTTAATGTTAAGTTTCATTGATTATTATGCAGTGGAGCATTTCCCATGAGTGTGACCCAACCTGTTTGGTGGTCTGCTATTTTTAAAACAAACTTGGAATTTATCAATGATTTTTAGTAACACATAAAACTTTGCGAAACACCCCTTTGGTTTGTTTTACATATATTCTCATATAGCTTGGACCTGCCCTAGAGTGTTTGTTTGATTGTCTGTACTATATACCGGTACTTGCTTTGTATCCATGATGTTATTTTTCTTTCTTGAAAACAATGTAAGACCAGCAGCCCAGAAGATTTATCCAAGTTGGAAGGCCATAGCGGTTGACCTCTTTGATTGATGGAATAGGCCCTAGAACTCACAAACATGGCTTCCTGTCTGGTTTGAGCTGGAGTCTTCCTGCCAGAATCACTCAATTAGTGACATCATTACCAAGAGATTTTTCAGTGTGCAGAATGGGGCACTGGACTCAGTTGGGCATGGTATACAGCTTCCATAATGTAAGTGCTTTATTTCTGATTTCAATGATATTTTGTATGGCCTAGAGTATGCAAGACAATGCGATAGGTTTTCCAGCAATTATTACTCTTAGGGTTAATATTTTGTTAAAGTGGTATCATGCAAATTGGGCTAATTATCCACGTTCTGAAACAAATGTATTTCTGAATAATGATATTTTTTATCTTTTGAATGAAATTCTTTTCATGAAAATCTATCAGAACATTAGTCCTGAGGGCAATTTTGTAAAATATGATGGGACAAAATCCTCATTGCTCTTTAATGTAATACTTCTCCCCATATCCTTTTTTTGGCTATGTGTCTCAATTTGTTGATCTTTATTGCAGTCTTTCTATTCTTCCATGTACTAGCCATTCCCTTTCTTATTCCCTAATCCTCTTTCTTCCTCATTACTCCACCCTCCTCCCCTCATATTTCACTTTTCCCTCTCCTTTCACCTTGACAATACTTGTATTATCTGTTGATCCATTGATTGTGTCCTTTCTTTATATACATCCATGTACTATCTGTTCAAGCTGTTTCTCTGAATTATCTTCATTTCACACCGTTGCAACATGATATTTACCATGACTGATATAATAATGTGCTAAAAACACAACTCTCTTTTACAATGAAATTTTGATACAAACTTTGAGCAGTATGAATTATTTTGTGAAAAATATATTCCCTATTTCTGTACATGTTAATATTTTGGACAGACTAATTTGGGTTATTTTTTCAAATTTTATCCTGGTCCTTTCACCTCGAATCTCATGTTTGTAAATGCTGAATGTGTATCCATCATGAAATTACAGAATGTGTAGAGGTTCAATGGCTCCGTTGGAAAGGTACCGTGATGAAGGTAGCTTCTCAATATTGGTTCGTCTGCAAATTAAAAAAAAAATTACCCAATGTCGGATATAACGTTTCAACCCATTAAAATGAGCACTGTGTGCTTCAATGGTTGTTCCATAATGTGTAAAATAAAGTGCTCCTTAAATCAGAGCAATACATGTTAGTCTGAATTCTAGATTCAGAAGTGCAATGTCAAATTTTGATTTCCACCTTGCCTGCAATTGTTGTTTACTGTTCAAGCCATTATGCAGGAGCCTTGCCTTTGTAATGTTTCTAGTCAAGTCTTACCAGTATTTGTAATGGAATGTTTGCATGTTTGTCAAATTTCATCGATGGAGCAGTTCACCCAAAACGGTTTGGGGCTCGGCATTGATTAAGATCCATCGAGAATGGGTTCGCTCTCCAAATTGATCCAGGATACTATTTGTATCTGCACAAAGAAAAGAACAGAAGAACTGTCAACCTGGTTGAAGACAGTGCTGCTGACTTCTGGAATTTGTTCCTATTGCATGTGACATCTTTGGGTTTTGATGTTTGGAAATCTGGCAAAGTTTTGATAATCCTCATGTATGCCACACTGCGAGCTATGCAAGCGCATCCACACGAATCACTGCAAAGAATCTGTTTTCAGCCTGAAAGCATTGTTGACGTTTTCCTTACAAAAGGGGTGTTTTTCATCTTCATTCGACTTGAGGGTATCATATCAAATCAAGTCCTTTATGTTGGGGTATAAAAATAAAATGAAAATATATTAGGGTCCATTTTTTAAATCAAAATGTTGTATGCCTTTGAGGTATGATTGGACTTAATGGAATTGTATGACATACACCATTAGGGATATAGATTTCACCAAGTGGTATCACATGAAATATGCCTTTAAAATTAATTTTAAATGTGCTATGCCATTTGGGGTAAAAATTTAGGCTTTGTGGAATCATGTGGGAATGGCATCGAAGTTCATTTTTTAAAGTGTGTGGACATGCTTGGGTAGAGCGTGGTGTGGTTATTGACCCAGCTCCCCCCCCCCCCTGGTGCCTGACCAAGAGGAATGGTTTTCTTTTCAGCATATGTGTGCTATCTGGAACACTTGCATTTATTGTGCAAGTCAGTGTACTGTGTATTGATTTGAATTCTTGTAAGACAGATTCTTGAAGTCTTTGTCAACACTCCTTTTCTTTGTCTAGAAGCAACACTTTTTCCTAGGAAAGGATTTGATCATGTTTCCTGTGTATAGAAAATTTCATCTAGTTAAGGCATTCAGAAACATCCCTAAAAGTGAGGGGAATCATTGGTTTAATGTGCTCAAGGTACTCCTGCTTACCCTCATCAGTTATATTGGACCTATGGCTTCCATTCAGTTATTCAGGGTGGTTGAATCTTCCAAGTATCTTTGATGCCAAACTACAGGGTGATTGATTGTTCATTGACCTCCCCTGGAAACGATCCAGAATAACAACAGCTGCATCCCTTGATCTTGTACCATCTAGAAATCTTTCATGGGATATTGCATGTTTTTTGTAATGACATACAAAGCATATTTGGAGACCTTCATAGAATCAGTTCCTTCATTTTCTTTTTGGTCCCTCTGATCATGTCTCAGTGAAGTTGAAGTTTCTTATTGGTCCTGACATAACTATACGGTACTGGGCTCTTCATCCACCTTCTAGTCTGTGAGTGGGGCAGTGATCCACCAGATTGTCAATATTTTCTCCAGTTTCCATTTCTTCATGTTGAATTAATTGTTGCATCATCCAAGGGTTTTTTTTCTGTTGGAAACACTTAAAGTCATATCCCATGTGAATGAGAATCGCATTTGTTTGCTTGGCTGGATTTATACGAGAGAGGCTGCTATATTGGGCAAGCATTGATGGATGGAACTGATTTTGTTGATCCAGTTGTCTTCCACTTGATTGGTTGATTGTTCCAGCTAAAACTCGCACAGGATGTTAATGACACTTTGGCTTAAGATGTGGTTTCCTTCATCCAATCTGGAACGAATGTTAGAAATTTTATTGGGTGCAGTCTAAGAATTTGCTTCTGAACAACTCTTTGGCTAAAGAAATGGATTCCTAATTCCAGTTTTGAATGAGTTTTAGAAATTGTATTGGTTGCCGAATGTGAAATTTGACATTGCACTTCATGACTAGGGTAGATGCATTGTACTGTAATGATTAATGGGGGTTATAAACCGTTATGGGATATAAAGCGCACTTACTCAGGATGAGCCTATGTTGAGGGTCTAACCTATTAGATCTAGATTCACATACCTTGCCAATGCCATCTCTATTCGCCTTATCTCTCAGAGTTGTGTGGTGGAATGATGGATACTATACAGGGGCCTAAGAACTGGGGTGGGGGGCTTCCGCTTGGGGACTGGAGCCCCCATTTTTTCAAACGTGTACAAAAACATAAAAATGACCATCTGATTGACCTTTTGCATGGTCTGTCCCCCACTTTCAAACTGTGGCCCTTGTAGTATGCAAACAAACAATTGGTTCCTTTGTGATGGTGAAATAAAATTACCTTGACAGGGAAACAGTGAAAAACAAAAGAAATACTTTTTCCTGCTAAATATTTTAACCAAAATGCAATGTTCATAGAAACACTATAGCATCATGTACAGAAAAGGGTGTATTTATTTCACAAATTTAAAATTCATTTACTCATTTTAAAAAAAATGTTCCCCTTCCCCCCCAAAAAAAATCACTGAACAAAAATATGTGAAATCATTCAAATACATTATTGAATAAATATGCAGAATATATTTTTTGTTTATATTTAAAAAAGTATTATAAAAATAAACAAGAAAATTTTTAAAGATTAAAAACAAAAACATTGTAATATCAGTCATGGATAATAAATGTTGAAAGGACGTGAAATGATGGAAGATTGACAGATATAGGAAGCACTTCATGAAGAGGTTTTTTTTTCAGTGATTATCACAGACTAATTTGCTCGTAGCCAGTCACATGCAAGAAAATCACTGAAAAAAATCTTCATGAAATGCTTTCTTGGATGGATAGTACAGGGAGGTATTGAGAGAGAGCACAATTAGTAGATTAACTGCTAAACTTGTAAAAAGGAGGAGAAAAGTGGAAAGAGAGGGGAGGGGAAGATGGTAGTGAGGAAGGGAGCAGATTAAAGGAAATAGGGTGGTGGCTTTGTTCAAGGATGAATAAAAAGACTACAAAGGGGATTAACATAATGATTCATAGTATTGAAAAGAGAATGGGGAGGGTATGGGGGAAGATAAGGGGGAGGTGATGGGGGGCCTAAATTCTCCCCAAGTGATATTGTTACCCCCAGTATAAATGTGATGCAAAACCAATGCTATTGTCTTGCGTACTTTAAGCTATACACAAAGTAACATTGAACTTGAAAATAAAGCACCTGCATTAAAGATGCGGTATACCATGCATGACGGTGTCCAGTGTTTCACTCTGTACACTTGAAAATAGGACTATTGGTAATGGTGTCACACTTGAGTGATTTTGGTAAGAAGGCCCAGCTCAGACAGGAGGTCATTTTGTGAGGGTTGGGGTTATGTTCCATTAAATCAAGGGGTCAGTTGCTATGGTGATACAACTTGGATGAATCTTCTGGGCTGCTGGTCACTTTTTTTTTGTATTAAATATTACCAAGTTTAAAAGGAAGATATCCAATAAATCACTTTGAAAATGAAGAAAAATTATTTCATTGTCTTAGTGTAATGCTTGTTTGTACACATTGTACCTGTATGCTGTCTGTCAAATATTGCCCTGTACCCCAGTTTAAGCCCGCCATCTCCCCAACCCCCCCCTTTATTTTTGCAAGCCAAAACGGACGTTCCTGAAATTTCTTGCTCTTGCATTTATCACCAGTGGCTGATCCAAGCAGGAGCATGCACCCCCTCCCTTTATATTTTCAGAATCACCCTGAGCATAAGCCTACAGCTTAAGGCTAGGAAAATTTTTATCTGCACCCCTGGATCCGCCACTGGTACTGTACAGAGTGAAGAAGGTAATCAAAATTTTGAAAGCTGATGTGCATCATACAATTTCCTTCTTTTTTTTCATGTTAGACCAAGATAAAACTTCCACTAATGGCTTGATATTTTATTTTTCTAATATCAACTTTCATTATTTCAATTACCTTTTTGCGCACTGTACAAGTACTTAAAAGCATCAGGAAATTATCGAGGTAGAAATTGGCAAAATTCAAAACCTCTATTTCAAGAACGTCATATTTTGGCATGCAGCACTTGAGCCTGCCGCACTCTACACAATCTGATACAACACAATTTTTTTCTAACATATCAGTTTTTCCATTTAAATGTGAAGAAGTGAAAGAATTTTAAATGAAGTTTGGCATAATGCTAGGATTGAGATGCTCGGCATAAAGTCATAGCCGATGACATTATTTTGGGTTGCATTTGCTTTTATTCCTTCAGGGAGCTTAAAAATAGACTAGAATTACGATGTCAGTATTTAAATCAATATCTTTAAGATCTTTATATGTTGGAATTACAATTGCTTTAAAAAATCAGATTGCAACGGATCTTTTAGTGTGCGGCAGGCTTAAGATTCAAACTCCCCCCCCCCTGTCCCAACCAGATTCTACATTTTGATAACTGTTGCAAAATGGATTGAAATTTATGGCAAACTTTTCTTTTCAATAAATTACAATTAATAACATGGCATTCAATACTGCATTATCCTGTTATTTTTAGATGAAGTATTTCTTTATCTGCCCAAATGGAAAAAAAGACTTGATCAATTCCAAAGTTTTTCAATAATATAAGAAAATCATTGAGTAAAATATTGTCATTAGTAAATACCTCAATAACAATGCACTTTGCAACATACCAAGTATAAATAATAAATAAAAAAATTAAGGGACGTTGCATAGTATTTATTGTACAAGAGTGAACTTCACAAAATGATTTTTTCAATTCATTTGTATTTTGATATTTAAGATTTCGTATGTTTTCTGACAATGTGCTGTATATTTTCCCCACACTGCATCCTTGAATAATAATCATTGCATTGTGACGCAAGATAGAGGGGATTTACAAAGAGTAATAGGTATAGTTTTTAGGTAATGTTTCTTACAATCTTATCAAAAAGAGTTTTTCATCCGAGGATAATTTGAAGTTTGTTCATTTATTTTGCTGAAGTGATTATTGGACCTGGTTTATTAATGTTGACATACGTTTCATGAAGTTCACTCTTTCCCCCCCAAGAGCTTTGTGAGAATGGAGTAGAAAAGATACACATAAAGGGGCTTCCAAAATTGGTTGCTTGACCGTTTGTGAGCATTGCTATCATGTAAACAATATAACATATATATAAATATAACCAAATGATCGCACAACCAAGTATGAAAGTCCCTTTAGAGGGTGATTAGAATTCTTTTTTGCACATGTGCAAAGAATAACCACAGAGAGAGAGAGGGGGTGGAGAGGTGGAAGAAGGAGATGGAGGGGAGAGGGGGTTTGGAACCCCCCTCCCCCTAAAAAATAATAAATATAAACAAATAAATCAATAAATAGATTATAAAGCAATTTTTTAATAATGAGATGTAAGAGAAGATATTAGAGAGAGGAGTGAGGAAGAGATGAGAGAACAAGGAGTGAGAAAAGGAAATAGAAAAGATGAGATGAGATTGTTTGATGGAGAAGAATGACGGTCATGGGTTATTAAATTGGATATGATCGAGGTAGAGTTAAAGCCCAACATCGATCAGGTGAGAACCGTTAATAATGAAAGAGAAGAAATGATGAATGAAAATACGAAAAATTTGAAGGGAGAGGAGGGGGAGATCAATTTGAATGAAACAAGAATAAATACAAGTAGCCAAAAGGAGGTGTAACACTATTATTTAATGGTCAATCTTTTGATATTGCTACATGCAATAAAGTCTTCTTTATCAGATGATACAAAATGTTCAATTTTTTAACAATGCTTGACTGGACACTGACCCTTGTTGCTCAGGGTGTCAAAAAATGACTTTCGCCAAAATGAAGCAAATGTGCACAGTTGAAGCAGCAGTGTGAATGAAGTAGGTTCCTCCGCCCAATCAGATGACTTGCCCATTTGCATTCATTTGTGATTATGTTGGAATTATGAGTCAAATTATTATGATTGTAATATTCTATATATGTTGTGCTTAGTTGAATACTGATGGATAATTATCTTTAAGATCTTCCAAGGAATACATGAAAATGAATACAAATAGTTATCAGCGTTTTTAATGAGATGGTTTCATTCATTTTGACTATGAAAAAAGCAGAAAGGAATTATATAAAAATCACTTTATAAGAAGATATTGCATATTGAGCAATAGAAAATAATCAATCAGTTGTAATGATTAAATCACCGATATTGATTTGTCTAACTTCTCCTTATTTTGTGTACTTCGAGTAAGAAGTTTGGTCACGCTCTTGCTTAAAGTGAAAATGTTATTACACATAACTTATCCCCAATCATGCATAAATTGAATGGGTACAACAAATACATCCACATAACCATAATGTATGCAAGGACCAATTATTTGATTGAGTATTCAATCCAGACTACTGCTTAATTTATGTCTTTCATCTTGGCGCAAGCCGTTTTTTTTTTACCTCTTGGACAAAAAGGTCATCTGATAGAGAAGACTTTAAAACAGTTATCAATATAAAAAAATCTCCTTCATATTCAGATTATTAATTTTGTCAGGCTTTTTCCAGAAATGTGGCATTTGTTTTACCAAAGTGATAAAAATACTATTAAAATGCATGGAAAGTATTCAGGGATGTTTTAGGATCAGGATATACATACCTGTTTCATTTGACTAAAAACAATATCTGTTGATTGCTTCATTTTTCGGAGAGGATACTTTTAGACAGAAATTGATTTTACAACGTTTGAATGTTAACTGTCTTAAAATGTAGGCGGATTTTGGGCAAATTGAACATTCTAAATTTCTTGCATATATACATACACACACGCACACAAGTTTTCTCATAGACAAAAAAAATAGTAATCAAGTAATGTCAAAATGCATACAAATGCCGAATTTTGAAAGGACAATAATTTTTTGGACCAAAATTGACACTCCATTTTTTGGTTGATAGTCACAACAAAAATCAAATTACCTGAAGCTTTGGAGGTTTTCATTTTTTGAATAATCAAATTTCATTAATCAAAACTGAATGGTTGGTAAAATGATTGGTCAAACAATCCCGAATGATTTTATAATATTCAACGGGGACTCAAAATTAGAAGAAAAAATGGGAGGGGGGACGAAAGTAAATTTTGCCATAAAATGACATATATCGTAAATTTTGAGAGATAAACGTATATTTCATTTTTTTTCTCTTGCAGGTTGCTCTGACAGTGCCATCTTTGATTTGAGATAATATTACATATATTTTTATAATGTACAGAATACCCTTTTAAACATACCCTGAATGTAAAACAACCCTTCATAAAAACTTAATAAGCACACACTTATATAATAATAATAATAATATATGTGATTTGTAATGCGCCAAATCCACTCGGCAGAGTGCCCAAGGCGCAGTGAAAGAAGAAAGAAAGAACGAAAGAGAAACCATTATTAAAATCATAATTGCTTTCGGATAATTAGGAATGATGTAATTTGTCATTGTGAGTGGCTAGAATTATCAGAGGCTCATAAATCGGGTCATTAAGACTGATGTCTCACATGACTCTACATTAGAA
Organism: Lytechinus pictus; assembly: GCF_037042905.1. Lineage (NCBI taxonomy): Eukaryota > Metazoa > Echinodermata > Echinoidea > Temnopleuroida > Toxopneustidae > Lytechinus > Lytechinus pictus. Next base: position 28,228,215 of record NC_087251.1, read on the forward strand.
AGTATTCAAACCTGACCCATCCTAACATAATTACCATGAAAATTATCACAATCCTAAATTTGCAACTCATACAGTGCGAACAAAAAAATCATATTTGTAAAAACTCCTTCATACTTTTAAACAGAATTTTGACAGTTTTTTCCCCAAAATGTAATGGTTTGATTGACACACACTGTACATATGTAGTTTTCATGGGCCTATAGACGTGATCAAGGTGGCCAAAATAACAAAAGTGTTTTTAAAGTATACTATTAATAAAAACTTCTGCACAAATTTTAGGTTTCATAACACATCCATACCGATTAAGGTTAAGATTTGAAGTTTTTTTCGAATAAAACGAAATGTTATCGATCATGACAATTTAAATTTTCACTTATTTTTCACAAAACAATTATATGCACAACTCAGTGATATGCAAATGAGAGTCGATGATGTCTCTCTCTATTTTTTTTTATTTTTCATCGTTTGAATTACACAATATTGCAATTTTAATGGATTTGAAAATAATAAGCAACTTGACTGAACAAAAAAATGTTAAAACAATGGTAATTCCACGTGTTCAGGGAGAAATAAATCTTTGTTTCACGTGACAATGATTAAATTAAAATAGTTCATATTAAATGTAATGAAATGTAGAAGAAACAGTAAGTGGGTGACATCATCAGTTCCCTCATTTGCATACCGACCAGGATGTGCATAACTACTTTGTGAAATTAAGCGAAAACATAAATGTCATAACTTTCTTATTTTACACCGGATTTTGATGAAATTTTCAAGGATTTTTCTCCTTTTCTTAAAATCAACATTTTGTTGGGGTGGAGTTGTCTTTTAAGAATAACAGTGAGTAAATCCCGCTTAAGTATTTCATTTTGAGTTTTTTTGTGATGTTTACCCCCCCCCCTTTTTTTTTTTTGACCAGGCAATTTGTCAGTTAGGCCTGACCATATGATAATGGGCCAAAACTGTTGAAATTAATGAGGAATAGGAACCACCGCATACTTCTTTCACATCAAAACCGTAAATACGATTAATTACTTCATCATATTTTGGAAAATAGAATTATTAAACTGTAATCTACGGTAAACTTATGGCTTAAATGACCATTGCAGTCATGATTCTGCCTGTGAAACTACTCTGTAAAAAATCTGGGTTTATTTCTACAACGGATAATATTTTGAATTTCGCTGGTGTTATAAAAGCATTTTTTGAAATTACTTTATCCTAACTGTGGTCAAATAGGTGATTTTAGGTACAAAATTAACCGGAATTGCAAGAGTGACTTGATAGTAGTTAATGAAACTGATATTTTTGGAATCAGGTTGTCAATCCTTAACCAGCAAAAATTCTGATAAGGCACCCTATTTCCTCAACTATATTGATTGCTGTTTATAATTTTAGATAGTAAATCATATTGTTACCATAAAAAACGGATGTGTTTTTTAATCTTTCCATCTGAATTTTCGTTAGAAAATATATTTCTTGAATAAATCATTATATATGAAAAATGCACAGAGGCCATTTACCTTTTCCTCAAAATATGGAATTGACTTTTTTGTTTCCATGTAATTTAAATCTGCATAATTGATCATCACACTTTGATCACACTGTGCTGAACAAATGCCACATAGTGGAAACCTTCTTCACAGTGTGGTTCCTCAGTGGAACCATATGAACACACTGTGCTGAACGAATGACACACTATGACTATCTTCCTCACAGTGTGGTCACTGTAACTATATGAACACACTGTACTGAACAAATAAACTACAGTAACTATCTTCCTCACAGTGTGGTCAGTGTGTGTAACTATATGAACACATTGTGCTGAACGAATGATACACTGTGGCTATCTTCCTCACAATGTGGTCACTGTGTGGAATTATATGAACACGATGTACTCAATGAATGACACGCTGTGGCTATCTTCATAAAAGACACAGAATGGTTTTTACCTTCACTGCGTGGGCATGCATTGTGTGAACACACTGACAAATGAATTTGACAGAGTTGAAAATTTTTTTTTTTAATAGGTTGACTCTGTGCGGAACACAGTGTAAGTCGTCACAGCGAAGTTAACTGTGTGGCAACTATTTCTCATCAGTTTTTTTACACACGCATTTTTGTCACAGTGTGGACACACAAGTGTTCATACATTTGACTTTGTGATTACACACTGTGTTCATCATACAGTTGACAATGTGTATGCTATATGAACAAACTGTGTTCACACGATTGACTATGAGACTTCATCGACCAAAGTCCATCGCCCAGACATGCCCTAGCCCCTAGCTACTCCTTCTCATTGTAAAATTGGCCGCTTTCTTGTTGGAAATTGAATTGGCTAGTCAAGACATCAGACCTCATTCTCGTCGTAACATACCCACACTCGGATGCCTTCAAAACAACATTCCAATATCCAACTGATTCATCATCACCTCTTGATGAAAACCTGCGCCATTCCTCGATGACCACGCCGCATAGGTCCATGGTGAAGTGTACTCGAGTTAAGACCTATTCCACTTCCAATTTTGGCTCTAGATGGATTAGCTGGAATTCGATCGTATTCACTGTAGTAGACGTCTTGATCGATACCAGGTTAATTCTTGATCTGATGTAAAAACAAAACAAATAAGAAAAGAAGTGAAACAGTCTTATACATATCTTCCGTTTCTTGTTTATGTCATGCAACAAAATAACAGACCAAGGACCAATAGAGTTTCATAGAGTTACAACTAGCCAACGGTATTTTTTTTAATTATGGGAACTACAACTACCATGCTAACAAAACTCAGCAGCCAATCACATAAAGGTTTCCAAGGTGTAGTAACAAGATAACATAGTTCTTAACATTTGATAATTTTTTTTAATCTGGTGTGACCCCTGAAAATTTTGATTCCTATATAATTATACAGAGCTTAATACAACCCATACCCACGCTAATTATAAACGAAGTTTGAAGGGGAGGAGGAATCGTGGTAATAAGGTCAGGCGATTGGGCGGACGGTCCGTTGCAAATATTGCCGAGCGATCGAAGTGCTTCATCAGTTTTTAAACAATTCTCATAAAATTTGGCACAAACTTTGGTCTTGAGACAAAGATATATATGTTTCGCATGTGTCAGAAATTGCAATGCTATGGTAACAGCATATTATGGAACATGTCATTAGATACAAATCTTGCGGATCGAACCATCTCCTCCGCTCATGGTTTTGACCAATGCTCCTGTAATCTGGCACAAACATCGGTCTTTGGGTAAAGACATACAATACATATTTTTCAAATGTGTTGGAAGTTTTGTTGACATGGTAATATATGATTTTTTCATAAATTTCTAGTCAAAATTTAAAAATCTGTGTAAAAAAATGGTAAAGCTCATGTAGCTCTAGAAGTTTTTTGTGAATTTGTAAAACAGCTAGTGCATAAAATAATAAGTTTACTTATAATATGAGTTTCAAACTTCTCTGTAGAAGTTTTAGATCCCTAGTGTTATCATTAAAGAAAATTGGAATTGATCACCAAATTAATATAGTTGGTCTAGTAATCAGATAGCCCGATTATAAATGGGTTAAACCCTATTTGGTCTATTTGTTGTTTGGTCTACCTTGTACCCTTTGTCTACTTATTGCGTTTTACTTTGTCAAATAAATATTTGGTTCATGAACAGTTCATCTAACCATAAACGCCTAAATGTTGTTAGACTAAGCGGATCTTATGGGTATAGCCTTACTGTAAATAAGACAAAGTGATAAATGGGCTTAATGGCAATTAGACCAAATGGTTAGTAGACGATCAGGTTGTTAGACGAATTATGTTTAAATGAAGGATGGAAATACAAAATAGACGAAATGGTTGTACTCCAATTGGCGATTACCGAAGTACAATATTCACCTGAGAGATTTTGATGAGCGTCACTCCAAATTGTACCACGTGATCATACCTGATGCAGCAGTGATGAGCCATATTCCCACTAGGATAATTCGACTCATGAAAGACTCTTTCCGGCCTCCTCTCTGTTTGAACATTTTAAACAATATAGAAAAGGGAGTTCAGTTCAAGTTTATTTATTTCCTTGCCATAAAAAGTGAGTTACATTATGTACAATAATCAAAGCAACACATTAGAGCAAAGAATAAACGTTAGAATGTTTGGAAACACGATCGGATTTAGTATAGTCCCGCGTCACAGGCCCCTTAGGCCGATGGGGGGGGGGGGAGAAAATGGGAAGTAATTGTGTCCACATTCATACAATTTATTGGGGGAAAGAGAGCTTATTTATTTTTTGCTCATTTTCGTCATCTTTCTCCTATTCTCCCCATATCTGTCATACAGATTTTTTTTCTGTACAATTCAACTAATGAAAACGAAATGGATTCATCACAGATATTCTCAAATACTTTTGAGAAATCTGAATAAGTTTAGTACAAGCTCACCTATATTGATTATATCAGTATATGCCCACATTGAAGACACCATCGTATCCCAGAAAATCAAAGGTAAGACCAGTCGCACTGAGAAAAAAATAAGTTGAAAATCAATGAAAATGATCTGCCAACCACATACTGTATAGGTATTACAATTACTTTGTTCATTTCTATATTACTAGTATCATGCTTGAAATCACCACTATAATTAATATAATTTTCATTATTATCATTATTATTAGTATTGTGTTATTCATTATGATTACTATTATTTTTTTTATCATTATAACTGTTATTGATATTTATTTTTAAGTATCACCTTTATTCAAAACAAAACAAAGGGAAGTTACATACAATGAAAACAAGTCCAGTTTATTTGTTTTTTAGGACGAAGTAATGGACTAATAAAAGAATTACAGATACATGCACAATATATGACATATAACAATAAAATTTACATAAAGCAATTATACATTGGTGATTGCAGAAAAGAAAAATTGAAATGGTAAATCATGCGCACACCCTTACAACTAAACTAGAGAGAGCAAGAAATGTTATTGATTAATATTGTTCAAATTTTAGCCATGAATCATTTTGGAACTTGATTATTCACAACGGTTTCAGGTAATAAATTCCAATCTATTTATAAGTGTTCGAGGAAGGTAAGATATTTAAAACTGTTTTCTTTTGAAATGATTCGATGTATATAATTTGATAATGGTGAGATATTCTGGTTCGACTGGTGACAGCTAGAGTAGATTCTAGTGGTGTAAAGAGCCAAAAAAATTGAGGGGTGCCAGATACGGCGTAGCGGGGTCAAAATTATAAAAAGTTGGGAGCAAGCGAAGTAAGCGAGCAAAAATTTAGACATTTTTATTAGGAAAATCCAGTTTTATGATAGACTTTGATATAGTATTCAGAAAATGATGTATATTACCCTTCTCTCTTTCATTTTCTTTCTCTTTTCTTTCCTTGGTCGTGATTTTTATTTTTTATTTGGGGGCAGACGCCCCCAAGCCCCCCATCTGTACGCCACTCGTATATACAGAAGGTCCCGGACTGGAATGGAAAGATAGCCTTCATCTGCTTTAGAGAAGGTTGTCAGTTTTCTCATGTCGACAAAATTTGTATTAAAAAAAATGAAAACAAAATCATAAAACAAAATCTTAACTAGCACATCAATGATGTGGTGCTCGTCCGCCACATGACAAAGAAATGAACGCACTTTTAATCTCAACTAGGTTGACACTGTAGTGAATGAAAAAAAAAAAGTTTTTCATATAGGTTAAATATACTGTGGAAGCGCCTGATAGAATATGATAGAATGTTGTTTTGACATCTGCATAACTTGGTATATTAAATTAATTTCAAAATTATGTTAAGTTTTGTATAGTGGTTTCATATGAAGCAAATATAATCGAAGTCGATCAAAAAATGGAAAAGCAGAGTTTAAAAAAAAAAAATTCGCATAAATTAGTATATCTAATGAGTTTTTTAAAAGAAATCTGTGTAGAAGAATTTCCCACCTAGTGTTATCAAATGGAGCAATGAACCTAAAACTGATATGAAATGAAGATGATTTTTTTTTTAAATGCACATAAATAACCATACTAAATGCCTCTGAAAATTATGTGTCGAAGTTGTGTATCCCCTACTTAGTATTTTATTGCTATCATATAATACAAACGAAATTGAAAGTGATCATCATAATTACGAAAGAGAAGATGCATTACTTTAAACGATTTTTTTTTTGCATTAACATGGATTATTTTCTATTCAAAATTTCAAAATAAAAGTTTGGTGATCGACAAAATAATAAATGAGCAGAAGCATTTTAGGGGATATTTTAATAGATTTCGCATAAAATATTGCGTAAATAATTTTCTAGTCAGAATCTAAGAATTCTGTGTAGAAGGCTGAATGGACTGAAAAAGGGACGTAAATGAAGAAAATTACTTTACAAATTTCACAAACATTTAGCAGGCTAAGCTATATTTTATTTCATTTATTTCATTGTATTTACCACAATCAAATAAAATACATTTATATGTTCAAGGTTCACGGTTCAAGGTTTATTCACATCAACATCTCACATTTTCAGAAAAAAATTCAACAACTCAATACAAACAATAATATTATACAATAAAAATTTTCGTAGTTAGATAAGCATAAATAAATATCGTAAAATATGAAATGTATACATAATACAACAATAGAAAAAAAGTACTAAAATGTATTCTTGTAACTGGTTCTAAAATAATGACAAAGAAAGAAAATGAGAGGTGTGAATATATGAGGGAGCCAAAAGTAAAAGCAAAGCTTGTTGGTTTAAGGCTGTACAATCAAGATAAAAATAATCAAAATTCAAATATCAAAGTACGGCAAAATAAAGATAAAATGTAGAAAGTAAAGGATGTGGATGGGGTGGGATGCACAGCATATGTGATATACAAATGGGATAACCGATGGTGGCATGCTCTTACTCTTTCTGTTTTTATTTGTTTTATGATAGAGTATTGTCATTTTGCAGTTTTGACAATAAGCATGATAAGTATACCGAGGGTGTCATACCCAAACGTTTTCGTTAGCGTATGCCGACGTGTGTAGACGATAAGTGGTATTCTGATAATTAAACCCAGCTTTAACCCATTAATCTCTATGGTTTAACCCTAGTCTAAACCACTTGCTCACTGCATGGTCCATGCTCACTGCAACCATCCTGCCTGTGGGGAATCTACAGTAAGGACTATGGTATGCCAATGCTGTACACAGCACACACTTTAAAAAATCATTAAGATATCACTTTTGTGCTCAAAAATAGTAATTTTTGTACAGTTGCAATTTATTTTTCATTAGTAACTTGGTAATAATTTTTTGCATTCACCAGAACGCTAAAAAACTTGAATTTGGGGCATATTTTTGTGTACGCCCTTTATTGATGGAAAGTAATATGGCAAGAAAATTTTCATTTTTCAATCTCTATTTTTAAGAAAAAATAATTCAAAGAATCAAATTTACTTAAGAGCCAAGTTATATGATGATTATCTGTAATGGAAACTGATAGTGTAAAAAAAATCAAGCATTCGTCCAAAAGAAAAAGAGAAAATAAGCCAAACATTTCCAACCTTATTTTGCCACACATGGAGATGTAACAGAGAATAAGGTTATATCATAACCTTGTTCATTGAATGAGTGGTCTAAACCAGAATTGTAAAACCTCACCTCTATGGAGTGCTAAGCTTCACAATATTTCTTCCATATCCGCGACAATTATAATGTGTCAAGTAATTTATTAAAATTCACAATAATTTTTACTTTCTTATTCTTTCCATTTCACAACTCAATTAATTCTTTGTCAATTTTTTGCAGCAGGATAAGAATCATTTTAAATTGGTGAATGAGTTAACAAATGGCACTCCATAAAATTTTGGTCTAAGTTAAACCATGACCATCAGAATACAATGAGTCTTTGTTTAAATAACATTTCTTGATATCAGAATTTTTGCTTTTTATTAAAAACTATGATTTCTCCATAATAAAGAATCATATTTTTTCATATTCTATCGTGTAAGTAAAATGCCGTTCTTGCTTTCAAGAATGGAATGCTTGATTACAAAAAAAAAAGAATTAAGGGAGAAAATGACTGTCTACACGTGCAGTGATTCGGCATGTAAAAACGTTGTTTAAATCTTTGAGCATGTTGTTTGAGCTCGTCACTCTAACAACTATTGTTTAATCGTCTAAACAATTGTTCATGACAATTAGTTTAAAAGTTTACAACTTGGTAAGCAACAGTTGTTAGAGTGATGGGCTTAAACAACGTGCTTAAAATTTAAACAACATTTTTATATGCTGGCTAAAATTAACGTCCAGATGTGACCTTTCCAAAAGCTCTTCATAGAACATGTTGAATGATTTCATACTTTATGGCAGTTCCATATGTTCAGGGAAATCGAACCATTTCATTTAAAGGGGGATTCATATTTCATAAAGTAAAAAAAAATAGTGAATGGGTAACGTTATTCGTTCCTTCAGTTTATACTGACCAGGAAGTGCATAACTATTATGTGTAATCAAACGCAACTTTAAAAAAAATAGTTTGTTATACTCCACATCTGATTTAAAGAAATTTTCAGTATCATGTTTTCGTTCTCTCTTTTTATTAAAATAGACTTTTTGATGGCGTGGATTGAGCCGAAATAAGTACTTTCCAGAATTTTTCTTAATCCTTTTGATCTGGGCTCGTTCCATAAAGACTTAAAATTATGTTAGCTTTGTCATTATGACAGGCAACTACCATGACAACAGCTCGGGCAGCCAGCTAACCAAAATCAAAGTTTTCCACAATACCTACATAATTATGAAACAGGCCCCTGAACAATTGTATTTTTATTAATGAATGCACATTTTATCTATACAAAGAAACCAATTTTCACTACCGAAAAAATCCTTCATATACTTTATCATATCTATATAAAAACATATCTTCTGACATGAGCAAGTCTTCTCTTGTCTCTTGACAACGAGACTGTGCCATAACATCATGCAGTGTAAATCTATAATCTTGTGAAATTTTCCCCGAATTTGCAAAAATTTGTACTTTTAAATAATCTCAGCAAACCTCATTTTTTGTAATGGTGTGACTTCATTTTGTATAACAGGCTTTGGCAAACACCGATTTCTTGCACTCATTCAATGAACAAGGTTATGATATATGGAACCGTTTTGAGAAGATTCCAAAAGTTGTTAACATTGTTTTAATTAAGATAGTTACTTCACTTACCTTGTCTTGTCTTGTCTTTCCTTTAATGCCCACAATCACTATATTGATTATTATGGCATATGAATGTCAAGATTGACTTGTCGGAATTGTCTAATACCAAACCGATGTTTGAAATCATTTCCTGATGTTTCTATCTTTTCCCCTCATATGCAGTTATATTATCAGGATAAGACATTCTGTCAGATGTGCAGTTATATGAACACCGGTATCCGCGATCGTTGTGGCGCCTCGGTCGGACATTATTCCTTCTCTCGGCGTTAGAGACAAACCACATGTATTTCTTAATCCCTGCATAGTAATTAAACCACTGCCCCCAATCCATTGGACTGATCCTCGAAAGCAACACAGAGGGGAAAACAAGATACAACAAGACTTGCATTCCTTTCGGCAAAATACATTCAGGATCGTCTGTCCATCAGCTATTCAAAATTTCCCGCCATTGTCATCGTGTGCTAGTTTCCACCCCAGTGCATATTGCCATTGATCTACTGTGAGTTGACATTCGTCCTTTTGTTAATGAATTCATGTATGCTGATTCCATCCGTTCATGTCGTTAAAAAAACATGAGCTGCACGTTTCTTCAGATTTTTGCAGGCAGAAGACAATAAATTAGTGAAATCATGTGGAGAGCATGCGCAATTTCGCGGATGTCACGGGACGGTTTTGAAAATGGGGGGGGGGGGGGGGGGGGGGGCTGACCACGCAATGAAAAATCGGTTGTAATTTTCCAACACTTTGTCGGCCTCCATGTTTATTGAAAATCAGGGAGCGGAAGCCTGGTTACTCGGCCCCGAGTTAGCTTTGGATATTGGAAGGAGTGAGGGCCGGCTCTCGTTTTTCCCCCAGTTTTTCTTTTAAGATGTATATCAGATATACATATCAGATTTTGGGGGAACGACTACTTCCTTCCATGGTTCCTTCTTAGTGGGAAGTTCCCACTGGCGTAAATCCGGTCCGAGCATTGGGGGATGATAGCAATATATTGACCTGAAAATTCAATTTTTTGGTAACATCAACACCCTACATAAAGGGCTATTAATACGGGGGTATATAACCATGTACATATTACTACAATTTTTCAGTTAAATACATATAACGATTTTTCAATGGCTGTAAAGTAATGAATTACAGTTAATATCAATATGCGAGCGAGCGAAGCGAGCAAATTTTCAGTAGTTTGGAGACAAAATGGTGTCCAAACACCTCTTTCAAAACAATTATCAGATCACAATGTGTACATTAAAATACCATCTTCCAGTTAAAGGCCTATCATATTTTTTATGGCTATATTGGATTTGTTGAGATTTAAATTAACGAATTACAGTAAGTATCAATATGCGAGCAAATTTCAACAGTGGGAAGACAGAATAATGACAAAAGATAAAAAGGGGTGTGTAATTATGGGAGGAATGCAGCAAGTGAGCGTGTTGGGCGAGCCTTGAAAAGGTTGCTTCAGTCGTTTAAAAGGATGTGCATATATTACAGAGGATGGTAAAGGTAAATTATCAATAATTACAACTTTATAATAAATAGCAAATAAGTATTAATTAAGTCCGTATTTTGTTCAACGGAAGCTCATTTGCTCACTGATTAAAGATGAGATGAGAATGAAAAAAGGGATCATGATGATCGGTGCTTTATGATATGATTATATGCCATCACAGGCCATAATTTAAACTTCCAAAAAGGTGGAAATAACACAATGATGCAAATTAAAAGAAAAATATAGCAGAAAGGAAAGATTTTCAATAATCTTTAAGATTATATTGGGAGATGATGTAACTGTCAAAATCTCGAACAAAATGCATATTTTAAATATTTTTATATTATGGAATTAATGTGATTTAAAGTATCCTATAAACGGAAATTGTAAAGTGTGTGGGGAATATTGCTGGTCTAACTTGCTTCTGTGTTCTGTTAACGGCATATTTTAGTCAATTAAACTCATCGTACACTTAACTTGGAGTGTAGAGTATGCCTATTTTTTGTACAAAATTATCACCGCTTCCACAAAGACGCTAGGATAGTATAACCCCCCTCCCCCACATTCACGCTATAACGTATTCGAATCATGTTTTGATTGGTTTATGATCAAAGTTTTAACCATATTTGTTTCATACAATTCATAAATGGACGTATCAACCACATTCTCATGATGCAGAGAATATATTTTTTACAATATGCTAAACGCAGGGATTTGTCACGGCCGAAATCTTGTCAGATTAGACTGAACGCGGGAGAGGAGGCGAGTGAGCGAGAAATTTGCATTTTTTAAATATAAAATTACATAGAATGCAAAAAATTGCGAATTTAAGCACTTTCACTGCATTTAAAGATAATTGTACGTATTATTAGTAGTATTAATCATTTGATGATTTAAAAAAAATCGTTTCTGTCTTCAAAGTGCATGGGGGAATGATTGAATATGCCATCCCCCTCTCCGAAAAGTAGGGGGATACACGCCCGGATTTACGCCCGTGGGTAACTGGGAAACCCCTTTGGTGATCAGGGAATTTTACATTAATCAACCTAATATTTCCCATGTTATGTCCCCAAATTCTGTATCCGCCAATGGTGGGGGGGGGGGGGGGTAAATACAGTACAGACATGTACTTTGATTTGCACAAGCAACGCAGCATACAGGAAGGAAATATGAAAAACAGGAAGGAAAGACCGAGTCCAACAAATGCATATGATATTGATAATCCAGATGATCATGATACCAAAGTGAAAGCTGAAAGCTGATTAAATAGAGTTAGACATAGAACAAGTAGCACAGTCATGACAGTGGTGTACCGTGGGTCACTGCATTAGTTGGGGGGGGGGGGGGTGGAGGCTGGCCGCCGCGAAAAAAAATGTGATTCACTTATTGAGCGCACGTGCTTGATCATTAACATAGCTAAAGGGTGATTTTCCCTTCCCATCCTTTAGTTTAAAAAGAGCAGAAAGGGAAGTGATAAATAGAGGTAAAGGTTTGAGGAAAATATATAAAAGATTCAAAAAGTTATTAGAAGTTTAAGTTTTTATATTTATGACCTCATATGCAGCAGCCTTCCATGTATCGTGAATGAAAAAAAATCAATGAAATTAAATTTTTCATAAGATTCTGAATGATTTCTATTTTACCTTCTTCAGTCTATCAACAGACAAATCATTTCACACCCGCTCCTGAGAGAAGAAAAATATTTTACTCATCATGAACCATTAATATTGAAATTCATGCATTTTATGTTACATAACATATAGGACAGCTACTTGTATATGACGCCACAAACAAAAAGCTTAACGGTCTAATAACATTCTTAATCTTTGATAGATTTTTCTGAAACCTTCACCAGGATCTTTTTTTCTGGTATTCTACAACAAACGTTTCGTCCGGGTGATCTTCCCCTCGAAGGGTGATTTGAAGCATTTTTATTGTATTAAAGCGTGCACATGATATACCTCACTATTAAAAGAAAGGTGTCATGAATGAGACACTGTACCTCAACTTGGTAACTTGCAAAATCCGCGGCGCCATTATCATTTTATTTTGGAAATCATACGTAGGGCCTACTGGAATTAGAGAAGGCGGGATGGTCATGATAAATGCATCAATACGTCAATTCTAGATTTGGATTCTTGCTGAAATAATTGCGCTGTTGGCTTTCCGTAGCTGAGATCGACTTGAATCAAAACGTATTACTTATATTTTTAACCACATCATAACAGGAAAGAGCCTTTAAAATTTCGTGGAAGCAATAATCATATTGATTACACTTTTAAAGTACTTTCGATATCACGAGTGGATGTGCAGCCAATCTTTTCACGCTGATTTTTTTTGGTATATATACACATTCTATCTAACAGGAATGGGTAAGTTTTGTTAAGATTTCAGCCAGCATAAAAGCGAGTATTTATTACCAGAGACATCGCTTGAACTTTTGTTTTATATTTTCATCATCGGGACATGAACATTATTGAGGATAACCATGGACATCACCTTTTGTCTCTGGTTCTGTTTTCTGCTTTATTTTGGAAGTTGCAATTCTATAAACTTCTGTGAATACTGCGAATGTGATTCATCCGAAATATTTTGCGTTGAAGTAAACTTTAATGAAGCCTTAAACCATTCTGTTCCAAGTGCAGTCTCCAGTAGCGCGAAATACCTTAATATCGGCCCATCGGACGACACGGTGATATTGGCGAATGATACACTGAACGTCTTTCCTGCCTTACACTCTCTTAGGATTCATACATGTCCAGTCGCCTTCGTCGGTCAGTTTGTATTTGAAAAACTTTACCATTTATCAGATATTTCTTTGGAAACGAATGGTCTTCATGAAATACCAGGAAGAGCTCTTTCCAAGTTAAGAACCTCACTGCATGAGCTCCAACTTGTAAATCAACATTTTCGGACCATTCCTTCAGATGCATTTGGAGAATTAAGTAACCTCCGATCATTGACCATTACCTATAACACAAACCACCTGTATATATCACCGGGTGCATTCACTGGCCTTGTAAACTTAACAGGCCTTTACTTATCTGCTTGTTATATTGGACAGATCCATAACACAACGTTTTGGGGGTTGACCAAACTGCAAGAATTGGATCTTAGTTACAATCTTTTAGTAGAAATACCGCCCGCAACACTCACACTAAATTCTCTCTTAAAGTTGGACCTCTCATACAATACTCTCTTAGTCAATCTGATGGATCTAATAATCTTGAAAAATGCGACCAGACTGCAGGTACTCCAAATGGGATACTGTGCCATCTCTGAAATATCACCAACTGCTGTTGCTAAACTTAAAGGTTCACCAAGTCTTACTGTCGCGAATTTTGATGGGAACCCGTTTAACTGTACCCTAGATCTTTGTTCCTTTGCAAGTTGGTATGTAAGTCTTCCAGGGCCCGCTATAACTACAAGAAGTCCTAATTTTATCCCCTTTATCACATTAAGTCCTCCTCCGGGAAAGGGTCCATATCAGTGTGAAAGCAATGGGCAGTCTCTACAGGAGTTCTTCGGTGAATCATGTTTACCCGATCCCGGGCCGTCCACTCTTCCTCCTAACGAAATGCAGTTGCATCTCGTGATACTTTCCGTTGCTATTATTATAGTCTTGTTCGTCGTCATCCTTGTGTCATTTGTTGTATGGAAATTCAGGTTGATAAACATTTATCATCGCCGCCTAGGAAATGCCTTTCAGCGCCAGGCCAATTACGGAGCAGTTGAAGATGTTGACCGTGAATATGTCTTTGATGCCTACGTCAGCCACCACGAAGATGATAAACCATTCGTCGAAGATGAAATGCTCCCTCGCCTCGAAGACGAAAGCGGCTTTGATCTCTGTGTCTCCTTCCGAAATTTCCGTTTGGGTTCCCATCTCCTGGATAACGTGTCTTCAGCCCAAGATGCCAGTCGGGCCATCATATTCATCATCAACGAACGCTTCATGCGGAATGGGCAATGCAAGCTGGAGTTGGAGATGGCTTCCACGAGGATGCTGGAAGACGAAGTGGGTCCTGGAGGGCAGCGTATCATCCTTATCATGATGGAAGTCATTGCCCCCGAATTAGTGAATAACACTTTGCGGATGCTTCTGAACCATGTTGCGTACCTTGAGTGGGATCATGTGGCCGAGGACAGGTGCTGGGGACAGCTCATTGCGACCCTTCATGCCTTAGTGCCGGATAGAAACGAGGAGAATGGTGAGGGTGTCGACCAAGGCCGTGATGACGAAATTGAAATGGTCGAAAACGAACATGATGAAAATCGAATTGTGTGATAATGCACGGACCTACTACATAGGTCCATGATGACAAGAATTCAATACCCTAGTGACAAAACATTTATAAATGAATACAGGAGACCTTTGTGTACATTTTGTTGGCTCGAGTTCGGTTTGATTTGGTGGGTAAATACGAACATACACAATGCGTTCTTTCACTCTGTGAAAACTCCCTTTCAAAATTTTAAGCACGTTCTTTAAGCCCGTCACTGTAACAACTATTGTGTAAAGTTATAAGCAAGTAGGTTAAAAAGTTTAAACAATTTTTTTCCTTCAGAATAATCAACTACTTATTAGAATGAAGGATCTAAATCGTGCTATTCTTTATTGTGTATTCTCTAGGGCACTTCCCTGATTCTCTCAATACAGTGTTGTTTCAATGTAAATAGTTTTGTTACATTATTACATCCCTGAAGATGGAGATAGTTAAATATAATCTCAATTATATTCTCCTTTTTTGCTTTACTTTGTGTTAAACCAGCTTTTAAACTCCTTTTAATGCTATTAAGTTGTAATAATATTTCGTATTCAATGACAATCCTTATTTTTTCAGAATTTAATTACAACCACTGTTTAAGGACACCAATATACTTTGAATGCATGGGTGTCGATCACGGGGGGGGTGGGGGGGATATATCCCCCCCAATATTTCAAGTGGGGGGGATGGCCTGTATTATCATCCCCCCCCCAATAATTCAGGGTAGAAAAATTGTAATAATGATGATGAAAAAATGAAAAGTTTGATAATGATGATTATATAGTGATGATTATAGTATGCCATCAATCAGTTTGTTTCCCCCGCAATTTGTGTATATTGTTATTAAATAAAAAAACATTCTTTTCCAGGGCTTTTAAACAGATGGGTGGAGGTTCAAGATGAAAAAGAATGAAATTATGAATGAAAGTTTATGTACCGGTATATGATATTTTTTTAAACACATGACATAAAAGGACCCCGCCGAAAAAAAACTTTTGTTGATAGGGTGTTCCATCCCACCAGTGGTGAATAAATTAATTTTAAGAAATCAATTGATTAAAAAGGGTGGAAAAATAAAAGGGTGGCAAGATAAACAGGGAAACCTCCATGGACGTAAATCCTAGAGGGGTAGATCTTGAAAAAGTACAACAAAAACAACTTTTCTCAGATTTACCCCTCCCCACATGCAAGTGCATGATGTTTGTCCCATTTAATCTACAACCCTTTTGAATATTAAACATTTTATCATGTGACCCCATCAGATACCTCTCATGAAAATATTGAGGTTCAGTGAGCTCAATATAATATGATCATATTTTTACATTTTTTTAATAAGTGAAATCAATTAATGGTTTCAGAAAGAATAATCATTCATTTCTCTCTAAAGCGTATCTTCGGATATGAACATCGGAGGGTTTTTTTCCCCATGTTATTCTTGTAATTGTTATGGACTTGAATAACTAAACTTGGTTGATTTTTTCTTATTTTGGCAAAAAAAAAATCTTTTTTGAGTTTGGAAAGGGATGACAGTTTTGCATTCTATATGAGCACACTCATGCGGTATGTTAATTTCATTTTAACACATATATTAGCTGATATTACACACTGATGATTCAAGAAGATGTTGGAGAAATATCATAACATGACAGTTGAGTTTTGATTGTTTTTATGTTTGTTTTGTTTCATGCACTTATAAAATATTTAAAACGTGTTAAAATCCAGGGTAAAAATCGTCTGACGGTAAGCCCGATGGCGCACGAGAAGCCACACAGTTTGTAATTTGTGCTAGTCTTAATTTGTCCGAATCTGCATTTTATCATCACGCATTAAGAAGAAAAAAAATATTGCCAGTCGGGTTAGATTTAAGAGAGAAGTTGTTTACATCATGCTCAATAAACAGATCACTTTGTACATGGTCCAGACAATTTTTGTCATTTTTTCTTTCGTATGAGTTTAGAATAGGCTCACTCAGTGGGGTAACTACGGGGGGGGGGGGCATGAGGGGCACATGCCCATCCAAAAATGAGGAAAAGGAGAAAAAGAGGGAGAGAGGAAAGGAATGTAATGGGAAAGAAGAAATTATTGTTCATTATGATGTTAGATTATACTATAATTCTGTTATACTACATAAGACGCATTTTTCATAACTTTATGAATCATAATTTGATTAGGGCCCATGTCTTCATTGTTCCTGGTGCTCACATTGTCTGTTTAACTTTAACGAGATATATAATCCTGTGGGACTAAAAGCTTCTGTTTTCAATATACTTCCTCGCACTTCGAATTACTATTTTATGTGCAATAGTATGCTTCTTTTAATGACTACTTAAAGTGATTGCCACAGTTTAAGGTCTTAATATAAAACATTTCTTGTCCGTGCTTATGTTCGCATTAGTGAGATATGTCTGCTCTCCATGAATTCCTAGAATCAGTCCTTAAAATGTCCCTTTTTCTGATCTCAATATCAAAACTTTTCAGATCGCGCTTCGCGCTCGCATCATTTGGTTAATGAAATACGTATGGTCTTAGTGAATTCCTACAAACAAGCTTTAGAATGCCCCTTTTCAGGTCTGAATTTCTAAATTTTCAGCTCGCGCTTCGCGCTCGCAATATTTGATTATTGAGATGCGTATGTTAATAATCATGATTACAATGACTTCAAGTGCTTCATGTGTAATTCTAACAAAATCAGCAAGCGCTTAGCACTCGCAATAGATGACTGTGGTGAGATATGTAGTGGATTCCTTAAATATAGTCCTTAAAATCTCCCTTTTTGGGGTCAATATATACAAAAATTTCAGCTCGCGCTTCGCGCTCGCATTGTTAAGCGAGACAGGTAAGTATCATGATTACAAAAAGTTGATTAATGTCCCTTTTTACGTCCGAATATCACAAATTTTAAGCTCGCGCTTCGTGCTCACATTATTTCATCAGTGAGATACATATCTGTTTAATATATGGCACTGTCCTTAAAGTGTGTCTATTAGGTCAGTATACCTGGCAACTGACCTAATAAACTAATTGACTCAAAAATTTTGCTGGTGCCCCCCTATGCCATGACCCACGGTACGCCACTGGGCTTACTTGTAACACAAATTGAATTTTGTGATTTTAGTGGGGGTTATATTGAAAGATCCCCATCCACAAGAATATTTGTGTCAATCATCCCCCCCAACCAAGAATACCGATCGACACCCATGTTTGAATGTGTCAATTTATTGTTCTGTTTCAAAGCATTATAATGTTACTGGGCGAGTTAGAAGGTACACCAGAAAATAACCATCTAATTTGAATTACTGTAAAAGAAAATGTTTTTAAGTTTGGGCTCTTTTTCTTTATCGAGGTTTTGATTGTTGCGTGTGAGGGTAATTTTGTTGCTATAACCCATTGAAACTTTCCTGCTCTTAAGTCAGGGAAAGAAATCAAATAAAATGTAGATGGGAAATCATAATGGTGATAATTTCCTTCATTGTTACTGTAAACTGAAAGTGATAAGTACTTAGTTGTCTAAACTCCAAAAGCTCCAGAACGCTGCAGCACGTTTGGTCACCCTATCTAAAAAGTATGTTCACATCACACCCATTCTAAAAAATATCTTCATTGGTTAAAGGTCAACGATCGCATCATCTTCAAAATCCTTCTCCTTGTTTTCCACGCAATTAATGGCTCTGCTCCACAGTACAATATTAATCTAATCAGCAAATACAGCCCGGTCACACGTTCATCCAACTCTGGTTCCCTAGTTATTCCTAAATCCGTTAAAGTAGAACTATATTGAAAATCGTAAAAATGGGGAATCATATATCAAATTAAAGGAGAAAATAAGGAGAACACGATGGTGTAAATCATTTATCATGGAGACCGATGGAACTCAGTTAATTGATAGTTTAAAGTTCTCTCTCTGAATGCTTCAAACACGCAGAATTACGTCCGCGAAATTGGGGATTTTTTATGACGTCACTTTCTGTACGAGAGGCGTGATTGGCTCTCCAACGTGAAGCTCCACTTGCATGCAAAACCTGTTGCGAGGGTACGTTTTCTCCACATTGTCACTGAATACTTTGAGCCCGAAATGAAAGAAAACCCAGAATTTTATCTAGATTTGGATTTTCAAATTGATGATTATGAATTAAGATGAAGAGAATGATGATGAAGTTTCTAGCTCTAGAAAAACAAAGTGACGTGGATAGAGGTATACATTAGGGGAATTACGCCGGTGATTATGAGTCGGACAATTCAACTTGCATATGCCGATTCGCTACCAACACATGCAGCTGATAGCTGCTCCGCGGGTCAAATCCATGAAAATGAATTCCATCACGACCACATCCAGACAGAGTCTCTTTCTTCTATCAACAACATAATGAGAATGAAAATAATGATATAACTGTACTTACAAACAAGTGAATATATCCGAACCTAGGCTGAAGGTAAATCAACTCAAGGAATAACAGCAGACGATATGCACCGACGATGAATTTCACGTGGCTGGGAGATTGTCACTCGTTCTGTTAGATAAAATTTCTATCTAATTATTTTGACTAAATTACGAAACTCGGAGAATTAGTATTCTACATAAAAATTAAGTAACACCTGGTACTATTTTTTGAATTACGATAAAACCTTTTTGAAGCAAAGAAAATGAGGTAAATTAAAATTAGATATAAAAGATCATCCGCCTAGCTCGCATTCGATTGTAAACAATCAGCAAGGCGAGCACATAGAGTTGGATAAAGCTACGCTCCAACTCTATGGGCGAGCAAGCCACTGAACTGAAAATACGTATTTTCAGTTCAGTGGAGCAAGCTGGCCATGTGCTTTTGATTGTTTGTTTACAATCGCATGCGGCTAAGTGGATGATCCTTTATATCTTATTTTAATTTACCTCAATTTCTTTGCTTCAAAAATATTTTATCGTAATTCAAAAAATAGTACCAGGTGTTACTTAATTTTTATGTAGAATACTAATTCTCCGAATTTCGTAATTTAGTCAAAATAATGAGATATAAATTTTATCTAACAGAACGAGTGAACATCTATTCCAGCCACGTGAAATTCATCGTCGGTGCATATCGTCTGCTTCTATTCCTTGAGTTGATTTACCTTCAGCCTAGGTTCGGATATATTCACTTATTTGTAAGTACAGTTATTTTATTATTTTCCTTCTCATTATGTTGTTGATAGAGGAAAGAGACTCTGTCTGGATGTGGTCATGCTGCATGGAATTCATTTTCATGGATTTGACCCGCGGTCCCGCGGTGCAGCTAGCATGCAGCTGCATACGTACGTTGGTAGCGAATCGGCTTGCAAGTTGAATTGTCTTACTCATCATCACCGGCGTAATTCCCTTAATTTACCACCATCCACGTCACTTTGTTTTTCTAGAATTAGAAACTTTATCATCATTCTCTTCATCTTCATAATCATCAATTTGAAAATCCAAATCTAGATAAATTTCTGGGTTTTCTTTCATTTCATGATCGAAGTATTGGGAGTATTCAGTGTCAGTGTGGAGAAAACGTACCCTCGCAACAGGTTTTGCATGCAAGTGGAGCTTGACGTGGGAGAGCCAATCACGCCTCTCGTACAGACAGTGACGTCATCAAATTCGAGTCAATTCAGAGACCGATGCGAGGCATATTTCGGAGAGGCATTTTAGCGCTTTTTAATCGGCGATTTCCACCTTATGTATTATTTTCGTTATTTTTTAATGACCTAATGGTAATCCACACATCATTACCTTTCCACTGATATATAATAAGGCCATATTCATAATCAATATATTTCTCCTTTAAGACATGAGGGGTTCGGGCTTTTGCTCACGCTGGCCCTATTCTCTGGAATGATCTTCCCCTGACAATCCGTGAATGCACGTCCATTGACACATACCTTAAGACTCGTCTATTCAATGCCTCTTACTCTTAATTGTTCCTGAATCTATTACCATTGTATTTGTACTTTTTCTCTTTCGTTCTTTCTCTCTTCTTTCACTGCGCCTTGGGCACTCTGCCGAGTGGATTTGGCGCATTACAAATCACATATATTATTATTATTAGAAATCTGATGTTTATTCTTCCCCTAATGATCTTAGATAGACTACACAAATAAATTAGCAATGGAAATTGATAACTTTGCCGAGTCTCGGTTTTCATAAAATTTTGAATCTGTATTATTTGCAGAATGATCTGATGATTGTAGCGTTAAGACTCTACTATAATTTAATGATGATAATCAGGGATATGTGAAGGGAGATAATTTATGACAAAACTAATGACGTGATGCTCTCTATGTTTATTCTTAATACTCTCAGAAATTGTTTTAATCAACCCAAAAGTTGGTTAAAGTATCAAACGATCAACTGTTTTTTTCAATAATTCCAATTCATTATGGGATGCGATTTTGTTTTAACCAACCGTTGGTAGGTTCAATGAGAGGTTGGACAAAACATTTCTGACTGTACTTTTAAATTTGTCCCTCTCCCTCCCTCCCCTCAGTCACTCTCACTCTCTCCCTCCCTTCACATACACACACACCCACACGCATTCTTTCTCCTCTCTCTTCTTCTCGCCCTCTCCCTCCACACACACACACACACTTTCTGTATCCCCTCTCCCTCTCCCTATCCAGGTCCTGCTCTCTCTCTCTCTCATTTCACTTGCTATCTCACTCACACATCCCACACACCCACATAACACTCACTTTCAATATTTTCTCAAGTCCTTTTTTTTATCTGTCCTTTCCCCCTTTCCTGTATGAATAAAAGTGGAAACAGGAAAATCGAGCTAAGTAAATTCCACAGCGGAAATAGGGATAGTTGTATTGTAAAGGAAAATGTGGTATTCTGATAGCCAAGGTTAAAGGTCAAGTCCACTTCAGAAAATTGCTGATATGAATAAATAGAGAAAAATCCAACGAGCATAACCCTGAAAATTCCATCAAAATCGGATGTAAAATAAGAAAGTTATGACATTTAGAACTGTCACAAAACAAGGATATGCACTACTCAGTGACATGCAAATGAGACAGACAATGATGCCCCTCATTCACAATTTATTTTGTCTTTTATTGTTTGAATTCAACATATTTAAATTTTTACAGATTTGACAATAAGGACCAACTTTACTGAACCGTAAAATGGTAATTCCACGTGTTCAGGGAGGAATAAAACTTTGTTTCACAGGACAAAGAGGAGAAAATTAAAATGCTTATTTCATATAATAAACTACAAAAGAAATAGGGAGTGAATTATGTCATCAGTCCCCTCATTTGCATACCGACCAGGATGTGCATATAACTGTTTTGTGAAACTAGGTGACACTTTAAAATGTCGTAAATTTCTTATTTTATATCCAATTTCGATGAAATTTTCAGTGTCACACTTGTTGGATATTTCTGTTTACTCAAATTAACTTTTGGTGGGGTGGACTTTTCCTACAACTTAGACTACACATTATGAATTGCCAGTTGTCAACTCATTCGCCAAGTCATTCTGATTCTGCGTCAAGAAGTGTCGTGAAATGAGAAGCAAAGGAAAATATAATTAGTTTCAATGTACTTCTACTTGGTACATTACATTAACCATGAATATAGAAGAATTATTATAACACCAAGCTTTCCATAGAAGCGTGGTTTATTATATTCTAGCTTAGATTATCACCCTTTCTGTTTAATCGAGAGCAATCATGATAATACAGCTGTTTTGAAAGATGTTAAAGTCTGATATTCCACTCATACAACGAATGATTGGTGCGATGACAGTAAAAAAAATACCTTAAAGACTCACATTAAACATTTTATTGCCTCCAGATACGAAAATAAACATAGCAAATAGTACAAAGTAATAGAAAAATCTACATAATCATACAACTTCACCTTAAAATAGTTATTTACTTTGCAATATATATAGTACGCTAGTATGACAACTGAAATCTAACCTTTATTAAAGCAATAAGAAAATATTCTGCTAGAGAAAGTAGAAATATTCTGCTAGAGAAGTAGAGTGCAACTTTTCTTTAAAAAATTCCCATGCAGAAAGAGAGTATCAAATATACTACTTATACATTTATTACATGACTAATTTATAGAAAATAGTTTAAATACATTTTGTTCTCTATTCAAGAAGAGCAAGACTATGAAAAATACAAAAAAATAACAAACATCTGCACAAATACACACCCACATACACCGACACACACACTCAAATATACAAAGTACACTTTTTTTATATCACTTAGTGAAATCATACAGATAAAAATTAGTAAAGAACATAGAGTAATATATCACACAGCATCACACACACACACACACACTCTCTCTCAATACCCTCACACACACCCCACACGCATAAAGTACAAATTATGGCTTAATAAAAGTAAACTGATGACCTTGGTCGTCTTACGATTATTATCGAAATGTGATTTTAAGCCCTATTATATGTACATATTTTGTGCATTCATGTTTTAAACCTTCATTCATGTTATTTACTTTGTGCACAGTGACATTTGGCATGAGTTTTAATAATATTGCGTTTCAATCCAACTCTGGAATACCAAACAATAATAATAAGTGCGTATAAAACTGTGTTTAAGGTTTAGGAGTTGCGT
This sequence comes from Lytechinus pictus, assembly GCF_037042905.1. Taxonomy (NCBI): domain Eukaryota; kingdom Metazoa; phylum Echinodermata; class Echinoidea; order Temnopleuroida; family Toxopneustidae; genus Lytechinus; species Lytechinus pictus. The sequence goes on from NC_087251.1 coordinate 28,251,773, forward strand.
TAAAAATGCGAATTTTTGTAAAAAAGACCAGTTTCTTCAGTGTGATTAAACAACTGTACTGAATTATACTGATTGCGTGTGAGCATGTATTCCATTATAGTATATGTTTTCGACTATATTTCATGATATCAAAGTTATCAATAAAAATTGTCGCATTAATAAAACTGCTATCACAACAATGGAAATGTCTCCTAATAAGGATGGCAAGATGTGCAAAACGATTCAATATCATAATCAGTGCTGAGTGAGCCGATGTTCTGAAATTTCAATTCTAACAAAATATTTTCGTATATATTTGACGAATATAAAGGATTGACTTCGAAAAATCAAAAATAAATCACCTGCATTTGACTCTAATAACGCATGGTATGGTATGTAATGGCAACCCTGTAAAAAGCACTGTGTGTCCATTTAACATGAGCCCGGAATCTGTCAACACATAAGTGTTGGAAAAATATCCGTTTAAAATCAATCTGGTGTCGTTTGAATGAAAGCTTGCTGGTGTTGTTTAAAGAAAGACGTTATTAGCCTATATGGAGTTAGCCCCAGACCAATATGGTGTTGTTTAGAGACCTTTATGGTGCTAATAGATATAGACTCCGGGTTGGTGTTGGACTGACTTTAGTTATTGCAATGAAAGGTCTGCTAGGACTGAAGCTGAAACAAAACAATGGCTTAAGAGGATTAAAAAATATTACGCTCTGAAACTGTCTCAGCAGAATAATTTGTTTACATTTTTGTGATTTATGGATAATAAAAAGGACATATATAGCCATATTCGTCACGTTAAGGCACATGACAACGAAAGAGATAAAAAAAAAAAAGTGTATTAAATCTTTGTGCATTCTGCATAAAACGATCTAGCTTACATGTACATGTAGGCCTATACCATTTTCACTACAAGTCTAGGGTATATAACAAATGAGTAACCAAACTCGAGAAGGAAAATGTTTTTAAATTTAAATATACATGTATATATAAGTTGTCTCTATTGCAGGTAAGACACCTGTATAGTTTTTCAATGTGGTCATTTTGACTAGTGTATATACAGAGCCTACTTTTAAAGTAACACATGTGTTAACGATATTGCAGCTAATAAAGAGCTCGAATCCACTTTGTGGAATCCTTGATGAGCTTTGCACACATTCGGAAACACATTTCAGCATGTGGAAATAGCATTCAGATAGTTCTTAAGTATCAAACTTTAAGATTGACACTTTTCAAACAGTTCTTGCCGAGTAAAACACATTTAACATTCAGACACATATACAATGCACTTTACAAAGTTTTATCACTATTCAATAATATGGTAAAAAAAAACAAATCAGTGTGTGTGTAACTGAACATCAAATGTGTCTGATACACCCGGCTAGAACTGTTTGAATACTTTAAAAATCAACCGAATCTTACTAAGTTTATCAAACACATTTGGTCACAACCATAATTTTTTTCTTCAAAGTTTTATTACCGCTGAATATATTTTATAAAACTAAGAACACTTTAAATATGATAACTTATGAATTATGATCATTCGAAACTGTGTCTTAAGTCATGTCCATTACGTGGACTTGTCTGTAAAGTGTACTCACCACTTTAAAAGGAATATTCATGTAATTGCATTCGTTAAACTTTTTACAAGATTAGGTAAAGGAGGAAGAGGACAGCAATGTTGAATAAAGACAAGGAGACGGTGGTGGCGCTGTCTGTTATGTGAATTTTCCAACCCAAGAAACGATGAGTGTAGCACTGCAAATATAGGAAGAAATTTTGTAAAATGAAATCATTTAAATCTGGATCTTTATTGATTGAAAATGTTATTTTTCTAAAAATGATATCTAAAGATAAAGGGTTTATTTTGCTTTTCCATTATAAGTCTAAATATCAAAGGCTCGAAGGGGCTCACAAATCACATATATCCGGTTCAGTAGCAAAGCAGGAAAAATAACAGCTCAATACTTAAACAAGATTTGGAGGAAGCGTTACAGACAATAATTGGACTATCAAATTTTACTCACAATTCAAAGTGAATAAAATAAAAAACGTTAGAGTTCTACTGACAGATCGTTTAATTGAAGGTTGGCGATTGATTGATAAATTGACCGACTTATGTAAATTGTATAACTGATTTTTCTTTTCATCGACTGGTCGATTGACAAATTGATTCACGTAATGATTGATTAAGTGATTATCTGATCATTTTATTGAATGTTTGATAGAATTATTGATTAAATGACATGACAGTCTGATTGGTAAATGTATTGAGAAAATGATTGACCGATAAATTGATTAATTAATGATTTTGATTGAGTGATCAATTGATGGATTTAATTATAGATTAAATACATATATCAATTCCTGATTGATTAATTGACTGATCGGAATAGTGATTCACTGACCCATTCATGCCCTAACTGATTGATATATATAATAGATAAACAGATTGATTCGAGATTAATTTTCAAATCGAATTACTGATTTATTGATCCATCCATTCACTAATTGATTGATTGATTGACCGACTGACAGATTCGCTGATCGGTTCAATCATTGACTGATTGTTGATTCAAAGACAAACTATCTTTCTTTATTATGTATTCATCGTGTTCTGTTAATGATATATTGATCGATAAATTGACCGACAAATTATGAAATGAATCGATCGATCGACCAACTGGAATTTTTTTTAAAATCAAGTCCTTATTCAATATTTCCTAGAAGCCATATATAACATGTAAAATGATACATAAATTGCCATAATACATACAAAAATGTAAAATTCAAGGAAGTTGGACGTTTGGAGAAAAATTCAAATAAAACTTGGCTTACATGATAGTACAGGAGATCGGGAGCATCAATAGGAACAGTCCACTCGAGTACACCAGGATCACCAGACAAACAATTTTTTTCTAAGGTTGCCTTAAACTCGTCAAACGTGTTATACGAATCAGGGTTCGTATCGCTCATGTACTGACAAAGAGGACCCTCTGTCAAAGAAAGATAAAAAGAAAGAAAGAAAGTGGATTTACAGATACATCATGGTGATACATAGGAGTGACTCTTCCAAATATCGATAATCACTGCCTTAAACTATACAATGCGTCCCAGAAAAAAAAGAAAACCGGGATTCCCATATCTTTCTCCTTCAAACGCAAATGAATTATGATATTTTATTTTCATCATCATAATATTCAGTTATTCCTCTATAGTCTGATACCTAATATGAGGCAAGCACAGCACACATTATTAAGAAAGACGAATTTTAAATTCAAATGTCAAAATCAGGTTACGCAAAAAAATTGGACGAGATTGGTTAATGATACGACGATCGTGCTTATTCGCTGATTTGCATTTATTTTTTATTTTTTGTAAGTTTCTCTCACTGATCTCTGAAATGAGAGTGGATTCGGATTCATTTGTGAGTACCTGCACAAATCGTTTCTGATTTGCCTCAGTATTCATTTTTTTTTTAAATCTACCACGCGTGATAGGTTTGCTAAGCCTTTGGTTTCAAATGAAAGGCGAGAGTCCACTCTTACCATAAGTGTCAAATTTGTAGTAAAAACATATTCAATAATTGTGAAATATACAGTTGTATCTCTGAAACGGGTTTCCTTTTTTGTGGGACGCATTGTAGAAAAAAAAATGCAATTGGTGGACATTCATCCAGTGGAGTTTCATTTGGCCCTTATACATTTTGATAATCTGATGTTCTTCTAACAACTTCCTCTTACTGCTCTGTCCTTTTTTATGAAAATGGACTGCTTACAAAATAATAAAGGCTGATTTTCGAATCTATCTTTATTGTTCATGAAGCGGTTTTAAGGGGGAGTGTTTTAAGCAAGTTGGCTCAGATCAGGTATACTCCATCGAGAGGCATATTAGGATTTATATTCTTGTAAAATGATTAGGTTGGTATTATAAAAACCATTTAACTTTTATATCGAGAGTCAAGTAAATTACGTGATAGATCCCCTCGGTGTGTATAAAGTTAGTTTGAACTGTTTAAATATATTTCATGATTCTTTCATGTTTTTAGCGTGTCTGTCTATCGTTGCCAAATAAAAAAAAGCATCACTCAAATACACATATGACATAGGTGATTGTAGAATATTCTGTCTTTGAATTTTAGTTCTACTTTTTAGGCAAACACTAAACAACATTCAAACGGAAGAAATTATTGAACTCACCAACGGGGCCTGCATAGATCTTGATACCCTGGAAGGATGAGGATCAAAAAAATGATTAGCACTTTGATAAAACATTGACAACTACTAAAAAACATCTTTCATTTTTAACAGGCAGATGAGATAAATGATGTTTAGGTGGAATATTTGAACCCTTTTTTTGCATTCAAATCGAAAAAAGGGGCAGATTGCATATGTTTTGCTGGGACCGTCTTACTTGTCGCTAATCTATCATGATGCGCCAAATGAGACAGCTGTTTAACAAATTACAAACCAATTTTGTTCATCCATTGAAATGAACGAAAACCGTCATTATGAATAAAATTTTATGTCATTATCATTTAGAAGTGAGCCTAATACTCTTGATATTTGATAATTATAAACATTTACAATAATGTATCACATTAAATCGACGACACGAGAGATGTTTCTTTTAAAGACCCTTTCATGCAATTGGTCCCAGGTATTAGATAGTCATATATTATGGTCATTATGTCTGGAGCATCTACCAGGTGCGGGCGACAAATAAGCAATACCACCATCCCTCTCCCACTGGAGGGAGTTAGAAGTAAAGAGAGCAAAAACCTTTTAAACCTCTGTTCCTGACGTTATATAACATTTGGGTATGCTACTGACTGGCAGATTTCTCTCGTCTCAAATAGGAAAGTGCTCATATTTATACATACATATATATATATATATATATATATATATATGTATATATATACATATATATGTGTGTGGGGGTGTAGGTAGAGCGTGTAGAAAATATAACGGACCTTGCAATTTCCGCTACCTCAGGTTTCACGCTTAGTTGTGATCGTCAGGCGGTCTGATGTCCAAGGTACGTTTCATGTAAATTCATTTATATATAAATATACCCATATATACTTCTTATCTATTCTAATATTCCTGAATCAAGAATATTGTCTTACCTCTCTGTCTGCTTCAGAGAGTTGTCCGTAACCACCGTTGATGTCATCAGTAATATAGAAAGGATGATAATTGCCGCTGAAATTCGCATTATCTCCACCGAATACACGGAATGTGTAGGTGACGTTGCGTTTGAGGGTTAACTCGGGGATAAGAATACCATTGATAAACCATGCGATTCCCCATCCAACACGACCTTGTCATAAAGAAACGCGGGTATGATTATACTTCTGAAAATAGTTCAGTAAAATCTTTTCCAAATTATTCCAGACTAATTCTGAACTAGCCATGTCTGGTCTAATATCCAAAGCTTCAAAGATTCTTTTGAGTTGTCTATTACCGTTTATATTACGTCTTTCTATTTTTAGAAGAGATGGAAGTATGGCCAGCGCAATGTACGCGCTAATTGCAAAACAAATAATATGACGAATCTATCAAGAGGAAATATTTTATGTACATAAACAAATAAAACTACATTCTCAAGAATTGTTGTTATTTTTTAATTCTGTACTACTCCCCCCCCCCCCCCCCCCCCCCGCCGCCCGCCCTGCACCAAAAGGAATTTTACGTCATGATTCCAACAGTGTAGTTGGTACATCGTTGCCTCAACGTCAGTCGTGATTAGATCATCGAATTCTTACTTGGAATCCGATGATCCAGTGACGCCATTCGCAATGTTATTTCATTTGCAATAAAAAGTTTGACAAATCCAAGTCCTTTTGAAGCGCATAGGGACGTTATGACATACTAGTAATGTGATATGCGCTATACAAGAACCGCGTTTATTATCATTATTAAATTTGTCACATGCCACACCTTGGGCGAGTGACGTCAAATTTCAGAGGATCTACGAAGACAAAATTAAAATGATATGAAAAGAGAATTGGGGAAAAGGGGGTTTGACAATGCATGAATTTCTTTTGGAAGGTTAGATGGATATGTGTCAATCTATCTGAGAGATTCTCACCAACCTGTCGTTGCCTCCAGTGACTTTTATTTTAAGTGATCAAAATAAAATGATTGAAAAAGAATATGAGCTTCATGCCGGAAGATAAGTGAGGGTTGGACCATATAAGACACCAATTATTTCATTTACAATGCAAATGAATCCGCCCCTATGTTACGTCCCCTATCAAAAATCCTGGATCCACCCTGGGATCTACCCTTGCTTACCAGTGATGGCCTGGTACCCTTTGCGTCCACCAGAGAGTCCCATTTCCACGGTAAAGGTTGCTTCCTCAAGGCGTGTGATACCAGGTATTTCCCAGCCATCTGCTACGGGTGGTGCAATACCCCCTTGTCCTAGGGGTGAGCAAGCGCTGCTATTGCGTCCAAAATCAATCTGCAAATTGGAATTACCTACACAAAACAGTGAATAAATCGTTCATAATTAAGAATGCTTTGTAAATTTAAATCTGGGAAAATAAAATTTCGCTATGTGATTGCTATTTTCTGCAATCAATAATTCTTTATAGAATAACTTCATGTTTAATAGGCCTATAATTAAATGAGTTGCAAGTTTTATTGGAAAATCATATTTCAGCACCCATCACAGAATATCAAGTATATTTGGATAACAAATACGCAATAGGCCTACTTGTTTCGAATTTAAAACAAACGATAATTGATGTAAATTGCTATTGGATCCACAGTCACTTTGTCTACATACTGCCCGTTTGGTCTAACTCTGATTCATGGACATCATTTTGTTCTAATTATATGGCTTTAAAAATTAGGCTCATTTCCCCTTTGTCTGTCTCGATATCAAATTATTTCGATCTGATAATATATCATGAGCATATCGCAGCCATACGGTAAGCTGTTTTACATTTTAATATCACAAATTTGAAATAGCGTGATATCAAGAAATGAATAGGTGAACGGCCTGCTACACGTACGGCAATACCATCCTATACGGTTGTGATTATGTTAATGCATTTAAGTGTCATCGATCTCGCTAAGTATTCTGAGTACAATAATCATTATGATCATTTTAAATTGGAATTTGAATTATCAATACATTTTGTGACACGTTAGAGGGCTTCTTTAATATCACCACTTGAAAAATGAAATGAATTCGATGCCATACGTTTATATATGAAAGAAAATGGTGAACCGGCTAAGTGGTAATGAAACTAATTGGTAATTAGACGAACTAGATATAGTTATTACGTCTCAGTCAGTCGGCAAGCCCTGAAAAAGGAGTTTCTTTTATCCAAGTGATATTCATGACTAGAGGGTTTTTGCATTGTTAATGAGCTTGATGCGGACCAAAAACACCTCTTTTTATTCGGCCATTGCTGCTTTAAATATTGACCGAATTTCATGTTTTTGGTATCTTTGTAAAGAAGAATCATTCTTTCAGGTCATGTGTTTGGATTTTTAAAAGGATTTTGTAATATAGGAGGAACTTCTGATCTAAAACATGAAACAAAATAATTTTTTTCATGCAACAAAACTTGTTGTTTTCACACTTAATTTCTGTTTGAGCACAAATGATTTTTAGACTATGATAAAGCTGAAGATCTAAGCTTCAATATGATATAATTTTTATAAGAAGATGTATTTTAGATGGGTCAGCAGCCAGCTTTTCATAGGCCAAGTACATTAAGCAGCTCAAAAACAAGAATACTGCGCTCTGATTGGTCATAGAGACCACACACCCACGCAAATTCCAATGTTCCCCACACTGGGCCCGTGCAAGGTCACACTCACCATGTGGTAATCTCTTCACATTACCCGCGCCTGTTGTTTTGAAAACATTATTCAGCCAATCAGAACTCTGGATTTTATGTTACTCAGAAATTTCAGAAATCTTGTCTTGCATCTTGATGGAAAAAGCTGGCTGCTGACCCATCTAACAGATGCCACATATCAAGAGTGAAATTGTAAGAAAGTATAGAGTTTGAGCTTTCTGATGATATAAATAATGTTTGTGCCTAAAACACAAAATGTTGCACAATTCGCAAGTAAAAATAGAAGAAGAAAATTCTGTTTGATGCATCTTTTCAGGTAAAAAATTCACTTATTTATCAAAATAATTTATTCAAAAGAAATAACCAATATAAAAGAGTAACATTTACTCTTTTCCATGGTATAAAAATAATCAATATTACTCAAGGAAAAAGTGGTTAAATTCTTTGAGAAAGAAAGTCTCACAATTCACAAGATTTTGCAGGGACATGAATTCAGCCATGAGAGGACTTGGATAAATCTTGCTCATTTGCTCATTAACACAGTGGCTTGCAGACTGACTGGTCTCATCAAACTATAGGAGAAATTCTTTACTATCTCTTGCATTGTTCAGACCCTCACCCCCATGTAGATTCAGTCCCTCTAAATGTCACCAACCATAACTGTTACGGAAAAAACCCATTGTTCCCCCTTACGCCGATTCCCCCTATGACACCTTTTTATTTTAGGCAGAAAGTCATAATGGACGAGGTTTAATATCGATTCCCTTACAAACTTACTTTTTGACCATCCTATGTTGTGGAAAGCAACACGACCATCAGCGTTAATAGGTCCTCGCGCCCAGATGACGTAGACAGGGCCATTGGTAGTGTAAGCCTGGTCATAAGTAGCATCTTAAGCAGGGAAAATAATTCAAGGATATGAATAAACAATCATAATGATAAAAAGAGTTTTAAAAAAAAGCGAAATGTTTTCATTAACAAGTGGAGCGCCTCTGCGCTTCTGGCAGTCTCACCTGCATCGCGCAATTAAATATAGCGGCAGTGCTGACTTTGAAAACTACTATAAAATAATTATTCACAAAAAACACCATTCATATAATAATACAATACTACATTCATTGACAATAAATGACATTTGACCTTGATCATGCGACCTAAGACTTGCCAGTGATACTTGATTACCCCTATATCCACATTTCATAACTGTATCTATAAACTTTGAAAGTTATGACATCAATCTAATAATTACCTCCAAAATGGCCAAAGTTCAATGACCTTAAATGACCTTTGACTTCGGTCATGTGACCTGAAACTCGCACATAATATTCAGTGATACTTGATTACTCTTGTGTTAAAAGTTTCATTAATCAGCTCTATAAATTTTCAAAGTTATGGTGGTAATTCAACAGATACCCCCCAACATGGCCAAAGTTCATTGAACTTTGACCTTGGTCATGTGACCTGAATTTCGCACAGGATGTTCAGTGATTCTTGAATACTCTTATGTCCATCGGTTTTCTATCGGTTTTTTGTAGGTTACGCCTACGTACATGGAAAATTTGAAATGATTAGTTATTGTCTTGCTAAAATGTATTATACTAATTGTTCTTATGTTGAATCTATTTATATATATAATTCATTTTGTATCTCATATAGGATATTCATATCTTTATGTAGTGTCAATCATAATTGACAGTATTTTGACTTTTATGTTCTCCGTGTCACTCTCCTCTTCTTCACCACTTTGTTTTTCTCTCTACCTCACTCAATTTTCTCTTTCTATTTAGAGGACATACCCCCTCTCTCCCTCTCTTTCTTTCCTATACTCTCATTTCTCTCTCCCTCTCTTCTTCTTCTCTCTCCCTCTTCCCCTTTGCTTATTTCTCTCTTTCTCAAACTTCTATTTATGAGATACATCTTTTAATTGGATCTAAGTTTTGATATAGAATACTGTCTTTACGTTTTTATTCATTTGCTTTGTTATATCTGTATATTGTACTTTATGAATTTTTGTAAATTGGCCCTTTCAGCTTGTGCTGCTGGTCAATTTTTATGAGCATATATACCAATAAATAAACAAAAAAATAACAAGTTTCATGAATCAGATCCATAAGCTTTCAAAGTAATGATGGTAATTCAACAGATACCCCCAACTTGGCTAAAGTTCATTGACCCTAAATGACCTTTGACCTTGCCTTTGACCTTGGTCATGTGACTTGAAACTCAGATAAGATGTTCAGTAATACTTGATTAACCTTATGTCTAAGTTTCATGAACTAGGTTCATATATTTTCTAAGTTATGATGACATTTCAAAAACTTAACCTTATAGGTTCAGATTTTTATGTTGATTCCCCCAACATGGTCTAAGTTCATTGACCCTAAATGACCTTTGACCTTGGACATGTGACCTGAATCTCAGGCAGGATGTTTAGTAATACTTGATCAACTATATGGCCAAGTTTCATGAACTAGGTCCATATGCTGTCATTTCCAAAACTTAATCTTCGGTTAAGATTTGGTGTTGACGCCGCCGCCGCCGTCGGAAAAGCGGCGCCTATATAGTCTCACACTGCTTCGCAGGTAAGAGAAAGATGCATGGTATTAAAACTCAGCCCCAATAATTCACATGAATCCCGTTTAGTAAAGCCGTTGTAAAGTTTCGAAAGACTACGTACGATTTGATCGTTCGTGGGTGTTCAATCAGATTCTTTATGTATAATACGATCTTGTCAAATTAAGAAAATTATTTATGACAAGCAATTCAATGCAAACTATGATAGTTGTATATATGATATTCTGTCCTACTTTGAAATTTCTTATTCTAATCAAAACCACGTTCGAGATGTCCGCAAATTCGGGGATCTCGTAGACATGATTATGTTAGTTACACTATCCCAATTAATTGACTGCAATCAACAATTTTTTTTCTTATTGGCTGCTTGTATCTAGGACAGTTTCGTATTCCGACATCCTCACCTGTTGCAGCCAGAGGCCGACGGTAGGTAATATGTGTAACGCCGTTCTCTACATACGATTCCACTACTACAGAGTCGTTGCTTCCTTGTTCTGATGATATTGTATCTGGACAGGCTCCGTCACCATTTTGAGGGGTACACTGTAAAAAAAAGTGAAAATTCGTTTTCGTCAATCACCCTATCTGGTGGGTGTTTCAAAACGTTGTTTGTAAGTTACGAACAACTTTACGAACGACTGGTGACCCTTTATTGGGAACTAAATCAAGACCAACCCAAGACAAAATTCCAAATGAATAATGAAAATCTGGTGTGTATCATATACCGTAACAGAAGGATACTAGTCGTTCGGAAGTTATGAAAAGCTTTATGAAATACTCACCTGCAAGGAATTATGAATGTCACTCCATGGGCCTGTTGCTCTTGCCATTTTTTTCGCCAGAGGTTTTACCGTGTTATATTGTCAATGGTATAATTTTGTTCCCCTAGGTTTTTGTTTATTTGTCAGAGTTCTTTTTATGGCAAAAGTTTTTATGCAACAGGCCCCATGACAAAATGAAAACCAATACATAATATGGCGGATATAACACATTTCAGCTCCATTTACATTGTGTTGCTGTTTTTCTATTCTGGGTCATCAATGAATTTTAAAATGGACTTATCATCAATTATTATTATTACATTATAATACATGGATGTAGGCCTACATTATAAACCAATAACATTGTGCAAACCCTTCAATCTTAGAAAGTCGTCTGAATATTATGCAGCCTGGACTCACTGCCAATAACTTTTGTGAAGAATTTGCCTCTCATTTATAAATGAAACTGCAAATTGCAGTGCATGTGCTAGTCTTGTGTGAAGACCACCTTGTTGATAGTTTCAATCACGGACACGGACTGTGTCTGCTGACTAAACATAGCGCGAGCTTCTCATGTGAATTACGATCGATTTTTCAAATTGTTAAATATCGCAAATAATATTGTCGAGAATGTTGTACCTGGGCCTGGCTTTTCAGATAGTAGTCGACGGCCCGTGGAGTCTGGTTATCCATGAAAGTCACGACAACATCACCGCCGATCATTTGCGTTCCCGTTGTCGATCCACTGAGACCGAATGCGGCGTAGTCGGTACCATTGAGACTGCTCAGTCTGATGATGATATCGCTCCCGTCGATTTTCCAACTCACTTGAAACTTTTCATCGACCAGCGTTTCGCAGTTCGGAAATGTCTGAGATGAAACGAGAAATTATGACACCCTGGTAAACACATGGGCCCGTATTCTGAAGTCGAGTTTAAGTTAAACTCAGGTTTAAAGTTGTGGTTTAAGTATGGATGGCCAATTGTTACATAAATCACTAACAGTAGAGATATCATATTTCAGCTCATTTGGCTCTTAAATCATTCATAATTATCTAGGAAGTATAAAGAGATGATTGTTTTCACCATCGATGAATCAGGAAAGAGCAGAGTAAACATAGGAAACGTTCAACTTGATAAAAATTTTGATACTTTTGGCTTCCCATACTTAAACCACAATTTTAAACCTGAGTTTAAGTTAAACCCGACTTCAGAATACGGGCCATCAAATCCCCATGATGAGAGTATGTGGGTGCGCATCTGTGTGTGTGTGTGTGTGTGTTTGTGCATGGGTGTGTGCGTGTATCTGTGTACTCATCATTATCATTATAGAGACGTCAGTTTATCAAAGTGATACACGCTATTATAAACAGTGTTGTATTAAATGTATTATTATTTTCATTGCCACTATTCTCATCATCCAAATCATCATCATCATCATCAACCTAACCACCACCATTAACACCATTGTCATAGTTACCAGTCTCCTTGGTCCGCTGGTCCCACTGTGAAAAGGTAGTGGAGGCAGGTCATGGTTGTTCGGTATGCTGATATCAACGTGTCCGAAATCTTGGGAGAAAGCTATGCACCACAAACCAAAATGCCCAATATCGGACACCGTTAACTCATCAGGGAGAGTTAGAACGATCGTTTCCCCACTGTATCTCCTAATAACACCGGTTCTGTGAATATTTCAAGAATGTTTATAATATCAACAGCATATCCCATCACCAGCCTTAATAAATGAATGTGTACAATTTATGTGTCAATTTGATGCAATGAGACATTGTATTTCCGAGCATGAATATCAACAGTTTATTTGATTTAATTATTGAAAATAAAGCAACAATATGCAATGCTGACATGAAAATACTACTATGTTCTAAAAACAATCATTCAAGATAAAGAAATTGGGCCAGAATAGAGGGATTTACGGAATAAAATCGGATTAAAGTGATTTTGATTTTAACTCTCAAAATATAGAACACTTTAAACAAAATATTATCATTGTGCATGCGAAATTGTTTTGATTATGCTATTTGGGGTCCAAGAGAAGCGTTTCATTAACGACAAATTTCTTACGTTAACTATCTGATAAAAAATATTGTCGGATAAAATGTCTGACAAGTTCTTTCATGAAAAGCTTCCCAGAATAAAGAGTTACTCAAATACAATCAAAATGCGGTTAACTCAGCTAATGAACATTAACGTTGGCTCGTATGTGAACAAACCCAGGGCTTTATTATAAAAGTTGTTTAGGGTTATTGTGCATCTCCAAATTAAAATAAATTCAATTCTTAAACAGCACAATGTACACCATGGCAGAGACCCGGGGCAGAGATAGCCTTGTTTCCTAAATAGAAAAATCTAAGACCGCGTTTTCACCAGCAAAACTAGCTCTAACTCGTAAAAAAAAATGGAATCAACTAACCCTCCGTTTTCGTCTGGTATTGAACGGTCATTGGCTCCATTGGAAGGAGTCCCTCCGGGTCCTACCCAAAAATAAGCCCCTAAGTGCGGTAATAAAGAACGAAAATACATAAAATGTATGAAAAATCAAAACGGAGTTAGCAATTTGTGGAAGTTGAAAATTAAATATGTAGAGCTTAATATCCAGAGATGAGATTTTGAATTCTTACGTGCTGTGCGTACGCCACTGGAACATCTTAATCCATATGCTCGTATCCAATATGAAGGGGGTGCATTAGCTCAACTGAGTGGATTGGATTTATCTGGGAGATGGAGTTCGACATCTTTTTTTTTCGCTTTAACCAATTTAAAGTAATTTGAAACTCTGCTTAGTGTTTTTATCGTGTCACTATGGTGAGTTTTCACTATAATTATTGTTGTTAAAAATTAAGGCGGAGTATATACCGTGAAGGAAAGAAGAAGATTATGTTCATCATATCGTTAATCCCTGATAGTGTATTTTTATTGAGTTGAAGAGAGTATTCAAATCATTTAACTTGTATTAAGTAGAAAAAATGGTTGAACTGCAGATCGGTTCGAGGGATTATGAGAAAAGTCGAAACACGAGCCTCTAGTAAGTAACTATACACCGTAAAAAAGTGTCACATGATTTTTTTTTCATAACGGGATGTAGTTGGTGCACAGGTAGGCTTTAGACAGCCGTCAGCCATCTATTTCGAGGCGTTTTTTAACATTTTGTTTAAATTTCTCCTCGTAATTGGTGAGTGGAGCCAACGGAGTTCAGCGGAACAACCAATATAATAGAGACCGAAGCTTTTGGTCTACAAATGGCCGGTGTTATTGAATGTTAATTCTGGAAACACAAATCTTCACAATTACAAAAGCCAAATTATTCTAGCAAAATCATTGTCTCTACAATACATCAAAAGAATAAGGAGCGTTTTTATGAATTCAGTGGGGGCTGCGATTATGAAATATCGCCGTTTTCGACTTGCAGTAACTCGGGAGATTGCGTAATGGTTGAGAGAGATACACAAATAAAATTCGTCCAGAAATTGAACGATTAAACCCCTTGCCACAGAAAATAGCTTCTCAAAAACTTACGAGGTCCTAGGCCATCATAAAACAAATTCGTAACTCGGATCTGCTTTGAATTTAAGATGGTCACGTCTGATGCTTCGGTTTTATGAACAAGGGGTGAAAAACCTAGTGGACCAAGGCTTAAAGGAGAGGGGGCTACGAAGTTTCCCGGAATAATCACTTGTCCAAAATTTGCCTGTAGAAGAGAACACGTCATAAAATTAGGCATCCAATTAGAAATACTCACGGCGCACAAAAATATATATTTATAAGGAAAATCAATACAAGTGTAATAATGCAAAAACTTTTTTTCTTTCATAGAAAGATTTTATTCACTTTACAGAAAAATCATGAAGCGAACATGTTTACAACAACTGTATACATGCGTACTATTATCTAATGATAAAACAAAATTATGATGTTTTTGACTGAGATCTTTCTGAAATTAAATTGGCATGAGAATCAGTACTAAAAATGTTCAATAATTTTTCTAATATGAGATTGAGGGCTTGGGGTATCTTTTCTCCTTGAAAATCACTTCGATTGATCAAGTTCGTCAAATCGGTGGTCGATTTAACGGCCATGAAACTATGTGACTCAAGGTAGATACAAGCAACTGATTGGGTAAGGATAATGCTGATTATCAATTTACTAACAGAGGAAAAAGCGACGTCTCTCATGTCTCGTAGTATTAACCACTCCCTTATAGAAATCAATCCAGAGAATAGTATAGACTTTCCATATTATTAGCTCGCCAATTGGGGGCAGTGGGTCTCATAAACCCAAACATCATTTGGGTCACAGGGATATTTTCCGGTTATCATTTCCTTTCTCATCTACCTATTCGATGTTTCCTGTAGTTGATTAAAAGGGAAATTGTGCCTAACGTTTGCTGAAATTCTAGCAAAGAATGACAGAAAATCGATTTTCTTTTTATTTAATGATATCACTTACGAGCACTGTGGTATAAATTGCACAAAACAACTTTTTCTCAGAAAAAAATATCATTGATTTTATTTCTCCTTACAATATAATCAACCACACTATTATACATTCTAATAATAAAAATATTTCAAATTCAGTCATCATGAATGAGTAGGAAACTTGGAATCCTCTAAGATTACATTACATGCAGGAGCTGCTATTAACGAGGCGTCACAAAATTAGACTTTAAAATTATTATCATCAATTTTCCATGGATTTTTTAGAGCTTCATTAACACTTTTTTCTCATTTTTAACTACGATCATCTTTGATGTCAGGGTGGACTACCCCATTTAAAGGCGTAAGAATAAATAAGTCTTGATACCGTGAAACTTCGGCACCAAACCGATATCCAAGCAAGTGAAGATACAGTTCTTCCAGCAGGAAGGCTGACTGAAATATCAACGTTATCATACTGTTCAAGCTTTAAAAGGCTGTATATGAGAGGGAGGGGGAAAGAGCGGGGATAGAAGAGAGAGAGGGAGAAAATGAAAGGTGAAAATGAGGGAGGGGTGAAAGAAAATGATTACATGATTAGATGGATTATAATCTAATCATTTCATCATTCATGAATGGAGTTAATCATTAAATCTACCAAGTTATTTCAAAGGCTTATGTATAAGTAATGTTTGAAATAATTATGTCAACGGTTTTAAGTTATTTCCAGAACTAAAACGGGACTGACGCATTCCAGGAAAGCACAATACAATTTAGTTACTATTATAATGAAAATAATATGCTAATTTCATTGGTTCAAAGTGCATCATTGTGATATAATACATTCCCTATAAATTGCTAATGGGAGTTCACGTCTGTACAAGGAAAAGCTCCTTGGTCTGACTTAACGAGAAGGGAATTGCACGTCGGAACCATAAAGATGGTTGGAACCGGGAGATCAGAACCACGTGTCGTAATACTTGATGCGATAATTTCTCTTGCAGCTCCAAAAAGCTAATCTGGAATGAACTTTGCAATATGTCGTGAAAGATTGGTGTCATGGTGATGAGCCAAAAATTTGAGGGGCCAGATAATGGATCGTGCTCTGAAAAAATGAGTAAGCGGAGCAAGTGAGCAATTTATTCACCTTTTTAATACAAGAAAAAATATGTGGGATAAATTTTGACACAATATTAAGAAAATAATGTAATATATCACTCTTTCTCTCTCCTTTTCTTTCTTATTATAAAGTGTGACCTACATGTACCACCCCCAAACCACCAATAAATCGCCAGGTAAGGTTCTCCGTAAATAGCCAAAATAGTAATTTAGTATATAAAAAAAATAGCTCATCTGAAAGAACAATTCTTCTTCTTCTTCTTCATACTATGAACATTTGAAGTCGTGAAGTTGAATAAAAGAAAAACTACAATAGTTTCTTGGACACTAATTTTTCGGACTGAATGGGAGTTTCACTGAGATTACAAATATGCACATCTCATGCTTGAGTGAACCCCAACTTCAAACCTTGTTTACTCCTTATTTTTGAAGGTCTTGCTGAATTTCCTCTGCATCCAATCAAGTACTAGAGTAATGGTTATTGTTGGTCAATTTTAACATATTATATATCATTTTAAAGCTTAGGAAGTGAATTTTAAGCTCAATGAAAATCTCACTATTCATTTTGGTCGACGTTGGTTTTGGGATGGCAGGTTACATATTTATTCTTTCCTTCCTTGGTCGTATTTTTGGCGGGGTGGGACATGGCCCCTAAGCCCCCATATTTATGCTAGTGCCTGGAACCTATGGTTGGAAGCTGATTTACTTACGAAAACAGTTTTTAACACATCAACCATGAATACTATTGCAGAGAAACATAATCGTTTGTGCGCATTTGCTTTCTTTTTCTTTCCGGGGAACGACGTGATCAATATCATGATTGCAAAAACATGACTTAATGACGAACAACAATGGCCTACATGATAGGAAGTTCAATATTTTCAGTGCATATTTATTTAAATGCATTTATTATATATGCATGCCATGTATCTATACTTGGAGGAAAATATGTGAAAGTCATATATTCAAAATCTGTAAAGATTACCTTCCTGTTTCGTCCGGTATGATAAAACCATCAGAAGACGGTGTCCCAGATACTCCAGCCCAAAGGAAAGCATCTGGAACAGGAGAGAAAACTAGTGAGTTGACGAGAATTTGTTTAAGAAAATAATTATCGTTCGTAACGTCATTTTATCCTCCCCCGAAAAAAATTATTCCAGTTACTACACAGTGAAATACAGTGTGATAACAATATTTTTTAAACTGTGTTCACATCGTTGTCATTCCATTATGACAAACTGGAACATGTTTTCACACTGTGGTACCGTGTGTGTGTGTGTCATCACACTGTGCTGAACAAGATCACATACAGTATAGTGTGTATTGTTGGGTATTAATTTTTAATATATTAATAAGGTCCCCTCTTGGCCATTTAAAAAAGCCTCATATTCCAAAGCTTCAAGGGGCTCCGCGGCTCCGCCCATTCGAGCCCACCAGGGGCCCCTCAGCAATATTTCGCTCGTTAGCGCTAGTGGAGCAGTACAGATTCTCAACAAGAAATGTGGAGCTTCAACAAAAGTAATAGGGTATAGAATTTAAACACAGTCATTAGATGAGTGTGTGGAATTTAGAGCGAATTGTCGCCAGGGCAAATGTCATGGAACCGAACTGATTCGTACCTGGAGCAGTGCCATCATAATTAAAGCCGATGATCCTGATTTGAGTCGAAGTTTCAGCGTAGACTGTCCCGGCAATGCGATGGGATGAGAGATCACTGAGTGATCCAATGAGCTTGCCATGGTACTGGGCCTGACATAGCGACACGACTAGTATCGAGGAGATAACAAAACAAGGAATATGATATATACAAATTCAGTGATAAAAGATATTTAGATCAGGGAAGTAATAGAACAGATTTTTAGAAAAGAAATAAGGTCACGTAAACAAACCTAGCGCGTTAAAGCTAGGGTTACACCGGAACGAAATCAGCTGCGACTTTATCTCAATACACATCATTCTGGTGATTTCGGCTACTGGCGGATCCGGGGGGGGGGGGGCACAGCTGGCCCGTACCCCCCCCCCCCCCCCCTTTGAGAGGCACAATCAACATCTTTTTTTCTTTTTTTGCTTGCCAAATTTTTTCTTGGACGAAATTCTCCTTAATTTTTGGTTGAAACCCCTTTTTTTGCTTCTCGAATTTTCCTCCGGGAAAATGTGCCCCCTTTCCAAAAATCCTGTATTCTGTCCTCCCTCCGCGAATTCGATAAAACTCAGGAGATGCGGGAAGATTCGCAAAGGAATTTGGCTCGTTTTGGAATTTTCAAAACCAGCCGAAGACCCCCCAAAATACTCTCGAATGTGACCACAACAAATTTCACTCGGGCCACATTTTGGATGTATTCGGATGATATTCGGTTGGATTAGGTGAGGCATTTGGAGTATTCTGACCATATTTCGGGTCAATATTCGGGATGTCAGTCGGCTGTAATCGGAGCAATCGGATCACATTCGGCTCGATGGTACCTTAATATGGCTCGATTCTCGCCACTATTCGGATGGCATTCGGCTTTATTCGGGATGGCAAAAACTGATTCTATTCAATTAGTCAATTCTTGTCTGAATCGGGACCTATTCTGGACCAATTCGTCTCTATTCGATCGGGTAGCTCCCCGAATCAGAGACGAATAGGTTCCGAAACCATCGAATCCATCTGCATCAGGTCATATTCGGGCAGAATCGGTCCGAATTTATTGGGGAGAATTCGGTTTTCTTGTAACCCGAGCTTTAGCGAAAGCCGGCAAAGAAATTCATGCGTAGTTTGATATCAATTACACATATATTCGAATGAACAAATGACTTGTATCTACATTTGACGAGGAAATTTGTTTTAGGAAGTGCCAAGTACAAATCAGGCAAAGTAATATACTGCAATGATATATTGTCATGTATATGAATAAGTTTTCTCATCTAGACGTCATGCAACTCTAACATAAGCAACCAAATACAATTATATATATAACGAGACGCCGTCCATTAACTATTAGCATTTATTGACCCAAACAGAATAGTCATTCAAGGTTATATGCACCACTGTTGCGTAGTAACAGATATGGTTGCTAAGCAACCTACACGGTTCTGCCCTATGATTCAGCTTAGTCGAAAATTATGTATCCACTCTCAATTTAATTGATTGAACACAAAATCTACCGCGACTGTCAGCAACGACAGTCGATACCATTATTAGTGATCACTCACATAATTATATCGTGATGTTGTACACGCTATATAAGCTTAGAAACAATAAATGCTAAAATATAATTATACCATCGAAATATGAATGATTAAGTAAAAATATGGTGGCATAATTGTGTTCATAAGAACAGAGATAAAAACATATACGTTTTGTGGACGCTTTGTTGTGGTTTGCCATTGATAATTTTGAAGAAAAAAAACCTATATGTATACTGGATTCATTGCAAATAATAATAATAATCCCACGTATGTCTTAAGCTGAATAAATATATTGTGGGACATCTGGGCCCGGTGGGCTGCATGTCTGGGCCCCAAATTGGTATTGGAATTTTTGTGACCCCCAAAGTATGCAGATTCCATTGCAAAAAGAATGATCCAAATTATGCGGAAACATCCGAATAAACCCATTTATTGGCCCTTTGTTGTGAGTAATATCAATACTCCATCGAAAAGGGATTTGCAAATATATGTATAATAACTCATGTAGGCTTATGACATAATTGGCAATGTTCTTATTCAAGGAATTGAAGAGGGTGGTCTCAAAATGGTAGACAATGGTAGACAAAATCGGCAATTTCTGGATTTTAAGAATGAAAAGTGGAAGCAACCAAGCTTGGTTTAATATTTTTTAATTTCATACACGAAAAGCTTGCGGTAGATTTCTCCTGAACTGTAATTTTGAAACCAATGCATTCACCAGCTACATTCTTTTTATACTTTTGTATTGGAAGATTGGCAATTCATCCGTTCCTCAACAGAAGATGAATATCTCATTAATCAGATTATTTGGAACAAATTCTGAGATTCAACTCAATAAAAGAATGATTTTTTCTCAACACCTATTTGATAAGGGATTATAACCAGGCATATCACATCATGTTATCATGCAATGGCTCACTAAAATGTTATGACTTGCTTAAAGACCAATTTGAAATAAACGGAAATGATTTTTTTTTTAATTATAAAACGGAATGTACTTTGCTATATGATACAAGAAAAGGAATCAAAATGTTATTCATTTTCATGCAGATGAAATTAATTTTCTAAAAGATGATAGTAATGCACAATACTTTCAGAGAAGTCAGGTCTGTACATAGCAAACATTTATATGATTATTTGGTAAAAAGAAGAGAGAACAATCTCTTAGTTCTTTTCGATTAAAGGGTAAACACAGTTTAAGCGAATCTGAATGATATAAAGTTAGAAAAATAATGATAAATACATCCATCGATACAAAAACTTGAGAATTTCCGTTTAAAGTCATAAATAACATTTTGTTTTTCAATTATGTAAGTGTTTATAATGAAAATAAAAGATTTACCAGAATGCTCTTTGGGATGTAAAGATTATGAAACGTTAGAACATGCACTATGGTATTGTAGCTACGTACAAACATTTTGGAATGAATATAAAGTTTATTTTTAAATGTTTGATATTTCTACTCTGAACAAACAGACTGTAATTGTAGGATTTTTAGAAAAACAACAAGATATAAAAATAAAGAATCATATCTTACTTATTGCAAAAAGATGTATTAACACGAGTGTAGATAGTAATAATCATCTAAGCATGGACTGTTTTAATAAAAGAACGTTATTTTCTTCGTATACAGAAGAAGTGCACATTGCTAAAAGGAAAGGAAAATTGTATCTCCACTAAAGAAAATTTACTTCTAGTCATTGCAAAAAACGATTGGATTTAGTTATGTCTATACTCTAATTTTCTAAACCTATCTTTTCTTTTATATCATACAACATTTCTGAACTTATTTTGTTTTATATTTTACTATGAACAAACACAACATTTAGGAATGTATCCGGATCGATTTATATTTGATTGTCTATCGAAAGTATCAATAAAATAGGATTGAAGCATATGATTTCATTCATTGCAGTCATACCTTACTTTGGTGCACATCAAAAGTTACATTATTGTAAAAAAATATACCTACTCATTTTCCAAGCGTGAAGACATACCACATAATTATAGTACCAAATCATACTCTTTCCAGATATATGATTATGCGTTCATGGCGTATTTTCTCCTAAAATTGGGGATTATTCATTTTTTTACTCACATGGTAGACTTCCGGGTAGACTGCAGCTTTGTGTATTTGTAATCCGTCAAAACTCACAACAATAATTCCCAGGACAAGTAACATGATAAATAAAAAATCGTGTACTCAATTTGGGGATTGCAGATGTGATACATATATATATATGTTGTCAATTTATTCAAATGTAAAGTTATCATGATAATTTTTAAACTAAAATGAAATACGTACCCTTATAAAACAAAGACAAAATGACGAAGAATCTACGAGACGTTATTATGGCCACCATTTTATTCTCTCCTCTTGCTCTGTTGATGATAACGTAACTGCAATACTGTTATACGTACGTCTAGCGCTTTCGATCAATTGAAAAGGAAACAGTGAGGTCATTTCTTTGATCTGAATATACCGAGTAAACTGCGTCCGAGCGTGCTAACAAGTTCGGATCGGTATATAGATCAGGATGTTTCAGCATTTCGTGTATGCAGATTTGTGAAGCTATTGTTCGCGCGCGTGTCTATATACCATCCACTTGAGAGCCCCCCCCCCCCCGGTCCCCCGATCCGATGAAACAAAAGAAAGACGTAAGTTTTTTGGGGCAGGTAATTTGATCACATAACCATCAACTACATGGATCAGATCGAACAATGGAAATAAGATTAGTCACGTTTATTGGCTATCCAGGGGCGGATCCAGGATTTTCAAAAAGGGGGACACATTTTCCCGAGGGAAAATTTGACAAGCAAAACAACAACAAAAAAAACAAAAAAAAGAAAGGGGGGGAAAAGGGGTTTTAACCAAAATTAAAGACGTTTCGTCCACGATGAAGTTTGACAAGCAAAAAAAAAAAAAGGTCTTCACTTTTAATAGGGGGGCACACTTCTGTTTTGAAGACATTATTACATTACAAATTTTAATTGTGCCTCTCAAAGGGGGAGGGGCACGGGCCGGCTTGCCCCCCCCCCCCGCCTCCGCCAGTGAGGCTATCCATTACTAATGAGTCGATTACTGTAGTGTATATCAATATTGCGTAATAGAAGATCGGCGATCCGAGCGAGACGCCATGCACGATCAACTATCAACATACGTGGCGGATTCTTTGAATAGCCTTTGACATCATGTTTCAGGCATTTACATTTTATTAGTTCTTTGATTGCTTAACTGGGAATGGCTGGAGAATGTCACTCGTGTTGCTACATATTCAATCACGAACCACACCGATCCAGACCGATCAAAGCTTTTACGTTGTTCCGAATGGCATATCATCGATTGGTTTGGAGGCGGTTTCGTTGGTGTGACTGGCATGAGACAAACTAATGACACAACGTCTTAAACGGAACAAAAACGGAAAAGGCAAGGAATGAGGATAAAGAGGAGAAAGAAAGTCATTTGGGCTTGTCACATAACCATATAGAAACGGTAAAATAAACAAGACAGAATAAAAAAAAGTATGAAAACGACGAACGATACACAATATAAAGGCCTAAAGTTCGTCTGAGAAAAATATGACATGATGCATATTAATTACACAAAAAATAAGATAGAGTATCAAAAAGTAATTTTGCGGGCGGTCTCCAAATAAGTAGGAATCAAATTACAACCAAAGTCCGTTCTGTTGATGATCAGTGAAGCACAGACGTAGGGAAATTTTGTGAGCATGCAGTATAAAGGACAAGTCCATCTCAACATAAAGTTGATTTGAATAAAAAGAGAAAAATCCAACAAGCATAACATTAAAAATTTCATCAAAATCGGATGTAAAATAAGGAAGTTATGAGATTTTTAATTTTCGCTTAATTTCACAAAACAGTTATATGCACACTCTGTCAGTATGCAAATGAAGAGACTATAATGATGTCATCCACTCACTATATCTTTTGTATTTTATTCTATGAAATATTCTAACTTTCTCTTTAATGTCAAATGAAACAACGATTTTCCTCCATGAACATGTGGAATTAGCATTGTATAATACTATATGGTTCCGTCAAGTTCGCCCTAATTGTCAAATCTGAAAAAAATGAAATAATGTATAATTCAAACAATAAAAAACAAAATAAATAGTGAGTGCTGGATATTATCGACTGTCTCATTTGGATGTCACTGAGTTGTGAAAAATAAGCGAAACTTTAAAATAACTTTCTTATTTTACATATGATATTGATGAAATTTTCAGTGTTATGCTAGTTCGATTATCACCATTTTCTGGGGTGGACTTAATTCTCACAGGAATTAGGAAATTCACTTTTTTTAAATATTTCAAAAGTTATATTAGAATTTGAGCCATAAACTGAACCACATATAATTAAACATATTTACGTTAAAAAGTAACAAAACGCATTATTTTTGTTCAGAGCTAAGAAGGAAGTGAACAAAAATTCACTGCAAGAACCGAAAGTTTGAACAAATAATTTTTTGTTTGTCAATTTTGTTTCCTGCGTCCCCCCTAAATTAAGGTGGACCCCCCCTAAAATGTTGTGGTCCCCCTAAAATTTTGGTTGATAACCTCTTTTTTTTTTGCTTGTCAACTTTTTTACCCGTGTCCATCCCAAAATTTCAGGTGGACCCCCCCCCCTAATTCATTTTGCTTCCGCCGCCAATGTATAAATGCACACATCTCTACACACCAACAAACCTCTTTACACAATGTCATATTATACTCGAAACCAGTGGCAGATCCAGGTGGGGGCACATCCGGTCCGTGCCGCCCCCCACCCCCATTTCAGAGGCACAATTAGATTTGTTTTAGGGGAATAGATCTATGTCGTAGTTCTACGTCGTAGATCTACATACGCAAGTGAGGAACCCCCCCCCCCCTTTTTTTTTCTTGTCAAATTTTTCCTGGAATAAATTAATAACCTCCATTTTGTAGTAAAACGTTTTTTTTTTTTTTTTTTTTTTGGGGGGGGGGTGGCTTTTCAAAAATTTCCTTCACAAAAATACCCCCCCCCCTAGTAAGATTCTGGATCTGCCCCTGCGTTAAACTGGTTTGCAAGAAAGGTGCTGCTCTCATGTCTAAGTAATAACACTTCTGGAAAGGAAGTGGTAAGTGGCATTTCACTTTGAACTAAAGAAAATGTAACTGGCTTTTGTAAATATCACATCAAAATTTTTAATATTTATACTTTAAAGCAAAATAAATAAATCTAATAGATTTATTTATAAAAATAGTATTTTTTTTCACTTTACTCTAAAAAATTGCAAACACGATTCAAACGATAATATGGACCTGCAATGAGTGCGTTCTAGAAAAGAGGAAACCTGGATTCGTAGTTATTTATGTTTTCTTCATAAACAACAAACAGAGCTATGATAATTGATTCATTTTAACTATAATTCACAATTCATCCGAATATGAGATGGAAATTTTACGCGTCAATGAGCAAAAGAATTTAAATGTTCAAAATCAAAACCAAGAAGCGCAGAAAAATGACTGTGCTTGTTCGAGTACTGGCTTATGATTATTATTTTTTGGTATATTATTTGATAAGTTTCTGTAACTACCCTCTAAATCAAAGTTGATTCAGATTAACATGAGTATTACTGCTCGAATAGTTTATGATGTGCCTAAGTATTCATGTAATCTTACATGCGTGAATTATTTGTTCAGTATTTCCCTTGGCTTAAAAAAATAGAATTTCAGAATCAAAACGTACTTTATACTTGTGATATCTATTTATGAAAATGGGTTTCCTGTTTTTTTTTATTTTTTAGAATGCACTGTAAAACATATCATTTAGGTGGAAATGAATCGCATTATTTTCACACTTTGCTTGTATGAATAAAGCAGATCCGTGATTTAATGGATCTGAGTCATATACTTAGAATTAATGGGCGTTGTTATTTTGATGGAATTGTAAAGTGCCAAGTGTGCAAGGTCAGAGGTGGCATCAGGTATGGGGTAGGATGGCACATAGGATGACGTCATTTTAGTTGTTGTACATTGATAGCGTTGTAGGACCGTCCTCAGTATGCTCAGAAAAAAAAACGAGAACTTAAAATTTAAAGGGATGCTCTGGGATGAAAATATTTATATCTAAATAAATAAGGTAAAATTCACATAACAAAATTCCGAAAATTCCATCAAAATCGGATCACAAATAACAAAGTTATTGAATTTTTAAGATTTGCACTATTCCAGTGAAACAGTTCTAGCGATGCATGACTTCTCATGAATATTCATTAGTTGGGCTGATAATGTCATATCCCCTCTTTCATTTTCTTATGTTATTACATGAAATCATAATTGTTTCATTTTTTTATAAATGTGTAAATGATGTGTCTTCATTATTATGAAACAAGTTGCAGCAATAAATAACTACTGCACTTAATCAGTTATCAATCAATTGTTTAAGTTCTTGGTAGAAAATCTTTTTAATAACCCTAACTTTATAAACAAAAGAACAAGTGGGTGTATGACATCATCGGCCCACCTAATGAATATTCATGAAGACATTGCCTAGAACTGTTTCACCGGAATAATGTGAATCTTAGTACATGTATTCAATAACTTCGTTATTTGTTATCAGATTTTGATCAAATTTTCAGCATTTTGCTCTGTTTACTCTCTCTATATAAATATCTTCGGCCCGGAGTATCCTTTGAAGGTAGACTAAAATATTCACAAATTTTAAACAGACATTTCTTTTCTGCACTGTTAAAAAACCCTGATTTTACAGGGGAAAAGAGAAGATTTTGCAGAAAGCAATAACAGAATCATTCTGTAAATTCATAAAACAAGAATTTTTCTACAATTTAACAGAACAGGTCTGCTTAAAAAGGGGAAGGGGTGTTTTATTTAAGGAAATTTGTAAGGTTCCATACACCAATTTTCTGTAATTTTACATGATATAATGTAAGATTACGCAATCTGGTAAGATTGCAGGTGTTCTCGAGACATGCTGCAGGAACTTCTTTTATTTTAAGGATAAATTTTCTAACAGTGTGTCAGTTCTGACCCTTAATAGATGAAAGATCTTATATTGGCATGGTGGAGGGGTCTTTAGCGATAGTTGAATATAATATTTGAAAATGACATATTAACCAATCAACAATCAACCATATCAATTACAAATCAATTAAAAACGACAACCAATACTCATGATAACCATCTAATGATGATAACAACTATGATATTCATCATTGTAATAGTATAATTAATGTAATAATGATCATGATGAGGATAGTAATGATACAAATACATATAGCAATCATGAATAATAATACAAATGATAATATCACTAATGTCTGACAATCACCATGCATAATACTGACAACATTGGCAAGAACAATAGATATGAAAATACAATTTATTAATCCACTCTCGGGTCCACTCTATATACACAGCACTTACATACTCTCAACGATAGGACCTTGTGGCGCTAAATTAGATTTACATGTATTTGGGGATATTCCTTTTTTTTTAAACTGAAATGCATATCTCTGTAGGCCTACTCTATTCCCTGACTCTATTGTTAATTCTATCTAAAGGCGCGTTTTTTTTCTTTTCATGTAGTACTTGTATCTTTCGCTAACGTTGTTAACAAAAATATTTGGGGTTTTATTTTCTGAACTCCCATGCTCGCTTCACACATCATTTGCAACAGTCGTTGCTATCGTTCTGATAGGATATTGATTTTTATTTTTTCCTGTAACAAAAGCCAAGTGCAGTGACCGAATGATTGCATTTTTACCGGAAATAATGTACGGAAGAGCAAAATGAATGATAACAGAATTGAAAGGTCATGGAGCCATTGTCGGTGAAGGTCATTAACTTTTATTTCTCTCAATTCTCTGAATAGTAGTAATTGACACTCGCCAAACCTCTGATTGTTTAACAATGATCCATCTCGAATTTCAAAATCTTACTCTAAAATAAAACAAGGACTTTTGATCATAATCCAGAAAGTGTATGTTTTCTCGGAGGGGATGAGTACAATATTGAATGAGAAATAAGAAGTCTTTATTGAGTAGGTTGAAATTATATGAGTTAAAGTCAATTGTAAATATAGATTGCTTCAGCGTAGAGTGGGTCTAGATCTGTAGATAGGCCTAATGCATTCCTTTCTGGTAAGAAATATGGATTCAAGACTACACATGCATCTGTAGAAACATGATATTTATAATTTAAGGAACATCTCTTGAAAGTAAAGTGTTATTATAAAGAATTGGAGGCCTATATAAATAGCTTAGGAGAACTTCTACTCGGGATGATTTCTTTTCTAGGGGCGCTTAAGATATTTATTTATTACACATGTTGTCTTAATAGTACTGCCAGAGGTTTTAAAAGTGAAAAGGTTTTCACTTTTCACAAACAAAATCTTGCTTCGACCCATTGCAGTGGTATTGTCTGGTCCGAGCATGGGGGGTAGTTCATTTTTTTGTTATTAATTTCATTTTGTTTGGCAATCAGTAGTGATTGACTATATTTTTCCACATAATTCATACATAATTATGGCGAATATCCTTTATTTCTTTTTTAACTCATTTTTTTTCTTGATGGATATTTGTAACTTACTGAGAAAATTAGGGGCTCCGGAGCCTTTTTTCCCCATTATTTAGAGGGGGCAATGTTATACCAACCTCCCTCCCCCTATCCCTAGATTTTGCCATTGGGATATGATATGGGCGATATATTGAATGAGCAAGGCTTCAAACGACTTGGAGAGGCTCGCGGGGCCCGGGGAGGGGTTCGATTCCACAAAAATCGTTGTTCGATTCGTCGATCGTATACCGTACGTAAACCGGTACGGATAAAGCGTAGCTACCCAACTCTATGACCGGTACCGGTATAGTGAGTGATTGTATTACCGACCGGCCTTTTATTACCGAACACACGCATCATACGCATCAGAAAATAAATTCATATGCTCAAAATTTTGCAACATCCTTCCAAAGAGAACTTGAATAGAAATTGATGAAAAATGGTCAAAAATACATTTTCAAAGTCTTAATATTCTAACAATAATAAAATATGGTCAAAATAGCTCATAAGTGTTTTTGTTGTTTTCTCAACTTTTCCCATAGAAAACACACGTTCGGTAATACGATACCTTTTTCAAGTGACCAAAATATTTCACGTGCGAAGAGGGGTCCGATTAGAAGCTAATATCGTAAAAAGGAAAAACGATTTCGGCAAAATTTTTACATATTTATATTTTGTAGGTAATTGTGTATTTATGTTCAAAGTTTGGTAAATTTTATGAGAATAATGTGTTTGATATGATTGAATTCATGATAAGTGTTCGGTAATACGATCCACTACCATACTTAATCGGAAAATTTATTTGCCTAATTTGAGATACCATGTTACGTTATGATAGTAGTTCATAAACAATTCTCTGTTTTCACGCCATTTCTAACGTTCGAGAGTGATAGAAAGAAAAGGAACAAAAGTAGACATACGGTAGATCTATTTCTATGATAAACATAAGACTGGCTGCAATCTAATCTACAACAACGTACCGTAATTGGAAATAAAATAGGTAAGTGCTACACTCTACAGTGTACATTATAATATGCGGTGCGGCGGCGATCTGCCGAATTCACACCCTGTCAATCCCCTACACAGGCGCGGATCCAGGGGCCTGTTGCATTGAAACTGAAAGGGTCTTTCGTAGAACCATTCTACATAAGAACGAGATATCGCTCAACTGTTTCACAAAGCCGATTTGGGCGATACGAAGAATGGTCCTTGGAAAGACACCTCCAGACATGTCCTACGTAGGCATGATCTTCTTTGCACACCGCCCGCCACACTGACATATCAGTCACCTCTAAACATTTTTTTGGTTGCACTCTGATGCATTTTATCTGGGATGGCGGCAAGTTATTTTTTTATAATAAACCTATATGGGGGCTAGTTGTCATCAATTTCAGGTCGTCTTTTTGCACGGCAGGACGACCAAAAACGGATGTCATTTTAACTTCTCCGGGGTACATGTATTATTCCCGGGGGTAATGTAGGGCTAGACCAAAAGCTTCAGTCTCTGTTATGTTGGTTGTTCAGCTGAACTCCGTTGGCTTCACTCACCAAATACAGAGACCGAAGGCGAAGTTCTAGCGCGATCTGTACAGGGGACTCAATGGCCATATGTTTATGTTCTTAAGAGCGGATAAAACGGGGAAGTGAATTTGCGCGACAGCCGAGGTAAGTCACTGTTTTTGTTCCTTTTAACTTGATTTTTCTCTGTTTTTTGGCAATTAATGCCAAGAGGGAATATTAATTTGCATTTTGGTCTCGTTAATTTTAAAAAATTTTATTCATTAAAGACAAAAATTGAAGAGCCCCGACGGGGGGATTTTGCATTGCAAGTCCCCTAATGGTGGCTGCACGATAGCGAGCCGTCTGTGTACGAGGAGAAATAAAAATAATAAAAAAATGTTAAAAAACTCCTCGAAACAGACGGCTGCCAGCTGTCTAATGTAGGGCCTACTACATGTATAGTATAGGGCCAAATATTTTTTAAAATATGTTTTCTTCTAATCTATTCTCCCTCCGTCTTATCCCCACCCCTTTTCTATTAAAAAAATAAACTTGAAATACTTGAAATGGGCGGCACTATATCTCTTTAGCCGACCCCTCATGCTTTCTCATTATAGATAAACAACAAATTTCTTTAAAAGAAATTATGTAAGGTAAAAAACGTGTTCAATAACATTCAGCAAAAAAAAAAAACAAGACAAACAAAACTAAGATGTTAAAGGTAAATTCTAGTTTTGGTAACGATATCAAAATGAGTTCGTACAGAATCCAATGAAATGACCACCGAAGTGTCTGTTTGTATAAATAAAACGCATGTGCCAAAGGATTCTGGAAGAAATTGTGTAATTGCTGAGAAATAAGCACAGGATTCGGGTAGAGCGTCGGGCCCGACGCCCAAAGCAATAATTATACACTGTCCCACGTGCGCTTATCTGTGTTGGGGAAGTTCAGTCTGAACATTTTTCAGCGTAGATTTCAAGATTTCACAAAGTTCAGTTTATGTAACTGTACCAGATCTAGATCCTCGATATACTGACAATTAAGCCTGGTTTTACAGACTTTCTCATGAAATCAGTGTTTACTGCAACTACTGGAATTTCTCTTTAAACATGCTAAATCATTTATTTATTTTTATTTTATTTTCATTACCGTATAATTATTTTTTTTTGCTGAGATTTATTTTAATCAATGAAAATTAATTGTTGGATTTGA
Organism: Lytechinus pictus; assembly: GCF_037042905.1. Lineage (NCBI taxonomy): Eukaryota > Metazoa > Echinodermata > Echinoidea > Temnopleuroida > Toxopneustidae > Lytechinus > Lytechinus pictus. The sequence goes on from NC_087251.1 coordinate 28,282,910, forward strand.
AACAGTGAAACAAAACAAAAAACTTGCAGCTAATATTGAATTTAAGATACAGATTAAGCCTATAGCTTACGAATCCATCACAATCATTACAAATGAAGATAAGTTCATTAAAGAAAAGATTATGGAAAGTCCATGTATACGAAGAGGCGCATTTTAAATCTTAGGGTAGGCCCCTTTCGGCCCTTATGTCATAGCATATAATCTCTATACTCCTTAACTTTGAAATGTTGAACATATATATCTTTTATGTTATTTCTTAAACCTTATATTCTTATATAAACTTCCATAAATTAAGTGATCATCTTTAAATATGACCAGCGTTTATGATCGTTGTCATATTTAGCATTATTTCTGTAAAAGTATTTTTTCCATTGCGGATTGATTCACACCTTTTTCTATGTTTTAATTATTATTGCAAAGTACTTCTTTATCCACTTGGACATGTTTGCAGCAATTTTCATATTTTCATTTTCTTCTGTTACTCATCATGCAACTGAGGTATGTTTATACTCTAAACACTCACATTTGTATAATTTCTTGCGTTATATCTGACAAATAAAATTAATAAATTAGATTTTTCACACGCAGCCTCTCATATTTTCCTTTTTAGTCTCATACAATCAGACACTGTTGATTTTGTTTACTCCATTCAAACCCTATATTTACCTCAACAAATAACATATTAACGCATAATTTGCAAAATTATCATTATATACAAGTATTCTATAAAAATACAGAATATTGAATTATAAATGTCGAAATTACTTAGTTAAATCAATTTTTATGTCGGACAAGGGTCTCTTTCGTTGAAATATCAATAAAAGGTGTCTCTAAAAAGACACCGTGTTCTAAATAATGGAAATAATGAAAATTTCGATTTGATTTAGAATATGTTTGTGAATCTTTAAAGTTTTTTCTCTTTTAACCTCATAAAGTAAGCTCCATACATCAATTTTACTATCAGTAATAAATAAAACATTATTTGTTCTCGTTTTATTGAAATATCGGATTTTATGTAAAGTCGTCATTCAGAAATAAAAGGTTCAGGTGACGATGAAGACTAAATATTTTTCCGATACTATCGATATTGTAACGACGACCCGGTTTGTCCTACGAGTCTCGCTATAAGAGTCTAAAATAAATGTCGAGGATGGCCAGAGCTTAAATAATACAGTTGAAGCGAATAACAGTCATTACACAGGAAATTAAAGTTCAGTAGTTTATTACTGTTCAAAACTTAATGAAGGTGAAACAGAGTATGTGATGATGACAATTAAACAAACTCCAGCGATACATGGAATATGATAACAGAGATAACGTCGAGCGATGCTGAAACAATTATAAGAACTTAACTTGTGATAATTCTGAACTGAACTTAGGCTCAGACGACTAAACTGGAATACATGTAAGACTATGCTCGGAAAAGACTCTCGAAATAAAACTCGAATGTACGTGTAAGACTGGAATCATAAGGAAAACTCTAAAAACTAAACTTGACTGAGATGCTGCTGCTTATATACAATTTCTGGACATAGCATGAAGGTCATACCCAGCACACAGCGAAAACCCAGATTCAGAGAAGAGAGAGAGAGAGAGAGAGGGGATAAATCATTCCAACAAGTAATAGAATAAGCACATAACGACCAATACACTGACCACAAGGTTAAACTAGGAGTTCGGACATTAGGAGTTGAGGGAGAGAAGTCTGAAGGGCAGGGCAAAGTCGAAGTGAGGAGAGAGAAAGCGAGGGAGTTACTGAACATAAATGTGTAGCCAAGGTAATAAACAAGAACGAGTTTCTGAAAGTAGTCGCAAGGTAAAGAGAACTTACACAGGTTTGAAAGTCACTGGAAAGGGAAAGAGAGGAGGGATGAAAGTTACTGGAAGGAGAAGTGAGGAGGGTTGAAAGTCACTGGAAAGAGAAAATGAGGAGGGTTGAAAGTCACAGGAAAGAGAAAGTGAGGAGAGTAAAAGGTCGAATAGAAGGGAGATGCACTGTTAGCGATTTCTGAAAGACGAAGGAAAGCCAAAATGAGGAGAAAACAGAGTGGACAGACCAGTAGAGTTTGACCCTGAGCAAGTTGGATTACAGTACAAGAGAGGGCTTGGCTGTGTGCAGGTTACTGGGCAAGTTGAAAGTGACATTCACAATTTATCTTAGCAAGACATTCATTGCATAAATGAGTCGAATACAATTTAATATAATAAACACTAATTAAAGCATAAGAATGGAATTATATACATAAACATAACAAGAGAATATCGGAACATCAACCAAAATGCGTGACAATATCAAACGATGTCGTGGACTTGGAAGACAAAATTGCCTTCGTGAAACGGAAAGCGCTGATTTTTCGCCAATCTTCCTATCTCGGAAGAATGGTCCTAGGACGTTCCTACGTATCGCTCATCTCGTCATGCAACAGGCCCCAGGACTCCGGCAGGAGGAGGCTGAGCCGGCCCGGCCCCCCCCCCCCTATTTTTGGCAATCTGCAGAAAAAAGTGTACCTTTTAACTTGATAGAAACGATTGAAAAAAGAAAGAAAAGTAAGAAAGAGGTATTATACCCATGATGTGTGATTTACAGCCTTGTAACGGCTGGCCCGACCCGAAATAGAAATTAGAAATAGAATTCATATAAAAAATTTCGCTCGCGCTTCACGCTCGCATTGCCTGTGTAATGAATCTCATTCAAAAGGATTAAATGGCACTTAAAGGGGAATCCAACACAAATAAAAACTTGTTTTTATAAGGAAAAGAAAAATCAGACAAGGTGATAGGTAAAAGTTTGAACAATATTGGACAAACAACAAGAAAGTTGTGAATTTTTAAAAATTGTAAATATTTGTAATCACTATCCCATGGAGACTTCAAATTGGCCGCATGTGTGATGTCATAGTGATGTAAGGCAAGGACTCCTCTTCCATGTACTCCAATACATATTATGGCTAAAATGTCATTTTTCCCAAAAGTTTCATTTCAAATTATATTTTCTTTCATGAGGACATAAAACAATATACTACCTGGGTTATATTTAGATTACTGCCCCAGGGAATGGGTACTAGGGAGAAAACCACAAATCCCTGATAATAAAGTACATGGCCTATGGGAAAGTTGTCCTTGCACCTTGTCATAATTTACTTACCCAGTTGCCAATTTGAAATCTACATAGTATTAGTGATCTCAATTTTAAAGCAGCTATAACTTTCTTATTGCTTGTCCGATTTTTTTCAAACTTTCACCATTCTGTCTAATTTATTTTTCTCCTTCCCAACACAACATTTATGGCCAAGGCTGGATTCCCCTTTAATATATCCAGTTCTGAAATCAGTTTGCCCACAATATTTTAGCTCGCACATCAAGTTTTCATTATTTTGTTTGATTTACACAAATTGTTAATATAAACTCCTCAAAAAAAGTTTGGAAATCTGACTTTTATCGATAATCTCTCCTCGGTTTTTGTCTCACCTGCATAGCAGAGTGAGACTATAGGCGCCGCTTTTCCGACGGCGACGGCGGCGGCGGCGTCAACACCAAATCTTAACCTGAGGTTAAGTTTTTGAAATGACAGCATAACTTAGAAAGTATATGGACCTAGTTCATGAAACTTGGCCATAAGGTTAATCAAGTATTACTGAACATCCTGCCTGAGTTTCATGTCACATGACCTAGGTCAAAGGTCATTTAGGGTCAATGAACTTAGACCATGTTGGGGGAATCAACATCAAAATCTTAACCTAAGGTTAAGTTTTTGAAATGTCATCATAACTTAGAAAATATATGGAACTAGTTCATGAAACTTATACATAAGGTTAATCAAGTATCACTGAACATCCTGCATGAGTTTCACATCACATGACCAAGGTCAAAGGTCATTTAGGGTCAATGAACTTTGGCCGAATTGGGGGTATCTGTTGAATTACCATCATAACTTTGAAAGTTTATGGATCTGATTCATGAAACTTGGACATAATAATAATCAAGTATTACTGAACATCCTGTGCAAGTTTCAGGTCATATGATCAAGGTCAAAGGTCATTTAGGGTCAATGAACTTTGGCCAAATTGGGGTATTTGTTGAATTACAGCCATAAATTTGAAAGTGTGTTGGTCTAGTTCATAAAACTTAGACATAATAGTAATCAAGTATCACTGAACATCCTGTGCGAGTTTCAGGTCACATGATCAAGGTCAAAGGTCATGTAAGGTCAAAGAACTTTGGCCATGTTGGGGGTATTTGTTGAATTGCCATCATATCTCTATAAGTGTATTGGTCTAGTTCATAAAACGTGGAAATAAGAGTAACCAAGTATCACTGAACATCTTGTGCGAGTTATAGTAGTTTTCAAAATCAGCACTGCTGCTATATCGAATCGCGTGATGCAGGTGAGACGGCCAGAGGCATTCCACTTGTTATTAAATATCAATGTGTTAATATCAATACATAGATCATTTAATTATTTTTTCAATGATACCCTACATGATATGATTATGGTTCACATGGAAGTGCAGTGCCTTGAAATGTGGGGCAAGGTCAAAATTCAAAAGTTGCAAAATGACACAATATTGAAAGTCACTGTTATTTCTTTCTTTCGTGGTGATGAGTGAGTTTTTCAGCGTTTTCTTTTGTTGTCATGCACCTAATTGACATCAACATTAACATGGAATCAAACACACCTCTGCACCACTCATTCAATGAACAAAAAAATATAGAGAAGGTCTATCAAGAATTATCAAACATAGTCATAGATACGGGGGGGGGGGGGGGCAGTCAAATATATTGCTGTACACACGCATTTAAAGGGGTGGGTTTTTTTTTCAGTTTTGAAAGACTGGTCAATGGTCAATCGCAGGGTCAAACGTATTTAGGGTATGCTTTTTTTCCAACGCTTTTTTTTCTAAGACTAGCCAAACGTGTTTAGGGTATGTTTTTTTCCCAAGCTTTTTCCCCCAGGGCATTTTCCTCCTCGTTTCTGCAAAGTGTTCAGGTTCTTCCTGATTGTGGTATTCTAACCCTAACTGCAATTGGGGGTATGCAATACCCATGAATATAGTTTTGTCTATATTTAAATATATTGTTAGCAAGAAGACAAAACTTGTTTAGGGGTCATATTCTAGCGACAACTTGTTTAGGGGCCAAAATGTGTTAATGAAGCTCGCAAAAAACTTGTTTAGGGGGTTATTTTGCACACAGAGAAAAACTCGTTTAGGGGGTGTTTGGAAATAATTTGGCCATGCATGTGTACAGTAATACATTTGACTGCCCCCCCTGGGCATAGATCTATAAGAGATTTAGGAAGGAAAAGTTGGTTACATACCAAAATATGGCTTTATTCCGTCAAAATCTCGAGTGTGTGTAATTCCCAATGGCATCGGTTTATTTAGTCAGAAAAATAAATACCCAATACTCTTGGAGAGTAGACTAGTCGTAATATCGGCTTATAATCACTGTGAAACCCACAGCTTTCAACAATTCCTGCTAGCTCAGTGAGTAAGGCGACGAACTAGAGATGCCTCATTCTGCAAGTCAGAGGTTCAAATCTCAAGTAAGTAAAAAAAAAAAAACCAAAGAAAAAGATAAGAAAAGTAGGGGGTTTTGTAGTAGAATTTTTTTTTCAAAAGTGGAGGGGACATATGGAAGTCTTTCCAAAATATTCAGTCTTCACCATCACCTGAACCTTTTATTTCGGAATGACGACTTCATAAAATTATACAGATCTAGATCTGCAGTGTATTTCAAGAAATGGAGATCAAATAATTTTTTATATATTACTGATTGTAGAATCGAGGTATGGAGCTTAGGCCTACTTTATGAGGTAAAAAGAGAAAAAACTTCAAAGATTCACAAACGTAACTGGAAAAAAAAATCTAAATTTTCATTATTTCCCTTATCTAGAACACGGTTCCCTTTTAAAGACAGCTTTCATTGATAATTCAGCGAAAGCGACCCTTGTCCGACATAAAAATTGATGTAACTCATGAATTTCAACATTATATGAGCTCAATATTCTGAATTCTTATAGAATACTTATTTATAGTGATAATTTTGCAAATTATGCTTTAAATGTTATTTGTTGAGGTATTCAAATAAGGTTTGAATGGAGTAAACAAAATCAACATGTCTGATTGTATGAGACTAAAAAGGAAAATATGAGAGGCTGCATTTAAAAAATCAAATTTATGTATTTTTTGTCAGATATAATGCAAGAAATACAAATGTGAGTGTTTAGAGTATAAACATATACCTAAGTTGCATGAAAATTAATCGAAGACAAGCAAAATATAAAAATTGCTGCAAATATGTCAAGTGCTTTGCAATAATAAAACAGAAAAATGTGTGAAATCAATCCACAGTGGAAAAAGAAAATACCATTTGACAATGATCATAAACGTTGGTCATATTTAAAATTGATAACTTTATGGAAGTTTATATAAGAACATAAGCTTCAAGAATATAAGAAATATATGTTCAACAATTCAAAGTTAATTATTCGAGACGTACATTATTATTTTGACATGATATACATGTAGGGCCTACCCGAAGATTTAAAATGCCCCTTTTCGCATGGACTTTCCATAACCATTTCTTTTATAAGTACAAATTTATCTTCGTTTGTAATGATTGTGATGGATTCGTAAGCTATAATAGGCCTAATCTATATTTTGATTAGCTATTTTGTTATAGCAGATTTTTTGTTTGTTTCATTCATCATCTCAAGTTAGCCCAATTAAGTTTCATTGATTATTATTAATCTCAACAAAAAAATAATAATGATAATGAAAATGAAATAAAAACAAATAAATGATTTAGCATATTTTGTTACATCATAGTTTTGTATCTTGATTTTCTTTTTGCTTTCATTTCTTTGTTTGGGGTTGTTTTGCTGAACGTTAAAAACATGTTTTCTGTACCATACATAATTTCTTTTTTTTAATTCGTTTTCATGTTGTTTATCTAATGATAAAGCATGAGGGGTCAGAGAGATTGCTGCCCATGTCAATATTTCAAGTTTAATTGAAAAAAAATTGGAAAAGAGGGAGAAAATGTGAGGAAAAAAATATGTTAAAAAAAATTAATTTGGGCCTAGATTACCCAGGAGAAGTTTAAATGACATCAGTTTTGCCGTGAAATTGATGACAGCCCCTATTGGCGCCATCCCAGATAAAATGCATCAGAATGCAATCGAATGACCCCACAAAATGTTTAAAGGTGATATGTCAGTGTGGCTTGCTGTAAACGCATTTTCTCTCAATGCCGACAGTGGCGGGAGGTGTGCAAAGAAGATCATGCCTACGTAGGACATGTCTGGAGGTGTCTTTCCAAGGACCATTCTTTGTATCACCCAAAACGACTTTGTGAAATAGTTGAGCGATATCTCCTTTGTATGTAGAGCGGTTCTGCCAAAGACCATTTCCTGAAACAGGCCCCCGGTGCCTGCTGCAAAACTGGCTCCAGCTCTAACATTAGACTAAGGCCAGGATCATCTAGATCTAACAAAACAGTTAGAGGTATAAGCACAATTATATTTCTTCTGCGAAAAGAATTTATGTAAAAATATATTTTTAAGGAATAAAATATATCGAATCCAAATCTAGATCACCAATAGAGGGCCTCACAAGAGATAGCCTATTTATGCCACAAATATGATAAAAACTCTTTTTTTAAGTGTGCAGGTAAAAAAAATCACAGTTTACTTGTATGATATCAATCAATAGTAATAAACTGAATGTACTGCTATATGTACTTTGAGCCAAAATCAGTAAGTTTCGCAATGTGTTTAAGTTTTTTATTATTTTTGTCAATATTCATTGATTCATATTTTCTAAATTATTTTTACATTATCAATGGATAATTGTGAAAATGAAGAAATATAATTGCACAAACTGTGCTTTTATACTGCTTTTTAGTGATAACTAGTAGAAAATGAAAGTAAAAAGGTAAATATGGACAACATTTTTCCTCGCTTTGCTTGCTCGCTGCCGTTTATAAATTTTGTCCTTTTCCGGCATGGTGTTGACCATCCCGGAAAAAAGTTGGGAATCGTGTGATCAGAGTAGGATTTTCAATGACTAAATATTGGCAGGTATGCATAATGGCCTTAAGATAATGTAATATATATATATATATACACATGTATATATATATAGATATGCATTATAAAATTGAAAGTGGTACAGCATATTGAAGTGTCACAAGTTGCATTCTGTGAACATATTTGTTGGTTATGGAATGTTAATGTATTTACTCTAAGAAAGAATTGTGTTTGTTTGTTCATTTCTTGTTTTGTTTTTGCAAATTTGGATCTTGCATTTTAAAACTAACTGACCAACCATTGCTCCAGCAAAGTCTAATACAAAGGTCTTCAAACAAAATGAAAAGTATGATGTAGTTTGATTACAAGAAAATATCAAAGACAAAATATAGAAACAATCATTTCTAGATTTAATGCATATTATTAATATCTTTTCAATGAAAAGACCCATCTAAGTTCTAAGTTTTATGAAAATAAATCACTATTACCAGAATGTTTTATATAATTTGTATTTTTAACAATGAAAACCAGTACTGAAGATGGGAGAGCGAGGCAAGCTAGTAACAAGATGGCAAACATCATTACGCAAGGGAACAGATTTTGATTCCTGGGGTCAGGTGGTGGAAGCAGTAGAAGAATACCAAATGTAAGTTAAAGGTCAAGTCCACCCCAGAAAAATGTTGATTTGAATAAATAGGGAAAAATCATACTAGCAAAACGCTGAAAATTTCATCAAAATCAGATGTAAAATAAGAAAGTTATGACATTTTAAAGTTTTGCTTAGTTTTCACGAATCAAGTGATATGCACAATTTGGTGACATGCGAATGAGACAGTCAATGATGTCCCTCACTCACTATTTCTTTGTTTTTTATTGTTTGAATTATACAGTATTTCATTTTTTACAGATATGACAATAAGGACCATTTTGACTGAACCATAATAGTATTCAACAATGCTAATTCCACATGTTCAGGGAGGAAGTAAGATTTTGTTGTTTCACTTGACAATGAGGAGAAAATTAGAATATTTCATGTAAAGAAATACAAAAGAAATGGTGAGTGAATGACATCATCAGTCTCCTCATTTGCATACCGACAAGCATGTGCATATAACGGTTTTGTGAAATTAAGTGTAATTTTAAAATGTCACAACTTTCTTATTTTACATCCAATTTTGATGAAATTTTCAGTGTTGTACTTGTCAGATTTTTCTATTTTTATTCAAATCAACTTTTACCGGGGTGGACTTGATCCCTCTACTCCTTTAACTCTCACAGATTTGCCAAGACTTCTACTCTTACATGTAGTATTCTAACATGACATGCATAAGATGATATTATCATTTAGTCTTGTGACACTTTATGGCTTTATAAAGTTCTATTTCAACCACAGATGTAGTATGTAATATTAGTTTGGGATGGTTCAGAAAGATTTAAGTGAGTTTATAAAAGTTTCCTTTAAATTCTGAGTTGGATTTAGACTATAACACTGCCCTAAATTGGTCAGATGATTTCAGGGGACAGGCTCTTCTGTGTAATCATCAATGAGATTACCCATTAGATATTATGTGCATGTTGGCACTAAAGCAAGACTAAGTCACACTTAATTCTTACTAAACACTTCCTGGAATTTTTTTCTATTCAACTATACATGTATCTTTTTGTAACACAAGCCTATTGGCAGTATGCAGTTCCCCATTATGGTACAATCTTTACCTTTGCTTACATTAATTGAATGGAATTGAATTTTATCTTGCAAATGTAGGTTGGAGAGGCAGCTCAACAAGGAAATGAATGCAAAACCTTCTGTGTTCTCTGAAAGTCAAAAGGTAAAAGTCATGAAAATAGATGTAATTTATAAATGTTATTGTACTCCCCTCATTTCAATGCAAATTTACTTGTTCACTAACTATTTTTGCTATCTGATTTGTGATCCTTTTCATCATATGCCTATGAATATTCATGAACACAATCAATCCCACCAATCAGCATACCCTCATTCAGTTTATAGTCTGGTTTACTAACATATTCAAATTTTATGCATACCAGTTTAACAAGGTTGCCCCTAACAACCGGAAAGCTTGCCCGACATAGCAACAACTAATGTATGCAAAGTGGATTCCAAGTATTGAAATGCCATTGTTGGGTACAGGTTAATGGAATATAAACTCGTTACTAGGCCCCGAGGGAAGAAAAATCCATAAATTTGACTATATTAGTAAACCAGTCTATTGATCAAAATTCAGATAAAACATTTAACTTAATTCTGGTTGAAATTTTTAGATTGCATATGAACAATTAGTTCACTTCGATATTTATTATCGAATTTTTCCATGAAATAACTACATTTAGACCAGAGTAGCACTGGTATTGTATATATCAAATGTAAATATGATTGAGTTCTTACAAAATGTAATATAGAGCAAAAATAATCAAGAAAATTCACACCCGTACACAAATTTGAATATGTTTTCCCTATAGACCTTCTACACCTGTTACAGTACTGAAATCCTGTTACATTATATGATTGCCTTTGAGCAAAAATATACAAATGTTGAATAACATATGCATTGGAAATAATTTACTTGAAACAGGGTCTATTAATTTTCATGCATGGTATGAATGCAACAGGGTAACACATTCTTACATGTATGTACCTGCTCAGTTAGAAGCTAAATTAAGATTCATTGCTTAATTGAGTTGTCAAAGATTTTGACATTACTGAACCAGCATTTATGTATTCTCATTCTTGGTTTTATTTGATAGAAAACTCTGCAGCAAATCATGGCCTGTCTGAGTCTCAGAGCTGAAACATTACAGGTGAGAAGCTTGTCTATTTTGTGTGAAATACAGTGTATTTTTATGCCCCCGCAGACGAAGTCCGGAGGGGGCATTAAGCGTTGCCCCTGTCCGTCCGTCCCCCCACTTGGTCTCCGCGCTATAACTCAAAAAATATGTGATGGATTTAAAAAAAATTTGGTGTGTAGGTAGATGACACCAAAATACAGGCTAAATTTGAATTAGGAGTCCGCAGGTCAAAGGTCACAGCTCATTATATATGTGAGTTTGTTCAAAGGTCTAAATTTGTTCATTATATATATGCATATTGTTTTTTGCACGATACTAAGTTCAATCGTATTGAATAAATTTCTGATCGCGTTAAGCGGGGGCATCTGTGTCCTTTGGACACGTCAAATTTCTAGTGTTTCATATGTGTACGTGCCAATGCATGTAGTAATATACATACCAATATACACACCAATATACATGTAGTTATGGCAGTTTATTGCTACTGTCGTATGGTAGCTCAGAACCTTGTATCGTAAAGGCATGTGATTAATATTTTGAATTGATTGTAATTGTATGTGTGATTTGGCATAGACTTATGATTACAATTTATTGTATAATTACATCTTTATGATCATACAAGAACCTTATCTGGAGATCTGTTTAAGTCATTCTCACTATTTCTTGTCAACTAATTGCAATACCCAAGCACACAATTTCCTCATGTAGCAATCTACTGTAATGTTATCTGTTGCCACCAGTAAAGAATCTGAAGCTGTTACTATTGACAACTTGCTTTTATCATATTTTTTAAAGGTTATACCTACATCATCAGATATATATACTTGTGGGCGACAACCCAAATGACAGCCTGAATCGCCTCTAAAATTCTCAAAACCTTATACTTTTGGGCAAAAATTTATTTCATTCACCCCATTATTTCCAGACAGTAAATCATGCATTGCATTTGTTCTTTATATCATACAAGCGATATGTGTAAATAAATGACGTGCAGTTGGTGCGTGGGATGCGCTGCATGTATGCGCATTTGGCAGAAAGTTTTCGTAAACACATTCAAAATGAATATTTCACAATCATGTGCCTCAAGCCCATCTATAAATTCCAAGATTCTTCATTCTCTTGACAATCTATCTTGATTATTTTAAAATTTGCCAAAATGCAGTCAATTAAAGTATATATGCTGCTATTTATTTTGTAAATTATTACATAAGCACAGTGATCTCTTTTGCCAAACCTGGAATGAAATAATTTATATTCATTTTTTTTTTTACAGATGTGCACTAATGTTACAATGAAGCTCTAAGAGCTGAATATCCAAATCTCAAAATATAAAATTTTCTTTGTCTTTATTATTTCAACAGTCACCAAATGCAACAGATGAACTTTCACTTGAAGAGTTGAAAAGAGTGGATAGAGGTATGAAACTTTTTTGCTTGCATTCCATAGTGCTGCATCATTTTTTCTTTTTTCACAAAACTATGACATAATTCTATGTTCATTAATCTTTGGTGTATGTTACATTCATGAAGTCAACTTAATATTCTAGGATTTAGATATAGGACTGAAATTCCTTCACCATTTTTCATAAGTGATCATGTTCATAATTGTGTAGTTTTCATATCCAGCAATTGTATAATAAAGAAATGAAAATTTTGGTTATATCACGGACAAAGAGTACTCTATGACAGATAGACCGTGTATTTGATTAAAAGATATAATTTCATGTGTACTCTATAAACTGAATTTCATTTTGTAAAAAAGGACCAGTCAGAATATAACCATTGCCAATTTGAAGAATGTTTGATCACTACAAATCCAGATGCTCACCTCCTATTATTGCTTCCTTTGTTTATTCCCAGCCTTGCAAGATTTGCTGTCAAGCTCACCTTCTCAGTTTCCAGTAGACTTGCCAGCAGGAGCACTACGGACACGGTATGAAAACACACTCAAAACAATATAACTTTTAATGATCCCTTCATATTATTGGGCAGCCAAGAAACATAAAATAAAAACATTCTACTTTGAAACTGTGCCCTTTTGAGAGCAAGGAACATTATAAAACATAACTTTATAGATGGTCTCTTGTTTTCTGTTTAATGAAAAAAAAATAGGATTACTCCCTCTTTTACTTCTACAAGGCTATGAAAATGACTATGAATATTATGTTACATTAGATGAACAATCATCATTTAACATTTATTTGATATACTTCATATAAAGATAAAGGAAGCTGTCAGAAATTTCAGTAAAAGGAATTTATTGGCCTTTGAAAATGATAGAAAAATGCATCAAGAACACTTCAACAGTCTACATTTCACTTATGAAAAAATAATATTGCATTAATAAGTTCAAAACCAAACTGATGTAAATTTTTCTTATACTTCCAGTTGTCTTCAATATGAATCTATATTAGAAATTAAACTCAATTGTTGCGTTATTTCACCTATTGGCTTCAATCAATTTCAGCAATTGGCTTCTTTTGGTGAAGATCAAGTGTGCAATATTTTTTTTTTTATTATATTCTCTTATTGATTGGGTTTTCATCCTTTTTCCTGTCAACTGTGAGTATGCTTGGTAGAATTGAAATTTATTTTCAAATTAATTAATTATCATCCTTGTTTCATTAACAGAAAAAATTCACCAAGAAAGAACTTTGAGATTGACATCGAGGGGGAGGAAGATGAAGAGGAGGAGGAGGAAGAAGAAGATGCTACGCCACAACTTCAATCCAAATCTCAAAACATTAAACCTACTGGTAAGATGATGAATTCAAATATGCTTTCAATCTTATCCCTGATGAAGGACAGTAGTCTTTTGGCAAAGTATTAGTCTGCATTCCTGATTCGTTTTACTTATCTGTCTTTAATATACAATAAGCATTTATTGGTCTATACTGTATTAATTGGCCTGACATTACTGTTTCTTATTTTTATTATTATTTTTTAATGATGATAGTCATGAGCACAATCAAGATTTCAATGTGGCCTACATGAGTAGGAATGTCCATAAAGAGAAGTAGAAGCATTTCTGAAGATATGCTCTTATAATTTAAATGAATAAACCACTATGAACATTTAGACACAAGTAGGATATATGTTACTTTGTGTTTTCGTTTACTTTTCTCAAAGAGGATGTCAACAGTAGATATTTTTTTCCCATAGGCACTCTTTTACCAAGGATAGCCCATGAGCCTGGAACGACGGGAATGTCAATTCATATCGAAAAGATTGGTCTGAAAGATTCTACTTCGTACCTTGATCCCTTCATCACAGTATCTGTTAAAGGTGAGAGATGTACCATATCAAATAACTCCTCTCTTTTTTCTTTTCTTTTTATTTTGTCATTTTCACCTCCTTTTATTTATACTATTACTAATGCTACTGCTGCTTCTATTAAGTCTACTACGACTACTACGACTACTACTACTACTACTACTACTACTACTACTACTACTTTTACTACTACTACTTCTACTAATACTACTACTACTACTACTACTACTACTTATATACTACTACTACTTTTACTACTGCTACTATAATTACTACTTTCACTACCACTTTTCACTACTACTACTACTACTACTACTACTACTACTACTACTACTACTACTACTACTACTACTACTACTACTACTACTACTACAACTACTACTACTACTACTACTACTACTCCTACTACTACTTCTACTACTACTTCTACTACTACTACTACTACTACTACTTCTTCTTCTTCTACTTCCACTGTTACTACTACTACTACTACTACTCTTACTACTTTTACTTCTTCTTCCTCCTCCTGATCCTCTTTCTCATTCTGCTACATACAGCCAAATATACCATCTCCAACACTACAATAGACACCAACAAATATGTTCCCCAAGACAGTATGAACCTGGAGTAGACCACATCATTCTTGTTGGAAACCCAGCCATGTACAGAGAGACTGCACTACCTATCAACAGCATGATATATCGTACTATTGGCTCTGTTATGATGTAACTGGAAATATGCAGGTTTTCACTTGCATCCTTGCTTACTCTTATATTTTTCTTGTCATCCAACCAATGTCCTGCACTTTGTCTCCTCCATCTGAACATGACATGATTGGTGTCCCAGTATAGCTTCACTGAGCTGAGTTTTGAGATTACTGTAACAGTCAAATTTGATTATTTTGTTTCTTTTATTAGATATGGCTGGCGTTGATGTCATGAAATCACAAGATACACCCGTTGCTACAAAGAGAGAGGACCAGTATGTCATCTACAAGGCAAATGTGGAGTTACAAAAACCCCTGGAAAAATTACCCAAAGGTATGCGGAAAATAAACTTACTTTCCAACGGAAAATGTATGTAACATGTTTTATAGTATGGTAGTGTAAATATGTGTACCTACAAACAAGCTACTAGAGAATGGAAGAGCAAAAACAATGAAGGAAAAAGAGAGACAAAAATGCTATAAGTTCATTTGATATTATAAGCCACAAATATTTTTGGCATTTTTTGGGGGGGGGTATATGGTAATTTTAATACATGTAGTTTATTAATGAGAATAATAGTGATACATTTATCTTAAAAGGGTTATTTTTATAAGGAATGGACATACATGTATATTTCACAATTTTTATCATTGTTGTTGTCAATATCACTACTATCAAGATTTCTATTTTGAATGTGTTCACAGGTACAGCAGTGTTCTTTGAGTTCAAGCATTACAAAGCAAAGAAGAGAACAATTAGCTGTAAATGTTTTGCATTCATGGAGATGGATGAGATCAAGAATGGACCACTTGTCATAGAATTGTAAGTTAATTGTACAATTCTGTCATTTAAAAAAAGAAGAAAAAAAATTCACTGTCTCAACCAATTGCGGGCCTGTAGACCTGCAATCTTGCAGGATTTCTGTTTTTTTTTAATGGATTGGTGGCCATTCCATCACATATGTACTTGGTTGCCAGTAATGCTTTAGCTTGAAATGATTGTAAATGACTATCAGTTCACATCCATAACAGTAACGTCTGGAACAAAAAAATCATTCAGTTTGCATTTATATTCAGATGCAACTTGCATGGTGTCTGCTTGGATAGATGGCAATTACTACGCATATTTTCTTGATAGCCAGTGAAAATGCAAGCAATTTTTCAATACCCAAAACATTACACAATCATTTGTAATTTTGCATCTATATTTGGATCTGTGAATCGCTAGTCACTGAAGTGGTTGCAGTGTGCAGATTTGTTTTTCTTTTTTCATTCTTGTGTGTGTGTGTTGGGTGCTGTGGGTGGAAAGATGGTCGAGTCATGATTTTCATGAATTATGACATTTTCTTAATAGAATGTCCGAATTTAGCATAAATATCAGCCTATATGGTAAATTATGTGTAAATTTACAATCAAATGAAATTATTAAATGCATTTTTGTTATGTCACAGGATACAGGTCTGAAGAATATTATATGAAGCATCTATTCCGTGATCTCGGTCACAAATTTGCCCTCGGCGAATCTTATCAAATGATTTCAGCAACTTATTACAGTTGTCAGTGAAAATAAGGGATGAGATGTTTTTTGAAAAACAGACATATTTTATATCAAAAGCTGCATAAGATATGAATCTATGCCTCAATGACAACACAGGGAGAGGAGAATGTCCATAAATTGCATTTGGGTGAAAGACTAATTGAATGAGATGGGCAATAATAACATTCAAGTGCTTTAATGCTAGATATTGATATATTATATTATGAATTTTGAGATTTGCATCATGATGATTGTGTTGTTTTGGTGATGATGACTGATTTGAAAAGATTAAAGCCAATTTGGATTCTCAAATCTTCAGAGATGCCATTTTTCATAGTAATGCACTTGGTTCGAATAATAATAATAGTGATATCTTATTGAGCGCACACACCGTCCAGAGACGCTCATGGCGTACATTGGTACAGTTCTTTAGGTCATCTATACAGAAATTCAATATTTCTTTCACCATATTTTGATAGAATACTTTGAATACTTAATTTTCCCATGCTATAGTGACTCGTTAAGCTGTAGTGTTATTGATTATGTGCATTGTGTGCTCCTATTCTTGCAGAAATGAAATGTAAATATTCCTCAGACTTTATATTACCATTTTCAGGATTCTTTAAACTCTAATTTATATTACTGGCTTCATTTATTGGTTGCAGAGACCAGAGCAGTGAAATACCTGGAATAAAAGCATTCCATTGATTTTTAATGAGTTTGATTTCTAACTTGTGAGAAATATGGAATTAACTCACTAACCTGCCTATTTTGTACTCCGATTTTCACCATTTTTTTTCTTGTATTTCACTTCACAGATATAGGAAGCCAACGGACTTCAAGAGGAAGAAGCTGAGTCTGTTAACATCCAAACCACTTTATCTTCATCTCAATTTGAATTTGTATGAGAACTGAGAAACAACTCAAGCTGGTGTGTGCTGCTACAGACTGCCTTATGTTCGAAATATGGAAGCCCCTTTGATTAGACAACTACACGCTTTAGATACTTCTTAAAAGTGCACTGGCTTGACGAGATAAGTTAGGACAAGAAGACGGGGAGAGTGGGTTGAGAGAACAATGAAAAAATAAACCAGGTTTCATCAAGTGGACATGGTCTGGACAAGAAGATTAGATCCCTGGCGAGCTCTAATTGACTTGGTTAAGAAAGGCAAGATCAAGGATCTCATCATATCGATTTGATGGCAACACAAAGACAAGAAGACACGATGTTTGTCATCTCGTTATCCTGACAGGTCACTTGATGAGATCCAGTTTCTTATCATCTTTTACAAATAAGATTAACATGATCTTCTTGTCGTATCTTCCTGATGAAGAATAACTTTACATTTTGTGGGCGCGTGGTGGTCTAGTGGTTCTGACTCTCGCCTTTCAAACAGAGGGTTGCGTGTTCGAATCCTAGCCACAGCCTGTTTTCCTACAGCAAGAAATTTATCCACACTGTGCTGCACTCGACCCAGGTAAGGTGAATAAGGTAGGAAGAAATTCCTCAAATGCTCGAGCGCCCAATCAAGGTAGGCGTGCTAAAGCCGGGGTAGTAATAACATCATCATGTTATGCAGGGCCCGCTGGTAGAACAGTTTTCAGAATTGAAGTGGCTTCCCTGGGTAAAATATGACATTATTATTATCTTGTATCCTATCTTCTTGTTATCTCAATATGAATGATATCTACACATGTACATCTCAGTTCACTTGGAAGTGGATAGATTCAGGAGAAACCATCTTTTCTGGGCCAAATAATTTGTAGGTTGCTCGTAGATCATTTTACTATTCAATGTAATAGACCGTTTGGTAAGATTTTCAAATTCTCTCACACTATGTTACTTCATGCCAACATGCAGTGGTTTGCCCAAGGCTTGCCAGACATATCAACAAGTAATACATGCAAACTGAATGCTAAGCAGTGAGATCCACTTCTCTTTTTTTTTTTGAGCGCTTGATGCTCATAGAAGTATGAATAAATTTGAATATGTTTCAGAACTGGTCTATTTATCAAACATCTGTAAGCCTACAGTTAGTTTGCCAGTTGACTTATTTACTAACTTGTTCAAATGTAGCTCATAATTATTACTCATAAATTGCTCTTGACAAGATAATGTTTGACAGAGGCTTGTTAGGCTTTGCAGCAATTAATGTATGCACAGTGAATGCCAAGTACTTAATTTTTCACCACACTTCTCTTTATTTTGTCAGCTTTAAAAAAAAAACTTGGATATTGAGGTAATTGTTTTAAAGAAATTTTTTTTTGGCTACCACGTCCATTATGTATTTTATGATGGTTTATTTCTGTGCCTCCACAATTGATCGCAAAATCAACAAGACGGTGAAATATTTCCAAAATTAAAATGTTACAGCTAAAATTTGTTACCTTTATGTATTCTAGACTGCTTGGGTTGGATGTAATGGGGTTAGCCTGCTATTTAGGTAAGGCTCATAAATCAGAAAACTAAAAGAAGTTTAAAAATTTGAGTTCAACTGATGCAATCTTCTTTTGAGGAAAAATCAATATACACTTGAGTCCATCAGAGAAAGAATTGGAAGCATGTTGTCATGAAAAGTTTCATTGATTGATCTGTGTTTAAAGAACGTGGGATAATCACAATTCTATTCTAAATTGTATTCTTTAAAGGTATTCATTTTATTGCATGGTGGCATACTATATTGTTCTATTTATTCCTGATGCAAAGAGAAATCTGGTTTAACATATTACAAAAGTTTTAGTTAATTATGACCATGCTTTGTATTCGATTAAAAACACAAATATTTAGCCTATTTATAGGCCAAACAGTTTTTATCTAGTCGTTGACTGATAAGCATTGATGGTCATTTTATCACACATTAGCCACAACCCCAGCTTTTAGGTGTTGATTGTCGGGTAAAGGCTTTGAAAATAATGCTGGATGACTGAGCCCAAGAATAGAATCCATATACACGTATATTTAAATATTTTTACCCGTAGCTTAAGAGACCAGGAAAAAGGACAATGGAAACTGTTGTGAACACATAGTGTATTCTAGTCGGTCTGTTTTCTACCAGTGCAACTCTGTATGTTACTATCAATGACAAAACTAGTGGCATGTCTTTGGCATGCCCTGTGCAACAAGAATTATGGGATAAATGCAGTTCCCAAATTAATTCTCCTATTCTAATGAGCAAGCAAATTCATTGTATATTTACGAAGAACATGGATATTTCTTCAATTAAATGCATGTACCTGTGTTTAGCCAGAATAATAATTGTAGAGCACAAGGGGGCCGTTTCATAAAGCTGTTCATAAGTTATGCATGATTTTATGCATGAACTTACACACAATCGATGACCAGGGGGGTGGTTCACAAAGATTTGTGTGACCTTGAGTGAAATTTAAAATGCCAAGTTGCATGCGATTAAATCATGCTGGATTACACGTTTCCTTGCGTATTAATCATTTGCAATCAATAAGATTGGACTTTGTGACTCTTAGTCATACTTCCAGGAACACCCCCCCTCCCACCGTTACTTGATCTACATGTATATGATATAATCGCTATGTAGCTGACTTAGCACTCAAGAACATGCTCTAGTCATGCATAACTTACAAACAGGGTTATGAAACAACCGTCAGAAGTGTCATATATGAAAGACTTAAGCAATGACTATATAAGAACATATAATTAATATTTATTAGTACTTTATCAGCATTTAAAAAGTGGATTCATAATTTTAACGATTGAACAAAACATACCTTGATATTTCAGATGAGTGCCTGTCAGTAAATGTAATTTTTTAATAATTGTATTCAATATCTATGATATAAATGTTTTAAGTATAAATTTAGATATAATGGATATTTAATTCCTTTTAAGGTAATCATTTGTAAATATTATCTTTGTCATACATGTGTATATTTGAACAAAATATAATTGAATAATAAACAACTAATGTGTAAAGGAATTGATTACAAGTATTTTTTTTGAGAGGGCAATTCATCCTTGATCATTAAAGGTCAAGTCCACCCCAGAAAAATTTGTATTTTAATCAAAAGAGAAAAATCAAACAAGCATAATGCTGAAAAATTCATCAAAATAATAAAGTTACAATTTAAAGTTTCGCTTATTTTTCACAAAACAGTTATACGCACAACTCAATGACATGCAAATGAGAGTCAATGATGTCCCTCACTATTTCTTTTGTTTTGTTTGAATAATAAAATATTTCAATTTTTACAGATTTGATAATAAAGACCAACTTAACTGAACCATAAAATGTTAAAATAGTGGTAATACCACATGTTCAGGGAGGAATAAAACTTTGTTTCACAGGACAACAGGGAGGAAATTGAAATATAACATTTCATAGAATAAAAATAGATATAGTGAGTGATGTCATCAGTCCCCTTATTCGCATACCGAACAAGATGTGAATATAGCTGTTTTGTGAAATTAAGCGAAACTTGAAAATGTCATAACTTTCTTATTTTACATCCGATTTTGATGAAATTTTCATTGTTATGCTTGTTGGATTCTTCTCTTTTTATTCAAATTGAGAAAAAAATTGTTGTGGTGGACTTGTCCGTAAAAAGCCAAGTCCACCTCAACAAGTTGATTTGAATCAACAGAGAGAAGAAATCACAACCCTAACAGTCACACCAGTGAAACAGACTCTAGGGCCAAATAACATAAAGCTTAGTGATTGATCATGGGGCTGATTGTTACAATTGATCATACACACTAATCAATGCAATCAGTTGTAGAAATCAAACCCATAATCAATTGCTAAGTTTTATGTAATGGGGTTAAGAAAGACCAATTCTATTGGGTCAGTTTAGAGTTGGTTTTTGTTGGTTTGACAATAGCATAACACTGAAAACCTCGTCAAAATTGTTTACAAATTATTTAAGTTATGGCATTTTTCAAACTTTGCTTGCTTTTCAAACACAGTAGTAATGCATTTTCATGAAATTTTCTTATGCTTGTTTTGATTTCCATGATTCAACTAAACTGGATTAGGTGGTGTATCATCAAGTGGAATCAAATGTAAAGTGTTCACAATTAAAATTTGAAGTGAAGCTTTGCCTATGTGAAACAACCCTTAATCATACCATACACTACAGAATGCACTTAAATGACAAATCAAGACAACCATGATAAATTCATTTGTATTTATTTGGTTTTATTAATTTTATTTAACAAAATAAATAAAATTTATAAGTATTCATAAAATAGACACAAAAAAAGAAAGTACAAAAATACTGACAGATAAGTAATTTCAATTACAACATGATTCCCTGTACAGAAAACAGTCATTGAAAAATATTCAAAGACCAAACATTCAATCTAAAAAGATTAATATTTGTGCACTCATAGGTCCGTACTCTGAACGTTCATTTAATTTAAACTCTAAAAGTTATGGTTATGGATAGCTAATTGTGACAAGTCTCTAAAAGTAAAGGTTTATTAACTTATTTGGCAATCCAATCATTCTCAATTATGTGAGAATAACTAAAATAGTAGTCTTTAATATTAAGGCATGGAAAAATTACTTGATTAAAAACAAGCGTAGAATGTAAACAACATTTGGACTTTGTTGGCTCATAATTTTAGCACAGACTTATACCACAGTCTAAGTTTACTTCAGATTATGGGCCATAATGTTTGTAAATGGCAAGAATTTGTACAATTCACCTGCAACTGTGAATTTTTCCTTAGCTTTACAAATGAAACAAGGTTCTTAGCCAACAAACTTACATGAGCCCGAGGACAACTTAACTGAGTGCCAGTATTTTTCATGGTAAACATGTTGGAGGTTATGGAAGGTTCTCACTGATGAGGACCTGATCGGAGAGCGCCCGATGCTGATGAATCGTTTCTAATTTTGCTCAACCTAATCTGTGTAATGGACGAGTAAGTTCTTCTTTTTGAAGTATTCTTTTTATTCTTTGGTGTTAAGAAAAAGGAAAAAGATAGATCAGAAAAGGTAATCCTGCTTGGACGGACAAAACACTCCCTCCAAACCAGCACCCAAACGAGTGGCAGTCGAAGGAGTACGTGTCCAGGGAGAGTCGGGCGAGGCTTCTATTGCACGCCCGCTGGACTTAACTGGTGAATTTGACAAATATGCAGATGTAGTTGACGGCCCCCCGAGCTGGTTTTTATGTTTCTTTGAGGGTTTTGAGGAGATCGCAAAAAGGTTGGATGAAGTGTGTCTTAAACTAAAGGAACATGATGAATTTGTCACAGCCTGCTCACTTCAAATTGACACTTTGGAGAAGGAAATCCAAGTTTTCAAGAAGGAGAGATCGAATCTTGAAATCAAACTTGATGACTTGGAAAATAGGAGCCGTAGGTGTAATCTGGTGTTTCACGGCATCCCAGAAAGCCCTAAAGAGAATTGCCAGGCTGCTATGCAAAACATGCTGACAACCTTTTGTATATACTTCCTTTTTAATAGCTTTTTTTTTCACTTTTGATCATGATGATGGTTTTTCCCCCCTTTTAGGTATTTTTTTTCTTGTTTATTTAGACTTTATTTTTTGTCTTTTTTGCCTTTTTTGATGACAAGAGCAGTTTGTTTACTTGCTTGATCATCTTGATTCAATAAAACACATGAAAAAAAAAAGGTTCTCACTGATGAACCATCAAATCAAGTGTATTTACACTGGGTCGGGTTAGCTAGGCAATGTAATCATGATCAGGGGGCATTTCATAAAGCTGTTTGTAAGCTACAAATGACTTTACGCACGACTGATGATCCTTCCTAGTGCTAGAAGATATATCCCAATGTAGCTTTAAGCACCTAAGAACATGATGTTCCAGTCTTGAGTAAAGTTGTGCGTAAGTTTACCAACAGCTCTATGAAATAACACCCAGGAGGGTGTTTCACAAAGACTTAAGTATGACTTGGGAGTCGCACTTTACCTAGTTGCGTACGTTATGAAAGGCATAACCGCATTGGTCAGATCATGCAAAGAGAATGCACACTACTGCGTATTGATCAATGAGATTGCGCGTTGTATTTCAGATACGCTTCGGCATTTCCCAAGGTCTTTAAGATCAAGTCATACTTGAATCTTTGAGAAACACCCCCCAGGTCTACCTTGATTCGTGCGATTGATGTTGCTCTGGTGGGTGTTTCATAAAGCTGTTCATAAGTTATGAGTGACTTTACGACAGACTGGTGATTTTTATTAAGCGCTAAATCAACAATGAAAATTTGGTGTATCATTTACCACAAGAAAGGATCATATTAAAGTGGTTCTTAAAGTTGCTCATAACTTATGAACAGCTTTATGAAACACCCATCAGGTCCCATTCTCTAATATTTGAAGGCATAGCAAATGATAGAGACTTCAAAGACATCACATTTTGGGCATATTAAAACACTTGTGAATTAACAGGGTGATAATGATAATAACAATCAACTTAAATGGAGGCCATTCATGGACCTCAATTACTTCTGGCTCCCTACCTTTATAGTATAGACATGTTTAAATACTTGTGATGATAACCAAATTCACCAAAATGATGTTAACCCTAATTCTCCCGGGGGGGGGGGGCCATAATGGCCCCCCCTCGACAATTTTCGCGATATATCCGCTGCGCAAATTTTTTTGACCTCGCCGCTCACTGACTTTTTACTTTCAAGTCTCGCGCAAATTTTGAGACCAAATTTGTGACGACCCGATACGTGGTTACGACATTACGCGACATTACGTAAGTGCATGTCAGACCCAAAATTGCTCACAAACGTGATTTCATGTACAAATCCAATGCAAATTGTGTATTTAGCCAAAATTCATAAATGTATCATTATTTCTACTTTTACTGATTGAATTTAATTAATTTTGCCTTGCTTGTGATCAGAATTAAGTCTGG
Source organism: Lytechinus pictus (assembly GCF_037042905.1). Lineage (NCBI taxonomy): Eukaryota > Metazoa > Echinodermata > Echinoidea > Temnopleuroida > Toxopneustidae > Lytechinus > Lytechinus pictus. The sequence goes on from NC_087251.1 coordinate 28,307,138, forward strand.
AACGATTTCCATTGAAAAAACAATAAAAAAACAAAAAGTAAAAAAAACCAGGAAATACATAAGAAATTCATAAAACAATAAAATACATAAGAAATTGATTTCCAAACTGAAGTTTTTTTTAATTGCGATTGTTAAGAATGCTACAAAGAATATTTTAACCAAAAATTAGCATTCTAGGAGCTTTATTTAGTGAATTAGAGCAAAAAGTATGATTTATGCATAAATTAGCATAATTAATTCATATAAAATAAAATCTCATTATTTTGGAAAATTTTACCATACAGCCTTGTAGATTACATCGCACACAACCAGCGTGCAAATTTTTGCGTCGCTCGAGCGATCAGCGGCCAAAATCTTAAGGGGGGGCCATAATGGCCCCCCCCCCCCCCCCCCCCGGGAATGACAAGAATCAAAATACCCCGGGAGATTGAGGGTTAAATAGACCGAGACCAATCATGGATCACCTTGAAAAGTAGGACCAACTATGAATAGGTAAAAAATATTGCACTTACTCTAGGCTTCTTAATACAGTTAATTGGTTCAACAGTGAGAACCTAAAATACAGCTGCTATATGACTGATCTGTTTATGTTAGAAGATAGTTTTGTGTATAAAGACTAAAACAAAGCAATATAAATACACGCAACATATTGTAATCCTCTCAGCATAAAGAACACAAATATTGTATTACAAGTAGCATGAGAATGATTTATTAATCACTGTTGACAGAGAACACAAACATTGTATTACCAGTAGCATAAAAATGATTTATTAATCATGGTTGATATGTCAGAGGTTGGGCTGCTATGTCACAGTCCAGTTAAACAAATATAATTTTGGAAGAGAGGTTTATAAATATATCATAAATATCGTTATCACCAATTGAAAGAGACACCAAAATATATATTGTCATTATCTAAGCCAAAGCAAACTAGTACCAGCACCATTGCTTTTACTAACCGTTGCCCTGTATTCTTTTAAGAATTTGAGACAGGAGTGATTGTAGGAGAGAATGTCCTAGTCACAAAGGATGTCTTCTATATAAATCATGAATGGTAAATAAGATATGTGCAATACCCCCACCCCTCCCCATGTCTGGCCAGGGCTTTTGAATCTTATCATCATTTGTAAAAGTAAGATAAATACAATGTTAGTATTAAAGAACAAAGACAGAAATGGAATACAATGTAGTACAGGACAAATGAGACTGGTCAGAATTCCCCAAAATCACCAGCTTCTACCCATTCAATAACTACCGTATTTGGATGTGTCAGAATTGATCAGTTAATGCCTGATGAATCAAAAACAAAATTTTACAAAAAGATGCTGCCTTGACAACAAATTTTGTAAGAGCCAAACAGGATAGAGGGACTGCTTTTCGTGGCGACCTGGGATATTCTACTTTCTCGTTCATTTTTATCACATTTTCATCAGATTTGTCAACAATTCTTATGAACAACATGTACCGCTTTTCGCTGTCTTCAACGTGACCACTGTTCATTAATGGAAATGTCAAGTCCTTAAACATTGTGTCGGTCTGTTAGTTTTCTAAAATAGAAAGTGTTGTATGATGTTTTTAATACACACCTTGTAATATCCCAAAACAAATTCCCTATTGGACGACAGAATATGAAAGTAATTGAAAAACAAGGTAAATGCAATTACTGAAAGATGAACTTTCTTCATTATTTGAGAAAAAAAAATCGACATGAAAGGACAAAAACTGTCCTTGGTAAAGACGAGCAGGCTCTCTTCATTTAACAAGCCTTGTTTAATTTTGGAGGATAGGTGTGACAATTATAATATTGCAGATAAATGCAAGGACTAAAGCAAAACTTGCTACAAGTGTGAGCATTGGTTATAACAAAGATCACGTTAGAATTTGGGTTTAGTAAGTTCCTGGTGGGTGTTTCATAAAGCTATAAATTAAGAGCCTATTCCACAAGCAGAATCCCTACTTAAAAGCAGAATTACAATCACTGGAACCATGACATGATGAGCAACAGAAAAGGGATGCCATCCTCATGCAAGACAGTTGAAGGGAGGGAGGAATTCTCCCACAAGGTGTTGAGGGACAGACAATAAAAACATGAGCATCCCTCCTGTTGTGAAGACTAGAAGCAAAGGGGCCACAGAATGTTGTCATGCTAGCCACAATGAAGCCAGTTCTCGGAGTCACACGTGATGGGGAAAAAGAAGCCTGCCTTATACAAGCTATACGACTTCACAAACTGACCGTCGATCAGAGGGCCCAAAAGTATTTGTGCAAGAGCAAGTCACATTGTTGGAGTCTGTGGACTCATTTGACAACCTGCACGAGATATGGAATGACAGGATCAAAGACCTTCATGTCTATCTGGACATTTAGGATATTGAGGCAAATGCCTGTACTAACATGAATACTGATCATAATCATAATTGTTCATCGAAAACTAAAATGAAAATTGCCGGACTTAAATTAATGTTTGTGGTGTTAATAAGATATATGATTATGGCTTTTCACAAGACTTCATGGGAAAACATGATATAGTTCGTCTGAGCGAAAAGAAAACCGATTTGAATTTTTGAATATTTTCCTGGTTATCGTTTTTTGTTACAGCCCATAAAGGAACATTTCTATTGCCCTCTGTGGGACTCATGGATTAGCCATAATTATTTCTGATAGATTTGTGGGCCGTTTTTGAAATTCTGGACGATACTCAGTCAGAATCTATCTTATGGGTTAAACTGGACTTGAAAGGATTTTCTATTTTGATTGGATCAGTTTATGTCCAACACGGAGGGTCAAAGTACCATAGCATAAAAATCATTAAGTATTCAATGCAAATTCACTCAGTAATAAGGAACTTAAAGAGTTCAAATCGGGAAAAATTATTGGAAAATGATTAATAAGAAGAAAAAAAGATTCAGATTATATATCAAATGAACTATCTTTGCAGGACTTTTATGTCCATTTCAAAAATTTAGGTAATGGTAACATATCATCAAGCAATAATGATTCTGTAACATATCTGTATAAAGATTTTTCAACAGAGGAATTAGACAGAGCGACTGATATATCGGAAGTCATTAAGAAATTGAAACGGCTTAAAACTGATAAATCTTGAAGGGACAGCAGTATTCAGGATATCCATGATTCAGTCACATAACAAGAGTAAAGAATACAACAGGGGCATGGATGCGATGAGGACAGAAACGTCGGCAAACCTACATCCTTCCACACTGCCATCCTGTGTTAGGAAACTGGAAGCGGCCGAATGGACAATGATGAAACAGTTATTCACCACCGCCCTTTTTGTGGCAAAGGAAGAACTTTCGTTCAAGAAGTTCAGCCTACTGGTGACCCTCCAGCAGAAAAATGGACTGAATCTTGGGTCCATGTACAGCAGTGATAATGCTTGTCGCAGGTAGGTTTTAATTTTTTTTTAAATGAAAAATATGAACAAAATTAAAATATATAGTCTACTTGAAAGGAAATTCACTTAACTAATTTTTAGCACCGGTTACTGATTTTATTACGGTGAGTGTGAGATTGAAATTCAGGCCTAAATGAATTTCATATCAGATCTAAAGAATTTGGCAGGAAATTCTTTTGAAACGACATACAGATGATCACATAGAGACATATTTTTAGGTGACTGGTCTTTGCATCTACCTATATCACATCCAACACCCGGCTACAGTAATTAGTCAATATGTCCTAATCCAGTGGTGAAAATCTTCTATGATTGAAATTTTCAGCAGAAGGAAATGTCTTTCATGGAATCATGTATACAAATGCAGTACATGACAGATTGTATATTTCTCCCTCACCTCGCACAGATGCTTTCTTGGGAGCATTTCTGGACCCAACTCCATACCAAATTATTTTTTGTTTCATTTTCTTGTACTTTCTATCAGACCAAACAAATGGACAATGTGGAAATCTTCCTAGATTGTATTGTGGATGAGCTAAAGGAGGGGCATCATCATTCATGCCCAAAAAAGATTTTGATATACACTAAGTGTATGAAGGCTTTCTCTGCTCTGTTCAGTTCCATCAGGGTAAAAAAAGGACAGTGGGTATTTGCAGAGAATTGTAAGGATGATCCACAGTCGGACTACGACTTAAGACAGAGTCAAGAAACAGAAAAATCAAACATTGATACAACAAATAATGACGAAGAGTTATCTTAGGTTACAACCGAAGCAGATTGATACCTTCTCCATTCAAATAATTTTTTACTGATCATATCGCAGTTATGAAAGATAGCCTCCAGATAGAAGGTTGTGATGAATCGTTTCAAGAAAACCCAGAATACAATGAACCATTTTTCTCCAAATTCTCCTGTGAATACCTACCAACTTGCGTTCTGTGGTCTGCAATAATGTTGGGGGATTTATCACGATATGTCAACCAAAAAGATACAGCTTTGTATTAGAGTGTGTATAAGAAACAAATCTCGGGAATACCCCGAATTATAGGTCATGCTGAGCAGCATTACATTCTTGAAAATAAGAATTTAAAAAAAAGTGCAAGTAACCGGAATTACCAGATTATTTTTTTTGTCCATAGACTGTAGTGCTATTTTTAGGGACAAAGGGTAAGCTAATAAAATGGTGATATTCATGCACTAATATCTTGACAATTAATTTAACAATTGGCTTAAAATTTCATACGATTCCTGTTTGGCCTACAGGTGTGATATCATTACAACATTAGCTGGAAGATTAATTTATTCTTAAGATCCTGAATGAAGTAAAACAATCACTTTAACATGAAATACTCGTTAGCCCTGCCTAGGTCCCATTCCTCGTTTCGTTCAAATTTGTTAAAATTTCGAAGACAAGTGTCTGTGATCCATTATTGACCCCCTTACATTTCATTGTCTAAAATCACTCTTCTGCGACCATCCGTCCACTATTTTGTCCATCTGAAAGCTACATATACATTGTATTATTTCAGCCTCCATATTCTCATTATCCTAGATGCTACATACTTTGAACAATATCAATTAAATAGTTTATGAGTTGGCCTTTCATATGCATCCAACAACTTTTTATATAAAAACTGTCTTCATGCTTGTATTCGAAATTCAAATTAAAAATTCTACTGTTTTGAATCCCCAAATCAAGACTAAAAACTTGTAAAATGGCATAACATTCTTACCTCAATTCCATTTTGTTCCATTTTCAGAGCATGTCTGCATCTTTCATGCATCAGTAACCATACATCTTTTTTGGAGTTATTTCAAAATTAGTGTGTAGGTTTTATTGGGATGCAGTGTATGTAAATTGAGGCCATTTCCTATTCCAAATACCTTTAAAACTTTGGAGAGACATTCTTCAAATTGTCACAGCATTCTTTGTTTTGTAAAATAGTTAAGGTAAAGATGCCATTTTGTCAAATAGTATATAATTTGTCATCCAACCCTTTTGTTTTTTCTAATCTACTCAAATTTCTGAGGTACATTTTGTCATTACCTTGGTAATGTCTCCTGCTTCATTGTTCCTGTCAATGATTGTAGTTTTAGTTAGGCTCTCTAATGTTTAGTTTAATTTTATTTTACAGCCATCGGTAGTATTACCTTCTGTATATAGGACAGCTTCGAAGAGGAAGAGGAGTACATCTGCACCAAGCAGACCACCGAAAAAAAAGGCTGGTAAGGCCACAACAAAAACGGTGGTCTGCTTGGTCAGACCATCGTTTGTTGGTGGCAAAACCACAGTCCCATCCGCTAATGAGCTTGGGTACTTGCATGGAAAGGGGCTGGTGAGTGCAATCAATGTCTCAAAGTCCCTCAGTGCTGTTGGCATGCAGGAGGAAATTTCTTCCTGCTTTCAAGAGATGTTTGAGAAGCTGGATTTCAAATTTTTGAAGGTATGTGAAATTTCATAATTCAAATTTCTGAGGTACATTTTGTCATTACCTTGGCAATGTCTCCTGCTTCATTGTTCCTGTCAATGATTGGAGTTTTAGTTAGGCTCTCTAATTTTTAGTTTTATTTTATTTTTCAGCCATCGGTAGTTTTACCTTCTGTATATAGGACGGCTTCGAAGAGGAAGAGGAGTACATCTGCACCAAGCAGAACACCAAAAAAAAGGCTGGTAAGCCCACAACAAAAACGGTGGTCTATTTGGTCAGACCATCGTTTGCTGGTGGAAAAACCACAGTCCCATCAGCACATGAGCTTGGGTATTTGCATGGAAAGGGGCTGGTGAGTGCGATCAATGTGTCAGAGTCCCTTAGTGCTGTTGACATGCAGGAGGAAATTTCCTCCTGCTTTCAGGACCTGTTTGAACAGAATTTGATGTTCAAATTTTTAATTTAATTACCCATAGCACAAGAGGCAGTAGGGAGGAATCATTCCTCAGAGGACAAGAATCACATGAATACAATCAGAAGCAGGGTCCTTGCCTCTATTCATGTCACATCCAACACCAAATTACAGTTATAAGACATTAATCAACATGTCCTCATCAATGGTAAGAATCTTCAATGATGATTGAAATTTTCAGCAGTAGGAAAGGCATTTTATGGAATCATGGATACAAATTCAATACAAGAGTTCCTCAAGTATTCTTCTTATCTTTGTATATTTCTCTCTCACCCGTGTGATGCTTTCTTGGAAGTAATTCTGGACCCATCTACATACCAAACACCAACAGGATTACGGAATACATTATCAGCCAACTGTGTAGCTATTACCCGGATCACAAAAGGCAGTAAGGAAGAATCATTCCTCGGTGGACAAGAATCATACGCGAATATAAGAACATCAGAAGCAGGGTCCTTGGTTCCATTCATGTCACACCCAACACCAGGCTACAGTTTTTAGAGAGAAATCAATATGTCTTCATCCAATGGCAAAAATCTTCTACAATGACTGATATTTTAAGCAGTAGGAAAGGAATTTAATGGAATCATGGTTAAAAATTCGATACGTGATTTTTTTTAAATATACATTCTCAATTTGGTTATTTCTCCCTAATCTTGTACAGATGCTTTCTTGGGAGCAATTCTTGACCCGCGTCACACCAACAGTATTATGGAGCACATCATCAGTCAACTGTGCAGCTATTACCAGGAGCACAAGAAGCAGTGAGGAAGAATCATTCCTCGGTGGACAAGAATCATACATGAATACAAGAACATTAGAAGCATGGTCATTGACTCTATTCATGTCACATCCAACACCCAGTTACAGTTATTAGAGATTAATGGTAAAAATCTTCTACAATGATTGAAATTTTCAACAGAAGGAAATGTCTTTCATGAAATCATGGATATAAATGCAATACATGATTTCTTTATCTTTGGATCATTCCATGTCAAATCACCCCCCAAAAATAAAAAATTTGGTTACAACCGAAGCAGATTGATATATGTACCTTCTCCATTCAAATCATTTTTTACTGATCATATCGCAGTTATGAAAGAAAGCCTCCAGATAGAAGGTTGTGATGAATCGTTTCAAGAAATCCCAGAATACAATGAACCATTTTTCTCCAAATTCTCCCGTGAATACCTACCAACTTGCGTTCTGTGGTCTGCAATAATGTTAGGGGATTTATCACGATATGTCACCCAAAAAGATACAGCTTTGTATTAGAGTGTGTATAAGAAACAAATCTCGGGAATACCCCCGAATTATAGGTCATGCTGAGCAGCATTACAATCTTGAAAATAAGAATTAAAAAAAAGTGCAAGTAACCGGAATTACCAGATTATCTTTTTGTCCATAGACTGTAGTGCTATTTTTAGGGACAAAGGGTAAGCTAATAAAATGGTGATATTCATGCACTAATATCTTGACAATGAATTCAACAATTGGCTTAAAATTTCATACGATTCCTGTTTGGCCTTCAGGTGTGATATCATTACAACATTAGCTGGAAGATTAACTTATTCTTAAGATCCTGAAGGAAGGAAAAAAAATCACTTTAACATGAAATACTCGTTAGCCCTGCCTAGGTCCCATTCCTCGTTTCGTTCAAATTTGTTAAAATTTTGTAGACAAGTGTCTGTGATCCATTATTGACCCCCTTACATTTCATTGTCTAAAATCACTCCTATGTGACCATCCATCCACTATTTTGTCCATCTGAAAGCTCCATATACATTGTATTATTTCAGCCTCCATATTCTCATTATCCTTGATGCTACATACTTTGAACAATATCAATTAAATAGTTTATGAGTTGGCCTTTCATATGCATCCAACAACTTTTTATATAAAAACTGTCTTCATGCTTGTATTCGAAATTCAAATTAAAAATTCTACTGTTTTGAATCCCCAAATCAAGACTAAAAACTTGTAAAATGGCATAACATTCTTACCTCAATTCCATTTTGTTCCATTTTCAGAGCATGTCTGCATCTTTCATGCATCAGTAACCATAAATTTTTTTTGGAGTTATTTCAAAATTAGTGTGTAGGTTTTATTGGGATGCAGTGTATGTAAATTGAGGCTATTTCCTATTCCAAATACCTTTAAAAATTTGGAGAGACATTCTTCAAATTGTCACAGCATTCTTTGTTTTGTAAAATAGTTAAGGTAAAGATGCCATTTTGTCTAATAGTATATAATTTGTCATCCAACCCTTTTGTTTTTTCTAATCTACTCAAATTTCTGAGGTACATTTTGTCATTACCTTGGCAATGTCTCCTGCTTCATTGATCCAATCAATGATTGTAGTTTTAGTTAGGCTCTCTAATGTTTAGTTTAATTTTATTTTACAGCCATCGGTAGTATTACCGTCGGTTTACCGCCCAAAGAGGAAGAGAAGAACATGTACCGGTACACCAAGCAGACCACCCAATAAAAAGGCTGGTAAGTCTACCACAAAAACGGTGATCTGTTTGGTCAGACCATCGTTTGTTGGTGGCAAAACCACAGTCCCATCCGCCAATGAACTTGGGTACTTGCATGGAAAGGGGCTTGTGAGTGCAATCAATGTTTCAAAGTCCCTCAGTGATGTTGACATGCAGGAGGGAATTTCCTCCTGCTTTCAAGAGATGTTTGAGGAGAAGCTGGATTTCAAAATTTTTGAAGGTATGTGAAATTTCATAATTCAAATTTCTGAGGTACATTTTGTCATTACCTTGGCAATGTCTCCTGCTTCATTGTTCCTGTCAATGATTGGAGTTTTAGTTAGGCTCTCTAATTTTTAGTTTAATTTTATTTTTCAGCCATCGGTAGTTTTACCTTCTGTATATAGGACAGTTTGGAAGAGGAGTACATCTGCACCAAGCAGACCACCAAAAAAAGGCTGGTAAGTCCACAACAAAAATGGTGGTCTGTTTGGTCAGACCATCGTTTGTTGGTGGCAAAACCACAGTCCCATCCGCCAATGAGCTTGGGTACTTAAATGGAAAGGGGCTGGTGAGTGCGATAAATGTTTCAAAGTCCCTCAGTGATGTTGACATGCAGGAGGGAATTTCCTCCTGCTTTCAGGAGATGTTTGAGAAGCTGGATTTCAAATTTTTGAAGGTATGTGAAATTTCATAATTCAAATTTCTGAGGTACATTTTGTCATTACCTTGGCAATGTTTCCTGCTTCATTGTACCAATCAATGATTGTAGTTTTAGTTAGGCCCTCTAATTTTTAGTTTAATTTTATTTTTCAGCCATCGGTAGTTTTACCTTCTGTATATAGGACGGCTTCGAAGAGGAAGAGGAATACATCTGCACCAAGCAGACCACCAAAAAAAAAGGCTGGTAAGGCCACAACAAAAACGCTGGTCTGCTTGGTCAGACCATCGTTTGTTGGTGGCAAAACCAGTCCCATCCGCCAATGAGCTTGGGTACTTGCATGGAAAGGGGCTGGAGAGTGCAATCAATGTTTCAAAGTCCCTCAGTGCTGTTGACATGCCGGAGGAAATTTCCTCCTGCTTTCAAGAGATGTTTGAGGAGAAGCTGGATTTCAAATTTTTGAAGGTATGTGAAATTTCATAATTCAAATTTCTGAGGTACATTTTGTCATTACCTTGGCAATGTTTCCTGCTTCATTGTTCCAATCAATGATTGTAGTTTTAGTTAGGCCCTCTAATTTTTTTAGTTTAATTTTATTTTTCAGCCATCGGTAGTTTTACCTTCTGTATATAGGACGGCTTTGAAGAGGAAGAGTACATCTGCACCAAGCAGACCACCAAAAAGAAAGGCTGGTAAGGCCACAACAAAAACGGTATTCTGTTTGGTCAGACCATCGTTTGCTGGTGCAAAACCGGCGTACCATCAGCAAATGAGCTTGGATACCTGGATGGGAAGGGGCTGGTCAGTGCCATTAACTTGTCCAAGTCTCTTAGTGCTTGTGACGTGCAGGAGGAAATCTCCTCCTGATTTCAGGACCTGTTTGAACAGAATTTGATGTTCAAATTTTTAATTTAATTACCCAGAGCACAAGAGGCAGTAGGGAGGAAACATTCCTCAGAGGACAAGAATCACACGAATACAATCAGAAGCAGGGTCCTTGCCTCTATTCATGTCACATCCAACACCAAATTACAGTTTTAAGACATTAATCAACATGTCCTCATCAATGGTAAGAATCTTCAATAATGATTGAAATTTTCACCAGTAGGAAAGGCATTTCATGGAATCATGGATACAAATTCAATACAAGAGTTCTTCAAGTATTCTTCTTATCTTTGTATATTTCTCTCTCACCCGTGTGATGGTGCTATATCTAAAGGATAGATTTTGGCCAGCTTAACCAACATTGACGCTTCAATCTGGAGACAGATTCCAGCTTATTCAGGTTGATGGTTCAAGGGGAGAGGTTACTACTGTTAGAACAAATGACCTAGTGCGGATAAGAGTGGAGTAGAAGACTCCTTTACAGCATGTCTGGATAATGACTGATGTGAAGAACCAATTAGTCCACTGTGGAGAATCATGCCAACATCATATTTAAGGTGCTGCAGCACTTTACTTCCACATAGATCATATCATTAGTTATGTTGGAATGCTTCCTGATTCTATTCTTCTGCTCACAGTGGGTGGTAAAGAGAAATGCAGCAAAAATGGAGAAACAAGCAGAATTGAAGGCCCTGGGAATTTCCTGTAAATTCTTAACCAAACCCTTGTTGCATCTTATTACAGCTGCAGAAAATATCCTTGACCTGAACAAAGCTCTTCACATCATTCAATTAAAACTCTAGGCACGTTACTAGGCCTCTCTACTTCGAGGAGAGCCTGTCATTCCTGATGTCTTCTTGATCAAGGAGCTAGCAACAACAGCTAGTGGAGGAATTATGGGAGCTTATTGAAAAAGATTACAAGGGGCCTGTAAAAAATGCATTCAGGTACATTATAATAAGAAACACTTCCCTGTTGGCAGAACAACTGCATGGCCTATAGCTCATGATGTTTGGGAGGAATAGGATCCTCCCCAGATACCTCAAGTTCTAGCTGCTGAATATCTGCAGAAGGTAAAGCAAGGATTTGTTGCTTTAAGGATTCCCCATGCTAATGGAACTATTGATAATTCACATATTCCAAACTGGTGGACAATAAATATGATGATTTCAACAGGAAAGGCTTTTTCTCTATTTAATAATGCATGCACAAATCAATCAATGATAGAATTATCACTTTTTTTTAAGTTTTGAAAATTCCTAATTAATATCAAGCTCTCACGTATATATTTTGCAATTATGTTTCCAATCCATCACCTCATCCCTAATTGTTTTAATTCATACCAACAGGTCATCAGTGTAAGCATAAGCTATATCAAATGGCTTTGCCAAGAGATGTCCAGAACCAGAGCTATGTATGGTCAACTGATCCGCAACTATAACAAGGTGGCACAACTGGCTTTCGCATTGCAGATGTACGAGATAAATGAGCAGTTCCCATGATATCATCTACACAGACGAAAGTACATTCTGGGTGGAGAACAATGCTCGCTATTATCATGGGAGAGTCGGTACAGCCAACAAGAAGGTGGGGAAGCCTAAACACCCCTACAAGGTGCCCGTTTGGGGTGGCGTTTCAAGAAAACGAACCACTCGTCTGGCCATCTTTGACGGTACTATGCGTAAAGAGTTCTTCACCGATGAATTGCTACAGCAGCACCTGCTGCTCCCCTTCATCCGTGAGGCTTATCCCGAAGGTTGCAGACTGATGATGGACAATGATCCCAAGCACAGCAGTCAGTACGCTATGGAGTTCATGAGGGAGAACAACATCAATCAGTGGCGCAACCCAGCAGAGAGTCCTGATGCAAACCTGATAGAACACATCTGGGGAAACATGAAAGTCTACAAAAGGAGAGTGAGTATTTACTCATTGATATTATGAAATCAAGATAACTTCAAATTTTGTACACACGGAACTTAAATACACTCACAAAGTCACAATAAAGCCTAAAGTGATCTTATGAACAACTAGATATTTATAATTCAATAAGATGCATTGCTTCACTAAACCATACTGTCGGCCATAAATATATGCGAACTGGTGAACTGATGATTGTTTTACTTTGGAAGTTCATTTAATTCATACAATCGCTCTGGTATTGAAATGAGTTACATTTAATACACTTAGTCAATTATTTCTATATTCTTAAAGCAGTTGCATATTGAAATTACTGTTACTCCATATAAGATGTGGGTATGGGGAAACAAATGTGTTCACGAAATTACTTCACATACATGGAACTGTTTCACAGAATTATTGCATCACAAGTAATGCGGGGTCATGCTGGTGAAATCGATTATGTTATCATGATGTACAATTCTCACCGGTAGGTTTGTTAGAATCATTCATTGGTATGACAGTAGCATTATTATAAGTGTAATATGGATCATTGCTTCTTCGTAGAACCACACACCATCGATTTGGTTCACAAACGTTTTTATTTTTCTTGGTCCTTTCAATTTAATACATGTAGCATGACAAGCCAAGGACGAAAGACCAGCTGATAGCAGGTCTCAAGTACTGCAGGACAACACCACCGACACGTGAGCAAATTGAACGGCACCTCAACAATGTCTACCACATCTAAGCGAAAATTATTAATAAAGAGTAGACAGGACAACGTATTAGCAAATCGATCAAGTCTACATGTACTTGCAGTACTTTCCTTCAAATTGAAAAAAACATTTTAGCAGTGTTGTGTGGGGGGTCCATTCAATTTCAATACTCGAATGCGTTGTAATTGAAGATGGTTCTCTTTATTTCATTTTCTCCTTCGTTCTCTCTTCTTTCCTCTTAACATCATATCTGTTTTATTTTGTTGAAAGATCAAATGCTAGGAAGTGAGAACGAGCGGCGGATGGGAGTGGGGTAGGTAATACGTTTATGTCAAGCAACTTTACAAATTTATCAATCGGTATTAAAATGCCCGCATAAGCTAAAACATGGTTCAATTCACTATACAACGACACACCAGTGATGATTTTCCAGACCAAATGCAATTTATGCGGTTATTTTGCAGGAAATCGGGTTGTCCAATATTTTTTTATATTGTGTTTTAACTATTGCAATAGCCTGAACATTGAGGAACATTAATTAGTAGTAGTTTGGAAATACCAATTTCTTATAGAGATATTTGTTCACATTTTTAAATGAAATATGTATCGGAAACATCACTTTGGCTTTTATTGTAAACTGACCAACACACTAACTACACCTGATATTAAAGGGACTTCTGATATCTAAGGTACTTCTGATATATTAACTGTCAAACCAAGGGTAATGAGAGACAAAAGAGTCAGATATTTCTTCACCAGGCTGCTATTGGTAAAGTAATGTATACTCAAAGTAGTAATAGAAACCAATATTCCAATCTCATCTCCAGAAACCAAATAATAGACAGAATTTGACAGATGAAGTTGAGAGTGAGATGGAGTGGCATAAAATGGAAAGAAAAAAGAGAATAGCTAGAACAAGAATAAATGATGACAAAAGGAAGTGTTGAAAACAAAGAAGGGCCACATTCAGACCACATAAGAAGTAAGGAGCAGAATGAAATCAGAAATGAGAAAAAGTCAATAGCAGTAGTAATAAGAAGTGTTGGTAAACAAACTTGCATAGGCCAAATTAACCCAACAAGTCTTATCAAAGAAATTCATTCGAGGTATGGTGAAGTGAGTGAAATTGTGAATGAAAGAAAAAAGGTAGCCCGAAATTACCTTGTATAAGCAAAATACAAATGGAAATGATTTTAAGAATGTCATAACTAGCTCAGACTCCTGTTAAGGTCACAAAATATCTGCCGAAACCAACTCAAATACGTGATATCAATCAAAGAGTTGACAAACTAATTAAGAATGAAGAACTCACTGAACTGATTAAAAGGCTATCGCCACGCTGAAATGATTGATACACATCTGAAAAAAAATCACACAGACACACACAAGGAAAATTACATCATTTTGAGAGCGAGGGTGATTTGTTTTAATTATCAAACTCAGCTTCTCAAGCTATTGTATTATTTTGATTGTTTTGGTTGATGATATGGATCGTTTCTTAGTTTGACAGCGTCAAAGTACATCTCAACAGCCTTCTGCTTCGACCTCTACTTAAAAAAAAAAGGTGTTCAGGGAAAAGACAATTCTGCATTGGAAAAAGGACTGGATCTTGTGTGAAATGGCTGATAGCCTATTGATCCACTGCATAACATGCAGAACTTCAGGTGCGGTCACTACAACCGCTCGAGGGGCTGCGCAGACAGACCCGTTCCACCTACATGTATCATGACAATTTTTGGGGAAAGGGATGCTTCAACAGATGCATGTGTTCTCTTGGTTTTGTTTGCCAGAAATAATGTTGAAGTCTAAAAATAACCATGACTTCTGGAGAAACAACTCATTGTGTAATTAAAAATGATCAGCCCTACCTTTACAAAACTTGTATTTGATTATTCAATATTTCGGTTTTTTTTTCAAAATGTTCATCTGCAGGGAAAAGTCCTTCAGACCCAAATATATGCAAATAAGTGTAATACAGGCAAGAGTTCCTCTCCGAAACAGTGACACCTGCCATCAAAGAGGACATTGTCTCTATTATTTCTATATCCCCTAAAGATTGGGAATGCTGCCACTAGAAATCTGCCGTCTGAGGCAATATTGTATGCTGGAGCAAGTCTAACCAAGGTCTTACATGTACTCCACCATATGAATCTGAAGGCGATCACCAATAACACCTTTCTGGAGTACCAGTCAACCTACCAACAACCTGCCATCATAAGGGTCTACGAATGAGAACAAAGGTCTCTCCTCAGACAGTCAGAAGGAGAAAAGTTGGTCTTGGGAGGAGATGCAGATTCACCAAGGCACTCAGCCAAATATGGAAGCTATGCCCTGATGGAAATGAAAATGAAGGCCATCAATGCGCAGCTTGTATGGCGGGCCATTGGTGCCATTATTATACAAAGTTGTATAGTTTTAACCAATCAGAACGTGAAAAACCATACAGGTATGGCCGGCCAACAGATTTCGCCATATAGACGTAAGGTTGTATAGAATATACCAGTCTACCACCTGATAAAGAGGTCCAAAGAGAAGGTGAAACTGACAACAGCAACAACAATGGCAACGATAGTGTCGAGAGGAATGACCCTGACGATGACTTCCAGACTCAATCCAAAGATGCAGAACTGCTCTCCAGCATGCCTCTGGGATCAATGGACTGGATGATGCTGTAGACCATCTTTTTCAATCATTGAGAAGAACAAGAATAAATATATGTCAATGTTTAGAGGATCAAATGATTAAGTCATGCTATACTATCATAGGATAACCTACTAGACAACTGTAGATTCTGTAAAGGATCCATGCGAGAAGAGAGCAAATATGCCAGGTATGACCAATTTCTACATCGCTGTGCAGTTATCAGATTGAGACCTTAGTGAATCCTGTCCACTTATAACAAATCTATTCACAGGAAGAGGAATATCACAGACATCTCAAAGCTCAAGAACTGTTAAGTGACCCACATGTGGAAGGAGTCAATGGTGACCCATATATACTGGTCAGTTGCATCAACTCCAGATGGGAATGGCAATATGATGGTGTCAAAGTACAAGTCGGTGTTCAACCGCATCAGAGATGTACATGAAGGCTTGTTTCCTAAATGCGGCAAATTCTATTGGACCTCACCAAAACCTATATCTTACTGGGTTCATTTTATAGAACAAAACCTATATCTACTGGGTTCATTTTATAGAAGAACCTTATTTAATTGTTCCTATTACAGTTAAACCACTGTTGCTATATGTCAATTGATGGAAATAGGGCTCAATTAAAGGCTTCAATACAGATTAACTGGATCATTTCTGTTGTGATCTTTTACTAGACAGAGACATTAGAAGTGTGTGTTTGCAATTTTTCAACCCTAATGTAGCTGACACAGCTACAAGAGGGATTTTGTGCATAAAAATCACATGTACATAGAAAATAACAGTAGATGTAATGTTAACTCAATAGGAAAATAGAAGTTTTAGATTGAAACCTTTGTGAATACTGTCCACTTGAAACAAATCAATTTACAGGAAAAAGAAGTTCACAGCCATCTCAAAGCTCAAGAACTGTGAAGTGACCAACATGTGGAAGGAGTCAATGGTGACCTACATATATACTGGTCAGGTGCATCAACTCCAGATGGGAATGGCAATATGATGGTATCAAAGTACAAGTCGGTGTTCAACCGCATCAGAGATGTACATGAAGGCTTGTTTCCTAAATGTGGCAAATTCTATTGGACCTCACCAAAACAAATCTGTTTACAGGAAAAAGAATTTCACAGCCTTTACAAAGCTTAAGAACTGATATGTGACCCATATGTGGAAAGAGTCAATGGTGACCCATATATACTGGTCAGGTGCATCAACTCCAGATGGGAATGGCGATATGATCAGGGGTATCAAAGTATAAGTCAGTGTTCAACCACATCAGAGATGTACAAGTACATGAAGGCTGTTTTTTCCAAAATGTGGCTAATTCCATTAGCCCTCACTCAAACCAATACCTACTTGGTTCAAAATTATCTTGGTTCATTGTAAAGATGAATCTTATTCATTTGCTTCTTTTACAGTTAAACCGCCATTGCTTTGCGCCTGTTGTTGGACATACGGCTCAATTAAAGGCATCAATACAGATTAATTGGATCGTTTCTGCGTCAAACCTGGATGGGAATGGTGATATGATCGTGTCAAAGTACAAATCGGTGTTCAACCACGTCAGAAATGTTTATGTACGTACACGAAGGCCTCTATCCTAATTTTAATCCATTAGCCCTCATCAAAATGTATACCTACTTGGTTAAAAAAAATTTCCTCCCAAAGTTCCTCTTTTCTAAGCTGGTTATTTTATCACTTTTCTATAATTCCCCCAATCAGACCTATTTGGAAATGTTTGGCAGGATTCACATTATTTAAAAAGATTGATATTAATTTTGGTTTTCCACATGTAAAAAAATTCAAGCAAGTATTTATAGAAATACGTAAAGGAAAGAGAATATACTGTTCACTTGAGACATCACTTATTTCTTCTTTTTTTTGTGCAGGACAAATCTTGAGCAAGCTGTAAACTTTTCTAAGTTTTGTTTAGAATAAAGTCTTTCATTTACAGGTTTTTTTTTAAACTAGTGTACTACACAAAACCATACCATACAAACTCTGATTACTATTCTCGTTATTATATTATATATTATTTGTTTTTCATAGGATTTTTGTGGTGACTTTCTGTCAGAATTCTCGGCCTTCATGGCCAGTGACGCCAGACAAGCCTCATAGGACCAGCCAGGAAGTTCACCATCATTTGATGATGAGCATGATTGAAAACGGTCTCCTGCTCAATGTCTTGGAAAGAAGAGGATGCATTTATGTTACCTGTTATAGTACTCATTAGCTGTATTGCATTCAGAGTACTAATCATACGTCTACAACAGATGCCTCGCTTCTTTGCCTATTTTTCTTTTTGCACGTCTTTATCCTAGAAAAATATATATTTTAGTGTCTCTTTCAATGATGTCTGGAATTTTACTGTAAAAGTAAAAACCAGCATAAGCCAAACCAGCACAGGCGAAAAGAAAACTGTGCATAAATATAAGGTAATCACAATTCCTCTCTCTCATCATTCACTTTGCTAGACTAATCAGTCTAATGTAAATAAATATTTGTTTGATAAAGAAAAAAATACTCTATGCATCTCAATAACTTTGAGCTGCTAAATGAATGAATGAATTTTTTTTTCTTTCAATTATTGCATTTTAGGGTACCATTTGAAGTGGAAACTCTGCATCCAATGAACATAAGTAATTCCTTATTCATATTGATTTGATATTTTGTATTGTCATGTAAACATAAAATAACACAATTTTGATAGTCTAAATGACCAACATTTACAGAGTTCGCACTGTAGTTGGGTTTGTAACCTGCTTTAGTCGTCTTCCTAGGCCGTTTGTCAATCTAGTGTCACCAGGACATCATGAGATGGACGAGTTGTGATAGTCTTGCTTCCATAAGAATTCCGGATGGTAGGGGGGTCCTTCTGTACAGCTCTTTGAACAGGTGTAAATCAACAGTGTCCCCCAATCAATACTTGCATCAAGGCTATCTACTTCCAAGTGGGTGAGGAGCTGGGGCATAATCTGGGGGGAAAAAAAACAGATGTTTTCTCCAATAAAAGGAAAAATAATTTCTGAAGTGATGTTCATATTGTGGGGTAAGTGAAAATGTCAGAGAGTTTTCACATTCTTTTCGTGTAAATTCAAGTGGAATAATACATGAAAGGGTCCACTGCAAAGGATTACTCTTCACATGCTCGAATGATCAAAATGTGACCAAAAAATAGCTGAAACATTTTGGTCAAATTTGTATGCAGTCCCATAAATGTATTTCAGTGAGGTGCATGTGTGCAACAGCACTAAATGATTGAAACACTAGTTCAAAAACTCACATCTATGCATATTATGTAATTCAGTTATTTTTTTTCAAATACTGTTATCATAATAACATACAGTGTAATTTCAAAGTCCCCCCCCCAAAAAAAAAAAAAACTATATATATATCAAGATCACATTTTGTAATCATCAGCATTCATGGGAAATAGATCATAAACTTGTCAAAAATTGTGAAAATAACTGGAAACAATTAGAATAAACCCAGACAAGTGGAACTAGCTAACTCATTGTACCAGTTAAAGAATTTCTTCACCTCAGCTTTGAAAATTTACATGGAAAGTCAGATGACTTTACAATATGACAATATGCATGAAATGAAGAGTGCATTATGTGATGTCTGTTTGTCATAAAACCCATGCCATCCTTGATGGGTTAAGCACAGAATGGTTTCAAATTTCCCATGAAAGATCATACATGCAGAAAATACGAAACATAATCATTATTTATAAACACAAATCTATGAGATATCTACAGACAAATAAACCATTTTATTTTTCTAGGCCTGAACATCAAATCACCTGGAATTCAAATTGTCTTTTTGCCCCACAGGAACAAGGCACGATATCCTTTTCACTTGGCTGATCATTTGCAGATACGAAGAGGGGTCGACCGCCCTTCTGATACCGTAGAACCTAAAGAATAAAAGTTCATTGAATAATTAGCATCATTCTTGTGACAAAGAAAACAGTAAGAGTAGCATTCATCTTGGCTTAGTCCCGATTTGTGGGGTGGGGGGGGGAGGTGGAAGGGGCAGAAATTGCTAACCCCCTTCCCTTCATAATAGACAGTAGTCAGTTGTACAGTCCTTCAATTCGGGGTTGCACTGAAATCAGAAAAAAAAAGTTGAAAATGCACTTGCAAGGAATATTGTTTGTAACTTTGAGGTGGACTTGACCTTTAAGTAGACAATAAAATAAATTGGAATAATTTCATTTGCTTATAACAGTCCCATGGCCTGTTGGTTGCAATCAGTAGATTTCATGCAATAAGGTCAGCAGCTCACAGTTACATGTAAATACAGATCTTTTTTGTTTCTGCAGGTGTGCATCAGGATTGAATCTTAAACTACTTGCCCCTGATTTATTAACTTGAATATATTTTACATCAAAGCAGACATACTTGATCAGGATCATGAGAAATCCTCTTCTTAAAGTTCATGAACTGTACATCATCATCTGTCTCTTTCCTAGCCATTCTATCAAGATCCTTGGTGCTCATGTAGCCATTCTCCAGTTCTACTGCAGTTTGGACCAGACCGGCACCAACTAGTCTAAGGTCTTCATTACTAGAACCCTTCTCTATGTTCTCTTCTGCTTCTTGAGCAGCATATTCCTCACTTTCTGGTTCTGTCACAAGTTCAAACTCTGGAAAGAGGAATTTATTGTTGGCTGGGGGAGTGGCATCATGAAGACCTATCAAATCAAAAGAAATAAATGCTGTTGAGAAAGCAACACTCAGCTAAAGATTTGACCTGGTGAGCAACTAAAACTTATTTGTCTGATGGGGAAACGGAATAGTACAGCATTTGCAAATGTTTATTCAAGCAGTCTTTCACAATGCAATATTTTTCGAAAACTGGTTTGAAATCACTTGAAAGCAGGGTTGTAATAAAAAACGTTTTTTATTAAAAAAAACAAATAAAACGTTTTTTATTGTTTTAAAACGTTTTTTTTTCCAACGAACGATGAAATTTTCTGTAAATAAATTAAACTATACACTTAATACAGTACAATTTAAGCTGCTGATGTTTTAAATTAATTTTTAGAGTAAGTAAAAGATAACTACATTTTTTGTTACTGAATTTCCAATAGAAAAGTTCATATTTTCCCCCAAATTACTAAATCATTGAAATTGAATGCAAACAAGTAAGTTGACATTTTATAAGTTTATTCCTCATACATTTACATACATGTACATACTTTTGGGTCTCGTCAATCTAGGGGGTAAGAAGAATTCGCACAATGTAAGAAAATAACATAATCTATAGACTATGTGCTTTCAAAGCTTAAAGGGATGGTCCGGGCTGAAAATATTTATAGCTTAATAAATAGAGTAGAATTCACTGAGCAAAATGCCGAAAAATTTCATCAAAATCGAATAACAAAAACAAAGTTATTGAATTTCAAAGTTTAGCAATATTTTGTGATAACGGTCGTCATGAATATTCATTAGATTAGGTGGGGAGATGATGTCACGTCCCCACTTGTTCTTTTGTATTTTATTATATCAAATTAGGTTTATTCAAATTTTTTCCTCCAAGAACTAGAAAAATTGGATTGACAACTGATTTAGTGCATTAGATATTCATTGCTGCAACTTATTTCATTATAAGGGAGACATATTATTCACACAAGTATGAAATAATGAAAAAAAATATGACTTTATGTAATAACATACGAAAAAGGAAAGTGGGGATGTGACATCATCAGCCCACCTAATGAATATTCATGACGACTGTTTTCACAAAATGTTGCTAAACTTTAAACTTCAATAACTTTCTTATTTGTTATCCGAATTTGATGAAATTTTTCGGCGTTTTGCTCAGTGAATTCTACTCTATGTATTAAGATATAAATATTTTCAGCCCGGACCATCCTTTTAATTTGATTTTAATCAATTTTACCAATTTTAGTGCATGAAATACAAGTTTGGGTTTAAATTGATAAATAAACCCCCTGAACTGCTTATTTTTTTAATTGAGGAATTAAAGAATTTAATTTTGAGGAATTAAAAAATTTAAATATTTGTACAGTTTTTTGGTTAGTTTTGGTTTTTTTCAATCGTTTTTTAATGGAAATTATTGGCAATATTTTTCCAATCGTACAAATATTGATACAGATACGAATGTTGGCGAAAAATTCGCATTGGCTTTATACATGAAATCACGTTATTGAGCAATTCAGGGTCTGACATGCACTTGTGTAATATCATATTCGCATACCCATGCATCCCAAAAATAGTCTTGAACAATATGGCATGGCCCTGTCGTGCTTATGGATTTATCATAGAAATTTTAGGGGGCCATTACGGTCCCCTTGGACTGTTAGGGTTAAAGGTCAAGTCCACCCCAGAAAAATGTTGATTTCAATCTGTAGAGAAAATTCAAACAAGCATACATGTAATGCTGAAAGTTTCGTCGAAATCAGATATAAAATAAGTTACATGTATGACATTGTAAAGTTTCGCTTTTATTCACAAAACAGTAATAACATCTCAGTGATATGCAAATGAGAGAGTTGATGATGTCCCTCACTCACTATTTCTTTTGTTTTTATTGTTTGAACAATACAATTTCAATTTTTTCAGATGACCTACTTGACTGAACCAAAAAATGTTAAAACAATGGTAGTTCCATATGTTCAGGGAAGAATTAAACTTTATTTCACATGACAATGAGAAAATAATGAAATACAAAATAAATAGTGAGTGATGTCATCAGTCCCCTTCATTTGCATACCGACCAAGATGGGCATATAACTGTTATGCAAAATTAAGCAAAACTTTATTATTTTGCATCTGATTTTGACGAAATTTTCAGCATACATTTTTCTTGGGGTGGACTTGTCTTTTAAGGTTTGCTTGCTGACTATCTTATACTGAATTTAAGTACTTTTCTTCATATTTACAAAGCGCAAAGTTTCACCTGCTTTTGTGTGTACCTCAAGAATACAATGTCAAATTTACAGTCTATTTGTAAAATATTATGCTTGTGCAACACTTCCATTTCATTCAAGTTCCATATTTGAGCTTATTTTAAAGCACAACACTCATGTTTGTTATAATGAGAATATTCTTAATATAGATTGATGTGCACAATTGAACAAGAGGATTTCAAGGAACATGACAAAGGGATGGAGAAAGGGGGATAAGGGGGGAAAGAGAAAAAGAGTGGTGTCGAGAAAGAGATCTAGTTAGAAGAAAATAATGTGCCACTTAAGAAATAAAAGTATAAAAAAATATTCATCTAAAATCACATCCATGACCATGCATATTTATAACACACAAGTCTATGAGGTGTTTTAAAACACGTTTTTTTGGTAAAAAAAACGGGTGTTTTAAAACGCGTTTTAAAACATGTTTTAAAACACACCGTTTAAAACGTGCCAACCCTGCTTGAAAGGGTAACAAAAGTAAATATCTTTCACTAAATTTCATCATCAAGTTTTACTTTGTCTGATGGCATCAGAATTGTGTCAAAATATGGACTTTCATATTTAATTCAGAATCATCAAATTGTAAGTCTTTCCACATCTTGAAACTGTTATCATACAATCTAGCCAAATTTTATGAATACCTCACTTAGTACTGTTGTCGATAGGCCTCATATTGACATTGATGTCGACATACAAAGGATTTTCAACGTTTCCGACATGTCGACATGCACGCACCCACATCGACATGTAAACATAAAATAAAAAGGGGTCTAGCCTAAAGTCACGAGTGTAAAGCTTAGCTGAAAAGTTAGAAGCATTTATCCACAGTAATTGGCGCGATTAAAAGGTTTATTCAGCTTAGCAGCGCATTAAATGAAAAAAGAATACCTGCGAGCTGCACGGCAGCAGTAATTCGTCTGTGCGCGTGCGGGGCCGGCCTGCCCGATCGAGCCGCCCTCGATCCCGACGATCGCTCTAGCTCTAGATCTATATCTAGCGCTATAGCGAGCGTAGCGTAGTAGCATTCCGTACCCATCCACGGAAATATGTACCCATCGCTATTCACCGTGCTTGATATTACGTTGCTCCTCGAATGCATTACTTTTCACATAAACGTGAGCAGCAACGAACATGTGTTTTTGTCAAAGTCGTGACCGCCGCAATTGAGCGCTTACTTCATATCACGAAGTCACAGAAAACTTCACTTCCTTCGTTTGGAGATCGTTGCACGGATTGCCGCGGAAGTGATACTGAAATTATTGGTCGATTTTCATTATTTTTTATTGTCAATTTGAGGAGCTTGCGTTTGCAGCACATGTGTACCAGCGTATAATACGCAATGATCACTGTTGTAATTGGTGATTTTCAAATTGGCTCCGAGTGTTATTGGGCAATGCTTTCGAGACCGGATCGTGGTACAAAAACTTGATTCTCCAGAAAAAAATGTGGATTAATCGGTGATTTTGGAAGTGAATTCACTCTAGCTTAGTGAAAATGTTTCCCGAACTGAGCCTGTATTATATAGATCTAGATCTAGTGTGGGGATATCACTCGTGTCAAGGTGAATACATTTGATTGAGAGTGTTATGTTCCACGATCTAATGATTTTTTTTTATGTTAGGGAGCCTAGGCTAAATTACAGTCCCTTTTTCATGTTGACATTGTCGATGTCAGGATTAATTTTTAAGCGACATGTCGACATGGATTTTTGTTCCCGACAACAGCACTAACCTCACTACGATGCGAAAATATCCCACATACTAAACGTGTTCAACAGGATATTTTCGCTTTTTGAGATTCATATTTATCGGCCAATACACACATTTTTTTATCTAGCACTGCTCATGATGTTGCCGCCCTCTATACGCGTTCGTTCTTCAAAATTGGTACATTAAACTTTTTTCAATTTATGTTTGCCTATATCTTGCTGTTCTGAAATGGAATAAAATCTACATTCCAAGAAAAAAAAACATAACCGAAAAATAATAAGAAGAAAATGTTTCATTTTTTTTACAACAAATAAACAGCTGAAACATGATTCAACAGCTATATTTTTTAATGATGGGTAAGTGAGATGATTGTCCCGATTTACCAAAGCTTCTTATAAGATATAATCTTATTAAGATTATAGACCCTCTTGAACCCTTGGCCCCGTGGGCCAGCCCCTGTAGACTACATTAGGTACTGACACTAGTTTACAAGATTTGTGTTGTAGCTGTAGACATGTGTCCAAAAAGTCAATAGGTGAGTTGGCCTCAAATTTTCTTTAAAATTTGAGTGAACAATGTAGTTAAACTTGGCGACATCTTCACATTTTCTGGCAGCCAAGTTGATTATCTATTTATGTGACATGTTTCTAGAGCTCCTCTCAGAGACTCTCACAGTCCTATGTCAACAAAAAGACTTTAAAATGCCTGTTTTCATCCACTAGCCCACACAGAGTCACAGTACAGCCTATAGCCATAGGGATGTACATACATACATGTACATGCATTTCCAGCACACTTTATGGAGTATTTAAGCCTTATTATTCACTATTTAGGGAATTTTGAGGTAAGTTTTGAGCAATGTCTGTGATTATAATGCTAATAAAGAATATATTTAGGTAATGCTTTTTAGTAAAATGATGTTTCAATTTTATTTTGTCCTACCTGACTACGACACGAGTCTACTCATCACTTGACAGTAGAGGCGCACGGCCAATATGGGAGACTCTCTCCAATAGGGGAGACAATCTCCCACATTGGAGACTTGCTTTGCAAAAGGACAAAAAAAACAACACCAACAAAAGCATGATTTTTTCCCCAAAATTTTTTGTCTCACTGAGGTCAGAAGCCCATTTGTTTTGTGTGTGATTGACAACAAAAATCCTTATCAAAACAAAAGTAGACGGTGAATATTTAAAGTAGACGGTGAAAAGGGGTAATTTTTCATGAGGAATCTGCTTATCACATTTTTATTTGCCGCCAAGGTAATCCTTTTGCAGCAAATGTAAACAAAGGAAATTGGACTCCAAAATTGGAGACTGTCTCTGAAATTGGATACCCAAATTCTTTACAAAAGTCTCTGATATTGGAGATAATCTCCCACATTGGAGACAGTCTCCAATATTGGCCGTGCGCCTCTTCTGCTTGAGAAGTTGAGTGACATCATTTTCTCCAAAATATTTAAAAGTAAAAGTTTTTTTTTAAACGATAGCTAATTAACCTACCAAATTCCTTGCCACATTTTGCTTTATGACCGATTTTCCAATCCATAACTTGATGGTCTTTGCAGCAGTATACTGCCTTCTGACATTTGCCACATTTCCTGTCACCTGCATTGCACCCGCAAACGTCACACAACAAAACATCAAACTGCTTGGGAGAAATTATGTCCTTTTCTGGAACTTGACTGTCTTCATCCGGTGGTTCATAACTGTAGAAATCATTTCTCCTCTCTAGCTGACACCGAAAGATTGCAAATGGACTTTTTTGGTCTTCCGAATTTGATGTTTGGTGACAAGTCGCTTCTCTGCAGCAGAAGACGTACAGCGTGCGGTGGAAACAGGTGCTCTGCGCCGTCGCTTCTGCGGTCGCGTCATCCTCGTCGCCGGTTGGTGGTGGGCAATATATTTGCAGTAAAAATGTCATTGTTTTGTTGCAATTGGGACAAAACAAATTTTTAGATTTCGGGACCTCCTTGAGATTCAACCATGCTGGCTTTCCACCTACTTTACTTGGGAAAAATTGACTGAGCAGACGCCACGGTGGTGATTTTTCAACGAATCCCAATTCCACGTTGTTTGTACAGGCAGCCATGATGATCCACGTGTGTACATAATTATTTCTATGGGTGGGGCATGGGGCTACTTGGTCGATAGATTTTATCTCCATACACCGGGCTCCGTAAGGTCAGGAATAAAAAAATCCATAACAAAGTAAGCATGGTATAAAAACTTTATTAAAAGATTCCTTATTAACAATCAGCGATAGAGTGAATGGAGGAGTATTTTGAATAGAATAAAATAAAATGTAATACTAGACTTAAATCATGTGACACAGGGGCAACTTGTTTAACGGCAACAAATCAAATAAAACTTTGGGTTTTTTGGTGTGTGTGTTTGTGTGTAGGAGGGGGGGGGGGTGGTCACTTCTTGTGCAAAGGCAATTATGATAGCATTTTTTTTATAATTCAATTCATTTATTTAATTCCACTAAAAATACATATATCATACAATTGTAGGAACACTTGAGCAAAGAAAGATTAAAATTATAATATTCAAGATTATACTATATAAAAATACTACATCAGTATTGGAATAGGGTGGTCATACAAAACCAAAAGGAATTGTCTAGATAACCATCCTTGCATGATAATACAATATAGAATTAGATTAAATCCATTTATAGATTATATTTAAGGTTAATTATGAATAGGTAATGGGCATATAATTGTACAATGAAAACAAACAAGCAGAACAAAACAAAATACGAAGTCCGCACAAACCCAAACCAAAAACAGGCAGTGCAGTAAAGACAAAATAAGAATTCAATTTTCTTTAAAAAACATACACTGATTTTAGATACTTTTTTGCGATGGGGAGATTATTCAACACAACTGTGCATGATGTCTAAATGAAAATGATTCACAATTTAATAACAGCCCATAAATCATATTTATTTTTGTTTCTTGTGTTATAATCATGCACAGATGAATTTACAATTCAGCATTGATGATAATGATTTATGAAGTCATTTATGTTTATGTTTAAAAGTAATAATGCACAGTGATAAGAATTTAGTTGAAATACAGTAAGAATATGAATTTGATAAACAATTCTTTTGACTGGGCTAATCTAGATGAGAATGAACATAATTATGCGAATAATCTTTTTTGTAACATCCTGGTAACATATATATTAGGTTCAACTTCGTGGGATATGTGTTAGCCCATACTACATTGCAATAAGATAATGTATAAGGTAGTATAAGAGAATTATACAGAGTAAAACTGTTTTGGGGTAAAAAGATGCTGAGTTTGTGGATTAATACCAACATTTTTGGAAATTTTGTTTGTGATATCTAAGATATGGTTTCTCCATGAAAGTTTTTCATCACTTATGACACCTAAAAATTTCAAATGTGTTACACGTGTAATAATATGACTGTTCATTTTGATGTGTATAAATCTAGGGTGTGATTTATTAAAAAAAGTTGGGGGAGAACGATCATGCAGTGATTCACTTGGGCAGCTAGTTTATGACTAGAAAAAAATACGGGGCAAGTGTAGGCCTATATTACCCTACTGAATAGCAAATTTTTACCTTGTTTTCATCGAAACATCCAGACACAACGAATACTTGAGATATTTCATCTGGTGGCCGGAGGATGACAACCCCATCATTTTATAGGATCCTGAAAAAAATTACCCCCTCCCTCCGACGAGGGCAACCGTTATGGGCAGTGGCGAAGCTACGGGGGCCAAGGGGGGCACGTGCCCCCCCCCCCTGAGATTTAGTGTGCCCCCATGCAGGTGCCCTCCCCCTAAAAAAAAGTTGGCGGAGCAAAAAAAGGGGGGAGAAAAGAAGCAAAAAGGGGGAAGATAAAAGAAAATAAAAGGAGGAAGACGAGTGAATAAATAAGGTGAGGGAAGACCTTAAAAAAATATTTTTATGTCATTATATAAAATTTTCGCTCGCGCTCGCATTTCCTGTTCGATGAGATTCATATCTTGCTCAATATAGGCTGATAGTATGGAGCTTAAAATATCAAGTTTCGAAGTCAATATACAAACTATATTATTTCAGCTCGAATATCGAGTTTTCATTATTTTTACTGATTTACAAATTGATTTTTTCAAGTCAGTGCTCTGTCCGTTTTATGGTCTAAATATTAACATTTTCACCTCACGCTGCGCGGTCGCATTATCTGATTTGCCAAGTTCTAGATATTTTCTTCGTGTATTCCATAAAGTTCTCAAAATATCCCTTTTCAGATGTGATTGTCAAAACGTACTAGGCCTCAGCCAGCGCTGCCCGCTCGCATTTTGATTGGTGAGCTATATCATTTCTATTACTAGCTACTTAAAATCTCATTTTCATTACATTTTATTTTAAAAGAAAATCTTTTTGCGTTTTGCGCTCTTATCAATGTATAAAAAAATGTGTTAACCCATGCGTCCTATTCATAACTACAAAATGCTTAAAATGTCCAGTTTTCAAGCCTTGATAATCAACGAATTCCACGCTCTCATTATTAGCATATTAGATTAATAAATAAGAAAATAACATTTTCATGAATTCCTAATGACTAAATTGGCCATTTTCAGAATGGAATATCGACAAATTTCATCTCGCGCTAAGGAATAATAGGAAGATAGTCATAATTTTCATAAATGATGACAAAATGTCCTTAGAATGTCCCGGTCCTAGGTCAAAATAATAATTAAAAAATAAAGCTAGCGTTTCTCGCTCGCATCATTTAGTATGATCCACATCCACTTCACTATTTTCCTATACACATTGCTTGAAATATTGCTTAAATTGGCCCTTTTTTTCAGATCGGAATATAATTTTTTCAGCTCGCGCTTCGAGCTGATATTATATAGATCTTCATGAGTAAAAAATGTATACAGAATATCCAGATTCTAGGTCTAAATCTAAAACAGGCGCTCGCATGTTTATTGATATAGGTCGCTTGTTCTTTATTTAAAACGTGCACAAATTATCCAGTTTCAGATCAAAATATCAATAATTTTCTGCTCGCGCTTCACACTCGCAATATTAATGTAAGAATATACCCAATTACCCTTCTTTTCCTTGATTTACAAATCATGAGTGTCCCGTTATTAGGTCTAAAATCTAGATTTTCTTCCGCTCGCGCTTCGCGCTCGCATCAGTTGTTTACATACTGATCCCTTTCATGATTACGAAAAGTGCTTAGAATTAATTTTTTTCAGGTCGGAATGCCAGAAATTTTCAGCTCACGCTTCGCGCTCGTATTATTTAATTGTTTAAAGATGTACGATCTTCATGGGTAGTGCAAACAGTCCTCAACAGGTCCCTTTTCGATCAGGCCAGAATGTTTATTAAAAATTTCTGCTGGCGCTTGCGGTAATTATATAGTTACATACGCATCTCGTTCAGGATTACAAACATTGCCCATATTGTTGAATTTTCAGGACAAAATGCATGAAAGTTAGACGAAAAAAATTAACTCGCGCTTCGCACTCGCACTTTTTATATGGGACTTATAAGAGATCATTTCATATTTTTGTTGTTTTTTAAGAATAAAGCTGAGAAGTGACTGTGAGGACTATCCCTTCAAACAAAGAAAAATCAACTTGAGCGGCCGATCGGCCCCACCCCCTATTGGCGAAAGCTGGATCCGCCCCTGTGACACATGCACACACAGAAAAAATTGTCTCCCATTAAAAGGCAAAGACCCCCAGTGCTCCCAGGGATAAAATCCTAGCTACGCCACTGGCTATGGGAAACATAATCAGCCTGGATTAGCTCTATCGAGAAAAAAAAATCTAAAAGAAGACCATGGGTTTGTAGATCGGTAGTGCAGTCTTCGATAAATAAAAACGAATCATTAGTTTATAGTTCATTCCTTTATGAATTTTAGTTTTATCACACATTAGAAAATCGCAACTTGATTTTTTTTAAATAGTATAATGTAACATAATAGTGCCGTCACTTATCAACAGAAATACGTTTGGTCAATTTTCATTTTCATTTGTTCTGAATCGCGCCCCCACGCTTTGAAAAAAAAAGAACACCCTCAGATTATTCTTTAAAATAACCATGTCAATACCTTCGTTTCATTTAATTGCTCCACTTGATAAACTCCACAATAATATTTGATCTAGGGAAAATTCAATTCAACATTTATTTTCTTCCAATGGACATTACACAGGTTACATCCAATTTTATATAACAATGAATGTAAATGCAATACATAGGAGAAGGCGTAAAAGCCCAGAAAGCAGCAGGCGGTGCTTGTGTTGGGATACGCCTACATAAGAGTATACAACTTAACAACAAATACCAAAAGAAAAGAAAAGAAAAGGCTAAGGAAAGGTAAAGAAAGAGAGGAGAAGAAATTAGAGGGGGAGAGAAAGTAGACATGGTAGAATAAGAAAAGCGGGCATGTCTTCCATCGCATGATACATGACCCGTTCCAGAAAAAACTCTGTTAACTAGCTACCAGCTTACATTGGCTGCGGAGCTCTGTTACCATAGTATTAAGTTGCCATATAGGGGCCGCGGAACCGGACCGGGGAACGGTTTTGAAAGTGGGGGAGGGGGGCTGAGCCGAAAGTGGAGCCGGGCTGACCGTGCAAAAAATACAATCAAACGGTCATTTTTCTTTACGTTTTGGTACACGGATTTTTTTTTTAAATGGGGAGGGTTGAAGCCCTTCCCCCAGCCCCCCCCCCCCCCCGCCTCGGTTCCGCGGCCCCTGCATAATAATGACAAACCATCGTAATAACCCTTTATGAAACGGATCGACCCATGAACTCCCCCTCCGTATCCACAGTGAGCTGGGGTGCCGGTGTCGTGTGTAGTATTATTGAGTTTAAAACATACATGAATGGATTAATCATTAACAGAGATGTTCTTCTGTGGGGGTCATTGTTTACCTAAACTGTCGAAGAAAAAATGTGAATGTTTGAATTAATGGGGATTTGTTCTCAAGTTTTACTATAATTGGGTCTAGGTCAACACTGTCCGAGAGGGTACAACATTTTATTGGCGGGGGGTGGGGGTCAACCCTACAGTCGCTCTATATGGTTATGTTTGTTTGTTTTCGTGGAGCACACGGACTTTTTTCTTGCGAAAATAAAGTGGTGAACATGCGGGGGCGGCAATATCAAATGATATCTTTAATAATATGCCTGCATATAAAGGCCTGGTCCCACTGGCCGACGGACACAAAAACATATTCTTAACGGATAAGGCGGAAAAGCAAAATTTTTGGGCTCCATCCGTTTACATCCGCTTTGACAGGCAATGTACAAAGAGGATTTGAAAGACGTATGCGAAGAGTACGCAACGGATACATAACGTTTTCCAACCGATGGCAAGATTGTCTTCCGTTTTACATCCTCTCTGCATCCGTAAGTGCAGTGGGACCAAGCCTTTAGCATGTTAAGTGAGGAGGCGAAACGATTGTGCTGAAAATGAGGACATTAATTTGAATTTCATTTAATGATCTGGTGCGCTCTTTTGGTAGAATTTTGTGGCATTTGCCATTGAAGAATAGGCTTTGAAAATCTTGGAGAGGGGCAAGAGTCCCTCACCCCACCCCCCCCCCTTCATACGACAATGTTAACGAAATCCACCTGAATTATGCGTCGAAGAATCACCAAACTGAAAAGCAGATTATGCAATGTATACTTGTATAGTTTAAGTGTTTGTGGGATGCAAAAATCATTCGCAAGATTTTTTTTTCAGTTTTAAATGCTGAGCTAAAGATACAGCCTTTAAAACCTGCGCATTTTTGGGGGGTGCGAACTTTAGAGATCATTTAGTTTTATTTTTCAATACCAACATCTTTCGGAACGCTTCTATGCCGAACACACCTTTCCCGTGAGGAAGTGCACATTTTTGCTGCAAATCAACAAAAATGTACAAGATAGTTTGTCGATTCCACCATTAAATATTTGATCTTTTGAAACTGACTCGAGAGTTAGATTTCTTGATTTAGATTTCAATATTCTTTGACAATACCTGTATAAGAGATTTCTATGTCTCGATTGAATCAAGGTCAAGTTGTGCCAGCCCCCCCCCCCCCAAAAAAAAAAAAAAAAAATCCTTCCCCATCAAAATTATCGAAAATGTTATTTAAACCATTGTCTGTTGATATTGTTTGCTTGAAAAAAAATAATGAAATACTCTTAACATCCCTAAATGACCGTCATGACAATAAGCGTCTATAATATGCTATCTGGCCACCCCCTTTTTTTTAAACCAAAATCCCCTTTTTACTTCAGTTAAAGGCCAAGTCCATCTCAACAAATAAGATGAGTTGAATAAAGTTTTGCTGAACCAAAATGCCAACCCCCTGGAAAATTCTGGATAATTTGAAATCAGATAATCAAATACATATACTGCCAATATCTTTTCAAGTTTTAGCATAAAAGGGTATTTCTTGGGCAACTTCCCTACATCCTCCCCCCCCCCTCCTCCCATCTGTGTACTGCCTGTAACAAAGTTTATCAAATTTCATCTTACTCTATGATACCACTCGTATCGAAAGATTGAATTGCCCATTATCAAATATGAAATCTTATATTTGATTTTCACAGAGTCTTTGAATAACACCCCCTCGAGATAAGTGTGAAGTCGAGATTGTTTGCTTTGAAACCTGGATTAGTCGTCTGACTCAGAGAAGAAATGACTCATACCCAGTGGCGTAACAGGCGGGGGGCAGGGGGGCAAGCTGCCACCCTGGCGGATTTCACCGGGAAAATAAAGAAAACCGGGAAAAAGAGAAAAAGGAAGGAGAAAGAAAGGGGAAAAAGAATGGAAGAAAGGAAAGGGAAAAGGGAAAAGAAAACGAAGAAATTTTTTTTAATGGAAAAGGAACGAAAGCGGGGAAAGGAACGAAAGAAAGAACAAATCATTCCGAAATAGGCCTATGTAATGCAATAGCATGATTGGAAATAAATTAAAAGATGACAAAGTGGCAAACAATAGCGGGAAGCGAAGGTAGAATGGAATTGGACAAGCTAAATTGGAAAACAAAGAAAAGGGACAAGAAAAAAAATCTTAATAACACAACCGGGCTGCCGAGGATTGAAAATTTAAAAAAAAACGGGAAGAAAGATGAACAGCATATACAACATTGTGCTATAAGCTTGCTAAATTTTATGCAAATAAGCTACCGGGGATTTGTCCCAGACCCCACGCAATAGGGGCTCTTTATCTATAACCTTCAAATGGCTCTATAACACCCCCACCCCTGTAGGGACCCTTCCTACATTAAGCTTTACGTTCAATCACTGGCGTACAGGCGGGGGTGTCTTGGTTCCACATCCAAGAGGAAATAAAAGAAAATTATAGGAGACAACGTATAATGAAATGAATGGAAACAATAAAATGTATTATTTGCTGAATATAATGGAAAAAACTATCACATAATTATAATTCAATTTCATTAGGCAATTTTATTTTAAGCTCGCTTTGCTCGCTGGAGACTTCTTTTACAAATTTTCCCACATTGTTATGTTTTACCCCCCAACTTTGGTTCATTACGCATCTGGGTTGAATAAAATAAGATTTGATTAAAAATAGCGGCAATCTGCGAGGTTTAAGTGGCTTTGATAGCAGAAGTTCCGGGGGCTCCGCCCCAGACCCCAACCGCATAGCACTGCCGTATATGAGTTTGGAAGGTTTTGGCCATGGTCCCCAAAAGTTCCACAAACAAGAACAAAAAAAGGAGGAAAGAAAGCAAAGGAAAAGTGTAGGATATGATTTTATTTACTGAATATAATGTAAAGTTAGATTCTCATGAAGAGGTGATTTTTTTTCTCGCTCGCTTCGCTCGCTCGGGACTTATATTAAGCAGCTTTTTAGCACATACACCATACTGCGCCCCTTGTTTTTTTGTTATTTTTGTACTCTTCACGCTACTGTCCAAAGAATCCTGTTCACAGTGGCGTACAGACCACAAAAAAGGAATATATTATTTTCTGGATATCATGTCAAAGTCTATCACAAAATTGGATTTTTGTATTAAAAATGTCAAAATTTTTGGTCGCTCGCTCGCAACTTTAAAAAAAAAAGATAAATTCTGCCCGATACGCAATATCTAACCCTCTCAAAATCGTCTCCTCATTACACCATTACGCCTGTTCATACCATGAAATGACCGGAAAATTTTTGGCTCTTGCTCCCCCCTGGCCATAGTCTAGTTCTAGACGATATTAAACGAATTTGTTTTCACCGATATATACGTTCTATTCCGTGCGTACGCCCCGCCGAGTGTGCGCGCAAAACCGAGAACCTGTACTCCGAGAAAAATATCGTCTAGAACAGTTGCTCAGCGGTGACGTCACTCCCTCAGATTTTTGAGGGAAAGTCGTTAAAAGTGGACACGCCTCCCGTTCAGCCGCTAGTCTTTGTTAACAGCAGGGAAGATTACTGGGTTGAGAAATATGGTGTGATCTACCGATAAAATGAATATTAATTACCTAAGAAAGGACTTTTTGTTGTAAATAATTTATAAAAGAAATCAAATTAAACACACAAAAACATCATAAATGAATCGGATCGTGTATGTTTCCCCTGATACCTACAATAAGGTTTTTGAGCGTAGACTATCGTATATAGATTACATATACAATACACACACACACATAATCAATCGGATCGCACAAAGCAGCACAACATTAGCCATAGACTTGTGTACTGTACCGTCTGCCGTGATGTTGTATCAGGGAGACTCCCAACTCCCTGGTTGTATTGTGTACTGTAGGCCTATACATAATTATACAGCGCGCGGTTTCCAAATTCAGTTTCTTGCGTGTTTACCAAATCAGACAAGTCTTGATCACTTATATCTTCGTTTTTTTCATATATGGTGTGATGGCGACGGGTAATTAACGTCATTCTATCAGAGATTCCATCCTGCATATGTCCAAACAGTTGGGAACAACGACTTTGAAGATCCAACAGAACAAAGCTCTCGAAAGTTTCCTCCGAGGCCACGATGTCTTCTTGAATATACCTACTGGGTATATATGGAAAGAGGGTAGCAACTTTATATCCTTCAAAATTGACACTCCCCTTGATTTGGGTTAATTATGTAATTTCTTCATGATGCCAGTTTAATTGAAGTCACATGGCCCCAAGTTTCCTAAATGGAGTCACTTAAAAAGCAAGAAATTCTATATTTCCACATGTAAAATGACAATGACAATTTTACACATTTCCTCATAAACTTGTTCCACAGAATTGCTTCTTTTGTTCGCATGACAATAATATATAGCAGGAAAATAATGTCAAAGTCATTAAAGGTCAAGTCCACCCCAGAAAAAATGATTTGAATAAATAGAGACAAATCAAACATGAATAATGGTGAAAATTTCATCAAAACCGGATGTAAAATAAGAGAGTTATGACATTTTAAAATTTGGCTTATTTTTCACAAAACAGTTCTATACTCAACTCGGTGATATGCAAATGAGAGAGACGATGATGTCACTCACTCACTATTTCTTTTGTTTTTGTTTGAATAATACAATATTTCAATTTTTACGAATTCGATAATATTAGTGCCCCTTTGCTCGAACCACAAAATGTTAGAATAATGGAATTACATGTGTTCAGGGAGGAATGAAACTTTTTTAACAGACAATGACGAGAAAATCAAAATATTTCATAAAATAAAATACAAAAGAAATAGTAAGTGAATGATGTCATCGGTCCCCTCATTTGCATGCTGACTAAGATGTGCATATAACTGTTTTGAAAAATTAAGCGAAACTTGAAATTGTTATAACTTTCTTATTTTACATCCAATTTTGATGAAATTTTCAGAGTTATGTTTGTTTGATTTTTCTTTATCTATTCAAGTCAGTTTGTTGGGGTGGACTTGTCCTTTAACTGGCAAGTTTGATCTGAAATGTACTGTTCTTTCATAATATGGCTGACCAAACAATAATTGGAATTTGCAGTAGAACAAGAATACAGTAATTGTCTCCCTTTTGCATTTATTGAAGTTGACTGAGTAAACTCTCTCTGGAACAAAAAAATCCTAAAGAACCATGACCAAAACAAAACTCACAAGTCGGTCATATTTGTACGTACAGTATAGCACTTTAAACAGTGGCGTACCTGGAATTTTCCACAGGGGGGGGGGGGGGCAAAACCGTCCGCCAAAAAAATTGACAAGCAAAAAAAAAAGTCTTCAATCACAAATAAAGGACTTCGTACCTGGAAAAAAAATTGACAAGCAAAACAAAAAAAAGGTCTTCAAGCTCGTCAGGGGGCAAAAAAGGCTTTTTTTTTCAAGCTCGTCAGGGGGCCAAGATAGTCCTTCGCCCCACCAATAGAAATAATTGGGGGGGGGGGGCAAACATATCGTTTTGCCCCCCCCCCTCCAATAATTCCGCATGTACAAAAATAAAATAAGATGGTAATGTTACACAGAAATCAGCAAGCGATATTGAGCTACACGACTCGTTCTTTGTTTAAAATCGTGCTCAAATTGTCCGCTTTTCAGATTGGAATACAAAAATTTTCAGCACGCGCTTCGCGCTCGCACCATTTCTGTAGCAAAACCCCATACTTTTCATGATTAAATAGGTGAATAGAATGTCCCGTTCTCAGTTCTAAACCTCAAAAGAAGTCCCGCTTCGATTTGCAATAATCTTTTGTTGGATATAATCTTGTTCTTTATTAAAAACGTCCATTAAACTGTCATTTTTTTTTCAGATCGAAATTTTAAGCTCGCGCTTTGCGCTCGCATGTTTTGTCTTTTTTAGATACCCATCTTAATCATAGGTACCAAAATGCAGAGGATATCAAGCTTTCTGGTCAGAATATAAAGAAATTTCAGCTCGCCCTCGGCACTCGCATTATCTGTGTAGTGAGATATGTATTCTCCTCATGAGTTACTACAAACAGTCTTTAAAAGGCACCTTTTTCCTATTTTCAGGTCAGTTTACTAAAAAATTTCAGCTATATATATATATATATATATATATATATATATACGAGTGTGTGTGAGTTTGTTTGTTTTGTGTGATCGAGCGCCGTTGGAAAGTTGATTTATGATTTTGCCCCCCCCCCCCAATGTGAAAAAAAGGATCGACGCCCCTGTGTATATATAGTAAAAAAAATTGCATCTCAATTAATATACACAAGTATTGGCCTCATCGCAATAAAAGGGTTGGGACACGAGATTTTGAAATCGCACATAACATGCATAATTTGTGTTACTTTTTGCTTGTTTCTTTCTTTAATAAGTTTTTCAATCTCTCTCTATATATGTCTAAGAAAGATTATATGTCTAAATTCATGTATATTTTATGTTGTAATGATATATGTTTAAGTGGATTTCAGGGAATGGTCGTACGCAGCAAGGGGGAAGGGGGGGGGGGGCAAATTCCCGATCAGTTGTTGTGAAAACACATTTTTTCCCTTAACATTTCATGAAAACTATGAAAAATGTGCAAATGTGAGATGTGTACCAAATACTTTTATTACACTTTATAAAAAAAATAATCGCCGCATGAGCAGCTCGGTCCGTTTACTCTATCGTTTTTATTTTTATTTTTCAAAAATATGTTCGAGTTTTGCCCCCCCCCCCCCCCGGAAATATTATCTGCGTGTGGTCATGCAAAATGGCATGACTGGAAATCCTACATTTTGAAAAGAGCATTTGACAGGGTCAGACTTTACCCCTTTTTCAACATTTTCTTTTATGGTGCAAAAATATGTGCGCCGCTCGGCGGTGCCCCCCCCCCCCCCTTTCGCCAAAAGCTGGATCCGCCTATGCAAACTAAATGTAAAAGTTACACTGCAAACGAATAGTTACTAGCGATTTAATTAACTGGCAAGGTACATGTAGATCTGAACATAACGCTCTTTCATAATGGCTGCAAAAAATATATTTCATAAATACTGTACTTCAAAGGTAATGAGAAAATGTGCCTTCAAGTTTATTTATAGATCCAGACCGGACCCGAAATGAAATTGATAAATTATATACCAATCGAAAGCTTATAAGCTACTAAATACAGCAAGGTATGCTATATTAATTTTCACCGCTTCCCAGCTGAGTAATTTGCTTAAGAATATTCCAATTATCGGCCTTCGAACCCCGCTTAGAAAATAGGCTTTATTGTGCTTTTCACCTGCCTCGAGACCGTGACGTCACGTTGTGTAAGAAGCGTTGTGATTCCATAGGTTTGTACACAGAAAAACAGGGTGATTTTTTTGCTTTCCAGATAACGCATTTCATTCTCTTCACTTCTATCACAGAGGGATATCACATATATTTTTACCCACAAGCTTGAAATTATGAAATCTACAGTTTTGAACTAGTTTTTGCCATATTTATTTCCTGCTTACTTGGCGCAAATTTCAATTCTATCTGCATTTAGATTATGTATAATAACTTTTCCTGACATAGCA
Organism: Lytechinus pictus; assembly: GCF_037042905.1. NCBI lineage: Eukaryota > Metazoa > Echinodermata > Echinoidea > Temnopleuroida > Toxopneustidae > Lytechinus > Lytechinus pictus. Next base: position 28,345,812 of record NC_087251.1, read on the forward strand.
ATTTAGGCCCAATAAGAGCCAAAAAAAGAAATCACAAAAAAGGTAGTGAATAGTTGTAGGTTTACAACAATTTGAACAGTGAATAATTTTGAGTGCCATTTTCATCTGAAAACGAAAAAAAAATGGATTCATAACATGGAAATGGAAGAAAATACCCAATGCTTTTGTACACAAACCTACAGAATCACAACCCTCCTGACCACGTGACGTCATCATTTCCAGGCGACATGGGGGTGCTCAATCGAAGCGTACTTTGGAGGAGTAGTTTCTTTGATTTTTGTTTAATATTTTTAACTATTGGAAGAATCATTACCTTTATTTTAATATATGATTGTTTTTACACCGGTCAGGGTCTTTATCGAAGAGGCTTCGTGTACATCATTGGCAATATCATTTCCTGGCTACCTGCATGTAGCTAGATAATAATGTAGCTGAACAACAAAAAATAATTGTACGCATTATCTATATGTCCATGTAAAGTAAATAAATAAACTAAAAGTTCCAAGGACAATTGCAAAGATTTTCTTCCAAAATCTGATGCACGCATCAAAATCCGCATTTGTGAGATTAATCTACTTTTAAAAATCAATAATGATTTTTATTCTGTTTTCCTTATCCCTTTCACAGCTCTGTACTAATCTGTACAAAGTACATGTACTTCTCAACCCTTTTTGTCATACTCTCTGCCCATGGGTGTCGATCGGTATTCTTGGTTGGGGGGGGGGGTGATTGACACAAATGTTCTTGTGGATGGGGATCTTTCAACATTACCCCCACTAAAATCACAAGTTAGGACATTTGAGAGTGGTTGATATGCATGGTGTTCTTGGAAATTGCTTAATTGTTGCAGTGTACTTTACTTATATAATTTTTTTTTTAATTCAATTTGTGTTACAAGTAAGCTTATTATAAACCCATACGAAAGAAAAATGACAAAAAATGTCTGGACCATGTACAAAGTGATATGTTTATTGAGCATAATGTATACAACTTCTCTCTTAAATCTAACCCGACTGGCAATATCTTTTTTCTTCTTAATGCATGATGATAAAATGCACATTCGGACAAAAAATATAAGATTAGCACAAATTACAAACTGTGTGGCTTCTCGTGTGCCATCGGGCTTACCGTCATTCCTTAGACGATTTTAACCCTGGATTTTAACATGTTTTAAATACTTTATAAGTGCATGAAACAAAAACAAACATTAAAACAATCAAAACTCAACTGTCATGTCATGATATTTCTCCAACATTTTCTTGAACCATCAGCATGATCAGTGTGTAATATCAGCTAATATACATTATGTGTTACAATGAAATTTACGTACCGCATGAGTGTGCTCATATAGAATGTAAAACTGCCATCCTTTTCCAAACTCAAAAGATATTTCTTTTTGCCAAAATAAGAAAAAAATAATCAAGTTTAGTTATTCAAGTCCATAACAATAACAAGAATAACATGAAAAAAAAACATCCGATGTTCATATCCTCATATCCGCTTTAGAGAGAATGAATGATTATTCTTTCTGAAACCATCAATTGATTTCACTTATTAAAACATTTGTAAAAATATGATCATATTATATTGAGCTCACTGAACCTCAATATTTTCATGAGAGGTATCTGATGGGGTCACATGATAAAATGTTTTAATATCAATTACATCCAACCGCATACAACAAAGGCACCATATATAAGCTACTGATCACCAAACGACTATATATTATGACTTTTTTAAAGTGAAATTTTTGCATTTGATGTGGGCTCACTCTTTCATGACTATAGGCACCTCATTTCCACATAGATAGATAATGAGGACATCGATGCTCTCCTGCAAAATATTATTGACCAAAAGTTATCGTTCAAGCATGGACCTACTAGGTCCATGGTTCAAGTCAAGGTATTTGGATATACAAGTAGGGGTGACTTTCGTTTTGTGCACATCTTGCTTTTGGTATATTTTCTTGTTCAAAGGTTTACTGAATGCCGAACTTAATATATAACTAACATGACATACATCGGTAAAGTGTGTATAACCAGGCAAATAAATGAAGTGATAAGCCTATACTCTATAGAAACGCAAAGGTATTTTTCTTTTTCTCTGAATTTTCTGGGAATGAATAAGAAAAAGGGTGAAATAGAACAACATCTATTTCAGGTAGTCTCAATAATGTCCGAAAATCTTTCGCCTCATGTCAGACCTCATTGCAAATAACTTTTTATGAGCGGCGATCCCTGGCGATTTACTTATTTTACATAACAAAAAGGAAGTGATATTCAAAAGGGTTGTAGATTAAATGGAACAAACATCATGCACTTGGATGTGGGAGGGGTAAATCTGAGAAAAGTTATTTGTACTTTTTCAAAATTTACCCCTCTGGGATTTACGTCCATGGGGTTTTCCCTGTTTATCTTGCCACCCTTTTACTCCCGTTTATTTTTCCACCCGTTTATTTTTCCACCCTTTTGAATTAATTGATTTATTAAAATGTATTTATTCACCACTACCTGGTGGGATAGAACACCCTATCAACAAAAGTTGTTTTTAGTTCGTCGGGGTCCTTTTATGTCATGTGTTAAAACTTACATAAACATTTAATTTTTTGTCATCTTGAACCTCCACCCATCTGTTTTAAAGTCCTGGAAAATAATGTTTTTATTTAATAACAATATACACACATTGCGACGGAAACAAACTGATTGATGGCATACTATAATCATCACTATAATTATCATGATCATACTTTTTCATTTTTCATCATCATTATTATAATTTTTCTACCCTAAATTATTGGGGGGGGATGATAATACAGGCCATCCCCCACTTGAAATATTAGGGGGGGATATATCCCCCCATCCCCCCCCCCCCCCCCGTGATCGACACCCATGTCTTTGACAGTGAAATATGTGAAGAAGACTTTGAAAATGATATATTTACAAGTGCCCACAGTAAAATGTACCGTGATGTGATCCATTCACAAGAATGAGAGTTTAATTACATGTATGAGTCTGAATTTTCAATACCCATACTAAGACAAAATGCCTTTATGTAATTACATGTGTAGATGAAGAAGAATATAAAATATATCATTCAAACATGTACATTAATTATTCCATCTGAGTAAAGTGGAAAAACTATAGTCTGTATTGTTTTGAAGTTTGAAATTTGGTACATTAGCACCTTCTTTCATATATCATGATGGTAACATCATACCCACAGATTTAACCAAGATATGCACATAGAGTGAAATAACTATTATGCATGTAACAGTAATTTCCCAACAATGAAATTTCTATTTGTAGCCTTAAAAGTAATGAACTATCTCAAACTGTCGTATGATACATGTACATGTATTTACATCACATAGATCACGGACGCTCACGTCCCTGCATAGATATACTACATCAATCCCACGTGCACAATGTATGCAAATAACGAGTGCAAAACGTAAACAACGGTTCGGCGCAGCGAGATTGACAAGTAACTCATGCATATTCATGAGCACTCGTCCGTTGACCTTTGACCTCTGACGTCACCGCTGAGCAACTGTTCTAGACGATATTTTTCTCGGAGTACAGGTTCTCGGTTTTGCGCGCACACTCGGCGGGGCGTACGCACGGAATAGAACGTATATATCGGTGAAAACAAGTTCGTTTAATATCGTCTAGAACTAGACTACCCTGGCCACCGACCCCTGTTACGCCGCTGCTCATACCTCGTTCAAAAACTCTTTGAAGCTGGATCGGCATTGTAGTACGTTTAGAGAGAATGGAGTGATTAGTGAGAGAATTGGAGAGGGCAAAAAAAGTGTGAGTGCATGGGGGGCATGGGGCGAGAAATGAACATACGTATCAACCAGATATTACAAGAAATGTGATGAAAAATGATTGTTTGAGATGAACAATACAATCATGAAGCTCTCAAACATCTTTTTCAAATAAATAATGGATGTCGTGGTAACCGACCACAGCCCCCTCCCCCGTATCGAAACTTGTTTGAATTTTGTCTGTAAATTTTACTTTTCAACAATGACAAAGAATATTCAGTCAAAAGGGTGTTTTTGCTTTAATTATTTAATTGAAAGGAAATTCAGTCAAAAGGGTGTTTTTGCTTTAATTATTTTATTGAAAGGAAATTCGCGCTCATCTTATCGGTCTGTCTTGTGATATTATGTTTCCGACTATAAAGAATGATCGGTAACGTAACCACGATTTCCACTTTTCAGGAGACAATGGCCAGTGATATGTATCCGATATGATACTAAATAAGGAAGGTATACCTATAATTCATTTGATATCATGATAATGGATAAACATTACGATGTATTGTTAATTGTTTTCATTATTTGAAGCATTATTATGTTATTTTCTCTCATAAAATTAAGATACAATAATTAATAGTCATTTTAGCTAAAGCTCGATCACCTCACAGGATTTTGATTGAACTTAAATTTGTAATACACTGACCTGAAACAGAAAAAAGGAGGGACTTGTTGATGACTCATTGGGAGGATACCTATCTCGTCAACCAAATTATGCATTTTTTACAAGCTAATCTGAAAAGTTGACATTCCAACCTTTTTTGTAACCATGACCAAAATAAGTATCTTGGAACTCGAATACAGGAACTCGAGTGAGTTATCCTCTGGAGCAAAATATTATCACACTCAAGGCATCGTTAGCGCGAAGCGCCAACCATTTTTTTCTAAAATATAATGACCTGAGAGTTTTTATCACTATTATTCCCCGTCCTTGTGTCATTCACTTCTCTTCCTTTTCTTTTTTTTTTCTTCTTTTCGTCCTCTCCTTCCCCCTTTCCTTTTTTTTTTTTTTGGGGGGGGGGGGGGGTTGGTTCCATAGAAAAGAAAGGCTATGTAGGGAGAGATCTTTAGACGAGCCAGACCCAAATTTGGTGGACACTTATTGTAATGAATTACATTAGATATAAAAAAAAATATTGGAAAGAAAGAATAACTTGAACTCCTTTCTCCTTAAAATTGCATGTGAGAAATTCTATCAGACACGAAACAATGAAACAGGCATAATGAAATGTAGCATTCACTTCTTAGAAGGTAAATCTATCGTCTTAAAACTAAAAATAGTCACCTTAAATCTTTCGATTCATGAATGACATTCACACTGTCTTACAAGAGTTTATAGCACCTCGGGTATCATTCAAATATAATATTTTGTGTGTATTTATGTATCATTTCAATAGTGAAGTGCATAGTCAATATTTCAAATTGATCATAGTCATAATATTCTTTCATAAATTAAATCAAACGTGATTTTCAAGAGGACCAGATTTGTTACGAGCTTATCAAATGGAAATGAGTGCTTTAGAATATCTTGTTTAAACATTTAGCTCAAGTCAAAATAAACCAAGACTGCTGAAGTAGGATTTCTCAACACCTAACTGATAAATTGTGTTTGTTTCAAATGATAATGGTTGTTAAACCTTATACTTTATACCGTGCAACGGCCGATAGCGAAGTTGGTCGAGAATATAACTGCGAACGTTTTCATTCTCCCAGTAACCTTTCAGCAAGGATGGATGACGTAACCAAACCCCAACCAAACTCGACTGAAGGTTCTCAAGTCTGGTGATAATTTATTTATAACAGATGATTAATTAGTCTAAATGGCTTATTTTGGAATGTAAATTCAATCATTTTGCTACAAGTTTATACCAATGGTACTTAGGAAACATATATGTCTATACAACAACGATTGGCAGGCAAAGGAACAAAATGTAAATTGGAAATGGTTGCCAACAATTTCTTTTTTGTTAATCAAGCATAGATATCGACAAAAATGTAACTTCTATTTAAAAGAAGGGGGAGAAAGAAAAAATTCTTAGCCAGAAAAAATGACAAAAAAAACTCCATAAACATGCCACACTTGTCATATGACTTTTTCCCTATTTCCTAGCACATGAACTTTGTAAGCACATCTGAATAGTGATGAAATAATTTACGTCACACCCTATTGTCATGGAATACAAGCTTTCATTCTTCTATGCATAATGCATACATGTATAATAAACGTTACATGGTGACACGCCCCCTCCAAAACAAACAAAATTATATTTGAATCCCAGGGAGAAAATGATTAGATATAGTGCGATAAAACGAGGGCAGGGAGAAAGTAAAAAAAGGACAGAAAAAACCCACAGAGACAGAAAGGAAGACGCAATGAAAGAAAACGAGAGAAAGGTGAATAAGAATAGGAAGAGACGGGGGAGGGGGGGGGTGTCATTTAGTTTGCATGCTGTTTGATCTATATACCCACCAGTGAATGAAAGCTGTAACATAATCACAAACTTGTTGAATTTACACGAAATTTGAAGAGCAGATGCTCATTATAGCTGCATGTCGAATTATTTTCAAAAGTTTTTAAATTGTCAATAAATGTTGCTTGGTAAGCTCCTATCGCGTTCCTGGGCGACCAAACTACGATCCCCCAAATCCTGGACATGATACTGATGATATTTCGTTTATTATCATTATTGTCTTTTGACCAAGAATTAGTTGTTAATGTTAATTATTGTTATTCATCATCATATTCATATTCCAATATGCTTTAATGTTAAAGTTTACGGTCGTGTATGTAACGTCACCATGGAAATACAAATGTGTATACTTAATAGACTTTTTGTTTTTGTTTCATTTCCGAAACAGTCGTTTATGTATCTCTGTAATAAAATTACATTTAAAAATATTGTAAATAGGTTGTACTTTAACTAATTTGCGAAGGTTTCATTCTAAAATCCTTGGTGACCAAAACTAGATCACTGAAGGTTTCAATATTGATGACCTGGTAAAAATTTGTTTGCAGACGTGTCTAGCAAAACAGTTCGATCCAAATGTTCTGTATATCAGAATAAACTACATAAAATTTGTATAGCGTGATATTGTACGAATTTAGATAATGAACATCCGCATTATCGTTATATTCGTGAATAAGAAATTAAAATAAGGTGACGAGGTGTAAAGCCAGTAGCTCGAAAGTTTCGACCCTTTTTTTAAACGAGGAACCATACCTTTCTTAACTCATGAGCAGAGGGCTGGATCCAAGGGGAGACGGGCCTCGTCCCTATTTTTTATTCTGCTTGTCAATTTTTTTTGTGGGGGAGATTGCGCCTTCTTTGGTGGTGACCTTCGACCTCTTTGGGGGATGGGGATTGGCAGAAATGGGGAAACCACTGGACATCCCACTCCTCAGTCAATCCTGGTTCTGCCTGTGCTTATTTATAGTGATAGCGTACAAGATAATTGATTTATTTACATGAATACATGCACAGAACATGGGGTAGTTCAGTCTTACTCTTTTTTTTTATTTCCAGCATTCATCGGGGATTAGACTGGTAGAACAATTTTGTCTTGGATTTCAGAACTTTAATCACACTAAATAAGTGCCCTGTAACATTTCCCGATTCTTTCGTCGTCATCGACTCATCGTTGCTGACATGCTACAAACCATAAAGATCTTTCGATTTTTCGAGGGACGTGTAATCACAGTTCTCTAGAGTAAATATTGAATGTCTGAGTGTCAAAACGAAATACAAACCATGCAGAAAATCAGGGACCGACGGAACAAAAGAAGATAATATTTTCTTTCTCATATACTGTACATGGATATATGCACCATTGTCTCCTTACCGTCAAATTGTAATAGTAGTCGTGCGTTTTTAAACAACTGAAACAAACACGAATAATAAAGCAGACCATCATAAGGTAATGCGGATGGGAGTCCAGAGATAAACAGCATTGTCATTTTACAATTTCTTCATCAATTTTGAATGTCAGGTAATAATGGGAACATATGCATGATGGTTGGGTAAAAAGATACGCAATATTTTGTAAATTGTATACGTAATGTTGCGTTGAAATACCCTAATATGGGTTTCAAAAAAAATACCCAGCAAACATGCATGTTCCCTTTCTACCCAATATTGGGTAAAATTTTACTCAGTGTTTTTAGAGTGTATTTTTTGGAAGGGGGGGGGGGTTAAGGACTGAAAATGACGCAATTTAAATGTTCGGAAAAAATATACCATGAAACATTACTGGGTCTCCTCCACCCCTTGCCCTATACCCATCCCCCAATCACCACCACCTTGTGAATCACGTTTCAAACTCTTCGGTCTAGAAACCAATAATCAATTTCAAGAGGCTTATATATACCAGATCAAAGGTGAATTTTGGTGAGAGCTATGCACTCTTGTGTTGGTTATCTTGTGGCTTTGTTAATCACGTTCCTTGATTATGACTTCGAGGACCAACGCTTCCCTGTTTGCCTGGACCCTGGACCAATAGGAAAGAAGACTGGAACTCGATAAATACTTGCCTCGCAGAGAGCTCGTCCCCACACCTCCAACAAACGGTCCAGCCTTCATCATCTCTTCTCATCTTTCTCCCAGGTAAGATCAACTATTCAATAAATGTCGCACGGGTACCGCTGATTCTGATATATCATTTTTATATTGAAAAAATCTCTATCTTTTCAATTTTCCCTTTCCATCTTCTCCTTTCACCTCAGTTTACTTTCTTGTTTGTCTCGGTCTTAATTATCTTTTCCCTAGTTCCATTTTCTTTCCTATTTCTTTAATTAGTTTGCACTTTTGGTCTTCTGGATCACAAGCTTTCTTAATGTGTTGTCTCTTACTTGGCCTTACGCGACAGGAAGCAGAAGGATTGTTGTCACCTCCTTAATTTATTCAACAAAATTTCGAAGGAAGTCTGCACTTAGATCGTTCAATTTAATATTTTGTTTGCTGCTAAATACCTCCCCCCCCCCCCCTCCCCCTGATGAGCTTGTTCGTTTTGCTCACTCTATTGCTTTCAAAAGTACATTATTTTTTTTTAGTGAACATTGGAGAAATTCCTTTGTAATGCCATGCCTTTTTTGTTGATAATTTTGTTTCCATGAAGAGTTCCGAAGCGTGATATATACAAGCTAAAGCATTACTTATTTGTGTTAAGTTCTATAATTCACAATTTCTTGTACTTTTTCATTTCATTTCCTTTTACGGATGCTTAAACACTATGTCTTTATAAAAGTTTTATTAGGCGAATACGAAATATTAATATTCATACTTTAAAAGATGCTCACGAGAAATGAAAAAAAAATTAATCTGCCTATTTTGACCTCTTTACCAACTTTAAAACTGACCTCTTCAGTTCCAGGAGTGCTTTCAATAAATAAGACATTTTTGTTGGAAGGCATTTTGGAGAGATCAAAGTAGACACCCCCCCCCCCCCCGTTCCCTGTTAGATCTTTTATCTTGTGATTTGGTTTAATTTTCATAGTTCAGTTCACCATTATGATTTGAATAAAAAAAAATAATTGCGATATATTTCTGGTCAAATAAGTTTAAAAGTGAACAGTTGGTCTTTTCTTTATACAAAAAAAAATCAATTTTATTTTGGCATTTCACAATTTGCAAAATATGTATCTTTTTCATCATTTATTTATGCAAATATATGACATTACTAATTTCTTATCTAATATTTTCAGAGATGTTACAGAAGTTTAGAGATTTTCGCTAGAATTTCAGTGACATGCCTTTGTATTTTCTGTTTTTGTTATACGGCAGTAAGCTCAGATTGCTCTCTAGATAAGAGATAAAATATTGCGCTAAGTCCGTCAGAGAAGGAATAATTAATGATGAATATTTCTTCTTATTTCCAGTTGATTAAGAATCCATTCATTCACCATGCCTAGCTTCGCTGGAAAATGGAAACTCGCCAACCACGATTCCTTGGATGCTGTCCTCGACAAGCTTCAGATTCCCGCCGACAAGCGCCCTCCCGGTCAAATCCCACAGCTGGACATCAGCATCAAACAGGATGGTGACAACTTCGAGATCAGCACCACGGCACAACGTGGAACACGCACGACCTCTTTCGCCGTAGGATCACAGTTCGAGACAGAGCTCCTAATGGGCACCGTGACCGTCAAGGTTTGTAATCAATGTCTTTGATATCTTTAAGTTTGGAGTTTCGCGAGTCGAAATCAATTATCAACCAGTCAATTAACTTTACTTCGGACCTACATTAGAAATTAGTCATTCAGTTAACCATTTGAGCAATCATGTATACACAAAGAAGCAGAACCATTGCAATTAATCATTAATAGAATCAGGAAATAAATCAGTTGATTGACCAATCAATCAATTAGTAAACCTATTTGCATCATCCGGTAAAGGTCACTCATCACCAGATGGATACATAGGTATGACCAAACATAAATGAAGCAATCGAGTATTTAAATTAATCGAATAATCAGCCAACTTACAGTTGTTATGATAAGTCAATCATTTCAATCAGCAATAGGACAACCCATAAATATATAAATGAATCAATCATTCAATCAATAATCTGTAGATCAATCAATATTTTTGGTATACTAGCCGTATTAAAATTTCAGCCTTCGTCACTTCAAAATAGGTATAAACGTAGACTTACAAACTCAAATTTCTCATAAATTTAATATAAAGAAAAGAGTTCCATTTACGATTTTTGGGACACTAAATGATTGTGTCGAATAGAATTCCACCATAGATCATCATCACTGTCATGGGGCCGCGGAACAGTTTTGAAGGGGGGGACTGGCCATGCAAAAAAATCCCTATCCGAAGGGCATTTTCACGTTTTTGTAGACGATTTTGGGGGAAAAAAAGTTGGGGGGGGGGGGACTGAAGCCCCGTCAGCCTCCCATGGCCCTGGCGTCATCACTATACCTATATCTCCGTATTCACCACCATCATTATTACGTTAATACTAGATCATCGTCATCATCACCATCATTGTCATCAATAACAACATTGATAAGTGTTACCTTCTATTACTAAATTTACTTCTGTTTAATGTTGTCGTCGTGAATATGATTATAATTATCAATTTTCTTATCATTTTTTTTTACAGGTAACTGCATCATGGGATGGTGATAGTCTGGTCCTTACCGGCGAGAAGGGCGCCAAGCTCATCCGCCAGATCGTCGGAAGTCAACTCGTCTCAACCATCGACGTCGGCGGGACCGTCGCCAAATTCTACTTCAACAAAGCTTAACTTGATAGACATCATGTCGTCTGCAATATGCCTTTGATGAACAAAGACTGTATATAATTGTAAAAATCATCTCATCTCACGAATTTAAAATTATCAGCACTATTTTTGACTGAATTCTCGACAACCTCTCAAGGTTATACCAATATTTCAGCATCTTACCACATGCTGGACAGCTTTCCGGGATCTCAACATAACTATCATCATTAATACTTGAATGGACCGTTTGTAAATAAATTAGCAATATAAAGTTAATGTCCTCGTGATATTAGTCGTGATATATGTCCGTGTTTTGTGTCTGTAGGTTAAATATGACTTTAATTATCTTCAAACTCAATACCTTGTCTTTAAACGATATAACAAATGATATAAAATGATTTAAACTACAATGTCAAAACAGAGGCTATGCGAACAGAAGAAAAGAATGATGAAAAAGGAAGTAAAAGAAAATTGTATCCAAAAGAGGGGTCACGCGAAGAAGAAAAGAAAAAGAGGAGAGAAGAGGGATGATTTGAAAAGATAACAAATCGGATTGAAGGAGGGAAGAGAGAGAGAGAGAGAAAGTATAGGAATAGGAGGGATTCACAGACAAAATGAAGGAGAGAGAGAGGAAGAAAGAAAGAAGGAAGGAAGGAAAGAAAGAAAGAAAAGAGAGGTTGGTAAAGACAAGGGACGGGAAGGCCCGTGAGGTTCACTGCGATTCGACATCTCGTAAACTTAACTTTTGGTATCCGAGTCAACAGATTTGAAATTTGTCGATTTCATAATTTTGGTCAGGCCAATGAAGACAAGATTCGAAATCTCGTGAACTCTACCTTTTATTTTGATAGGCTTTGATAATGCCAACAAGATTTAATTTTGTTCCTAGAAGATGAGTTTCGTAATTTCGTCAACCCGATGTTCTTGAGTTAATAAAAAGGAGCTGAGTTTAATCATCTCGTCCACTGGCGGATCCAGGGGGGCACGGGCCGGCTGCCCCCTTGAGGCACAATTAAAATTTGTAATGCAAAATGCCGTTAAAACAGAAGTGTGCGCCCCCCCCCCTTTGAAAGTGGAGACATTTCTTTTTTGTCACAATTTTTCGTGGACGAAATGTCATTATTTTTTGGTTGAAAGCATTATTATTATTTTTTTTTGCTTGTCAAATTTTTCCTCGTAAAAATGTGACCCTTTTTTGGAAAATCCTGGATCCGCCCCTGATCTCGTCCACTTGAATGTTTGTTACAATAGAATGAGAGCCAACATTTTTGCAATTCGACGGTTGGGCACCGTATCATCTTGGGGGTTTTCGGTCAAAGAAGTCGAGATGTGGCATCTAGTCCACCCGAGCATTTTGCGTCTAATAGGACAAGATTTGGCATTTCGTCAACTCGACCTCTTTGGTCCAAAAAAGGCGAATTTCGGCATCTCGTCAACTCAATCTTTACGCCATTGACGAAGTTCGGTATCTTGTCAAATCAACGTTTATGGTCTAAGACAACAAAATTCAGAATGTCGTCAACTCGACCTATTTGACCCAAAATAAACGAAATACGGCATCTCATTAACTTGATCTTTTGGCTAAAAAATGCATCTCCTCAAAGGCAATCTCTTTGGTAAAAGAAGACGAAATTAAAAGAACTAATAGCACAAAGTTTCTAAACAAACTTCTTGAATTTAAGTATAAAGCCAAAAAAAAAATAATTTCTTACGATTACACTTTTATCTTTATTGAATTCATCACACAGCCAATATTTAGAAGGATTTTCAAATGTATAGAAAGTATCGTTTAGGTATAAATTGTTGATATATCTCGAATCAAGATCATCAAAGAGTTCATCAGGAGTAGTATCGGCTTCATTGCTAAGTAGGGAGGGCAGCGTTGCCATTTGGGAATTTCCAAATTTTCAAAATGTTGGAATTGTTAGGAGCTTTTGGGGATGAATAAAAATTGGGGGGTTAAGATAAATTTGGGGGTTTGTCCATTTTAGGGGATTTTTGAAGGTTTTGGTGAAAAACAGTAAAGTTCACTATTTTTCAGTAAAAAGGCGCTAATGATATACGATCTACTGTAGATAGTTAATGCATACAATGTCCATTAGCCCACATGTCTTCTGCATATGGGCGGAAGTCACAAGGGGGACAGGGGGACGCGTCCCCCCCCCCCTGCCCAAAATAGTAGGGGGGGACACAATATCAAATGTCCCCCTACTATTTTTATGATGGAAAGAAATACATCATTCAAAATCGAAATAAATTATCTATTTTGGACGAAATGACCTTACATTTTGGGTGATAACCTTTTTTTTTTGCTTGTCAAATTTATTTTGGTTGAAATGACCTGACATTTGGGGTGATAGCCTTTTTTTTTCCTTTTCAAATTTTCCAGCCCCTGGTCCCCCTACCTTTGGGGAGAGATTTCCGCCCTTGCTTATGCAAATCAGAATTCAGTAAACTGAACTTAGTTGTACAATACAATGGTAGAAGTGCCAATCTACATTGCATCGGAATCTGCAGCGATGTAAACAAACGAGCTACATTAACTAGTTTGGGCGCAACAACCATGATAACAGTCCTTACTTTTCAGAAATGATTGTAATTTGAATTTTTTTGGATTTTGGGTCCAATTAGGGAAATTTTCAAGTACCTTATCTTCAGCTTGGACCTGGCAACACTGTTGAACAAACGAGCTACAGTTTTGGGGCGATAACCGCGATAACAGTAATGACTTTTTCAGAAATTATTGCGATTTGAAAAAAAATGGGATTTTGGGTCCAATTTGGGGGGTTTTCAAGTGCCTTATGGGGATTTTGTTCAGCTTGGACCGAGCAACACTGAAGGAGGGGTCATAATTATGTTGACACTGTCAATCACATGCAAATACACACATATACACAAATTGTATATCATAATATTCCAAAATAAATTTTAGTCTATCATATCTTCTGAGTATGCAGTCCCATGTGAATCTACATGGCCTTTGTTTTTACACATTTATTTTCAAGATTGTTGGTGTAAAAAATTACTAGTGTGTAGAAAAATGACAATTATTTGACGTCACATCCACTCAATAAGAAATCCTATATCGCAAGGAAATCTTGAATCCTATAATAATAAACCCATCCCCAGTGCGTATACAGAGTCACTGTATAATTCTTATGAATTTAAAATTACCTTGGTATGAAGTAGCAATGGATATTGGAAAATGTCCATTCACACCTGATTTTGTCACATCCGCATAAGCAATAAATTCTTAAAGCAAATAAGATCACAGGCCCGTTTCATAAAGAACTGTTGTAACTTTGCCGTTATGGCAAATATCATGGCAACAGTTGCACAGCAGCCAATCACAATCAAGGTTTCCATGGTAGTTGCCATAATGGCAAAGTCTCAACAGTTGCAACTCTTTAAATCGGGCCCCTGGTGAGCATAATACTTGTGCTCTTACAAGTGGGTACATGGTTTGGTAATATCACCAAATATAATCCTCAGTTTCTGTGTGAAAGCACTCAATAATGAAATTGCTTGTCCGCTATGTCGCATCCGCACCACTGGCTATATTGGCAATGGAAATTAAAATGTTTAGGGAAGAAAATTAGTTTTTGTGAATGGCGATTTGTTTTATGCTTACTGTTCATTTGATTATAATGTCAATTTGGACTTAATAGATAGTTCTCAATCAAATTTCCGTTCACATCAGTATTTTGTCACTGTAAATACAAACTTGAAAGGTATAAGCAAAGTTGGCATTATGTATAGGTATATCACTGGAAACAAAAATCGTGTAAATGAAATATCATACATCCTATAAGAGGGAATTGCCAAACAGGAAAAGCTATATCAAGTACTCTATTTTTACCCTTTTTCCCTTCAGAGTAGCACATATTTTAGCCAAAATACAGATAAACTCTCAAAATTTGGAACGATAGCTTGAAGACTAACTAATCATTGAGACAATTTAAAATTATTACATTCCAAAAGGTAATTAAACTACTTCTATTGGAATGGTATGGTGTTTTCATTGAAAATTGATTAAAATTCTAAAAGAGCCATTATATTTTTTGATTTCATAGAATGAATTAAGGCTTGGTATTTTTTCTTCATAACATTCACTCTCATAGGAATGATAAAGATGCTGTACATTGAAATTAACATTTGACTGCCTAGGTTGTCAAAAAGTGGCGACTAACTGTGAAACAGTCCATATACATGTATGTAGACGACTATTACTCCTATAACAATCCCAAGAATGTCATATTATTATTCAAAACCAAATTTGATGGAACCAATTTTGAAAAGAAAATTAAATCAATTTTGATTTGAAAACCTTTTATAACCTGGTTTAAAAAATGAGGGTTAAACTATCTTGGGCAAAATTAAATTTTCATGAAAACAGAGGATCAGATAATACAGAGAAGCAAGTACATTGCAATTTTTTTCTTTAAAAAAATAGAATGGTAGCCCTATAATTGGCAATATTGCTTCAGAGTGTCAGGCTATGAAGTGGTACAACTCTCGATTAAATTTTGTCACAAATATAACACCCCTATTACATTTCTCATTGCAGCTTATCTCCTTAGCTAACAATATTAAAGAAATTTGTATTTGACATAACACATGTTGAGTTCACAAAAAGAGAAGTAACATCATGAGAGATATGATATTCTGTGTACAAAATATGTGATAGCGCTGCTACGAAACCAGATATTTTGTAGCACAATTGCTAATTTGAGGTCACTATTGAAAGTTCATTGACTTTCATAACTTTGTTTTATAACCAATTTTGATACAACCTATTTTGGAAAAGAAAAATCAATTTAATCAATATAAATTAAAATACCTTTTCTCTTTCCTCTATTTTCATTAAAGGACAAGTCCACCCCAACGATAAGTTGATTTGAATAAAAAGAGAAAAATCCAACAAGCATAACACTCAAAATTTCATCAAAATCGGATGTAAAATAAGATAGGCCTAAGCAGCCACCAGGGCCTCGACAAGAGGCTACCAATATATAGGCCTTATCTCTAAATTACAGGGATTTAAAATTAGTCCACATGGACTGTAGTTAGGGACCAATCGAATTCCGGATTTAATTGAATCCTTCAGATTCCTTTTTTAAATCTCGAAAGATTTAAATTTAATTTAAATTTAAATCATTTGAGATTTAAATTTAAGTCTTTAGGATTAAAACAAAATCCAGAAATCGATTGGTCCCTAACTACAATCCATCTAGACTTATTTTAAATCCCTGTAATTTAGAGTGGATGGGGAGTGAGACACGCCCACCCCAATCCTATCAACCAGTTAAAAAGGGATTAATCCACGCTATATAGCCAACAGTAAGAAAGAACTATTATTGCTTGGTAATGAGGTAAAACGTGTTTTTGTGGGATATGTATATTTTGATAATTGTGATTATCTTGTTTTAATTCTGCCTACTTTTCATTTACAATCAAAATAACAAGTGAGATAAGATTTTGTTTTAACCACAAATGCTCTGAAAATAGTGACTATGTTAATCCGATTATCCGAAAACACGAAAATGTGTTTAGTTATCCAACTATGACGTCATGTTGATTTCGATGAAAGACCAAAAGGTAGGTTAGTTTGAAATATTTAGTACGCGAACAGCTATATAACTTCGTAATGCCATTTAATATAAACATGGATGCATGCTTTACAGTGCAACTTTCTCAAAATTTATTATTCCTTAAATTATTTAATAGACTTTCACTACAACTTTTTTCCATGAGTTAAAATAATATAATCCAACTTGAAGGCAGTTCCCTCTAAGGATTGGCACTATGAACTACAGTATAATGTCGGGCTAGAATGATTTTGATTAAGGGCAAGTCCACCTCGGCAAAAAGTTTATTCAAAGGGTGAGTGAAACCTTTGGAAGAAGTGGGCTTGTGTGGAAACAGAAAAAAATTAGATCAAAGAAAGTTTGAGAAAAATCGGACAAATAATAAGAAAGTTATGAGCATTTGAATATTGCGATCTCTAATGCTATGGAAATCCTCCTATTGGCAATGCGACAAAGATGTGTGATGTCACATAATTATGTGAACAACTTTCCCTTTGATGTTTTATGTAAAGGTTCAAAACAGGTCCCTTGGAACCAGGGGCGGATCGATGATTTCCCAAAAGGGGAGGCACATTTTCCCAAAAGGGGAGGCACTTTTTCCCAATGAAAATTTGACAAGCAAAAACAAAAGAAAAAAAAAGGTTTCGCCTAGAATTGAAGGTCATTTGACACCCCCCCCAAAAAAAAGGTCCTCACTTTTTAAGGGGGGGGGGACACTTGGGTAAAGACGGCATATTTACATTATGAATTTCATTATGGCTCTCAAGGGGGGGGGGGGCACAGGCCGGATGTGCCCCCCCCCCCGATCCGCCACTGTTTGGAACAATTTTTGAAGAGAATTCTTGAAATAAAGGGAGCCGCAAAAAAATGTTTTCGCTCAAAAATGAAGGCGATATTGGTAAAATTTCGACATTTTAGCATACCCATGCGGGGCCATGCAACAAAACGGACTCCAAACCGACCAATAATAATTATGCCATTGGAAATAACTTAAAAGCTTTGATCAGTCTGAAGCCTCTTTGTTGGTGTGACTGTGATGTTAGCCGTCGTGGCAATTATGAGGAAAGCTAATTTTCTTTTTATTATCTCGTTCGTAGAAACAGACCCAGTGCAAATTTATATCATAAATATTTGATGAGACACAGGCCGAAATCAACAAATGGGCGATTTGGAGATTGGTTATTACAATGTTTAAATTTCATTTCATTTCCATCAACAATCGGGGATGTATAGTCGAGGCTGAATATCGCGAACCCCCATAATCAGCTTTGAAAGCCCCCCCCCCCCACAAAAAAAGAAATAAAAATAAAAAGGAACCTTTTATGCTTTCATCTTTAATTCACACGCCTTGGTCGGTTCACAATCACTTATAATACATGTATAGGCCTATCCTGAAAACAATATAGAATTAAATTCACTTAATGGATATGTGGTCATGATTGATTGCTTACAACAATGACAAGGGCAAAAGCGTGACACCGCAATTTTCATTTCTTGTATCGTCATGGAATATTTTATTAATCTAATTTCTGTTTCCAAGATATTATTGCTATATATCGAATGATTGATTGATTACAATAAAGAAAGCAAAGAGCTGTTTTATATATATATAGCCCCTGTGTACTTTTCAAAAAATTGCGCACCACCCCCCCCCCCGCCACAGGCAAACATAGGTGTCTTAAATGCATGTTGAATTATCATATTTTATAATCACATAAAACAAGACAATTGGGGACCATTTATTTTGATAATGTGTTTATACAACAAATCCATGAATATAATGTAATACCTCTTGAAAAAAATAATTACGAGCGCGAAGCGCGAGTGATTTCTGTTTAATGTACTTCACGGCCAGAGAGCATAGAATTTTAAGCACTTTGGGCTTTCAATTTCGTTTAACTTTTCATCAGACTAGGCCCTACTAGAAGTATGTGTGCGGGAGCTGCAATTTCTTTACTAGTCGTCTTAGAGTATCCTTCAAGAATATTATTGATAACCTCTTGGAAATGATGCGACCCCGAAGGCGATCTAATCAATCTCCTTTGTTTTTGTGATAGTCCTACAAACCGATTTTAAGAAAATTTCAAAAACACGATGAGGTATCTCACAAGGCCTAAATAAATAATGCGAGCAAGAGTGTCGCTTGGCATTTTCCAGAAGGGGGGGAGGGGGTGGAGGCCCTTGATGTCGGTACCACAGAATAAAAGGAATTATTTCTGAGGTTGGTACCGATTACCGACGTCCGAAGACCAGAAGTGTTTCACATTCTCATCAGTCACATTTTCTTTCGTCATACCCATGCAGGGGCAGTTCCAGATGTCACTGATATAGGAGGGGCTTGAAAAAAATATTTCCATTCACATTTACCCGAATTGGCGGCCAAAATCTAATTTTGTTTTGTTGTTCTTTATTAATATTATTTTTTATTCAGGCTTTGTCTTAACTAAAAATAGAAGTTATAAGTTAAATCTTATCTTTACTCTTGCAAAAAAAATAAAGCATCTCGTGAGGTCTAAATATATCTTGTGAGCGCGAAACACGAGTTTATTTTTTTTAATGACCTGAAATTTAAGATTCTGGGCATTTTTTATAAATATGAACAAGATGCGTATCTAACTAAACAATAATGCGAGCGCTAAGTGCGAGGTGAATTTTTCAATATACTGACCCGCAAAGCACTCATTTGCAGTGACCCATGAATAGAAAATATATAAATCATCAATCGAATATCACGAGCGCGAAGCGCGAGTTGAAATTTTTCAATATCTCGATATAAACTGGATATTCTAAGTACATTTTAACCATGAATAGGATGGGTGCATATGCCTAACTTATTGATTCCAAAACGATGCGCGAACTGAAATTTTGATTTTCCGAACTGAAACCTGGACATTCTTAGCACTTTTTGTCATCGTAAACAATATGTATATCTAACTAAATATGCGAGCGCGAAGCGCGAGCTGAAGTTATACTGACCTGAAAAGGGACCTATTACATGGACAGAATCTATATCTCACCAATCAAATAATGCGAGCACGAAGTGCGAGCTGAACATATTTTAGATTCTGATTGATAACTGAACAGGTTAACCACTTTCTGCAATTATAGATATGATGGTTATCTAATCAAACAATTAATACGAGCGCGAATCGCGAGCTGATTTTATTTTATATTGATACCTAAAAAGTGAACAGTTCAAGCACGTTTTTAATAAGAACATGGTATTAGAGCGCTAAGTGTGACTTTTTTATACTTAGATTTAGACCTAAAAAAGGACATTAAAAGCAATGTAACCATGAACAGGATGGGTATAATAATGTCTAAACAATTATTGATGCGAGCGAGAGGCGCGAGCTGAAGATATTTTATTTTCAGACACGAAAACTGAACATTCTTAGCATGTTTTGCAATCAAGAACAGGATGGGTAAATAACTTGAAAATCGATGCGAGCGTGAAGCGCCAGCTAAAAATTTTGATTTTTTTATCTCTGGACACGAGGCACATTTTGTAATCATAAATAATATGCGTATCTAACTAAACATTTCATGCGAGCTCGTAGAGAGATAAGATATTTTTGATATATTGCACTGAGTCAGAATGAGTATCATTTGAAAAGATAACATATTTCACCAATCAAATAATGCGAGAGCGAAGCGCGAGCTGAATTTAAAAAAAATTATTTTCCGTTATGAAAACTGGATATTCAAAGCACTTTATGCAATTCTGAACAAAATGGGTAAGTAATGAAACTAGCGCAAAATGTTGATACTCCTATACGGAAAAACTGACATTTTCAGTATAGTTTTTGTAATGAACATGATAGGTATATCTAACTAAACAACTAATGCGAGCACGAAGGGCGAGCTGATTTTTTTGTTTTATTTTTCGACGTTTAAACTGGATATTTTTAGCACTTTTTGTAACCACGTACAGGACAGGGGCGTAACAGGGGTCGGTGGTGGGGGAGGGAGGGGGGGGGGGGGCAAGAGCCCCCGAAATTTCCCGGACATATTATGATGTGAACTGGATTTTTGTGGTGTGTGTATACGCGAGCGTTGGCACGAAGCTCTATGCGGGAGCAACGTGATGAGTAAAAAAAAAGAATAAATAAATTTAAAAAAATGAGGGGGCACAGTATGGCGCGTGTGGCAGTAGTTTCTTTATTAAAGTCCCAAGCGAGCGATAATTTAAAAAAAAATCTTACTTAGTATTAGATTTTGACTTGATATGAAAATATCATTATATCTTACACGTTTCCGATAATTTTTTTTGTTTTGAAACAAAAATAATAATTTTTTGATAAAATTCTTTCTTTTCTTCTTTTGGCGCCCTCCTAAGTTTAAGGTCAATTTGATGCCCCCTCATTTTATGTAAATTTGACCCCCCCCCCGGTCGAATCTCGAATTGACGTACCAATAACGATGAAACAATAACTCGGCGCCCCCTATCAATTTTGAGACCCCCTGCAGGTTACCATCAAATTGGCGCACACGCCCCAAGGTTTAACATCAACACGAATAGTGCAGTAGGTTCTTAACGTGCAAAGGTGGTGATTCTCCTCTACACGGGGCCTCCATATATATATATATATATAAAGGAAGAGGGCCCTATGCATAACTTCACACACACACACACACACACATATATATATATATATATATATATATATATATATATATATATATATATATATATATAGTGTGAAAGAAATTGATGCCCCCCTCATTTTATGTCAATTTGACCCCCCCGGTCGAATCTCGAATTGACGTACCAATAACGATGAAACAATAACTCGGCGCCCCCTATCAATTTTGAGACCCCCTGCAGGTTACCATCAAATTGGCGCACACGCCCCAAGGTTTAACATCAATTCGGCACCCCTTAGGTTTAACATTGATTTGGTGCCCCCGGCCGAATATCAAATTGGCGCCCCAAAGGTCGAACATCAATTTAGTGACCCCAGGTCACTAAATATATATATATATATATATATATATATATATATATATGAAGAGTTCTATTCCAAAAACGAGCTAAATTCTATTTTAACATTTTTCCGTAAATAAAGGTTTTTTAATTTACCACTTTCCCTTATCCACAGCTGCTTTATTTTGATATATAATGATAGTAGATAGTACTTTCGTTTTAGATTAATCAAATAATGTTTTTAAAAATTTAGCATCCAAAATCAATTTTTAAGAATTTTATGAAATTTTAATTTTGTATGGATTTAGCTCCTTATGGAATAAAGCCATAGTTGAAGGTCCATTTTTGTCAATTTAAACATGTTTAATATTGGAAATTGAACACACAATATTGCTAGAAGAGTACATTTGCATCATATCTGATTTTTATTCATTAAAAATTTTAAAAAGAATAAAATTATATTTTTTCAACTTTTCTAAGGACTGTCACCTTTTGATGTTGAATGAGCTTAAAGACCCTGACCGGTGTAAAAACAGTCATATATCAAAATAAAGGTAATGATTCATACAATACAAGTATACCAAAAATATTACATATATCTCCTTCCATTTCTGACAAATATTAAATAAAAATCAAAGAAACTGCTCCTCCAAAGTACGCTTCGATTGAGCACCCCCACGTCGCCTGGAAATGATGACGTCACGTTGTGTCAGGAGGGTTGTGATTCCATAGGTTTGTGTACAAAAGCATTGGGTATTTTCTTCCATTTCCATGTTATGAATCCATATTTTGTTTCGTTTTCAGATGAAAATGGCACTCAAAATTATTCACTGTTCAAATTGTTGTAAACCTACAACTATTCACTACCTTTTTTGTGATTTCTTTGTTTGGCTCTTATTGGGCCTAAATTGCTATGTCAGGAAAAGTTGTTATACATAATCTAAATGCAGATAGAATTGAAATCTGCGCCAAATAAGCAGGAAATAAAATATGGCAAAAAATAGTTCAAAACTGTAGATTTCATAAATTCAAGCTTGTGGGTAAAAATATATGTGATATCCCTCTGTGATAGAAGTGAAGAGAATGAAATGCGTTATCTGGAAAGCAAAAAATCACCCAGTTTTTCTGTGTACAAACCTATGGAATCACGACGCTTCTTACACAACGTGACGTCACGGTCTCGAGGCAGGTGAAAAGCACAATAAAGCATATTTTCTAAGCGGGGTTCGAAGCCCGATAATTGGAATATTCACAAGCAAAATACTCAGCTGGGAAGCGGTGAAAATGCATAAAGCATACCTTGCTGTATTTAGTAGCTTATAAGCTTTCGAGTGGTATATAATTTATCAATTTCATTTTCGGGTCCGGTCTGGATCTTTAATCTAATTTTTTTCGTAAAAATAGTAAAATTATGTTATTTTCATCAAGATGTGCACATATGGTGTGAACTTGTATCCACAGCGTATACCTAAATAAAATGAATTAATAACTCTATATCAAGTAGTAAAATTAAACAAATTTACATGACCCGGTAGTGGATTTAGCTCCGTTTAGAATAAAACTATTTGGGATTTAGCTTCTTTCGGAACAAAACTCAAATTTTGAATTAATTTTTACTTACCACCCCCCAAAAAAAATCAAATTCCCTCAAGGAAGAAAATAATTGAAGAGAATTCAAAGAAAATTAAGTTGAACTAGTTTCAATTTATTCTTCATATTTTTGTATGATTTTTTTTCTTTATGTCACTTTCTGAAGAATGAATTGAAACCAGTTAAAGTTAAATTTTCTTCGAATTTTCTTCGATCATTTTGTCATTGAAAAGAAAAAAAAATTGTTTACAGTTAATCAAAATTTTACTTACAATTTGGATTATGAAATCAAATGACTTCTTAAAATGATTTCATCAATTATTCTTCAAATCAAATCAATATATTATTTCTATTCCTCTTTTCTCTTCGAGAATGCCCTGATGCATAAAATGAGTTCTGATCATCTGAGTAATTTCAGCACTCATTATTTACCAAGTAATAAAAGAAAATAATCATTACACATGTAGCTTCCGTTGAATTTTCCACGGGCTCTGCTAGTATATGTATGATTTTGGTTTTGAATAAATAAACTTGAACTTGAACCTCCATCCTTAGTTCAATGAAGGCCGCCATGATAAATGGGCTTCTGTGTAAAGTATCAATAGCTCCACCTTTTGATAGCTTCATGACACCGCGCGAACTTGTAAATAACTCATCAGTCACAAATCGATGCTCTGAAAACGGGGGCCCCTTGTCTCCAGCTGATTTGCGTGAAGAGTCGGCACACGCCGCAGGACCGCACACAGCAGGTGCATGCTTTTCTTGCTCAACCACTCACAAATGCTGCATGCAGCGAAGGAGACAGCATCACCATCTATTTATTTATAATGAGATGCGACTCTGTGAAATATTCGCGTCATTTGCAAATTATGATCTTGCAATTAAATCGTGTGGATATTCAACACATTTCGACGTCTTTTGGAATTATATATTGAGGAATATATCAGGAATATAACTGCGAATATATGAGGACAGCACGAAGTGGTGGTTTCTATTGGTGAGTGATTGATTTTTCTTTCAAATCTCCTTTTCCTCCCAGATGACCTCGAGAGCTGACCCAATTGTCATTGTTATCATATCGTCTCTGGCCGTGAACTGACCGAGCAAACTGTCAGTGTGAAGACAAGAGAGTCCAGTCCATGCAGATTGCAGGAATTGTACGTCTTTTACGGGGGAATTGTTTGTTTAAATTCTGTTACCCTTCAATCATATATATATATATATATATGTAAATGCGCCGATGCAGCTGGAAAACACCAATTGCATGGGTTGAATTTAAGAAATATTGCAATTACCATGATTAATATGCCTTCTCTCTATACTGTCTCTGTGAGATTGTTCAAACAAGAATGATGCATGGGATGGGGCGAGGAGTGATTAAATTAATTTGTGAAAAAGAAAAAAAAGAATGTCTGAGGAGGGAATGCAGGATAACCTCCCCAAAGCAATTGCCCATTTGATCTGTACTGGACTGCAAGCCACTCCATTTTATTACCCTTTCTTCCTTGGAATCTGGTCAATAGTCATATATTTTTGTGTAATTTCAGTGAAATGAAATTGAAGATTTAATTCAGATTGTAAAAAAAAATCCATCCCAAATGAAATGAATTTCAGGTAATTTTGATTAGAATGAGACAGCAAATGAAACAGTTGCAGAGTTCAGTTTGTCAAACTTGTTTGAAATGAGCTTGAAACTCCTATGTGGAAATAATTCAAGTAGGCTATGACAATGGAGTGAATACCTGTCTATTTGGGCTGTGATTGACATATGACCTATGAAAAAATTGCCTCAATTGCTTCTAAGTTATGCTTTATACAGTCTTTTCAATCTACTGTTCACCCCATGGTAGAGGTCACAGAAGTATTCAAATCAATAATGTTAATTGGTTTTGTAGAGAAAGCCCTAGCTTGCTATGTAGCTTTTATCCAACTTGCACCACAAAAATTATCTATTTCAACTTTCACTTTATCCAGAGAATCTATACATATAGATCCTAGGACCATTTAATCATGGACATATTGTCCATGATTTAATAAATAAAATCTGTAAATTATATGATGGATAATAAGAATGATTCATTTTAATGGTTGTGATTGTTTTACCTGATTGCTAAGAAAGCATGAATGCTTGTAAGCAAGCAACCAGAGGACCGACGGCTTAAGGTCCTCTCCGAAGGACCTGGTACTGAGGATTAATGCCTTACCAAAGGGCACTAGCGCACCAAGTGGGAATCGAACCGGGGTCACCGGAATACGAATCCCCCGCTCTACCGACTGAGCTGTCAATGATCAATGGGTCAATTATTCAACAATTAGCAGACATTTTTATAAAATCTAAAAAGAAAAAAAGGAACACCTTCCGGAGCACCTCTCTGTAGAAACAAATTAAAACATACTTGACAAATCATCCTAATAAGAGAGCATTTACTCCCCTTGCTTTCATGGTTCACTTTAGCATGATTCATCCATACTCCAGACCTGTGGTAATGAAGTCCTATTTTAGAAAGCTTCTATGAAAGGAATGTCTAATAGATTTTATTATTGACTGCTGGAGAAGATTTTGTTTCATATTGATCTATTCTTTGTGTGTCTTCTTTTGTAGTAGAAATAATACCACCCTGTCTCCAGCTGACCATAGCTTGTTGACAAGATGGGAAATACATTAAAGATTTATCTTTTATTATGCTGAAAAGCATGTCTGTAGAAATTATTTACTTGGATATATTAGATAAGTATTGCAAGGTACTTTCATTTTCAAATGATGGTTTTGAGAATGAACATTGTTTTGATATATGAGTTGAATGCAATATTTGAACTTATGTTAGTTATAGTAAACACACAGAAAGTTTACTACTTCTGTGTAAAAATTATAATTTGTGATCAATTACATATATACTGTGCTAGTGTTTTTCACCTTTTATTTTTACAACTAAAACAAAGATTGATGAAGGCAGAACTAGATGATGGTGATTTATAACAATCAGTCTATGAATTTGTTAATCAGGGAAAATCATTGAAGCAACAACAGAGAGATGAAGTTTAAAAAAAGTATGAATTATGCTGTTTCCATTTATTTTTATTTTTTATGTTTATTTTTCATCATGTCTTAAGGTAAAAGTAATTAAGAAAAACAATTCTATGTGTAGTTACTTAATAAAGCTTTCATTTGCTTTTCTACTACTACTATATTTTCATTCTTTCAGAAAGTTCAGTAACCAAAAATGGGATACTCAGCTATCATTCTGTCTGATAGCTGCACATTTGTAGATTTATCTTCAAACACCTAACCAAAGCAATTTGATAAAATCAAGAGATGGCATCGAGGAGATTGAATCGAGGATTTGGAAGCCCCCAAGGTTTCACTGGTTTGAGAGATGCAGAAATTGCAAAGACAATCAAGAAGCTTGCCGGTAAGTTTTTTATATCAAATTTGATTTAGCACTCATCACGATTGTTTCAAAATACTTTTACTTCATTCAAGAGAAGATTTCTGAATGATTTCTCACACCTTGAATTTAATTGGGCAACATTATATATCAACAAGAATGATATATTACTTAGAAACGAAACATAAACATGAAATTAATTATGCCTAAATTAAATTCTGCTCAATGTAAGAAAAACCTTTACAAAATAATTTGCCACAAGAAGTACATCAATGCCTCATTATTTTTTTTCTTGTTAATCAATATACATACATGCTGTAGCTATATGCTTTTACTCTACATGCTTAGTCATCCAACCTCTTTATCAATAATCAATATACCATCTATTTCCAATATGTCAATGGGTTGCTATTTCCATAACTTTATCATATCTACAAATAATTATGGATCAATTCTAGTAGGATCCATGTAAAAATTGATGCATCATAGTGTGGTCTGACTCTATTCTAATCTTGATGACAATGAGATAGATTACCTATATTGATAATAACTCGAAAGTATTATACATCATGCACTAAACATGCATACATTAATTATTTTTTGAGAAATGTGTACAATGGTGAACTTATAAATCAAAGTAAATGAATGTTAACAATAAGTGATGATAATTTGAAATACGACAGACATATTAGAATATGCACAGGAATATGAAAATGAAATACCATTATGGTTAATTTGTGTATGATAGGTCTAGCCTGTCCCTAACTAGGTATTTCTATGAAGACATAAATGTCAACTTCGCTGTATTCACTGGACTATGAAGAGATGCATTAGAACTTGATAGGCCAGCAGGCCAGTGTTAGTGATGACATTTGAGCCGGTGTGTTGTTGTACTATGAGATGGCTCTTGATGGATAACATATACTGTCTCCATCTCATTAGAATCCTTCCCCATGTTCAGACTATTGTCCAAGGGGAGGAGCATTTCTGATGCCTTGGAGAATTCTCCTCCAATCTTGTAGTCTGAATAGTTGGTTTCCCTTCTTTCTCTCAATTGATGGATTGATTCAAAATGAAAATGAGAGAGAGAGAGAGAGAGAGCAAATTTTGGTGTGATCTGATGGGTACAGCTATTTTTATTGAATGCGGGCATGTGCGAAATGTGTAGAAATGATGTGCCATTCACAGCCATTGCAGCATACATCATCCTCACACCATGCAGTGAAGAGGGAGTTTATACACACATTGGTGATTTGTAAAAAGGATGATACCACTTTATCTGTTTGTTGTAAGAGTTTGATATTTTAAGCTTTTGTTATCTTTTAACTTTTTTATGTATATCTATATTTGTTGTTACACTATTGTATTTCTTCCATGCCCCTGAAGGGGCCATATAAGAAATAAAAATCACTGTATCACTATCACTGTATCACTGTATCACTTGGGAGAGACTGTCCCTTCCCCTCTGACATTAGTCTGAACAAGGAGATGAAGGTGATACATCTCCTTGGTCTGAACGAGGAGCTTGTTGTATTTATAAGGTTGATGCAGACAGGTCAACCATTTCATATGCCCTACATAATTCGTTGAGTGATGGCTTTATGAAAGATGAGACTGAAGGTAATAAAAGGAGGAGAATTCTGGTTCCAAAATATGTTGCTTCCAATAAATACTTTTGTGTGAAATAAAACACCATTAATTCTTCTCCAGCATAAAATCATTGGTAGGCCTACATGTAAGCTATATGATAAGATTTTTAGGAGCTGATTAACTGATTTACTCAGAATTCAACTTGATGGCTATAGACTTCGTTCTCAAGCATTGATTTCACAAACAGTCGCTGATGCGGCTATACAAATGTAGAACATGCACAATGCATTGGGCACAGCAAGAGTTTATGAAAACAGCTTTTGAATGCCCTTTTCTTATGTCTGTAGTGCAATCTTATGCCTGGTGAGACCCAGGATAGGTCATGTAAAATGAAGGTCACGATGAGATACCAAGTTACAACCATTCAGGCTTATTCATAGGTTTATACACACTTCTCACCAGAGGAAATATTGGAAGGGGGTGATAAGCTTTCCCTATTTTTTAGAATGATTATTTCGCAGTGGCGGATCCAGGCAGGGGATGGTGCGGCCTCTACTTTGAGAATCACACAGAATTTATATAAATCTAAGAAAATTGTCATCTGTGCCCCTCTGTATTCAAATTTGCTGTTGTAGCCCTCTTTTTTGAAGTCCTGGATATACCTCTTTCATTAAGTAGCCTATTTGGTTGTCTATTCCTTCTGAGATTGACATATATACCTTGAACAAAATATATAAACTGCATTAGTGCTATAAGGTTGAGTTGAATGTCGTGCCGTTTAGGGTTTACATTGCATTGGGTTGATTGACTTGGGTTGGACCAAGTTTAACTGATAATCCATAATTAATGACTTTACCAATGGCAATTTATCTGGATGAAAATTCAAAATTGGCCATAAATTTGAAACAGAGGTTTCTCTGAGGTATATAGTCATTCCAAAATCCGAAGTATTCTGTACTAAAAGGTTGCAGACCATGATACAAATGTTGCATTACATTTTTATTGCAGGATAAGTAATGGAATAACCATCTTATGAACACAATTCATGACTACTAAATCTACCCTCCATCATTTTCAGTGGCATTAACTCAATCTGAATTGAATGAGGGATAGAAAATTATTAAGTATTATCATGAAGCTATTACGAGATAATAGCTTCATGGTATTATAAAGTAAGTTCTAACAGATTTGCATTTCCTCAAAATATAAGGAAAATAAAGAACATGCAAAGTAAATGTATGAGGAATGTTTTTCTCTAATATTATCATGCTTGATTGCATACAGACTTTGAAGCAATTCAAGCAAGCAATATGTAATCCTATATCTAGTCAGAAAACACTGACTGGATTGTTTGGCTATTGTGTGAAAATCCACAGGGCAAGAAAAATAAGATGAACAAAATTCCACTCTGGATCAGATATCACAAAAGTAATTTCAAAGTCTTCCTGGTGCTTCAAGGTAGATAAAGGACGTTAGTTGTGATAAAATGCAGACAACAAATGTTTCTCTTCATTTTTGCTATTTTTTCTTTCTTCCTCTAACTGTTCAGTTTAGTTGTCTCCTGATTGTGGAGTTTAGGATTTTTGAAATTATTTCGAAAGCAAATTGATTGATAATAGACATACAACATGAAGTTGAATGGCACCGTCCTCCCCTCTTCTTTGAAATAAAAAGCATGAAACAGTGGTTTCCATTCATAGTAATAAAAAACAGTGATCTTTATTCAATGGTTATTACCTTTTTTTAAAAACGTGTTTGTCCAATTAAATTTGCATGTATCGTAGAGGCCTGTGAGAAGATGGACATCGACAGATATAAATAGTTGCCCTTGTACTAATTGCTATCACTACCCTGGGCCATTCAATCACTATACAAAAACATTTAACATTGAGAGACGACACCTCTTGTATTTACACACTAAGAAGTCAAGGCCATTATCTTTTTTTGTCCCAGTTAGTACTTGGGAATATTATATTCAGAGAGGGTAATTTTCTATCTCCTTGGTTTGATTACTGTCTGGCTTTCAGACAATATTCACTCATGCGTGGCCTTCCATTGAGGTTTTAATGAATATCATATTTAGTTCATAACGACTTTTTGTGTACTTTGTGGAAGAATAATCTGTCAGACATATACTCTTTCAATTTCTATTAGAAATCTCCTTGAATTTCAGCTTGAATGGTTGTCTGATCAACCATGTAAAAATACTAAAATCTGTGAATTTAAAGGTCGTCTAGGGTATAATTTATCTGTCAAAGAAATTCAGAAACACAAAATGTTGATGTTTGTAGAAAGCAATTTTATTCCCAATATACCCTTTTGGTAGTCTTTTTACCAATGCACATGTATAATTATATGCAATGAAATTTATGCTTTCTGTTTTGTTTTTGTCTTTTGTTTTTTTACCAGAGAAGCTAACTGATATTGCTAATGAGCTGACATTGATAGGTCTATCTAATAGAATAAATTACCAATATCTAATCGCTCAGATCATACAGTGAGAGCTATTAAAATAGATATAAGGACAATTGTCATTTTTTCTCTCTCAAAATGTATACAGCATACATACATTCAGATATTTTTAGCATTCTAATTCCTTTGAAGAATGCAATTTTAATCTTTAAACAGTGCAAGTTTTTGAGATTTTATTTTTGGTGCATTTAATTTGATATTCACTTTGAATATGTTACGTTTTGTACTTATTAATTTAGATATTGTTAAGGCTCGCAATAGGTTAACTTAGTAATTATTATTTGCTCCATGATTTAACTATGAATAACATTCAACTATAATTGATTGATTATTATTTAACAATTATTCAGAGTTGAATTACATGTATTTTATACACTTCTGTTATATGTTTTTGGAAGAAACAAATTCAAGTTGATGACATGGGGCAGTACAATTGATGGCATGCCACGTTACAGACATGTAGGATGATTGCGCAATCATCATGACTAACATACAGTTGACAGATACATCATGTGACTAATGTCCCTGGAGAGAACATGCTGCCTGATCAGGGCCAGAAGGATGTCTAAACTGTCAACTTTGTAAATTTGACTTAAAAGCCCTGCTGCCACCATACAAACTGAAGTACACATGGTGCTCAGACTCTTAAGCTGGCATTTGTTCAAAACAAGATGGGATAATTTGTTCTTCCTTGTTTCTTAAAAACTTTTCAAGGGACTCATGAAAAAAGTGCGTATAACTGTTGATATGACATTTCTAGGAAATGTAGCTCAAGTGAACAAATCACATTATAGGGTGTTGCAAGAAGCTTGCCATCAATCGAAAGTCTATCTTTGGTCCCTAAATCAATCATAAGTCTTGCAGTTAATTGCAAATTAGTGATTGATTGCTAATTTGCTCCTTGAAGCATGAAGTTTAATCTGATTTGCTACAGCTAACGCTGATCTATCATTTGTAAAACTGCAACAGAATATTTGCAATTGATCGCAAATATTTTCTTGCAACACCCCCTCAGTGTGAATTATTTATAACAAACAATCACCGTCTAACCAGACAGGGAAAACACATTAGGTGGTTTCAGACCGCCTCAAAGTTCGTCAGTTCCAGGTATTTTGGTAATGTGAAAGCAAACTACGCGTAATTTCCCCGATAGAAAATACCCGCTAAATAGTAGGTACTTGGCGAAATTACGAGAACTTTCGCAGGGATTTTTCCAAGGTCGCAGGTATTTTGGCAATGTGAAAGCAATTTACGGGAACTTTTAGCCCAGCGTGTCGTTGGGCACGGGCGCCGTGGGTGGCTGCTGGGCTAGTGATTTTGAATCTCGCGCCTTGCCTGCTTATCAGACCATACTGCGCATGCTCGTAACTTCAGGAACTTATCCCGAAGAGTATGTTTCGGGGCGGTGTGAATGCAGGAATAATTAATGGGTATTTTTTAGCCTAAAAAAGTTCTCGTAATTTAACGGGGATTCTTATGATCGAGGCGGTTTGAAACCACCTATTGCTTGATTTGTCTCGCATACAATCCACATGGAATTGTAAGACACAAGCTACATGTAGTCAAGTTTGTTATGTCTGTACATTGGCGCCAGTGTTATGACAGTGCTTTATCTGAGGACAATGTAATCTTCACGGATTAGAATGGCATGTTATGTTGTGAGATGCCTTATACTATGAGATGCTACGCAATCTCGATGCTTTGCTCTACAGCAGAGCAACATCCACTCTAAATTTAGTTCCTAATAGAAAATGTATACATGTCAGCAACACATTTTTTTTATTTGCATGGTTTATTGAATCATAAACATGAAAAACATTAACATCTAATTGTGAGAGATTGGAAGTGTTGAGGTTTGAGATGTAAAGCAAATGAAGTTTGTCGTGTTTGCATATAGTTTACAGTTCATATTTCAGGCTTAATCTGATTCTTTTGTTTAAGTTTTGATCAATAATGAAGTGCATTTACTCTCATGATAGATATTTTGGAATATTACCAATTGGAGTTGTCAAGGCCAGTAAATCCTATTGAGAAGTGTGGTAGAGTACTTGTTTGGTGCCATTCTAAAAACAACTCTTCTCTTCTATTTCCCTCTTTTTTTCATAAAGTGAATCCATGTAAAATCTGTAAAATCTGTGTGAATATCTTAGTCATTCACTGTACTTTGATTTTGAACATTTAGAAGCAAAAGGTGTTTAAGAATATTCTTGCCATTTTCAAATCATCTCTATTGTTATTATACACTATAAAAAAGTAAATTTCTGTAAAGTGTAAACCCTTTTGTGATACCTGCATTGTGGGTATATCCATGTATATTTTGCAGGTCCATTTTAATGAAACAATTTTTTTCATGGACAATGATTGATCAGTGATGCATTTGGTTATTTCATACAGATAACAAGTATCCCAAAGCTTGAATTGGTTTCTTTTGAGTGTTGTGCAATTAATATGTACCTGTACAAAGAGCAAGAAGGCCTACTTCATTTGATTGGAATCATTGGCTTTGTCACGGTTATGATAATGAAGATCAGCCGCAAAGGGAAAATGATTGGACTTGTCCAGATGGATTATCAATACTTGACAATATTGATGGGTTTAAGGGCTGGAGGATAGAACTCATGTATGTGCTCATAGTACCATTGTTGTAGTAGGTCCATGCTCATACTCGGCTCAGTATGCTAATGAGCTGCAGAGTGCAAACTTTGTGCAGTATGTTCCAGGAATTGTACTGTGATTGTAATATTAGATTTTTAAAATGTTTTTACTACATGGAAAGTATACATAAAATTCATGTTATTTTTAGAATGATATTTTGAAACATACTGAATTAGAAAATGTTCAATATATTCTATTACACTTTGCAGATTAATGACATCCAGCCACTCATATTCATTGATTGTTTGGGGGAAATGTGTATATACCAGGCTCAAAGATATTTATTTTTACAATTTCCTTTGTATAATTTCATTTTTATTTTAACAATATTTGCTGGTCTACCAGTACTTAGTTTTAACCATGAAAAGACTACAAAAGAACTCTCCATAAGGTAAAGCTAAAATATCATTAAAAAGTGTCATTTTCAAATACAAAATATTCTTATCAGTACATGTATATCACGAAATGTGAATGAAACTAAGTTTATACAACTTTCTGTAAAGGAGATGATGAGGAGAGGAGATAAAAAAATTTATGGATATTTGAAACCATCTCAGCTGTTTTGAAACAGTTTTTTCTTAAATCTTCATCTTTCAAACCAATTTACCTTGTGATGTGGTAGCACCATTGAGCTCTTGTAGATTTTTAAAGTAAAATACCTCTGTATTTTTAATTGACTGATACTACAATTAATCCTTAATAATTGAGTATAGAGGAGTGTCATATACAATGAATTCACCCATCTTTAGAGTTGTGATGAACACAGGGGTATGGGTCCACTTCTTTGTCCATGATTCCACATTTATAGTCCAGTCAATCTAGCCAGAATAGGGGGGTAACCCACCACTAATTGCAACACGAGATATTCCAATGAAATGCTTTCCAGGAAGGTCCCCTTAAAAACATATTAAAAGTCCCAAGAAATCCAAGCAGTGGAAATTAATGAAATTTGCATATTATGCAAATTAGCCATGAAAAAATAGAAAAAGAAGGGAAATAGTCCAAAGATTACAAATTAAATGTCCAAAACAATTTAATTTGAACGGAAATTCATGATAAACAACTGAATTCAATGTTTTTAATCAAAAGTGTAAAAATTTCTACCTCATTTGCATATTATGCAAATAAGCATCCTTATATGGAAAAAATGTCAAGATATTGTGATTTTTCTCATATAGACTGCTTGAAAACATTTCATTAATGTTGACATTAATATGCTACTATATCACTAAGCATGATAATTCATCCCAATGCCTGAAAATTAATTTGCATATTATGCAAATTAGCCATTTAAAAAAAAAATGAGGAAATTAATCCAAAGATTACAAATTAAATGTCCACAGCAAGTAATTTTGAACAAAAGTTCATGATGAATAAATAAGTTCAATGTTTTTATTTAAAAAAGCTAGCAAATCTGCCTCATTTGCATATTATGCAAAAAAGTATCCTTATATGGAAAATGTCAAGAAATTTTGATTTTTATCACATTGACTGCAGTGAAAACATATCAGTTTTTCAAATTAATATGCTGCTATCACTAAGTATTCAAATCTATCCTAATATGATTTATATTCAAGGAAAAATACTGGAAATATGTTCTTCGCTTCCTAAGCCGCGTTGTTAGTCTGACAAGATGATGGGATCAGCAAGAACAAAGCACATTATTTGAACTGGTGTGTAGTTTGTGAGAGTTGACAACCCTTTCTTATATGGATGGGAACGACTTATATCTTGTTGAAAATTCACCGTATAAACATGCTAAAGGGAGGCCAGGAAAAGCAAACTTATGGCAGGTAAGATATGATGAGTAGTCTCATTAAGAAGTGTAGCAGAGATTCCGTCTGGCCTAGTAGCTTCATGCAGGATGTTTTCTTTAACAATTTCTTAACAATATGTTATCTGGCCATATCTGGGTCAGGACTGGGTCCCAGGACTTGTAGAGCAGCGTCATCATCATCATCTTCATGATCAGTGGTGAATACTAAGACTAAAAATCGTTTCCTTCCTTTAATAATGATATTCCAATGTAGTCATAGCTATTAATATTATGGGCTCCCAACATGCTAATTGTTACAGCCTGGATCATTGTCAATCCGGTCAACAAAATATGTATTATAGGCTTGTCTACAAACCCTCTTATGGTCCTCTTTAATGCATTGTAGCAATTCTGAGCTTTACCTTACTGATGCTTTTGGAGCTCTTAAAATAATGTGCAAGCCTTCCTAGCCTTTCTCTAAAACTCTTGACATCTTCCGACACAACTTATGTCCATTGTCCATTGAGGCAACTTGTGTCGGAAGAAGACATGGTTAACGGTGTGTTCTTGTTAAAGTCCTCTTGATTGGCATTCAGTCTTCTATGCTCGACTTGTCGGATTTCAGTACAGAGAGTTGTATGATTGTCCAAAGTACATCTGCATGACACTATTAAAGTCAGCATTCCTCCAGAAGAACATCCTTAGTCGTACCATAATTGCTAAAAGGTTTATTCCTCTGGATAACCTCACAGTATACCCATGAGTAACACATTGTGGCAAATAAATCCTGGAAGTGGTACACACTGTCTAATCAATGTTGGATGGTATTTGATGGTGATGTTAAGGGTGTTCCATTGTGTTGTGTCCTCTTGTTGGAAAGGCAATAATCTGGCTTAGTCCTCCATCTGGTTTGTTCATTGTCTCACTGAGGAATTTCTGTTTACCATAAATATCAGGACATTAATATTATTAGTTGCATACGACTTACTTAGAAACTATAGCTTTAATATTTGGAGATGGTTGCCATAGGAGATTTATCAAAGAGGAAAGAACAGAAAATGGATGCTTCATCATGAAGCAGCAACTGGATTCAGCATCACGATTCCTGTATCTGAGAAAGATGCCTATAATGCACTTTAAAGTGATCATTTCACTTTGTTCTGATTTAAAAAATTCTCCTTTTGGTTCCTGAAAATGGGCTAAACATTAGGCTTATAGTGTAAAAATACCATCCCAAAAGTTTCAAAGTATTATATTTACAGGATCAATTTTAAAACCTTGGAGAAGTAAACCAAAGTTTAAAAATAATTGGGAGTTGGTTTCAATGACTATGTGTATACAGGGAATCTGTTTCACCACAACACATTAATTCTAGAAGAACACAGCATGACCTACAGTGTGTACAAGGTATACACTGAATGTACAGTGCAGCTAATAGCGTGTGTATAGGAGATACACACAACAGAAGGCAGTCAAAATAGCCAACGGACTTTTTGAATTGGAGAAAACTGGTCATAAGCTGAACCCGTCTACTAGACGGTTCTCAAAATCAGGCTAATAAATTGCTACTTATATCTAAATTAGAGTTTTTCATCCTATATTGTGGTCTGTTTCAGGGTTTTTGAGGACAAATACAGGCACTCATACACACGTTTCAACTCAGTTTGAGAATTTTTTTAATCAGCTGCTCACAAAGTTAAACGATCCCTTTAAGCCTTCATCATGATTTTTTGAATGGCTTTCATGTCGCTCGTATAGGCAAATGCCCATTGTTACTCTTATTAAGCATGCCCAGAGATCTTGTGATCCAAGCAAGTACTCATATTCACCACCAAGAAAAGTGATGATGATGATGATGGGTTCTTGTAAAGCGCCGGTATCCGCCTCAGCTGGGCGCTCATGGCGCTTGCTCAAAAATAGGAAATATCTCACAAATTTCAATGTCTTCAAACAGTGCTTAGGATCATCATTCAGTTCAAGTACTGTTCTAGTAATGCTACAATTGAGTTATTCTTGGGATAATGTTGGAGTGGGGAACAGGAAGGTACGACTCAAAAGTTGATTGGGTCTCTGCTCTCCTGATAAATTGGGGAAGGCTATTCCACAGCTTTGGTCCAGAGATGTAGAAGGCTCTGTCACCCCAGGTTGTGTAGCTGAGAGATTCCCTCAGCAATGCTTGATCTGCTGATCTGAGACTGCATGTTGGTCTATGCTGAGCTAAGAGCTCTGATATGTAGGGTGGAGATTTAAGACCCCAAGGTTATAAGCTAAGTGGTGTGCTACAAGGACCAAATATTCGAAGCTAATGGGCTTTTATTTGTACGGGTGTCACATCTTGTGCTGATCACTTGGCAATCCAGGAGCTTGCTAGCGTGGACTATACTCGCAAGAAACGCAAAGTCTCTACAAAGTCAAGAAGAGAGCGAGACTTGGATGGAAATAATGAAGCATTCAAGTAGTGGGATCCATGTAGAATGGACTCATCATTGTACAATATGAGTGGGATAAATGCTCGTGACAAAAGTCAATATCAAGCAAGCAAGAAGTGTAGGGAAGGTCATCATGGTTAATACACATAATCTACATGGAATTTTAGAGGAAAGTATCACTATGTGTTTCCTTGATTATTTATAACATGTCGGATGCTTATTTGCATACTATGTAAATTACACTTCAGATATTAAGCTGATTATTAATGTTTTTGCCATTCTTAGTGATCACATCATATTGATCTAGACTGAAATGTTTTCATAACTGTTTTTGTGAGAAAAGTCAAAATTTCTGGATTTTTTTTCAAATAAAAATGCTCATATATATGCAAATGAGGTAGATTTATTTACGATTTCTTATTTAAAAAATAACTAAATTTGTAAAACTTATCATGGGCTTCACTTCAATTCGTATTGTTTTCTGCACTTGATTTCCAATATTTGGATTATTTTCCTTATTTGTAATTTATTATGGCTAATTTGCATAAAATGCAAATTTTGTGATTTTTCTATATGCTTGTATATTTAAGGACTTTTAATATGGTGTTTAGGAAACCTTCCTGTAAGGTATTGCCATATTCCAATTTCAATAAATAATCTACTTGCAATTTTTGAGGGATGTATCACCAGTGTGTTTTCTTGAATATTTATAACATGTTAGATACTTTTATTTGCATAATATGCAAATTACACTACAGACACTAAGCTTAATACAAATGTCTTCAACGTCCTTAGTGATAGCAGCATGTAAATTTCAATATTAATGAAATTTTCAAGCAGTTAATGAGAGAAAAATCACAATACCTTTACATTTCTCCATATAAGGATGTTTATTTGCATATTATGCAAATGAGGTAGATTTTTTTGCACTTTTGACAAAGAACATTGAATACAGTTATTTATCATGGATTTTCGCTCAAAATAAATTGTTTTGGACACTAAATTTGTAATCTTTGGGCTATTTTCCTTAATTTTCTTACTTTTTATGGCTAATTTGCATAATATGCAAATTTCATAAATTTCCACTGCTTGGATTTCTTGGGACTTTTAGTATGTTATTTAGGGGACCTTCTTTGAAATAATTGCAGTGGAATATTTCGTGTTGCAATTAGTGGTGGGTCAAACTCTATATTGACTGGACTATTAGAACTGCTTCAATTCCAACTTTTCCAACCAAACAGTTTTCAAATCTTATGTGCCTTTTCCATGTTACAGAATACAGAATAAACATCACTTGTAAGGATTGTAATATCTAGTCTACACATATTATTACAATTAATGACAGTAGGATATCTTCTTTGACTGATTTAATCCAACTATATACCCTCAAATTGTAACAAATAATGTAATTTTCTTTGCATTTGAAAGATATTTTTTTAAGTAAAAAAAACAGTAACAACAATAGTTAGCCTTCTTGAACATCATCTGGGATTTTATTATTATGGTTAATATGGTCGAAACTCTGAAGGTCAGATAAATAATTGATAAGATTAAACTATTCACAGAAATATCTTGTACATGTGGGTATACTTTCAGGCAGTGAATATGTTTTTTTGATGGATCTTCATTCATTGCCATCCTATTCAGTCCAAGTTATGAATATTTCTCACCTTCCAGATTTGGCAGATGTTTCTTTGAAACTAAAAACCCAACTTGACTGTCTAGGATATTGATTTGATGATGATCTGCATTTTTTAATACATGTGACTGTGAGTGTGTTGACAGGGGGAACACTTCCTGGCAACCGTTCACCCTAGCAACAATACCAAACAGTCTGACTTCCTGTGGAGGCCCTCCAATTTAATCCATATCATCCCAAGCCAGATATAGCTCAGACAAGAGCTTACATTCACATGTTAAACTTAAATTGGACTGGCATTTGAGTTTATAAAGGAGTATAGAAGATAATTCTAATATTCTACCATTGGGTCTACTAATATGCAGGGAGTTATTAATGAACAAGCACATTTCAAAGAAACTACTGATTTAAGTGAACTACTAGTATCACCAAGTTGAATTGATTTCAATGCTATTACAGTCAGAAAAGATTTGCTGAAAAGAAATAAGCAATAGTTACTATCTCTAATAGTTTTAATTGTAGAAAGAAATGTGCCATAAATCTGCTTTTTTGTTCGAATAGCCCTATGACTAAAGATAAATAATATTTTAATTTTTAAATAATATTTTAACAAGATTTGAAAATATTTATATAAAATGAATGTTTATGAATATCTGAACAATGTATGACAGTATCCTTACTATGCTACAGTATATGAGACAGAGTATTTTAATTTTTGACAAAAATTTTCTCAAATTTTGAAATTGATAATAATATAACTCAAACTAAAATTTTCTCAAATTTTGAAATTAATAATATAACCCTTGTTACCCAGGATAGCCCACTTCAGATGTGAGCTGTTCTTCTCATGGGCGTGTCAAAATTTATGTTACCCTTCTCAATTCTAGTATGCTCATTGCCTGGCAAGCGGCAAAAGGTACAAGTTTTATGGTAATGTTTTAGGACCAAGAGCACATGTCGGATATAATGAACTTGAAAAGGCAGGATTACTTCATGTAGATCACAGGTCACAACAATTAGTATTACACCACGTGCATAAAATATTCTATTCGGATAAATTAGATCATTATATAGCAAATAATTTCACCCGGGTATCAAATATCCATAGGTACGATACTCGAAATAGTAATTTTAATTTCGTATTACCAAAACGTGAAGGACATATTGGAAACACTTTTTATTTTAATGGCATCCAATCTTGGAATGCTCTTCCTGATAAAATAAAAGCCGTTAAATTCTTTTGTCAATTTAAGAGTGCATTAAAAAATCACCTAAAACTGGAAACTGCCCGAGAACAGCATTACCAGTAAAATAACACATTTTGTACAGTTGGTTTCTAGTATTGTAGATAATGTATACATTAGGGTATGTTAAAATATAATCTTGTTTTACATATTAGGAAGATTATTGTTTGCTTCAGATGTTTGCAAATTATATGACTGATGGATATGTTTGTATGTATTTTATTTTTTTTCCCCAATATTCCAGTACTTGTCGTAGTTTATATTTTTTGTTACAATATGTTAATGTTTTATACTAACTATAGGACCCCATTGGAAATAAGCCTTTCGGCTTTCATGGGCTATCCTGTCAAGGTATTTCCTCAATTTCATTGTAATCTCCTGTGATATTCTTGACGAATAAAATCAATCAATCAATCAATCATAAGTATTTTGATACTACTGACCAGGATCAAACTCCCAACCTCCATCCTATTCCCAAAGTGGGTGCTGAAACCACAGCCATGAACCATCATGAGAACATTATTTGCATGTAAACTCAAATTGTAAGTGACTGTCCAGTAATCCTGTTATCTCTTTACATTTAAAAAGCTTCAGTCACTTGTAGAAATAAGATGAATTTGTGGTTAGACAGGAACAGAAGAATTAAACAAGTGTTTGAGAAACAGTTTGTAAACATTGCAAGAATCTTAAAGAGACTCTATTTTACTGTCATGTTTGTAGTAGAGATAAGCATTAGTAGTAAGAAGTTATGGCTTGTTGGTAAGGAAGAAGGCCTATGACAGTGGTGACTTTTCTTATCATTCCTTTAGCTATCTTTCAAGACTTAGTTTTCACAGTTTTTTTTAATTTTACACAGTTTATGATGGTTTATAATATGGCTACCTGCTCTGTTTTGCCATGATTACCCATTTGAAAGTTCATACTATCCTTTGTCTTCGTCGTCCCTGAAGACTGGGTGTATAGCGGCATTGATTTACATGAATGGTCTTCACATATTCTATAAAATTTTAAGTTCAGATCCTGTAATTATTGGTTGCTGAGGAATCAAAAGCAAGACCACCCTCTAAACACTTTCCAGACTTCCTGAAGTTGATCTCTCCATGGCCCGTATTCTGAAGTCAGGTTTAACTTAGACCACAGTCTAACTCGGTGCCAAAATTATGGGGAGCCAAAAGTTAAAAAATTTTGTTTAAATTGTATATTTCTTATGTTTACTATTTCGTTTCCTTTTGCTTTCAGAATGAAGAAAATATACTTCAGTTATCATTCCCAGACAATTATGAACAAATTGGGTGTCATATGAGTTAATAAATTTGAATGTGTACTGTTGGGGATTTTTGCTCCAATTGGCTCTCCATAGTTAAACCACAACTTTAAACCAGGGTTTAATTTAAACCCGAGTTCAGAATACGGGCCTCTGTATTTTCACTTAAAAGATCTACAAAATTATATTTAATTTGTTTCATGACTTCTGATTCAAAGGATCAAAGACAACAGATGAAGTTGTGTCTTCAGCTTATAAAAAGATGACCCAATCATTTTCCAGAATGTAATGGAGATAGATGGTATCAATTAGAGGCTGTGTATAATGATCTATGATTTTCCCCATGGGTAGCAATTATTCATCAACATAATATTAATTCTGTCTTTGTGAGACTTTTTTCCTACATTTTGTACCATGGGAATAAATGATGATTTGTCTGTTAAGAAGCATGTTCTAAAAAGAGAGCTTCTTTGTCACCATGGAGACAATTGTTTGGGCTTCAACTTGAATTGTGTACACAGGAGGCTTTACAAGCTGCTTGTTTGAACAGATTTACAGTGGATATATTCACACCAGCCTCATCGTGAAAATATCTGTAAATAAGAATTTGCTCAGGTCTCAAAATACCAGGGCTCATATGAATAAAATCTGAAATAGTCTGATTATATCTTATTACTCCTGCAACAAAACAAAATAGGTTGATTATTAGGCTTTTACATCTTTTATGAATATGGACCCAAATTCACACCTACATAAATCAGATAAAGTTCTCTTTTTTATCAACCAGTGACAGCACTGTCATCCCTATAAACAAACTTTTCTTGCCTTATATCAAAATTTCTTGTAAATCCCTATTTTTCACACTCAAATTGGCTACCTTGGATAATTGCTTGCGAGAGTTCTAATTGTTGAAATCATCCGG
Source organism: Lytechinus pictus (assembly GCF_037042905.1). NCBI lineage: Eukaryota > Metazoa > Echinodermata > Echinoidea > Temnopleuroida > Toxopneustidae > Lytechinus > Lytechinus pictus. Next base: position 28,388,324 of record NC_087251.1, read on the forward strand.
ATATAACTTGTGTTATTCTCTGTTGGCGTTAGGATTTTACTTTTCTAATTGTTCTTGCATGAGATCTGCATCAGAAGAAATATAGGTTATTTTTGTAATTGGACAGGTGTGAAACTGAATGCGACTACATCCTGGTTGTCATTAGGCATTCATTCAAATACTAGTTTCATTCTCTAAGTTTTATTACTTTGGCACTAGTCAATATTGAGTAATGCCTTTTCTTCTACAAAGATGAATATACTTCTGGCAAATATTTAAAAGAGTTAAAGGGGAATCCAGCCCTGGCCATTTAATGTTGTGATGGGAAGGAGAAAAATGAATTAAACAGAATGGTGAAAGTTTGAAAGAAATCGGACAAGCAATAAGAAAGATATAGCTGCTTTAAAATTGAGATCACTAATATCGTTAAAGTCAATATATTAATAGCTCATTGACTTCACAAAAAATGATCATGATGGGACCTTTGAGTTTTACTTTTTATTAGTACACAGAACTGTTACAGCTCGAACTGGGACTTGGTGTGAGCATTATTAAAAAAAAATTGAGCCCTTGAAATAAAATGTTTGAAATTAGCCTCTTTAAATTCAGTTTGTCTTTATATGCATGACAGTTTGCCTAAGAAAGATGAAGTGGTTCTTTATATAATGGAGTGTCATGAATGATATACGGTATAACTTCCCTGTCAATGCCATAAATTACAGCTCTGAAAATTGATGGAATGTATGCAAGCCAGATTAAAATCAGAGGGCCTATTTTGCTATATCTATAGGTGGTTTCAGACCGCCTCGAAGTTCGCCAGTTCCAGGTATTCTCTGATCGGGAAATTTACCCCGATCAGAAAATACCAGGTATTTTGGCGGTGTGAAAGCAAACTACGCGTAATATCCCCGAAAGAAAATACCCGATAAATAGTAGGTACTTGTAATGGCTCTATTATAAGATCAGTAATGGCCTGGTGGTAGAGTCACTGAGTGACAAAAGGCGGTTTCAAACCGCCTCGATCACAAGAATCCTAGTTAAATTACGAGAACATTTTTAGGCTAAAAAATACCCATTAATTATTCCTGCATTCACACCGCCCCGAAACATACCCTTCGGGATAAATTCCTGAAGTTAGGAGCATGCGCAGTATGGTCTAATAAGCAGGCAAGGCGCGAGATTCAAAACCACTAGCCCAGCAGCCACCCACGGCGCCCGCGCCCAACGACACGCTGGGCTAAAAGTTCCCGTAAATTGCTTTCACATTGCCAAAATACCTGCGACCTTGGAAAAATCCCCGCGAAAGTTCTCGTAATTTCGCCAAGTACCTACTATTTAGTGGGTATTTTCTTTCGGGGAAATTACGCGTAGTTTGCTTTCACATTACCAAAATACCTGGTATTTTCTGATCGGGGTAAATTTCCCGATCAGAGAATACCTGGAACTGACGAACTTCGAGGCGGTCTGAAACCACCTAATCTGTAGATGATGGATTTAAATCCTGCTGGTTCCAATATTATTTCTGATTTATTTTTCTGATCAAAATCATCATATATGTGGTCTTAGTCAGTGGGTGATAGCCCAAAATATCTGTATATTATCACAATTATAGACATGTCTGTCAATGAAACCTTGCAATATTTCTAGGTCTATCATTTAGATATATACTATTGCCATCTTGAAGATGCAATCCAAGCCATATATATATACGTTCACAAATTTGTAATTTTTTAGTAATAAGCATGTTCAGGCAATATTATTACAACCACGGCTAAACAAACTTTGACTGTTATACCTGGAGTATATCATAGTCATGTTCAAACATTATTGGCAAGTCCAAACAATCCATCATAATAATGACTCCTACAGCCATGATCCATCATACATGTAGCTAAGTGCAAATAAGAGAAAATAGCATACAGTGCATGAGTCAGTGGTGTATATTATAGATAATATTTATAGAAATGTGCCTGTATTAGGCAGTTTCTAAATTATAGATAACTTTTATTTGAGAATAATTAGTTTCTTGTAGGGTAGAATAATATCTGTTGTGCGTTGTTAGTCCATTTTGCTTTGTACATGTGTAGACTTCATGTAATTGCAAGCTTGGACTAAAATGTGGTGTTTCTAAGGTGTAAATATTTATTTAATTTGTTTACATTCACAATAAAAAAATGTTATCTGTTTTGCAATATTTATTATGTTTGTTATTGATGTTCGGTATATCTTTATTGGTCCCTCATTCTCATAAATATGTTTTTCTATGCTGTGATAATGTTTACTTATGTAAATTATACATATATTTTCATGTTTTTTTTATTGAGAATGTAAATAAATTAAATTGAATATTATCACTCTATTTAATTTGCTATCAGGTTCTTGTGATTATTATTCTCATTTAGTTTAATAAATATACATTGTTTCATCATTTAAGCTCACATGACTATAAGATTGCTCTTGATGCTAAACTTTAACATTTATTACTTATTGGGGTACGGTAAACAATAGACATTTCTCTGAATCTGAAAGGTCAGGTATATATAGGTCCATGGACATATACTATATACCTTATAATGTCAAGCATACTAGAACACATGGATGTGCTGAAATTGGAAGGTCATGGTGAGAAAAAATGGCAATGTTCCGAGCACCCAGCCTCAACGGCACATTTGATGCGTGAGGTACGCGCAATGTCTTTGTGTGGTATACAATGGGGCAGATGGTTGATTGGGACTCCCTGTGTGCGTATTAAAGGATGAATGCAACCAATTGATGCAGGCACCTTCCAGGGGGTGTGGTTGGATATTAATTCATCAATTGGATTGATAATACTTAGGCCATAAATCTTTATGCAGCAATTCACTGGAAATTTGCATGTACTGTAGGAGATAGGCTGTTAGCCTGTATAGAATATGCAATATTTATATACAAAGCGTAATCCATATATACACAACAAAAAAAGTAAGTCCCCCCTAAATCAAATTGCTGTAACTTTTGAGCGGAATTATTTCGAGATATGATATTTCGTAGGTGGTTTTGTACACTCATTAAACAACTCCTGATGAAAAATGAGATTGATCGGTTGAGTCATACATGAGTAATTAAAGATTGAATTGAAAATGACCATTTTTGAAAGTCACAAGAGTCGTTTTTCAGATTGTGCAAATACAAAGTTGGGCAAAAGTTGTTTTTAGGTGAATTTTATGGTGTTATGCTGTTTTACTATCCATCATTTAGCCACTCCACACACAATTTTGATATCGTATGTTCATAGTTGAATGAGCACAATGTATTGCAGGGGCCACGGAAGCGGGGGGGGGGCTGGGGCGGGAGGGCTTCAGCCTCAAGCATGTACAAAAATGTAAAAATTACCATACGATTGTGATTTTTTGCATGGTCAGCCCCCCACTTTTGGCTCAGTCCCCCCCCCTTTGAAAACCATTCCGCGGCCCCTGTATTGTGACGTATCATCATAGGGGTTTATGGTAGTATCTCTACAACTTGTTAGATCATGTTAAAATTTGAAAATGTTGGTGGCTCCCCCGATTATAGGCCCCTCCCCCATTTTAACATTCTGGGTCCACCACTGATTTGTCCATAAGTTAAACTGATCATGAGAAATTGTTAGGAAAAGAATACATTTATGCAGTGTAAAGAGTATTCATTCCGAATGTGCTCGCTCAACCATGAAAATGTTTTAAGTTCGGAAAGTGTGTGGTGATAGAAATGATGGATGATAAAAACAACAGCAATTAAAGTCACATTTGAAACCGAATTTGCCCCCAATATTCACTTTATTACCCTTTAAAATGAGTCTGTGACGTTGAAAATAAAAATTTTTCCCACTTTGATGCGTGCTCACTCATCCATGAATAAACAAATCGATTTCATTTTTGCACAGAATTCTGCCCATAGGTTGATAAACATTACTGCCAAATTACATTGCTAAAGACAGCCTTGGAAAAAAGTTCCACTATATTGAATAAGGGGTTACTTATTCTTAAACATATGCACCCATAATGTACACAAGTCTATGAGAGAGGAAGTCAAAATTTTAACAAATATGAAATGAGGGTTTGTTTCATGGACGGTTTTTGTTACTTCTGCCAACAGTTATTTCATGAAACTTCGCACATGGCTTTAGAGTAACACTATCCAAAAGGCGCGTACACCAAAATAACCATTCGATACGGCACAGAGTGGGGCCAAGTCCTTTACCTTTCTTCTCATTTGCATAATTTTCGAATATTGTGTGCCCACTGATGCATTAAACATCAGGATTTTCATAAAAATCTAATCAAATGAACTATGCAAGGAGGTTTGTGACAGATATCCATAGTTACAAATTGCATTTTTTCCAATAACGTAAAAAAGAGCTGATCACATTCCACATGTTCATTCAAGCGTGAATGTTTAATTAAACGCCTTTGAATCATTGAAGCATGTTAATTGGTCATGAACATTACGAAAAAGTTGAGGAAAGATCATTTCAGTTACCAAAATGAAATAATACTTGTCTATGATATTTGAAAATCATATTTTTTGTTTTCAATAAATGTTTATTGAACCATGAAATTATGAATATTGTTGAAGATACTCTTCCCAGAAATAACTGTCATCATATTCTATCATTTTTATTGATAGAAATGTGTAAAAAATCTAATTATAGCAAATTTGGACTTGTGTTTATTCAACCATGAAATTTAGCCAAAAAAGTTGTATCGTCTTTTAGAAAGTACCTTTTACAAGCCTTCTGACTATTTTTCATGATGAGAATGTGGAATTAGTTCCAATAAAATGGAATCAAATTCATGATATTTGGCTTGTGACTTTTGAAAAGTGACATTTTTGCCTTCTGACGGTGCTCACTGAAGCATGACGTAAAATACATCCAAAACATTTACTCAGAGGGTAGCTTATAAAATTACCTACATGCTCATGTAAAAATATATTAAAAACTAGCATTGGTTCGGAAATTATGGATGTTTGTTTGAGGGGGGACTTACTTTTTTTGTTGTGTATATATGATTACTTTAATGATAATATTGTGGGGCTTAAATCAATTGAAGGCCATTAAGTCTATGGCCTTGGATGTCAAATTTGTTAGCGTGAATGGCCCTTTAATTGGCTTTTGGTATTTAGTTCCCTGCTGAATTTTCTTCTTTGCGCTGTAAAATAGAAATGTGCCCCTTCTAGAAACCTATGGCTTTGCCTAGACAAAATATTGTGATTTAAGGCTTGATATTGGTAAGGAGCATTATTTCAGACCTCAAATTGTGGAGATATAGGCCTACAGTTTGATGTTCTATTATTTATTACTATTACATGACTCAGTACAATTGCTTATTACTTAGTAGTAGATATGTGGCGTGTAAACATAGACCGAACACTCAATGTCCAATGTACAATGTTGTAAAAAGAGAAATGGTATGATATCAACACTCTTTATTTATTACCCATTTATTGCATTTCTATTTATACTCGTTATTTCATCCACTCTAATGTTTGAATGAAGCCCTGCATTTAAAGTAATTATAATGCCTGAATAAGCCATGTGAATGAGGCAAATAAGCAATTATATTGGGTAAACTGTAATAATTACTGACCATCCTACATTATTTTAAGTGATTTCCATTAGTGCTGAACCAATATTCAATGTTGAATGCAATACCTGAAGGATGTAACTTGCTTCTTTAATTATTCAAAAAAACAAATCAACAATTTAATGTGTATGTGATTTTGTACCTTTCCCAAAGTATACAATTTAATCAGACAACCACATTTAGGATAAGTTGCCCCTCAGTAATAATAGTTCACATCAGATAAGGTGACAGACATGTAGGTTTACAATAGATTCCAATTCTCGCTACCCCAAATAGGAACAAAAATCTCATAATGCGCGAGACGAGATAATTTTCACTCCGTTGGGTCGTCAATACCACTTCCGGTTCAGAGTCATGCTCGCGCGAGGTTCGCGATCACTGAGGAGAGAGATCAGTGTTCGCGATACTGAGTTTTCCACCACGCTGAAAGGATGCCAATCAGCGTAGTATGTACAGATTATAATACTTTTTATTTAATTTGGTCAGTTTTTATTCCATTTGAATTATAAATAAAAAATATATTTCACGTGAAAATAATTTTTATTCATGTTTTTTTTTTATAAAAAAATTTAACAAAAAATGAATATCTTAAAATTTTGCATTTAGCGACCGGCCTGACATCACGATCGTATTCCACTAGACGCTAAATATATACAGCATTCATTCCGTTCAATTTTTCGTCGACCACAAAATGGAAAAAAAATCAGTTTCGGAACTTAAAAAAATCTTAACTGACAGAGGTATACCGTGCAATGGAAAGCGTCAGGCAGAATTAGTGACTTTAGCCGAAAAGGCCGTTAAACTGTATCGTGAAAGAGAGGGTTGTGATCACGAACTTTCCGAGCGAAAGCGACGTTGTGTTGTTGTGCATGACGGCACTGTTGATCTGAATGGCAAAACAGTGCATTGGACTTCCGAACAGGAAGTTGTAATACCGAAAAGCTATCCCATAATGCAATGCGCGTTACAGGGATTTTCCCCGATCTCGGCGAAATCGCTATTTGGGGTAGCGAGAATTAACATCCAATGCAATTCTTTGTGACCAGACTTTGTATTACTTTTTATAGTATGATCAATAATCAAATGTATTCAAAGCCAACATCTTTTTAAAAGAGAAAACCAATAAATTATTCACATCAATATTTTGATGCACACTTTTATGGTGGGAATTTCCCACCTGTTGTGTTGTCTGTAACCTAAAGAGAACAGTTTGTACAGGTACTTCTCCTGTCTGCATTTGCTTTAGTGACAATACCTCCTGTCTAAGTTTTGTGGAAAACCATCTTTTTGTTAAAATCACAAGATAATCTATCACATCTCAGCTCTTTGTCTGGAAAATGAAGCTGCCCTGTGAAATTGGACAATGTAGTGTACCATTGGATACAACGTTGTAATGTTGGCCATGATATGTTTTCAGTTTTAACCCTTAGTTTCTAAACATCGTACTTCTTGAGATACAAAGTTTTGTTCCTTGTTCTTCTTTTAATTACTTGATAATCTATCAAATTATATCCTGCCCACATTTTGCTCTATTCCACTGCAAAGAGAAGAGTACCATGTTGAAATAGTTTTACTCTTATTTTTGCAAAGTTCTATTTGTTTTGTTTATCTTTCATTTTCTGAGAATTTGATATCTTTTGAGATAGGAGGTTTGGCATTTCAAGCTGTTGATGTATTCATACAAAGGTATAGTTTGTCAATGGAACAACCAGATGCCTCTTCTGAAATTAGAATGAAAACCTTGAAATAACTAGAATAATGTTTATGATGTGCTGTCTATTCACATAGAGGGCAGCAGAGCATATCTCTTTCATATTGGCACAGCCTTCCTTCCTTGAGACATTGACTATACTCCTAGTCTAGAATCACAGACTCAATATTGACATTTTACGAGTGTGGCAGTGACGTAATGAGCCAAATATTTTGGAGGGGCAAGATAGGGTGTATCAGGAAAAATTTATAAAAAGTTGCGAGTGAGCAAAATTTTGACATTTTCGTTCCAAAAATCAAATTTTGTGATAGATTTTTACATACTGATTTTTTCCAGAAATAATGTCATTTTTTGCCCTTATCTCTTTCCTTTTCTTTTCTTTTTTTTTGGTCAAGTATGCCACTGGAGTGTACAGTGTAGTATGATGAAAAAAGTTTGACTTTTGCTTTGATGTCTGTATCATTGACATAATAGGCCCTGTCTTCTTCATCTCATTTAGATATATCTAAACTTTTTTAGAAGTTGAAATGAAGGATTTTCTTTTTTCTGATTATGAAAATAACATTCTGAGTTTCTACACTCTTGCTGTAACATTTTATGGACTCATGATAAGTGACTGGTCTTTATATGGTGTAAGTACGAATAAAATCTATTTTTGAGTCTGTTGACATGCAACCAAAGCTGATATTTATCTTTAAAGGGGAAGTTGACAAAACAGTTTATTGTAAAAATAGCAGAAAAAATAATAAAAGATGTTGGCGAAGGTTTAAGGAAAATCCATCAAAGAATATAGAAGTTATTAGAGTTTTAATAATTTGATTTGTGACGTCATATGTGAGAAGCTTCCCTACATATCGTATGGTAGAAAATCAATAAAATTTCATTTTCTCAGAAAATCGAAAATGGTTTTTACTGCACCTTCAACAGACAAATCATTTCACACCCGTTCCTAAAAAGAAAACATGAATATGTCATCACGAACCATCAAAAAATTAAAATTATGCATTTTATATTACCGGTACATAACATATGGGACAGCTGCTTGTTTATGACGTCACAAATTCTAAATTTACAAATCTAATAAATTTCTTAATCTTTAATGGATTTTCCTCAAACCTTCACCAATTTTTTTCAAATACAATTTTTCTGCTATTTTTACAACAAACATTTCTTCAGGGTGAACTTCCCCTTTAAATACTATCTTGTACCTCTGTATGTGAAAATGGAAATGGTGTGGGAGGGTGATTTAGGATAGAGTGGGGAGATGAAAATGTCATTGATGTATGCCTATTGCTGTCACCTGTCAGCTCCATGTAAATAGGCAAATTGTCAGCATCTGAAGTTCATAATTTGTGGACCTTTAGTTTTAGTAGTTTTTGGGTCAACATATCAATCTATTTAGAGTTTCACTGAATATGAAAGTGGGAGTCCTATTCCATATGTAGTGATGAGAGGTTTTAAATTTCTAAGATATGAAAATATTTTCAACACAAGAACACTATCCAATACATTATCAAAATATCCACTCTCCATTGGAAATGTGTACTTTCACAAAGCAATACGATGACTTAGCACATTTAATGTGCAAATCAGTTTTGTAATGTGCCATCGGTGACAAGACGCTTCGGATGACCGCAGGTAAAACCCTTGGTAAATTTGGGTAAATTTTGGTATGGAGTGTCTGATGAATCTGTTCCAATTCATTAGTACACTATACAAATACCTATGTCCTAACACTTGTGGTACTGATGATTTTTCAATTCAATTTCAATTAATTGTATTTTCAATTTCAGATAATGAACATAACAACAAACAATACATAATATACAAAGCAGAATAAATGCTATAATAGATACTTCAGTTACAAATAATATTGTAGGAAAGTGGTTGGTAAATGAATAAGTCATTGTTTTAATACTCATTTTGATAGTGAACTAATTACAGGTTATAAGTAACATATGAAAATGAAAATAAGGGACCAATTTGTCCAATTGCCAACTCGTCTACTATCATTTGGTCCACCACCCGTTCGTCCACTCACCACATGGTCTACTTTCATTTAGTGTAATGCCACTTCATCTAATAACCAGTTGGTCCAATAGCCATTTAGTCCATATACCATTTGGTCTATATAATTAAACTAAAGTGTTAATTGTGCAAAATGAACGAAAAGAAAATGGGCATTAGACCAACTGGTAATTAGACAAAATGGTAAAAGACGAACTGGTGATTAGATAAAGTGATGATTGGACCAAATGGTTGTTAGACGAAATGTTGATGGACGGAATGGCATTAGACTCAATGAACTTAGACTATGTGGTGAGTGGACGAGTTGGCATTTACTGGCGAAACAGAGGGGATTGAAAAAGCCCACCCCCCATTTAACTTTGATTAAAGGTTCCTCAATAAAAATATAAGATGTTCACCAATCACCCAGTCATTGGCAAATACATAAAAAAAACTCAGAATGCTCAGAGAGGTACATGTAAAACTAGTGCATTTTCGTTTGCTTTTCTCAATATTGTCAGTATGCCAATTCATAAAACCTTCGACTCGGCATAAGATGCATATATAAATATTGTTATTACCTTTATCCTTGTTTGAAGGAATTTATTAGTGTCAATAGTCCACTTGTTCATAACACATTCACAATCTCTCTGCTCATGCGGCAGGTTTATTTTACTGATATAATGCTATGAATGGACTGGCTAAGTTGCTAATATTTGTATTTGAATAGTATTGTTTGCCCTTTCAAAGTTCAACATTTTTGTGTTTTCTGTATAAATCCAGGTATTTAAAATGTAGTTTTGACCATATATCCTCCAATATCCTCCAATATCATTGACTTTAATAAGCATACATGTATGATTCTAAGTCTATTAGATATACTCAGGGGCCATAGTTCAAAAAGATTTTCTTCTTTTTAGGGAGGAGGTGGGGACAATTTTAAAACTATGTTTAGGGGAAGAATTAATACCCCTTCAAAACTGTAGTTTCTTGTTCTGTAGGTATTTTAAAACTTTGTGAAATCTATTTGAGAAATTTTAGAAGTGTAATAGTATCTGATATTTCTTTAGAAATTTGACAGAATATGTGTATGTGGAGGGGGGAGGGTAGAGCTCCCCTCTCTTATGCCTCAGAAATCATTTTTTTACAGGAGTGGCACCAAAGTAGTTTGATCAAGGGGGGACGGAAATTGGACCTTAATATGACATTCTCCACCCCCCAAAAAATACTTTGACATAGCCATTCCTTTTTTTCGCCACTTTTCCCCCTTTGTTTACTTTTAATCATGGGGAAAATGGTTGGGGAGCCTTCTCCGCACCCCCCCCCCCATATCCAAATGCTAAAAGAGGTACAGTGTAGGAGTTAGTGATTAGCTTTGACCTAATAATGTGACCATTATCTTCAATTAGCATCTATACTAGAATTCCTTTGCTTAGGTGTCATAGATCAAACAATTTGGTAACGACTAATATCAAATGTCTTTATGAAGTAATCGTTCATGAGCAATATGCAGTGAAAATGTGAAGTCATAATGTGTTTATTGAGTCACTACTACCTCTAGAATAAGGTGTACAAGTCAGATGCAACCATCTTTAACCTTAGTACTGTTTTGTAATGGAAATCAAATTTAGATGATCAATCCTTTCTTGGAATGCTCTATAAAAATATTGATTGAAGATTTATACGCATATACAAATGGTAGCCTTTGTTAACAGGGGGTTCACAATCTTAAAATTGATTCAGGAATTAAATAATGGTCAAAGATCAATATTTTGATACCTTTTTATGAAAGTTGATTGAACTTAAGGTAGTCACTCTAAAAATAGAAACTTAAATCCCATCTTTTATTCAGTGGCTATCATTAACACTCATATGAACTTTGCAAACTCTTCAGCTCCTGTTTCTGTTTTTTTTAAAGCATTTGAACTACCTTTTGTCAAATGGAAAGTAGAGTCTATTTTGCTTTGCGAAGATGATTATTTATCACGACAATACACTATTGTAATGACAAATGAAAGGTTTGAATATAAAAATGATATTTGGCTATGCTGTGGGTCCACCATTTATATCATCTTTATATCATTGATAGAGGTTTATTCGGCCTTGAAATCCTGAAGCTTGTAGTTGTGACCATTCACCTTAAAGCTATATTTAATTACAGTAAGACCAGACATGCATGACACTTTATTATGTTTGGTGTATGGTGATCAATACATGCTTAACAATACCCTCGATGGGGTTACATTTGGTATCTCAGTGGAGAAATGTCAATGGTGTCAGAAGTTACTGAAGCTATTCTCTTACCCAAAGCAAACATGATCTAGCATTCAGAGATGTTTGAGGTCCCAACGCCTCCTCACTTGGCTCTGGTAACGCCAGGATTAAGTCTTTCTTCTCTTTTATTTACATCCCTCGTTATGCGACAATAATGAGTGAGGAGGCAGTTCCTCTGCACCCGTAATTGGAACGCAATCTCAGCAATGCATGTTGGCTCGTACAGAGGAACATGTGCAGGAAAGAGAAGCCGATAAGCTCTTGAACCTAGTGGCTTTTCCGCAATCATTGGAAACTAATTCTATGACTTTGATGACTTTTTTTGCATGTGGGCTGCAAAATGTAGCAGTTTGAAATCTCACGGAGAGGATGGCTTTCGAGGGGCCGGAAAAGGGAGGGGAGAACATGGAAAATGAGAGAATGCAAGTAGTTGTCAGTGTTCAGTCAATATTTGTTTGAGGAACTTTAATAGGAATCATGGTGTTGTGATAGTGTTCGATTGGGGAGTATGGCCCAGAGAAGGTATAATCATGTTAGGAAGAGCCCCAAGAAAGAGAAAAAACAACCAGTGTATGTGGAGCTTTACATCTTGGGTGAGTATATAATACCCCTCTACCCCCCCCCCCAAAAAAAAAAAAGCTGAGAGAAAGACCAGGATGTGCACGGCTCAGTGGTCGAGTGCCTGTTCCATGAACGGAATGGATGTGGGATCAGTCTCATACCGAAGACTTGTAAAGAATGGGACCTTCTAGCTGGGCATGAAGACTGCAGAAGGTCATGGTAACATGTTGTGCAGAGTCTGTTTCTGGAGTACTATCTGATGAGGCTATGGAAAATTGATGAAAAACACCTTTTTTGTATGGAACTTAATTGAATGTGAATTTTATTGCATATCATGCTCATATTAAATAATTTAATGAATGCTTTGCTGTGAAGTCGTATGAAAGCATAAAGCCTTCCCAGGCTTTGTAGGTAAAAGACTCCCTTTGATATATTCATTGGAAATACAAACATTTTTTGATATGCTAATCATATAGTAGAAATATTAATCGCAGGTGACTCTGCCAAAGTCATATCTCTTGGGACTGTAGAAACTGTTCTGTAACAAGGAGAAGTTTTATGCATGCAAAAGAGGTGAATAACAAATGTTTTGCAGAATCTGATCTGAATATTTAATTTGATTATAAATACAGACTCAATTGTACACGGATCTAGCTGCAGTATTTCAGATTAATTAGTAACATACAAATTAGTCCGGTGAACCTTATGTTCATCATTGCTTTATTCAATAAAAATTAAGCTGTTAAATTATTATTGAAAATACAATTTTCCTTTTTGTGAGTTGAACTTAGTTCTTATAGCACAATGAACCATTTGTCATTTTTTATGTTTGAAAAGAGAGTGGAGGGAGTTGAGTACGAAAAGTGCTTACAAATTGAACATGCTCAAGGGATTTGTATTTTGTCCAATAGTTCGATCACATTTGTGAATTTTGGTCTATTGTGTTGTCATTGCAATCCCAGCTTTGGGTTTTCCCCATGTTGTGGGGGTAATATCATAGAGCTATTTTGGTAATATTAAACCCTCTATTTTTTTCGTAGGCTCTTTTGCCACTTAATCCCAACCCCCTTAAAAAGAACTGATGCCCTCGCTAGATTATGTAATTAATTCAAATAAAAGGTCTAATAAATTGAAGAAAACTTTCTTCTCTCAAGAAGCGTATGATACCTCATAAAATGCACTTAAGTGACATCACAGTCAAGAGGTGTGAGGGTTTAACATCCTTTCAACTATATGTAAATGATATATTATTTCTTTTTGGAATGATGCATGAATTCATGAAGTTTTTTTTCAATTGTGATATTTCAATGTTAATTTTCTTTATGAAATAACTCTTATTGATTGAAAATAATTAAAGCAAAGTTTGAGCAAGACTGTTTAGAACAACCTTGGTACTGTAATTATTGGGTTTTCAACCCAAACATCAAATACACACTCTCCATTTAAGATATTATAGAGGCAGAATAATATTTCAATTTTTTGTCACACAATCCATTTTGGAGGAGTCCTGCTGATCTTGAATGTTTGAAATCCCACTCAGCATCTTTTACAGACTTGGCTTCCCTGCATTCACCCATCATTTTGCCCATGCTGAAATATTCATGCAGAAAGACACTGCTCAGGCTTGTTTGTTTAGACACCTTAAAGGAATTGTCACACCTGAATTTTTAAGCCAGGGTATGTAAACACGCATGTACATAGGCTATGGCAATCTCTTATTGCCTTTTTTTTCAAATTTGTATTTGCCTTAATCTCTTATTTCCCTTTTTTTAATAACACAAATAATTATTCACAGTAAAAAAAATTGGAATATTTTGTGTTGTTAACAAAATGCTATTTTTTATATCAAGAGTGGAAGACTTGATAAGAAGATATATGGGATATATAGACAAAATGGCTTGCTATACGTGTAAGTACGTTGGCATTCACTGGCTAATTACGTCCATGGTGTGGTTATGATTGAACATCTACAAGAAAATATGATGGCAGTAATAAATTGAATAATCTCATCAATTAAATCCTGATTTCCATTGATTTTATTTCTTTCGTTATTTTGATATCCTTTTTATGACCCACCTAACCTTGTACATCTGACGTCATTGTACATGGCTTTGAAAGTCATGTGGTTGGCCGATCTCTAGATATTTGAGCCTACGTGTATGATGTGAGGAGAGACAGGTGTAACAATGATGGAGAAGTCATTAGTAGATTATCACCATTGACATATCATTTTAACATGATCATTATACAGTAGGCCTATCTTGCTAAGGCATTTAGAAAGCTCTGCATTGCAAGATATTACAAAATGTGGATTTGAAAACAATTTTCTCCCGTAATTTCTTACTGAATGAGAAGTGTCTTTCCTTTCTAATCATTTTACTTTTCATATTTTCATGAATCTATAGTTGTACATGTATCAATTTCGAGTTTTCAAGTTTTTGCTTGCTTTATATTATCAATAATCTTGTTTTTTATATCCTTTTTGATAAACACAAGGAAAGGTAATTTCCCTCTTTAAACATATTTTTATCCTTCAGTTCATGCACGATGAGCATGCATTTTAGGAAAATTGTCACTTTTTAAAAATATTTTGTTGTGCCAAAATAACAGTGAATAACTTTAATTGGTTCTTTATAATGTGTTCTCACTAAATCATGTCATGGTTATAACCTCTTGATATGTTCTTACAACAATATATTCTGTTGAGAGATGTATATTTTTATAAAACTGGGTTGACTTTACCACTTCAAGATTGCACTGAATCATAAAATATGTGATAAGTGCCAGGTACAATGGTGATGATGAAATCTTATGGTTAATAAGTGTAGGAACATCCCTGACAAATCATCTAGCTCACCACTGATCCATTAAAAGTTGTATTTAAAAGAGAGGAGGTTATTTTTTTTGTCGTTTTTAATATTCACAAATTTAAAGAGATGAAATTAAGTAATTTGATTTAAATCAAGAAAGATTAAAACAAAAGAAGTACAGTTATATTTTTAATTTGACCGGCTTCATTTAATGAGGGAAGTGTTGCCTTTGGTGGGATATTGGTGATTCCATTCATGGTTTCTGTAGGATCCATGGTTCCACCATACATGTGCTATACTGCCTTGCATTCTGTAAATAGAAGGGTTTCTTGTTTCAATGTCAATAATGCCATAGGCTGTACAAATTTGGGATTGTGGCTCGAGTGACAATATCTGACCAACTCCAGAGCAACTTCTGACCATTGTGACTCTTTTCCATTTGATGTAGTGTTGCATTTTAGTAAGATTGATCATAGTCTAATGATTGTGCAAAATTATAGTTACTTATTTGATCCAAATAACACAATTTAACACAATGCAGTTACAGTACAAAAATGGCTTAGCTAAAACAGAAGAAAATAAATAAATTTAATGAAAATTGTATCATGGTTTGTGGTGTCATAATCAATTATCATTTAGTCATGGTCCATATGAAAATAGGGAAAAAGCAAGTCGTAGGCCTATTTCAGGCATGACAATTCTCCGCGTTTCCGCGGATTTCCGCGTTTTTTGTTTGCTGAATTTCCCCCCCCCCCCCAAAAAAAAAAAAAAAAAAAAAAAAAAAAAAAAAAAAAAAAAAAAAAAAATCATTTTTTTTTTACTCCTAAAATCCGCGTTTTAATTTCCGATTTTTAGCGCTAAAATGTTTTAGCATATCTTACGTGTTATATGACGTTCGGCCTTTACAACGATTGCGCAGGAATCTCTTATCTAGCACATCTCAACTCTACACGTGTATTTCGCGGTGTGCATGCAGTGCAGCGGTGGTGTGCTTGCAATCGCTGGGGGCAATCCGGCGCGCCGGGCATGCAGCGACCGGATTGCCCACCGTCTTGTCAACGACATTTCCAAAACCCTTTCAGCTTTTTTTTTCATACCCAATTTTCATGCCTGCTATTTGCTAATATAGCCCATGTGATATGGTTGTTCATGACTTATTCTGTCATTGAAATTGAAATTAAATGATATAAAATTGAAATCAGAATTGTATTTTTTTAGACTACCATACAAACAATTGTAATTTTATCATACCCTAGTTATTATTTCATTTTTTTTTCAAAATGTATTTAAATCAAATAAAGAATACAATGTATGCATCTCTAATCAGAGCCTATTAGGTATCAATTTAAATTTAAAGAGCTGTATCCTGTATGTATCAATATGATTTTAAATCAGTATTAAGACAAATTAAAAGTCTTAGTTAATAATGAATAGAGCATGCACAAACCCTCATAGTTTTGATTTAATTTGTGCAAAATCTTAATATTTACCTCATTTAACTTTAAAATCATATATGTCTTCAACAGCTTACCGATTTTCAAAAATGATAATAAAAGTTAACATGGAAGAAGTCAAGAATCTGTCTAATTTGGGGGTTTCATATTATAAATAGTAAGGCAGGTATTGATGTTTCATAGAGGTATACATATCTTCATGAGTAAAACAAATGAATTCATCTGTAGTACTAGGCAATGAAGAAAGTCATGTCATGATTAAAGCGAGTCTGCACATATAGACTATCATGAAAGGTCAGATGAGGGGACATTGCTGCCATTCTGTTTACACTCCTGATCATGGTTGTGTGTTGCCATGGGAACACCCCCAGCATAGAACAAGCTGGAATGTGTGTATTTGATAAATGGGTTAAACCCTGACTTTTGAGCTGGCTTTGATCATTAACTGGTTCTCTGAGATCAATCATGTTCTGTTGATTTTCATAGTCTATCCCATGGTACCTTATCACTTTACTTGACCTTACCTTGTCTTTATGTTTTTATTTACTTATTCATTTATTTAAAATAATATTATTTCTTTATTAAAAAAATAGTTAATGATGTTATTTTACTCTATTTTCATGTTGAATGATGTTAGTTAAATTACAGGGTGTCTCTGTAATGCAGTTTTATAACACTGAACAGACCAAATAAAAGTAGAGAATACAAGTACAAATGTAATAAGGTTCAATAAATTCAACAGTTTACTAAGTAGATAACACAGTAAGATATTGGAAATTGGCATATGTATACCATGGGAGTAAAAAGGGACAGGGAATATCATAAATTGAGAAAACAATTTGAACATTAGCCTTTATATTTCATAATAAAATCAGAAAACTTCATAAAGTCCTACCATTTTTGTTCAGTTACATTGTAATGCTGTTTTAGCAACAACAAAAGATCAACAGGCCAGTCAATAGAGTGATTAAATTAATCCTATAATGGTCAGATGCAGACCTACTGGTATTCACTATTCACTATTCATGTTCACTGAGCCAATTTGTAATCAGTCACTGCACACAAATATTGCTGTGCATCAGAACAGAGCATTATGATTTCTTCAGAAAATTGTAATTTTGTACAAAAAAATCATTAAGAGGTAGAGAAAAACACTGAAAAATATAGCTAGCTAAGCTATGAATTCACAAATAATTATTGAGCCACTGCTATTACATCATCAAAGTCTGAAGATATTAACAGAAACCTTTCCTGGTCTCGCTCACTTCGGCTATGTTTTGTTCATTCAGGAGTGGAGTTCTTTTTGTTGATGTACGCTTAACAGTTAACAGTTCTGTGAATTTTCTTGGACAATAACCTGAATGCTTTCATTAATCCAGGGCAGGGCTTTTTAATCCTGGCTCTAACCCACAATAGGTCAAAAGATTCTATTTAGTAGAGAAAAATCAGTTTTCAAGCCCATTGAAGAGGGAGATGAAGAAGTATTGTCAACAATAATCTTCAATAGTTGCTCACTCAACCCTAGCTGGAACATGCTTAGACCCCAGAGGAAGGAAATACGGAACAGACAAATCTTAACCTCAAACATTGTTGGAAATGTACACTGTGATTGTAGATAACAAACTTCTGTATCTTCTAAAACATGTGTAGTGTCTTCAACTACAGCATGTTCTGTGCTATTATTAGAGATTAACTCCAATTAGAGAAGAAATTGTAATGATACAGTGCAGGTAGATCCCGTGGTGGTTTTATTTGGAGAACATTTTGAGTGATCGTCTTAAGATAGCGGAGTTATCTTACATTGGAGTGTTTAGAGAACATTTTGGTGACCTGACCTCCTGAGTGAGTGTTCCCCCGCAGAGTCCTAAACAAGTGTATTGGTTTCCTCCAGAGAGCCGTACTACCAGACCTCCTGTATGTGCCTGCATCTTGGTGTTCATAGAGATGATGCTAGCGTCTGTATAGATGATGTTTGCGTTGGCTGTGGCCGCGAACATATAGCTTTCCCTGACAAGAGTACATGACGTGTTGACAGGAATATTTGGAATATAAATGGAATACTTTACACTTTACAGACACAAGATATGTCACTGGATTGTACTTCTAGGTAGATGTTTTGCATGAGTGAACCAATATGTCTTACGTGAAGAAATTAGGACAGAAACTTCAACGTAAGTGAATTTGTGTTGTAGATTCTATGGATAGATATGTGAAGAAGATAAGCTTGTGGTGTTTGAGTATGTGTGCTGCATATAAAGCATGGTCTAGTTGCACTAGAAATGCTGAGAATTTTGGGGAATGTAGGCAAACATCACATACATGTCAAATACATGGTTACTCTACTTTTTTCACTTGGCTATTTATGAAAAAATGTTAATAAAAACATGTTTCATTTGTTGTTTTCTCTCATCCCACCAGATATACTTTCTCACTGGTGATCTGTTACCCAATCTGATTTTTTCCCTTTTTTCTTTAGTTTTTTGTAATAAGGTTGTTAGCTTCAATACATTGGTAGTGCATCAGACGAAACAAACCCCAAATGAAATGTAAATAATGAACAATAGTTGGTCAGTGCTCAAATCAGTATCATTTGTATTAATGGCTGACCTTAAACACTGTTTTTGTATGGTCATTGTGGTTTTGACCCAAATACAGATGAGGGGTTCAGAACAATTGGACCATACTTGAACAGTGAAATACAATTTTTTTTCCAGCAATCAGAACTGCCGCCTCTTTCAAGAACTTGTATGGTCTCAAAGTAGCTGCCCAAAACATTCCCAAGCCTACATGTGAGGATTGAAAAGTTTAGAAGAACCGATACTTGTCAATAGGTTTTGGATGAAAATCATTTCATATAATACAAAATCACTGTATTTTGTCTGTTAGCCTTGAATTACTACAATATATACCATACACCTGCACCCATTATTTACACAAGGAATGAATCAATAGAATGCTATGCAATAGATAGATCTATGTTAGGGTACAGGGTCCATTGCTAAGCAATGTTCTCTATTTCATGAAATCAACTATCGTTCTGTCAGAAAGGAAATCAATCTACATGTAGGCCTATTTTATATTCAAAATTGTTTTTTTCATCTGTGATTTGCAGTCCATTTTAGTCACTAAATTCACACACATTTGAGGACACTCTCTAAATGCAAAAGAAAATCTAGTCCCTACTCCTCTTGGAGTGATACTAGAGACCAATCCTTTTGGAGTGAACTGTACATCCTTTTTGAGTGCATTATGACTCCTTTTGGAGTGAACTGCAAGAAGATGCACATGCACTTCACTCCAAAAGTGATTATAGCCCCTAGTTTCAATCCAAGAGGAGAGTGATTAGGGACTAGATTAGCTCTTTTGCATTTAGAGAGCAATTTTCATTATTAACCCGGTTAGAAATCCATTTTCAGTACTGCAGAATTTCTCCTATTTTGAAGAAAAGATGACCATGTTTGAGTTTGTGATTAAATTAAGTGTATATATATCAAATTAGGGTAACATGCAAAGTACTTGTTTAGATTTTTAAAGTTACCTATTACAGCACAGAATTATAATAGAAAGCATAACAAAGAAGTGTCTTGCATCATGTCATGAGGAATCCAACAAAAAGGAAACCTTCGGATTCTTTCTTTTTGATTGTATAGTTTGAATTATGTTAAAGTCATATTGTCCCCCCCCCCAAAAAAAAAAAAGTATAGATCTCATTTTGAGAGTGGGCATGGAGCTAACACCTGAGCACTTACCCATGATGGGGCATTGTAGCCAAACATATTAGTAATTTGCCCACTGAGCTCACAGCATGACAACATTGCCAAGGAGTTTCATATCCCATGTTGGTTTGGAAGCCCACTGTTCAAAACAACATTCATGACTTCAGACTGGTAGCTTTGTCTTTATGGTAACCATCATGGAAACCTTGATCATGATTGGTTGCTGAGACCCGTTACCATGGTAGTTGTCATAATGGAAAAGTTACCATGGTTATAAACCTTTATGAAATTGGCCCTAGCCTAGGTTTCCTCAACATTCAAAGTCAATTTAATGAGAGTTGATGTGTAGGAGAAGATGGTTTGCTTGAAATTGGTACAACACCAACTCTTTAACCCTCGTTGAGGGATACTGCACCCTCCCCCTTGCGTACTAACTGCTGTCCTATCCAAGATACCATTTCAGCTCTACACAGTGTAAATCATTGCTTCAATTTACAGGTTGGAAGTCAGCTGAATTTTTGATTAATTATTTCTTGGTAAACAAACACTTTATAGGAAAGTAATGATTTTAAAAGCTTTGGCTGAATACACAGAGTAGCCGACATTAGAATTGCTTGCGCTGGAGACAATAGAAGACCAATTTCTAGTTGTAATGGGGAAACGGGGAATATTAAAAAAGATTAATGACAGAGATTATAGACATTATTTTTCCATTAAAAGCTCTGTGAATGCTCATAACCTGTGTGCATCAGCATGATGGGACATATAGCATTGAAACCATGTGGTAGGATGTAGATTTGTCGCTATGGAAACATGAACATGACAACATCTGTTGTGTCATTATTAACTCGACCTTCCTGGAAGTTTGAATTGTAGCAATGATGTAGTATGCTACTTTCATATGCAGAAAAAATATTTTGGGGTGATATTCATTTATATCATATCCATTTCTTTTCATCATGTTTGAGGGTCCACATGTGTCATATTCCTTGAAAAATAAGGAAATGAAGCAAGTGGACCATACAAAATGGAAATTATAAACATGTAGAAATATGCATATATACATGTGTCAAATACATTAACTTTAACATTAACACAATACATGTATAATATGATACTACTAAAATACCAATAAAATTTCATTTCAAAATATGTAAATACCTAGATGTATTTGTAGTTATGTAAAATTTACATTGCTTCACATTGTTGATATTTTTTAATAAGGTAACAATTGATATCCAAACTTGATTGATTAAATATGATTTTTCTCCTGCAATATATATTCATGTATAAATTTCTGGAAAATCTTTGTTTTAATCCTGCTTTCTTTGTTTTGTTAAGTCACTAGAATTTGATGGATAAGATGCTTCGTTGTAATGCTAGTATTGAAAAATCTAGTACCAGCAATAGTTTTTTCCTGAAATCAAAATTTGATTCTACTTTTAGTTGGAGTGTCCTGATCGTGATTAATGGGAATTTCAGAAATTTGACCTCCAAAGAAATCTTACTGGTTACTTTTCATTGACGAGTGTAGATTACAAATCTTTTCTTGCAGTGATTCTTTACATTTTTCATTCATGAACACTTTGTGACACTGAATATCCACAATGCCATCTCGGATAAGCTTAAGAAGAATTTTTATGAGGAGTCAGTATAACATTAATTTAATGCCTTGACATAACAATCATCTTTGTACTTGTGAAATATATTAGAAATAAATTAATTTCATTTTAATTGTTTTTTGTATTTTATTCAGATGAGCAAGAGAGGGTACAGAAGAAAACCTTCACAAACTGGATGAACTCTCACCTTGCCAAAGTAAGTTATTGTATTTTCTCACATCACAAATTATGTTCCTTTGCTTGTATCATAAACTCTCCATTATTGGACAAGATGATCTGCTAATAATAATAATAATGGTGGCTACCTAATTTAGTGCACAGGTCCAGTTTTCAGTGCTAATGGCACTTCAGGAAAAATAAACATACACACAAACAATAATAGGAAAATAATAGAATTTTTAATTCTCCTGAATAAAACACAATAAACTGTTAATGGGAGAGTAACAAATAAGTTTTCAGTTGGGACTTGAATGTTTCTGTTGATGAAATTTGGCGTAATTGGATAGGCAGTTGATTCCATAGCTTTGGTCCTATAACAGAGAATGCATGGTCCCCCCATTTGTGTTTTGTTCTGGGTGTCTGGAGCAATAGAGCATCGGACGATGAGCGGAAACTACCTGAAGGCTGATTTTTTAGATAGAGCTGCTCAGATTTGTGGGGGAGAGAGAATAAACTAAATGATGTATAAGTAGAAGAATTTTGAAGGTGATTATTTTTTGTGATTAATGTGTTTGAATGATTAAGATCACCATAATTGCAGGTCATCTTAAAAACTTCACTACACCATTTGATTATTTTAGTAAAAAAGAATCTACAACAGGTTACAGATTCAATTAAGTTATGTTTTAAAGATATTCTACAGAAAGTCGGGGAATTCTAGTTCGTTTCTTGGCAGCCAACTAATAATTTTTAGCAATAGTTGAAGTTCAGTTACATTCTTATGACATAATTTGTGATAAAGCTTATCAACAGGAACATGCATAAGATTTCATTTTGCATTTAAATGGGGTTTTAGAAATACGCTCTATAACTAAATCATTATCATAAAAGGAAAAAAAAAAAAACTCAGCATTAAATTGGTGTACATCAATCCTGTACATCAATAAAATATAAATGCCATACAGTTATCAGTTAATAGCAATGAGATTGTGTAAAGTGATGATTAGAAAATTATGTGTATTGCAATGTCTGTTCCACTAGAGCTTTTAATATTGTCACTGAGGCCGTTCTCATTACGCTTTCTAAAACTAGTTTACTGGAAACCGATTCAGGAAACCACTTAGGAAGATCGCTTTGCTAGCGTTCCCACTTGATCACACGAAAGTGGTTTTCAAAATCACTTCACGTAAAGCGCTCTTGTTGCTATGGAAACGCTCTCAGTTGGGTGACACGTTTCGCGCGAAATCCGAAACCGCAGCATAGGCATTCTACACCTGTCGTGTGGAGTAGCGCGCTCAAAATGTGCGAAGATCGCTTCCCGAAGAACGGTTGTGTCCTCACTTACGCTAAATCCAGTTTAACGAGGCAAAACGATCTTGAAAACTACATCGTGAGGTGGTTTTCCAAACTGGTTTGGAAGATCACTTCCAAGACCGCTTCGACTGTTCTCACTACGCGTTAAACTAGTTTCCACTAAACTAGTTTCCAGTAAACTAGTTTTAGGAACGTAGTGAGAACAGCCTCACTGTACACATATTTTAATAAACAAGGTAATCATGCAAGACTCTAAGAAAAAAATAATAATGAAATTAGACGAAATATTTTTTTATAAATAAATATCCTGTTACTTTTTTAATATTTTCTTTTGATCTTAGCATGACCCACCACATAAGATTGATGATCTCTTCCGTGACATCCAGACAGGAACAGTACTATTGGCACTCCTCGAGATACTCTCAGGAGAAGCTCTGGTAAGTTATATTCAAATTTCATGACAAGAAATGATGGCAAATTTGGTAATGATATTATAATAATAGTGATGATAAGGATGATAATAATTATGTTGATGGTAATTAATGATGATGATGATTATGATGTGGTTGTGATGAAGATGGAAAGGCAAAGTTTTCATTGAAATCTGTAGTTGATCAGAGTTTTTAGGGAAGATTGTTACATAATTTTGGTGCCAATTTTCATTTTCATTTTTAACTTCATACAAGCTCTCTCAATAAGTGTCTTTGACTTCACAGCATCACATCAAAATTGTGTCGCAGAATCACACAAATCAAATCTCTCCCTCAAATAAGTGCACTGTTCGCACAATTCATTTTGCATGTCAATTTTGTCCAAAGTTAATTACAAAGCCCACATGTCAGTATTTGAGTCATTTATGCAAATTGCATCCATTTGTGTTTGATGTGAAAATGGTATCAATCTATTTTACATAACTATTTCCCACTATGAATGATTTAAAACATTTAAAATCATTGTTTTAAATAGATCTCACAACATCACCTTGGGCTGAAAAGTTATTCTATGAGAAAATTATTTACCATGTTTTTTTTTAATGAATACAAACAAATCTTTGTCAACTGGAGTTTGTTAATCTTCGGAATCATGCAAGATTATTTTCACAATTTAAAATAGAATTAACATTCAATTGTAACAATTCATTTTTTGTACACATTTTATAAAATTTTGAGAGCTGGAAATTGGCTAGTGTACATGGATTAAATTAAAAGAATGATATCAGTCACAATATTGTATTTTATGAGGAAGTTTAGGTAAAAAATGTATCAGAAAGAGCCTATATGATAAAACTGCTTTATAATGATTAAAAACAGATCTTTATTATGAAATGTTTTATTTTCTTACATGAGTGATACATGTAAATGCGAATATGTTGTTTAAAGCAATATGTTATGGCATTCACTTGTATTTACATGTACCTGTATATATATACATTTCTTTTGAAAATTATCAAATTTTCTTTTGGAAATTTGGACAATCTGGGATATTGAAATTCATTTGGTTTTAGAAATAAATCAACAGCAATTTGTGACAAGTCTTATTACTCATGATAGCATCAGCTGACTGATGCCCTTAGGGCCTGCAATTATGATATTAACCCGGATTTAGAAAAGTGATTGAGAACAGAAGTGCTGTCTGATTTGCAATGAAGTGAGAATTTGTAATACCCTACTACTTTAATGCCTGGCGTGCTGATGGGGGTCATAAACATTGATTTATGACTATTCATAACATACATTCATCTTTTTTATGTATTGGGAGCTGACATTTAAGGGGTGTACTTGTGCAATATTACTTTGCATTTGTAATATTATTTTACCAGGGAAAATTCTGATTCTGATAAATGATGTAAAACAAATTATTAATTTTTTGTTATATAAAAGTGATAAAACCCAATTTCAAGAATGACAATTCATGAATAATTCTTCAATAGTTAAATACATTTTTAATGAAAACGTGAAATGCATAATCTACCAGTGCAGAAATTCATTGTCTGGTTTTAAAAACGATAATTAAGAATATAGTTCTAATCATATGCTGTCTTAAAGAGAAATTCTGTCAATTTGGATGAAGTATGATTGTGCCCCTAATACATGTTCATGTTTGGTAAATTTCCACAAAGAGTGTATTGAGGACTTCACTGCTATGATACTGTACATGTATTTGAGATTTAGCTATATATTTTTAGGAAGCTGAATCTCTAAAGACTAGTTCTGTGGTCACACGACATTTGCTCCTGCGACAATTGCTCCAGGCTTTATTTCGTCTAAGATATAGGGTTAGGGTAAGGGTTGCAATAGGGTTTTATTTTAGGTTTAGGATAGGGTACAATGTTAAATCCAGGGTTGAAGTTGGTGAAACCATTAGTTTTCGCCGGAGCAATTGTCATGGAACCAGTTCTACCTGCACCCCCAGTCCCCACTCCTACTCGTTACTTGGCTCTATGCTTCACACACCTCTAATCCCATACATTGTTGTGCTCCTATACAGCCTTATGAAAGAGGACGTCACATGAGAAGAGTGCATTGGATGTCAAATGTGAACACAGCTCTCAAGTTTCTTCAGGATAAAAAGGTAAACACTGTAGGCCTACTTACTTTAGTATGATTGTGATTTGAGTATAACCAATCACTACCAAACCTGATTGATTGCTTGTTATGGTCATGATGAGAAGGCAACACTTGAACAGGGAAAGGTGTACAAGTTAAACAGTTTCACTGCGCTGGAATTTCATTTTTTAATAAATTTTTCTTTCTTTCCTGATGGCATTTTTTGCCACCCACAATTTAAAACACCTGATTCATAATAAAAGGATAGATTTGTTACTAGTGTTTCATGCTGGTAATAACAAGAAATAACAAATGAATTTAATGAAATTCAATGGCAATAAGACATTAGAGTATTTATAAATGGTAGATGATATAATATATAATAAAAAATAAGTTTATCATTATCAAAATGTTTCCTTCGTCTCCACATCATATTTTTCTCTTCTACATTATTTCAGATCAAGCTTGTGAACATCAATGCTGGTGATATTGTAGATGGACGTCCACCGATTTGTCTTGGTCTTATCTGGACCATTATTCTCTACTTTCAGGTAGATTCTCAACCTATCATCTATTACCATTTCCTATGAAAACTAAAAATAAAGATTAGATATTCATCCTCCTCATTTAGCCAGTTTTGAAAATAAACTGAAAATGATTTGCATCATGTAGTAGTAACCCTTTTACATTTTGGTGGCAGCGGTGGGATTAAAAAATATTAATTTCATTTATCCCGTCAGTGATCATTCTTGTTTTACAAAAGAAATTCACTGAGTAGTATTACAGCTTTAAAGGTCAAGTCTATCCCAGCAAAATGTTGATTTGAATAAATAGAGAAAAATCAAATTAGCATTACACTGAAAATTTCATCAAAATCGGATGTAAAATAAGAAAGTTATGGCATTTTTAAAGTTTCGCTTATTTTTCACAAAAAAGTGATATGCACAACTCAGTGACATGCAAATTAGTCAGTTGATGATGTCCATCACTCACTATTTCTTTTGCTTTTTATTGTTTGAATTACACAATATTTCATTTTTTACAGATTTGATTATAGGGACCGACTTGACTGAATCATATAGTATTAAACAATGCTAATTCCACATGTCCAGGGAGGAATTAATCACTGTTTCACTTGACAATGAGGAGAAAATTAGAATATTTCATATTTCATATAATAAAATACAAAAGAAATAGTGAGTGGATGACGTCATCACTCTCCTCATTTGCATACCAACCAGGATGTGCATATAAATATTTTGAGAAAGTAAGCGAAACTTTAAAATGTCATAACTTTCTTATTTTACATCCGATTTTGATGAAATTTTCAGTGTTATGCTTGTTGGATTTTTATCTTTTTATTCAAATCAATTTTATGTTGTGGTAGACTTGTCCTTTAATAACCATATGTACACAATATACCAGTACATATACATATCATATAAACTTATGCATGCCATCAAAATAATTGGTGTCTTATTATGGGCCTACATGGAGAAACATATGCTTCTGTACCCTGAGGTAAATTGTGAGAATTCTCGGTCCGATTATACTGTTGATGTTATAGAGTCTTATCAGTCTGGCTGTACCCAGGGTAGCTGTCTTCTGAAGATTGCATAAAACCTTGATATTATTATCATTGTTATCATGATGAACGGGTTAACTCTTGCAATATATGGAGTATTGTGGCCAAGTGAATTAGTCTCCAGACTTTGGTTCAAATCCCAACCATGGAATAATTTCCGTCAGCAAGATATTGATCCACATTATGCTGCACTCAACCCAGTTGAGGCAAATGGGTACCTGGTAGGAAATTATTCCTTGAAATGTGTGTGCCCTGTAAATAATTACGGCTGCCAAGTCCTTTGGAAGTGAAATATGATATGCACTATACAAGAAATATTCATTATTGTTATTATTATTATGTATCATCTTGCTTCGTAGATTGAAGCCAATTCAAGTATGATGGATGCCCTTGCTGAGTATGATTCAAGCAGTGTTGGTAGCTCAGCAGCCTCCAGTCCAGCAACGTCCAGACGAGGGTCTGATTCGACCGAACCTCCTCCTATGAAGAAGGCTTTCAGGGCGGCATCCAAACTGAAACAGAAGGTTACTGCCAAGAAAGCACTCCTCAATTGGGCTAAGAAGGCTTCTAAAGCTCTGTAAGTTTTATAGTGATGTCCAAATAATGATGGCAAAGTTACGTAGCAAGGATCCTTAACCAAGTCTGTATAACATATTTAATCCTTTGAACCCTGAAAGAATTGGGATGATTGTGACCCTTAGCCTAGATTATTTGCAGATATGAAGATTATCGGCAAAATTAAGGAATACATGACGCTTGAAATAAATGATCTCCTCTTCTCATGATTCGAGCCCAGCCATGTCAGCGGCACCTTTTTCCGCTGGTACCCGGCCTGACTTGACTGATGTTGTTTAGCTTCCCGTACTAATGATAATCTAAAATTTTCTCTCAAAATCACTGCTTTGACGGAAGTAAAATTCAACAATACCTTACGCATAGTCCGTATACGACTCACCGTGTGTTATCGCACGAGCCTCCTTGGTAGGGTAGTAGCCTATATTTTGGTCATTTTTTATGCTAAAACCGAAGTTTATCGACTGAATATCTCTAAAATGATGTCATTTTTACACTGCACTTGATATCTTAAACCTTTGCGTTTGAATCACATGACTTGAAGCCGGTATTCTGGCTTTTCAGCGTCAAAGGGTTAAGTGGCTTTTGGGGTGTTGCAAGAAAATAATGGCAATCAGATCCCAATTCTGTTAGAAATTTACAATTGATAGATCAATTATACCAATTTTAACTGCAGCAAATTAATTTGAACCTTTTTGAAAATAAGATACAGACCAGCAATTGAGTGCAAATTTTAATTACCTATAAAACTTAAATAAGACAAATTGAAAATTGCTTTTCTTTTCATGTTATAATGATCACAAGTATGTATAACCTTTATACAGATTTTTGTTGTACCACATCAAATATATTACAAATAAATTGATTCAAAAAAATATTATGTGGTTTCAATTGGTGACTTCTGCATATTAGAGATTAAAATAAAAGACTATAAGCAGTAGAGCAATTGTTACAGGGAGTATACAGTATTCCATATAAACATTTCTGACATCTTCATTTTTTCAAGTCATGCATAATTCACTGTCTAGTAACAGCTGCAGTGGAAGTGTCAAATAGGAAGTACTTCTATCCATCTCATTGAGTGATTTCCTGAATTGTTTCCTGAAAGTCTATTGATATCAAAGATGCAGTTCTCGCTTCTTGGAAATTATGACTTATTTTAGTTGTCAATATATTTACCAAGCCTTTTCAAGGTTTCTGATGAATTCAGAGGATAGAGATTTTGTAATGTAGATAGAAAAATCTATTTTTTTTCTTTTGTTTTTTAAGTTTTCATTTTAATATGATGAGAATTAAGTATATTTCTTATTAAATCACCATGGAATAATGCTTATAAATTAAAATATGTGTAGCAAGATAATTTACTGGGGATAATCACTGTAATATTTGATCTCGGAATATGTCAAAGCATATATGGTTGTAAATAGCAATGAAATAGATCCCACTTGAATATGATTATGTTTCCATACTATGTGAACATACATGACCGGGAATGCACAGTACATGATTTAAGGGGATTAGTTCACAAAGAAGACCAAAATAGAAATCATTTCATGCAATTCTGCTCACAGCATGCGCATCATTGCATGGATAACTGGGCCCTTTGACACGAAGACGTGCAATGTGTTAGACATTTGAAACAACAAGTGTGATTGGTTGATTTTCAGTCATTTGAACAAAATACTCATGCAACAGTGATCTTGATTGGTCATTCGAGGTTGGGCTATTGTTCATTTCTTTCATGTTACAGAGTCCTGATTATAATGCTGTTCATGTTCCATTCCAACATGCCCATGTGCAAGCAAAGGGAAGAATGCACTTGGCTATGTGCCAGGCAGATCGAGTATGCGGCCATATGTGTTTGCTTATAAACGGAGGATAATGTTGCCGTATATTCTGCACACTTTACTTTCAGACAAAGGGAAACGTGTTTGAATGTCTTTTTCATGGAGCGGTATAAATAAATACTCCACCTCTCATTGTAAATATTCGGTTTGATCTTTGTTGACCTGGCATCATCCTTATTCATTGAGGAAAGAAGAGCCAACACGCTACTTCTATATGTCTCTTTTCCACCTACCTCCTCAAAATATTATCTCTCTTGTGTTTTTCACCCCAAGCTTCTCTTACTCATGCTGCCTCCATGAATAATTTGGCAGTTTCAATCATGTATGATATCCATTCTCCTATTTCAACTATTTGCTTTACTTCAATCTCTCACCTCTTAGTATTATTTCTTTTCTTTATCTCTCTCTCATCTTTCTTAGTGTCATATACTGATCTCAGTCTTTCTTTTCTCCATTCCACTTATCACTTCTATCCTAAGGACTCTTGGCTCCCCGTTCCTACCCACTCTTTTCTCCATTGATTTTTCACTTCTCTTCATCTGGATCCCTCTCATACTTCTGCCCATCCCTACCCATGCTTTCCTCATCATCCATTCCCATACATGTACTTCTTCTTTGTCTTTGTTTCTCTCTTCTCCCTCTCTCTGAGTATGTTTTCCTGTTTTCTTCATGTGATATTTACTTGAGGGACATAAAGCTCTAGAGATTACAAGCAGTAGACCCCCTGCATGTGTCTGTTGTTCTAGATCAACTATTATATGTGTGTCCTAGAATGAGTCCCTATAACCTTTATACACTGTCACATTCAGCATCATAGTTTATGATTTGTAGTCTCAACGTTTCAGACCTTTATGCAGAAAATTAAACTATTACCTTTTTCAAACGAAAATTCAATGCAAAAGAGATGTTGAACTGTTATATTAAAAAATATATAAAAGGAATAGGATTAGGTGAAGTTACACTTCTTACAAATGCTTCGTGTCATTTAGAGGTAAAGTGAGATGCTTGAAATATTTTTCCTCGTTCCCTACATCCCTTTCATTAAAATTCAAAATGGAATCATGTAGGTAAGAACCTGTTATTGAACATGAATTTAATTTCCATTTTGAGATCACCCTCAAGAAAACTGTTCTTATTTATCTCTCCTCACAGAGGCCTCTACAAAATAATGGTATATAGATTATTTTTCTCTAAAGGAATAAAAGATGGATGTAATGATAATCAGGTCTTGATTTGGAAATAAAACAGCCCCCTCCAACAAGCTTCATTCCAATCTCTTCAAATAATAATTGTTACAAACGCCATGGCTGGGATTCGAACCCATGACCCTCTGTTTCAAAGTCCAGAGACTAATCCTCTGGACCACAACCCTCCTAGAATCAATAAGAAAAGTAACCCAATACTTTATCCCCAATTTCTCAACCCATCTAGATCAGTACCTGGTGGCCCAACTGTGGAGATCAAAGATTTTGGACCTAGTTGGAGAGATGGTAATGCCTTCAACATGCTGATTCAGAACATCCAGCACGGTCTGATCGACCTGCAGTCTCTTGGTGGTCAGACCAACTTGGAAAGGTTGGAACAAGCCTTTAATCTAGCAGAAGAGAGGCTGGGAATTGCTAAACTCCTGGATCCAAATGGTGGGTAGAGACAGAGATCATGAATTACATTGGGGTGCACACGTGATTGTAGTAAATGGGTAGCCTGTCTGGTAGGAAATTTTTTTCCTTGAAATCCTTTGGTGCTGGGATAGCAGCAAGGGAAAAATTAATCTGCACTTTGAGCACACTGAAAAGTAGTGACAAGCACTTACACGCTGCATTATTATTTCTATTAATAATAATAATAATAATACCAATATGCTTATACATGTATAGCGCATATCACTGCCAAATGTGTCCCTATGCGCTCAATTGGATAATATTACCCTGGCTTTAGCCCCGCAGCCTTTTACAGCACGGTGGAATTTCAAGGAATAAATTCCTGCCAGGTACCCATTTACCTTACCTGTGTTGAGTGCAGCACAATGTGGATAAATTTCTTGCCGAAGGAAATTACGCCATGGCTGAGATTTGAACCCACGACCCTCTGTTTCAAAGTCCAGAGACTAATCCACTGGGCCACAACGCTCCACAATTAATAGTACAATTGTCTGCCATTTTAGACTGTCAACTATTTGCTATTGAATTCTTGGCAATTACAATGATTTTTTTCTTCAATATTATTATTAATCTTCTTATTTGTATTCTTAAGTTCACTATACTCAGTGAGTCAACTGCAACTGCAAAGTACAAGTGTTATGCAGCAGGCTTCATTTTTCATCTCTGTGTCGGTTCACTTTGTGATATATACCTTTCACATATTTAGAAAAGAGAAAAATAATTTGAATGAATATATTAGCAACCACAGATGTCTGATGTTTTTTTTTTTTTAGATTGATGCTCCAGAAAGAGATGATAATTAGTGTGTATTTGCTAGGAACTCATTGATAAATTGAGAATGACACTTAATTTATTCATCATTACTTTTTACTTCTCCAGATGTTGATGTTGACAAGCCGGATGAGAAGTCAATCATGACTTACGTCTCTCAATTCTTCACTGCTTATCCTGATACAGGGTCCTCTGCAAAGGTAAATACCTTAAATGAAGAAAGAAATGCCTCTTTTACTCGGGGCTCAAAGCGCTTTACAGCATATTATTACCCCGGTCATTGGATTCATTTCAATCCTGCACAAAAAGTGCACAATTTCCACTCCCTTGGGAGCATTCCTTGCATTCATCGCAGCCTCATTATGGCACTGGCAAATTCAAACATACAATATCTTTAGCATCCTGCCGGGTACCTATTTAGCACCTGGGTCGAGAGTGGCAAAGTGTGGATTAACGCCTTGCCAAAGGACGCTAGACCGTGGTGGGATTCGAACACACGACCCACTGTTTACAAGGCGAGAGTCAGAACCACTACACCACGGCTCTTTTATAAAAAAAAATTCATATATATATATATATATATAAGCTTTAATGATTTGGAATAGTTTTTTGTCTCGCCTGCATAGCAGAGCGAGACTATAGGCGCCGCTTTTCCGACGGCGGCGACGTCAACATCAAATCTTAACCTAAGATTAAGTTTTTTAAATGACATCATAACTTAGAAAGTATATGGACCTAGTTCATGAAACTTGGATATAAAGTTAATCAAGTATTACTGAATATCCTGCCTGAGTTTCAGGTCACATGACCAAGGTCAAAGGTCATTTAGGGTCAATGAACTTAGACTATGTTGGGATAATTATTTTCAAAATCTTAACCGAAGGTTAAGTTTTTGAAATGGCATCATAACTTAAAAAGTATATGGACCTAGTTCATGAAACTTGGCCATATGGTTAATCAAGTATTACTAAATATTCTGCTTGAGTTTCAGGTCACATGACCAAGGTCAAAGGTCATTTAGGGTCAATGAACTTTGGCCAAGTTGGGGTATTTTTTGAATTACCATCATAACTTTGAAAATTTATGGATCTAGTTCATGAAACTTGGACATTAGATTAATCAAGTACCACTGAATATCCTGTGCGAGTTTCAGGTCACATGACCATGGTCAATGGTCATTTAAGGTCAATGAACTTTGGCCTTGTTGGGAGTATTTGTTAAATTACCATCCTAACTCTGAAAGTTTATGGATCTAGCTCATAAAACTTGAACATAAGAGTAATCAAGTATCACTGAACATCCTGTACGAGTTTCAGGTCATATGACCATGGTCAAAGGTCAGTTAAGGTCAATGAACTTTGGCCGAATTGGGGGTATTTGTTGAATTACCATCCTAACTCTGAAAGTTTATGGATCTAGTTCATAAAATTTGGGATATAAGAGTAATCAAGTATCACTGAACATCCCCTGTGAGTTTCAGGTCACAAAACGAAGGTCAAAGGTCAGTTAAGGTCAATAAACTTTGGCCATATTGGGGTATTTGTTGAATTTCCATCATAACTTTGAAAGTTTATAGATAGAGTGAATGAAATGTGGACATGGGTGTAGTTGACAAGTCTTTATATAAGTCACCGTTCAAATGTCATTCATGGTCAATGAACTTGGTATTATGTCATATGAATGGTGTTTTTGTGAATGATTATTTTGTAGTAGTTTTCAAAGTTAGCACTGCTGCTATATTAAATCGCGTAATGCAGGCGAGACTGCCAGAGGCGTTCCACTTGTCTATTTTAATAAATGACAATTTTATTGCCAAAAAATAGTATTTTAACTTGATTGATTCAGTGTACTATTGTTAAGTGAATTAAACCAATTAGGTATACACTAGTATATTTCTTTTTGTGTAAACTTGTATTCTTATTTTGTTTTCATTACAATATTTTGCAGAAAAAAGAAACAGAGGAAGATGGTGATGAAGAGAAGGCTGTTTGTAAACAACTCAACGACTGTCTGAGTGTAGAGGAAGCTGTATTAGCAACAAAACAACCTGCTACATCAACATCATTGTCAGAATATCAGGTAAATTTTATGTATTTACCAACAACAAATGTATGCATAATTGCTTCAGACTTACAGTCTTTAGCTTTTAATAGGAAGATCCAGCCTGAAATCGAAATGAATTGAATACCTGGAATATTATTAAGACAAGAATGACATTGAAGATTTTACTAAAATCAATGAAAATAACAATTGCTTCATTCTGAATTTTTAATGTTATTTTGTCGAAACAGTTGGATGCATGTCGTCATGAATATGCAATTATTTTTAGCTGATGTTATTTTCCTTAAATTCCAGATGGCCAGCAGGATGCGTTCTAGAATCTACATTTCCCCCTCCTGGGGCCCGTAACACAAAGCTTAGCAATGATCGTAGAACATTTTTCTACGATTGATTCCATTAACTACAATGTACAATCAATCATGAAAATCAAGCGTAAGATTAACTGCTAACCTTTGTGTTACGGGACCCTGATTGGGCAACAAGTTTTATATTGTACTCTCCTGTTATTAGAATGTCTTGAGAGTGTTTACTTTTTTCCTTGCTTCTCAAAAAATTCTACAAAAATCCTTGGTCCCTGCATGTTTCAAACTTACGATCGATGCAGTTCCCCAATCATACACAAATAGAACTTTAATACATTGGTCAACATATCCCCCATCCACTTTGTTTGATTTGTACAGAGATTTGTTGAGTTTGAGAAGGAACATAAGAAGAGCAATCAGATGATGATGAAGCTAATCGACAAGAAGAGGAAGAAAGTCTTTGTTATGATGACCACCGAGGAGTGCGACGTCTTGATCGAGAGATGGACGAAGGTGGCGGGAGACTACGAAGAATGGAGGAAGAGGCTGGAGAACGACATGCCTGGAGAACTGGGTCGGCTTGGAGCCTGGTTGAATAGAGCAGAGGAGTTGTTAAAGAAGAGAGAGGTGGAGCCGCTGGAGTCACAGGATGCTACCTGGAGCCAGATGAAGAGGAGACTTGAGGAGCACAAGGTAAAAGATGGAGATATTTTCCAGACACGTGGAGAGGTTTGCCATTGACTGTGAAATGGCCACTGCCATTTCGCAGTCAATGGCAAATCAATCAATGATCCAATGAATAATGGTTTGAAAGATAACAAGTAACCAATCAGAATTATTGTTCAAAATTTACTTTTATCCCAAACCCTTGTGTTATTGTTATGATGATAGTAATACTAAGTATAATAAGAAGAATAATGATTGTCACAGCATAATTAATGATAATGGTTGTAATGATAATCATAATGGTGATAATGTTATTGATGATGATTATAATGATAAATAATGATAAAAATAGTAATAATAATCAAAATAATAAATATAATAAATTGCAATGATAATAATAATAATGATGATAATGATAATGTAATAATAATAATGATAGTGATAATGATAGTTGGCTCATTTTAAAGATTATCATTATCTTCTTAACTATTTTAGGATCACTTCAAAGATGCCAACTCCGTTCAGCAGTCCTTTACTAGAATCCACCTCCAAGGAATCAAGGTGGATGGCCAAGACATCCCACAATCTATGCTTGATTGTATGGCCGAGAGGTTTATTGTTGTCATGGAAACAAAGGATTCCCACAGGTACACACAATATAGAGTCACAGTGGCAGGTCCAACTAGGTTGGATAAAATACAATTTCAGGGTCAGCATTGTGCACAATAGTTGGCCCCTTTAAACTGTTGTGTCTAATTTTGCTGGATCTTTGCCTGAGTCAGACACTAGTACTGTGCACATTGGGAAGTAAGAAGGTACACAAACAAAATGTGACAAATTGGAGACAATCTAATTAATAATCGCTAGGGGGTATTCATTTGTCTCGCAATCTACTATGGTCAACAAGGAAATTCGTGATCACTCTTGCAAAATCTAATTAATGTATTAAAAAATGTTTTATTTCTCATGAAATTGCACAGATACTTTAACAGGAGATATATATATATTTAATTGTTATGTATCATAGATTGTCAAACAAAATCTTTATTTCAAGAGTTTTGATTTGATTATACAAAAGTGTATAATGAAATATCATTTTCCCCCTCACTATATAGAATGATATGCCAAGCAAAACTTTTTGTTCAAACAACCCATGGAAAAAATATTTATATTATATTGGATGGCTCAGAATGGAATACAAGAAATATTCTAAGAGTTCAGGAAAATATTCCACGAATCGCAGATGAGTGGAATATTGGCCCTAACGAGTGGAATATTTCTGGTATTTCATGAAATAACGCTATCCAATATAATTATCATTTATCCCACCCCCCCCCCCAAAAAAAAGAGGGAGAAATTTGATTTAACAAGTAATATCAGTTATCACATTATGCCATTATCACTTCATGGGATCATATTTGGTCGTTGACATGCGACTTGCATGTAGTTCATTACGACGTCATGGAGCGTAGTTGTGCTCTATGCTGCGCATCGCATTGCTTTCATTGTTGTACGCATTGTATATTTCACGCATTCGCGCCTGTGCCCTAAACTGTTGAATAAGCTCTCATATTCAATAGCTAACTTTGTACAGGAGCCTATGGGATATTCGTCAGATTTCGGTCCTTTTTAGGGATACATTCTGATGCTGCACGGGCAATTGATGCAGACCAAAAATATGCGTTTTTAAAGCATCGCTAGAACACTCTATATAGATGATAATGTGAGATATCTCTTAAAACATGAAAAATGTCATTCATTCATAGTTATTACTGGGTGTTTTGTATTTATAATTATTATAGGATATTAAATGTAATCCCCTCTTACTTGCAGATGGCACCTTGAATACGAGGAAATTAAATA
This sequence comes from Lytechinus pictus, assembly GCF_037042905.1. Lineage (NCBI taxonomy): Eukaryota > Metazoa > Echinodermata > Echinoidea > Temnopleuroida > Toxopneustidae > Lytechinus > Lytechinus pictus. The sequence continues at coordinate 28,425,409 of NC_087251.1, forward strand.
TCGTCTGCTGGCATTTGTTGTGATGGCAGAGAAGAAACTTCAGACATGGACTGTGAAATATGGGGATGCGCAAGAAGTGAAAAGATTACTGCAGAGTTATGTGGTAAGCTAGCAAATTTATATGTTCAATTAAACTCTTATTATACAATGTTATTCTATGTATGGTTTGCTTTAGCATGTGTTCTATATTGCAAAAATAACATTACTGCTATTGCATTTAGTGTAAAAAAGCCCCAAAAGAATGCAAAGGTATATATATGAAAAGTTACAGAGAGAGAAAAAATAATAATTACAAGAATTATGTTACAAGAGAAAATAACACTTTGATCAAAATAATAATTACAGGAAGGTACATGTATGTTACAAGAGAACACTTTGATCATAGTTGCTGCCTTGGTATAGGGATAAATTCACCTGTGTTATGTGATACTTTGGGTGTTACAGGAAAGAGTTATTGATAATTATCTATTATCCCCAAAAATCACAAAAGTCTATTTCATATTGTTTTGTCACTTATACTGTATATATCACCTTTTTATAATGCAGGATTTTGTGGATTCTGAGAACTTCTTTGAGCAGTATGATCAGACATTTAAATTACTGGAGGAAGCCACTGGAATATATGTTGCCAATTTGAAACATGGTAAGAATTCTCTCAAGATATGCTCAGAAATAAGTGGGTTTCTTAGGAATCAAGTTTAAAATCATGATTCAAGATTTTATATTATTATTCCCACACTGAAATTTACCCACATTATACTGCACTCATCCCAGGTGAGGTGAATGGGTGCCTTGCAGGATTAATTACTTGAATGCACCAAGCGCCTTTAGCAGCTGGAGCTACATCTGGGGTAATATATAGTGCGCCATTAAATTGGCAACTAGATAATCGTTGCCTCATAAATATAAATATAATTATTGATATCATACATACTACTTAAATTGTAGATATGTTCTATATTAAAAAAATCTTAAAATATCAAATTCAGTTCAACTTAATATTTGATTGAAATGTGGGGTTCTGTTTAAAAAAAATAGATGATTACTCTTTAAAAGTATAGATTAGTAAAATGAAAGACAAAAGGACAGTTTGGCATATTGGTCACTGATTCCAGAATATTTCTTTTTCAAATGTATTCTACAGCTGAGGAAAAAGAGGTTTGCAAGCGATTTGTTGTTGATATGGAATTGAAAAAGAAGAACTTGACAGTTGAAGTAGCATCAGTCAAAGCCATGTTGGAGAAGGTCACTGAGAATTGGAGGTCATACAGGTCAGAGGTCATTGACCTCCAACCTTGGTTAAAGGAAGCAGAGAGGATTATCAGCCATGGAACTCAAGATAATAAAGTGGTAAGAAGCTTTTCGTGTATGGAATTTTAACTTGTTGCAAACTGGAACAAATTTAACCTGTGGGAATAACAAAAATTAAAAAAAACTATTGGATGCCAATAGTGACTACTTTAACTGATTTAATTGATATTTTTCTTTATGATTTTCCTATTTTTCCTGTTTGGAAATTTATGTGTACATGAGTTGCTCTTCATATTATAATTTTGTAAACAAAACACTGATTTTCCATACCATGTATTATTTATCCTATTAAAAAAGTATTTCTATATCTTATGCATTACTACAATATGTACTGGTTAGTTGCAATGTTTTTTTGGAAAAGGAAAAGTTTACAGATATTGGAAAACTGTTTTGTACTTGTAAATAAACTTTTGCTATATTGTACGTGAGCAATGTAAAGTTTAGGGACAGTAGTTGCTACCTCTCTTTCAATTGAAATAATGTTTTTCTGCTTGAATTCTTATTTTGGGGGATTTTATTTTTCATTTTATTCCAAAAAATTCTCTAGGCATTTTTTGCCAACCTAAATGAGATGACTCCAAAATACACTGCATTGAATCACCATGGAAACTTCCTTGTGGAGACCTGCAAGCCAGACGTGTCACAAGAAGTTCAGCAACAACTCAATCTACTCAACACTAAATGGAACCAAGTATACAGTCAAGGAAAGGTACGTACATTGGTTCGATTGATATGAAATCTTGTGGTACTTGGAAAGCCAAGAAGCTTTGCAATTCATTACAATTCACTCTCATGGATATTGTTTGTGAAACTTTTCATGATCAATATGGCCTGATTGTAGATAATGGTGTCACAATTAACCTGCTTGAGAGAGAGGCCTTTGTTTATTTACCTTTGTTAACTCTTTTTCATCTTCTATATTTATTAGTAATTTGTATACTTTGGGAAAGGTATTTGTGCACTGACTTATTGATAGACTTAGGGCCTTTTGACATGTGAATCTTGAATCATCATTGTAATGATGATTGCAATCGTCTTTAGAATCATCAGACCTTTCACACAGAAAATTTGTACCGTAATTTGAGTGAAACTTATCTGGAATTCACCTCCGGAGTAGAATTTGAATTTGTGATTGTTTGGTTTTACACGTGCTAAAAATTTGTCATTAGCCTTATTTTTCACTTGAATCATCATTCAAATTATGATTTTTTAACCGTGTGAAAGGGCGGCTAATTCAGTGCATGTTTACACATTTAATAGCTTGATCTTATTTTTTTGTCCGAAAATATGACTTCTGCTTCTACTTGTGCTATTTACAATATAGTAATGTTTATTATAATGATGATGATGATGATGATTGTGGTGGTGATGATGAAGTAAAAAAAAAATTATAGTTATAATATAGATTTGTTTAATAATATTATTTTTTTAGATGTATATGCAGACTGCAGAAGGGGACAAGATAAGGAAAGAGTTTGACAGTGAACTATCATCAGTGAGTTCATGGCTTGAACTCTCTTCCCAGGCTTCTAAGAAGGTTGTACCTTGTACGCAGGAGGCATTGCTCACCAATCTGAGGCAATTGGATGTAAGTTCAAGATGAATTTGCCTATCAACTTTATTTTTGAAAGGTTATACAGTACTCATTAGTTTAATGTTGGCATGAATGCCAATAAATGATAACAATTTAATCCATCATGAATGAGGGAAATTGGTAAGAATGTCAAATAATGCTGTTTTTATATTCATGGAAAGCTTTATGAAACAGACACCAGATATCTGAGAAATTTGACTTAATGGATATTTCTTTTTCAAGGAAAAGTTAAAGTTAAAATTAAAGTTATGGAATGTAAAAGTCTTGTGTGGAAAGTTTGAATAACATAATGACATTTCTAGCTTGCACCCAGTAACTTAGTTGACATGCATGTTCTGATAATAATCATTGGAACCCAGCGGTATTACAATCTGTAATCTACTTCTTTCGAGGCAGTGATTCTAACACCAAGCCATTAATGGACCATAGTATATGGTAGTCCCCATTAAATAGGAACAAATACTTTAGCTCCTTTGGTTTTACTCTGACTCGCATTCAAAGTCTACCATGGAATGTAGAATGGACTGATGAAGGCTTTCTTGGAAAGTTCAAATCAAATAAAGACTTGTCTTGCTTGCTCCCTGTGCAATTCAGAAGTTTCTTTCAATCATGACATGTTATTCTTAAAAATACTGCAATGCACAAATTCATGACACTGCTAATTTAGAAGACAAATTCCACAACCTATAGGTAAACTTTTATGCTTTTTTATCAAATATTTATTTGCAGAAAATGCATAAATTGCATAAGATGTTTGTATGTAAGAAAATTAGAATTTAAGAATTTTTTGACCCAACAGGAAGCAATCGGGGAGGTCTCAGGTCAAGAGCGTTCCTTCAAACACCTCTCTGAGCTAGCCCAAGAGATGGTTAAATCATGCTCTCAGCAACAAGCAACTCAAATACTGGCTGCACTCAGGCACGTCAAGGAAAATCTCAAAGATGTCAAGTAAGTTATATTTCACATATTTCTTTCCAAATCATGAATTAGTCATCACCATTTTCACGATGTGTATACATGTATGATTTTTTTAGTATGAAATAAGTGCCAAATTGCTAAAAAACCTAATAAAACTTGTTATGCACATTTATGGCAGAAAGAGTCTGCAGTTATTGCATCCTCCATGTTCAATGATGTGCAGCGTATATTGCAAACGCAAACATTTTGAATTAAAATTATTTCTATCCTAATGATTTTATTGAAAATAGGGAATCAATGCCTGAGAGGAAGAGAGTGATTGGTGAGATTCTGAAACTGATGGGTCAGTTTGAAGATGGAATGGGAGCAGTACAAGATTGGATCCAAGAAGCAGAAAGACTTCTTAATGAACCAACCAAACATGTTTCAACTATGAACATCACACTTAAAAAGCACAAAGTAAGTCCATTTTTATTGTTAAGTTTTCTTTTATAATTTAACAGATAGGTTTGTCATAATTTTTTTTGTAATTTGAAGTGAAGATTACTCAACATTATTCATCACAACCCTTGAGGCTTGTGGGACAGCATTTTCTTTAATTATCCTGTATATACTTGTAAATTTTTTTTACTCATTGTTTTAGGCATTGAAAGAAACTTTACATTCAATTGAAAATCAAGTGTAAGTCCTAAAATCAAGCATAATTATGCTTGAAAGTTGAGTTACAATTAAATGCAAATCAAGTCAAGCTTTGAATTTAGTCAAAGTACCTGTAATTGGTTTTGATTTGGCAATGAATACAAGGTCCTTGCAATGCTCTATTAGTTTCATAAGGCACCCGACCAAAGTCTGTGCCATGTATTTGAGGAAGAATCCTGTTCAGTGTCTTTTTCTGCAGCATTCCTGCATCCATCATCAGTGTATTTTTTACGATGAAATAGGAAGACTATGAAAAGCAAGAAGTTGGATTCCCCCTGCAGAACATGGCTCGGAGTCATTCCTTGCAGTTATTTCTGGATGCTTTTATCATCTTGCAGGGCTGCCTTTTCAGGAATGCTGGAATGGTTTCATAATTGTTGTAAATCAATATAATTTTATGATTATCTAAAGAATATTCCCATGATTTCTAAAAATCTTCAGATATTGTAATTGTAAAAAAAAAATCTTCTGTCCTTATGATTTCTAAAAATCTTATATCCTTATGATTTCTAAAAATCTTCAGATATTGTAATTGTCAAGGACCAACTTAGGATATACTTGATAAAATAAGATATGAAACACATATCTAAATTAATCCTGTTTTGTTTTTATTAAATTTAGGACCACTTTGCCAAGGCACCTCTTGTTCAGGTCAAACTGAAGGAGAAAGGTCACATTGTAACTTACATCATCAACATGAAATGTACCTACATTGATACCACCATCATGGAGTCTCAAGTATCAACCCTCAATATCAGAGTGGAGGTATGTATCATAACTATCTCATAATCTTTTAAATGATGAGTATCAGTCACCTTTGATTTTACAGAAAAGGAAGAACACAAGTGAGAGAAGACAAGTTTTTAAAATAATACAAAGGAAGACATTTGCTGTGTTCTAGGATGACCAAATAAAAAAAAATCAAGGAGAATGGGTGCACTCAATTGTAAATAGTTATATCTATTCAATTTTTTATTGTTATTAGTATTATGATTATTATTTCTGTTATTATTATTGTTATTATTATTATTATTATTGTTATTATTATTATGGTGATGATTATGATGATGATGATGATGATGATGATAATGATAATTTTAATGATGATGATGATGATTATGATTCTTTTCGTTTCAGGGAGGGGGTGGGGGTATCTGCATTGATATAAGTTAAAGTCATGCTTCATGACTTCTTGAAATAGGTTTGATAATTTTCAAAGACAAAGAATACAAAAGCATTTAGATGACAATGTACATGTATGTGCAACTTTTATGGCATGTAGGGATATTGATAATTTTACAAAAAGGAAAGGATGTGAAGAAAACTTTAAGTGCTAGAATAGAATATTGAAGGCCTCAAATATAAAATCACAACCTCTAGGTAAAGTAGATTATTTTGAATATTAAGGACTTTCAAAACATTGCAATTGGTTCAACATAAATGATTTACATGCTGGATAAGTTAATTGTATCAGTGTATTGATATGAATGTTAATTCATATATGGATATTATTGTTAATGTACAGGACTGTCTGAGGAAAGAAGCAAATTTTGAGAGCCAGGTCTCAATAGACATGGATAGCTGGTCTAGATTTAAAGCTCATGAGGCAGAGTTGAAGAATTGGCTGACATTGGCTGAGAAAGAACTACAGGTTAGACAGGGTACACCAAGGCAACAAATGGAAAAACATAAGGTAAGGATATACAATCTGGGGAACCTTTCTTAGACATCCCAATCATTTTTTACTTTGAGGAAGGAGTCTGATTTTCGAACACAACTATTAAAATTATGGCATTTGAGTGGAAAAAATGAAGAAATAAAAGGAAATTGTAGAGTATATTCAATCTTATGTTTCATCAAGAACATTATATCCTATTCGTTGAATGATTGAAAGAAATATATGAAAATTTAGCAACAGTGAAAATGAATTGCGTGCCTGTACTATGATTCTTTAGAAGAGATAATGCAGCCCTCTCTAAATATTGATGGTTTATTATTTTACAAATGTTGTGCTTAAAGTAGCTCTGCGAATGGACATCCTGAAGATTTTTGACCTGCACTTCCCAAAGCAATTGACCAGAATGAAAAAAAAGTTTCACAATAGCTAGCTGTACTCACCTATATTTGATAGATTTTGTGGTACCAAACTTTGTACCAATAATATACTTGTCAATTGTTGTTTGAAGGTTATGTTTGAGGATGCCGAACCCCAAGTGATGACAAAGTTCTTAGAAGTCTGCCAGACTCTATTCCATGCTTTACCAGCTGATAACAGGAAGGAGGTAGAGACTAGGATGAATATACTTCAAGAGAGATATCAGGTTTGTCAACATTTATTCATTGCATGCTACATTTAATGTAATAGTGTTTCAATATTCTTTTCTATTTTTTTCGTCTTTTCTGTGTTTTCTTTCTTCCTTTTGAGTGCCTTGAGCATTGTTTTAAATGGAAGTAGGAATTTATGATATTATTATTATTATTATCATTAGTGATGTTATTATTTTTGTTATTATCATCATCATCATTGTCATTTTCATCATCATCTCTGTCATTATTATTATTCTTGTCATTATTTATTTTTATTTATATCTTCCTAAAATTCAGCATTTTGGTAATTTCTAGCTAGAAGCTGAACATTTGAAAAATTTATTACAGAATACTACCCTTTAGGAATTATTCCTTCTCTATTCCATTCTGTTCCATTCCTATACAGATTCTAGTTTTAATCCACAAAAAGAATTGAGACTAGATTCGTAAAGTAATTATCAATGAGTTGCTATAAAACCAATTTCATTTTCACACAAATTGTTTGGAATATTCTGATCATTTGTCACATAGACTGTTCACAAGGAAGCCCAAAGGAGAGCAAATGAATTGCAGTTTGAAGATGTTTGCATTCAGCTCAAAGATCAATTTGATGCTGCTGAGAAACAACTTGATCTTGAGAGACAAGCCTTGAAAGCAGATCAACCTCTCGAGAAAGTTCTCCAGGAACATCAGGTAGGTCTCTTTCCGCCTTTGGTTTGTTATGTTCCCACCATGTATTCAGGTAGTCTATCCTGTTTTCATTCTTGGACAATACTTGGTAATTGTTCAACAGATCAACTTCAAACTTGGTTCCTTTATCTTATAAGGAGTGACTTGTGGGATACAGGGTCAAAACTCACATAGTCATTGTATATGAAAGTAGCCTGTTTGTATTTTTCTTTTAGGTTGCAGTCTTCATAATTATAAACTTATTATTCTGATGATTTTTGTCTCGCCTGCAGAGCGAGACTATAGGCGCCGTTTTCCCGATGGCAACGGCGTCAACATTGAAATCTTAACCATGGTTAAGGGAACCCGTTTACATGCAAATGTGTGAAAAGACATAATCCCACCGCTGCCACTAAAAAGCATGGATGATTTGGGTGCAACATTTGAGTACATTATGATAGGATCTGATTATGTAATAACATTAGATTTATATCAGACAAACCTACATCCATAATATCAAGTTTGGAGGGATGACAAGATGGTATCAGTAATAAACAACTTTACTGGTGATCTTTTTTAAAACAAATTTTGTAAAGATATTGGTATCCATGTTGTTTCATTATGGTACAGGAGTTCTTCCAAGACTCTCACTTGTTGACAGCCCTCGCTGGTAAGATGCATGTCCTGGATACCTTGCAATCTCAGATGGCTAGGATGAACCCTCAACAGGCTGCACAGATGGCCCAAGTCTTTGCTCAAAACCAGCGGAGATATGAACAAGTACTAGAAGGAGCTGAAGGTCTAGAGAACAGACTAAGCCAAGCACCAAAGAGATGGAGGCAGTATGAAGAAGAGTAAGATATTTACTTCTCTAAGGACACTTAATTATCATTCATAAACTATATGAATACTTTTACCCATACCTGTCACAGAATTGAAGTAAAATGGACCAAATTTTTGCCATGCTACTAATATTTACTTTATTTGTACCAAACAATGAAAATTTGATCTAAGGCATTTTTTTCTAAATTTTTTGTCTACATTAAGTATTACTGTTCTTAAGATTAATTTAATGGATGAATATTCAATGAATGAATGACTGACTCACTAACTAACTGACTGACTGAGTAATGAATGAATTTAATCTTATTGTTCTATTATATTACCAATATCTGTGCACTTTGAACTATAAGTTTAAGGTTTTTAAAGTCCGCCTAGGAATCGGTGGTGTTTTTCAACAACTTGTATAGGGACATTACAAAATAAGGAATAGTTTTCAATGTGTTACTTGATCATATTCTTTTTTCAGTATTGGGAGAGTCACAACGTGCACCGATGCAATGAGATTTACTTTACAGGCTTTAGAAGACGCTGATACTGTAGATGATACAGAACAAGCTGCATCTAGTATTCAGGTAGAATTCATTCTCAAGAAAAATTCATAAAAACAATTAGGGAAACTGAAGGTTATATGCTTGTTTTAAAATTGTGGGGTTTGTTTGTGCCATTGAATTCACACTTTTTCTGTGGATGAGTAGAAAGTGATATCTATTGCAAGTACAGTAGTAATGATCTCAGGAGTTAAGTGCTCAGTTTTGAAAATAGAAAACCACAAGACTAGTGATATGTGTGAAATAATAGAAGACTGAAACCTTTTGCATCCACAAAATTGTCACAGCATAGGTTATTTTGTCAAGATAATGTCTTAGTAAATGAAGCTGACACAAGATTGATATTTCTCGCATGCTGAAGTTTCCTTCTATACAAATCCCTGCTTACAATGCTTTTTGCAAAGATTCAAGCTGCAATTACCCAAATCTGTACCCTCTTTATAGTTGAAGTTTATTAGTTTGATTTTATAGATTTTTAATAGCTTAAGTAATTTTGTTATCATGTACAAAACTTGTCTATTTAATTCTTTGTTTGCAGGACTTTCTTGATGCCAGTCTCATCTCCCAAGACATACTTCGCCAGCTTCAAGGTGATTTAGCAGATCTGAGTGAAGACATCCCAAAAGAAAAGGCCCAGGAGCAGCGAAGCAGGTTGGATACCGTGTCTTCCGATCTCGTTGCCACAAAGGCATCACTAGAGAATGCTTCCAGTAAGGTGTCTTCAAAGAAGATATGGCTGGAGTACAGGGATGGCAGTCAGGTTCTTAGGAGTGAATTGGATGATGTCAGCAAGCAAGTGAGAGAAACTAGCACCTGGTGTGATGTCCCATCATTGGAAGAGTGTTGTAAGAGGCAGGAGGTATGTATGGCACTCATCTATACTGGTTAACAGTTCAGTTTGTAGGCCCATACTTGAAAGAAATTATTTTAGTTATGGACACACAAGCATTTTTGATTCCTTGATGGGAAAAAAGTTTCACAGTTTTATCTTCTAATCAATATCATTGTGATGCCATTACCCTAGATTGATTGATGGAATTATTATTTTGTATTCCTTCTTTATCTTGCGGGAATATGGTCCCATCCCAATGATCTTATTGTATTGTGTCTTCCACCATTTTGTCACAATTGAACTGACTGTTGTGCCATAATGGATCAAGTATGATATTTTAGTACTCCAAACTTTTATAATCAGGAAAACTAAGACGTACTTGTAACTACTAGTTTTATTGCTTTACCCAAATATATTTAAAATGTTTAATATGATTTATGGAGGTGAATATATTTTATGGTATTTTTTAGGAAATACTATTACAAGTTTTTTATTGTTGATTACAGGCTTTGGAGGATACAATGAAGGGATTAAAACCAAAAGTTGACGAACAACTCCAGAATGGTCAATCACTTCAGAAAGAGCCAGACTGTCCAAGGTATGTGAGTGAGCTGACCATCATACTGGATAAAGAGTGGACTCAAACAAAGGAAGAAACTCAGCAGCAGTCACACAAACTCAAGGTCAGCACACCACTTAGTTTGATTTAAATCGCTTTAAAAAATTGAAATATACCTATGTATATCTTTGGAGTTACTGGCTTTTCTTTCTGGCACCCATCTGCACCACAAATAATTTTACCACAAGACAGTAGATGTATGGATTGACTATCGCTAGAGTAGTAGAAGTTGGTCTTTGTCCATCATTCTTTATTATGATTTCTTGCAATCTAGAATTAACAACGTACTTTTCCCAAGGCCAGTTTGTGAGAAAAAAAATCCATGAATAAATCTGAGAGAACTTCTTAGTCATTAGATCCAGTGTGTTTCATTTATTTCATGTGTTCTGATAAATGTGAATTTACAGACATGTATTATATGTAAATAGTTTTTGTTGTTCTGCTCTGAAGCGCCTTGAGCATCTAATCAAAATCAAATCTATACAAATCTCATGTATTATTATTATCATTATTTATTCAACAGGAATGTTCTATGGTGTTTCCCAAGTACGAGGAAGAGAAGAAGCATTTTGATGACATGACATGTGATTGTGAAGCTGAGATCAGTAAACCACTTCCTCCCCCTACTCCTGGCAAACAAATTGTACAAGAAGAGGTTTCCAGCTGTCAGGTAAGTGCTATTTGTCTGCTTTAAATCCACTTGGTCTACAAATATCGGTCTATTTCTCAGATTGTCTAATACTTTTGAAGGCACCATGCAATGGAAATAGAGTCATTTATGCATTTTTTGGTACTATTGCAAGAAGTATAATCCATGAAAGAGAAGAAATTATCTAGTATTAAAATACATAACCTTTCCGTATTCATCATTGAATGTAAAGTCTGTCTAACAATGCTTTGTACTTGATTAATGTATCATTCTTGAAGTCATCATACTGGGAAATTAGACTCATTTATACATTTTTCTGTATACTTTGGCAAAGAATATTGCCCATGATGGAGCAGAGCTCTATTATTAAAAAACCTAATCTTATAATTTGGTGTTAGGTACACTATGAATATTATGAGTTAATCAATAGGTTGAATTATTAACTTTCTTTCATAGGAAATATCCACCTCTAATGAGAGATGTAAGTCGATTCTTACCAAGCTGGACCAACTTGCCGAGCAACTCGCCCCTGTAGCTCCTACCCCTGTTTGTGAGACTATTCATAAGGACATCATTGACAGGCAGGCCAAGTGTACAAATATCAAACAGGAGCTTGATAGGAGACTAGCAAGGTAATGTTAAAAAAAAAGATTATCATAAGAAATGAAATTAAGGAGAGAAGGATAAATGGAAGAATTTGCTACAGGAGAGGAGGGGCAATAAAAGATGGAAGAGATCTGAGAACAAGAGAGAGAGCGAGAAATTTATTTGGGAGAAAAATAGTTAACAGCAAGACAAGGAAAGGTAAATACAGAAAGGGAGAGATAGAGAGATAGGTGTGCAATCGCATGGCAAGTATTTAGCATGAACAGTTAAACTTAAAGCATTTTAAATTATACAAACGTAATCAAACTGCAAGCAGTGCATACACTATGCAAGAAATACTTATCTCTTTATAAATTATCAAGGAAGAATCTAAGGTAAGGTACCAGCATAGTCATCATATAGTCTGTAATTTTGTGCATTCATTTTTTCCACATTGAACATTTTATTGACTAATTCAACTTGGATCTTTTTATGTATGCAGCCTTAACAAACTGTCAGATGACTGGGATAGTCTTGACTCTAGAAAATCTGAGTTTGTAGAATGGTTGGAGGCATATAGAAACAAACTTGATGAAGTAGAAACATCTCACGAGACCCCTGATCAGATATACTCCACTGCTAAGGTAAGGCATAATTGGATTGCATATATTTATCATTTTTAAAACAGGAACGTATGCTATTGAGGGCTTTATGGTCTCTGTGTAAAGAGCATTGGAAGTGTACCTATTTGGCCTTCCATAAAATTGAAAGAGAAGGAACAATAATAAAAACATTCTTCTAAAGTAAAGACCCTTTGAATGCTTGTCCCCAAAATAGAATTTTTTACGAGTACCCTATGTCAGAAAGCTTTTGCAGATATTGTATCCTCATATTTTCATCTCATTCCATGTTTGAAAAATGGTTCATACCAAACAAAAAATAACAGCATTATGGCAAATCCAATTTTGAAAATTCTGATAATAACTTTTACCTTTATATATCAAAGTTAAGATTGCAACTTTTGCATATATGTGTTTATGATATCATCTTTCATTTCACATGAGAATTGATTCAAACTTGGAGGGTGAGTAATCATTAGATTTAGGAAAACTACATGCTATCGAATTCAATTTTGTATAACTTAAAGGCATTCTTTACCACTTCCTATCAACAGGACCTATTGGCTGATATAAGTGCCAAGTACCCAAGCTTTGAAGACCTTGAAAAGTGTCTTCAAGAGCTGATCTCTTCTTACCCTCGCTCTGTGGCTGTTCTCGTCCTGGAGTCTGATGTCACCAGTCTCCGCAGCCAATGGGAAGAGCTCTCTGACAGGGCCAAGGCTCTTGATCTTTCCCTGTCTGACCAGGTGTCCAAGTGGAATCTGTACCAAAGGTCTGTCCAGGAGCTGTCAGGGTGGCTGACTGAAGCAGAAAGGAGACTGAAGGCTGTCTCAGAGGAGCCCTGCGATTCAGCTCAAGATGTGCAGCAGTGTAAAGATCAGGTTCAGGTAAGATATAATTTTCATTCCTTGTTACCACGGAGAGCCACAAGGAAACTAGCTCCAGTTAAAATGTTATATTAACCAGCTGGTAATTTACATTTTTTGAAAGATATATATGACCCCTATTATTACAATCACATCATTATAAATAATTCATAGTGATTGGTAGTTTATATAGAATATAGAAACATACATTCATTCCAAAGTGCTCTACCTTTCTTGTCCTTCCTTTCCATTTTCTTTGTTCATTGGCCCTCTTTGCTCCAGTGCCTCAATTAAAAAAATGACTCCTTGCTCTCTTCCAGTGGATTATTTTATGTATGTGTGTCTGTGTTTTATGTATTCTTTGGTGCATATGGTTTGAATATGCAGTATGATCAGTAATATGTTAATATTTTAACAACAATTCAGTTGTAATTAATACTTTTCAGTTATTACAATGTACCATTTAATGATCAATCGAAAGAAGTGGATATGTGAGAAATATTTATGTATGGGGAGGGAAATTAGAATCAACCAATAATATTTGATAATTTCTATTTTGCTTATATATTACTCCAAAGAATTTAAGAGAACAGTTCACTGAGAAGCAAGCCATTATGCTGACAATCAGAGAATGCAGGCCAGAATCTAGTGATGATGACGAGTTAGAACACAGATGGAACACCCTGGATGATGCAATCAGTAAGAGCCTTGCCCAGATTGAGAAGCTAGGATCCTTGTGGGAGGAGTACCATGGTCTATCTAAGGAGACAGGGACCTGGATGGAGGATATGGGCAGGAGGTTGGAGAAAGAGTGTGCCGAGGTTGTCGGAAACACGGAACAACTCAGTGAAAGACATCATCTTTTACAGGTAGAATTTATTTTAATACTAGTAATAATGATTAAAAAAATGATAGTTAGATTCATAGAACGTTTTTCACCAGAGGAAAGCAAAGCAAAACTATTGTTATCATGGTTGGGTTATTTATGATTGTGAAGCATTATGGATACAGGTGAAGAAGTACATGAAGATTGAAATTAAGATTGACCTGTGTATGCTTAGTATACAGAATTTCGGATTCAACAGGTGATGATTGGTCTATCTGAATCTGCCTACCTATTTATTTGCCTTCTGACAATTGATAATTAAAAACTTTCACAATGCGATTGTTCATGGGCCAATATGACAATTTTGAGAAGAAATATTATAAAATACCTTTTGTTATGGTACTTCCAGCTCTTTTCAGGTTAGTATAGATACATTGTTTCTTTCATTTCTGTTTGCTTCTTTACAGGACATGAAAGATGAGTGCCAAAGTCAGAATGCCAAAATAAACGAGGTCTTGACTTTGACTCAAACCCTTAATCAGTACTGTTCCCCAGTGGGCAAGGAGAGATTGGGAACCGAAGCAAACCATGTGTCCTCTGAGTATAACAGACTGCTGGCATTGCAGAGCACTGGTGTGTCAATACTAGATGAAGTCCTGGCTCAGAGAAAGAGGTTTAGAGACAGCATGGGAGCTCTTGAAGACGTGCTTCATCAGCAGGAAGCAGTGGTAGATGAGCAGAAAGAATTGGGAAGAGATGAATTGAAAAGCTGCCTTCCTGCAATTGAGGTTTGATATTAATAATTCAAACATTAATAGATATTATTATTATTATTATTTTTTTTTAATGCATGATCATAAAAACAAGTCCCATCTCATGAAGGGGTGTCCTAGGGAGCATTTCATCAACATTTGCCATCTGACAAGTTGTCAGATCTGACAACTTTCCTAGATTGTGATTGGCTAAGAAATACTTCTTACCATGGTATCTGTCTGATAACACAAGACTTGTTGGATAAAACATCTGACAAGTCCTTTCATGAAACACCCCTCTGGTCCAGTGGTTTTGTCACCCAGCATCAGTCTCTTGGTCCATATTTCAGTCCCACCATTATGGTTCTTTTTTCCCTTAGCAAGGTAAAAGTCTGTATTTGCCAGTCCTCACCAAGATGTAAGTTGGAACTGGCAGGAAGGAATTCCAGAATATGACAAGTCCAAAAAGGAGTCAATCTTTGTGTGTAATAAGTGAAAAAATTATATATTGTAAGCATAAGAATATAATGTCTTGATGTTTTTCTCCAGAAACAAGACTCTGTCCTTGCCGAAGCATCTCAAGACTTGAAATCCTTGGAGTCTGACCTGGAACCCATCTGCAAGCATTGTGACTCTGGTGAAACTCTGACCTACTCCCACCAAGTGACCGGTCTAAACAAGAAACTGGAGAAGATACAGGAGATTGTCTCAAAGAGAATCACCTACATAGAGTTCTTCATACAGTTTGAGGAGATCCAGTATCAAGTTCTTGGAAGGTACTGACACAATTTATTATTGCCACAGTTCTTTATGCATATAGTCACCAGATTTGATAAACAAAAATGAGATAACTTCATGTTACTATATATAAGACTCTGAAAGAAGCCAAACATCTTTATGTGCATTTAGATTTATCATGAGACTGTCATTGATATTATTCCCATCCCTGTAGATTTCAAGAAGCTAAGCCTGTTCTTGACAAGGAAGATGTAACTGATTCTGAACTTCTTCAGAAGCTTGAGCATCTTGAAGCTGTAGAGCCAGTCCTAGAGGAGTGGAAGCATAAGACTCAAGATATGGACCAACTTGCCAAAGACTCACAGCTCACTATCAGACCTCCTGCAGGCCAAGACCCCCAGAATCAGCCCAAACAGACAACCAAGACTCTTGCCAGTTTGGATCATGGTCAGATGGTGTCCACTCACTCACACCTGACCAAGGAACTTCGGTCAAGACTGGACAAGATGGCCAATATCCAGAGGAAGCTGAAGGAGTTTGAGGCGAAGCAGAAGAATCTCCAACAGTGTCTAGGAGATCTGGAGAGGACAATAACCACAATGAAAGATGTTGGACAACTGAGTGATCTTGCTCCGATTGCTCAGATTTTTGAGGTACAAGCTTTTGCATTATGTCGTTAACAATGTATATTACTATTTCAAAAATGTAAATAGTATTAAACCAATATAGATGTCCTGTATCATACTTGGTAAAAATATTAGTTGTGTTAATGAAACCTTGTACCTGTCTTCTTCTTCTCTGCCAATTTTGTGGAAGACTATAGACAAGATAACTTCTTATCACTACTCCTAATTCATTTAATGAGCGTAATATTTCATCAAATACAATTTTCTTTTCCTCACACTGTTTCAGATATTAGGTTGAACTAAGTGATAGGTACATCATTTTTAAGATAATCAGGAGAATAATTGGATTGAGTATTCAGGTGACCATTTTCAAACTCTGATAAAATCCGCAACAATTCACTGAAAAATCTAAAACTTATGAGTAAATACACCTGTACTATTGTATTCACAGGAATCTCAGACTGAGTTGGCTAGAAATAAAACGGACCTCGATCGATTGACAAGATTGGGAGTGGAACTCATGGAAGAAGATCCTAAACTCATTCCAAACATTGAACCAAAGGTGACCACAATCTTCATAATGTATCTTTGATGTTAATGCTGCCTGTAATTTGTATATTACTATGAAAATGCATTTGAGAGTATACAGTCTTGTTTTGTAAATCTAAATTATTTTCAATTTATTCATTTTAAGATTTTGAAATATGATAAGCCTATAGGTGCATCTACATTATTATATACTGTATATAATTTGAATAAATTCAAATCCATATCATGAGAAGATTGTTTCATCTGATTGCATAAATTGCTTAATGTTATTATCAGTGGTGCATATTCTGTAGTCTGTTACTGTGTCATTAAACCAAGAATATTATAAGAGCCAGGCATAATGTATCTTTTGCTATCTTTGTGTGTAGGTTATTGGTGTGTCATTTAGTAAAATCCTTTTAAGAATGATTATTCTTGAATTCGACAAAAAGAAAATATTTGTTTTTTTTTGCAGGTTGATGGATTGAGGGAGGATTGGAGCAAGATGGATGAAAGAGTTACCATGGCAACCGAATGTGCTCATACTGCAGCGAAACTCTGGAAAGATATTGACCAATCACATACAAAGTTACATTCGGCTCTAGAAAAGGCACAAGATGTGTGCCAAGAACCGATCAAATGTAGTAATAAAGAAGAAACAGAAAAACTACTCAAATCACATGAGGTAAGGATACACTATTAGTATTAGATATTATGATTTAGTCAAACAAGTGAGATAATATAACCTATAAATCTTAAATACTAATTATGATACTGGATAGTGGTATACTGTATTGGTTATCAATCAATTGTATATGAATTCATTTGGTTTTCAGACAATGTTAGAGAAATGAATGTCATGAACGGTCATGATGCAAATGAAAAAATTACATTGTCAATAAAGTTTGAAAAATGCAGCATGTTGCATAATAAAACAACATAAAAAGAGAAAGACGTTTAAAAGTTTTTAGTGGCATTTCTTAACAAAGTATTACAGATTATGAGACAAAATTAACAGTTAATTCCAGAGGGGGGGGGGGTGGAATCTGAATATGCTGTTAATTTGAGGTTGATTATCTAAACTAGTATAATGATCCATCTCTAGCCTTAAATTCCAATATTTTAGGGCAAAGTTATTTTTTTATAGGGGCACATTTCTATAGTACAGCAGAAATGGCAAAAATAAAAAAAGGGCTAAGAAATATTCAAGGCCACTGGGAGGGGCACCAAGGCCAAAAATAGGATATCAAAGGCTATGAAGCCCTGCACCACTGAAATAATAGTGATTTTGGTTCTTTCTTTATGAAAAGGCTGCCATATCAGATGTTGAAACTGCCAAACACCCAGCAAGCTGTTACGCAGAATCAGCCAATCAGATCATGAATCTCCTGCCAACAATCACGGCAACCTCATCTCCAGCAAAACCTGCAATGCTAGAACAGTCTCAAGAGTTACCAGGGAAATTGGATGAGGTATCAGCCTTACTGGAGGAGAGGTTGATGAAGCTGAGAAGAGGGAGGGTGTTGTGGGAGTCGGTGATGGAACGAGAGAAGGTACTCCATTCATGGTTGGGTGCTTCCAAGGTGAATCTTGATCAGATATCTGGTAACATGGATGACAGCGAGGGAGATGAAGTCCAAGTCAAACTCCAGCAGTTCAAGGTAAAGTGATTTTAGATCTTTAACTCTTTTATACACGGACAGACTGGCCCCTCACTCCCCAGTCCCATATCTTTTTCTCCATCACTGATTGTACTGTAGTTGAACTTTGGGGAAAATTATAATAATTTCATAACGATGCTCCTCAGAGAGGCCTCCAAACTGTGAATACATTGCACATTAAAAAAAAAATATATATTTTTAAGGTACATGTATAGCCAATTAACCATCTACACGCAGACCTTATAATTTCAAACAACTTTACTACTAAAAATTCAGAACACAGATAAAATTTTCATGATCATTCAAGGAATAACGCACTGCTTACAATAACTTGTAACTGATTATAAATCAAGGGTCAAAATATAACCCAGATTCCTCCTTGTTTACAAGTTGGATGTAGATTTCATTGGACCCAGAAATATCTTACTTTTCAATTTCATCCGCTTGAGAGTTAATTTCACCTTTTGATTGACAGGTTGAAATTATGGCAGATGGCTGTAATGTAAATTTCAAGTTAATTTCGTGAAACTAGATTCCTTGCAAGTACATTTCATCTTTGAGAGTTGATTTCTTGTTGATTTCATGGACTTGGATTCCTTTCTAGTACATGACATCCTGAGTGGTATATTTCATTGAGTAACCTTCTCAAGTTTAGTGAAGTATACATTTGCACTCATTACCTTTATAGGGAAAAATAAAGAAAGGAGGAGGATGGGGGAGATACATTTTAGACTAACAGTCTGCAAATATTGGTGAGAAGAGAGAGGAGTTTTAAAGAACTGAGTGTATTGCTCATATAAACAGGTTGGCGCCAGTGGTTATGGAACAGCATGATTGCCAAAGTTAAATGATGTGGCACTGAGAGAGAGAAAGAAGTAAAAGGAGAGGTACTTTTCAAAAGAAGAGCTGTTTGCAGTTATCAATTTTTTTATCTGATACCTTTTTTGTTATTAGGATGAAGCAGTAGATCGTGAAAATGAGCTTCAGCTTCTTGCTGCCAGCCTTGCTGAACTGAAGTCATTCAACCCTGATCAAACAATCCCTGAAGTTGAAGAAACCTTCAAGAAAGTTGAAGCAGACTTTGTCCAAGCAAAACAGGTTTGTTGATTTCCTTTTTATGACAAAATAATCATCATTTAACAAGACATTGATGTACATTTCTCAGACTCAGTAGCAATAAGAAAATGGGCATATCAGCCAATCAGATCTTAAAACTATAACTTATGACTGCCAGAGCAAAGATGTATGTATTCCAAGGAAGAAGAAAAGAGAAATCAAGTTTGTCATACAATAAGTTAACACTCTTTATATTTCTATTTCAGTGAAAACGTTGATGTTTTATGTGGAAACTTGAATCCTCTCCTGAAGATATGAATAAGATGGGATAAAATCTAGCATCATGAATTCAATTTATCTTCATGTGCCTTGCTTGATAAATCAACATTAAAAATAAACCTTCACTTAATAACTAGAATTATTGATTTTTTTAATCATTATTTTTTAAATCATATTCAGACTGCTCTTGAAACTGAAAGCAACCTAAGTGAATTCACATCTCAAGTTGGTGCTCTGAGAACACAGCTATCTGAGCTGTTGTCATGGTTACAGGACCAAGAGACTGCTGTTAAAAGTTGCAATGATACCTCCCTGGATGGGGATCAACTTGTGTCTAATTATAAACAGTGTCAGGTGAGGATTTTATCATACAAATGTTTCAATTTAAATATTATGCCATATTCTTTATATTCAAATGATAACGAGTCTTCCTGTACTATCCTATCACTTTTTCAAAATTCAAATTTTCATAATACTATGTACCAAGAGAATGATAATTGTCTCCTGTGAAATTCTCATGTAACTAATGATTTCGTTTTCAATCTGCATTTACAAGGTGAATATGAATTTTTATTTTTCATTTTCTGTTGCTAAAAAAATATTGAAAAAAATTAAGTTTACTTACTGTGCTTTAGAAAACCTCTGTGATAATTCTCTCTGTTATAAGTCTATTATATTTTCAGTTTCTTACAAAATTTGACTATGAATGTTTACCTTTTTTTTCATATTACAGGATATCAAAACGGAAGTTGTTGGTAAAAGAGCAGTTATTGATGGATTGTTTCAGCAGGTGAATTCTTTAAAGGAGAGGTTCCCCAAAGCTAATACAGCATCAATAATGAAGGACCTTGATTCAGTCAACAACCAGTATCAGATATCACTGGAATCTTGCACACAGGCAAGTATCATTAAATGAATTCTGTACCTAATTGTTTTTTTTTTACTTGTCAAAATATCAAAGTAAGGTATGTTAGTGATTGGTATTGGTTTACTTGTTGATGTATCCCACCGCTGCCACATTGTTAGTAACAAAAGAGTTCAGTCATAAGTCATGTTTATTGTATGGGTTTATATCCCACTGCCACCACTGTTTTTATATTGAAGCGACCAATAGTAAACAAATATTCAATGTTGATGAGTGCGATCGTTCTGAATATTGAAACAGTCTATTCAACGACGCGAAGCGGAGTTGAATAGGCTGTTTCAACTTGCAACGAATGTAATATTCGGAACGTCGCACGAATACAACATTGAATATTTGTTTTATACAACACCGATAGCTTACACTTTGGACTAGATCTAGATAGGCTAGATCTATAGGTCTAGTCTATGACTAACGCGCGTTAGGTCTTATTTTGCTTACAATGTTGTCTTTTGAGCGTCAGTAGATTTACTCCAGTAATCCCAGGAGAGTCAAGTATTTTCAACATAGATCCATGAAGTCCAATTTGTGAAAGAATTCCATAAAACCCAGAAGGAAATCCAGAAGGTACGCGGCCGTACCCTGGGAATAATTTGCTTAGCAACGTACGTACGCGCATTGTGTTCAGCCTAGCAACGTGTATGCGCAGTGCTACGTACATCGGTCAGAGATACGAAAACGTGATTACGTATGCGCGTATTCACTTAACGTGTACGGGGCATGACCATGGGTTCAGTGTGCCCAGGGTTCTTGCAGTGCTGGCTCATTTACTTCAGCGTGCTATAGTCGACTATAGCACGAGCGTGCAATAGTAGACTATAGCACGGCTAGCATATCTTAGTGTGCTATAGCTGATTCCTCTGAATGTCACGTGACACGCTTTCATCCAATCAGCTGTCAAGGATCTATCCATGTGTTGTATAATTACTTTTATAGCATGGACTAGCATATCCCCTTACACCACGTCATTCATGAAAAGGGTCACTAGTAACTTTGGCAACATCTTGATATCCAACAAAAGATGATGAAATTATGTAAAAGATTATTTTTCAAGTTTGAAGTTCATTGTCTCATGTAATTATTTTCATGTGTTTTCTTTCTATCTAATTTCATCTACTTTGGATATCTCCCCCAAATTTTTAATGAATATTAACAAAATTATAAGCTTTGATTTCAATATTTTTCACGACTTTGGCAGGTTCTTGAGCGAATCTCATCAGTACTTGAGGAAGAAAGTGTGAAAGCCAATGCATCACTATCATCTTGGTTGGATAAAGCAGAGGCTATTCTAAAACAGTCCTCATCCACAGAGGGTACTCTGGATGACATCAAGGAGAGACACAATTCTATCAAGGTTGGATATTTTAACCATTTATTTCATTCCGTTTTAACATATCATGTCCGCACAAATGATAAAAATGTGATGTCTCAATGATAGACTAGGGAACATAAAGCTTCTTGATTATTGTGGACTTATTTCTATGATTAATTGCATTGATTATTGTGTATTATCAGATGTCAAAATCAGCCTCTCAGTCAATAGCTAAGCTTTAGTTAATAGTGCCCATTTTGTGTGTAATTTAGACATGTCAGGTTTGAAAGCAAGTCAGAATTCTAATTTGTAAGAGGTCATCTTGTTATCCCAAGTGACACCCAAGAAGATGAGTAGCAAACTGAACAATTACAATTATGATGTAAACTTATGATTGGGTTATTAAGTGCATAGATCCATTTTGCAAGTTGCTCAATTCACTTTGATTTTAACCTGCCCTGTTAGTGCTTATATCGTTCAAGGAATTTATGTGGTTCTCCTAATGTGAAGCAAAATTGTATGACTGATTAACATCACCATGTCTGATCCCTCACAGGACCTTCAATCAAAGATGCCAGAAGGTGAGATTCTTTGGAAAGCAATGAGAGATAAAGAATCTCAACTTGCTCAGATCCTGCCTGATGATCGGCTGACGGCTCACAATGATACCATAGCAGCCCTGGATGACCGTTACAAGTCTCTGTCCAGTGAGTGTCCAGTCAAGGAGAAGGACTTGGGTCAGTGTGTAGCGGTATTGGAGCAGTATGAGGACAAGTCCAGGGAGATCAATGATCAGTTGGCTCAAGTTGAAGAACAGACCAAGGAGTTGATGAAACCCTGTGAGGATACTCAGAAACAACTCACAGCAGTCGAGGTAAAACAATTTGTTTTATATCCTGATTATTCTTTCCTATTTATCCTTGTTATGAATGAGGGTGGTAACATTGGATTATGTTTTTATAAGATGTAAATATCATCTTGGCTATTCTAACCCCAGTATGCTCTATCAAAGGTTTAGTAGGTGCTGTCATTTGTGTTCCTTTGAGGAGACATTGATTTACAATTTGCTACATGTACCCTCTCACAGTTGTATTACATGTAGTTGCTTTCCTAGTAGGATGTAAGAGTAGTTTACTCAGCAGTGAGAGTACCAAGGAACCTGTCTGTCATACTCCACTGGGAGTAGAGAATGTGAGGCCAAGCCAATAGCAGATGATCAAAATAAATGTGATATCAGGGGAGAGTTTCGCAAAAGACTTGTCAGAGTTTTTTGTAATGTTTGTCTGACAGAGTCTATATTATATGGTTTCCATAATAACAGATACCTGCCCTTATCAGCCACTCAAAACCAAGGAAAGTTGTCAGATATGGGGCTTGTTTTAGAACGAGTTGTTTTTGCATGTAGCTAAAAACATTGTGCGCAAGTCACCAGTATGGGCATTTGCATGTCCCAAATTTCAAAAAATGGTCAGTAGACTTTGTTAAATTAATTTGATTTTTTTTTCTGTCTCAGTCATTACTTGAAGCGCTGAAAGGAAGTCCCCTAGATGAGCTACAGGACAAGACTGATGCTGTTTGTCAAGCTATTGAGACCTCCTCAACTCCATTGCAGACTCAACAAATCAGTCAACATCATCAAAATCTGCTCAAGAATCTAGAGGTATACCTGCAGTCTATAGTCTCCTTCAATCAGCTATCAATTCATAATTTCATTAGAAATGTCTTAGAAATATCTGTTCATTTTATTTTAGAAATTTCCATGGTTTTTCCAGGATATGATGGTTTCAAGAAATGAGACCCAGTACCTTTCTTTGAATTCAGGTTTTATCAGAGAAGTGTGAATTTTTACCATTCTCATTGTACTTAATACTTGAGGTTATTCATTTTGCATTTCCGCAATGCTAAACTTCTAGGAGTTTATACTTTGAGGTTATTATTCAAAATAATAAATATTTGCAAAATAGAGGAGAAATATGAGCAATAAAATTCAATATCATGCTTCATAAAATAAATACCATTTAAATACTGTTGTAAATTAAGTGAAAACCTATACTTGTATAAAAATCCCCTCAAGGAACTACAAATTATATACATGCATTTGCTAATGTATTTGGATGGGGCTTTGAGAAATTGGGACATCATTATCTTAAATGGTGGAATATCAGTTTTCAGAAAACAATTGCCAGAGCCTAGACCTCGTACATTACCAACATTAGGTTGGTTAATAATTGATTATTTATTTTTGTCTTTTTGTTTTCAAATTTATAATTTGGTGCTATAATGCTTTTTGTCTCCAGACTGTAGTTTTTTCCAGTACTTTGTGAACAAAGCAGGTGGTTAATTATGATATGTCTCTTTCTTTTTAGGAACTTCGGCTCCAACTTGAAGGCAGTGTGGATGCCGAGAAACAGCTACATTGTAATCTAGAAGATGTAAGACAAAAACTCGACAAGTCTAAAGAGTTAATTGGCACCTATGTAGATCCTACTGGAGATAGGAATGTATGTGAAGATAAATTACAAGCTATAAAGGTAATTCTATCATTTATGAAAGCATTGCAGAATAGTAAATATCTCTGATTTTGCTTATCTTAGCTTCTTTTTAAAATGAGTGAAAATCAAAAGAATTTTTTCAAAGTTTTGTTTTTGAAAAATTTTGTAATAATATTCCTATTTTCCATAATTTGTGTTTGCTAATTTATCACTAATGGAGTCTCAATCCATTTAAAGGATTATGAGGTAATTAAAAAGACCGCTTAATATTCATTCCAATAATCTATACTTGTCTCCTCAACATGTATTAATTCTTCAGGATATGCTCAAATTACAAAAAAAAATCTTATAAAAAATGCTTGATCACTTGGTTTCAGTCTGATGATGAAAAAAAAATTAATAATTATTTGTTAAATTCATGCTAAGAAATTAGCAAGCCTGGTAAAAGCAATGGAGTATTGGACCTTAAGGTCAAGCTTAAACTTAAAGTCAGAGGTGGATCCTCTTTCTCACGTCTTGAGATTATAACTCTCAAATGTATATTCATGTATTTGAAAGATTAATTCTAACGACTGAAATACGGTTAATCATAATTCATTCATTCCTTTGTTTTTATTGCAGTCATTGGAAGATGAAAACAAAATGTGCCAGGAGAAGCTGATCAAAGCACAGACCATCCTCCCCAGTTTCCTGCCCTTCACCACCCCTGCTGCCCAAGATACCATCAATGGCCAGCTCTCTAACTTACAGAGGGAGGTAGGCAATCTCTCAGAACAACTGACTCAAGGCAAACATGATGTTTTGAAGAGCATATCTGATTGGTCAGACTATGAGGCCTGTCATGCTAGAGTTAACCAATGGTTGGACGGGATAGACAAAGCAGTGGATGAAGCAGCCGAATTAAGAAACACCTTGCCAGAAAAAGCTGAACACCTTGAAAATTCAAAGGTATTAATTTGACCTCCCACTTGTGTATTTACATGATTATATTCAAGTTCTGTTGATGAAATGAAAGAAAATTAAAACAGATTGAGAGACTGGGAAAATATATGTATGTACATAAAATCTCATAAATACCAGTAATAAACCAAAAATACTTTAATACTGTTGGAAGTGGAAATTGAAAATTGCCTTAAATCTATTGACGATGATGATAATAAACTATCATTATGATATAGCGTCTCTATGTACTTTAAAAGTATTTGGATATTATCACACTGGCTTTAGCGTGGCAACCATTTACAGTACACAAGAATTTCACAACTTTTCATGTCTTGAATTATCAATGTGTTCTTTATCTATGGCATGTACACCCTATCTCTATATTTTCTTAACCCCTTAATTATTTCTATTTATTACTTTTGGTTATTTGAACCAGATGCTACAGGATTGTATGAACTCTGAAGCAGCCATTTTACAAGAGCTGACAGAAAAGGCCAAGGCTGTGTCATCCGCAAATAGTCCTGATGTAGAGGAACAAGTTGAGAGTCAACTGGCCCAAATAGATAATAGGTATCTTGCAGCAGTGGACAGATTGAAGGTATGCAAATTCAGAATGCTTGTTTCAATTTAATTTAAAAGCACAATTTGTAACGATTTAGGGAGAGGGGATTGGCCTTAGAACCCTTCATGCATTTACGGCTCTTCTGTACATGCAGATAAAAAAGATAAATGAATGGAATAAAATAAATGAATTGATGTATAAATATTCAGATTGATATGTGATACATGATAAGGTGAGAAAGCAGCAGAGACAAATAGGTGTAAATTTCTAAATTAATTTGTAAATTTCTTAAGGTTGTATTTTTGTGCAATTAAAATAAAAATAAAAAGTGAATCAATGAAATGAGTGATTTAATTAAATCATGAGAATAAAGTACAAACATAAGGGCGCAACTTGCTTGTAAATTTATGCAGAACTGTATAAGCAGCTTTTATAAAACACTATCAATGGTGGAATAATATATTAAAATGCAGTTATTTTCCTGACTTTTTCTTCAGGACATCATTGGTAACCAAGAGAAAGCCTGCAAAGATCATGCTCACTTTGATTCAGCAGTAAATGACTTAGAAAGTCTGATTGATAATGTCAATGAGAGTCTTGTAGATATCAAGAAACGTGCATCTGACATGGACAACCTTGAAATAGCAGTGCAGAAAGTCAAGGTAATCTCACTTTGAGAGCATTTACTTAGTCAATGTATTCCCATATTTCTAAAACACTGATTAAATAGTTCTTTAAGATATTAAAATCACTTTGCTATTTGCTAACATATTTCATCTCTTATATCATAAGTGTCAAGTCTCCCTTTTAGTTTCAAATCTGTCGTATAATTCCATAAACTAGTGATGATTTAAGAACAAAAATTCACTTTCTTTCTTCTTTCATTTTCTCTTTGTATAATCTCTTTATTGTTTTCGTCCTTTATGTAATTGCAAAACTGTTGTGTGTCTGTGATAACTTCATGAAATATTGATGATTCAAGCTTTAAAAATGTAAGGTAGTCAGTGTTATTGCCTTTGTTTTGATTGATAGCGATATCAATATATAGGGTGTCTAATTCTGATTGTGTCCCTGATTTGTCAGAATTAGAAAAAAAAATAATTGTATACATTTTTACAAATTTCAGGCTCTTCAATCCCAAATCACTGTTGGTCAATCCTTGCTTCATGCCATTGATGAAGGAGCTCAGGATACACTAGCCTCCACCACAGCCCCTGGTGAACAGGCAATCAAAGACAAAGTCATAGCAGCAAGGGACAGTTGGAACCAGACTCTCACCCAATTGACTGGTGAGGAGTCTAAGCTATCAGAGAGGCTGACAGGCTGGAATGAGTTCAGTAGGATAATGAGTGAACTGGAGGAGTGGGTGAGAAAAGCTGAGAAAGCCTTGGGAGAGATTAAACAACCTCAGGATGACTTAGAGGGAAAATCTCAAGTCCTTGACCAGTGCAAGGTGTGTATTACACTGTATTGGTATGTCATCCATCTATCTATCCGCCTGTCTATCTATATATCTATCTATCTATCTAATCTGTATCTAATTATTTTCTCCCAGTTCAGAGGTTCATTGCAATATCTCTTAACTTTAACTTTAACTTCAGTTTTTGCCATTTGATCAGTAGTGCAGATTTTGTAAGATTTCGTATAGGAATAAATGAGAGAATATACAAAAGGGTTATTGCTGCTGAAGGAGGGAAAGAAGACAGCAAAAAATATTTCAACACATGTTTTATCTTGATGTTTATGAAATATGTAACTAGGAAAGAAAATTACAATTTTGTATGTTTTGAAGATATCTGATATGTAATGAAATTGATTTTCCTTTTCTTTTCTTTGGTTTCCAGGTCTTAAAAACTGAATTTCTCCAGCGTGAACCTGAGGCAAGAGTTCTGCAGGAAAAAGCCCGTCGGCTCAGCAATGAAGCACAGCTCGCCAGTGCTAATCAACTCAATACCAAATTCTTCCAACTCCAAAATCAGACAAATGTAAGGTTATGTCCATCCTTCTATCAAAACAGCAAAAAGGCCAACTTTTTGTGGTGCCCACATTATGCTTGAACTGATGATATTAATAAGTTGGTGGCACAAGTTTGGAAACTTATGATTGGTTGTTAGTATGCATTTTCTTTTTTTATGAAAAATCTTCATGGAAATTGATGGGATAAACTTATTTCCAGTTTCATTGTGAAAAGGGAACTTGCCAGTCATTATTCCATTCAATATTTAATGCTCAAACAAATAAAGGTTTATAATCTGTTTCTTACAATAGATATCTTTTAATTCTCCATGTTCACTGTCCATTGTCTTAAAGATAGTTATTACTATTATCAGTAGAAAGGCATTCTCTGTATGAAAGACAGTGACTGCTTCTGTGGTATTACATTCCTATTGAAGTTCTCCAAGATTCCACGCAACCTTATATGAATGTGTACCGTAATATGTAGATACCTTCAAAATTAACCTTGATGATTATTTCCTGTTCATATATTTCAGAATGCTGAAGAAACCTGTCAGAAAGCTGTTATGGATCACGAAATCTACCAAGAGGCTTTCAAGGAAGCTTCTTGTTGGCAGGAATCTCTGGAATCAAAGGTTAAGGAAGCTTCAATGATATCAGGCCACAAACCAGACCTGGAGCAGAAGCTGGTGACACTGGATAATATGGAGAAGGAGATCACAGAGATGGGAAAAATGCTGGAGTCTACTACCCAGCAGGCTCAACTGGTCAACCAATCTACATCTCTCAATGGTCAATCACAACTTGATAAAGACATCTCTCAACTAAAGGTAACATTTCAGAGAATACCAAAGCTTGACGCGTTTGTGCAATTATTATCATAAAAACTTATCAGTTCACTTTTTATCAAGTGTACATGTTGCAATGCATTTCATGAATCTATAATTCCAAAAGATGTGGCCCTGATGTGAGTTGCCATATTGCATGTTTAGTATTCTACAAGCAAATTCAAACTCATTCAAATTAAAATGCAATTGAACATTTTTTTTTGTCTTTGTTTCATGCAGCACACCTTATCTTCGGTGAACAGTGGAATCTCTGATTCACAACAAGCATTGAAGGTGGTGCTGGACCAATGGAACAAACTTGATCAAGACTGTAAGGAGCTCCGTGATTGGTTGAAAGTTCTAGATGATACCATTCAGAAAGCAGGGGAGCTTCAGTCAACAGCTGCAGAAAAGAAAACTGTTGCTGAGGAAATACATGTAAGTGTATGTCATTATATTTTTTTCAAAGTATTTTATATTAACTTTCTTTTCAAAGTTTGCCAGGGGTGACTAGATATCGATATAGATCCTACGAATTGTTTTCAATTAAAATCTTTGTTCATATTTTTTTGACAAAATAATATTTCAAATTGAGTTAAAATTAAATTCACTAGTGTACATAGACATGTATATCATTGAGGTGTAGGTGGTAATTAGCTACTCCTTACTCATGTGTGTATGGAAACCTTGTACTGTGCAAAAGCCATTCTAGTATTTAAGCTTGGAAGCTCTTTCTAGAATGCTCCTAAGGAAATTGGGAAACTGCATATGTACGTTAGTCAGAATTCAATGACTGGGTCATTACTACATTTGCAAAGCATTTAGAGAAATTGCTCTTGTTTAATGGCAGAATGTTATTATCCATTCATTGTAATCCAAACAGATTTGTAGATACAAAAATATGTACAAGCAGAGATAGATTAATGTTGTTGAACTTTAATGATTTGGCAGTAGTTTTATTTTATTTTTCAAAGCATCTGAAACCATAAATACTTTTTATTTGTAGTCATTTTGTCTCAATTATTAAATAATTTTCTCTCTTTTTATCAAATACAGGCTGTCTGTGAATCAATAAGCAGTCATCAGCCAATGGTGGAATCGATTGGTCAAGAGAGTGACCTTCTGATGAATGGTGGGGTCAGTGACCCAGAGATTCAAGGTCAGGTCACCGAGTTGACCAATATGTACACTGACCTTCACAAAAAAGCACAGGTATGTAATGATTCTGTAATGTAATGTATTCACGATTTTCTTATAAACTAAGTAAATTATGGGTGTTTATATAAAGATAATATATAAAATGATCTTATATTCAATTTTAAAGTTTTATATTACCCATTAAAATTTATGTATAGTAATATAGTTTAGATATGCATGAACTTGTTGATCTTGTGGACTAGATTCCACAGAAAAAAAATATGAATTTGAAACTTTTATAAAGTCACTTTATACAACAGAAATTTTGTATGTGATTAATTTTCAATGAAATGAGGCAAAAATAAAAGAAAATGAGAACATTGGACTTTAATCTGCCCACAGACTTAATGAATTTTTTACAATTTTGAATGAGAAAGGGACTGCATGATGGGATATACCCTAACACATGCAGAAAATTGGGTGAAAAGAATAGTTGGGACGATTTTGGGTCATTGTTCTATTGATTGTTATGCCCAGCGCACCCTACATGATCCATTGTGATTTTCAAAGATATCTGAATGATCAAAGTTCCAAATAGTAGGATGAATATTAAAATCAGAATTTGGGTCTATTTTGAGTCTCAATGTAGAAAAAATGACATCATCATTGGCTATGATTTTGAAGCTGATTTGGACTTTACTCCGACCTCAAGGTTTGCAGAAAAGCAGAATTCTGATTTTAGTATTCCTGGCATTATGCTGAACTTCAAATGAAATGGTTTTACTTCTTGAAACTTTCAAATTTAATACAAAGCATGATTTGTTTGAAAATCGCATTGTAGTCGGATTGTTTAGTGTGCGCGGGGTTTAGAATTAGTGCAAAAGCTGTGATGATGTTAACATGGATGGGATGGTAAACCACTTCTCTAGATGTGATAAGCAGTATGACATGGGTTAATTCTTTCTAGGATGCAAAGCATAACCTGGAGAGGATAGCCGATGACCATTCTAAGCTTGATGATGAGCTAGCAGCACTGTCATCCTGGATCCAGGACAAGACTAAAGAGATGGAGCCTTGCTGTAAAGTAGCATCTGATATGGAGACTAACCAAGCCAGACTGGATATGGTCAAGGTTAGTGTAATCACCATCATCATCATCATCATCACCATCATCATCCTAATCACCATCGTCACCACCATCATCATCACCATCAGCCTCACTATCATCATCCTTATCTTCATCATCATTACTTTGTTACTGCCTTCGTCATCACCATCGTCATCTTCAAAACCATCATCATCATCATCATCATCATAATCAATAACATTACATTCTTCACCACTGCCATCATCGTCAATATCATTTAAATGGAGTTTTTAATCACCTTGGAAAAGAAACACTGTGGTTCATGCATGGTTTGCAGCAAAGTGTGGTCTCCTAATCTCTTAGGAATAATGTGCAGGAGTGATGTCACAATAGAGAAGCAGTTTGTGCACAATATGAAACAAAAAAATTATATACAACACTAATTGCACCTATAGGAATCAAGTACAATTTAATTTTTGAAACAATTTGAAGCTCTTATTTGGGACTTGTTCTGATGTCTTTGATTGCATTTAACACATCTCTTTGTGCAACCTGCCCCAATCTATCAACTTCCTTCTTCATTAATATAGTCATGGAAATTTTCTGCTGCATACACTTCATTGCGTTATCACTTTTCCTTTCATCAGGCCATCTTGGCATCTCTACCAGAAGGTGAGGCTCTCTTGGATCAAGTCACATCCCACTCAGACCAGGTCCTCCCCGAGACCAGTACTAGACCAGGCCAGGAACGCATCACCAGACAGGTCCAGTCCCTGGAACATGAGCTGGATGCACTGAGGATGCTTGCCCAGGATTCCTGCTCCAACCTAGAGCAGTGTGCCTCCCTCTGGAGAACATTCCAAGAGAAAGCAAGGTTCTTGTCAGCCTGGATGGAGGGAGTTAATAATGATCTAGGGAGCTTTGATGGAGAATGTGACAGCCTGCTGGAGAAGAAGGAAAAGCTAAAGAAAGTGAAGGTAAATGTACTCATATTCCTTGATAGTAATAGTAATTGTAGTAGTACTAATAGTAGAAGTAGTAGTAGTGCTACTTCTATAATACTACTTATAGTCATAGTAGTTTTCTATTTGTAGTAGTAGTAGTAGTAGTAGTAGTAGTAGTAGTAGTAGTAGTAGTAGTAGTAGTAGTAGTAGTAGTAGTGGTAGTGGTAGTGGTAGTGGTAGTGGTAGTGGTAGTGGTAGTGGTAGTGGTATTGGTAGTGGTAGTGGTAGTGGTAGTGGTAGTGGTAGTGGTAGTGGTATTTTTGGTAGTATTAGTATTATTCATTATTTGTTTGTTTTCATTGCCTTTGTTCTTGAGATTTCCATAATCATAGTCATCATTATTCTTATTTTATTTATGGTTTCTTATGTTTTTAATAAATTTTAACTGAATTACAATTATTCATAATGGTTTCTTCAAATTTTCCAGGAACTGATTGTTGATACTGAGGACAAGCAGCCTTTAAGAGAAGAAGTGACCTCATTAGGTCAAGGTCTTGTGACCTTTAACCCTAATGTAGCTCACATGAGCAGTGAGGCCACAAAGTTAGCAGTACAGTACCAGACTCTTCATATGACACTCAAAGTAAGACTTGATCCATATCATAAAACATTGAAAGAACTTGTGCATACATGCATGTGTTTACAAGGCACAATTATATGCCAGCACTCTCCAAAACAACGGCTTGATTATCATCTCATTCAGAAAAAGGCAAAAACAGTACAGTTGTGATTCTACAATGATGAAGAGTTTTACTGTACATCAAGTTTTAAACTGCATCATGTTGCATATCCGATCATCCAGTTCAAAACTCATTAAATATAAATCCTGTTAAGGTTCCCTGTAAATGAGCCTCCAAAAATATATTTTTCAGGCTTTTGATGAATTCCAAAGTCACACAATTGTATCAGAAAGAAAATGTTTCCTCTTTGTTTCTATATAAGTTGTATACTTCAACAAAAGCTGAGATACAGGCATATTTGAGAGACCATTTTAATATGTTTTTCACTTCAAGTATGCTTCATCGTAACAGTGTGCATACATCTTTTCTTGAAATGCTCTGTGAATCAAGTGCATGTATTGCTTACAGTTAATCAACAAGTTTCATATTTTAATTCAAAGGAACTGCTTTTATCATATGAACTGTGTAGAAATCTGAAATTTGATTTTGCCAACTTATTTTGGGTTCTGATTTTTAAAAATTCTTTGCGATTTGTTACAGGAACTTGACCATCACCTTGAGAGGGCAGTTGAGGATGAGAACAAGTATCAGTTAGCCAGTAAAGAATGCAAGGAATGGCAGAATGCTGCATGTCAAAAGTTGGATACTTGTGATGACCTCACAGGAAGTAAAACAGATATCAGAAACAGACTGCAGGTCGTACAGGTACAGCTCCACGTGCTATTTATCTGAAAATTTATGAACCTTGTATTTTTGGTAAAGTTAGTCAAAGGCCATACATGTAGTTTTAAAACTTATTCATGCCAATATGTCTTTTTATAAAATAGTCCATCAATTAGGACTTGAAATCATTGGTTCTCTGGTTTTTACTTGCATGCAAAGATAGCTTTATTAGAAAGATATGGTGTATGTTTGCTTCTCATATTTCCAAATATTATGTTTGTTGCATTAGGAGACTCCCTATGTAAACTGGAAATTTAATCCATTGCAATTTCAAATTATGTTTCATGCAATCTTATAATGGTAATTATCAAATATTTCCTATATGATGTGGAATGCTAATATTTCACATCCCTTGCCAACAGCTTGGCTGAAAAGTCCTGACCCTCTGTGTTCTTATTTATTTATAGTTCACATTTATTTTATCGGTTTCCATAGGAACTGATGTCAAGCAGACATCGTGGTCAGAGCCTTGTACATGCAATGGTCAGCAAGGCAGAGAAAGCTCAACAGCACACAGCTCCTAACGGTCAAGACGTGATGAAGGCAGAGGTCGATGAAATGACCATGGACTATGATGACCTGGTGAAGAAAATGAACAGTACTAAAGACAAATTACAGGTGAGAATTCAAAATGCTTCTACAAGAAATAAACTTCTATTCTTTATTTACAATTTGTCAATACTTCTTAACTGAATTTGTTAAGTATCATGAATCATTTCCCTTCCAGCTCATAAATGTACATTTATATCATTATCATTATTTATTCGGCAAACAATATTCAAAAATACATTTCAATGTATACAATACAAAATAAGAAATATCAACCAGTGGAGCGCCAGGGACAGAAAAAGTTAACTTAATTACTGTGGCATGAAGCCTCCTGTCCCAATTCCAATGGTTGATTTACAATATATATTAATAACTAAACAATAGTGAAATACTCTTTATAAAATAATTATAAAGGGGTGTAGCATGCGATTAATAAAATATATAAATAAATTTAGTTACTTGTAACTAAAAATGAGTAGAAATGACGGGGAAAGAGAAGAAAGCTGAATGAAGGTGACAAAAAGAAAGGAAAGGAGAGAGTGGGAGAGAGAGAGAGAGGGGTGGGAAAGGAAAAGAAAAAGTGACACAGGCAAAGGAATTGTGAACGCACCCAAAATGGTACAATAATACTTAAAATAAGACTTAACTTCTAAGGAATTAAACACTAAACAATTTCTAAGGGAATAAACACTTAACAACTCGTTTAAATCGGGCGCTGGCGGAGGTAACACCCAAGTGCTACAAGCCATCTCGATAAGGAAGTCTCGACCACCCCCGTGCGCAAGGACTCGGGGAGCTCATCCCAATAACGGGGAAATGCATTGATTGCCGAACCATGCACCCGCTGAGTCCGCGCACGGAGGTGGACGAACCTCACCTCATCAGTTCGGCGAGTATTTACCGAAATGGCACGCCCAACAGTAGTACATTCAATTACACGGAACAATGACTTCACAACATAAGAGATAAGGCAATATTTACGGCGAGAATGAAGACATTGCCAATTTAAGAGCTGCAGTCGGTCATCATAGCACATTTGTTGGCACCTTTGTTTTAATGCAATTCTGGTAGCTCGACGCTGTATTGATTCAATTTTATTTATCAGAAGTTGTGTGTGTAGATGCCAGACTGGCTGACCGTATTCTAGTATCGGAACTACGAGGGATTTATAAATAGAAAATATTGCGTGGGGTGCTAGTATAAGCAAAGAATGTAATACAAATCAATCTTTGAAATGAAATTAATACAAGTGGGTGCATTTTTTTTCATCAGACCATTATATGTAAATTGTGATATGTGTTTTATTTCCATATACTCAGTAAAAATGGCATATAAATCTCCATAAATGCTAATGATACTTTGTAAGCAACCTTTTTTTTTTTGCTCTATTCCATCACAGGTCCACTTGAAAGATTGGGAGAATTTCGAAGGTGGAAAAGACAAGCTGTCTCGATGGTTGGATGAGGCTTCTTCCCAGCTAGCAGATGCTCAGCAACCCAAAGCAACTCTGACAGAAAAGAAAGCACAACTAGATAGGTGCAAGGTAAGATGTTACCCTTCCCAATCCTCATTCAGACCTTGTGTTATAAATTTTCCAAACTAATTGTGATACAAATATAAGAATGATACATTATATAGCATGTTTCAATGCCACCTTCATGTATCTGCGTGTTCAGAGGTGCACCATATAATTTCCCGACTTAAGTCACAGTTGCCATTTCCAGCTTTTAGTCCATGAATTTATCATGCTTGGTATCCATTCACCTCACTATTTGGATAACGATTTACCAAAGGTAAGTTAAGACCATGGCTTAGATTCTAGCCCATGACCCTCTGTGTCAAAAGGAATCAAAACAACCGGATCGCAATGCTTCCACTGTTTATTTTGGTTAACAGAAAGCCCGATTTGAAATAGATAATCACTCCATATGATATAAGACTGAGAAACGTAAACTTTCTATTCAAGCTTTTCTTTTATTGGAATATTTTTTGCCATATTTCCAATGCACATTTTTTTACCTAGCATTCAATGAAATCAGATTTACTTTTGAGTGCAATCTTGATCCTCTTATAGGTAGCAATTACTGTTGGTTGCATTTGAATCTAGGGAGAGTTCAATTCACCAGTGTAATAATTTTCATGAGACTTAGAATATGTAACAATTTTGATGCCTGTTGTCTTTACCATTTTCAGTGTATTCAGCAAGACATTCAGAGACACAGGCATGATCTTGCAAAGGTCACTGAGCATGCTCAGAAGCTTAGAGAGGATAGTCCTGACAATGAATCAGTCAAAGGACCTCTTGCTGAGCTGGTAGAGAAATTTGAAAAGCTTGAGAAAGATTGTCAGGTGAGTAACCATAGAGATTCTGGTGTTTTTTTATTGGACCAAACTTTTTGTGGACTATGTTGGTTTAACATTCTATTTCATTTACCAATGTATAAATGAGTTCTGGAAAATTTGTACACCATATATTTGGTCCTTGTAAGATGAATGTATCTCATTTCAGAAGAACAATGATATTGAATATGTTTTGAAAGATAAAAAATTACATCTCCTTCGTTGTGTGAGGATTGAGGAATATTTGAAATAGGAAACATAATAAATGTGTATATGAATAGCAAATGGAGGAAGTAAAATTTGATGTATGACCTTGGTGTATGAACACAGCAATATTGAGGTTTATCTTTGTCAGACAAAAACAAAAACAAATTAACCTGATAGTTATGTATGTTTCCAACTTCAGTATAATTTGTAGAGGATTACGTACAAAAAGCAGTGTAATACTTTATCCTGTTTGAAAAGTAATTTGAATAAATGGGGCAATGAATGAGTACATGATTGAATACATGAGTTCAAAATTAATGAAATGGTGAATATATAGATAAAAGAATGATAATTAAATGAATCATGAAATAAAAAACTGAGATCTACAGTTCAATAAACAAGTTTGTAGGTTATTAAATAATGCATAAGTGTAATCTAATTTTTTTTCTCTCATCACCTGTGTGCCTTGAGCATTTAGATTAAAATGGATTTGGCGACTAAGAATTCACATTTATTTTTATTATCATTAGCATTAGTATTATCATTATAATCATTTAGTGAGTCAATACATAGAGAAATGAATGAATTAATAAAGAGCCATAAGAAAATGAATTAATGAATGAATGAATTAAAAACTAAATAGATAAATGAATGAATATATTTGTATTGAACAGGATTGTGCATGCAAACAGTCAGATATGGTTGAAGAACACCAATCATTCCAACAAACCCAGCAAGCTTACACTCAGCAGATTAGAGATCTGAAACATCAGCTATCCACCAAGGCCGATACGTCAGGCAACATGGGAGCCATACAAAACAAGATCATCACTTTCAAGGTTCTGCTCATATCGTTTGATTTCTCAGATTGACAAAAAAAAAATGTTTCCTCTATCCGCATTTGAATCACTTCAACTAATTTCACTCATTGCATTATTTTGTTTTTCTTTTTCTTTCATTCACTTGCTTTCTAATTTTCTTCTTTTCAGTTCAATTCTTTGCTGTAAGATGGCTTCATTCATGTTTTTCAATTGTATTGAACTTTCTCTTTTTATTTCTAATGTTTCCATTTTCTTGGTTTTGACTTCTCTTTTGGTTTCCAGTCACTGTCATTGACTGTTCATCCTTTTTTTTTCAGCTATTTTCATATTTTAAACAAGTTTTTTTTTCAAAATGTATTCACTTCATGTCTACTTCAAGTTCTTATGATATTTTAGCTTGAGTTAATTTCATGGATATGACGATCCCATTTGATTTGTTTGGTGCACTTCGTTTCTGTTTATGATACGAAGCGATGAGTTATGAAGGCTAACCAAACAATAATGAAACTATTCAAATTCTCATCCTATACTTCAAAGTGAAATGCAGTGCATTGTACTTATTAATTTATTTAATGAAGATAAAATAGTTTGAAAGTTCCATGTCAAATTATAAATCTTGTTAATAAAAATATATTTTGTAATTGATTCTCGTGAAGAAACCATGAGGTACTCTACCAAAACTCAGCGTCAGGATTCCAGCTATTAAGTGTATTTCACAGTGGCTCTCTGCCTGTAATAAATTGTGAGGATGAGTAATAATAAAATGATGCTTGCAGGATTCATGTGTGAAAAATGCAGCTCTGTATTTCTTAGTCTGAGCTACATCTTTTCGCCAAAATCCTGCTCAGTGTCTTTCATTTAGAATTAGTTTATAATGTATGCAACCGTAGACAACAGATATTACAGGAAAGCTGCTGTTAAATATGCTGGGAAGGGTTCTTGCCATAAATTATACAACACCATTTCTTGTTATCAAGTAAACATTTTTGCCTTATTGCATAAAAGTTTCCCACATAAAGTTTTTTCTCTTCTGACATGCTATTTTGGAAGTGTGTCTGGATTTTAAGTGAACTTACATCAAATATTATCTTCCATGCTTTAGGACCTCCAAACTGAAAAGGCAGCTTGCTCTGAGATGCTGGAAACCCTCTCTGCCCTTGGGGAGAAGGTGAAGGAATCCACTTCACCACCAGGACAGGACACCATCCAACAGCAGCTGGAGAAGTTCAGTGAAGACCTTGGTGCCCTGGACAGTAGCATGCAAACATCCAGTGAGAGGCTACAGGAGTGCGCAGAGAGGTGGCAAGCCTATGATGCCAGGAAAGCCGAGGCTGAGTCAGGTATCCAACAAGCTAGGGAGGGATATCAGCAAGGAGCTCAACCTCAGAAAGACCTGCCGGCTAAGCAGGATCAGCTGAAGAAGTTCAAGGTATCATCATTTGGACCTCTTTTGGCCATTATATCAATTGCTCTGAATAGAGTGATCCATCTATTTTATATATAATTATATTATATATATTTTGTAATACTTAATTTTTTATGCTGTTTATTTTGGTTTTTAGATTAAATAAAAAACCAATTTAGGTTACATGAATTATATTGTTAGCAGTAATTTGATATTCTGTGCGGATAAATATTTAGCAAGGTATCGAAAAAACAATGTTTCACCCTTTTCATTCTTTCATTGAAATGAATTGTATTAAAATGTCACAATATTAACTATGTCAGATACATTTCTGGAGTATGGTCACTCAAAATCAATGCTACTTGCATACGTATTATAGTCAGAATACTTCAGTGGATGTCACTCTATAAAGGATAAGAAAAGTGGCATCATTGAAGTAATTAGAAAAAAATAATGTA
This sequence comes from Lytechinus pictus, assembly GCF_037042905.1. Classification (NCBI taxonomy): domain Eukaryota; kingdom Metazoa; phylum Echinodermata; class Echinoidea; order Temnopleuroida; family Toxopneustidae; genus Lytechinus; species Lytechinus pictus. The sequence goes on from NC_087251.1 coordinate 28,464,359, forward strand.
GAGACAGACTGCCAAAGGAATAATCGAATGCTACCCAAAGTATTGTTCACTGATCAAAATGAGTTTATTTTCTTTTGATTTTTTAAGGCTGTGCATGATGAACTTGCTGACCAAAGAGAGAGTATTGAAACGGTGTCCACTGCTGCCCAAGCCTTACTCGACAGCAGTATGGGTAATGTTGGGATCGTGAGTGAAGCTACAAGAATCACATCGGAATATCAGATGATTTTACTCAAAACTAAGGTAAGAAATCTAATTTCTGTACCTGCTATGAAATGAATTTGGTGTATTTGCTCTCATTTATTTTGAATTGTTAATGATGTCTCTATTTCTTTAGTTTTCAGGATGAGATAAATGATACAAGGGGTGTAATATAAAGAGAGACAATTGATATAAGTACTTCATTGTAAAATTTATTGTATCTTTTAGGTTACAGGTGTTAGGTGCTTAAAAAAAAAATTTGTTTTTTGTTTTGGTTAGTTTTATGTTTTTTTTGTTTCTTGGGGGGTCTTGGTATTTAAGTATTATAGTGGAATTGGGAATTGAAGGAAATTTTTTGCTATTGGAAAGGAATTATTTTTAGCTTTCAGAGTGGTAGGTAATTGCTGGATATTTTTGGTAATAAAAGGTCAAGCAGTAAACCATACCCCAGTTCATTCAGGAAACATAAAATGTATAACCAGAACCGTTCACAATTATAAAGAGGTATATTGTCAAGTGCAATGTGATCTTAATTTCATTTATCTGAATCTTTTCAAACTTGGCATTTTCAAAAATCTTTGTATTTTTATCTCATTCTAAAGGATGCTGTGAAGGTAAGTGAGCACATGACAAGAGAACATGAACAGTACTTAGATGCCCAAGGCACCTTCTCTGATTGGCTGGATGGACAGAAGTTCAACGATAGTCTGATTGGTGACAAAGACACCCTTACAGAGAGGTCCACTCAACTCAAGGTAAATACAAACAACCTGGTATGTCTCATTTAAACTATGTACCTTACATTATTTCTTTGGAACTCATATTTTGTCTCTTGTCTTATAATGTCTCTTCTTGTATCGCTGCTCAGAGCTTGATGTATGTTCAGAGGTACATCATGAAAAACTCTTAGAAAGTGTGTTAATTATGTAAAAAGTGTTGGGAAGTCTGGTTAATCTGGTCTTATTACTGCTTAAGGAACAACCCTCAATTACTGAATTGAATACAAATCAGTGACTGTATGAATACTTTTATTTTACAGGAGCTTCAGAAATGTGAGAGTATTGGAGCTTTGAGGCTGGGTTCATTGCAAGAGAAAGCTGAGAAGGCCATTCACAATACTACTCCCGAAGGACAGGTCCTGATCAGAGCCAGCCTTGATACAGCCAAACAGCAACTTGAAGAGTACCAGGACTCCCTCAATAAGGCTCTCCAGGATTTCCAGGTATGAAACAAATCTGTACTATAGTACATGCATGATCAACTACAGCCTTTGAGAATAATAAGATGAAATTACACACAGAAAAATTTGGTATATTTAATTTGCTTGATAAAACTTGACGATGTCAAGGTGAGACCAGTCTCTATGTTTAGATTTTGTCTGTACAATTGAGAGAGATGAGAGGAAAAATATTAAAGGACATTGAATTATGATTTTGAAGAAGTGTGGGTGATACTGATGATGATGGTCAATTTTCTCGTCATTTCTCTTCATAACTCTTTCTTTCTTCTATTATTGTTTTTTTTAATACTTCAGTGGTTTCTTGTGTTCTTATGTTAAACACCAGCAATTTTCCTTTTAATTTGTGGATGCACACTGCAAATGCTGGATGATCAAAAATTGTCTGGTGCAAAAATAAACATTGAAGTATCAAATTTTACAACAATAAATGAATTACAATAGAAGTAAAATGTGTCTTAATTTATTTTATCAATGATAATCTCAAATCCGATAGATGTAATAGTGTTATGTAATATTGATACCAATATACAGGCATGTTTGGCACTATGGGACCAAGCTGAGAGAGACTATGGGGATATGTGTAGGTGGTTAGAGGATATGGAAGAACAGACCGATAACCTTCCTCTTTTGAGCACAGCCAATGAAAAGCAACAACAAGTCGACCATTGTAAGGTGAGAATGTATTTCAAGTCTTCTTTTATGTTTTCCCTCCTTGTCAAATATTTCAAACTCTTGAATTTTAAGTGCTGTAGGTAGGCACATGTAAAAACTGGTCATTTTGTGATGTTAGCACACAAGAAAAATATAAGTGCAATAACACATTTTTGTGAGGATTCATTCTTTATTTGTAAGAAGGTAAGAAGGTCTTTGGAGATATGGCATGAAATTGTATGCCACAATCTTCTGTAATGCATGTCTTGTTTCCCTTTGGTTTTAACAAAAATATAACTATAAAGTCACTTAAACAGAGTTCTCAAGAGTGAACCAGTTCTGTATGTACTAAACCTTGAACACCATGGTTCAAAGTTGCTTGGAATTCAATGTTATTGTAACATTTGTGTATAACGTCTTGTGTGTCAAAGAAAAGAAAGAAATCTGGGAATTGAATTTGACTCTTAATAGTCAAAATATGCTGAAAACGTTTATTGTTCTTATTGTTATTTCTTTTTGATTATGGATAAATAGATATATATGGTGTATTCTAAATTTTTTTCATTCTTCATTTTGAATTATTGTAAATCTTTCTTAAAGTGCACAGTTTTCATTACTTCAAAGGTGAAATAAGATTTTATCATGATTTTTGTGTATCAATCAGAGGATTGAGGGTACAGTGAATGAGAAGAAGCCAGCTATATCACATCTGAAGAAGAAGCTGAGGTCATTGGTGGACCAGACTGAATATAGTCCATTCAGTGATCAGATCCAACATATTACGGAGACCTATGAAAACTTACAACAGAGATGCCAGGTGAGAATGTTATGATTTACTATTGTGTGAATGTTCTCAAAATCAGTATTTCACACATGCAGTTTACAGATATGATAAATTACCACTTGGACTTGGACAGATTTAATCAGAATTATATATAATCGAAATATAAAATGTATTAAACCATAGCAAAGCAATTTAGATTTTCTGTATTAAGAAACAGATCATCAATTAGTCGGATAGAGAATTATGATTGATTTTAGGATGTATAATTAGGTTACCATTGTTTACAAGTTTCTTGCAACACTCCTCAGCCAATTGCAATGATGGCAGCAGTTTCTTAACAAGGAACATCTCAGAATAAAGAAAGGAAAAAGATAATTCGATCTAAAATACATGTTATTGAAGTTTAATTAATTGATTAATGACTTAACGTTCATGGTGCTACTGATTATTCGTCTATATGAATTATTCATGAAAAAGTGCAGCTTGCATATAGTGTGTTCTTTAATATGGCATTAATTTAACTCTTCATATTTTAACCTCAGGAAATTAAAGTCATTATTTGTAACTTTATATTTTTCTTGACTTTGTAACAATCTGAACATATTGGTATTTACTTGTAATGCATATGTCTTGAACTTATTTTTCAGGATAATGTGATATTAGCAGAAACCAGGACATCAAACCACATTGCGTTCAACTCTGATATTGCCAAAGTCCAAGAATGGATGGGGGCCATAAAACAATCACTTGATAATCTATGCAACCCAGAGGGTCAGAGGGAGACCGTCAAAGACAAACTTCTTGATGTTCAAGCCCTCACTGACACTCTTCCCAAAGGAGAAGGTCAGCTAGGTCAGGTGATGAATCTGAGGCAGCTGATTGGTCCAGAGACATCGGTAGAAGGCCATGTGATCATTGATAGTGAAGTACAAAAGTTGCAGCAGATGTGGAGTGCCTTGAATGATGGTGAGATCATAACAAACAACAAATTGGTTGAATTGTAAAGGGGATTGTACTGTGAAGCCTCCATATATATTTTTTTTAAGGATGTGATAGGTCTGGAAAGAGCCTATCACATGCTTTTTGTGGTTGTGAGTGTTATCATAATAACTTATTCACATTTTTGGTACTTCCCAATCCAGAGAACAGCATGTGTCCTATCAATTGATACAGATGATTATTTAATTTTGCTGTCAACTTACTTATACATGTTCAAAGTAAGATTAAATACAGTCATGAAATATGTGGAAAAGGTTACAGAGATGGTATATGGATAACAATGCATATAGTAGTTTTGTATGGATAATTAAAATCTATTTCTTCTTTTAGATGTGAAAGGGGTCCAAACATTGCTGCAGAAAACCATTGAGGAATGGAATATCATACATAATCTCCAGGACCAGTTCAGCTCCTGGTTGACCAATGCAGAGTACACACTATCTAAAGATCGGGAGCTGATGTCAAACCTTAAAGAGAAGACTGTACAAATGGAAAACGATAAGGTAAATCTGTCTCTTTAGGTGGTTTCAAACCGCCTCGATCACAAGAATCCCTGTTAAATTACGAGAACTTTTTTAGGCTGAAAAATACCCATTAATTATTCCTGCATTCACACCGCCCTGAAACATACCCTTCGGGATAAGTTCCTGAAGTTACGAGCATGCGCAGTATGGTCTGATAAGCAGCAAGGCGCGAAATTCAAAATCACTAGCCCAGCAGCAACCCATGCACGGCGGCGCACCCAACGACACGCTGGGCTAAAAGTTCCCGTAATTTGCTTTCAGACCGCCAAAATACCCACGACCTTGGAAAAATCCCCGCGAAAGTTCTCGTAATTTCGCCAAGTACCTACTATTTATCGGGTATTTTCTTTCGGGGATATTACGCGTAGTTTGCTTTCAGACCGCCAAAATACCTGGTATTTTCTGATCGGGGTAAATTTCCCGATCAGAAAATACCTGGAACTGGCGAACTTCGAGGCGGTCTGAAACCACCTTTTGAGAAAGATTGAGTTAGAAATATGTCACAAAATAGCCTGGCATCCGTAGAGATCAGACCATCTATTGCATTCGGAATTGTGATTGAGTTCAACATTGTTAGCATGTTTATTTGTTCTGTGTGCTGCTTCATTCCTTCAATAAGAATTCCTGTGCATTATTGTTACAGTATTGGATATAATCCCTGATTAAGGGGTAGCCAAATTTACCTTACACTCACATAATTTTTTTTCCTACCTTGTATTGTGTTCTATAAGATGTATCATTCTACGTTCATCCAAGCTACATTCTCACTCTCCGCCACCTGAAGCTGGCTTATGATAGAGCCTTATGATAAAGGAGCTCTACAAGCATTTTGCCTAGAGTATTTATTCATGATATATTGAATGCTATCCTTCATTCAATAATCTACAGAAATTCTTGGCCGAAGTGAGGAGTAAGGAGGAAATGCTTGATGATCTGATGAAAGCTTCTCAACCAATCCTTGAGAAGAATCAACCTAACTTCATCCTTAACCCTCAGCTAGCTGACCTCAGCAATCGATACCGGTCACTACTCCAAAATGCTCAGGTCAGTTTTGTTATCAAACTTATTTTAGAGGAAATCTACCCTGAAAGGAAATTGAAATAAATGAATAAGTAAAATCTGACTAACAACGTAAGTAAAAGGATGCTGAAAAACATATTTCAAAAATGATTTTTTTTTAATACTTTGGATTTCTTTACTTTAGACTCACACACATTTGATAATAAAACACATTTCCATTCAATTCATAAGTATTATGAATATGCTATTGTTTTATATTGTATTTGTCAACATGAAAATAATGTAAATCATTTTATCCCTTTGGAAGAATAGCAAATTTATTATTGTGTGGAACTGTAACCTTTTTTGCATATTGCAACCTTTCAATTTAATAGCAATTAATGAATGTAGGTTTCTCTAATATTTCTTGATATAGGATGTTGTGAAGAGATCAGAAGAGGATGTCACAGATCATGAGACTCTGGACTACCAGGTAGCCAGGATGATAGCAACCATACAAACCAACAACATGACAGTCAAGGAATTACAAGACATCACTGGCAACAGACAGTCTGTACAAGACAAACTTGATGCACTGAAGGTAGGTATGGATGAGCTCCCCAAAACACTTCTGAATAAAAAAAAATGCAAGCTATTCTCAACTGAGTGAATGAAGTCTGCTTAAACAGTTTCTTATTTAGTAGCAGTAAAATAGTATATATATCATAGAAAATGAGATTTGAGTTAGAGAGGGGATGAGGTGCTTTGGCTTGTGTATGGTATTGCTTTCCATTGAACTTAAACCTTTTACCAAAATATGTTTTAGTGGCCATTGTTTTATTGAATAAATTTTTGCTAGGAGAAAAGAAATTCTTGAAATGTTTCAACAACATGTGATATGATATAAATAACTCTTTAAATCTCTTCATGTATTTGAAATGCCTGTATTAATTTGGTATTGTTGTTGTTTGTGAAAGTGCAAAGAAACATACATATTGTTTCAATCCTTCAGCCTGTGCTGGACTCCATGAACGATGTCGGAAGCCAGGTCAAAGAAGCGGAGGAACAGGGACAAAAGGTCATGACCCAGACATCAAGCTCAGGTCAAGAGGTCATCAGAGAGCAGCTGGATGAGATGATACAGTCTTTTAGCACCTTGGATTCAGTGCTGACATCAACTAACCATGACCTGAAGGATAAGATGACACAGTGGGAACAGTATGAGGAGTCAGAGGCTCCATTTGCGATGTGGCTGGATGATGCCGAGATATCTGTTGCCATGGAAATGGGGCAGATGATGGAGCTGAGTGATAAGATCAATGAGCTTGAGAAAAGGAAGGTTTGTATTTGTTTTCCACCAATTTTATATGATGTTTGAGATAAGTGTTCCTATATTAATTCTGATAAGTAAGTGGAAGAAATTAAACATACATATGAAAGGTAGATGAAGCTTTCTTTTCTTGTCTAATCCAACACATGTCTTGTCCGATTTCAATCTGGGATGTTATGAAAATACCATTATCTAGTTGCCTTATCAAAGGCGCTGTTAAAAATGGAGAAGTACAAAATGTCTGTCCATATTTCTCACTGCAAAAGACAAAAGTAGTGGCCAGTTGTAAATGATCTGAAAAGCTGGGGAAGACTAGTCCATGTTTTTACATAATACACTAAAAGAAGTATGCCAAGGAGACTATAAGATAAGTAAATGTGAATATGGCATTTCATTGTAAGCACTTTGGGCCTAAGGGGAAATGCACAGTATGAGTAATAATGATTTTAAATATTTTTCAGTTGGGATTAGAAGAGAGTTCGTCTACTCACGGATCTTATTTTACCTTTATCTTATTTGTCCTATTACACTGATGCATATAAACATGGTCCACAATATGGAAATATTCCATATTAGTCTTACAGTTACACAAAGTATATTGCATGCTGTTAAAGTGGTTTTGATATGGAGGTTGTAATATGTAGTTATTTTACTGGATACAGGCCTTAGAGAGGGAGATCATCGCTCATGGAAGCAATCTGGAAGAGGTGGAGTCCAGGGCCAAGCCGCTCCTGGAACACAACACACATCCCAAAGATGTGCTTGGAGATTCTAGGAGATTGGCACAGAGATATGCTAACCTCTTAAAGAAAGCTCAGGTAAGGATTAAAGTTCATTTTTATACATGGATGAAGTGAAGGCAAAAGTCTACCTTAAAACCAGTATGCCCATAATTTTATGTCTGGTTTATCTTAGGCCATGGTCTGTACTAAAATTATGAAAAGCTGAAAGTGTTAAAACACCTTGTTTTTGTACATTTAACATTTTTTATGTTTACTGTGTTGTTTCCTCTTACTTCAGTGGTGAAAATATATTTTAGTTAGTACTCCCAGACAGTCATTGGTTTTCAATTTCAAAAGTTTTTTAATTGAGTCTTCACTGTTTTTTGAGAATATGTGTCAAATTTGGCTTTCCATAATTAAACAAAAACTTTAAACCATACTTTGAATTAAACCAGAGTTCAGACTTTGGACCATAGAGTTCATTTAAAAAAAAACGAGGACTTTTTTTCTGAAATAATAATAGTTTGCATTGTATTAAAAAAAGAAGTACAAGTTATATTGTCCCATGTGTATAAATAAAAACTTCTCTGGAAATCTTATATAAGATCATTGTATGAATTCATTGCCCTGTTAAAGATTCAGTTGAATGATTAAGTGGTGAATTGAAATATCAAATTTGTTATTGTTGAACACCTCAATACGCAGATAAGTATATTGAATTTGCCTAGAATTGTTAAGTTCATGAAAATGTCTGTATTTTAGACACATCATGATTTGAAAAGGTATTAAGATATATTGTTTTATAAATGTTGCATTATCTTTCATGCACACAAAATAAAAAGAATTATTTTTAAAGAATCTTTGAATTTTAACAGTTCTGTTTTCAGTTGATCAAGAGGCAAAAAGGAATGACTGACATACCTATAAAGTGATCTATTCTAATCGATGACATAAAATTTAAAATCGTTCAGTAACAGTCGTATTGATTTTTCCTTGCAGACCACCTGTTCAGAACTTGCATCAAATGTGAGTAAGCACCAGGAATATGAAGAAGCTTTGCGAGATGCTGAGAGGGCGCTATTACAGGTATCACAGCACGTTGCTTCCCAGGGGGTTATTGGTGAAGATGGCAACGAACCAGAACAAGGCCAAGAACAACTTGCAAAGCAACAGGTTAGCCTCATATCTTGTTTTGTGTACTAGAATCCCCCCCTTCTGCCCTGGATGGGAAATTGGCACCAAGCATTTGCCATGAAGATTGCTAATTAGCCTGCTGTGAACTTTAGATGGGTTCATACTTGGCGAATGAGACATTTACATCTTATATCCTTGTAATTTCTTTTTGATACAATACAACTATTTGTTTCAATTTCCAAAAATCAATTGCATGCAGGACTGAAGTAACATCACATACATGTTTTTGAAGTGATTTGTCATATGTAAAGGATATTACCAAAAATTATTCTTTTAAAGCACTCAAAATTACTTTGAGAGATTGATTTTCTCTTGCTGTGTTTTTTTTTAATTCTTCATGAACTTACATGTTTCACTCATATTTTATGCTATGCATATGTGAACTTTCTTGATAAGATATTTTTAATCTGAATGCTAGAAATGACACCAAATACTTGTGTATGAAGCACTTCCGTAATTAATCTGACAATTTTGATAGAGAAGTTTGAGCATATTCAACTATATACCACTTAGGAAAAAAAAGAAACCTTTTTTTATTTTATGATCTTGGAGAAATGTTCACAAAAGAAAGAAAGAAAGAAAGAAAGAATTTTTGAATATCAAAATTGTGGAAGAAGCCTTTCATGTCACAAGAGTATCATTTCTTTGTAATAATGATACACCAATGTTTTTTCAGTGATGGTTATTAACAAATTCATGTTCAGTATTAGTAGTTTCTTTGAGCAATGAAGCTTTTAACCTATAGACTTTACAATGCAGTTACATTTTCTTTTGGCCCTAATGAGATCAGATTTTATCTTACAAATTATTTCTAACATGCATGCTTTTGGAAGTAAAATAATAAACTGATATATTCACAAAGTTCATTTGCAGTAAAATTCAGATATATCCAAAACATTAGAATCAAGACTTTATAGCATCAGCAGAAATTATATACTTATCACATTGTCATTAAAAAATGCTTTTTAATTTTGGTATATATGCTTTTAGTTTAGAGTGCTTAACTCGTAGATGCCAGTTTGCCAAAAACATATAAAATCCTTTTTTCCCCAACCTATTTTCATTCATGGAAAACACTTTTTTTCAAAATGGCCAATTGATATTATTTTTCTTATCAATTCTAAGTGAAACCCCTTTCAACTTTGTTTACAACATTTATAATGATGACAATTAGCACCGTGAACACTTGGCAGAATGGATTATTTTAAGTATATTTACTTCAATAATCGTGATTTATCCATCAATGTTTTTTTTAACTGATTTGTTCAATTGCTCTGAGGATATTATGATAGTCATATTTTTGTTTATAGTTTTTTATTTTATGGTTAAGGACATATAAAACCAATATTCAAACTCAATGATTATCTCTGTAAATATAATTGGAGCTGTCTTCTTTTATATAGCTATGTGTATATACATATATTTATGACCCAAAGCTTGCTGCTTTACTTCTGTTAAATTTACAAAATGAAAGACATTCACAACATTGTTTACATAGGCCTGTATTCTGAAGTGGGGTTTAACTTAGACCATGGTCTAACTCTGTGCTAAAATTATGGGAAGCCAAACGTTTCAAAATTTTGTTTACAGTGAATGCTTCTCATGTTTACTGTGCTTTTTACTAATTCTTTAATGGTGAAGACAACTGTCATACTTATCCTTCCAAGGCAGTCAATAATGTTTTGGGAGTCAAATGAGCTGATATGTTGAACCTCTACTGTTATAAATTTATGTAATAACTGACTTTTCATAGTAAAACCACAACTTAAAACCAGAGTTTAAATTAAACCCGACTTCAGAATAATTGAGGTATTGCGTCATTCATTATTCCATATCTAACATGTAACTGCATTGAACTTAATTCTGTAGGCTGCTAACAGACAATTTATTAGAAATGTTTGAATTCAATTCATTCTGTAATTCTTGAGAATCTTTAATGTTTAAGTTCATAGGATATATATGATTATACTTTGAATGTGCTTTAGAACAATTATAAATCAGGGGCCTGTTTCATCAAGAATTTGTGATTATGGTAACTTTGTTATTGTGGAGACTACCATGGAAACTTGATTTTGATTGGCTGCTGAGCGCTGTCACCATGGTAGTTACAGCATGAGAAAAGTTAACGTAACAAAAGTTTGTAATGAAACAGCCCAGAACGAGAAAGCAGTTTGAAAAATCTAGGAATATGTTTGTATTCCTAAGGTCTGTTGCAGAAAAAGAAGTCCAAAATGGACACTTCTTATTGGTTGATAATCAAGTAGTATTTAATATTTGGACTTGCACTTTATTGCAACTCTTTCTGCCACAGACATATGTTTATTCATTCTAATCCATTCCTGCTTTAGTAACACTGGTGTATGGTACCTTGCTTTTCTATTACTGTTTTATTCATGCACTGACTAATAACAATCATCAGAGTCTAATGCGTGAACTAGCAACCTGCACATCCAAACTCGATAACACCCGCATCAAGGGTCAGATCCTCCTAGCTGACCCTACCAGCACTAACGCCAACCCCAAGCTGTCCGGGCAAATAGAGGGGCAACTAACCCAGCTAGAGGAAGGGCTAGAAGCCCTGGATCAGACTGCTAGAAAGATCCAGGCACGGTTGCAGATGACCGTCCAGCAGCAACAGAAATACCTTGACACACTGCAGTCATGTCATGATTGGCTCTTGCAGGCTTGGCAGAAAATACCGGTGGTGTCGCTGGGGTCAAAGGTCGATACCAGCAGCTTGGAGGATGCAGAACGCCAGGTTGAAGTCCTCAAGGTGATTGGTTGTCATGGTTACCTTTCATATTCCATAAAATGTATAAGATTTTTGGGGCTGGGGGGAGGGCTAATTAACTAAATCATTATTATTTTTTCACTTCAAAATCAAAACCATAGTCCTGTTAGTTATAAAGCAACATTCAGATTTTTCATGCTTCATACATCTTCATTATAATGAAAGAAGAAAAATATTGTAAAGAAGGAGAAAATTTATAAAGCATTGTGATAATTAAAATACTATTGATACTCTGTAATGGATATCATTAAAAACTTTGCAATTCATTTTGGAATTAGAGATTTTTACATGAAACGATGAACAGATTAAACAATATATTTTTATTTGGGTTTGGGATGAGATATGGTGTACTTTATTTAATTTTCATAATATAAGAAGTACATGTTTGTGTGAAGCATACATCTCTTTTCTTTCCACTGATATTGCTGTGAAAAGGTATTTGCATGTATCATGTTTGGGTTGTTATGGTTGTGAAGAGTTTAATCAAAATCAAATAATGTATGAAACATTTTCATCTGATCCATTCATTTTACATCAAAGCACCAAAGAGAAAAGGCATTATAGCACTCATTTGTTTCACTTTTGCTGTTTCACAGAAGTGCCCCCCCCCCCACACACACACACAAATAAATTTGTTGCTCATTCCAAACTGTTTGAAATTTATATAACCACATGGATTCAAGAATAAGCAATTTTTGTATAATGAAACCTGTTTGTAGGTGTGTCACATTTTAAGCAAATTCTTAGAGCGAATAATGTATGTTTTCATGTCTACTTGTCAATACACACACTGGATATTGCCACTTAGAGTACTGTGAATTTAGATAACAAAAAGAATGGAAAATTCTTTGAAAGTGATATATGTTGTGACCCATAACTCTGCAAATGACTTGAACTTGTTCTTGTGATGAATAAGATACCTCAAATATTTCCTGGTATTCAATAATGTAGGACTGAATTTCATCTAAATCTAATCTAATTTGACAGAAATAAATTTTTTATTCAAATGATTATTGACAACCAGAATGTGTATTAACGTGAACATATTTCAACTTCAGCTGATGCTACTTATGACTCCATCGAGAATCTGATTTAGTGCACGAATATGTTCCTGTCGTTTGCAAAGTCATGTATAACCTACAAACAGCATTATGAACGGCCCCCTAGCCTGTTACACTAACATGAAGCTCGATGAGTGATTTGTACAGTTAATTTGTGTTATTGATCACTCATAATGATCATTGCTATCAATTGTAAAATTTAGCCTTGTTATCCATCAAAAAGCATCATGAAGAAGCCCTAGGTATCTAATATATTAATATCACTGCTGTATGGGTATGTAGGGAATCTTGGACACCTCATTGATGCATCGCCAGCTCGTCCAGGCAGCAGAGGAGAGGGTAGAAGAGAGACCAGGAGACTCCACTACAGCCGCCCTAGCAACCAAAGTAAACAATGAGATTGAGCAAATCATAGAACAGGTAATTACTGGTTCATTCAAAGTCTATCATTTTTGTCCAACTATTTGGAAATTTTGATTTAACATTAAAAAAAAACTTCCTTATGCAATTTGGGTTCGTTTTCTGCTTGAAACTTAATTGATGCTTTAGATTTACATAGTTTTGTCTATCCACGAAATGTAAACAACAATGTTTTGATTTTGGGCTACACTTCATAATTCTTATATGTACGATGATTATTTGATTGTGTTAAACAGAACAATCAGATGATTTATCAATGTTTTGATGAAAAATGTAAATGAATACTTGGTCTACCCATAGTAAGAAGGTAATCGAATAATGACGACACTGTGACCTATTATTGCAGTTCATCTGGGTGAGTTAAAGAATTAATTTGTTAATGGAAATGATGTTTTTTTACCTTTTCACCTTAGACTGAGAGCCAGCTTGGTCAGACAGAAGAACAAGTCGATAAATGGTCTCAAGTTGAGAAGACTAAACAGGACTTGACAGATTGGATGGATCAGGTTCAGAAAGCATTGGCTCTAGAACAAGAGAAACCAGCACAAGTCCAACCTACTGAAGCCAAGAACCTCCTGAAAAATGCAAATGTAAGTTTCTTGGGTGTTCTAATGTTAGCAATATATTCCCATGATATATATTCACCTTTGTCTTCTCTCTTTTTATGATGTAATTTTCTCCCAATATGACCTATGTTTTTACAGAGGTTTGCCGAAATTGATCTGAAATAAGTAAGCTGCAGTAGCTAGGGCAAGGGATTGAACATTTTATGTTGCAGCCACAAAAGGATGGAATAAATTCCCCATTATTCTGAGATCTTATCAAAATCACTGTTGCATTGGCATCTTGTACAAAATACTGACTAGGAATCAATCAGAATTGTTATTTTATTTTGCAGTCCATATTGCAAACACTTGTGGTGTAAGCCTAGGACTGCCACTTTCCACCCTGGGTTAGCAAGACTGGTGTAAGCAAGCACCTGTATAGAACAGGGGTGTGAGAGTTCAGATTTTTATCTGATTTCAGATTTTCTTTTGTTTTAATTTTCAGCTTAATTTCAGCTTATTTTTGGCCTTCTTCTGTACAAAAAGTATGGGAGCTCTTTCTATTTCAGACTTTTTCAACACTCTTCAGCTTTTTTCAGATCTTTTTATTTGTGACCACTCACACCCCTGATAGATGGACACAAAGTTTTGTTTCTCGTCATCAGTTTTCCTTATTAAAAACTACAGGAACCTAACCACAAAGACCACCTGCTTATAATACCACATTTCTTGTCTCTATTAGATGGTTTTTAAATACAAGTTTCACTGTATATTGTCATGAATATTATAGTTTTGTGACACCACCTGTAAGTAACATATTTTATCTTTGGAATCACTAGTCCTTCATCGACGACATCCAGACACACCAGACAGACCTGAAGAATGTGATCAAGCACAGGGCAGATCTCTGTGACCAGTTAGATCCCGACCTTGATGCATTGAGTGCTGACATAGACACAATCTTGGCATTGGCCAACGATCTGAAGGCCATACGTACCAAGCAAGTGGCTGATGCGGAGAGGCTGGAGGAAGCAGTGTCAAAGGTCAAGGGTCAGCTTGCCGAGGTCAATGAGATTGTGGAGAAGGTGGAAAATGACAGAGTTCACACCTGTAGGGAGAAGATTGAGACACTAGAGGTGAGTTACAGAGATAAATGAATGAATTAAAGGGAAGTTCAAATTTAACGTTGAATCTTCCTGTAAGACTTTATTTGCTTCTAATACCCCTTTCAAGAATTTGCCCTCAAATAGTCCTGATTGAATGCGGATTTGGCAAATGAAATTACTGTTAATGAATTCAGAAAGCTTCTGAATATCTATGACCTGAAATCATGTCACATCACTGAGGAAGGCTGCAGTCATTAGCCAAAAATTTTGAGGTAACTCTTCAAGATTTATTTTGTGTGTGTTGAGATCAAAAGTTAAAAAATTTATTAAATTCAGAAATAGTCTGTATTATCTTTTAAGAGTGCAGTGAGCTCAGTACAGCAATGCGGAAATAATTGATGATGATGGTGATGATGATGGGTTTTTGTATACTACTGGTATCCACATCTGCTGGGCGCTCATGGCGCTTGCTCAAAAATAGGAAATGTCTCACAAATGTCAATGTTTTCAAACAGTGCTTAGAATCATCATTCAGTTCAAATACTGTCTTAGCAGTACTACAATCATTTTATTCTTGCGATGATGTTGGAATGGGGAACAGAAATGTCTTCAGGTCAAATGACTTTCTCATGCAGCAGCTGCACTATTTGAGAATACCATTAATGAATTAAAAAATGAAATGGAGTGCGGATCGAGTCCTAAAATCATGTGAATTAAAAGTGGTTGCTATTATACTGAAGCTGCTTACTGAGACTATTTCCCAGTATTCATGTATTTAATATTCTTGTTGCATAGATCTGATAATTTTTTTTCTTTTAGGCAAAGTAATCAAACCCAATTCACCCAGAGCATAATATTTCATTAACATTGGTCAAAAGTTCAATCCTCTTCTTGTAATGTTGTGTAATAAGACAATAAGAAGACAACATATCTTTATCCAAGGCTCCCCCATTAATGGTTTTCTCCTGAAACCCCACCATGATGGGCAATCATTATTCCAATCAATAATGCAGTGTAGTATGATAATGAGATCTTAGCCTTTTAGAGCTTTACAAAGGCCATTCAAATTGAAAGGTCATGCAACATTACCTCTTGTCAGTTCTTGACTGCACAGATATACTCAGTTACGATTGCCTTCAATGAATTTTATTTCTAGTATTTCCATCAATTAAAAAAAAATTCTCTTGTATTGATATTTTATTGTTCTTATGTGATTGAACATACTATCGTGTTTACCATGACTCTGCAAAGTGGTACTATATGTATATCTAACATAGGTTTGATAATTGTGTCTATATGATTACATAATAAGTCAGTGTATATAGATTATATCTAAGCATACTTTAATTACAAAAGTTGATTGCAATTATTCACACCTATATTTTTGGCTTAACAAAGGCTTACTTGAGGAGTATTGATTGTAGTCCATTAATGATAAAAGGAGAGTGGAAAAGCTCATCAATATACATAGAGGTTCCCAGGAAGAAACTTTGGAAAATATGTGGATATCAAATTTGTTATCGAAACACACAAAGACACACAGATGGGTGAGAGAAAGAAAGGGAGAGATAGAGATAAAAAGGTATAGTAAGTGAGTGAAAGATAGAAGGAGATAGTCAGAGAGAGGGATGGGGGGGACAATGGGGTCAGAGTCACAGAGAGCTACATGTAAAAAAATTGAAAATACACAGCTGCATCTTATCACACTTTCCAATGACTTTTTAGAACAAAACAATAAAAACTAAACAAGAATTGCTCGGTGTACACCTGTACATGTACATGTATTAAAGCCCATGATCATACATGTAAATATTAAGAACGACTCCTTTTTTTTCTCCAGATTATAAAGTTTACATGAAAACAATAAGACATTGAATTGAAAATACACAGCTGTATCTTATCACACTTTCCAATGACTTTTTAGAACAAAACAATAAAAACTAAACAAGAATGTACAATGCAGAACAATTAATATGTCATAAAATAGGCTAGTAATATCAATGGTTTTAAGAAGGAAAGGAATGTGCCCTGGCAGGACACTTGGAAAATCGTTTCCATTATAACTCAAGACCTTGAGGATCAATAACATCAATTTAGACAACTTTTAATCAATATGCCGCCTTCTATGAGCACTTTCACTCAATAGCCAATCCCTCACCATGCTTTGTTTACTCTCAGTCCGTCCCTTTATGTGTAGATATCCAGGCTCAGGCATCTAGTCCTATTTACATTCTCTTGCTTCTAACTGGATGTACAAACAATAACAGACTCTACAAAGAATCTCCCAATTGTGCTATAGATAGCGATGAATAGAGGAGAAGGCGCGCTGTTTCAGTTAGATCATCTTGTTGACACTGCATGTAGTATTAGATGCTACCTTATCGCTGCTGCAGTAGTGGCCGTAGGGACAGTCTCCTCAGTGCTATGGGGTCAGAACAGTCCCAAGAAGAGGAGGGGACATCCCCCTCCCCGCTTGAAAGTCCTGGAGATCATAATGATTTGGATTATACAGCCATGCCTGTTGAAGATGAGCTTGTAGGACCATTGCTGTCAAGGAGAAATTATAGCCAAAGGAGGAGCAGAAGTTTATCGAAGATTGGTAATGTGGCACCCCCTGACTTGGAGGAAAACCCTAGGAAAAATGTGAAAAATAATGATTCGGTGACTCCCCCTTGCTCAGATGAAATTCCTGGAATTAATAATGATGTGGAGCTAAGATTTCATGTTGATCATTATGGAATACCAACCAGGAGAAGTGCAAGCTATATGGATCTTGAGAATAGCAATGATATTAAGGAATATACTGTCATGCCTCCTGTAGTTCATCCTGGAAGACTATCACGAAGAAGTCTTGGAAATCCTGGGAATCGCAACAATGATCAAGAATATACAGTCAAACATGTAGATTATCATGGAAGACCATCAAGAACAAGTCTTGGGAACCCAGGGAATAGTAATAATCATAAGGAATATACTGCCAAACCTCTTGCCAATCAGGATACAAGACCATCAAGAAGACATCTTGGACAATACAGCATTGACCGATTAACTCAAAGTGATAAACCGACAATCCTAACCTCGGAAAGAAATCCTGTAAGCAGTAATGTTCATACAGTCAAACCTGTTCTAGATCAGCATGGGAGACCATCCAGAACCAGCTTTAGCCAACTGAGACAGAGGCAAGGGACACCCCCTGAGTCCTTGGAAAATCCCGGAAATGATATTGATGTGGATCATACAGTCAAACCTCCTGTAGATCAGCATGGTAGACCATCCAGGATAAGCTTTAGCCAACTAAGGAGGAAGCTGACACCTCCTGCTTCTATGTTAAATCCTGGGAACAGTGATGAAAATGCCAACCATGTCGTGGATCTGCATAAAAGGCCATTGAGGAGAAGTCTTGGCCAGCTCAGGAGTAGTTGTCTATCTAAGAGTGATGTTAGATTCAGGGTTAGTCTTGCATACTGTGTATATTCCTGAAGTAATGCATTTTGGTTGTTGGATGAGGATGACGAGTTGATTTTTTCGTTCACATGTGATTTGATTCTTGAGTGAGGGCAAAGAAAATTGAAAATGTATTCTATCCTGAGGGAAAAGAAATTATTTACAACATCAGTAGAAAAAGAAAAGTGGGTTATTTGACTGGCAATTTGTAGAAAAGAGAATTTTGTTCTATTGTGTACACCAGCTCTTAATGAAGCACTATTGAAATGGGAATTTGAATATGGTGCTTTCTGATCATCGAAAATAATTTATCTAAACAAATGAGAAGTCATTCATATCCATATACATGTGATTCCCCTAAGCTTTTCCATTGTTTTTTGGAAGCTAGTAGTTACCTTTTATCAAGTGTTTATGTTGAGGTTGTAAAAGAATCTGTAAAATTATTGAATGAATTAAAAAAGATGGAAGAAAAACATTGCATGAATTTATCAACCGTCCCTACTGAATCCCCCCCCCCCCTTATGATTGATTCTGCTTCCTGAATTAACTGTTAACAGTTACAAAGTAGCCATGCTCCAGTGAATAAAAGGATTAGCACCATCATTACAATGGCTTAGTACCTGCCTTAATCCCAATTGACATTGTTTAGAAAGATGACTGAAAGAAAAGACAACACTGAGATTATGTAATAAGGTATTGATTTGACATTGTTGTGTGTATTCAAGTGTAACTAGGTGGTTTCAGACCGCCTTGAAGTTCGTCAGTTCCAGGTATTCTCTGATCGGGAAATTTACCCCGATCAGAAAATACCAGGTATTTTGGTAATGTGAAAGCAAACTACGCGTAATATCCCTGAAAGAAAATACCCGCTACATAGTAGGTACTTGGCGAAATTACGAGAACTTTCGTGGGGATTTTTCCAAGGTCGTGGGTATTTTGGCAATCTGAAAGCAAACTACGGGAACTTGTATCCCATCGATCACCGCGATAAGTGAATTTCCGGTTCATAGCCCGCGCTGTTCGATATGCGAGGCTACATGTAGCTGATGCGAGGCCTACCAGCAAGCCAGCGCCAGTGCATATGCAGCGATAAAGATACGTACACTTTTCATGCGACGTGACCCGGGGTTTGACTTTGACTAGGCGGTTGATTGTTTTACGAATTAAGGGTGATATTTACCGATATTCTATATTTTCATACCAGATGACATCGCTCTGGAGTGAAGAGGCCACCAAGGCCTTGATTTCAATGTGGAGAGAAATCTAGTGCAATTGCAGATGATCAAGGGAACAAATGATTTGCGCATACGATCGAGTAAAGTTAGTACGTGCTAGAGCTACGCCGGCCGCAGGCGGATTTCCCGCTCCGGCCGTCCTCCGATCGTACCGCTAAAAGCGTGCGCTTCTTCGTCTGCTACCAGACAGTACTGCGCATGCTCATAACTTCGAGAAATTTCCCCAAAGAGTGTGTTTCGGGGCGGTCTGAATGCAGGAATAATTATCTAGTATTTTTTAGCATGTAAATGTTCTCGTAATTTAACGGGGATTCTTGTGATCGAGGCGGTTTGAAACCACCTAAAGAGAGTGAGAAACTAATTGAGGTGAAGGACCAAAATTTCAGAAACTATGATATTGCATAGTAAATATGTATATCAAACCAATTGTATCTAAGTTCTAGCCCTATTTCTTTCAATTTTTAGTTAATTTCCAATACAAGAATGTCTGTATTCATTGTAATAGTATTTTTTTTTACTTATACATCATTTTTACGATTTTTTTGTGGATTCTTGATAATCTAAACTCTTTCAGGCTTTAATTAAACTTTTCGCCAGTGTTTCCTGTACACCAGTAGATGATGAATTGTAATGGTTAACTTGATAATGAAGGTTGTACAACATTTTTATTAGAAAGTGTTCAGTTAGATCTGAAAACCTGGGATCATGTCATTGTCAAATTAAATGTTGTCAATTTCTGTCTTTCTCTCTCTCTCTCTCTCTCTTACCTACAGCGGTTATCTATGCCTGAGAGAAGAAGACATGTTGATGAGGTTGATGAAGCTAGCAGAGAGGTTGGTAGAATGGCTAGCTCACTTGATGAAGATTCCATCAGGAAACAGCTACAGTGAGTATAGTTCATTTAATCATGTACCGTACTATGCATAACAGTTGAGTTTGGAAACTGTTGATATGCTCCCCAGGGAGTGGAGAAAGTGCATATATTGTGTGTAAGTACATTGTAAAGCACTTCAAGACACCTTTCTGATGTATTAAGCACTATAGAGAAGTATAATATCATTATCATTTTGTTATTATTAACTGTCATCTTTAGAATTATCCAGTTATTCATTCAGGGTACCTTAATTACCAAAAGTGGTGGCCTTAATGTGAGATACACATCCAGTATATACAACTTTAGTATATTATCTTGTAATATTGTTTTTTCTCTCTCTATATATATCAATAAAATATGTGTTAAATATGCATTGGTGCTTACATGTAAGCACAACATTTAGTCAGACTAAATGCTTTATGAAACAACCTACCCCCCTCCCCCCACATGGCCATTTGTTTTACAAATTATATCTGTGATGATGTGTCACAATGAATGAACGTCAATCCTCCACAGTGAAATCCGTGAAGAATGGCTGAGCAGTGAGACCCGTATCCAGCGCACGCAAGCCATGTTAGAAGGCTTGGAATCAGACTACAATGCCTTGCTGGAGAAGGGTCATCAGTTCAAACTCTGGTTGGATCAGTTCCAGTCGTCCATCGCCAAACCAACCACTATCAGTCCATACACAGAGGAGGTGGATAAGGTTCTACAACAAATCCAGGTACATCATTTATCATCCCTGAATAAAAAAAAATATTTTGAACTATGATGATAGTCTTTTGTTTTCCTATTTGGAGGAGCAACACCGAAAGACAGTGGTCTTAGGGTTTTGATACATTCCTAGGGTTTAGGAGATATTGCATTGTAATTGTCAGTCGGACTTGATTGATCTGACTTAATGAAACTTAATTCAAATCAATTTCAAGACGATTAGAATACTTTTAAAAGAAGGTGAAGAAGAAGGATTCAGTTATTTCTACATGTTTGTATAAAACATGATCAAGATATATTTTGCAATAATTAAAAATAATAATTTAGCCAAAGGAGAGTATAACAGAACATCAATGAATATAATTCTTGACTAATATCCATATTTTTTTTAAACGCAGGATTCCAGTGTTGAGTTAGCAGGCCGTCGAGCCACATTCAAGGCCGTGAGCGAGGAAGAATCCCTGTGTGATGAATTGAGTCCCAAGGAGAGACAGAGAGTGCGTCAAGATCTTCAGCAGATTGACAAGCAACTCACCAAGATTGAACACACTGTCTCCACTACTCAAGATGAATTACAGACATGTGTTAATGAGAGGAAGGTAAGAAATAATGATGACAATAATAATAACTATAGTAAGTATATGGGGTAGTTATATTGCACTAATATCCACCTTGTCGGGTAATCGAGGCATTCCTATATTATCCCAGCTAAGCTGTGGCTACCAATTTAATCGCTCACAGCTTTTTGAGGAATTTCTTCTAGCGGATACCCATTTACCTAACCTCAGTCAAGTGCAGCACAATATTGATGAATATCTTGCTGAAGGAAATAAACTCTGTTCATGGGTTAATTTTTTCTTTTAATTCTCTATAGGACTTTGGATATTATTACACTGGCTTTAGCCCAGCAGCCTTTTACAGCACACAAGCATTTCAAGGAATTCATTTCTGCCATTTTCTTCATGTGGGTTGAGTGTAGATAAATTTCTCAGTTGCCAAAGGACACTAGTACTGCTGTAGGGATTTGCATCTAGTACCTTGTGGTTCAACACATCATGACACACTGTATCATTATAATTATGTTGATTCTTGTGCAGGAATTCTGGAAGTACTATTCTGATTGCTTGAAAGGATTACAAACCAAAGAAGAAGATCTCAGTGATCCAGTATTTCCCAAGCTGGATATTCCAGACCAAGTACAGCAGGTCTTTGAAGCAAAGGTAAGAAAGGCACTTCATCTGTCCAGCTCTTGCAAAAAAACACACTGATCTGAACAAATGCCAGTGTTACTCCTTTCTCCCAACATTGTTGATACATTTCTCCTTATTTCAATTGATTTCCACATGCCCTCTGCTGATCTAAGGATTGATGTGAATTTGGGTTTCAGATTGTGGTAATGGAGCAGCCCCTTTAGCAATTCATAATTCAATGATAAAATCACCATGATCAATTGCTAAGTGTGTTTTTTCTTTCATTCAATTTAAACTTTTACAAACTTAAAGGGTACCTTAAACAAAGGTCCTTCTGCATAAACAACATCAATGGCCATGCATGCCTCTACCTCAAGTCATAGGAACTGCCTAGTTAACAAAACATACAAGTATATAATCCTTAGTATTTTATCAGAATGTCCTGTTCAGAAATTGTGAGTAATTTTCATCAGTTGAAAAAAAAAAGATATTACTATGTAGATTCAATGATTGCTTATTAGTAAAATTCCCTCTGCTGTAAGAATACAGATCATCTGATTTTTGTTGGCTGTATTTGAGATACAATTGGAAAGGAGGTTGATGTAGATTATTTGTTTTATAGGCACTACAAGACCAGGTGAAGAGCTACAACTCTAGGGTGCAATGGTTATCAGCCAGCAGTCGACCAATCTGTAAGAAAGCCGAGGAGAGAGAGAGCCAGGATGTCCAACAGAAAGTCAGAGGTAAGATGCTTATTCCTATTGAAAGTTGAATCTTGAGAGAAAAAAAAATATCATGAAATGCAAGCATAGTAGCCTGGAGCATGTTCAGCCACCCAAATTCCACTTCTGTTTTTTTTTTTTTTTAACGTTTGTTCTGCTTTGGATTTTCCATTATAACTTGAGACCCTGTGTACAATAAAGTTGCAACCTTTGACATTGAGGTACTGTATCTCTTGCTGTGGAGCAATTCCATACAATATGTACATCCAACCCCTTACATGTGGAACCTTCCTGAAATGATTTGTCGCAGTTTTCTGGTTCTTACAAAATTGGTGATGCTCTTAAATGATCTCATGATTATTTAATTATCATGGATTCAGCATTTTTTGAAGTGAAGTAAGAATGGAGAATAATTGGGATCAGACATGCAAAAGTTGCTTCTTCTATTGAATTGCTCAAAGGATTAAAGTAAGTATCGTTGCCAGAGCATAATACCCTACAATCATTGACTCTAGTTTATACCAGCATGGCCAATGATGTACCATCTTTTATATCCTCAGACTTAGAAAAGACATTCCAGAAAGCAGAGAAAGCAGCTATGTCTAGGTTTGAGTTGATGTCTGACAGCTTGACTAAGGTCAAGGAATTAGAACATCGGATTAAACAGATGAAGACATGGCTGGATGAACAACAGCCAATCGTTAGTCAGCCAATCAATCTCCAATGTCCACTTGACGATATCCACAAGCAGATCTCTCAACACAAGGTAATATGGATATCACAGTTCTTTTCAATTATCCATTGTGATATGGTAATAGTTTACTATTGAGGAACAATCATCTATGGGTCCATTTGGTTATACTGCCCTCCGCTGCCCAGTCGGTGGGGGTTTACTAACTTTTAAGCACCACTGTATTTGATGTTTTTGTTTTCAAAATGTATAATTAGCTCTTTCCACTGTTTAGAATTATTATTGTATAATTTTATGTTTGCTAATTCTATGTTGGTAAAGCGCATTCAGTGTCCTTTCGGGTCTGAAATGTGCTATCAAACAAATTTGAAAAAATGATTAATGAATCTGTGAAACTTCTAAGGCTTGTGATATCTTAACATGTTGCTTATGATGTTTATTTTATAAATATAGACATTCAATGAAAATAGATGATTTTTGTCAAATATCTCAACTCTGAACTGAACTATTACTTTTCATGATTCCAGAATGTGAATGATAGCTCCGTTTCCCAGAAGCCTCTACTACTGACTCTCATTGCCGATGGGGAGAACTTAGCACAGAAAATGGGAGAGGATGACAAGGATCAGATCACTCAAAATGTTGAAGATATTCAAGCCTTATTCAATAGGTAAGACTGTGGATTCACTAAGGAGTTCTTTGTTTTATGTTAGGATTTTGATATATGAAAATACATGATTCTGTTTACAAATATGACATTTTCAGTTGTAGAATTTCAATTGTAGTCTCTTGCAAATATTCATCAAACAGTAAACAATATAAGGTTTCAGAATCAAAATTTTCAAATGTAAAAGTTACAGAATTAATGAAAGCAGTATGGTTGTAACTGAAGAAAGAATTGAACAATGTTATAAAAACTGTTCATCATAATTATGTTGATCATTGTCAAACAGGACTGTGGATTCTACTGGTGAGAAGTTTGCTAGATTAACCAAGGCTTACAATGACAGACTGGCCTTTGAGGCTGATCTTAGTCAATGTGACACACAGTTCCAGGATCTGAAATCTTCCATAGATCAGCTTGATCAACCCATAGGACTCTCGTCAGTTGATGCCTCTCATCGGATCTCTACATGCAAGGTAAGCCTTTAGAGTTACTAGGGTGCTCATTGCTAGGATAATGCTCAGGGAATGGAGGATGTACATACCCTGCATACAGGCAAGGTAGGGTGTGAAAGTCACTGTTATTGCCTAAGCCTCTAGAGTAACTTGATTGCTTGTTGCTTAAATACACCCTGCAGTGGAGAACGTGTATACACTGTATACGGACAAGCCAGAATATGACGATCATGGCTAGGGCTTAAATTAGTCCCAAGGTCACCAAGGCCATGGCTTTGGATGCCCTATTGATTTGTGTCAATACCCCTCTTTTGGACTCGGGTTATTTGAAATCTTATTTACTGAGTAACTATGGAAGTGATTCGTAAAGCGTATTTTTCGTGTGTTATTTATCAGTTAATGCTAAATGATCAATACTTAACATCCCCCCCTTTCCTGGGCCTGGCTGGTCTCTGTCCTCATGTCCCCTTTTTTGTCCCTTTTGTACATAAATGTGTCCCTCTTCTCTCCCCTCCTCTCTCTTAAGTTATCATATTATATTATATTGCCATTTCTTTGTTGTTTATCCAATGTTCTTTGAATTCGTAATGAGGAACCTTAATTTACAAGCATTGCTTCACTTAGGTCTCCTCGTCTTCCTTTAAAATTATTTCTTTTCTGTCTTAAGCTGTATAATGTGTTTAAAAACAATGTTTTCTGCATACTCTGTTTTATATATACCTGTATGTTTTATCATGTACTCTGCTCATTGTTTCATACACACTTATATGTTTGTCATGTATTCAAACTCAAAGTTGGAAGACAAATAAAATGAATTTATGAACTTATGTGCCCTATATAAATATTTCCACACTACATTAACTTGTGTTTTCGATTGCATTGGGTTCAGATCCCACCGCTGACACCAGTATGGCACAAAACATTTCAGTGGAAGTTGATTTGGCAATTAAGAGGAGAATCATTCAAGGAAACATCCCAATGAGACAAAGCATGCAGAGCAGGGTATGAATGGTCTAACAAAAGTGGAGATTGAGCTCTTGTGCCTGTATAAACTATTAGATATCAATATCAAGTGTAGAGAAATTGAAAAATGTCTTTTTATCCATCACTTACAGGATCTGCAAGCAAGACTTGACAACCTGCAAGCCCCTCTTACCCAACTCAATGATGGATGTGATCTTCTAACGAGAGAAGGTCAGGTGTCTCATGTCAAAGACATTGCCAGACTGGACCAACTCAATGAAGAACTCAAGAAGGCCCTAGAGACCCAAACCAAACGTTTGTCAGATGCCCAGGATGCTAGGAAAGGGTATGAAGATGGCGTGACCAAGATACAGGAATGCTTGGAGCATTATCAGAATGAAGGGCCTGCTATTGAACAACCTGGGCTGGATACAGAGACCAAACTTCACAAATGCAAGGTATTTCAGATTAATGAAATGTTTTGCCAATTAATATTTCATGTATACCAAAACATTACCTCAACATCTCTGGCAACGTTTAGAAAATTATTTTTTTTAATTATCATTTTATCTTGATGTATGGACATGCTGTGCAATCTTGTTCCCAAGTTAATGAGATAATAAAAAAGCTTATTTGCAAAATACAAAATGATCTTTAAAATATTATTTAGGGGTGAAGAGATGATACTGGAGTGTTTTATTTGAGGATTCAACAGTACTTAATATAATCAATCACTTAATGGAGCTCATTGAAATTGTGATCCTTTCCAACATTTGATGTCTGGGCTAGCAATAAAATTGACCTGCTTCCAACTTGTAATAGTAGTAGCTACTTGGATTTGAAAAAAAAACGTAATGACCCTGACTTGGTAGCTGATTTCACAGCTGGTTTCATTTGATATGAACTTTTCTCACCAGATTGCTCTTGAAGAAATTATTTGCCTTGAAGAAGTAACGACTTTGCTCCCAGAGCAGTGCCAAGCTGTATGTCAAACAGCCAACCAACCTGACCAGAGAACAGTGACCTCAACTGTCCACAAAATGACCTCTGACCTCAAGGCAGCTAAGGTCAACCTGGAGCAGAGGCAGAAGTCACTGGAAGGCAAACTCAGTGACAAGGAGGCTTTGAAGGAGAATCTGGACAGATGTTTGAAGGAGCTGGAAGACTGGAGCCAAGAGGTGAAGGAGCCAGTTATCTTTGAACTAGAGGTGGAGCCAGTTAAACAGGCATTCACCAGACATCAGGTAAAAATACTTGTAATGATCCAAAGGAACTTTTTCAAATACATAAACAGGAATATAGGAGAATTCCTTTGCAAACTGAATATCACTTAAGGAATCCATAACATGATCATATTTTTTACATTATTTTCTTGTAAAGAAACATTTGGACCTTTAAACTCAAGTACATTGTCTTCAGTTACTTTACTGATTATCCACTGTTATGTCTATTTGTAAAATGGAAGATTTAGAAGTAAAATATGTTGACAAAAAACCCAAACCGTGGTTTGTACCATTCAGATTATTATGACATCTCATTGAAATGATACAAACATGTCATGTGTGATCAAGTTACCAGAGCTTAGCCTACCCACTGGCTATGAACATTGAGTTATCCCTGTAGCTAGGAGTCATAAAAAACCCAAGATAATTCTGTATGTAATGGATTAAGTAAAAAAAAACTGTGTGTTAAAGCCCCAAAGATCATTCATGTCCTCAAAGTAGTGATCATTTTCATTTATTGATATAGTAACATTGTCATTACCTCATTGTGAATTTTCATGCAATACAGACCAACCAGCCTAAGATGAACCACACTCTAGAGCAGGCCCAAACTCTCATCATCTCTGCCAATGCCAAGTTTGCTGATCTGGGAGAACCCATCACTCCGAAACTCCAGGATCAGCTACAGACCTTGGACACCCTTCACCTTGACCTTCTGCAGGCTTCTAGGAATAAGGGAACCAACCTGGCTGAGGCCGTCAGCCTGAGAGAAGAGTTCCAAGGTCAAAGAGGAGAGGTTGAGGAGTGGCTGAATGAAGGAGAGGGGATGCTGGAAGAGGCTGAAAGTGGGATCAACTATCCTCAAGGAGAGCAGGATCTGCATCAGCACAGGGTATGTTTATGGTTGATGTTGTGTCATTACAGATTAGAGTAAAGAACTTGCGGCAGTTTATTGACAAGACATAATATTAGTTTACTCTCATATCATAATCAAACCTGAGTCTGTTGACAGGGATGTAAATTTCACCCTGCACAAGGTCTGTTCGAAACTACAGCTGATATTGTTGCAGATATGAACAAAGAGTGTTTTGCAGACTTGAAGAGAAATTAACCACTTTACTTTCATTTCAGAATCCAACCAAGCGTGTTATGTCTTTGGTAATAATTTTTCTTCAAAAATGTTTAGAGATAGATGTATGTAGTTGCATTAATGCATGGTCAAAAATTAGATAACAAACTTTGTAGAATTGAACTACCTGAATTTAACCCTGCAATTTACAACTTACTTGATAGCAGTTCTGACACTTTGCTACATTTGTCTCACTTATATATTTTGTCTTAAAGCAATTCTTCTCACGGGAGCCAGTATACCAGAACAAACTTGACGACCTGGTAGATCTTGCTGATCGCCTGTCTCCATCGCTGACCCATGCTCTACGAGAAAAGGTGGAAGCTGATTTGAACAACCTCAAATCGAGGCTCTCATCCTTGGATCTTGCAGCTAGGGAGCATGAGGAAAAGCTGCGCAAATACCTTGGAGAATGGCAGGATCTAGTAGACGGAGCTAATGATGTGGAGAAGGCTTTGGATGGCATAAAGGATAGATCAGTGTATGGAGCTCCTACCAGTCTGCCTCAAGCACAGGATAATAAACAACTCAATAAAGTAAGATTATGGTAGTTGAAATTAGTATTATTTGAATGGAAGGTTCTTATAGTTCTGTGTGCTATTACTATATCAGTATGACAAACGGCAAGGTAGAATAGCCTCTGCATAGAATAAATATGTGATATCTAGCAAACTATGTAAACTGTTTTAGGTGAAGAAGTGTTTCTCTGTCAGGTTGAATTGTAAAATTTGGTCTTGGGATCCATGCACTTGGTAAAATATTTCCTCCAATTGTTGTTTTGTTGTGTTGGTATCTTTGTCCAAAGAGTGTGTTTAAGAGCTTATTACTCCTGTTAAAAAAATCAGAATTACAATGAATATGATAGCCTATTCAATCCTTTTGATCACTTATCATTTTTTTCTATTTTTTAGGAGATTGAGAACATTCTACAGTCTCAAGAGACCCAGCTGAAACTCCTGCGTTCCTACTCCCAACCAATCCTCAAGGAAGGGAACCCTGCTGGTCAAGAGGCTGTAACCTCCTTGATACAGTCCCTGGAGGACCTCTTCAACTCCCTACAGCAACAGGTAGAGAGTGACAGGACTAGAGTGGAGGACCAGGAACAGGTCTGGATAGACTACAATGACAGGAGACAAGAACTGCTAGAGGCGCTAGGTCAGGCAGAGGATGCAATGCCTGTGTCAATCTCACTTGGAGCTGATATCAATGATCTTCAAGGAAAACTTGCATCGGTGAAGGTATGTATCTTGGCTATTGTTCAATGATTGTTTTGATAAATTGTGTGATGACAACCACTTGTGATACTTTGTATTTGGTGACTGGATACAATTTATTAATTCAATACCTTTAGCTGGACATGATCATCTATCGCAATGTATATACTTTTTTTTATTCATTCAGGCTGCCAAGGAGATTTTAGATAATGCCGAGCCTCTGCCACCAAGAGTAAGAGATGCGTCTATCAAGTTAGTTGAGCATATGGCAACTCAGCCTGATGAAACCCACCCAGTCAGCAAAGATATGCAGGAATCTCTGGATAGATACCACAGGTAAACTAAACAATCTTCAAATTTGTAATTTTCTTACGCAAAAATCTGTGCTGCATCTTTTAACAGGAATCCCACTACAAAGACATAGCAGCTTTCCCTGTATTCTTCATTACATTGTCTCTGATGGAATGTGGGTATTGGTTATGAAAAGCCGCTTGCACTTGCAGGATTGCTGCAGAAAAGATGTGGCTTCGACTTTAGGCAAGGTGTATTAGTATAGATACAACAGGTGCACAGCAGATTTCCATAACCGGCATTGTTTTGTCTATCTAAAAAATGAAAGATTAGAGTGCAAATCCATAAGATGTGTACATTCAACCCCCTACTGTGTATGTCTCCACTTGTGCGTCATATGAAAAAGTGTTATGCTCTCAAATTATCATCGCTTGGGTAATTTATGAAGTAAAGTAATGTGGAGAACAATAGGGGTAGCATGTTGATAAGCTGATAATCTTATGGAACTCCTATCGAATAGAAATGCACCTGACTCATTGCATAATCCATTGAAAGTGCTTTTGTTTTTTCTTTGGAAGCCACCCCCCTCCCCTTTGTAGCCACCATAGTTTATAGTGTGCTCTGAAATCAAATTCGCCTATATTAACAAAATGTTGAAACATTTTGATTTGTCAGGTTACATGACTCTGCAACTCAACTTGAAGAAAACATTGAGAAGGAGCTGTCTGAGAGGGCAGCATTCGAAACGGAGACTGAGGAAGCGTTAGCTGATCTTATACAAGGCAAAGAAACCCTGGAGGAACAGACTGCTAGTATTGGTCCTCTTGTTTCAGATGCAGAAGATAGAATTATGACACTTGAAGTAAGATTTGCTCTTCTCTATTTAAAAATGACTTCTTGTGCTGGAACTAATTTTAAATGACTTGGTTTGTGAGGATGAAAATTACTTTTATTTGGATCACTTTGCTGTTTATCTGAGTTTAGTAAATTGACTAAACAGGAAATATATGTGAGAGATATGTGTTTAAATAACTATTTTTTTACCAGGAAATAATGAATACTCCAAAGACCTTCATTACACATCTAAAACATTTTATAAAGTAAAGTACTTGGAATCATTAGAACTTAGATGCATTTTTAAAGTCATATCATTACTACAACATGTATTTCCAGGTTTATCATTTACAATATTATGATTTTCCTAGTCTTTATTTGTCGACAACTTGTTATTCATTTACTTCAGGTTGTGAAATCAGAACTCCAGCCAAAACTGGCACATATTGACGAGCTGTGTAACACACAACATCAAAAGTACAATGACCTTCACTCAGTACCTCCATCTAGCATATCTGAGAAACTTGAAGACCTTCAATCACAGAAGGCAGAGATGAACAGTAAACTAGACTCCACCATCCAGGAGTTGAATGAGGCTGAGAAGATCAGACGTCTATTCCAGCAACAGACATTTGATGTGGAGGAGGTCATAGAAAGAGCTAAGGAACTGTTGAACAAACCTATCTCGGATGTTCCCAATGCCAAAAAGGAACATGAGGTAATTGCTCTCTCTTGTGTGTTTTTTTTTCACTGTTAGTGGTTTGTCTTGTATAAGTAAGTGTTTTACATTTATCCCTATTTTTTTCAGTTTGAATCTTGGATAAGTTTATAATATAAACTTATATCATGTAATGCAATATGTGAGGTCGTATGTGTTTGATATTATGACCATGAATTAAATCTTTGGGCTTAATC
Organism: Lytechinus pictus; assembly: GCF_037042905.1. Classification (NCBI taxonomy): domain Eukaryota; kingdom Metazoa; phylum Echinodermata; class Echinoidea; order Temnopleuroida; family Toxopneustidae; genus Lytechinus; species Lytechinus pictus. The sequence goes on from NC_087251.1 coordinate 28,495,484, forward strand.
TCTGTATCGGTTTCCATTTAATCTTTGTCTAGACCTGTGTTATAAGGCCCTTAATAGTTGAAAGTAGTTGTTGCCAAAATTTAGACACAGAATACCTTGATAGATGATAAAGGGTATTGCTATTTCTTTGGATGATTTTGTTAACTTACGAAATATATTTCTTGGTCTATCACCAATGACAGGATTTAAAGGAGTCTTTGAAGTCAGCTCAGTTAGTGATGCACTCTGTCCAGAACATTGCCCAGCAACTGACTGACCAGACCAACAAACCAGATGAACGTCGAGCTGTCATCGCTACCATTACATCCCTTCAGACCAATCTAGCAGAGGTCACCCACACAACTGACCAGATGACCGATGAACTGACCAAAGCTATCGAGCCATGGAAACAACACCTGAGTGCCAAGGAAGCTGTGGAAAGGTGGCTTGATCAAGGGGTTGATACAGTGAAGCCTACCTTGAATCTTGGTAGTATGCCCACAGTCCTGCGTCAACTACAGGAACACAGGGTCAGTGAAGCCACATTTTTCTTTCCTCTACCATATTTTAGATATTGTTTTAAAAGATGTATCGAGCTAGTTCATTGTAGTTAGCAGAGAAATTATTAGCTTAGTATATGTTGCATTCTAATGATTTGTGATAAAATGCCTATACAAGAAAGAAGGAGCCACCTTTTGACTATGATATTTGTCGTTTAAAAACATATATTTCAATTTTGTAAATTTCTGTATTGGAATTGAAACAATATGTCTGAAAGTGCTTTTTTCTGCAGTGACATCAGAACAAAAATTCCAAATTATATCTTTAATTAATAATTATTATCTGAAATTATTAGATTTCATTATTAATTTTTACAAACTTAGGCCTTACTAGAAGATGTGCCATACACAGTGGAAAATGTAGAAGCCTTGATGTCATCAAGTCCTATTCTCGCCAGAGTTCTGAAGGACCCCACTCACCAGGCCAAAGCCGATGACCTGAAGAAACACTTCCAGGATATGATTGACACTGCCCAGGAACGCAAGGAAACACTGGAGGATGAGACAAGGAGATGGCAGAACTACCAGGGTGGTCTCATGGATCTGTTCCACAGGATTGCGGATGCCAAGGATATGATGCTCTCACCAGACATGGAGCAAATGACGCTCAATCAACAGCTAGAAAATCAGAAGGTATTGCAACAGAAACTTACTAGGGGTCCATTTCATTTAAGAGTTATAACTATGGTAACTTTGCCATTATGGAAACTTTGCTTCCGAAGACGACCACAACATCACTTTGATTGTAACAGGACTTGGCAGCCTATCAAAATCAAGATTTCCCTTGTAGTTACAATAATGGCAGTTACCTTAGTTGTACTCTTCATGAAACGGGCACAAGGAGGAGAGCAGGATGGTGCTTTAATCATGTGATGACAAAAAGGAGGAAAAAGAAGAAATAAATGTAGAGAAGGGATGGCTTGATCATGTAACAAAGCAGTGCATATTTTTTTTATAAAAAGAAATACATTAATTCACCTTTGGCTCATTTTGCCTCTTCACTCTAATGAAATACCCTGCTGACTCTTCTACAGGAAATGTTTCATAAATGTCTTGTCAGTGATTTTCCTGGACCAATTTGCTCTCTGTCAATCAGATGTAAGGATTTCAATGGCTTTTAATGGTTTTCATTGAAAGTCATTGGGAAGACACACTATGAAATAATCCTGAGAAATTCCAGATAAATTCCATTTTTAAGATGTCAGTTTACTATTTCATTTCTAAATGATAGGAGGTTCTTGAGAAGTTAGAATCTGCCAGCAAGCGTCTAGCTGACCTGAACGATACCCACACACTCCTGGCCCCTAACTCATCCGATCAAACAAATGAGCTTGATGGTGATGAGGATGAGGATGATGACACCGAGAAGGAGATCAAAGATCCTCAGTTGTTAAGCTTACAGGAAAATATCTCCAGGATCAAGGATGTTGCTGTACAGCACGGTGAAGTCCTACAGAAATCTCTTGTGCAACAGGTCAGTGGTCCTCTACCTCTTTAAGATGAAAAGAAAATGAAATCAATCTCATATATCTGGCTCTAAATATTCAGGATCTACAGTTAATCTAAATGCGGGTAGAAGTATCTATGATGAATCAATTGATTACTCCATTGATTTGTCTTTGAATGGGGAGTTTCCGCTGTCTTCCATAGTGAATACTATTGTATGAAAGTTGGCAGTTCTGCATAATGTGTACTGTTATAGATTGACTGTTTGGCCCTAATTTATAAAGGAGGTTTAAACCTCATCCTAGCTCTTTTAAGCATGTGCACACACTGAATATGATCAAATTGATTTTCTGTAAAGCCACATATCGATGGTATGCACTCATTCACATTCACTTTAATGCACTTTATGAGTATTGATGTTCTGTACCCTTTCAGGTTTAATATGAATTGGGACCTTTTTGATTATATCAAAATGTACATATAGAAAGGATTTGTTTTCCCGTCCTTTTGCAGGAAGCGTATGAGAAGCAGTTGGAAGTACTAGAAGTTAAGTTGCAGACAGCACAAGATGCAATGGCTTCACCGGTAGAACCTACAAGCATGGAACAACTCAAAAAACAAATAGCACAACATAAGGTACATCTTGTATTTTGCTACTAGCAAAATTAACCATTTATGTTTGGTACCTGAGCACGTTGCAGATATCCTGATATGCAATCTGACATTAGTTCGACTTTTGCACTTCACACTTGATAGATACTGCCATTCCATTTTTATTGGACAGAATATATATTGTGAAAAGTAGATTCAAGTGGTGGATATACTTCCTTTTTTCATATGAATTAGGTATTGGTGGATTAAATAATTCTCAAGGGATTTTGAATTTGAACATCACAGCAAATACAAACGAGATATTAATTGCGTTTAAATTGATCTGATGTTGCCATTGTTGGAAAATATGTCTAAAACAAATATCTCACGCTTATTATTTTCAATTTTCATTTGTTTCAGGAACTTGCAGTGGAAATTCAAGGATATGAAGATGAGATTCAGGCCATCAATAACAAGACCCAAGAGCTCCAGGAGGAAGCAGCTAAGAGGACAGACTTCAGGCAGACATATCTTTCCACCCTCACCCCTCCTGGACCACCTATGGTCGCAACTCCAGAGTTTGGTGTTGGTGCTCGTTTAGTGAGGAGAGGTTCACCTATAAGAACTCCATGGAGATCATTTTCTCCAGAACCTATGCAGACTTCATCACCAGAATCAAAGAGGCCTCATGGTGATCTTGACCTCACTGAAGAGCAGCCTCCAGAGAAAAGGGTTCTTTTTTATGACGATCCTTCATTAGCAGAAGTACATTATGAATGCCCCAGAGATGAAGTTGACAGTTCACTGGTACCTCCCTCAATGTCAGGTAAAGACAGCAAAATGTCAACAGAAGATATGTCAGAGTCACCTAAACAACCTTCAAAGAGATCTTTTGATGATAGCGAACATGAACAGTCACCTAAAATACTTGCCACATCTACACCTAGACCAGGTTCTGCTGACAAACATTTGGATGATTCAGATCCTGAAAAGACTATCTCGTCCAAAGGGTCATCAGACCCTTCTAAACAGGTACCATTTCAAATTATCACTGACAGGGGGCCTGCATTTGTTCTTCGCCCGGCAGGCTCCAGTTCCATAATTGGACAACCCGGAGAGGATGGAGATGCACCCGGTGGAGGTGATCATCAAACCCAATATGTCATACAGCAAGCCACACCATATCTTTCTCCTGTTGTTGTTCAGAGGGTGCCCATTACAGAAAGTATTTCACCAATGATGGTCATTGATCCAAAAACAGGCAAGACCATGGAGGCTGTACCAACTGACAATGTGGATGATATAGAGAATAAAATAACAGCTTATATGGTTGACCCTGAAACAAAAGAATTGGAAATACTTGATCCTGAAAATAAAGTAGCAGTTGTGGCAAAACCTTGTGAAAGTCCAGAGAACGTTCCTTTAGATGAAGTTGTTGTTCCATTAAAAGTCAAACCTGTAGAATTGGCTCCAGATTTGATGAAGAGTTTTCATACCTCTGGGCCTTATGATCTTGATAGGTACAAGGACCTTGAAGGTACTGATGGTGACAAAGGACAAGCTTCTGTTCAGAGACTGAAAGAGGAAGGTGATGTTGATGGAGGAACAATAGCTGATAGTGCTCATGGAAGTAAAACACTTCATGTAGGCTTACCTACCAGAGCCCCAACAAAAGACATGATATTGTCACTACCTTCTGATAAAGGACCAGCTGATGTTCGGATTCCTACAGAGCGTGATGATACAGATAGTGCTAAAGTATTTGACAATATTGAGAGTGCCAAAGAACCAGCTAACATTCAAAGTGTTAAGAAGGGTTATCAGCCTAGTCTGAACATCGGGCAACAAGAGGAACAAGATATATCTAAAGAGCCTTCAAGGGACTTACCAGTTACTCAGACATATAGTGGGGAGCAGCCATTGCTCCCATATATGGATGATATGGATGCAGAAATATCCGAATTAGGAAAAAGTAGTAAGAAACCAGTTACTGATCTGCACCAATTGGTAACCACCAAAGGACCTGCATATGAATTGCGACCTCTTGACTCAGACTCTAAACCTTCAAATCGTGGAACAGATGGTCTCTCATTTGGAGCCTCTTCAGCAGACCCTGTACCTAAACAGTACACTGTCTCAAAGACGACTCACTTTGATGGTGTTCCTGAAGTGGTTGGTCATGCTCCTGTGCTCAAGGACCAACGTCCTACACTAATCAAAGACCCATCATCAGACCAGATCTTAGAAGCTGTTCCTATAGTTGATCCTAATGATTTGAAGAATAAGGTCACCGCATATGTACAGTCTGATCCACAAACAAACACCTTAGAAATTATTGATCCTCAGCAGGGGCAATCTTATGTGGCCAATGCTGTAGATCCTGAGCAGTTTGATGACAGCACTTCACATTTGACCATGTTGGATGAAGATAAACCAGCTCTTCAGCTTGAAACAAATAAAGGGCTTGCATATGTATTACATCCACTGAATGAGGAAAAATCACCCATGAAAGACATCTATCCTGCAGGAAAGAAACCTGAACAGAAGAATGCTGAATTCACCATTGTTGATGAAGCAAGACCAGCAAATACTGTTCTTGTTACAGGTTCAAGAACATCACCTGGCATCAAGCCAATAGAGATCATTGATGAAGTTTCAGGGCAGAAATTTGTTGCAGAACCTGCTACTAATGTTAATGATCTGATGAGCAAGCCCGCACTTTACCTGCCAAAGACAGCATATAAGGTCAAATCGGTGGTGATATCTCATCCTGAGACAAAAACAGAAATAGTTGCAATTCCAGCATCAGACCAAAGTGAGAACGACCAACCATCAAATCTTGGAAGTAGTAATCTTCTTGGTCCAGAAAGAGACCAAACATTCATGAATATTCCTAGTGCTATCACCTTAAAATCAATGAATGTTCCTGTTGTAGATCATCAATTTGGCCATCCTGATCCAATCAGTAAAGCATCAGCAGTTGTAAGAGAACCCATTACTCATCAAATTGTAACTGATCATGGGCCAGCATATACCCTCAGGCCTCTTACTGCCGTTGGTGGCCCAGCAGCAGGTGATGATGATCCAGATGTGGATTTTGTCCTAGCCAGCCAAGGACAAACAGATGAACCTCCTGTTGTCACTGGGGAACAAGAGCTTGATTCGCTGATTCAACCAATACATATTAAAGATCCAGAATCTGGCCAAGTTATGGTTGCTGAACCCATGACAGATATGAATAACCTCAGTGGAGTGCTTGCTGTGATTGATAGTCTTGATGGTAACCCTCAAATGACCATCTATAATCCTACAACAAAGAAGTCTGGTGTAGCACTGCCAACAGAGCAATATTGCCCTCCTTCACCAGGAGTGACCCCTTACTTCAAGGAGGATTCAGATTTGACTCCTGATGAATTGGTAACAAAACCAGTTAGCGAAGTTGGCGAAGTTCTACAACAAAAACCTGTTACTTCAGGACAACAGATTCCAGCACAAGATGTGAATAAGCCTGTGAGGATTGATGATGCCAGAGGCAATATACAGGACGGTGACAGCAGCGATGAATCTCCCCATGAAAGAAAAGATTCTGGATGTCCCTTGTTTTCACTGTGTCCTGTTGAATCAACTCCTAAATTAGATTATAGGTTAGAGCCATCTCCTGGTGCAATTAATGTTAATGAGAAACATTCAACTGAACATCCTCTTTCATATCTTCATGATGGTTCTGATAAATTTGAAGAATTATTGGGTAAGCCTGCTTCCAATCAGGTTTTGACATCGCTCGGACCTGCATACTTCTTGACCCCAGTTGAATCATGTGGAGACAGCAAATTGCAGTCTAAAGATAATGACAGTGTACCTCTCCTTGTTACAGATCCAAAGCCACTGAACACCCTTCCAGTGGTTGTTGGATGTGAACCATTTCAAAATGGAGGTTTCTTTGTTGAGGATCCAGTGTCTAAGAATACATTCAAAGCAGAGCCAGTTCACAGCCTAGATGTTTTACATAGTAAACCAACTGTCTTTGTAGATGATCCAAGTAAACCCGTTCAGATCCATTTTCCAGATGCATCGGTTATACCACCAAATACAAATGCTGATGAAGATGGAGTAAAGAAACTTCAGTCAGATAATTTCCTCACTCCATCTCAAACTCCTTCAGGAAAGTCACTTCAACCTGAGTGGGTAAATCAAGACAATGCAGGGCCAGGCAGAGAAGAAAGGGACACACTTTGTCAAACAGAACTGGACCATTCCATGCTAGTAGAAGACATGGATAGTGTATTGACTATTGACAGTGGAGCTGATGAGGCAGATAGAGCTCTTGTTCCTCAACCATCAAAGAAAAACATTCTACCAGGGAAGGTCAAGCATCAACTCATCACTGATATTGGTCCTGCCTTTATCCTTGTTCCTGAAGACAAGTTAGGAAATGGGGGAGATGGGGGTGGAGGATCCTCCACTCCTGATGAGTACATATTAGCCACATCTTCAGACCCAGCAAATAAGCCATCAGTGATCGGTTCAAAGCCATTTTCACAGAAGGAACCATTTGTGGTCAAGAATCCCAGCACTGGGGAAACTTTCAGGGCTCTCCCTGCAGAAAGCCTCCAAGACCTTCATGAAAATCCATCTCTGTATGCCATTGACTCACAAGATGTTCCAAAGGTGAAAGTTTTTGATCCTTCAACTGGCTGCGCATCTGTAGGATTTGGATCAAGGGCACCAGAAGTTAGAACCTTGTCACCATTATCAGAATTGAATGAAACTCAACCAGTTTCACAGCTTTTGACTAATAAGGGACCAGCGTATGTAATGCATCCATTTGCTGGGGAAGGTTCAGGTGTGCAAAGTGTCTTATCTAGAGGGAGGATACCTGAACCAGAGAGCACAGATTACACTATTGTTAATGAAGCAAGACCAGCTAATCCGGCTGTTGTGACAGGCTCAAGAATGTCAAGTAACATCAAGCCGATAATGATTCTAGATGAAGCCTCAGGGCAGAAATTTGTTGCAGAACCTGCTACTAATGTTAGTGATCTGATGAGCAAGCCCACACTTTACTGGCCTGAGACGACAGATGTATACAAACCAATGCTGATATTCCATCCTGAGACTAGAACAGAAATAGTTGCACTTCCGACATCTTGCCCAAGTGAACTTGACAAAAATCAAAATTTTGAAAGTACTAACCTACCCATTACAGGGTCTGCTGTTGAACGAGATGGAGACCAGTCTTCTAGGGATATACCAAGTGTTATTACCTTGAAAGGTAATAACCAGACTGATAGCCAGACTGATCCAAACAGTCTCTCTGATATATTCCAGAAACCAACTATTTCACCATCAGAAAGGTTAAATAAACCTGAACGGATAGAAGAAGATTATAACAGGACACCCAACATCGGAAAGGACGCGCCTCATCATATGGGACTACACAGTTCTGTGACAACATGTGAAATGGATAGCATGTCAGATGACAGTGATGTTGATGAGGAATTTGATGGTCTTGTTCCTCAACTATCAAAGATAAACACGCTCCCAGGGAAAGTCAGGCATCAGCTAGTCACTGATATTGGTCCAGCCTATACCCTTGTGCCTGAAGACAACTTAAAAAGTGGGAGAGATTGTAGTGGAGGATCCTCCACTCCTGATGAGTACATATTAACAGCATCTTCAGACCCAGCAATTAAGCCATCAGTGATTGGTTCAAAACCATTTACACAAGAGGAAAAATGTATTGTAAGGAATCCCAGCACGGGAGAAGCCTTCATGGCTGTCCCTGCAGAAAGCCTCCAAGATATTAATGAGAATCCATCTTTGTATGTGCTTGATTCACAAGATGGTCCGTCGGTGAAGGTCTATGATCCTTCAACTGGCTATGCGTCTACAGCATTTGCGACTACTTTACCAGAAGTGATTGTTACTCCGGAATCACCCCAGCTAGATAAAATTAGGCCAGTTCCACAGCTGATAACAAATAAAGGACCTGCCTATGTGCTGCAACCTCTCTCTGAAGATACTACAACTCCTCAAGATCTATCATCTATTGGGAAGAAACCAGAACATGAGAATGCAGAGTACAAAATTGCAGATGAAGCAAGACCAGCAAATGCTGCTGTTGTGACAGGATCAAGAACTTCAGCTGGAATCAAGCCAATAGAGATTCTGGATGAAGTTTCAGGACAGAAATTTGTTGCAGAACCTGCCACTAATGTCAATGATCTGATGAGCAAACCCACACTTTATCTGCCAGAGGCAGCTGATCTGTCTAAGCCAGTGGTGATTTTCCATCCTAAAGCAAGTACTGAAATAGTTGCATTTCCAACTACACCTCAACCAAGTGAATTTTCTAAACAACCATTATTTGAAAGCACGTTCCATCCCGATTCTGAGGGTGTTATGGCCCCACGAGATCAGTCTCTAGGTGATATTCCAAGTGCCATCACCTTGAAATCAATGAATGTTCCTGTTGCAGATCATCAATATAGCCAGCCTGATCCAAACAGTCAAATAACACAAGACATGACAGAACCCATCACTCACCAAGTTGTCACTGATCATGGACCAGCATATACCCTGAGACCATTCCCTGAATTTGGGGGACCAGCAGCAGGTGATGATGATCCAGATGTAGATTTTGTCCTTGCCAGCCAAGGCCAATCGGAAGAGCCTCCTTTAGTGATCGGGGAACAGGAACTGGAATCCCCCATCCAGTCTTTGCATGTTAAAGATCCTGAATCTGGTCAAGTTATGGTTGCAGAACCCATGACTGATGTCAATGACCTTACTGGCGTGATGGCCATTGTTGGTAGTGATGATGGTAACCCACAAATGACTATCTATAATCCTGCAACAAAGCAGACTGGAGTGGCTGTGCCAGCAGAGCTATATCATCAACCTTCATCAAGAGGAGGTCCTTCCTCCCATGATGATTCAGGAGTAACTGTGGATAAATCAGTACCAAAGCCATCGACATCAGACCAACAATCTCCTACGCAAGCTGAAAGGGACCCTGCCAAGAGAATGGATGATTCTCCAAACAAACTCAGCAGTGGTGAATCCACTGATATAGCTTTACATGAAGAAGGTGAATCTGATCCCAAATCAGCAGTTTGTCCCTTGTTTTCACCCATTCCTACTAAAATGAATGCATTGGAGTCACCTGCACAGCATAATGTAGCCCCTGAGGATTTGGCTCATGGAAAAGATGAACCTGGTAAACCTGCCTCCATTCAGATTTTAACATCCCTCGGACCTGCATATGCCTTGACACCAGTCGAGGAGCTGGTTGAAGCTGGCAAAGTACATTCACCAAGTGACAGGGGACAGCCCAAGAAAAATGACAAGGCAGATGCTATGCCCTGTATCTTAGCAGATACAGAGCCTCTGAACAATCTTCCAATGGTTGTCGGATCAAGACCAGCACCAGAGGTGAAAAGTTTCCTCATTGAGGACCCTGTCTCTCAAAAGACATTCAAAGCAGAGCCAGTTCACAGCTTAGATGTTTTACACAATCAGCCAACTGTATTTGTTGTTGATACAAGTAAACCTATTCAGATTCATTTCCCAGATTCATCATCAACAACGCCAAATAAAAACACCAATGGAGATAGGAAAGAGGGATCTCTTTCAGATATTTTCCAGATACCAACTGAGATTCCATTAGAGAGGTCACTTCAATCAGAAGAGGATATAAAGTTTTATGAAGATGAGTCTAGGGAAGGAGATGAAAGATCTCATCAAAGACCTCATTCCACCTTACTGATGCAAAAGAGACACAGTTTATCTAGTGACGACAGTGATGCTAATGAGGAATGTCTTGTTCCTGATCCTCATTCATCAAAGCGAAAGGTTGTTCCAGAAATTGTCAAGCATCAGCTCGTCACCGATTTAGGTCCAGCCTATATCCTAGTACCAGAAGACAGTGTTGGATATGGGGGAGATGGAGGTGGAGGATCCACTTCCCCAGATGAGTACATTCTAGCCACATCTTCGAATCCAGCCAACATGCCATCTGTTATTGGTTCACAGCCATTGTCACACAACCATCCATGCATTGTCAGGAATCCCACAACAGGAGAGACTTTCAAGGCTGTACCAGCAGAGAGCGTCAAAGATCTGAATGAAAATCCATCTCTGTATGCCATTGATTCCAAAGATATCCCTGCAGTGAAGGTGTTTGATCCCTCAACCGGTTGTGCATCTATTGGAGTTTCAGAAAGTGTACCAGAAATTGAGGAACTTGTGAGTGAATCAAGATTAAAACCAGATAAGACACCACTGACATTCAGTTTTCCAGCTACTGAGCCTGCAGTTGACAAGCGCACTAATCAGAATGATCAGCAATATGACAGTAATAATGCTCCTCGTCAGTCTCCCGGTGTAAGCGGTGATAGATTATTTCCAGAGAAGAATAGACAAGAAGATGACTCCACTCACTCTGATGATGATGTATTTGAGATTGACAAACCAGAACCCTTAGAGCCAAGTGATGAATCAAATTGGGATACTCATACTGCCACAGATGTACCATTTTTACTTGGCTGGATGGAAAAGGAAAACAAGAAACCTATACCAGAATCTCAGCTGGATTCCGCATCAGTTACTGCAGGAACTCCTCGATCAGTGCCACCAGTAGAGCAAATCCTCACTGACAGAGGTGCTGCATATGTTTTGACTCCTGTATCAGAGTTAAATGATCATGGTGGTGCTGCTATTAGTGGATTAGGGGTGACTGGTGCAACTCCTGGTGCTGGAAGTTCAACTCTTGCCACATCGCCAGACTATATCATTGTAGAGGATACAGAATTGAAGAGATTACCAGTTTTAACGGGCACTCAGCAAACAAGAGATGTAGCTCCTTTTTTCGTCAGAGATCCAAAGACAGGTCAAGACCTAGCTGCTATTCCAGCCACAGAGCCAGATGACCTGCAAGGTCTTGTTGGATTTACAGATGATCCTAAGGATGATCCCTTGATGATACAAGATATGCAAACCGGGGAATCGATGATTGCACTTCCAGCATACCGGATCCCTGATGAACTAGGACAGGCTCAGTCACTCCCACCCAGGGATTCAGGCTTTTACTCGGGACCAAGCAGTATGGCAGTTACTGATGCAACATTGAAGGATACTACTGATTCAGATGATAGTTCGGTAGATTCTCTTCCTCACCATTCCAAATCAGACATACCACATTCATCTGAATATGCTGAAGTGCCACTGAAGAATTTACCAAGCATAGAGGATGTTCCAGATGAACACTATCACACTGATTCCACTGACTTTTACACTCCTGATGGATCACCAGTTCCATGGCAGGCAAAACACAAATCAGCTCCACAAGATCTTGACCTTCAAGTCTCATTGCCAGATGAACGTAAATATGAACCCGTTGTTTCTGCTGCTGATCTCCTAGATCAAACACTGCAGATTCAACCTGTTGTAGTTTTGCAGAAGGATTCATCACCCACTGAAGAGACTCCCGGTTTGATGGAAAAGGATAACCATCAAGGCACAACTAATAAAAGTCCTGCAGAAGCTAAAGACACATCTTCAAAAACAGTGAATGCTTCTGCAGATGATGAGCCAAAAACATTGTCACAGGATATGCCACTTCCTGTTATATGCCATGAGGGCTTGATGGGAGATGTGAAGGATCCTTCTGCACCAGATGGTAAAGCACAGAAGATAGACCAACTCAATCGCTCATGGGATGCTCTACAACATAAGGTAAATTTGATTAAACTGCAAATTTAATATATGAATAAATTAAGTTAACTTTATAGCAAATATAAAATTGTAAGTTTGTGTAAAGGAAAACAAGACTTTGAACTATTTTGGAAAGTTTACAGCACTATCATGCATTCTTTGGTTTTAAAAGTTTTGCCAGTAATATGATTGATATTACAGTATGTCAATGAACTTGTGACAGTTTTTGATACTTGCATTGAATGTTTGGTTTTCCATCAAAGTTTAGAATAAATATGCCATTAAGATTAAGTATTCTTTGACAATCCTTGGTGGAATGAGAATAATGGATCATAGTTATAAAATGGTGATGGACCTTACTGAGGTATTATTGTGGGTTCAAAAGTTTTTGGTCTTACCAGCTGGTCAAATAGCAAATAAATTTCTGTAAAATTACTACTCAGATTGATAAATTTGCAATGATATTTGGCGCATTTGCAACCAAACTATGTTGGTAGGTTCTCTCAGTCACCACATTTTAATGTTTTTCAGGTTCAAAGAGCACCATGAAATCAATTTAGAATAAATTAACATTACTGAGAATAAGTGTTTGCAAAAGGCGATACACATTTTTTCTTTCCCATGTATGTTTTATGTTATATAGATGGAGGAGAAGGAGCGTCTCCTGAAAGAGGCTTTAGCCAAGCAGGAGGATTACCAGAATGCCTTGTCTCAGATCAACATTCGACTTGCTAACACGGAAGCTCATCTCAAAGAGATCAAAGACACTCCCATGGAGGCTCGTAACCTTGATGAACATATCCTAGAACTCAAGGTTGGCATATTTCATTGGCTTTCATCTACTTGGTAAAAATCTATTTCCCAGACTTGGGGCATTTCATCAACATTTGGTGTTTGACTAGTAGTCAGACCTGACAACGTTCCCGATTTTGATTGGCTTAGAAGCACAGGTGTCAACCTGTAACTATGGTTACTGTCGGATAAAACATACCTTGTTAGATAAAACATCTGACAAGAGCTGTCATGAAACACTCCCATTATCACCTTTCCTACCCTAACCTACTCAGTTCCCCATTACATAATCTGATAACTTTGCCAAGGTGATTTAATGGAATCCCTGTTTTTGAAGGCTGCTTTTATGTTACCACAGTTACTAAGTTATGATCATAGTAATATTATAGGCCTATACAATATTGCTCTATTTCATTATCAGTAGAACTCAATGCTGATGGTCCAACCATTACTATGACTAATTCGCACGAGCTTCCAGATTCCCCAAAATCTTATGACTGTGGTAAAAATGTCTGTAAAGCACTTTCAGGTGTTGTCCTTATGTAATAAGGTATATGTAAATGTGGAATTATCATCCATGTCATAAACTGGAGTTTGAATGCAGAATGTTGTTATGTTTTCATTGTAGAATCTGATAAGCGAATGCAGTGATTTAGATGAGAATGTGAGCATGGTTGAAGAAAAAGCCACAAGGTTGAAGATTCCCCAGGACACAGTCCGAGAAACAATAGATGATCTCAGGAATAGAGTGGATAAGATCAAGACTGATGCAAGTGCGCTTCTCAAGAAGTTACAGGTAGGAAGCCAAGACTCAATTTCATCCTACTCAAGTTTCATCTGTTTTCTTCCTGAATAATGTGTAGCAAGGTTATATGCAATCACTCTCTGTTATATGTAGATGTTGTAGTAGTAGACTTTTGGGTCTAACTTCTTTAGCTTGGGGCTAGTCTGCCACAAAATCAGAAATCCAAGTAGATTTCTATGATGCTGAAGTAAATTTTTTTTTCTGAATATAATCATGTTCGAATTTTAGATTATGATTATTTTGTTAGTCTTTTTCTTCCCTACAGCATTTATTTTTTTTGCAAACATCAATGTAGTTGAGGATTATTCTGATAAGAATAATTAACTCCTATTTTCCTATTTTAAACATTATGTTTTCTAAGTTTGTTACTTTTCATTTACATTTGTTTTGTAGAAAGAGAAAGAAGATGAAATGCTTGTGAAGGTTAAACTGGAGGTAAATCAGCAAGAATTGCAACATCTTGATGATTGGTTGACTGACTTCAACAAACAGCTTGAACCAGATGAAGAGTTAGAGAGTGGTGATGAGGAATTAAGTGCTTCGGACATTCAGGAAAAACTCCTTCAAAATCATGTAAGAAATCTCTTAAGGTTTTTAAGTTTCTTGTCATTTTATCATCAGTTTGGAGTATTCCACTTTTTTTTTCCATGGAACTCATTTTTCCAGGAAGGTCTTTTAAGCCTTTTCAATTTGGACATGTACTATACAATCCCTTATCATGATATTATATACTCTAACCACATTTTTCCTTGGGACCCAGTGAAAATCTTAGGTCATTTGGAATCCTGATTTATTAAGAAAAAAATAAATGGAATCATCAATCTGAACTGAGCCCTGTCTCACAAAGAACTGTGATAGATTCAATTCAGTCGTAAACTGAGATGATGGAAATTGTGTAGGGTAAGAGTTTTATATCAATTGCAATTAAGGTTTATTTATCACAAGACCATGTAAAACAGGGACCTGGAATTTTAAGCAGTTTCCTTTTGATTGACATTACGTAGCATAGAACCATTTCTCCACATCCTGTCTGGTTATCACTGACAGTTTCCTCTTTCTTCACATCCAGAATCACCAGTTGGAGTTGAGTCGCAAGCTCCAGAAACTGAACAACATTGAAGAGAGCATTGAGCAGACCCTGGATGCAGCCACCTGTCAGATACCGGTCCTGGCAGAGCACCTTGACACCACCGTACGGCACCTTCACAACCGCATGGATACCTGTAAGAGAAACCTGGCAGACCAGAGGGAACACCTTAAGATGCTGCTGAACACCGAGCGGCTGGCTCAGGAGTACCAGAGCGATGTGGCCAAGCTCCAGGATTGGCTGGAGCAGCATAGAGGCTTGATGTCAGCACCGGAGGGAGGAGTGACTAGCAAGTTGCCGCCTGTGGAAGTTGGAGCTGAGATGCTGCAGCAGCAGGCTGAACTACAACAGGTGAGTCAGATTGTATTTCACCAACTGTTATTGTGGTATATTAATAAATGTTTTATCCACATCTTCCCAGTAAGCAGGATTTTGATGTGATATTGCTTGGTGGAGGACCTGCTAAAACCTGTGGCTAAGAGTACTTAACCCTAAGGGGACTGGGCTATTTGAAATGTATTGAGCTCGGGGGGGGGGGGGGGGGTAGGGGGGCATGATGGGACCCCTTCTGATCTTGCCCGTCGTTCGTGCAATTGCACCGAAATATGGCACGCACATTTTTTATGAATAAAATATGCAAATTTATTAATGAAAAACATTGTTTGCATATTGAACACCAAATTTTCATCTTTTTTTTCCAAATGTCATCTTTGTAATCTTGTTTAAAGGATTCCGCAAAGAAAGATTGCAAAATTCAAATTTTTCCTAATGTATTTCTTTGTTTTCAGAATTTCTTATGTATTTTTTTTCATCTTTTGTTTTCATTGTTTTTTTTTCAATTGAAATTATTAAACCATTTAACAACTGAATTAAATCATTAATTAATTAAGTAGACCAATTAGAATAAAAATAATCATCCTTTTATGAATTGCATCTCCCATATACATGAAGTATAAAAATTAGCCATTTTGGGCTTAACATTCTCTTATAAAAAGTCATGTGGTGTCGCGATGCTGTACCGGTATGTCGTGAATTTGGTCTCAAAAGTTACGCAAGATTTCAAAGAAAAAAGTCATTAATTTTTGTGGCGCTATCTTTTCGCAGTCCGGAAATATTGCACAAAGCATTGAGGGGGGGCATAATGGTTCCCCCAGTCCTTTTAGGGTTAAGGCATTAACAAATTGGCATTCAATAGTATAGCACATTCCACACCCCGTTTGTTAATACCATAGTTGGTTTGTATGTGGTTGCTATTTTTTTGTTGCCATATACCCTGTTTTTCTTTTGCTTTATTTGTTTCATTTGTTTAATTTCACCATATGGTTAATTTTACTTTTAAAAACAAATCAATGCATTTTTCAGGATGTGTTTTGTCTAGTATTTTTGTCAATATTGTGTATGGTTTTGTCTGTGGATGTTATCACTTTATGGACTTTCAGTTATTGACATACATGTACCGTGAGTAAGGGTGTATTAACCGCACCTTTTTCTCGGCGGGACAGAATCAAAAGTCGGGGGTGCGGTTTATACACGGTGATAGGTCTGAGCCAAGCCAATCTCGGCCCTATACCACTACCAGTGTACAACTCGCGTCGGGTGGCCGAGCGTAGCCGCTTGGGGCAATGCCGCTTAGAGGGGCATGAGCCGCGGGTATAAAAGGGAAGCAACTATGACTACCGGTATCTACCGTAAATGTCCCTCAAAGTTAGATTACGGTAACAAACGCACCTACCTTCACGAAACTGACATTTTGAATGGTGTGACTTTGTCTTTGTTGTCATTTATTAGTCAACGCGGCAAAGTTCAGACGCCGATCGATAATCGACCGAACAGCGCTGTACGGTGCGGCTGGCCGAATAAGACACGCATAGTAATGTTTATCGCAACGTCAACGTAAGCTGGCGCTTTACCTTTCAGTGGCTGTTATAATGTTTGACAAATTATTGGTATTATTTGACAATTTTGTGCCATGAGGAGGGAGGTAAACGGAAGAAAGTTTCTTTCATTTGCCTTTCCTTCATTTCTCTCTATCATCCATCATCTTAAAATCAATCTTCAATCCCCGTCTTCATTCCTTCTGACTTTTTTTTTTTTTAATTATTATTCATTTTATTCCCACCCAGAGCTCCCATTGAAAATACGGTATACCGGTACTAGCATTTTTTTTCCTATTTGCTGTCTGTAAGATACCGCCACACACGTACTGAGAACTACCGGCAGTGGTTCAAAGCAGACAAGAAAAACACCTGAACAAAATCGCAAATTTCTCGTATCTTGAACCTTCCCATATTCCCGTGTCTGAAATTCATGTCAAGACATTGAATGCTAGACAGAATTCTGAAAGCAAAAGTGGGGCTGTGATGCAGGAAATATGGTATGAACGATCTTCTCGAATGGGTGAGCCCCCATGTTGATGCTGGTATCGGTACTTGCAATGAACACCGGTACCATATGTGTGTGTGTGAGGTGAGTGTGTAGTTGGCCAATAATGTCGGCAATTTGCAGATAAGTGACGAAGCGCTGATTTCCCATCATTTTTTACCAGTAATACTTTGATTTTTTTTTTTTACATTTTTGGTTCTTGACTCTTTCTTAAATACGCATATTAGAGATAAAAAGTCAGTTTGATGACTTTTTTTTTTGGATTTTTTTTTTTTTTTTTTTTTTTTTCATCCGAAAATGGGGGGTGCGGTTAATACACGGGTGCGATTAATACACCGTTACTTACGGTATTCATCCAATTTTTGATCAATTTATCTTATTTGTTGCTTCATTATTGCATTCAATTAAGACTAGTAATAAAGAAAATATTCTACCCTTTTTATTATTATGCATTTTGCAAAGACTGCTTCTATGAGTTTTACAAATAAATTATCATTGCATGTAGTGATGAATCAACAGCCTAAAGCAAGCTTAAAAATTCATTTACTTATTTCTATTTCTGCATAGATGGGTTTTTTGTACAAGTTGCACGCTGAAATTTGATATATTTATGGGATGACATGAGATTCAAAATGAATATACCTAAACCAAACAATGCATAGTGTAAAGCAAATGACCTATATAAGAAAAGTAAATATTCAAGAAAAAAACGAAACAGAAAGAGAGAGAATGAGGGAGGAATGCATTCGGATAACATCAGTAAAACAACAGAGAAAAATAATCTTTAAAACTTTTCATGATTAACAGTAGGTTTATTTTCTTAGATTAACATCAAGCATTAGTAAAGTGAAAATTTCATCTTCCTGATATTAGCCGAGATCGAAATTGATCCTACATCACAAGAACTTTGAGATCCCCCTGTCACCTGCAAACAGGTGTCAGAGATGTGTATTAAGCTGTGTATGTTTGGATCATTCATGTTTAGAGATTGGAGATGATCATCACCTTGGATGGATTTCAAAGTGAAAATTGAGAGTGAAAATATGACAGTTTTACTGTAAATATTTTAATCAAAATGTGATCACTGCTTTCAAAGATACTTACATTTCCAAAGTTATGCTAATTGTATGCCTTGGCTGAGGCAGATCATGGTCCATGCTCTATCTTAGTGGTGATGCATTTGAGGGACGTAATTTGCATTTTTGGATTAAGACTGGATTATGGGAGTTACTAGGTCAAGGGTTGAGTTAATGAATTTGCATTTCATTTCAAGTTTCATTTAAAAAACGAATATATTGTGTTTTCACTTGAATTTCGCCACAGATACACTGATAATATAGATTGATTTACATATCTTTATATTCACCATTTGTGAAATCCTTTTTATATATTATGATTTTTTACTATTACCATCTCATTTCTTCTACATCAGCTTGCTTTTACTGATATTACAGTAAAAGAATGTGAACCAGTGGCTTAAATCTAATCGTCTTAAAGAAATGTTAATATCCATGTTAACATGGACAGTTTTAAGAATAGTGTTAATTCATATTTAATTAGCTTGATGTAAAACCTTGTACTTTTAATTTAATTATGGTTTTTATGTGGCCGTCATGGGCCACTTTTCATCATATTATGATGGCAACATCAGGCCCAAAGAACAATCTAAAAAAATTGATATGAAGAGAGGCTTGTCTGCTTTGAAAGCAAAAAAAAAAGAAAGTATCTAATAATAGAATACTATTTAAAACGTATAACTTCTGACGGTTTCCATGGCGAAGAAGAATAGTGTAGTAGGTTTCACGGTACACCATGTATCTTTCTTGGGCAGATGTTGGTCCTGAAAAGGACCACCCAATCTCAGATACATGGTGTTCCGTGAAACCTACTACACTATTTAAAACTTATGTTGAAAAAATTAAAATTGCATCTAGGGTACTATGATAATAGGACACTAAATCATTTGTGATGAATCATATCAAATGATACCATTTTGCATGTCATGCTCTATCTTTATTTGACTCATTGGTGTCATTGCTTGTCTTGGTGATTTAATGCAACTTCCTTCAAAGTGTCTCCATTATGACTGGGATTTTAAAAAAGATATCTGTCTGGGGCTTTAGAATTTGACCTACTTAATCATTAAAATTAAAATAAAGTGAGTAGATACTTGATGTAATCATGTTTCCATATAGGAAATGCCCTCTGTGTGATAAATAGGTCATGGATGCCATCATGGTGAGTTGGTCTTTGTAGTTCATGTCAGGTCAGGAAGCGTCTTTTCTTGGGGTGTCTTTGACTTTGTGAGAGCTTTCACACGGTATTTTAAGCTTCATTTTAATTTGAATGATCGTGCATGGTATGTGCTTGAATTGGAGTGTTGACACAAGTGCAGAAATTGTAATTAGAATTGGAATGAATTTGTTTTTTCAATTCCAAGTTAGGTTCAAGTAACATGTTGCTTATATGACTGTGGAAGCTTCACATATTTTTTTTAGTTCTATACTCATGACGAAGTTTGAATGAGAGAATTCAGAATACAGAGCTGCATTTCTAATGAAAGATGACGAGGCCCATGGACTTTTTTTTACATCTTTTGCAATCTTCTAATCGTAATTTTAAAACCAATTGTTTTCAATGTTCATTGCATTCAATGTTCATTGCATCACCAATGAATTGCACCATCCAAATTGGGTTGTCTTTTTATCTGGTTTGTAATAATCTTAAAATCCCAGTTGAAAAATCAACTTAATAATCACCCATCTGAAAAGGCCCTGAGACGGCATGAATAAGGGCAATCCTAAACCTCAATTTTGCTTCAAATTCTAATCTTGTCACAGCTAGGTTTGTTTGTAGATTTCTCACATGTTACTAGTCATATCGTGCAGTATTCGTGAAAAATTCCATCATAATATGAAATATGAATACTTTTGAGATTACCTGGGACCTTTACAGGAAAGCTTGATGAATCATCAAACAGGTCAGGTATTTTTGGTGTTAAAGTTGTATATAGGTCATCGGCGGATCCAGGGGGGTGGCGCAGGGGGCGCACGCCCCCCTAATATTTGAGCGGCGCCGCTCAAAAAAAAAAAAGTAAAAAAAAGAAAAGGACGTGCGTCGCTTGAAAAAATAAAAATAAAGGAATGAAAACTGCCTTTTTCTCAACAACTTCGCCGGTAGCTGTGCGCTGCCTGCATATAACTGGTGCCGATTAAGAATAATCAGCGCCACCTTAATCTAAATCGGCGCCGGGCAAGAATAATCAGCACTGCCAGAGTCTTAACCGGCGCCAATCAAGGATAATCAGCGCCACCTAAATCTAAATCGGCGCTATCTGGTTATAAATCGGCGCCGGTAAAGAAAAATCGACGCTGCCTGAGTTCTTACCCGGCGCCGATCAAGGATAATCGGCGCCAGTCAAGAATAATAGGCGCCTCCTGGTTCTAAATCGGCGCCAGTCGATTATGAATTGCCGCTGCCTGAATTTTACGTGACATCTGTAAAAATAATCAGCACTACTTGTTTAAATCGGCGCCGGTCAAGACAAATCGGCGCTGCCTTTGTCTTAACCGGCGCCACCTAAATTTAAATCGGCGCCGGTCAAGAATGATCAGCGTCCCCTGGTTCCAATAAATAGGCGCCGGTAGAATAATGAAGAAGGGCCTATATTGCCAACCAAATCTTGATCGGCGCCGGTCAAGAATGATCAGCGGCACCTAGCTGGTTATACATTTGATTGTTGAATGGTCATAACGAATAACAAAGCTTATCGCATGCCCTTACAGAGTGGACTGGGACAGTTGCCCCCAGATGTCATGAAATCTTTAATTTGTTGTTTTAAGAAATCCCAGAATCATACAAAAGTGTAGAGCAAATCCTTTAATTTTGATCTTATTTTCCAATGCTTAAGTAAAAAAAAGGTCAGTCACTTTTCTTCTTTACACATTCCACATTGTACCACCTCTATGGCCTTTAGTGTAAGACAGCTACTCTAGTGTTTTATGAAGATGATTTGATATTTTAGTCTAAAACGTTGCTTATACCGGGAGTGTATAATTACGCAACCATGCAGACATATATTCGTTAGACCTTAAACCACTAAATATCATTTTCAATGTATTAATACAGTTTGTCAATACCTTTGTTTTAACGTTTAAATGTTTACGCCACAAAATTTGATTTATTTTCATCTTCCATTAAGTTAAATATTATTCATCTGATCACTCAGGAAGAAGTTTAAAACAAAGATAACGATACCTATAAAACTGGAGAACTTTTTCCAAAGCTCTGTCTTGAAAGATCTCTTTCTGAATTCAGCTCATAAGCATTATATCCAGTTTCATCAAAGTAATTAGATAAAAATTACTCATCATTACAAATTGCATTAGATTTAGTGAAAACCATCACAATATATAATTCTGTATATAGGCCTAAACATCATGTACATGAAAATTGAATGATGATATATAAACCTGGATTGGTGATGTATTACAAATGATTCATCATGACTTGTAGTATCATTGTATATGCAGTGGCGTCGATCCGGGGGGGGGGGGGCAGGGGGCGGTCGCCCCACCAATGAAAATATTGGGTTTGGGGGGCAAACATATCGTTTTGCCCTCCCCCAATAGTTCCGCATGTGCAAAAATAAAATAAGATGGTAATGTTACACATAAATCAGCAAGTGAGATAGAGCTACACAACTCGTTCTTTATTTAAAATCGTGCAAATTGTCCACTTTTCAGATTGGAATATAAAAATTTTCAGCTCGCGCTTCGCGCTCGCATCATTTCTGTAGCAAAACCCCATACTTTTCATGATTAAATATATGTGAATAGAATGTCCCGTTTTCAGTTCTAATCAAAAGAACTCCCGCTTCGATTTGCAATAATCTTTTGTTGGATATAATCTTGTTCTCTATTAAAAACGTCCATTAAACTGTCATTTTTTCAGATCGAAATATCAAAATTTTAAGCTCGCGCTTCGCGCTCGCATCTATTGTTTTTTTAGATACCCATCTTAATCATTGGTACCTAAATGCTTAGAATATAAACCTTTCTGGTCAGAATATAAAGAAATTTTAGCTCGCCCTCGGCACTCGCATTATCTGTGTAGTGAGATATGTATCCTCCTCATGAGTTACTACAAACAGTCCTAAACAGGCACCTTTTTTCAGGTCAGTATACTATAAAAATTTCAGCTCGCGCTTCGCGCTCGCATTAATTTGTTTGTGAGATATGTGTCTCTATCTCATGAGTCATCTCTATATATATATATATATTATATATACATATACACCTTTTCCAACATTATCTTTTATGGCGCCGGTGAAGTGCAAAAATTTGTGCGCCGCTCGGCAGTGCGCCCCCCCTTTCGCAAAAAGCTGGATCCGCCTATGTAGGTGAATTATTGACTGCAGGGATTTTCTAGGAAATGCTGACTTTGCTCATGCCCTCAGAAGATCTATGAATCTGGAACAAAGTTTGAAAATAGGATTAGAGAGCCAGTGAAGGATGAGAGCAAGAGAAGAGATATTGTAAACACCCCCAAATAATAAATTGACTCATTGTTAAATACATGCCATTGATCAGAGTACCATCTTATGATTAACAAGGGAGGAGGATCAGCAAACAGTCCCCCCCCCCCATGAATGAATGAATGAATGAATAAATAAATAAATGAATTTAAAAAAATATATATTAAATAAATAAATAAAAAATAAGTAAATTCTATCACTGTTAAATTCAAGTCTTGTGATAGAGCAGCCCCTTTGAAAATCGTAGTACGCATTTGAAAATGCCCCCATTAATTAATTAATTAAATCTAAATTGGCCCATTATGTGGAATGAAATTGGCCCATTTTTAGCCTAGTATCTAATGGAACATTGTAACATTGTGTTCCCTGAGTAACAGAATTCATTAGTTAATTTGTTGAATTGAAGCCACTGTAAAACCCGCCGTCAGCGAAGAATTAATTATCATTTTCAAACAACCCCCCCTCCCCCCATATATAAGGTCATTGTCCAATACAAGTCACAGCCTACTGTGAAAAAGTAAAAGTATCACTCTTTTTTATATGATGTCAGTCATTGATATCCTCTTTATAAACATTTTTGCAACTGGATATATGCTTCTATTTAATGTTGGGGAACCTAAGCTTGACAGCTTTGCATGCAGAGTTGTAAACAAGAATAAACTTGCGTGTATTTTCTTCTGGATGCTCTGGTTATTGCTGTTATTGGGCATTTAAATTACATGTAATTGTATCAAACAATGAGGCTTCTAGAATGAAGTTGATTCGTCTAAACCCACATGCTTTGTTAGATCTAATGTGTCAATAAAAAAAATAAAAAATAAAAAATCAGTCAAAAAAATTGTTATTAAAAAAACGAAATCATATATTGGTAGTTTACGACCCTAAAACTCATCTTTTCTGTCTTGGTAAAATAAATTGAGAAAACAACAGTATACCTTGTATTCTGTTAGAAGCTGATTCCTCTAATTTTGAAAAAGTTGATTTGTCCCTTGTTGTATGTTATCCTTCTCTTTTGCATTTCACGTATTAGGCATATAATGGATAGGTTAGAGTACATTGCTGAATATATTTTCCATGTAATAATAATTGAGATAGATTAGCAATTTTTTCACCAATTACTGGCCTTTTTTTCTTATGTTTAAAGGGGTATGAATATCTCTTAAACATTCACCTCTTCCACAATTCCTATTCTTTGAAAGAGTAGAGCAAGAACAGAATAGAAAATTATGGGTTGCTCTTTTCCCCCAAGCAACTCAATTCATTCATAATTCATGCCTCTTTATTCACCCAGTCAGATTGTTATGATGATAAATTGGTTGATAATTTATTTTAGTTATCAAATTAGTGTTCTATAGCTTTTGGGTCAGTGGGAGGTTATATTGTGGTGAGAAATATATTATGTGTCATATCATAGTGTATATTTCATAGACTGTATTGTGAATTCTGTTGACTATTTCTTCTGCTATTTCAAGAATGCTTTTGTCTCTCAGCAAATTTTGTACTTCAATTAAGTTCACACTTCATTATATGATTCATTTTAGATGAGACTGTCATAATTTTGTTTGTTTTTCATGTACAATACAATAATGAAAATATACAAAAATGAGAGGTAAAACATGATATAACTTTGGATGATAGCCCGATTCAGCAATTTTGATGTAAAATTCTAAAAATGAGTGTTCTTCCTTTGAGTCTGTGACTTTGTGATCATTTATCAAGCAGCAAAATGTTTTGAAACTGTTCATTCAACTTATTTGATATATAAATCATTCATTATATGATATTTGAAGGTTTATTTCATGTACCCCCCACTCTCCCTCTCCTCTCTCTCTTTCTCTCCCCCCCCCCCCCTATCTTGCTGGATCTGTCTCATTTTCTCTCCATCTCTTCTGTCATCAGTTTCTCTCCTAATTTTCTCTTTCCATCCCTTTCTCTCCATTGCTTCATCTCCCTTTAGTGTATTTAATTAATAATAACTGCCATATACTTCCAAGCTTTTCTCTCGTTCAATTTTATGATCAAACATGTACAGAGAACGAGCACACTCCCTCCCGGGGGGCCTCCGTTCACAACAGAACAATTTGAAGTTGTTTGCTTCTGAGCACGTGCCATGCAATAAATTAGCTCCTTTTTGATGTACTCATATCTCTGGCAAGATGTAATATCCTAACAAAGAAGAAGTTTTCATATTTGTTCAATGATTGCAGCTCATTTGAGGCCAACAGCTCTTTTCAATCTAAACAATGCTCAGTGTTATGCAAAAAGAACATGAAAATGTAGTTTCTTTTAAGGTCAGTTACTTGGTTTAGTTCATTCTAAAATTCTCTTGATACCATGATGTTTATTTCCTGTGGAAATATCATAGCATAACATCAAGACTGTACAGACATACTTAGAAATAGGTGGATAAATATACAAATACAATGATTGCTTTAGAGAAGTTTTCACTCTTACATCTTCTCTATTGCTACATTGTTTACCCTAAAGTTTCAAAAATTTGGTAAGACTTTTTTAAAAATCTCATTTGAATACTTCCTTTTATTACTACTGCAGAGTGAATGATACTTAAAATAATTATATTATGAATTTCCCGAGTGTCATTTTTGTAGTGGATTAAGCCAGATAAAACTAAAATCTTCATTGCCTTGACATTAAACTGAAGTATAAATGAATTGCCCCTTATCATGCTGCTAGCTGTATGACACGTACAATTTATAGGTGGTTATTCACCGTTGAACTGTGCAAACAATATAAATGACAGCGACAGTTAATGGAATATGGACTTTTGTCTCTTCTTCTTCGTGTCATTATTTGAAATATATGTATTCAAGAGGAACATGCCTTTTCTATGTGGAAGAATAGGTCTGATTAAGTTCAGTAGTTTTATTGCCTAGCACTGCAAAGCATGATTTATAAACCAATAACATAATAGATTGGCAAATATAGTTGATAGTATATTCCCTGCTACTGTTTTCTTTTTTCATGTGATTACTGATGGACTATATTCATGGGACTGTTTCAGGAAAGAAATAGTCATTTATTTTCACTGGTGTATTCGTTCTGAGCCAATCAGGTGCAAGGATTTCAGTAGCTTATAACTAAAAATCTCTATTTGTTTCATGAAATGCTCCGCTGAAGTCTTAATCAATTCCCATCTGCTTAAACTGGTTAAAAGCTAGATGTCAGTATTTTTAATATTTTTTTTTACATTTCATCAATCATGTTCCTTAGCTGTAGCTTATAACAGGAGCTTAAATTCTAACTTGATATTGCTAACAGGTTTTATGAAACAAGACCCTTGCAATCTGGCACACCAAATCATGTCTAGTGCTTTTATATGTCAAATTTCTATCACTTCTGAAGGCATTGTATTATAGAATTGCTAGTAGATTTGTACCATTAAAGAAATGAATGAATGTATGTATGCAGTGTATGTTAAGGTTGTATGAATGAATGATTTGAATAAATTTACCATTTGGTTTAAAATAAATTGGACAGTCCATCTTATAGGGAATATCATAAATAGGTGATATGAAATATCCATCCTTTCAAAGACCGGGCCCTATCCATTTACAGAACTATCCCAGGTGGACATCTACCTTACCTGGGTGTAGTGTGGCAGATGTGTAGAGTCATGCTTTGCTGAATGTGCAAAGGCTGGACTTTTGACAAGGGACCATGTGATCACAGGCTCATGATGCAGCCATCAGACCATGACACTTATTTCATTCATCCAGTTAGGCAGCTTGATTCCTTTGGCATTGAGAGAAACAAAGGAAAGTGGACATGCTTTTCAGACTATGGCTATTATGTCTCATTCAACCATGTAAAAGTGTTGAAAGGAACCCCCTTTGAAAAAAAAATTCATGGAAAGAGAATGAAAGATTCAAATAAAGAGATTAAAACAGAGATCACCCTTCAGTATGCTCACACAAGCTCAGATGTAAACACAAGACAAACACACAGTCACATACACACAACGCACCAATCATCATTCATTCATTCATTCATTGAGTGCAGGTGTGGATGTGAGGTCGATGTCTTCCTGTGCATGCAGTGCAGCGCTGCACGATCAGCTACTACTAGTACCACGAATCATTAGTCTGCTGATACGGCTGGAGGGAGGACGTGTGCTGTTGTATTCATGATTCTTTACTCTTCATCACAACCCCTCGCAATCAAAACCACCTGCACTCTGCATCACGTGTACTACGGAATCTACAAATCAAACAAAATATGACTTTTCATCAGTGCGCATGAGATTACATGAAATAGTGGCCCTTTGTGTTGACTAGGAGATGGATGTAGCGTAATGATGGAAGCTTTGAGCCTTGGATGATGTAAGTATCACAGCTTTCTCGCAGCAGGATTTGTGGTTAGAGCATATATAAGAGCTGTCTATGAAGGGATAAAACTTGCGGTGTCAAATGAATCCTTTTGCATTCAAGGAATTCAAGGAGAGCCGGCCATTGCAGCTACATTATTGTTCTTTCAAGTCTCCCATTTCTATATTGATAATGGGCAATTATGTTTGACGGATATTACATGTCGTTGCTGCATGTAAATCTGTACATCATTTAAAACGGACTCTTCAATCTTCCCTCTTGAAGCTGTGTAGTCAAATGTGTGAGGAATAACTGATCAACCGATCAACCACTTGGATTTCTTATCTTGGAATAATTGCATCTATGGCTGTAATTTGATGTTGTCTTCATTAGAATTTTCAAACCCTGGAAATCTTGGAAGTTAATAGAGAAATTGTATATTGATTCTCAAAATGTATCATCCTTCGTGTACCTCAACACATTCATCAATTTTGCTCTGTAATCCCTAACATCCGCACACCACTCGCGTGTCTGGCGCTATCAGACCCTCCAGAGCTGAGCAGAGGTGGCTTGGAAGCAACAATTAGCTAGTGTCCTATCTTCCTTTCTTTGCTCTGAAAACACACTTCCTAACTTAAAGAAAATAGACTCTGAAGAAAAGGATAATTCTATAAGAGAGGTGATGACCTGACACTGACCTGAGGCTTACCCCTGACCGTTAAGACCCTACCCAAAATCTGGATGCGTAATCATGCTCTCGTCCCCGATCACCCCGAAGCGTCGGACTCTGGTTCCGCTTGGAAATGTAAGTTGATCCCTATAGCCAATCCTTGACCAAGATTCTCTCCTTGTTTGATTTCAATGAGCGATGATATTGTGCTAATTTTAGTCTCATTTGACCTTCTTTTTGGTAATCTTTTTCAAATAGTGCAATTCCTGTTTTGAACTTGAGTAACAACAGAATTTCATTATTTCCATTTTGGATACATTACTTTACAGTAAGTTCTGAATAGTCTTCAGATTTTTTAAAGCTTACCTATTTGTCTTTCTTCATCAGCTCTCTTTTTTTTGTCCCATGAAATTGTCTCCCAAAACAATTATTACAAATTTTAGTTAACCACTGAAAGTAATCCATTTCCGTTCTTCATAAAAACAGGAGCTTTTGCATTTCTTGAAAAAATATACAATCACTACCATACAACAGAAATGATTTGACATTACAAATTTGATAGTTTTTTTAGATTTTTTTAACATTATAATTAATACTGTGAGGTATAACTGTAAAACAAGTGTTAATGATTATTTAGGATTATGACATAGGCCTAATATACTTCCAAATATTGATAAAATATTTTATGTATTCACAAAGTAAAAAAAAAATAGGCCCAAATAGAGTCTATAGACTATGACCATCCACAGACCAACACTTATCAAACTACTGTAGAAATCTATTACTTCCAATTGAAAGCAAATAAACTAAAACATTGTTTATCAGTGGGATTTTGTGATGTAGATAACCTCTCAACCCAAGTTCATTGGTATTTACAAGTCAAGGAATTGATCTTATTTTTCACATCTAAATAAACATGGAGACTGTTTTGATGTTCAGTAATGTCTCCTATGGGCAAAGAAGTTAAATCATCAAGAAGATCAGTTTCACAATAATCTCAGATTATTTAAATTTCTGGAGAGTATATCTATCAAGGGGGTTGCTTGTTTTGATTTATCTATATTTTTATTTTCCTAGAAGACAATCTCTTGTAACCAAATTTTCCATTATAGTTGCTGAAATTGTGAAAATGGACTGAATCAAGAATATTGAACTTGACAGCTAGTTAGCTAATTTGAATTAAAAACAAATACATAAAAACCTAATAAAATCAAGGATTAAGCATATTCAAATATCTTTTGTTATTACTGCATTATATTTTGTTGAGGCAGCATATCATTATTTATTGTTTGGCTGAAGCATAATTAAGAAGTACAACTTTAACAAGTAAAACTTCTTTGAAATTGAAGAAGGTTAAGATAACATTGAGTATATCTCATGTCTCCAAACAGTGACTGTTTGCACTTTTTGAACTTCATGTACTTTCCCCTTGAAAATCATTGTGTAATTGGCATTTTGCAGACAATCGGGAAAGGTCATGTTGATTATTAATAAAATAAAAGCAGTCTATTTATGTTTTGACATCTTATGTCTGAATTTATGTTACTTTCTCATATTTCTTGTAAATTTTAAGTACAATAGACCCAACCCAGTTTTCTTCTTTTTACTGTTCTGTTATTCTATCGTTTTTGAAGGCTAGATATTGTTATCTAGAGCATTCAAGCTCAAATTCACATTCCTACTTATTTTTCTTCTTGACACAATGGTTGTATATCAGCGACTTTGAAAGAAAAACAAGTTCATATTCAAATGATAAATTTCAACTGCCATTGAGGAATGGTTATTAACCAGTCTGATGTGCTTATTTTGAACCTGCATTTGATTATTGAGCCATTTAACTTTGTTCTCAATCTCAACACACTCAAAACATGCATTTGATTTTTTTTTTAATTGAATTTAAATGCAACTCTTTTTGCTATCGGCCCCTGTTGCCATGGCAATGTCGATTCTATCTTCAAAGTGAAGTCAAAAGAAGGAACCACACTTCAAGGATCATGATGATGGGGATCTACAAATTCTACACCACATACCCCAGTAACAACAATACATGATGACACAGAATAATTGAAAAGAAGAGCATCTTATCCTATAGAGTAGAACTGATCCTAATCTGTGCACTGAGCTAATCCTACACTCATCATTGAACAATTGTTCATATGGCTTCTTAAGCCTCAGTCACATTGGTGACAAACTGACTCCATACTGACCAAATCGCATGGGGCAGTTTTGTTGGTGTGACCGAGGCAGTGTAGTAGACTATGGACAGACTTAAATGCTTAATTCTCAATCTCATGTTAAGATATGGAGCAATATGAAAGTCTGCATAGTTGGAAGCTGCATAGGTAGGGGTCAAACCAGTTTAGTGACCACATCTCAACGAAGGGAATTTTTTCTATTTCATTTGAATATATGGTTTATCCTTTTAGAAATTAGCAAGAAATGAAGAAACAAGATGAAAAAAAGAAAGATTTTTGATGAATTGAATACACTCTGATAATGGATGGTTGAATGAAGTATACTGATGTAGGTTAGAGTATTTATCTAGCCAAACTAGAACACTGAGAGATGATATACATCCATCTAACATTACACATACAAGAATATTTTAAAGATAAACACATCAAATATTATGGAATTACGCGTCTTTAAGCTAGTACCATGCACCATTGTTCACACATCTTCTATTAATAATAAATGAACCAATTAGAAGCACACTGCTGATAAACACGTCATTGGAGCAAGCTGAGGATTGTTTTCTTTTTACTTGATATTTGACATGTCATTGAAATTATTAGTCTATGACTGCTTTCAGCCATTTGCAATTTTAAATGAAGTAGAAATAATGGTAATGTTTCAGTATATTATTATACAAATTATCATTATCATGTATGCAATTATTTATAATACACAATGCATCTATAGAGAAATGTGTATGGAGAGATTAATATGATCAATGCTCCATGCATATCATTATAGCAAACATGTGACTCATCACTTATCTCACTTCTTTGATTTTATCAAGCTAATGGAATTCAATTCAGTTGTCTCTTTATTCAATCGAATATGCAAAACATGGGAAATTAATGCATTCTTCATATTTTATTATTGTGGGAAATGTCAATTAAAGCTGTGTTTATAGGTACCGATTATAAGGATATTAGTTGCATTTTGAATGAGGATGTAAAACTTCATGGTTTAATAAACATTTTAAATCAGTTATTTGAATTCAAAGGCTTAATTAAATGAAGGATGCACTCCTTGTTTAATATATATTATAATTTAGACTATAATCATGTCTGATTTCTCTCTTCAACTCATTTTGGAAGAATGTGCGTTTTATTATTGCAAACACAATACATCATGGCGATGTTGGTTTTGTTTGCCCAAAGTCACCATAGCCCATACAAACGTGTTTAAACAGCGGCACAAAATAGGCCAAATATATGGTCAGCAAGAGGAGTATGAAAAGGTCAGCTGTGCTGTTCCCTAGGTTTTCTCATGCTTGGTTTGCATTGACTTGTCATATCTTTGAATGAATCTTAGAAGCTATTTATCATAAATATTATAATCATTTATTTAGTCAGTCCAAAGTATTATGTGCCATGAAAGATTAGGGTTAGACTGCAAAACTTAATTGCCTAGTGAGCGTACTGAAAGACAAATAGGCTTTTAAAAATACATGATTTTTACCTTTTGTTTTTTTGTGTGTTTTCTTTTTTTGGGAGGTGATGAATCATTTTGAGTTATCCTTTTTTTCTCCTTGATCATTCTTAAAGAAATTATATGTTTTGTATGAATCATAACTCCAATATTAGAATAAAATCTTATTCTACATGTCTTTTGATACTGATCCAAACGCACCAAGTTATTATACTTTTGGATTTTTGTTTTGATAATACTTTTTAATTAAAATCATACTAAAAACTTGATTGAGGGCTTTTAAGACAAATTATTATTGGAAACATATGTCTTTGTTTCACAAAGTTTTTATAGATCATGTTTCCCCCAGGGGCCGCGATAGAATTAACTGACTTTTTAAACTATTTTTAAGTCTCTACTCGAGGTGATGGAACTATGTACTGTTGGCTGTATATCAATTTGTAGCAATGTTTTCATTTTGTCATGGGCTTGAACATAAGTCAGTATTATTCCATGGCAAGGTAATGAAATATATATCTTTTGTATTTAAACTCTTAAGCTAGCTGTTTGAGAGCTTTTATTTAATTTGGTCGTCAACTACTCAACTTGTCACATTTTCCACAAATTTTCTGCAGTTTTACTTAATATAATTCCGATACAAATTTGAAAAAGTTTTGGATAAAAGCTTCAAAATGGATGACCTGAGAAATTAGAGTCAGGTTCAACACTAATACAGCACCGATAATGATCTACACACTGTGAATCTAATTTTACAGGTCATAGAAATAGTTACATTGCTAGAAGGGTTTAAGACCTGAACGGAATAAAGGGATTTACATTATGATGAACTCAAGTTATTATTCCATGTTTTTCTTTGAGAAGAGAGTATTGTCATAATTTTTTATTAGTATCAAGTCTCTGACTTATGATTCCCTCAAAATGAATTGTTGCAGTGGATATGATAAATGACATCCGTTACTTTTCAATACTGTGGTTGGTATAATTGTCTCATAATCTTTAATATTAAAAAAATGAAACGTTAGCAGTTTGCTTCCATATGAAAAATTGTTGATTTTTATCTGTTTGACTTAGAAATATGTAGCTATGTCTTTAAAATGTACCAGTTCTGTATTTTGGTAGGAAATTGTCCTGGCAACATACCCCCCCCCCCCCCCTTAGTATAATGCAACATGGAGAATTAGATAACAAAGTGATAAAACTCTTGACCAATTTGTCTTTGAATTTTCTCATTTCTTATTTTCAAAGATATACACTGTATGTGTGTTTTATTGTTATATGAAAAGACATGTATTATAGCTCTCTACTAGGTATATACTGAATTACATCAGAACAGAATTCAAGTTGTGGGGAAGGTGAACACAATCATTGTAAGGTTTCAACTAGATCATGTTATTAAGAAAAAAAAATATTATAATGAAAAAGTCGTGTGGAGCAGATATGTTTGCTCCTGTGATTCCCTTACATAAATGATATAGGAATTACTAGGAGAAACATTTTTGGACCGACCATTAGCATGAATGCATTGTGTTTGCAGTGCATGCGATTCAAGTAATACAGAGTTAAATGCTGATCATTTTGGTGATCATTTTGGTGATTTCCTAATGTTCCAGCATACCCTTAGTATTAGGTGCAATAAAATAAACAGTTTCCGATCACTTTGAAACATATTTTACTGAGAATTTAATCTCAGTTCTTTTCATTATCTTTTGAAAAGTATGATTTGTAGGAGTGTAAATGAGCCATGCAGTCAAAGGTGTTTT
The DNA here is from genome assembly GCF_037042905.1 of Lytechinus pictus. NCBI lineage: Eukaryota > Metazoa > Echinodermata > Echinoidea > Temnopleuroida > Toxopneustidae > Lytechinus > Lytechinus pictus. The sequence continues at coordinate 28,528,791 of NC_087251.1, forward strand.
TTTTCTGGTGGTTCCAGGGATCTTTAGCTACATGATGATTGTACAGACCTTTGATCTTTACTGCATACTATTTTATTTGAGGATCATGCTCTGATAATCTCACATATCAACACCAAGTGAAATGTTATTTACTTCCACACATACATCGCAGCCATAAACACTCAACATATATTTTCAGGTAAATCATGTAGGCTATCTTACAGCCATTACGAGCCATTTCAAAATGAGCTGTTCCATATGGCTGTTGTTTTAAGTCCTGTATGAATCAGAGTATCCGTCCAATAATTGAATAATGACCCTTGTCCTCTGTTTCTTTGGTCTTGAGCATCTTTGTTTCTTATTGCCCTGCCTCTGGTGTTGAGCATCTTTGTTTCTTATTGCTCTGCCTATTAGGGAAAATTGAAAGTTGGTTTCATATTCTGAAACATTCTCCAGATCTATCTATACCTTACTAACATTTTCAAATAATCAGTTTGCATTTTATTTTAGCAAGAATCTTATTTGGTGTGTTTTATAGCTGCATTAAAAATTGTTTCTTCTTTTTCATTACTTAGTTTCCATTTTATATACCTACATCATTATGCAATCAAGGTTAAATGCTGGATGGTTATTGATAAAGCACAAATATTACTTGTTTATCTAATCTATATTGATTTCTGATTATAGCGAAAAAGATGTAGATCTGTCCATTCATGGGTCCTTGGTCCATTGTAAATTTGGCCTTGGATTTGTGATATCTGTAGATCAGTGAGACACTACATTACTTTATATCTGTAATGACCTGAATTTAACTTATTAGTTCTAAACTCTTAAGTGTTAATTTTAATATTAAAGTTTTCTAGAGTTTGCAACTAGATGCATATATTTTCCACAAATAAGATTTGATATTAGAAGGAGCTTATTTATTCAATATTCCACATGGGCATTGACTGACATCAATGTTTTTCACAGACTGACCACCAGTGATATCTGTCACCTTTCATAGGTCATGAAGGTCAAACTCCATTGGGTATATTTAATACACTAATTTAATCAGGTCAAGCAATTAGAAAATAAGTGTGCAGCTGTTAATCACTGAGTGCTTTGTTTGATGTTATTTTCACAAATTAATTACTTCATAGTCACAGAAAGTTAGGATGGAAGTTACATTTCAAACAGCTGAAGTCCAAATTTAAACTTTTTCTTGCAGATCACACTCTCTTTTTATTGTAAAATAAAGATATTCACCTTTATACCATTTTCATAACATTTTGCTTTATAGAGCTGCAACAAGGGGGCTTTGAAAAATCAAGTTAAGTACAAGGTGCCCACGTGTTGGGAGTTTCCTAAGTAACCATAAGTTCCTTTTCTTTTCTCATTACTTAGTAAAACAAAGATTGAGCAGAAATATAATATAGAAAATATTTTTATTTTTTTTAATGATTCTGTATTAGATTGCGTAATTCATCTTGTTCATCCATAATTGACCTCAAAATCAAACATGCCTATCTTGCATAAGGTATGTTTATGAAAAAATTAGGTTCTTTACCATACCCTTTTAATGTTTAAGTTGGTCATTAATATAAAGTAATTTACAGTCGTGAAACCTGATAGGAACAAAAGAAAAGCATTGTTTCAATGAAGTCTAGTTTGCACTAAACAGGGAATCGTAACTAGGAATTCACTTCATGGGGGATTATGTACAGTATATTAATGTATTCATGCTGCACCCGTAACATTTTTGTGCATTTTCAAATTTTGGGTCATAGAATGCAGATTAGTGTTTGCCTGATTGTGTGGATGGTTGTGTTTGTGATGTGAACCTCGTTAGTAAAGCTGGTAGTTTATATGTACCTCCATGATGGACAAACCTCAGAACCACTCGCTAGTTAGCTAATTGATGGTCAAAATCCATACCAATTAATGAAGCCAGGGACAAATGATGAGAGAGAAGGCTAACACTCTCACAGCAGTCCTCTAAAATAATTGCTATCCATTTCAACTTATAATGAAGTCCACTTTTCACAACCTTGATATGATAGTAAAATGCCAGGGTAAAATGTTTGCTGTGTTCACACGTAAAGATCAGGGCCTTTTGAAAAAAAGTTATATTTAAATGTAATTCAATGATTTTAGTGTGGCATTCGATTGCAACTCTTTCTGCATCAGGGATATAATGAAATGCTACAGCGATAAAATTGATTATTTTGCATCTGAATACTGACTAATGAAACCATTGACCAATAAAATATCAAAGGCCCTACATCTATAACAAAGCTACAGTCTGATCATTGTTTTCAACTCCAACCCAATCATGATTTTAGACCTTAATGTATTGGGATAATCATGGAACTGTATTTCTGCACAGAGCTTGATAGGAGCATGTGCAGAAGCTAACACCGCCAACTTGCAGTGTTAAATTGCATGTTTATTACAATGCTTATTCAGAGAGTCTATAAATGAAATATGACGTTTCTTTATTGAAGAAGAATCTAACAAAAGATGGACATTTTTTGTATGAACAGACTGCTCCTGTGGCTCCATAACCAAGACCTTGTTTGAGTTGTTTCCATAACCAACAATAATTAGTTACCTTCATACAGATATTTATATAATGAACTTGATGGATGCGGACTATGGGTCAAGGATATTGACTATCTTTCTATTATTCAAAGTGTAAATACGATAGCCTGTTGATTTAATGGTCATTTTTGGCTTTCTATTCAAGTGACATCTCATTGGGATGTGGTAAGATAAGTTTGCACCATTAATTATTGATTGATAGTCCAAGTGATTTTTATGTAGGCCTATACAGTGTCGCTGCATAGTGCAAGAAATAAGAACTTTTTTATAAAGAACTTGCAAGCAAACACACTGCCTTTGAATTGGATATATATCTATTGATATCAAAGCAATCTGTTGGATGCAATGATAATTTTTATTTTTCCTGAGCCTTGATTTAATTTTCTCTTTTAAAAGATCCTTGTATATTTATGAAGGTTGCATATCCCTGTGCAAGACATATTCTCTAATTACCTTTTCTTTCAATCACTTGCTTCATATCTTGATTAGAAAGCTATCTTCCTTGTTAACCTTTAAATTCCCAATTCTGCAGCCATCCACCCCCTTATACTTGTGGGGTATATATATATATATATATATATATATATATATATATATGTATATATACATACATATATATAGTATACATGCCCTAGATACTTAAGCAATGCATTCTTTACAAAGCATTCATTTGGATGCTAACAAAACACTGGCAGACCATATTTTTGTTGATATATATATATTATCATTCTGCAATATAAAATATGCACCTGCAAAATTCTCAATTCCATATTTTGTTTATAATTGATAAGGATATGCACTTTATTCTATGAGCAAAATAATATGACCAAGGTGTTATAATCAGGACTCGTTTGTAGGGCATTATACAACTCACAGCAAGTCTAGCTTGGAGCCCATATTACTGCAGATCGCCCCCCCCCCCCCCCACAGGAGGTGTGTGGTGAAGTTGAAGTGAATTCAATCATTCTATGGTCACATGCTGCTTGAGCATATGATAGGTCATCTGGCATGAACATTCCTGCTCTAGTGAAAACCAATCATAGTTTCCTTATGAATCTAACCACAACCATGAAAAAAAATTGAATAAATGAATTTGTTTCACAATAATTGAATGAACACTCACTTTCATTATCATTCATGACCTAATACACTGGTGGAATTGATATTTACATGATCATTATTGAAAATGATGATTATCATATTTAGTTTTGTTTACTGCATTTTGGTTACAGGCAAATTAAAGATAATAAAATGAAGGTAGTGACATGTGCCAGCATTGTGCAGTTTCTGTGCCTTGTTCTCCATCCAGCCTATCTACCAATGTACACACACTGCATCATTGTTACCCCCCTTGCTTTACAAATGAATCCTGACAGCACTTCATGTGTGCTGTCTAATCCACTTCATATTTGATGCAATTTACCTGCCTTATTTCAAAGCCATCAGCATGACAGACTGCAGTACAAGTTGTTTATATATCGACAGACACCAGGAACAAGTGCCTTTGTAGTTCAGATTGTAAAACAATATGAGTCAGTTTCTAAATCACTGAGCAATTAGCCACTTTCCTCCTTTGTTAAACAGTGCAGAGCTTTGATCCTAATGAATATGAAGCCTGAACTAATTAGAGCTTGCCGGTAGAGGACCAGAATGAATCAATGTGTTGTACTGGTATTACTTCTCTATTGTATTGATTTACAAATATGCTTTTCACACTACATTTCCCTAACCCCATACTATCCTTAACCCCGGACTACCCTTAACCCTGGACTACCCTTAACCCCATACTATCTTTTTTTGGTTTCACACTGTCTTTCTTAACCCCATACTATTTGCATAGCCCGGGTTAACGCCTTAACCCGGGCTATCGCACAGCTCATGAATATTGATGATTTTGCCATACAGAGCGTGATTAACATGCAATTTCTGTGATTGGCTAATGCCTAGCCCCACTCTTCCTTAGCCCAGTTTCGTTTCACACTGCATCTCTTAGCACCGCAATGGTGATGCTAGCACCGCAATTAGCCGGCTAACCCTGCTTTTTTTGCAGGGCAAGATAGTACCGTACTATTTACCGTGCTAGCCCACTTTGCTAAAATGTAGTGTGAAAACGAAGTGGGCTAAGCTTAACCCTGGGAAATATGTGCAGTGTGAAAAGCATACATGTGTAAGACAGTGCAGACTTTGTCATATCCCCTACATTGCTTTTTCATTTTCCTTGTTGTGTGTTTGAAATGGTATTAATGAGTTTCTGTAACAGCTTTTCTGACACAAATTTAGATTTGAACCAATTTGCTGCATTTGAATAACTTGATTTTTCATATATTTTGGCAGAATGATTTTATAATCATGATAAACATATTTTTATAGCGCCATTTCCATATTGGTATTAAAAAATGCTCAAGATGCTTTAAGGAGGCAGAGATGGAAGGAAAATGAGAGAGAGAGAGATAGAGGAAAAGAGATAGAGATAGACAGACCGAGCTGTCATTCAATCGCATGTTGAAACAAAAAGGACTTCAGTTCGCTTTTTTTACAAATTATTGTTGAGATAGAATGCACATTTTAAGAGCACTTGTAGAAGACACAAGGATTTAGTAGTTGGTGTAATATCATTTCGAAACAAAGCTCATTGATTACTAGCATGTATAATAAATAATTCATCATTGCCAATAATTGTCTTTAATGGCTATTACAAGTTTAATGAGGTGATTATTGGATGGCAATTAAGACAGTATTGAAATAATTGTGAACTTATGATAAGGTTGTAGATTAGCATGAGAATTCACTGATGATTCAAAATCTCATTATTGACTAATTAAATGGACTCAGGGTGAAATGTACTTGGAATGGAAGAGGTGGAAACTTAGTCTTGAAATGATCAAGTATAAACTGAGTTCCCTTTCCTTTATCATAAACAGAATATTTAATTGATGATTTTACCAGGACACCTTGCTCTCAATGTAGGCCTGAAAAAAAAATGGTTTCAAGTGGCTTCGGAAAAAGAAAAATTGTGCGAAAAGGTGCATCTAGAAGCATTAATGCAAGGCAGATATAGTGATAGATTGTCTATTCTTACCAAAGGGAATGAAATATTAGCTACAATCATGCCGTGTTGATCATAATTCATTATAATACAAAGTCTGTATTCTCATATGATTGAAATCTGTGAAAACAAAACCTTTTTATTCAATTTTTATATTGTGAATTTTGGATATGTTTCTTGATACTTTCTGTATTTCTGCATCAAAAGCTACTAGATATACTTACAAATACAGTTGATATAGAGGAAAGGCTGAGTCAGCTATTATGAAGTGGACAGAGGCACAGATATATTTTTATTTTTTAAGAATATAATTTTAACCACTGGATTAATAATGAAGAAACGTCATATCATATACTTTTATTTTAGAGCGCCATACTTTCTTCACATGTTTAGTTCCATTTCAGTTTAAATAAACCTCTGTCCTTATGGTGATGTATGAACACATTAATTTCATCTGTCATAGACCCTATCTTTCAAACTTTTCCAGCATTCCCCATACTTTCATCACTTTGGTTCGACCCATTTGTCTCAGATTTCTGCTTGCTGTGAAAACAGCACATTTTAGAGGCAAAACTAGACTTACATCCTTGAATCAAATAGTGGACATTGACCCCCCCCCCCCCCCCCATCTCTCAGGAAGTTTTCTTCTATTTTTGTATTTCCCCTATGAAATTGTAAGGGAAAGGATTTGTGATTTTGTTTTTGTAGTTGCAGTTGAGTTTGCAAATATTATTTGATTGTACACATTTTTTGTTATGTTTCTCACTGTTGTGTCTGCCAGGCCATAATTACTTGTATTTCCCTTGTAATATCACTACATAATTTTGTTTAAGATAAAATTATATTGAATAACATTTACATAATATGGATTTAGCAGTGTTATTGTTAGTTATTTTAACTTGTGAGGGAGGAGGGAGTATATTGGTAATAGGCTTAAATAGAATGATCAATTTATGTAATTCATAAATCCCAGACTCTTTCAAACCTGTTTTGTGTATTTAATTAATAATAATGTTTGGAAATAGGTTTTAAATATGTCATCCAAGGATTCATCTAGGTGTGTTCTCAGGAGGTTACATAAGTGGTGCCTGTTTGTTCTGTTTCTTATAACACAGACTAATGTAGTTAGGAATGTTTACCGTAATAATCAAGCTTGTCTGCTGTCCATCTTCTTCAAAAGGTGGTTTCAAACAGCCTCGATCATAAGAATCCCCGTTAAATTGCGAGAACATTTTTAGGCTAAAAAATACCCATTAATTCTTCCTGCATTCACACCGCCCCGAAACATACCCTTCGGAATAATTTGAGCATGCGCAGTATGGTCTGAGAAGCAAGCAAGGCGCGAGATTCAAAATCACTAGCTCAGCAGCCACCCACGGCGCCCGCACCCAACTACACACGCTAGGCTAAAAGTTCCCGTAAATTGCTTTCACATTGCCAAAATACCTGCGACCTTGGAAAAATCCCCACAAAAGTTATCGTAATTTTGACAAGTACCTACTGTTTAGTGGGTATTTTCTTTCGGGGAGATTACGCGTAATTTGCTTTCACATTGCCAATATTACCTGGTATTTTCTGATCGGGGTAAATTTCCCGATCAGAAAATACCTGGAACTGACGAACTTCGAGGCGGTCTGAAACCACCTATAGTGTCCGTTGTCTCTCTCTCTCTCTCATGTCTATGAACAGGCTGTAAAGTAATCATATCCATATTGTTCCAAAAATGTGCTGGCCTATATGTAGCTTTTATTACTTTTGTATGTCCAGTACATATTGTATGAAACTACTATAGATTTAATAAATCTCCTATTAATGGTAACTTCCATAAATTTCTTGACTTTGATTGGCTGTTAAGCATTGCCTTCAGAGTTGTTTAACTAATGACACATAAATGAATTTTACATTGTATGTAACAGGGCCCATGGTTTAGAACTGACCAATTAACCTTTTCTCGGTCAAATTATGTAATAATCTTCGCCTAATTCAAACAGTGTCTTGTATTTACCAAATTATTTCACAGATTTAACATGTGTATAATTATTTTTAAGATATAAGGCCCACCAGAAACCTTCTTCACCTTCTTCAAAATTGTATTTCCCTTCAGAAATTGGAAGAGGAACTCTCAGCCCACCAAGCCTTGGTGAAGTCTGTTGCCAGACGAGGAGCCAAGCGCAGGGCTCCATCTGACAACAATGAAGAGGGTAAAGGGATCCCACTGGACCTGGAGATAGACCAGGAACTGGCAGAACAAAGGTCCAAATGGGAAGAGATCTCTAGGCAGGTCGCTGAGAAGAACAGACAGCTGAATGCATCTCTGGAATACATTAGACCACAGGTATTTATAATTGTAATTATCTTGCATATATTGTTTTTGACAGATTACAGATAAGCAATTATTATTATTTTTTTTATTGAACGGGTCATTTGGGTACATTAGGACACAAGTATGTAAAATAACAATGTAATTGAATGCTAATTAAAGCATGTGAATGTTGTCGAATACATAAGAGTGTCATACAGTATCATTCATTCAGAATTATTTGTATATTTACAATCACACTAAAAAAGGAATATATTCAACTGCAGCCTGTAATTGAAGACAACAGGATGTATTAGACCACATGTATATGTGTCACATATTCATGTATGTAGTTAAATGATTGTTTATCACCAGCTGAGGTAATGCATAGTTATTAGACCAGAGGTATGCATAAACATTTTATCAATTTATTAAAAAATATAATATAGAATAATGATTACAAGATTACATGTAGATTCATAACCACAATACACTTTGAAAGTATATGATTGCAAAGTTTTAATAGATTATTGATATTGAATTCAGACCATAGATAACCGACAATTTTTGTTCCATAACTGGAATATATCTAAAATGCCTTTTTTGAATATCCATGAAATGAACTGTCATTTGAATACTCTTTTGTTGTGATTTGAATTTTTTTAAAACTGATCAGTTATGACTTAAATTGTCAGAAGTTTGACAGTGTAGGTGGTTATTGAGGTGAATTTACAGTTAAACTATGTGTTATGCCTGATTTGATAACGGTTGTTTGTATAAGACATGGTGCATGACCAGAGACACTGTGAAGAGATTAATTCCAAAAGGACAGATGTCAACTTTTGATAAAAGAACATATTTTAATGTTCTTATTTAAGTAAATGTCAGTTAACAAGGTACATAAATGTATCTACATTTTGAGAGCAATTTTGTACAGTGCTCTTTAAGTTTCAGTTAATGTTTCCATACTGGCACGTCTACAAAATCTTGTATACATGTAACAAATTCCTTTTCTCTGAAGTATAAAAGAAGGATTTAGTTCCTTTGGAAATCCAATTCTTTGTATATTACTTCTTGTTCTAGTTCACTGCTTGGTGGTATTTGGATGACAAGGGTCATACAATTAATCATAAAATGTTTGTTTTTAATATCACCAAGCCAAAGAGGTAATATTATGACCAGGAAATAGCGATGTGTCAACAGCTAGTACTCCTAATGATATATATGTGGACTAACTTTCTGATCACTGTTCGAAACCTGATATATTATTCTTTATCTACGTCTATAATCAACGGTAAGAGAAAGAAATTTGAAATTTTATGCTGTTTAAGTGCTTATGGAAAGTTTTTATTTAAAGAAAAATTAACAACATGCCAATACTTTCAAGACATTCTGATATGTATCAATCATTCCATATTTTAGGAAGCACAAAACACAAATTTTTTATATTTATAGAGAATACAGTATATAATATGATCAGATTGCTAATGAATTTAGTTATGCACTTCATTTCAATTTATTTATATTTGTAAAAGTTTATTAGCACTGTATAATCCATGTATCTTTGAAGGAAAGTAAATCATTGTATTTTGATGTACAGATTATTGGTTATAACTAGGCCTGTAAGTTAGGTGAAAGCTCAAGGAAATGCTATGACTAGCATATATTCATATGCCATGGTAGATATAGGTTGAAATAATTAACATGTTGTTTGTGTGGTTGCTAGGATACACCGTTTGTCCATCACCTGCCAGCGAGGAGGAACCTTCAGCTTGATGTTCTGAATCACAATGATGAACTAGAGGGTGACCTGAAGACATCCCTGGATGCTCTCAATCAATGCTGGGCTAAGATGGAGTCTCAGGTAGGGGTTATACATGATTTATGAAGAAGTAAAACAAATCATACAAAGTATAAATGATAATTATGATATCAACATCACTGATTCCTTGCCTCTACTGCCATCATGATATATGTGGCCGTCATCGTTATCACCACCACTATCATCATTATCATATCATTACCATCATTATCATCATCATTCATCATCATCGTCGTCATCATCATCACCATCATCATCATCAACCTCATCATCATCAACCTCATCATCATCATCATTTTCATCATCATCATCATCATCATCAACATCATCATCATCATTATTCTTATCACCATTATTATCATCATCGCTGTCATCACCATCTTCATTATATCGACAAAAATTAAACTGAATTGCAGAATTTAAATTTGAAAGCCTATTTCTGTAAGTCTTTGCCCCTATTGTCAATTTGCTATATAACATCCATTTTAGACAAACTGCATACTGTTGATAATATAGATTTGGTCATACTTTCTGTGGTAATCTCAACTATCTTGCATTATTGTTAAAATGGCATATGATATGTTTGTTTTTCTATTATTTGTCATCAATATGTATTCCTGTCCATTCAGGTTTGTGGTAAACACACCCACACAAGCTGCATACCTGAAAGTTGTTGTTTCCAAGAGTTATCTTCTTTTTTGTTTGCGTTGTGAATCATATGAGCAGTAATATAATTTGGGAGGGTCAGTGGTTTCATGCAAACATGAAGCCCAGTGATAATATTTGTAGGTTTATTATTGCCTACAAATTCATTTTTCACACTTTATCAATGTATTGCTAATTTTCTTGTCCCTTCATGTAAATTCACTTCACAAAATGTATTATGAATAACTGAATCTCAGCACACCTTTGGAAGAAAAGAGGATATTATTTTATCAGATTATATTTATTATTATATTTAGGGGCTATAGAAAATTAGAAAATCTTATATTTCTGATTGTACATATGATTGATATATGATTTTCAATAAGAACATTTATTTTTTGTTTATTTTTACGTGAATAATTTAGGATAAATGCTCTGATATACTTTTCAGTTTTCAGCTGAAGTATTCACATGAAGCATCAATAATTATAAGCAGATATGTGTTATTTTCTCTAATATAAAAATGTTCATCAAGATATATTACTAACTTTATATTAGAGCTCTACCAAATGTGATAAATGAAACTCTTTGTGCATGCACTGCATCAATTTATGTATTGTATTAGCACCTAGAACAACAGATGAACTGTTACTATCTAGTGGCAACAACAGGCTCAGCTATTATCAAACCATTGATGTATTACAGTAAAATAAAACAAAATCATTCACAATATTCCATTGTCTCTGCTCATCTTCCTCACACCCATATGGATACACCCGAACTCTTTCCATATGTGCTGAAGTGCTTTGTGATGAATGCCCATGTGGATGAATACACGTTTCAGTATTGATTTTGTGATATGGAAGTCGCCAATCTATCCAATACCAGCATTTTTTAGTGATGGAAAAGGGAACCCTTGTTTGTGGTTTTTACTATTTTTTCTGAGCTGGAGCTCATATGTTTTATGTAGGCCTACTGTAGGATTCCATTTATAATAATAGGAAACAGATTTGATTTTGTTGTAGATTTGTAGAGAGTAATCAATGTCCAATCAATTGTACTTGATCAATTTGAAAATTATTATTTTACTTTCATACCTGTAAAGCAGTATAGATTCATGGGGAAAAAGCTTTTAAAATATGCCACTGTCTTTTGACTGTATATATATGATTTGATTATAGTTTTAGAAGCTAGAATATCACAGAGATATAGCAAGAGAGCTAGAGGAATAGAGAAAAAAGAAAGGGATGGAGAAAGAATTTGTATTGTTATTGTCACAACAATAAACGTTTATTTCCTTGATTTGAAACAAACACATAGTTAATGAATTAAATTCTGTCATGATAAGTATATTCTCTCTCTGATACTGATAGTCATTTATAGGTACATTAACTTAACAGGGCTCGAAGGAAAGATAAAGGGAGTGGATTTTCATTGGTAAATTCACAATGTGCATCATTAGAAGTGACAGAATTGGATGGAGATAAATGGAAAGAAAACCAGGTTCATATTATACTAGTATCTGGACACAGATCTGCACTTTTCAGAAAGATATTATTTTTGTGCTAGTCTCCCATTTGAAACCCTTGAAATTTACCAATTTTCCTTTCCAACAAACTGCACCAGGTTATATAAACCGCTGGTAATGAAGACTACAATAAACTGGTTGATTATAATTATTTGGGGAAATATAATGCTTTTCAGCTTGACTGAGATAGATTTGAAAAAGGGTTCACCAAGTTCCTAATTTCACTGGGAGCATTACGTTTTCATCTGTCAGATATTGATTGTAAACTTTACTAGTTTGCAAGCTTAGATCATATAGAATCATTGGGCCTTGTTTTGATAAAGTAATTAAGAAACTTAATTGAATATTTGTGAAGGCCTTCAAATTGTTTGATTGATTTCTAGTTAGTATAGCAATTCAAGGAGCAGCCCAGGTGTCTAGTGAACAGTTTCAAACTTTCAGTGAACTGCAAGATTTGTAATTGATTTTATGAGCTAAACTTGAATTGCAATTGATTGCAAGTTCCTTGAAATGTTCCCATTGAAATAAAATGAACCTGAAAAGTCAGTTCAGTATTTGATACGCTATTTTGAAGAAAAAAATGCTCAATAAAAACAAAAAATATATTCTAACCCCTAAGCATGGAGACTAAGAGTTGAGTGTACTGTTGGTGAATGATAGAGTATATTGATGTTGAAGCCTGGAGGAGAGTCGTTGTAGGACCCTAGGAGCTCACAAATTACTACCTGATGGTGTCCCTAACATCTTGATTACGCCAACTGGATTAAGAGTGAAGGCTTTGGTTGAAGTCAGTGTTCACTTGCAAATCTTGCATTCATTTATATTCCAATTGGCATTCAAATCATTCAATGATGTCCAGAAGGAACGGGATATTCACTCATAATTTTTCCAATCAAACAATATTTCAGTGGTTATTCTTTATAAGTCAGAGTTTTGTCTCTTTGTGGGCCTAACTGAAAAGCTGAGTCAGTGTTTATTCTTCTAGCTTTTCGTTACTATATATGATAATATATGATTTATTATTTCCCAAAGCGAATACACATTGTTTGTAAGCACTAAGGACTTAAACAAAATCTAAGTTAAAAAGTTGAATGTAACAAATAAACGTAAGTCAATGGAAAAGAAGAAGCAGTACTTTTGCATGCCAGCAAAGAAGTTGAAATATAAAATACCATGGAAATGAAATACGAATTGTAGAATAAACAAGACACTATACATCTTACTAAATTCAAAATTTACTCTAAAAATTTGTGTTTATAGTGTATAGCAATATTATTTGTTAAACATTTGCTCAGATACTCTCCTCTGATTCTTTTTTGATCCATTGAAAGAAATGAGATCTCATTCAGAAGTAGAAATCATCTGAGTTGACTGTCGGATATCATCCTGTAGAATACATACATGTCCCTCTATTCAGCTTACTGGTTTAATTCTATGTGTATTTTACCATCCATCATATGAGGCCCCTCAACCAACTCCCTTCCCAACCTCCGTATCTTTATTCTACTGAGCACTTCTCAGACTGGGACATCAGTATGCATTATGTATGGGCAGGAGCCAGGCTGCTGCTGCCACCGTCGCTAAAATTAGATTCGGACTGCAATTTGAGGAGAGGCAGAGGAGATGTTGTTCCTGCCTTGTGTTTCGAGAGCTTCTAACAAACATTCAAGGAAAAGGCTCAACTCAGGTGGAAAGCTGGGGAAGTTAACCAGGAAAATAAGATTTGATTTATAGTTTATTTTTGATGTAGGTCTGTTTTAAATAGAGAAAATTTACAATTTACATTTGGTTTTAAAAAGAATATACTGTTTTTTCTGATGAAATATAAGAATACACTTTTTTCTGACAAAAAATAACTATAAGAAAGGGGAACATCTGATGAAAATACACCCAAAGTATTTTAATTTCTTATATAGAATGCCTTTTTAGAATGTATTAAACAATCTACTGAATCCTTGAAGCCATGGATTTTTCTTGTTGATTTGGTCCATTGTTTACAATTTGCATAATGAATGGAGCAATTACAATCCCAAGGTGTACTTCAGAAAGGCATAAATAAGCATACAACTGCTGTAAATTGAAAAAATTCACATTATGAATACAAAAAGATTCTAATCAGATGGTATAAAAATGTATATTATTTACATGTATGAATGTTTAAGGGACCCCTAAGAAGCAAAGCTTGTGAGTGAGGCCCTATACTAAATTGACTGATGCATTTTAAAAAGAGCCAATTCTGGCTATTGCTTAACAACTGATATAAAATGTGCACTTAGTCACAAGCAAATGTACGGCAAGCAGATGAGGTGGAAATCAGGAAATGAAGAGGGGATTCTAACCTATTATTCATGGTGTCTTCTTTACATGCTTCATTGAAGATGTCAGTCGATGATGGGAATATCCACGTGATGGAATAAGAGCAAAGAAACAAAATTCTTAAGTATGGTACGGATTATTGCGTGCAGTGTCTCAATGCTCCCCTGGATCCCACTCCCTTTTTCATCTTTGGTTAAAAAACAAAAAAATGACAAAATACCAGGAATTCATGTAGTAAAAATCTCATATATAGGTGATGAAATTACTGATGATGATGATGATGATGATGGTGAAGATGATGGTGGTGATGATTATGGTGATGATGATGATGATGATGATGATTAAGATGATAATATGACAACCACAGCATGAAAATAGGTGTGAAATTGGATAAAAATAGTCCACTTTTTCTCTCTTAATACTTCATGAATTATACTTTCCAAGGGTAATGTTATTGCAGGAATATTAGCCTTGCATTAAGTACCCATACAGTTCCTGAGGTGCCTTGATTTGCCCATTTGCAACTTAAATAGGATTGAGATGCTTAGCTAGAATGGCATGATCTAATTTTGTTTTAATCAGAGTAAGAGTGTTATGACAAGCCTTCGGCATTTATCGATTGACTTTCCTTTCTGCATTCAATAACACAATTATTGATGATAATAATGGAGTGCTTTGATTCGCATAGTTTGTTTAGACTCAAAGGGACTGAATTTCATAGTCACTTGGAATTTGCATTGTACATTGATCAGGAAGCTGTGTAAAATCTATGGATAATGATATTTGCAGTAATCACACAAAGCAACTTATGCACATACGGAATTCTGCAAAATTTATGCCCCTCACCTGGGGCATCAGGCATTTTACATGTTAAACTCTGCAAGTTGTCCTGGTAATAGCCATTGTTCACTCTCTTGAAGGCACAGTTCAAAACATGAATCCAATACTCATTGGATGATTCAACATTCAGAATGAGAGGTATATAGGCCTACTACAGAATAAAAGAAAGTTTGCAAAGTTTAAACTGTTGAAAATTTATATAAAGGACTTTGCAAGAAAGATTCTCGACACTGACAAACATTCACTCTCTGACAGTTGCCATAGAAAAGGTCAGAGATCAGTTTCTCTCAGCTTATCACAACCAATGATTTTACTGATATTGTTGAGAGGCATAACATTAATTTATTTAGTCAGTGCTGGCAAATTTCATGAAAAGGTCCCCAGGAGAGTTTGCTAAATATGGAGCTGTTATTCTGTCATCTATCCGATGTTTACAGTATGAAATTATTGTTGTATTGCATCTACCTTCCCATGGAGTTAAATTGTACCTTCAGTTTAATTAAGTCATGCAAGACCAAGGCCTTGAATGCAAATATTTGCAATCAACTCTTTAAGGTTGACTGGAGCTTTTCTGCTTTTCAACTATTTTGCAATTTTTGAGAGGTTTTGCCTGTGTTTACTTTTCTAATCCGTTAAAATATCCACATCCAGTGCCAGCTTGACATCCTGTATTGGTACAATGTCAATAAGATCATAATAATAAATGTATTACACACAGAAGGAAAGACGGGAGGAGAGAGAGAGGTAGAGAAGGAGAGGGCAGCCATACCTTGCCAGATGAAAGCTGAAAGATTGTAGATGTGTTTTTTGAGATAGAGAGAGATAGAGAGATTAAATTAATGTTATAGGTGAAAAGACAAGAAATAAGAAAAAGGGGGAGAGAGTGATGAAAAGACAGAGGGAAATAGGAAGACACAGAAAGATGAAAAGGAGAGACATAGAAGGGGATATTGACTTGGGATATACAATCATATTCAATTGTACACAGCATAACAAATAGTTCTTGCCTTATAGTGTAAGCTTTGAACATGTGTGGGGAAGCATTCTAAATGTTATCATTATGATTAAGGGGGTTTATACTTAATAAGGATAATTCATGCCTTCCTCTAGGTTGTGGAAGTTTCAGACTGGCATTTTTTAACAGTTTATCTGGAAGCCAGTATCATTGATTGTTATTATGAATATTTCACTTTTGGTGTTTACAGTCTCTCAATGAACAGATGCAACATTATTCTATTTTAAAGTTTATCAAACATAGCATTGCGATATATCAAGCAATGGTATCTACACTACAGGGGCTAATTATCATTATCGTTATCTCTGATTGTCCATGATTGTCTATGTTTTACTTCAGGAAAGAATGTTCTGTTTAATTCTATTCTTAAAGTTTTATCAGTGAGTAAATATGTCTAACTGTAATAGTCAATGTTTTGCATTCAGGTATCTTACCAGCAGTCTAGATTAGAGCAAGTCTCAGACCCGTTTCCAGGATGCCTTTAGGAATATCATCCCATTCTGCTTTTTTTAAAGTTTATCAGTCAGTAAACATCCCCGATTGTAATGATCTATGTTTCAGGTATCTGACCAGCAGTCTAGATTAGAGCAAGCGTATGAGTTTCAGACCTGTTACCAGGATGCCCTGCAAGCCGTATCAGGATGGCTGGATGGCGTCCAACTCAAACTCTTCTCAGAAGACTGGAGTAAAGATACAGAAACTCAACTCACGGAACATGCTGTAAGATCATTATTTACTTAAAGTCATTAAATTCTTTGCAGAAAATTTGTAATAGTTAGCTTCTTTAATGTTTGGCTTTGGTCAATCTTTAACATCTTAGCTAAATAATAGGATCAGGCGTATGATTCAAAATTTAAAAAAAAATCTGTTAAAAGAGAAACATTGTGATATGGTAATCTTCTTGGTCTATTTCACTTCATGAATACCCTGTAAGAAGAGATTAAATCTATGGTTAATGTACCAATCTGAAATCTATGTAACTTGTCATGAATTTTAGATTCATTATGAACTTTCTATAATTTGAGCAAGAAAGTCTAATGATTTCTAATTGTCTTACATGTAGTAGTCATCATTGTTCTGATTGCAATAATCTTTGATTTGATCATTTAATTATCATTTGATCTTTTTCCTTACTATTTTTATTCTCCAGGCACTACAAGAAGAGCTGAAAACTTTCCAGGACCAGTTAGAGCGCATGAACGAGGCTTGTCACCTTGTGCAGGCTGAAACTGGAGCCAGGAGTAAGCAGTTGATGCAACAGTCCCTTAACGATATCAATCAAAGACTCACCACCCTAGAGACAGAGGCTAGGCAAAGAGAACAACAGCTTGTAGAGAAGAACAGACAGTTCCAAGGCTTCCAGGTAAAGCTTTTTTATTTTCTTTCTCAAGATTTTGTTTAACTTTCTTTTTTCCCCATACCCAAAGACCCATAAGCTTACATTTAAGAATAATTATGTGGAGACAGTGGATTTTGCCCATCAACCTTTGAAAATATCCCTATGAGTAATCTGTTGGTCTGGAAACATTACAATTACTGTAGAATTTGCCCCCCCCCCCCATGATTGGATGTGAAATCAAATGATGTTCTTCTCCATGTGCCTCTTGCTCCTCCTCCTCCTCCCCCTCCTCCTCCTCCTACCCCTCCTCCTTCTTCTCCTCCTCCCCCTCCTCCTCCCCCTCCTCCTCTTCCTCCTCTTCCTCCTCCCCTCCCCTTCCTCCTCCTCCCCCTCCTCTTCCTCCTCCTCCTCCTCCTCCTCCCCCTCCTCTTCCTCCTCCTCCCCCTCCTCCCCTCCTCCTCCCTCCCCCTTCTCCTCCTTCTCCTCCTCCTCATCCTACTCCTCCTACTCCCCTCCTCCTCCTCCCCCCTCCTCCTCCTCCCCCTCCTTCTCCTCCTCCTCCCCCCTCCTCCTCCTCCCCCTCCTCCTCCCCCTCCTCCTCCCCCTCCCCCTCCCCCTCCTTCTCCTCATTCTCCTCCTCCTCCTCCTAGCCCTCCTCCTCCTCCCCCTCCTCCTCCTCCTCCTCCTCTTCCTCCTCCCCTCCCCTCCTCCTCCTCCCCCTCCTTCTCCTCCTCCTCCTCCTACCCCTCCTCCTCCCCCTCCTCCTCCCCCTCCTCCTCCTCCCCCTCCTTCTCCTCTTCTTCCTCCCCGCCCATTCCTCCAGCCCCTCCCCTTCCTCCTCCCCCTCCTCTTCCTCCTCTTCCTCCTCCCCCTCCCCCTCCTCCCCCTTCTCCTCCTCCTCATCCTCCTCCTCCTACTCCCCCCCCTCCTCCTCCCCCCTCCTCCTCCCCCCTCCTCCTCCCCCTCCTATCTCTGACTATCTTCTCTCTCTCTTTCTCTCTCTTCTTTCAAACAGACAAATAAATTGCTAATATTTTATATTGCATTACAAATTATGCAGAGAGCTCCAGCAATATGACTCGCTGCTCGTAAAACATTGCTGTTAGGAATTATAATGATGTCCACTTAGTTGAAGAAATGACTATTTACTTTGATATTTATATATTACAGAGAGACTTACAGAGCTTCCAGTTATGGCTAACCGGTGCTAAGGAACAACTGAACATCCCACCAAGCAATGTTAGTGGGGCTTCACTTGAAGATAATATCATTATCAACAAGGTAAATAAAACATTATATACCATGTATTTTGTTAATAGATGATATGAATATTAAGGTAAATTAAAAAAACATTATTTACCACATACTTTGATACTAGGATATGATTTCAATATTAGCAAGATTATTATTTACCATGTATTTTCTTCTTATTTGGTTTAATGTATAATGTTTTTAAGTTTTGCATATAATTGTGAAAATACTGTGACACGTTTTTTGTAAATATGTAAACTATTTGGTCACTACTAAAGCGCAACTAAAGGGCTCAAATGAGTTATCCATGTAAGAAAAAATAAATGGAGCTTTGTTTTGTAAAGGCATTAAAACTTGTTTTGCAAGGGAAACCAAATCAGTTTTAAGATTGCAATTTCTGCACAAGTTCAAACAAATCTCCAGCTCAATATTACCTGAATTTTAAAAGCGCAAGGTCAATCAGCATAACCTCTTTTAATGAATTATCTCTCATGTAACTGTAACTGCCTTCGTAAATAAACTTTTTGAAATGTGATTTGGCTGTAGAGACATTGCATAATTGTCACTCAGACAATGTTTTGGACATGGTTAACATTCCTCAGTAAACAGAGAAGATACACACTCAGTCATAAATGAAATCTGATGACACTGGTTGTAAGGTTGTAATGACAGTAGCTACATGTATTGGCGATAAGTCCATGTCTATACTCTCATTAACATTTCTTGTGATTAATCTCTGTACCTTCACTCTCGTAGGAGGAAAGACTGAAGTTCCAGGTCAGGACCATTATTTCAGTTTCTTTGCTTCTCTTGCTGTCATTCCTTCTTGATAGATTTCTCTGTGCCTTTGATAGAAAAAGAAACACATTAGGCTTTTATGTAATTTACATGTATCAAGCAAACAAACTCCTGTCTGCATCGTTCTATGCAGTGCGCACATTTGAAGAATTTGTTAAAAGTTTCAGTACAGAATTGTTTGCAAGGTGGCGGTCATCTGTCTCATACTTTTTTCTGTTATTTGTTTGAATGTCAATTTTCTATTTCTTACAAGTTTTGTTATCAATCACTAATTCCTGATTTCATCTCCAAAGGGTCTTTTTTTTTCACCTGAAGATCTGGAGGTGGTCACAGTAACATAAACATGATTAATAATCCCAAATATATATCTTTGATTTGATTCAGTTGATGAATTCGAGTAGTGGTTCATTATCATGGGAAAATATATATGGGTCAGTCAGTGGCCATATTTACCGTCTTATGCAAAAGTTTAAGACCAATCAAGCAGTTACACCAAATTAGACCAGTCAAGTGATATGTCATTTTCTAATTTACTATGTGGAGTCATGTGAGGATCAAGCGCAACCTAATCATGTGACCAGGTTAGACCCTGCTTGGCCAGGCCAGAAGAAAGACCATGATTTTAGTCTGTGGTTTGTCTATTGTTTATTAGTGGTGCAGGAAATTAGTCATGATGTCATCATATAGGAAAAATCTGATTGGCTAAAATGATCAAAATCGCAGGAGGATTTGACATGTCAAATGTTTTTTGGTCCTCGGACCTTTGTATAATGTATTTGTGTTTTTATACCGTATAAATAAAATAAAATAAAGATTTGTTCTGCGATTTTTCTGCAACAAGTCGGTCGCAGCGTTGCATATTTTGGCTGGGCTTAAGCTTGTAATGTAGTATACAGCATAGGCAGAACGGGAAAAATGTTGCAGTTTGTAGAGCAACCAATGGGACAGTGTTGCCTCATCCCCCCCCCCCCCCCGCCCCACACATCCTGCTTTGACTTGCAACTTTCACAACAAAGTCACAGCTTACATTTACATACCAAAGATTTAGAACATTTTTTTTACGGAGGTGAAAATTAGTAAAGGACAAATTAAATTTTATTTAAAGCTATCTCACTGGAAGTGTATGGAATTAAAATTCTGGAAAAATTTAGTAAAATGAGCTGCCGGGACTTGTCATGCTATGCAGAATATCTCAGATTAGCAAAAGACACCTGACAAATTGGTGTATGTCATCGTTTGTAATCCTGCTATATAGCAAGAAGCTTGATATTCCCTGCTTATCACTAATACCCCAAGATTTCATTCCATCTTCCTCCTGATTGTAATTGCCCCTCCTTCAACACTCTGCTTTTGCTTCCTGCATGTCTTTATGTTTCCTTATGAAGGAAAGTTTCTTTGTATCTACATGTATGGGTATGCAGATAGGTCTACCTGTCACCACTTTTCTAAAGCTTTTTGTATTAAAGTTAAGAGCAGCTTTAAAGGGATGGTCCGGGCTTAAAATATTTATAACTTAATACGTAGAGTAGAATTCACTGAGCAAAATGCCGAAAATTTCATCAAAATCGGATAACAAATAATAAAGTTATTGAAGTTTAAAGTTTAGCAATATTTTGTGAAAACAGTCGTCATGAATATTCATTAGGTGGGCTGATGATGTCACATCTCCACTTTCCGTTTTCTTATGTTATTACATAAAATCATAATTTTTTCATTATTTCATACTTGTGTGAATAATATGTCTCCCTTGTAATGAAATACGTTGCAGCAATAAATATCTAATGTACTAAATCAGTTGTCAATCCAATTTTTCTAGTTCTTGGAGGAAAAAATTTGAATAAACCTAATTTCATATAATAAAATGCAAAAGAACAAGTGGGATGTGACATCATCATCCCACCTAATGAATATTCATGACGACTGTTTTAACAAAATATTGCTAAATTTTAAAATTAAATAACTTTGTTATTTGTTATCCGATTTTGATGAAATTTTCTACAT
Source organism: Lytechinus pictus (assembly GCF_037042905.1). Lineage (NCBI taxonomy): Eukaryota > Metazoa > Echinodermata > Echinoidea > Temnopleuroida > Toxopneustidae > Lytechinus > Lytechinus pictus. The sequence continues at coordinate 28,550,253 of NC_087251.1, forward strand.
TTTGCTCAGTGAATTCTACTCTATTTATTAAGCTATAAATACTTTCAGCCCGGACCATCCCTTTAAGAACGTGGTGAACTTTTCATATGCTCTAAATAATCACCAATGAACATTTAATGGTCGATATCATTTACCACAAGAAAGGATCACCAGTCGTTCTTAAAGTCGCTCTTAACTTACGCTCAGCTTTATGAAACGGCCCCAGTTAATCAGTTGTTTCATACACTTTCTTTGTCATTCTTTTTTCCCCTTTCTTCCTTTTCTATTTCTCATCATCCCTGTCTGTATTCCAAAGTGCCAGTCCCCCTATCTCTCCCTTTCTCTCTCTTTCTTACTCTTTCTTGCTATCTCCTGATCGTTTCCTTTCTCCCTTTCCCTCACTACATTAATCTCCCTCTCTCTCTCCCTTCATCTTTCTTTCTTACTCTTTCTCACTATATATCTCTCTCTCTCCCCTGCTCTTTTCCTTTCTCCCTTTCCCTCTCTACATTAATCTCCCTCTCTCTCTCCCTTCATCTTTCTTTCTTACTCTTTCTCACTATATATCTCTCTCTCTCCCCTGCTCTTTTCCTTTCTCCCTTTCCCTCTCTACATTAATCTCCCTCTCTCTCTCCCTTCATCTCCTCTCGTTCTGTATCTTTCTACTCACCTCTGTTTCCCTCCTATCACATAAATCAACAATGTATGTACAGTTTAGTTTCTGCCACAATTCTACCTTTTCTTGCTGTTTAAGCTTTATTTGTTTGGCTGTTCTTGTTATTTATATACACTTATTAATTTTTTCTTATTTGATTTTTTTTTTATCTGCTTTAAACCTGTATTCTGTAGATGGAATCTCTTTGAAAAGGAAATAGGATGAGGGTTGTATGGAACTTGGTTTTTATTATTGTTTGATCTTTCTTTGTTGTGGGTGCTATACATCTCAGCAAAAATATATTCACACAAGTTATTATGTTTATGGTGCATAACCATCGTGAATTAGTGAAAAGGCAAGGTGCATCTATTTCAGCATCTTATAGGGAGAATGATATTGTATTTTGCAGATCTGAATATACAGTACATGTAGTATAGCTGACTTTGTATTAGTGCATACATACATTCTCCCAAGTGATAATCAAAACATACATTTTGTAATCCTCAAATACTTGGCTTTGATACTTCAGAAAACAATATTTTTGTGTGTGATGAGGATAATGATACTCCCATCTGAAAGACTAGATGGCTCAGAAGTATGACGTTCAATGATCAATAGATGAATAGATTTGGATTCAAAACCCCAATACTACTGCAATAATCATGCATGTACCCTCTACCAAGTCCCTTGGATAGGGGTTAGAGATTGCAGGTCGTCTTATCTATCCACTCATTTACTCTTTCTGTAGATAAACATCTACACCGTCATGAAATATCTGCATAGTACATGCATTGTATGTACTGAATATTTCATGGTGGGTTTTTCCACTATTAAAACCATCATGGTCATTCTCTTTCTGAGTGATACAAATAGAAATTTATAAGTACAATAAAATCCCATTAGGACAATGAGACAAATTTCTGCTTTGAAACATACATTGATTACGTGATCTGGGTGAGCCCTGTAGGTAATCTTTGGTAAGTTAAAAAATTTTGTTAGGAAGTAAATGTTTATTGACCCATTATTAGGTCCTATGTATGAGATAAACTGAGCATGAGTAATGTATATTGGAAATGTGCAATATACTGAAATCAGTGATGATCAATATGTCGATTTTGTTTTTGCTTGCAACAGGTCTTAGAAAGTGAGGCAAACGGGTGTGAGGTGAAGTACAGGGATCTGGTACAGAAAGGAGAAGACCTCTTAGCTCTAGATCCTCATCTTCCAGGTATCGCACATGATATCAAGACCTTACAGGACAACTGGGAGGAGCTTCAGAGGTTGCTGGGCAACCGACGTAATCAACTCAACACTGCCAAGATATTGCAGGTCAGCGATGTGAAGTTCACTTTTTTTTTTCTTTTTACTGATTTATCTTTTTTTCAGAACACTCCCTTATGAAATGGTGCTTAGGGGTATGAATGGCTTTTTGACTACTCAATGAAACTTTGTACACCACCTCACATGGTCGTGCATTTCTCTTTTCCCTCCTTCTGACATCATATATTTCATTCTTTAGACTGTTCACTGTATAATAAACAGACAGAAAGTCTTATGTGATTGTAGTTACTACTGCGGGGTTTTTTAGTATGACTAGAAATTTATGTTACATATTTAGTCGTGTTAAATGCAAATTTGATACATGAAATCAGTTAGTAGGACTCATAGTTATGGTTATAGGAATAGAAGAATATGATTCTTTAACAATACAGCTGAAAATTCTGCCTGCTGTCACAAATAGGAAATTTCTAGAAGACTTCTTTTTTAAAGACTAGTGCCAATAATGATAATAATAATTCAAATAATATGCAACATTTCTATAGGGCTAAATACTATTGTTGTAAGCAATGAAAGATATGTAAATGATTAAAGATGTTCGTCTTTTTTATTTCATTGATTACTAGGAACAATATCACAAGATCCTAAAAGACTACATGGAGTTCCTTGACACAGCTGAGAGGAAGCTACAGAATAAAAACATCTCAGCTACTGATGTGAATGATCTTCATCAACAACTCCAAAAGCACAAGGTAAAATATACACCCTTCCTGTATTAAATCTTGGTCCTGTCTCACAAGTAGTTGTGATTGATCCAATCAGATGCAACTATGGATTGAAATCAGTATTGTAATTCTTCATCTAGGAAATGTATGCTCTATAACTTTGTTTTAAACAAGGAGGAGGATTTTGATTGGTCAGAACAATGATGAATGCATAGATGTTCATCATATATGTATCATATCATATTATGTGGAGTGTTGTGGCCTAGTGGATTAGTCTCCAGACTTTGAAACAGAGGGTCGTTTTTGTCTCGCCTGCATAGCAGAGCGAGACTATAGGCGCCGCTTTTCCGACGGCGACGGCGGCGGCGGCGTCAACATCAAATCTTAACCTAAGGTTAAGTTTTTTAAATGACATCATAACTTAGAAAGTATATGGACCTAGTTCATGAAACTTGGACATAAGGTTAATCAAGTATTACTGAACATCCTGCCTCAGTTTCAGGTCACATGACCAAGGTCAAAGGTCATTTAGGGTCAATGAACTTAGACCATGTTGGTAAAATTATTTTCAAAATCTTAACCAAAGGTTAAGTTTTTGAAATGACATCATAACTTAGAAAGTATATGGACCTAGTTCATGAAACTTGGGCATAAGGTTAACCAAGTATTAGTGAACATCCTGCTCGAGTTTCAGGTCACATGACCAAGGTCAAAGGTCATTTAGGGTCAATGAACTTTGGTCAAGTTGGGGGTATTTTTTGAATTACTATCATAAATTTAAAAATTTATGGATCTAGTTCATGAAACTTGGACATAAGGTTAATCAAGTATTAGTGAACATCCTGCTCGAGTTTCAGGTCACATGACCAAGGTCAAAGGTCATTTAGGGTCAATGAACTTTGGTCAAGTTTGGGGTATTTGTTGAATTACTATCATAACTTTGAAAATTTATGGATCTAGTTCATGAAACTTGGACATTAGGTTAATCAAGTACCTCTAAATATCCTGTGCGAGTTTCAGGTCACATGACCATGGTCAATAGTCATTTAAGGTCAATGAACTTTGGCCAGGTTGGGGGTATTTGTTGAATTACTATCATAACTTTAAAAATTTATGGATCTAGTTCATGAAACTTGGACATAAGGTTAATCAAGTATTAGTGAACATCCTGCCAGAGTTTCAGGTCACATGACCATAGTCAAAGGTCATTTAAGGTCAATGAACTTTGGCCGTGTTGGGGGTATTTGTTGAATTACTATCCTAACTCTGAAAGTTTATTGATCTATTTCATGAAACTTGGACATAAGGTTAATCAAGTATTACTGAACATCCTGCCTCAGTTTCAGGTCACATGACCAAGGTCAAAGGTCATTTAGGGTCAATGAACTTAGACCATGTTGGTAAAATTATTTTCAAAATCTTAACCAAAGGTTAAGTTTTTGAAATGACATCATAACTTAGAAAGTATATGGACCTAGTTCATGAAACTTGGGCATAAGGTTAACCAAGTATTAGTGAACATCCTGCTCGAGTTTCAGGTCACATGACCAAGGTCAAAGGTCATTTAGGGTCAATGAACTTTGGTCAAGTTGGGGGTATTTTTTGAATTACTATCATAAATTTAAAAATTTATGGATCTAGTTCATGAAACTTGGACATAAGGTTAATCAAGTATTAGTGAACATCCTGCTCGAGTTTCAGGTCACATGACCAAGGTCAAAGGTCATTTAGGGTCAATGAACTTTGGTCAAGTTTGGGGTATTTGTTGAATTACTATCATAACTTTGAAAATTTATGGATCTAGTTCATGAAACTTGGACATTAGGTTAATCAAGTACCTCTAAATATCCTGTGCGAGTTTCAGGTCACATGACCATGGTCAATAGTCATTTAAGGTCAATGAACTTTGGCCAAGTTGGGGGTATTTGTTGAATTACTATCATAACTTTAAAAATTTATGGATCTAGTTCATGAAACTTGGACATAAGGTTAATCAAGTATTAGTGAACATCCTGCCAGAGTTTCAGGTCACATGACCATAGTCAAAGGTCATTTAAGGTCAATGAACTTTGGCCGTGTTGGGGGTATTTGTTGAATTACTATCCTAACTCTGAAAGTTTATTGATCTATTTCATAAAACTTGGGATATAAGAGTAATCAAGTATCACTGAACATCCTGTACGAGTTTCAGGTCATAAAACCAAGGTCAAAGGTCAGTTAAGGTCAATAAACTTAGGCCATGTTGGAGTAATTGTTGAATTGCCATCATAACTTTGAAAGTTCATGGATAGAGTGAATGAAATGTGGGCATGGGTGTAGTTGACAAGTCTTAAGTCACCGTTCAAATGTCATCTATGGTCAATAAACGTGGTATTATGTCATTATATGAATGGTATTTTTGTGAATGATTATTTTATAGTAGTTTTCAAAGTTAGCACTGCTGCTATATTAAATAGCGTAATGCAGGTGAGTCTGCCAGAGGCGTTCCACTTGTTTCTAATCCCAGCCACGGCGTAATTTCCTTTGGCAAGAAATTTCTCCACATTGTGCTGCACTCGACCCGGGTGAGGTGAGTGGGTACCCGGTAGGATTTATTCTTTGAACGCTTTAAGTCCCTCTTATGGGTGCTCAGCTACAGCCGGGGTAATAATATGATACCAAGTATCAAAGCGCAGTGGTGTATATGCACATAGTAACTGCGCTACTAAGTATATTAATGGACTTATTATTATTATATATAGTAGAGAACATTGTGAAAGGATTTATGCGTTTGAGGTGACAATGTCATTGACCTTCTATGCATTATGATTTGTGATACATTCCATAACCTAAAAACCTAGTCTTCTTGTTGTATACAGTCCTTTGATACTTGTAGTTCTTCTTGGATATATTTGACAGACATATAATGGTTTTTGTATATTTAACGTACATGTAGATGTACGAGGCATAATATAGTGGATTTTAGAATAGGAATACATTTGCAATTACTGGTTGATTATTTCATAAATCAATTAACTGACCTCAGTGTCATTCTTCAGTGACCTGGCCACTCATCATATCTTTGTATGGAAAGCATTTCCAATTATTGGTTGATTATTTGATATATTAATTGCTTGAGTGATTTGAATTTGATATAGGAATTCTTCAGTGACCTGGACACCCACCACATCCTGATAGAATCTATCGCTCAGAAAGCCGACCCGTTCACCCAGCAACTCTTCCATACCCAACGGTCAGAGCTTGACCGTCGCAGCCAAGCCATCACAGTTCAGTCCGCAGAGCGAGGCCAGACCTTGGAGGGATTGGTCAGCGAGTGGCGTGACCTTGATAAAAGTCTTACAGCGTTGAGTAGTTGGCTCGGTCACGTTGAAGCTCAGGTACCAAGTGGGATCAATGATGATACTCAGGAAAATGTGCAGAAAGCCATTCATAAATACCAGGTAATGTTCCAATCACATTGTTAAAGTGAATCGGAGTAAAGCACAAAGTCACAATTACAATACATAATTCATCCCTGCTGATTACCAACTTCAAAATTCAAAATGCATGTATATTTGTATTTCCTGCAGATTGTTAGTTATTTCGTTTGCTTGAATCCTGTCGGTATTTTCAATGATCCACCTCAACCCTCACTGAGTCACAAAAAGGGCACAGCTTACGCACATGTATTATGAAATGCACAAATGCCATTTCTATGTTTTTAAAGTTGAATAAGGCCAAACTTTAACCGTTCATTATCTTATTGTATTGTATTCTTAACTTCAATCAATTTCATTTGAAAGTGACTAACCAAATTACTATTTTTTTTTTTATTTCCAGGCAATGAAAGGACTACTTGAGGGCAAACAACCGTCGCTGCATCAGATAGAGTCCAGTGCCCAGGTTCTTCTTCAAAGCCTCACGTCACCACAGCTGGACAAGCGTCTGGCTTCACTCCATGACCAGTGGTCATCGGTCAATCAACGGGTCAAGCACGACCTAGCCTCCTGGACAGCTCTCTTGGAGGAGTGGAGAATGTTTGAAGAGGAGTCCTCTGAGCTGATACCTTGGTTGAGGAATGTTACTGATCACATGGCTACATTTAAGGATAAGGATCACACCACAAAACCTATCTCAGATCAACTTGAAGAGTTCTCTGTAAGTAAAGCTCTCAATCTTTCATTTTGTAAAATTGCCATTTTATCATTTCAGCAGTATTTTTATGTCTAATAGATGGCTATGGGACGTTCAATAAAGTGAAAGACTCCCCATAAAAAATGGGGGAATCTATTCTGATTTTGGTGGCAGCGGTGGGATTATTCCTCACTAATGAAATTGTTTTCTCACTCAAATGTGATCTGATCAATATGTTATTACTTAAATGTAATGATTTTGTAGAATCCCTTAGCTTTATCGAAATGCCCTGGATGAACAAACATGTCAGTGAAACAAAATCTACTTGTGCCAAATAATGTTGAATACTGGAAAGTTTTTTATAATTATATACAATATCAGAAATAAGTGTGTTTGTACTTTACGATTCTGTGAATGACTGTGTTACAACTAATGATTGGAGCATATGCATTTGGTAAAAGCAAATGCTACTATTGTATTGATGTGATAAGTTAATCACCCAAAGTTGAGAGATGTAATTCTTACCTCTGGCCAAATCAAGTACAATTTCATCCTGCTTTGATGAGTATTTCTGTGAATTAATGATTATGAATTTTTGTTTAAATTTTACAGAAACTTCAAAAAGATATAGAAACCCACACACCTCAGAAGGTATCAACAAGCAACCATGGCAATCATCTATTGAAATTGAAGCAGCTCAACACCCCTCCAATCAGGGAGAAGCTATCATGCATCGAGTCCCATTGGACAGACATTCAAAATGAACTACCTCAGCTCCAGGAAGACTTGCATCAATCTCAGGTTGGTTCTGACTTCCTAATTCCATGAATACTTATGTCTGTTTCCAGCTTGCTTAGTAAACTGTATTTTCGTGATGTTATTCTGCATCCAGATGCTTTATTCAGAAAAGGGAATTATTCAAAACAAAATCTTAAAACTATATACTACATACATTTTGGTTAGATAAAGTCAGTTGGGTAGATGGTAAGTTTTGTTGACTTATATTACACAGGTAGTTTTCAGTTTGAATATTCATGGTGCTATTGTATTGTAATCATATGGTCATATCTTTTTTTATATACCTCCTTATGATTCTACCATTCCCAAATAGCTTAGAGAATTAAATATGATTTGCACTGCTGCAATATTGAGTGTTAATATAATGTGATATTCAAAGCTGTATTCTTGTCAGAAATTCTGGATAAGTACCTTCATTTGTGAATCATTACTTGAGAATCCAGAGTTTGGCGAAAAGCAAATGTTGGATTGGGAAAGTCTCGCAAACTTGGTGGTATCATCTTCTTATTGGATCCCACAGAAGAACAACATTATTTGGGTCTAGGAGGGCTATACAGTCAATTTTATTTGAGAAGGAATGGATAAATGAATAAAATAGAAATGTTCTTCTTGTTGCAGATGGAGTTGCTACCTTCAAGACAAGCATTGAGTGAATTAATGCTATGGATGGATAATCTAGAATCAGCATTAGATTCCTACAAACATGAAATATTCACAAGCAGCGATGATGTAGAAGATGCCGTACAAGTGTACAAGGTATGTAGCCATTGACTAGAGCCTGTGCATTAGAAACGGAAGTAGGAGCCTCTTTCTAAATGATTACTTGCTGTGACAGAAAGTTGAAATTAAATGCATCTTCAGTAATCATGCAATTTCGATTTTCAACAAAGCAGAAGTGAGCATTTGAGACATCTTCTTCTTTTTTTTAGTTGAGTTCAAATGCAAATTTTTCTCCTTGTGTACAACATCCCGCATTAACATAATTCCAAACACCTTGCTGTTCTACACAGGGGTCAAGTCAATTAATTTGATATAAAAATCAATTCAAATCAAAATCAAGACTGGAAATTTGTCATAGCTCTCAAAGAAAGAAAAAAAAATCAACTCAAAGGCATTGACCATTATTATCCTATCCTTTGCATTCTTGACACACACAGAATATGTTTCACTGTTAGTTTAACCTTTAAAACATTAATTTTTTGTCTCGCCTGCATAGCAGAGCGAGACTATAGGCGCCGCTTTTCCGACGGCGACGGCGTCAACGGCGTCAACATCAAATCTTAACCTAAGGTTAAGTTTTTGAAATGACATCATAACTTAGAAAGTCTATGGACCTAGTTCATGAAACTTGGACATAAGGTTAATCAAGTATTACTGAACATCCTGCCTGACTTTCAGGTCACATGACCAAGGTCAAAGGTCATTTAGGGTCAATGAACTTTCACCTTGTTGGGAGAATTATTTTCAAAATCTTAACCAAAGGTTAAGTTTTTGAAATGACATCATAACTTAGAAAGTATATGGACCTAGTTCATGAAACTTGGGCATAAGGTTAATCAAGTATAAGTGAACATCCTGCTCGAGTTTCAGGTCACGTGACCAAGGTCAAAGGTCATTTAGGGTCAATGAACTTTGGCAAAGTTGGGGGTATTTGTTGAATTACCATCATAACTTTGAAAATTTATGGATCTAGTTCATGAAACTTAGACATTAGGTTAATTAAGTACCACTGAATATCCTGTGCGAGTTTCAGGTCACATGACCATGGTCAAAGGTCATTAAAGGTCAATGAACTTTGGCCGTGTTGGGGGTATTTGTTGAATTACCATCCTAACTCTGAAAGTTTATGGATCTAGTTCATAAAACTTGGGATATAAGAGTAATCAAGTATCACTGAACATCCCCTGTGAGTTTCAGGTCACAAAACCAAGGTCAAAGGTCAGTTAAGGTCAATAAACTTAGGCCATGTTGGGGTAATTGCTGAATTGCCATCATAACTTTGAAAGTTTATAGATAGAGTGAATGAAATGTGGACATGGGTGTAGTTGACAAGTCTTAAGTCACCGTTCAAATGTCATTTATGGTCAATGAACGTGGTATTATGTCATTATATGAATGGTGTTTTTGTGAATGATTATTTTATAGTAGTTTTCAAAGTTAGCACTGCTGCTATATTAAATCGCGTAATGCAGGCGAGACTGCCAGAGGCGTTCCACTTGTTTAATTATCAAATCGCCATTATTTTTTCCAAACCACCTTTGAAAATATTTCAGCAGCCTTTGATAATATACAGGATAAAAATTAACTGAAAGCAGAGATGGTAACAAAATAACAAAAGTGAGATGTAATAAAATAGGAGAATTTTGTACATTTTAAATGTCCACATTCTAAGTTTATATTCAAATGTATTGACTCTTGATAATTTGTTATCTTTGTACAGGGTTATAAGGTCGACTTGTCATGTCATCTTCTGACCGTTGAGTTTGTCAACCAATCCATTCTTCAAATGAGTCAGGACATTGAGAGTCGGAGAGGAGATAAAACAGACTTTGCTGAAAAACTTGGTACCATGAACCAGAGGTGGCAGGTATGAATTGAAATATTATCATTTCAGGGGAGCATTTCATGAAATAAATAGGATACAAATAATGCATGTATGCGCATGCATGTAGGGCCAAATAATGAACGATGTGCAAGAAGAGCCAATGGATATAACCGCACCGAGGTCCGCAGGACTGAGTGCGGTATATCCATTTGGCGAGTCGAGCACAGAGTTCTTTATTTAGGTCCTCTATGCACAAGAATGCGTGCATTGTTTTGTTTCATACAACCCCCAATGTTACTGAGTTGCCTTGAATGCTGATCTAAATACTAGATCTAGTCTGCGCTGCCAAGCTGATCATTACGTACGTCACGCCACGGTGCAGACCTCGCACTATCCTGCACTCTGACGTCAGAGTGCAGGACTGTACATTTGGTATGACATCTGAGTGCAGGATAGTGCATTTTGGATGCCATAGTGTAATTCGCTGAATATCGTGTAATCTGATTTGGACCAATCAGATTACAGAACATTCTTGGGAGTTGTATAATCAGTGACTTTTACTGAAAAATTTTATAAGCTACTGCAAATCCTTGCATCTGATTGGCTCAGATAAATTAGTCTATGTACTCCCCTGATCCTTGTAGGATAGACTACTAGTATCTTCTAAGGAGGTTATCTGTACAGTGGGGTTCCTGTAATAGACTTATGTGATGTAGATTTGCTTTGATACACATACATTTTATAAAACAATGGGAAATGTGTTGTATGATAATCCTTTTATTTTTTCCTAGCAGCATATGTATGTTAAGGATTTTGTAAAGAAATCTGGATTGAGAAACAAGATTTTTTTTTTTGCAGTTCAGGACTCAAGCTTTTATTACTCAATAATGCTCTTGAAAATTTTCCGTAATATCCTTGATGATTGTAATATTTATATCCTAAAGAGTATAAATATAGGATTATGCTGGAATGTCTACAGTACTACAGAGTGGATAAATCAATTTATAGATGATCATTCATAAAAGTCTGAAACCCAAATATTTGATATTACAGGCCTTGAACGGAAGAGTTGGTGAAGAGACTAAAGTACTGGAACTCCTCCTTCAGCGCTGGAAGACCTTCAACAAACAGGTCACAGAGACCAATAATGCACTGAAAGATCAGGAGGACAAAATTAAACTCTTTGATGGACCCATCGGCAGAGAGGCCAGTGTTAAAGAGGCACTTCGTACCTGTCAGGTATGTATACTCACTTTTATAACCATTTCTCTTGTCATTATCATTTTAGAAAGAGTTGTAGTAGAGGTGGTCATGAAAATGTTGATGAGGCTGAATACAATTACAATTGTTGTAGTTAACAGACTTTTATGACAAAAATAATGAAGATGAAAATCATACTAATAGTTTTGATGATGCAAATGATGATGAAGGTAAGGACGATTTTGGTGGTGGTAATGATGGTAATGATGATCTGTGATATGTCAATCTTGTTTATAATAGTTCCAATGTATTATAGTTAAGTTAGGAGATATCCCAGCATGTTTATATTCCATTTCTTTGGGGGGAAGTGAATGTTATGCCTAACTGTGAGTATCATTGTCATGTCCTGCAATAACAGGCTATTGAGGAGCACATCAAGAGCAAAGCCAGCGAGCTTCATAAACTGAAGGCCACAGCCCACTCCCTTACCTCGGACCAAGACTCCATCAAGAAAACCCTCCAGCCACTGGTTAATCGTCAGACTGCCCTCCAACGTCTGGTCAAGCACCTGAAAGCTGACCAGGTCACTGCCTTGGAGCAGTGGTCTCTCTACCAAGAGACACTGACCGCTGTCCAGCAAGCACTCGGCAAGGCAGAGTACACCCTAAGCAGAGGGAATGTTGTCATGGGCACAGTGGAATCTCTCCAAGTCCAAACTACTAAACTCAGGGTAGGTTCCGATCATGTTTTTAAACCCTGCTTAGTGCTTGCTTAGATGCCCAGTCATATACTGCTGTCCAGCAATACTGTCTGAGAAGCAATTGGGTCTGTGAAAATCTCTCACTGCTCGCATAAAACACTCTCCCATATGTGATAGGGTCATTAGCCACCAAACTAAATATGGTTTAGTGATGGTGTGTTGTTCTGCTCAAGCAATATTGGTAAAATTTATTATTCTATTGTCCTGCATTTTGCTATTAGTGTTGTTTGCAAGATATTAAATATGAATATGTGGAATAGATTTTATGCAATGATATGTGAAGGATGGCTATCTAATGAAATTCAAATTGAATGCTCTTTCTTTTATTTTTGGAATGGTTTTATTTGATGTGTCAAATTTTTGCATTGTGTACCTCCTATTCATTCATTATAAGAATAATTCTATTTAAAATAAAAGATTTGCGACGTGATTTGTGTGAGAAGATAATACATTGCACTGCGTGCGCCCAGCTTTATATCATGAACTCTGTTGTCAAATACGTAAATTGTATGGCTTAATGTATATTATTTTGCTTTATTTATATCATTATGTTACCCTTGTTATCACTTTCCCCTACCCATTCATGGAATATCACAGGAATTCCTATCATTAAAGGTGACCTTCTCTAATAATTTGAATGCAGTTCACTCTTCCAGTTGTATTTCTTCTGGTATTTCATTATTGCTGATGATATCTTCCTTTTCTGACTTTAATCATTGCTAATCCCAATTTCTGTAACAAAGACTTGACATTTCCTTTCGCTGCCAATCTTGTTTGAGGTGTGTGATGCAGTTAGAAAGCCATAGTTTCACAGGATAAAAATTATGCTGATGGCTGCATTTAAAAAAATGAAAATTAAATGTAAAAAATGATGCAATCTTTGCTTCTTCCAACTGAAAGAATTAAGTTATTTTTGATTGACTTTTGTCTATTTAAAAGATACTCCACATTAATTTTTGAGGAATATATGTCAACCTAACAGTATTATATATTTACAAAGATATTAGCGTATGTCGATACTTACATAAATTACTGCACGTTATTCAATTTGCTGTGATCCTACAAATTTTTAATTGTTTTGCTGTGCATTTTTAAAGTATCTCTTGCATTTTTTCAATAGCAAGATTTTGTGAAATTTGTCAAGAATATCATCAGCTCTTGTATATGCACTAGAAACTGTGTCTGTTTCAAAATAAAATTATCAAATGATACTTAAGCCTAATACAACCCTCCCTATACAGTGCGTCCCATAAAAAAGGAAACCCATTTTCAAAGATAGATTTCACAATTATTAAACATGTTTTTACTATGAACTTAGCGAATCTTTCAAGCATGGCAGATTACTAACAATAAATTTTTAGGCCTATCAGAAACGATTTCTGCAGTAACTCACATGTCGGATTCCACTGTCATTTCAGGGATCAGTGACAAAGAATACAAAAGAAATGCTAATGAGCCAATCATCGAATGAGCAAGGTTGTTGCACCACGAATCAATTTTGTTCAATATTCTGCGCAACCTGATTTTTGACATCAAAATTTCAAACTTGTCTAGCTCATCAGTAATACGTGAAGTGTTGGTCACATAATTGGTATAAAAATGTAGGGGAATAATTGAATTGTATGATGGTGTTAATGAAAAATCCTAATTTGTCTTTGAAGAAAAAAGTGGGAATCCTGGTTTCCTTTTTTGTGGGATGCACTTTAGAACTACTACAAGATGCCCATATCAATATGCAGGGTTATGTGAATATCCAATAGTGTTGAAAGGAGTTTTTTAATAAAAAGCTTGATAATAACATTCTCTTTTCTTTGTTTATATCATAGGGAGTACAATTAGAATTGAGATCTAGCATTGGCCAGCTAAACACTCTTTGTAAGCTAGCTGACCAGTTACAAGGGACATGCATTCCAGAGATCAGGGAGGAGCTTGGCAAAACAGTCCAGAACATTTCCTCAAGGTATTCACCTCTTTCTTAGTTTTATATATTGATAATAATAATAATACTAGCTGGATTTATATAGCACTTTTTTCATACGATTCCTTTTCCCTTGGCTCGAGCTGCCACTTCTTCAGCAGTGCTTAGGAGCATACATTCAATACAATTGTCTTATAAAAAAACTTGTTACAAGGGATATATGTACTATAACTCATCACTGTTTGGTCTCATTACACCAATGATAATTTTCGTGGAATCATTTTGATTGGCTTTTCAGCATTTAACTGTGATAGTTAATAAATTGCAGAGTTGAACTAGCTATGGTAAATTTAACAAGAGGTCTCGGGTTCTCTATGAAAGAGTACAAGAGCTTGATGTCATTAGTTGCTTTTTGTGCATTTTGAGAAAAAGCACAGCGCCCCTGCGTACACCAGATGCCAGGTGTTGTTATACCTGTCACGGCAGAATGCTAAAAGAATTTTATCAAAAGATTGTGAAGTCCTACTGCTTTTTTTATTTTGATAGGTGGAGCAAAGCAGAAGATGAGCTCAGGTCCAACATCAATTTATTTGAGAAGGCCACATTGCTATGGCAACAGTTTGAAGACAGACACAGTGAGATTGAGCAGTTCCTTGAAGACAAGGAGACCTTGAGCAAGGAGTGCATGCAGGGAACGAAAGAAGATGAGAAAGTATTGGCTGGTAAGGAGACGGAAGAAGGAGCAACGGAAGAAGAGATGGAGCAGGAGAGGATAGAGAGATGCACAAAATGTCAGGTATGAGAGTCTCTTTAATCAACTATACTTATATTATTTTGTTCAAGTTTAGCCCATCTCACATGATACAATCTGACTGAGCTGCAACCACTGAGTGAGATGGGAGAAAGGACATGCAATGCACATCTCGCTTTTAGACTACTCTTTTATTTGTGTTGATATTAAATCATGTAATACTGCAAAATGCAGTACCATTTGATCTGGTTGTAGAGATTGGCTTTCCCAAATCTGTCCTATTATCTAATGATATATAATTAAGTAGTAAGTTTACGGTTGTATTTTCTAATCTTTACTATATATACTATACTACTGCTGACTTGTTTTTCCTTTCTCTTACAGGAGATCCTTGTTGATGTTGAAAGCTACCCTGTAGCAACTGGTCTAGGAACCCTAGTCAATCAGCTTGTCAGATACATGGACTCTAGTACATCAAGCAATATCACCTCAAGGACCAAAGTACTACAACAGGTCAGTGGCTTGTTTATTTATCACCATTAACAGCAATCTGATTGTAACAATGTCTTAATTTTGCAATGGCAAATTTTACTTCTTGGCCCCTTGTTACTTATCGTTGCGATGATCCGATCAGCCTCAACTATAATATGTGACCTACCCCCCCCCCCCCCCCACCCACCAATAAGTCACCAGGTAAGGTTCTCTGTATTGGTTATTGTTGGTCAATTTCAACCTATTATATATCATTTTAAAGGTTAGGAAATGAATTTTCAAGCTCAATAAAAATCGCAATATTCATTTTGGTCGACTTAATGTTGGTTTGGGGTGGCAAGTCACATTTTATTATGGAAATCCATTGTTTCAGATTTGGCATTTCCATAGTTGTGGTTGATCAGATCAATTGCAACTCTTTGTAAGATGGGGCACAGGACTATGTTTTTTCATATACTGTATCTCATTTATCCACTTTGATTCAATTCATGTTACTGTCATATACAGAATAAATGTCTGGCTATCTTATTGTCATGTTTATTTATGTTTTATGCCCCCAGCGTCTAGACACCTTACAGCAGTCACTACAAAGACACATCAAGATGGAGGAAATAGACATCCAGAATCAGAGACAGTTCCGGGAGAAGACCAAGACATTACTAGAATGGCTCGAGGAAGTCAAAGACACCCTCAACATGGAAGAACCTAATAGATCCTCAGATGAACATACTATCAAAGACAGGATGGATAAACTCAAGGTAAGTTGTGTGAGCTTAAAATTTCTAAATAAGATAAACCAGGTTCGTTGACGCATTGGTTTGAGAAGGATTGGAAATATGAAAGAACAACACTGATTCGTTAGATGTCGGTATTTTGAAGAAAATGCTCAAGCCACGATCCTGATTGCCTTTGCCATTTAGCATTTGATAACAATCTTTTGTGTCATATGGCTCAGAACATTCAGACAAAGGATTAAAATTGAAAGATGTTGAAAGAATCAACCTGAGACAATGTTCATGGTTGTTATTGCTATTGCTATTGAACTGATGTGTTTCATTTCATCTGAAGGCTAAGAGTCGTTTCTTGACATTGACAGTCCAGGAAAAGACCAATTGATCTACTCTCAGAGAGTAAGAGATGAAAATGAAACACATATTTGTTTCATGCAAATTTGTGTGTCCTTTTGGGGGAGGCAATCATCGCCTAAAGCATTCTAATTCAAAGCTAAAAAGTGACGCACACTTTTCCATCCCTTGTTATTCAGATAATATTTTGTCTTTTATCTCCTCCAGTGTTAGTTACCTATTAATCCTCCCACATTGATTTTTTATTATTTTTATTTACTTTAACATTGTTGAAGTTATTCCATGAATGGTTGTGAAAATGTGTACCTCATATAACAGGGTAATCAAATTCAAAATGATTTCATTTGAGATTACAAAAAATTGCATTTTAATTCTAATTGTGCCGACTCTCTTTCAGTTACTACTTGTTGACTTCACTGAGAACCAGCCCCATGTGAATGCTCTGAATGAGATAGGATATCGTATCAGCCTTGACAGATACAACTCAGGTCACCTAGCAACGCTCAATGACTGGTGGAACAAGCTCTATACCAGGCTCTCAGAGAAGTACCGCTACCTTCAGGGAGTGCTCCTTCAGCAGCAAAACTTTGCTCAGAAGTGCAAATCCTGGATGAAGTTCCTTGCAGACACAGAGCAGAGCCTTGCTGTTGACATTGCCGGTAGCTACGATGAGTTGCTGGAGCAACAGAAAGTCTATGAGGTGAGCTTTTTTTCATTTTCATTATAATTTGCATGGGTATTACTCCAGAAATGTGACAACAGCACTGTAACAACTTTATTATGTTCTGACAGCAAATGCACCAAGGACGGTTGCCCCGTTATAAAATCTGTTATGTCATAGATGTTGGTAAAGAAGATGTTGGAACATATATTTGGAACTTCTTGTGTGGAGTTTCCAGTTGCATTTGTTTCTTTGCGCATATTACCCTTCTGCATACAAAGTCATATGAAGGTGATGTGTTACATTTTCTGTGAATTTGTCTGCAAATGTGTCTTTGTAATTCAAAGGATACATCAAATGGTATTATGTGTTTATGGGATACTTTCTATGTAGACATAAGAGCTTGCAATTTCTCATGAAATTAGGAACCTTCTGGTCATTTCAATGTCTTGGGTTTGTATCCCACTGCTGCCACCATACCTTTATTCAAGACAATCCTCTCCTTGATATAAGTAAACAAAATGCAAATCATGAATAGTAATTCAGCTGCAATACTTATCTTCCATGATCATGAGGCTATTTGCATCACTGTCTGAAGATAAAAAAAAATATGACAAGGAATCACCCTTATTGGTATCAGATCAGATTTATTGAAAGGGTAGTGTCTTGTACATTTACATGTTAGGTTATATCATGAAGTGATAGGGCATCCATGGGGTCTCTGAAAGTTTCCTCTGTTCATAACAAAATAAAATGAACAACAGAAACTTGTCAAAAAATGATTTCTATTGATGCTACTACTGTCCACTCTGACTTGAATACAAAATATTAAGATATTTTTACATATGCATTTTCTAATGCAGCTGTTTGAGGCAGACATCTTCAACCGTCAGCAGATCCTGTTTTCCATCATCAGCGATGGTCAACGGATGATTCATGATGGGGAGGTCGATGACCCCGATGAATTCCATACTAAACTAGCCCAGCTGAGTGACCAATGGCAGAGCGTCATCCGGAGGGCGAGCCAGAGGAAAGAGATCATTGACCGCAACATCAGGTAAGAAGAAAAATCAAAGATAATATGATGAGAGACCAAGCACAAGGAAGACACTTTCACACTTAACGTGTACTGTATGAATTGTATGTAATTTGCGATCACAGGAATCAGTTTAGGTGTCTCTCTAGGCAGGTGGCCGCTAACCCATGTTTGACTGTATACCAAACTCCCCTATCCTAGTCTACATGCACATGCTACCAAAGTTCTACGTTGTTGAAGTTTTTCATTCTTGTAATGAAATGGTGATGTTACACTTTTAATTGGACTTGGGGACGTAATCCAATGCAGTAATGAGCTGTACTCAATGAAGTTGTCATGCTAAAATTCTCTTACACTCTTTGCCAGTAATAATAAGTTGAGACAAATTGTGTCTGTATATGTTCAATTGCTGTACTTAAAATGTACGATTACTTTGCTGACCAGTTGCTTTGACCTGAATTGTATTTCTGACACAGGGATTGGCAGTCGTACAGGACATCGTTGGCCAAGATGAATGAATGGTTCCGAGATATGGAGGCTGAGGTGACAGGTTATCGGATCACGACATCCCCTCTCCAGGTTCTAAGAGGGCTTCATGAACAGACAAAGGTAATGATTGTGATGAAAATAATGGTAATGGTAATAATGAAGATGATAGTCATGTTGGTTGAAGTATCGGGGATAATCGTGATAATGATACATTAACAAGAAAAATAGTAAGAGGAAGAGAGGAAAGAAGGTGGGTAGGAAGGAAGGAAGGAGCAGAGTTAATTATATAAGCTTGACTTATCAAAGCATGTTATGAAAGTTTTCATCCAGATTTGTCATACATTTGTTCTTGAAAGTACTCAGTAGATTGTGACTGCCATTGCTGATAATAATATTCCTCTATGTCCCTCTCTCTTTCGGTCCTTTTCCTCCATCCTGTCTTTCTGTCGTTTATTTCTCTTTGATGATGATGATGATGAACAACATCTTTAAACAAATTATTTCACTTATTCTTTCTCAGATGACTCAAAAGTTGGTAAGTGTCCAAGAAGGCAGCTACCTCTCCCTCAACGAAGCCGGCAAATCCCTTCTTCGGAATTCCGACCGAGTTGCTGGTGATGACCTCCGCAACCAGCTGATGGAGATCCAGAATCGCTGGCACTGGTTGACTAGTCGGCTGAGGAAACAGGACAACAAGCTAGCAGAGATTCTCGGTAGATGGGAGGAGGGAGAGAGTATCATTGATGATCTTCAGTCCTGGCTTAGAGAAGCACATGGCATGTTGGATAAACAGCTACCAACGCAGTATGAAGAACTGCAGAGAGAACTTCAAAGATGCAAGGTGAGTTAGTTATAAAATTGCATTGCCTATGATAATGACTATAAAAATGAGATCAACATAAAAGAATAACAGCAATAGTTGATCCTTTTTCATAAAGATATTATAACATAATAGTTTATTGGAAGTATTCATCATTAATTTGATCAGTAGTATCAGGTGAAGTTAGGGCTTAATAATTCCTTTATTGTTTGATATTTATTGCATAATTAATGTTGCTTTATTTGTCCTTGAATGTACAGGAGACAGAGAATGGTTTTGGTAACACTAAGGGTAAGCTTGAAATCCTGTACCAGAGGGAGAGTCAGTTGTGCCCCTCAGTCAGTCCTGATGACATGTCTGTCCTCCATGAGCGCATTGTCCTTCTAACTAAACAGCTTGATGAAGTACACCATCAGGTCTGTCAACGTAAACAGCGAATCACAGACAAGCTTAATGAATGGACAGCTTTCACTGATAAATATAAGGAATTCTCTGATTGGCTGACTGAGATGGAGATGAAGGTGTCACAAAATGGAGAGAACAGCATTGAAGATCTGCTTCAGAGGCTTCAAGGGGTGAGTTCTCTTCATTTTTAAAATTGTTTTTATGAAGAGTTTTATCCCAAAAAGCAAAGCTCTTTCCAATTTGATAACTTCTAATAAGAAAACTTTTTTATCACATTTCATTCACGCATCTCTCAGGGAGTGACATTAGATGGTTCAGTTTTATTTTCAAAATTTTAGGTTGAAAGTAAAGAATACTTAAAATTGATTGATTAAAATAGATTTATTACATTCTACCATTCAACTCTTCAAATGTTGGAGGAAGAAACATTACTCTTTTGTCGTTTTATTTAAAGAAACTGATATTAGGGGCCAAAAGAGACATTTTAAATACATATCATATGCTTGGAGTGTAGATTTGATGATCAATTAGCAATAATTCTCCTTTTGCTGATATTTTATGATTTTGTTCTAGGAAATCATTTTTAAGATTTGCAAATTACCCTTTCATAAAAAGTCAATTCTTGCCAGCTTTGTCCTAAATTTTTGAATATTTGTGTAATTTTTCACAAATATAAATACCCACATCATAAAATAGATTTGATGCCTCCTGGGACCCGTTTCATAAAAACTTTCGCCGTAAAAAACTCTGGCAAATTTTTTGCCAAGAGTTTTTTAAATTGAAGGTTTTTTGCCAGAGTATTTTAACGTGTAAATTTTCAATGGCATAATTTTGTTTGCCAGAGTTTTTGTTTAATTTGCCAGAGATTTTTTATGGCAAAAGTTTTATGCAACGGGTCCCTAGTTTAATAGATTCAAGATTCATATTTGTTGGATATAATATTTTTGTCAACAGAGGGAGTACTTGCAAAAGATATATGCATGGTTATGTTGTGCTGCATAAAGTCACTGCATTGTCTACTTTTAGAAAATTAATTCAGTCATTCTTGCTAATTGCAGTAACAAGTAAATTCTATGAAAATACAAATGTTCTTTGCCTCTTTATGTATATGTATATTTATCATATCAAATTTCAAGTCATTTAAAAGTATCAAAATAATTAAATTGTTTGGATGTTTTTAAACACAATACCAATTATGTAACCTTTAATATTATTCAATTTATTCACGCATAATTCTTATTTTATTATTGGTAATGTTTATCTTTCATCGCCATATGTAAAAAAAGATATTCCTGTAGTATATTTTGCATTCAGAGCTGATAAGAAATGTAAGCATAATGCTACCTCCCAGTACCTGACAAACCAATTTAATCCATTATGTAACTATACTTCACAAAACAAAGAGAGGAGTAGAGAGATATATACAGATAGAGAGATGTGGGAAATGGTGAGGGAAAGAGAGATAGAGATAGGGAAATAGAAAGAGAGGTGGTGAGAGAGAGAGAGAGAGAGAGAGAGATAACAACTTGGTTAAGTAATCCTGATAAAAAAGTATACTTGATACAGAATTATTCATGGTAGCTACAGTACCAGCAGTAGTGCATATTAGTATTATACAATGGATAACCCATTCATGATGTGAAGAAGGTTTATTTTCAAACTGAATTTGAAGTGGAATTATAGGTCTATTCACCACTGCATGTTTTTGTAAATAAGTTATGTAATCCTGATGATTGTACTTGAGACAGAATTCTTCACAGTTGCAATAGAATTGCCAGCAGTATTGCCATAGGGTTTGTTATCACTCTGAATTTGAAGACAAATTTCAGTTCTCACCATGCACTGCATGCTTGCTGTAATGATACCAAGATAGTCATGCAATTGATTCATAAAAGTCAAACTTTTATTTTCGTCTTTGGTAATATAACAACTCCTATTCCATCTTTAAATTGCTCTATGGACAGTTCAGCATGTTGAATGATGTACGACTTCTTGAAGTAAGTTATAATATTCAAAGATTTTAGAGCAATATTTGAACATATATTGAGAGAGGGGGTAAAGGGGAAAGAGAAAGGGAGTATGGTTTTCAACAAATTTATTCATTCCATTTTGTTTACTAATTTCAACGATTCTTTATCGTCCTTTTTCAAGTATATTACTGACAATATAAGTGATCATCAAAAATTTGTAAATCAAATTGAATAAAAATTTGTTAGAAAAGGCTTACCCATTCTGACAGACATGGTACTTTCTCTTCATTTAAATCTGACTTGTAATCTTTGCTCTTAAAACTTTTGCTCTTAATTATTCTGTGTGTTTTAGTGATAAGTTGTCATGGTGAACTTTTTCACACCTGCCACTTTTTCGTCATTAATGAGTTCATGATAGTTGCATTAGTCTAGGGTTTGTAGTATGTTTCAGCAAGGCCTAGTTTCAACAAATATGATGGATATTGTCTCAATCAAATTTTACAACCGCAAAATGAAGATGGAGTTACGTTTTATATGTAGTTTCAGTTTATTTGACATTATTTTAATATAGTCTCAAAATTTAATCCTAATTCTAAATAAGAACTAGTATTTGTATGATGTTATTTATCAAGTTTTCTCAAAGAATTTGAGATGGAAACATCTTGATTTATTTTATAGCCTTATTAATTATCATTTGTCATTGACAACGATTCATCCTGGTCCAAAGACTTTCTAAACATAAAATCTCACTGCCAGCATTCATTTGAACATTAAGCGTGGGGTCTCTCACTATTAGGGCCCTTTCCTATTTTGACAGCATTAAACGGTCCCTTGAAGTTTAGAGAAACAAACCTTTAGTTTGTTTTATGTAGGTCTCTCCATTGTAAACACACAGGAGCAAGTTCTGAAGGGAATAGTTTGGGCAAGCAATGCAAGCTATCAAACCCATGAAATATAACCCTTCTAATTTGTCATTAGAGGCAATAGGGCTGTGGGCAATTTAGGGTGCGTTTATCCGCCACTTTTTTACCCTAGAATCATGATCTGAATCATGATTCAAATCATGATTCTGCAGAATCACGATTGCGTTTAGTCGAAATTGAATATAATCATGATTAGAATCACAAACATGAAACACGAAAAAAGGGGCGTTTGGAAAGACGTTTCTGCAGAATCACGTACGAAAATGTTCGAATAAACGATATCGTGATTTGAATCATGATTATATGACCTCACTGTTGTGTCGGGCTACTTTCGGTTTGACTCTTGCCAAGCTCAAGGCGCTCTATATGCTCATTGTATGTACATGACTATGTACTATGAATTCATTTCTTGTCATGTTCAAGTTCTGTGTTGGTCATCGCATCGTCCACTACTTTTCATTTTTTGGTCATGTCTTCAACTTCAAGTTCTAGTAAATGAATTAACTGGACAGACAATGATCTCAGTTGTTGTTGAGTATACAGTATCAATATCAAATTGGATCTACGCTGAAATTCACTTCCGAACACCATTTTGGATAAACTAACAAGATGAATAGAAGCATATGGACCCTTTATGATAGAAGTAAACAAAATGAGGTATAGACTGAATTCTGATGGAAGCAAAAGAATTTTCGAGAGCCGAAACATGTGCGAAAAACTTCCTCTGTCAAACTGCGCACTAATGATGCGCACTGGATTGGCCCGAATCTGAGGAGAAACAGCATTGGAATGAAGGTCGTCTAAACGCTGATTCTGTGATATTGTGATTCATGTTTGTGTTTTGAATCATGATTCAAATCATGATTCAAATCATGATTCTGGCTTGAGGTCGCATAAACGCAGCCATATATATACAGATAGAGAGATGTGGGAAATGGTGAGGGAAAGAGAAATAGAGATAGGGAAATAGAAAGAGAGGTGGTGAGAGAGAGAGAGAGAGATAACAACTTGGTTAAGTAATCCTGATAAAAAAGTATACTTGAGACATAATTATTCATGGTAGCTACAGTACCAGCAGTAGTGCATATTAGTATTATACAATGGATAACTCATTCATGATGTGAAGTAGGTTTATTTTCAAACTGAATTTGAAGTGGAATTATAAATTTCTTCACAACTGCATGTTTTGTAGATAAGTTATGTAATCCTGATGATTGTACTTGAGACAGAATTCTTCACAGTTGCTATAGAATTGCCAGCAGTATTTTATCACTCTGAATTTGAAGACAAATTTCAGTTTTCACCACTGCATGCTTGTTGCAATGATGCCAAGATAGTCGTGCAATTGATTCATAACAGTCAAACTTTTGCTCGTCTTTGCTAATGAATGTTATTTAATTGCTCTATTGATGGTTCAGCATGTTGAATGATGTACAGCTTCTTGAAGTAAGTTATAATATTCAAAGATTTTAGAGCAATATTTGAACATATATTGAGAGAGGGGGTAAAGGAGAAAGAGAAAGGGAGTATGCGTTTTCAACAAATTTATTCATTCCATTTTGTTTACTAATTTCAACGATTCTTTATCGTCCTTTTCAAGTATATTACTGACAATAAGTGATCATCAAAAATTTGTAAATCAAATTGAATAAAAATTTGTTAGAAAAGGCTTACCCATTCTGACAGACATGGTACTTTCTCTTCATTTAAATCTGACTTGTAATCTTTGCTCTTAAAACTTTTGCTCTTAATTATTCTTTGTGTTTTAGTGATAAATTGTCATGGTGAACTTTTTCACACCTAAAGCGCTCTTGTTGCTATGGAAACGCTCTCAGTGGGGTGACACGTTTCGCGCAAAATTCGAAACCGCAGCATAGGCATTCTACACCTGTCGTGTGGAGTAGCGCGCTCAAAATGTGCGAAGATCGCTTCCCGAAGAACGGTTGTGTCCTCACTTACGCTAAAACCAGTTTAACGAGGCAAAGCGATCTTGAAAACTACATCGCGAGGTGGTTTTCCAAACTGGTTTGGAAGATCGCTTCCAAGACCGCTTCGACCGTTCTCACTACGCGTTAAACTAGTTTCCACTAAACTAGTTTCCAGTAAACTAGTTTTAGGAACGTAGTGAGAACAGCCTCCTAGTTTCAACAAATATGATGGATATTGTCTCAATCAAATTTTACAACCGCAAAATGAAGATGGAGTTACATTTTATATCTAGTTTCAGTTTATTTGACATTTTTTAATATAGTCTCAAAATTTAATCCTAATTCTAAATAACAACTAGAATTTGTGTGATGCTATTTATTAAGTTTTCTCTAAGAATAAGATGGAAACATCTTGATTTATTTTATAGCCCTATTAATTATCATTTGTCATTGACGACGATTCATCCTGGTCCAAAGACTTTCTAAACATAAAATCTCACTGCCAGCATTCATTTGAACATTAAGCGTGGGGTCTCTCACTATTAAGGCCCTTTCCTATTTTGACAGCATTAAACGGTCCCTTGAAGTTTAGAGAAACAAACCTTTAGTTTGTTTTATGTAGGTCTCTCCATTGTAAACACACAGGAGCAAGCTCTGAAGGGAATAGTTTGGGCAAGCAATGCAAGCTATCAAACCCATGCATGAAATATAACCCTTCTAATTTGTCATTAGAGGCAATAGGGCTGTGGGCAATTTAGGCTGATTCAATAGAATGGAGGCCAGTGAAATGGAATGAACATCTACAATTACTAATCACTCACAGTAGGATAGCAGTGTTCACACATAATGGGTATACAAAAAGGTCATGAGTTTTATCATAAATTGAACTCCAATGATATGCATTGAGTTCTGTCAAGATCATCTAGAAAAACTGTAAAATGGTTATGATAGATAATTTTGTGTAGTTATGGATGAACAAAATATAAATTAATTTCCTTCTGAATTCTGTGATAAAAGAAGAATTCCGAAAATTAAAACTTTGTACATGAAGATTCCATGTCATGAAATCTTTTTGGGAAATAAATCTCTCATAGAATTTACTTACCTAATAAAATCTGAGTCTTAAAACTTGGTTTCCATGCATTCCTTAAATTTCATCAGACTTGAAATTTATATGAATGGGAAAACTCCCTTCATTGTCTGGAGTCAATGGAGAATGAAATGTAAAATCATATCACTATCTCATTTAGAAATTTTCATTAATAAAAAATTGTGGTTTTACGACAATCGATCTTAAATTAAATTTAAAAATCTCGGAAGCCATTTGCTATCAATCAAGCTGAGAGCATTAATGAAGCGAATGAACACACCCACCATGTCACAACCCAGTCCAAACATACTTGAGATGGCAACCCTGTACAGGCCTGTGGCATGCTCGCATGGAGGTACTAGCTGGTAGCAACCATTACCTGTCAGTAGCAGTGACGCAGAATGCCTCTTGAGGTTGCTAAAGGATATCTAATTTCCCCCTTCCCTCATTGAGGTCTGGCTAGTCTCCTGTCACAGCCTATCCATTTATGCATTTTAAGAACGAGTTCATCGGAAATAATACTATTTCATGGGATGTCTTAGATGTCGTGTATCAACAAGACACTATTGCGATGAAAGGTCTGCGATTTAATCTGCAGTTATGCACTTCTGAAACACAGATAGGGATAGTTGCGCCAGGTCAAGAGTCTATTGAAGGACTGAAACAACTTGGATAGATGGATTCATCTGAAGAAAATCAGTTACCATTGTGCCTCTGCTTATTCTACCATGCCATCATCAAGAACATTACAAAGGAATTATAGGATATATCACAGCACTTAGTAGAAGAAACTGCTTCTCCGTCAGTTTATCTATCTGTTTTTGGAGAACCGTAAGCTATCTGGATAGCCATTTTTGGATTTTGTGTTCTGTAAGGAAGTGTTGATCCAGGAATTGAAGGATTTCAAAGTCGGCAGTCTCGGAAGTTGAACGGTATCCTGCTCCATCAACAGTTAGGGATTTCTGCTCTTTGCTTTGGAACTTCTGTTTCATGGCTGTCTGTCTAAATTCAACAAGTTTGGCAACTAAAACTAGTATGTAAAGTATTACATTTTCATGAGAACATCTTGAAAAAAAAAGATATGTAATTTGAATAGAATGTCATCCAGATACTCTAGGGTATGTCTTCTATGTATCAAAAATCTAACAAAGTTGCTCTTTTATCATGTATTGGATAACTGTTTAAGGCCAATTTCAAGTGAAATTTGTAACAGTCATTTTTTAATAAATATTCTGAGTGCTTGATTTTAGGTTCGATTTTTCATCCATTTTTTGTATACCTTTCATTAGTGCAATTACCTTTTAAGATAAGCTTAGAAGAATAAGCTATAGGTGATGTGTGGATAATCTGGATTAAGTAAATGATTGAAGCTGTAAAGAGGACAAACCATCTAGAATAGGGCTCATTCACACACAGAAAATTCATGAAAGTGTAGTTTTAGATGGGATGGTAAAATTACACATTGCCTATAAAATTGGGCACAGATAAAAAGATGAAAATTCTGAATAAAATTTCGCTTATTCTGTCAATAGATTTGAATGCATTTTACTGTTGAGCCTAATGTGGAATTTGATAAGACCTAACAATGAAATTGTTGGATTACATGTTTTCTGTAGAATTATTGATATCACATACAGTGGGTTTAAAAATATACAAAGATCACTGAAGGAAATTTAGATTAAATGGACATACTAGTTCCTGTTTAGATTAACTTGAGTGACGTTGTACGTGAAACATTTCAGGGATATTATCTGACTGATTCTAATTCAAGAGGCAGTTGCAGAGACACGAGAGAGAGAAAGTAGAAGGGAATCACAGAGACAGAGTACTAGATTTAGAAAGTGAGTGTGATAGAGAGATATATGGCAAATGGGAAAGTTCAGCAGAGACAGATTAATAGGTTGAGAGTAAGAGGGAGACACAGCAACAGACTAAGTATAGAGCAAAAGAGAGAGAGAGAAAGGGTAAAAGCTAACACATTTTGGAGGATAATACAGTAGTGAAAGAGAGAGAGAGAGTGAGAAAGTAAAAGGGAAACACATCGACACAGAACGGTAAGAGATAGTCATCATTTCCTCAGTTATCTATGTAACGGTGACTCAAGGAAGTAGTTAATGACTGGGTTAACTTGCAGAGAACAATAGAATTGACCAATAGGAATCAAGAAGAACTTCTTTCAAATGCTAGATTTCGTGTAATTTTGCCGTGAGTTCAAGAGTTATGGAGTTGCTTTATTTCAAAATGGTTGATATGCCGGCTGACATAGCAAGTACATTGGAATATTTAGATGAGCTGCAACATGATATTATGGTATCTTATTTTGTTTTCCATTCTTAAAGATATTGAAAGTGGCTTAGATCAGCATAAGCAGTGTATTTGAAGTAGACATTTTTTAATAGGAACCGATGTGTTTTGTCTCCTATATGTTTATCACTTATCCTCACATGTATTATAACATTCTATAGCTTATTTAAAGTATTCTGTTCTCAAGAATTAGGAGAGTGAAGAATTGTACATTTGTGAAAACTCATTTATTTGTAATTATGAAACACTTTGCAAGATTTTCATATTTTTCATGAAAAAATAGTTTTTCTGACTTCAGAGAAAGTGGAAATAACTAGATCATGTTTAAAACGTTTTTTTTTAGATTGCTTTTAGAGACTTTAAAAATATAATTGGTGTTTTAATAAGTCTTTATCGCCCAGGGTAGTGTTAATGATGTTCTTCCTGAGTGATCATTAAAAGCAACCATTTTATTATGAGGCAGTCTAAATAAAGAAAGGACTGTGAATATGATGACAGTGACGCACTGTCTTAAGTTCTTTAAAAAAAGAGTTTTTCCCTAAAGAGATGATGTGTTTGAATATTATATATGAGGATGGAGATTTGACAATATTAGTTCAGTCCTGAACAGTTCTTTCTCTTATACTGTAGTTTTTGTATTCATATATATGTTTTATTATTTGTATTTTGACGATGCATCTATCAGAAGAGCAGTTTATTTCAATTTGTATTGTCTTTGTTGTTATATTCCTATGCACTCTCAAGATAAGTGATTTCTAAATTACACTATTATTGAATACTTCATTAATTTCGAGTCACTGAATGATTTATTTTTCTAGGAATATCAAGATGAGATCAAACAAGCTAAGCCCAACAAGACCCATCTAGAAGCAGTGGGAGCGAAACTAATTCCAGCTAGCAATGAGGCTCGAGCCAGTGATATTGAGTACAAGTTGGCCAAACTGAATGACCGCTGGATGAGACTCATGGAGCTGGTGGATGCAAGGTGAGTTTGAAAGTTCGCATACTGTTTTGGTCATTGAGTGAATGATTGAGTCTTACATGTTGAGTTTTGCATGGGAAAGATAGGAACTGTTTGAGTAAAACATTAATCAGCTTCAAAGACAAAGAGGTAAACATGGTGATGATTTGGGGATAAATGCTGATAGATTTTATTTGAGTGTATATACTCACATGAAATAAAAATCTATACAGTGCGTCCCAGTAATAGGGAAACCAGGATTCACATGTCTTTATTCTTTAAAGACAATTGATAATGATATTTTATTTACATACTCATATTCCTCTTCATTTTCATACATAATATGAGACAAACACTTCACGCATTAATGCGTTAAAGACGAGTTTGAAATTTTAATGTCAAAACCAGGTTGCGCAGAAAACTTGGACAAGATTGGTTTGTGAAACAACGACTGTGCCTATTCGACAATTATTATTTGTTTCTCGTCACCTGTGCCTGGGAGGCGAAAAGCGAACTGAATCACTATGACCCGCAGGTCTCTCCTCTCGATATAACTGATTGGGGGGAGTGCAGGTGGACCACTACACTGGGGTTTCCCCCTACTCTTATGCGAAAAGTGCAGTGGGTTCTTAACGTGCAATGGTGGTGACTCTCCTCTACACGGGGCCTTCATTTAACGTCCTATCCAAGGGACAGAGTGTTTTCCATTGTAACATAGCCTGCATAGATCTATGAAACATGGGAGAGACGTTTACACACAACGCACTGCCTTCAGTCATCCGCCCGGGGTGGACTTGAACCCACGATCTTTGGTTCGACGGGCATACGCATTACCGACTGAGCCAAAAATGCTCTCTTTAATTGACAATTGGCTTATTAGAATTTCTGTTATATTCTTTGTTAAGATTCTCTAGCTGATCCCTGAAACGAGAGTGGATTCAGATTCACGCATGAGTTTCTGCGCAAATCGTTTCTGATATGCCTCAATATGTATTGTTTCTAATCTGCCATGCGTGAATGATTTGCTATGCTGTTGGTTTCAAATTAGAGAGGAGATTCTTTTCTTGCCATGAGTATCAAATTTATAGTAAAAACATACTTAATAATTGTGAAATCTATCTCTGAAAACAGGTTTTCTTTTTTATGGGATGCTCTGTATAGGAATCAGGATTTGTCAAAATTTAAATGATTTGAGTTGAGTCAACATTTGTGAATTTATATCATTAGCTTGGGTGTTGAGTAAAAGTGAGGCAAACTCAGTGACAGTTGGATGAGACTCGTGTAGCTGGTTGATGCAAGTTGAGTTTGAGACTTTTGATTTCACTGTGATTGAGTGAGCAGATAATATTGATATTAAATGTGACTTACATAGGATAGATATGCAGCTGTTAGAGGAAAACAGAATTTGGCTGATGAGAGTTTTAGAGGGATGATGAGTTTGTTGTGAACGTTTAATGTTGAGTCAACACGTTAGTTTAAATTGTATCACTAGCTTGGATATTGAGCAAAAGTTGAGTAAAATCTGAATAACTTTTGGATGAGACTCCTGGAGCCAGTCAGGCAAAGGTCTTGGGAGGCATGCATCGGAAACACATGCATTCACAACTTTCTGAAAATGCTCTCTTTTTTAAGAGAGAAAGGCATTAATATTATATTAAGAGCTAGTTGACACATAAGTTTTGATAAAAAAATTACCGCGGTAAATTATTTTGAGCTTGCAGATGAGATTGAGTAAACCTTATTGAGATGATTAAACAAGCCTTGAAATGAACCATAGTTTTTTACCTTTTCCTGTAAGAATTGGCTGTAAAATAGGGAATGGTTATATTATAATAAATCTATTTAAAATAGGGAATGGTTATATTATAATAAATCTATTTTATTTGTTGAAATGATGAGGCTGTGTAAAAACGGAAATCTATTTGCGTTATTCATTTGGTTGGATGTGTGGCAAGTCAGATTTGAAAAAGGAGAGGCACATGACATGTATACATGAATGTTTGATATGATCAATTCCTTATGGGCATCTGTAGTGCAAAATACAAGGACAAGGGGTACATCATGGTCAAGCTCACAAGGCGTACTATCCATACCTAAGGTCAATGCCTCCCTCTATACTGGTGATATACTCCCCAATGGCATGTATGGTATGCAGAGAACACAGCGAGAGAACATCCTGCAGAGAAATCAATTACTTGGTGTGTGCATGAATTGAAATAAACACTATTCATGATGTTTATTTCTTCCACACACTTTTTTATTCTGTCAGTTAGGGTAACAGATGTTTTATTTTTGGATACATTTTGTAGTGAGATTTATGGTTAGATATCAGTTGATACACATAATAAAGATCTGTAAATTTGATAAGAATCCCCTAGTTTTTGTGATGAACTCACTGCATTTTGTATACTTATGGTACAAAAAGCATAATGTTACTAATTTGATGGATTGATATGATAATTGTGTTTGTTGAGTATAGCCCCCCCCCCTCTCTCTCTCTCTCTCTTGCTCTCTGGTCAGTGTGAACAAATAGGGAAAGAAAAGATATTGATTTTTATTTTTCAAATTTCAAATGTTAGAAAATCAATAGAAAGTGTTTACCACAGATACATTCTCTTAATAATGAGGATTTGTTTGTTGAAGGACATGAGCGAGTGCCATCACTTACTTGTGTGCCCTTAGCGAAGTAGATCACCCCCTTCAGTGAGCATCTATCAGCACCTTACAACAACTGGTTTCAGTCAAAAGCATTATTTACAAGCAGCAACAGAGCAGAGTGAACAATTGTGTTTACAAACTCCTTTGGTAAAGTTTTGAGCCCCAGCCTTTTTCGTACCAGTATAGGCCTATGTAGCTTTCAATCTGTTCCTGCAAGACAGTGTATGACATACACACCCAGATTTGTAGAGGATTTTGACTATTTCTTGCTGATTTTGGATTAGTTTGGAGGATTTGAGTCATGAATGTTTGCAGTACAGTGACCATGATGGATAAGCCTTTGCTGATTAGTATCTGAAAGTGAATTGTTGCAGAATACAGGGATATCAAATTTACTAAGCTGTTCTATATAATGGATCCTCTAGCATTTGAGTTGGATTTGGGTATTTTCTATATATTTTTGATATATTCTATTGAAGTGAAGACCTTTTCCTTGGCTTTTGGAAGATTGTTGGTGCACTACATAATTTGATTTTTGTTTGTTATTGATGCTAGGAAAATGGAAAAAAAAATTATTTGTATGAAATCAGCTATAGGCAACTAATACTTCGAGCGGGTGATCTTCTACTCTAACTTGAACCCAAATTTACACTTTTATATAAGAAGGGATCTGTTTCACTTTTTTGCCAACCAATCATTTCTTTACTCTGTATTTTTTTTCTTCAAATGTAGCGGCTTAGACCACACTTTATTAAAAGTCAATCTGTATTTTTCTTATAAATTCTTTGTCACGTCATAGGCCTATGTGTAATCGCTGCATTATTATTGCATAGCTTTTATACTTTGGGCAGTTCAATTGAAAAACTTAAATCTTTTTATTGACCAGCAGTATAACTTAGATAGGCCTAAGACAGGTTGAATGATAACCAATTTGCTGGTACCACCTAATGGGTTTATTGGGGTTATTCAAATAGGATTAGCCTACAGAATGAAGGGGTGTCTTTGCTCTTGTACTTACAGTGTTAGCCTTTTTCACAATAAATAAGTTCAGCCATGATAAACTTATTTGGAAGGTTATAACAGTTTGTGACCCTTGTTGATGTTTGCACATGATATATTACCTTAAAAGCTTGATTATATAGGCCCCTGATTGATAAATGATTTCTCCAACATTGTTTATTTCTTATTATAGGCCTACTCAGCGCATATTGAAGAGTTATTTTAAATTTTATTTCCCATTCATTATCTTAATATTTTCCCTATTTAAAGGTCAAGTCCACTCCAGTAAAATGCTGACTCGAATAAATAGAGAAAAATCAAACTAGCATAGTGCTGAAAATTTCATCGAAATCGGATGTAAAATAAGAAAGTTATGACATTTTAAAATTGCGCTTATTTTTCACAAAACAGTGATATGCACAAATGACTAGTTGAGTCAGTCGATGATGTCCATCACTCACTATTTCTTTTGTTTTTTATTGTTTGAATTATACATTATTTCATTTTTTATAGATTTGACAATAAGGACCAACTTGACTGAACCATGTAGTATCAAACAATGCTAATTCCACATGTTCAGGGAGGAATTAATCGTTGTATCCCTTGACAATGAGGAGAAAATTAGAAAATTTCATAATTCATATAATAAAATACAAAATAAATAGTGAGTGGATGATGTCATAGTCTCCTCATTTGCATACCAGCCAGGATGTGCATATAACTGTTTTGTGAAATTAAGCGAAACTTTAAAATGTCATAACTTTCTTATTTTACATCTGATTTTGATGAAATTTTCAGTGTTATGCTTGTTGGATTTTTCTCTTTTTATTCAAATCAACTTTTTGTTGGGGTGGACTTGTCCTTTGAAATGCTGGATGAGTAAAAATATCATTTCTGTGTATATCACCACAACATTCCGATGCTAAGTTATGAAAGGGTTATGAATCATTAGCTCATAGCCTAATTAACCCAAGACACCAGCCAGAAAACATTTCAAGGCAAATATCATGAACACATGTTCATATTCATGATATAACTTATTCACTTCACAGTGATACAGTGATATACATATGCCTGCAAGAGATAACATTTGATTTATCAGACTACCAAAGACTTACAGACTGATGAGTTAACCGAATGTTATCGTTCTGTATCACCACCAGTGCTTATATTTGCCGACTAGTATCTTGATAATTTATGAGTTGAGACAGATTTAGTCTGAAGGGGATATGGGTCATTTGTCATGAGTGAGACATCAAGGAAAGAACTTGACTGATTCGTGGGAGCCAATATCCAGGCATCTACCATCTTATTTCAAGGAGTGATTAAACTTTGGTTCAGTGAATTAATGATGATGACAGGCGTGATCATACCAAATATTGCTGGTCATTAAATTGACCACATGGTATTCGAGTAGACAGGCATACACATACTCCAAGCTTCAATTGATGTGGTAGATGAGTTTCAGTATTGGCCTTGTATGGAGAACATTTTGCTCCAGCTGTACTCTGTACTGAAAAAGGGATATATTTGATTTTCGTTCAGAACTTTTCCTTTGCATTCAGTGAAGCCTTTTACTTTCCTGCTTTATCAATTGCTGTTCTCAAGGTACTCTTTCCGAAATCTCTCCGAAATCTACAAAGGCTGCATGCCAAGTTTTGTTGTTTGTTTGACCTCAGTTCAATCACACTTACTGCCTTCTCAGAAGTGTGTTGGTTTGGGGGTAATTGTGAAGTGGGCACCATTATTAGAATGTTGATTTTCAACACAGGTTTTCTCCAAGTTGTGGATATTGTTCATCCAGATGGAATACATGACGGAGCCTTACAGCATTGATGAGGATTATATATGGACTGTTTGCAGCGTCGTATAGGACTCTTCTGTACATGACTCAATAGGAGACCGAATATACCATTGGGCCTTCATATTGCACTGAGGGAACATAAGGCTGTGAGAAGACTTGATATTATTATACTCAGTTTGTGATGTCTGAGGATTAAGTAATGGAAGTTTGATTTCAAGCTAGAGAACATACAGAGAGAAGGATCCAGGATCATCAGCCAAGGGTTTTACCCATAAACTTTCAAATCCTTGATTGTGCCAACATTGATATGTGATTGATCCTTCACTGTTATATGGAAATGGAGCATTTAAAGACTCCGGTAAAGGAGTTCAGGGCTTCTTCCCTCTCCTCTCCTGCTACTTCCCCCGTAACCCCAAGGTACAAAATAAACATGGGCTCTGTTGAAGAAGAAGAAGAAGAGGACCAAGAATTCAATATTTTCAGCTTACTTAAACCTAGGTAGGTCACTAAAAGAGTGCTGAAATAGAGGGTGTTAATTTTTTTGTAAAATGGTACTTGATGGGGTTTTTCTGTAAAGTGGAGAATGTTTGATGTTGATTTATGCTTCTAGATTCAATCTTCGTGCTCTGAAATTGATTCTGCACAAAATGTGTGAACGTGTGAGGCTTAATTCTCTATTTCTGATCTCCCGTGTCAATCCTTAATTTTCATCATCAGAAGCAATCACTGTTTGCTTGTGTCAAGAACATGCAGCTAAACATTCTTATTTAATTTTCAAATGAATGACAATGAACAATAATTTTAAACTGAGTATTGCTTTGATGATATTGATGCAAGTCGGAAATTTCATCAAATTTCATTATACTTTCAGAGTGAAGAAGTTGAAAGACACCTTGACTGCCGTCCAGCAGCTGGAGCAGGACATGAGTAAACTACGAGAATGGTTAAGCAGAGTAGAAAGAGAACTCAACACTCCGCTCACATACGAAACGTGTCATATGCTGGAGATAGAAACCAAACAGAAATTTCATGAGGTAAGTTTGACGAGTGGAAATTAGTTTTCTTATGTAGAGATGATTCAGAGGGACCCACTTGGTTTGGGAAGTGTAGTATATTGCTTTGATGCATGTAGCTCACATTGATCTAGAAAAATGTATTCATGGTTTTGCATTGGCAAGGCATACATTTAAATGCATGCGGTCAAGAATCCATCTGGTTTGTCTTCATTTTACATACCAGTCTACATTATATCTT
This sequence comes from Lytechinus pictus, assembly GCF_037042905.1. Classification (NCBI taxonomy): domain Eukaryota; kingdom Metazoa; phylum Echinodermata; class Echinoidea; order Temnopleuroida; family Toxopneustidae; genus Lytechinus; species Lytechinus pictus. Next base: position 28,585,854 of record NC_087251.1, read on the forward strand.
ATTTTATTGACTGCATGCATGTGAATGATTCAGAATATTTTGTTAAAGATTATAAATTGATGATTTCCCCCTTTAAAAATAACTTTTCATGATTCGCATCCATAGGACCAGTTTTGACAGTTCTATCATTTCCCAACCATGATACATGTACATATATACTGAATCAAAACCACCACAATACTTGGCTTTCTGATGAAAAAAAGTACTCTTTTGAAAATCCCTCCATTTGTCAAGGGATACAGAGCTCACAGGACAGGTATTCTCAATCCAAAGGGTTTTCAAATTCCTTCCCTTTTGAAAGCCATCCTCTAAACTATGTGGGAACAAAAGGACTGGAAAAACAATCTCTGAGCTCAGAAAGAGGGTCTCCATGCAGTAGAACCATTGATGCCTGACAGATTGACTCATTGTGCAGTCTTTACATCTCATAAAACTTTGAGGCCATCCAGAGGTTGGAATAACACAAAAAGAAACAGTGAATTTTGGGTCTTGTGTCACTGGAATGAATGGGACACAATGAACCTGCCCGTTAGAATCAGAGGAAATAAAACTTGAATGAAGAAATGGGAATCAGTATTGTATATTCATCACTTGAGAACATATTTCAGATAGTTTTGGTGGGATAACTTATGATCAACCATTTGGTATATTTGGAGGGTGTTTTTAAACTTGTATACAAATGAAATAAAGTTACAATAACTCAATGAATTAGATTATAATTTTTATCGACATGATCATGAAAACCATATTGACCTATATTCAGATTAGGTGAAACACACCCAATTTAATAATAGACATTTCCTCTGAATGTAAATAATTTGAAGTGCTTTGATTTTTTAGCTTGTCATCTAAATAATTTTTATGTTCTATTGCATAGAGATAGTTTCTAAGTTTAACAGTTTGTGTAATCTTTATATGCATTTTTTAACTAGAGCCTTGAATCGCTGTAATTGTGTTTCATGTTCTTGTCTATCATTTCATTATTTCTCTCAGATCCAACTTTAAAATGTCCTATTTTTCCCCTAGAAGTTAATAAAAGAATATTTACTAAACTTTTAAAGATCAACCTTGAGATCATAATATAGATACCTGTTTAATGGAGGCAGATGGCACATCATTCAGAATATCCATTCAAACATCAATATTTGTAAATATTTTTTTGTATTTGCTCCACCATACTTGGTGTCCACATGTCCACTCCATGTAAACACCCATCTCGTTTTATTCCTTCATCAGGAACTTCATAAAGACATTACCCGACATAGCAGTGGGGTTGCATCAGTACTAAACCTTTGTGAAGTGCTTCTTCATGATCAAGATGCTTGTTCAACCGATGCAGACTGTGAGGCTATCCGAACTGCCACTCAGACGTTGGACCAAAGATGGCATAACATCTGTACTCTGTCTGCAGAAAGGAAAATGAGGTTTGTCACATTCTTTCTTGACTCTAATGTAAGAAAAAGAAATGTTATTCATGATCTTCCATCACTGGTCTTTCAAGGTGTATGTGTCAATCATGGTCAGAAATTGGTAGAATATACTATTTTCTTCAAAAATGAACCATCAAATATTGGCTTTCCATAAATATTTTCTTATTTTTTATTGTGCTGAGAGTGTAGTAATGGAGCTAGAGTTAGCTCCATACTTGGAAAGTGGGATTAGATTAGAATACATAGATTCCAAAGCCCAAGGCCCATTTTCACAAAAGTTTACTAAGTTTTAATCTGTGAGAAGCAAATTGTAGTGCAAATCTAAATTCGCAGATGATGATTATTATGACTAGTTGATTAATCAGGATTGACTGCATTATATGCTTTGAGAAGAATTGAAGATGAATTGTCATATTAGATAAGTAAAGCTGGTAGTGGTTTGTGTACTGTTTTGTCAAATTGTAGATTGGATACTCAGTGACCCATGGTAACACTGTGGTGGTTATACTTTGAAATGATAGTGATATGTATACCTAATGTTAATTATGTTTTGGTATTCTTTTTGTGCAGGATCGAGGAGACGTGGCGCCTTTGGCAGAAGTTCAAAGAGGATTATGAGAGATTTGCTAACTGGTTAGAAAAGAGTGAGCAAGCCATCGCAGCTCCCAATTCATCCTGTACACCATATATTATCGTCAAAGAAGAAATTAAAAAATATGAAGTGAGTCTTATATGATATTGACAAGTGAATACTCTTTCTCTTTTGCCTATTAAATGTGTTACAGGGTTTTGAGTAGGTCCTTTGGGACAGGCCTCTCTACTATCATGTCTTGAATAATGTAAATACATTTCTTTACCCATCTTTTCCTACATGTTTCCAACTTCAACCTTAATGTACCATACGTAGTAGAAGGATAATGATCTGATCAAATGCCACAAAGGTCATTTTATACCTGAAAATAGCTTGGTAACCAAATAATAGTTTGGAGGATTCCACTTCAAACTTGGTATGCATGGGAGTGCAGGGGGTGTTTCACAAAGATTTAAGTATGACTTAGAGTCTCACTTAAATGTTGACACATACATTATATGCAACATGCAATCTTATTGATCCATACGCAGTAGTGCGCATCCTCTTGGCGTGATCTGACCAGTGCAGTGATGTCTTTTACATGCAACTAGGCATTTAAGTGCAACTCTAAGTCATACTGAAATCTTTGTGAAACACCCCCTAATGATCTGACAAATTCGGGGGTCATAATATCAAAGGTCACAGAGGTCAATATTTGAAAAAATTAAGAAGTTGATGTGTATATTCTTGATCTGGAAGTCGCAGAGGCATTTTGAATGCTTGCATTTGATAATTCATGTAGTTAATGTTGAATCTTTCATTATTATCTGTCAGAGAAACACAACTATTTTTCAAATCTTCCTTTCCAAATTCATTTTAAAAAATGATCCGATAAACCAGTTGCAGATAAAGAAAAGAGGCAAATTTTTTTACATGTTGCATGATGAATTTTGTTTCAGGCATTCCAACGTAAGGTTCATGAAAACCTCACCCAACTAGAGATGCTGAATAAGCAATACCGTCGTCTAGCAAGAGAGGGCAGAACAGATGGTGCTAATCAACTCAAGGGTCTTGTCCACACTGCCAATGATAGGTAAGAACATGCTCATTAATTCATAGTGTAAAAGAAACGTTGACTTCTTGAGGCACAATTTCTTATCCCACCGCTGCCACCGTATATTGAAAGGAATCCCTAACTTCTGGAAGCATGTTAAAATCTGAACTGACTGACAAAGAAGTTATCAGTTTATGAACTACAGTTTTGAAAAAAATGAAGCATTTAAGATGCAATCCTTAAATGCTTTAAAAAGAAAACAACAATGCTTCATTAGAAGTAATCAGAAATGACAGTCTTTTTCTCCCCCACAATCTTGTTCTCTTTATTTAGACAAAATCAGAACCAACTGCAGATTAGCTAGCCAAACAGAGTAAAGCATGAGATGATATCAAATTAGTGAAGGGTCTACTTAGATTTGTAATTTTCATGCTGGACATAAATGTTATAAATGTTTGTTTTTCAGATGGGATGCTTTAGCAAGAAGGTGCTGCAGCGTTTTAAGACGTCTTCGTTCACAGCAAAGTTTGAGAGACGAGTTCGAAGGGACGAGAGAGAGTATGGTAGTATGGCTGACAGAGATGGACCTCCAGCTGACCAACATAGAACACTTCTCACAGTCGGATATCTCTACCAAAACAAAACAAATGAAAGTAAGTCATAAGACTTCCACATTTTTGAGAATCACAAAGCTTTGGTGATCAGTTTGATGTCTTTTCAGTTGCTTACTTGTTCACGGGTTATTAACCCCAATTAGGCACTCCACAATCATTATTGTGACTGTAGCAGAGCTGCTGCTAGTGCCTCAGCATTTCAAGGAAGGTTATTCCAGTTGAGTACACATTAAAGGACAAGTCCACCCCAACAAAAAATTGATTTGAATAAAAAGAGAAAAATCCAACAAGCATAACACGGAAAATTTCATCAAAATCAGATGTAAAATAAGAAAGTTGTGACATTTTTAAGTTTCGCTTAATCAAAACAGTTATATGCACATCCTGGTTGGTATGCAAATGAGAAGACTGATGACGTCATCCACTCACTATTTCTTTTGTATTTTATTATATGAGATATGAAATATTCTAATTATCTCCTCATTGTCAAGTGAAACTGATTAATTTCTCCCTGAACATGTGGAATTAGCATTGTTTAATACTATATGGTTCAGTCAAGTCAGTCCCAATGGTCAAATCTATAAAAAAATGAAATATTGTATAATTCAAACAATAAAAAACAAACGAAATAGTGAGTGATTGACATCGACTGAGTCATTTGCATGTCACTGAGTTGTGCATATCACTGGTTTGTGATAAATAAGCGAAACTTTAAAATGCTATAACTTTCTTATTTTACATCCAATTTTGATGAAATTTTCAGTGTTATGCTAGTTTGATTTTTCTCTACTTATTCAAATCAACATTTTGCTGGGGTGGACTTGACCTTTAACCAAACCAAGGTTGAGTGTGGTAAATGTAGATATATAATCATGTTGCTTGTTCCATTCTATTAGGCATTCCAACATGAGATTGAACTGAACCAGTCTAGACTGGATGAGATCGATGGGTATGCCCATAACCTGATGCAGCGATGTGATGCCAACGATGCTGTTCAGATACAGGAAGAGATGGATGATCTTAGAGGCTATGCCGATGAGGTCTTTGCCAGAGTCAGCAAATTCCAGAGGAAGCTGGAGAGGATTACAGCCACTGAGGTAATTATCACACTTTTGAAGTGAAAAATATCATGTTATCAGCACAATGTATTTGACATCCTGGAGTAGGTAAACTGCCTAGTTGTCTTTTGTCAACTCATCCACTCATCACATGGTCTACCTTCATTTAGTCTAATTCCATCCATCAACATTACATCTAATAACCTTTTGGTCCAATAATCACTTCGTCTAATCACCAGTTCGTCTATGACCATTTCATCTAATAACCAGTTGGTCTAATAACCATTTTCTTCTCATTTATTTCGCCCAATTAACACTTATCCAATTATACCAAATGATTTATGGACTAAATGGATGGTGGACCAACTGGTTATTAGACAAAATGTTGAGTGGACGAAATGGCAATTAGACCATGTGGATAGTGGATGAATTGGCATTAGACCAATTGGAAATAAACCATGGAGTAGACCACTTAACCACTAGAGGAAATTGTTTGGAGGGCTTCTTTTGTAGGTACCTCAAGGACAAGGTATCCAAGTAATAATCTCTGACAAGACTGCAGGTCATCAGAGATCACTTTGGATATGTTGCCTTGAATTAGTGAACTAGCTTAATAATGTTGTATGATTACTGATAGTTTGTATTTCAGTACAGGATGATACTGAATTTTTATGATCTATTAAAAAATGAAACGAAAAGTATCTCTAAAGCATTGTGTATCTATGGCATTGTGTGTCTTAACTAGGAATGGTTTCTCACCTTTCCATTGTATGAATTTTAAGAAGCAAATGTATGACTTAGCCAGAAATGTTATCATCACATACTTTCCTGTCACTCTTTGCATAGTCTACACATATGATGCAACATGCATACTAATTCTGTATAGATGACTCCTAACTAATGATTCTTAAGGTAGACTAGGAGCATTTTAACTTTAATTCCTTTGTAGATTTTGTGTGCAGTGAATGCTCTAATCTTCCTTTCTCCCCCATAGAGTTTCTTGCATAGAAACCAAAATTGTGTTGTAATCTTGACATGAACCTCCTGTTTTTTTATTGCTCATTTGAACATAAATTTGACAATTAACACAAGGTGGCTTGGGTTTTAAAAAAAATACTATTTGGAAAACCTGTAATACATATATTTTTTACTGAAACAAGTCATGACTCACATTATAAATGGCCAAAATAAATTAAATTTGTGAGCCATCAAATGCCAATATAAAGCAAGTGCTCATGGGATTCTTGTGCAATTAAAAAAGGTTTCATTGAACATTGAATATAATTATAAGATGAGATTAAAACTTTCATTAAGTACCTGTTGTGAATTCTGTGAGGGAGACTACACAGAGCAGATTCTTTATGAGCAAAACTTCCTTCAACCCCCCCTTATTTATATGAGAATGGGGATGAACTAGATGCACTCTTTAACTAATCATCTCTGCTTTAAACTGCTTTATTGTTTATTTCAATCCATTGCTGTCTAATCTAAAGGGTGAATCTTCTAGCATACCTTTTGATTATTTCATGGTTGGCAATACTAAGGTATGAATGTTGACTTTGTCATATCAGTGTTTCATCTTAAGTCTAGTTCATAAGTTTCGTATCGACCTGCTTCATTATGATTTCTAGTAGCACTGAGAAAACAGCAAAAAGTTATAACCGAAGAAAATTTTATGTTGATTTGTTTTTATTATCTGTGATGACGTCTGAGAAAATTTAGTTTCCAGATACAAGATTATGTTCTTTGAAATATCTGATACTCTCAGACTCTCTTGAAAAAAGAAATATGTAGTATCTTCGATAGGAAATCAACTCTTATATTCCCCATCTAAACAGGTTCTCATGAATTTACCAATATTGTTGTGGTGGAGTTGATCTAAAAGATTCCACAGAAAATACAAGATTTGTCATTCCATGCTTTTAACCACTTCAATCTCTTCAAAATCCCTTTTTCACTTTTTGTTGTGTGTGATTATCATATTTTTTGTTGCTTCTATTTTCGTTGCTTCTATTTTCGTACTTGTTTTCTTTAATTTCAATGCTCTATTTTGTATTTATAATATTTGACTCTTATGTCATTTCAGTTTTTGCTGTGGCTTTATATGTGAAAAGCTTGTAATTTCACTTCTTAAATTTTAAGTTATGTTGGTTATCTGTTAAATTTCAAACGTATTTAGTATGTTTAGAGTTGTAATCTGTCATCTGTTTTTGTCATTCTGTGTATTGATGAAAATTTGGCTTTGAGCAAATGCCATCTTAAACCATCTTTTTTTTTACCCCATTCCGTGTTACTCTATTTCTTTAGTCAGCCAATTTCAAATTTTTTCTTTTGATATGATGTATCTTAATCCAATTGAGTATTTGATGTAGTGCCTTTTCCTTGCAGTTGCAATGCTTTACAATTTGATCCAGTTCATGTACTGTTAATCTATGTTGTACTTTTTAGTACTGTAATAAAAAAGATCAATAATTTGGTAGTACTAGCGTTCAAATGATCTGGTCCACCTTGCTCAAATTTGTGCAGATGAGCTAGGATACAGTACTTATGTATGATACTTGGCTACCATTCTTAAAGGTTTGATAAAGTGTGGTCTACAAACGTTTTGGTATAACTATGGGTAGAAAAATGGGTAACACAAAAATATGGTTGTATATGCTCAATGTATCTGCATGTTTGGCACTTGAATCATTAATGCATGCTAGTTTTCTTCACTAAATGTGAAAAAAGCAAAATAAACATAGGAAACATGCAATGGAAACAGTAATTTGACTTCCCATAATTTCTAACTGACCTAGACCACGGCTGAAGTTTAAACAAAGTCCAGATTGCAGGCAATTTTATGCCAAGTATTTCCACAGGAAATGTTCCTAAGGATACAAAATATGATAGGCTGTACTAAAGGACATAAACAAAGCCTTTATGTCATATACTTTAATGTTATATTTGAACATCTAGTTCTCAAGTACGGATACGTCGGATGAGGAAGACGAGGATGGTGAGGCGATGAGTGAGAGCGACAACGATGAAATCCTTCCTACCCATCTATCACCGAGCAGAGTCCATCGCAGACCCTACGATGCAAGGGCCAGGTCTCGGGACAGTTCAGCAACCCGGTCAGCATCTCCAGGACCAAGTGAATACGTCTCTGGCAGGATAACTCCGGCCAGTGGGGTATCATCTCTAGACTGGGACATGTACATGACAACCAATGCAGATGGAGATCCAGATGTCAGGTACAGGAAAGCATTTCATAATTGTTACAAGCTACTGAAAGTCCTTGCATTTGATTGGCTGAGAGCCAATTTGTCAGTGAAAATTACTAACCCAAAGCTTCATGAAGCATTCATCAGATCTTTTTTTTTCTTTAAATCCTGTAATAAGCTTTTGTTTTTAAGATGATTTATTTTTCAATATTTAAATTTATTGTCAAAAATAAAATGAAGATGCATTCTATTTGTAGGAAAATAAAGTCAATGACCAACAACTTATTAAAACATCGATATCAATCACATTGTCATTCTATTTTCTTAGGTGGGGTAAGAACAAGCAGCGAGGTGGAGAACCTGTTGATGTCCTGTATGCCCAGCAGCTCATTGACAGCTGTACATCTCAACTAGAAGAAGCAGAGAACATGGTCACCTGCAAAACACCCATTGGTCCGGATGTAGAAGAATTCAAAACAGCCTTTGTAAGTTTTAGTCCTACCCTTAGCTTCATAGACTGAATTTAAAAAACTCCATGAACTTATTGGATATCTTTTCATTGGATTTGAACCTAATATTGTAAATGCAGCATGTATATATCAAATACATCACTTGTCCAACACAATGGACCTGAATATGATACCAAGCTGCATTCAGACAAATCTAACTCTGAAATCCAGGCAACATGAATGGCAGTTTTAGTTTTAGTATTCTAGTATAGCAGTGACCTTAATGTTTATTTTTTTTTTGTCTTCATTATTTTCTAGGATACCGTAGCTGAGAATTGTAAGAGCTGTGTAACAGCAGTGAAAAGATTGGCGCCTCAACTCAGTGACCATCCTTCATTAGCCCGTCAAGTATCAGGTAAATACAGGTTAGGCATAACATTAGGGAAATGGTTCGGCAAGGGTGGTTAACAATGAAACTTTATACTTCAGTTTATTGCTAGCTGTAGTTCTTTGGATTCCATATATATTCACAGTTCGTTAGCGCATGAAGACATCACTTTCTGTTCATTTTAAAATTGTCCTTGTCATAGTCTTTGATATGCTTCATGAATATGATTTGTATGCAATCTTAAGAAAGCTTCCATCTTTATACCCTTGAAATTACCTCCAGGAAACCACTGAGTAAATTAATGCGATGAGGAAATTTGATATTAAGAGGTAAGATACTGCTTATCATCCTGCATTTCACGTGTTGTGGTGAACAAGTGATTTGAGCATCCTCCCTACATCTTAAGGTGGCAGATTCAAACCTTTCCTGTGTTTAAAATGGTTCCAATTGCCCTTTCTGCAGCCAGTACTAACTTGTGTACGTATTTGTGTTACCAAGGCAAGGGCTACCGAAGCATATAGAGATCGTCTATGTGTCTGAAGTACAGAAAGGCTTACAGTTTTTGATCTACCACCTAAACATCATGATATTGATTCATTTGATGTTTCAGATCTTGTGGGTCGATGGGAGGTATTACAAGGAGAACTCATGGAGAAAGGAGCCATGTTAAGACATAATTACCAGACGTGGCAACAGTATGATAACGATCTGAATAATTTGACTGCCTGGTTAGACCAAGCAGAAGCAACACTCGCATCACAAGCTAATGGCGGTGATATCGCAGACCTGGAAGACATGATCAGAATGTTCAGGGTATGATTTAATAATTTTCTTTTGCTCTATCTTCCTAAATTCTGTTTAGATATTTGTCTCTCTTTCTCTATGTCTCTTTGTCAAATTTGTTCCTTCTTCAAAGTTTATTGTGTATTTTATTTTTTGTAGTTTATTACTTTTGGCAATTGCGGCTATCAAACTTTTTACATGCTTTCATACAATGTTGTTTCGTATCCCATCATTAGTTTTTTTTTTGTAAATGAGGTAGAGTCATGTTCACAAGATGCAAGGTGGTTTATTTAGTCTCTGTAAAAATAGTTACACAGAAATTTGGTTTTCACTCACAAGTTTGAATGTGTTCATTAGCACATGAATAAGACAGGGTATAATAAAAAATATATAACTGAAAAATTAAACAAAATTAGCAATAAGAAAAAGTGGTAACTGCAATCCAGTTGTAACTTCGATATTGTATCATTCAAAATTTTGAAATTATGCTGGCAAAGTACACTCCCCTCTTATGAAAAATGAATGCAAGATTTATATTTTCTCCATGACCAGGACTTCATGTTAGGTCTGAATGCAAGACGAACCATAGCGTACTCCATCAATCTGTGTAGCCAGCAGTTTGTGGATCCTGATACCCCTCAAGGTCAGGAGCTAAGCTACAGACTTCAGGTCATGAACAGACGCTGGGAAGGGGTATGTGCCAAAGCTGCAGACTGGCAGAAGAAACTCCAGGTAACATTCCTCTTTAGCTACTTGTTGGTTGTGGTTATCCTTTTGTTCAGAATAAAAGCTTGGGGTTTTGACAAGAAAATATTCATTTTCATAATTGACTTGTAAGAGACCAAAGAACAGCGGCAGCAGCAACAACAACATAGTGATAACAATGATAATGATAATAATAATAATAATGATTATACTAGCTTATATAGCACTTATCTTATTTTATCAGAAGTCTCATTTTAAACATTCTTTCTAAAAGGAATCAAAATTATGTTGCAAAAAAGTATAAAAATACTTCTCTTCATGACTGTATGTGAATATAATAATGATGTTTATTTTATCTGTAGATGGCTATCGTGCAATGTGAAGAATTTCATCAGACAACCAAAGACCTTGAAACAAGACTGAATGAAATCGATGAAATAATGACAGAGACTGAACCTATAGATCTCAATGCTGATCCAGAGATACTCAACAATCAATACAGAATATTTGCCGTAAGTCAATTGTTTTTTTGCATTTCAAATACATTGAATCTCTTTTTTTTGGGGGGGGGGTTAAAATATACCCTCCACAGAGCATTTTAGAGTAGCACATGAATTATGTTTCCCTTATGATTCAAAACACATTTTTTAGCATAGACTAGTGTATGAATTTTTCACTTCAAATTTGTCTTTGCCTAGAATTTAGTGTAATGATTGTTGTCTCAGTGTTTTGTCAAACTTTCATCTAAATAGAGTATCCTTACACTGCCACCTTTAATGTACTTTCAACTAAATTCCACAAAGTAGATTCTTTAAAGAATGGCTGATGCTCAGTTCTATTTGATTGACTCAGCAACCTGGGCAAAATGGGAAAAAGTGAGCAAAACATGTACATTATCACTTATCATATTATTAAATAAGTGCTAACAATTTCACTACATTTTGCATATTGTTTCCATCTGTTGAAATTTTCTTTCTATGGCTCATTAAAGAAGAGACAAATTGATTGCATTATTTATGTTACAGGGCTCGGAAATCATGACCTAACATGGATTATTCCTTTGTCATTATTATCATTGTAAGACACTAAGAACATTGCCTTTCTGTTTTTATTTCAGTCATTCAAACGTGAGCTTGAGGAGATGATACCTCGCGTGAGCTCCCTGAAAGACACAGCAGACCAGCTCCTGATTGATGTGGACTCACCGGACTGTCGGGCGACCAGGGAAACACTACACCTCATTGCCAAGAAGAGCTCTTCTCTCCTTCAGAGATGCAATGATAACCTAGAACTCCTGGAGACTAAGGTGGATCCCAGTCAGTTCCAACTGGACAGGGTAGGTCTGTCTTCTTAGTTTCTGGAGGCGTATCTATACCTTGAGGCCATTATAAACCACTTTTTCACTGTGGTCAATCACCATCATTGGTGCTGTCTCCCTTCTGTCAACTTTAGTTGACACTATTCAAGAAAATACACAAGTACTTGCTCAATAGTCTTCAGGATTTTTTTCTGTATTCAGACCCTAACAACTTCCCCTTAGAGGCCTTTGTAGGTTTTATATGGCTGTGATATGTTCTGGCTTCTTTTGAGGTCCAGTGAATAAAACTGACCAGCATTCCTGAGTAGTAATGACAACAAAAGAAATCATATAACATGTGGTGATTAAGGACATTACAGGTTTGAAAATTGTAGGATTTTATGAAAAATAGTTCATACGGCCAGCCTGAAGTTTTATCAATCAAGGTTAGTCATAAACATTGTCTTACTTGGATTTAAAGTCAAACTTACCTTCTTTCTCATATCCAGCCTGTTTTTGAGAGTCCTATTCAACCAAGATCTGTGATGCTGCTTGGAGCAATGGGCGAGGTATCAAGTGACTTCTCGAGCCCCATAGCCGGACGAACCAGTACACCTATCTATTCTATCAGACATTATGCTGATGCCACCACCTGTACGCTGGCTGGAAGACAGAGTGCAGCTGGAGCAGCTGCGGCAGCAGCAGCAAGATCGCCTGCAGACACTGCTGGGTGAGTAAAAAACAAGTTTTACATGGGCTATTTCATACTCTGACCCCCTATATGTGGGACATTCCTCTGATGATTTGTATCTGTTTTCTCGTACATTTTTAAATTTGTGATTCCCTGAAATTACCAGGGCTTCAACAGCTTGTTGAGTGAAAAAAATCCGAGAAAAATGGGAGTCAGACATACAAACACGTCGATTATTTTATGGTATTGCTCACATATAGATGTACAAAATATCTACTGACTATTGCTCAGGAAATGACCCAGCTTAAACACAGCAATTGATCTAAACTTATCTCTGTGATATATGCTAAATGAGCTGTGACAAATATTTTGATGACTGATCAACTGATTGTAGTTGGTCCTATGAAAAATCTCTGACATTGGTTATGTAAGAGCAACTGGAGTCTTAATGTGCTCCTTAATGTAACTATTATGGGAGATATTGTCTGAAAGGACACATGATATTGGTAATAATGACCATCATTTGATATATGAATTGTCAGTTTGAATACTGAGTGAGGTTTAAGTTGTAAGAGGTCTTTTGTTTTTGTATTTCTATAAATCTATCATTTGAAGAGAATCTAATAATAAAATGTAGCATATTCTCAAAGGATATTTTGACCACTGACATGTTTACATGAATCCCATAATTCATTTCAGTGTTCTGTTCTCATTTACAGCGCTCCAGTTTTGGCAGGCAGAGGGGGACGACCATTCTTATCAAGAGCAGTGCGAGCAGCCCTTCCACTCCACCTCCTAATGCTTCTACTGCTAGGTGTGGCATGCCTTATACCGATGACTGAAGAAGATTATAGCTGCACCTTCACAAATAACTTTGCTCGCTCATTACATCCCATGCTACGCTACACCAATGGACCTCCACCCATCTAGTGTCCTAAGGGAAGTTCTAGCTGCCCCTGGCTGTCCTTGGTCCAGGGATGTGGTCTTTGGGTGTGGCCTCCTGCCCACCACACCCATCTAGTCAACTTCTTTCAGTCTGCCTTGACCAGATATCAACACTGCCAAGTTATAACTCATTGATTTTCTATGCTGAAATGCTATCTATTGTGACAGAAATGAAATCAACTAAGGACATTGCCAAGACAATTGCAGCATGCAATTTAGCCTCCCCCATTCAAATGACATTGCTGCCTCATATCCTTATGTTGCAATCAAGCAATCATCGGCCTCTGGCTTGACTGGTTTTGGGAGATCGTGTAATGTATCATTGAATGCCATTGTACACAGTGTATTATACTGCAAGAGTCACAGAATTTATTTAATGCTCACATTGTGTGCTGAAAGCAAGGTGGTTAACCATCAAGTATCCAGCAGTGAAACTTTACCATGCATTAATACTGTATAGACTGATCTTCATTGCTTGCTGAAGAAACATCACGTGCCTCGCTAATTCGGACCTGAAATCACTGCATGGTATATGCCAGAGCCTTAGGGAGCTTTCCTAAGGAGAGCAGGAAGAATCCACATTGTACCATTGTATAAAGTTTTTATTTGTGAAATAATTGAATTCATCCGTCATGTGAACAAATACCCTAATTGCCATTGCTATTACAGGGTAATTAGCTGCCTTGTTCACATGGTGAGATGATCCATTAATGAATGTATATATGATGCTTTAGTGTGAGCATACGGAATGGTGAAGTAAAGAAATGTGAATGCAGCTGATTAATGTGAAGGGGTCTCTCCCTATGGATCTGATTGTACCAAGATTAATGAATTATATAGGACGATCAGGATGAATTGTGCATTTACGTTCAAGGTATTAAACAAGTGGAACTATGATTTTATTCTACATGGGTATGTCTGAGAAGTCTTCTTTACTTTTTGGGGGGTTTGATCTTTGTGACATGAATCGATTCCTTATCATTTTGTGCTTTCTTCCATTGTGCCATCTAGAATGTATTCAAGATAATGTGTTCACAAACTTCTATGTACAATCTGTATTCAAAAGAATATGAATGATCATGTGTTCTGTCACAGATAGATTATTGATTTGAAACAAACACCACATTTAGGTAAAGAATAATGTCAGAGAGGTAATGACATTGATAAGAAAGTAAACTAAATCATGTTATTACTCAATACATAATTTGTCATATGGTTGCAATTTATAGGGAACACTTATGTCAGACTGAAAAAAAAAACACTTGATAATTTTATTGCATCTCTTGATTCTTCTTTTTTAACCTAAAAATGACATGCATGGTTCGCAAGTATCTCAAATGTATATTTTCTCAAATCCCATAAATTATTGATTCTTTGAAATACTTAAAAAGAAGTGCCCCTTAGAATTAACTGCTTTTTAGATGTATTTTATAAATAGTTTCACATGTTTTGCTGTGTACAGAAATATAGAAAATAGGTAATGTGTATTTTTGTGTACTATTTCTGCAATATAGGATAATATATTTTCATTATTCTGTAGATATTAATGTAATATGAATTTGTAAATGTGCATCATGTAGACTTATTTAATGAATGCAGTGTTCAGAAATACTGATGTGAAAAAAATTGTTGATTCATATTCATTCTTTCATCTCGTGGATCATTGTTATTGATTATTTTGATTACTTAAAGAGTTTTGAATGACTGAAATAGTATGTTATTTATTAATGCCTTTATTAGATACTTGTAGAAATATTTATCATTCTCTTATATTTTAAACTTTGAAATAGAAATATTCAGCTTTACTTTTTATTTGTAAACACAAAATCTGATTCAATATTAGCAAGCTGTTTTAGGTATATTTGTATTCAATTAATTCTGGTATATTTATATTAATATTTTTTTGCAAAATGTTTTAAGTTATTTCAAATTATGAGGTAATTTTTATAGAATCAATGAAAATGTAATTTTTTGGTTCAGTAAGTAGGGATAGTTGATCATGTCAGCCAATCTTGACATTTAGATGTGTTTTTATATCAATGAATGCATCAGTAAATTCATATCATGAATCATATGTTTTATCCATTCCATTTATATGTGATGACATTGTGCTGTGACACTTGTACGTTCTGTTTTGTGAAACTGAATAAGATGTTTCAAATCTTTATCAGGGAGTTTCAGTGGAGGAGTTAATGATATTTAGCCGTAGAATGCTGCATGATTCATGATTTTCAAGCATTATTGGAAGTCAGTACATTTTGCATCATTCTTTTGACATTGATTTTCAAGCTTCAAAAAAAGGAGGAGTTTGGCGATGCCGTCCCTGTCATTATGCTCCCAGTGAATTAAACATGGGATGTTACGCGTAATTCACAATTAAATGATCGTACTTGCCTTTAAAAACAGCTTATGTGTATAGGTTTGATATATTCTTAAAGACTTTTTATGTGTGTGATGTATGTGTCATAAGTGTGAGAATTTGTGTGTGGGTGTGTGTGTGTGTGGGTATGTGTGTGTGTTTGTTTGCATCTATCTATGTATTTGTTAATTCTGTCTGTTCAACATTATAAAGGAATGGTGAGCCATTTTCCAAAATGGTGTATGTGTGGATGTACCGGGTATCTATGGCCCGAATTCACAAAGGTGGTTTTGAAAACCCACGGTTGAATCCATGGTTTATGCAGATTTCCTGTATAAATTACGCTTAATTTAGAGTGTATCGGGCGCGCGTATAAAAAATGTCCAATGCTGATGCGTGCTTTTGTCACAGTGCGCCAAATTGATGCCTGTTACCATGGTTAGATACGCTATTTTATTCATGAGTCCACTTTTTGAAGAGTGAACTCATGAATAAAATAGCGTGGATAACCATGGCAACAGGCGTCAATTTGGCGCACTGACAAAAGCGCGCATCAGCATTGGACATTTTTTATACACGCGCCTGATACGCTCTAAATTAAGCGTAATTTATACAGGAAATCTGCATAAACCATGGATTCAACAGTGGGTTTTCAAAACCACCTTTGTGAATTCGGGCCTATATGTTCATGTTTATATTTATGATTGAGTACAAAGAAATCTCAGTCAGGGGAATTGCCCTCAGAGTGCACAAAGAACAGACCAGGGATTTCACTGACAAATGTTATAAGCTACTGCAAATCATTGTATCTGATTGGCTCAGAGAAAAGTAATCAGTGAAAATCACTGAAAACAACAATTTTCATGAAATGACCCCCCCCCCCCCCCCGATTCTATTAGTACAGAGTGTCCTCATATTACTGACAATAAATGGTCTGACAAAAAAAATTTGCATCAAACTGTGATAAATGAATGCTCCCATGGTCTGATGCACAGTTTTCATAGTGTTCACTGGGTTTAAAAACAATAGAAAATTGACACTGTCATATATATAGACTTGGAAGTGTCAATATTTTAGGCCTAGAATGCTGTGTGAATTCTGATGAATCTCAAATTCAGAGAATCACTGTCATCAAAGTTTGAATAAAATCAGACCAATTTAAAGATATTCATAAATGTCTGATATGTAAATAAGTGAAAACCATTAAGTATCAAATTGCCAATTTGGCTAGTCGATTGTGTAATCCCGAGGCAATTCTCTATCTACAGTATCATGTCTAAAAATATTGAGTTACACTTTTTATGATTCTATGACTCTATCATTCTTAGGATAGTACTTACCATTGTCAGCTATCCTGGGGGGCATGTCCCCCCCCCCCTTGATTTTCGAATTTTGTACAAGAGCCTATGGGAGAGGGTTATCTCCCCCCCCCCCCCCACCCCAATGGATCAAACATCTCACAAAATCGCCACCCATGACTACTCAAATACATCATGAATAATAAATAGCATATCACTTAATCTCATTTACAAATATTAGATCATTCTAATTCTTACATTATTTATGAAGAAAAATTACATTTTTAATCAATTTGTATATTGAAACATAATAGGCAAACTACTTTCCACCTAATGAAAAGTGGCATTACCGATTCATGCAATTGAATATGCAAATAGTTTAAGTGATCACAAGTTAAATGTAAGATTTCCATATTTCCTTTGTAGCTCATTCGAACCTAAAGTGTGTGTTGTGTGTATTTATGAGGGTGTGGGTGTGTATATGACGTGTTGTTTTGATAGGTATGCTAATCCTGCATTATGAGTGAGTGTGTGGTGTAAATTAATTTGAAAATAATTCTTTATATGTGGGCAGGTGCCTACAATTGTTGTTTTAGTCAGTTTGTGAATGTTGTTACTATATTGATGTGGGTGTATGTTTTGTTAGGTTTGATAATAACAATTTGTGAATGTGGTTGGGTATGCAGAATATGACAAACACCATTCATGTTCTGAGTTTGGTTTTTGTTTATGTCTGCTAATCGTGTGTACATGCATTGTTTGGTAGATGATTGGTCAAAAGCACTTAGACACACACACACGTGCATCCCCAAGATATGCACCCCTCCCCCATACCACTTCAGTTCCACCCCCAGGATGTGCACCTCCCTATGCTCAAACTAGCATACGCCCTTGTAAAGTAGTATTAGAATGTGATATCCGGTTTTAAAGTTGCACAGTTAAAATTGCAATTATTAAAGTATAGTAATCCATTATCTGAATGATGATATCGTCCGACCGACGTCCATTTTATTGAATATAAGCTTGATGTTTGCCACAAAAGTTAATGTAGGATTCGAACTCATGGCCATTCCGCTGGACCAAAAACGAAGAACAGATTGGGGAAAATTAGATATGGAATGTAATATACTTCATTTCTTCAGTATCTTTGCTCATCAATATTATATCACAATACTTAACTGAAGACTCAATAATAAATCACAATATTGAAGACTCAGTAATAATTGACTTGGCTGTAGGTAAGTACAGACTTTTATTATGAGAATCTTTATAAGCCAGACACTTCTTACAAAACTTTCAGTAGTGCCGATCGCTTATTATTTTGTCTGAGCATTGATTTAAATCAGGGATATATATTTTCTTTACTGTGAATTGATTTTTCTAATATTCAGTCCAACGTACTTTGAAACACCTGCACAAAGTTCCCTACAAAACTATTATTAATATTTTTTTAATTGTAGGCTCTGAAGATCATGTGATGCATACAAATACATAATTCATGATACTGAATATATTATTGCAGTAAGTTTGTCACCATTTGGGAAAATCAAGTTGTTCATTTTTAATATTTAAAATTTCCTCACTTTGGGGCTAATACGTAGTTTTTATATTTTGTTTACAATTACAACAAAACTTATTCCATTTTGACCTTTCATGACTTATTCAAATCAGATATAGGACTACTGTATGCAGGTTGTCATTGACTTTCAATCTTGTGGTTAAAGCATATATTTCTGATTATTTTCAATTGACGTATATCAACCATGATACAATAAAAGTGGGTCAAAGGGAAAGTGTAAAAGGTTCACTTTCTTTTTATAGCATACATTCAATGTCGCGGAAGGTTCATCGTGGGCAATTTCTAAAGTAAATACGATATTTCGAAAGTCATTTATTGTGGTTGATTTGTGAGAAAATGATTTTACCTGCAGTTCTAGAAAGTGACGTATATAATTCTAGGAACAAAAAATGGCCAGATTGTACCACTGAAATATTATTTCCTCAAGATTTCCAGGGTATCTCCCTAGGTTTGATATACCAGGACCAAGATTCAAAACAGGAAAACAGTAATTTTATCTCTAATCTTGTGAACCTCTTTAAATATGGGTGATTAAGTAAATAAACTAAATAATCTATAATCTTGCCGTTGGACACAACTTGACATAGAAATGATGGCTCTTACAGATTGAACTTGATATATTCAACTAAAATGATAAATTCTAGTAAATTGATTAACTATAGGTAGGTCTAAAAACAATAACAGCTCTCAATATAGATAAGTTATCAAAGGATCCCTAGGGGTAAGCGGGGGCTCCTCTCCTCCCCCCCCCCAAAAAAAAAATTAAGCCTAGGCCTATATGCCCTATTTCTAGGCCTACACCTTATTTTATTTTTCAACACTATTAATTTCATCGATTTTTCTCGATTTCCTTCCATATCTGGCTGATATAAACATATTAATTCTATTCCAAGGTTTTATGGTTGATTTATATATACATATATTGTATTCTTTCTCCCATACGTGTACTGTATCAAAGCAAGAGCTCTGATCCAGCTGAGGCATGGCGGCTTGTCATTAGTCTGCAGGCACAGACCCTGATTGGAACTTTGATCAATAAGTGTGCCTCTACGCAAAGACTAGCACATACAAAACTTGCTGTTCCAATACGAGCCTTCAGTACACAAGGCATGAGTAGGCTGCACATTCAGACCCTTAACTCGAGTGAAGGGTTTGCCCAGCAGACTAGCTTGTCATTGTTCAAAACCCACCTACACCCGACAAAGGGAATTATAATTGGTATATGGCGTCGAAAATCTGTCTATCTGACGGTCAATCGGATCGGGGTCGCCCTAGCCACTAACCCGTCTCTGTGGTCTAGTGGTTAAGGCACCGGCGTTCCAAGGTGGGGGCCCGGGTTCGATTCCCGGCAGAGACATTTTTCGGCATCACCAATTTTTCCAAACCTTGATTTAAGCTACGCCTACCAATGTTCGCTTCATCCATTTCTTTCAAAAAATATTTAAACAAAAGAGTTGCCAAAGCTGTTGTACATGTACAATTCTCACGTATATATATATATATATATATATATATATATATATATATAACAGCCGGGTAAATAAGGAAATACAATGGAAATAAGATCATCATTCGGTAGGCTTATATATTTCCTTGAATTTCCTGAAATTGTTTAATTTTTCCCGAAGCTCGATTTCCTGGAAAATGATTGACCCAAATTTCCTGAATTCTGGGAAAACTTGAACACTGAATGCGGCAATAGACAGCACATTGGACATCATTCGAGAAAATGACAAGAATTTTAGTAACTTGGAAGAACATCTATAGCGTAAAATTCTGCATTTATTGCCTGGTCCCAATTACCAACTTTACTATTATAAGATCGATATCTTGTCAATTTGGAAGTAAGATGTACTATAACGTATATGATTCAATATATTATCATTTTTTTTAAGGGAACTGGATATGAAATATTTACAATTTTCTGTTGGCGTAGCTATTTTTTTTTTTTTTTTTTTTTTTTGGGGGGGGGGGGGCAGACTCCCCTGAAGCCACTCCGAACTTTGCGCAAAGCGCACATTCTGAGCGCCCATCGCAAAGGCCCTTGCAACCGAGGTCAGTGGCCCGCTTATAAGGGTATCAACTATAGAAATGAAATTATTCATAAGAGTTCTATGTGGTTTTCATAAAATATAGATTAAGTGGGGGCCCATAGGTCCATGGATTCATTTAGGGCTAGGCCTTGCTCAGAAATGTGTCACCAGTATACCCAGTGACTGAAGAAATATGTATAGCATACTTCAGTGGCGTAACTACGTCGGGGCATGGGGGGCACGTGCCCCCCCCCCCCATCTGCTGGCAAAAAAAACAGGGGAAAGGAGAAAAAGAGGAAGAAAGGAAGAGAAACGTAAAGGGAAATAAGAAATTATTTTTCTTTATAATGTTATATTATATAATAATTATGTTATGTTATATAACATAAGAAATATATGTTTCGTAACTTTATGAAACATAATTTGCTCATTGCCTATGTCTTCATTGTTCCTGGTACTCACATTGTCTGTTTTAAAACGAGATATATAATCCTGTTGTACTAAAAACTCTAGTTTTCAAGTCAATATACACCAAATATATTTCCTCGCACTTCGAGTTATTATTGTTTTATATAGTGACATATGCTTCTTTTTCATGACTACTTAAAGTGATTGCCCCATTTTAAGGTCATAATATAAAACATTTCCTGTCCATGTTTACGTTCGTATTAGTGGATTGGTGAGATATGTCTGCTCTTCATGAATTTCTAAAATCAGTCCTTAAAATGTCATTTTTTCTGATCTGAATATAAAAAAATTTCAGCTCGCACCATTTGATTGGGGAAATACGTATGGTCTTCGTGAATTCCTATACAAACAAGCCTTATAATGCCCCTCTTTAGGTCTGAATTTCCTAAATATTCAGCTCGCGCTTCGCGCTCGCAATATTTGATTAGTGAGATGCGTTTGTTCAGATCACGATTACAATTGCTTCATGTGTTTAGATGTAATTCTAACAAAATCAGCAAGCACATGGCACTCGCAATAGATGACTATGGTGAGATATGTATACTCTTAATGGATTCCTAAAATATAGTCCTTAATATGTCCCTTTTTGGGGTCAATATATACAAAAATTTCAGCTCGCGCTTTGCGCTCGCATTGTTTGTTTAGCGAGACAGGTACGTATCATGATTACAAAAAAAATGCTTATAATGTACCTTCTTGTGTCTGAATATCAAACATTTTCAGCTCGCGCTTCGCTCTCGCATTATTTCATTAGTGAGATACATATTCGTTTACTGGCTCTGTCCTCAAAATGTCTCTATATTAGGTCAGTATACCTGGCAACAGCGCGCTTCGCGCGCTCACTTAGTGACTCAAAATTGTTGCTGGTGCCCCCCAATGCCGTGACCCACGGTACGCCACTGGCATACTTCAGGGGGGGGGGCGCTAATAACTAAGACTGCAAAAATACGTTTTTAATGTTTCATTTCGACTCACCTTAACGCTCGACCCGCCAGACCTATTATAATGTTGGGCTTGTGTCATCATATCGGCCATTAGAAAAGGGCCCCAATAAATTCGGGTCCAGTTCCCCAGACCATTCGAGAATTATACCATCAGCTGATTCTATTTTTTAGCATGGTCCCCCCCCCCCCCCCCATGTTGAAATGATGTGGAAAAGTGTCTTTATAAGATAAGATAAGATTAGATAAGATAAGATAACCTAATTAAGATAGGATAAGATAAGAATTTATTTTTCGACCCCCTGTAAGAGTATGAGGGATGTGAGAGAACCGTGATATTTACAATGAATAGGCCTAGTAGCATCGAATGTACAAAGCATAGATAAAATGAACGTGGAATAATAATTGAGATAAACAAGATTCATGAATTAATGCCATTAAAAAGTCAAACGTGCAGAATTTTTAACAACTCTGCCACTAAGGGTAATAACAGTCGAAGTGCTTTTTTTCCATAAATCACAATTTGCTTGGGTTTGTGTACAAAGTGAAGCATAATCATTTTTACAAATTGCACAATTATTTTCAGATGGCAATTTTTTTTTTTACAGTAAATATTTTATTGAACTGAATTGAACATGGCCTTTGAATCAGTTATATTCCCGCTTTGTTATGTGCACTGAGATCATCCTACAAATCCCGCCCATCTGCCCCCCTGTTACACCCACAAATGTAATAATCGCCCACAAATGTAATAACACTTTACCCACAAATGTAATAATTTCATCCACAAATGTTATAATGCACTTTATCCACAAATGTAATAATTTTTGATCGCCCACAACTGTAATAATGACTTTACCCACAAATGTAATAAATTTGAAGGGATTTTTGGCGAATCCGTTCTAAACTAAAATCCTATAGTAATACGTTCATAAAGCACAAAAGTGCAAAGTCTTTTTTCCAGACCCGGTTGTTTCAAAAATTATAATATAAGTCCAAAGTCTTTTTTCCAGACACGGTTGTTAAAAAATTATAACATAAGTCCAGTCTTTTTTCCAGAGCCGGTTATTAAAAAAATTATAATATAAGTCCAAACTAAGATACGATAATTTTTAAGATCTATAGCAAAAAATCAAGCACATGGACCCATGTTAATTTTTGCATATTTGGAATATTCAGGTGCTAAAGTATATATATGCAAAGTATGGTGAAAATGACGTATAAGTTAAAACTACAACAAAAACATTTATTCCACCAGTTTTAATTAACTGGGTCTGGAGAAAAGACTAAGCTCGATTTTCATTTTTATTCCACTGGAATATCATTATCGTATCTTAGTTTAGACTTATATCATAATTTTTATAATAACCGTTTCTGGAAAAAAAACTTTGGACTTATATTATGATTTTTTTTAATAACCGGGTCTGGAAAAAAAGACTTTGGACTTGTATTATAATTTTTGAAACAACCGGGTCTGGAAAAAGACTTTGGACTTATATTATAATTTTTGAATTAACCGGGTCTGGAAAAAAGACTGCACTTTTGTGCTATATGAACGCATTACTATAGGATTTTAGTTTAGAACGGATTCGCCGAAAATCCCTTCAAATTTATTACATTTGAGGGTAAAGTCATTATTACATTTGTGGGCGATCAAAAATTATTACATTTGTGGGTAAAGTGCATTATTACATTTGTGGGTGAAATTATTACATTTGTGGGTAAAGTGTTATTACATTTGTGGGCGTTATTAAATTTGTGGGTGTAACACCCCCCCCCCCCCCCCCATTTACCATCTCAAAGTCGCAAATATTGTATACATATAGGCCTTTATGTATTCTCTACAGGCCTATTATAATTCAGTCATGGGAATCAATGCAAATTACAAGCTTTGATTCTCAGCATTCCCCCCGCATTCCCCTTCATTTTAAAATTTTTTGGGGGCCTATTACTTTGTATGAAAGTTATGTAAGGCCTATATGATAATTTGTGTTCACATATAGGCCTTTGTTGAACATGGAAACAAAGTGAAGCGAATGGGCCTACATGAAATTAAATGGGATGGAAAATGCGAAATGAAATTAAAGAGGGCCTAGCTATATGAAATGAAATAAAGTGAAACCCCGGGAGTGAAACGGAATGAAATGAAATGGATGAAATCTGAAATGGACTCCCGAATGGACTATATGAAATGAAAAGAAATGAATTAGGATGGTGCCAGAATACTGAGCCGTGTGTGGGAAATAGGGCCTACGGCATTAAACAAAATTTTATATAAATATCATAGTGTTACACAATCAGGCTCAGATGTCTCCTTTCTATACCCCTTCTCCCTCCCCATTTCTTTGTTGCTATTTGCCCAAACTCGAGAACGCTTATTTCGCAATCCACGATCTCGTCAAAACGCACATGGACTTTGTGTTGTTTATGTGCATACATTAAACGAGTCACCACCCCTTCTGTACAAATGTGGATCGCTCACATGCCCAAAGAAGGAAACCAAGTCCCATATTTGGAGGACATGTCGGCCATATTTGGTAGCTTCACTTCCTTTCTGGTGCGATCAGACTGTTAACAATAATTACCGTAAAATATCAATGCGCTTCAAATTTTTTCTTCAAATATAGATGCTAAAATGCATTAATATGAAATAAAAAAGGTAATTTAATGATTTGATAGTATTTCAGATTGATTCGATTCATATTCTAATCCTATTCGTTTTTTATATGAGTAAGTATATTAATACTGCACATGTATATTTAACAGAGATACAGTTCGCCGACTTCCTTAATTTATTTGCGATTTCGCAGTCTCCAATTAGACAGAGGAGCTACGGTGGAAAGGATCGTGTTTTAAGTGATTTCGTCGGAGATTTGTGTAAGAATTATCGCCTCGTGAGTAAGTTCATGATGGAAATGAGTTTTACGAATCTGCACAAGCTGAAAAATGGACTTAGTGACCATGGATCATGTTTACCGGACAGTGACAGTAGCTCTGTTGGTACGGGCTCCGAGTTAGCGGACCGGGACCATGACATGGATGACCCCGGGCTTGGCCCGGGCTTTACCCAACTCACTCCCGATGATATGGCAAACCTGGAAAAAGCTGCCAATCGTGGCAAGAAAACAAAAGGAAGGGTAAAGATAAAGATGGAATTCATCGAAAACAAGCTGAGACGTTACACAACTTTCAGTAAAAGAAAAACTGGAATTATGAAAAAGGTGAGAAAAAAAAAGGATTTTGTAAAGATCTATTCTTAATTTTAACTTAAAGGAGAATGAAACCCTTGAAACCAGCTGAATCCATATCAAAGAGAAAAATCAAAGAAACATATTGTTGAAAGTTTGAGGAAGATTGATTGAATAATAAGAAAGTTATGAGCATTCGAATATTGAGATCACTAGTGCCATGTAGATCCTCCCAACGACAATGCGACCAAGATCTGTGATATCACACACGTACAACTCCCTCATTACTTTAGTACTTATTTCACTTATATTCTCACTTTTATAGAGTCTATCACAAGGTGAGGTGTTCTCTTTATGAGATGACAAGTACAGAGGTTCGTACAACATTATATCATTGATGAATCGTTTGTCATATGATTAGAATGAGCAAAAAGAGATGTTTTGGGGTATATTTTCAGTGTCCAAATGGGAGAGTTGTACGTGTGTGACATCACAGATCTTGGTCGCATTGCCAATGGGAGGATCTCCATAGCATTAGTGATCTCGACATTCAAATGCTCATAACTCTTTTATTGCTAGTCCTATTTTACTCAAAGTTTTGTTGATCTTATTCTTTGATTTTTCTGCTTTCACAAAAGCTAACTTGCTCCAAGAGTTTCATTCTCCTTTAAGTCAGCGTCAGACAAATTACAAAATCGCATGAATGAGGAGGGGGGGGGGGGATTAATGAGTTTTTGCATTTTGTTCCAGCCTCACCCAGGCCAAGCGAGTGATATTGTTTGTTAGATCCATACTAAATTAGTATAGTTAATAACATTGGTACTTCTTGGTAGACTAAATTATATAACTCACTGTGCGATATGAAAATAGCACTTTTAATAAATTTTATTTTATGGCTATGCACATAAAAGTCATAAAGAAAAGAAGATGAAAAAGAGTTGCAAATGGACTAATGTCATAATTTTGGCCTGGTAGGTGTTTCATAAAGCTGTACGTATTAAGTTAAGAGCAACTTTAAGAATGACTGGTGATCCTTTCTTTCGCACTAAAATAATCACCAATGAACATCATTTACCACAAGAAAGGACCACCACTGGCACCAGTCGTTGTTAAAGGGCCTGGCAACTGACAAATCATGGAGAAATTGAATCAATACGAAATTTGCAAAAGGCCAATTGACTTGCATAATTTAATCCGTCCGTCATGAGCGTCCGTCGGACTAATGCGATAAAATTCGGACAGCACACGATGGTTATTTACTTCGGGTCGTCGCAGTTCTAGCTTCCAACAATCCCAATTCCTAGACTCATAGCAGGTCTCTTGATTGCTAAAGCAAAATAAATAACCTCTGTGGAGTTACATGTTTCAAAGTGAAAACATGCAGTTTACTTCTGGTTGGTTAGTCTACTAACTATTGCTCTCCTAAGATTTAGACCTCCCAGACACGCTGGCGTCTATTACGTAACACCCCAGGCATGCAGTCGAGTGAAAAACTTGAATCCCTTCTCTGTTTTTTTTAGATTAGCCTTGATTTCCCCATGATTTGTCAATGTAAAGTCGCTTTAAAGTCACTCTTAAATTATGAACAACTTTATGAAATAGCACCCTGGTGCACATTTATTACAACAGCAAAATCAAATCAATATTTTGCATTTTGTCTAGATCTGTTGATTTGACATGTGTGGAGATGGGTTAGATAGATCCCATCTTAATATTAATTAGTGTTATTATCATTAGTATTAAATATATTGTTGGCCCAGCTCTACATTTTTGTCTATTTCCTTTTGTGAAGCATCCAAATGCCGCTTAATTTAGAATTTTTCAGAATCATCGTAATGCTAATGAAGACTAATTTCATGTATTAATGGACACAATCATATTTCAATTCAAATCACTATTTTGTATTTTCTGATTATCAATTCAGGCTTATGAATTGTCAACATTGACTGGAACGCAGGTGATGTTGCTGGTTGCCAGTGAGACGGGGCATGTCTACACATTTGCCACGCGCAAACTCCAACCTATGATCACGAGTGAAAGTGGAAAAGCCCTTATTCAAACCTGCCTCAATTCCCCTGACATCCCTTCAGACAGTCATCACCACAGCCATAACCCAGATCAGCGTATGTGTGCCACTGGCTTTGAAGAGACTGATCTATCATATCAAGTTAGTGACGAGGAAGCTCTCAGTGGAAAGGTAAACAAACTTTTCTCTTATTTTTATAATCATCTTAAAGTGTAAAAACAACTTTTGTGTGGGGGTTTACATCTATGTGTTACTGCTTTCTGATATTTTATCCTATTTTAAAGGCCAATCCCACTCCAAGTTGATATCAAGACAGAGAGAGATGGGGAGTTGGGTTGGGAAAACTCTAAACAAGCATACACATGAAGCACTGACATTTTCTACAATTTGACTGTAAAATTAATTAACACTTCATTTTTTTCTAGTTTCTTATTGTAATAACAAAAATGCTCGACTGTTCCTGTAAAGGGGTACTTAATGCTGAAGAAACTTTTTTGAACAGATAAAAAAAAGAAATCAGACAAACAAAACACTGACAATTTGATCAAAATCAGATGAGGGGTAACAAATTTATGACATTTTAAAAGATTTGCATTAGTTTGGTGAAACAGTTAGATTATGCATGGCTTCATGAATATTTAATGAGCCAACTGAAGATATCATATCCCCATTTGTTCTTTTGTAGTTTATTGTGTTAAAGGACAAGTCCACCCCAACAAAAAGTTCATTTGAATAAAAAGAGCAAAAATCAAACATGAATAACATTGAAAATTTCATCAAAATCGCATGTAAAATAAGAAAGTTATGGCATTTTAAAGTTTCGCTTTATTTCACAAAATAGTTATATGAACATTCCGGTCAGTATGCAAATGAGGGGACTGATGACATCACTCACTCACTATTTCTTTTGTATTCTATTATATGAAATACAAAATATTCTAATTTTCTCCTCATTGTCATGTGAAACAAAGTTTCATTTCTCCCTGAACAAGTGGAATTACCATTGTTTAACATTTTATGGTTCAGTTAAGTTGGTCCTTATTGTCAAATCTGTAAAAAATGAAATATTGTATAATTCAAACAATAAAAAACAAAAGAAATAGTGAGGGACATGACATCAATTCTCTCATTTGTGCATATAACTATTTGGTGAAAAATAAGCAAAACTTTAGAATGTTGTATTTTTCTTATTTTACATCCAATTTTGATGAAATTTTCAGTATTATGCTCGTCTGATTTTTTTCTATTTATTAAATTCAACATTTTACTGGGGTGGACTTGACCTTTAAATTGGTGTATTTTTTCAAATTTTGTCCCCAAGATTAAAAAAAAATTGAGTAACAATTTATTTGATGCATTAGATATTCATTGAGCACTGCAACTTTAATTTTGTAAGGTTGACATAATTATACACTAATGTATGAAAATAGGAAATAACTATGATTTCCTGTAATAGAATAAGAAAAAGGAAAGTGGGAATGTGACATCATCAGCCCACCTATTTATGCATATAACTGTTTTCACAAAATATTGCTAAATTTTGAAATTCAATACATGTAACTTCATTATTTCTTACCAGATTTTGGTGAAATTTTCAGCTTTTTGCTCTGTGAGATTACTCTATTTATTAAGCTTTAAATTATTTTCAGCCCAGAGTACCCCCTTAAACATGGGGATACATTACTTCAGGGTCCATGATATTTGTGATATTATAAAAAGCCTTTTTAAATCGAATAATTTGATATTCTAATAAATGAATAAATGTTAGTTAGTGTATCACCTTTGGCTAGTATACAAATAGCGAATATAGGCATGAGTGCGATGGTGCAAGAGTTTGCATAAGGTGAAAGAAAGATGCTCTATTCAACGAGGCATTAGCCGAGTCAAATAGAGTGTCTCCTTTTTTCACCAAATGTGAAATGTCACACCGTTGCACAAGTAAGAATATTTGCTATTTGTGTTGTACAACGCCTCAGAAGTTAGCGAAAAGTTGAACAACAATTTTTTTTCCTTAGTAAATCTATGAAAATAAGAAAGAAAATTTTGACAGCAAAAGGAAAATCCTTTCAAACGCGCACTGATCTGCAGCAACAATTGATGTGCATTTCAGCCAGTAAAACGGCCCTGCGTTTATTGCATTTACGTACTAAGCGCATGCAATTGTTGAATCATATTTTCATAGCGACGTCACCTTTTCCTGACCCGTGCAAGGGTACATGTACATTATGGATGGTAAATTTTGGACGGTACAAATGTTTGACATTCAGCCTCTCATTTTCTAAGAAGGCATTGTACAATACATGCTCTCATCTTTTTGTTCCTTTTTTCACGTCTTGTCTTTATCTTTATCCCTCCCCTTTCTTTGTTTCTATTCCTCTTGGTTTTTATAATACTTTCTCTTTATAAGTATGTTTTTGTACTATTGTAGGACTCTGCATACTACATGTATAGACTTGTGCAGATTTAAAATGATCTGTTTGATGAATTTTGTTTGCAGACTTCTTGTGAGTCAGCTTTAGTCAAGGATAAAAAATCTGTTTAACTTATTGATATGCATTGCAGACAAGTTAAATTCACATGAGTGAAATCAAAATTTTAAGGTTGTACTTTAAATGAAAAATTAACAAGAGAAGTAAAAAGTCTTTTTGATTTAGCATGCATTTTATTATTATTTTCTCATTCTTTCAAATAGCTTTGCTGCCATGGTGAACTACAGTAATATATCTAAGTATATATAAAAATGTTAATTACCATTATTTTTTAATAACATTTGCATTTTTCTTAATTAATAAATATTTAGACCTTGCTTAGTATAAAATCCTTCCAAACGTGTGACTGTCACTATTCCAAGATTAATGACCCCCCCCCAAAAAAAAAAAATCACAATTAAGATTACATGTACAAAAAAGGAAAAAATTTGATCCTTACATGTACATCATAAATTCACATATTTGCATACATGTAAATGTACTGTACAACTTATTTACTGTCCTTGCCAGAATGATGCAAATGAGACAAAATGCACTTGAGCACATTCATTTATCAAATTTATATAAGAAATAAAGTAATCAAATTCAACACAAACAATGATGGTTCTATTTGAATTCCTCCATATTATATCACATATTGAATGAAATAGCATATAAGATAAGGATATTCTTTTTATAATTGTTCTGTTAGTTAAACATCAATTTTGAGACATATTAAGCTTGAGCAGTGCCACTGCCCCTTTTTTGAAGGGGGGTCCTTTCCTTATATTGCCAGTTGTATGAATTCAGAATCTCTGAGGATTCTTTAAATAAACCAATCAAGGTGGCCTTCTTTATGTCAGGGAGACCGCGGAGATATGGGGAACTTTTTTTATCGGAAAGAATCTTTGTAACTTTTTTAATATTATATCAAGCTAGCTCATGATCATAATATGTGCTATCGAATCAATATCATGTAGTATTTAGTGATACCATGACATTTTGCTATTTCGTGTAATTATGATTTTTGAAAAAGTTCAATTTGGGATAACTTGGGAAACACGGGGTAAAATGGGACATTAAGAAATCATTAAATTTTGCACAAGGAGAACTTACACGTGCTGGGGAGAAATGGGACAGCATGGGAGTATTGTTTCCCATTTCTCCCCCTTGGTAACAAAAAAAAATGAAAATGGCGGCCCCTTTGTCGAACCTGTCTAATATCAAGCAATTTTGTTTTCAGAAGATTGCACACATACAGTACTGAGTTACCAGCTACATGTAGCATAATCAAGGATATACCAGATGTAGTAGAAAAAAAAAATGTATCAAAAAAGGGTTTGAAAAATTATTTTGATCATTTTAACTTAATACCTGTTCTGTGTAATGGCTGATATCTGTTGTTATCTGTTCCTAGGCACACCTTTTTACTGAAGTGATGTAACTGGTTTGCTGATTGGCTGAGTATTTTTCAAGTTATAAGAGTGTCCAATTTCTCTCCGTGTCCCAGTTCTCCCCTATCTCCGCTACTTTTTTGTCGCTGTTTTCAAGAACTATCCCAAGATGAGTTAAGTTGCAAGAGAACATTTTGAGATAAATGTGTTTAAACTTAAAAAAAAAAGACAACGTACATCTTAGGATTAAAAGATACAAAATAATTTGAGTACATGTACAATTTGGGAAGAATCAAGTGAGACTTAATTTGTGACATTAGCATTAAAATATCAAAATAAATATTTTTTTTTTATCATGGAGATTTGCCTCTTCGGGCACTTCATCCTCTGATGTACACATAGGTTTCTCCTTTTCACATGTATAGATTTCTTTTGTCATGAGACCCCTAATTATTTCATTGAAAACTACCAGTTTCATAACACTGAAACTGTGTAGTATCGGTGAAACAATTGACATCAGCATCTCAGGGCATGCATAGGCACCATAGACAAAAAAGTATTTTTCATGCCAGATAAGGTTGACTATCATCCATTGACATGTGTATTGGGTTGGCATGTGCCTTACATGGAGCATGACCCTTTGACCTCCCATCTCCTTGTTTGGATTGTGCCATACCTTATAGGTCCTCTCTTCCCAATTATGGCAGGCATGGCATGCGCCTGGCACCAGGTCATGTCCATCAACTGCTTTAGGCACAAGCCACATCTACCATATATGGCATAATGGCATGCAGAGATATTGTCCCTAATATTGAACAGATGACTTTGTAGCTTGGAGATAACTTTGTAAAAAGTTCTATCAATATCCGAAGAGAAAGTGGAATCTATAACCTACTAATAAATGGTCCTTTGTACGTACATGTACATGTAGTGCGTTACTCTAAAAATTACAATTACTGTATGCTATATTATATGCCCTATTATTTTTAGGCTCTAGTCTAAATGGCATATTTCAAATTTGCTAATTTTTTTTAATTCCCTTTATTTCATTTACTGGTATGCATTTGGAAGTTCAATATGAGTGGTACAGTAGTCCTGCACTTTATGTGTGTTTATTATAGCCTCCATGTACACATAATGATATACATGTATGGTAGTTTATTACATAAATAATAATTTTATTACCCCCCCCCATGAACAATTTTTCAAAGAAAGTTCTATTGTTGCAGACAAGAATGTGTGAGTCTGACCGTGGTGTTCTTTTTCTTATAAAAGAACAACAATTTCCTACAGACATTTCCTGTTTAAAATGATCAATTTAAGATACAAAATGAAACAGCAAAATTAGCTGACATGTAAGCACTGAACATTGATCTGTGAAATGACAAATGGAGTTGCAGTTTGGCATACAGGGGTGGTATTCTGGAACATTGTCATAAATTTTGTCATTTCTATCCGAGAAGTGACACTGCTATTCTGAATGTCACAAATCGGTATTCTGAATTCCTTAATAGTTATACAAAGAGACAGAAAGTTGATAAGGATTTTTTTAGGAGAGAGAAAAAAAAGAGGAATCAGTATGTATGGTCTAACTACTTGTAGCATGAAAAAATGCTTTTGGAAATAGTCATTGATGATGAGTGGATCGTAGTGAAAGGAAACCAAAACCCAAGATGAGAAGCAAACTTATTGGAAAGAGTAAAATGAGAGGAACAATGTAAAACAAGTTTCATAAAAATCGGTTATAGAATAAGCGAGTTATGGAAGTTTGAAAAGTTTTGTTGTACTTTGAAGCATGTTTGCCAATTTGAGGATTCCCTTTGTGGACAACCCTCCATTTGTTTTGTACACATATTTTCAGATTTTCCTCTTTATTTTACATATTTCACAACATCTCCTCCTGACCTTGACATGTGTGGTGTGAATTATATTTTCCCATGTCATATGTTATGCTCAGAATGAGGCAATATGCAATTTTAAAGATAATACCTAATAGGGAAAATCTGAAAAATTATGTACAAAACAAATGGAGAGTTGTCCACAAAATTATAAGGCATGTTTTCCAATTTGAAGATCCCCATAGAAAGAACAACAAGACTTTTTAAGCATTCAAAACTTGCTATTTCACAACCGATTTTGATGAAACTTTTTTTAGATTGTTCCTCTCATTTTACTCTTTCCAATAAGATTGCTTCTCATCTTGGGTTTTAGTTCCTTTAAACGACAATCTATTCTAAACAATATCATTACATGTACATGTATGTCCTTGACATACTTTGGCATGTTATCGGGATAATACGGTTCTGAAAGAAATGACAAAATTTATGACTGCTATGTAATTTAAAAATGTAATAACGAGAAATGGTATAGAAATTCCAGGGATTGGCGATGTATGATGGATGTGGTTTGGTGACTGTGACTTCATTCAGTATTTCCTTGTTTTGTTAGACAGGTAACTGTTTTCTTTCATGGTATTTTGTGTTTTTATTGAACTTTTCCCTTCTATTTGTTGAAATTCCATTATCAGAGATCAGAAAATTTCCCCAGTGCTATGAAAAACTTTATAGGTTCTTGTGTTATTGTTTTTACCCATGGGACTTTGAAGATTACAAAATTTAAAGTTATGTGGAATGACCAGTATACACCCTAATAAAACCTCTGTCAGACCTCATAAGAGCACAACACTAAGTTTAAATCCCCATTGTTTTGTCAAAACACATGCTTTCATCAAATTTTCCAATTTAGTTCATAAAAAGTACAAAAGTCTGTGGAGGTTATGTATTTATATTGGGGCCCATGTACTTAAAAAAAAAACTAGCAATCCCTTTATATTGGAAAAATTATGGTGTGCAAATAATTCAAATTTCAAAACATATCCCATAATTTTGAAATGTGAAAAAACCATATTAAGGGTGGGGGAATACATTTGTGGGAAATGGACACAGGATTAATGAATTTATGAATTACAGTCATGCAGGTAAGGTAACAATCTACAGCTTGGATTGGTGAAGTACATGAATGGCTAATGGAGACAGGATGGAAAACACCTACATGTATTGTGTAAGCAAGACAAAAGTCTTGGAATCATTATTTCCGTATTGGACAGTTTGGACAATCTACAATTTTTTTTGGAAATTTTGAGATTGGATCACCAAAGTCAACTGTCAAAGGAGAACTTGACCCCAATTTGATTTAAAATAAATGCAACACTGTCTTGTACAAAGAAAGGAAATTAAATCAGTAATGATTTCTTACATTAGATCCTCTTTCATCCACATTCTTCTTCATTCGTCACTCCCTTTCCTACATGTATCCCCTCCATTTCGGGAACAAAAAAGTAAGTTTTCACTCCCTTACCTATTGAATTTCAAGAAATCTGAAAATTGATAGGGGAAATTTGTGGAATAGGCGGACCATTCCTGTAAAACTACATGTATGTACAGGAGTGATCTTTCCACATATGTTCCTGTATTTGCCCCCCCCCCAAATAAGAAAACATCTTGAAAGAACAAAATGCATTTTGTAATATTTTGTCTTTATTTTTTACATCTACATATAAACATTATTCAGAGATGTACACATTGTATAATGTTCCTTTAGGTGTATCTAGGAAAGACATACATGTAGGAATATTTTTTTGTCCTTCTCTTGTCTTTTTTCCCCCATAAATGATGATGATTGATGTTATTTTTTCAAGCTGGGAAAGGGAGAGTATTGTTCACAGGAGTAGTCCTTTTACCATATGATTTTCTTTACAGACAACTTTGTTGGGATTTAAAGGGAGAGAAACTACCCTTGTAATAAATTCAATGGAAGAATATCACTAAAAGATCTACAAAAAAAAAAAAAAAAACTATCCATGTACATGTTTATGATGTGTACAGTGTATGCACTGGAATATTGTAATATTTGTTTTCAATTATTCACTTATGCAGGTATTAGCTTTTTTAAAATTGGTTTAGTATTGTTTTTGTTTTTTCCCCATTCAAATTTGTCAACAATCTGAAAGGTCTTTTGGATACGGTTTTTCCTTTAAGTTTTCCAAATGTCAAAGAAAGGAAAGGTAGTAAGAACAGGAAACAACAGGAAGGAAAGAGAGTATAGCGGTCCTGATGGAGATATCCCTTGTGACTCATCTCCCATTCACAACATTTCACTATTTGTGAAATTAATTTGGTCTAATCCAACTTTTAGTAAAAAACTTTTATTTGGTCAATCAAGGTGAATTACGTTTTGGTCTATTAATTACTCAATGGCCCGACATGTGGTCTAATCTTACTTTGCCCATAGATTTCCTCTTCTAGCCCTCTTCTGGCAAGGATCTAGAGTCAGACTTTAACAGGGTGTAAGTGTTCCTGAAAATTTGGAGCTAAAGGCAAAGAAAAAATTGATATATTCTACATGCTGCACATCCCATTATTCAAATTTTACAGGGTGCGCTCGCACCTTCTGCCCACCCCCCCCCCTACCTCCCTCCAATCTGCATCTTCTCTTGGTACACATGTACGTAATCTCCTATAATTACATCTTAATCATGGTGATTTGCCACTTGATGGTCTACATGATATCCCACTTTGCCTTTTAACTTCACCTCATCATCTACATGTAACACCTCTGTGCGTGCTTCCAAGGGATTCTGGATATTGTTATTGTAGACCAATTGAATATTGGAAAAATGGCTTTGACTACAATCCAAACTTTGTGACTGGTTAGTGCAGTAATATTGTTTTCCCCATTTTCGGACGAGATCTCCTACTTTGAGGCATCGTTGGAACAAAAAAAAACCTTCTGCTCTCTAGTTCCTCCCTTCTTGTACATGATGTATCCCATTATGTTCTCAATATTTGCATGATTATTCATATCTAAATGATCAATATTGAATTAAATTGAAAAGAGGATTTTGTTATTTTCAGTTTCATATTGACAGCTCCCTTTCTGCATATACCGTACATCCACTTATTTTAATTGATTAAGTCTAAAGGACACTGAGAATAAATGGCAGCATTTATGTATGTCACATTGATCGTAGATACTCTATCAGAAACTTCAAAAAGTGATAGAAATTATTATAATCACAACTTACATTACGTGTATGTGACAAAATGAATGGCACTTGAAGTTTACTTCACCATTTTAATGCACGATTGTAAGTTTACTTCACCATTTTAATGCACGATTGTAAGATACATACATGTACATCAAGCTCAAAGTCTTTTTATCACACTTGCATAATTCAAAAAGCTTCTTCGCAATTTAGAATGTGTTAAACTTGTTGCTGTCAAAGTACATGTATATGAATACTTGGGAGTGGGGACATAAATAGTTGATACATAGCATTCTTATAAAAGCATTCTGCATACGCGTCATTCCAACATGTAGACCCGAGAAACCTGTCTGACATGAGGGAGGTATGCACGTAGACTCCTCTTTAGCAGAAGCATAGCGAACAACAACAAGTCTTTGTTTATAAACACAGGACTGCTTCCCCTACTCATGACTGAATGAGATGATGTATTCCTCTGGAAATAGTAACTGTCTAGGTCTGAGGTTACCACATCACCCTTGAGCTTGGTGATACGATGACTTCACGCATCATGAAATACCAAGCGCTCTCTAGTGTTGAGGTTGTGGAATGGTTGTTATGACGTCATCAATCGGGGGCGGGGTCTGGATGTCCCTTGATGCCAACATGGTTCGGATTGCTTGGATTGTGAGGGATGTAACTTTTAGAGAGAGGGTTGGCTTAACCACCCATCGATCATATCCTACCACATGAATTCACTTCATCGAATAGTAATTAATGAAGTCAATGTCCTGGCAAATGTCTCTCCATAGGAAGTAGTCTCTTCCCTTTTCATGTATTAGATGTTCATGTACCCGATAATGTTGCCATTAAAAATTGAAGAAAAAAAATAGTTTGAAGACTTTGATGAATATACTCAAAGGTGAATCGGAATTTGAAGATAAAGACAAGATGTTTCACCTTTTATTTCTTCTTCGTTGAGAACCTGTCAGAATTTTTTTGTAGAAAAATTCAACATAGGGAAGTTTACTTTGAAATACCAAGCTTTAAAATCTGATAGATTTAGGGCAAGGCCACTTTTCTATTCTCACATTTTTCTTTTACAGCTCAAATGGAGGGGGTGAGATAAGAAGGGCACAATGAATCTGTAAGGCTAATTCTTTGATTGCCTTTGATTAATTTGGTCCTTGAAATATATTGAAAGAGATACTCAGATCATTCGTTGTACATGTAAGTCCATGCTCAGATCATTATCACTCTCTTTTGTGCAGTCAATTAGCATAATGCATATTCATAGTACCAAAATAGCAATTGCCTTGTGACATACATGTAGTCTTTGTTTGCTGCCCTCTTTCTTCATGATGAAGATAACTGAACAGCCAATAAGAGCCACCCACACTGATTAATGAGAGTGCCATGTTTGAGAATGCATATTCCATATATGGATAGGAGACCCTGTGTGTCCTACATCTTCTTTTGGAAGAAGGCCAGGGGTGTGTTCCATGACGATGCTTGTTGAATATTGATGAATGAATACCAATTGAGCCAAACTTCACTGTCACTGTCAAAATGAATACCCCCTCCACACCCACCAAACCTCCCAAGCGTGTCCGATGTCAGATGGGCTTCTCAAGTACATGTAAAACATGAGAGACGCAGTGAAATGGAATCATCACTGAGATATCAACATCCGCATCTAATGTGAACTAACACAGAAATCATTTTCCTCTTTGAACACGCATCCCTCCAATCTATTACATATGGTTTTGAGTTCTCTGATACTCTTTGTTAGTGTCTTATCTTATCCTATCTTTTCCTGGACCTGTGACCTAGGTATAATCTAACACACCCTTTTTGATAATGAGAAACTTTTGTTATCAGGCAAATTGATCTGCAGGTCATCATCAAGTGTATACAAATAATCTGGGAGGAGAAAGTTTGTCAAGAAAGATTAAGAAAAATAGAAGTAATAGGAGTGGAAGAGAATGCAATTGCCATTTGGTATGTCTTGTGAGTTGCCAAATATACTTGCTTGCTTCTATTGCAATAAATTTACTTGTGTTGGAACTTCTTATTTTCCCTACTCTATAAAGAGGATTTAGCATAATAATAGGTAGGGTAACTTACAAAAAACAGGAAGTGTAGGGAGATTGGAAGAAATTAAGATGGGTGGCAGAGTCATTCTGACGATAATAATAATAATAATAATAATAATAATAATGAATTGAAAGTTGTCATATGTTTTATTCTTAAAATAGTCATAGTAAAACATGTTAGTTAATTGTCATTGACAAAAAGGAGAGCATTGACAAAAAGGAGAGCATTGACAAGTACTGCAATAATTCATCCTTAAGTGCTTTGTAAGAGGTATGATTCTGCAAGTACATGTAGGCCTACATTTAATTAGATTATGAAGTACATGTACATGTATGAATTAGTGAAAGTGAATAAAAAACATTTTTTTCATTATCAAAGACAAAGTAATGACAACAAGTTTGTTTGCTCTAATGAGTCATACAATAATGTAATTATGACAATGCTCATTCTGTATTGAAGGTTATGAAAAATCTCATATGGTATTCCATTATTTTAATCATATTATCTGGAAATGATGAATTTACATGTATGTTTTTGCATACTTCGTTTGAATTGCATATGGCATCCCATCTATGGTATGACAATATCTAAATGGGGAAGCCATTGATGGGAGTGTACATATCGCCTGACCAATGGCAGGTCATAGCTGGCAGCAGCGGCTCTGGCATATATGGCATTCCAGCATATAAGGGCCAAAATACACGAGTCACATTGTTGGAAGTTTAGAGTTTATTCTTAGCTGTGATGCAGACATGGAATTCTCTACCGGAGTCATCCATTGATATACAGGAAGAAAGTGTGGAAGAGGAGGCACACATTTTTCACATTTGTCACTAATTATCATTCCAACTCCAGGAGAGGCATACATACAAGAGATTTTATTTTTCACCTTTGATATCCAACACATTAGCTCCTTTCACTTTCGTACATGGGATCTTTCTAAGTACATTTTATGTTTCATACACATCATTCTATATAAAATTATTTACATTGTACACTTATTTCTAATCATCTCCTTTTTTACAGATTATTTGATCTCGTTATACTAGTTAATGAATGTTCACAAAGGATCATTATTCATTATTGCTTGTTTCCTTTAGTTTGGTTAGAAGGAAGTTCATCTAAGTTTTTCAATTAATTAATACTTTA
This sequence comes from Lytechinus pictus, assembly GCF_037042905.1. NCBI lineage: Eukaryota > Metazoa > Echinodermata > Echinoidea > Temnopleuroida > Toxopneustidae > Lytechinus > Lytechinus pictus. The sequence continues at coordinate 28,625,068 of NC_087251.1, forward strand.
AAGTAAAAAATGAGATGTGGATCAGTGATAGTTGGAAAATATCTTTGGTAATCAACATAAAGAAGACAAGAATTTTTTTTAAGTTTCAAACTTTGATTGTTACATGTACATGTAGTTCTGACATTGAAAACAAGGTGTAATTTTCCTTTAGAAACAGAGTCGGGTCAATTAATATACCCTTGTATCATCTTGAAGATGATACTTCAAAATTAAAACATAATAATTGAATCAAATTTAACTTATCTAGCATTAAAGTGTCATTGTGGGTTATAATAATAATAATGCTAATGGTATATTTACCCAGCGGGCCCTGCTATTATTATTACCCGGCTAAGCTAGGCTACCTATTCAGGTGCACACAGCTTTTTGAGGAATTACTTCCTGCTGGTACCCCTTTTCCTCACCTGGGTCAAGTACAGCACACTGGATGAATTCCTAGCTGAAGGAAATTGCGCCATGGCTGGGATTTGAACCCACGACCCTCTGTTTTTAAAGTCCGGAGACTAATCCACTGGGCCACGACGCTCCACTAATTTAATTTTGGGTTTCATTTTGTTTTCAGTCCCAATTCTCCAGGTATTTGCTGTGCATTTTTATATGACTGCACAAAAAGTCCATCATGTATCAGGTTTTGATATTAATTATTATATAGAGTCTAGGGCACTTAATTAAAATCCTTTCCCCCTTTAAAAAAAAGGAACTACTTAACTTATTCCCAGGCTTTTATTTTGTTTTATTTTTTTCTTTTAGGAAGGAAGAACTATGTTTCAAGTCACTCAAGTACCAGGAGCAGGGGCTGATGCAAATGCAAGTACTTCAAATGGTAAAAATCCAATAACTCAATTTCTTTCATTTAGGCCTACTGATTTCAAGGCAAATAACTTATTATAAATCAGAAGCAATGGAAATATGCAATAAGCACCAGTTGCATTTAATATTCTTGAAGACGTTACTTGATTTGATAACACTTCGTAAAGGAAGTTCTTAATATTATTGCATATGTGCATTGCATAAATATGAGAGATTGTTACACTATGTACATGTGAAAGGTGAAGTCCACCCCAACGAAAAGTCGATTTGAATAAAAATAGGAACTATTTGTTAAATCTTTGCTTATTTGCGCAACATAGTGGTACACCAGATGTGACAAATGAGAGAGTCGTTCATGTCACAATCTCAATATTTCTTTCATTCATGTATTTTATTAATCCTCCGACAGTGTAGATCTTGGTTTGATAAATGGGAATGCAAAGACCATCATTATTCAAGTTTTTATTGTGATTTGGTAGAGCTCCCCTTCATAATGAAATTTGTGAAAATTAGTTTCAAAGGTTATGATATGCTTCATGCTGATGGGGCTTTCTTTTGCCCCTGATGGACATGTATGTAGTCATTTGATGCGTGAAAAATGAATTGAATGCTTTATCAAATGTTGTATGACTCTTGATATGTGTAGGTCTATTATCGGGTGCTGGGCATACATTTCCAATGACTACATATCTCCCTACTTCGTCAACTGTCCCAGTAACATCTGGAACAAAAGTGAGCTCCACAACAGCAACTAGTCTACCCCCAATATCTGTTCCACCCGGGGCTACCATCACAACACTCATCTCTCCAACAGGTATTGGTAACTTCTTTCTCGGAATATCCATGTGTATTTGAAATTAATAGTTGGTCAATTGGTGCTTACATGATAAACGGTAATTTTATTTGGAAAAAAACAATCTCTGCCAGAGCTCCTAGTATTTCAATATATTTCAAAATATTCAGAGCTAAAACTCAAAATCTTGCAATCCGTCAGACATGCCGAACAGCTTATTTTCTCTTCAGGCAACACTTGTGATGTGACAAGGCAGGTACACAAATCAAATTCAGCTGAGCGCAGCGGCTTAACAAATTTGGTTCAGATTTGGGATGCTGATCAACTACAACTGGATTATTAAAAATTTTGTTTTTCCTTTACCTCACCCTCCCCCCTTCTCTCTCTCTCTCTCCCTGGGACTCTCATTGGTCTTGCAATTGATATCATGCATTCATGCAAGACACATTTTGCAAATGGGTTGGTTACTGTGTTGTCATGGTAACAATGTAATTGACAATAAGTCTGAAAAATCTTGCAGCGTGAACTACTTCCTCAGTATTTGCATTCCTCAGTATTTGATTCACTACATACATATTTGTCTTTGATTAAGACCTGCGAGACATTTTTTTGCTTTGGATGCGGCATGAAGATTTATTATGGCAATAAATCAGGAATAAATGCTACTTCGATAGGATAGGGTATACATGTACATGTACCTTCAGTGATATTTCAATTTCAATACAACTTGAGTCTGTAATTCAGCTCATGCTGGCAATCTGGGGCTCGTTTCATAAAGAGTTACAACTGGTGTAACTTTGTCATTATGGAAGTTACCATGATTACTTTGATTTTAATTGGCTGCTGAGCCTTGTTGCCATGGTAGTTGCCATAATGGCAAGTCACATCAGTTGTAAATCCTTTATGAAATGGGCCCTAGGTGTTATTTTTTTTTTAAGTGCAATAAAATGCAAACTTCTGTTTTCAATCAACAGGACAAGCCCTAGCAGCAGGCCAAGCACTTCAAGCACTCCAGGTACAGTCGAATCCTCAGTTGCAGCTTCAACCTAACATACAAGGCCAGACACCGGCAGCAACGCCCACAGTCTACAGGTAAATCTCTTTGATCCAAACCCTTTAAAGGAGTCAGGAAGGGGGGGGGCACAGTAAAGAACAAGGAGTTAATGATAGTGATGACATGACTTGTGTTTTAATTGTCTGGATCATGATTGACTGGTGTTTGTGGAAAGGATACTAATTAGGTGGTATGAAGCAACACAATGTACTGATCATATGCACCGATCTGTCACAAACAATATGCAGTCAATTGTGGTCTGGATGACTTGCACCTTTTTTTTGAGAGAGAGAGAGACACACAGGCACAGGCAAGGAAAAGTTAAGGTAAAATGGACTCCAAATACAAAGAATTGTTCTATTTATTTGTACATCCATGTTATCTATAGAAATAAACATGTGACAGCATAATTATATATCATATTTTTTATTAGATTACCACAAGGAGCAAGTCTCGCTGGTACTGCTTCTAATCCAGTGGTCACTGCCTTTGTCCCGACGCCTGCTGCTGCTGCTGCTGCTTCTGCTGCCACAACCACCACCCAACCCGCTCAGAGTGCCAACACTGTGACCATGCTCACTGCACCACAATCATCCATGAGTCGTGAGTATAATAATAAATCACATCTGGGTCCCGTAACACAAAGGTTATTTGATTGATTGTACGCTTAATTTTCACGATTTATTGTACATTATAGTCAATACAATCAATTATACAAAATTGTTCTACGATCATTGCTAAGTTTTGTGTTATGGGCCTCTGGTAAGCATTCCATGAAACAAAAAGTTGTGATTTTCTTTCACTATTGTTATAAGCTACTGAAATCCTTGCATCTGATTGGCTCAGAGCAAATTTTTCATTGATGATCACTATTTGTTTCATGAAATGCTCCACTAAGTGCTGTTCTACAGTTTGTAAAGCTGTATGAATGAATGACTGGAACATATTATGCAAAGTGAAATACCATAATGTACGTGAGACAATTTTCAATAATCCTAGTCTAATTTTTAGAGATATTAAACTGAGCATTTAGATTGCAATATATTAGTAATTGATATCCCAGTTGTTATTTGTGCAAGTATTTGTAAAAGTGTAATTAATAATGGACTTAACAAATCTCTCATGAATAATCTTGAAACCAAGGAGGTAATTTTGCTAGCTTTCATTCCGAATACATGAGTCATGGTTAGATGCTTCTGCTGGCTTCTCTTAACAAAGCCAGTAATAGGGGGTCATAAGCCTAACCCATTTCCATCCTTTAGAAGGGGTATCCCTAAGAATCTGGAGCAAGCATACATGTATGGTTGAACATTTATAAATGGGGGATCATTGTTTATACAGCATTTAAATTTGTGATGGATATGGCCTTCAATGCCCTAATGATTGGCCTTGATGCCACTTTAATTGGCCTCAAAGATCCGTTTGCCCTTTTTTATTTTTCCAATTCATGATGATGTGCTCTATGGAAAAGTGCCTTGCCCTAATGATATTAGAATTTAAGGCCTTTTGCACGGATAAGAATTTGGAAAGGGTCACATTTACCAACATTAAACCATTGGTGGCGCTTCTACAGTAACAGTTTGCAAATCCATTTAGTAATTCTGTTAAATTTGAGCCAAGAAGGGCAGTGACTGCAGGAGGGCTATAAGTGAGCTGACAGTCCCCTGTTCTATTTGCTTTGTGGTGATTAATCTAATTAAGTTGAATACCCAGTTGGTATAGGCATATCTCTATTGACCCAATTCTTGTGACATTCAATTATGACCCCCACAGGAGTAAGAACCCAGCCAGACTCGGACACGATGATAGATCTTAATCTGACCCAATTACCAGCTGATATCATATGTACCAATGATAACATTCTCTCTTCATCCCTACATGTATATGATACCAGGGGCTGTTTCATACGTCCCTTTTGTGAGCTTATATTCCAAAGAAAGTGTTCATAGTTTGTTAATATTGTAATGAAAATTTTGCGGTTCATATATTGGCACTCCATTTTCAAGCTGTTCGTAACTCAACACACAGCTTTAGCTGTAAAGTCCTTAAAAATATTGTTCTGATGTTTGAAAGTATTTCTTGAGTTTTGTTAATCCCCCCATGTTTATTTCTACATTGCATGAATAATGTACAATGCTCCTCGGGGAGTGGTGTATGCTGCATCACCTGCTGGCAGTTATTGCTTCCCTGAAAGGATTGTTTTATTGCTATATATATTTTGTTCATCCAGCTGCAGGTAACACCAATGAGTTAGCCATTCCTCTTAATTACAGTACCATGTTCCTCAGGGAGTGATGTATGTTGCATAATTTGCTAGCATAATCATTTTGTCTTAATTTTGTTTTAATGCATTTACTATAAAAAAAATTTCATCCAGCTGCAGGTAACAGCAATGCATTAGCCACGCCTCTAATGTACCATGCTCCACAGGGAGTGGTGTATGCTGCATCACCAGCAGGCACTGTCAATACCCTACCAGATGGATTCTTCTTTAACTATCAAACGGCTGCACACCTACATCCTACATCCCATGGTAAGTACACAATTAACATCTATATTTATAAACCATTCATTAGCATGTTGAAATAGTCTAGTAAAGACACAATAAAGCCTAGTGATCAGCTACTAACTTGAATATCTGCTTAAAATTAACCAATCTTGTCTAAGGCTTATTATATCTATCTAGGTATCTTAAATATTGACATTTATATGACACCTAGATTGATCCTTGTCATTTGATTGGTTGTTTGATATCGATCATATAGCCCATTTTACAATGACGTCATCAACCGTGCAATTTTGGATCCATACGATTTTGTCCATTGCATGCGCACACTGAGACTGCAGTCACTACAAGTAAAACCACTTGTGTTTGCAGCGCGCATGCTGTATTTACGCGACAATCAAAAGACCAAGCTCGCATATTTTGCATCAAAATTCATAAAATTCATATGAAAAAGAATCTCTTTTGGTGTTATATAAACCAAATAATGAATGTTATTTCCAATCGTGCAATGGACAGAATACTTCCATTCATTGCTCATGAAGTATTCTGTCCATTTCACTCATAAACATTCATTATTTGTATACTATTCAGTACCATGATCACATCATGTGGAAGTCACAAACCACAAAATCATTGACAAAGTTGATGTGTGATGGTTTTTAAATGATTCCATATTCTTAAGAGTAGATAATTTTTCTGAATTTCTGTTAACTGATAAACCAAATAGCAATGCAAAAAACAAACAAACATACAAACTGCAGTTGTTAACGTTTCGTTTTTATATGTGATAAACAATATCAAGTCATTTTGACTATATAGTATAACACATTGAATGTGATTTCAGTCTCTGGATATGTGGTAGGTTTTTTACAGTGGGAATTGATAATTACAAGCTTGGTAATTCTTCATGCACTTTTTGAAGGAAAAAACAGAAACCTAAAAGAAAAGACACCTAGATTTAAAGGAAAAGTCCACCTCAACAAAAAGTTGATTTGAAAAAAAGAGAAAAATCCATCAAGCAAAACACTGAAATTTAAAATGTCATAACTTTCTTATTTTACATCCGATTTCATCAAAATCGGATGTAAAATAAGAAAGTTATGACATTTAAAAGTTTCGCTTAATTTCACAAAACAGTTATATGCACATCCTGGTCGGTATGCAAATGAGGAGACTGATGACATCACCCACTCACTAATTCTTTTGTATTTTATTATATGAAATACGAAATATTCTAATTTTCTCCTCCTTGTCAAGTGAAACAAAGTTTTATTTCTCCCTGAACATGTGGAATTACCATTATTTTAACAGTTTATGGCAAAGTTAAGTTGGTCCTTATTGTCAAATTTGTAAAAATTGAAATATTGTATTATTCAAACAATAAAAAACAAAAGAAATAGTGAGTGATGGACATCATCGACTCTCTCATTTGCATATCGCTGAGTTGTGCATTTAACTGTTTTGTAAAAAATAAACTTTAAAATGTCATAACTTTCTTATTTTTCATCCGATTTCGAATAAATTTGCAGCATTACGTTTGTTTGATTTTTCTCTATCGATTCAAATCAACAATTTTCTGAGGTGGACTTTACTTTTAAACCTGAAGATATAGCATTGACTTTGATCTCTTGAAGAGAAGAATATCTCATGTATTGTGACATGTGTAGACAGGCATAAATATGTCAAGCTTTGAAAACGTCTACCAGTATTTAATGAATCCAAAGGAATATATTAAGTCTGATATATTAAGTCTAATAAATACAGACTCCATTCTGATATAATTTGCAAGTTGAACTTACTTGACTAATCTCAAACTGGTGTCTTTGTGTTCAGAAACGTTGCATTTCTTGGATGAAATGCATCAGATCCAATCTTCAAAAGATCTATTACATGTAAGTTTCTGGTTTATAAATACTCTAATAGAACAGACTTTAGGGATCTGATTACTGACTTTCATTCATCCTTTTCAGTCCCAAATTGCATTATGAACATAGAAGCCTGAATTCATAAATGAGGTTTAAACCACTTGTGTCAAACCCAAGAGTAGATTTATTAACCATGCACACATTGACTCTGATAACATATATTTTCTTGAGATGCTCTGTGCATATATCAATTTTCTTGGACAATATAAAAGGATTTAAAATCCCTTCTGTGGTTTGAGTTTCAACCTCATTTTGAATTTGGGCCAAAGTGAATGTAACTCAATTAACATACATGCATGTTTATGTGATCCCCTTGTTAGCAAACGTAGAAGGAAAGAACACGACGACAGCCACAAGAAATGTACCAATGCCGCCTATTCAGCTGCATGTCGCATGCCAACAGGTGGGACATTACCACTTTAATCACAACTATATCCTTTCTTCTATTATTGTCTATACTCTAACCCAAGATCTCTCACTGTCCTTGTTCACTTTCTTGTTGGTAAGGACTGCAATACTAACAACCTGTACTGACCGCACAGAAATATTGTTAGCACTAACAATTGCGCTAACAGAGGCCCTGTTACAATTGGTTATGTGGCAGCAATGCCTAATGTTACAACAATGCATTACTGACACATTGAAATAAATGTTTTGACTTCACAGTCCGAAAGATGTGACTGGGTTTACTGTTAGTGTTCTGTTAGGCTAACAACGTTTCTGTGCGGCCAGCATTGATTTTACAAATTAGTAAAAAGTGCACAAGAATAGAGTAATGTTCATAACATTGGTTGTCATCGATGATGGGTTGCCATTCACTGACAATGTCAATGAAAGCCTAAATTTTTATGGGCTTAGAAGCATTGTAACTATGGTAACTCATCAAATGACAACTTCTCAGTGATGACAACATTGATGGAAATGTGCTGATGTACATATCGTTAGACATATGATCAGGATGGCTTTGTGCAGGTAGATAAATTTCCTCTTATTAAGAAGCATCTGAATGCAGTGTTTCTATTTTTATTTTTTTTATTTATTTATTTTTTAAATCTAGGTTAAACTAGGAAATTCAATCCCACTAATCAAAATACCAGAGACACATTGCATCAAAGTTGCCATTATGGTAACTTTGCCATGCAATGGTTACTTGCATGGAATTCTTGATTTTGATTGACTGTTGACCATTGTTATCATGGTAGTTACCATTGGATGAAAAGTTGCCATAATAGTAACTTTATGCAACAGGGCCCTAGAGAACTTTACTATAGATTTATGAAAAACTCACTTGGACCAGTTGCCAAAATCCATCTGGTGGCCGATTTATTGCCCATGTAGTAATGATCGTTAAAATTTCATTTCATTCAACACCTTTTTTTTTGCTGTATATTTGCTGTGATTACATTTTCTTTCTTTGATTATTTTTTATGATCATATTTTCTGTTGGTCGATTTGATTAATCCCTGTATTCTTGAGTGTGTCTTACTCCTGGCTGAAGTACATATTAATATCATGTTATATTGTTTGGTTGCTTTGGAAAGAGCTAGGGGATCCAGTTCTTGCAAATGTGGCACATCTTTTTCTTTGTGAGGATTTGAACCTTGTATCCACTTGACCACAACTCCTTGAAAGAGCGTTCATTTAGCATGGGTTGCAAGGTTTTGAATTGCAGCAAAATTAACTAACCTCATCACCACACTGTTATTGCAATTTCATCAAACCATATGGGCAATCTGGGAACATTATGATGTGTGTATATTAAAGGGAGTTGTCTCATGATTCCATATTTTATTTTTGTCCATTTTTATTCTTATAAAATCACTTTTATCCCTTTTTCATTTGGAGAAATTTGTGCCTCATAAATAAGAATCTCTTTGGTATCTCTTGACAAAGTCATATGTTTCTAAAGCAATTTACTTATAAACTGCTGAATTTGTTTGTATGTACAATGTGGTCTTTGTTTTTGCTAATGTCAGTATTTTATACATGTAATTCATCTTCTTCTCTATTCTTTGTTAAAAATTTTGATTCCCCTAGGTGACCAGCACACCAAGTGATAGACCTCTATCCATTCAGACATCAGCAAAAAGACCTGGGGATGATCTGTCAACTTCAGCAACTTCAGTTAAGATACCATCGTTAGAGGCCAAGCCATTATGATACAAAGCTGCCCTTCCCTGAGAAATGACTTTCTATTAAAATCCTTCTTTACTATAAACTCAACTGAGACCTGAAATCAATTTCTTGCATGTGGACATGTCTATTTTATAATGAAGAGATGTTATATTGAATGATGAGAGTTCGCACTGTAGCTTTAAGGTAGTATGGTAGTAAATTTGATATCAATTGAATATTTATGCCTATGCACAACGTAGGTGGTTGTTAGATGCAATAATGCTTTTTGGGTCGTCCCTCTGCCCTACTGTACCATTTTTGTTTTGCTGATAACTCAAGGACTGTTAGACAGATCAATTTCAAACTTGGTATAATTATGCATAGGAGTGGCAATGATCTGATCAGTTTTTTGTGATATAAAAATTAAGGAGTCATTATTTACATTGATATATCTTGTTCTCAACATTGTTAGAGGGATCAAATTCAAATTTTGCTCATATATGCATGTTGGAGGGAAAACGATCTGATTAGATAACAAGGCCAAAGGTCACAGAGGTCATTATTTGCATATCTCAGAAGTGCTTCTGAACTGGCTACGGCAGAGTCTTCAATTTGACTGCAGTTTAGAATCTATCTACCTGTAGTTTATTAACATTTTTTTCACCCATTGAAATATCTTTACGCTCCACCTAATTAGTAAATAGTTTTACGCTCCACCTTTAGATACATGTGCAATTGTTAACAACTGTTATACTCTCAATTTGAAATAAGTTAATATCCACTGCTTACAACTGGGCGTTGTGGCGTGCGCCTGTAATCCAAGCTGTGGGAAGTTACAAATTGATGCAGAGTTTTGAGCCCTGGTCACGTCTTTCGGATGGTGACGTTAAAGGTCGGTCCCAGACGTAAATAATCATATCTGATTGATACACGTCTGACAAAACTCAAATACACACACTTTTCAGGGACATGTATTTGGTAAATAAGTAATTTAATCTCAATTTAGTCATCTGTGAAGAAATTGTTACTGATCAATTTGAGTGGAGCAGTTGCTATGAAGTTTTAGTTTTTCTGTCCTGATTCCTACGGGCAGTGATTAGATACATTTAAGTACAGATTCGATTCAATGAATTCAGTTATTTCATGTGGATCCCATGACACAAAGGACTGCAATCAATCTCAAAATGTCAATGACCAATCAAAGGTCAATGTTGCTTGCCCATTTTGTTGATATGATTGATCAGTAACCAAATATATTTTTTTCAAATCGACTTTTGATCACAACCATTTGTGTAATGGGTCCATGTAGTTTATACTACAGACAAATTCTATCAAAACGTTGCAGTCATTTGATTCACCTAAGGCAGCACAACTACTACCTTTGCATTTTCTTAAATTAAAATTCACAAAATGTTTCTTGTATTCTGATTGGAAAAAAAAACTTTTTCCCCTGATACATCATGAAATTGTTTGTTTATCATGTTATTTTTTTTTTACTGAAAACATATATTGTGCATGCCAAGAATACTCATATTTTTTAGATTGAAAAACTCTTTTGATTGATTGATTGATAAACTGTTATTGTGCAAGTAGCAAAAGTACTTGGGTCATTAGAAAAGAATGAGTTATTTTCTATATTATCATTCCAGTTGTAGTGCATGGTAAACAGTACTTATTAAATATACAGAAAAGACCAGCTTGGCATCCATGGTATTCTAGAGTTTGCTGATACAGATTACAGAGAGGACCATTCTTTCAAATATCTAACTGTCTGTCAGTGATAAGGTTAAAGCAACTATTCTATTTTTCTTTGAAAATTAGCTGGTGACATTTGATTGGCCAGCGGCAAATATGTGATAGAAATTAAGCATTTGTTAATTAATGAAGAGCACTGTAAAACGGCACTCAGGGACGCGGTCATGCAGTTATGCAGTTGGACACTGCATATTCAAAGAGGCTCTTTGAATGGAGTATGAATTGAAATAGTAAGTCAGTGTCAAATATTATCAGCCATTCACAGAATTTAAAAGAACCTTAGAAAGTCATCCAAAAATGATTATATCCCTCTCAATTATACGGGATACCGGGGTAAATTAAAAAATTAACGAAAGTTTCTTGGCAATTGGTCTTTATTGATTGACATGTCCATTTAATGAGTATGTACTCCAATTGGAAATTGGAAATATTGGCTTTATAGGGTTTGGACATAATGCTGTCTGATGATTTTTATTGACAAACAAATGTGTACGTTTTGAAATATTTCTTCAACTTAAATATAGATTTACATCTAGACAATGACAGAGGGCGTTAGCTGCTTTAAAGTTGGATGTGTTCAAATTAATTTTCCGACCATGTTTGATGTTTAATGGTAGTAGATGGTATCCATAGACAGTGCCTTAAAGATTGATGGTCAAATACCTATTGACTGTACTGAAATAAGCTGACAGAATTCTTCTAGAATATGGTGGATGTTATATATCCTGGGCACATTGCAGAAAGAGTTGTGTTTAAAAAAAAAATTGAAGCGTATATATATATATCTCTCATACGCGCATTTCATTGGTTGAAAATCAAGTTGCGCTAGATTTTTGGACTTGATTTTGATTGCAAATCTTTCTGCAACAATTTTCTGGGCCGCATTGCATAAAAGTTACTATTATGGTAACTTTACCATCCTGTGGTAACTTGCATGGTATCCTTGAGTTTGATTGGTTGTCCAGCATCAATGCGATGGTGGTTGCCATTGGATGACAATAATTGTAACTTTTATGGGATAGGGCCCTGGACTGTCAAATTTATTGTTGGGAATTTTATGAGGAGAGTTAGATTTATTATGCTCCTAATTTTTGATGCTTTACATCACAATGGTGCTATATGTTAGAAAGAACAAATATTCATACATGTGTATGTAGACAAGTTTTATCACTATTTTTCTTACATCTGTAATTGTAATTTGAACTCGATGCTCATATTTTTGTTTATATTACTTTGCCACATGAATCAATAGACTTAGCATTTTCAAGAATTGCAAGATATATTTTCGTAATCTTATTTTGTGCAAAAATTTCCAGAAAAATTGTTTAAAATATTCAGAAGCAGAAAAGTTTAATTTCATTTGGATGTAATGGAGTTGGTAGCGTGTAACCTATGAAAATTATGGTGTTTTATGTGCATGTTTGTGCATAAATTATGTTGCTATTTGAAGTTACTTGTGGGGTACATTAGGCCTTATTGTCTGAAATCGCTTTGAGATTACACTGGCTGATTTAAATGATAGTGGTGACTGCCACGAGATAGATAAAGATATGCCCCAACATTTGTGGACCCTATCTATTCCATATCCTGAATTAGATTTTATCATATCAATTTGACTTGCAATATTACTATAATATTACTATACTAATATTACTATTAATATTTTTGTTTGGGGTTTTACGCCTCAGGAAATATAGTAATTCCCTGTTCAACCTGGGATAAGTAATTCCCCACTATACTTTCTCCAAGCCTGGTATATTTGCATACTGTGTAGTTCAGCAGTCCTTGCTTGCCCTCAGTTTTGACCAACAAATCAGAGACTTTGATAAAGGCCTGTTGGGTAATGTACAGTATACTCCTTAAAATAAATCCTATGGATCAGCGGTTTCTTTAATGTGCAAATATACATGACTGTACATACATCAATGAGTAACTTCCGTGAATTGAAATGTACAGTATCTTTGTAAATATAGGATTTATTTGTAAACTTTACTGCCATTAACTTATTTATGAAGATTTGTAACATTGATGCTTTAATATTGAAGTTGTTCCATGCCTTGTATTACGAATTAAGACGTGTCTTACTTTTTCGATTTGTACAAATATACAATTTGAACTCTGTAATTTCTTGGCACAAAAAGTAAGATTAAGGACAGAGAAGTCTTTTTCGGCACTGTTCTATTGATTACTTTTGTTGCTTTAATTTGACTCTTTGTTTCAAAGGAGACAGATTATTCAAAGTCACACTTGAAGTGCCTAATACTGTGTGTTGGATATGTCACATTATGTCTACTGTTTAAAAAAAAAAAAAATCTTTTCAATTTTGGTAATTTATGAAGAGCCTTCCTTAAAATAATGATTTTCTGGCAACCTTGACTTCATGTTTCAGATTGTGTATTTTAACACAAAATCTTACATGATATTTTAAAATAATTTTTCTTTTTCACATACTAATAATGATAATAATAATATCATATTTTACCCAGGGTAGCCACTTCAGTTCTGAAAACTGTTCTCCCAGCAGGCCCTGCTTAACATTATAATGTTAACTGATTTGTACTTTGTCTTTACATCTTATTTTATGCAATCAATCAAGTGTTTTGTGAAGAAACACTTCATTTGAAATAATAGTTCAAAATATGTGCCACTGTCGCACTGAACTTTTGATAACACTCCCAGGAATGGGAAGCTATTGCTGCTGAAATTATGTTGTTTAAATTGGTCTATAAAACAATTTATTAAGATTTAGATGTTTTTATTTTATTATTATTATTATTATTAATAGGTTTTTATAGAATACAACTCGTATTGGGCATTGCAAGAAACTGGCAGATAATTATAATCTATTTGAGGTTCCCAAACCAACCAATCATTAAAAAAAATCATGTCTTGCATCAATTTCAAATTGATTGCTAATCTACATGCAACAACAAGTGTGTAAAACTATTTACTACAGCTAAAGTTAGTCTATCAATTGTACAAATTGCTAAAGAATTTTGCAATTCATTGAAAGTGTTTTCTGGCAACACCCTCTCAAACATTGGGCTTTGATTATGGTAGAGATGATAATCATTAAAATATGCATGTAGAGTTTAAAAGAACATGCAATGCATGCCCACAATTTTAAGGTGCTAAAGTGATCCTTATTATCCTTGGACAGTTTTGTTTTTACTTTTAAGGGTATGTTGCAGAAAATTGCAATCAAAAGCAACCCAGTAGTTCCTAATTTTTTTTCCACATAATGTGACAGTTCTCTATTCTCTGTTCATACTCCAATCGGAGAATATTCAAAGAGTACGACTTATTTCTTTGCCTTAATGTTCCATTGATAAGTTGCATGAATTAAGCAAGTGAGTAATTTATTCTTTATATTTCTATTGAATAAAGAAAATATATTTTTAATGCGATATCCACTGTCTCCTTGTGTATATTCTTTGTTTTGACCATATTGGTATACAGGAAAGAACTAAAGTAGCATGGAGGAAAACATACTGGGGTTTGATTTCAGTGATTCAAATTGATTTCATAGTTAAACATTCCACAAAATATACATATTCATTTAGAGGATATTGTTTTAAATATTTTTATAAAGAATGTAATAATTGCAAAAAAAAAGCATTTAGAGTTTGACAAAGAAATGACACTAATATAAATATGCAGAATTTGTTAAAAGGCAAAGCTTTTACAGGAGAAATACTTAAACTCATAACGCAATGAAGATAGTTGACTCAAATGAAGAAAAATAAATGCATTATAAAGATGTCAAGTTTATTTCTGTTTATAACTTTTTGACCACTCCAAGAATTTCATAATGAAAAGAGTTTGTATAAAGGCATTTCATGGAACGTTGATCATTTTAAAAGACTATGAGAAGGCCAGAAAAATACCAGCAAGACGAGATTTTCTTTCAATTCCCTTAATAACATTGGATCACTGAATCCCACGATTGCATGCGCTGTTGAATACTTTTCACGAAAGCCAAATGGTGATATAATAGTATTATTGCAAAATGTGATAAATGTTACAATAATATATTGGAGGGGGAGGGGCTATAGAATTTTAGAGAAAATAGTCAACAGAAGTAGCACAAAGAGCCAAAAGCTTTGAGGGGCCAGGTATGGCATATGGGGCGAAATTTCTTTTTAAAAACTGAGTGAGCGAAGTGAGAAAGCCAAACTTTTGGCCTTTCTAATACAAAATCTCATTTTGTGATAGATTCTGACATAATATTCAGAAAATAATATATTTCACACGTTTCCCTTTCTTTCTTTTTCTCCTTTTTTCTTGTTCATAATTTTTTGGGGGTGGGGGATGGTCCATGGCCCCCAAGCCCACCCCTCCTCATCTGTATGACTCGACATAGATATAGGACGAATGACTGACAAAGGGAGACGACCAGGACGTCCCCCTTCCAGATGGAGGGACCAAGTCAGACGAGATGTGGGCCTCCCTCTACTAGGTCTTCAGACCTAGCCCAGGGTTGAACTGAACGGAAAAGGATAACCCGTAGGAGAGCGAAGGGACCCACCGTCCTATGCACATAAGTCAGTAAGCACTAGCGTACCTATGGGGGGCAGGGGGGCAGACTGCCCCCCTGACGAGTCACAAGCAAAAAAAAAAAAAGCGAAAAAGGGAAAGAAAAGAGGGAAAAGGAAAGAGAGAAAAAAGGGGGAAGGGGAAAAAGAAGAAAGGGGAAAACAAAAACTGGACTGCAGACTGTCAGAAAAAATGATAAACTGTCGAGCACACGGGGCTGTTCCAACTGATTTGTTTTTTAGTTCCACCATCTTTGTCGGTAAATGTCAATTTAACTGTACACTTTTATCGGTAAATTGTGATTTTTACGCAATGCGACTTTTAGAGCTCTCTGATCATGGACTGGGCTAACCAGAGACAGGAAAAGGTAGCGAACAACTTTTAGGTAATATAATTATAACAATGATAATTTCGCTCGCGCTTCGCGCTCGCATCAATTAATTATTCAGTTAAAAACCAATTTGTTCATGGTTACTAAAAGTGCTTAGAATATCCAGTTCTTAAGTCGGAATATCAAAAGTTTTAGCTCGCGCTTTGCGCCCGCATGACTGTTCAGATACCCATCTTGTAAAACTGATTAGAATGTCTAGTGTCCAGTTAGGAATATCAAAATTTTTAGCTCGCGCTTCGCGCTCGCATAATTTATTCAGGAAGATACCCATCCTATTCATAGTTAAGTGCACAAAATGTATCGTTTTAGGTCTAATTTTTTAGAAAATTTCAGCTCGCGCTTTGCGCTCGCATCAATTAATTATTCAGTTAAAAACAAATTTGTTCATGGTTAGTAAAAGTGCTTAGGATATCCAGTTCTTAAGTCGGAATATCAAAAGTTTTAGCTCGCGCTTTGCGCCCGCATGACTGTTTAGATACCCATCTTGTAAAACTGATTAGAATGTCTAGTGTCCAGTTAGGAATATCAAAATTTTTAGCTCGCGCTTCGCGCTCGCATAATTTATTAAGGAAGATACCCATCCTATTCATAGTTAAGTGCATAAAAATGTATCGTTTTAGGTCTAAATTTTTAGAAAATTTCAGCTCGCGCTTTGCGCTCGCAATTATTATTTTTTATATAATTTTAGTGTAAATTGTTAGGCAAGTGTAATTAAAAGTGAAGACTTTTTGGAGGTGGGGCTTGTCAAATTTTTGTAAACAAAATGTCCCCCTTGAAAATCCTGGATCTGCCCCTGGGTTGGATATAGATGAGTACTGTTCGTCGGACGTCAGTAATCGGTACTGATATCTGTCGGGTAAAGGCCTAGCTATACCCCTGCTTACACATTCCTCTGGTTATTACTGTCCCCCTATCTATCCTATGTACCTGATCCCTTCGTCCGCCTATCTATCTTTTCCAATTTCAATTCCCTCAACCTTCTGACATTCCTGCCAGTGAGTGAGTGATTTTCCCCATATCTAGTGATATATCATGTTACTGTCGCATATATTTTCACGTTCATATTTATTTTTTCATGAGTGGATGGATGCGTTTATTTTTGTTTTAATTGTGTATATGGAAATAAAACAAATGCAAATCAATACATGAATACAACTGATTTCAATGTCAAATACCTCTTTTATAACGTCTCCAAATGAGCAGAATTGGGAACATAATGTAAACACCTTCAAAGAGTAATAAAGGAAGTATTTTGATATAAACATTGCAATTACCACTTGATTAGAAATATATCGATCACGATCCAATACATTTCATTTCTGGAATGATATACAGAAATAATAATAATTTCGACAATAAAGTGCAATCGCCCGATAGCAAATATCAGTAGTAGCAAGATCCCAACTGTTTTATTGGGCATCCCCTGGGTAACCTTTCCCACATTCAGTGCCACTTCCAGACCTACACATCCAAACGTGTATGGAGGGGGGGGGGGGTTGCAAAATGCAGGGCAACCGAGGACTACGAGGTGCCCAAAAATCCTCGTGTATTGGTAATTTGATGACCGAATTTATAATTTCTGCAAGTTCCATATCATGTACAAAGGCTAAATAATAATTGGGAAAAAATGTTCGCTCGCTTCGCTCGCTCGAAAATTAAAAACTGTGAATTTGATATTTGGGCAATGATTATCAGCCCCCCTTGAAAACTGTGCCTATACGTCCATGCCTACTACCCCCCGCCTTGCTTATTTTTGTCGCTTGTCCCCCCCCCCCCCTGACGAAATATGCCAGGTACGCCACTGTCAGTAAGTCATAGGACGATAGTTCTCCAAATCGTCATCTGAACATATTTTATTGACAGGTATACTATTAACAACCATCATACTATCAGGGACAATGATACACTGAAGAGATAAATTTTATTTATATGCGTCAAGGGATCCATAATTTCACGAATACGACAAGATCACAGTGACATAATGAGAGGGGGGATATGGGTACGACATGTGTGTGAAAAATATTTCTTATAAGTCCTGAGTGAGAAAGTAGAGCAACTGAAGCAGAAAAATTACCTTTTTGGAATGAAAATCTAATTTTGTAATAGATTTTTACATAATATTCAGAAAACAACATCGTATCTTACCCCTTTTCCTTTCCTTTTTTTTTCTTGGTGGTGGAACTTTTGGGAGCCATGACCCAAGCCCCCCCCCCCCCCCCCCCATATCTGCGTCAGTAGAATTTCATGACCCAGGTCCCCCTTTCACAGTTTCAGTAACACGTGTTTATCGTTTTGTTTTGGGGTTTTTTACAATTGGCACACCTGAAGTAAAAAAGATTCACAAAAACTTTACATTGGTAATATATTCTGTTTTCCCCAGCATTAGGAAAATGCCCTGAACAGAGTATGATAAACCTATTACATGTCTACATAGGAAGTAAATAAAAGAGCATACCGAGAGACCCTATGTATGGGATTTTTCAACATAATCATAATGTGCAAAATAATACAAGAGTACTCATATTTTCGTTAGAATAACAATCATTCAAAATTCATATAGGCCTATATATTTGGAAAGCGATTTTCAAAACAAATCATCAAATAAATCTGAGCCGCCCTTTTGAAATATCAACATTATAATTAAAACATGATTAATTACTGTAAAATGACAGATGAACAAAACTTTGGACGAGAAAACCAAAACATTTTTTTTTCTTCAGTGATCTTGTATTGTGGTGTGAAAGAACTGTCCAGTGGTATAGTATATGAGTTACACTGGAGTTGGGGTTTTCCAAAGGTAACTTTATTTTCGTATCAAAAGGAAAAATAAAGGGGTATAAGCTATCCCTTAACATTGCTTGCCCCATTCAATCTTTTCATATGCGATTCAGCACCGTACTTATGGGATTAAATATTTTCTTTATCACTCCTCTTAATTTGTTGTTTCACCTTTCTTTTTTTTGGTCACATCGAAAATAACAGAAACTCTTGAACACCATTCTAGTGGGCATACTAGCAGTCCCTTTCACCTTTTTTTTGGCGGGGGGGTGCAGTGGGGGGGCTAATGTTAAAAGAAAAATGAATAAAAAATAGAATTGCGATATGATTGTTTATTGGTGTGGATGCAAAAAAATATTTGGTACATGATTCATATGGATAACATTTGAAGGTACAACTTCAAAATATAAAGGTGAATGAGAGAGGGAGGGAGAGAGAGAGAGAGGGAGAGGGAGAGAGAGAAAGAGAGTGGGAGAATGAATCGGGGGAAAGGGGTCAGAAAGAGAAAACCAAGAAGGAGAAATTTGGGTGTCATTGATTTCGTATGAGCCAAATCCCGACTGCTCGATCTCCAAGAGGAAAAAAAACAAGAAAATAATGATCTGCTTAATACATCGGAACGGCATGTCTAAGCGCTTTACAGATATATTATTACCCCGGTCATCGGATTTAATCAGTCATTCCCGCACACAATGTGTGTATATATTGACCCCAAACAGGGACATTTTAAGGACTATAATTTAGGAATCCATTAAGAGTATATATATGTATCTCACCATCATCTAATGCGAGTGCCAAGCGCTTGCTGATTTTGTTAGAATAATATACATCTTAACACATGAAGCACTTGTAGTCATTGTCATGATTAACATACGCATCTTACTAATCAAATATTGCGAGCGCGAGCTGAAAATTTGGGAAATTCAGACCTGAAGAGAGGCATTTTAAGGCTTGTTTGTAGGAATTCACGAGGAAATACGTACGTATTTCACTAACCAAATGATGCAAGCGCGAAGCGCGAGCTGAAAATATATTGACCCCAAACAGGGATATAATTATATTAAGGACTATTTTTTTAAAGGAATCCATTAAGAGTACACATATCTCACCATAGTCATCTAATTCAAGTGCCAAGCGCATGCTGATTTTGTTAGAATTACATCTAAACACATGAAGCACTTTTTATAGTCATTGTAATCATGATTATCATACGCATCTCACTAATCAAATATTGCGAGCGCGATGCGCGAGCTGAAAATTAAGGAAATTCAGATCTGAAAAGGGGCATTCTAAGGCCTGCTTGTAGGAATTCACGGAGACCATGCGTATTTCACTAACCAAATGATGCGAGCGCGAAACGCAGGCTGAAAATTTTTGATATTCAGATCAGAAAAAAGGACATTTTAAGGACTGATTTTAGGAATTCATGAAAAACAGACATATCTCACCAATCCACGAATGCTAACGTAAGCACGGACAGGAAATGGTTTAGATTAAGACCTTAAAATGGGGGCAATCACTTTAAGTAGCCATGAAAAAGAAGCATAATATGTCACTACTTAAAACAAGAATTCGACGTGCGAGGAAATATATTTGTTGTATATTGATTTGAAAACGGGAGGTTTTAGTACAACAGGATTATATATCTTGTTCAACAGACAATGCGAGCACCAAGAACAATGAAGACATAGGCCCTGCGCAAATTATGTTTCATAAAGTTATGATTTTTTAAATGTAATATAATATAACATAATTATAATATAATATAACTTTATAATTAACAATAATTCCTTCTTTCCCCACTACTTTTCTCTCCCTTTCTCCCTCTTTTTCTCCTTTCCCCGTTTTTTTTTTGGCCAGCCGATTGTGGGGGGGGGGGGGGGGTACGTGCCCCCCATGCCCCCCCCCCCGTAGTTACGCCACTGGTGGCAACTGGCAAGTATGAATTAACGCCTATTTTTTTTTTTTTTTTTTTTTTAATATGTACCGGTATATGTGATCGGAATATATATATATTTTTTTAAACAAGTGCACACCTAGTTACCAATAATGCATATAGCATTTCCATTTTTATTTGAAAGCAGGATAAAAGAGCATTGTAGATTAAATGCCTTGCTCACGGGCATAGGCGCCGCGGCCGGGGATCGAACCCCGGACTTTCCATGTATAGCCTGGCGCCTAGACCACTCGGCCACGGCTGTTGTGATCGGAAATTGGCACGTCTCCCTCTAGCGTTAGAAGACATGCATTAAAAGCCTATGGCGTAGCGAGCTTTCTGAGGAGATTCGACGACAGCCGATAGTTTGCCCAGAGATTTCTGCATTGTATCCAAGACTTTCGTCAAATTTACTATGGTGTCACTTGCTGAGTGAGTAGATTATTTACAAAATTTATTTCATGATTGGGTTATTGGTATTTTTTACAGTAAAATCAATTGCTAGACGGACGTGAGACTAAGTAAGAGTGGCGAGTGTGAACGGTGATTGTGAATACACAGGGGGCCGGTGCCGTTACTGGCGTGTGTAATTTCTTATGCACACATTTCCAGTGGCGATATCACAATTCTGTGACACAGTAATGCTCATTGCACAAGAGTTACATGTAAAACCCAGGGTAGAGCTCAATATTTGTGTGAGACTTAGTGAGTGGAATCTAACAGTGACTGAGTGTGGTGATGGCAATGTGTGTGATAGCAGACAGGGATTCGTCTGCCGGAATACACTTTTTGATTGTGGACTTGTGTCTTGTGTGGGCATTAACTAGTCTATCCACTTGCACGCTGCAACCATCCTGCCTGTGCCTGTGGGAAATCTACAGGTAGGAGTCGGACCAGTGTTTCCTAAGCTCCAAAATAAAATTCCCGAAACTGAATCCCAAATTTCCTGAAATTCATAGATATTTCCTAGAATTTTCAAATTTGATTTTAAACAAAATCGGGCAATACAGCGAGCCTAATAATTGGTCCGGGTGGCCAAAATCAAGGAATTTAGCATTTTTTGTTAACGCCCTCTTTAAAAATAGGAATAAAATTACCAAATGCGAGTGCAGAGCGCAAGCAGAAAATTTTGAGCTATGTATGGAGGTAAAAAATTCTGGCCTGAATATTAATAGTTGCTAGGTAACCAAAACCCAAGAAGAGAAGCAATCTTATTGGAAATTTAGGTAAAATGAGATGAACAATTACAAAAAAAAGTTTCATCAAAATCGGTTATGAAATAAGCAAGTTATGGACATTTAAAAAGTCTTGTACTTTCTATAGGGATCCTCAAATTGGCAAATGTGCTTCAAAATGTCTGAATTTGTGGACAACTCTCCATTTGTTTTGTACACAAATTTTCAGATTTTCCCCTTTATTTTACATTTTTCACATCTCCTGACCTTGACATATGTGGTGTGAATTTTATTTTCCCAAGACATATGTCGTGCTCAGAAGGAAGCAAGCTGCAATTTGAAAGATAATGAGGAAAATCTGAAAATTTGTGTACAAACAAATGGAGAGTTGTTCACAAATTCAGCCATTTTGAAGCATGTTTGCCAATTTCATAGTAGTTTTTAGAGTCAGCACTGCTGCTATATTGAATTGCGTAATGCAGGTGAGACTGCCAGAGGCGCTCCACTTGTTGACCATTTTTCATCATCTCTATATTCAAGTTCCCTTTGGAAGAATGTTGCAAAGTTTGAGCGTACAAAATCATTTTCTCACGCGTATGATGCGCGTTGGGTAAAACAAGGCCGGTCGGTAATACAATCACTCACTATACCATGTGATGTGACAATTGTTAGGGTTGCGTTGACAAGTCAGACACATTTCTGGGATTTTAACAAATGTTGCTGCAAGCTTCTCCTGCTTCATCTTTCCTTGTTCTTTTCTATCAAATACTAGCAATTGACTAAAAAAATTATACTTTTTCCACAGCATCCTACCTAAACCCAAGCAATGGGGGCAAGAAGATGAGGTAGACCTGAGAGCCAAAGAGGTAAGCAAATGAACATTCCTACACGTATTTCATTTTAAATAATTACAATAGTACTAATAAGGCCTGTTCATAAACATTTTGTGACAAAGCTCAGCAACCCTTTGTACGATGTCAATGGGGTAGGAGTTAAAAAAAGAATGTTGCAATAACATAGTGACCTGTTTTTGAATGTGTTGCTTGCAACCGCTAAGAGACAGACAAATAGTGAAAATTGAAAAAAGTTAAGATATGATGATTTACGCTGTTTGACAGACTTACTCATGATATCATTAAATATAATGCTGGAATGTGACTTTTATGAACCCATTCTCTTAAGTTTAATAATAGGATGTTGTATTAAATTAATAAATTTGCACTATAATGTTCCTCTTTCTTTTTCAGTTACGTGTGGTTTCTGTATCAAGGAATGCAGCTCCACCGTATGGTCATCGGAAAGGATGGGTGCCTCGGTCATTGGCTGTAAGTACATTAATATATATATACCCTCCCCCTAAAAAAAAAGAGACCCAAACAAACAAATATGCAGCAAAGTTGAGAAGGTACATGTAGTTAGTCATTCATTCTGATTTCAATGAATGTACTGTAAAAAAAATTACAGATAAATATTGAAAGTGAGGGATACTTCAAGTGGGAAACTTAAAGTGGCGTAGAAAATATATTTTTTGTTGTGACATACCTCTGTTTTAGAAATGTGGAAAATTGCCATCGTAATTAATCAAGTGATATACAGATTTCATTTTGTACCACAGAACTATCATTTTCATTGCATCACTGCCTACAGCCCTTGCAGTATAAAGTTGTCCTGAGGACAAGGTCATTTTTTATAAAACATCTTACAACCACTGTCTGTAAAGGGGAAATTTGAGGAAAACGAGACAGTTAAGGTGGACTGGACATCCAAGGCAGTGGCATCATATCATTGGTTTAACACAAGCCCTCTGTCACCTACATGTGCATGTGGCAACTTTCATTCACATGTTGATATAGATGGCAATATTGCAACTTTACATCCATGACTTTAACATGGAGGATCTAGCTTCCGAGATAAAAATTCCAACTGTTACCATGGCTTGAATGAATCAGTATAAATGAATGAATGAATTAACTTTATTGATCCTCCTTGAAAAAGTAACATATAACAAGATGCATGTACAATTATATGCTAACACATATGTCGAAAACGTTTAAAAGCAACAAATATCGATAATATCGTATGGAGGCTTCACAAAACACATTTTCTTCTGTGGGCATATGTTTGGTCCTGAAAAGGACCGCCAAGATTTGACGTTTCGACAAGTGTGTCCTGAAGATGACAAGAACGTAATTGTCAAAACAAGGAGTTTGGGTGGTCCTTTTCAGGACCAAATACATATTGTGCTGTGAAGCTTCCATACCGATTAGATCAAACTGATCAATATATAATTTTTCACAAGAAAATCATCCGAAGTTATGGTTTTGTTACATTTTTTTATATTCTTTTTATTCTACAGGACTATGGAGATGGAGGAGCCTTTCCAGAAATCCATGTTGCACAGTATCCTCTGGACATGGGTCGTTCAAAGACCAATCAATCTAATGCCGTTGCCAAGACAGTGGATGCAGAAGGCAAGGTCCGCTATGATGCTCTTGCTAGGATTGGACATGGGAAGGACAAGGTAGGTTTCATTGTACAGGCAATTTCAAGATTTATTCCTCTGAATGATTCTGTTTCATGACTTAAAGAAATTAATGACCAAAAGAAATTGTGCGAGGTGGTTAGGGCCCATTGGCTAATTTTTTTGGAATGACTTATGCTTGGAAAGGAGGTGAGGAGGGTTAGACCCCAGAAAGGCTCTCTAGATAAATCTCTGCAATTTTGCATGGAGTGGGGCAGAGGGGGATAAGACATTGATAGGAATTGCCCGAGAGCGTGATACTTGGAGATACACTAAGGCCCTTATTCTCAAAATAGGTTTCAATTGTAGCATGGTACAAAACCATGGTCTATGCAGATTTCTTGTATTATCATGCTTTTCTGTATAAAGGGCATGTTTAATCAGATTTGTCTTATTGTATGTGATGAAACAAGCGTAATTATGTAATAATAATAATTACTTCTTTTAAAGAGCTTTTCAAAAGTAACAGAATGCTATACAAAATAACAAAAACAAATACAATGGGTAAAAAAACTTGAAAGTAAAACTAAAAAAAAATGAAACACAACTTGCAATATATCAAAGTCCATTGTTTGTACCATGGTACAATTGAAACCTCTTTGGTTCAAGAATACAGCCCATTACAGAACACTATTGATAATTAATTGGTATTTACATGTCCAACTTGATCGTTGGGCTAATTGTTACCTTCTGAGTAGATAATTGTATGACTTGGTTGAAGCTTTCTGCAAGTGCTTTTGTAATTCGGACAAAAAATGTTTTTTGTCTGACAAGTTGTCAGATTTTTCGATTTTGATTGGCTGAGAAATTCATCTGTCTGGCTTTTACTGTGGTAGCTGTTGGATAAAACATGATACAAGTCCTTTCAAGGAAAGCCCCCTGATCCCATGATATAAGGATTAAAAAAAATTAAGGATCTAATAAGGATTGCTATAAATATTCCCTCTACCCCCGTACAATTGTAGAGTGGAATTCACTTTCTCCCACTACTAAAAATGCACCCGATCTAGCTGCATTTAAGAAACTGCTGAGCAAAAACATGCTAATTGAAAAAAGTATATAGCGGCAGCAATTGCATGAATGACCTGCACATCTATAGGCTCTTTGAGGTGTTCAAGTGCAGTACTTACAAGACAAGATACCAAAGTAATTTTAATGAGTTCTAAAATCTCTCTTATTAATACCATGAGTATAACTCTGTTCAGTGTCCACCTCATAGGGTTATGTATCTTGATATGTATTACTTGGTAGTATTAATTTTACATTTTTTAAAAATATATGATTGAATTGTGTAATTGAATATTATATGATTTAATGTTTATTGTTAATGCTATAACAAAACTCTTGCTGTTTTTTTTTTCTTTTCAGATTGTACATTCCAGGCCTCAAGATCTCCTTCCAAGAGCAATGGGTGATGATGATGATCCAGAACTTCAAAAACCAGATGAAGAGTCCATTGAAGAAGTGAGTCAAACAAGGTTTATCAAGCATATTATCACTTAACTTATTCTAATTATACATGTACCAATCAAACCTCCACAGAAAATTGACAGGTGGCTACTGATACAGCATGTAAATCAGTTTATCTGCTTTAGTTATGTGGAGGAATTATTCGCATGCTATGATAATGGCAAGGGGAAGTCTCGTTAAAGTTGAGCAACGACTGTCTTTCTTAATATACTTCATATTACCACTGTTTCATCTCTTAAAATAAAAACACCATAAGGGCTGTTTGATATAGCTTTCTTGTATTAAGTTGCATATAACTTTATGCAAGACTATGTTTTTGTGCTTAATCAGATAGGCAATCATATGAGACCAAGCATGGCCAAATCTACAAAAAGGCACCAGAAATGAATTTTCAGTTCAACATCCCAACAGAGAGGAGAGATTAAAAGCTTAAGAATGATAACTCATTACAATATGATGATCCTTACTCTCATTAGGAGAAGAACTATGGACTTATTACATTAAATTAGGACTTCAGGGTAATCAAGTATCACTGATCATCTTGAAACTGAAAATGTGACTTTGTGGGTTTTGTCATGCCTGGTTACATCCTAATTTCCATCAGCTAAAGTTAAATTACAATCTATTTACATAACTTGAATTCTTGACATTTGTATGCATTTCAATGCAAAGTTTATTGTTTTTCGAACTCATATTATGGTTTGGGAAATTCAGTCCCACTAAAATTCGATTTCTGATTTAGGAGAAGAACATACATCATTTTTTTTGTAGATCATGCGTGACTTACACCTTGATGAAACATCCCACTGGTGACATAATTATCAAGTAAATTAGATGGGACAATGATTCTTGTTGGTAGCTGAGAGTTGGACAGTTGATATGAATTCATTATGTACTGTTAAGTATATGGTTGTTTACTTATCTGTATGATGTAAAATTTCAGACTGCTGAGAAGACGAGAGCAGCATTGGAGAAGATCGTTCAGTCCAAAATATCAGCGGCTCTTCCTGTTCGTCATGCGGAGAAAACTGCACCTGCACAATACATCAGGTATGTTTAACCTGGCCTTATATATTATTTGTTCTGTTTTTTATTCTACAGTCATACCAATGAAACCGACCCCAGACTGATCAAAGCTATAATGATTTTTCAAATGGCATGGCATCGGTTTGGGATTGCTTTAGTTTGCATGACTGTAGAGTAAGTGTTGGCAGGTATGAAGAAGAAAATAGAATCAAATCCTACTCTCTCCACCAAACCCCTCCCCCTTAATCGATAACTCTATTCAACAAAATTTGATTGGGGGGGTAAAAAGAAAAGAGAAAGGGAGCAGTAATAAAATTATCTTCAACATGTGAAAGTGTTGCCTTGTGAGAAAAATTACATGGGGGCTTGGGGCGACTAAGCCCTCAAAATGCTCAAAACAGCCCTGGAAATTCAAAGAGGAAGCCATGGAAAATCCAAATTTTTTTGCAATGTTTAATCTTACCAAATGTTGCAGATTCAGGTAGTAAGTTCTGATAAGTAGCCCTCGAAAATTACAATTATTTGTTGTCTGCTTGTGTGCATAGCGAAACTTAGATTTTGTACAGTTTGTATACTGTTTGCATGTCTACGATACACCGATAGACATTTGCTTCCTAATTTGAATCTTGTTTATTGTCTTTTCTAGATACACACCATCACAACAGGGTCTTGCCTTCAACTCTGGTGCCAAGCAGAGGGTGATTAGAATGGTAGAAGCACAAAAAGATCCCATGGAACCTCCAAGATTCAAGTGAGTATCATCGCCATTATGCAACTTATGAGGTTCAACAATAGAAGGCGGCATATAATGTACATTATGGGTCAGCAGATGTGCTAATGCACTGAGAGGGAAAACAATTCAAGAAGGTTACTTCCCTCTCATATCAATGAGTTTATGAGTACAACCACAATAAGATCAACCCTTTATCTACTAGAAGGTCCCATTACATTTACAGAATTCACTGGTAAAATTGTGTAAGGTTTTATAAAATTTTGTAGATGTAGATCAGACTTT
Organism: Lytechinus pictus; assembly: GCF_037042905.1. NCBI lineage: Eukaryota > Metazoa > Echinodermata > Echinoidea > Temnopleuroida > Toxopneustidae > Lytechinus > Lytechinus pictus. The sequence goes on from NC_087251.1 coordinate 28,652,874, forward strand.
ATTGCTGTCACAGTCACAGCTAAGAATATATTATCTGACCCTCCTCTGCCCCCTCTGGTGACTTTTGTTGAAGATACATATACACTAAATATGCATTGTATGCAGGAATATTCCTCTTTATACATATACATATGTATATTTCTTCATCTTTAAGGAAATTTTGAGCCAAAGAAAACAAATTTTGAAAATTAAGCATGTGAAAAGTAAAAGAATGAAGACAGTCTGAATAAACAATATTGAATTATTTGTTTTCAGGACGAACAAGAAGATACCACGAGGGCCTCCTTCACCCCCAGCCCCTGTCATGCATTCACCTACAAGAAAGGTAAGATATTGTTTCTCATTCAACAATTAAAAAAATGATAATAATTTGACTCTCTGATGTAGTGTAGTGCCTTTATTGATTTCAGGGGAGCATTCCATGACACAAATAGCCATTGGTGTTTCTCTGTGACTATGGTTATAAGCTACTGTGATTCTTGGATCTGATTGGCTGAGAGAAACTAAGTCGGTGGAAATCACAGACAAAACCCTTCATGAAATGCTCCCCAGACTGATCTTAGTTGATCTGGGGGCCTGTTGCATAACATTTACCATAATGGTAACTTCCATTGAAACCTTTATTTTGTTTAACTGTTGAGTAACTATATGTTTTGAGTGATATGAATTTGTTTTGATTAATATAATGATGAGATAAGATTATTTTGTCTCTTTGCATAATAGCACAAGGGTTTCACAGTGAATGAGCATATCAATAATCAGACTTACCAATATCTTCTAATAAAACAACCGGCTTTAACAGGAAATAGTGAATGAATGACTAATGAATAACTAGATAAATAGGTAAATGAAGAAATTAATAGATAATAAATAAATGAATAAATATTAAAGGTTATTGTATGCTTTACTTCATAGAAATATTGTGAAAGAAGTTGGCTGACTACCTTGTGAGCTGCTACCTTGGTAATGTGAATTAATGCATTGCTTCTGGGGCTATAGCTCATAATATTGGTATATCTTGAGAGTACTTAATAAGTGCTGAGCAGTTTCAAATTAGTTGTTTCTCTCATTTACTATGGTTTTAGCTTCTTAATTAATCTAGCTGTCTGATGACTAACGTTTGAAATTTATTTGTTGTTTTACTTCACCTTTTTTTTTTCTTTACACACAGGTCACAGTTAAAGAACAGCAGGAATGGAAGATCCCACCTTGTATCTCAAACTGGAAAAATCAAAAGGTGAATATATATATAGCAAAAATTAGAACCAGTAATATACAAATAATACACATTAGAGAGAGCATTAATAAGAATCCTCTCACAAGGTACATTTGGGACAGTTTTAACATGCTCGAGGCATAGCTGAGGGCATTTTGATGACTGGGTAATTACGCTAATACCCAAGCAAAAATGATGTGTATTATTTTTTTTAAATAAGGTAGTGGATCGTTTTTATTTGATAAAACATCCTCTTCTCATAGGAGGGCTTGTCATTGAATTTTATTTATACCTCTTATTTTATTTTTTTTGTTTGTTCCATAATAGTATATAGTATTTGTGAGGCACTGATTATCTGATTGCATATTCAATGGCACACTATATGTTACCCCAGATGTTGCTTTAGGCGCTTAGTGCATTCAAGCAATTAATTTTGTTGGGTACACTTTCACCTCTCCTGGGTTGAGTGCAGCACAATATGGATCAATATTAATAGCACCATGGCTGGGATTCGAGCCCATGCCCCTCTGATTAAAAGGTGAGAATCGGAGCCACACGTATTTTGAGACGATGCTTAAAAGATATGTTCATTATGTGTGTATTCATTGGCTTGCTTGCATATGAAAGTATACTTTTCTTCTATTTTCTGGGGAGCGTTAGAGCAGGAGCTACTAAGCTGAAATTTCTATTTCCGTTTGTATCATACTAGGTACCCGTTCAGCACAAGAATGTGAACAACTTGTTATGACGAACCATTTTTTGTCCTATTCTATAGGGTTACACTATACCATTAGACAAACGTCTAGCAGCTGATGGCAGAGGACTACAGAACCCACAGATTAATGAGAACTTTGCTAAGCTGGCTGAAGCCCTTTACATTGCCGATAGGAAGGTAAGATATTCTTCAACACTGTGCAAGTCATTAATCTCCTTTTTGTGCAATGCAGCATTTTCATGACCATGGGCCCGTAACACAAAGCTTAGCAATGATCGTAGAACATATTTCTATGATCGATTACATTGACTACAATGTACAATCGATCGTGAAAATCAAGCGTACGATTAATCGCTAACCTTTGTGTTACGGGACCCATATTGGTAGAGCAAGATGACAAACCTGAAAAGGTGCATGGTGGCCCAAGGTATGGCCTTATGAATATCTAATATGCCCCATTAAGATCACGGTAAATTTGCCTAGTTTATTTGTAACCAGGCAGGTGTTTCATAAAGCTCTTTGTAAGGTTACGGATGCCTTTATGCATGACTAATGACCCTTTCTTGAACTAAATGATATAGCACAAGAAACGTAGCACCTAAGAACATGCTAGTATAAGTAGATAATAATAAGGCCAGAATAACATGAAAAACTTGGAATAGTCTTTGTGTTATATGCAGAGCTACCAAGTCTCCCGGATCCTGCGGGAGAATACTGGATTTCTATCCAATCTCCCGTTCTCCCGACCCCATGCCAAAATCTCCCGGATAATTGTGATTTTTAGCTGTTAAATTGTAAAATTCATAAAAACGACTGTTTTACGAGTCTAGCAAGTTCAACTCCCTTTACACCCACGTGGAAACTCCTTATCACATTTTCATTTTACCCAGTTACTTTTACCAGTTTTTGTATAATCGTACATTGATTTCCAATGTAAATGAAGATAATTTTACCGAACGACTGGTGAATTAGTCTAACAAGCAATTTTTTTTCTGGTTCTGCAATGTGCGTGAGGGAAACACTTCAGCGGCACTCCATGCACATGCCCCCCGACGCGCCCCGGTGCGGCACTGCCTGGTCTCCGGCAGACTGCGCCGCGGCAGGAGGCTATGCGAGAAGGGAAGTCCGATGCATTTCTCGGAAGCTTGTCTGCGCTTTATTCGAGCTGAAACTGTGGATCAACGATGGGTTACTATTATGATTACACCCTGACTTTTAGGAATAATTTTATTGACAATCCTGAAGAACAGTAGCAAAGTGGAGATTTTTTTGCCTACTTTTACTTGGGTAGATCGGATTCGAACATTTTCTCTTTCGTGAGTGAGCTAGCCTGGCGCTGGCTGGCTGTGCGTGCTTGCTACAAAAAGGCAATTTTCACAGGAATCCCTCGGCCCTCTTTACAGGGCCAGGCAAGCTCATCTTCCACTACTGCAGCCCTTTCCCCCTCTGGACAATCAAGGTATTTTCATGTTGAATGCATTCTTTTATGAATCATTTTAATATGTTCTACTGTATTGCCTGAAGGCTGAAGCTTGAACTTATTTTTTAGTCAATGACAATTCATGATATCTCTCTAATGTGCATTTAATCTAGACTATGTGCCAAAAGTTTTGTTTTACTTAAGACAGCTGTCGGATACTATCAAATGTTGTTTCTTAATGAGTTTTGCTACCCAAAACTCCCGTCCGTGGGACATTTCGCCGCGCGCTCCCTCACAAAATCATACCTCCGCGAAATCTTCTGGATTCTATCATCCCAATGTTGGCAGCTCTGTATATGTATGGCTATTATGATAATGCCGTGATATGTGCTACATGCGACATGGTATCAAATTTGAGTCACTCTTCACATTTGAGGCATAGGTAGATATACCTATTAAGGATATAAGTGATTTTGGTCATATGACCTGAATGATTTTGGGGTAAATGTGGTCATAGGTCTGTCATACACCTGAAATAATTTCTTCTTCATGAAAATTGAAAAGCCATTTGAGTTATCAATTTCAAACTTGGCTCATGTTTGCATAAGTTAGTAAGGATGATCTGATTGGAGTTTCTGCATCACAGGGTCACAGAGGTCATTAAAAAAAATTGGAAGTTAGGTGTATGATAGAAGCATAAGTTTCAGTTCTTTGTAGTCAAGTTGAGAATCCATTTGGATTTTTGTAATTATACAAATTAGCCTTTAAGCTAATATTGATGTAACGTTCATACAGGAAAACATATTATTCAACATGTTTCAAGATATATACATAATTGTATAATGTGTTAGCATGGGTACTCTGAAAATGTATGTTTGCATGTTTTATAGGCCCGTGAAGCTGTGGAGATGCGTGCCGGTATGGAGCGTAAGGTAGCCCAGAGGGAGAAGGAGAAACATGAAGAACAACTGAGAGCCATTGCTGCTAAGGCACGTGAAGACAGAGCGGGCATCAAATCAGCAATGGGTAAGATTGATTCAGTGATATCAATAAATGCAGGATTTTTATTTAATAGTACATGAAAGTGCTAATTTTACTCAGTTTTTGTGCTGTAGGTAGACTAGTAAATGCATCATTGGTAGGAAGAAGCATATTGTCAAATACTGAAAAGTAGTGGCTGAATTTAGAAATCAGAATGGAAAGGGTTACTGAATGGTCGAAGTGAATAACTTTTGTTTCTCATGGAAAAGATAATTGATAGATGATATTGATAATGTTACAGATATTGAAATTGATGATGGTAATGGTAATGATGATGATGATATATACCTGATGTTGAAGATGATTGATGATAACTTTGATAAAATTTTGATGATGATAAAGATGACGATGATAAAGATGGGTAATAACATGATGATGATGTTTATGATTGATACTGATGACAATTACTTTAATCTTCCATCCACCTGACTTCTCCAGACAACGATGACGATGTGAGGGAGCGAGACAAGATCAGGGATGAGCGCCATCGTGACAGACAGAGGGAGAGGAACTTTGCCCGTGCTGCTCCTGATAAACGATCTCGCTTGGAGAAACAGAGAGAACGGGATGTGAGTGAGAAGATTGCCCTTGGCCTTCCTAATGCTGGAGGAGGCAGATCAGATGATACACAGTTTGATCAGAGATTATTCAATCAGTCAAAGGTAAGTACCCTTTTAGTGTTGTAACTTATATTGAAGGTTTTCTGTTAGTAAGCAAATGTACTCCACTGAGTGGTTAAGTGTAACTTTGCTTTCTGGGCAAAATGATGTTAGATTGAGCCAATGCTTCATGGTTTTAAGAATGTGTATGTGTTTGCTGTGATTTTGGTACACAAATTTCAAATTAGCTAAAAAGTGAGATTCATTTTTGTATCTGTCAAATTTGCACTTTTAATATGAAAAAGAATGAGGAAAAGGAAAGAGATTATGATCTCATATATAATTAAGAAGAGAGATAAAGTATTTCAAAATGACATATAATGTGCATAAACAATAAAATGACTTATATTAAATAAACAAACAAGATGAGCATTTAGGTGTCATATGAAGGAATTTAAATCTTTGCTGGTTGAGACAAAATCCAAGTATGTCATTCAAATGAGTGCGAAGAGGAGTTTTAATTGCACTATAACCAGATGTGGAATGTCTTGAGAGGATTGCATTTGAGTTATTACTTGATAAATATTTTTTTTTTCTGTACATTCAAGCTTTATTATTGATTATGATAACAGAGAAGTAGGGAGTGAAATTCAGTTCATTAGTTCATTTTTGTCTCACCTGCATAGCAGAGTGAGACTATAGGCGCCGCTTTTCCGACGGCGGCGGCGGCGTCAACACCAAATCTTAACCTGAGGTTAAGTTTTTGAAATGACAGCATAACTTAGAAAGTATATGGACCTAGTTCATGAAACTTGGCCATAAGGTTAATCAAGTATTACTGAACATCCTGCCCGAGTTTCATGTCACATGACCATGGTCAATGGTCATTTAGGGTCAATGAACTTAGACCATGTTGGGGGAATCAACATCAAAATCTTAACCTAAGGTTAAGTTTTTGAAATGTCATCATAACTTAGAAAATATATGGACCTAGTTCATGAAACTTATACATAAGGTTAATCAAGTATCACTGAACATCCTGCATGAGTTTCACGTCACATGACCAAGGTCAATGGTCATTTAGGGTCAATGAACTTTGGCCGAATTGGGGGTATCTGTAGATTTACCATCATAACTTTAAAAGTTTATGGATCTGATTCATGAAACTTGGACATAATAGTAATCAAGTATTACTGAACATCCTGTGCAAGTTTCAGGTCACATGATCAAGGTCAAAGGTCATTTAGGGTCAATGAACTTTGGTCAAATTGGGGTATTTGTTGAATTACCGCCATAACTTTGAAAGTGTGTTGGTCTAGTTCATAAAACTTGGACATAAGAGTAATGAAGTATCACTGAACATCCTTTGCGCATTTTAGGTCACATGACCAAGGTCAAAGGTCAATGAACTTTGGCCATAATGGGGGTATCTGTTGAATTACCATCATAACTTGGAAAGTTGATGGATCTTTCTCTTGAAACTTGGACATAAGAGTAATCAAGTATCACTGAACATCCTGTGCGAGTTTCAGGTCACATGATCAAGGTCAAAGGTCATGTAAGGTCAATGAACTTTGGCCACGTTGGGGGTATTTGTTGAATTACCATCATATCTCTATAAGTGTATGGGTCTAGTTCATAAAACGTGGAAATAAGAGTAACCAAGTATCACTGAACATCTTGTGCGAGTTATAGTAGTTTTCAAAATCAGCACTGCTGCTATATTGAATCGCGTGATGCAGGTGAGACGGCCAGAGGCATTCCACTTGTTTTTAAATTGATGTACTTTAAATGAATGAAATTGTGGGAATGATCGCAGGGCAATTCATCATTTTTTTCATGACAAACAAATTTTTGAGATAAACATGTGTAAAAGCCAATTTGGATGGGTGAACTTGAATGAAGCGTTTGATTCCATGATAGAGTATCTAATGAATATTTTGAGACCGTTAAAAGACATTTTGTGAGATTATTGACAGATTTGAGAGACTTTGAGATTTGAGACACTTTGTGAGAATAGTGATGAAATAGGACATTTTTCTTCTGAATGAGACAATATAACAGCAGATTAACTGTGTAGTCCTTGGAGAAATTCTTTTTTTAAGTTTTGCTTTTTAGGTTTAAATGAATCCTTTTGTAACATTTTTTTAATTTTATCTTTGTTTTAATCTGGCAGGGATTGAGCAGTGGCTTTGGAGGAGGAGAAGATGAAAGTTATAATGTTTATAGTGAGCCTTGGAGAAAGGATCAGAACGTTGCCAGCAACCTGTACAGACCCAGTAGGAATGCAGACAAAGACGTCTATGGGGATGATCTTGATAACCTCATTAAGAATAAAAAGTAAGTAATAACATATCGCATTAATGAGGCGCTGATTTTCTAGTTGTCTATTCAATGGTACATATAAATTACTTTAGCTCCAGCTGCTAATGGCTCTTGGTGTATTCAAGGAAGTAATCCTGTCTGGTACCCATTCACCTCACCTGGGTTGGGTGCAGCACAATGTGAATTTTGAAATATAATGCTATCTGAGCATGAAATCTTTTGTATGGGAATGTGAATTTTGAAAGAAATCTGGAGAGTTGTAGACGTTCCATCATTCCTTGATATTTGACCCGTTTTATCCCCATAGGTTTGTTCCTGACAAAGGCTTTGCCGGGGCAGACAGCTCCAGACGTCGCGATGGTCCCGTCCAGTTTGAGAGGGAGGAGGAAGAAGATGTGTTCGGTCTAGATAACTTCTTCAAGACTGTAAAGAAAGCCGACAAGAGGCAGGCAGATGAGAGGAACCGGGATGATTACGAGAGGGGAAGCAGCAGCAGTAGCAAGAGAAGAAAGGACTACTAGGTTTCCATTCTTCATGACTAGACCTCCTCCTCAATATAATCCAAGTATAGGTTGTATCTTGTTCCTAGGGCTTCACATGGACACTTGTTTGGAATGATCCATATTGGAATTTCCAGAGACAATGCATGAGTCCGATTATTAAATATTTGCAGTATTCTATGTAATCCTGGGCTTTTATGATGCAATTAGCCCTGACATGTCGTGCATTAGAGATTCCCCTCTCCTTGCATCAGAGGATTAAATTTAATTAATGGGAATCAACATCATGTACAGGTATAGTAGATGCATGAGTCGAAACAATCATTTAGACCAGAATATAAAAAACAAGTTTAAGATTTCTGTGCTCCCCAAATATTTGGCTTTGGTTAAAATTACCTTTTTTATCATGTGCATAGCATAGTTTCATGTCAGGTATATGGGTAGGGGGTGGGGGTGCATATCTTACACACATGTCGTTACACATGAGTGTGCTGTTCTGAAAAAACAAAAATTAACATTAACAAATGACATATACCTTAATTTGATAAATGATTCATAGAATTTAAACAAAGTAAACTTGAGTGACAATTCAATTCCTGTCAGAATAAATATTAACAATTTAGTTTGAAAGGATCTTTATTTTATGATCATTGAAGGTAAATCATGCATCAGTGATCGTAGAAAGGCACAAAATTGATATAAATTGGCTGTTGCCTTGAATTTATCTCGCCTGCACAGTAGAAGTGAGACACAGCCGCCCTTTTTTTTTGGCGATGGCGTCTTCAACCTCAAACCATATGATGACTTTTGTGTAGCTCCAAGGAGCAGGTTCAAGCTATTATCTCTGCTAATAGTTCAAAGTATCTTAATTATCTGTTTCATTAATGGATGCATACTTTGTAGGGCATGGTTAGTAGGAGCAGAACAATAATTTGTGCATAAGGTTTGAATAATTTGCAAGTATAATGTGGCTTAGAATTAACCCTAATAGCTGCAAGGTGTTTGATTCTTTTCACTCTCAGCCGTGGGGGGGCATTATGGCCCCCATAAGAACTCAGCCGCAGATTGCGTGATCATGACCCAATTTTGGACTCTTGGAGAGAATCTAAATTCATTTATATTAATAAATTATGCTATTTTATTCATTAAATTATACTTTTTGCTGTAATTCACTCAATAAAGCTCTTAGAATGCTAATTTTTTTGTGTGATTACTCTTTATTACATTCCTAATAATTGCAAATGGAAAAAAATCTGTTACCAAAATTTTCGACCAATTTCATTGGCGACATTGAATAGCATAAAATTAAATGACTATGGTCAATAAAATTAAAAATAATTACTCATTTATGAATTTTCCTGAAATTATTTTTTTATCGACTTTGTTCTAGAAATCATGCTTTTTAGCGATTTTGGGTCTGACATGCACTTACATAGTGCTGCGTAATTTCGTAACTGCAAACCAGGCATTTTGTTCTCAAACGTTACGCGAGACTTTAATGTAAAAATTCAGCAAGCGGTGCGTTCAAAACAATTTGCACAGCAGATTCATCATGAGAAAAAAGAGGGGAGGGCCATTATCCTACCCCCCCTCCCCGGAGTGTTAGATGGTGGATTGTTAGGCCCAGTAGAGTGGAGTTAAGATAATTTGCAAATTTCTCTTGATGAAGTTAGTATTGGTGGGTATTTTTTGTGTTAACAATTCTGCAAAAGTGGATCCAATGGTTTTCCAGAGTTTTACCCTATAATTGAGTTTTATCTCTGGTTTTTTACCCTGGATCTACTTGTCGCAGAATTGCTTAACACAAATATTCCCTCCAAATTTTTTGCACAATACCTTCCTACATACTTATTTTCCATGATGTTATTAATATGTTGCACAAATAACCCTTTAAAGTCACTCCTAATTTATTAAGCATTTCCGAGGTAAATAAATTAAGGGTAATTTCTAACTAGGGGGCTTAAAGTTGCCTGAAAAAAAAATTCATGCACTAAAATACCAACACACCTGGCTCATAATCCATTGTAAGTGCTTTTGTTCTTTTTTAGAACCACCCCAAATGGTGGCAGCCATAAATTGAAGGTCAGGTCAAATTAACTATATTCAAAGCCAGTATAGATAAAACAATTTTGAAAATACTCTCTAGTTTCAAGATATCTGACAAGAACAACAAATGAAAAGAAATGGGTTTTTATACAATTTGTTGTTGTTGGTATTTTAAAGTAATAACTTGGTAATTTTGCCTCAGTAGCCCACCATAGTTGGTTAGTGGGTGTAGGTATTACATGTACACTCTATGTTTCCAGGGTTTTCAACCTGTCCATCATTCTTTCGACTCTAAAAAAGATCAAAGACCATTGAACCGATCAACAAGTTAAATTATGTATTCACATTGTGAAAGTGATGACGATCTCACTTTTGGTTTGTCAAGGTCACATAATTCATATATCTGCAAATTGGTTTGTTCTCATGATAACAAAATATGTGACAGATCAACTTCAAACTTTGATCATGTATTTATGATGATCTGATTATTTTTCCAAGGTCAAATAAGTTGTTTGTATCAGAAAATGGCATTGCCCACTAGGTTAAAGATGTCATTCATAAAAATGTAATTTCCTTGCAATAATTTAATGGTCCTGTCAACAATGAGATTTAGACTTGATTTGTGTATAGGCATAGAGGAGAGGGAATTTGATTAGGAATTGCAAGTGTATATTACAGATCTTGCAATGATCCAGGTATTGATGTAAATGGTTTGCAGTCAAGAATCCATTAAGTTTTTGACTAAATTGTTGGATGCAAGTCTGATATTATTGGTAAACAATTTACTATTCATATGTCCATTATGGTCGGTACATATCATAATAGCTTGAACCTGCCCTTAAGTCTGTGAAATATGTATACATGTAATATTCTTATTAATTTTGTATCCTATTATATCTTTGAGAAACACTGTAAGACCAGCAGCCCAGAAGATTTCTTCAAGTAAAAGCACCAGAGCAGTTGACCTTTTAGATTGATGGGAGCGGCCCTGGACCTCACAAATATGGAATCGTGCCTGGTCTGTGCTGTGGTCTACCAGCTAACTCACACAATTTATGATGTCACCATTGAAAGACTTGTCATTTTTTGCAGTGTGTAGAGAGAGGCACATGACATCATCAGACATGACATGCATCTGTCCAAGTGTAAGTGCTTTAATTGCGATTTCAATGACTTTTCGTCTACTAGTATGCAATACAATACAATGAGATTTTCCTCTTTTTTTTAAACTGAGGGCAACAATTATGATGGTATTCTCAAAAAGAGACTATCAGTGTTATTGTCTTTTCCAATTTTTTTGGCCTCGATGCCAGTTTTAGCTATTTCAAATTACCTCCCCCCCCCCTCATTCTCTTATTTTTTGTATCTTAACCCATTGATCTCTTGCAGTATCTCTGTTCTTCCTTGCACCACACCCCCTCCCTCTGATTACCCGCATTCCCCTCTCATTCTCATTACCCCCTTCCACCTCTCCCATTCTTTCTCTCTCTCTTCTCCTGTCTGCATGTTTATCTCTTCATCGATCCATTGATTACTGACTTTCTTTCCCTCCCTGTATTCTCTATCCCTCTCTTTCACTTGGATTGTCTTCCTTACGTGTCCTTTCAACATGAATTCATCATGACTGATGTTACAATGTTCTAAATCAGCAGAAAATGTATTATGTGGCACTATATATATATCAATTACTATTTTTAAAAAGGTAACAATTCAGTGTCGAGTGGAGGAGTCATATCACCTGATTTGACTGCTATGCTTAAATTTCTGTACATCTTGCTTATATGTTTCTATGAATTCCAATCGCATCCCCGCCCCCATTCCTTTCTGGAAAAATTATGCCCATGTATGTGAAACTACATGTACAAAAATGATAAACTTGGTCCTTTGCTCTTAGTTGATGGTAAAACCAATGCCTGAGTGACACTGAAAGGTGTGCATCCTTCCGATGTAACCTCAGAATGCGTGAAGATAAGTGTAGTTTGGCTTAGGGATAAACAGTGGCTCTTGTGAATAAGGTAGAAGACTCGACATAAGCCATCTTCCTGAAAAACACGTGCTCAACTTTTCATTCCCTACTCTGGAAAAAAAAAATGCTTCATCAATTATCTGTCACAGTATCAAGAAAGTGAAGTGCGATGTCATATTTCGCGAACGGTTCTAGGATAACTCCACTTGAATGTTAATCAGAGTTTAAGGCGTCTATCCACTTTTTGGCCTTTTATACTAAACTTGTTTGAGGCAGCTATTACTATGGCTAGCAGTCCTTCACAGTACTGTCACAGCATTCTAGTTGATTTTCTACATCCCACTTGCACACAGCACTTGTTTGATGTATCCTTGCCAGTTTGAACCTCATAATCTTGTACCCCACTGGTTTCAAGTTTTAAACATCCCTAAAGCATTGACATCACCAATGATTGATTTTTGAGAAAGGTCTCCTTGCTTCATCAGCAGATTCTCCATGAAAGTTGAATATTTTACTTGATTATTCTGAATGTCGGGTCTTTGTAGGTTCTGTTACAGTCATGTCTTTGATAATAAGGAAAGAAAAGGGCAGTAATTTATTCCAGATTCAGAGCCTCTTGTCAAAAAAGGCATCCTTGTCTAGATTTTCCTGTGGTTTTTCTGGAAGTGTTATTGATGTAATTGCTTGTGAAGCTAATTATAAGTCCATGATTGTTTAGTGATGACTGCTGATCACAGCCCTTTGATGAATTGTTGCTTGATTTCCTTAATGGACTCTACAACCATGCTGCCATTTGGATCACATTGGATCGCTATCCTACACTGGGTGATTCAAAGTGCATTTTGACACCAACCATGAAATCACCCACTGAGACCTTGCAATTTTGCTATTAGCAAGAGCTCTGTGGATCAACTTCTTGATGATTGAATCTATTCTTGTTCCATTGCTCTGATTTCACTTGGCTGTGAAAGAAGACAGAATGTGAAATATTTCCTGATCCATGTTGTTCCAATCTTTCTTTTGAAGAAGAACAACTACATCTACATCTTAAAGAGTCATTGGGTTAATTCGATCAAGTCTGTTGCTTTCAAAGAAGAACAGCTGCATAAGAGGACATCAGTATATCTCCTTTGCCAGAACCATTGTATTTCTGTATGTTAATCCATGTTGACTTGACATCTCTTAATGGATGCATATATCTGTTTCATGTGGGTCCGGGAAAGATTCAATAAGCTGGTAACTAGAGATATAATCTCTTTAAACCATGAAGAAATTCACCAAATGGTCTTGCAAGACTTTAATCCACTACATTACAGTGGCTGCTGTTTTGGGTCAGATGTGAGGTTGCCACAATAGTATTTTGACTGTTGGATTTTTAGGGATTTGTATACTCCTCCCAGTGGACTCTTTCTTGATCCAGGCTGATTCCACAAGAATACAATCCAGTCTTTCCCTTTTGTAGGAATATTCCGGCCAATTGCCATATTGATGGTCACTCTGTCAGTAATCTGTTAGCTTCTTACCAGATACTCTCTGAACACCTTGGTAGAGATGGGCAAATGTAGGCTGATATCACCATGGCAGGATCAGCATCCTTAGTGATTTGTCTAGATATGACCACAGCTCACGTAGTTGCGCCCTGTCCGTCCTCTGCTGCATTATGTGAAGGTTGATCCATTTGATGCTTAATGGATCTTGGCAGATCTCGGCCATGAAACAGATTTCTTTGAATCCTTGGCTTTGATTGGCTGATTTTAGGCTGGAAAGTCTGACAAGGCAGATATCACAAAGGGTTGTGTTTGTAGGGATTCACTGTGGTCTAGGTCTGAGAAAGGGATTGTTTAAGGAGGAGCAAATTTTCTTACCAGAGGACTATCTATGTAGGAGACTCCTGGATGTGTGTCTTGACAGAAGGTGAAGAAGGAAGGTGATATCCCCGATGCTCTCCATGAAATATTACATTGCACTTTGCTACCCAAAAGCGATTCAGCATTAAAAACTACATTTCAGGGAATATGAAGCACCCAGTGTTTGAGGGAACGGCCTATGTTTAACCCGCGGGGTGTGGAGGCTCCCGATTCACATGATACATTGTTGTTCCGATGCTTCAAACTCCTTTCTTTCAGAGTTTTGAGGTGAATTGGATATGCCAACTCAAGCATGTGTTTTCCCGTAGATGAAAGGGTGAATGACCAAGACCACCCCCTCCCTGTCCCTCACCCCCCCCCCACCAAAATATACCAGTTGCCTTTTCTTTACATTTAGATAGGCAACTGTATTTTTGAATTAATTTGGAATTCATAGAGAACAGATGTATTAGCATTATGTACAGAGAAAGAAGTTTATCAACAATAGGTTACTTATAGTTGATAACACTTTCAATTAAATGCCTTGAGGCTAAAAGAAAATAAAATCACAAATTTTGGTATAATAAAGAAGCTGATTTATTAGAACATTGTATCAGTCATGATTGGTGAATGTTGAAAGGATGTGAAAGGGAGGATGAGTGACAGAGATGGTTGGATAGTACAGGGAGGTATGGAGAGACTGCAATCAATGGATTGACGGATGAGATAAACAAAGGAGAAGATGGAGAGAGAGAATAGAGAAGGGAAAGATTGGGAGGGTGATGAGAAAGAGAGAGGAATGGAGGCAATAAGAGGAGAGGGGGTAGTATGAGGATGGACAGAGGGGCTGCTAAGAGATCAATGGATTCAGATACACGAAGAGAGAAAGGGGAGTGGTGTCAAAGTAATGGGGAAAAAAAAAGAGAAAAAATGATGTCGCCCTCAACGACATGACCTGGGAAATCTCATTGTATTGTTTGTGTACTATTGACAAGTCATATCAGAAATCACAATTAGAAGCACTTTAGTTTGGGCCATGGCATGTAATGTTTGATGAATGACATGTGCACCTCTCTATACATTGACAAAAAGTAGTCTTTTGCTAGTGATGTCATAGATTGGTGTGGGTCTAGTTGGAAGACTACAGATCAGACTGGGTAGAAACTACTTTGTGAGGGGTCAGGGTTTGCCCCATTGATCGAGGTCACTTGCCCTGGGGCTTCTTACTTGAATAAATCTTTTGGGCTGCTGGTTATTTTTTTTTGTAGGTAGGAATTTCCCAGTTATGTAAATAAAATGTATTAAACTCAATTTTTGTCTACTGTTCTCATTTCTTTGTTATTCTTACCAACCCACCCTTTAGGAATTTTATTATCCTATAATATAGATTACACCCTGCCAATAGAGGGTTCCAACATGACATCACCACGGAGGACATACATAGAAAATGTATAAAAACAATGACTGGTTTGGTGCACAGGGTTTTATTATTTTGTCCTCCAACATGGCTTCATGCTGGAACCCTTTATTGATGTTATATGGGTCTTATACATTAGGCGATTTCCAGTTCAATTTTGGTGTCAGGGTTGGAAGCATAAGATTCCCTTTCATAGCTCTGAAACCTAATCTGAGACAATGAAAGTCATGTCACATTAATAGCTCAACTCCTTTTCCTCAGACCAGTGTTCTTTGTTTTTGGAGCTGTCCTACCCTTTAACATCAAAACCGAACTTGAAATCACCAACTACGTATCAAAATGAAGTAATCCAAATTTAGAGGGTTTATATTACGGTTACACTTCGTATTTCCGAAGATTCGTAATTCCGAAGATTCGTAATTCCGAAGGTTCGTAATTCCGAAACACGCAAATTGCCTATACCTCGATGTTCGTTAATCCGAAAACGTAAAAGCGTTCGTTAATCCGATCATTTGTGGCGTTATTCCGAAGGTTCGATGTTCCGAAGGTTCGTTAATCCGAAAACGAAATAAGGTTCGTTGGTCCGAAAACGAAATAAGGTTAGTTAATCATTTAGTTTCGGACTAACAAACCTTCGGAATTACGAACCTCATTTCTTTTTCGGATTAACGAACCTTATTTCGTTTTCGGATTAACGAACCTTCGGAATTACAAACCTTCGGAAATACGAACCTTCGGAATAACGAATCTTCGGAATATCCGAACCTTCGGAATAACGAAGCTTCGGAATTACGAATGTATGCGTATATTACAATTATGATTTATCAGAATACGGAAGAGCAATTTCTCACATGTTTATTGATAACTTAATAATATCTAGCATATATAGATAGATTAATATGAAAATCATTTATTACATTTTCATCCAAGGTTGTTTGAATGTGTGAAGTAAATGGAAACTGATCAGCCAGGACAAATTTTCCTGCGTAACATTCAGTGATAAAGATATTGATAGGCCGAGACTTAGGTGAAGGTTTCATCTTGCCCCTCTTGCTATTTTTTTTTTTTTTTTTTTTTGGGGGGGGGGGGGGTATTAGATATAATTAAGGTATAAATAAGATGGCTACGCATTGCTCTTTCACATTCTGGTAAAACAAAGTCAATGCTCTCAAGACATTGATTTTAATAAAGATCTTACAAAAAATGGTTGATAAAATCTAACATTTAAAATAATTTATTTTTACATGTAATTGTTAGTCAATCTTGACCCTCTAAATTTGGTATAATTCTTAGACCCTCTTATTCAAGTGCCAAACTTTTAATTGGGCGTAATGTGTCATTTAAATAACTTGATCATGGCCTTACGCATAACTTTTTTTTTTGGGGGGGGGGAATGCATAAAACTTTTTGATGAAACTTGAAAGCCAGGGAGCTTGACCCCATCTTGTCATGGAGACACTTGCATTTTCTAAAATGAAATTGAAGGATTTGCACTATTGGTGAAAATGAAGGATGTGCACTATTGGTAAATTTTGTGAAAATCTTTGTATGCAAGATTTTAAAATTAACTGCCCCCCCCCCCCCCACTGCGTACTGCCATGAACTTGATGTGAACTTAATAAAATAAATATTGGAAAACAATCTTTTAAAAATTTTCGAAACCAGATTGTGCACATATATATATTTTTTTATTCCGAGTTGAAAAAATGTCTGTCTACTTTAGTAGCAGTATTTCGAATTGCCATATATTTCTAGGGGTTTGTTCTATAGTGGCTTCGATGAATCAGTCTTTAATTTGTATACGATTCAATTGTACCCGCGTTTTGTGAAGTTCACTTTTTTCACTGATTACATAGATAATATCACATACAGAGAGAGAGAGAGGAGAGAGAGAGAGGGGGGCAGGGGCGGGTGGGAGATGGGATGGTATGTAGATAGGTAGGTGCAAAATGTAAATTAAACCAAATGGGAATCGTGTATATGAAATAACAAAAATTAAGATGAGGGGCAGGTTAATAGAAGAAAACGGTGTTAATGATTTAATGTGAAATAATATTTTTTTTCATTAAAAGCGAGGAAGTAAAAGTAAGAGCCAAATGGAAGGCCTAACGTAATTAAACTGCACTTGGATGCTTAAGGATAACAAATGTAACTCCCAACGGAAATATGAGCATCTTTGAAAGTATAGAATTCATATGTTTATGATTTATTTAATTAATTCATCAAAACATAAATTTGAATTATCTAGTATAATTCATCAAAACATAAATTTGTCAATTATTATAAGAACGCAATTGAGCGAAAAGGGTTTAGTAAGAAAAAATTAGTGAGAATTTTTAAAAAGTGTAATGTCCATTTTTAGAGTGGAGAATAGACTCATATAGGACCCGTGCGAAAAGACTAGGACGAACATATAAATGAATTAAGAACCCCAACCCCCCCCTACTCCCTACCCCAGAAAAAAAAAGAAAGCAGAATTAATGTAATTGAATGTAGGCGAAGAAGAGGGGGTGCATATTAAAGGGAATCAGAGAGTGTATGAAGTGTGCTTGTAAGAAATGATGATCATGGGGGGGGGGGGGGGAGTGAGGAGACTTTGCACAATCTTTAGCAAGACGGGTTATGGCAAAGTTAATGGAGGAAATCAGGGGGCAAGAAAGAGAGAGAAAAAGGGGGTGGGTAAAGATTGAAGTGTACAAGTATGATGAATAAATACAAAAGTAGACAAAACAGGGAAAACGATACCATTTAATAAAATGTATTTCCTAATGGAAAGAACATAGTGTTACACAGTGTGTTCACGTTATGTACTGTGTAAAAATGTGATTAACACTGTTAAAATGCTCAAATTTAACAGTTTCACAGTGTGTTCACTTAAAAGACTATATACATGAAGATGTGATTCACACTGTTAACACTAAAAAGCTGGGGAAAAAAGACTGGGGCCTAACCCCCCCCCCCCCCGATATTCTTATTTGCTTTTTTGATAAATTCGCAACGTGAAAGCATCGCATTATGGGACACTATGTTCTTTCCAGCAGAGACATTATTGTCAAAATAACAAATGTCAGTGAACAAGGCCAAATTCATTGAGCAGAATTAATCAGGATTTCGCTGATCTTCGGCTGAAGTGTGTCCTCCGGGAGGGGGGGGGGGTCACTTAAAAGACAAGTCAAACCCTAACATAAAGATGACTTGAATAAAAAGAGAAAAATCCAACAAGCACAACACTTAAAATTTCATCAAAATCGGACGTAAAATGACATTTTAAACATTGGGTTAATTAAAAAAATTGTTATATGCACACCCAGGTCGGTATGCAAATGAGGAAACTGATGACGTCATCCACTATTTCTTTTGTATCTTATTACATGAAAAATGAAATATTCTATTTTTTCCTCGTTGTCAAGTGAAACAACGATTAATTTCTCTCTTGATTATATGGAATTAGTATTGTTTAATAATATATGGTTCAGTCAAGTTGGCCCTTCTTGTCAAATCTGTAAAAAAATGAAATAATGCATAATTCAAACAATAAAAAACAAAAGAAATGGTGAATGAGGGACATCATCGATTGTCTCATTTGCATGTCACTGAGTTGTGCATATAACCGTTTTGTGAAAAATAAGTGAAATTTTAAAATGTCAGAACTTTATTATTTTACATCCGATTTTGATGAAATTGTCAGCGTTATGCTAGTTTTATTTTTCTCAATTTATTCAAATCAACTTTATTCTGGGTGGACTTGACTTTACAGAACTGACGTGGTAACCATGCGAGTCCCAATAAAGCGTCGAATATCAAAAGGGTCGGATTTCCGCAACTAGGCGACATTTTTGAAGAAAAAAAATCCAGTCATACTTTCGAAATTTTTAAGAAAAGGGTTACTTTTTCACTGGTCCTTCGACGTTTACACAATTTAGGGGTAAATTTTGACTTAAATTTACATTTGCGACGTCTAGGGTACATTTTTACATTTATGTCGTTCAGAGGTAGAATCTGACATCCATAATTACATTGGGATTACGCCATTTAGGGTCCATTAAATTTTGATATGCTTGGATCTATACGAGCGAGCATGGGCACCACACTTCAGTTCGCGAGTGAAAAAAAAGCATTTTACTTTCTATATAAGTTGCCAAATATTCAGGATAATTACACATTTTATGATTACATGATACTACAAGGGCGG
The DNA here is from genome assembly GCF_037042905.1 of Lytechinus pictus. Lineage (NCBI taxonomy): Eukaryota > Metazoa > Echinodermata > Echinoidea > Temnopleuroida > Toxopneustidae > Lytechinus > Lytechinus pictus. The sequence continues at coordinate 28,672,158 of NC_087251.1, forward strand.
AAATCTCTCCCCAAAGGTAGGGAGACCAGGGGCTGAAAAATTTGATAACAAAAAAAGGTGTTATCACCCCAAATGTAAGGTCATTTCAAAGAAAATAAATTTGACAAGCAAAAAAAAAAGGAAATTACCCAAAAAGTAAGGTCATCTCGTCCAAAATACATGTTTTATTTCGATTTTTAATGATGTATTTCTTTACATCATAAAATACCAAAAATAGTATGAGGGACATTTGATATTGTGTCCCCCTACTATTTTGGGTAGGGGGACGCCCCCTGGGATTTCCGCCCGTGCATAATAGCATAAGTATGGTACACCGTTGTAAAGAGGAATGGTGAATGTTTCAAAATGATATCAGTTTCGCTTTTCATAGTTCAGTAACTAAGAAATCATTCCTTTAACTTGTATTTTAGAACTTTTTGAAGGGATAAGTTTGATCGAGTCAAGACAATTACATGGCCAGGCAAGGGAATCCTATTTTTCAGTTGTTTCATCACGATAACCCCATTTTATCGTTTTTGTAATTTTTTTATCATGCATTTTTTTGAAGTTATATACAGTGCGTATCAAAAAAAAGTTTACACTTTGAAAAAATCCTGTAAAATTATACAGTTGTAATATCCTGAAGATTTTTTTCACATTTTAACATTACGGATCCATTTGAGCAAATGACGATATAACTGTCGAAAAATATATTCGCTTGAGTGAGCACTACTTACTTTTGAAAAGTTAGTGAAAAATGATTTGCGCAGAACTTTGAAATAGTTATGCGAATAAAAGTAAACCTTAATCATGAAGAACACGTGGAATTTAGCTAGTAAAATTGATTTGAAGATATCTTTTACCTTTTTTGACTTGTTTCCTTGCCCAAAACACTTCGAAGAGTGCATTTTGCCCCACCCCACTCCCCCACACACCGAGGCCATCGTGACGATATTTGCTTTACACTGAGCTGTGATTTACATGGACTGGCTTAAGCTTGATTTTCATTTTGTTAATCATTGCCAAGCTTGGGATAAGTGTGGAGAAACAAGTATTAAATGAAAAATGAAATATAAATCCACTTTCAATGATAAAAACTTAGTGAAAAAATGCTGGAGATGTCTGATATAAACTTTTGTTCAGATTTAGTTATGTCCTCAGATCCAGCTGGCACAAAAAGGGTAAACGTTGTGCTTACTAAGTGTTGAAATTTCAATTTGGGTGGCAAAATTGTTACAAAATGCTTGAATGTATCCGTTTTATTTCAATTGACTAAAAGTGCATGGGAAGTGTATGAGAAATGTTTCGCAGGGTGAGTTTGATTTCGCCCTTTCCCCTTGACACAGCGTGAAAACGAGCATTTCTGCGCAAACAGATTTCTGCGAGCTTTACAAAAATGGACAGTGCTCACTCAAGTGTAACATTCTGACAAAACTTTTTACTTTCATTGGATAGATGAGACCCAAACCCAAGATTATATTTGGAAAAATTACCCACATGTTGTATATTTTTTAATTCCCAGGGCTTTTTCAAAGTGTAAACTTTTTTTTGATACGCACTGTATATATATATTTAAGATAACTTATTTCTCTCTGAATATTCTGAGATTCCCGTGCTTCCTCTAGTTAGGCTCTTAAAAGTCTTGAAATGATAGCAAACATTGAAAAGTAAAAAGGAGGCCGACTAAGCAGAACTTGTGAAGAGCTGGACCCTGATTTACAAACAAAGAGAAAAAACAATGTGAAATTAGACAAAGGCATGGGGGCCGTTTCATAAAGAGTTACAACTGTTGTAACTTTGCCACTGTGGCAACTACCATGGTAACCTTGATAATATTGGGTCATTTTTCTTTCAATATGAAATGTAAACTTTAACTCAATTGTTATACATTGAAACTAGCCATTTCTAAAGTTCGTATTTAAGCGAGAATAGGTTTTTTACTCCCTTATATTACTGACAGGGAAGTTTTAAAAAATCGGGGCAATAGGCAAGTGGCAAAAAATCATTTGCCTCTCTTGAAACCGATTATTTTTTTATTTACCATAAATAGAGCAGGGGCAATTTGTGATCTTAATTTTTCTGAAAACATAATATGAGCACTAAGAAAATAAAGTTTCACGTATTGGCTTCTGTAAGGTAACAAATTAATGCTGATGATAATGCTTATAATATATATGACGATAATGAAATTTTATTTGAATAAAACAAAATATATGCGTGGTGACGATTAATAATAATGCTTACATTTCCTATACATGCAGTTTTTAAGTAATATCATAGGTATGATACATTGTTTCCACAGGCAACAAGAGAACCTAATTGTTTTTAAAATAAAGACAAAAATAAGTTTACAGAAATTTTCTGAAATCAACATCCAATCCAAATCCCGATCATCATTGGCGTAATGAGGTAAAAAAAAATGAGGGCGTTGAACTTTCCACATCGTGCACAAGTTTGAGGTGCCGTGGCCGAGTGGTCCAAGGCGCCAGGCTATACATAAAAAGTCCGGGGTTCGATCCCCGTGAGCAAGGCATTTAATGTACAATGCTCTTTTATCCTGCTTTCAAATAAATGGAAATGCTATATGCATTATTGTAAAATTGGTGTGCACTTGTTAAAAATAACTAAATAAAAAATAATAAAAAAGTTTGAAAAATTTGCTGGCGAGCCGAAAATCGAAGAATAAAATTTATTTAGAGATTTGACTTGTAAAGAAAGTAAATATCGGACCAATATCCAAGAGATTTTGATCAAATTCTGTTGAAAATGGCAATACAATCAACATATTTATCATTATCACTTTATCTATTCATCTATTCATTAATCAATTAATTAATCAATCAATTTATTCATTTATCTACTCATTCATTCATTTACTTATTTATTTATTTATCATTATTATTTTTTTTGGGGGGGGGTCCAGCTTGTCCAAGCCCAAAAACCTACCAGTACATAAATGGTTACCATAAAATGACAACTTTACCATTTTTTTTCTTTTATTAAAGGAAGCCATGATCACGCCTCATGACGATGGTGATAAAAATTCATATCTCAGGGTGGTATGATATATAGCTATGGTTTATTTAAACCTGGGTTAAAGGACAAGTCCACCCCAACACAAAGCTGATTTGAATAAAAAGAGAAAAATCCAACAAGCACAACACTAAAAATTTCATCAAAATCGGATGTAAAATAAGAAAGTTATGACATTTTAAAGTTCGCTTAATTTCACAAAACAGTTATATACACATCCTGTTTGGTATTCAAATCAGGAGACTGATGACGTCATCCACTCACTATTTCTTTTGTATTTTTTTATATGAAATATTCTAATTTTCTCCTCATTGTCAAGGGAAACAACGATATTCCTCCTTAAACATGTGGAATTAGCATTGTTTAATACTATATGGTTCAGTCAAGTTGGTCCTTATTGTCAAATGTGTAAAAAATGAAATATTGTATACTGGGTAATTCAAACAATAAAAAACTAAAGAAATAGTGAGTGATGGACATCATCGACTGACCCATTTGCATGTCACTGAATTGTGCATATCACTGTTTTGTGAAAAATAGGCGAAACTTCAAAATGCCGTATCTTTTTTTATTTTACATCCGATTTTGATGAAATTTTCAGCGTTATGTTTGTTTGAATTTTCTCTATTTATTCAAATCAACATTTTCTGGGGTAGACTTGACCTTTAACTTAGATAACACTTTTATTGAGTGCCAATTCTCAACTCATTCAACGATTAAAAATTATAAGTTTGCACAGAAATTTGTCAAAAATTAGTTGAGTCGTGACATGGAAAGAATTGGAAAGTACAAAAATGTTATGAATTTTAATTAATTAATTAATTAATTGATACACTATTATTGCCACGAATATGGAAGAAATAATATGAAGCCCACTATTAGAAGTGTGGTTTCAAATTCTATTTTTTAAACCCAGGTTTAATTATCAGAATCCCAACAATGAGTCCATAATATCTCACGGCGCTCCACATCCTGCTCGATCCACTGCGTCGCATCGTTGACTCAAGTGCTGACATGACATGGAGTCGAGGTCGTCTTTGAAGTCGTCGTCATCATCGAATACCACTTGCTCCCAACAGTGTATCGTCATGGACTAAAGGGAGTTATTACTATCTTCTATGGCTTGGTCGTCATGGGTGATCTAGATGGACAGGTCTCTACCATATTTGACAGTCGACATTAAGAAGAAAATAATACATGCGATAAAGATATGTTAATTCCTTTTTAAAAATGGGGTGGGGATGATAGGGTTAAAATATAATTTTACTTCCTTTAATTACGTCGCTCGACTGTACGGCCTCAAATTAATAATTTCTTTTAAGACACTTTATATTCTATATTTTTTTATGGGGTCGGCATCTTGATGTCTTTACTGTACTGTAGTGTATAGCCTATTCTAATCTTATTCTTGCCATTCCCCCCCCCTCCATTAACATCGATACGCACAGCGTATGTCAATAATATCATACATTTTAATTCATATTTTACTGTAATTGTGTTCTCTATGATAATTTTCCTAATATCACCGATTTCTTAAAAATGTATCATGCTATAATTTATTGAACAATGTTTGCATTAGTGATATTTATTATTTTAATGTATTGAATTGATTATTTTGTATTGAACCTAAGTTCTTTTATGTATATACACATGTCTTGTTATTTTATGTTAACAGGACCATGCTGAAAAACTGCTTGTTTTCCTGTATAAAGATATTTAAAAAAATAAAAATAATAAAAATAAAATGAATAAATAAATAAATGAATGAATTAATGAATAAATAAATAAATAAATAAATGAATAAATAAACCTGTTGCTCTCCAGTGTCGTTTCAAAGGCTGAAATCTATAAAACAATTAATCTCTAATAAGTTAATCGTATAGAACGCAAACCAGAGCCCCGTTAACGGTTACACTTCGTAATTCCGAAGGTTCGTAATTCCGAAGGTTCTTTATTCCGAAGGTTCGTAATTCCGAAACACGCAAATTGCCTATACCTCGATGTTCATTAATCCGAAAACGTAAAAGGGTTCGTTAATCCGAACATTTGTGGCGTTATTCCGAAGGTTCGATAATCCGAAAACGAAATAAGGTTCGATGTTCCGAAGGTTCGTTAATCCGAAAACGAAATAAGGTTCATTGTTTCGAAGGTTCGTTTATCCGAAAACGAAATAAAGTTCATTGTTCCGAAGGTTCGTTAGTCCGAAAACGAAATAAGGTTAGTTAATCATTTAGTTTTCGGACAAACGAACCTTCGGAATTACGAACCTCATTTCTTTTTCGGATTAACGAACCTTCAGAATTACGAACCTCACTTTGTTTTCGGACTAACGAACCTTCGGAATTACGAACCTCATTTCGTTTTCGGACTAACGAACCTTCGGAATTACGAAGCTTCGGAATAACGAACCTTCGGAATATCCGAACCTTCGGAATAACGAAGCTTCGGAATTACGAATGTATGCGCCGTTGGTAAACTACCATCACGCACGTATTCGATGTTTGACCGGGCGACCGGGCGTGACAAATTCATGTTTCACATGAGGGCGCCAAATTCATGTTCAACCGAGGGCGTCAAATTTACCTGGTGTCAAATTCATGTTCGACCTTTGGGGGCGCCAATTTGATATTCAACGGGGGGGGGGGGGGGACGCCAATTTGATGTTTGACCGGGGGCGGCCAATTCATGTTTCCCAAAGGGGGAGGGGCGCCAAACTCATGTTTCACATGGGGCGCCAATTTGCTCGAATCGCCTGCATAGTGAGATACATGTCCTGCCCGAAAGGATTAAATGTGGCTGAAAATATGACGTTTTTTACGACAACAAGTACCACAAACAATTTACTCGCGATTCCAGTTTTCATTAATTCTGTTTAGCGAGATAGGTATCCTGTTAATGATTACAAATTACAGGATTACACGGGTCGTGTGGTCCAGTGATTAGAGTATTGGACTCCTGATCTCAAGGTTGTGAGTTAGAATCCCCACTCTTCCATTGTCTCCACTTTGGATAAAAAGGCCCAAGAGTAATTTGTCGTCTATAAAACATCAGCCACTATGACTGATTAACCTAGACGTAAAATGTTTCCTAGGTCATTGATTGTTTATCGGCTTGGAGTTTATCAGCAAAGAGCTGTCCTGCCGACTAAGGGAGTTACCATAAACCTAAATAAAGTGCTCCATTTGAAGCTCAGCTCGCGCTACACGCTCGCAATATGACGAGTTACGTTTGCTATCCATGGATTATGGAAGCTTAAAAGTGCCACCGAGATGTTGAGATAATTATCTTGGGAAGTCGACATCATGATAGCCAAAGATCAGATGACGAGATCCCGGATCTCATCGTGTCATCATCTTTTAGAAGAGATGACAAGATCCCGGATGTCATCATATCAACATCTTTTAGAAGAGATGACAAGATCCCGGATCTCATCATGTCAACATCTTTTAGAAGAGATGATGAGATGACAAGATCCCGGATCTCGTCATGTCAACATCCTTTTGAAGAGATGATCAGATGTCAAGATCCCGGATCTCATCATGTCGACATCTTGTAGAAGAGATGATCAGATGACAAGATCTCGGATCTCATCATGTCGACATCTTGTAGAAGAGATGATCCTACACCATTCATTGCGAACGTAACGCGGCGCTAAATTATGGAACGCCAGGCTGGACACAATTCGTCACCAACAGTACATGGTACATCCGCCAATTGATGTGTCCAGATAGCGGAACATAGTGTGATTATATTATGGGGGATACTAAAACATGTAAAAGATATATAAAACATAGTAACCTAAAGGAGTGACCGTTTCAGACCCAAAACTGCCCCCAAAATTGCTGATAAACCCGACATTATCTGTTTTCAGGACAACCGTGAATTTCAGAGGAAGAGTGAAGAGTCACGGCCGAAAATTGCTGAATTTTTTTTTTGCTTGCCAGAGAATTCTGACATGCAATAGACATTGTCATGGTTTCAGCACCCCAGGACAAAAATCGGTCCCACATCCCTGCTGTGCACGTGTCATCCAACAGACCAATCAAAATGCACCAAATTGATTTTGTTTTCACAGTGTTTTGTGTTGAATTTGATATATTTGCATTGCTTTGAATAACTGGGATTATACCTTTTCATTTTTTTTTGTAAAAAAATACAAGGCTTTAAAAATCGGGAGAAGGACACTAGTTGCTTAGATTTGCAACAATAACAATTTACACTGATCTTTGGTTAAAATTATACATTAAACTCCTTTTTAGAGTCTGATTGAAATGACTGCCAGAGAATGCTGGAAAATGAAAGAATAAAAAATATTTAAAGTGATTAGGCTACTCGAAAACATCAACAAATCCCAGATGTTGGTTGCGTTTCCTGTTTCTTCTTCTTCTTCTTCTTCATCTTCTTAATTCTTCTTCTCCTCTTCCTTCCTCTTGTTGTTGTTCTTCTTCTTCCTCTCTTTCATCCAGGCGCGGTTCTCGACTAAAATGTTGTTTTTTTTTTTTTTTTTTTTTTTGGGGGGGTCTTCTATGAGTGACGTTGGTCATTTGAATACAAGGAAAATTGGCCCATCACGTCCCGGTGATAAATTAGTTTAAGTTGTTATGCGAGGGGCGTAGCGACCGAGCGAAATAAAATCGCATCAACATGTATAACACCCTGGACCAGTGATTTAGTTCCATAAGGGGGACAAGACTGGCAATGAGGAGGTCTGTGTTGTTACCCTCTCCAGGCGTTCAACTTCTTCATACGCGAGAAAGCGTAGCGAACGAGCAATTGCTTGACTAAATGACACTCAAGATAAACTATCCGTCAAGGGCCGGTATGAAATTGAATATTGAAAACATTTTTCCCCGATTAGGGTCCCGATTTTAGGGTATCAAAATTACTGATCCTGTAGGGTGATTTAAAGTGATATTTCCCATTTAGGGTAACAAATTTACCGCTCCTGATATCCCGTTTAGGGTACTTTTCAAAAATGATTTTCGCCCATGCTGTAGGCCTACAGGTCTCAATGGGACATGTCCTCGGGCACTTTACTAGTAGGTCAGAGAGCATGATAGCGACCGAGCCGTGAGAGAAACTACTGAAGAATGGCAAAAATTCACAGCACTTTTGGCCAAAATAGGAAAAAAATCAGGGTTTAATCTTCTATTTTACATTGGTAGGCCTAGTTTGATTTTCGGGGACGGGGGAGGGGAGAGCTACTTTGAAAAAAAATTGTTTCTCACTCCTTATTGCTGACACTCGGTTATATCCAACAGGGTGTGTCCACAGTAGTTTACTGTATTGTACGTACAGGGAAATTATTGGCTGACTATAGTCGCACATCAATAGAGCATTAATGTATATTAAGCTTAGATATAATTTTGCGAGGGAACGTGTAACAACCGAGCGAGAAAATTTTCGAATTTGAATTGTAAAAGTTTTCAAGAGCACTCACGACCTATAGAGGATTTGTGGTCCTTTTTCTATTGAGGGGGGGCTTTATTCCTCATAGCCCACCCGTAGAACCGCACTTGCTTCCCCTTGTTCTTTTTCTTCTTCTCCTCCTTCTTCTTTTACTCTTTCAACAAAATCACACTATGTTCCGCTATCTGGACACATCAATTGGCGGATGTACCATGTACTGTTGGTGACGAATTGTGTCCAGCCTGGCGTTCCATAATTTAGCGCCGCGTTATGTTCGCAATGAATGGTGTAGGATCATCTCTTCTACAAGATGTCGACATGATGAGATCCGAGATCTTGTCATCTGATCATCTCTTCTAAAAGATGTCGACAGGATGAGATCCGGGATCTTGACATCTGATCATCTCTTCAAAAGGATGTTGACACGACGAGATCCGGGATCTTGTCATCTCATCATCTCTTCTAAAAGATGTTGACATGATGAGATCCGGGATCTCGTCATCTGATCTTTTGCTATCATGATGTCGACTTCCCCAGATGATTATCTCAACATCTCGGTGGCACTTTTAAGCTTCCATAATGGATACCAGGTATTACAACTGATAATGTCGCACCAACGCATAATGTCGCAGATTGCGACATTATGCCAAGAGCGTCCGACGCATAATGTCGCAGTCAACGCATAATGTCGTAGTTTTTCTAACGCATAACGTCACATGTCGCAATGCATAATGTCGCAGCAAATTGTCAACGCATAATGTCACATGTCGCAACGCATAAAGTCGCAGCGGTATTTTCTTCAGGACTCGAGCTACAGATAAGATATAAAATATGCTTTTACTAAGTATTTTGAGACACGAGAAAGAGAATTAAGTGATTTGGAAATCAGAATTAGTCTTTGTATCGATATTTATCGGTTTATTGCCATTTCGTCCACTGCCTTTTCCCCACTATCGCATGGTCTGATATAATTTCGTCTACCATTAGTTAGTCAACTATCAACATAGTCCAATAACCATTTTGTCTAATTACCATCTCGTCTAATAGCCAGTTGGTCTAATAGCAGTTATGTTTATTATCATTTAGTCTAATCGTTTTTTTTTTCAATTGGTCCATTGCAATATCCACTTTGTCCAATATCATTACGTCTATTACCTTTTGGCCTAATAGCCAATTGGTCTAATAACCACTTGGTCTACTCTTATTTCGTCCATGTTCCATTTGGTCTAACTTCAATTGGTTTGCTATCACTTTGTCTAAACCCATTTCGGCTAACAATCATTTGGCATCGTTGCCATGGGTCCAATCAGCGGTATTTTCTACAGGAATCGAGTTACATAACTAAACAATTGACGGCAGCGCGAGCCGAAAAATAGATTTTGGATTAAAGAACAGGACACTCTTTTAATGTTTTGTAAATCGTAAAATGGATGGGTAACTAGGTATCTTCCTACATTAATGCTAATAATGCGAGCAGAAGTTTTTTGATATTCTGATCTGAAACTGGATAATTCAAGCACGTTAGAAATATATAGAACAAGCTGCGTATGTCAATAAACTTTTTAGATTTAGACCTAGAATTTAGGCATTTTGAATACATGTTTCATTTTCGTTTCATTTTATTTACTGTTTTCCGTTTCACAATGTTGTATATAAACATATCATTAAAAAATAAAGAATAATATAACAAAACATAGCGATAGCTCAGTCGATATATAGAGCGGGGTTTCGGATTCCGGTGACCCGGGTTCGATTCCCAAGTGGTGCGCTAGTGCCCTTTGGTAAGGCATTTATCCTCATTACCAGGTCACTCGGAGAGGACCTTAAGCCGTTGGTCCCCTGATTGCTTGCTCACTGGCATTTGTGCTTTCTTAGCAGTCAGGTAAAACCTCGGTATAACATAACATAACATATAGCATAACATAACATCTTATAAAACATAATAAGGCCTATAGATTTGATAAACACAATTAATGACATTCAGCTGCCTTAAACGATTTTTTTTTGTATTTTAGAATGAAACGGAGGGGCTGCCGAAAATGAGCAATGCTTGTATGTGAGGCCAGCCCCAAAACTTAGTTTCATTACCTAATTTTACACACATGCATAAATATAACTTCGTAAAAGTAAAAACAATAATAGTAATAATTATCGATGTACACTTTGCAAAGCAAATCAGAACTGAAAAAGCATAAAAATATAAAGCGAGAGCGAAGCGCGAGCTAAAAATACTTCATATTCCAATCCTAAAAGGGGTAAATTTAAGCACTTTTTCTATGCATGAAAATTCTGAAGTAGATGTGGATGCGAGCGCGAAGCGAAAATTTTAGCCTATACAGTACATGGTGATTTTTTACCTGGTTGCTAAGAAAGCATGAATGCTTGTAGGCAAGCAACCAGAGGACCGACGGCTTAAGGTCCTCTCCAAGAGACCTGGTAGGCATAATGACTATTATGCCTTACCAAGGGGCACTAACGCACCAATTAGGAATCGAATCCGAGTCACCGGAATCAGAAACCCCCGCTTTACCGACTGAGCTATCGCGCCTCTTTTAAGACATGAAAGATTTTCTTTTTTAATTTTCAAAGTCTTCACCTTACCCTATTTTATTCACTCTTCTGTCTCCTCTTATTTTTCCTCATTTTCGCTCCTCTCTTTCCCCTTCTTTTCCCTTTTCTTTCGTTCCCCTTCCTTTTTTATGCGGGGGGGGGGGGGCGGACCCGGGCCTTTCCCTGGATCCGCCTATGCACTGTCGGCGGATGGTAAAGGGTTTTTTGCGCTCGCGAGCTGATTTGAACCACAAATCAGGAGTAGTACTGCAACAAGTCGGCAATGATACATAGAGTCACCGTAGAGGTCTAGTGCCAGTAGACCATATGGTTATAAGATGAAATGAATACGTTTATTGGACGAAATGATGATTAGACGAGATGGCGATTGGACCTATTGGTGATTGGACCCATGGCAAATCTACCAAATGATTGTTAGCCGAAATGGGTTTAGACACAGTGATAGTGAACCAATTTAAGTTAGACCAAATGGAACGTGGACAAAATGAGAGTAGACCAAGTGGTTATTAGACCAATCGGCTATTAGACCAAAAGGTAATAGACGTAATGATATTGGACAAAGTGGATATTGGACCAATTGGAAAAAAAATACAATTAGACTAAATGATAATAAACAAAACGGCTATTAGACCAACTGGCTATTAGACGAGATGGTAATTGGACTATGATGATAGTTGACTAACTAATGGTAGACGAAATGATATCAGACTATGCGATAGTGGGGAAAAAGGCAGTAGACGAAATGGCAATAAACCGATAAATATCCATACAAAGAGTAATTCTGATTTCCAAATCACTTAATTCTCTTTCTCGTGTCTCAAAATACTTAGTGAAAGCATATCTTATATCTTATCTGTAGCTCGAGTCCTGAAGAAAATACCGCTGTGACATTATGCGTTGCGACATGTGACGTTATGCGTTAGAAAAATTACGACATTATGCGTCGGACGCTCTTGGCATAATGTCGCAATCTGCGACATTATGCGTTGGTGCGACATTATCGGTTGTAACACCAGGTAGGAAGTTCTCATGTTAATTTCTAGGTCAGTATACAAATGTAGATCTAAAGTGTTGATTGTTGTTGGATTTTGAGCGGGTATTCCTGAGTAAACAACAAAGTTTTAACATCTTAGATCATTCCTAAAAACAAGATAAGGCATTTCAGTAGACCGTAATAAATAATGCGAAAGCGGAGCGAGCTCAGATGTTTTTGATATTTCATGTAGTTACAGACTTGAAAATTGATCTTTCTGAGCAGTCTATGTAATCATGAATAAGAGGTTTTTTTCGATATTCGGACCTGAAAACAGCACAGTGTAAGGAAAATTGTTAATAAAGAACGAAATATGCTAGCTGATTTTTTTATTTAGGTCATGATTTCCAAGATGGATATCTAAGCAATTGATGCGAAATCATTTTTTTTGTTTAGATTTAGACCTAGAACGGGTGCATTCTAAGCTCTTTTTGTGATCATGAACAGAATAGGTACAATTAAACAATTGATGCGAGTGCAAGGTGCAGGCTAACAACTTTTGATATTCCGATTTGAAAAACTGGACCATTTTTAATATAGGTTTTCCCGCCCAATTTCATCAGAGTTGCATTTAAATTGATGAAAGGAAGTTCAAATTCCAAAGATTTTTGTCCACCCTCTGCACACATGGTTCATTTTCATTTATTTAGCATTAAATTCCGTTCTATATCATTCCTTTGAATTTTGTAGAAATTCAATTTAGAGAGAAATTCGTCAAATTAATGGCCCAAAGTTGTCATTTAAATTCGCTACGACGGACTGATCGTTTAATTTCGCCTTAAATGCCATTTTCAATTTCATTTATTGGCACACATATTTGCACTTTAACCTCAAAATTCAGATAACATGTTCTGTGTTCATTGTTTTTATTACGTTATACAATATTCGTTCAAAGTTTATCTTATCTTTCTATTCTTTTCTGACCTTTTTAGTTAATTTTATTCCATTATGTTTGATAAAGACGTAATTATTATAGGATATGGTTGTAAACGGTTATTATTTTAGTGATTGGTGAGTGGGTGGATGACCTTTCCCTATAGCAGGTATCTTGTTCTTTTTAGGTGGTCTGTCATGAAAATGACAGATCATCTTTTATATTCGTCAGAATTTTCTTTATTTTTATTGCCAAATCTTTGTCCCACTTTATCTCAAAATCGGGCATGTCAATTTCCTTGATTTTCATGTCATGCATGGCCATCATTATGGACATGGGAAACGAAATTTTTCAAGGTTATCAAATCATGATGACGTCATCTAGGCGCCATTTTGTAAAATTAAATGATTGATCATATCATCGCAACTAATCATCAAAAATCATCCATATTTGCATCATATCAAGTTCAGGTGACAGGTCATCAGGACATATCATCAGAGGTCATGCAAAATGTGCAAAGGTCACGAAGCGCACGTACGCGCGCGTCAAAATTTTAAATTTCCCCAAATCGACCGTGGTCAAGTTTGGGTACGTTTCTGGTCATTTTGAGCATGTCAAGAATTTGCGCGCTCACAGGTATGCGTGCGTGTTCTTGCACCTACAATCGGTATTCATCTTCGAGTCATCATTTAATTGATGTCTTTTCATTGTCCATTATCTTCTGATTAATTTGATACCTCATTCAGCCTCTTACGACCAATAATACGGGAATGCGCGTCCATTCAAATTTGCATTACTCGCGCGTGCAAACTTGCAAAATAAGTCATAAATGCGCAAAAATATGCCTATATAAAATTCACTGTAGCTCTTCAGGGAGCCCGTTGACCCCAAATTTTTTCTCACTCTTGGATATAGTCAATATCTCATTTGGAGATTTCGTAATTACGTCAAGATTAAGTTATTAGTGAAAATTACATATTTTTGCAACATACATCAACGTATTTGACCGTTTCTTTGTTATTACTGGTCAGTTTTCTCCCAAATTCTGATACGATGTAGTTAAGACAATTCTTTGCAAATAACGTGTGAAAATGTTTCACTTTTGACCACAGCATCAATGTGTTATGACTGTAAAGGACATTTTTTATTAATCAATTGTACGGTCTTGCTGAAAATTTCAAGCCCCCTTGCTTTGCGGTGTTTTATGTAGGACATTTTTTGTAATTTTGCCGGAACTTTATAAGGGGTAATTTTAACATTGTAAAATATCATTTATGCATTTTTTTAGGAAACGCAATATTGAGACGCTATTGGGTTGAAAAATTTCATTCTGGACTTTTTGCGGAAATTCCTGGATTTTTTCTATTTGGTGATTTTTACTAAATAACGTATAACACATTTTCAGGTACCTTCTGTCAACTGAAAAAATGTGCAATTTAGTTATTTTCACATTTTCCCCAATTTTTGCAGAAAAATTGCCAGTATTTGAATCTTTTACCTGACGTTTTTCAGCAAAAACCATCAAGAAAGAATTTTCAAGTAAATGTCGAAGTCTTACACAATTAATATATGGATATTGAAAATTCTTGACGGAAAATATTATGTGAAATGTTTAGAAATTTGCAGAGATTTTGCAAACATTTACAAAAAAAGATCTACTTAATTCTTTTATCAAATACATCACTGATGAGTATTGAAGTGAATGCTCTAAAATTGTAGCATTGTGAAACTTCTCATAAAAAAAGAGGAAAAAAGAGAGAGGAAAAGGGGGAAGAAGAGAAAAAAAAAGAGATAGGAAGAGGGGAAAGGAAGAGAAAAAAAAACACAGAAAAGGGGGAAAGGAAGAGAAGAAAAAAGGGAGAGAGGAGGAGAGGGAAAGAAGAGGAAAAAAGAGAGGGGAAAGAACGAGAAGAAAAAAAAAGAAAGAGGAAGAGGGGGAAATAAAGAGAGAAGGATAAAAAAATATGTTAACCAAGGCGCCGATTTAATGTTCGAACTAGGGGCGCGGAATTTGTGTTCGAACTCGGGGGGGGGGGGGGGGGCGAATCGATGTTCGAAAGGGGAGGGGCACCAAATCGATGTTCAAACTAGGGGCGCCAAACTCATGTTCGAACGGAGGGGGGGGGGGGAGCAAAGTTGATGTTCATCTACGCTGTTAAAAAAACCCTGAATTTACAGGAAAAAAATAGAAGATTTTGCAGAAAGCAACAACATAATCATTCTGTAAATTCATAAAACAGGAATTTTTCTGCAATTTAACAGAACAAGTCTGTTTGAAAAGGGGGAAAAGGTTGTTTTATTTGAAAGGACAAGTACACCCCAACAAAAAATTGGTTTGAATAAAAAGAGAAAAACTCAACAAGCATATCACTGAAAATTTCATCAAAATCGGATCAAAAATAAGAAAGTTATGACATTTTAAATTTTCGCTTAATTTCACAAAACAGTTATATGCACATCCTGGTCGGTATGCAAATGAGGAGACTGATGACATCATCCACTCACTATTTCCTTTGTATTTTATTATATGAAATATTCTAATTTTCTCCTCATTGTCAAGTGAAACAATGATTAACTCCTCCCTGAACACGTGGAATTGGCATTGTTGAATACTATATGGTTCAGTCAAGTTTGTCCTCATTTTCAAATCTGTAAAAAATGAAATATTGTATAATTCAAACAATAAAAAACAAAATAAATAGTGAGAGATGGACATCATCAACTGACTCATTTGCATGTCACTGAATTGTGCATATCACTGTTTTGTGAAAAATAGCGAAACTTTAAAATACCATAACTTTCTTATTTTACATCCGATTTTGATGAAATTTTCAGCATTATGCTAGTTTGATTTTTCTTTATTCATTCAAATCAACATTTTTCTGGGGTGGACTTGACCTTTAAGGAAATTTGTAAGGTTCCATACACCAAATACCAATTTCCTGTAAGATTACGCAATCTGGTAAGATTACAGGTGTTCTCGAGACTCTGCTGCAGGAACTTCTTTTATTTTTAGGATAAATTTTCTAACAGTGTAGGGGGTGGGGGCAGCATTGATGTTCGAAGTAGGGTGGGGTCAAATTGATGTTCAAACTAGGGGGCGCCGAATAATGTTTAAACTAGGGGTGCCAAATAATTGATGTTAGAAGTAGGGGGCGCTAAATATTTGTTTGAACTAGGAGAGTGCAGAATTGATGTTCGAACTAGGGGGGCGCCGAATTGATGTTCGAACCAGGGGGCGCCCATTTGATGTTCAAATTTGGAGGCGTCGAATTGATGTTCGAACTAGGGGGGGGGGGGTGCCAAATGCGTTTGAACTAGGGGCACCGAATAATGTTCGAACAAGGGGGGCACCGAATACTGTTTGGAGTAGGGGGGGCGTCGAATTGATGTTCGAAGTAGGGGGCGCTAAATTTTTGTTTGAACTAGGAGAGTGCAAAATTGATGTTCGAACTAGGGGGCGCCGAAATGATGTTCAATCTAAGGGCGTTGAAATGATGTTCGAACCAGGGGCGCTAAATTTTTGTTTGAACTAGTAGAGTGCAGAATTTATGTTCGAACTCGGGGGAGGGGTGCCAAATACGTTTGAACTAGGGGCGCCGAATAATGTTCGAACAAGGGGGGCGCCGAATACTGTTCGAAGTAGGGGGTGTCGAATTGATGTTTGAATTAGGGTGGTGTCGATTTTTTTGGAACTAGGAGGGCGCAAAATTGATGTTCGAACTAGGGGGCGCCGAAATGATGTTCAATCTAGGGTCGTTGAATTGATGTTCGAACCAGGGGCGCTAAATTTTTGTTTGAACTAGTAGAGTGCAGAATTGATGTTCGAACTAGGGGGAGGGGTGCCAAATACGTTTTAACTAGGGGCGCCGAATAATGTTCGAACAAGGGGGGCGCCGAATACTGTTCGGGGTAGGGGGTGTCGAATTGATGTTTGAAGTAGGGTGGTGTCGATTTTTTTTTGAACTAGGAGGGCGCAGAATCAGTGACGTACCGTGGGTCACGGCAATAGGGGGACACCAGCAAAAATCAGAGTCACTCAGCGGGCGCACGAAGCGCGCTCAATAGCAAGCTATAGGCCTACTGACTTACTAGAGAGATTTTAAGGATTTTGCCATTAAACGGATAAGTATCTCACTGATCAAATAAAGCGAGCACGAAGCGCGAGCTGAAAATTTTGATATTCAGTCCTAAAAAGAGACATTAAAAGGAGATTTTTGTAATCATAATACTTACCTGTCTCACGAAACAAACAATTCGAGCGTGAGTTGATATTTTGGAATACATTGACCCCAAACAGGGACATTTTATGGACTATTTTAATCTAGGAATTCACTAAGAACATAAATATCTCACCATCGCCATCTAATGCGAGCGATGCGCTTGCAGATTCTTTTATAGAATTACACCTAAACACATGAAGCACTTTTTGTAGTCATTGTAATCATGTGAACATGATACGTATCTCACTAATCAAATATTGCGAGTGCGAGCTGAAAATTATAGAAATTCAGACCTGAAGAGGGACATTCTAAGGCTTGTTTGTAGGAATTCATTAAGAGCAGACATATTTCACCAATCCACTAATGCGAACGTAAGCACTGACTAGAAATGTTTTTTCAGACCTTAAAGGGGCAATCACATTTACAGTCATAAAAAAACTATACTAAAATAATTAAAACTCGAAGTGCGAGGAAATACATTTGGTGTATATTGAATTGAAAACGGGGTGTTTTAGTACCATCTAATCCCCTTGAATAAGATTATTTATCTCATTAAACTGACAATGCGAGCACCAGGAGTGACGAACATATAGGCCCTAAGCAAACTATGTTCCATAAAGTTACGAAAAATTTCTTATGTAGTATGCATGTACTATAATATAACATAGTATACTATACAATATTTTTTTCTTCCCCCATTACGTTTCTCTTTTTCTCCATTTTCCTGGGGTTTTTTTGCCATCCGAAGGGGGGGGGGCACGGGGCACTCAGTAGTTACGCCACTGCGCAGAATTCATGTTAAAACTAGCGGGCGCCAAGTTGTTGTTCGAACTAGGGGGGGGGGGCGCCAAATAATGCTCGAACTATATAGGGAGGCGTCCAATTGATGTTCGAACTAGGGGGCACCAAAATTATGTTTGAATCAGGGGGCGCCGAATTGATGTTCAAACTAGGGGCGCCAAATTAGTGTTCGAACTAAGGGGCGCCAAATTGATGTTCGAACTAGGGCGCGCCGAATAATATTGAAACAAGGGGCACCGAAAAATGTTCAAACTAGGGGGCGCCAAATTGATGTTCAAAGTAGGGGCGACAAATTAATGTTCGCCCTAGGGGAGGGGGCACCGAATTGATGCTCGAACCAGGGGGCGCCCATTTGTGAATTGATGTTCGAACTAGTGGGGGGATGCCAAATTGATGTTCAAACTGAGGGCGCCAAATTAATGTTCGCCCTGGGGGAGGGGGGCACCGAAGTGATGTTTGAATCAGGGGGTGCCAAATTGATGTTCAAACTAGGGGGCGCCAAATTGATGTTCGAACTAGGGCGCGCCGAATAATATTGAAACAAGGGGCACCGAAAAATGTTCAAACTAGGGGGCGCCAAATTGATGTTCAAAGTAGGGGCGACAAATTAATGTTCGCCCTAGGGGAGGGGGGCACCGAATTGATGCTCGAACCAGGGGGCGCCCATTTGTGAATTGATGTTCGAACTAGTGGGGGGATGCCAAATTGATGTTCAAACTGAGGGCGCCAAATTAATGTTCGCCCGGGGAGGGGGGGGGGGCGCCAAATTAACGTTCGAATTAGGGGGCACCGAAGTGATGTTTGAACCAGGGGGTGCCAAATTGATGTTCAAACTAGGGGGCGCCAAATCAATGTTAGAACTAGAGGGCGCCAAATAATGTCAGAATTAGGGGGGCGTCAAATAATGTTGGAACTCGGGGGGGGGGGGGTGTTGAATTGATGTTTGAAGTAGGGGAGCGCCGAATTTATGTTCAAAGTAGGGGCGCCAGATCAATGTTCGTCCTAGGGGGCGCAAAATTAATGTTCAAATTAGGGGGCACCGAAGTGATGTTTGAACCAGGGGGTGCCGAACTGATGTTCAAACAAGGGGGCGCCAAGCTGATGTTCGAACTACGGGGCGCCAAATAATGTTCGAATTAGGGGGGCGCCAAATAATGTTGGAACTCGGGGGGGGGGGTGTTGAATTGATGTTTGAAGAAGGGGAGCGCCGAATTTTTATACGAACTAGGAGGGCGCAAAATTAATGTTCGAATTAGGGGGCACCGAAGTGATGTTCGAACCAGGGGGTGTCGAACTGAAGTTCACACTAGGGGGGGGGGGCGAATTGATGTTAGAACTAGGGGCGATGCCAAATACGTTTGAACTAGGGGCGCAGAATAATGTTCGAACAAGGGGGGGGCGCCGAATACTGTTCGGAGTAGGGGGCGTCGAATTGATGTTGGACGTAGGGGGCGCTAAATTTTTGTTTGAACTAGGAGAGTGCAGAATTGATGTTCGAAGTTGGGGGGCGCCGAAATGATGTTCAATCTAGGGGGCGTTGAATTGATGTTCGAACCAGAGGGCGCTATATTTTTGTTTGAGCTAGGAGAGTGCAGAATTGATATAAGAACTAGGGGGCGCCAAATTGATGTTAGAACTAGGGGGCGCCAAATAATATTCAAACTAGGGGGCGCCAAATTGATGTTCAAAGTAGGGGCGACAAAGTAATGTTCGTCCTAGGGGGGGGGGGGGCTCCGAATCGATGTTTAAACCAGGGGGGCGCCAATTTGATGTTCTAACTTGGGGGCGCCAAATTTACGTTCAAACTAGGGGGCGCCAACTTGATGTTCGAACGAAGGGGGCACCGAATTGATGTTTGAACCAGGGGGCGCCGTGTTGATATTCAAACTGGGGGGGGGGGGCGAATAAATGTTCAAAACAGGGTGCCGCCGAAATGATGTTCAATCTCGGGGGCGCCAAATAATGAATTAGGGGGGCACCGAATAATGTTCGAACTCAGGGGTGTTGAATTGATGTTTGAAGTAGGGGAGCGCCGAATTTTTGTACGAACTAGGAGGGCGCAGAATTTATATTCGAATTAGGGGCGTCGAATTGATGTTCAAACTAGGGGGACGCCAAATCGATGTTCAAAGTAGGGGCGACAAATTAATGTTCGTCCTAGGGGGGCACCAAATTGATGTTCGAACTAGGGGGCGCCGAAAAAATGTTCGAATTAGAGGGCGCTGAATTGATGTTCAAACTAGGGGGTGCCAAATTGATATTCGAACTAATGGGCGTCAAAAATTGATGTTTGAACAAGAGGCACCGAATAATGCTCGAACAGGGGGGCGTCGAATTGATGTTTGAAGTAGCGGAACGCCGAATTTTCGTGCAAACTAGGATGGTGTAGAATTAATATTCGTCCTAGGGGGCACCAAATTGATGTTCGAACTAGGGGGCACAAAATTGATGTTCGATCAAGGGTGTCGCCGAAAACGTTCGAGTTAGAGGGCGCTGAATTGATGTTAAAACTAGGTGGGTTAGTGCCAAATTGATGTTTAAACTAGGGGCGCCAAATTGATGTTTGAACTAGGGATCGCCAAATTGATATTCGAACTAAGGGGGCACCGAATTGATGTTTGAATCAGGGAGCGCCAAATTGATATTCGAACTAAGGGGGCACCGAATTGATGTTTGAATCAGGGGGTGCCGAACTGATGTTCAAACTAAGGGGCGCCAAGTTGATGTTCGAACTAGGGGGCGCCAAATAATGTTCGAATTAGGGGGCGCCGAATAATGTTCGAACTCGGGGGGGGGGGGTGTTAAATTAATGTTTGAAGTAGGGGAGCGCCGAATTTTCGTACGAACTAGGAGGGCGCCAAATTAATGTTCGAATTAGGGAGCACCGAACTGATGTTCAAACTAGGGGGGGGGGCGCCGAATTGTGTACGTACCAGGGGACGCCCAATTGATGTTCAAATTTGGGGGCGTCAAATTGATGTTCGAACTAGGGGGATGCCAATTACGTTCGAACAAGGGGTTCGCCGAATACTGTCCGGAGTAGGGGGGCGTCGAATTGATGTTCGAAGTAGGGGGCGATAAATCTTTGTTTGAACTAGGAGAGTGCAGAATTGATGTTCGAGCTAGGGGCGCGCTAAAATGATGTTCAATCTAAGGGGCGTTGCATTAATGTTCGAACCAGGGGGCGCTAAATTTTTGTTTGAACTAGGAGAGTGCAGAATTGATGTTCGAACTAGGGAGGCGCCGAATTCATGTTCGAACCAGGGGCGCTGAATAATGTTCGAACAAGGGGTGCCAAACTGAGGGCGCCAAATTAATCTTCGTCGTAGGGAGCGCCAAATTAATGTTCGAATTAGGGGGCACCAAAGTGATGTTCGAACCAAGGGGCGCCCATTAGCTGTTCAAATTTTGGGGCATCGAATTGATGTTCGAAGTAGGGGCGATACATTTTTGTTTGAACTAGGACAGTGCAGAAATAACGTTCGAACTTTTGGGGCGCCGTTATGATGTTCAATCTAGGGGGCGTTGAATTGACGTTCGAAGTAGGGGGCGCCAAAAAATAATGTTCGAAATAGGGGGGCGCCGAATATTGTTCGGATTAGGAGGTCGACGAATTGATGTTCGAACAAGGGGCGCCCATTTGATGTTAAAATTTGGGGGCATCAAATTAATGTTCGAACTAGGGGGATGCCAAATTGATGTTCGAACAAGGGGTGGGGGGGGGGCGCCCATTTGATGTTCAAACTTTGGGGCGTCGAATTGATGTTAGAACTAGGGGGTGGATGCCAAATTGATGTTCAAACTAGGGGGCGCCAAATTAATGTTCGTCCTAGGGGGTGCCAAATTAATGTTCGAATTAGGGGGCACCAAAGTGATGTTTGAACTAGGGGGCGCCGAATCGATGTTCGAACCAGGGGGGGGGGTGCAAATTACGTTTGAACTAGTGGCGCCGGATAATATTCGAACAAAGGGGTGCCGAATACTGTTCGGATTAGGAGGGCGTCGAATTGATGTTCGAACCAGGGGCGCCCATTTGATATTCAAATTTGGGGGCATCAAATTGATGTTCGAACTAGGGGGATACCAAATACGTTTTAAATAGGGGCGCTGAACAAGAGAGTGCAGAATTGATGTTCGAACTAGGGGGCGCCGAATTGATGTTCGAACCAGGGGGCGCCCATTTGATGTTCAAACTTGGGGGCTTCCAATTGATGTTCGAACTAGGGCGATGCCAAATTGATGTTCAAACTGAGGGCACCAAATTAATGTTAGTACTATGGGGCGCCAAGTTAATGTTCGAATTAGGGCGCACCGAAGTGATGTTCGAACCAGGGGTGCCGAACTGATGTTCAAACTAGGGGGCGCCAAGTTGATGTTCGAACTAGGGGGCGCCAAATAAATGATCGAATTAGGGAGCACCGAAGTAATGTTCGAACCAGGGGGTGCCGAAATGATGTTCAAATTAGGGGGGCGCCGTATTGATGTTCGAACCAGGGGGCGCCCAATTGATGTTCAAATTTAGGGGCGTCGAATTGATGTTCGAACTAAGGGGGATGCCAAATACTTTTGAACTAGGGATGCCGAATAATGTTCGAACAAGGGGCGCCAAATTCTGTTCGGAGTAGGGGGGCTTCGAATTGATGTTCGAAGTAGGGGGTGCTAAATTTTTCTTTGAACTAGGGGGTTAGTGCCAAATTGATGTTCGAACTAAGGGGGCACCGAATTGATGTTTGAATCAGGGGGGTGCCGAATAATGTTTAAACTAGGGGGTAGGGGCGTCAAATTGATGTTCAAACTCAGGGGGGAGGGGCGTCGAATCGATGTTTGAACCAAGGGGCGCCGTATTGACAATCAAACTGCGGGGAGGGGGGGTTAAATTAATGTATATTTATTTATTTATTTTATTTATTTCAAATCTTTATCCAGAGTAGCCTGTTCAGCCTTATACAAACCAGGGCGCCGCCGAAATTATGTTCAATCTAGGGCGCATCGAATTTATGTTCGAACCAGGGGGCGCCATTTTTTTGTTTAAACTAGGAGAGTGGAGAATCAATGTTCGAACTTGTGGATGGTGCCAAATTGAAGTTCGAACCAGGGGTGGGGCGCCCATTTGATGTTCAAACTTGGGGGCGTCGAATTGATGTTTGAACTAGGGGCGACAAATTAATGTTCGTCCTAGGGGGGCACCAAATTGATGTTCAAACTAAGGGGGGGGGGCGCCGCAAAATATGCGAAGTAGAGGGTGCTGAATTGATGTTCAAACTAGGGGGCGCCAAATTTAGGTTTGTACTAGGGGGGCACCACATTAATGTTCGTCCTAGGGGGCGCCAAATTAATGTTCGAATTAGGGGGCACCGAAGTCATGTTCGAACCAAGGGGCGCCCATTAGATGTTCAAACATGGGGCGTCGAATTGGTGTTCGAACTAGGGGGATGCCAAATTGATATTCAAACTGAGGGCGCCAAATTAATGTTCGTCCTAGGGGGAGCCAAATTAATGTTCGAATTAGGGGGCACCGAAGTGATGTTCGAAACAGGGGGTGCCGAACTGATGTTCAAACTAGGGGGCGCAAAGTTGATGTTCAAACTAGGGGGCGCCAAATAATGTTCGAAATAGGGGGACGCCGAATAATGTTCGGATTAGGAGGACGTCGAATTGATGTTCGAACCAGCGGGCGCCCATTTGATGTTCAAACTTGGCGGCGTCGAATTGATATTCGAACTAGGGGGATGCCAAATTGATGTTCAAACTGAGGGCGCCGAATAATGTTCCAACCAGGGGGTGCCGAACTGATGTTCAAACTAGGGGGCGCCAAGTTGATGTTTAAACTAGGGGGCGCCAAATAATGTTCGAAATAGGGGCGTCGAATTGATGTTCAAACTAGGGGGACGCCAAATAATGTTCGAAATAGGGGGACGCCGAATAATGTTCGGATTAGGAGGGCGTCGAATTGTTGTTCGAACCAGCGGGCGCCCATTTGATGTTCAAACTTGGCGGCGTCGAATTGATGTTCGAACTAGGGGGATGCCAAATTGATGTTCAAACTGAGGGCGCCAAATTAATGTTCGTTCTAGGGGGCGCCAAATTAATGTTCGAATTAAGGAGGCGCCGAATAATGTTCGAACTCGGGGGGAGGTGTTGAATTGATGTTTGAAGAAGGGGAGCGCCGAATTGATGTTCAAACTAGGGGGCACCAAATTGATGTTCAAAGTAAGAGCGACAAATTAATGTACGTCCTAGGAGGGGGCACCGAAGTGATGTTCGAAACAGGGGGTGCCGAACTGATGTTCAAACTAGGGGGCGCAAAGTTGATGTTCAAACTAGGGGGCGCCAAATAATGTTCGAAATAGGGGGACGCCGAATAATGTTCGGATTAGGAGGACGTCGAATTGATGTTCGAACCAGCGGGCGCCCATTTGATGTTCAAACTTGGCGGCGTCGAATTGATATTCGAACTAGGGGGATGCCAAATTGATGTTCAAACTGAGGGCGCCGAATAATGTTCCAACCAGGGGGTGCCGAACTGATGTTCAAACTAGGGGGCGCCAAGTTGATGTTTAAACTAGGGGGCGCCAAATAATGTTCGAAATAGGGGCGTCGAATTGATGTTCAAACTAGGGGGACGCCAAATAATGTTCGAAATAGGGGGACGCCGAATAATGTTCGGATTAGGAGGGCGTCGAATTGTTGTTCGAACCAGCGGGCGCCCATTTGATGTTCAAACTTGGCGGCGTCGAATTGATGTTCGAACTAGGGGGATGCCAAATTGATGTTCAAACTGAGGGCGCCAAATTAATGTTCGTTCTAGGGGGCGCCAAATTAATGTTCGAATTAAGGAGGCGCCGAATAATGTTCGAACTCGGGGGGAGGTGTTGAATTGATGTTTGAAGAAGGGGAGCGCCGAATTGATGTTCAAACTAGGGGGCACCAAATTGATGTTCAAAGTAAGAGCGACAAATTAATGTACGTCCTAGGAGGGGGCGCCGAATTGATGGTCGAACCAGGGGGCGCCCATTTGATGTTCAAAATTGGGCGCGTCCAATTGATGTTCGAACTAGGGGGATGCCAAATTGATGTTCAGATGTTCAAACTGAGGGCACCAAATTAATGTTAGTCCTAGGGGGCGCCAAATTAGTGTTCGAATTAGGGGGCACCGAAGTGATGTTCGAACCAGGGGTGCCGAACTGATGTTCAAACTAGGGGGCACCAAGTTGATGTTCGAACTAGGGGGCGCCAAATTAATGATCGAATTAGGGAGCACCGAAGTAATGTTCGAACCAGGGGGTGCCGAACTGATGTTCAAATTAGGGGGGCGCCGTATTGATGTTCGAACCAGGGGGCGCCCAATTGATGTTCAAATTTGGGGGCGTCGAATTGATGTTCGAACTAGGGGGGATGCCAAATACTTTTGAACTAGGGGTGCCGAATAATGTTCGAATTAGGGGGCACCGAATTGATGTTCGAACCAGGGGATGCCAAATTGATGTTCAAACTGAGGGCGCCAAATTAATGTTCGTCCTAGGGGGCGCCAAATTAATGTTCGAATTAAGGGGGCGCCGAATAATGTTCGAACTCGGGGGGAGGTGTTGAATTGATGTTTGAAGTAGGGGAGCGCCGAATTAATGTTCATCCTAGGGGGGGGGGGGGGACCGAATTGATGTTCGAACCAGGAAGCGCCCATTTGATGTTCAAACTTGGGGGCGTTGAATTGATGTTCGAACGATGGGGGATGCCAAATTGATGTTCAAACTTTGGGCGCCAAAGTGATGTTCGTCCTAGGGCGTCGCCAAATTAACGTTCGAATTAGGGGGTGCCGAATTGATATTCGAACCAGGGGGCGCCGAATCAATGTTCAAACTAGGGGGTGCCAAATTAATGTTCGAATTAGGGGGGCTTCGAATTGATGTTCGAAGTAGGGGGTGCTAAATTTTTCTTTGAACTAGGGGGTTAGTGCCAAATTGATGTTCGAACTAAGGGGGCACCGAATTGATGTTTGAATCAGGGGGGTGCCGAATAATGTTCGAACTAGGGGGGAGGGGCGTCGAATCGATGTTTGAACCAGGGGGCGCCGTATTGACAATCAAACTGCGGGGGGGAGTAAATTAATGTATATTCATTTATTTATTTTATTTATTTCAAATCTTTATCCAGAGTAGCCTGTTCAGCCTTATACAAACCAGGGCGCCGCCGAAATTATGTTCAATCTAGGGCGCATCGAATTTATGTTTGAACCAGGGGGCGCCATTTTTTTGTTTTAACTAGGAGGCACCGAAGTGATGTTCGAACCAGGGGTGCCGAACTGATGTTCAAACTAGGGGGCGCCAAGTTGATGTTCGAACTAGGGGGCGCCAAATTAATGATCGAATTAGGGAGCACCGAAGTAATGTTCGAACCAGGGGGTGCCGAACTGATATTCGAACCAGGGGGCGCCGAATCGATGTTCAAACTAGGGGGTGCCAAATTAATGTTCGAATTAGGGGGCACCGAAGAGATGTTCGAACTAGGGGGCGCCGAATCGATGTTCAAACTAGGGGGTGCAAAATTAATGTTCGAATTAGGTGGCACCGAAGTGATGTTCGAACCAGTGGGCGCCGAACTGATTTTCAAACTAGGGGGTGCCAAAGTGGTGTTCGAACAAGGAGTGGGGGGGGGGGGTGGGGCGCCCATTTGATGTTCAAACTTCGGGGCGTCGAATTGATGTTAGAACTAGGGGGTGGATGCCAAATTGATGTTCGTTCTAGGGGGTGCCAAATTAATGTTCGAATTAGGGGGCACCGAAGTGATGTTCGAACCAGGGGGTGCCGAACTGATGTTCAAACTAGGGGGCGCCAAGTTGATGTTCAAACTAGGGGGCGCCAAATAATGTTCGAAATAGGGGGACGCCGAATAATGTTCGGATTAGGAGGGCGTCGAATTGATGTTCGAACCAGCGGGCGCCCATTTGATGTTCAAACCTGGCGGCGTCGAATTGATGTTCGAACTAGGGGGATGCCAAATTGATGTTCAAACTGAGGGCGCCAAATTAATGTTCGTTCTAGGGGGCGCCAAATTAATGTTCGAATTAAGGGGGCGCCGAATAATGTTCCAACCAGGGGGTGCCGAACTGATGTTCAAACTAGGGGGCGCCAAGTTGATGTTCAAACTAGGGGGCGCCAAATAATGTTCGAAATAGGGGGACGCCGAATAATGTTCGGATTAGGAGGGCGTCGAATTGATGTTCGAACCAGCGGGCGCCCATTTGATGTTCAAACTTGGCGGCGTCGAATTGATGTTCGAACTAGGGGGATGCCAAATTGATGTTCAAACTGAGGGCGCCAAATTAATGTTCGTTCTAGGGGGCGCCAAATTAATGTTCGAATTAAGGGGGCGCCGAATAATGTTCCAACCAGGGGGTGCCGAACTGATGTTCAAACTAGGGGGCGCCAAATAATGTTCGAAATAGGGGGACGCCGAATAATGTTCGGATTAGGAGGGTGCTGAATTGATGTTCAAACTAGGGGGCGCCAAATTTAGGTTTGTACTAGGGGGGCACCACATTAATGTTCGTCCTAGGGGGCGCCAAATTAATGTTCGAATTAGGGGGCACCGAAGTCATGTTCGAACCAAGGGGCGCCCATTAGATGTTCAAACATCGGGCGTCGAATTGGTGTTCGAACTAGGGGGATGCCAAATTGATATTCAAACTGAGGGCGCCAAATTAATGTTCGTCCTAGGAGGAGCCAAATTAATGTTCGAATTAGGGGGCACCGAAGTGATGTTCAAACTAGGGGGCGCCAAGTTGATGTTCAAACT
This sequence comes from Lytechinus pictus, assembly GCF_037042905.1. Lineage (NCBI taxonomy): Eukaryota > Metazoa > Echinodermata > Echinoidea > Temnopleuroida > Toxopneustidae > Lytechinus > Lytechinus pictus. Next base: position 28,699,873 of record NC_087251.1, read on the forward strand.
AGGGGGCGACAAATAATGTTCGAAATAGGGGACGCCGAATAATGTTCGGATTAGGAGGGCGTCGACTTGATGTTCGAACCAGCGGGCGCCCATTTGATGTTCAAACCTGGCGGCGTCGAATTGATGTTCGAACTAGGGGGATGCCAAATTGATGTTCAAACTGAGGGCGCCAAATTAATGTTCGTTCTAGGGGGCGCCAAATTAATGTTCGAATTAAGGGGGCGCCGAATAATGTTCCAACCAGGGGGTGCCGAACTGATGTTCAAACTAGGGGGCGCCAAGTTGATGTTCAAACTAGGGGGCGCCAAATATTGTTCGAAATAGGGGGACGCCGAATAATGTTCGGATTAGGAGGGCGTCGAATTGATGTTCGAACCAGCGGGCGCCCATTTGATGTTCAAACTTGGCGGCGTCGAATTGATGTTCGAACTAGGGGGATGCCAAATTGATGTTCAAACTGAGGGCGCCAAATTAATGTTCGTTCTAGGGGGCGCCAAATTAATGTTCGAATTAAGGGGGCGCCGAATAATGTTCAAACCAGGGGGTGCCGAACTGATGTTCAAACTAGGGGGTGCCAAATTGATATTCGAACTAATGGGCGTCAAAAATTGATGTTTGAACAAGAGGCACCGAATAATGCTCGAACAGGGGGGCGTCGAATTGATGTTTGAAGTAGCGGAACGCCGAATTTTCGTGCAAACTAGGATGGTGTAGAATTAATATTCGTCCTAGGGGGCACCAAATTTATGTTCGAACTAGGGGGCACAAAATTGATGTTCGATCAAGGGTGTCGCCGAAAACGTTCGAGTTAGAGGGCGCTGAATTGATGTTAAAACTAGGTGGGTTAGTGCCAAATTGATGTTTAAACTAGGGGCGCCAAATTGATGTTTGAACTAGGGATCGCCAAATTGATATTCGAACTAAGGGGGCACCGAATTGATGTTTGAATCAGGGAGCGCCAAATTGATATTCGAACTAAGGGGGCACCGAATTGATGTTTGAATCAGGGGGTGCCGAACTGATGTTCAAACTAAGGGGCGCCAAGTTGATGTTCGAACTAGGGGGCGCCAAATAATGTTCGAATTAGGGGGCGCAAAATAATGTTCGAACTCGGGGGGGGGGGTGTTAAATTAATGTTTGTAGTAGGGGAGCGCCGAATTTTCGTACGAACTAGGAGGGCGCCAAATTAATGTTCGAATTAGGGAGCACCGAACCGATGTTCAAACTAGGGGGGGGGGGCGCCGAATTGTGTACGGACCAGGGGACGCCCAATTGATGTTCAAATTTGGGGGCGTCAAATTGATGTTCGGATTAGGAGGACGTCGAAATGATGTTCGAACCAGCGGGCGCCCATTTGATGTTCAAACTTGGCGGCGTCGAATTGATGTTCGAAGTAGGGGGCGATAAATCTTTGTTTGAACTAGGAGAGTGCATAATTGATGTTCGAGCTAGGGGCGCGCCAAAATGATGTTCAATCTAAGGGGCGTTGCATTAATGTTCGAACCAGGGGGCGCTAAATTTTTGTTTGAACTAGGAGAGTGCAGAATTAATGTTCGAACTAGGGAGGCGCCGAATTCATGTTCGAACCAGGGGCGCTGAATAATGTTCGAACAAGGGGTGCCAAACGGAGGGCGCCAAATTAATCTTCGTCGTAGGGAGCGCCAAATTAATGTTCGAATTAGGGGGCACCGAAGTGATGTTCGAAACAGGGGGCGCCCATTAGCTGTTCAAATTTTGGGGCGCCGAATTGATGTTTGAACTAGGGGGCGCAAAATTAATGTTCGTCCTAGGGGCGCCAAATTAATGTTCGAATTAGGGGGCACCGAAGTGATGTTCGAACCAAGGGGCGCCCATTAGCTGTTCAAATTTTGGGGCATCGAATTGATGTTCGAAGTAGGGGCGATAAATTTTTGTTTGAACTAGGACAGTGCAGAAATAACGTTCGAACTTTTGGGGCGCCGTTATGATGTTCAATCTAGAGGGCGTTGAATTGACGTTCGAGGTAGGGGGCGCCAAAAAATAATGTTCGAAATAGGTGGGCGCCGAATACTGTTCGGATTAGGAGGTCGACGAATTGATGTTCGAACAAGGGGCGCCCATTTGATGTTAAATTTGGGGGCATCAAATTAATGTTCGAACTAGGGGGATGCCAAATTGATGTTCGAACAAGGGGTGGGGGGGGGGAGCCCATTTGATGTTCAAACTTTGGGGCGTCGAATTGATGTTAGAACTAGGGGGTGGATGCCAAATTGATGTTCAAACTAGGGGGCGCCAAATTAATGTTCGTCCTAGGGGTGCCAAATTAATATTCGAATTAGGGGGCACCAAAGTGATGTTTGAACTAGGGGGCGCCGAATCGATGTTCGAACCATGGGGGGGGGGGTGCAAAATACGTTTGAACTAGTGGCGCCGGATAATATTCGAACAAAGGGGCGCCGAATACTGTTCGGATTAGGAGGGCGTCGAATTGATGTTCGAACCAGGGGCGCCCATTTGATATTCAAATTTGGGGACATCAAATTGATGTTCGAACTAGGGGGATACCAAATACTTTTAAAATAGGGGCGCTGAACAAGAGAGTGCAGAATTGATGTTCGAACTAGGGGGCGCCGAATTGATGTTCGAACCAGGGGGCGCCCATTTGATGTTCAAACTTGGGGGCTTCCAATTGATGTTCGAACTAGGGCAATGCCAAATTGATGTTCAAACTGAGGGCACCAAATTAATGTTAGTACTATGGGGCGCCAAGTTAATGTTCGAATTAGGGCGCACCGAAGTGATGTTCGAACCAGGGGTGCCGAACTGATGTTCAAACTAGTGGGCGCCAAGTTGATGTTCGAACTAGGGGGCGCCAAATTAATGATCGAATTAGGGAGCACCGAAGTAATGTTCGTCCTAGGGGCGCCAAATTAATGTTCGAATTAGGGGGCACCGAAGTGATGTTCGAACCAAGGGGCGCCCATTAGCTGTTCAAATTTTGGGGCATCGAATTGATGTTCGAAGTAGGGGCGATAAATTTTTGTTTGAACTAGGACAGTGCAGAAATAACGTTCGAACTTTTGGGGCGCCGTTATGATGTTCAATCTAGGGGGCGTTGAATTGACGTTCGAGGTAGGGGGCACCAAAAAATAATGTTCGAAATAGGGGGGCGCCGAATACTGTTCGGATTAGGAGGTCGACGAATTGATGTTCGAACAAGGGGCGCCCATTTGATGTTAAATTTGGGGGCATCAAATTAATGTTCGAACTAGGGGGATGCCAAATTGATGTTCGAACAAGGGGTGGGGGGGGGGCGCCCATTTGATGTTCAAACTTTGGGGCGTCGAATTGATGTTAGAACTAGGGGGTGGATGCCAAATTGATGTTCAAACTAGGGGGCGCCAAATTAATGTTCGTCCTAGGGGTGCCAAATTAATGTTCGAATTAGGGGGCACCAAAGTGATGTTTGAACTAGGGGGCGCCGAATCGATGTTCGAACCAGGGGGGGTGCAAAATACGTTTGAACTAGTGGCGCCGGATAATATTCGAACAAAGGGGCGCCGAATACTGTTCGGATTAGGAGGGCGTCGAATTGATGTTCGAACCAGGGGCGCCCATTTGATATTCAAATTTGGGGGCATCAAATTGATGTTCGAACTAGGGGGATACCAAATACGTTTTAAATAGGGGCGCTGAACAAGAGAGTGCAGAATTGATGTTCGAACTAGGGGGCGCCGAATTGATGTTCGAACCAGGGGGCGCCCATTTGATGTTCAAACTTGGGGGCTTCCAATTGATGTTCGAACTAGGGCAATGCCAAATTGATGTTCAAACTGAGGGCACCAAATTAATGTTAGTACTATGGGGCGCCAAGTTAATGTTCGAATTAGGGCGCACCGAAGTGATGTTCGAACCAGGGGTGCCGAACTGATGTTCAAACTAGTGGGCGCCAAGTTGATGTTCGAACTAGGGGGCGCCAAATTAATGATCGAATTAGGGAGCACCGAAGTAATGTTCGAACCAGGGGGTGCCAAAATGATGTTCAAATTAGGGGGGCGCCGTATTGATGTTCGAACCAGGGGGCGCCCAATTGATGTTCAAATTTAGGGGCGTCGAATTGATGTTCGAACTAAGGGGGATGCCAAATACTTTTGAACTAGGGGTGCCGAATAATGTTCGAACAAGGGGCGCCAAATTCGGTTCGGAGTAGGGGGGCTTCGAATTGATGTTCGAAGTAGGGGGTGCTAAATTTTTCTTTGAACTAGGGGGTTAGTGCCAAATTGATGTTCGAACTAAGGGGGCACCGAATTGAATCAGGGGGGTGCCGAATAATGTTCGAACTAGGGGGTAGGGGCGTCAAATTGATTTTCAAACTGAGGGGGGAGGGGCGTCGAATCGATGTTTGAACCAGGGGGCGCCGTATTGACAATCAAACTGCGGGGGGGGGGGTAAATTAATGTATATTTATTTATTTATTCTATTTATTTCAAATCTTTATCCAGAGTAGCCTTTTCAGCCTTATACAAACCAGGGCGCCGCCGAAATTATGTTCAATCTAGGGCGCATCGAATTTATGTTCGAACCAGGGGGCGCCATTTTTTGTTTTAACTAGGAGAGTGGAGAATCAATGTTCGAACTTGTGGATGGTGCCAAATTGAAGTTCGAACCAGGGGTGGGGCGCCCATTTGATGTTCAAACTTGGGGGCGTCGAATTGATGTTTGAACTAGGGGCGACAAATTAATGTTCGTCCTAGGGGGGCACCAAATTGATGTTCAAACTAAGGGGGAGGGGCGCCGCAAAATATGCGAAGTAGAGGGTGCTGAATTGATGTTCAAACTAGGGGGCGCCAAATTTAGGTTTGTACTAGGGGGGCACCACATTAATGTTCGTCCTAGGGGGCGCCAAATTAATGTTCGAATTAGGGGGCACCGAAGTCATGTTCGAACCAAGGGGCGCCCATTAGATGTTCAAACATCGGGCGTCGAATTGGTGTTCGAACTAGGGGGATGCCAAATTGATATTCAAACTGAGGGCGCCAAATTAATGTTCGTTCTAGGGGGCGCCAAATTAATGTTCGAATTAAGGGGGCGCCGAATAATGTTCCAACCAGGGGGTGCCGAACTGATGTTCAAACTAGGGGGCGCCAAGTTGATGTTTAAACTAGGGGGCGCCAAATAATGTTCGAAATAGGGGGACGCCGAATAATGTTCGGATTAGGAGGGCATCGAATTGATGTTCGAACCAGCGGGCGCCCATTTGATGTTCAAACTTGGCGGCGTCGAATTGATGTTCGAACTAGGGGGATGCCAAATTGATGTTCAAACTGAGGGCGCCAAATTAATGTTCGTTCTAGGGGGCGCCAAATTAATGTTCGAATTAAGGAGGCGCCGAATAATGTTCGAACTCGGGGGGAGGTGTTGAATTGATGTTTGAAGAAGGGGAGCGCCGAATTGATGCTCAAACTAGGGGGCACCAAATTGATGTTCAAAGTAAGAGCGACAAATTAATGTTCGTCCTAGGAGGGGGCGCCGAATTGATGTTCGAACCAGGGGGCGCCCATTTGATGTTCAAACTTGGGCGCGTCCAATTGATGTTCGAACTAGGGGGATGCCAAATTGATGTTCAGATGTTCAAACTGAGGGCACCAAATTAATGTTAGTCCTAGGGGGCGCCAAATTAGTGTTCGAATTAGGGGGCACCGAAGTGATGTTCGAACCAGGGGTGCCGAACTGATGTTCAAACTAGGGGGCACCAAGTTGATGTTCGAACTAGGGGGCGCCAAATTAATGATCGAATTAGGGAGCACCGAAGTAATGTTCGAACCAGGGGTGCCGAACTGATGTTCAAACTAGGGGGCACCAAGTTGATGTTCGAACTAGGGGGCGCCAAATTAATGATCGAATTAGGGAGCACCGAAGTAATGTTCGAACCAGGGGGGTGCCGAACTGATGTTCAAATTAGGGGGCACCAAATTGATGTTCGAACCAGGGGGCGCCCAATTGATGTTCAAATTTGGGGGCGTCGAATTGATGTTCGAACTAGGGGGGATGCCAAATACTTTTGAAGTAGGGGTGCCGAATAATGTTCGAATTAGGGGGCACCGAATTGATGTTCGAACCAGGGGATGCTAAATTGATGTTCAAACTGAGGGCGCCAAATTAATGTTCGTCCTAGGGGGCGCCAAATTAATGTTCGAATTAAGGGGGCGCCGAATAATGTTCGAACTCGGGGGGAGGTGTTGAATTGATGTTTGAAGTAGGGGAGCGCCGAATTAATGTTCATCCTAGGGGGGGGGGGGACCGAATTGATGTTCGAACCAGGAAGCGCTTATTTGATGTTCAAACTTGGGGGCGTTGAATTGATGTTCGAACGATGGGGGGATGCCAAATTGATGTTCAAACTTTGGGCGCCAAAGTGATGTTCGAATTAGGGAGCACCGAAGTAATGTTCGAACCAGGGGGTGCCGAACTGATGTTCAAATTAGGGGGGCGCCGTATTGATGTTCGAACCAGGGGGCGCCCAATTGATGTTCAAATTTGGGGGCGTCGAATTGATGTTCGAACTAGGGGGGATGCCAAATACTTTTGAAGTAGGGGTGCCGAATAATGTTCGAATTAGGGGGCACCGAATTGATGTTCGAACCAGGGGATGCTAAATTGATGTTCAAACTGAGGGCGCCAAATTAATGTTCGTCCTAGGGGGCGCCAAATTAATGTTCGAATTAAGGGGGCGCCGAATAATGTTCGAACTCGGGGGGAGGTGTTGAATTGATGTTTGAAGTAGGGGAGCGCCGAATTAATGTTCATCCTAGGGGGGGGGGGGGACCGAATCAATGTTCGAACCAGGAAGCGCTTATTTGATGTTCAAACTTGGGGGCGTTGAATTGATGTTCGAACGATGGGGGGATGCCAAATTGATGTTCAAACTTTGGGCGCCAAAGTGATGTTCGTCCTAGGGCGTCGCCAAATTAACGTTCGAATTAGGGGGTGCCGAATTGATATTCGAACCAGGGGGCGCCGAATCAATGTTCAAACTAGGGGGTGCCAAATTAATGTTCGAATTAGGGGGGCTTCGAATTGATGTTCGAAGTAGGGGGTGGTAAATTTTTCTTTGAACTAGGGGGTTAGTGCCATATTGATGTTCGAACTAAGGGGGCACCGAATTGATGTTTGAATCAGGGGGGTGCCGAATAATGTTCGAACTAGGGGGTAGGGGCGTCAAATTGATGTTCAAACTGAGGGGGGAGGGGCGTCGAATCGATGTTTGAACCAGGGGGCGCCGTATTGACAATCAAACTGCGGGGGGGGGGTAAATTAATGTATATTCATTTATTTATTTTATTTATTTCAAATCTTTATCCAGAGTAGCCTGTTCAGCCTTATACAAACCAGGGCGCCGCCGAAATTATGTTCAATCTAGGGCGCATCGAATTTATGTTCGAACCAGGGGGCGCCATTTTTTTGTTTTAACTAGGAGGCACCGAAGTGATGTTCGAACCAGGGGTGCCGAACTGATGTTCAAACTAGGGGGCGCCAAGTTGATGTTCGAACTTGGGGGCGCCAAATTAATGATCGAATTAGGGAGCACCGAAGTAATGTTCGAAGTAATGTTCGAACCAGGGGGTGCCGAACTGATATTCGAACCAGGGGGCGCCGAATCGATGTTCAAACTAGGGGGTGCCAAATTAATGTTCGAATTAGGGGGCACCGAAGTGATGTTCGAACTAGGGGGCGCCGAATCGATGTTCAAACTAGGGGGTGCAAAATTAATGTTCGAATTAGGTGGCACCGAAGTGATGTTCGAATCAGTGGGCGCCGAACTGATTTTCAAACTAGGGGGCGCCAAAGTGGTGTTCGAACAAGGAGTGGGGGGGGGGGGGTGGGGCGCCCATTTGATGTTCAAACTTCGGGGCGTCGAATTGATGTTAGAACTAGGGGGTGGATGCCAAATTGATGTTCGTTCTAGGGGGTGCCAAATTAATGTTCGAATTAGGGGGCACCGAAGTGATGTTCGAACTAGGGGGTGCCGAACTCTTGTTCAAACTAGGGGGCGCCAAGTTGATGTTCAAACTAGGGGGCGCCAAAATATAATGTTCGAAATAGGGGGGCACCGAATACTGTTCGGATTAGGAGGGCGTCGAATTGATGTTCGAATCAGGGGCGCCCATTTGATGTTCAAACTTGGCGGCGTCGAATTGATGTTCGAACTAGGGGGACTCCAAATACGTTTTAAATAGGGGCGCTGAACAAGAGAGTGCAGAATTGATGTTCGAACTCGGGGGCGCCGAATTGATGTTCGAACCAGGGGATGCCAAATTGAACTGATGTTCAAACTAGGGGGCGCCAAATAATGTTCGAAATAGGGGGACGCCAAATAATGTTCGGATTAGGAGGGTGCTGAATTGATTTTCAAACTAGGGGGCGCCAAATTTAGGTTTGTACTAGGGGGGCACCACATTAATGTTCGTCCTAGGGGGCGCCAAATTAATGTTCGAATTAGGGGGGACCGAAGTCATGTTCGAACCAATGGGCGCCGATTAGATGTTCAAACATGGGGCGTCGAATTGGTGTTCGAACTAGGGGGATGCCAAATTGATATTCAAACTGAGGGCGCCAAATTAATGTTCGTCCTAGGGGGAGCCAAATTAATGTTCGAATTAGGGGGCACCGAAGTGATGTTCGAACCAGGGGGTGCCGAACTGATGTTCAAACTAGGGGGCGCCAAGTTGATGTTCAAACTAGGGGGCGCCAAATAATGTTCGAAATAGGGGGACGCCGAATAATGTTCCAACCAGGGGGTGCCGAACTAATGTTCAAACTAGGGGGCGCCAAGTTGATGTTCAAACTAGGGGGCGCCAAATAATGTTCGAAATAGGGGGACGCCGAATAATGTTCGGATTAGGAGGGCGTCGAATTGATGTTCGAAACAGCGGGCGCCCATTTGATGTTCAAACTTGGCGGCGTCGAATTGATGTTCGAACTAGGGGGATGCCAAATTGATGTTCAAACTGAGGGCGCCAAATTAATGTTCGTTCTAGGGGGCGCCAAATTAATGTTAGAACTAGGGGGATGCCAAATTGATGTTCGAACAAGGGGTGGGGGGGGGAGCCTATTTGATGTTCAAACTTTGGGGCGTCGAATTGATGTTAGAACTAGGGGGTGGATGCCAAATTGATGTTCAAACTAGGGGGCGCCAAATTTTTGTTTGAACTAGGACAGTGCAGAAATAACGTTCGAACTTTTGGGGCGCCGTTATGATGTTCAATCTAGAGGGCGTTGAATTGACGTTCGAGGTAGGGGGCGCCAAAAAATAATGTTCGAAATAGGGGGGCGCCGAATACTGTTCGGATTAGGAGGTCGACGAATTGATGTTCGAACAAGGGGCGCCCATTTGATGTTAAATTTGGGGGCATCAAATTAATGTTCGAACTAGGGGGATGCCAAATTGATGTTCGAACAAGGGGTGGGGGGGGAGCCCATTTGATGTTCAAACTTTGGGGCGTCGAATTGATGTTAGAACTAGGGGGTGGATGCCAAATTGATGTTCAAACTAGGGGGCGCCAAATTAATGTTCGTCCTAGGGGTGCCAAATTAATATTCGAATTAGGGGGCACCAAAGTGATGTTTGAACTAGGGGGCGCCGAATCGATGTTCGAACCATGGGGGGGGGGGTGCAAAATACGTTTGAACTAGTGGCGCCGGATAATATTCGAACAAAGGGGCGCCGAATACTGTTCGGATTAGGAGGGCGTCGAATTGATGTTCGAACCAGGGGCGCCCATTTGATATTCAAATTTGGGGACATCAAATTGATGTTCGAACTAGGGGGATACCAAATACTTTTAAAATAGGGGCGCTGAACAAGAGAGTGCAGAATTGATGTTCGAACTAGGGGGCGCCGAATTGATGTTCGAACCAGGGGGCGCCCATTTGATGTTCAAACTTGGGGGCTTCCAATTGATGTTCGAACTAGGGCAATGCCAAATTGATGTTCAAACTGAGGGCACCAAATTAATGTTAGTACTATGGGGCGCCAAGTTAATGTTCGAATTAGGGCGCACCGAAGTGATGTTCGAACCAGGGGTGCCGAACTGATGTTCAAACTAGTGGGCGCCAAGTTGATGTTCGAACTAGGGGGCGCCAAATTAATGATCGAATTAGGGAGCACCGAAGTAATGTTCGTCCTAGGGGCGCCAAATTAATGTTCGAATTAGGGGGCACCGAAGTGATGTTCGAACCAAGGGGCGCCCATTAGCTGTTCAAATTTTGGGGCATCGAATTGATGTTCGAAGTAGGGGCGATAAATTTTTGTTTGAACTAGGACAGTGCAGAAATAACGTTCGAACTTTTGGGGCGCCGTTATGATGTTCAATCTAGGGGGCGTTGAATTGACGTTCGAGGTAGGGGGCACCAAAAAATAATGTTCGAAATAGGGGGGCGCCGAATACTGTTCGGATTAGGAGGTCGACGAATTGATGTTCGAACAAGGGGCGCCCATTTGATGTTAAATTTGGGGGCATCAAATTAATGTTCGAACTAGGGGGATGCCAAATTGATGTTCGAACAAGGGGTGGGGGGGGGCGCCCATTTGATGTTCAAACTTTGGGGCGTCGAATTGATGTTAGAACTAGGGGGTGGATGCCAAATTGATGTTCAAACTAGGGGGCGCCAAATTAATGTTCGTCCTAGGGGTGCCAAATTAATGTTCGAATTAGGGGGCACCAAAGTGATGTTTGAACTAGGGGGCGCCGAATCGATGTTCGAACCAGGGGGGGTGCAAAATACGTTTGAACTAGTGGCGCCGGATAATATTCGAACAAAGGGGCGCCGAATACTGTTCGGATTAGGAGGGCGTCGAATTGATGTTCGAACCAGGGGCGCCCATTTGATATTCAAATTTGGGGGCATCAAATTGATGTTCGAACTAGGGGGATACCAAATACGTTTTAAATAGGGGCGCTGAACAAGAGAGTGCAGAATTGATGTTCGAACTAGGGGGCGCCGAATTGATGTTCGAACCAGGGGGCGCCCATTTGATGTTCAAACTTGGGGGCTTCCAATTGATGTTCGAACTAGGGCAATGCCAAATTGATGTTCAAACTGAGGGCACCAAATTAATGTTAGTACTATGGGGTGCCAAAATGATGTTCAAATTAGGGGGGCGCCGTATTGATGTTCGAACCAGGGGGCGCCCAATTGATGTTCAAATTTAGGGGCGTCGAATTGATGTTCGAACTAAGGGGGATGCCAAATACTTTTGAACTAGGGGTGCCGAATAATGTTCGAACAAGGGGCGCCAAATTCGGTTCGGAGTAGGGGGGCTTCGAATTGATGTTCGAAGTAGGGGGTGCTAAATTTTTCTTTGAACTAGGGGGTTAGTGCCAAATTGATGTTCGAACTAAGGGGGCACCGAATTGAATCAGGGGGGTGCCGAATAATGTTCGAACTAGGGGGTAGGGGCGTCAAATTGATTTTCAAACTGAGGGGGGAGGGGCGTCGAATCGATGTTTGAACCAGGGGGCGCCGTATTGACAATCAAACTGCGGGGGGGGGGGTAAATTAATGTATATTTATTTATTTATTCTATTTATTTCAAATCTTTATCCAGAGTAGCCTTTTCAGCCTTATACAAACCAGGGCGCCGCCGAAATTATGTTCAATCTAGGGCGCATCGAATTTATGTTCGAACCAGGGGGCGCCATTTTTTGTTTTAACTAGGAGAGTGGAGAATCAATGTTCGAACTTGTGGATGGTGCCAAATTGAAGTTCGAACCAGGGGTGGGGCGCCCATTTGATGTTCAAACTTGGGGGCGTCGAATTGATGTTTGAACTAGGGGCGACAAATTAATGTTCGTCCTAGGGGGGCACCAAATTGATGTTCAAACTAAGGGGGAGGGGCGCCGCAAAATATGCGAAGTAGAGGGTGCTGAATTGATGTTCAAACTAGGGGGCGCCAAATTTAGGTTTGTACTAGGGGGGCACCACATTAATGTTCGTCCTAGGGGGCGCCAAATTAATGTTCGAATTAGGGGGCACCGAAGTCATGTTCGAACCAAGGGGCGCCCATTAGATGTTCAAACATCGGGCGTCGAATTGGTGTTCGAACTAGGGGGATGCCAAATTGATATTCAAACTGAGGGCGCCAAATTAATGTTCGTTCTAGGGGGCGCCAAATTAATGTTCGAATTAAGGGGGCGCCGAATAATGTTCCAACCAGGGGGTGCCGAACTGATGTTCAAACTAGGGGGCGCCAAGTTGATGTTTAAACTAGGGGGCGCCAAATAATGTTCGAAATAGGGGGACGCCGAATAATGTTCGGATTAGGAGGGCATCGAATTGATGTTCGAACCAGCGGGCGCCCATTTGATGTTCAAACTTGGCGGCGTCGAATTGATGTTCGAACTAGGGGGATGCCAAATTGATGTTCAAACTGAGGGCGCCAAATTAATGTTCGTTCTAGGGGGCGCCAAATTAATGTTCGAATTAAGGAGGCGCCGAATAATGTTCGAACTCGGGGGGAGGTGTTGAATTGATGTTTGAAGAAGGGGAGCGCCGAATTGATGCTCAAACTAGGGGGCACCAAATTGATGTTCAAAGTAAGAGCGACAAATTAATGTTCGTCCTAGGAGGGGGCGCCGAATTGATGTTCGAACCAGGGGGCGCCCATTTGATGTTCAAACTTGGGCGCGTCCAATTGATGTTCGAACTAGGGGGATGCCAAATTGATGTTCAGATGTTCAAACTGAGGGCACCAAATTAATGTTAGTCCTAGGGGGCGCCAAATTAGTGTTCGAATTAGGGGGCACCGAAGTGATGTTCGAACCAGGGGTGCCGAACTGATGTTCAAACTAGGGGGCACCAAGTTGATGTTCGAACTAGGGGGCGCCAAATTAATGATCGAATTAGGGAGCACCGAAGTAATGTTCGAACCAGGGGTGCCGAACTGATGTTCAAACTAGGGGGCACCAAGTTGATGTTCGAACTAGGGGGCGCCAAATTAATGATCGAATTAGGGAGCACCGAAGTAATGTTCGAACCAGGGGGGTGCCGAACTGATGTTCAAATTAGGGGGGCGCCGTATTGATGTTCGAACCAGGGGGCGCCCAATTGATGTTCAAATTTGGGGGCGTCGAATTGATGTTCGAACTAGGGGGGATGCCAAATACTTTTGAAGTAGGGGTGCCGAATAATGTTCGAATTAGGGGGCACCGAATTGATGTTCGAACCAGGGGATGCTAAATTGATGTTCAAACTGAGGGCGCCAAATTAATGTTCGTCCTAGGGGGCGCCAAATTAATGTTCGAATTAAGGGGGCGCCGAATAATGTTCGAACTCGGGGGGAGGTGTTGAATTGATGTTTGAAGTAGGGGAGCGCCGAATTAATGTTCATCCTAGGGGGGGGGGGGACCGAATTGATGTTCGAACCAGGAAGCGCTTATTTGATGTTCAAACTTGGGGGCGTTGAATTGATGTTCGAACGATGGGGGGATGCCAAATTGATGTTCAAACTTTGGGCGCCAAAGTGATGTTCGAATTAGGGAGCACCGAAGTAATGTTCGAACCAGGGGGTGCCGAACTGATGTTCAAATTAGGGGGGCGCCGTATTGATGTTCGAACCAGGGGGCGCCCAATTGATGTTCAAATTTGGGGGCGTCGAATTGATGTTCGAACTAGGGGGGATGCCAAATACTTTTGAAGTAGGGGTGCCGAATAATGTTCGAATTAGGGGGCACCGAATTGATGTTCGAACCAGGGGATGCTAAATTGATGTTCAAACTGAGGGCGCCAAATTAATGTTCGTCCTAGGGGGCGCCAAATTAATGTTCGAATTAAGGGGGCGCCGAATAATGTTCGAACTCGGGGGGAGGTGTTGAATTGATGTTTGAAGTAGGGGAGCGCCGAATTAATGTTCATCCTAGGGGGGGGGGGGACCGAATCAATGTTCGAACCAGGAAGCGCTTATTTGATGTTCAAACTTGGGGGCGTTGAATTGATGTTCGAACGATGGGGGGATGCCAAATTGATGTTCAAACTTTGGGCGCCAAAGTGATGTTCGTCCTAGGGCGTCGCCAAATTAACGTTCGAATTAGGGGGTGCCGAATTGATATTCGAACCAGGGGGCGCCGAATCAATGTTCAAACTAGGGGGTGCCAAATTAATGTTCGAATTAGGGGGGCTTCGAATTGATGTTCGAAGTAGGGGGTGGTAAATTTTTCTTTGAACTAGGGGGTTAGTGCCATATTGATGTTCGAACTAAGGGGGCACCGAATTGATGTTTGAATCAGGGGGGTGCCGAATAATGTTCGAACTAGGGGGTAGGGGCGTCAAATTGATGTTCAAACTGAGGGGGGAGGGGCGTCGAATCGATGTTTGAACCAGGGGGCGCCGTATTGACAATCAAACTGCGGGGGGGGGGGGTAAATTAATGTATATTCATTTATTTATTTTATTTATTTCAAATCTTTATCCAGAGTAGCCTGTTCAGCCTTATACAAACCAGGGCGCCGCCGAAATTATGTTCAATCTAGGGCGCATCGAATTTATGTTCGAACCAGGGGGCGCCATTTTTTTGTTTTAACTAGGAGGCACCGAAGTGATGTTCGAACCAGGGGTGCCGAACTGATGTTCAAACTAGGGGGCGCCAAGTTGATGTTCGAACTTGGGGGCGCCAAATTAATGATCGAATTAGGGAGCACCGAAGTAATGTTCGAAGTAATGTTCGAACCAGGGGGTGCCGAACTGATATTCGAACCAGGGGGCGCCGAATCGATGTTCAAACTAGGGGGTGCCAAATTAATGTTCGAATTAGGGGGCACCGAAGTGATGTTCGAACTAGGGGGCGCCGAATCGATGTTCAAACTAGGGGGTGCAAAATTAATGTTCGAATTAGGTGGCACCGAAGTGATGTTCGAATCAGTGGGCGCCGAACTGATTTTCAAACTAGGGGGCGCCAAAGTGGTGTTCGAACAAGGAGTGGGGGGGGGGGGTGGGGCGCCCATTTGATGTTCAAACTTCGGGGCGTCGAATTGATGTTAGAACTAGGGGGTGGATGCCAAATTGATGTTCGTTCTAGGGGGTGCCAAATTAATGTTCGAATTAGGGGGCACCGAAGTGATGTTCGAACTAGGGGGTGCCGAACTCTTGTTCAAACTAGGGGGCGCCAAGTTGATGTTCAAACTAGGGGGCGCCAAAATATAATGTTCGAAATAGGGGGGCACCGAATACTGTTCGGATTAGGAGGGCGTCGAATTGATGTTCGAATCAGGGGCGCCCATTTGATGTTCAAACTTGGCGGCGTCGAATTGATGTTCGAACTAGGGGGATGCCAAATACGTTTTAAATAGGGGCGCTGAACAAGAGAGTGCAGAATTGATGTTCGAACTCGGGGGCGCCGAATTGATGTTCGAACCAGGGGATGCCAAATTGATGTTCAAACTGAGGGCGCCAAATTAATGTCCGTCCTAGGGGGCGCCAAATTAATGTTTGAATTAGGGGGCACCGAAGTGATGTTCGAACCAGGGGGTGCCGAACTGATGTTCAAACTAGGGGGCGCCAAGTTGATGTTCAAACTAGGGGGCGCCAAATAATGTTCGAAATAGGGGGACGCCGAATAATGTTCGGATTAGGAGGGCGTCGAATTGATGTTCGAACTAGGGGGCGCCCATTTGATGTTCAAACTTGGCGGCGTCGAATTGATGTTCGAACTAGGGGGATGCCAAATTGATGTTCAAACTGAGGGCGCCAAATTAATGTTCGTTCTAGGGGGGGCCAAATTCATGTTCGAATTAAGGGGGCGCCGAATAATGTTCCAACCAGGGGGTGCCGAACTGATGTTCAAACTAGGGGGCGCCAAGTTGATGTTCAAACTAGGGGGCGCCAAATAATGTTCGAAATAGGGGGACGCCGAATAATGTTCGGATTAGGAGGGCGTCGAAATGATGTTCGAACCAGCGGGCGCCCATTTGATGTTCAAACTTGGCGGCGTCGAATTGATGTTCGAACTAGGGGAATGCCAAATTGATGTTCAAACTGAGGGTGCCAAATTAATGTTCGTTCTAGGGGGCGCCAAATTAATGTTCGAATTAAGGGGGCGCCGAATAATGTTCCAACCAGGGGGTGCCGAACTGATGTTCAAACTAGGGGGCGCCAAATAATGTTCGAAATAGGGGGACGCCGAATAATGTTCGGATTAGGAGGGTGCTGAATTGATTTTCAAACTAGGGGGCGCCAAATTTAGGTTTGTACTAGGGGGGCACCACATTAATGTTCGTCCTAGGGGGCGCCAAATTAATGTTCGAATTAGGGGGGACCGAAGTCATGTTCGAACCAATGGGCGCCGATTAGATGTTCAAACATGGGGCGTCGAATTGGTGTTCGAACTAGGGGGATGCCAAATTGATATTCAAACTGAGGGCGCCAAATTAATGTTCGTCCTAGGGGGAGCCAAATTAATGTTCGAATTAGGGGGCACCGAAGTGATGTTCGAACCAGGGGGTGCCGAACTGATGTTCAAACTAGGGGGCGCCAAGTTGATGTTCAAACTAGGGGGCGCCAAATAATGTTCGAAATAGGGGGACGCCGAATAATGTTCCAACCAGGGGGTGCCGAACTAATGTTCAAACTAGGGGGCGCCAAGTTGATGTTTAAACTAGGGGGCGCCAAATAATGTTCGAAATAGGGGGACGCCGAATAATGTTCGGATTAGGAGGGCGTCGAATTGATGTTCGAAACAGCGGGCGCCCATTTGATGTTCAAACTTGGCGGCGTCGAATTGATGTTCGAACTAGGGGGATGCCAAATTGATGTTCAAACTGAGGGCGCCAAATTAATGTTCGTTCTAGGGGGCGCCAAATTAATGTTCGAATTAAGGGGGCGCCGAATAATGTTCAAACCAGGGGGTGCCGAACTGATGTTCAAACTAGGGGGCGCCAAATAATGTTCGAAATAGGGGGACGCCAAATAATGTTCGGATTAGGAGGGTGCTGAATTGATGTTCAAACTAGGGGGCGCCAAATTTAGGTTTGTACTAGGGGGGCACCACATTAATGTTCGTCCTAGGGGGTGCCAAATTAATGTTCGAATTAGGGGGCACCGAAGTCATGTTCGAACCAAGGGGCGCCCATTAGATGTTCAAACATGGGGCGTCGAATTGGTGTTCGAACTAGGGGGATGCCAAATTGATATTCAAACTGAGGGCGCCAAATTAATGTTCGTCCTAGGGGGAGCCAAATTAATATTCGAATTAGGGGGCACCGACGTGATGTTCGAACCAGGGGGCGCCCAATTGATGTTCAAATTTGGGGGCGTCGAATTGATGTTCGAACTAGGGGGGATGCCAAATACTTTTGAAGTAGGGGTGCCGAATAATGTTCGAATTAGGGGGCACCGAATTGATGTTCGAACCAGGGGATGCTAAATTGATGTTCAAACTGAGGGCGCCAAATTAATGTTCGTCCTAGGGGGCGCCAAATTAATGTTCGAATAAAGGGGGCGCCGAATAATGTTCGAACTCGGGGGGAGGTGTTGAATTGATGTTTGAAGTAGGGGAGCGCCGAATTAATGTTCATCCTAGGGGGGGGGGGGACCGAATTGATGTTCGAACCAGGAAGCGCTTATTTGATGTTCAAACTTGGGGGCGTTGAATTGATGTTCGAACGATGGGGGGATGCCAAATTGATGTTCAAACTTTGGGCGCCAAAGTGATGTTCGTCCTAGGGCGTCGCCAAATTAACGTTCGAATTAGGGGGTGCCGAATTGATATTCGAACCAGGGGGCGCCCATTAGATGTTCAAACATGGGGCGTCGAATTGGTGTTCGAACTAGGGGGATGCCAAATTGATATTCAAACTGAGGGCGCCAAATTAATGTTCGTCCTAGGGGGAGCCAAATTAATATTCGAATTAGGGGGCACCGACGTGATGTTCGAACCAGGGGGTGCCGAACTGATGTTCAAAGTAGGGGGCGCCAAGTTGATGTTCAAACTAGGGGGCGCCAAATAATGTTCGAAATAGGGGGACGCCGAATAATGTTCGGATTAGGAGGGCGTCGAATTGATGTTCGAACCAGCGGGCGCCCATTTGATGTTCAAACTTGGCGGCGTCGAATTGATGTTCGAACTAGGGGGATGCCAAATTGATGTTCACACTGAGGGCGCCAAATTAATGTTCGTTCTAGGGGGCGCCAAATTAATGTTCGAATTAAGGGGGCGCCGAATAATGTTCCAACCAGGGGGTGCCGAACTAATGTTCAAACTAGGGGGCGCCAAATAATGTTCGAAATAGGGGGACGCCGAATAATGTTCGGATTAGGAGGGCGTCGAATTGATGTTCGAACCAGGAAGCGCCCATTTGATGTTCAAACTTTGGGCGCCAAAGTGATGTTCGTCCTAGGGCGTCGCCAAATTAACGTTCGAATTAGGGGGTGCCGAATAATATTCGAACCAGGGGGCGCCGAATCGATGTTCAAACTAGGGGGTGCCAAATAATGTTCGAAATAGGGGGACGCCGAATAATGTTCGGATTAGGAGGGCGTCGAAATGATGTTCGAACCAGCGGGCGCCCATTTGATGTTCAAACTTGGCGGCGTCGAATTGATGTTCGAACTAGGGGAATGCCAAATTGATGTTCAAACTGAGGGTGCCAAATTAATGTTCGTTCTAGGGGGCGCCAAATTAATGTTCGAATTAAGGGGGCGCCGAATAATGTTCCAACCAGGGGGTGCCGAACTGATGTTCAAACTAGGGGGCGCCAAATAATGTTCGAAATAGGGGGACGCCGAATAATGTTCGGATTAGGAGGGTGCTGAATTGATTTTCAAACTAGGGGGCGCCAAATTTAGGTTTGTACTAGGGGGGCACCACATTAATGTTCGTCCTAGGGGGCGCCAAATTAATGTTCGAATTAGGGGGGACCGAAGTCATGTTCGAACCAATGGGCGCCGATTAGATGTTCAAACATGGGGCGTCGAATTGGTGTTCGAACTAGGGGGATGCCAAATTGATATTCAAACTGAGGGCGCCAAATTAATGTTCGTCCTAGGGGGAGCCAAATTAATGTTCGAATTAGGGGGCACCGAAGTGATGTTCGAACCAGGGGGTGCCGAACTGATGTTCAAACTAGGGGGCGCCAAGTTGATGTTCAAACTAGGGGGCGCCAAATAATGTTCGAAATAGGGGGACGCCGAATAATGTTCCAACCAGGGGGTGCCGAACTAATGTTCAAACTAGGGGGCGCCAAGTTGATGTTCAAACTAGGGGACGCCAAATAATGTTCGAAATAGGGGGACGCCGAATAATGTTCGGATTAGGAGGGCGTCGAATTGATGTTCGAAACAGCGGGCGCCCATTTGATGTTCAAACTTGGCGGCGTCGAATTGATGTTCGAACTAGGGGGATGCCAAATTGATGTTCAAACTGAGGGCGCCAAATTAATGTTCGTTCTAGGGGGCGCCAAATTAATGTTCGAATTAAGGGGGCGCCGAATAATGTTCAAACCAGGGGGTGCCGAACTGATGTTCAAACTAGGGGGCGCCAAATAATGTTCGAAATAGGGGGACGCCAAATAATGTTCGGATTAGGAGGGTGCTGAATTGATGTTCAAACTAGGGGGCGCCAAATTTAGGTTTGTACTAGGGGGGCACCACATTAATGTTCGTCCTAGGGGGTGCCAAATTAATGTTCGAATTAGGGGGCACCGAAGTCATGTTCGAACCAAGGGGCGCCCATTAGATGTTCAAACATGGGGCGTCGAATTGGTGTTCGAACTAGGGGGATGCCAAATTGATATTCAAACTGAGGGCGCCAAATTAATGTTCGTCCTAGGGGGAGCCAAATTAATATTCGAATTAGGGGGCACCGACGTGATGTTCGAACCAGGGGGTGCCGAACTGATGTTCAAAGTAGGGGGCGCCAAGTTGATGTTCAAACTAGGGGGCGCCAAATAATGTTCGAAATAGGGGGACGCCGAATAATGTTCGGATTAGGAGGGCGTCGAATTGATGTTCGAACCAGCGGGCGCCCATTTGATGTTCAAACTTGGCGGCGTCGAATTGATGTTCGAACTAGGGGGATGCCAAATTGATGTTCAAACTGAGGGCGCCAAATTAATGTTCGTTCTAGGGGGCGCCAAATTAATGTTCGAATTAAGGGGGCGCCGAATAATGTTCCAACCAGGGGGTGCCGAACTAATGTTCAAACTAGGGGGCGCCAAATAATGTTCGAAATAGGGGGACGCCGAATAATGTTCGGATTAGGAGGGCGTCGAATTGATGTTCGAACCAGGAAGCGCCCATTTGATGTTCAAACTTGGGGGCGTTGAATTGATGTTCGAACGATGGGGGATGCCAAATTGATGTTCAAACTTTGGGCGCCAAAGTGATGTTCGTCCTAGGGCGTCGCCAAATTAACGTTCGAATTAGGGGGTGCCGAATAATATTCGAACCAGGGGGCGCCGAATCGATGTTCAAACTAGGGGGTGCCAAATTAATGTTCGAATTAGGGGGCACCGAAGTGATGTTCGAACTAGGGGGCGCCGAATCGATGTTCAAACTAGGGGGTGCAAAATTAATGTTCGAATTAGGTGGCACCGAAGTGATGTTCGAACCAGTGGGCGCCGAACTGATTTTCAAACTAGGGGGCGCCAAAGTGGTGTTCGAACAAGGAGTGGGGGGGGGGGGTGGGGCGCCCATTTGATGTTCAAACTTCGGGGCGTCGAATTGATGTTAGAACTAGGGGGTGGATGCCAAATTGATGTTCGTTCTAGGGGGTGCCAAATTAATGTTCGAATTAGGGGGCACCGAAGTGATGTTCGAACCAGGGGGTGCCGAACTAATGTTCAAGCTAGGGGGCGCCAAGTTGATGTTCAAACTAGGGGGCGCCAAAATATAATGTTCGAAATAGGGGGGCACCGAATACTGTTCGGATTAGGAGGGCGTCGAATTGATGTTCGAACCAGGGGCGCCCATTTGATGTTCAAACTTGGCGGCGTCGAATTGATGTTCGAACTAGGGGGATGCCAAATTGATGTTTAAACTGGGGGCGCCATATTAATGTTCGTCCTAGGGGGCGCCAAATTAATGCTTGAATTAGGGGGCACCGAAGTGATGTTCGAACCAGGGGGTGCCGAACTGATGTTCAAACTAGGGGGCGCCAAGTTGATGTTCAAACTAGGGGGCGCCAAATAATGTTCGGGTTAGGAGGGCGTCGAATTGATGTTCGAACTAGGGGGCGCCCATTTGATGTTCAAACTTGGCGGCGTCGAATTGATGTTCGTCCTAGGGGGCGCCAAATTAATGCTTGAATTAGGGGGCACCGAAGTGATGTTCGAACCAGGGGGTGCCGAACTGATGTTCAAACTAGGGGGCGCCAAGTTGATGTTCAAACTAGGGGGCGCCAAATAATGTTCGGGTTAGGAGGGCGTCGAATTGATGTTCGAACTAGGGGGCGCCCATTTGATGTTCAAACTTGGCGGCGTCGAATTGATGTTCGAACTAGGGGGATGCCAAATTGATGTTTAAACTGGGGGCGCCGAATTAATGTTCGTTCTAGGGGACGCCAAATTAATGTTCGAATTAAGGGGGCGCCGAATAATGTTCGAACTCGGGGGGAGGTGTTGAATTGATGTTTGAAGTAGGGAAGCGCCGAATTAATGTTCGTTCTAGGGGGGAGGCACCGAATTGATGTTTGAAGTAGGGAAGCGCCCATTTGATGTTCAAACTTGGGGGCGTTGAATTGATGTTCGAACGAGGGGGATGCCAAATTGATGTTCAAACTTTGGGCGCCAAAGTGATGTTCGTCCTAGGGCGTCGCCAAATTAACGTTCGAATTAGGGGGTGCCGAATTGATATTCGAACCAGGGGGCGCCGAATCGATGTTCAAACTAGGGGGTGCCAAATTAATGTTCGAATTAGGGGGGCTTCGAATTGATGTTCGAAGTAGGGAAGCGCCGAATTAATGTTCGTTCTAGGGGGAGGCACCGAATTGATGTTTGAAGTAGGGAAGCGCCCATTTGATGTTCAAACTTGGGGGCGTTGAATTGATGTTCAAACTAGGGGGTGCCAAATTAATGTTCGAATTAGGGGGCACCGAAGTGATGTTCGAACCAGGGGGTGCCGAACTGATGTTCAAACTAGGGGGCGCCAAGTTGATGTTCAAACTAGGGGGCGCCAAAATATAATGTTCGAAATAGGGGGGCACCGAATACTGTTCGGATTAGGAGGGCATCGAATTAATTTTCGAACCAGGGGCGCCCATATGATGTTCAAATTTGGGGCGTCGAATTAATGTTCGAACTAGGGGGATGCCAAATACGTTTTAAATAGGGGCGCTGAACAAGAGAGTGCAGAATTGATGTTCGAACTCGGGGGCGCCGAATTGATGTTCGAACCAGGGGATGCCAAATTGATGTTCAAACTGAGGGCGCCAAATTAATGTTCGTCCTAGTGGGCGCCAAATTAATGTTCGAATTAGGGGGCACCGAAGTGATGTTCGAGCCAGGGGGTGCTGAACTGATGTTCAAACTAGGGGGCGCCAAATAATGTTCGAAATAGAGGGGGGGGGGCGCCGAATAGTGTTCGGATTAGGAGGGCGTCGAATTGATGTTCGAACTAGGGGGATGCCAAATTGATGTTCAAACTAGGGGGCGCCAAATTAATGTTCGAATTAGGGGGCACCGAAGTGATGTTCGAACCAGGGGGTGCCGAACTGATGTTCAAATCAGGGGGCGCCTAGTTGATGTTCAAACTAGGGGGCGCCAAATAATGTTCGAAATAGAGGGGGGGGGCGCCGAATAATGTTCGGATTAGGAGGGCGTCGAATTGATGTTCAAACTTGGGGCGCCAAAGTGATGTTCGTCCTAGGGCGGCGCCAAATTAACGTTCGAATTAGGGGGTGCCGAATTGATATTCGAACCAGGGGGCGCCGAATCGATGTTCAAACTAGGGGGTGCCAAATTAACGTTCGAATTAGGGGGTGCCGAATTGATATTCGAACCAGGGGGCGCCGAATCGATGTTCAAACTAGGGGGTGCCAAATTAATGTTCGAATTAGGGGGCACCGAAGTGATGTTCGAACCAGGGGTCGCCGAACTGATTTTTAAACTAGGGGGCGCCAAATTGATGTTCGAACAAGGGGGGGGGGCGCCCATTTGATGTTCAAACTTCGGGGCGTCGAATTGATGTTAGAACTAGGGGTGGATGCCAAATTGATGTTCAAACTAGGGGGCGCCAAATTAATGTTCGTCCTATGGGGCGCCAAATTAATGTTCGAATTAGGGGGCACCAAAGCGATATTCGCACCAGGGGGCGCCGAACTTATTTTTCAAACAAGGGGCGCCAAATTGATGTTGGAACCAGGGCCGCCAAATAATGGTCGAGTTACGGGGGCGCCGAGTAATGTTCGAACTGGGGGGTGTTGAATTGATTTTTGAAGTAGGGGAGTGCCGAATTTTTGTACGTACTAGGAGGGCGCAGAATTTATGTTCGAATTAGGAGGCGTTGAATTGATGTTCAAACTGGTGGGATGCCAAATTTACGTTCAAATTAGGGGCGACAAATTGATGTTCCTCCTAGGGGGGCACGAAATTGATGTTTGAACAGTGCGGTATAGAATGGATATTCGAAGTAGGGGAGCGCCGAATTTATGTTCGAACTGGTAGGGCGCATAACTAGGGGGTGGGTGCCAAATTGATGTTCAAACTAGGGGCGCCAAATTAATGTTCGTTCTAGGGGGGCGCCAAATATTTGTTCGAACTAGGAGGGCGCAGAATTGATGTTTTAACTAGGGGGTGGGGTCCAAATTGATGTTCAAACTAGGGGGCGCCAAATTTGATGTTCGAACTAGGGCGTACCGAATTGATGTTCGAACCAGGGGTGTGTCGAATTGATGTTCAAACTAAGGGGTGCCAAACTGATTTTCGAACTAGGGGGCGTCAAATCGATGCTCGAACTGGGAGGGCGCCGAATTGATGTTGAAACTAGGGGGCGCCGAATTGATGTTCCAATTAGGGGATGCTATTTTTATGATTGACCAGAGGCGACAAATTCAAGTTTCTGAGGGGAAAGGGCAAACTCATATTTCTCGTGGGGCGCCAAATGACCTTAAACTTAAAGGGGGACGCCACGCAAATTCATGTTCGACCTGGGGAGCAAAATTGCTCGTATTGCCTGGTTATATTGAGATACATGGTCGCACAAAAGATTAAATGCGGCGGAATTAAAATATCCCGTTTTATGATAATGTACAAAAAACAATGTGCTCGCGTTTCAATTCTGTTTAGCGAGATTTTCTGATTCAAAATAACAAAAAAGGGCTGAATATAAAACTCAGCTTCCGCTACGCGCTCGCAATATTTGATTAGTGAGCTACGTATCCTCTCCATAGGTCTCACGTGCATAAGTCCTTAAAATGTTAGTTTTTTTTCAAGTCAGTATCCATAGGCGGATCCAGGCGTGCTTGCCTCATTTATTGAGTGAAGATACCCGTTATTTCCTTTGTTAGAAAAAGTGCATAGAATGTCCCAACTTGGGGTCAAAATAATAATAATTAAAAGAATGGCGAGCGCTTCGCGCTCGCACAAATTGTCAATTAGGTATCAATTTTGTCAAAAGTGCTCAGAAAGTCCGCTTTTCAGGTCTAAAAATTAAAAAATTAATCTTTTCACCCTTTATTTCAATCGTTTGATCAGATACCCATCGTCTTCAAGGTTACACACAAAAAAAAAATCAACTTTTCAAATCGGAAAATTGAAATTTTCAGCTCGCGCTTTACGCTTGCATCAGTTGTTTAGTTAGATACCTATTCTATTATTCAGCACATGACAAAAAAAGTGCTAAAAATCCATTTTAAAAGTAGACAAATAAAAAAATTTCAGTTCATACTTTGCGCTCGCATCAATTGTTTAGTGAGATACCAATTCTGTTCATAGTTACAAAATGTGCTGAATTACCAGATTAAAGGTCGGAAATTCAAATATTTTCAGCTCGCGCTTTGCGCTCGCATCAGTTGTTTAGTTAGATACCTATTCTGTTCATGGTTCCAAAAAGTGCTGAAAAGATGCAGTTTAAAAGTCGGAAAATCAAAAATTTTATCAATTTAGTTAGATACATATCCTCTTGATTATTACAAAAAGTATATTTCCAGTTTTCTAGTCGGAAAATCACTGGAAGCCGTCATTAACAGGTCCCGTTACAGATCAATGTATTGACATTTTTAGCTCACGCTTCGCGCTCTCATTAATCATTTAGTTACATACGCATCTTGTTCATGAATATAAATAACTGCTCAGAATATAAATGTTAAATCACTATTCATAAAATATAGTATAGGTCGCGCTTCGCGCTCGCGTTATTTCTTTATTCCCTATTTTGATATCTTGTGTGTAAGAACAAACCTGGGATGCAGTTAAAACTTCAATCTATGGAGAGGAATACCCCCTAAAAAATCAGCTTTTGGTGAACAATCGGAAAAAATGTGAATGAAATTATTTTCCTACCAACTACCCCTTCCCCCATTGGCGAAAGCTGGATCCGCCCCTAAGTATATGGATTTTTTTAATTGCACATAAGCATCGCATTTGAATTTTATCGTTAGATATGTATTCTGTTCACGATAAAAAAACCCATTTAGCTCTTACTTTGAATTTTCACCATTTATTTAGTGAGATACGTATTCTCTTAACAATTGGTAAAAAGTACTCAAATGTTTTCCACTTCTGGTCAGTATAGTAAAATTTCAGCTTGCGCTTTGGGCTCGCATTAATCATTCATTGAGACACAAATTGTTCTTTATCTAAAAACTTTCTTAAAAATGTCAAATTTTCAGATGGGAATATGAAAAATGTTCCAACTTGTATTACTTGATTCGCGAGATACACAGCTATTTGTTTATTTCATGTTTAAAGATCCAGTTGTCAGGTTAGAATATCAAAAAATTTCAGCTCGTGCTTCACCACGCTCACGTCAATTGTTTAGTAATATTTTTTATTATTACCGGATATACTGGAAAAATGCAGAAAGCTGCAGCCGAGTTTCCAGGTCTAGCTTTCGTCCAAGCTCAATCTTCTTCCACAAGTATGATATGTGTGACAGTGTCAGTCACAGTCAGTGTCCAGTGTACATGGTGCATTTGCAATAATTTTTGTCAAATCAAATCATTCCCAAGGGTGACTGTACCATTCTTTATTCCAGAACTTATCAAGCCTGGCTTTGAAGGAGTTTACAGATGGAGCAGACACAACTTCATTTGGTAGCGAGTTCCAGTCATGCACTATTCTGGCTCCGAAGGCATTTGCTCTTACACATGTACATCCAGTCTATTTCTTTTCTTGAAGTTTAAATGAGTGACCTCGTGTTGCCGCAACAGTAATAGACGAGAAGAACGAATATACCCACCCTTTCCTAACAGTTTTATGCGAACGAGAAGCACGGGCTGAAAACTTTTGATATTCAAACCTGACAACTGAAAGTGTCATTTTTTCGCATTAGTTTTTAAATTAGATATGCATCGACAAATAAGCTTTCAGAGTAAAATAAATGGAATATAAAAATAATCACTTTTAATGTATAAAAGTGAAATTTCAAATTACCTCACCATGGCACCCCGCACTGATACACAGAATGTTTTCGACCCGAGATAGCTTTGAAGCTGCTGAAAGGGATTACTCTTCAAGGTTCAAGGATATCACGTATGGAATTTTTTTCTTCATGAACACATTTTAAAAAAATGGTCTTCAATTGCCCTTTTTCATGTGACTCTATGAAATAACCTACATTGTAATTCAACATGCATTTAAGGCACTTGTGTTTGCCTGGCGGGGAGGGAGGGGGCGCAATTTTTCGAAAAGTACTACACGCCAAAATCAGATCAAATTTGGGCTCCCGGCCTCCCTGGATCCGCGCATCCACATCCCCATTTAGCGACGACCCTTCCCAGATATCTCTTTTCTCATTTTATTTTACCTAAGTTTTCTCACTCTTTACCCCTTTCCCCTCTTTCTTTCATTTTTTGTTTGTTTGTCATGACTTGACAAATCATAGGGGGCGGTCACCCCTGTACACCCCATCGTGGCTCCGTCCCTGTATCTAACATCTAAATGAGCGGAAAATGGCAAAGGCAAATTAATGCATTAAACAAAAATTTAGAGATCCACAGTAAGCCTTGAACTCATGGTTCACTATATCCACATCTTTCATTTTTGTTGCCGTTTTCTCTCAATTTTTATAGCCCTTTTGTAAACGGCAAATTTTGTCCATTTTGCACAGCTTTGTTCACTGTGGAAGAAACTTTCGAGTTCATACTGGCTAGCCTAGCCAGGCGGCTTCTAGAGAGTAAAAATCATTTACTAACGTAAGTTTACTTTCGTATATGAGAGTAACCTTACGTTAGTAAATGATTTTTACTCTCTAGAAGCCGCCTGGCTAGGCTAACCCCCGTTCCATATCTTTTTGATTAATATCGGACAAAATAATCTTGACAATGTGGGACACTGCTGGCCTTGATGAATGTCAACTGAGGCTTGGATTAAAATTACAAGGCTTCATTTTACCTATTTGTATCGTTCTGGATGCCTATGCGGTTAAGCACAGTTATAGACTGGATATGCTTCTATTTAAGATCTGGACATAAACAAACAAAACAGTCTAGAAGTAGAAACCTGCTTCAATTCTGTCGACCACTAACTCATTTTTTTTTTACTAGCTATACGCATGTATAATAGTCGCCTAGTTATCTTCCGGAGTTATCAATGATAAAAAGAGAAATTTAAATGGCTTTTCTTACCTCCACATAGTCCGCTTGTGGTTGCATCTTAAATGCTGAAAATGTACACTGCAGGCGTTAAACGTTTGATGAATAAAATTACTAAAACATTGAAGAGTTTCTGACAACACCAATTTAATATCTCTAGGTGTTCTTTCCTTTTCAAAGTCAACAATCAATTAGCCCGGTCGGCAGTGCTGATTGAAAAACAGTCAAGTTGTTATAGATCCCCTATCCATCAAACATTCCTTGCATGCTGGATCATGTGGAACAAGATGCATTCTAGTTGTGCCCATTCGTGCATTGTCTCTATTATTCTGGGGGATTTTTTTCTTCAGATTTTCCCGCCTTTGTGCGCTCGTGTCTCTTCAGTACGCATTACGTAATCGCCAAGTTCAGCGCCACTGAAAGGTCCGATTTTATGGTTTTCAAGCTTTTTGTAGAATCAGCCGTTGAACATATTATTATCAATAAAGCCCTTTGCACCTTTTTTATCCCAAATCTCGAATCGAAGACCATTCACTCATTAAAATCGTTAATTATTGAATTATTATGTGTTCTGTAACATGATATTAATATGCAAATTATGTCAATGGATTAATTAGGAATTAGTAAACAGGTGTCTCATGTCAATCGTCGTGTAATTTTTGCATACATGTTGATCTAAAATAAAAAGGAGTGAGCACGGTGACCGATCCAAATATTAATTTGGTATAGGCCTAATTCTGGAATTATTGTTCATTTACTGTTCAGATTAGTGAGAAATACACATCTAAGTAATGAATAACAGGCACAGATCCGAATGAACGGGGGCACAGACTTTCCTCCCCTTCAGCTCTAAATCGCCATTGTTACTCCATCCAGTAGGCCTACCCTTTTTTTTGTAGGACGAGGACAGACCCGCCCTTTTTTTTTAGGAGGGCGTAAAAAATCTTTAAACCTGATGATCCGCTTCTATTAAGTAAATGATTGTGTGCACAATTATAGATAGGTTTTGACAATTTATTTAGAGGGGGTGCAAGAGCGCCCCGAACCCACTATATACTAGTCGATTTGACAATCCCATAGGCTCAATACACCAACCTAGCAATGTTCTTTCCGATGAAGTTTTTTTCTTGATTTGTGTTCCTATGGGGTCCTAGAACAAATTCAGCTTGGTTGCCCAAAGTTGCCGTTTGGGCAATTTTGCTAATTTGCATAAATCCAAAATGGCCGCCAGATGCCATCTTAAAAACTTAACTTTTGAATCCCTTGCCCTAAAATGATTAGTAATGACTCTTTTAGGGGTTTAGGAGTGTGTAGAATCCATTTCTATTATCATTTTCGCAATATAAGGTCATCTTCAGGTCAAATCCAAGATGGCCACCAGATGCCATCTTGAAAAATTGACTTTTAATCCCCTTGCCCCCGAATGACGAGAAATACCTCTGTTTAGGGGTTTCGGGGTATGTATAATCTCTTTGTGCTATCTATTTTGCAATATAATGACATCTTCAGGTCAAATCCAAGATGGCCGCCAGATGATACCACGATGATACCATTTTGAAAAATTAATTTCTGAACCCTTTGTCCAAGAATCATTTTTTTATGTCCAGCCATATTTTTCTAGTGAAAGGACTTCAAAGTATTATTTTTTTAACTAAAAAGTGATTTCTCCGTATTTTTCAGAAAATTTGTTAACTTATTACCTTCCTTTATAATTATCATTGGACTTTTCGTCCTGACAAAAGCCTTTGACTTGGTCAGCACGAGTGCACTTTTGAGCCACCTGTAGAAGATAGGCTCCACAAGCGCCAAGACTGATCCATGGTCATATCATTCCATGTGAACAGTTTGCTACAATGCTGGAACATCTAGTAGCTTCCCTCAGTTCCTGTGAGCAGTGGCGTGAAGCAATTAGGCTGGGCCTGGCCCTGACACTCAGGATCTTCTTCTCCATGCTTCCCCAGTATTTGGCGAAAGCACAGAAGGCATCTACATATCCGTATACCAGAGCAGATGGGAAACTCTTCAACATCGACCGGCTACGTGCCAAAACAATGGTCAGGATGGTTTTCATTCGTGAGATGTCGCCCCTGCCTTTCATAAAGAAGCTGGAGTAGGCCTACAAGACCTAGTCATAAAGCCGCCTGTTTTTTGCATGTACATGATGTAAGGAGTTTGGATGACCCATCAGACTGTAAGACAGAAATCCTGATCGACTCAAGACACTGACTGTCCTCCAGATATCTCTATCAACAGCATGCACTAGTTTGGTTGTGGTGGACTCCTCACCTACCTTGCATTGACTATCTGTCTCTAGTTCCCCTTTACTGGACAAGGAGATAAGCATCAGGATAGGAAACTCTGTGACAGCCATGGCCAAGCCCCTGAACGGAAATAAGTCCTGGAAAACGTGCACCGATCAAGAAAAGCGACTAAACACCTTCCATGTCAGCTGCCTCGGACGTATCCTACACATTAAATGGCAGGACAGAGTGAAAAATATAAGGCCCTTCAGCGTACGTGCATGCTGGCATCCTCAGCTTATTCTCGCTCCTTTGGTGACTCATGTTCGCCGGATGAAACTTTGGCAAATCCTAGAAAGGATTCGCCAATGTAAGGTGAGCTGTGTGATTGGTCCCCAGATAGATCACATCCGTTATAAACACACCTGCAAACGTGACATAAAACTTGCCGCCATAAACACTAACACTTGTGAAGATGTAGATGATAGTCGCCATTTATGGAGAGCTACTAAGTACAGGGGTCAAGACGTCAGAAAATAATCGGAATGCTACATTGGCAGGCCAAATACCAAGGAGGAAGGCTAGGGCAGCATCTCTATCTGAACCTGTCTCAGCGCCATCCTCCTTCATCTGTACAAAATGTGCTTTAGAGACTGCCACTCTAGAGCGGAGCTCTACAGCCACTCTCGAAAATGTAATACCTAGCGCCCTACACCATCGTCTTTTGAGACGAACTTATGCCTACCTATCATTGGACACTTTGATTTAGGAAAAATATGGAGAAAACACTTTCAAATTCAAATAAGACTTTAAAGCCTCTTCGGTACAAAAGCATGGATGGACATTAAAAGAAATAAAAATACAAAATTGATCATAGCCGAAACCTACAGAGGATTCTCTTTTAGGTGAGCAGTAAATGTCGAACGTCTGACAACATCTCAGATCTGACTTCCCCTTGAACTAAAAATTGAGAATTAATAAAATAAATTAGTATTTTTACTGAAATCTCCTTACATATGCTCTTACACTATAAGACTCGGAAAGTAATTTTTCAAGATGGCGCTTGGCGGCCATCTTGGATTTGATCTGAAGACTATCCTTTATTGCAAAATAACATCAGAAATCAAATCAACATACCAAATGGTTCACGAATAAAGTTATTATTCATGATTCTGGGGCAAATGGTTCAAAAGTTAATATTTCAAAATGGCGTCATCTGGTGGCCATCTTGGATTTGATCTAAAGAGGACCTTATATTGCAAAATAGATAGCAGAAAGAGATTTCACACACCCCTAAAGCCCTAAATAAAGGTATTACTCATCATTCTGGGGCGAGGGGTTCAAATTCAATTTTTCAAGATGGCGCTTGGCGGCCGTCTTGGATTTGATCTGAAGACTATCCTTTATTGCAAAATAACATCAGAAATTAAATCAACATACCAAATGGTTCACAAATAAAGTTATTATTCATGATTCTGGGGCAAATGGTTCAAAAGTTAATATTTCAAAATGGCGTCAGCTGGCGGCCATCTTGGATTTGACCTGAAGATGACCTCATATTGCAAAAATTATTATAGAAATGGATTCTACACACCCCTAAACCCATAAAAGGAGACATTCCTCATCATTTTAGGGCAAGGGATTCAAAAGTTAGGTTTTTAAGATGGCATGTGGCGGCCATTTTGAATTTATGCAAATTAGCCAAATTGCCCAACCGGCAACTTTGGGCAACCAAGCTGAATTTGTTTTAGGACCCCATAGGAACACGAATCAAGAAAAAAACTTCATCGGAAAGAACATTTCTAGGTTCGGAAAATGTCAAATCGACTATACGGGGACATGGGTCTATTGATTATAAATACATGTATATGAATATAGATATCTCTTTTGCATCCTATGTTCTGTTAGAAATGTGTAGCCGTTATGTGGTTGAAATTAAACAGTAAATTATTTAAATCGAAGGATACTAGTATTACATGGACTAAATTAAAAACTTCCATTTGTCTTTTATCCTCTCTCTGTTTCTATCTCTCTCCCATATTGATGGGCGAATTGATTGGCGACAAAAAATATAAAAGAGAAGAAGAGAGAAAAAGATAGGGCATGAGAAAAGCGAAGAAGAAAAAAAAGGAAAGCTGAATCATATAAGGGGAGGGGAAGAATTGGAAATAAAAAAATCAGGTTACTATATGAAAATAATATTTCCGCTCTCGCTTCACCGGCGCATGCATAATACATAACCTGCTCAAGAGGATTACATGGTGCTTAAGATATTAAATTTTGAAGTCAATATAAACCAAAATAATTCTGAATGGGATTCGAGATGTCATTATTTTGTTTAGCAGGTCATGCATCATGTTCATATTTCTAAACAGGTGCTTAAAATGTCCCGTTTTCAGGTCGGAATATCAAAGGGTTTTCAGCTTGCGGGAGTTAGTTATCCTTTTCACGAGTCCCTGCGAACAGTTCGTATGTCCTTTTTCATGTTAGTATACCAAACATTTCTAATCGTGCTTGCATTATTGTTTGGTTAGATATGCATCTTGTTCATGATTACATATTAATCAAAAAATTTTAGAACTAAGAATGGTCCATTTTCAGTTTTCAATACATGGATAATATCCAAAAATTTCAGCTCGCGGTCCGCGCTCGCATTATTCATTTAGGTCTTATGGAAAACCTTATCTTGTTTGTACTAATAATAATAAAATGCACTTAAAATTCAGTCTTTAGGACTATTGCCAGCTTTGTAGCTCTTTGAGCGGCTGATCAGGAAAATGTGTATGAAAATACGCCCCCCTTTTATTGGAAAAACCTGCCCCCTCTCTTTCTCTTCTAGTCCTTAGCTATATCTGGACAGAATTTTCCCTTGTACACTGATTAGGGAAATAACTATAACAGTTTTATTTTACTAAAATATGAAAATAAACATTCTTGTGTTTGAGTCAATTTCATTTTCAACAAAAATATAGTAACATGATGATACACTATTAAAAAGCAATTGCAAAAATTGGCAATATTTGGCCCAATAAAAAGACCCTGTCAAAATGAGCCAAAATTTTGGAATGCGCTACATAATAATTGGGTTTTGGTTCAATACATATTCTCCAACATATAAGCTCTTTTTTTACAACTCTTTTGAAATAAGGGACCGAAAAGAAATGGATTGCAAATTATGCCTAAATAGGAAAGTCAAAGTTCATATACTGATGAAAATGATAGCTAAACAGTAATTTAATTTCAAATAGACTTAAAACCTTTTTAATGCATTAAATTTGTTTTTCAGGAACCCCTATAGAGGCTCCAGCAAAACTTGCATTTGTGCATTTATTTGTTTTTCATTTATAACATTTCAAATGAAAATTTTTCTTCCATTTCACAAATTTCTAAATTTTTCGTAAACTCATTACGCCACTGATATATGTGATAATTGCATATAAATTAAATAGCATGCAGCTAACTTTTCATTAACCCACAACTCTGCATTAAAGGGGAAGGAATTAAGCACACAGTAGGTCCATGCTAAGAACATAATGCCTTTTACTTGATAAAAAAGACTTTCATCAGTGCATCACACTTCCAAACCAAACATGACTCAAAAGACCCTTATATTACTTCATTTCTTGATAGATTTTATTAGTCAAAATATCATCAACATAAAAAATAGAAATAACGGTGATTTCATTTAACATATATACACTTTATTTTGGCACTACCTGGCAGAATCCAAGATCCAAACTATCACAATACCAAACATTATATAGCAAGTATAAAACAACAAAATTGAAGAGCTCACTTGCAAAAGGAGTTAGGTCCATTTTTCATCAAATTTGATTTTTTTTTTGTCTCAAAATTTTTTTTTTGTGGTTAGGTCCATTCCAGTTTGTTTGCAAAAGGGATTAGGTCCAAACATAATTTTTTTGGAAAAGAATATTTTAAAAAATATGAAGACAGGTAGATTTCTTTTATACCCAATTTGATGCTCTCATGGTAGGATATCATGAAAATTTAGTTTCACATAAGAATATTGCAATATGGGAGAATAAAAAAAAATGATTTTCTTGGAGTGGACCTAACCCCTTTGCAAACAAACTCTTCTGAAGAGCTCATTTGTCAAAAGGGGTTAGGTCCATTGTTCATAAATTTTACTGTTTTCTGTCTCAAAACCACTACATTTTTAGTAGCTCTGATGAAAACAGAAAATCTGAAATTCACATGAAAACGTGAATAAAAGTGGGAAAGAAAAATCACTTTTCTAATAAAAATAGACTGGATTCATTTCGGTTTGCTTGCAAAAGGGGTTAGGACCACAATGATAATTTTCAAAATAATATATAGAAAAAAATTGAAGACAGGTAGATTTCTTTTACATCCAATTTTATGTTCACATGATAGGGTAGTACATCATGACAATTAAGTTTCTCATAAGAATATTGCAATAAGTGAGAATAAGAAACATGTTTTTTCTCGGAATGGTCCAAAGTGGACCTAACCCCTTTTGAAACCAAACTCTTCAGATATAAAATCAGTCCTTTTGACACCTCAGGACAAGACACAGATTACAAAACAGCAATAAACTAATATTTCCAATGTTGCCTTACAGTACACATCTCTCAATATCAGATTTTCTCTTTCACCCAAAATTATTGAAACTGTAAATTTGACTCTTTTGCTTCCATTGCACACCCCCCCCCCCAAAAAAAAAAGTGATCCAGCTCATACACTACAAAAATACAGTGATGCCAAAAAGTGAGCGAATCCCACCAGAAAATGAAAATATTAGAAGTGTTCAAGTTCTACCAATCTTTTATATATTCAATTGTGAAATCAGGTGATAAAAAATAACATTCAATAAAGTTTATTTCTCTGGGCTATTAAGCGGACATAGTAGTGTTGCTGTCTACATCCAACACTCAGCATGAAGGAGTTCATTTTCTGG
This sequence comes from Lytechinus pictus, assembly GCF_037042905.1. Classification (NCBI taxonomy): domain Eukaryota; kingdom Metazoa; phylum Echinodermata; class Echinoidea; order Temnopleuroida; family Toxopneustidae; genus Lytechinus; species Lytechinus pictus. Next base: position 28,734,770 of record NC_087251.1, read on the forward strand.
TGGGATTCACAAACTTTTTAGCACCACTGTATATAAATGTGAAAATTATCCTTACCCGTTATGGCAAAGAAATTAAAATTATCAATTTAGAGATTTGAGAAATATGTCATAACTGAGAATTTTCCCTTTTTTATATATAACACTTCTCAAGCATGGAATGGGCTGGTGATTTTGAAGTTTACATTGACCTTTGATATTTATTTGTAGCTTTCAGGAAAGCAATCACTAAGATTAGAAATTCATAAGGCTCTTTCTTTAAAAGGAAAAATACAAACATTACTAAAAGAGGGAGCTAGATAGTAAAATTCATATTTTCACAAAGAATCCATGGAAGAACAAAAATGTAATGGTCATAACAGTATGGTCTTTATATATATATATATACAATCAATATCAAATCAATGATAGAAATGTATAGATTCAAGGTACATATTTACGCTTTAATTACAAAGAACCCACAAAACTGCTGCTGTGTCCCTCTTTTCTGATCAAAACACGACCTTCCCATCTCACTACGCCTCCACACTTGTCTTAAATTAGGCGCAAGTACTACTACGCTCTCAGTGCGCTGCGTTCGTGCTTTAACTAGGCTGTTTCCGCACTAGCTACGCTGTTTCTACGCTTCCCCAGACATACTTACGCGCGTCTTCTGCTCTCGCTGCTATAAAAAGGCCGTAGCCGATACACTAGAAAGTTTGCTGCAAAAATGGCTCCCAAAAGAAAATCAAAGAGATGGAGAGGGGAACAGTTGATGAGGAGGTGGATGTTGGTGAAACACCAATGTTTGATTTGGACAAAAAAATATAATTGTAGACTCCCAAGCATTCAAGGAGTGGCTAAGATTCCAGAGTAAAAAAGATGTGAGAAGCTTCTTGAGCCTTGCTTCATACTACAGGAGATTCATACATGGATTTGCAGAAATAGTGAAGTCATTTTCATGACTTAACAGGAAAAGCAAAACAACTCTCTTTGATGGAACACGGAAAGCAAGCATTTCATGAATGAAGCAAATACAAAATGATGTCCCTATCCTAGGCATTTGTGTCGCAGGAGGCTAGGACGCAAGTGAAGTTGCAACGAGTACCATTTTCTCCAATGCTATAACAGAATGGAGAAGTTTAGCTGAAAATTCATTAAACAGCAGAGAAACTATTGTGGGACTAGAAGCAAAATACTTGCAGCAGGGTGCTCTTTGAAGAAATACAAACCATATCTTTATGGAAGAAAGATACAGGTATGCACTGACTTTTAAGAATCCAGAGGGAGAGATGCCCAGATTGCTCAAACAGATGATTTTGTGATATCATCCAGGAAAGAATCATGGGAATGCCGATAGGTTGTCCTGACAGGCATTAAAGTAGTGAGCATGTGAAAAAGGAATGGACAATGCTCCAGAAACTAACATCAGCCCAACGTAGGGATCTGAGATGAGGACAGTTAGGAATATTACTGCTAAATCAACTTTCGAGCAGATGTACATGAGACTCAAATGGAAGAGGAAACAATTCAGTGGCCAATGACAGCAAAGGAGAAAAGGAAGGAGAGGCCTGCACGAACAGTCCTTTCCCTTTTACCAGCATCAAGCAAGACATATTGGTCAGGTTGGGACCAGATGGAAGTCGACAATGGTGAAAGGTTTGAGCCAGATGATTTGAAATCTCTTGAAGTGTCAGATAATGCTGTTAGAGACACTGAAATGTAAACCCTATAGAGAAGAATGGGAGAATTTGGTTTGGAACAAACCAACAGATCCTATTGATGGAGAAGAGAACAGTGGAAATAAGGAAATTGTCTCTGTGGATGGGAGAAGAGACTTTATGTGACTTCCCTTTCACCTGTCTTCATAACATGTTCTTGTTAAAAACACTTGTACCCTCCATTCTCCTGCTGCCTTTGCTAAAGAAAATCCTAGCTCACAAAGATTCCCTCTATACCGGAGAAAGAAACCCCAATACTTTAAGATCAATACCACTTGGCAATGTAGTGGTCCACTCTGTAGACCTTCTTTTTATTAAGTTTTCTTTTTGACTGCCAACTGACAATTTTTCCCCCTTATCAATATTTGGAGGAGTCGGAAGGATTCTTCAAACATAAATAAGTGTTCTTTTATATGTACAATTTCCTCCTGATTTTCACTAGTCTGTATTTTCCTTTTTTTTCATTCTCTGGGTTCATGCTTCTGCATACCTTCCTTCACTTCAATGATAACAAACAACACATACCACATGGACAGGAAGGATACGATGTATTGTACAAAGTTAGACCAGCTGTGGACATTCCCTGCTCTATGTACCAACAAGCCTTACCAGGTCAACATCGGTCCTAAGCAACGGCCTGAAAGGGTTTCTCCTCAGTTGAGAGTTTACTGTATGATTGGTGTCTATCTCAGAGAATACAGACATGAATGGCCACAAGTTGGGAAAGTCACCGCAATTGAGCAGGACAGCATCACAGTACACTGGTTTTCAGGGACAGCAACATCTACATGGACCCCATTGTACCACAGAGGTAGAAAAGGACAAGAACCATATAGTCAGACCATTCCATCGTCAAATACCATCACACATCCATTTCATCTCACTGGAACTGACAAGCTTCCACAGGAAGTGCAGCGCCAACTTAGAGAAAAACATGAAGAACTCTACTCGTAGTACTTGAGTAGATGCCACATTATGTTTCTTGGGTCTGTACGTCTCTACATGTGTACATGTATATCTGTCCATCCCATTTCCATTCTTACGATAACTTTGGAACTGCTTTGCGGATCAGTTTGGGCTTTCTTTTTATGTATTAATTTGGGAGGGACAATGAACTGATTAGATATTGGGTTGAAGGTCATACATGTAGATCTAATTTTTACCAGAAAATCTTGTCCTCACAATATCTTATAGGGCTAAACCAACTTTGTGCAAGCCATGTGAAATACAATGACAAATTGTGTTGCCTATAGCATGTAAATATGTTTTGATGGATAAATAAAGAAGCAGACATATATAGGCTTTGATATGAATTATGTCATTTTTAAGATATCTTTGACTGAATGTTCCCACTCATTATTCTGTCCTAGGGACACTTCATATAACTCTGCATTCTGTAAGGGAAAAAGCATCTGGCATACCCTGTTACTTCATATTTTTCATACATTAAACACCCAGGACTTCTATTCTGCAAGGGTGAAGAATGCCTTGGATATGGCATCAAAGGCTGGGAGCATTTGTTAGTATACTCGGCAGACAACAAGAATAAGCTTCGCGTAGGAGATACCACATGACCGTCGATCGTCACATTCAAGTTGGGCATCTCTTCACGACCAACGACTCACCCAACTACTACGACCATGACTTTCCGGTACCCGGCTTTTCTGCTGACTCGGTCTGGGTATCTGCAGATGGAGCACATGCAGTTGATGGCCTGCAACCTGCTTGGAAGAGGGGGGTTTTGGGTAGTTTAATGACTTTACTAATATTTCTGTTTTCCTTTCACTACTTCCAGATTGCAATCAACAGCCATAAGTCTAATTGTTGCACCTTTGAAATTCACTTGCCTGAATTAAATGCCTCAATTAAATTACTGCCTTTTTGTACCATGCAGGATTCAAGGAAAGATCTGAGCTGTTTCATCATTTGAACCATGGAAACTCTTTGTTGATCCAGTGTTCATTCCATTGGAAAAACAAGAATTCATGTGCCAACATCCTGATAATGCTAGACTCGGAATTTGTCTCCAGGTGGAAAACCAACCAAGAGGTGCTATATCAAATCCCAACATTGTGGAACAACACCCAGATGACACCAGAAGAATGGACATGGAAACCCAAGGATAAGTATGAAATGATGTCTCGTGATAAAACAAGGCATATTGTGTAAGAAAACATACAACATACCAAGAGAGATGTATATCTACCAGACTGTGATCCTAAAGTCATTACTGCATAGAGTTTTGCATGATTTACAAAGACATCCTTCGATCTTCAGGACATTTTGGTGCACAGCGCACACTGCACAGAGCACATACATCATTCTACTAGCCATATATGCATAAAGATGTAGTGGTTTAATGCAATGTAAGGCATATGAATCGTTCCGCAGAACAAATCCACAGCACAGAGCAAATCTGATGAACAAGGGATAAATCAACTTTCAAGCAGATGTACATGAGACTCAAATGGAAGAGGAAACAATTCAGTGGCCAATGACAGCAAAGGAGAAAAGGAAGGAGAGGCCTGCACATACAGTCCTTTCCCTTTTACCGGCATCAAGCAAGACATATTGGTCAGGTTGGGACCAGATGGAAGTCGACAATGGTGAAAGGTTTAAGTCAGATGATTTGAAATATCTTGAAGTGTCAGATAATGCTGTCAGAGACACTGAAATGTAAACCCTATAGAGAAGAATGGGAGAATTGGGTTTGGAACAAACCAACAGATCCTATTGATGGAGAAGAGAACAGTTGAAATAAGGAAATTGTCTCTGCGGATGGGATAAAAAACTTTCTGTGACTTCCCTTTCACATATCTCCATAACATGTTCTTGTTAAAAACACTTGTACCCTCCATTCTCCTGCTGCCTTTGCTAAAAAAAATCCTAGCTCACAAAGATTCCCTCTATACCGAAGGAAGAAACCCCAATACTTTAAGATCAATACCACTTGGCAATGTAGTGGCCCACTCTGTAGACCTAGTTTTTATTAAGTTTTCTTTTTGACTGCCAACTGACAATTTTCCCCCCTTATCAATATTTGGAGGAGTCGGAAGGATTCTTCAAACATAAATAAAAGTGTCCTTTTATATGTACAATGTTCTCCTGATTTTCACTAGTCTGTATTTTTTTTTCATTCTCTGGGTTCATGCTGCTGCATACCTTCCTTCACTTCAATGATAACAAACAACACATACCACATGGACAGGAAGGATATGATGTATTGTACAAAGTTAGACCAGCTGTGGACATTCCCTGCTCTATGTACCAACAAGCCTTACCAGGTCAACATCGGTCCTAAGCAACGGCCTGAAAGGGTTTCTCCTCAGTTGAGAGTTTACTGTATGATTGGTGTCTATCTCAGAGAATACAGACATGAATGGCCACAAGTTGGGAAAGTCACAGCAATTGAGCAGGAAAGCATCACAGTACACTGGTTTTCTGGGACAGCAACATCTACATGGACCCCATTGTACCGCAGAGGTAGAAAAGGACAAGAACCATACACTCAGACCATTCCATCGTCAAGTACCATCACACATCCATTTCATCTCACTGGAACTGACAAGCTTCCACAGGAAGTGCAGCGCCAACTTAGAGAAAAACATGAAGAACTCTACTCGTAGTACTTGAGTAGATGCCACATTATGTTTCTTGGGTCTGTACGTCTCTACATGTGTACATGTATATCTGTCCATCCCATTTCCATTCTTACGATAACTTTGGAACTGCTTTGCGGATCAGTTTGGGCTTTCTTTTTATGTATTAATTTGGGAGGGACAATGAACTGATTAGATATTGGGTTGAAGGTCATACATGTAGATCTAATTTTTACCAGAAAATCTTGTCCTCACAATATCTTATAGGGCTAAACCAACTTTGTGCAAGCCATGTGAAATACAATGACAAATTGTGTTGCCTATAGCATGTAAATATGTTTTGATGGATAAATAAAGAAGCAGACATATATAGGCTTTGATATGAATTTTGTCATTTTTAAGATATCTTTGACTGAATGTTCCCACTCATTATTCTGTCCTAGGGACACTTCATATAACTCTGCATTCTGTAAGGGAAAAAGCATCTGGCATACCCTGTTACTTCATATTTTTCATACATTAAACACCCAGGTCTTCTATTCTGCAAGGGTGAAGAATGCCTTGGATATGGCATCAAAGGCTGGGAGCATTTGTTAGTATACTCGGCAGACAACAAGAATAAGCTTCGCGTAGGAGATACCACATGACCCTCGATCGTCACATTCAAGTTGGGCATCTCTTCACGACCAACTACTCACCCAACTACAACAACCATGACTTTCCGGTACCCGGCTTTTCTGCTGACTCGGTCTGGGTATCTGCAGATGGAGCACATGCAGTTGATGGCCTGCAACCTGCTTGGAAAAGGGGGGTTTTGGGTAGTTTAATGACTTTTCTAATATTTCTGTTTTCCTTTCACTACTTCCAGATTGCAATCAACAGCCATAAGTCTAATTGTTGCACCTTTGAAAGTCACTTGCCTGAATTAAATGCCTCAATTAAATTACTGCCTTTTTGTACCGTGCAGGATTCAAGGAAAGATCTGAGCTGTTTCATCATTTGAACCATGGAAACTCTTTGTTGATCCAGTGTTCATGCCATTGGAAAAACAAGAATTCATGTGCCAACATCCTGATAATGCTCGACTCAGAATTTGTCTCCAGGTGGAAACCCAACCAAGAGGTGCTATATCAAATCCCAACATTGTGGAACAACACCCAGATGACACCAGAAGAATGGACATGGAAACCCAAGGATAAGTATGAAATGATGTCTCGTGATAAAGCAAGGCATATTGTGTAAGAAAACATACGACATACCAAGAGAGATGTATATCTACCAGACTGTGATCCTAAAGTCATTACTGCATAGAGTTTTGCATGATTTACAGAGACATCCTTCGATCTTCAGGACATTTTGGTGCACAGCGCACACTGCACAGAGCACATACATCATTCTACTAGCCATATATGCATAAAGATGTAGTGGTTTAATGCAATGTAAGGCATATGAATCGTTCCGCAGAACAAATCCACAGCACAGAGCAAATCTGATGAACAAGGGATAAATCAACTTTCAAGCAGATGTACATGAGACTCAAATGGAAGAGGAAACAATTCAGTGGCCAATGACAGCAAAGGAGAAAAGGAAGGAGAGGCCTGCACATACAGTCCTTTCCCTTTTACCAGCATCAAGCAAGACATATTGGTCAGGTTGGGACCAGATGGAAGTCGACAATGGTGAAAGGTTTGAGTCAGATGATTTGAAATCTCTTGAAGTGTCAGATAATGATGTCATAGACACTGAAATGTAAACCCTATAGAGAAGAATGGGAGAATTGGGTTTGGAACAAACCAACAGATCCTATTGATGGAGAAGAGAACAGTTGAAATAAGGAAATTGTCTCTGCGGATGGGATAAAAAACTTTCTGTGACTTCCCTTTCACATATCTCCATAACATGTTCTTGTTAAAAACACTTGTACCCTCCATTCTCCTGCTGCCTTTGCTAAAGAAAATCCTAGCTCACAAAGATTCCCTCTATACTGAAGGAAGAAACCCCAATACTTTAAGATCAATACCACTTGGCAATGTAGTGGCCCACTCTGTAGACCTAGTTTTTATTAAGTTTTCTTTTTGATGCCAACTGACAATTTTTCCCCCTTATCAATATTTGGAGGAGTCGGAAGGATTCTTCAAACATAAATAAAAGTGTCCTTTTCTATGTACAATTTTCTCCTGATTTTCACTAGTCTGTATTTTCTTTCTTTTTTTCATTCTCTGGGTTCATGCTGCTGCATACCTTCCTTCACTTCAATGATAACAAACAGCACATACCACATGGACAGGAAGGATACGATGTATTGTACAAAGTTAGACCGGCTGTGGACATTACCTGCCCTATGTACCAACAAGCCTTACCAGGTCAACATTGGTCCTAAGCAACGGCCTGAAAGGGTTCCTCCTCAGTTGAGAGTTTACTGTATGATTGGTGTCTATCTCAGAGAATACAGACATAAAGGCCACAAGTTGAGAAAGTCACAGCAATTGAGCAGGACAGCATCACAGTACACTGGTTTTCAGGGAAAGCAACATCTACATGGACCCCATTGTACCGCAGAGGTAGAAAAGGGCAAGAACCATACAGTTAGACCATTCCATCGTCAAGTACCATCACGCATCCATTTCATCCCACTGGAACTGACAAGATTCCACAGAAAGTGCAACGCCAACTTAGAGAAAAACATGAAGAACTCTACTCGTAGTACTTGAGTAGATGCTAATATTTTCTTGGGTCTGTACGTCTCTACATGTGTAAATGTATATCTGTCCATCCTATTTCCATTCTTACGATAACTTTGGAACCGCTTTACAGATCAGTTTGGGCTTTCTTTTTATGTATTAATTTGGGAGGGACAATGAACTGATTAGATATTAGGTTGAAGGTCATACATGTAGATCTCATTTTTACCAGAAAATCTTGTCCTCACAATATCTTATAGGGCTAAACCAACTTTGTGCAAGCCATGTGAAATACAATGACAAATTGTGTTGCCTATAGCATGTAAATATGTTTCGATGGATAAATAAAGAAGCAGAGATATATAGGCTTTGATATGAATTATGTCATTAAGATATCTTTGACTGAATGTTCCCACTCATTATTCTGTCCTAGGGACACTTCATATAACTCTGCATTCTGTAAGGGAAAAAGCATCTGGCATACCCTGTTACTTCATATTTTTCATACATTAAACACCCAGGTCTTCTATTCTGCAAGGGTGAAGAATGCCTTGGATATGGCATCAAAGGCTGGGAGCATTTGTTAGTATACTCGGCAGACAACAAGAATAAGCTTCGCGTAGGAGATACCACATGACCGTCGATCGTCACATTCAAGTTGGGCATCTCTTCACGACCAACGACTCACCCAACTACTACGACCATGACTTTCCGGTACTCGGCTTTTCTGCTGACTCGGTCTGGGTATCTGCAGATGGAGCACATGCAGTTGATGGCCTGCAACCTGCTTGGAAAAGGGGGGTTTTGGGTAGTTTAATGACTTTACTAATATTTCTGTTTTCCTTTCACTACTTCCAGATTGCAATCAACAGCCATAAGTCTAATTGTTGCACCTTTGAAATTCACTTGCCTGAATTAAATGCCTCAATTAAATTACTGCCTTTTTGTACCGTGCAGGATTCAAGGAAAGATCTGAGCTGTTTCATCATTTGAACCATGGAAACTCTTTGTTGATCCAGTGTTCATTCCATTGGAAAAACAAGAATTCATGTGCCAACATCCTGATAATGCTCGACTCGGAATTTGTCTCCAGGTGGAAAACCAACCAAGAGGTGCTATATCAAATCTCAACATTGTGGAACAACACCCAGATGACACCAGAAGAATGGACATGGAAACCCAAGGATAAGTATGAAATGATATGAAATGATATAATTAAAATGATGTCTCGTGATAAAGCAAGGCATATCGTGTAAGAAAACATACAACATACCATGAGATGTATATCTACCAGACTGTGATCCTAAAGTCATTACTGCATAGAGTTTTGCATGATTTACAAAGACATCCTTCTTCAGGACATTTTGGTGCACAGCGTACACTGCAGAGCATTCTACTAGCCGTATATTCATAGAGATGTAGTGGATTGTTGCAATAAATGTAAGGCATGTGAATCGTTCCGCAGTACAAATCTACAGCACAGAGCAAATCTAATGAACATCACTACTTCACAAACTCTTAGAGAAGACGTTTGCAGACATAGATAATGGATCATTTTAGTAAATACCTGAATGTGTATGCAATGAAAGATCAGACGGCTCAATCAGGAGCTAGGCACATTTTTAGGATTACCTTCGGGTGCATGCATGGAGTGCCTGAAAGCTAACACACATATCAAGTGAGGCAGTTTGGAAAAAATAATCAAGCTAAATTGTGAGTGTACTGGACTTTGGTGGCAGAATGCCTTTTCACATTTTTATTTTGTATGTGTGTTGTATATATACAGTGGGTCCCACAAAAAAAACGAAACCAAAGTTTAGCGATGATTTATCATAACTAAATCACAAATACAATCCTTTCGAAGGATTGTGTTTCATTTGCCACCTTAACTGATAAATGAAATCAAATGAAGCTTCATAAGAGTATTCATATACCTTCATGTTGGCAAAATTTGATGATGGTTCACTCATCAAGGGCCAAGATCTGAATTTGGTCCACAAAAATGCACCAACAATTACCTAATCATTTTATTACGAGATTTTAATCCCTTCTCTTTGTAATTGTACATCATTCAGGCAATCGCTCCAGGCGCAGCTTTCCCGACTTGCTTCAGGCCTAGACCCAGAGAAGATCACAATGATATGGGTGCTGCGTGCAGATCCACTTTCAGGGGGCAATAAGGGCGATCAAGCACCCTGATTTCAATCCTGCTGGCATGCTGGATATCATATTCCGCACCTCGGCAATTGATAGGATTGAATTGAAAGGTGCTGTTGACCTTGGGGGACCAAGAAAGGATTTTTTTCGGCTCTTGCTCCGCCAGATGCATCACCATCCATGCTTTTATATGCACAATGATGGGATGCATCTGGGTGTCAATCACAAAGGTAAAATCCGTATAAAGAAAGATGTGAAATTAAAAGTGTAATTCTATGTGTGTAGAATTTATGGGGAGTTCAGAGGATGCTTTGCATTTTTGGCCTTGTCCCGCCTCATTCGCATTTGCCGCCGCAGAGATTTTCTGGCTGCGTTTCTAAAATTTGGCATGAAGGTGTGTTATGATAAAGGGAAGACACCTATCATTTCTGGTGTTGTTGTTGTGGTTGGACAGGTACTAGTCCGGCAGCCCAGGAGATTTATTCAACCGAAAGCCGGACAAGCAAATGACCCCATAGCTGGATGGCATGGACCCTGAAGTTTACAAAAATGCATTGCTGCCGGGTTCTATCCGTGGTCTTCCCTCCGAAATGACGTAATACATGACGTCACTACAAAATGGCCCTATTTCACAATTTTTTAGACATTTTACACATAGCATGAAGTCAAGGGAAAATATATCAGTCAAATCATGCTTGTTTTGTATGAAACTTTCAAAATGTATTGTTCAAATAATGCACAAGAGATACGCAAAATTTCACGAACAGAAATTATTGTTTACATATGCAAATTACGTAATGGAATTTGCATATCATTAGTTTGGGAGATTTCTTGCATCAAAAATTGTCGAAAATTGATTTAGAAATTTATTTTCTTTTTTAATGTACTTTATTTAATATATTTCCTCTCAAGTATAATATCATTCTCTTCATCTATATCTCTACTTTTAGAAAATATATGCCAGTAATTGGAAATGACATTATAGACTGTGATTTCAGCCCCTTTTCAATATGATGCGCACATAGAAATCGTGCGTTTTTTGCCTATTTTCACCATATAGCTGAGGTGTGCGAACGATATGCCTACTTTATTGATGTTTCCTGCATTTTGCATGATATTTAATCTTCCAAACAACATATTTTCATCTCCACTATATCTCTGCTGATAAATAAATGATTTCAGCAAATATTGATTGCCCACTGGGCAGTCTATAGGCTTCGTTTTCAGCCCAGTTTTCAACAATGAACCTATACCATGTATGACTGCATTATTGTTGTCGAGTCGGAAATGGGAGTTCCTTTGCACCATCATATTATATTTTTCACTCAACGTTTTTGTATTTGCCTGAAGTGTTTAGTTAATGAATCTTGATGTTCCCTTTGCAAAATCGTGTCCAACGGGGTTCAATATTGATATCTTTGGCGACCCTCTTGGTTTTTTTTTAATGAAAAGTAATTATTTTCATATTTTTTGCACAGAGTGTGACAATGGGACAATTTGAAATGAATACGCATTTCACTATGATTCGGATAGTAGAAATCGATTGAATTCGTTTTCTGGACAGCTAATATATTTTGAAATAAAATTCATCCCGAAATTTTGCATGTGCATTGATATCTATCTGTTCAATCATTAACATCAACAACTATTGCACAATATCAGCATTCGACACGAAAGTGGACATAATATACCGATAATACTGAAACGCTTCACGACAGTATGTATGTCTTAATTTGCTTAGTTAAAGGGCAAATACCATATATTACTCGATATTGCGATAAAATGACACCAAAAAGCAACCTCTGTGACAGTATAATTTTTGTCTATCAGCTACATTATAAAGAAATGAGGGCGCAGCAAATCCTACCCCCCCCCCCTGATGGGACCGCCGGAGTCCCCCATCCTTTTTTCGTATTTTGCCCATTTCTTGGAAAAGTCTACATTTTTGGAGCCCCATTGAAGGGAAAAGACGTTTCTGCTTTGCAGTAAAGTCACTTTTACTGTTGTTTAACCACTTAGGGATAAAAGAGTAGAGTTTTCTCTATCGGCTACATATAAAGAAGTGCTGGTACAGCAAAGCCTATCCCCTCTGGGGACTGCCAAAGTTACCCACCCTTTTACGTATTTTACCCATTAATGGGAAAATATGCTAATCTGGAGCCCCGATTGAGGCAAAAAACGTTTCTGATATGGAATAAAGCCACTTTCATTCTTTTGAAACTCCATGGAGATAAAAGAGTAGAGTTTCCTCTATCTGCTACATATAAAAAAGTGCTAGCATATTGAAGCATACCCCCTGAAGGGAGCGTCGAAATCACCCATCCCTTTTTCATATTTCACCTATTTATGGGAAAATGTGCTATTTTCGAGCCCCCATTGAGGCAAAAAGTGCTGCTGCTATGTAGTAAGGTCACCTGTATTGTTTTTAAACTTTATGGAGACGAAAGAGTAGAGTTTCCTCTATCTGCTACATATAAAGAGGTGTTGGCATATTGGAGCATACCCCCTTAGGGGGTCGCCGAAATCCCCCACCCCTTTTCAATATTTTACCTATTTATGGGAAAAATGCTATTTTCGAGCCCCCATTGAGGCAAAAATGTTTCTGCTATTTAGTAAAGCCAGTTTTATTCTTTTGAAACTACGTAGAATTAAATGAGTAAGCTTTCTTCTATCTGCTGCTAATAAGTGGTTGCACAGCAAAGCCTATCCCTTCTGGGGGTTCCTAAAGTCACCCACCCCTTTTCCATATTTTTTTCCAATATATGGGAAAATATGCCAATCTTGGAGCCTCTGAAGAAGGAAGAAGTCGATATGCTAGCACTCTTTTTACTCTTTTTTATGTAGCTGATAGAAAAAAACCTATTTTTTTTTATTTCCAAGTGGTTTCCAAAATCAAAACTAGCATAACTATATAGCAGAAATGCCCTTTTGCCTGAATGGGGGCTCAAACACTGCAATTTTTCCAATAAAGAGGGAAAATAGACGTAAAAGTTGGAAGAGTTCGGCAGCCCCTGATGGGAAGGCTTCATTGTGCTACCACATCTTTATATGTAACTGATAAAGAAGGTCATACTTTGTCATCTTTATGTGCTTACAAAACAAAAACAAGGGCTTTACTGCAAGGCAGAAACACCTTTTGCCTCAATGGTTCTCCAAAATGACAAATTTTCCGAGAAATTGGCAAAATACAAAAAAGGATTGGGTGACTTTGGCAGCCCCCTGAGGGGTAGGCTTTGCTATGCCCTAACTTCTTCATATGTAGCTGATAGAGAAAAACCTACTCTTTTGTCTCTAAGTGATTTAAAAGAAAAAAATACATACCCGAAACAAAATTTTGCCACATTGGGGGCTCCGAAAAGCACGATATCATAATAGTCAAGCTACGGATAAGGGTGTGGTATGTAACCTTCTACTGGCTCTTGTGGGACTATGCTTTAAGGTGCCCACAAGTAATTGCATGCAAAATGAAAATGCAGAGCAATGCCTCGATCCTCTATCTTTTTCAAGAGATTTCATTATTATAAAAGTTGCTTTGTGTAGAAAATGCCTTTTACCCTCATACACATGATACAAGTAATACATACCTTTCTATCGATCGCTAAGCACGTTACATGACTTTTCTGCATGTTAGGCACATCAACAAATGTGATGCAAGATTAAACAGATAGATGTCAATGCACATGATTATTTTGGTTCAATTTTATTTATAAATTCTTTTTTTTTTTTCAAAATATATTATTTCAGAAAACAATTTCAACCGATTTTTACTATCCAAATCATACTGAAATGCGTATTCATTTAAGATTGTCCCATTGTCAGACTCTGACAAATAATTGATTTTCATTAAAAAAAAGTCCAAGAGGGCCGCAAAAGATATCAATTTTGAACCCCGTTGGACACGATTTTGCAAAGAGAACATCAAGATTCATTAACTAGACACTTCAGGCAAATACAAAAACGTTGAGTAAAAAATATTTTGATGGTAGACAGGAACCCCCTATTTCGACTTGACTACAACGATGCAGTCATACATGGTATAGGTTCGTTGTTGAAAACTAGGCTGAAAACGTAGCCTATAGACTGCCCAGTGGGCAATCAATCTTTGCTGAAGTCATTTATTTATCAGCAGAGACATAATAAAAATGAAAATATGTTGATTGGAAGATTTAATATCATGCAAAATGCAGGAAACATCAATAAAGTAGGCATATCGTTCGCACACCTCAGCTGTATGATAAAAATAGGCCCAAAACGCATGATTTCTATGTGCGCATCATATTGAAAAGGGGGCTGAAATCACAGTCTATAATGTCATTTCCAATTACTGGCATATATTTTCTAAAAGTAGAGATATAGATAAAGAGAATGATATTATGCTTGAGAGGAAATATATTAAATAAAGTACATTAAAAAAGAAAATAAATTTCTGAATCGATTTTCGACAATTTTTGATGCAAGAAATCTCCCAAACTAATGATATGCAAATTCCATTACGTAATTTGCATATGTAAACAATAATTTCCATTCGTGGAATTTTGCATATCTCTTGTGCACTATTTGAACAATACATTTTGAAAGTTTCATACAAAACAAGCATGATTTAGCTGAGATATTTCCCCTTGACGTCATGCTATGTGTAGAATGTCTAAAAAATGGTGAAATAGGGCCATTTTGTAGTGACGTCATATATTACGTCATTTCGGAGGGAAGACCACGGATAGAACCCGGCAGCAATGCATTTTTGTAAACTTCAGGGTCCATGCCATCCAGCTATGGGGTCATTTGCTTGTCCGGCTTTCGGTTGAATAAATCTCCTGGGCTGCCGGACTATACCCCAACTGTTCTCGTTACCAAATAGATTTCTTAGTACAGAGTAAGATGTTGATGGAAAATTCTCAAGTGAAATTCTGGGTCAAAACTATATTTTCACGTAAACTCTAAAACAAGGAATACGTTTTGATTTTAGTTTACAGGTAGTTTCTTTATATGTTTAACTGTTGTTCCTGAAATAGCAGTTGTATTAATATCATCCCAAGTAAAGATTTTTATTTATTTTTGGGGTTGTCCGTCTAAATCCCACTTTCTCGTCGAAGCTATGCCATCGATTTACAACCAAATAAGAATGACATTCTTGACCTGACTGCTAGCAGAATTTTACTGTGTGTGAACTATATTGAATTGTTTCTTAAGCATCCAGTTTATATTTCTCATTTTCTATTGTTCCAGCTCTTGAAACAGGCCTGTACAAGACTTGGGGAGTCCTTCTGTCCCTGTCACTTGTCCATGGTGGACCCGGGCCACGTTGCTTTGCCCAAGAAACGTTCAACCGGATTGCCGACCCTCAATCTCAAGGAGAGATCAAGCTGTCCCATGTTAGCGATCCAGACATGAGGAAAAAATTGAAAAGGTCATTAAATTACTCTATTCCAAATCTTTCATTTTAGGACACATTTTTTTATTTATAAACTATTGGTTTCTAACAGGTGGCACAACCTCTAGTAATCAAGTGTCACATCATCTGGGGCCATAGGAAAAGCATTTTGTAGATATATCAAGTATTGTGTTTAGTATTTACTTCCGAATAAGCATTGAGCCCCAGTGGATTTGGGTTTGAATCCCAGCCATGGCTTATTTTTCTTCAGCAAGAAATTGATCCACAATGTGCTGCACTCCACCCAGGTGAGGTGAATGGGTACCAGGTACCATTTATTCCCTGCACCTATATGTAAGCTTAATCAATAAGGCTGATAAAGCTTTGTGAATGATTGTTGGTATCTTTAAAATACCAATGAATTTGTTGATGATAGCCACTACGTAGCCCAAGTTTTGTTATTCCAACCCCTAACCCTTAGTTGAGTCAGGATTTTGTAGTGACGACAAGCGGACCCGCAGATTGTCAACCAGAAAGTTGCAGTAAAGTGGTCTTCGAGAAGAAGTCCCGTTCATTCACTAGCATGTGGTCAAGAGACTAGATATGGTGGTCTTTGCCAAGTGTACAGATAACCAGTGCGATCACAGCACCAGGAATCTTGTGTCGCAAATTTCCAATTGATGAAATCAACACTTACCAAACAGCCATATTCATGTACAAATTTTCAACTAATACTATACCAATTTCATTTTGCATTCTTTATGTCTACAACAAAGATATTCGTACCCCCCCCCCCTCCACTTTTCAGAGAGGGGGATGGCCTGTACGATCATCCCCCGACACATACTTTTCAAGATAGAAAATGGTTTTCATTCATCAAAATGGTTCATACTACTGATCTTTTCACAGGCGTAAGCTTATCATGCCACAAGCTTTTGCATTCAGGAACTTTACATCTTCTTCTATAAACATAATCGGTATTTTATGACAAATTAATTTTGTATGACCTAATGTTGACAAAACTGTGTAATGGAAGGAAATAAATGTCTTATGTCAGCTGCATCATGAGAATAATATATGTTTAAAATAAATTATATGATTTCGATTCTCGTTAGGATTTTCATCATAAACCAATCAAAACATACTTTAAATGCACTGATAGGTCGGGGGGGGGGGGGTTGGAGGTCGCCGGGTCATATCATGGCATCATTTTGGAAGTGGGGGTAATATAGGACTACCCATACCTTTAGTGTATATACAATTGGTTACTGATATTGCTGAAATCAATGCTGTTTCTAAAACATTAAGGACAGCAATATTTTCCATATCTTTACAATTGGCTTCATTTTTATAGGAGACTTAACGCATTAATTAACATAGCAACTCAACAATGTTTCAACCGTAAATTTGGAAAGAATTGTGAATGCTGCATAATTCTAAGCATAATTTAAATCGTTATTCAAAATCTTTCCTTTCTGCAATCTTTTCTTTTTCATTGTATCAGTGTGCTACTTCCATGTTTTCATAAGTAAAGAACTCGATATTGTTGGCTGTTGCGAGAAAGCTGTAAGCATCCGCAAAATATACACTCGCTCAGGTAGAGGAAGTGGCATTTCTCAGAGACTGAAAGAATGGTTCGGATCCAGATCAAACTGGATCAAAGCCTAGTTGGTCTTAACCGCCATAAAGTATTCAAGATTTCTAATCACAGATGAGTATTGGAAGAAATAGCTTTAAGACAATCTCTGTATATGTATGTTGAAAAAATAAGGCTTTGTCTGTTTGTAGGAGGTACTCAGGAGTTTCAGTATAACCCATTTAGTAAATCCCATCCAGTAAATCCAAGAAGCGCTTTATTATGAAAGAAACATCCCTGGAGAACAGTACAAGAGAGATCAATATTATTCTGATAAATGGCATGCTGATATTTTCCCTTCACGAGGGGGGGGGGGTCGACTCTTGAAAAGTTGCTCCTAATGCCCAAATGAACAAGTTTACAATGTCATTTTTAGTTATTTCATATGCAGAACGTAATACTTTATTTGTTACTTATTATTCCTTTTCATTATTTTCTCTCCCCCTTTTACTACAAGTGAAATACTACAAGTAGTTTTGTGAGTTTTGAAAATATATGAATTAATTAGCATATTTAACGAGTTTCAAAATTCTGTGTAGAAGTTTTGAATCCCCCACCTAATGCTATCATAAAGCAAACAGAATTGAAATCAGACTTGAAATGACGAAGAAAAAGCATTTTGAAATTCAGTCAACAAATAAAGAAGAGGCATTTTCTGTGATTTCGCATTGAATTAGCATCAATAATTCTCTACTCCAAATTTAAAAATTCTGTGTAGAATTTTGCTGAACCTCATGAAGCTCTACCAGATGGAAAAAAAAAAAATCAATATCGGTCAACAAATAAAGAAGAAGCCTTTTATGTGAATGTTTAAAAATATGCATAAATTAATTTCGCATAAATTAGCATAAAAATTGTTCTAGTCAGAATTTCAAAATTCTGTGTACAAGTTTGGTGAACCTCATAAAGCTCTACCAGATGGAAGCAAAAAATTCAAAATCTGTCAACAAATAAAGAAGAAGCATATTTTGTGAATTTTGAAAAATGCGCATAAATTAGCATATATAATGAGTTTCAAAATTCTGTGTAGAAGTTTTGAATCCCCCACCTAATGCTATCATAAAGCAAACAGAATTGAAATCAGACTTGAAATGACGAAGAAAAAGCATTTTGAAATTCAGTCAACAAATAAAGAAGAGGCATTTTCTGTGATTTCGCATTAAATTAGCATCAATAATTCTCTACTCCAAATTTAAAAATTCTGTGTAGAATTTTGCTGAACCTCATGAAGCTCTACCAGATGGAAGAAAAAAAAATCAATATCGGTCAACAAATAAAGAAGAAGCCTTTTATGTGAATGTTTAAAAATATGCATAAATTAATTTCGCATAAATTAGCATAAAAATTGTTCTAGTCAGAATTTCAAAATTCTGTGTACAAGTTTGGTGAACCTCATAAAGCTCTACCAGATGGAAGCAAAAAATTCAAAATCTGTCAACAAATAAAGAAGAAGCATATTTTGTGAATTTTGAAAAATGCGCATAAATTAGCATATATAATGAGTTTCAAAATTCTGTGTAGAAGTTTTGAATCCCCCACCTAATGCTATCATAAAGCAAACAGAATTGAAATCAGACTTGAAATGACGAAGAAAAAGCATTTTGAAATTCAGTCAACAAATAAAGAAGAGGCATTTTCTGTGATTTCGCATTAAATTAGCATCAATAATTCTCTACTCCAAATTTAAAAATTCTGTGTAGAATTTTGCTGAACCTCATGAAGCTCTACCAGATGGAAGAAAAAAAAATCAATATCGGTCAACAAATAAAGAAGAAGCCTTTTATGTGAATGTTTAAAAATATGCATAAATTAATTTCGCATAAATTAGCATAAAAATTGTTCTAGTCAGAATTTCAAAATTCTGTGTACAAGTTTGGTGAACCTCATAAAGCTCTACCAGATGGAAGCAAAAAATTCAAAATCTGTCAACAAATAAAGAAGAAGCATATTTTGTGAATTTTGAAAAATGCGCATAAATTAGCATATATAATGAGTTTCAAAATTCTGTGTAGAAGTTTTTAATCCCCCACCTAGTGCTATCATATAAAGCAAACAGAATTGAAATCGGACTTGAAATGGCAAAGAAGAAGCATTTTGAAATTGTGGACAGACGTCAGAAGACGGACGCCACGGCATAAGTGTGGGGGGGGGGGGGTCATCACATCAATTTGAGAATGATTTGTTCTGAAGGTTTCATTTTCATAATTACAAAATAAATAAATAAGTGGAACGCCTCTGGGAGTCTCGCCTGCATTATGCGATTCAATATAGCAGCAGTGCTGACTTAGTAAACAACTATTGAATAATCATACACAAAAAACACCATTCATATAATAAAATACACTGTACTATGATCATTGACCCTAAATGACCTTTCACCTTGGTCATGTGACATGAATCTCAGGTAGGATGTTCAGTAATATTTGATTACCCTTATGTCCGAGTTTTATTAACTAGGTCCATTTTTTTTTACTTTCTAAGTTATGATGACATTTCAAAAACTTAACCTTTGATTAAGATTTGATGATGACGATGTCACTGCCGTTGTCGCCATTGGAAAAGTGGCGCCTATAGTCTTGCTCTGCTATGCAGGCGAGACAAAATATGCCCTTTATGGTATGTCTAGCCTTCTGAAAATTTTAGACTTGTTTCGCCACTGACACCCCCCAACTAAAGAAAAAAAAATCCTCAAGAGAACAACTTTTGTGTCGGTCATCCACCCTCACCAATCATGATTACCGATCGACACCCATGGGTTGGGGGTAGTGTGAGGGAGCTGCATGTGATGGCCTAGTCCTGGTTCCGCCGCACTGCACAAGAGATACTTATTGAGATGAGTCATAAACAAAAATGATGGTAATTTTCAGAGGGTATAGGAATCAGATTTCATTGTTTTTTTAAATCATTTTTTCGGTGACATAGCAAGAAAGAAGTGGACAAATATGAGGGATAGCTTCCTAAAATACCGAAAGAAAATGAAGGAGAGGAAAAGTGGTGACAGATCTCACTCAAGTAGCAAGAAAAAAGTGGACAAATATGAGGGATAGCTTCCTAATATATAGAAAGAAATTGAAGGAGATTAAAAGTGGTGACAGATCTCACTCAAGTAGCAAGAAAAAAGTGGACAAATATGAGGGATAGCTTCCTAATATATAGAAAGAAATTGAAGGAGATTAAAAGTGGTGACAGAACTCACTCAAGTAGCGAGAAAAAAGTGGACAAATATGAGGGATAGCTTCCTAAAATACCGAAAGAAAATGAAGGAGAGGAAAAGTAGTGACGGATCTCACTCAAATAGCGAGAAAGAAGTGGACAAATATGAGGGATAGCTTCCTAAAATATCGAAAGAAAATGAAGGAGAGGAAAAGTAGTGACAGATCTCACTCAAGTAGCGAGAAAGAAGTGGACAAATATGAGGGATAGCTTCCTAAATAACCGAAAGAAAATGAAGGAGAGGAAAAGTAGTGATGGATCTCACTCAAGTAGCGAGAAAGAAGTGGACAAATATGAGGGATAGCTTCCTAAAACAAGTGGAATGCCTCTGGCGGTCTCACCTGCGCTGCATCACGCGATTCAATATAGCAGCAGTGCCGACTTTGAAAACTACTACAAAATAATTATTCACAAAAGACTCTATTCATATAATGATACAATACTACATTCCATGATATTTGACCTTGATCATGTGACCTAAAACTTGTCAGTAATACTTGATTACCCCTATATCTACATTTTATACACTATAGATGTATCTATAGACTTTGAAAGTTAAGACAGCAATCTAATAATTACCTCTAAAATGGCCAAAGTTCAATGACCTCAAATGACCTTTGACTTTCGCCATGTGACCTGAAACTAGCATGAGATGTTCAGTGATACTTTATTACTCTTACATGTATGTCGAAGTTGTATGAACTAGACCAGAGCTGCCAAGTTGTATTTTGCATTTTCAGTATTCTTATCCCCCCAAATCAGTATTTTGACCAAAAAAAAAATCCATATTTTTACCGTGTGAGATAATTATGCATGCATAATGGCAAAGTTCAATCACTTCTTACATTTGCGCCCCACACGTAAACAAGGATTCTGGAAAAAATAGTGAAATTGCAGAAATGTAAGAAAATAGGCAATTCATTCCACATATATATCTTGGGTCTATTCCCAATCAATAAGAATACACTGTCCAAGTGGGATCATTTTTCAGCTAAAATATCATAATTTAACTATTCCAGACCAATATGAACAAGTATGATGATAATTGGTATATCTATATATATAGACAATTACATGTAATTTTGGTTTTATTCATTTTGTAATGAAAATAAGTGATTACTGAAAGTACGATCATTTACCAGTAACTTTTCGTCATAATACTTCTGATTTTTTTTTTAGAAAGTTGATCAAATTAAAAAATTATATACAATTTAGCCATTTTTTTCATGTATATTAACAGATCATGACAGATCTTGAAAAAGCAGAGGTGTTACGAAGAGTGCAGAGGGTCTGTGCCCATAACAGAACAAGACCACAACCTCAAACCTATCAACAGTTGGTAAGTACAGACTTAAAACCAAGTAAGACATTCCTTGCACTTATGTTTATATCCCCAAATCCTCAAACCAAATCATGCGAAATTTCAAATAAATTTTTTTTTTTTTTTTTAATCTGACAAGACAAATTAAACTATTTTCTCGAATAGAAAAAAGTGTAATAAGGCCAGCTTCTCTCCCAATAAAGTAGACACAGCACATTAAACCATGGGCAGATGAGCATTTGATATGTTGTCAGAACGTAGGTTCAAAATTCAAATACAAGAGACTTCTATTTTCCCAAAGAATATAAAACTTCAAATTTTTCAGAAGAGTAAAAACTACATTTACACAATGACAAACACATTGAAACAAATTTCAATTTCAAAAAATGTATTTCAGTCAGTAGGCAGGTCCTCAAAAAAAGGCTTCTTTCTTCCAAGTGATATTCCTATATCTAATGAGCATGGTGTAGATTTTCATTGTTCTAAATATTTATCATATTTCATGTTTATAGTATACTGTACATGCAATTGTGGAGAAGAATCATTCTTTCATGTCATGGGTTTGAATTTATTTGAAACCTTTGTAATGCAGGTATAACTTGTGATTATAAAAAAGGCTACAAAATATTCTTTGATCTGAAGAGAGTAACTGTACACTTTATTCTTGTTTGAGACCAAATGATGTTTATATCATGATGAAGGTCAGTGCCATATGATATAGGACAGGATTTCTCAAACGTTTTCCTTGAAGGGCCAGATGGGACTCTAATGAAACCTGAAATGGCCAGAGTGAATGAGACAAAAAATAACTATTGTGCATTTGCCTTTACAAACACAGAGTGCAAAGCTAATTAATATTGCATAATTAACCATAAAAAATTTGAGGGGGCACAAGCCACAAAATTCCATAGCGCATGTTGCAAAATTTATCTAAAATCCAGAGCAAGCGGACAAAGAATTTTACTTTTTTTTATGAATTGTTTTTTTAGTTAGAAAAAACACATCCTTTTTTATTTGCGATCCATTTCTTCTCTTTTCTCCTTGTTTTACTGTATGTTTCACTGTATGCCAGTGACTCTAATAAAGTTTCTCCTAAGTGACAATTCTGTCAGCAACAAGTTGCTTTAATACCCTGTCACAAAATGATTGCCAGCCAAAGGCACTTGTGCAAATGTGCATGGTGCCGTGCATTTCTTTAAAAATGTACATGTACATTGTGGAAAATGCACATCCACACCTGTATGCAGACATGGCCATATGAAGATTTTTTTTCGGGAGGGGGAGAAGGGATAAGACGCATAACATTTTAAAGTAAGAAAGCGAAGCAACCGAGCTTGTCATTGGGGAGCTTTTGTATGAAACGAAGGATTTCGTTCAAACTCTGGGTGAATTTTGAGATTTTTATTAGAAATTTTATTTTTCACGATTTCTGGGAGGCAACATCCCCGCTGCGTACGGCCAATGTATACGGATCTGAATCGAGCAAGGCCATCGATCGTTCATAACAACAAATAAACAAAAACCACTGTCATTATTTTATAACGGTTGCATAGACAAGTCATACAATGTGATCACATTGAGGCATTTTTGACATAAACATGATAAAAGTGATTAACTATCATTTTTCAAAACGGCAGAATCTGTGGGCTGGATTGAGAAGCTCAGTAGGCCGTAGTTTGATGACCCCTGAAATAGGATTTAAAAGAATTTGTGGTTTAATGAGGTCAAGATCACATTTTCATTGACCACATACAATAAACAATACTGAATGACTCTCAAGACTATGCACTAATATTTTATTATTGTTTTTTATATTACAGATGACAACTGTCTACGAAAGTATGTCGTTCCAAAAAAGAGTATCCAAGAAACAGTTTATGGATAGATGCAGACATCAGTTATATAAAAAGAAGTACTTTGAGTAATGTATTTTTTTTCTTCCACTATAGAGTTCCTACTTATTTCCCCATTTCCTCTGATTCTCAATTTCTCACCATATTTGAATTGCTCATGAAAATTCCTATAACAAATACACAAGTCTAAGGGTTATACTAATATCATGAAAACAAAATGATTTTGACTTATGAGCATGGTTATCTAGTACATATATCGACGCAATTCCAGCACCTCCCACGAGACCCACCTTTCTAAAACATGGCAGGTAGAATGAAAAATGAGTTGTTGTCGTCATTATTACTTCTTTGATCAACACTATTTTAAAGTACTTATAATTTGAACATCAAAATAATGAAAAAACAAAGTGTAGTTTTCTACTTGAGGTAGAAGGTCAATCATAAAAATATGTAGAATGGAAAAAAATAAATATACATGAGAATATGACAACATTCTGCTAAGAGTGCAAAATGCCTTGCATATCGATAATGCATTCAAGTAAATGCAGACAGGTGCATGTTTTATATGAAAATGAATATTACAGTTTCAGCTTAGTTCACAAGTAAGTAGAATAAGATAATGGAAATGAATGGAGAAGAATTTAAGACCTCTGATATTCTCACAATTAGAATGTTATGAATTTGACACTTCATTATATTGCATCAATACATACTGGCATTTATGAAGGCAGGAGAACGAAAAAGGATAAATTTTGATGTTATCTATGTACATGTAACATACATGTAGAAGAGTTATTGTTGCTGTTGCTCAAAATGATATTATCATTGTTGTCAGTATTACTTCTTTGATCAACAAGTGGAACGCCTCTGGCAGTCTCGCCTGCATTACGCAATTTAATATAGCAGCAGTGCTAACTTTGAAAACTACTATAAAATAATCATTCACAAAAACATCATTCATATAATGACATAATACCACGTTCATTGACCATAAATGACATTTGAACGGAGACTTAAGACTGTCAACTACACCCATGTCCACATTTCATTCACTCTATCCATAAACTTTCAAAGTTATGATGGCACTTCAACAATTACCCCAACATGGCCTAAGTTTATTGACCTTAACTGACCTTTGACTTGGTTTTGTGACCTGAAACTCACAGGGGATGTTCAGTGATGCTTGATTACTCTTATATCCCAAGTTTTATGAACTAGATCCATAAACTTTCACAGTTAGGATGGTAATTCAACAAATACCCCCAACACGGCCAAAGTTCATTGACCTTTAATGACCTTTGACCATGGTCATGTGACCTGAAACTCGTACAGGATGTTCAGTGATACTTGATTACTCTTATGTCCAAGTTTTATGAACTAGATTCATAAACTTTCAGAGCTAGGATGGTAATTTAACATATACCCCCAACACGGCCAAAGTTCATTGACCTTAAATGACCATTGACCATGGTCATGTGACCTGAAACTCGCACAGGATATTCAGTGGTACTTGATTAACCTAATGTCCAAGTTTCATGAACTAAATCCATAAATTTTCAAAGTTATGATGATAATTCAACAAATACCCCCAACTTGGCCAAAGTTCATTGACCCTAAATGACCTTTGACCTTGGTCATGTGACCTGAAACTCAGGCAGGATGTTCACTAATACTTGATTAACCTTATGCCCAAGTTTCATGAACTAGGTCCATATACTTTCTAAGTTATGATGTCATTTAAAAAACTTAACCTTCGGTTAAGATTTTGAAAATAATTTTCCCAACATGGTCTAAGTTCATTGACCCTAAATGACCTTTGACCTTGGTCATGTGACCTGAAACTCAGGCAGGATGTTCAGTAATACTTGATTAACCTTATGTCTAAGTTTCATGAACTAGGTCCATATACTTTTTAAGTTATGATGTCATTTCAAAAACTTAACCTTAGGTTAAGATTTGATGTTGACGCCGCCGCCGCCGCCACCGTCGGAAAAGCGGCGCCTATAGTCTCGCTCTGCTATGCAGGCGAGACAAAAACGAAAGAAAATGAAGGAGAGGAAAAGTGGTGACGAATCTAACTCAAGTAGCAAGAAAAAAGTGGACAAATATGAGGGATAGCTTCCTAAATAACCGAAAGAAAATGAAGGAGAGGAAAAGTAGTGACGGATCTCACTCAAGTAGCAAGAAAGAAGTGGACAAATATGAGGGATAGCTTCCTAAAAAAACAAAAGAAAATGAAGGAGAGGTAAAGTGGTGACGGATCTCACTCAAGTAGCAAGAAAAAAGTGGACAAATATGAGGGATAGCTTCCTAAAATATCGAAAGAAAATGAAGGAGAGGAAAAGTAGTGACAGATCTCACTCAAGTAGCGAGAAAGAAGTGGACAAATATGAGGGATAGCTTCGTAAAATATCGAAAGAAAATGAAGGAGAGGAAAAGTAGTGACGGATCTCACTCAAGTAGCAAGAAAGAAGTGGACAAATATGAGGGATAGCTTCCTAAAATATCGAAAGAAAATGAAGGAGAGGAAAAGTGGTGACAGATCTCACTCAAGTAGCAAGAAAGAAGTGGACAAATATGAGGGATAGCTTCCTAAAATATCCAAAAAAATGACGGAGAGGAAAAGTAGTGACGGATCTCACTCAAGTAGCTAGAAAGAAGTGGACAAATATGAGGGATAGCTTCCTAAAATATCGAAAGAAAATGAAGGAGAGGAAAAGTAGTGACGGATCTCACTCAAGTAGCAAGAAAGAAGTGGACAAATATGAGGGATAGCTTCCTAAAATATCAAAAAAAATGACGGAGAGGAAAAGTAGTGACGGATCTCACTCAAGTAGCTAGAAAGAAGTGGACAAATATGAGGGATATCTTCCTAAAATATCGAAAGAAAATGAAGGAGTCAAAAAGTGGTGACGGAGCTCACTCAAGTAGCAAGAAAGAAGTGGACAAATATGAGGGATAGCTTCCTAAAATATCGAAAGAAAATGAAGGAGAGGAAAAGTAGTGACGGATCTCACTCAAGTAGCGAGGAAGAAGTGGACAAATATGAG
This sequence comes from Lytechinus pictus, assembly GCF_037042905.1. Lineage (NCBI taxonomy): Eukaryota > Metazoa > Echinodermata > Echinoidea > Temnopleuroida > Toxopneustidae > Lytechinus > Lytechinus pictus. The sequence continues at coordinate 28,761,348 of NC_087251.1, forward strand.
GGATAGTTTCCTAAAATATCGAAAGAAAATGGAGAGGAAAAGTAGTGACGGATCTCACTTAAGTAGCGAGAAAGAAGTGGACAAATATGAGGGATAGCTTCCTAAAAAAACGAAAGAAAATGAAGGAGTCAAAAAGTGGTGACGGAGCTCAATCAAGTACAGCACGTAATTACAAGAACAGTGAGACAATGGAATTCTTAGTTCCCCACATACATAATCGAAAGTGAGTTATTCATTATTTTGTTATCTTATCACAGGGAAGAGAGAATATGATTTATACACAAAAACCATTGAAATCACTTCTTGCAAAGCCCTAAAAAGGCTTCTGTTTTGCCAAGCTACTGCACCAGATGGAAACATCGGATGGTCTTTGCCTGCCGGATGGTATCTGAGCACAGCATTTTTTGCCATGCCATAGGCCGTGGAAACGGGAAAATGGCATGCTGTACCGTATCTCGTGAAGGAATGTTTTGCCGAATCGCCGTGCTATTTCTTTTCATTTATTTTTTTAAAGGAGTAATTTATCTCTCAAAAGGAAAAGCAATGAAAAAGTCATCTTGATTCAAAGAGACAACATTTTTTTTAACATGATACAGTCATGCCTAATACTATGAGAGATGGTAGGTCTGTAAACACTTCTATGAGCACTTTGTCAAAAAAAATAGAGAACAATCTCTGATTATGTTTCGACCAACGAGCAAATACAAAGATAGCAAATCTGACAGGGGAAAAGGCAATGAATTTAGCATTGTGGACTGCTCATGTTATCCTTATCTCAATGACTGGATAAAATTCTTACCCAGACAATGTAAGAGTTAATCATCGGGTCTAGACTCCAACTGGAGACCGCATATGAAAAGTTTCTTCCATACTTCAGCTGGGTCCAAATCAAATTCAATAGAAGTTTGAACATCCTACTATTATGTCTAATGTAATCACCGAAATCCTGATTCTGACATCATTCAAGGGCAAGCTAAGATGCCGATATCAACCCCAATCCAGACATCAGTACCAACACCCTTCGTATAACCGACCTACTGGTACCCCAAAGTCTGAAAGCACACATAGGCCATCTGTCTCAAGATGTCTTCAAGCTCAGAAAAGAATTTTAAAAATCTTCAAATCGGATCAAGCTACAAGATGTGGAAATGGTTCCAACATGGAAGGAAAAAGCTACCAGAGTATGGAAACAGCTGCATTACCCTAAATTTCTATTCAGGATCTGCCAAAAATTTGATTAGTATGAATTTGGGTAATCAATTACTGCCGACTTGCAAAAAGCCATTTAGATCATATGAATGGTCAATGTTTACTCCTAGGTCTAACACAGACTCTATCTGTCCTCAAAAAAGTTTTCATCTGAGCCGGGTGTCCCAGTAACCAGCCTTTGAACCAGTAAGTACAAGTCACAAGAAATGTGTTAGGAAGGCATGCATATAGAAGTTGAAGGAAGAGTATGTATTTGGGAACTTTTGTTATCTATTCCTTATGATTGATCACACCTATTATTTGTAAATTTATAATTTTTACTATACAGTGCGTCCCAGAAAAAAGGAAACCGTGATTCCCATGTCTTTTTTATTCAAAGGCAAATGAATTATGATATCTAATTTACATAATCATATAATTCAGTTATTCCTCTTTATTTCGATACCTAATATGTGACAAACATTTCATGCGTTAATGAGCAAAACGAGCTTGAAATTTCAATGTCAAAACCAGGTTGTGCAGAAAAATTGGACGAGATTGGTTCATGATATGACGAACGTGAACGTGCTTATTCGATAATTGGCTCATAAGCATTTCTTTTTTAAATTTTGTTAAGATTTTCTCACTGATCCCTGAAATGAGAAAGGATTCAGATTCACATGTGAGTTTTTGCGCAAATCGTTACTGATATGCCTCAATATTTATTGTTTGTCATCTGCCATGCGTGAATGATTTGATAAGCTGTTGGTCTCAAATTAGAGATAATAATAATAATAATAATAGGCATTTATATGGCGCCATCTATCTAGAAATATTCTATTCCGAGGCGCGTTGTTATTATTATGATTACCCCGGCTTTAGCTTGAGCTGCCTTTCAGCGCTAATGCATTCAAGGAATTAATCCTGCCGGGTACCCATTCACCTCACCTGGGTCTAGTGCAGCACAATGTGGATAAATTACTTGCTGAAGGAAATTACGCCATGGCTGGGATTCAAACCACGACCCTCTGTTTCTAAGTCAGAAGACTTATCCACTGGGCCACAACACTCCACTGAGATGAGATTCCACTCTTGCCATGAGTATCAAATTTATAGTAAAAACATATTCAATAATTGTGAAATCTATCTCTGAAAATGGGTTTCCTTTTTTTGTGGGATGCACTCTATGTATTTATCAGTTGATACATCTCTGTGAAGATTGTATCATATTTTGATTCCTTAATGAAACACATAATTTTTTTTTTTTTAAATTACAAGTCACACGCCTAATGGGAAGCAGATTCAAGGCAGTTAGATTAACAACAGTCATTGACGACATATGCTCCATCAAATGATGAATACTATCACACTGAGATGACATAACTAATTGAACAGAGGACCACTTATCCTGTAATAAGTATAGTTTTGAATATGTAATCTACTATTCGCTTGGGCAGCTCAGGAAGTGGCATTTGGATCTTGACTTTTGTGAATGATTTTGTGCCACGACAGAACAGGAGACACCCGCGATTTTAATCAGCAATATTATTTTGATGAACGAATTATTGATTTAACAGAGGACTATGATATTTTTCTTGATTGAACAGACATCCAAAATGATATCGCATGATGATAACCTAGTTGATTATTTGACAGAAGATACCCTGCAAACAGTTAGCATTTTTAGAGACCTCACCATATGAATGGGCTTGAGTTAACTATAAGTTATTTTGTTTGGCATGATTTATCTACTTTGTGGACACTAGAAATTGGACCATTTCTTCAGACGTGAATATCATTTTGCTGCTTATGATACATTGGTAAATTATCTCTATTATAATAACATTCAATTAGTAACCAAAGGCTGAATTACATAAAATTGTAAAGAGTAAAATTTCAATATGAATATGGACAAAAAAGATAATAGAAAAATATACATCAAGATACCGTATAATTGGGAAAATGGACACCAAAAAATCCCCTTGACAAGGAAGTTTGAAACATTGGTGCTTCAGAGACTCAGTTAATTTGGTAAAATGTGTTTACTGTTGGAATTCTTTGTATCTTGTCTACTTGCCCCCTTCCCAGGTAGGCGCTTCGAGATTTTCCTACCATACATGTAACCCAGCTGCATGGATGATATTTCCTGAGTGAAGTCTCCCGTCCTTTGCTTCTTTGAAGATATTCCATGTTTATTCTGCACTCCAGTAAAAAGAGTTCAGTCTCTGATTGTTCCGAGACACATGTTGAGATGTGATGTTGTCAAGCTGCAACCTGCAATCACAAAAATAAATAAACATATGAAATAATGCTGCTAAAAAATGACACTAAATCTGAACAATAATATCTTGTTAATTTATCATTTGGACCACTGAAAATAAGACACAAATGACTTTTTCAGGCAGGAGTTCTACATACAGGTTTCGATAGTAATTTATTTTCTATAGAAGCAACCTGGGCAAATAGCCATTAAACATGAATAAGTTTGGTTATCATCAAAGCACAAAGGCCATAGTTACATAATTTTTATGTGATTACTAGACTGCACTTATTCAATGAACAAGGTTATGATATAACCTTGTTCTCTGTTAGTACTCCATGTGTGGCAAAATAAGGTTGGCAAAGTTTGGCTATTTTCTCTTTTTCTTTGGAACAAATGCTTGATTGTTTGACACTGTCAGATTCCATTACAGCTAATCATCATATAACTTGGCTCTTAACTAAGTTTGATTCTTTTAATTATTTTTTCTAAATTAAAAAAAAGGTTTAAATTAATGCCACATTACTTTCCACCAATAAAGGGCGTACACAAAAATATGCCCAAAATTCAAGTTGGTGAATAAAAAAATTATTCCCAAGTTACTAATGAAAAATATAAATTGCAACTGTCATGACTGTATGGAAATTAGTATTTTGGGTCACAAAAGTTTTATTTTAATGATTTTTAAAGTGTGTGTTGTGTACTGCATTGGCATACCATAGTCCTACCTGTAGATTCCCCACAGGCAGGATGGTTGCAGTGAGCAAGTGCTAGACTGTAGGTTTTATGAAATGGACCCTGTACTTACATTTGTATCGTGCATATACATTTTTTTAAAAAATAAGTGTAACCTTGTAATCTTCAGCATAACACCTGTTTTTTTTTCTTTTGATTCAAACCAACCTTTTTAGGGGTGCTGGATTTCCCTTTTAAATTTTTTGCTTGTTTAATTTGTCAAGTTTATTCAAATCTTTGGGTGGAATGCTCATTGTATCCAGTTGGATATTTGAGCTGGATGTCCCTGTACAAACCCTTTGTGAATTTCACAATTAAGTAGTTAAAGCGACCTTTAACCCCCCCAAATCAGCCGTCTTCGCTCCCTGGGATGTTTTAGCATCCTAACCGATTATTACAGCGAGAATCAAGAGGATCCAGAGAGTTTGAATTTTCGACCCCCTCGCCCCACCCGCGACATGGAAAATTGGGCAAAATTGTGCAAAATTGAGCAAAATAATATTTGTTCAATATTTCCCCCGAAACCCCCCCAAATCAGCCGTCTTCTCTCCTTGGGATGTTTTAGCATCCTAACCGATTATTACAGCGAGAATCAAGAGGATCCAGGGAGTTTGAATTTTCGACCCCCTCGCCCAACCCGCAACATGGAAAATTGGCCAAAATTGAGATAAAAATAATATTTGTTCAACATTTCCCCCGAAACCCCCCCAAATCAGCCGTCTTCGCTCCCTGGGATGTTTAAGCATCCTAACCGATTATTACAGCGAGATTCAAGAGGATCCAGGGAGTTTGAATTTTCGACCCCCTCGCCCCACCCGCGACATTAAAAATTGGGCAAAATGGGCCAAAATTGAGGAAAATAATATTTGTTCAATATTTCCCCCGAAACCCCCCCAAATCAGCCGTCTTCGCTCCCTGGGATGTTTAAGCATCCTAACCGATTATTACAGCGAGATTCAAGAGGATCCAGGTTGTTTGAATTTTCGACCCCCTCGCCCCACCCGCGACATGGAAAATTGGGCAAAATTGGCCAAAATTGAGCAAAATAATATTTGTTCAATATTTCCCCCGAAACCCCCCCAATCAGCCGTCTTTGCTCCCTGGGATGTTTTAGCATCCTAACCGATTATTACAGCAAGAATCAAGAGGATCCAGGGAGTTTGAATTTTCGACCCCATTGCCCCACCCTCGACATGGAAAATTGGGCAAAATTGGCCAAAATTGAGCAAAATAATATTTGTTTAATATTTCCCCCGAAACCCCCCCAAATCAGCCGTCTTCGCTCCCTGGGATGTTTTAGCATCCTAACCGATTATTACAGTGAGAATCAAGAGAATCAAGAGGATCCAGGGAGTAAGAATTTTCGACCCCCTCGCCCCACCCGCGACATGGAAAATTGGGCAAAATTTGCCAAAATTGAGCAAAATAATATTTGTTCAATATTTCCCCCTAAACCCCCCCAAATCAGCCGTCCTCGCTTCCTGGGATGTTTTAGCATCCTAACCGATTATTACAGCGAGAATCAAGAGGATCCAGGGAGTTTGAATTTTCGACCCGCTCGCCCCACCCGCGACATGAAAAATTTGGCAAAATTGGCCAAAATTGAGGAAAATAATATTTGTTCAATATTTCCCCCGAAACTCCCCCAAATCAGCCGTCTTCGCTCCCTGGGATGTTTAAGCATCCTAACCGATTATTACAGCGAGATTCAAGAGGATCCAGGGAGTTTGAATTTTCGACCCCCTCGCCCCACCCGCGACATGGAAAATTGGGCAAAATGGGCCAAAATTAAGGAAAATAATATTTGTTCAATATTTCCCCCGAAACCCCCCCAAATCAGCCGTCTTCGCTCCCTGGGATGTTTAAGCATCCTAACCGATTATTACAGCGAGATTCAAGAGGATCCAGGGAGTTTGAATTTTCGACCCCCTCGCCCCACACGCGACATGGAAAATTGGGCAAAATTTGCCAAAATTGAGCAAAATAATATTTGTTCAATATTACCCCCTAAACCCCCCCAAATCAGCCGTCCTCGCTTCCTGGGATGTTTTAGTATCCTAACCGATTATTACAGCGAGAATCAAGAGGATCCAGGGAGTTTGAATTTTCGACCCCCTCGCCCCACCCGCGACATGAAAAATTGGGCAAAATTGGCCAAAATTGAGCAAAATAATATTTGTTCAATATTTCCCCCGAAACCCCCCCAATCAGCCGTCTTTGCTCCCTGGGATGTTTTAGCATCCTAACCGATTATTACAGCGAGTTTCAAGAGGATCCGGGGAGTTTGAATTTTCGACCCCCTCGCCCCACCCGCGACATGGAAAATTGGGCAAAATTTGCCAAAATTGAGCAAAATAATATTTGTTCAATATTTCCCCCGAAACCCCCCAAAATCAGCCGTCTTTGCTCCCTGGGATGTTTTAGCATCCTAACCGATTATTACAGCGAGAATCAAGAGGATCCAGGAAGTCTGAATTTTCGACCCCCTCGCCAAACCCTCGACTTGGAAAATTGGGCAAAATTGTGCAAAATTGAGCAAAATAATATTTGTTCAATATTTCCCCCGAAACCCCCCCAAATCAGCCGTCCTCGCTTCCTGGGATGTTTTAGCATCCTAACCGATTATTACAGCGAGAATCAAGAGGATCCAGGGAGTTTGAATTTTCGACCCGCTCGCCCCACCCGCGACATGAAAAATTTGGCAAAATTGGCCAAAATTGAGCAAAATAATATTTGTTCAACATTTCCCCGAAACCCCCCCAAATCAGCCGTCTTCGCTCCCTGGGATGTTTTAGCATCCTAACCGATTATTACAGCGAGAATCAAGAGGATCCAGAGAGTTTGAATTTTCGACCCCCTCGCCCCACCCGCGACATGGAAAATTGGGCAAAATTGTGCAAAATTGAGCAAAATAATATTTGTTCAATATTTCCCCCGAAACCCCCCCAAATCAGCCGTCCTCGCTTCCTGGGATGTTTTAGCATCCTAACCGATTATTACAGCGAGAATCAAGAGGATCCAGGGAGTTTGAATTTTCGACCCGCTCGCCCCACCCGCGACATGGAAAATTGGCCAAAATTGGCCAAAATTGAGCAAAATAATATTTGTTCAATATTTCCCCCGAAACCCCCCCAATCAGCCGTCTTTGCTCCCTGGGATGTTTTAGCATCCTAACCGATTATTACAGCGGGAATCAACAGGATCCAGGGAGTTTGAACTTTCGACCCCATTGCCCCACCCTCGACATGGAAAATTGGGCAAAATTGGCCAAAATTGAGCAAAATAATATTTGTTTAATATTTCCCCCGAAACCCCCCCAAATCAGCCGTCTTCGCAACCTGGGATGTTTTAGCATCCTAACCGATTATTACAGTGAGAATCAAGAGAATCAAGAGGATCCAGGGAGTAAGAATTTTCGACCCCCTCGCCCCACCTGCGACATGGAAAATTGGGCAAAATTTGCCAAAATTGAGCAAAATAATATTTGTTCAATATTACCCCCTAAACCCCCCCCCAAATCAGCCGTCCTCGCTTCCTGGGATGTTTTAGTATCCTAACCGATTATTACAGCGAGAATCAAGAGGATCCAGGGAGTTTGAATTTTCGACCCCCTCGCCCCACCCGCGACATGAAAAATTGGGCAAAATTGGCCAAAATTGAGCAAAATAATATTTGTTCAATATTTCCCCCGAAACCCCCCCAATCAGCCGTCTTTGCTCCCTGGGATGTTTTAGCATCCTAACCGATTATTACAGCGAGAATCAAGAGGATCCAGGGAGTTTGAATTTTCGACCCCATTGCCCCACCCGCGACATGGAAAATTGGGCAAAATTGGCCAAAATTGAGCAAAATAATATTTGTTCAACATTTCCCCCGAAACCCCCCCAAATCAGCCGTCTTCGCTCCCTGGGATGTTTTAGCATCCTAACCGATTATTACAGCGAGAATCAAGAGGATCCAGAGAGTTTGAATTTTCGACCCCCTCGCCCCACCCGTGACATGGAAAATTGGGCAAAATTGTGCAAAATTGAGCAAAATAATATTTGTTCAATATTTCCCCCGAAACCCCCCCAAATCAGCCGTCCTCGCTTCCTGGGATGTTTTAGCATCCTAACCGATTATTACAGCGAGAATCAAGAGGATCCAGGGAGTTTGAATTTTCGACCCGCTCGCCCCACCCGCGACATGAAAAATTGGGCAAAATTGGCCAAAATTGAGCAAAATAATATTTGTTCAACATTTCCCCCGAAACCCCCCCAAATCAGCCGTCTTCGCTCCCTGGGATGTTTTAGCATCCTAACCGATTATTACAGCGAGAATCAAGAGGATCCAGAGAGTTTGAATTTTCGACCCCCTCGCCCCACCCGCGACATGGAAAATTGGGCAAAATTGGCCAAAATTGAGCAAAATAATATTTGTTCAATATTTCCCCCTAAACCCCCCCAAATCAGCCGTCCTTGCTTCCTGGGATGTTTTAGCATCCTAACCGATTATTACAGCGAGAATCAAGAGGATCCAGGGAGTTTGAATTTTCGACCCCCTCGCCCCACCCGCGACATGAAAAATTGGGCAAAATTGGCCAAAATTGAGCAAAATAATATTTGTTCAATATTTCCCCCGAAACCCCCCCAATCAGCCGTCTTTGCTCCCTGGGTTGTTTTAGCATCCTAACCGATTATTACAGCGAGAATCAAGAGGATCCAGGGAGTTTGAATTTTCGACCCCATTGCCCCACCCGCGACATGGAAAATTGGGCAAAATTGGCCAAAATTGAGCAAAATAATATTTGTTCAACATTTCCCCCGAAACCCCCCCAAATCAGCCGTCTTCGCTCCCTGGGATGTTTTAGCATACTAACCGATTATTACAGTGAAAATCAAGAGAATCAAGAGGATCCAGGGAGTAAGAATTTTCGACCCCCTCGCCCCACCCGCGACATGGAAAATTGGGCAAAATTTGCCAAAATTGAGCAAAATAATATTTGTTCAATATTTCCCCCTAAACCCCCCCAAATCAGCCGTCCTTGCTTCCTGGGATGTTTTAGCATCCTAACCGATTATTACAGCGAGAATCAAGAGGATCCAGGGAGTTTGAATTTTCGACCCCCTCGCCCCACCCGCGACATGAAAAATTGGGCAAAATTGGCCAAAATTGAGCAAAATAATATTTGTTCAATATTTCCCCCGAAACCCCCCCAATCAGCCGTCTTTGCTCCCTGGGTTGTTTTAGCATCCTAACCGATTATTACAGCGAGAATCAAGAGGATCCAGGGAGTTTGAATTTTCGACCCCATTGCCCCACCCGCGACATGGAAAATTGGGCAAAATTGGCCAAAATTGAGCAAAATAATATTTGTTCAACATTTCCCCCGAAACCCCCCCAAATCAGCCGTCTTCGCTCCCTGGGATGTTTTAGCATCCTAACCGATTATTACAGCGAGAATCAAGAGGATCCAGAGAGTTTGAATTTTCGACCCCCTCGCCCCACCCGCGACATGGAAAATTGGGCAAAATTGGCCAAAATTGAGCAAAATAATATTTGTTCAATATTTCCCCCGAAACCCCCCCAAATCAGCCGTCCTCGCTTCCTAGGATGTTTTAGCATCCTAACCGATTATTACAGTGAAAATCAAGAGAATCAAGAGGATCCAGGGAGTAAGAATTTTCGACCCCCTCGCCCCACCCGCGACATGGAAAATTGGGCAAAATTTGCCAAAATTGAGCAAAATAATATTTGTTCAATATTTCCCCCTAAACCCCCCCAAATCAGCCGTCCTCGCTTCCTGGGATGTTTTAGCATCCTAACCGATTATTACAGCGAGAATCAAGAGGATCCAGGGAGTTTGAATTTTCGACCCCCTCGCCCCACCCGCGACATGAAAATTTGGGCAAAATTGGCCAAAATTGAGCAAAATAATATTTGTTCAATATTTCCCCCGAAACCCCCCCAATCAGCCGTCTTTGGTCCCTGGGATGTTTTAGCATCCTAACCGATTATTACAGCGAGAATCAAGAGGATCCAGGGAGTTTGAATTTTCGACCCCATTGCCCCACCCGCGACATGGAAAATTGGCCAAAATTGAGCAAAATAATATTTGTTCAACATTTCCCCCGAAACCCCCCCAAATCAGCCGTCTTCGCTCCCTGGGATGTTTTCGCATCCTAATCGATTATTACAGTGAGAATCAAGAGGATCCAGGGAATTTGAATTTTCGACCCCCTCGCCCCACCCGCGACATGGAAAATTGGGCAAAATTGGCCAAAATTGAGCAAAATATTATTTGTTCAATATTTTCCCCGAAACCCCCCCAAATCAGCCGTCTTCGCTCCCTGGAATGTTTTAGCATCCTAACCGATTATTACAGCGAGAATCATGAGGATCCAGGGAGTTTGAATTTTCGACCCCCTCGCCCCACCCGCGACATGAAAAATTTGGCAAAATTGAGCAAAATAATATTTGTTCAATATTTCCCCCGAAACCCCCCCCCCAAATCAGCCGTCTTCGCTCCTTGGGATGTTTTAGCATCCTAACCGATTATTAAAGCAAGAATCAAGAGGATCCAGGGACTTTAAAATTTCGACCCCCTCGCCCCACCCGCAACGTGGAAAATTGGGCAAAATTAGCCAAAATTGAGCAAAATAATATTTGTTCAACATTTCCCCGAAACCCCCCCCAAATCAGCCGTCTTTGCTCCCTGGGATGTTTTAGCATCCTAACAGATTATTACAGCGAGAATCAAGAGGATCCAGGGAGTTTGATTTTTCGACCCCCTCGCCCCACCCGCGACATGGAAAATTGGGCAAAATTGGCCAAAATTGAGGAAAATAATATTTGTTCAATATTTCCCCCGAAACCCCCCCAAATCAGCCGTCTTCGCTCCCTGGGATGTTTTAGCATCCTAACCGATTATTACAGCGAGATTCAAGAGGATCCAGGGAGTTTGAATTTTCGACCCCCTCGCCCCACCCGCGACATGGAAAATTGGGCAAAATTGGCCAAAATTGAGCAAAATAATATTTGTTCAATATTTTCCCTGAAACCCCCCCAAATCAGCCGTCTTCGCTCCCTGGAATGTTTTAGCATCCTAACCGATTATTACAGCGAGAATCATGAGGATCCAGGGAGTTTGAATTTTCGACCCCCTCGCCCCACCCGCGACATGAAAAATTTGGCAAAATTGGCCAAAATTGAGCAAAATAATATTTGTTCAATATTTCCCCCGAAACCCCCCCCGAAATCAGCCGTCTTCGCTCCTTGGGATGTTTTAGCATCCTAACCGATTATTAAAGCAAGAATCAAGAGGATCCAGGGACTTTAAAATTTCGACCAACTCGCCCCACCCGCAACGTGGAAAATTGGGCAAAATTAGCCAAAATTGAGCAAAATAATATTTGTTCAATATTTCCCCCGAAACTCCCCCAAATCAGCCGTCTTCGCTCCCTGGGATGTTTTAGCATACTAACCGATTATTACAGTGAAAATCAAGAGAATCAAGAGGATCCAGGGAGTAAGAATTTTCGACCCCCTCGCCCCACCCGCTACATGGAAAATTGAGCAAAATTGGCCAAAATTGAGCAAAATAATATTTGTTCAATATTTTCCCCGAAACCCCCCCAAATCAGCCGTCTTCGCTCCATGGAATGTTTTAGCATCCTAACCGATTATTACAGCGAGAATCATGAGGATCCAGGGAGTTTGAATTTTCGACCCCCTCGCCCCACCCGCGACATGAAAAATTTGGCAAAATTGGCCAAAATTGAGCAAAATAATATTTGTTCAATATTTCCCCCGAAACCCCCCCCGAAATCAGCCGTCTTCGCTCCTTGGGATGTTTTAGCATCCTAACCGATTATTAAAGCAAGAATCAAGAGGATCCAGGGACTTTAAAATTTCGACCAACTCGCCCCACCCGCAACGTGGAAAATTGGGCAAAATTAGCCAAAATTGAGCAAAATAATATTTGTTCAACATTTCCCCGAAACCCCCCCCAAATCAGCCGTCTTTGCTCCCTTGGATGTTTTAGCATCCTAACAGATTATTACAGCGAGAATCAAGAGGATCCAGGGAGTTTGATTTTTCGACCCCCTCGCCCCACCCGCGACATGGAAAATTGGGCAAAATTGGCCAAAATTGAGGAAAATAATATTTGTTCAATATTTCCCCCGAAACCCCCCCAAATCAGCCGTCTTCGCTCCCTGGGATGTTTTAGCATCCTAACCGATTATTACAGCAAGATTCAAGAGGATCCAGGGAGTTTGAATTTTCGACCCCCTCGCCCCACCCGCGACATGGAAAATTGGGCAAAATTGGCAAAAATTGGCCAAAATTGAGCAAAATAATATTTGTTCAACATTTCCCCCGAAACCCCCCAAATCAGCCGTCTTCGCTCCCTGGGATGTTTTAGCATCCTAACAGATTATTACAGCGAGAATCAAGAGGATCCAGAGAGTTTGAATTTTCGACCCCCTCGCCCCACCCGCGACATGGAAAATTGGGCAAAATTGGCCAAAATTGAGCAAAATAATATTTGTTCAATATTTCCCCCGAAACCCCCCCAAATCAGCCGTCTTCGCTCCCTGGGATGTTTTAGCATACTAACCGATTATTACAGTGAAAATCAAGAGAATCAAGAGGATCCAGGGAGTAAGAATTTTCGACCCCCTCGCCCCACCCGCGACATGGAAAATTGGGCAAAATTTGCCAAAATTGAGCAAAATAATATTTGTTCAATATTTCCCCCTAAACCCCCCCAAATCAGCCGTCCTTGCTTCCTGGGATGTTTTAGCATCCTAACCGATTATTACAGCGAGAATCAAGAGGATCCAGGGAGTTTGAATTTTCGACCCCCTCGCCCCACCCGCGACATGAAAAATTGGGCAAAATTGGCCAAAATTGAGCAAAATAATATTTGTTCAATATTTCCCCCGAAACCCCCCCAATCAGCCGTCTTTGCTCCCTGGGTTGTTTTAGCATCCTAACCGATTATTACAGCGAGAATCAAGAGGATCCAGGGAGTTTGAATTTTCGACCCCATTGCCCCACCCGCGACATGGAAAATTGGGCAAAATTGGCCAAAATTGGCCAAAATTGAGCAAAATAATATTTGTTCAACATTTCCCCCGAAACCCCCCAAATCAGCCGTCTTCGCTCCCTGGGATGTTTTAGCATCCTAACAGATTATTACAGCGAGAATCAAGAGGATCCAGAGAGTTTGAATTTTCGACCCCCTCGCCCCACCCGCGACATGGAAAATTGGGCAAAATCGTGCAAAATTGAGCAAAATAATATTTGTTCAATATTTCCCCCGAAACCCCCCCAAATCAGCCGTCTTCGCTCCCTGGGATGTTTTAGCATACTAACCGATTATTACAGTGAAAATCAAGAGAATCAAGAGGATCCAGGGAGTAAGAATTTTCGACCCCCTCGCCCCACCCGCGACATGGAAAATTGGGCAAAATTTGCCAAAATTGAGCAAAATAATATTTGTTCAATATTTCCCCCTAAACCCCCCCAAATCAGCCGTCCTTGCTTCCTGGGATGTTTTAGCATCCTAACCGATTATTACAGCGAGAATCAAGAGGATCCAGGGAGTTTGAATTTTCGACCCCCTCGCCCCACCCGCGACATGAAAAATTGGGCAAAATTGGCCAAAATTGAGCAAAATAATATTTGTTCAATATTTCCCCCGAAACCCCCCCAATCAGCCGTCTTTGCTCCCTGGGTTGTTTTAGCATCCTAACCGATTATTACAGCGAGAATCAAGAGGATCCAGGGAGTTTGAATTTTCGACCCCATTGCCCCACCCGCGACATGGAAAATTGGGCAAAATTGGCCAAAATTGAGCAAAATAATATTTGTTCAACATTTCCCCCAAAACCCCCCCAAATCAGCCGTCTTCGCTCCCTGGGATGTTTTAGCATACTAACCGATTATTACAGCGAGAATCAAGAGGATCCAGAGAGTTTGAATTTTCGACCCCCTCGCCCCACCCGCGACATGGAAAATTGGGCAAAATTGTGCAAAATTGAGCAAAATAATATTTGTTCAATATTTCCCCCGAAACCCCCCCAAATCAGCCGTCCTCGCTTCCTGGGATGTTTTAGCATCCTAACCGATTATTACAGTGAAAATCAAGAGAATCAAGAGGATCCAGGGAGTAAGAATTTTCGACCCCCTCGCCCCACCCGCGACATGGAAAATTGGGCAAAATTTGCCAAAATTGAGCAAAATAATATTTGTTCAATATTTCCCCCTAAAGCCCCCCAAATCAGCCGTCCTCGCTTCCTGGGATGTTTTAGCATCCTAACCGATTATTACAGCGAGAATCAAGAGGATCCAGGGAGTTTGAATTTTCGACCCCCTCGCCCCACCCGCGACATGAAAAATTGGGCAAAATTGGGCAAAATTGAGCAAAATAATATTTGTTCAATATTTCCCCCGAAACCCCCCCAATCAGCCGTCTTTGGTCCCTGGGATGTTTTAGCATCCTAACCGATTATTACAGCGAGAATCAAGAGGATCCAGGGAGTTTGAATTTTCGACCCCATTGCCCCACCCGCGACATGGAAAATTGGCCAAAATTGAGCAAAATAATATTTGTTCAACATTTCCCCCGAAACCCCCCAAAATCAGCCGTCTTCGCTCCCTGGGATGTTTTCGCATCCTAATCGATTATTACAGTGAGAATCAAGAGGATCCAGGGAATTTGAATTTTCGACCCCCTCGCCCCACCCGCGACATGGAAAATTGGGCAAAATTGGCCAAAATTGAGCAAAATATTATTTGTTCAATATTTTCCCCGAAACCCCCCCAAATCAGCCGTCTTCGCTCCCTGGAATGTTTTAGCATCCTAACCGATTATTACAGCGAGAATCATGAGGATCCAGGGAGTTTGAATTTTCGACCCCCTCGCCCCACCCGCGACATGAAAAATTTGGCAAAATTTGCCAAAATTGAGCAAAATAATATTTGTTCAATATTTCCCCCGAAACCCCCCCCCCCAAATCAGCCGTCTTCGCTCCTTGGGATGTTTTAGCATCCTAACCGATTATTAAAGCAAGAATCAAGAGGATCCAGGGACTTTAAAATTTCGACCCCCTCGCCCCACCCGCAACGTGGAAAATTGGGCAAAATTAGCCAAAATTGAGCAAAATAATATTTGTTCAACATTTCCCCGAAACCCCCCCCAAATCAGCCGTCTTTGCTCCCTGGGATGTTTTAGCATCCTAACAGATTATTACAGCGAGAATCAAGAGGATCCAGGGAGTTTGATTTTTCGACCCCCTCGCCCCACCCGCGACATGGAAAATTGGGCAAAATTGGCCAAAATTGAGGAAAATAATATTTGTTCAATATTTCCCCCGAAACCCCCCCAAATCAGCCGTCTTCGTTCCCTGGGATGTTTTAGCATCCTAACCGAATATTACAGCGAGATTCAAGAGGATCCAGGGAGTTTGAATTTTCGACCCCCTCGCCCCACCCGCGACATGGAAAATTGGGCAAAATTGGCCAAAATTGAGCAAAATAATATTTGTTCAATATTTCCCCCGAAACTCCCCCAAATCAGCCGTCTTCGCTCCCTGGGATGTTTTAGCATACTAACCGATTATTACAGTGAAAATCAAGAGAATCAAGAGGATCCAGGGAGTAAGAATTTTCGACCCCCTCGCCCCACCCGCTACATGGAAAATTGAGCAAAATTGGCCAAAATTGAGCAAAATAATATTTGTTCAATATTTCCCCCTTAAACCCCCCCAAATCAGCCGTCCTTGCTTCCTGGGATGTTTTAGCATCCTAACCGATTATTACAGCGAGAATCAAGAGGATCCAGGGAGTTTGAATTTTCGACCCCCTCGCCCCACCCGCGACATGAAAAATTGGGCAAAATTGGCCAAAATTGAGCAAAATAATATTTGTTCAATATTTCCCCCGAAACCCCCCCAAATCAGCCGTCCTTGCTTCCTGGGATGTTTTAGCATCCTAACCGATTATTACAGTGAAAATCAAGAGGATCCAGGGAGTTTGAATTTTCGACCCCCTCGCCCCACCCGCTACATGGAAAATTGGGCAAAATTGGCCAAAATTGAGCAAAATAATATTTGTTCAATATTTCCCCCTAAACCCCCCCAAATCAGCCGTCCTTGCTTCCTGGGATGTTTTAGCATCCTAACCGATTATTACAGCGAGAATCAAGAGGATCCAGGGAGTTTGAATTTTCGACCCCCTCGCCCCACCCGCGACATGAAAAATTGGGCAAAATTGGCCAAAATTGAGCAAAATAATATTTGTTCAATATTTCCCCCGAAACCCCCCCAATCAGCCGTCTTTGCTCCCTGGGTTGTTTTAGCATCCTAACCGATTATTACAGCGAGAATCAAGAGGATCTAGGGAGTTTGAATTTTCGACCCCATTGCCCCACCCGGCGACATGGAAAATTGGGCAAAATTGGCCAAAATTGAGCAAAATAATATTTGTTCAACATTTCCCCCGAAACCCCCCAAATCAGCCGTCTTCGCTCCCTGGGATGTTTTAGCATCCTAACAGATTATTACAGCGAGAATCAAGAGGATCCAGAGAGTTTGAATTTTCGACCCCCTCGCCCCACCCGCGACATGGAAAATTGGGCAAAATTGGCCAAAATTGAGCAAAATAATATTTGTTCAATATTTCCCCCGAAACCCCCCCAAATCAGCCGTCTTCGCTCCCTGGGATGTTTTAGCATACTAACCGATTATTACAGTGAAAATCAAGAGAATCAAGAGGATCCAGGGAGTAAGAATTTTCGACCCCCTCGCCCCACCCGCGACATGGAAAATTGGGCAAAATTTGCCAAAATTGAGCAAAATAATATTTGTTCAATATTTCCCCCTAAACCCCCCCAAATCAGCCGTCCTTGCTTCCTGGGATGTTTTAGCATCCTAACCGATTATTACAGCGAGAATCAAGAGGATCCAGGGAGTTTGAATTTTGGACCCCCTCGCCCCACCCGCGACATGAAAAATTGGGCAAAATTGGCCAAAATTGAGCAAAATAATATTTGTTCAATATTTCCCCCGAAACCCCCCCAATCAGCCGTCTTTGCTCCCTGGGTTGTTTTAGCATCCTAACCGATTATTACAGCGAGAATCAAGAGGATCCAGGGAGTTTGAATTTTCGACCCCATTGCCCCACCCGCGACATGGAAAATTGGGCAAAATTGGGCAAAATTGGCCAAAATTGAGCAAAATAATATTTGTTCAACATTTCCCCCGAAACCCCCCAAATCAGCCGTCTTCGCTCCCTGGGATGTTTTAGCATCCTAACAGATTATTACAGCGAGAATCAAGAGGATCCAGAGAGTTTGAATTTTCGACCCCCTCGCCCCACCCGCGACATGGAAAATTGGGCAAAATCGTGCAAAATTGAGCAAAATAATATTTGTTCAATATTTCCCCCGAAACCCCCCCAAATCAGCCGTCTTCGCTCCCTGGGATGTTTTAGCATACTAACCGATTATTACAGTGAAAATCAAGAGAATCAAGAGGATCCAGGGAGTAAGAATTTTCGACCCCCTCGCCCCACCCGCGACATGGAAAATTGGGCAAAATTTGCCAAAATTGAGCAAAATAATATTTGTTCAATATTTCCCCCTAAACCCCCCCAAATCAGCCGTCCTTGCTTCCTGGGATGTTTTAGCATCCTAACCGATTATTACAGCGAGAATCAAGAGGATCCAGGGAGTTTGAATTTTCGACCCCCTCGCCCCACCCGCGACATGAAAAATTGGGCAAAATTGGCCAAAATTGAGCAAAATAATATTTGTTCAATATTTCCCCCGAAACCCCCCCAATCAGCCGTCTTTGCTCCCTGGGTTGTTTTAGCATCCTAACCGATTATTACAGCGAGAATCAAGAGGATCCAGGGAGTTTGAATTTTCGACCCCATTGCCCCACCCGCGACATGGAAAATTGGGCAAAATTGGCCAAAATTGAGCAAAATAATATTTGTTCAACATTTCCCCCGAAACCCCCCCAAATCAGCCGTCTTCGCTCCCTGGGATGTTTTAGCATCCTAACCGATTATTACAGCGAGAATCAAGAGGATCCAGAGAGTTTGAATTTTCGACCCCCTCGCCCCACCCGCGACATGGAAAATTGGGCAAAATTGTGCAAAATTGAGCAAAATAATATTTGTTCAATATTTCCCCCGAAACCCCCCCAAATCAGCCGTCCTCGCTTCCTGGGATGTTTTAGCATCCTAACCGATTATTACAGTGAAAATCAAGAGAATCAAGAGGATCCAGGGAGTAAGAATTTTCGACCCCCTCGCCCCACCCGCGACATGGAAAATTGGGCAAAATTTGCCAAAATTGAGCAAAATAATATTTGTTCAATATTTCCCCCTAAAGCCCCCCAAATCAGCCGTCCTCGCTTCCTGGGATGTTTTAGCATCCTAACCGATTATTACAGCGAGAATCAAGAGGATCCAGGGTGTTTGAATTTTCGACCCCCTCGCCCCACCCGCGACATGAAAAATTGGGCAAAATTGGCCAAAATTGAGCAAAATAATATTTGTTCAATATTTCCCCCGAAACCCCCCCAATCAGCCGTCTTTGGTCCCTGGGATGTTTTAGCATCCTAACCGATTATTACAGCGAGAATCAAGAGGATCCAGGGAGTTTGAATTTTCGACCCCATTGCCCCACCCGCGACATGGAAAATTGGCCAAAATTGAGCAAAATAATATTTGTTCAACATTTCCCCCGAAACCCCCCCAAATCAGCCGTCTTCGCTCCCTGGGATGTTTTCGCATCCTAATCGATTATTACAGTGAGAATCAAGAGGATCCAGGGAATTTGAATTTTCGACCCCCTCGCCCCACCCGCGACATGGAAAATTGGGCAAAATTGGCCAAAATTGAGCAAAATATTATTTGTTCAATATTTTCCCCGAAACCCCCCCAAATCAGCCGTCTTCGCTCCCTGGAATGTTTTAGCATCCTAACCGATTATTACAGCGAGAATCATGAGGATCCAGGGAGTTTGAATTTTCGACCCCCTCGCCCCACCCGCGACATGAAAAATTTGGCAAAATTTGCCAAAATTGAGCAAAATAATATTTGTTCAATATTTCCCCCGAAACCCCCCCCCCAAATCAGCCGTCTTCGCTCCTTGGGATGTTTTAGCATCCTAACCGATTATTAAAGCAAGAATCAAGAGGATCCAGGGACTTTAAAATTTCGACCCCCTCGCCCCACCCGCAACGTGGAAAATTGGGCAAAATTAGCCAAAATTGAGCAAAATAATATTTGTTCAACATTTCCCCGAAACCCCCCCCAAATCAGCCGTCTTTGCTCCCTGGGATGTTTTAGCATCCTAACAGATTATTACAGCGAGAATCAAGAGGATCCAGGGAGTTTGATTTTTCGACCCCCTCGCCCCACCCGCGACATGGAAAATTGGGCAAAATTGGCCAAAATTGAGGAAAATAATATTTGTTCAATATTTCCCCCGAAACCCCCCCAAATCAGCCGTCTTCGTTCCCTGGGATGTTTTAGCATCCTAACCGATTATTACAGCGAGATTCAAGAGGATCCAGGGAGTTTGAATTTTCGACCCCCTCGCCCCACCCGCGACATGGAAAATTGGGCAAAATTGGCCAAAATTGAGCAAAATAATATTTGTTCAATATTTCCCCCGAAACTCCCCCAAATCAGCCGTCTTCGCTCCCTGGGATGTTTTAGCATACTAACCGATTATTACAGTGAAAATCAAGAGAATCAAGAGGATCCAGGGAGTAAGAATTTTCGACCCCCTCGCCCCACCCGCTACATGGAAAATTGAGCAAAATTGGCCAAAATTGAGCAAAATAATATTTGTTCAATATTTCCCCCTTAAACCCCCCCAAATCAGCCGTCCTTGCTTCCTGGGATGTTTTAGCATCCTAACCGATTATTACAGCGAGAATCAAGAGGATCCAGGGAGTTTGAATTTTCGACCCCCTCGCCCCACCCGCGACATGAAAAATTGGGCAAAATTGGCCAAAATTGAGCAAAATAATATTTGTTCAATATTTCCCCCGAAACCCCCCCAAATCAGCCGTCCTTGCTTCCTGGGATGTTTTAGCATCCTAACCGATTATTACAGTGAAAATCAAGAGGATCCAGGGAGTTTGAATTTTCGACCCCCTCGCCCCACCCGCGACATGAAAAATTGGGCAAAATTGGCCAAAATTGAGCAAAATAATATTTGTTCAATATTTCCCCCGAAACCCCCCCAAATCAGCCGTCCTTGCTTCCTGGGATGTTTTAGCATCCTAACCGATTATTACAGCGAGAATCAAGAGGATCCAGGGAGTTTGAATTTTCGACCCCCTCGCCCCACCCGCGACATGAAAAATTGGGCAAAATTGGCCAAAATTGAGCAAAATAATATTTGTTCAATATTTCCCCCGAAACCCCCCCAATCAGCCGTCTTTGCTCCCTGGGTTGTTTTAGCATCCTAACCGATTATTACAGCGAGAATCAAGAGGATCCAGGGAGTTTGAATTTTCGACCCCATTGCCCCACCCGCGACATGGAAAATTGGGCAAAATTGGCCAAAATTGAGCAAAATAATATTTGTTCAACATTTCCCCCGAAACCCCCCCAAATCAGCCGTCTTCGCTCCCTGGGATGTTTTAGCATCCTAACCGATTATTACAGCAAGAATCAAGAGGATCCAGAGAGTTTGAATTTTTGACCCCCTCTCCCCACCCGCGACATGGAAAATTGGGCAAAATTGTGCAAAATTGAGCAAAATAATATTTGTTCAATATTTCCCCCGAAACCCCCCCAAATCAGCCGTCCTCGCTTTCTGGGATGTTTAAGCATCCTAACCGATTATTACAGTGAAAATCAAGAGGATCCAGGGAGTTTGAATTTTCGACCCCCTCGCCCCACCCGCGACATGGAAAATTGGGCAAAATTTGCCAAAATTGAGCAAAATAATATTTGTTCAATATTTCCCCCTAAACCCCCCCAAATCAGCCGTCCTTGCTTCCTGGGATGTTTTAGCATCCTAACCGATTATTACAGCGAGAATCAAGAGGATCCAGGGAGTTTGAATTTTCGACCCCCTCGCCCCACCCGCGACATGAAAAATTGGGCAAAATTGGCCAAAATTGAGCAAAATAATATTTGTTCAATATTTCCCCCGAAACCCCCCCAATCAGCCGTCTTTGCTCCCTGGGTTGTTTTAGCATCCTAACCGATTATTACAGCGAGAATCAAGAGGATCCAGGGAGTTTGAATTTTCGACCCCATTGCCCCACCCGCGACATGGAAAATTGGGCAAAATTGGCCAAAATTGAGCAAAATAATATTTGTTCAACATTTCCCCCGAAACCCCCCCAAATCAGCCGTCTTCGCTCCCTGGGATGTTTTAGCATCCTAACCGATTATTACAGCGAGAATCAAGAGGATCCAGAGAGTTTGAATTTTCGACCCCCTCGCCCCACCCGCGACATGGAAAATTGGGCAAAATTGTGCAAAATTGAGCAAAATAATATTTGTTCAATATTTCCCCCGAAACCCCCCCAAATCAGCCGTCCTCGCTTCCTGGGATGTTTTAGCATCCTAACCGATTATTACAGTGAAAATCAAGAGAATCAAGAGGATCCAGGGAGTAAGAATTTTCGACCCCCTCGCCCCACCCGCGACATGGAAAATTGGGCAAAATTTGCCAAAATTGAGCAAAATAATATTTGTTCAATATTTCCCCCTAAACCCCCCCAAATCAGCCGTCCTCGCTTCCTGGGATGTTTTAGCATCCTAACCGATTATTACAGCGAGAATCAAGAGGATCCAGGGAGTTTGAATTTTCGACCCCCTCGCCCCACCCGCGACATGAAAAATTGGGCAAAATTGGCCAAAATTGAGCAAAATAATATTTGTTCAATATTTCCCCCGAAACCCCCCCAATCAGCCGTCTTTGGTCCCTGGGATGTTTTAGCATCCTAACCGATTATTACAGCGAGAATCAAGAGGATCCAGGGAGTTTGAATTTTCGACCCCATTGCCCCACCCGCGACATGGAAAATTGGCCAAAATTGAGCAAAATAATATTTGTTCAACATTTCCCCCGAAACCCCCCCAAATCAGCCGTCTTCGCTCCCTGGGATGTTTTCGCATCCTAATCGATTATTACAGTGAGAATCAAGAGGATCCAGGGAATTTGAATTTTCGACCCCCTCGCCCCACCCGCGACATGGAAAATTGGGCAAAATTGGCCAAAATTGAGCAAAATATTATTTGTTCAATATTTTCCCCGAAACCCCCCCAAATCAGCCGTCTTCGCTCCCTGGAATGTTTTAGCATCCTAACCGATTATTACAGCGAGAATCATGAGGATCCAGGGAGTTTGAATTTTCGACCCCCTCGCCCCACCCGCGACATGAAAAATTTGGCAAAATTTGCCAAAATTGAGCAAAATAATATTTGTTCAATATTTCCCCCGAAACCCCCCCCCCCAAATCAGCCGTCTTCGCTCCTTGGGATGTTTTAGCATCCTAACCGATTATTAAAGCAAGAATCAAGAGGATCCAGGGACTTTAAAATTTCGACCCCCTCGCCCCACCCGCAACGTGGAAAATTGGGCAAAATTAGCCAAAATTGAGCAAAATAATATTTGTTCAACATTTCCCCGAAACCCCCCCCAAATCAGCCGTCTTTGCTCCCTGGGATGTTTTAGCATCCTAACAGATTATTACAGCGAGAATCAAGAGGATCCAGGGAGTTTGATTTTTCGACCCCCTCGCCCCACCCGCGACATGGAAAATTGGGCAAAATTGGCCAAAATTGAGGAAAATAATATTTGTTCAATATTTCCCCCGAAACCCCCCCAAATCAGCCGTCTTCGTTCCCTGGGATGTTTTAGCATCCTAACCGATTATTACAGCGAGATTCAAGAGGATCCAGGGAGTTTGAATTTTCGACCCCCTCGCCCCACCCGCGACATGGAAAATTGGGCAAAATTGGCCAAAATTGAGCAAAATAATATTTGTTCAATATTTCCCCCGAAACTCCCCCAAATCAGCCGTCTTCGCTCCCTGGGATGTTTTAGCATACTAACCGATTATTACAGTGAAAATCAAGAGAATCAAGAGGATCCAGGGAGTAAGAATTTTCGACCCCCTCGCCCCACCCGCTACATGGAAAATTGAGCAAAATTGGCCAAAATTGAGCAAAATAATATTTGTTCAATATTTCCCCCTTAAACCCCCCCAAATCAGCCGTCCTTGCTTCCTGGGATGTTTTAGCATCCTAACCGATTATTACAGCGAGAATCAAGAGGATCCAGGGAGTTTGAATTTTCGACCCCCTCGCCCCACCCGCGACATGAAAAATTGGGCAAAATTGGCCAAAATTGAGCAAAATAATATTTGTTCAATATTTCCCCCGAAACCCCCCCAAATCAGCCGTCCTTGCTTCCTGGGATGTTTTAGCATCCTAACCGATTATTACAGTGAAAATCAAGAGGATCCAGGGAGTTTGAATTTTCGACCCCCTCGCCCCACCCGCGACATGAAAAATTGGGCAAAATTGGCCAAAATTGAGCAAAATAATATTTGTTCAATATTTCCCCCGAAACCCCCCCAAATCAGCCGTCCTTGCTTCCTGGGATGTTTTAGCATCCTAACCGATTATTACAGCGAGAATCAAGAGGATCCAGGGAGTTTGAATTTTCGACCCCCTCGCCCCACCCGCGACATGAAAAATTGGGCAAAATTGGCCAAAATTTAGCAAAATAATATTTGTTCAATATTTCCCCCGAAACCCCCCCAATCAGCCGTCTTTGCTCCCTGGGTTGTTTTAGCATCCTAACCGATTATTACAGCGAGAATCAAGAGGATCCAGGGAGTTTGAATTTTCGACCCCATTGCCCCACCCGCGACATGGAAAATTGGGCAAAATTGGCCAAAATTGAGCAAAATAATATTTGTTCAACATTTCCCCCGAAACCCCCCCAAATCAGCCGTCTTCGCTCCTTGGGATGTTTTAGCATCCTAACCGATTATTAAAGCAAGAATCAAGAGGATCCAGGGACTTTAAAATTTCGACCCCCTCGCCCCACCCGCAACGTGGAAAATTGGGCAAAATTAGCCAAAATTGAGCAAAATAATATTTGTTCAACATTTCCCCGAAACCCCCCCCAAATCAGCCGTCTTTGCTCCCTGGGATGTTTTAGCATCCTAACAGATTATTACAGCGAGAATCAAGAGGATCCAGGGAGTTTGATTTTTCGACCCCCTCGCCCCACCCGCGACATGGAAAATTGGGCAAAATTGGCCAAAATTGAGGAAAATAATATTTGTTCAATATTTCCCCCGAAACCCCCCCAAATCAGCCGTCTTCGTTCCCTGGGATGTTTTAGCATCCTAACCGATTATTACAGCGAGATTCAAGAGGATCCAGGGAGTTTGAATTTTCGACCCCCTCGCCCCACCCGCGACATGGAAAATTGGGCAAAATTGGCCAAAATTGAGCAAAATAATATTTGTTCAATATTTCCCCCGAAACTCCCCCAAATCAGCCGTCTTCGCTCCCTGGGATGTTTTAGCATACTAACCGATTATTACAGTGAAAATCAAGAGAATCAAGAGGATCCAGGGAGTTTGAATTTTCGACCCCATTGCCCCACCCGCGACATGGAAAATTGGGCAAAATTGGCCAAAATTGAGCAAAATAATATTTGTTCAACATTTCCCCCGAAACCCCCCCAAATCAGCCGTCTTCGCTCCCTGGGATGTTTTAGCATCCTAACCGATTATTACAGCGAGAATCAAGAGGATCCAGAGAGTTTGAATTTTCGACCCCCTCGCCCCACCCGTGACATGGAAAATTGGGCAAAATTGTGCAAAATTGAGCAAAATAATATTTGTTCAATATTTCCCCCGAAACCCCCCCAAATCAGCCGTCCTCGCTTCCTGGGATGTTTTAGCATCCTAACCGATTATTACAGCGAGAATCAAGAGGATCCAGGGAGTTTGAATTTTCGACCCGCTCGCCCCACCCGCGACATGAAAAATTGGGCAAAATTGGCCAAAATTGAGCAAAATAATATTTGTTCAACATTTCCCCCGAAACCCCCCCAAATCAGCCGTCTTCGCTCCCTGGGATGTTTTAGCATCCTAACCGATTATTACAGCGAGAATCAAGAGGATCCAGAGAGTTTGAATTTTCGACCCCCTCGCCCCACCCGCGACATGGAAAATTGGGCAAAATTGGCCAAAATTGAGCAAAATAATATTTGTTCAATATTTCCCCCTAAACCCCCCCAAATCAGCCGTCCTTGCTTCCTGGGATGTTTTAGCATCCTAACCGATTATTACAGCGAGAATCAAGAGGATCCAGGGAGTTTGAATTTTCGACCCCCTCGCCCCACCCGCGACATGAAAAATTGGGCAAAATTGGCCAAAATTGAGCAAAATAATATTTGTTCAATATTTCCCCCGAAACCCCCCCAATCAGCCGTCTTTGCTCCCTGGGTTGTTTTAGCATCCTAACCGATTATTACAGCGAGAATCAAGAGGATCCAGGGAGTTTGAATTTTCGACCCCATTGCCCCACCCGCGACATGGAAAATTGGGCAAAATTGGCCAAAATTGAGCAAAATAATATTTGTTCAACATTTCCCCCGAAACCCCCCCAAATCAGCCGTCTTCGCTCCCTGGGATGTTTTAGCATACTAACCGATTATTACAGTGAAAATCAAGAGAATCAAGAGGATCCAGGGAGTAAGAATTTTCGACCCCCTCGCCCCACCCGCGACATGGAAAATTGGGCAAAATTTGCCAAAATTGAGCAAAATAATATTTGTTCAATATTTCCCCCTAAACCCCCCCAAATCAGCCGTCCTTGCTTCCTGGGATGTTTTAGCATCCTAACCGATTATTACAGCGAGAATCAAGAGGATCCAGGGAGTTTGAATTTTCGACCCCCTCGCCCCACCCGCGACATGAAAAATTGGGCAAAATTGGCCAAAATTGAGCAAAATAATATTTGTTCAATATTTCCCCCGAAACCCCCCCAATCAGCCGTCTTTGCTCCCTGGGTTGTTTTAGCATCCTAACCGATTATTACAGCGAGAATCAAGAGGATCCAGGGAGTTTGAATTTTCGACCCCATTGCCCCACCCGCGACATGGAAAATTGGGCAAAATTGGCCAAAATTGAGCAAAATAATATTTGTTCAACATTTCCCCCGAAACCCCCCCAAATCAGCCGTCTTCGCTCCCTGGGATGTTTTAGCATCCTAACCGATTATTACAGCGAGAATCAAGAGGATCCAGAGAGTTTGAATTTTCGACCCCCTCGCCCCACCCGCGACATGGAAAATTGGGCAAAATTGGCCAAAATTGAGCAAAATAATATTTGTTCAATATTTCCCCCGAAACCCCCCCAAATCAGCCGTCCTCGCTTCCTAGGATGTTTTAGCATCCTAACCGATTATTACAGTGAAAATCAAGAGAATCAAGAGGATCCAGGGAGTAAGAATTTTCGACCCCCTCGCCCCACCCGCGACATGGAAAATTGGGCAAAATTTGCCAAAATTGAGCAAAATAATATTTGTTCAATATTTCCCCCTAAACCCCCCCAAATCAGCCGTCCTCGCTTCCTGGGATGTTTTAGCATCCTAACCGATTATTACAGCGAGAATCAAGAGGATCCAGGGAGTTTGAATTTTCGACCCCCTCGCCCCACCCGCGACATGAAAATTTGGGCAAAATTGGCCAAAATTGAGCAAAATAATATTTGTTCAATATTTCCCCCGAAACCCCCCCAATCAGCCGTCTTTGGTCCCTGGGATGTTTTAGCATCCTAACCGATTATTACAGCGAGAATCAAGAGGATCCAGGGAGTTTGAATTTTCGACCCCATTGCCCCACCCGCGACATGGAAAATTGGCCAAAATTGAGCAAAATAATATTTGTTCAACATTTCCCCCGAAACCCCCCCAAATCAGCCGTCTTCGCTCCCTGGGATGTTTTCGCATCCTAATCGATTATTACAGTGAGAATCAAGAGGATCCAGGGAATTTGAATTTTCGACCCCCTCGCCCCACCCGCGACATGGAAAATTGGGCAAAATTGGCCAAAATTGAGCAAAATATTATTTGTTCAATATTTTCCCCGAAACCCCCCCAAATCAGCCGTCTTCGCTCCCTGGAATGTTTTAGCATCCTAACCGATTATTACAGCGAGAATCATGAGGATCCAGGGAGTTTGAATTTTCGACCCCCTCGCCCCACCCGCGACATGAAAAATTTGGCAAAATTGAGCAAAATAATATTTGTTCAATATTTCCCCCGAAACCCCCCCCCCAAATCAGCCGTCTTCGCTCCTTGGGATGTTTTAGCATCCTAACCGATTATTAAAGCAAGAATCAAGAGGATCCAGGGACTTTAAAATTTCGACCCCCTCGCCCCACCCGCAACGTGGAAAATTGGGCAAAATTAGCCAAAATTGAGCAAAATAATATTTGTTCAACATTTCCCCGAAACCCCCCCCAAATCAGCCGTCTTTGCTCCCTGGGATGTTTTAGCATCCTAACAGATTATTACAGCGAGAATCAAGAGGATCCAGGGAGTTTGATTTTTCGACCCCCTCGCCCCACCCGCGACATGGAAAATTGGGCAAAATTGGCCAAAATTGAGGAAAATAATATTTGTTCAATATTTCCCCCGAAACCCCCCCAAATCAGCCGTCTTCGCTCCCTGGGATGTTTTAGCATCCTAACCGATTATTACAGCGAGATTCAAGAGGATCCAGGGAGTTTGAATTTTCGACCCCCTCGCCCCACCCGCGACATGGAAAATTGGGCAAAATTGGCCAAAATTGAGCAAAATAATATTTGTTCAATATTTTCCCTGAAACCCCCCCAAATCAGCCGTCTTCGCTCCCTGGAATGTTTTAGCATCCTAACCGATTATTACAGCGAGAATCATGAGGATCCAGGGAGTTTGAATTTTCGACCCCCTCGCCCCACCCGCGACATGAAAAATTTGGCAAAATTGGCCAAAATTGAGCAAAATAATATTTGTTCAATATTTCCCCCGAAACCCCCCCCGAAATCAGCCGTCTTCGCTCCTTGGGATGTTTTAGCATCCTAACCGATTATTAAAGCAAGAATCAAGAGGATCCAGGGACTTTAAAATTTCGACCAACTCGCCCCACCCGCAACGTGGAAAATTGGGCAAAATTAGCCAAAATTGAGCAAAATAATATTTGTTCAATATTTCCCCCGAAACTCCCCCAAATCAGCCGTCTTCGCTCCCTGGGATGTTTTAGCATACTAACCGATTATTACAGTGAAAATCAAGAGAATCAAGAGGATCCAGGGAGTAAGAATTTTCGACCCCCTCGCCCCACCCGCTACATGGAAAATTGAGCAAAATTGGCCAAAATTGAGCAAAATAATATTTGTTCAATATTTTCCCCGAAACCCCCCCAAATCAGCCGTCTTCGCTCCATGGAATGTTTTAGCATCCTAACCGATTATTACAGCGAGAATCATGAGGATCCAGGGAGTTTGAATTTTCGACCCCCTCGCCCCACCCGCGACATGAAAAATTTGGCAAAATTGGCCAAAATTGAGCAAAATAATATTTGTTCAATATTTCCCCCGAAACCCCCCCCGAAATCAGCCGTCTTCGCTCCTTGGGATGTTTTAGCATCCTAACCGATTATTAAAGCAAGAATCAAGAGGATCCAGGGACTTTAAAATTTCGACCAACTCGCCCCACCCGCAACGTGGAAAATTGGGCAAAATTAGCCAAAATTGAGCAAAATAATATTTGTTCAACATTTCCCCGAAACCCCCCCCAAATCAGCCGTCTTTGCTCCCTTGGATGTTTTAGCATCCTAACAGATTATTACAGCGAGAATCAAGAGGATCCAGGGAGTTTGATTTTTCGACCCCCTCGCCCCACCCGCGACATGGAAAATTGGGCAAAATTGGCCAAAATTGAGGAAAATAATATTTGTTCAATATTTCCCCCGAAACCCCCCCAAATCAGCCGTCTTCGCTCCCTGGGATGTTTTAGCATCCTAACCGATTATTACAGCAAGATTCAAGAGGATCCAGGGAGTTTGAATTTTCGACCCCCTCGCCCCACCCGCGACATGGAAAATTGGGCAAAATTGGCAAAAATTGGCCAAAATTGAGCAAAATAATATTTGTTCAACATTTCCCCCGAAACCCCCCAAATCAGCCGTCTTCGCTCCCTGGGATGTTTTAGCATCCTAACAGATTATTACAGCGAGAATCAAGAGGATCCAGAGAGTTTGAATTTTCGACCCCCTCGCCCCACCCGCGACATGGAAAATTGGGCAAAATTGGCCAAAATTGAGCAAAATAATATTTGTTCAATATTTCCCCCGAAACCCCCCCAAATCAGCCGTCTTCGCTCCCTGGGATGTTTTAGCATACTAACCGATTATTACAGTGAAAATCAAGAGAATCAAGAGGATCCAGGGAGTAAGAATTTTCGACCCCCTCGCCCCACCCGCGACATGGAAAATTGGGCAAAATTTGCCAAAATTGAGCAAAATAATATTTGTTCAATATTTCCCCCTAAACCCCCCCAAATCAGCCGTCCTTGCTTCCTGGGATGTTTTAGCATCCTAACCGATTATTACAGCGAGAATCAAGAGGATCCAGGGAGTTTGAATTTTCGACCCCCTCGCCCCACCCGCGACATGAAAAATTGGGCAAAATTGGCCAAAATTGAGCAAAATAATATTTGTTCAATATTTCCCCCGAAACCCCCCCAATCAGCCGTCTTTGCTCCCTGGGTTGTTTTAGCATCCTAACCGATTATTACAGCGAGAATCAAGAGGATCCAGGGAGTTTGAATTTTCGACCCCATTGCCCCACCCGCGACATGGAAAATTGGGCAAAATTGGCCAAAATTGGCCAAAATTGAGCAAAATAATATTTGTTCAACATTTCCCCCGAAACCCCCCAAATCAGCCGTCTTCGCTCCCTGGGATGTTTTAGCATCCTAACAGATTATTACAGCGAGAATCAAGAGGATCCAGAGAGTTTGAATTTTCGACCCCCTCGCCCCACCCGCGACATGGAAAATTGGGCAAAATCGTGCAAAATTGAGCAAAATAATATTTGTTCAATATTTCCCCCGAAACCCCCCCAAATCAGCCGTCTTCGCTCCCTGGGATGTTTTAGCATACTAACCGATTATTACAGTGAAAATCAAGAGAATCAAGAGGATCCAGGGAGTAAGAATTTTCGACCCCCTCGCCCCACCCGCGACATGGAAAATTGGGCAAAATTTGCCAAAATTGAGCAAAATAATATTTGTTCAATATTTCCCCCTAAACCCCCCCAAATCAGCCGTCCTTGCTTCCTGGGATGTTTTAGCATCCTAACCGATTATTACAGCGAGAATCAAGAGGATCCAGGGAGTTTGAATTTTCGACCCCCTCGCCCCACCCGCGACATGAAAAATTGGGCAAAATTGGCCAAAATTGAGCAAAATAATATTTGTTCAATATTTCCCCCGAAACCCCCCCAATCAGCCGTCTTTGCTCCCTGGGTTGTTTTAGCATCCTAACCGATTATTACAGCGAGAATCAAGAGGATCCAGGGAGTTTGAATTTTCGACCCCATTGCCCCACCCGCGACATGGAAAATTGGGCAAAATTGGCCAAAATTGAGCAAAATAATATTTGTTCAACATTTCCCCCAAAACCCCCCCAAATCAGCCGTCTTCGCTCCCTGGGATGTTTTAGCATACTAACCGATTATTACAGCGAGAATCAAGAGGATCCAGAGAGTTTGAATTTTCGACCCCCTCGCCCCACCCGCGACATGGAAAATTGGGCAAAATTGTGCAAAATTGAGCAAAATAATATTTGTTCAATATTTCCCCCGAAACCCCCCCAAATCAGCCGTCCTCGCTTCCTGGGATGTTTTAGCATCCTAACCGATTATTACAGTGAAAATCAAGAGAATCAAGAGGATCCAGGGAGTAAGAATTTTCGACCCCCTCGCCCCACCCGCGACATGGAAAATTGGGCAAAATTTGCCAAAATTGAGCAAAATAATATTTGTTCAATATTTCCCCCTAAAGCCCCCCAAATCAGCCGTCCTCGCTTCCTGGGATGTTTTAGCATCCTAACCGATTATTACAGCGAGAATCAAGAGGATCCAGGGAGTTTGAATTTTCGACCCCCTCGCCCCACCCGCGACATGAAAAATTGGGCAAAATTGGGCAAAATTGAGCAAAATAATATTTGTTCAATATTTCCCCCGAAACCCCCCCAATCAGCCGTCTTTGGTCCCTGGGATGTTTTAGCATCCTAACCGATTATTACAGCGAGAATCAAGAGGATCCAGGGAGTTTGAATTTTCGACCCCATTGCCCCACCCGCGACATGGAAAATTGGCCAAAATTGAGCAAAATAATATTTGTTCAACATTTCCCCCGAAACCCCCCAAAATCAGCCGTCTTCGCTCCCTGGGATGTTTTCGCATCCTAATCGATTATTACAGTGAGAATCAAGAGGATCCAGGGAATTTGAATTTTCGACCCCCTCGCCCCACCCGCGACATGGAAAATTGGGCAAAATTGGCCAAAATTGAGCAAAATATTATTTGTTCAATATTTTCCCCGAAACCCCCCCAAATCAGCCGTCTTCGCTCCCTGGAATGTTTTAGCATCCTAACCGATTATTACAGCGAGAATCATGAGGATCCAGGGAGTTTGAATTTTCGACCCCCTCGCCCCACCCGCGACATGAAAAATTTGGCAAAATTTGCCAAAATTGAGCAAAATAATATTTGTTCAATATTTCCCCCGAAACCCCCCCCCCCAAATCAGCCGTCTTCGCTCCTTGGGATGTTTTAGCATCCTAACCGATTATTAAAGCAAGAATCAAGAGGATCCAGGGACTTTAAAATTTCGACCCCCTCGCCCCACCCGCAACGTGGAAAATTGGGCAAAATTAGCCAAAATTGAGCAAAATAATATTTGTTCAACATTTCCCCGAAACCCCCCCCAAATCAGCCGTCTTTGCTCCCTGGGATGTTTTAGCATCCTAACAGATTATTACAGCGAGAATCAAGAGGATCCAGGGAGTTTGATTTTTCGACCCCCTCGCCCCACCCGCGACATGGAAAATTGGGCAAAATTGGCCAAAATTGAGGAAAATAATATTTGTTCAATATTTCCCCCGAAACCCCCCCAAATCAGCCGTCTTCGTTCCCTGGGATGTTTTAGCATCCTAACCGAATATTACAGCGAGATTCAAGAGGATCCAGGGAGTTTGAATTTTCGACCCCCTCGCCCCACCCGCGACATGGAAAATTGGGCAAAATTGGCCAAAATTGAGCAAAATAATATTTGTTCAATATTTCCCCCGAAACTCCCCCAAATCAGCCGTCTTCGCTCCCTGGGATGTTTTAGCATACTAACCGATTATTACAGTGAAAATCAAGAGAATCAAGAGGATCCAGGGAGTAAGAATTTTCGACCCCCTCGCCCCACCCGCTACATGGAAAATTGAGCAAAATTGGCCAAAATTGAGCAAAATAATATTTGTTCAATATTTCCCCCTTAAACCCCCCCAAATCAGCCGTCCTTGCTTCCTGGGATGTTTTAGCATCCTAACCGATTATTACAGCGAGAATCAAGAGGATCCAGGGAGTTTGAATTTTCGACCCCCTCGCCCCACCCGCGACATGAAAAATTGGGCAAAATTGGCCAAAATTGAGCAAAATAATATTTGTTCAATATTTCCCCCGAAACCCCCCCAAATCAGCCGTCCTTGCTTCCTGGGATGTTTTAGCATCCTAACCGATTATTACAGTGAAAATCAAGAGGATCCAGGGAGTTTGAATTTTCGACCCCCTCGCCCCACCCGCTACATGGAAAATTGGGCAAAATTGGCCAAAATTGAGCAAAATAATATTTGTTCAATATTTCCCCCTAAACCCCCCCAAATCAGCCGTCCTTGCTTCCTGGGATGTTTTAGCATCCTAACCGATTATTACAGCGAGAATCAAGAGGATCCAGGGAGTTTGAATTTTCGACCCCCTCGCCCCACCCGCGACATGAAAAATTGGGCAAAATTGGCCAAAATTGAGCAAAATAATATTTGTTCAATATTTCCCCCGAAACCCCCCCAATCAGCCGTCTTTGCTCCCTGGGTTGTTTTAGCATCCTAACCGATTATTACAGCGAGAATCAAGAGGATCTAGGGAGTTTGAATTTTCGACCCCATTGCCCCACCCGGCGACATGGAAAATTGGGCAAAATTGGCCAAAATTGAGCAAAATAATATTTGTTCAACATTTCCCCCGAAACCCCCCAAATCAGCCGTCTTCGCTCCCTGGGATGTTTTAGCATCCTAACAGATTATTACAGCGAGAATCAAGAGGATCCAGAGAGTTTGAATTTTCGACCCCCTCGCCCCACCCGCGACATGGAAAATTGGGCAAAATTGGCCAAAATTGAGCAAAATAATATTTGTTCAATATTTCCCCCGAAACCCCCCCAAATCAGCCGTCTTCGCTCCCTGGGATGTTTTAGCATACTAACCGATTATTACAGTGAAAATCAAGAGAATCAAGAGGATCCAGGGAGTAAGAATTTTCGACCCCCTCGCCCCACCCGCGACATGGAAAATTGGGCAAAATTTGCCAAAATTGAGCAAAATAATATTTGTTCAATATTTCCCCCTAAACCCCCCCAAATCAGCCGTCCTTGCTTCCTGGGATGTTTTAGCATCCTAACCGATTATTACAGCGAGAATCAAGAGGATCCAGGGAGTTTGAATTTTGGACCCCCTCGCCCCACCCGCGACATGAAAAATTGGGCAAAATTGGCCAAAATTGAGCAAAATAATATTTGTTCAATATTTCCCCCGAAACCCCCCCAATCAGCCGTCTTTGCTCCCTGGGTTGTTTTAGCATCCTAACCGATTATTACAGCGAGAATCAAGAGGATCCAGGGAGTTTGAATTTTCGACCCCATTGCCCCACCCGCGACATGGAAAATTGGGCAAAATTGGGCAAAATTGGCCAAAATTGAGCAAAATAATATTTGTTCAACATTTCCCCCGAAACCCCCCAAATCAGCCGTCTTCGCTCCCTGGGATGTTTTAGCATCCTAACAGATTATTACAGCGAGAATCAAGAGGATCCAGAGAGTTTGAATTTTCGACCCCCTCGCCCCACCCGCGACATGGAAAATTGGGCAAAATCGTGCAAAATTGAGCAAAATAATATTTGTTCAATATTTCCCCCGAAACCCCCCCAAATCAGCCGTCTTCGCTCCCTGGGATGTTTTAGCATACTAACCGATTATTACAGTGAAAATCAAGAGAATCAAGAGGATCCAGGGAGTAAGAATTTTCGACCCCCTCGCCCCACCCGCGACATGGAAAATTGGGCAAAATTTGCCAAAATTGAGCAAAATAATATTTGTTCAATATTTCCCCCTAAACCCCCCCAAATCAGCCGTCCTTGCTTCCTGGGATGTTTTAGCATCCTAACCGATTATTACAGCGAGAATCAAGAGGATCCAGGGAGTTTGAATTTTCGACCCCCTCGCCCCACCCGCGACATGAAAAATTGGGCAAAATTGGCCAAAATTGAGCAAAATAATATTTGTTCAATATTTCCCCCGAAACCCCCCCAATCAGCCGTCTTTGCTCCCTGGGTTGTTTTAGCATCCTAACCGATTATTACAGCGAGAATCAAGAGGATCCAGGGAGTTTGAATTTTCGACCCCATTGCCCCACCCGCGACATGGAAAATTGGGCAAAATTGGCCAAAATTGAGCAAAATAATATTTGTTCAACATTTCCCCCGAAACCCCCCCAAATCAGCCGTCTTCGCTCCCTGGGATGTTTTAGCATCCTAACCGATTATTACAGCGAGAATCAAGAGGATCCAGAGAGTTTGAATTTTCGACCCCCTCGCCCCACCCGCGACATGGAAAATTGGGCAAAATTGTGCAAAATTGAGCAAAATAATATTTGTTCAATATTTCCCCCGAAACCCCCCCAAATCAGCCGTCCTCGCTTCCTGGGATGTTTTAGCATCCTAACCGATTATTACAGTGAAAATCAAGAGAATCAAGAGGATCCAGGGAGTAAGAATTTTCGACCCCCTCGCCCCACCCGCGACATGGAAAATTGGGCAAAATTTGCCAAAATTGAGCAAAATAATATTTGTTCAATATTTCCCCCTAAAGCCCCCCAAATCAGCCGTCCTCGCTTCCTGGGATGTTTTAGCATCCTAACCGATTATTACAGCGAGAATCAAGAGGATCCAGGGTGTTTGAATTTTCGACCCCCTCGCCCCACCCGCGACATGAAAAATTGGGCAAAATTGGCCAAAATTGAGCAAAATAATATTTGTTCAATATTTCCCCCGAAACCCCCCCAATCAGCCGTCTTTGGTCCCTGGGATGTTTTAGCATCCTAACCGATTATTACAGCGAGAATCAAGAGGATCCAGGGAGTTTGAATTTTCGACCCCATTGCCCCACCCGCGACATGGAAAATTGGCCAAAATTGAGCAAAATAATATTTGTTCAACATTTCCCCCGAAACCCCCCCAAATCAGCCGTCTTCGCTCCCTGGGATGTTTTCGCATCCTAATCGATTATTACAGTGAGAATCAAGAGGATCCAGGGAATTTGAATTTTCGACCCCCTCGCCCCACCCGCGACATGGAAAATTGGGCAAAATTGGCCAAAATTGAGCAAAATATTATTTGTTCAATATTTTCCCCGAAACCCCCCCAAATCAGCCGTCTTCGCTCCCTGGAATGTTTTAGCATCCTAACCGATTATTACAGCGAGAATCATGAGGATCCAGGGAGTTTGAATTTTCGACCCCCTCGCCCCACCCGCGACATGAAAAATTTGGCAAAATTTGCCAAAATTGAGCAAAATAATATTTGTTCAATATTTCCCCCGAAACCCCCCCCCCAAATCAGCCGTCTTCGCTCCTTGGGATGTTTTAGCATCCTAACCGATTATTAAAGCAAGAATCAAGAGGATCCAGGGACTTTAAAATTTCGACCCCCTCGCCCCACCCGCAACGTGGAAAATTGGGCAAAATTAGCCAAAATTGAGCAAAATAATATTTGTTCAACATTTCCCCGAAACCCCCCCCAAATCAGCCGTCTTTGCTCCCTGGGATGTTTTAGCATCCTAACAGATTATTACAGCGAGAATCAAGAGGATCCAGGGAGTTTGATTTTTCGACCCCCTCGCCCCACCCGCGACATGGAAAATTGGGCAAAATTGGCCAAAATTGAGGAAAATAATATTTGTTCAATATTTCCCCCGAAACCCCCCCAAATCAGCCGTCTTCGTTCCCTGGGATGTTTTAGCATCCTAACCGATTATTACAGCGAGATTCAAGAGGATCCAGGGAGTTTGAATTTTCGACCCCCTCGCCCCACCCGCGACATGGAAAATTGGGCAAAATTGGCCAAAATTGAGCAAAATAATATTTGTTCAATATTTCCCCCGAAACTCCCCCAAATCAGCCGTCTTCGCTCCCTGGGATGTTTTAGCATACTAACCGATTATTACAGTGAAAATCAAGAGAATCAAGAGGATCCAGGGAGTAAGAATTTTCGACCCCCTCGCCCCACCCGCTACATGGAAAATTGAGCAAAATTGGCCAAAATTGAGCAAAATAATATTTGTTCAATATTTCCCCCTTAAACCCCCCCAAATCAGCCGTCCTTGCTTCCTGGGATGTTTTAGCATCCTAACCGATTATTACAGCGAGAATCAAGAGGATCCAGGGAGTTTGAATTTTCGACCCCCTCGCCCCACCCGCGACATGAAAAATTGGGCAAAATTGGCCAAAATTGAGCAAAATAATATTTGTTCAATATTTCCCCCGAAACCCCCCCAAATCAGCCGTCCTTGCTTCCTGGGATGTTTTAGCATCCTAACCGATTATTACAGTGAAAATCAAGAGGATCCAGGGAGTTTGAATTTTCGACCCCCTCGCCCCACCCGCGACATGAAAAATTGGGCAAAATTGGCCAAAATTGA
Organism: Lytechinus pictus; assembly: GCF_037042905.1. Taxonomy (NCBI): domain Eukaryota; kingdom Metazoa; phylum Echinodermata; class Echinoidea; order Temnopleuroida; family Toxopneustidae; genus Lytechinus; species Lytechinus pictus. Next base: position 28,798,594 of record NC_087251.1, read on the forward strand.
GCAAAATAATATTTGTTCAATATTTCCCCCGAAACCCCCCCAAATCAGCCGTCCTTGCTTCCTGGGATGTTTTAGCATCCTAACCGATTATTACAGCGAGAATCAAGAGGATCCAGGGAGTTTGAATTTTCGACCCCCTCGCCCCACCCGCGACATGAAAAATTGGGCAAAATTGGCCAAAATTGAGCAAAATAATATTTGTTCAATATTTCCCCCGAAACCCCCCCAATCAGCCGTCTTTGCTCCCTGGGTTGTTTTAGCATCCTAACCGATTATTACAGCGAGAATCAAGAGGATCCAGGGAGTTTGAATTTTCGACCCCATTGCCCCACCCGCGACATGGAAAATTGGGCAAAATTGGCCAAAATTGAGCAAAATAATATTTGTTCAACATTTCCCCCGAAACCCCCCCAAATCAGCCGTCTTCGCTCCCTGGGATGTTTTAGCATCCTAACCGATTATTACAGCAAGAATCAAGAGGATCCAGAGAGTTTGAATTTTTGACCCCCTCTCCCCACCCGCGACATGGAAAATTGGGCAAAATTGTGCAAAATTGAGCAAAATAATATTTGTTCAATATTTCCCCCGAAACCCCCCCAAATCAGCCGTCCTCGCTTTCTGGGATGTTTAAGCATCCTAACCGATTATTACAGTGAAAATCAAGAGGATCCAGGGAGTTTGAATTTTCGACCCCCTCGCCCCACCCGCGACATGGAAAATTGGGCAAAATTTGCCAAAATTGAGCAAAATAATATTTGTTCAATATTTCCCCCTAAACCCCCCCAAATCAGCCGTCCTTGCTTCCTGGGATGTTTTAGCATCCTAACCGATTATTACAGCGAGAATCAAGAGGATCCAGGGAGTTTGAATTTTCGACCCCCTCGCCCCACCCGCGACATGAAAAATTGGGCAAAATTGGCCAAAATTGAGCAAAATAATATTTGTTCAATATTTCCCCCGAAACCCCCCCAATCAGCCGTCTTTGCTCCCTGGGTTGTTTTAGCATCCTAACCGATTATTACAGCGAGAATCAAGAGGATCCAGGGAGTTTGAATTTTCGACCCCATTGCCCCACCCGCGACATGGAAAATTGGGCAAAATTGGCCAAAATTGAGCAAAATAATATTTGTTCAACATTTCCCCCGAAACCCCCCCAAATCAGCCGTCTTCGCTCCCTGGGATGTTTTAGCATCCTAACCGATTATTACAGCGAGAATCAAGAGGATCCAGAGAGTTTGAATTTTCGACCCCCTCGCCCCACCCGCGACATGGAAAATTGGGCAAAATTGTGCAAAATTGAGCAAAATAATATTTGTTCAATATTTCCCCCGAAACCCCCCCAAATCAGCCGTCCTCGCTTCCTGGGATGTTTTAGCATCCTAACCGATTATTACAGTGAAAATCAAGAGAATCAAGAGGATCCAGGGAGTAAGAATTTTCGACCCCCTCGCCCCACCCGCGACATGGAAAATTGGGCAAAATTTGCCAAAATTGAGCAAAATAATATTTGTTCAATATTTCCCCCTAAACCCCCCCAAATCAGCCGTCCTCGCTTCCTGGGATGTTTTAGCATCCTAACCGATTATTACAGCGAGAATCAAGAGGATCCAGGGAGTTTGAATTTTCGACCCCCTCGCCCCACCCGCGACATGAAAAATTGGGCAAAATTGGCCAAAATTGAGCAAAATAATATTTGTTCAATATTTCCCCCGAAACCCCCCCAATCAGCCGTCTTTGGTCCCTGGGATGTTTTAGCATCCTAACCGATTATTACAGCGAGAATCAAGAGGATCCAGGGAGTTTGAATTTTCGACCCCATTGCCCCACCCGCGACATGGAAAATTGGCCAAAATTGAGCAAAATAATATTTGTTCAACATTTCCCCCGAAACCCCCCCAAATCAGCCGTCTTCGCTCCCTGGGATGTTTTCGCATCCTAATCGATTATTACAGTGAGAATCAAGAGGATCCAGGGAATTTGAATTTTCGACCCCCTCGCCCCACCCGCGACATGGAAAATTGGGCAAAATTGGCCAAAATTGAGCAAAATATTATTTGTTCAATATTTTCCCCGAAACCCCCCCAAATCAGCCGTCTTCGCTCCCTGGAATGTTTTAGCATCCTAACCGATTATTACAGCGAGAATCATGAGGATCCAGGGAGTTTGAATTTTCGACCCCCTCGCCCCACCCGCGACATGAAAAATTTGGCAAAATTTGCCAAAATTGAGCAAAATAATATTTGTTCAATATTTCCCCCGAAACCCCCCCCCCCAAATCAGCCGTCTTCGCTCCTTGGGATGTTTTAGCATCCTAACCGATTATTAAAGCAAGAATCAAGAGGATCCAGGGACTTTAAAATTTCGACCCCCTCGCCCCACCCGCAACGTGGAAAATTGGGCAAAATTAGCCAAAATTGAGCAAAATAATATTTGTTCAACATTTCCCCGAAACCCCCCCCAAATCAGCCGTCTTTGCTCCCTGGGATGTTTTAGCATCCTAACAGATTATTACAGCGAGAATCAAGAGGATCCAGGGAGTTTGATTTTTCGACCCCCTCGCCCCACCCGCGACATGGAAAATTGGGCAAAATTGGCCAAAATTGAGGAAAATAATATTTGTTCAATATTTCCCCCGAAACCCCCCCAAATCAGCCGTCTTCGTTCCCTGGGATGTTTTAGCATCCTAACCGATTATTACAGCGAGATTCAAGAGGATCCAGGGAGTTTGAATTTTCGACCCCCTCGCCCCACCCGCGACATGGAAAATTGGGCAAAATTGGCCAAAATTGAGCAAAATAATATTTGTTCAATATTTCCCCCGAAACTCCCCCAAATCAGCCGTCTTCGCTCCCTGGGATGTTTTAGCATACTAACCGATTATTACAGTGAAAATCAAGAGAATCAAGAGGATCCAGGGAGTAAGAATTTTCGACCCCCTCGCCCCACCCGCTACATGGAAAATTGAGCAAAATTGGCCAAAATTGAGCAAAATAATATTTGTTCAATATTTCCCCCTTAAACCCCCCCAAATCAGCCGTCCTTGCTTCCTGGGATGTTTTAGCATCCTAACCGATTATTACAGCGAGAATCAAGAGGATCCAGGGAGTTTGAATTTTCGACCCCCTCGCCCCACCCGCGACATGAAAAATTGGGCAAAATTGGCCAAAATTGAGCAAAATAATATTTGTTCAATATTTCCCCCGAAACCCCCCCAAATCAGCCGTCCTTGCTTCCTGGGATGTTTTAGCATCCTAACCGATTATTACAGTGAAAATCAAGAGGATCCAGGGAGTTTGAATTTTCGACCCCCTCGCCCCACCCGCGACATGAAAAATTGGGCAAAATTGGCCAAAATTGAGCAAAATAATATTTGTTCAATATTTCCCCCGAAACCCCCCCAAATCAGCCGTCCTTGCTTCCTGGGATGTTTTAGCATCCTAACCGATTATTACAGCGAGAATCAAGAGGATCCAGGGAGTTTGAATTTTCGACCCCCTCGCCCCACCCGCGACATGAAAAATTGGGCAAAATTGGCCAAAATTTAGCAAAATAATATTTGTTCAATATTTCCCCCGAAACCCCCCCAATCAGCCGTCTTTGCTCCCTGGGTTGTTTTAGCATCCTAACCGATTATTACAGCGAGAATCAAGAGGATCCAGGGAGTTTGAATTTTCGACCCCATTGCCCCACCCGCGACATGGAAAATTGGGCAAAATTGGCCAAAATTGAGCAAAATAATATTTGTTCAACATTTCCCCCGAAACCCCCCCAAATCAGCCGTCTTCGCTCCTTGGGATGTTTTAGCATCCTAACCGATTATTAAAGCAAGAATCAAGAGGATCCAGGGACTTTAAAATTTCGACCCCCTCGCCCCACCCGCAACGTGGAAAATTGGGCAAAATTAGCCAAAATTGAGCAAAATAATATTTGTTCAACATTTCCCCGAAACCCCCCCCAAATCAGCCGTCTTTGCTCCCTGGGATGTTTTAGCATCCTAACAGATTATTACAGCGAGAATCAAGAGGATCCAGGGAGTTTGATTTTTCGACCCCCTCGCCCCACCCGCGACATGGAAAATTGGGCAAAATTGGCCAAAATTGAGGAAAATAATATTTGTTCAATATTTCCCCCGAAACCCCCCCAAATCAGCCGTCTTCGTTCCCTGGGATGTTTTAGCATCCTAACCGATTATTACAGCGAGATTCAAGAGGATCCAGGGAGTTTGAATTTTCGACCCCCTCGCCCCACCCGCGACATGGAAAATTGGGCAAAATTGGCCAAAATTGAGCAAAATAATATTTGTTCAATATTTCCCCCGAAACTCCCCCAAATCAGCCGTCTTCGCTCCCTGGGATGTTTTAGCATACTAACCGATTATTACAGTGAAAATCAAGAGAATCAAGAGGATCCAGGGAGTAAGAATTTTCGACCCCCTCGCCCCACCCGCTACATGGAAAATTGAGCAAAATTGGCCAAAATTGAGCAAAATAATATTTGTTCAATATTTCCCCCTTAAACCCCCCCAAATCAGCCGTCCTTGCTTCCTGGGATGTTTTAGCATCCTAACCGATTATTACAGCGAGAATCAAGAGGATCCAGGGAGTTTGAATTTTCGACCCCCTCGCCCCACCCGCGACATGAAAAATTGGGCAAAATTGGCCAAAATTGAGCAAAATAATATTTGTTCAATATTTCCCCCGAAACCCCCCCAAATCAGCCGTCCTTGCTTCCTGGGATGTTTTAGCATCCTAACCGATTATTACAGTGAAAATCAAGAGGATCCAGGGAGTTTGAATTTTCGACCCCCTCGCCCCACCCGCGACATGAAAAATTGGGCAAAATTGGCCAAAATTGAGCAAAATAATATTTGTTCAATATTTCCCCCGAAACCCCCCCAAATCAGCCGTCCTTGCTTCCTGGGATGTTTTAGCATCCTAACCGATTATTACAGCGAGAATCAAGAGGATCCAGGGAGTTTGAATTTTCGACCCCCTCGCCCCACCCGCGACATGAAAAATTGGGCAAAATTGGCCAAAATTGAGCAAAATAATATTTGTTCAATATTTCCCCCGAAACCCCCCCAATCAGCCGTCTTTGCTCCCTGGGTTGTTTTAGCATCCTAACCGATTATTACAGCGAGAATCAAGAGGATCCAGGGAGTTTGAATTTTCGACCCCATTGCCCCACCCGCGACATGGAAAATTGGGCAAAATTGGCCAAAATTGAGCAAAATAATATTTGTTCAACATTTCCCCCGAAACCCCCCCCAAATCAGCCGTCTTTGCTCCCTGGGATGTTTTAGCATCCTAACAGATTATTACAGCGAGAATCAAGAGGATCCAGGGAGTTTGATTTTTCGACCCCCTCGCCCCACCCGCGACATGGAAAATTGGGCAAAATTGGCCAAAATTGAGGAAAATAATATTTGTTCAATATTTCCCCCGAAACCCCCCCAAATCAGCCGTCTTCGTTCCCTGGGATGTTTTAGCATCCTAACCGATTATTACAGCGAGATTCAAGAGGATCCAGGGAGTTTGAATTTTCGACCCCCTCGCCCCACCCGCGACATGGAAAATTGGGCAAAATTGGCCAAAATTGAGCAAAATAATATTTGTTCAATATTTCCCCCGAAACTCCCCCAAATCAGCCGTCTTCGCCCCTGGGATGTTTTAGCATACTAACCGATTATTACAGTGAAAATCAAGAGAATCAAGAGGATCCAGGGAGTAAGAATTTTCGACCCCCTCGCCCCACCCGCTACATGGAAAATTGAGCAAAATTGGCCAAAATTGAGCAAAATAATATTTGTTCAATATTTCCCCCTTAAACCCCCCCAAATCAGCCGTCCTTGCTTCCTGGGATGTTTTAGCATCCTAACCGATTATTACAGCGAGAATCAAGAGGATCCAGGGAGTTTGAATTTTCGACCCCCTCGCCCCACCCGCGACATGAAAAATTGGGCAAAATTGGCCAAAATTGAGCAAAATAATATTTGTTCAATATTTCCCCCGAAACCCCCCCAAATCAGCCGTCCTTGCTTCCTGGGATGTTTTAGCATCCTAACCGATTATTACAGTGAAAATCAAGAGGATCCAGGGAGTTTGAATTTTCGACCCCCTCGCCCCACCCGCGACATGAAAAATTGGGCAAAATTGGCCAAAATTGAGCAAAATAATATTTGTTCAATATTTCCCCCGAAACCCCCCCAAATCAGCCGTCCTTGCTTCCTGGGATGTTTTAGCATCCTAACCGATTATTACAGCGAGAATCAAGAGGATCCAGGGAGTTTGAATTTTCGACCCCCTCGCCCCACCCGCGACATGAAAAATTGGGCAAAATTGGCCAAAATTGAGCAAAATAATATTTGTTCAATATTTCCCCCGAAACCCCCCCAATCAGCCGTCTTTGCTCCCTGGGTTGTTTTAGCATCCTAACCGATTATTACAGCGAGAATCAAGAGGATCCAGGGAGTTTGAATTTTCGACCCCATTGCCCCACCCGCGACATGGAAAATTGGGCAAAATTGGCCAAAATTGAGCAAAATAATATTTGTTCAACATTTCCCCCGAAACCCCCCCAAATCAGCCGTCTTCGCTCCTTGGGATGTTTTAGCATCCTAACCGATTATTAAAGCAAGAATCAAGAGGATCCAGGGACTTTAAACTTTCGACCCCCTCGCCCCACCCGCAACGTGGAAAATTGGGCAAAATTAGCCAAAATTGAGCAAAATAATATTTGTTCAACATTTCCCCGAAACCCCCCCCAAATCAGCCGTCTTTGCTCCCTGGGATGTTTTAGCATCCTAACAGATTATTACAGCGAGAATCAAGAGGATCCAGGGAGTTTGATTTTTCGACCCCCTCGCCCCACCCGCGACATGGAAAATTGGGCAAAATTGGCCAAAATTGAGGAAAATAATATTTGTTCAATATTTCCCCCGAAACCCCCCCAAATCAGCCGTCTTCGTTCCCTGGGATGTTTTAGCATCCTAACCGATTATTACAGCGAGATTCAAGAGGATCCAGGGAGTTTGAATTTTCGACCCCCTCGCCCCACCCGCGACATGGAAAATTGGGCAAAATTGGCCAAAATTGAACAAAATAATATTTGTTCAATATTTCCCCCGAAACTCCCCCAAATCAGCCGTCTTCGCTCCCTGGGATGTTTTAGCATACTAACCGATTATTACAGTGAAAATCAAGAGAATCAAGAGGATCCAGGGAGTAAGAATTTTCGACCCCCTCGCCCCACCCGCTACATGGAAAATTGAGCAAAATTGGCCAAAATTGAGCAAAATAATATTTGTTCAATATTTCCCCCTTAAACCCCCCCAAATCAGCCGTCCTTGCTTCCTGGGATGTTTTAGCATCCTAACCGATTATTACAGCGAGAATCAAGAGGATCCAGGGAGTTTGAATTTTCGACCCCCTCGCCCCACCCGCGACATGAAAAATTGGGCAAAATTGGCCAAAATTGAGCAAAATAATATTTGTTCAATATTTCCCCCGAAACCCCCCCAAATCAGCCGTCCTTGCTTCCTGGGATGTTTTAGCATCCTAACCGATTATTACAGTGAAAATCAAGAGGATCCAGGGAGTTTGAATTTTCGACCCCCTCGCCCCACCCGCGACATGAAAAATTGGGCAAAATTGGCCAAAATTGAGCAAAATAATATTTGTTCAATATTTCCCCCGAAACCCCCCCAAATCAGCCGTCCTTGCTTCCTGGGATGTTTTAGCATCCTAACCGATTATTACAGCGAGAATCAAGAGGATCCAGGGAGTTTGAATTTTCGACCCCCTCGCCCCACCCGCGACATGAAAAATTGGGCAAAATTGGCCAAAATTGAGCAAAATAATATTTGTTCAATATTTCCCCCGAAACCCCCCCAATCAGCCGTCTTTGCTCCCTGGGTTGTTTTAGCATCCTAACCGATTATTACAAAGAGAATCAAGAGGATCCAGGGAGTTTGAATTTTCGACCCCATTGCCCCACCCGCGACATGGAAAATTGGGCAAAATTGGCCAAAATTGAGCAAAATAATATTTGTTCAACATTTCCCCCGAAACCCCCCCCAAATCAGCCGTCTTTGCTCCCTGGGATGTTTTAGCATCCTAACAGATTATTACAGCGAGAATCAAGAGGATCCAGGGAGTTTGAATTTTCGACCCCCTCGCCCCACCCGCGACATGAAAAATTGGGCAAAATTGGCCAAAATTGAGCAAAATAATATTTGTTCAATATTTCCCCCGAAACCCCCCCAATCAGCCGTCTTTGCTCCCTGGGTTGTTTTAGCATCCTAACCGATTATTACAGCGAGAATCAAGAGGATCCAGGGAGTTTGAATTTTCGACCCCATTGCCCCACCCGCGACATGGAAAATTGGGCAAAATTGGCCAAAATTGAGCAAAATAATATTTGTTCAACATTTCCCCCGAAACCCCCCCCAAATCAGCCGTCTTTGCTCCCTGGGATGTTTTAGCATCCTAACAGATTATTACAGCGAGAATCAAGAGGATCCAGGGAGTTTGATTTTTCGACCCCCTCGCCCCACCCGCGACATGGAAAATTGGGCAAAATTGGCCAAAATTGAGGAAAATAATATTTGTTCAATATTTCCCCCGAAACCCCCCCAAATCAGCCGTCTTCGTTCCCTGGGATGTTTTAGCATCCTAACCGATTATTACAGCGAGATTCAAGAGGATCCAGGGAGTTTGAATTTTCGACCCCCTCGCCCCACCCGCGACATGGAAAATTGGGCAAAATTGGCCAAAATTGAGCAAAATAATATTTGTTCAATATTTCCCCCGAAACTCCCCCAAATCAGCCGTCTTCGCCCCTGGGATGTTTTAGCATACTAACCGATTATTACAGTGAAAATCAAGAGAATCAAGAGGATCCAGGGAGTAAGAATTTTCGACCCCCTCGCCCCACCCGCTACATGGAAAATTGAGCAAAATTGGCCAAAATTGAGCAAAATAATATTTGTTCAATATTTCCCCCTTAAACCCCCCCAAATCAGCCGTCCTTGCTTCCTGGGATGTTTTAGCATCCTAACCGATTATTACAGCGAGAATCAAGAGGATCCAGGGAGTTTGAATTTTCGACCCCCTCGCCCCACCCGCGACATGAAAAATTGGGCAAAATTGGCCAAAATTGAGCAAAATAATATTTGTTCAATATTTCCCCCGAAACCCCCCCAAATCAGCCGTCCTTGCTTCCTGGGATGTTTTAGCATCCTAACCGATTATTACAGTGAAAATCAAGAGGATCCAGGGAGTTTGAATTTTCGACCCCCTCGCCCCACCCGCGACATGAAAAATTGGGCAAAATTGGCCAAAATTGAGCAAAATAATATTTGTTCAATATTTCCCCCGAAACCCCCCCAAATCAGCCGTCCTTGCTTCCTGGGATGTTTTAGCATCCTAACCGATTATTACAGCGAGAATCAAGAGGATCCAGGGAGTTTGAATTTTCGACCCCCTCGCCCCACCCGCGACATGAAAAATTGGGCAAAATTGGCCAAAATTGAGCAAAATAATATTTGTTCAATATTTCCCCCGAAACCCCCCCAATCAGCCGTCTTTGCTCCCTGGGTTGTTTTAGCATCCTAACCGATTATTACAGCGAGAATCAAGAGGATCCAGGGAGTTTGAATTTTCGACCCCATTGCCCCACCCGCGACATGGAAAATTGGGCAAAATTGGCCAAAATTGAGCAAAATAATATTTGTTCAACATTTCCCCCGAAACCCCCCCAAATCAGCCGTCTTCGCTCCTTGGGATGTTTTAGCATCCTAACCGATTATTAAAGCAAGAATCAAGAGGATCCAGGGACTTTAAAATTTCGACCCCCTCGCCCCACCCGCAACGTGGAAAATTGGGCAAAATTAGCCAAAATTGAGCAAAATAATATTTGTTCAACATTTCCCCGAAACCCCCCCCAAATCAGCCGTCTTTGCTCCCTGGGATGTTTTAGCATCCTAACAGATTATTACAGCGAGAATCAAGAGGATCCAGGGAGTTTGATTTTTCGACCCCCTCGCCCCACCCGCGACATGGAAAATTGGGCAAAATTGGCCAAAATTGAGGAAAATAATATTTGTTCAATATTTCCCCCGAAACCCCCCCAAATCAGCCGTCTTCGTTCCCTGGGATGTTTTAGCATCCTAACCGATTATTACAGCGAGATTCAAGAGGATCCAGGGAGTTTGAATTTTCGACCCCCTCGCCCCACCCGCGACATGGAAAATTGGGCAAAATTGGCCAAAATTGAACAAAATAATATTTGTTCAATATTTCCCCCGAAACTCCCCCAAATCAGCCGTCTTCGCTCCCTGGGATGTTTTAGCATACTAACCGATTATTACAGTGAAAATCAAGAGAATCAAGAGGATCCAGGGAGTAAGAATTTTCGACCCCCTCGCCCCACCCGCTACATGGAAAATTGAGCAAAATTGGCCAAAATTGAGCAAAATAATATTTGTTCAATATTTCCCCCTTAAACCCCCCCAAATCAGCCGTCCTTGCTTCCTGGGATGTTTTAGCATCCTAACCGATTATTACAGCGAGAATCAAGAGGATCCAGGGAGTTTGAATTTTCGACCCCCTCGCCCCACCCGCGACATGAAAAATTGGGCAAAATTGGCCAAAATTGAGCAAAATAATATTTGTTCAATATTTCCCCCGAAACCCCCCCAAATCAGCCGTCCTTGCTTCCTGGGATGTTTTAGCATCCTAACCGATTATTACAGTGAAAATCAAGAGGATCCAGGGAGTTTGAATTTTCGACCCCCTCGCCCCACCCGCGACATGAAAAATTGGGCAAAATTGGCCAAAATTGAGCAAAATAATATTTGTTCAATATTTCCCCCGAAACCCCCCCAAATCAGCCGTCCTTGCTTCCTGGGATGTTTTAGCATCCTAACCGATTATTACAGCGAGAATCAAGAGGATCCAGGGAGTTTGAATTTTCGACCCCCTCGCCCCACCCGCGACATGAAAAATTGGGCAAAATTGGCCAAAATTGAGCAAAATAATATTTGTTCAATATTTCCCCCGAAACCCCCCCAATCAGCCGTCTTTGCTCCCTGGGTTGTTTTAGCATCCTAACCGATTATTACAAAGAGAATCAAGAGGATCCAGGGAGTTTGAATTTTCGACCCCATTGCCCCACCCGCGACATGGAAAATTGGGCAAAATTGGCCAAAATTGAGCAAAATAATATTTGTTCAACATTTCCCCCGAAACCCCCCCCAAATCAGCCGTCTTTGCTCCCTGGGATGTTTTAGCATCCTAACAGATTATTACAGCGAGAATCAAGAGGATCCAGGGAGTTTGATTTTTCGACCCCCTCGCCCCACCCGCGACATGGAAAATTGGGCAAAATTGGCCAAAATTGAGGAAAATAATATTTGTTCAATATTTCCCCCGAAACCCCCCCAAATCAGCCGTCTTCGTTCCCTGGGATGTTTTAGCATCCTAACCGATTATTACAGCGAGATTCAAGAGGATCCAGGGAGTTTGAATTTTCGACCCCCTCGCCCCACCCGCGACATGGAAAATTGGGCAAAATTGGCCAAAATTGAGCAAAATAATATTTGTTCAATATTTCCCCCGAAACTCCCCCAAATCAGCCGTCTTCGCCCCTGGGATGTTTTAGCATACTAACCGATTATTACAGTGAAAATCAAGAGAATCAAGAGGATCCAGGGAGTAAGAATTTTCGACCCCCTCGCCCCACCCGCTACATGGAAAATTGAGCAAAATTGGCCAAAATTGAGCAAAATAATATTTGTTCAATATTTCCCCCTTAAACCCCCCCAAATCAGCCGTCCTTGCTTCCTGGGATGTTTTAGCATCCTAACCGATTATTACAGCGAGAATCAAGAGGATCCAGGGAGTTTGAATTTTCGACCCCCTCGCCCCACCCGCGACATGAAAAATTGGGCAAAATTGGCCAAAATTGAGCAAAATAATATTTGTTCAATATTTCCCCCGAAACCCCCCCAAATCAGCCGTCCTTGCTTCCTGGGATGTTTTAGCATCCTAACCGATTATTACAGTGAAAATCAAGAGGATCCAGGGAGTTTGAATTTTCGACCCCCTCGCCCCACCCGCGACATGAAAAATTGGGCAAAATTGGCCAAAATTGAGCAAAATAATATTTGTTCAATATTTCCCCCGAAACCCCCCCAAATCAGCCGTCCTTGCTTCCTGGGATGTTTTAGCATCCTAACCGATTATTACAGCGAGAATCAAGAGGATCCAGGGAGTTTGAATTTTCGACCCCCTCGCCCCACCCGCGACATGAAAAATTGGGCAAAATTGGCCAAAATTGAGCAAAATAATATTTGTTCAATATTTCCCCCGAAACCCCCCCAATCAGCCGTCTTTGCTCCCTGGGTTGTTTTAGCATCCTAACCGATTATTACAGCGAGAATCAAGAGGATCCAGGGAGTTTGAATTTTCGACCCCATTGCCCCACCCGCGACATGGAAAATTGGGCAAAATTGGCCAAAATTGAGCAAAATAATATTTGTTCAATATTTCCCCCGAAACCCCCCCCAAATCAGCCGTCTTTGCTCCCTGGGATGTTTTAGCATCCTAACAGATTATTACAGCGAGAATCAAGAGGATCCAGGGAGTTTGATTTTTCGACCCCCTCGCCCCACCCGCGACATGGAAAATTGGGCAAAATTGGCCAAAATTGAGGAAAATAATATTTGTTCAATATTTCCCCCGAAACCCCCCCAAATCAGCCGTCTTCGTTCCCTGGGATGTTTTAGCATCCTAACCGATTATTACAGCGAGATTCAAGAGGATCCAGGGAGTTTGAATTTTCGACCCCCTCGCCCCACCCGCGACATGGAAAATTGGGCAAAATTGGCCAAAATTGAGCAAAATAATATTTGTTCAATATTTCCCCCGAAACTCCCCCAAATCAGCCGTCTTCGCCCCTGGGATGTTTTAGCATACTAACCGATTATTACAGTGAAAATCAAGAGAATCAAGAGGATCCAGGGAGTAAGAATTTTCGACCCCCTCGCCCCACCCGCTACATGGAAAATTGAGCAAAATTGGCCAAAATTGAGCAAAATAATATTTGTTCAATATTTCCCCCTTAAACCCCCCCAAATCAGCCGTCCTTGCTTCCTGGGATGTTTTAGCATCCTAACCGATTATTACAGCGAGAATCAAGAGGATCCAGGGAGTTTGAATTTTCGACCCCCTCGCCCCACCCGCGACATGAAAAATTGGGCAAAATTGGCCAAAATTGAGCAAAATAATATTTGTTCAATATTTCCCCCGAAACCCCCCCAAATCAGCCGTCCTTGCTTCCTGGGATGTTTTAGCATCCTAACCGATTATTACAGTGAAAATCAAGAGGATCCAGGGAGTTTGAATTTTCGACCCCCTCGCCCCACCCGCGACATGAAAAATTGGGCAAAATTGGCCAAAATTGAGCAAAATAATATTTGTTCAATATTTCCCCCGAAACCCCCCCAAATCAGCCGTCCTTGCTTCCTGGGATGTTTTAGCATCCTAACCGATTATTACAGCGAGAATCAAGAGGATCCAGGGAGTTTGAATTTTCGACCCCCTCGCCCCACCCGCGACATGAAAAATTGGGCAAAATTGGCCAAAATTGAGCAAAATAATATTTGTTCAATATTTCCCCCGAAACCCCCCCAATCAGCCGTCTTTGCTCCCTGGGTTGTTTTAGCATCCTAACCGATTATTACAGCGAGAATCAAGAGGATCCAGGGAGTTTGAATTTTCGACCCCATTGCCCCACCCGCGACATGGAAAATTGGGCAAAATTGGCCAAAATTGAGCAAAATAATATTTGTTCAACATTTCCCCCGAAACCCCCCCAAATCAGCCGTCTTCGCTCCTTGGGATGTTTTAGCATCCTAACCGATTATTAAAGCAAGAATCAAGAGGATCCAGGGACTTTAAAATTTCGACCCCCTCGCCCCACCCGCAACGTGGAAAATTGGGCAAAATTAGCCAAAATTGAGCAAAATAATATTTGTTCAACATTTCCCCGAAACCCCCCCCAAATCAGCCGTCTTTGCTCCCTGGGATGTTTTAGCATCCTAACAGATTATTACAGCGAGAATCAAGAGGATCCAGGGAGTTTGATTTTTCGACCCCCTCGCCCCACCCGCGACATGGAAAATTGGGCAAAATTGGCAAAAATTGAGGAAAAAAATATTTGTTCAATATTTCCCCCGAAACCCCCCCAAATCAGCCGTCTTCGTTCCCTGGGATGTTTTAGCATCCTAACCGATTATTACAGCGAGATTCAAGAGGATCCAGGGAGTTTGAATTTTCGACCCCCTCGCCCCACCCGCGACATGGAAAATTGGGCAAAATTGGCCAAAATTGAGCAAAATAATATTTGTTCAATATTTCCCCCGAAACTCCCCCAAATCAGCCGTCTTCGCTCCCTGGGATGTTTTAGCATACTAACCGATTATTACAGTGAAAATCAAGAGAATCAAGAGGATCCAGGGAGTAAGAATTTTCGACCCCCTCGCCCCACCCGCTACATGGAAAATTGAGCAAAATTGGCCAAAATTGAGCAAAATAATATTTGTTCAATATTTCCCCCTTAAACCCCCCCAAATCAGCCGTCCTTGCTTCCTGGGATGTTTTAGCATCCTAACCGATTATTACAGCGAGAATCAAGAGGATCCAGGGAGTTTGAATTTTCGACCCCCTCGCCCCACCCGCGACATGAAAAATTGGGCAAAATTGGCCAAAATTGAGCAAAATAATATTTGTTCAATATTTCCCCCGAAACCCCCCCAAATCAGCCGTCCTTGCTTCCTGGGATGTTTTAGCATCCTAACCGATTATTACAGTGAAAATCAAGAGGATCCAGGGAGTTTGAATTTTCGACCCCCTCGCCCCACCCGCGACATGAAAAATTGGGCAAAATTGGCCAAAATTGAGCAAAATAATATTTGTTCAATATTTCCCCCGAAACCCCCCCAAATCAGCCGTCCTTGCTTCCTGGGATGTTTTAGCATCCTAACCGATTATTACAGCGAGAATCAAGAGGATCCAGGGAGTTTGAATTTTCGACCCCCTCGCCCCACCCGCGACATGAAAAATTGGGCAAAATTGGCCAAAATTGAGCAAAATAATATTTGTTCAATATTTCCCCCGAAACCCCCCCAATCAGCCGTCTTTGCTCCCTGGGTTGTTTTAGCATCCTAACCGATTATTACAGCGAGAATCAAGAGGATCCAGGGAGTTTGAATTTTCGACCCCATTGCCCCACCCGCGACATGGAAAATTGGGCAAAATTGGCCAAAATTGAGCAAAATAATATTTGTTCAACATTTCCCCCGAAACCCCCCCAAATCAGCCGTCTTCGCTCCCTGGGATGTTTTAGCATCCTAACCGATTATTACAGCAAGAATCAAGAGGATCCAGAGAGTTTGAATTTTCGACCCCCTCTCCCCACCCGCGACATGGAAAATTGGGCAAAATTGTGCAAAATTGAGCAAAATAATATTTGTTCAATATTTCCCCCGAAACCCCCCCAAATCAGCCGTCCTCGCTTTCTGGGATGTTTTAGCATCCTAACCGATTATTACAGTGAAAATCAAGAGAATCAAGAGGATCCAGGGAGTAAGAATTTTCGACCCCCTCGCCCCACCCGCGACATGGAAAATTGGGCAAAATTTGCCAAAATTGAGCAAAATAATATTTGTTCAATATTTCCCCCTAAACCCCCCCAAATCAGCCGTCCTCGCTTCCTGGGATGTTTTAGCATCCTAACCGATTATTACAGCGAGAATCAAGAGGATCCAGGGAGTTTGAATTTTCGACCCCCTCGCCCCACCCGCGACATGAAAAATTGGGCAAAATTGGCCAAAATTGAGCAAAATAATATTTGTTCAATATTTCCCCCGAAACCCCCCCAATCAGCCGTCTTTGGTCCCTGGGATGTTTTAGCATCCTAACCAATTATTACAGCGAGAATCAAGAGGATCCAGGGAATTTGAATTTTCGACCCCATTGCCCCACCCGCGACATGGAAAATTGGCCAAAATTGAGCAAAATAATATTTGTTCAACATTTCCCCCGAAACCCCCCCCAAATCAGCCGTCTTCGCTCCCTGGGATGTTTTCGCATCCTAATCGATTATTACAGTGAGAATCAAGAGGATCCAGGGAATTTGAATTTTCGACCCCCTCGCCCCACCGGCGACATGGAAAATTGGGCAAAATTGGCCAAAATTGAGCAAAATATTATTTGTTCAATATTTTCCCCGAAACCCCCCCAAATCAGCCGTCTTCGCTCCCTGGAATGTTTTAGCATCCTAACCGATTATTACAGCGAGAATCATGAGGATCCAGGGAGTTTGAATTTTCGACCCCCTCGCCCCACCCGCGACATGAAAAATTTGGCAAAATTGGCCAAAATTGAGCAAAATAATATTTGTTCAATATTTCCCCCGAAACCCCCCCCCAAATCAGCCGTCTTCGCTCCTTGGGATGTTTTAGCATCCTAACCGATTATTAAAGCAAGAATCAAGAGGATCCAGGGACTTTAAAATTTCGACCAACTCGCCCCACCCGCAACGTGGAAAATTGGGCAAAATTAGCCAAAATTGAGCAAAATAATATTTGTTCAACATTTCCCCGAAACCCCCCCCCAAATCAGCCGTCTTTGCTCCCTTGGATGTTTTAGCATCCTAACAGATTATTACAGCGAGAATCAAGAGGATCCAGGGAGTTTGATTTTTCGACCCCCTCGCCCCACCCGCGACATGGAAAATTGGGCAAAATTGGCCAAAATTGAGGAAAATAATATTTGTTCAATATTTCCCCCGAAACCCCCCCAAATCAGCCGTCTTCGCTCCCTGGGATGTTTTAGCATCCTAACCGATTATTAGAGCAAGATTCAAGAGGATCCAGGGAGTTTGAATTTTCGACCCCCTCGCCCCACCCGCGACATGGAAAATTGGGCAAAATTGGCCAAAATTGAGCAAAATAATATTTGTTCAATATTTCCCCCGAAACCCCCCCAAATCAGCCGTCTTCGCTCCCTGGGATGTTTTAGCATACTAACCGATTATTACAGTGAAAATCAAGAGAATCAAGAGGATCCAGGGAGTAAGAATTTTCGACCCCCTCGCCCCACCCGCGACATGGAAAATTGGGCAAAATTGTGCAAAATTGAGGAAAATAATATTTGTTCAATATTTCCCCCGAAACCCCCCCAAATCAGCCGTCTTCGCTCCCTGGGATGTTTTAGCATCCTAACCGATTATTAGAGCAAGATTCAAGAGGATCCAGGGAGTTTGAATTTTCGACCCCCTCGCCCCACCCGCGACATGGAAAATTGGGCAAAATTGGCCAAAATTGAGCAAAATAATATTTGTTCAATATTTCCCCCGAAACCCCCCCAAATCAGCCGTCTTCGCTCCCTGGGATGTTTTAGCATACTAACCGATTATTACAGTGAAAATCAAGAGAATCAAGAGGATCCAGGGAGTAAGAATTTTCGACCCCCTCGCCCCACCCGCGACATGGAAAATTGGGCAAAATTGTGCAAAATTGAGCAAAATAATATTTGTTCAATATTTCCCCCGAAACCCCCCCAAATCAGCCGTCCTCGCTTCCTGGGATGTTTTAGCATCCTAACCGATTATTACAGCGAGAATCAAGAGGATCCAGGGAGTTTGAATTTTCGACCCGCTCGCCCCACCCGCGACATGAAAAATTTGGCAAAATTGGCCAAAATTGAGCAAAATAATATTTGTTCAATATTTCCCCAGAAACCCCCCCAAATCAGCCGTCTTCGCTCCCTGGGATGTTTAAGCATCCTAACCGATTATTACAGCGAGATTCAAGAGGATCCAGGGAGTTTGAATTTTCGACCCCCTCGCCCCACCCGCGACATGGAAAATTGGGCAAAATTGGCCAAAATTGAGGAAAATAATATTTGTTAAATATTTCCCCCGAAACCCCCCAAAATCAGCCGTCTTCGCTCCCTGGGATGTTTAAGCATCTTAACCGATTATTACAGCGAGATTCAAGAGGATCCAAGGAGTTTGAATTTTCGACCCCCTCGCCCCACCCGCGACATGGAAAATTTGGCAAAATTGGCCAAAATTGAGGAAAATAATATTTGTTCAATATTTCCCCCGAAACCCCCCAAAATCAGCCGTCTTCGCTCCCTGGGATGTTTTAGCATCCTAACCGATTATTACAGCGAGAATCAAGAGGATCCAGGGAGTTTGAATTTTCGACCCCCTCGCCCCACCCGCGACATGGAAAATTGGGCAAAATTGGCCAAAATTGAGCAAAATAATATTTGTTCAATATTTCCCCCTAAACCCCCCCAAATCAGCCGTCTTTGCTTCCTGGGATGTTTTAGCATCCTAACCGATTATTACAGCGAGAATCAAGAGGATCCAGGGAGTTTGAATTTTCGACCCCCTCGCCCCACCCGCGACATGAAAAATTGGGCAAAATTGGCCAAAATTGAGCAAAATAATATTTGTTCAATATTTCCCCCGAAACCCCCCCAATCAGCCGTCTTTGCTCCCTGGGTTGTTTTAGCATCCTAACCGATTATTACAGCGAGAATTCAGAGGATCTAGGGAGTTTGAATTTTCGACCCCATTGCCCCACCCGGCGACATGGAAAATTGGGCAAAATTGGCCAAAATTGAGCAAAATAATATTTGTTCAACATTTCCCCCGAAACCCCCCAAATCAGCCGTCTTCGCTCCCTGGGATGTTTTAGCATCCTAACAGATTATTACAGCGAGAATCAAGAGGATCCAGAGAGTTTGAATTTTCGACCCCCTCGCCCCACCCGCGACATGGAAAATTGGGCAAAATCGTGCAAAATTGAGCAAAATAATATTTGTTCAATATTTCCCCCGAAACCCCCCCAAATCAGCCGTCTTCGCTCCCTGGGATGTTTTAGCATACTGTAACGACGACCCGGTTTGTCCTACGAGTCTCGCTATAAGAGTCTAAGTTAAATGTCGAGGATGGCCAGAGCTTAAATAATACAGTCGAAGCGAATAACAGTCATTACACAGCAAATTAAAGTTCAGTAGTTTATTACTGTTCAAAACTTAATGAAGGTGCAACAGAGTATGTGATGATGACAATTAAACAAACTCCAGCGATACATGGAATATGATAACTGAGATAACGTCGAGCAATGCTGAAACAATTATAACAACTTAACTTGTGATAATTCTGAACTGAACTTAGGCTCAGACGACTAAACTGGAATACATGTAAGGCTATGCTCGGAAAAGACTCTCGAAATAAAACTAAGCCCTAAACTGAGATGCTGCTCGCTTATATACACTTTCTGGACATAGCATGAAGGTCATCCCCAGCACACAGCAAAAACCCAGATTCAGGGAGGGGAGAGAGAGAGAGAGAGAGGGATAAGGTCAAGTAATAGAATAAGCACATAACGACCGATACACTGACCACAAGGTTAAACTAGTAGTTTGGACATTAGGAGTTGAGGGAGAGAAGTCTGAAGGGCAGGGCAAAGTCGAAGTGAGGAGGGAGAACGCGGAGGGAGTTACAGAACATAAATGTGTAGCCAAGGTAATAAACAAGAACACGTTTCTGAAAGTAGTCGCAAGGTTAAAGAGAACTACACAGGTTTGAAAGTCACTGGAAAGGGAAAAGAGAGGAGGGATGAAAGTTACTGGAAGGAGAAGTGAGGAGGGTTGAAAGTCACTGGAAAGAGAAAATGAGGAGGGTTGAAAGTCACTGGAAAGAGAAAGTGAGGAGAGTTGAAAGTCACTAGAAAGAGAAAGTGAGGAGAGTAAAACTTCTGAAAGTAGATGCAAGGTCGCAAAGAAGGGAGATGCATTGTTAGCAATTTCTGGAAGACGAAGGAAAGCCAAAGAGAATACAGAGTGGACAGACCAGAAGAGTTTGACCATGAGCAATTTACAGTATAAGAGAGGGCTTGGCTGTGTGCAGGTTACTGGGCAAGTTGAAAGTGACATTCACAATTTATCTTAGCAAGACATTCATTGCATAAATGAGTCGAATACAATTTGATATAATAAACACTAATTAAAGCATAAGAATGGAATTATATACATAAACATAATAAGAGAATATCGGAACATCAACCAAAATGCGTGACACTATTCTCCCCCCACGGAAGATATTGCTGTCCCCAGCGATGAAATGGGAATATATTAGAGAAAGGAAAGAGCGAAAGAGAGATAGAGAGAGAAATACGAATTAAGATGGAGAGAGGGGAAAAGAGGAAGGAAAACAGCAAGAATAAAAAGAAATTGTGGGCATACATAGATCATACATAAAAGTAACTGAACATGATAACATTATAAAAACAACTATACATATACAAACAGGCGGAGTAGCAACTCTGACAATTATGTAGTATTGACAAAAATGTAGCAAGTGACAAAGAAATTGTTTTAAAAAGAGAACCAGACCCAAGAACAGGATTGGAGATGAGAAATTGGAAATTGCTTGAGTGTTAGAGAAAGGAAAAGAAATAGTGAAGAGAGAAAGGGAGAAAACGAGGAAAGGGTCTCAGTGATCTCCAATGAAGGCTAAACGCATAAAATGACCAACATAAAACTGTTCCCCACATGAAACTAGCCACTAAAAGTATGGGAATAATATGACATGTGTGGCACTACTCAATTTCCTTCTAATCAGAAAAAAATAAAGCAGAAAACATCCATAAGCAAAACTGTGATAGGAAATCATCAAATAATCTCAAAAGTACACAAAAAGCCATTAAAACAAAATCAGTACGACTCAAAACTGGATTATGACATAGAAATACAAAAATATATGACATTATGCAGGCAATATGCCTTTAGTTAAATCGAGCAATATATAAGAACGAAATTACTACACAAGCAATACAAAGTTATGAACAAAATAATGGAAAGTACACATGAAACCTCAAATATAAAACTGGAAAATATGCAAAGTAATCATCAGAAAATGTATAACTGAAATGTGCAAAAATGTTCCTGATACAAGAACCCTATAGTATTTTCTAAGCCTAGTATTCTCTTTCCTTTTGTTTTCTTCCTACTATTTACAAGCAATACAACATTCCATATTCAAAAGGGAGAAAAGTATAGTGCGAAGATGACAGAATAGGGTGAAAAGGAAAAGGTAGACAAAGGCATGAATATTAGCAAGAGAATTGATTAAATGATATGAGAAAGAAAACCAAAGAATGGATACTGGAGAGAGAGAGAGAGAGAGGAGAGAGTAAAGAAAAGCAGAATTTGTCCAACAACAATTGCTTTTGCAGACCTATCAGTAACATAATAATAGCATAATGAAGTAGAAAAAAAAAAACCAATTTTTACACAGTGGCAAAAAAAAAAAAACATATTGACACACACAACTGACATAGTTGAAAGGAATATACAAATTATCAAGGTATGCGAGCTGTGGTTGTGATTCAAAAACCAAAAATGATGGTCTCCAATATTCCAATCGCATGAATAGCGAACAGATAAACATATTGATGTGATCAACATAAACAAAATTTGCAAAACTATACTGATAGCAGAATAGAAATTCATTAGCACTATTACAAAGCAACACAAAAATTAAAATAACATCCAGGTGTCATTAATTCAGAACCATTATTTGTGAATTACAGTGTTACACATTGAAGAAGAATGAAGCAGGGGTGAGTAATGAAAGAACAAGAAAAAGGATGAAAGTCGTGAGTGGAGTAGACTGTAAAAAAGGAAACAAGTGTAGATCGGGGAGAGAATAAGAGAGAGGGAGAGAGACAGAAAAAGAACAGAAAACTTCATACAATGACACTTCCAAATCTACATAACCTATGGTACACATTTTCATGTTCTAGTGTCCAAACTTGTCAATAACTGCTCGTCTTCTATCCGATCGACGAGGGATAAAAGTGTCTTTTACTCTAGTCTGCGTGCCAGTAGAAGCAGTGTTTGAAAGAGTTATATTATTCCTAACCTTATCCGCGTGTTCTTTTACCCATTTTGGGATGTCGGTGCTTCGAAAGGGTTTGAGACGATCATGGTGAAGGATTTTAAGTTTACCCTTCTGTTGAGATTTGATTTCGAACACCAAATCACTCAGTTTTCTTGTTACAATACATGGTCCAATCCAAAAAGCAGACTTTAACTTAGGGGAAAGTCCTTTCTGTTTTGTGGTGTCTAGATAGTAGACTAAGTCCCCTGGCTTGTAGGTGTTCACTGATAGCCTAGAATCATAGTCCTTCTTCTGTCTCTGGGTTTGTGAGGACAGATGCTCACGAGCTATATTGTATGCATCCTTCATAGTAGAAACGATATTGGAGGCAAACTTGTCATAGTCATAGTTATTGATGTCGGGCTGGTCCACACCGAGGGAAATTTCAATTGGGGTTCTAACCTCACGCCCCAACATAAGAAAATTTGGCGAAAATCCAGTTGTCTCATGAACGGTGCTACGGTAGGCGGCCGTCAAGAGCGATAAGTTCATGTCCCATTCCTCTTGTTTCTTATCGACAAAAGCAGATATCATATTGACAAGTGTTTGATTGAATCTTTCAATCATTCCATTAGATGATGGATGGTATGGAGTCGTCCTTGTTTTGGTTATTTCCAGCAATTTACAAACATGTTGGAAAAGATGAGATTCAAAAGTCTTTCCTTGGTCCGAATGTATTTCCAAAGGTATGCCCCATCTAGCAATGAATTCATTGACAACGATGTTGGCGACAGTACGGGCAGTTTGATCAGGGATTCCATAGGCCTCGATCCATTTAGTAAAGGTATCTCCCACTACCAAAACATAACGGTTGCCTTGGTTACTGACAGGAAATGGTCCCATGATATCGAGAGCGATGCGATCCATAGGAAATCCAGAGTTATATTCGCCCAGAGGGGCCTTCGGTTTGGAAGTTGGACGCTTTCGGGCACCACATTTCACACAATTTCCGATGTACAGTTTTACAGAGTCCCTCATCCCCATCCAGTAAAATTTTTGCTGAATCCTACTGAATGTTTTCTTCACTCCGAGATGCCCCGATAGAACAGACTTATGGTTTGATTCTAAGATGCGATCGCGGAGTGCGAATGGGACGACGACTTGTTTGGTTGTTGTTAGTTTATTATTAGTCATATGCCGTTTGTATAAGACACCGTCAGTTAATTCAAGCTGTGCCCATGAGAGCCATAGGTTCCTTACAATTGGGCTCTTACCATGAACTAATGCTCGATTTGGTCTTTCTTGAGATTCTGAAATCCAATTATAGACGATACCGACGTCGGGATCATCTCGTTGCATTGTCATTAACGTCTCTCGGTCAAAGTCATTACGTATAACATCCTGCTGCCCAGAGTTCTCTCCAGCTAAGGCACCTGTTTCCGAGGCGCAGGGCAGGCTATCATTTGTTCTGACGTTTAACGAAGAATGTTTATTTCTCGACTTCCTTCTCGATTTCATATTCCTTACTACTGAAACTCTAATTGGGGATGGCCAATTCCCTCTCCACATACTACTAAATACATCTCTCATGTAGCGTAATCCTCTAAACTCCAAAACAGCAACATACACGATAAACTCTAAAATCATCTTCGGAAGTCTACAAAATATCCTTGCAACGAGCTCGACTACGACCAGCATCATGACGACGATATCATACAGTCGACTCGAACGACTGGGTATCTCTTCTGGTTTCGATGACGGCGTTTGGGTGCTAATGTCATTAATTGGTTTCACGCATGTCCTCTGTACTTTCATGGCACTGATAGGAACGACATCGTCATCCTCGTCGAAGAATTTCGACCAGGCCTTATGCCGCTTGGCACATGTTGTACACCCGCCACATGGTAATTGTTCAATGATAGAATCCCTGTCATAACAGTCACATGATTCAGGATCGCATGGAATTCTCGACATCGCATCAGCATTGCCATGATTCCTGCCAACGCGATGCTCGATGTCGAAGTCGAATTGGCTAAGGATCTCGATCCATCGGGCAAGTTGATCTGTGGGTTCTCTAAATGACATAATCCATCTGAGGGAAGAATGATCAGTTCTAATTAAAAATTTCTTCCCTAGTAGGTAGTGTCGAAAATGCCGAACAAATGAGACGATTGCCAGCAATTCACGTCTTGTAGTGCAATATCGGCGTTGGGTTCTTGTTAATGTCCGGCTAGCGAAGGCGACTGGTCTCTCAATTTCCTTCTGAGTGACGTCATCCCACTGGAGTTGAGATAGGACTGCGCCTATTCCTGATGAAGATGCATCTGCATCAAGAATGAACATGCCATGGTCGTCGGGGTAGGCCATGACGTTGTCACTTAGCAATGCATCTTTTAATTGTTCGAATGATGATTGGCAGATGTCATCCCACACAAATTTAGAGGACTTTTCTAGTAGTTTATTCATGGGGGATGCGATCGATGAGAAGCCGCGAATGAATCGGCGATAGTATGAACACAAACCAAGAAATGAACGGACATCACCTATCGACGTCGGCGTCGGCCAGTCGCGAACCTTGGCAACCTTCTCAGGGTCAGGCCTAATCCCCGATGCACTGATTATGTGTCCTAAATATGATACCTGGGTCTGGAAAAGGTGACATTTACTTGGTTTTAGCTTCAGGCCAGCTTCTCCCAAGCGTCCAAGTACCTCGTCGAGACGGGTGATGTGCTCCTCAATGGTTGAGCTCATTATAATGATGTCATCAAGATATAAGACCAATGTTCGCCACTGCAGACCTTTCATGATCAATTCCATTGCACGCTCAAAAGTGCTGGGTGCATTGCATAACCCAAATGGCATTGTGACATATTCATAGTGTCCAGTCTGTGTACTAAATGCAGTTTTGTGCCTATCTTCTTCTTTAATGTCTATTTGCCAGTAACCTGACTGTAAGTCCAATGTAGAGAAGATTTGTGCACCTCCTAAGCAATCTAGACAGTCTTCAATGCGAGGTAATGGATATGCATCCTTTCTTGTGACGTCATTTAATTTTCGATAGTCAACACAGGGACGCGTCGTACCATCACGCTTGCGAACATACACAAGCGGGCTCGACCACGCACTCGTTGATTCTCGAATGATGCCCATTTCAAGCTGTGTCTTGATTATTTTCTCTTCCTCGTCAATGAAAGCTCGAGGTGGCCGACGGGGACGTTGTTTGATTGGGACTGCGTCCCCAGTGTCAATGTTGTGCTGGACGATAGAGGTTCGCCCAACATCAGTCGAAGAAGATGCAAATGTAGATGAATGTTTATCCAATAACTTAGAAAGTTCATTCTGTGTATCCTGGTCTAGTCCTTCACATGATTTCTGATATAACGATTGCAAGTCATCTGACCAGCTGTTCGATTGAACGTCCTCATTCAAACCAGCTTTCACTGTACGAATACTGGGTTTCGAACTGTTCATAGCATTGGTATCACACATATATACATTGTCGATCAATTCGATAGAAGCTATTCGCATACCAGCTCGAAGATCAATTGGTTCATTTGATGTATTAGCAACTCTTACTGGTATGTCTATATCATTCCGAGTAACATCAATTAGAACAGATGCGACATTAAGATCATCTTTGTTACATGTATGAGCAGTTTTCTCAATTATAGCACAGATTCCAGAGTCAGAGTCAAAATTATTTACCTTCCCTGGTACTATGAACTCCGAATTGGGTGGTACAACAATATCATATTTAACATATACTGCACCTACTTGATTGCAGTCTTGAATTTCGATAGGGATTAATAGATTGTCAATATGAAGTCCGCGTCGAGCTTCTAGAATACAATTATAATGATGCATAAAATCAAATCCAATCAAGCATTCATCACTTATGTCTGCTATGTATGAAGTCCAAGAGAAATCCTTACCTCCAACATTCACAGTTGCTTCAATAGTTCCATGAACATTTAAAATTCCATCATCAGCTGACTGAAGTTGAACTTGACTGGATAAAGTAACTAATTCCGGGCGGGTTTCTATTGGCATTTCTCCATAGAGCTTGGTGGACATAACAGTCACCGCTGCTCCAGAGTCGACCAAAAGTTTACACGAGGCCCCATTCACACTGCCTGAAATATACGCTGTGAGTCCGTTTGATATGTCGATGCGTATTATCCTGGGACCCGATTCAACATTTTGGGCCGTGACCTGGTCGATGGGGTCGGCCCTCCCTAGTTTCCCGAAATATCAATTGGAGCTTCTCCTCCCTGCTGTCGAGGAAGTTGTGGCGGCTGAAAATGTGCGGGTTGCTGCCATGGCTGAGGTGGTGGAGGCTGAAAAGTTTGTTGCCACTGTGGGGGTGGTGGCTGCAAATATTGGGGAACAGCTGGTCCATGTCGCGGCGGAAAACGGCAGTTGCGGGCAAGATGACCGAGCTTTTGGCAGTTATAGCAACGCAGTGGTGGTCGATCACGTGGTTGCTGTTGTGCCCTCTGCTGCCTGATTTGGTTGTCTGGTTCCAGTCGAGGCTGCTCGAACAATTTTGTGAGTTTGTCGATCCTCTCATCAATTGACAGGATTCGACCCCTCAACTCGAGAAATTTGTCATTTCCATCATCCCTTGTAGAAATGGCTCTAACTGGACGATTTCCTCTTCCGGATTCCTCCCTTAGATTGTGAAATCGCTCAGCTATTTCTCTAGCTTCCTGGAGAGTCGCTGGTTCTTGCATGCCAATGGCCATGGCCATCGAATTATCACCGAGCCCCCGCAAGAAGTGGCGAGTTCCTATCATTTCTTTTGTTGACGAGTCCGCTGTTGCATATCCAAATGTTGTCAGCCGCCGAATATCCGCAGCATAGTCGGCGATTGATTCCTTTTGTCCAAGCCGACGTAACTCTAGCTGGGATACAAAAGTGGAAGGCGTTTTTCTGGCAGCAAATCTATTTTCCAGAGCATTTTCCAGCTGTGCAAAGTCTGATAATATGGCTGGAGAAAGTTGCTGGAAGACAAAGTCAGCCGCATCTCCACGCAGGCATGCTAGCAGACGTAAACGCTGTTCAGCGGCATCCCAACAACAAGTTGTCGCCAAGTTCTTAAATGAGGAGATGAAGCTCTCCCATGGACGGTTGATCCCATCATATGGCTCCTGTGGTGGTAATTGCACTTTAACCCCGGTGTGAAAGTCTCTAGTGGGAGAATAGGGCTGTTTGATGTGATCATCAATTAGTTCGTCTCCACTAACACTGTCATTCTCCTCCATTATTTTTCTAGTACTCGCTAATTCCGCCTTTAATTCACGGATCTCCCGCTCCAGATCTGACTTGCGCTTCCTCGGTGACATAATAGCTATTAAATTAAAACAGGCACGTGTTGAAGTATCGAATCCCACTCCTGACACCAGTGTAACGACGACCCGGTTTGTCCTACGAGTCTCGCTATAAGAGTCTAAGTTAAATGTCGAGGATGGCCAGAGCTTAAATAATACAGTCGAAGCGAATAACAGTCATTACACAGCAAATTAAAGTTCAGTAGTTTATTACTGTTCAAAACTTAATGAAGGTGCAACAGAGTATGTGATGATGACAATTAAACAAACTCCAGCGATACATGGAATATGATAACTGAGATAACGTCGAGCAATGCTGAAACAATTATAACAACTTAACTTGTGATAATTCTGAACTGAACTTAGGCTCAGACGACTAAACTGGAATACATGTAAGGCTATGCTCGGAAAAGACTCTCGAAATAAAACTAAGCCCTAAACTGAGATGCTGCTCGCTTATATACACTTTCTGGACATAGCATGAAGGTCATCCCCAGCACACAGCAAAAACCCAGATTCAGGGAGGGGAGAGAGAGAGAGAGAGAGGGATAAGGTCAAGTAATAGAATAAGCACATAACGACCGATACACTGACCACAAGGTTAAACTAGTAGTTTGGACATTAGGAGTTGAGGGAGAGAAGTCTGAAGGGCAGGGCAAAGTCGAAGTGAGGAGGGAGAACGCGGAGGGAGTTACAGAACATAAATGTGTAGCCAAGGTAATAAACAAGAACACGTTTCTGAAAGTAGTCGCAAGGTTAAAGAGAACTACACAGGTTTGAAAGTCACTGGAAAGGGAAAAGAGAGGAGGGATGAAAGTTACTGGAAGGAGAAGTGAGGAGGGTTGAAAGTCACTGGAAAGAGAAAATGAGGAGGGTTGAAAGTCACTGGAAAGAGAAAGTGAGGAGAGTTGAAAGTCACTAGAAAGAGAAAGTGAGGAGAGTAAAACTTCTGAAAGTAGATGCAAGGTCGCAAAGAAGGGAGATGCATTGTTAGCAATTTCTGGAAGACGAAGGAAAGCCAAAGAGAATACAGAGTGGACAGACCAGAAGAGTTTGACCATGAGCAATTTACAGTATAAGAGAGGGCTTGGCTGTGTGCAGGTTACTGGGCAAGTTGAAAGTGACATTCACAATTTATCTTAGCAAGACATTCATTGCATAAATGAGTCGAATACAATTTGATATAATAAACACTAATTAAAGCATAAGAATGGAATTATATACATAAACATAATAAGAGAATATCGGAACATCAACCAAAATGCGTGACAATACTAACCGATTATTACAGTGAAAATCAAGAGAATCAAGAGGATCCAGGGAGTAAGAATTTTCGACCCCCTCGCCCACTCGCGACATGGAAAATTGGGCAAAATTTGCCAAAATTGAGCAAAATAATATTTGTTCAATATTTCCCCCTAAACCCCCCCAAATCAGCCGTCCTTGCTTCCTGGGATGTTTTAGCATCCTAACCGATTATTACAGCGAGAATCAAGAGGATCCAGGGAGTTTGAATTTTCGACCCCCTCGCCCCACCCGCGACATGAAAAATTGGGCAAAATTGGCCAAAATTGAGCAAAATAATATTTGTTCAATATTTCCCCCGAAACCCCCCCAATCAGCCGTCTTTGCTCCCTGGGTTGTTTTAGCATCCTAACCGATTATTACAGCGAGAATCAAGAGGATCCAGGGAGTTTGAATTTTCGACCCCATTGCCCCACCCGCGACATGGAAAATTGGGCAAAATTGGCCAAAATTGAGCAAAATAATATTTGTTCAACATTTCCCCCGAAACCCCCCCAAATCAGCCGTCTTCGCTCCCTGGGATGTTTTAGCATCCTAACCGATTATTACAGCGAGAATCAAGAGGATCCAGAGAGTTTGAATTTTCGACCCCCTCGCCCCACCCGCGACATGGAAAATTGGGCAAAATTGGCCAAAATTGAGCAAAATAATATTTGTTCAATATTTCCCCCGAAACCCCCCCAAATCAGCCGTCCTCGCTTCCTGGGATGTTTTAGCATCCTAACCGATTATTACAGTGAAAATCAAGAGAATCAAGAGGATCCAGGGAGTAAGAATTTTCGACCCCCTCGCCCCACCCGCGACATGGAAAATTGGGCAAAATTTGCCAAAATTGAGCAAAATAATATTTGTTCAATATTTCCCCCTAAACCCCCCCAAATCAGCCGTCCTCGCTTCCTGGGATGTTTTAGCATCCTAACCGATTATTACAGCGAGAATCAAGAGGATCCAGGGAGTTTGAATTTTCGACCCCCTCGCCCCACCCGCGACATGAAAAATTGGGCAAAATTGGCCAAAATTGAGCAAAATAATATTTGTTCAACATTTCCCCCAAAACCCCCCCAAATCAGCCGTCTTCGCTCCCTGGGATGTTTTAGCATCCTAACCGATTATTACAGCGAGAATCAAGAGGATCCAGAGAGTTTGAATTTTCGACCCCCTCGCCCCACCCGCGACATGGAAAATTGGGCAAAATTGTGCAAAATTGAGCAAAATAATATTTGTTCAATATTTCCCCCGAAACCCCCCCAAATCAGCCGTCCTCGCTTCCTGGGATGTTTAAGCATCCTAACCGATTATTACAGCGAGAATCAAGAGGATCCAGGGAGTTTGAATTTTCGACCCGCTCGCCCCACCCGCGACATGAAAAATTTGGCAAAATTGGCCAAAATTGAGCAAAATAATATTTGTTCAATATTTCCCCAGAAACCCCCCCAAATCAGCCGTCTTCGCTCCCTGGGATGTTTTAGCATCCTAACCGATTATTACAGCGAGAATCAAGAGGATCCAGAGAGTTTGAATTTTCGACCCCCTCGCCCCACCCGCGACATGGAAAATTGGGCAAAATTTGCCAAAATTGAGCAAAATAATATTTGTTCAACATTTCCCCGAAACCCCCCCCCAAATCAGCCGTCTTTGCTCCCTGGGATGTTTTAGCATTATTACAGCGAGAATCAAGAGGATCCAGGGAGTTTGATTTTTCGACCCCCTCGCCCCACCCGCGACATGGAAAATTGGGCAAAATTGGCCAAAATTGAGGAAAATAATATTTGTTCAATATTTCCCCCGAAACCCCCCCAAATCAGCCGTCTTCGCTCCCTGGGATGTTTTAGCATCCTAACCGATTATTACAGCGAGAATCAAGAGGATCCAGGGAGTTTGAATTTTCGACCCCCTCGCCCCACCCGCGACATGAAAAATTGGGCAAAATTGGCCAAAATTGAGCAAAATAATATTTGTTCAATATTTCCCCCGAAACCCCCCCAAATCAGCCGTCTTTGCTCCCTGGGTTGTTTTAGCATCCTAACCGATTATTACAGCGAGAATCAAGAGGATCCAGGGAGTTTGAATTTTCGACCCCATTGCCCCACCCGGCGACATGGAAAATTGGGCAAAATTGGCCAAAATTGAGCAAAATAATATTTATTCAACATTTCCCCCAAAACCCCCCCAAATCAGCCGTCTTCGCTCCCTGGGATGTTTTAGCATCCTAACCGATTATTACAGCGAGAATCAAGAGGATCCAGAGAGTTTGAATTTTCGACCCCCTCGCCCCACCCGCGACATGGAAAATTGGGCAAAATTGGCCAAAATTGAGCAAAATAATATTTGTTCAATATTTCCCCCGAAACCCCCCCAAATCAGCCGTCCTCGCTTCCTGGGATGTTTTAGCATCCTAACCGATTATTACAGTGAAAATCAAGAGAATCAAGAGGATCCAGGGAGTAAGAATTTTCGACCCCCTCGCCCCACCCGCGACATGGAAAATTGGGCAAAATTTGCCAAAATTGAGCAAAATAATATTTGTTCAATATTTCCCCCTAAACCCCCCCAAATCAGCCGTCCTCGCTTCCTGGGATGTTTTAGCATCCTAACCGATTATTACAGCGAGAATCAAGAGGATCCAGGGAGTTTGAATTTTCGACCCCCTCGCCCCACCCGCGACATGAAAAATTGGGCAAAATTGGCCAAAATTGAGCAAAATAATATTTGTTCAACATTTCCCCCAAAACCCCCCCAAATCAGCCGTCTTCGCTCCCTGGGATGTTTTAGCATCCTAACCGATTATTACAGCGAGAATCAAGAGGATCCAGAGAGTTTGAATTTTCGACCCCCTCGCCCCACCCGCGACATGGAAAATTGGGCAAAATTGTGCAAAATTGAGCAAAATAATATTTATTCAATATTTCCCCCGAAACCCCCCCAAATCAGCCGTCCTCGCTTCCTGGGATGTTTAAGCATCCTAACCGATTATTACAGCGAGAATCAAGAGGATCCAGGGAGTTTGAATTTTCGACCCGCTCGCCCCACCCGCGACATGAAAAATTTGGCAAAATTGGCCAAAATTGAGCAAAATAATATTTGTTCAATATTTCCCCAGAAACCCCCCCAAATCAGCCGTCTTCGCTCCCTGGGATGTTTTAGCATCCTAACCGATTATTACAGCGAGAATCAAGAGGATCCAGAGAGTTTGAATTTTCGACCCCCTCGCCCCACCCGCGACATGGAAAATTGGGCAAAATTTGCCAAAATTGAGCAAAATAATATTTGTTCAACATTTCCCCGAAACCCCCCCCCAAATCAGCCGTCTTTGCTCCCTGGGATGTTTTAGCATTATTACAGCGAGAATCAAGAGGATCCAGGGAGTTTGATTTTTCGACCCCCTCGCCCCACCCGCGACATGGAAAATTGGGCAAAATTGGCCAAACTTGAGGAAAATAATATTTGTTCAATATTTCCCCCGAAACCCCCCCAAATCAGCCGTCTTCGCTCCCTGGGATGTTTTAGCATCCTAACCGATTATTACAGCGAGAATCAAGAGGATCCAGGGAGTTTGAATTTTCGACCCCCTCGCCCCACCCGCGACATGAAAAATTGGGCAAAATTGGCCAAAATTGAGCAAAATAATATTTGTTCAATATTTCCCCCGAAACCCCCCCAAATCAGCCGTCTTTGCTCCCTGGGTTGTTTTAGCATCCTAACCGATTATTACAGCGAGAATCAAGAGGATCCAGGGAGTTTGAATTTTCGACCCCATTGCCCCACCCGGCGACATGGAAAATTGGGCAAAATTGGCCAAAATTGAGCAAAATAATATTTGTTCAACATTTCCCCCAAAACCCCCCCAAATCAGCCGTCTTCGCTCCCTGGGATGTTTTAGCATCCTAACCGATTATTACAGCGAGAATCAAGAGGATCCAGAGAGTTTGAATTTTCGACCCCCTCGCCCCACCCGCGACATGGAAAATTGGGCAAAATTTGCCAAAATTGAGCAAAATAATATTTGTTCAATATTTCCCCCGAAACCCCCCCAAATCAGCCGTCCTCGCTTCCTGGGATGTTTAAGCATCCTAACCGATTATTACAGCGAGAATCAAGAGGATCCAGGGAGTTTGAATTTTCGACCCGCTCGCCCCACCCGCGACATGAAAAATTTGGCAAAATTGGCCAAAATTGAGCAAAATAATATTTGTTCAATATTTCCCCAGAAACCCCCCCAAATCAGCCGTCTTCGCTCCCTGGGATGTTTTAGCATCCTAACCGATTATTACAGCGAGAATCAAGAGGATCCAGAGAGTTTGAATTTTTGACCCCCTCGCCCCACCCGCGACATGGAAAATTGGGCAAAATTGTGCAAAATTGAGCAAAATAATATTTGTTCAATATTTCCCCCGAAACCCCCCCAAATCAGCCGTCCTCGCTTCCTGGGATGTTTTAGCATCCTAACCGATTATTACAGCGAGAATCAAGAGGATCCAGGGAGTTTGAATTTTCGACCCGCTCGCCCCACCCGCGACATGAAAAATTTGGCAAAATTGGCCAAAATTGAGCAAAATAATATTTGTTCAATATTTCCCCAGAAACCCCCCCAAATCAGCCGTCTTCGCTCCCTGGGATGTTTAAGCATCCTAACCGATTATTACAGCGAGATTCAAGAGGATCCAGGGAGTTTGAATTTTCGACCCCCTCGCCCCACCCGCGACATGGAAAATTGGGCAAAATTGGCCAAAATTGAGGAAAATAATATTTGTTAAATATTTCCCCCGAAACCCCCAAAAATCAGCCGTCTTCGCTCCCTGGGATGTTTAAGCATCTTAACCGATTATTACAGCGAGATTCAAGAGGATCCAAGGAGTTTGAATTTTCGACCCCCTCGCCCCACCCGCGACATGGAAAATTTGGCAAAATTGAGCAAAATAATATTTGTTCAATATTTCCCCAGAAACCCCCCCAAATCAGCCGTCTTCGCTCCCTGGGATGTTTTAGCATCCTAACCGATTATTACAGCGAGAATCAAGAGGATCCAGAGAGTTTGAATTTTCGACCCCCTCGCCCCACCCGCGACATGGAAAATTGGGCAAAATTGTGCAAAATTGAGCAAAATAATATTTGTTCAATATTTCCCCCGAAACCCCCCCAAATCAGCCGTCCTCGCTTCCTGGGATGTTTTAGCATCCTAACCGATTATTACAGCGAGAATCAAGAGGATCCAGGGAGTTTGAATTTTCGACCCGCTCGCCCCACCCGCGACATGAAAAATTTGGCAAAATTGGCCAAAATTGAGCAAAATAATATTTGTTCAATATTTCCCCAGAAACCCCCCCAAATCAGCCGTCTTCGCTCCCTGGGATGTTTAAACATCCTAACCGATTATTACAGCGAGATTCAAGAGGATCCAGGGAGTTTGAATTTTCGACCCCCTCGCCCCACCCGCGACATGGAAAATTGGGCAAAATTGGCCAAAATTGAGGAAAATAATATTTGTTAAATATTTCCCCCGAAACCCCCAAAAATCAGCCGTCTTCGCTCCCTGGGATGTTTAAGCATCTTAACCGATTATTACAGCGAGATTCAAGAGGATCCAAGGAGTTTGAATTTTCGACCCCCTCGCCCCACCCGCAACATGGAAAATTGGGCAAAATTGGCCAAAATTGAGGAAAATAATATTTGTTCAATATTTCCCCCGAAACCCCCCCAAATCAGCCGTCTTCGCTCCCTGGGATGTTTTAGCATCCTAACCGATTATTAGAGCAAGATTCAAGAGGATCCAGGGAGTTTGAATTTTCGACCCCCTCGCCCCACCCGCGACATGGAAAATTGGGCAAAATTGGCCAAAATTGAGCAAAATAATATTTGTTCAATATTTCCCCCGAAACCCCCCCAAATCAGCCGTCTTCGCTCCCTGGGATGTTTTAGCATACTAACCGATTATTACAGTGAAAATCAAGAGAATCAAGAGGATCCAGGGAGTAAGAATTTTCGACCCCCTCGCCCCACCCGCTACATGGAAAATTGGGCAAAATTGGCCAAAATTGAGCAAAATAATATTTGTTCAATATTTCCCCCTAAACCCCCCCAAATCAGCCGTCCTTGCTTCCTGGGATGTTTTAGCATCCTAACCGATTATTACAGCGAGAATCAAGAGGATCCAGGGAGTTTGAATTTTCGACCCCCTCGCCCCACCCGCGACATGAAAAATTGGGCAAAATTGGCCAAAATTGAGCAAAATAATATTTGTTCAATATTTCCCCCGAAACCCCCCCAATCAGCCGTCTTTGCTCCCTGGGTTGTTTTAGCATCCTAACCGATTATTACAGCGAGAATTCAGAGGATCTAGGGAGTTTGAATTTTCGACCCCATTGCCCCAACCGGCGACATGGAAAATTGGGCAAAATTGGCCAAAATTGAGCAAAATAATATTTGTTCAACATTTCCCCCGAAACCCCCCAAATCAGCCGTCTTCGCTCCCTGGGATGTTTTAGCATCCTAACAGATTATTACAGCGAGAATCAAGAGGATCCAGAGAGTTTGAATTTTCGACCCCCTCGCCCCACCCGCGACATGGAAAATTGGGCAAAATCGTGCAAAATTGAGCAAAATAATATTTGTTCAATATTTCCCCCGAAACCCCCCCAAATCAGCCGTCTTCGCTCCCTGGGATGTTTTAGCATA
Organism: Lytechinus pictus; assembly: GCF_037042905.1. Classification (NCBI taxonomy): domain Eukaryota; kingdom Metazoa; phylum Echinodermata; class Echinoidea; order Temnopleuroida; family Toxopneustidae; genus Lytechinus; species Lytechinus pictus. The sequence continues at coordinate 28,833,867 of NC_087251.1, forward strand.
CTAACCGATTATTACAGTGAAAATCAAGAGAATCAAGAGGATCCAGGGAGTAAGAATTTTCGACCCCCTCGCCCCACCCGCGACATGGAAAATTGGGCAAAATTTGCCAAAATTGAGCAAAATAATATTTGTTCAATATTTCCCCCTAAACCCCCCCAAATCAGCCGTCCTTGCTTCCTGGGATGTTTTAGCATCCTAACCGATTATTACAGCGAGAATCAAGAGGATCCAGGGAGTTTGAATTTTCGACCCCCTCGCCCCACCCGCGACATGAAAAATTGGGCAAAATTGGCCAAAATTGAGCAAAATAATATTTGTTCAATATTTCCCCCGAAACCCCCCCAATCAGCCGTCTTTGCTCCCTGGGTTGTTTTACCATCCTAACCGATTATTACAGCGAGAATCAAGAGGATCCAGGGAGTTTGAATTTTCGACCCCATTGCCCCACCCGCGACATGGAAAATTGGGCAAAATTGGCCAAAATTGAGCAAAATAATATTTGTTCAACATTTCCCCCGAAACCCCCCCAAATCAGCCGTCTTCGCTCCCTGGGATGTTTTAGCATCCTAACCGATTATTACAGCGAGAATCAAGAGGATCCAGAGAGTTTGAATTTTCGACCCCCTCGCCCCACCCGCGACATGGAAAATTGGGCAAAATTTGCCAAAATTGAGCAAAATAATATTTGTTCAATATTTCCCCCTAAACCCCCCCAAATCAGCCGTCCTTGCTTCCTGGGATGTTTTAGCATCCTAACCGATTATTACAGCGAGAATCAAGAGGATCCAGAGAGTTTGAATTTTCGACCCCCTCGCCCCACCCGCGACATGAAAAATTGGGCAAAATTGGCCAAAATTGAGCAAAATAATATTTGTTCAATATTTCCCCCGAAACCCCCCCAATCAGCCGTCTTTGCTCCCTGGGTTGTTTTAGCATCCTAACCGATTATTACAGCGAGAATCAAGAGGATCCAGGGAGTTTGAATTTTCGACCCCATTGCCCCACCCGCGACATGGAAAATTGGGCAAAATTGGCCAAAATTGAGCAAAATAATATTTGTTCAATATTTCCCCCGAAACCCCCCCAAATCAGCCGTCCTCGCTTCCTGGGATGTTTTAGCATCCTAACCGATTATTACAGTGAAAATCAAGAGAATCAAGAGGATCCAGGGAGTAAGAATTTTCGACCCCCTCGCCCCACCCGCGACATGGAAAATTGGGCAAAAATTGAGCAAAATAATATTTGTTCAATATTTCCCCCTAAACCCCCCCAAATCAGCCGTCCTCGCTTCCTGGGATGTTTTAGCATCCTAACCGATTATTACAGCGAGAATCAAGAGGATCCAGGGAGTTTGAATTTTCGACCCCCTCGCCCCACCCGCGACATGAAAAATTGGGCAAAATTGGCCAAAATTGAGCAAAATAATATTTGTTCAACATTTCCCCCAAAACCCCCCCAAATCAGCCGTCTTCGCTCCCTGGGATGTTTTAGCATTCTAACCGATTATTACAGCGAGAATCAAGAGGATCCAGAGAGTTTGAATTTTCGACCCCCTCGCCCCACCCGCGACATGGAAAATTGGGCAAAATTGTGCAAAATTGAGCAAAATAATATTTGTTCAATATTTCCCCCGAAACCCCCCCAAATCAGCCGTCCTCGCTTCCTGGGATGTTTAAGCATCCTAACCGATTATTACAGCGAGAATCAAGAGGATCCAGGGAGTTTGAATTTTCGACCCGCTCGCCCCACCCGCGACATGAAAAATTTGGCAAAATTGGCCAAAATTGAGCAAAATAATATTTGTTCAATATTTCCCCAGAAACCCCCCCAAATCAGCCGTCTTCGCTCCCTGGGATGTTTTAGCATCCTAACCGATTATTACAGCGAGAATCAAGAGGATCCAGAGAGTTTGAATTTTCGACCCCCTCGCCCCACCCGCGACATGGAAAATTGGGCAAAATTTGCCAAAATTGAGCAAAATAATATTTGTTCAACATTTCCCCGAAACCCCCCCCCAAATCAGCCGTCTTTGCTCCCTGGGATGTTTTAGCATTATTACAGCGAGAATCAAGAGGATCCAGGGAGTTTGATTTTTCGACCCCCTCGCCCCACCCGCGACATGGAAAATTGGGCAAAATTGGCCAAAATTGAGGAAAATAATATTTGTTCAATATTTCCCCCGAAACCCCCCCAAATCAGCCGTCTTCGCTCCCTGGGATGTTTTAGCATCCTAACCGATTATTACAGCGAGAATCAAGAGGATCCAGGGAGTTTGAATTTTCGACCCCCTCGCCCCACCCGCGACATGAAAAATTGGGCAAAATTGGCCAAAATTGAGCAAAATAATATTTGTTCAATATTTCCCCCGAAACCCCCCCAAATCAGCCGTCTTTGCTCCCTGGGTTGTTTTAGCATCCTAACCGATTATTACAGCGAGAATCAAGAGGATCCAGGGAGTTTGAATTTTCGACCCCATTGCCCCACCCGGCGACATGGAAAATTGGGCAAAATTGGCCAAAATTGAGCAAAATAATATTTGTTCAACATTTCCCCCAAAACCCCCCCAAATCAGCCGTCTTCGCTCCCTGGGATGTTTTAGCATCCTAACCGATTATTACAGCGAGAATCAAGAGGATCCAGAGAGTTTGAATTTTCGACCCCCTCGCCCCACCCGCGACATGGAAAATTGGGCAAAATTGTGCAAAATTGAGCAAAATAATATTTGTTCAATATTTCCCCCGAAACCCCCCCAAATCAGCCGTCCTCGCTTCCTGGGATGTTTAAGCATCCTAACCGATTATTACAGCGAGAATCAAGAGGATCCAGGGAGTTTGAATTTTCGACCCGCTCGCCCCACCCGCGACATGAAAAATTTGGCAAAATTGGCCAAAATTGAGCAAAATAATATTTGTTCAATATTTCCCCAGAAACCCCCCCAAATCAGCCGTCTTCGCTCCCTGGGATGTTTTAGCATCCTAACCGATTATTACAGCGAGAATCAAGAGGATCCAGAGAGTTTGAATTTTCGACCCCCTCGCCCCACCCGCGACATGGAAAATTGGGCAAAATTGTGCAAAATTGAGCAAAATAATATTTGTTCAATATTTCCCCCGAAACCCCCCCAAATCAGCCGTCCTCGCTTCCTGGGATGTTTTAGCATCCTAACCGATTATTACAGCGAGAATCAAGAGGATCCAGGGAGTTTGAATTTTCGACCCGCTCGCCCCACCCGCGACATGAAAAATTTGGCAAAATTGGCCAAAATTGAGCAAAATAATATTTGTTCAATATTTCCCCAGAAACCCCCCCAAATCAGCCGTCTTCGCTCCCTGGGATGTTTAAGCATCCTAACCGATTATTACAGCGAGATTCAAGAGGATCCAGGGAGTTTGAATTTTCGACCCCCTCGCCCCACCCGCGACATGGAAAATTGGGCAAAATTGGCCAAAATTGAGGAAAATAATATTTGTTAAATATTTCCCCCGAAACCCCCAAAAATCAGCCGTCTTCGCTCCCTGGGATGTTTAAGCATCTTAACCGATTATTACAGCGAGATTCAAGAGGATCCAAGGAGTTTGAATTTTCGACCCCCTCGCCCCACCCGCGACATGGAAAATTTGGCAAAATTGAGCAAAATAATATTTGTTCAATATTTCCCCAGAAACCCCCCCAAATCAGCCGTCTTCGCTCCCTGGGATGTTTTAGCATCCTAACCGATTATTACAGCGAGAATCAAGAGGATCCAGAGAGTTTGAATTTTCGACCCCCTCGCCCCACCCGCGACATGGAAAATTGGGCAAAATTGTGCAAAATTGAGCAAAATAATATTTGTTCAATATTTCCCCCGAAACCCCCCCAAATCAGCCGTCCTCGCTTCCTGGGATGTTTTAGCATCCTAACCGATTATTACAGCGAGAATCAAGAGGATCCAGGGAGTTTGAATTTTCGACCCGCTCGCCCCACCCGCGACATGAAAAATTTGGCAAAATTGGCCAAAATTGAGCAAAATAATATTTGTTCAATATTTCCCCAGAAACCCCCCCAAATCAGCCGTCTTCGCTCCCTGGGATGTTTAAACATCCTAACCGATTATTACAGCGAGATTCAAGAGGATCCAGGGAGTTTGAATTTTCGACCCCCTCGCCCCACCCGCGACATGGAAAATTGGGCAAAATTGGCCAAAATTGAGGAAAATAATATTTGTTAAATATTTCCCCCGAAACCCCCAAAAATCAGCCGTCTTCGCTCCCTGGGATGTTTAAGCATCTTAACCGATTATTACAGCGAGATTCAAGAGGATCCAAGGAGTTTGAATTTTCGACCCCCTCGCCCCACCCGCAACATGGAAAATTTGGCAAAATTGGCCAAAATTGAGGAAAATAATATTTGTTCAATATTTCCCCCGAAACCCCCCCAAATCAGCCGTCTTCGCTCCCTGGGATGTTTTAGCATCCTAACCGATTATTACAGCAAGATTCAAGAGGATCCAGGGAGTTTGAATTTTCGACCCCCTCGCCCCACCCGTGACATGGAAAATTGGGCAAAATTTGCCAAAATTGAGCAAAATAATATTTGTTCAATATTTCCCCCTAAACCCCCCCAAATCAGCCGTCCTTGCTTCCTGGGATGTTTTAGCATCCTAACCGATTATTACAGCGAGAATCAAGAGGATCCAGGGAGTTTGAATTTTCGACCCTCTCGCCCCACCCGCGACATGAAAAATTGGGCAAAATTTGCCAAAATTGAGCAAAATAATATTTGTTCAATATTTCCCCCGAAACCCCCCCAATCAGCCGTCTTTGCTCCCTGGGTTGTTTTAGCATCCTAACCGATTATTACAGCGAGAATCAAGAGGATCCAGGGAGTTTGAATTTTCGACCCCATTGCCCCACCCGCGACATGGAAAATTGGGCAAAATTGGCCAAAATTGAGCAAAATAATATTTGTTCAACATTTCCCCCGAAACCCCCCCAAATCAGCCGTCTTCGCTCCCTGGGATGTTTTAGCATCCTAACCGATTATTACAGCGAGAATCAAGAGGATCCAGAGAGTTTGAATTTTCGACCCCCTCGCCCCACCCGCGACATGGAAAATTGGGCAAAATTTGCCAAAATTGAGCAAAATAATATTTGTTCAATATTTCCCCCGAAACCCCCCCAAATCAGCCGTCCTCGCTTCCTGGGATGTTTTAGCATCCTAACCGATTATTACAGCGAGAATCAAGAGGATCCAGGGAGTTTGAATTTTCGACCCGCTCGCCCCACCCGCGACATGAAATATTTGGCAAAATTGGCCAAAATTGAGCAAAATAATATTTGTTCAATATTTCCCCAGAAACCCCCCCAAATCAGCCGTCTTCGCTCCCTGGGATGTTTAAGCATCCTAACCGATTATTACAGCGAGATTCAAGAGGATCCAGGGAGTTTGAATTTTCGACCCCCTCGCCCCACCCGCGACATGGAAGATTTGGCAAAATTGAGCAAAATAATATTTGTTCAATATTTCCCCAGAAACCCCCCCCAAATCAGCCGTCTTCGCTCCCTGGGATGTTTTAGCATCCTAACTGATTATTACAGCGAGAATCAAGAGGATCCAGAGAGTTTGAATTTTCGACCCCCTCGCCCCACCCGCGACATGGAAAATTGGGCAAAATTGTGCAAAATTGAGCAAAATAATATTTGTTCAATATTTCCCCCGAAACCCCCCCAAATCAGCCGTCCTCGCTTCCTGGGATGTTTTAGCATCCTAACCGATTATTACAGCGAGAATCAAGAGGATCCAGGGAGTTTGAATTTTCGACCCGCTCGCCCCACCCCGCGACATGAAAAATTTGGCAAAATTGGCCAAAATTGAGCAAAATAATATTTGTTCAATATTTCCCCCTAAACCCCCCCAAATCAGCCGTCCTCGCTTCCTGGGATGTTTTAGCATCCTAACCGATTATTACAGCGAGAATCAAGAGGATCCAGGGAGTTTGAATTTTCGACCCGCTCGCCCCACCCGTGACATGGAAAATTGGGCAAAATTTGCCAAAATTGAGCAAAATAATATTTGTTCAATATTTCCCCCTAAACCCCCCCAAATCAGCCGTCCTTGCTTCCTGGGATGTTTTAGCATCCTAACCGATTATTACAGCGAGAATCAAGAGGATCCAGGGAGTTTGAATTTTCGACCCTCTCGCCCCACCCGCGACATGAAAAATTGGGCAAAATTTGCCAAAATTGAGCAAAATAATATTTGTTCAATATTTCCCCCGAAACCCCCCCAATCAGCCGTCTTTGCTCCCTGGGTTGTTTTAGCATCCTAACCGATTATTACAGCGAGAATCAAGAGGATCCAGGGAGTTTGAATTTTCGACCCCATTGCCCCACCCGCGACATGGAAAATTGGGCAAAATTGGCCAAAATTGAGCAAAATAATATTTGTTCAACATTTCCCCCGAAACCCCCCCAAATCAGCCGTCTTCGCTCCCTGGGATGTTTTAGCATCCTAACCGATTATTACAGCGAGAATCAAGAGGATCCAGAGAGTTTGAATTTTCGACCCCCTCGCCCCACCCGCGACATGGAAAATTGGGCAAAATTTGCCAAAATTGAGCAAAATAATATTTGTTCAATATTTCCCCCGAAACCCCCCCAAATCAGCCGTCCTCGCTTCCTGGGATGTTTTAGCATCCTAACCGATTATTACAGCGAGAATCAAGAGGATCCAGGGAGTTTGAATTTTCGACCCGCTCGCCCCACCCGCGACATGAAATATTTGGCAAAATTGGCCAAAATTGAGCAAAATAATATTTGTTCAATATTTCCCCAGAAACCCCCCCAAATCAGCCGTCTTCGCTCCCTGGGATGTTTAAGCATCCTAACCGATTATTACAGCGAGATTCAAGAGGATCCAGGGAGTTTGAATTTTCGACCCCCTCGCCCCACCCGCGACATGGAAGATTTGGCAAAATTGAGCAAAATAATATTTGTTCAATATTTCCCCAGAAACCCCCCCCAAATCAGCCGTCTTCGCTCCCTGGGATGTTTTAGCATCCTAACTGATTATTACAGCGAGAATCAAGAGGATCCAGAGAGTTTGAATTTTCGACCCCCTCGCCCCACCCGCGACATGGAAAATTGGGCAAAATTGTGCAAAATTGAGCAAAATAATATTTGTTCAATATTTCCCCCGAAACCCCCCCAAATCAGCCGTCCTCGCTTCCTGGGATGTTTTAGCATCCTAACCGATTATTACAGCGAGAATCAAGAGGATCCAGGGAGTTTGAATTTTCGACCCGCTCGCCCCACCCCGCGACATGAAAAATTTGGCAAAATTGGCCAAAATTGAGCAAAATAATATTTGTTCAATATTTCCCCCGAAACCCCCCCAAATCAGCCGTCTTTGCTCCCTGGGTTGTTTTAGCATCCTAACCGATTATTACAGCGAGAATCAAGAGGATCCAGGGAGTTTGAATTTTCAACCCCATTGCCCCACCCGGCGACATGGAAAATTGGGCAAAATTGGCCAAAATTGAGCAAAATAATATTTATTCAACATTTCCCCCAAAACCCCCCCAAATCAGCCGTCTTCGCTCCCTGGGATGTTTTAGCATCCTAACCGATTATTACAGCGAGAATCAAGAGGATCCAGAGAGTTTGAATTTTCGACCCCCTCGCCCCACCCGCGACATGGAAAATTGGGCAAAATTGGCCAAAATTGAGCAAAATAATATTTGTTCAATATTTCCCCCGAAACCCCCCCAAATCAGCCGTCCTCGCTTCCTGGGATGTTTTAGCATCCTAACCGATTATTACAGTGAAAATCAAGAGAATCAAGAGGATCCAGGGAGTAAGAATTTTCGACCCCCTCGCCCCACCCGCGACATGGAAAATTGGGCAAAATTTGCCAAAATTGAGCAAAATAATATTTGTTCAATATTTCCCCCTAAACCCCCCCAAATCAGCCGTCCTCGCTTCCTGGGATGTTTTAGCATCCTAACCGATTATTACAGCGAGAATCAAGAGGATCCAGGGAGTTTGAATTTTCGACCCCCTCGCCCCACCCGCGACATGAAAAATTGGGCAAAATTGGCCAAAATTGAGCAAAATAATATTTGTTCAACATTTCCCCCAAAACCCCCCCAAATCAGCCGTCTTCGCTCCCTGGGATGTTTTAGCATCCTAACCGATTATTACAGCGAGAATCAAGAGGATCCAGAGAGTTTGAATTTTCGACCCCCTCGCCCCACCCGCGACATGGAAAATTGGGCAAAATTGTGCAAAATTGAGCAAAATAATATTTATTCAATATTTCCCCCGAAACCCCCCCAAATCAGCCGTCCTCGCTTCCTGGGATGTTTAAGCATCCTAACCGATTATTACAGCGAGAATCAAGAGGATCCAGGGAGTTTGAATTTTCGACCCGCTCGCCCCACCCGCGACATGAAAAATTTGGCAAAATTGGCCAAAATTGAGCAAAATAATATTTGTTCAATATTTCCCCAGAAACCCCCCCAAATCAGCCGTCTTCGCTCCCTGGGATGTTTTAGCATCCTAACCGATTATTACAGCGAGAATCAAGAGGATCCAGAGAGTTTGAATTTTCGACCCCCTCGCCCCACCCGCGACATGGAAAATTGGGCAAAATTTGCCAAAATTGAGCAAAATAATATTTGTTCAACATTTCCCCGAAACCCCCCCCCAAATCAGCCGTCTTTGCTCCCTGGGATGTTTTAGCATTATTACAGCGAGAATCAAGAGGATCCAGGGAGTTTGATTTTTCGACCCCCTCGCCCCACCCGCGACATGGAAAATTGGGCAAAATTGGCCAAACTTGAGGAAAATAATATTTGTTCAATATTTCCCCCGAAACCCCCCCAAATCAGCCGTCTTCGCTCCCTGGGATGTTTTAGCATCCTAACCGATTATTACAGCGAGAATCAAGAGGATCCAGGGAGTTTGAATTTTCGACCCCCTCGCCCCACCCGCGACATGAAAAATTGGGCAAAATTGGCCAAAATTGAGCAAAATAATATTTGTTCAATATTTCCCCCGAAACCCCCCCAAATCAGCCGTCTTTGCTCCCTGGGTTGTTTTAGCATCCTAACCGATTATTACAGCGAGAATCAAGAGGATCCAGGGAGTTTGAATTTTCGACCCCATTGCCCCACCCGGCGACATGGAAAATTGGGCAAAATTGGCCAAAATTGAGCAAAATAATATTTGTTCAACATTTCCCCCAAAACCCCCCCAAATCAGCCGTCTTCGCTCCCTGGGATGTTTTAGCATCCTAACCGATTATTACAGCGAGAATCAAGAGGATCCAGAGAGTTTGAATTTTCGACCCCCTCGCCCCACCCGCGACATGGAAAATTGGGCAAAATTTGCCAAAATTGAGCAAAATAATATTTGTTCAATATTTCCCCCGAAACCCCCCCAAATCAGCCGTCCTCGCTTCCTGGGATGTTTAAGCATCCTAACCGATTATTACAGCGAGAATCAAGAGGATCCAGGGAGTTTGAATTTTCGACCCGCTCGCCCCACCCGCGACATGAAAAATTTGGCAAAATTGGCCAAAATTGAGCAAAATAATATTTGTTCAATATTTCCCCAGAAACCCCCCCAAATCAGCCGTCTTCGCTCCCTGGGATGTTTTAGCATCCTAACCGATTATTACAGCGAGAATCAAGAGGATCCAGAGAGTTTGAATTTTCGACCCCCTCGCCCCACCCGCGACATGGAAAATTGGGCAAAATTGTGCAAAATTGAGCAAAATAATATTTGTTCAATATTTCCCCCGAAACCCCCCCAAATCAGCCGTCCTCGCTTCCTGGGATGTTTTAGCATCCTAACCGATTATTACAGCGAGAATCAAGAGGATCCAGGGAGTTTGAATTTTCGACCCGCTCGCCCCACCCGCGACATGAAAAATTTGGCAAAATTGGCCAAAATTGAGCAAAATAATATTTGTTCAATATTTCCCCAGAAACCCCCCCAAATCAGCCGTCTTCGCTCCCTGGGATGTTTAAGCATCCTAACCGATTATTACAGCGAGATTCAAGAGGATCCAGGGAGTTTGAATTTTCGACCCCCTCGCCCCACCCGCGACATGGAAAATTGGGCAAAATTGGCCAAAATTGAGGAAAATAATATTTGTTAAATATTTCCCCCGAAACCCCCAAAAATCAGCCGTCTTCGCTCCCTGGGATGTTTAAGCATCTTAACCGATTATTACAGCGAGATTCAAGAGGATCCAAGGAGTTTGAATTTTCGACCCCCTCGCCCCACCCGCGACATGGAAAATTTGGCAAAATTGAGCAAAATAATATTTGTTCAATATTTCCCCAGAAACCCCCCCAAATCAGCCGTCTTCGCTCCCTGGGATGTTTTAGCATCCTAACCGATTATTACAGCGAGAATCAAGAGGATCCAGAGAGTTTGAATTTTCGACCCCCTCGCCCCACCCGCGACATGGAAAATTGGGCAAAATTGTGCAAAATTGAGCAAAATAATATTTGTTCAATATTTCCCCCGAAACCCCCCCAAATCAGCCGTCCTCGCTTCCTGGGATGTTTTAGCATCCTAACCGATTATTACAGCGAGAATCAAGAGGATCCAGGGAGTTTGAATTTTCGACCCGCTCGCCCCACCCGCGACATGAAAAATTTGGCAAAATTGGCCAAAATTGAGCAAAATAATATTTGTTCAATATTTCCCCAGAAACCCCCCCAAATCAGCCGTCTTCGCTCCCTGGGATGTTTAAACATCCTAACCGATTATTACAGCGAGATTCAAGAGGATCCAGGGAGTTTGAATTTTCGACCCCCTCGCCCCACCCGCGACATGGAAAATTGGGCAAAATTGGCCAAAATTGAGGAAAATAATATTTGTTAAATATTTCCCCCGAAACCCCCAAAAATCAGCCGTCTTCGCTCCCTGGGATGTTTAAGCATCTTAACCGATTATTACAGCGAGATTCAAGAGGATCCAAGGAGTTTGAATTTTCGACCCCCTCGCCCCACCCGCAACATGGAAAATTGGGCAAAATTGGCCAAAATTGAGGAAAATAATATTTGTTCAATATTTCCCCCGAAACCCCCCCAAATCAGCCGTCTTCGCTCCCTGGGATGTTTTAGCATCCTAACCGATTATTAGAGCAAGATTCAAGAGGATCCAGGGAGTTTGAATTTTCGACCCCCTCGCCCCACCCGCGACATGGAAAATTGGGCAAAATTGGCCAAAATTGAGCAAAATAATATTTGTTCAATATTTCCCCCGAAACCCCCCCAAATCAGCCGTCTTCGCTCCCTGGGATGTTTTAGCATACTAACCGATTATTACAGTGAAAATCAAGAGAATCAAGAGGATCCAGGGAGTAAGAATTTTCGACCCCCTCGCCCCACCCGCTACATGGAAAATTGGGCAAAATTGGCCAAAATTGAGCAAAATAATATTTGTTCAATATTTCCCCCTAAACCCCCCCAAATCAGCCGTCCTTGCTTCCTGGGATGTTTTAGCATCCTAACCGATTATTACAGCGAGAATCAAGAGGATCCAGGGAGTTTGAATTTTCGACCCCCTCGCCCCACCCGCGACATGAAAAATTGGGCAAAATTGGCCAAAATTGAGCAAAATAATATTTGTTCAATATTTCCCCCGAAACCCCCCCAATCAGCCGTCTTTGCTCCCTGGGTTGTTTTAGCATCCTAACCGATTATTACAGCGAGAATTCAGAGGATCTAGGGAGTTTGAATTTTCGACCCCATTGCCCCAACCGGCGACATGGAAAATTGGGCAAAATTGGCCAAAATTGAGCAAAATAATATTTGTTCAACATTTCCCCCGAAACCCCCCAAATCAGCCGTCTTCGCTCCCTGGGATGTTTTAGCATCCTAACAGATTATTACAGCGAGAATCAAGAGGATCCAGAGAGTTTGAATTTTCGACCCCCTCGCCCCACCCGCGACATGGAAAATTGGGCAAAATCGTGCAAAATTGAGCAAAATAATATTTGTTCAATATTTCCCCCGAAACCCCCCCAAATCAGCCGTCTTCGCTCCCTGGGATGTTTTAGCATACTAACCGATTATTACAGTGAAAATCAAGAGAATCAAGAGGATCCAGGGAGTAAGAATTTTCGACCCCCTCGCCCCACCCGCGACATGGAAAATTGGGCAAAATTTGCCAAAATTGAGCAAAATAATATTTGTTCAATATTTCCCCCTAAACCCCCCCAAATCAGCCGTCCTTGCTTCCTGGGATGTTTTAGCATCCTAACCGATTATTACAGCGAGAATCAAGAGGATCCAGGGAGTTTGAATTTTCGACCCCCTCGCCCCACCCGCGACATGAAAAATTGGGCAAAATTGGCCAAAATTGAGCAAAATAATATTTGTTCAATATTTCCCCCGAAACCCCCCCAATCAGCCGTCTTTGCTCCCTGGGTTGTTTTACCATCCTAACCGATTATTACAGCGAGAATCAAGAGGATCCAGGGAGTTTGAATTTTCGACCCCATTGCCCCACCCGCGACATGGAAAATTGGGCAAAATTGGCCAAAATTGAGCAAAATAATATTTGTTCAACATTTCCCCCGAAACCCCCCCAAATCAGCCGTCTTCGCTCCCTGGGATGTTTTAGCATCCTAACCGATTATTACAGCGAGAATCAAGAGGATCCAGAGAGTTTGAATTTTCGACCCCCTCGCCCCACCCGCGACATGGAAAATTGGGCAAAATTTGCCAAAATTGAGCAAAATAATATTTGTTCAATATTTCCCCCTAAACCCCCCCAAATCAGCCGTCCTTGCTTCCTGGGATGTTTTAGCATCCTAACCGATTATTACAGCGAGAATCAAGAGGATCCAGAGAGTTTGAATTTTCGACCCCCTCGCCCCACCCGCGACATGAAAAATTGGGCAAAATTGGCCAAAATTGAGCAAAATAATATTTGTTCAATATTTCCCCCGAAACCCCCCCAATCAGCCGTCTTTGCTCCCTGGGTTGTTTTAGCATCCTAACCGATTATTACAGCGAGAATCAAGAGGATCCAGGGAGTTTGAATTTTCGACCCCATTGCCCCACCCGCGACATGGAAAATTGGGCAAAATTGGCCAAAATTGAGCAAAATAATATTTGTTCAATATTTCCCCCGAAACCCCCCCAAATCAGCCGTCCTCGCTTCCTGGGATGTTTTAGCATCCTAACCGATTATTACAGTGAAAATCAAGAGAATCAAGAGGATCCAGGGAGTAAGAATTTTCGACCCCCTCGCCCCACCCGCGACATGGAAAATTGGGCAAAAATTGAGCAAAATAATATTTGTTCAATATTTCCCCCTAAACCCCCCCAAATCAGCCGTCCTCGCTTCCTGGGATGTTTTAGCATCCTAACCGATTATTACAGCGAGAATCAAGAGGATCCAGGGAGTTTGAATTTTCGACCCCCTCGCCCCACCCGCGACATGAAAAATTGGGCAAAATTGGCCAAAATTGAGCAAAATAATATTTGTTCAACATTTCCCCCAAAACCCCCCCAAATCAGCCGTCTTCGCTCCCTGGGATGTTTTAGCATTCTAACCGATTATTACAGCGAGAATCAAGAGGATCCAGAGAGTTTGAATTTTCGACCCCCTCGCCCCACCCGCGACATGGAAAATTGGGCAAAATTGTGCAAAATTGAGCAAAATAATATTTGTTCAATATTTCCCCCGAAACCCCCCCAAATCAGCCGTCCTCGCTTCCTGGGATGTTTAAGCATCCTAACCGATTATTACAGCGAGAATCAAGAGGATCCAGGGAGTTTGAATTTTCGACCCGCTCGCCCCACCCGCGACATGAAAAATTTGGCAAAATTGGCCAAAATTGAGCAAAATAATATTTGTTCAATATTTCCCCAGAAACCCCCCCAAATCAGCCGTCTTCGCTCCCTGGGATGTTTTAGCATCCTAACCGATTATTACAGCGAGAATCAAGAGGATCCAGAGAGTTTGAATTTTCGACCCCCTCGCCCCACCCGCGACATGGAAAATTGGGCAAAATTTGCCAAAATTGAGCAAAATAATATTTGTTCAACATTTCCCCGAAACCCCCCCCCAAATCAGCCGTCTTTGCTCCCTGGGATGTTTTAGCATTATTACAGCGAGAATCAAGAGGATCCAGGGAGTTTGATTTTTCGACCCCCTCGCCCCACCCGCGACATGGAAAATTGGGCAAAATTGGCCAAAATTGAGGAAAATAATATTTGTTCAATATTTCCCCCGAAACCCCCCCAAATCAGCCGTCTTCGCTCCCTGGGATGTTTTAGCATCCTAACCGATTATTACAGCGAGAATCAAGAGGATCCAGGGAGTTTGAATTTTCGACCCCCTCGCCCCACCCGCGACATGAAAAATTGGGCAAAATTGGCCAAAATTGAGCAAAATAATATTTGTTCAATATTTCCCCCGAAACCCCCCCAAATCAGCCGTCTTTGCTCCCTGGGTTGTTTTAGCATCCTAACCGATTATTACAGCGAGAATCAAGAGGATCCAGGGAGTTTGAATTTTCGACCCCATTGCCCCACCCGGCGACATGGAAAATTGGGCAAAATTGGCCAAAATTGAGCAAAATAATATTTGTTCAACATTTCCCCCAAAACCCCCCCAAATCAGCCGTCTTCGCTCCCTGGGATGTTTTAGCATCCTAACCGATTATTACAGCGAGAATCAAGAGGATCCAGAGAGTTTGAATTTTCGACCCCCTCGCCCCACCCGCGACATGGAAAATTGGGCAAAATTGTGCAAAATTGAGCAAAATAATATTTGTTCAATATTTCCCCCGAAACCCCCCCAAATCAGCCGTCCTCGCTTCCTGGGATGTTTAAGCATCCTAACCGATTATTACAGCGAGAATCAAGAGGATCCAGGGAGTTTGAATTTTCGACCCGCTCGCCCCACCCGCGACATGAAAAATTTGGCAAAATTGGCCAAAATTGAGCAAAATAATATTTGTTCAATATTTCCCCAGAAACCCCCCCAAATCAGCCGTCTTCGCTCCCTGGGATGTTTTAGCATCCTAACCGATTATTACAGCGAGAATCAAGAGGATCCAGAGAGTTTGAATTTTCGACCCCCTCGCCCCACCCGCGACATGGAAAATTGGGCAAAATTGTGCAAAATTGAGCAAAATAATATTTGTTCAATATTTCCCCCGAAACCCCCCCAAATCAGCCGTCCTCGCTTCCTGGGATGTTTTAGCATCCTAACCGATTATTACAGCGAGAATCAAGAGGATCCAGGGAGTTTGAATTTTCGACCCGCTCGCCCCACCCGCGACATGAAAAATTTGGCAAAATTGGCCAAAATTGAGCAAAATAATATTTGTTCAATATTTCCCCAGAAACCCCCCCAAATCAGCCGTCTTCGCTCCCTGGGATGTTTAAGCATCCTAACCGATTATTACAGCGAGATTCAAGAGGATCCAGGGAGTTTGAATTTTCGACCCCCTCGCCCCACCCGCGACATGGAAAATTGGGCAAAATTGGCCAAAATTGAGGAAAATAATATTTGTTAAATATTTCCCCCGAAACCCCCAAAAATCAGCCGTCTTCGCTCCCTGGGATGTTTAAGCATCTTAACCGATTATTACAGCGAGATTCAAGAGGATCCAAGGAGTTTGAATTTTCGACCCCCTCGCCCCACCCGCGACATGGAAAATTTGGCAAAATTGAGCAAAATAATATTTGTTCAATATTTCCCCAGAAACCCCCCCAAATCAGCCGTCTTCGCTCCCTGGGATGTTTTAGCATCCTAACCGATTATTACAGCGAGAATCAAGAGGATCCAGAGAGTTTGAATTTTCGACCCCCTCGCCCCACCCGCGACATGGAAAATTGGGCAAAATTGTGCAAAATTGAGCAAAATAATATTTGTTCAATATTTCCCCCGAAACCCCCCCAAATCAGCCGTCCTCGCTTCCTGGGATGTTTTAGCATCCTAACCGATTATTACAGCGAGAATCAAGAGGATCCAGGGAGTTTGAATTTTCGACCCGCTCGCCCCACCCGCGACATGAAAAATTTGGCAAAATTGGCCAAAATTGAGCAAAATAATATTTGTTCAATATTTCCCCAGAAACCCCCCCAAATCAGCCGTCTTCGCTCCCTGGGATGTTTAAACATCCTAACCGATTATTACAGCGAGATTCAAGAGGATCCAGGGAGTTTGAATTTTCGACCCCCTCGCCCCACCCGCGACATGGAAAATTGGGCAAAATTGGCCAAAATTGAGGAAAATAATATTTGTTAAATATTTCCCCCGAAACCCCCAAAAATCAGCCGTCTTCGCTCCCTGGGATGTTTAAGCATCTTAACCGATTATTACAGCGAGATTCAAGAGGATCCAAGGAGTTTGAATTTTCGACCCCCTCGCCCCACCCGCAACATGGAAAATTTGGCAAAATTGGCCAAAATTGAGGAAAATAATATTTGTTCAATATTTCCCCCGAAACCCCCCCAAATCAGCCGTCTTCGCTCCCTGGGATGTTTTAGCATCCTAACCGATTATTACAGCAAGATTCAAGAGGATCCAGGGAGTTTGAATTTTCGACCCCCTCGCCCCACCCGTGACATGGAAAATTGGGCAAAATTTGCCAAAATTGAGCAAAATAATATTTGTTCAATATTTCCCCCTAAACCCCCCCAAATCAGCCGTCCTTGCTTCCTGGGATGTTTTAGCATCCTAACCGATTATTACAGCGAGAATCAAGAGGATCCAGGGAGTTTGAATTTTCGACCCTCTCGCCCCACCCGCGACATGAAAAATTGGGCAAAATTTGCCAAAATTGAGCAAAATAATATTTGTTCAATATTTCCCCCGAAACCCCCCCAATCAGCCGTCTTTGCTCCCTGGGTTGTTTTAGCATCCTAACCGATTATTACAGCGAGAATCAAGAGGATCCAGGGAGTTTGAATTTTCGACCCCATTGCCCCACCCGCGACATGGAAAATTGGGCAAAATTGGCCAAAATTGAGCAAAATAATATTTGTTCAACATTTCCCCCGAAACCCCCCCAAATCAGCCGTCTTCGCTCCCTGGGATGTTTTAGCATCCTAACCGATTATTACAGCGAGAATCAAGAGGATCCAGAGAGTTTGAATTTTCGACCCCCTCGCCCCACCCGCGACATGGAAAATTGGGCAAAATTTGCCAAAATTGAGCAAAATAATATTTGTTCAATATTTCCCCCGAAACCCCCCCAAATCAGCCGTCCTCGCTTCCTGGGATGTTTTAGCATCCTAACCGATTATTACAGCGAGAATCAAGAGGATCCAGGGAGTTTGAATTTTCGACCCGCTCGCCCCACCCGCGACATGAAATATTTGGCAAAATTGGCCAAAATTGAGCAAAATAATATTTGTTCAATATTTCCCCAGAAACCCCCCCAAATCAGCCGTCTTCGCTCCCTGGGATGTTTAAGCATCCTAACCGATTATTACAGCGAGATTCAAGAGGATCCAGGGAGTTTGAATTTTCGACCCCCTCGCCCCACCCGCGACATGGAAGATTTGGCAAAATTGAGCAAAATAATATTTGTTCAATATTTCCCCAGAAACCCCCCCCAAATCAGCCGTCTTCGCTCCCTGGGATGTTTTAGCATCCTAACTGATTATTACAGCGAGAATCAAGAGGATCCAGAGAGTTTGAATTTTCGACCCCCTCGCCCCACCCGCGACATGGAAAATTGGGCAAAATTGTGCAAAATTGAGCAAAATAATATTTGTTCAATATTTCCCCCGAAACCCCCCCAAATCAGCCGTCCTCGCTTCCTGGGATGTTTTAGCATCCTAACCGATTATTACAGCGAGAATCAAGAGGATCCAGGGAGTTTGAATTTTCGACCCGCTCGCCCCACCCCGCGACATGAAAAATTTGGCAAAATTGGCCAAAATTGAGCAAAATAATATTTGTTCAATATTTCCCCCTAAACCCCCCCAAATCAGCCGTCCTCGCTTCCTGGGATGTTTTAGCATCCTAACCGATTATTACAGCGAGAATCAAGAGGATCCAGGGAGTTTGAATTTTCGACCCGCTCGCCCCACCCGTGACATGGAAAATTGGGCAAAATTTGCCAAAATTGAGCAAAATAATATTTGTTCAATATTTCCCCCTAAACCCCCCCAAATCAGCCGTCCTTGCTTCCTGGGATGTTTTAGCATCCTAACCGATTATTACAGCGAGAATCAAGAGGATCCAGGGAGTTTGAATTTTCGACCCTCTCGCCCCACCCGCGACATGAAAAATTGGGCAAAATTTGCCAAAATTGAGCAAAATAATATTTGTTCAATATTTCCCCCGAAACCCCCCCAATCAGCCGTCTTTGCTCCCTGGGTTGTTTTAGCATCCTAACCGATTATTACAGCGAGAATCAAGAGGATCCAGGGAGTTTGAATTTTCGACCCCATTGCCCCACCCGCGACATGGAAAATTGGGCAAAATTGGCCAAAATTGAGCAAAATAATATTTGTTCAACATTTCCCCCGAAACCCCCCCAAATCAGCCGTCTTCGCTCCCTGGGATGTTTTAGCATCCTAACCGATTATTACAGCGAGAATCAAGAGGATCCAGAGAGTTTGAATTTTCGACCCCCTCGCCCCACCCGCGACATGGAAAATTGGGCAAAATTTGCCAAAATTGAGCAAAATAATATTTGTTCAATATTTCCCCCGAAACCCCCCCAAATCAGCCGTCCTCGCTTCCTGGGATGTTTTAGCATCCTAACCGATTATTACAGCGAGAATCAAGAGGATCCAGGGAGTTTGAATTTTCGACCCGCTCGCCCCACCCGCGACATGAAATATTTGGCAAAATTGGCCAAAATTGAGCAAAATAATATTTGTTCAATATTTCCCCAGAAACCCCCCCAAATCAGCCGTCTTCGCTCCCTGGGATGTTTAAGCATCCTAACCGATTATTACAGCGAGATTCAAGAGGATCCAGGGAGTTTGAATTTTCGACCCCCTCGCCCCACCCGCGACATGGAAGATTTGGCAAAATTGAGCAAAATAATATTTGTTCAATATTTCCCCAGAAACCCCCCCCAAATCAGCCGTCTTCGCTCCCTGGGATGTTTTAGCATCCTAACTGATTATTACAGCGAGAATCAAGAGGATCCAGAGAGTTTGAATTTTCGACCCCCTCGCCCCACCCGCGACATGGAAAATTGGGCAAAATTGTGCAAAATTGAGCAAAATAATATTTGTTCAATATTTCCCCCGAAACCCCCCCAAATCAGCCGTCCTCGCTTCCTGGGATGTTTTAGCATCCTAACCGATTATTACAGCGAGAATCAAGAGGATCCAGGGAGTTTGAATTTTCGACCCGCTCGCCCCACCCCGCGACATGAAAAATTTGGCAAAATTGGCCAAAATTGAGCAAAATAATATTTGTTCAATATTTCCCCAGAAACCCCCCCAAATCAGCCGTCTTCGCTCCCTGGGATGTTTAAGCATCCTAACCGATTATTACAGCGAGATTCAAGAGGATCCAGGGAGTTTGAATTTTCGACCCCCTCGCCCCACCCGCGACATGGAAAATTGGGCAAAATTGGCCAAAATTGAGGAAAATAATATTTGTTAAATATTTCCCCCGAAACCCCCAAAAATCAGCCGTCTTCGCTCCCTGGGATGTTTAAGCATCTTAACCGATTATTACAGCGAGATTCAAGAGGATCCAAGGAGTTTGAATTTTCGACCCCCTCGCCCCACCCGCGACATGGAAAATTTGGCAAAATTGGCCAAAATTGAGGAAAATAATATTTGTTCAATATTTCCCCCGAAACCCCCCCAAATCAGCCGTCTTCGCTCCCTGGGATGTTTTAGCATCCTAACCGATTATTACAGCGAGATTCAAGAGGATCCAGGGAGTTTGAATTTTCGACCCCCTCGCCCCACCCGTGACATGGAAAATTGGGCAAAATTGGCCAAAATTGAGCAAAATAATATTTGTTCAATATTTCCCCCGAAACCCCCCCAAATCAGCCGTCCTCGCTTCCTGGGATGTTTTAGCATCCTAACCGATTATTACAGCGAGAATCAAGAGGATCCAGGGAGTTTGAATTTTCGACCCGCTCGCCCCACCCGCGACATGAAATATTTGGCAAAATTGGCCAAAATTGAGCAAAATAATATTTGTTCAATATTTCCCCAGAAACCCCCCCAAATCAGCCGTCTTCGCTCCCTGGGATGTTTAAGCATCCTAACCGATTATTACAGCGAGATTCAAGAGGATCCAGGGAGTTTGAATTTTCGACCCCCTCGCCCCACCCGCGACATGGAAGATTTGGCAAAATTGAGCAAAATAATATTTGTTCAATATTTCCCCAGAAACCCCCCCCAAATCAGCCGTCTTCGCTCCCTGGGATGTTTTAGCATCCTAACTGATTATTACAGCGAGAATCAAGAGGATCCAGAGAGTTTGAATTTTCGACCCCCTCGCCCCACCCGCGACATGGAAAATTGGGCAAAATTGTGCAAAATTGAGCAAAATAATATTTGTTCAATATTTCCCCCGAAACCCCCCCAAATCAGCCGTCCTCGCTTCCTGGGATGTTTTAGCATCCTAACCGATTATTACAGCGAGAATCAAGAGGATCCAGGGAGTTTGAATTTTCGACCCGCTCGCCCCACCCCGCGACATGAAAAATTTGGCAAAATTGGCCAAAATTGAGCAAAATAATATTTGTTCAATATTTCCCCAGAAACCCCCCCAAATCAGCCGTCTTCGCTCCCTGGGATGTTTAAGCATCCTAACCGATTATTACAGCGAGATTCAAGAGGATCCAGGGAGTTTGAATTTTCGACCCCCTCGCCCCACCCGCGACATGGAAAATTGGGCAAAATTGGCCAAAATTGAGGAAAATAATATTTGTTAAATATTTCCCCCGAAACCCCCAAAAATCAGCCGTCTTCGCTCCCTGGGATGTTTAAGCATCTTAACCGATTATTACAGCGAGATTCAAGAGGATCCAAGGAGTTTGAATTTTCGACCCCCTCGCCCCACCCGCGACATGGAAAATTTGGCAAAATTGGCCAAAATTGAGGAAAATAATATTTGTTCAATATTTCCCCCGAAACCCCCCCAAATCAGCCGTCTTCGCTCCCTGGGATGTTTTAGCATCCTAACCGATTATTACAGCGAGATTCAAGAGGATCCAGGGAGTTTGAATTTTCGACCCCCTCGCCCCACCCGTGACATGGAAAATTGGGCAAAATTGGCCAAAATTGAGCAAAATAATATTTGTTCAATATTTCCCCCGAAACCCCCCCAAATCAGCCGTCTTCGCTCCCTGGGATGTTTTAGCATACTAACCGATTATTACAGTGAAAATCAAGAGAATCAAGAGGATCCAGGGAGTAAGAATTTTCGACCCCCTCGCCCCACCCGCTACATGGAAAATTGGGCAAAATTTGCCAAAATTGAGCAAAATAATATTTGTTCAATATTTCCCCCTAAACCCCCCCAAATCAGCCGTCCTTGCTTCCTGGGATGTTTTAGCATCCTAACCGATTATTACAGCGAGAATCAAGAGGATCCAGGGAGTTTGAATTTTCGACCCTCTCGCCCCACCCGCGACATGAAAAATTGGGCAAAATTTGCCAAAATTGAGCAAAATAATATTTGTTCAATATTTCCCCCGAAACCCCCCCAATCAGCCGTCTTTGCTCCCTGGGTTGTTTTAGCATCCTAACCGATTATTACAGCGAGAATCAAGAGGATCCAGGGAGTTTGAATTTTCGACCCCATTGCCCCACCCGCGACATGGAAAATTGGGCAAAATTGGCCAAAATTGAGCAAAATAATATTTGTTCAACATTTCCCCCGAAATCCCCCCAAATCAGCCGTCTTCGCTCCCTGGGATGTTTTAGCATCCTAACCGATTATTACAGCGAGAATCAAGAGGATCCAGAGAGTTTGAATTTTCGACCCCCTCGCCCCACCCGCGACATGGAAAATTGGGCAAAATTGTGCAAAATTGAGCAAAATAATATTTGTTCAATATTTCCCCCGAAACCCCCCCAAATCAGCCGTCCTCGCTTCCTGGGATGTTTTAGCATCCTAACCGATTATTACAGCGAGAATCAAGAGGATCCAGGGAGTTTGAATTTTCGACCCGCTCGCCCCACCCGCGACATGAAAAATTTGGCAAAATTGGCCAAAATTGAGCAAAATAATATTTGTTCAATATTTCCCCAGAAACCCCCCCAAATCAGCCGTCTTCGCTCCCTGGGATGTTTAAGCATCCTAACCGATTATTACAGCGAGATTCAAGAGGATCCAGGGAGTTTGAATTTTCGACCCCCTCGCCCCACCCGCGACATGGAAAATTGGGCAAAATTGGCCAAAATTGAGGAAAATAATATTTGTTAAATATTTCCCCCGAAACCCCCCAAAATCAGCCGTCTTCGCTCCCTGGGATGTTTAAGCATCTTAACCGATTATTACAGCGAGATTCAAGAGGATCCAAGGAGTTTGAATTTTCGACCCCCTCGCCCCACCCGCGACATGGAAAATTGGGCAAAATTGTGCAAAATTGAGCAAAATAATATTTGTTCAATATTTCCCCCGAAACCCCCCCAAATCAGCCGTCCTCGCTTCCTGGGATGTTTAAGCATCCTAACCGATTATTACAGCGAGAATCAAGAGGATCCAGGGAGTTTGAATTTTCGACCCGCTCGCCCCACCCGCGACATGAAAAATTTGGCAAAATTGGCCAAAATTGAGCAAAATAATATTTGTTCAATATTTCCCCAGAAACCCCCCCAAATCAGCCGTCTTCGCTCCCTGGGATGTTTTAGCATCCTAACCGATTATTACAGCGAGAATCAAGAGGATCCAGAGAGTTTGAATTTTCGACCCCCTCGCCCCACCCGCGACATGGAAAATTGGGCAAAATTTGCCAAAATTGAGCAAAATAATATTTGTTCAACATTTCCCCGAAACCCCCCCCCAAATCAGCCGTCTTTGCTCCCTGGGATGTTTTAGCATTATTACAGCGAGAATCAAGAGGATCCAGGGAGTTTGATTTTTCGACCCCCTCGCCCCACCCGCGACATGGAAAATTGGGCAAAATTGGCCAAAATTGAGGAAAATAATATTTGTTCAATATTTCCCCCGAAACCCCCCCAAATCAGCCGTCTTCGCTCCCTGGGATGTTTTAGCATCCTAACCGATTATTACAGCGAGAATCAAGAGGATCCAGGGAGTTTGAATTTTCGACCCCCTCGCCCCACCCGCGACATGAAAAATTGGGCAAAATTGGCCAAAATTGAGCAAAATAATATTTGTTCAATATTTCCCCCGAAACCCCCCCAAATCAGCCGTCTTTGCTCCCTGGGTTGTTTTAGCATCCTAACCGATTATTACAGCGAGAATCAAGAGGATCCAGGGAGTTTGAATTTTCGACCCCATTGCCCCACCCGGCGACATGGAAAATTGGGCAAAATTGGCCAAAATTGAGCAAAATAATATTTATTCAACATTTCCCCCAAAACCCCCCCAAATCAGCCGTCTTCGCTCCCTGGGATGTTTTAGCATCCTAACCGATTATTACAGTGAAAATCAAGAGAATCAAGAGGATCCAGGGAGTAAGAATTTTCGACCCCCTCGCCCCACCCGCTACATGGAAAATTGGGCAAAATTTGCCAAAATTGAGCAAAATAATATTTGTTCAATATTTCCCCCTAAACCCCCCCAAATCAGCCGTCCTTGCTTCCTGGGATGTTTTAGCATCCTAACCGATTATTACAGCGAGAATCAAGAGGATCCAGGGAGTTTGAATTTTCGACCCTCTCGCCCCACCCGCGACATGAAAAATTGGGCAAAATTTGCCAAAATTGAGCAAAATAATATTTGTTCAATATTTCCCCCGAAACCCCCCCAATCAGCCGTCTTTGCTCCCTGGGTTGTTTTAGCATCCTAACCGATTATTACAGCGAGAATCAAGAGGATCCAGGGAGTTTGAATTTTCGACCCCATTGCCCCACCCGCGACATGGAAAATTGGGCAAAATTGGCCAAAATTGAGCAAAATAATATTTGTTCAACATTTCCCCCGAAACCCCCCCAAATCAGCCGTCTTCGCTCCCTGGGATGTTTTAGCATCCTAACCGATTATTACAGCGAGAATCAAGAGGATCCAGAGAGTTTGAATTTTCGACCCCCTCGCCCCACCCGCGACATGGAAAATTGGGCAAAATTGTGCAAAATTGAGCAAAATAATATTTGTTCAATATTTCCCCCGAAACCCCCCCAAATCAGCCGTCCTCGCTTCCTGGGATGTTTTAGCATCCTAACCGATTATTACAGCGAGAATCAAGAGGATCCAGGGAGTTTGAATTTTCGACCCGCTCGCCCCACCCGCGACATGAAAAATTTGGCAAAATTGGCCAAAATTGAGCAAAATAATATTTGTTCAATATTTCCCCAGAAACCCCCCCAAATCAGCCGTCTTCGCTCCCTGGGATGTTTAAGCATCCTAACCGATTATTACAGCGAGATTCAAGAGGATCCAGGGAGTTTGAATTTTCGACCCCCTCGCCCCACCCGCGACATGGAAAATTGGGCAAAATTGGCCAAAATTGAGGAAAATAATATTTGTTAAATATTTCCCCCGAAACCCCCCAAAATCAGCCGTCTTCGCTCCCTGGGATGTTTAAGCATCTTAACCGATTATTACAGCGAGATTCAAGAGGATCCAAGGAGTTTGAATTTTCGACCCCCTCGCCCCACCCGCGACATGGAAAATTGGGCAAAATTGTGCAAAATTGAGCAAAATAATATTTGTTCAATATTTCCCCCGAAACCCCCCCAAATCAGCCGTCCTCGCTTCCTGGGATGTTTAAGCATCCTAACCGATTATTACAGCGAGAATCAAGAGGATCCAGGGAGTTTGAATTTTCGACCCGCTCGCCCCACCCGCGACATGAAAAATTTGGCAAAATTGGCCAAAATTGAGCAAAATAATATTTGTTCAATATTTCCCCAGAAACCCCCCCAAATCAGCCGTCTTCGCTCCCTGGGATGTTTTAGCATCCTAACCGATTATTACAGCGAGAATCAAGAGGATCCAGAGAGTTTGAATTTTCGACCCCCTCGCCCCACCCGCGACATGGAAAATTGGGCAAAATTTGCCAAAATTGAGCAAAATAATATTTGTTCAACATTTCCCCGAAACCCCCCCCCAAATCAGCCGTCTTTGCTCCCTGGGATGTTTTAGCATTATTACAGCGAGAATCAAGAGGATCCAGGGAGTTTGATTTTTCGACCCCCTCGCCCCACCCGCGACATGGAAAATTGGGCAAAATTGGCCAAAATTGAGGAAAATAATATTTGTTCAATATTTCCCCCGAAACCCCCCCAAATCAGCCGTCTTCGCTCCCTGGGATGTTTTAGCATCCTAACCGATTATTACAGCGAGAATCAAGAGGATCCAGGGAGTTTGAATTTTCGACCCCCTCGCCCCACCCGCGACATGAAAAATTGGGCAAAATTGGCCAAAATTGAGCAAAATAATATTTGTTCAATATTTCCCCCGAAACCCCCCCAAATCAGCCGTCTTTGCTCCCTGGGTTGTTTTAGCATCCTAACCGATTATTACAGCGAGAATCAAGAGGATCCAGGGAGTTTGAATTTTCGACCCCATTGCCCCACCCGGCGACATGGAAAATTGGGCAAAATTGGCCAAAATTGAGCAAAATAATATTTGTTCAACATTTCCCCCAAAACCCCCCCAAATCAGCCGTCTTCGCTCCCTGGGATGTTTTAGCATCCTAACCGATTATTACAGCGAGAATCAAGAGGATCCAGAGAGTTTGAATTTTCGACCCCCTCGCCCCACCCGCGACATGGAAAATTGGGCAAAATTGTGCAAAATTGAGCAAAATAATATTTGTTCAATATTTCCCCCGAAACCCCCCCAAATCAGCCGTCCTCGCTTCCTGGGATGTTTAAGCATCCTAACCGATTATTACAGCGAGAATCAAGAGGATCCAGGGAGTTTGAATTTTCGACCCGCTCGCCCCACCCGCGACATGAAAAATTTGGCAAAATTGGCCAAAATTGAGCAAAATAATATTTGTTCAATATTTCCCCAGAAACCCCCCCAAATCAGCCGTCTTCGCTCCCTGGGATGTTTTAGCATCCTAACCGATTATTACAGCGAGAATCAAGAGGATCCAGAGAGTTTGAATTTTCGACCCCCTCGCCCCACCCGCGACATGGAAAATTGGGCAAAATTGTGCAAAATTGAGCAAAATAATATTTGTTCAATATTTCCCCCGAAACCCCCCCAAATCAGCCGTCCTCGCTTCCTGGGATGTTTTAGCATCCTAACCGATTATTACAGCGAGAATCAAGAGGATCCAGGGAGTTTGAATTTTCGACCCGCTCGCCCCACCCGCGACATGAAAAATTTGGCAAAATTGGCCAAAATTGAGCAAAATAATATTTGTTCAATATTTCCCCAGAAACCCCCCCAAATCAGCCGTCTTCGCTCCCTGGGATGTTTAAGCATCCTAACCGATTATTACAGCGAGATTCAAGAGGATCCAGGGAGTTTGAATTTTCGACCCCCTCGCCCCACCCGCGACATGGAAAATTGGGCAAAATTGGCCAAAATTGAGGAAAATAATATTTGTTAAATATTTCCCCCGAAACCCCCAAAAATCAGCCGTCTTCGCTCCCTGGGATGTTTAAGCATCTTAACCGATTATTACAGCGAGATTCAAGAGGATCCAAGGAGTTTGAATTTTCGACCCCCTCGCCCCACCCGCGACATGGAAAATTTGGCAAAATTGAGCAAAATAATATTTGTTCAATATTTCCCCAGAAACCCCCCCAAATCAGCCGTCTTCGCTCCCTGGGATGTTTTAGCATCCTAACCGATTATTACAGCGAGAATCAAGAGGATCCAGAGAGTTTGAATTTTCGACCCCCTCGCCCCACCCGCGACATGGAAAATTGGGCAAAATTGTGCAAAATTGAGCAAAATAATATTTGTTCAATATTTCCCCCGAAACCCCCCCAAATCAGCCGTCCTCGCTTCCTGGGATGTTTTAGCATCCTAACCGATTATTACAGCGAGAATCAAGAGGATCCAGGGAGTTTGAATTTTCGACCCGCTCGCCCCACCCGCGACATGAAAAATTTGGCAAAATTGGCCAAAATTGAGCAAAATAATATTTGTTCAATATTTCCCCAGAAACCCCCCCAAATCAGCCGTCTTCGCTCCCTGGGATGTTTAAACATCCTAACCGATTATTACAGCGAGATTCAAGAGGATCCAGGGAGTTTGAATTTTCGACCCCCTCGCCCCACCCGCGACATGGAAAATTGGGCAAAATTGGCCAAAATTGAGGAAAATAATATTTGTTAAATATTTCCCCCGAAACCCCCAAAAATCAGCCGTCTTCGCTCCCTGGGATGTTTAAGCATCTTAACCGATTATTACAGCGAGATTCAAGAGGATCCAAGGAGTTTGAATTTTCGACCCCCTCGCCCCACCCGCAACATGGAAAATTTGGCAAAATTGGCCAAAATTGAGGAAAATAATATTTGTTCAATATTTCCCCCGAAACCCCCCCAAATCAGCCGTCTTCGCTCCCTGGGATGTTTTAGCATCCTAACCGATTATTACAGCAAGATTCAAGAGGATCCAGGGAGTTTGAATTTTCGACCCCCTCGCCCCACCCGTGACATGGAAAATTGGGCAAAATTTGCCAAAATTGAGCAAAATAATATTTGTTCAATATTTCCCCCTAAACCCCCCCAAATCAGCCGTCCTTGCTTCCTGGGATGTTTTAGCATCCTAACCGATTATTACAGCGAGAATCAAGAGGATCCAGGGAGTTTGAATTTTCGACCCTCTCGCCCCACCCGCGACATGAAAAATTGGGCAAAATTTGCCAAAATTGAGCAAAATAATATTTGTTCAATATTTCCCCCGAAACCCCCCCAATCAGCCGTCTTTGCTCCCTGGGTTGTTTTAGCATCCTAACCGATTATTACAGCGAGAATCAAGAGGATCCAGGGAGTTTGAATTTTCGACCCCATTGCCCCACCCGCGACATGGAAAATTGGGCAAAATTGGCCAAAATTGAGCAAAATAATATTTGTTCAACATTTCCCCCGAAACCCCCCCAAATCAGCCGTCTTCGCTCCCTGGGATGTTTTAGCATCCTAACCGATTATTACAGCGAGAATCAAGAGGATCCAGAGAGTTTGAATTTTCGACCCCCTCGCCCCACCCGCGACATGGAAAATTGGGCAAAATTTGCCAAAATTGAGCAAAATAATATTTGTTCAATATTTCCCCCGAAACCCCCCCAAATCAGCCGTCCTCGCTTCCTGGGATGTTTTAGCATCCTAACCGATTATTACAGCGAGAATCAAGAGGATCCAGGGAGTTTGAATTTTCGACCCGCTCGCCCCACCCGCGACATGAAATATTTGGCAAAATTGGCCAAAATTGAGCAAAATAATATTTGTTCAATATTTCCCCAGAAACCCCCCCAAATCAGCCGTCTTCGCTCCCTGGGATGTTTAAGCATCCTAACCGATTATTACAGCGAGATTCAAGAGGATCCAGGGAGTTTGAATTTTCGACCCCCTCGCCCCACCCGCGACATGGAAGATTTGGCAAAATTGAGCAAAATAATATTTGTTCAATATTTCCCCAGAAACCCCCCCCAAATCAGCCGTCTTCGCTCCCTGGGATGTTTTAGCATCCTAACTGATTATTACAGCGAGAATCAAGAGGATCCAGAGAGTTTGAATTTTCGACCCCCTCGCCCCACCCGCGACATGGAAAATTGGGCAAAATTGTGCAAAATTGAGCAAAATAATATTTGTTCAATATTTCCCCCGAAACCCCCCCAAATCAGCCGTCCTCGCTTCCTGGGATGTTTTAGCATCCTAACCGATTATTACAGCGAGAATCAAGAGGATCCAGGGAGTTTGAATTTTCGACCCGCTCGCCCCACCCCGCGACATGAAAAATTTGGCAAAATTGGCCAAAATTGAGCAAAATAATATTTGTTCAATATTTCCCCCTAAACCCCCCCAAATCAGCCGTCCTCGCTTCCTGGGATGTTTTAGCATCCTAACCGATTATTACAGCGAGAATCAAGAGGATCCAGGGAGTTTGAATTTTCGACCCGCTCGCCCCACCCGTGACATGGAAAATTGGGCAAAATTTGCCAAAATTGAGCAAAATAATATTTGTTCAATATTTCCCCCTAAACCCCCCCAAATCAGCCGTCCTTGCTTCCTGGGATGTTTTAGCATCCTAACCGATTATTACAGCGAGAATCAAGAGGATCCAGGGAGTTTGAATTTTCGACCCTCTCGCCCCACCCGCGACATGAAAAATTGGGCAAAATTTGCCAAAATTGAGCAAAATAATATTTGTTCAATATTTCCCCCGAAACCCCCCCAATCAGCCGTCTTTGCTCCCTGGGTTGTTTTAGCATCCTAACCGATTATTACAGCGAGAATCAAGAGGATCCAGGGAGTTTGAATTTTCGACCCCATTGCCCCACCCGCGACATGGAAAATTGGGCAAAATTGGCCAAAATTGAGCAAAATAATATTTGTTCAACATTTCCCCCGAAACCCCCCCAAATCAGCCGTCTTCGCTCCCTGGGATGTTTTAGCATCCTAACCGATTATTACAGCGAGAATCAAGAGGATCCAGAGAGTTTGAATTTTCGACCCCCTCGCCCCACCCGCGACATGGAAAATTGGGCAAAATTTGCCAAAATTGAGCAAAATAATATTTGTTCAATATTTCCCCCGAAACCCCCCCAAATCAGCCGTCCTCGCTTCCTGGGATGTTTTAGCATCCTAACCGATTATTACAGCGAGAATCAAGAGGATCCAGGGAGTTTGAATTTTCGACCCGCTCGCCCCACCCGCGACATGAAATATTTGGCAAAATTGGCCAAAATTGAGCAAAATAATATTTGTTCAATATTTCCCCAGAAACCCCCCCAAATCAGCCGTCTTCGCTCCCTGGGATGTTTAAGCATCCTAACCGATTATTACAGCGAGATTCAAGAGGATCCAGGGAGTTTGAATTTTCGACCCCCTCGCCCCACCCGCGACATGGAAGATTTGGCAAAATTGAGCAAAATAATATTTGTTCAATATTTCCCCAGAAACCCCCCCCAAATCAGCCGTCTTCGCTCCCTGGGATGTTTTAGCATCCTAACTGATTATTACAGCGAGAATCAAGAGGATCCAGAGAGTTTGAATTTTCGACCCCCTCGCCCCACCCGCGACATGGAAAATTGGGCAAAATTGTGCAAAATTGAGCAAAATAATATTTGTTCAATATTTCCCCCGAAACCCCCCCAAATCAGCCGTCCTCGCTTCCTGGGATGTTTTAGCATCCTAACCGA
The DNA here is from genome assembly GCF_037042905.1 of Lytechinus pictus. Lineage (NCBI taxonomy): Eukaryota > Metazoa > Echinodermata > Echinoidea > Temnopleuroida > Toxopneustidae > Lytechinus > Lytechinus pictus. The sequence goes on from NC_087251.1 coordinate 28,864,284, forward strand.
TTATTACAGCGAGAATCAAGAGGATCCAGGGAGTTTGAATTTTCGACCCGCTCGCCCCACCCCGCGACATGAAAAATTTGGCAAAATTGGCCAAAATTGAGCAAAATAATATTTGTTCAATATTTCCCCAGAAACCCCCCCAAATCAGCCGTCTTCGCTCCCTGGGATGTTTAAGCATCCTAACCGATTATTACAGCGAGATTCAAGAGGATCCAGGGAGTTTGAATTTTCGACCCCCTCGCCCCACCCGCGACATGGAAAATTGGGCAAAATTGGCCAAAATTGAGGAAAATAATATTTGTTAAATATTTCCCCCGAAACCCCCAAAAATCAGCCGTCTTCGCTCCCTGGGATGTTTAAGCATCTTAACCGATTATTACAGCGAGATTCAAGAGGATCCAAGGAGTTTGAATTTTCGACCCCCTCGCCCCACCCGCGACATGGAAAATTTGGCAAAATTGGCCAAAATTGAGGAAAATAATATTTGTTCAATATTTCCCCCGAAACCCCCCCAAATCAGCCGTCTTCGCTCCCTGGGATGTTTTAGCATCCTAACCGATTATTACAGCGAGATTCAAGAGGATCCAGGGAGTTTGAATTTTCGACCCCCTCGCCCCACCCGTGACATGGAAAATTGGGCAAAATTGGCCAAAATTGAGCAAAATAATATTTGTTCAATATTTCCCCCGAAACCCCCCCAAATCAGCCGTCTTCGCTCCCTGGGATGTTTTAGCATACTAACCGATTATTACAGTGAAAATCAAGAGAATCAAGAGGATCCAGGGAGTAAGAATTTTCGACCCCCTCGCCCCACCCGCTACATGGAAAATTGGGCAAAATTTGCCAAAATTGAGCAAAATAATATTTGTTCAATATTTCCCCCTAAACCCCCCCAAATCAGCCGTCCTTGCTTCCTGGGATGTTTTAGCATCCTAACCGATTATTACAGCGAGAATCAAGAGGATCCAGGGAGTTTGAATTTTTGACCCTCTCGCCCCACCCGCGACATGAAAAATTGGGCAAAATTTGCCAAAATTGAGCAAAATAATATTTGTTCAATATTTCCCCCGAAACCCCCCCAATCAGCCGTCTTTGCTCCCTGGGTTGTTTTAGCATCCTAACCGATTATTACAGCGAGAATCAAGAGGATCCAGGGAGTTTGAATTTTCGACCCCATTGCCCCACCCGCGACATGGAAAATTGGGCAAAATTGGCCAAAATTGAGCAAAATAATATTTGTTCAACATTTCCCCCGAAACCCCCCCAAATCAGCCGTCTTCGCTCCCTGGGATGTTTTAGCATCCTAACCGATTATTACAGCGAGAATCAAGAGGATCCAGAGAGTTTGAATTTTCGACCCCCTCGCCCCACCCGCGACATGGAAAATTGGGCAAAATTGTGCAAAATTGAGCAAAATAATATTTGTTCAATATTTCCCCCGAAACCCCCCCAAATCAGCCGTCCTCGCTTCCTGGGATGTTTTAGCATCCTAACCGATTATTACAGCGAGAATCAAGAGGATCCAGGGAGTTTGAATTTTCGACCCGCTCGCCCCACCCGCGACATGAAAAATTTGGCAAAATTGGCCAAAATTGAGCAAAATAATATTTGTTCAATATTTCCCCAGAAACCCCCCCAAATCAGCCGTCTTCGCTCCCTGGGATGTTTAAGCATCCTAACCGATTATTACAGCGAGATTCAAGAGGATCCAGGGAGTTTGAATTTTCGACCCCCTCGCCCCACCCGCGACATGGAAAATTGGGCAAAATTGGCCAAAATTGAGGAAAATAATATTTGTTAAATATTTCCCCCGAAACCCCCCAAAATCAGCCGTCTTCGCTCCCTGGGATGTTTAAGCATCTTAACCGATTATTACAGCGAGATTCAAGAGGATCCAAGGAGTTTGAATTTTCGACCCCCTCGCCCCACCCGCGACATGGAAAATTTGGCAAAATTGGCCAAAATTGAGGAAAATAATATTTGTTCAATATTTCCCCCGAAACCCCCCAAAATCAGCCGTCTTCGCTCCCTGGGATGTTTTAGCATCCTAACCGATTATTACAGCGAGAATCAAGAGGATCCAGGGAGTTTGAATTTTCGACCCCCTCGCCCCACCCGCGACATGGAAAATTTGGCAAAATTGGCCAAAATTGAGGAAAATAATATTTGTTCAATATTTCCCCCGAAACCCCCCCAAATCAGCCGTCTTCGCTCCCTGGGATGTTTTAGCATCCTAACCGATTATTACAGCGAGATTCAAGAGGATCCAGGGAGTTCGAATTTTCGACCCCCTCGCCCCACCCGTGACATGGAAAATTGGGCAAAATTGGCCAAAATTGAGCAAAATAATATTTGTTCAATATTTCCCCCGAAACCCCCCCAAATCAGCCGTCTTCGATCCCTGGGATGTTTTAGCATACTAACCGATTATTACAGTGAAAATCAAGAGAATCAAGAGGATCCAGGGAGTAAGAATTTTCGACCCCCTCGCCCCACCCGCTACATGGAAAATTGGGCAAAATTTGCCAAAATTGAGCAAAATAATATTTGTTCAATATTTCCCCCTAAACCCCCCCAAATCAGCCGTCCTTGCTTCCTGGGATGTTTTAGCATCCTAACCGATTATTACAGCGAGAATCAAGAGGATCCAGGGAGTTTGAATTTTCGACCCTCTCGCCCCACCCGCGACATGAAAAATTGGGCAAAATTTGCCAAAATTGAGCAAAATAATATTTGTTCAATATTTCCCCCGAAACCCCCCAAATCAGCCGTCTTTGCTCCCTGGGTTGTTTTAGCATCCTAACCGATTATTACAGCGAGAATCAAGAGGATCCAGGGAGTTTGAATTTTCGACCCCATTGCCCCACCCGCGACATGGAAAATTGGGCAAAATTGGCCAAAATTGAGCAAAATAATATTTGTTCAACATTTCCCCCGAAACCCCCCCAAATCAGCCGTCTTCGCTCCCTGGGATGTTTTAGCATCCTAACCGATTATTACAGCGAGAATCAAGAGGATCCAGAGAGTTTGAATTTTCGACCCCCTCGCCCCACCCGCGACATGGAAAATTGGGCAAAATTGTGCAAAATAATATTTGTTCAATATTTCCCCCGAAACCCCCCCAAATCAGCCGTCCTCGCTTCCTGGGATGTTTTAGCATCCTAACCGATTATTACAGCGAGAATCAAGAGGATCCAGGGAGTTTGAATTTTCGACCCGCTCGCCCCACCCGCGACATGAAAAATTTGGCAAAATTGGCCAAAATTGAGCAAAATAATATTTGTTCAATATTTCCCCAGAAACCCCCCCAAATCAGCCGTCTTCGCTCCCTGGGATGTTTAAGCATCCTAACCGATTATTACAGCGAGATTCAAGAGGATCCAGGGAGTTTGAATTTTCGACCCCCTCGCCCCACCCGCGACATGGAAAATTGGGCAAAATTGGCCAAAATTGAGCAAAATAATATTTGTTCAATATTTCCCCCGAAACCCCCCCAAATCAGCCGTCTTCGCTCCCTGGGATGTTTTAGCATACTAACCGATTATTACAGTGAAAATCAAGAGAATCAAGAGGATCCAGGGAGTAAGAATTTTCGACCCCCTCGCCCCACCCGCTACATGGAAAATTGGGCAAAATTTGCCAAAATTGAGCAAAATAATATTTGTTCAATATTTCCCCCTAAACCCCCCCAAATCAGCCGTCCTTGCTTCCTGGGATGTTTTAGCATCCTAACCGATTATTACAGCGAGAATCAAGAGGATCCAGGGAGTTTGAATTTTCGACCCTCTCGCCCCACCCGCGACATGAAAAATTGGGCAAAATTTGCCAAAATTGAGCAAAATAATATTTGTTCAATATTTCCCCCGAAACCCCCCCAATCAGCCGTCTTTGCTCCCTGGGTTGTTTTAGCATCCTAACCGATTATTACAGCGAGAATCAAGAGGATCCAGGGAGTTTGAATTTTCGACCCCATTGCCCCACCCGCGACATGGAAAATTGGGCAAAATTGGCCAAAATTGAGCAAAATAATATTTGTTCAACATTTCCCCCGAAACCCCCCCAAATCAGCCGTCTTCGCTCCCTGGGATGTTTTAGCATCCTAACCGATTATTACAGCGAGAATCAAGAGGATCCAGAGAGTTTGAATTTTCGACCCCCTCGCCCCACCCGCGACATGGAAAATTGGGCAAAATTGTGCAAAATAATATTTGTTCAATATTTCCCCCGAAACCCCCCCAAATCAGCCGTCCTCGCTTCCTGGGATGTTTTAGCATCCTAACCGATTATTACAGCGAGAATCAAGAGGATCCAGGGAGTTTGAATTTTCGACCCGCTCGCCCCACCCGCGACATGAAAAATTTGGCAAAATTGGCCAAAATTGAGCAAAATAATATTTGTTCAATATTTCCCCAGAAACCCCCCCAAATCAGCCGTCTTCGCTCCCTGGGATGTTTAAGCATCCTAACCGATTATTACAGCGAGATTCAAGAGGATCCAGGGAGTTTGAATTTTCGACCCCCTCGCCCCACCCGCGACATGGAAAATTGGGCAAAATTGGCCAAAATTGAGCAAAATAATATTTGTTCAATATTTCCCCCGAAACCCCCCCAAATCAGCCGTCTTCGCTCCCTGGGATGTTTTAGCATACTAACCGATTATTACAGTGAAAATCAAGAGAATCAAGAGGATCCAGGGAGTAAGAATTTTCGACCCCCTCGCCCCACCCGCTACATGGAAAATTGGGCAAAATTTGCCAAAATTGAGCAAAATAATATTTGTTCAATATTTCCCCCTAAACCCCCCCAAATCAGCCGTCCTTGCTTCCTGGGATGTTTTAGCATCCTAACCGATTATTACAGCGAGAATCAAGAGGATCCAGGGAGTTTGAATTTTCGACCCTCTCGCCCCACCCGCGACATGAAAAATTGGGCAAAATTTGCCAAAATTGAGCAAAATAATATTTGTTCAATATTTCCCCCGAAACCCCCCCAATCAGCCGTCTTTGCTCCCTGGGTTGTTTTAGCATCCTAACCGATTATTACAGCGAGAATCAAGAGGATCCAGGGAGTTTGAATTTTCGACCCCATTGCCCCACCCGCGACATGGAAAATTGGGCAAAATTGGCCAAAATTGAGCAAAATAATATTTGTTCAACATTTCCCCCGAAACCCCCCCAAATCAGCCGTCTTCGCTCCCTGGGATGTTTTAGCATCCTAACCGATTATTACAGCGAGAATCAAGAGGATCCAGAGAGTTTGAATTTTCGACCCCCTCGCCCCACCCGCGACATGGAAAATTGGGCAAAATTGTGCAAAATAATATTTGTTCAATATTTCCCCCGAAACCCCCCCAAATCAGCCGTCCTCGCTTCCTGGGATGTTTTAGCATCCTAACCGATTATTACAGCGAGAATCAAGAGGATCCAGGGAGTTTGAATTTTCGACCCGCTCGCCCCACCCGCGACATGAAAAATTTGGCAAAATTGGCCAAAATTGAGCAAAATAATATTTGTTCAATATTTCCCCAGAAACCCCCCCAAATCAGCCGTCTTCGCTCCCTGGGATGTTTAAGCATCCTAACCGATTATTACAGCGAGATTCAAGAGGATCCAGGGAGTTTGAATTTTCGACCCCCTCGCCCCACCCGCGACATGGAAAATTGGGCAAAATTGGCCAAAATTGAGGAAAATAATATTTGTTAAATATTTCCCCCGAAACCCCCCAAAATCAGCCGTCTTCGCTCCCTGGGATGTTTAAGCATCTTAACCGATTATTACAGCGAGATTCAAGAGGATCCAAGGAGTTTGAATTTTCGACCCCCTCGCCCCACCCGCGACATGGAAAATTTGGCAAAATTGGCCAAAATTGAGGAAAATAATATTTGTTCAATATTTCCCCCGAAACCCCCAAAATCAGCCGTCTTCGCTCCCTGGGATGTTTTAGCATCCTAACCGATTATTACAGCGAGAATCAAGAGGATCCAGGGAGTTTGAATTTTCGACCCCCTCGCCCCACCCGCGACATGGAAAATTTGGCAAAATTGGCCAAAATTGAGGAAAATAATATTTGTTCAATATTTCCCCCGAAACCCCCCCAAATCAGCCGTCTTCGCTCCCTGGGATGTTTTAGCATCCTAACCGATTATTACAGCGAGATTCAAGAGGATCCAGGGAGTTCGAATTTTCGACCCCCTCGCCCCACCCGTGACATGGAAAATTGGGCAAAATTGGCCAAAATTGAGCAAAATAATATTTGTTCAATATTTCCCCCGAAACCCCCCCAAATCAGCCGTCTTCGATCCCTGGGATGTTTTAGCATACTAACCGATTATTACAGTGAAAATCAAGAGAATCAAGAGGATCCAGGAAGTAAGAATTTTCGACCCCCTCGCCCCACCCGCTACATGGAAAATTGGGCAAAATTTGCCAAAATTGAGCAAAATAATATTTGTTCAATATTTCCCCCTAAACCCCCCCAAATCAGCCGTCCTTGCTTCCTGGGATGTTTTAGCATCCTAACCGATTATTACAGCGAGAATCAAGAGGATCCAGGGAGTTTGAATTTTCGACCCTCTCGCCCCACCCGCGACATGAAAAATTGGGCAAAATTTGCCAAAATTGAGCAAAATAATATTTGTTCAATATTTCCCCCGAAACCCCCCCAATCAGCCGTCTTTGCTCCCTGGGTTGTTTTAGCATCCTAACCGATTATTACAGCGAGAATCAAGAGGATCCAGGGAGTTTGAATTTTCGACCCCATTGCCCCACCCGCGACATGGAAAATTGGGCAAAATTGGCCAAAATTGAGCAAAATAATATTTGTTCAACATTTCCCCCGAAACCCCCCCAAATCAGCCGTCTTCGCTCCCTGGGATGTTTTAGCATCCTAACCGATTATTACAGCGAGAATCAAGAGGATCCAGAGAGTTTGAATTTTCGACCCCCTCGCCCCACCCGCGACATGGAAAATTGGGCAAAATTGTGCAAAATAATATTTGTTCAATATTTCCCCCGAAACCCCCCCAAATCAGCCGTCCTCGCTTCCTGGGATGTTTTAGCATCCTAACCGATTATTACAGCGAGAATCAAGAGGATCCAGGGAGTTTGAATTTTCGACCCGCTCGCCCCACCCGCGACATGAAAAATTTGGCAAAATTGGCCAAAATTGAGCAAAATAATATTTGTTCAATATTTCCCCAGAAACCCCCCCAAATCAGCCGTCTTCGCTCCCTGGGATGTTTAAGCATCCTAACCGATTATTACAGCGAGATTCAAGAGGATCCAGGGAGTTTGAATTTTCGACCCCCTCGCCCCACCCGCGACATGGAAAATTGGGCAAAATTGGCCAAAATTGAGGAAAATAATATTTGTTAAATATTTCCCCCGAAACCCCCCAAAATCAGCCGTCTTTGCTCCCTGGGATGTTTAAGCATCTTAACCGATTATTACAACGAGATTCAAGAGGATCCAAGGAGTTTGAATTTTCGACCCCCTCGCCCCACCCGCGACATGGAAAATTTGGCAAAATTGGCCAAAATTGAGGAAAATAATATTTGTTCAATATTTCCCCCGAAACCCCCAAAATCAGCCGTCTTCGCTCCCTGGGATGTTTTAGCATCCTAACCGATTATTACAGCGAGAATCAAGAGGATCCAGGGAGTTTGAATTTTCGACCCCCTCGCCCCACCCGCGACATGGAAAATTTGGCAAAATTGGCCAAAATTGAGGAAAATAATATTTGTTCAATATTTCCCCCGAAACCCCCCCAAATCAGCCGTCTTCGCTCCCTGGGATGTTTTAGCATCCTAACCGATTATTACAGCGAGATTCAAGAGGATCCAGGGAGTTCGAATTTTCGACCCCCTCGCCCCACCCGTGACATGGAAAATTGGGCAAAATTGGCCAAAATTGAGCAAAATAATATTTGTTCAATATTTCCCCCGAAACCCCCCCAAATCAGCCGTCTTCGATCCCTGGGATGTTTTAGCATACTAACCGATTATTACAGTGAAAATCAAGAGAATCAAGAGGATCCAGGAAGTAAGAATTTTCGACCCCCTCGCCCCACCCGCTACATGGAAAATTGGGCAAAATTTGCCAAAATTGAGCAAAATAATATTTGTTCAATATTTCCCCCTAAACCCCCCCAAATCAGCCGTCCTTGCTTCCTGGGATGTTTTAGCATCCTAACCGATTATTACAGCGAGAATCAAGAGGATCCAGGGAGTTTGAATTTTCGACCCTCTCGCCCCACCCGCGACATGAAAAATTGGGCAAAATTTGCCAAAATTGAGCAAAATAATATTTGTTCAATATTTCCCCCGAAACCCCCCCAATCAGCCGTCTTTGCTCCCTGGGTTGTTTTAGCATCCTAACCGATTATTACAGCGAGAATCAAGAGGATCCAGGGAGTTTGAATTTTCGACCCCATTGCCCCACCCGCGACATGGAAAATTGGGCAAAATTGGCCAAAATTGAGCAAAATAATATTTGTTCAACATTTCCCCCGAAACCCCCCCAAATCAGCCGTCTTCGCTCCCTGGGATGTTTTAGCATCCTAACCGATTATTACAGCGAGAATCAAGAGGATCCAGAGAGTTTGAATTTTCGACCCCCTCGCCCCACCCGCGACATGGAAAATTGGGCAAAATTGTGCAAAATAATATTTGTTCAATATTTCCCCCGAAACCCCCCCAAATCAGCCGTCCTCGCTTCCTGGGATGTTTTAGCATCCTAACCGATTATTACAGCGAGAATCAAGAGGATCCAGGGAGTTTGAATTTTCGACCCGCTCGCCCCACCCGCGACATGAAAAATTTGGCAAAATTGGCCAAAATTGAGCAAAATAATATTTGTTCAATATTTCCCCAGAAACCCCCCCAAATCAGCCGTCTTCGCTCCCTGGGATGTTTAAGCATCCTAACCGATTATTACAGCGAGATTCAAGAGGATCCAGGGAGTTTGAATTTTCGACCCCCTCGCCCCACCCGCGACATGGAAAATTGGGCAAAATTGGCCAAAATTGAGGAAAATAATATTTGTTAAATATTTCCCCCGAAACCCCCCAAAATCAGCCGTCTTTGCTCCCTGGGATGTTTAAGCATCTTAACCGATTATTACAGCGAGATTCAAGAGGATCCAAGGAGTTTGAATTTTCGACCCCCTCGCCCCACCCGCGACATGGAAAATTGGGCAAAATTGGCCAAAATTGAGGAAAATAATATTTGTTCAATATTTCCCCCGAAACCCCCCAAAATCAGCCGTCTTCGCTCCCTGGGATGTTTTAGCATCCTAACCGATTATTACAGCGAGAATCAATAGGATCCAGGGAGTTTAAATTTTTGACCCCATTGCCCCACCCGCGACATGGAAAATTGGGCAAAATTGACCAAAATTGAGCAAAATAATACTTGTTCAATATTTCCCCCGAAACCCCCCAAAATCAGCCGTCTACGCTCCCTGGGATGTTTTAGCATCCTAACCGATTATTACAGCGAGAATCAAGAGAATCAAGAGGATCCAGGGAGTTTGAATTTTCGACCCCCTCGCCCCACCCGCGACATGGAAAATTGGGAAAAATTGAGCAAAATAATATTTGTTCAATATTTCCCCCAAAACCCCCCCAAATCAGCCGTCTTCGCTCCTGGAATGTTTTAGCATCATAACCGATTATTACAGCGAGAATCAAGAGGATCTAGGGAATTTGAATTTTCGACCCCCTCGCCCCACCCGCGACATGGAAAATTGGGCAAAATTTGCAAAATTGAGCAAAATATTATTTGTTCAATATTTCCCCCGAAACCCCCCCAAATCAGCCGTCTTCGCTCCTTGGGCTGTTTTAGCATCCTAACCGATTATTACAGCGAGAATCAAGAGGATCCAGGGAGTTTGAATTTTCGACCCCCTCGCCCCACCCGCGACATGGAAAATTGGGCAAAATTGGCCAAAATTGAGGAAAATAATATTTGTTCAGTATTTCCCCCAAAACCCCCCCAAATGAGACGTCTTTGCTCCTAAGAATGTTTTAGCATCCTAACCGATTATTACAGCGAGAATCAAGAGGATCCAGGGAGTTTGAATTTTCGACCCCCTCGCCCCACCCGCGACATGGAAAATTGGGCAAAATTGGACAAAATTGAGCAAAATAATATTTGTTCAATATTTCCCCCGAAACCCCCCCAAATCAGCCGTCTTCGCTCCCTGGGATGTTTTCGCATCCTAATCGATTATTACAGTGAGAATCAAGAGGATCCAGGGAATTTGAATTTTCGACCCCCTCGCCCCACCCGCGACATGGAAAATTGGGCAAAATTGGACAAAATTGAGCAAAATAATATTTGTTCAGTATTTCCCCCAAAACCCCCCCAAATGAGACGTCTTTGCTCCTAAGAATGTTTTAGCATCCTAACCGATTATTACAGCGAGAATCAAGAGGATCCAGGGAGTTTGAATTTTCGACCCCCTCGCCCCACCCGCGACATGGAAAATTTGGCAAAATTGGCCAAAATTGAGGAAAATAATATTTGTTCAATATTTCCCCCGAAACCCCCCCAAATCAGCCGTCTTCGCTCCCTGGGATGTTTTAGCATCCTAACCGATTATTACAGCGAGATTCAAGAGGATCCAGGGAGTTCGAATTTTCGACCCCCTCGCCCCACCCGTGACATGGAAAATTGGGCAAAATTGGCCAAAATTGAGCAAAATAATATTTGTTCAATATTTCCCCCGAAACCCCCCCAAATCAGCCGTCTTCGATCCCTGGGATGTTTTAGCATACTAACCGATTATTACAGTGAAAATCAAGAGAATCAAGAGGATCCAGGAAGTAAGAATTTTCGACCCCCTCGCCCCACCCGCTACATGGAAAATTGGGCAAAATTTGCCAAAATTGAGCAAAATAATATTTGTTCAATATTTCCCCCTAAACCCCCCCAAATCAGCCGTCCTTGCTTCCTGGGATGTTTTAGCATCCTAACCGATTATTACAGCGAGAATCAAGAGGATCCAGGGAGTTTGAATTTTCGACCCTCTCGCCCCACCCGCGACATGAAAAATTGGGCAAAATTTGCCAAAATTGAGCAAAATAATATTTGTTCAATATTTCCCCCGAAACCCCCCCAATCAGCCGTCTTTGCTCCCTGGGTTGTTTTAGCATCCTAACCGATTATTACAGCGAGAATCAAGAGGATCCAGGGAGTTTGAATTTTCGACCCCATTGCCCCACCCGCGACATGGAAAATTGGGCAAAATTGGCCAAAATTGAGCAAAATAATATTTGTTCAACATTTCCCCCGAAACCCCCCCAAATCAGCCGTCTTCGCTCCCTGGGATGTTTTAGCATCCTAACCGATTATTACAGCGAGAATCAAGAGGATCCAGAGAGTTTGAATTTTCGACCCCCTCGCCCCACCCGCGACATGGAAAATTGGGCAAAATTGTGCAAAATAATATTTGTTCAATATTTCCCCCGAAACCCCCCCAAATCAGCCGTCCTCGCTTCCTGGGATGTTTTAGCATCCTAACCGATTATTACAGCGAGAATCAAGAGGATCCAGGGAGTTTGAATTTTCGACCCGCTCGCCCCACCCGCGACATGAAAAATTTGGCAAAATTGGCCAAAATTGAGCAAAATAATATTTGTTCAATATTTCCCCAGAAACCCCCCCAAATCAGCCGTCTTCGCTCCCTGGGATGTTTAAGCATCCTAACCGATTATTACAGCGAGATTCAAGAGGATCCAGGGAGTTTGAATTTTCGACCCCCTCGCCCCACCCGCGACATGGAAAATTGGGCAAAATTGGCCAAAATTGAGGAAAATAATATTTGTTAAATATTTCCCCCGAAACCCCCCAAAATCAGCCGTCTTTGCTCCCTGGGATGTTTAAGCATCTTAACCGATTATTACAGCGAGATTCAAGAGGATCCAAGGAGTTTGAATTTTCGACCCCCTCGCCCCACCCGCGACATGGAAAATTTGGCAAAATTGGCCAAAATTGAGGAAAATAATATTTGTTCAATATTTCCCCCGAAACCCCCAAAATCAGCCGTCTTCGCTCCCTGGGATGTTTTAGCATCCTAACCGATTATTACAGCGAGAATCAAGAGGATCCAGGGAGTTTGAATTTTCGACCCCCTCGCCCCACCCGCGACATGGAAAATTTGGCAAAATTGGCCAAAATTGAGGAAAATAATATTTGTTCAATATTTCCCCCGAAACCCCCCCAAATCAGCCGTCTTCGCTCCCTGGGATGTTTTAGCATCCTAACCGATTATTACAGCGAGATTCAAGAGGATCCAGGGAGTTCGAATTTTCGACCCCCTCGCCCCACCCGTGACATGGAAAATTGGGCAAAATTGGCCAAAATTGAGCAAAATAATATTTGTTCAATATTTCCCCCGAAACCCCCCCAAATCAGCCGTCTTCGATCCCTGGGATGTTTTAGCATACTAACCGATTATTACAGTGAAAATCAAGAGAATCAAGAGGATCCAGGAAGTAAGAATTTTCGACCCCCTCGCCCCACCCGCTACATGGAAAATTGGGCAAAATTTGCCAAAATTGAGCAAAATAATATTTGTTCAATATTTCCCCCTAAACCCCCCCAAATCAGCCGTCCTTGCTTCCTGGGATGTTTTAGCATCCTAACCGATTATTACAGCGAGAATCAAGAGGATCCAGGGAGTTTGAATTTTCGACCCTCTCGCCCCACCCGCGACATGAAAAATTGGGCAAAATTTGCCAAAATTGAGCAAAATAATATTTGTTCAATATTTCCCCCGAAACCCCCCCAATCAGCCGTCTTTGCTCCCTGGGTTGTTTTAGCATCCTAACCGATTATTACAGCGAGAATCAAGAGGATCCAGGGAGTTTGAATTTTCGACCCCATTGCCCCACCCGCGACATGGAAAATTGGGCAAAATTGGCCAAAATTGAGCAAAATAATATTTGTTCAACATTTCCCCCGAAACCCCCCCAAATCAGCCGTCTTCGCTCCCTGGGATGTTTTAGCATCCTAACCGATTATTACAGCGAGAATCAAGAGGATCCAGAGAGTTTGAATTTTCGACCCCCTCGCCCCACCCGCGACATGGAAAATTGGGCAAAATTGTGCAAAATAATATTTGTTCAATATTTCCCCCGAAACCCCCCCAAATCAGCCGTCCTCGCTTCCTGGGATGTTTTAGCATCCTAACCGATTATTACAGCGAGAATCAAGAGGATCCAGGGAGTTTGAATTTTCGACCCGCTCGCCCCACCCGCGACATGAAAAATTTGGCAAAATTGGCCAAAATTGAGCAAAATAATATTTGTTCAATATTTCCCCAGAAACCCCCCCAAATCAGCCGTCTTCGCTCCCTGGGATGTTTAAGCATCCTAACCGATTATTACAGCGAGATTCAAGAGGATCCAGGGAGTTTGAATTTTCGACCCCCTCGCCCCACCCGCGACATGGAAAATTGGGCAAAATTGGCCAAAATTGAGGAAAATAATATTTGTTAAATATTTCCCCCGAAACCCCCCAAAATCAGCCGTCTTTGCTCCCTGGGATGTTTAAGCATCTTAACCGATTATTACAGCGAGATTCAAGAGGATCCAAGGAGTTTGAATTTTCGACCCCCTCGCCCCACCCGCGACATGGAAAATTGGGCAAAATTGGCCAAAATTGAGGAAAATAATATTTGTTCAATATTTCCCCCGAAACCCCCCAAAATCAGCCGTCTTCGCTCCCTGGGATGTTTTAGCATCCTAACCGATTATTACAGCGAGAATCAATAGGATCCAGGGAGTTTAAATTTTTGACCCCATTGCCCCACCCGCGACATGGAAAATTGGGCAAAATTGACCAAAATTGAGCAAAATAATACTTGTTCAATATTTCCCCCGAAACCCCCCAAAATCAGCCGTCTACGCTCCCTGGGATGTTTTAGCATCCTAACCGATTATTACAGCGAGAATCAAGAGAATCAAGAGGATCCAGGGAGTTTGAATTTTCGACCCCCTCGCCCCACCCGCGACATGGAAAATTGGGAAAAATTGAGCAAAATAATATTTGTTCAATATTTCCCCCAAAACCCCCCCAAATCAGCCGTCTTCGCTCCTGGAATGTTTTAGCATCATAACCGATTATTACAGCGAGAATCAAGAGGATCTAGGGAATTTGAATTTTCGACCCCCTCGCCCCACCCGCGACATGGAAAATTGGGCAAAATTTGCAAAATTGAGCAAAATATTATTTGTTCAATATTTCCCCCGAAACCCCCCCAAATCAGCCGTCTTCGCTCCTTGGGCTGTTTTAGCATCCTAACCGATTATTACAGCGAGAATCAAGAGGATCCAGGGAGTTTGAATTTTCGACCCCCTCGCCCCACCCGCGACATGGAAAATTGGGCAAAATTGGCCAAAATTGAGGAAAATAATATTTGTTCAGTATTTCCCCCAAAACCCCCCCAAATGAGACGTCTTTGCTCCTAAGAATGTTTTAGCATCCTAACCGATTATTACAGCGAGAATCAAGAGGATCCAGGGAGTTTGAATTTTCGACCCCCTCGCCCCACCCGCGACATGGAAAATTGGGCAAAATTGGACAAAATTGAGCAAAATAATATTTGTTCAATATTTCCCCCGAAACCCCCCCAAATCAGCCGTCTTCGCTCCCTGGGATGTTTTCGCATCCTAATCGATTATTACAGTGAGAATCAAGAGGATCCAGGGAATTTGAATTTTCGACCCCCTCGCCCAACCCGCGACATGGAAAATTGAGCAAAATTGGACAAAATTGAGCAAAATAATATTTGTTCAATATTTCCCCCGAAACCCCCCCAAATCAGCCGTCTTCGCTCCCTGGGATGTTTTAGCATCCTAACCGATTATTACAGCGAGAATCAAGAGGATCCAGGGAGTTTAAATTTTTGACCCCATTGCCCCACCCGCGACATGGAAAATTGGGCAAAATTGAGCAAAATAATATTTGTTCAATATTTCCCCCGAAACCCCCCAAAATCAGCCGTCTACGCTCCCTGGGATGTTTTAGCATCCTAACCGATTATTACAGCGAGAATCAAGAGAATCAAGAGGATCCAGGGAGTTTGAATTTTCGACCCCCTCGCCCCACCCGCGACATGGAAAATTGGGAAAAATTGAGCAAAATAATATTTGTTCAATATTTCCCCCAAAACCCCCCAAAATCAGCCGTCTTCGCTCCTGGAATGTTTTAGCATCATAACCGATTATTACAGCGAGAATCAAGAGGATCTAGGGAATTTGAATTTTCGACCCCCTCGCCCCACCCGCGACATGGAAAAATGGGCAAAATTTGCAAAATTGAGCAAAATATTATTTGTTCAATATTTCCCCCGAAACCCCCCAAAATCAGCCGTCTTCGCTCCCTGGGATGTTTTAGCATCCTAACCGATTATTACAGCGAGAATCAATAGGATCCAGGGAATTTGAATTTTCGACCCCCTCGCCCAACCCGCGACATGGAAAATTGAGCAAAATTGGACAAAATTGAGCAAAATAATATTTGTTCAATATTTCCCCCGAAACCCCCCAAAATCAGCCGTCTACGCTCCCTGGGATGTTTTAGCATCCTAACCGATTATTACAGCGAGAATCAAGAGGATCCAGGGAGTTTAAATTTTTGACCCCATTGCCCCACCCGCGACATGGAAAATTGGGCAAAATTGAGCAAAATAATATTTGTTCAATATTTCCCCAGAAACCCCCCCAAATCAGCCGTCTTCGCTCCCTGGGATGTTTAAGCATCCTAACCGATTATTACAGCGAGATTCAAGAGGATCCAGGGAGTTTGAATTTTCGACCCCCTCGCCCCACCCGCGACATGGAAAATTGGGCAAAATTGGCCAAAATTGAGGAAAATAATATTTGTTAAATATTTCCCCCGAAACCCCCCAAAATCAGCCGTCTTTGCTCCCTGGGATGTTTAAGCATCTTAACCGATTATTACAGCGAGATTCAAGAGGATCCAAGGAGTTTGAATTTTTGACCCCCTCGCCCCACCCGCGACATGGAAAATTGGGCAAAATTGGCCAAAATTGAGGAAAATAATATTTGTTCAATATTTCCCCCGAAACCCCCCAAAATCAGCCGTCTTCGCTCCCTGGGATGTTTTAGCATCCTAACCGATTATTACAGCGAGAATCAATAGGATCCAGGGAGTTTAAATTTTTGACCCCATTGCCCCACCCGCGACATGGAAAATTGGGCAAAATTGACCAAAATTGAGCAAAATAATACTTGTTCAATATTTCCCCCGAAACCCCCCAAAATCAGCCGTCTACGCTCCCTGGGATGTTTTAGCATCCTAACCGATTATTACAGCGAGAATCAAGAGAATCAAGAGGATCCAGGGAGTTTGAATTTTCGACCCCCTCGCCCCACCCGCGACATGGAAAATTGGGAAAAATTGAGCAAAATAATATTTGTTCAATATTTCCCCCAAAACCCCCCCAAATCAGCCGTCTTCGCTCCTGGAATGTTTTAGCATCATAACCGATTATTACAGCGAGAATCAAGAGGATCTAGGGAATTTGAATTTTCGACCCCCTCGCCCCACCCGCGACATGGAAAATTGGGCAAAATTTGCAAAATTGAGCAAAATATTATTTGTTCAATATTTCCCCCGAAACCCCCCCAAATCAGCCGTCTTCGCTCCTTGGGCTGTTTTAGCATCCTAACCGATTATTACAGCGAGAATCAAGAGGATCCAGGGAGTTTGAATTTTCGACCCCCTCGCCCCACCCGCGACATGGAAAATTGGGCAAAATTGGCCAAAATTGAGGAAAATAATATTTGTTCAGTATTTCCCCCAAAACCCCCCCAAATGAGACGTCTTTGCTCCTAAGAATGTTTTAGCATCCTAACCGATTATTACAGCGAGAATCAAGAGGATCCAGGGAGTTTGAATTTTCGACCCCCTCGCCCCACCCGCGACATGGAAAATTGGGCAAAATTGGACAAAATTGAGCAAAATAATATTTGTTCAATATTTCCCCCGAAACCCCCCCAAATCAGCCGTCTTCGCTCCCTGGGATGTTTTCGCATCCTAATCGATTATTACAGTGAGAATCAAGAGGATCCAGGGAATTTGAATTTTCGACCCCCTCGCCCCACCCGCGACATGGAAAATTGGGCAAAATTGGACAAAATTGAGCAAAATAATATTTGTTCAGTATTTCCCCCAAAACCCCCCCAAATGAGACGTCTTTGCTCCTAAGAATGTTTTAGCATCCTAACCGATTATTACAGCGAGAATCAAGAGGATCCAGGGAGTTTGAATTTTCGACCCCCTCGCCCCACCCGCGACATGGAAAATTTGGCAAAATTGGCCAAAATTGAGGAAAATAATATTTGTTCAATATTTCCCCCGAAACCCCCCCAAATCAGCCGTCTTCGCTCCCTGGGATGTTTTAGCATCCTAACCGATTATTACAGCGAGATTCAAGAGGATCCAGGGAGTTCGAATTTTCGACCCCCTCGCCCCACCCGTGACATGGAAAATTGGGCAAAATTGGCCAAAATTGAGCAAAATAATATTTGTTCAATATTTCCCCCGAAACCCCCCCAAATCAGCCGTCTTCGATCCCTGGGATGTTTTAGCATACTAACCGATTATTACAGTGAAAATCAAGAGAATCAAGAGGATCCAGGAAGTAAGAATTTTCGACCCCCTCGCCCCACCCGCTACATGGAAAATTGGGCAAAATTTGCCAAAATTGAGCAAAATAATATTTGTTCAATATTTCCCCCTAAACCCCCCCAAATCAGCCGTCCTTGCTTCCTGGGATGTTTTAGCATCCTAACCGATTATTACAGCGAGAATCAAGAGGATCCAGGGAGTTTGAATTTTCGACCCTCTCGCCCCACCCGCGACATGAAAAATTGGGCAAAATTTGCCAAAATTGAGCAAAATAATATTTGTTCAATATTTCCCCCGAAACCCCCCCAATCAGCCGTCTTTGCTCCCTGGGTTGTTTTAGCATCCTAACCGATTATTACAGCGAGAATCAAGAGGATCCAGGGAGTTTGAATTTTCGACCCCATTGCCCCACCCGCGACATGGAAAATTGGGCAAAATTGGCCAAAATTGAGCAAAATAATATTTGTTCAACATTTCCCCCGAAACCCCCCCAAATCAGCCGTCTTCGCTCCCTGGGATGTTTTAGCATCCTAACCGATTATTACAGCGAGAATCAAGAGGATCCAGAGAGTTTGAATTTTCGACCCCCTCGCCCCACCCGCGACATGGAAAATTGGGCAAAATTGTGCAAAATAATATTTGTTCAATATTTCCCCCGAAACCCCCCCAAATCAGCCGTCCTCGCTTCCTGGGATGTTTTAGCATCCTAACCGATTATTACAGCGAGAATCAAGAGGATCCAGGGAGTTTGAATTTTCGACCCGCTCGCCCCACCCGCGACATGAAAAATTTGGCAAAATTGGCCAAAATTGAGCAAAATAATATTTGTTCAATATTTCCCCAGAAACCCCCCCAAATCAGCCGTCTTCGCTCCCTGGGATGTTTAAGCATCCTAACCGATTATTACAGCGAGATTCAAGAGGATCCAGGGAGTTTGAATTTTCGACCCCCTCGCCCCACCCGCGACATGGAAAATTGGGCAAAATTGGCCAAAATTGAGGAAAATAATATTTGTTAAATATTTCCCCCGAAACCCCCCAAAATCAGCCGTCTTTGCTCCCTGGGATGTTTAAGCATCTTAACCGATTATTACAGCGAGATTCAAGAGGATCCAAGGAGTTTGAATTTTCGACCCCCTCGCCCCACCCGCGACATGGAAAATTTGGCAAAATTGGCCAAAATTGAGGAAAATAATATTTGTTCAATATTTCCCCCGAAACCCCCAAAATCAGCCGTCTTCGCTCCCTGGGATGTTTTAGCATCCTAACCGATTATTACAGCGAGAATCAAGAGGATCCAGGGAGTTTGAATTTTCGACCCCCTCGCCCCACCCGCGACATGGAAAATTTGGCAAAATTGGCCAAAATTGAGGAAAATAATATTTGTTCAATATTTCCCCCGAAACCCCCCCAAATCAGCCGTCTTCGCTCCCTGGGATGTTTTAGCATCCTAACCGATTATTACAGCGAGATTCAAGAGGATCCAGGGAGTTCGAATTTTCGACCCCCTCGCCCCACCCGTGACATGGAAAATTGGGCAAAATTGGCCAAAATTGAGCAAAATAATATTTGTTCAATATTTCCCCCGAAACCCCCCCAAATCAGCCGTCTTCGATCCCTGGGATGTTTTAGCATACTAACCGATTATTACAGTGAAAATCAAGAGAATCAAGAGGATCCAGGAAGTAAGAATTTTCGACCCCCTCGCCCCACCCGCTACATGGAAAATTGGGCAAAATTTGCCAAAATTGAGCAAAATAATATTTGTTCAATATTTCCCCCTAAACCCCCCCAAATCAGCCGTCCTTGCTTCCTGGGATGTTTTAGCATCCTAACCGATTATTACAGCGAGAATCAAGAGGATCCAGGGAGTTTGAATTTTCGACCCTCTCGCCCCACCCGCGACATGAAAAATTGGGCAAAATTTGCCAAAATTGAGCAAAATAATATTTGTTCAATATTTCCCCCGAAACCCCCCCAATCAGCCGTCTTTGCTCCCTGGGTTGTTTTAGCATCCTAACCGATTATTACAGCGAGAATCAAGAGGATCCAGGGAGTTTGAATTTTCGACCCCATTGCCCCACCCGCGACATGGAAAATTGGGCAAAATTGGCCAAAATTGAGCAAAATAATATTTGTTCAACATTTCCCCCGAAACCCCCCCAAATCAGCCGTCTTCGCTCCCTGGGATGTTTTAGCATCCTAACCGATTATTACAGCGAGAATCAAGAGGATCCAGAGAGTTTGAATTTTCGACCCCCTCGCCCCACCCGCGACATGGAAAATTGGGCAAAATTGTGCAAAATAATATTTGTTCAATATTTCCCCCGAAACCCCCCCAAATCAGCCGTCCTCGCTTCCTGGGATGTTTTAGCATCCTAACCGATTATTACAGCGAGAATCAAGAGGATCCAGGGAGTTTGAATTTTCGACCCGCTCGCCCCACCCGCGACATGAAAAATTTGGCAAAATTGGCCAAAATTGAGCAAAATAATATTTGTTCAATATTTCCCCAGAAACCCCCCCAAATCAGCCGTCTTCGCTCCCTGGGATGTTTAAGCATCCTAACCGATTATTACAGCGAGATTCAAGAGGATCCAGGGAGTTTGAATTTTCGACCCCCTCGCCCCACCCGCGACATGGAAAATTGGGCAAAATTGGCCAAAATTGAGGAAAATAATATTTGTTAAATATTTCCCCCGAAACCCCCCAAAATCAGCCGTCTTTGCTCCCTGGGATGTTTAAGCATCTTAACCGATTATTACAGCGAGATTCAAGAGGATCCAAGGAGTTTGAATTTTCGACCCCCTCGCCCCACCCGCGACATGGAAAATTGGGCAAAATTGGCCAAAATTGAGGAAAATAATATTTGTTCAATATTTCCCCCGAAACCCCCCAAAATCAGCCGTCTTCGCTCCCTGGGATGTTTTAGCATCCTAACCGATTATTACAGCGAGAATCAATAGGATCCAGGGAGTTTAAATTTTTGACCCCATTGCCCCACCCGCGACATGGAAAATTGGGCAAAATTGACCAAAATTGAGCAAAATAATACTTGTTCAATATTTCCCCCGAAACCCCCCAAAATCAGCCGTCTACGCTCCCTGGGATGTTTTAGCATCCTAACCGATTATTACAGCGAGAATCAAGAGAATCAAGAGGATCCAGGGAGTTTGAATTTTCGACCCCCTCGCCCCACCCGCGACATGGAAAATTGGGAAAAATTGAGCAAAATAATATTTGTTCAATATTTCCCCCAAAACCCCCCCAAATCAGCCGTCTTCGCTCCTGGAATGTTTTAGCATCATAACCGATTATTACAGCGAGAATCAAGAGGATCTAGGGAATTTGAATTTTCGACCCCCTCGCCCCACCCGCGACATGGAAAATTGGGCAAAATTTGCAAAATTGAGCAAAATATTATTTGTTCAATATTTCCCCCGAAACCCCCCCAAATCAGCCGTCTTCGCTCCTTGGGCTGTTTTAGCATCCTAACCGATTATTACAGCGAGAATCAAGAGGATCCAGGGAGTTTGAATTTTCGACCCCCTCGCCCCACCCGCGACATGGAAAATTGGGCAAAATTGGCCAAAATTGAGGAAAATAATATTTGTTCAGTATTTCCCCCAAAACCCCCCCAAATGAGACGTCTTTGCTCCTAAGAATGTTTTAGCATCCTAACCGATTATTACAGCGAGAATCAAGAGGATCCAGGGAGTTTGAATTTTCGACCCCCTCGCCCCACCCGCGACATGGAAAATTGGGCAAAATTGGACAAAATTGAGCAAAATAATATTTGTTCAATATTTCCCCCGAAACCCCCCCAAATCAGCCGTCTTCGCTCCCTGGGATGTTTTCGCATCCTAATCGATTATTACAGTGAGAATCAAGAGGATCCAGGGAATTTGAATTTTCGACCCCCTCGCCCAACCCGCGACATGGAAAATTGAGCAAAATTGGACAAAATTGAGCAAAATAATATTTGTTCAATATTTCCCCCGAAACCCCCCCAAATCAGCCGTCTTCGCTCCCTGGGATGTTTTAGCATCCTAACCGATTATTACAGCGAGAATCAAGAGGATCCAGGGAGTTTAAATTTTTGACCCCATTGCCCCACCCGCGACATGGAAAATTGGGCAAAATTGAGCAAAATAATATTTGTTCAATATTTCCCCCGAAACCCCCCAAAATCAGCCGTCTACGCTCCCTGGGATGTTTTAGCATCCTAACCGATTATTACAGCGAGAATCAAGAGAATCAAGAGGATCCAGGGAGTTTGAATTTTCGACCCCCTCGCCCCACCCGCGACATGGAAAATTGGGAAAAATTGAGCAAAATAATATTTGTTCAATATTTCCCCCAAAACCCCCCAAAATCAGCCGTCTTCGCTCCTGGAATGTTTTAGCATCATAACCGATTATTACAGCGAGAATCAAGAGGATCTAGGGAATTTGAATTTTCGACCCCCTCGCCCCACCCGCGACATGGAAAAATGGGCAAAATTTGCAAAATTGAGCAAAATATTATTTGTTCAATATTTCCCCCGAAACCCCCCAAAATCAGCCGTCTTCGCTCCCTGGGATGTTTTAGCATCCTAACCGATTATTACAGCGAGAATCAATAGGATCCAGGGAATTTGAATTTTCGACCCCCTCGCCCAACCCGCGACATGGAAAATTGAGCAAAATTGGACAAAATTGAGCAAAATAATATTTGTTCAATATTTCCCCCGAAACCCCCCAAAATCAGCCGTCTACGCTCCCTGGGATGTTTTAGCATCCTAACCGATTATTACAGCGAGAATCAAGAGGATCCAGGGAGTTTAAATTTTTGACCCCATTGCCCCACCCGCGACATGGAAAATTGGGCAAAATTGAGCAAAATAATATTTGTTCAATATTTCCCCCGAAACCCCCCAAAATCAGCCGTCTACGCTCCCTGGGATGTTTTAGCATCCTAACCGATTATTACAGCGAGAATCAAGAGAATCAAGAGGATCCAGGGAGTTTGAATTTTCGACCCCCTCGCCCCACCCGCGACATGGAAAATTGGGAAAAATTGAGCAAAATAATATTTGTTCAATATTTCCCCCAAAACCCCCCAAAATCAGCCGTCTTCGCTCCTGGAATGTTTTAGCATCATAACCGATTATTACAGCGAGAATCAAGAGGATCTAGGGAATTTGAATTTTCGACCCCCTCGCCCCACCCGCGACATGGAAAAATGGGCAAAATTTGCAAAATTGAGCAAAATATTATTTGTTCAATATTTCCCCCGAAACCCCCCAAAATCAGCCGTCTTCGCTCCCTGGGATGTTTTAGCATCCTAACCGATTATTACAGCGAGAATCAATAGGATCCAGGGAGTTTAAATTTTTGACCCCATTGCCCCACCCGCGACATGGAAAATTGGGCAAAATTGACCAAAATTGAGCAAAATAATACTTGTTCAATATTTCCCCCGAAACCCCCCAAAATCAGCCGTCTACGCTCCCTGGGATGTTTTAGCATCCTAACCGATTATTACAGCGAGAATCAAGAGAATCAAGAGGATCCAGGGAGTTTGAATTTTCGACCCCCTCGCCCCACCCGCGACATGGAAAATTGGGAAAAATTGAGCAAAATAATATTTGTTCAATATTTCCCCCAAAACCCCCCCAAATCAGCCGTCTTCGCTCCTGGAATGTTTTAGCATCATAACCGATTATTACAGCGAGAATCAAGAGGATCTAGGGAATTTGAATTTTCGACCCCCTCGCCCCACCCGCGACATGGAAAATTGGGCAAAATTTGCAAAATTGAGCAAAATATTATTTGTTCAATATTTCCCCCGAAACCCCCCCAAATCAGCCGTCTTCGCTCCTTGGGCTGTTTTAGCATCCTAACCGATTATTACAGCGAGAATCAAGAGGATCCAGGGAGTTTGAATTTTCGACCCCCTCTTCCCACCCGCGACATGGAAAATTGGGCAAAATTGGCCAAAATTGAGGAAAATAATATTTATTCAGTATTTCCCCCAAAACCCCCCCAAATGAGACGTCTTTGCTCCTAAGAATGTTTTAGCATCCTAACCGATTATTACAGCGAGAATCAAGAGGATCCAAGGAGTTTGAATTTTCGACCCCCTCGCCCCACCCGCGACATGGAAAATTGGGCAAAATTGGACAAAATTGAGCAAAATAATATTTGTTCAATATTTCCCCCGAAACCCCCCCAAATCAGCCGTCTTCGCTCCCTGGGATGTTTTCGCATCCTAATCGATTATTACAGTGAGAATCAAGAGGATCCAGGGAATTTGAATTTTCGACCCCCTCGCCCAACCCGCGACATGGAAAATTGAGCAAAATTGGACAAAATTGAGCAAAATAATATTTGTTCAATATTTCCCCCGAAACCCCCCCAAATCAGCCGTCTTCGCTCCCTGGGATGTTTTAGCATCCTAACCGATTATTACAGCGAGAATCAAGAGGATCCAGGGAGTTTAAATTTTTGACCCCATTGCCCCACCCGCGACATGGAAAATTGGGCAAAATTGAGCAAAATAATATTTGTTCAATATTTCCCCCGAAACCCCCCAAAATCAGCCGTCTACGCTCCCTGGGATGTTTTAGCATCCTAACCGATTATTACAGCGAGAATCAAGAGAATCAAGAGGATCCAGGGAGTTTGAATTTTCGACCCCCTCGCCCCACCCGCGACATGGAAAATTGGGAAAAATTGAGCAAAATAATATTTGTTCAATATTTCCCCCAAAACCCCCCCAAATCAGCCGTCTTCGCTCCTGGAATGTTTTAGCATCATAACCGATTATTACAGCGAGAATCAAGAGGATCTAGGGAATTTGAATTTTCGACCCCCTCGCCCCACCCGCGACATGGAAAATTGGGCAAAATTTGCAAAATTGAGCAAAATATTATTTGTTCAATATTTCCCCCGAAACCCCCCCAAATCAGCCGTCTTCGCTCCCTGGGATGTTTTCGCATCCTAACCGATTATTACAGTGAGAATCAAGAGGATCCAGGGAGTTTGAATTTTCGACCCCCTCGCCCCAACCGCGACATGGAAAATTGGGCAAAATTGGACAAAATTGAGCAAAATAATATTTGTTCAATATTTCCCCCGAAACCCCCCCAAATCAGCCGTCTTCGCTCCCTGGGATGTTTTCGCATCCTAATCGATTATTACAGTGAGAATCAAGAGGATCCAGGGAATTTGAATTTTCGACCCCCTCGCCCAACCCACGACATGGAAAATTGAGCAAAATTGGACAAAATTGAGCAAAATAATATTTGTTCAATATTTCCCCCGAAACCCCCCCAAATCAGCCGTCTTCGCTCCCTGGGATGTTTTAGCATCCTAACCGATTATTACAGCGAGAATCAAGAGGATCCAGGGAGTTTAAATTTTTGACCCCATTGCCCCACCCGCGACATGGAAAATTGGGCAAAATTGAGCAAAATAATATTTGTTCAATATTTCCCCCGAAACCCCCCAAAATCAGCCGTCTACGCTCCCTGGGATGTTTTAGCATCCTAACCGATTATTACAGCGAGAATCAAGAGAATCAAGAGGATCCAGGGAGTTTGAATTTTCGACCCCCTCGCCCCACCCGCGACATGGAAAATTGGGAAAAATTGAGCAAAATAATATTTGTTCAATATTTCCCCCAAAACCCCCCCAAATCAGCCGTCTTCGCTCCTGGAATGTTTTAGCATCATAACCGATTATTACAGCGAGAATCAAGAGGATCTAGGGAATTTGAATTTTCGACCCCCTCGCCCCACCCGCGACATGGAAAATTGGGCAAAATTTGCAAAATTGAGCAAAATATTATTTGTTCAATATTTCCCCCGAAACCCCCCCAAATCAGCCGTCTTCGCTCCTTGGGCTGTTTTAGCATCCTCACCGATTATTACAGCGAGAATCAAGAGGATCCAGGGAGTTTGAATTTTCGACCCCCTCGCCCCACCCGCGACATGGAAAATTGGGCAAAATTGGCCAAAATTGAGGAAAATAATATTTGTTCAGTATTTCCCCCAAAACCCCCCCAAATGAGACGTCTTTGCTCCTAAGAATGTTTTAGCATCCTAACCGATTATTACAGCGAGAATCAAGAGGATCCAGGGAGTTTGAATTTTCGACCCCCTCGCCCCACCCGCGACATGGAAAATTGGGCAAAATTGGACAAAATTGAGCAAAATAATATTTGTTCAATATTTCCCCCGAAACCCCCCCAAATCAGCCGTCTTCGCTCCCTGGGATGTTTTCGCATCCTAATCGATTATTACAGTGAGAATCAAGAGGATCCAGGGAATTTGAATTTTCGACCCCCTCGCCCAACCCACGACATGGAAAATTGAGCAAAATTGGACAAAATTGAGCAAAATAATATTTGTTCAATATTTCCCCCGAAACCCCCCCAAATCAGCCGTCTTCGCTCCCTGGGATGTTTTAGCATCCTAACCGATTATTACAGCGAGAATCAAGAGGATCCAGGGAGTTTAAATTTTTGACCCCATTGCCCCACCCGCGACATGGAAAATTGGGCAAAATTGACCAAAATTGAGCAAAATAATACTTGTTCAATATTTCCCCCGAAACCCCCCAAAATCAGCCGTCTACGCTCCCTGGGATGTTTTAGCATCCTAACCGATTATTACAGCGAGAATCAAGAGAATCAAGAGGATCCAGGGAGTTTGAATTTTCGACCCCCTCGCCCCACCCGCGACATGGAAAATTGGGAAAAATTGAGCAAAATAATATTTGTTCAATATTTCCCCCAAAACCCCCCCAAATCAGCCGTCTTCGCTCCTGGAATGTTTTAGCATCCTAACCGATTATTACAGCGAGAATCAAGAGGATCTAGGGTATTTGAATTTTCGACCCCCTCGCCCCACCCGCGACATGGAAAATTGGGCAAAATTTCCAAAATTGAGCAAAATAATATTTGTTCAATATTTCCCCCGAAACCCCCCCCCCAATCAGCCGTCTTCGCTCCTTGGGATGTTTTAGCATCCTAACCGATTATTACAGCAAGAATCAAGAGGATCCAGGGAGTTTGAATTTTCGACCCCCTCGCCCCACCCGCGACATGGAAAATTTGGCAAAATTGGCCAAAATTGAGGAAAATAATATTTGTTCAATATTTCCCCCGAAACCCCCCCAAATCAGCCGTCTTCGCTCCCTGGGATGTTTTAGCATCCTAACCGATTATTACAGCGAGATTCAAGAGGATCCAGGGAGTTTGAATTTTCGACCCCCTCGCCCCACTCGTGACATGGAAAATTGGGCAAAATTGGCCAAAATTGAGCAAAATAATATTTGTTCAATATTTCCCCCGAAACCCCCCCAAATCAGCCGTCTTCGCTCCCTGGGATGTTTTAGCATACTAACCGATTATTATAGTGAAAATCAAGAGAATCAAGAGGATCCAGGGAGTAAGAAATTTCGACCCTCTCGCCCCACCCGCGACATGGAAAATTGGGCAAAATTGGCCAAAATTGAGCAAAATATTATTTGTTCAATATTTTCCCCGAAACCCCCCCAAATCAGCCGTCTTCGCTCCCTGGAATGTTTTAGCATCCTAACCGATTATTACAGCGAGAATCATGAGGATCCAGGGAGTTTGAATTTTCGACCCCCTCGCCCCACCCGCGACATGAAAAATTTGGCAAAATTGGCCAAAATTGAGCAAAATAATATTTGTTCAATATTTCCCCCGAAACCCCCCCCCCAAATCAGCCGTCTTCGCTCCCTTGGATGTTATAGCATCCTAACCGATTATTACAGCGAGAATCAAGAGGATCCAGAGAGTTTGAATTTTCGACCCCCTCTCCCCACCCGCGACATGGAAAATTGGGCAAAATTGTGCAAAATTGAGCAAAATAATATTTGTTCAATATTTCCCCCGAAACCCCCCCAAATCAGCCGTCCTCGCTTTCTGGGATGTTTTAGCATCCTAACCGATTATTACAGCGAGAATCAA
Source organism: Lytechinus pictus (assembly GCF_037042905.1). Taxonomy (NCBI): domain Eukaryota; kingdom Metazoa; phylum Echinodermata; class Echinoidea; order Temnopleuroida; family Toxopneustidae; genus Lytechinus; species Lytechinus pictus. The sequence goes on from NC_087251.1 coordinate 28,891,925, forward strand.
GAGAATCAAGAGGATCCAGGGAGTTTGAATTTTCGACCCCCTCGCCCCACCCGCGACATGGAAAATTGGGAAAAATTGGGCAAAATTGAGGAAAATAATATTTGTTCAATATTTACCCCGAAACCCCCCCAAATCAGCCGTCTTCGCTCCCTGGGATGTTTTCGCATCCTAATCGATTATTACAGTGAGAATCAAGAGGATCCAGGGAATTTGAATTTTCGACCCCCTCGCCCAACCCACGACATGGAAAATTGAGCAAAATTGGACAAAATTGAGCAAAATAATATTTGTTCAATATTTCCCCCGAAACCCCCCCAAATCAGCCGTCTTCGCTCCCTGGGATGTTTTAGCATCCTAACCGATTATTACAGCGAGAATCAAGAGGATCCAGGGAGTTTAAATTTTTGACCCCATTGCCCCACCCGCGACATGGAAAATTGGGCAAAATTGACCAAAATTGAGCAAAATAATACTTGTTCAATATTTCCCCCGAAACCCCCCAAAATCAGCCGTCTACGCTCCCTGGGATGTTTTAGCATCCTAACCGATTATTACAGCGAGAATCAAGAGAATCAAGAGGATCCAGGGAGTTTGAATTTTCGACCCCCTCGCCCCACCCGCGACATGGAAAATTGGGAAAAATTGAGCAAAATAATATTTGTTCAATATTTCCCCCAAAACCCCCCCAAATCAGCCGTCTTCGCTCCTGGAATGTTTTAGCATCCTAACCGATTATTACAGCGAGAATCAAGAGGATCTAGGGTATTTGAATTTTCGACCCCCTCGCCCCACCCGCGACATGGAAAATTGGGCAAAATTTGCAAAATTGAGCAAAATAATATTTGTTCAATATTTCCCCCGAAACCCCCCCCCCCAATCAGCCGTCTTCGCTCCTTGGGATGTTTTAGCATCCTAACCGATTATTACAGCAAGAATCAAGAGGATCCAGGGAGTTTGAATTTTCGACCCCCTCGCCCCACCCGCGACATGGAAAATTTGGCAAAATTGGCCAAAATTGAGGAAAATAATATTTGTTCAATATTTCCCCCGAAACCCCCCCAAATCAGCCGTCTTCGCTCCCTGGGATGTTTTAGCATCCTAACCGATTATTACAGCAAGAATCAAGAGGATCCAGGGAGTTTGAATTTTCGACCCCCTCGCCCCACCCGTGACATGGAAAATTGGGCAAAATTGGCCAAAATTGAGCAAAATAATATTTGTTCAATATTTCCCCCGAAACCCCCCCAAATCAGCCGTCTTCGCTCCCTGGGATGTTTTAGCATACTAACCGATTATTATAGTGAAAATCAAGAGAATCAAGAGGATCCAGGGAGTAAGAAATTTCGACCCTCTCGCCCCACCCGCGACATGGAAAATTGGGCAAAATTGGCCAAAATTGAGCAAAATATTATTTGTTCAATATTTTCCCCGAAACCCCCCCAAATCAGCCGTCTTCGCTCCCTGGAATGTTTTAGCATCCTAACCGATTATTACAGCGAGAATCATGAGGATCCAGGGAGTTTGAATTTTCGACCCCCTCGCCCCACCCGCGACATGAAAAATTTGGCAAAATTGGCCAAAATTGAGCAAAATAATATTTGTTCAATATTTCCCCCGAAACCCCCCCCCCAAATCAGCCGTCTTCGCTCCCTTGGATGTTATAGCATCCTAACCGATTATTACAGCGAGAATCAAGAGGATCCAGGGAGTTTGAATTTTCGACCCCCTCGCCCCACCCGCGACATGGAAAATTGGGCAAAATTGGGCAAAATTGAGGAAAATAATATTTGTTCAATATTTCCCCCGAAACCCCCCCAAATCAGCCGTCTTCGCTCCCTGGGATGTTTAAGCATCCTAACTGATTATTACAGCGAGATTCAAGAGGATCCAGGGAGTTTGAATTTTCGACCCCCTCGCCCCATCCGCGACATGGAAAATTGGCCAAAATTGAGCAAAATAATATTTGTTCAATATTTCCCCCTAAACCCCCCCAAATCAGCCGTCCTCGCTTCCTGGGATATTTTAGCATCCTAACCGATTATTACAGCGAGAATCAAGAGGATCCAGGGAGTTTGAATTTTCGACCCCCTCGCCCCACCCGCGACATGAAAAATTGGGCAAAATTGGCCAAAATTGAGGAAAATAATATTTGTTCAATATTTCCCCCGAAACCCCCCCAAATCAGCCGTCTTCGCTCCCTGGGATGTTTTAGCATCCTAACCGATTATTACAGCGAGATTCAAGAGGATCCAGGGAGTTTGAATTTTCGACCCCCTCGCCCCACTCGTGACATGGAAAATTGGGCAAAATTGGGAAAAATTGAGCAAAATAATATTTGTTCAATATTTCCCCCAAAACCCCCCCAAATCAGCCGTCTTCGCTCCTGGAATGTTTTAGCATCCTAACCGATTATTACAGCGAGAATCAAGAGGATCTAGGGTATTTGAATTTTCGACCCCCTCGCCCCACCCGCGACATGGAAAATTGGGCAAAATTTGCAAAATTGAGCAAAATAATATTTGTTCAATATTTCCCCCGAAACCCCCCCCCCCAATCAGCCGTCTTCGCTCCTTGGGATGTTTTAGCATCCTAACCGATTATTACAGCAAGAATCAAGAGGATCCAGGGAGTTTGAATTTTCGACCCCCTCGCCCCACCCGCGACATGGAAAATTTGGCAAAATTGGCCAAAATTGAGGAAAATAATATTTGTTCAATATTTCCCCCGAAACCCCCCCAAATCAGCCGTCTTCGCTCCCTGGGATGTTTTAGCATCCTAACCGATTATTACAGCAAGAATCAAGAGGATCCAGGGAGTTTGAATTTTCGACCCCCTCGCCCCACCCGTGACATGGAAAATTGGGCAAAATTGGCCAAAATTGAGCAAAATAATATTTGTTCAATATTTCCCCCGAAACCCCCCCAAATCAGCCGTCTTCGCTCCCTGGGATGTTTTAGCATACTAACCGATTATTATAGTGAAAATCAAGAGAATCAAGAGGATCCAGGGAGTAAGAAATTTCGACCCTCTCGCCCCACCCGCGACATGGAAAATTGGGCAAAATTGGCCAAAATTGAGCAAAATATTATTTGTTCAATATTTTCCCCGAAACCCCCCCAAATCAGCCGTCTTCGCTCCCTGGAATGTTTTAGCATCCTAACCGATTATTACAGCGAGAATCATGAGGATCCAGGGAGTTTGAATTTTCGACCCCCTCGCCCCACCCGCGACATGAAAAATTTGGCAAAATTGGCCAAAATTGAGCAAAATAATATTTGTTCAATATTTCCCCCGAAACCCCCCCCCCAAATCAGCCGTCTTCGCTCCCTTGGATGTTATAGCATCCTAACCGATTATTACAGCGAGAATCAAGAGGATCCAGGGAGTTTGAATTTTCGACCCCCTCGCCCCACCCGCGACATGGAAAATTGGGCAAAATTGGGCAAAATTGAGGAAAATAATATTTGTTCAATATTTCCCCCGAAACCCCCCCAAATCAGCCGTCTTCGCTCCCTGGGATGTTTAAGCATCCTAACTGATTATTACAGCGAGATTCAAGAGGATCCAGGGAGTTTGAATTTTCGACCCCCTCGCCCCATCCGCGACATGGAAAATTGGCCAAAATTGAGCAAAATAATATTTGTTCAATATTTCCCCCTAAACCCCCCCAAATCAGCCGTCCTCGCTTCCTGGGATATTTTAGCATCCTAACCGATTATTACAGCGAGAATCAAGAGGATCCAGGGAGTTTGAATTTTCGACCCCCTCGCCCCACCCGCGACATGAAAAATTTGGCAAAATTGGCCAAAATTGAGGAAAATAATATTTGTTCAATATTTCCCCCGAAACCCCCCCAAATCAGCCGTCTTCGCTCCCTGGGATGTTTTAGCATCCTAACCGATTATTACAGCGAGATTCAAGAGGATCCAGGGAGTTTGAATTTTCGACCCCCTCGCCCCACTCGTGACATGGAAAATTGGGCAAAATTGGCCAAAATTGAGCAAAATAATATTTGTTCAATATTTCCCCCGAAACCCCCCCAAATCAGCCGTCTTCGCTCCCTGGGATGTTTTAGCATACTAACCGATTATTATAGTGAAAATCAAGAGAATCAAGAGGATCCAGGGAGTAAGAAATTTCGACCCTCTCGCCCCACCCGCGACATGGAAAATTGGGCAAAATTGGCCAAAATTGAGCAAAATATTATTTGTTCAATATTTTCCCCGAAACCCCCCCAAATCAGCCGTCTTCGCTCCCTGGAATGTTTTAGCATCCTAACCGATTATTACAGCGAGAATCATGAGGATCCAGGGAGTTTGAATTTTCGACCCCCTCGCCCCACCCGCGACATGAAAAATTTGGCAAAATTGGCCAAAATTGAGCAAAATAATATTTGTTCAATATTTCCCCCGAAACCCCCCCCCCAAATCAGCCGTCTTCGCTCCCTTGGATGTTATAGCATCCTAACCGATTATTACAGCGAGAATCAAGAGGATCCAGAGAGTTTGAATTTTCGACCCCCTCTCCCCACCCGCGACATGGAAAATTGGGCAAAATTGTGCAAAATTGAGCAAAATAATATTTGTTCAATATTTCCCCCGAAACCCCCCCAAATCAGCCGTCCTCGCTTTCTGGGATGTTTTAGCATCCTAACCGATTATTACAGCGAGAATCAAGAGAATCAAGAGGATCCAGGGAGTTTGAATTTTCGACCCCCTCGCCCCACCCGCGACATGGAAAATTGGGAAAAATTGGGCAAAATTGAGGAAAATAATATTTGTTCAATATTTCCCCCGAAACCCCCCCAAATCAGCCGTCTTCGCTCCCTGGGATGTTTTCGCATCCTAATCGATTATTACAGTGAGAATCAAGAGGATCCAGGGAATTTGAATTTTCGACCCCCTCGCCCAACCCACGACATGGAAAATTGAGCAAAATTGGACAAAATTGAGCAAAATAATATTTGTTCAATATTTCCCCCGAAACCCCCCCAAATCAGCCGTCTTCGCTCCCTGGGATGTTTTAGCATCCTAACCGATTATTACAGCGAGAATCAAGAGGATCCAGGGAGTTTAAATTTTTGACCCCATTGCCCCACCCGCGACATGGAAAATTGGGCAAAATTGACCAAAATTGAGCAAAATAATACTTGTTCAATATTTCCCCCGAAACCCCCCAAAATCAGCCGTCTACGCTCCCTGGGATGTTTTAGCATCCTAACCGATTATTACAGCGAGAATCAAGAGAATCAAGAGGATCCAGGGAGTTTGAATTTTCGACCCCCTCGCCCCACCCGCGACATGGAAAATTGGGAAAAATTGAGCAAAATAATATTTGTTCAATATTTCCCCCAAAACCCCCCCAAATCAGCCGTCTTCGCTCCTGGAATGTTTTAGCATCCTAACCGATTATTACAGCGAGAATCAAGAGGATCTAGGGTATTTGAATTTTCGACCCCCTCGCCCCACCCGCGACATGGAAAATTGGGCAAAATTTGCAAAATTGAGCAAAATAATATTTGTTCAATATTTCCCCCGAAACCCCCCCCCCCAATCAGCCGTCTTCGCTCCTTGGGATGTTTTAGCATCCTAACCGATTATTACAGCAAGAATCAAGAGGATCCAGGGAGTTTGAATTTTCGACCCCCTCGCCCCACCCGCGACATGGAAAATTTGGCAAAATTGGCCAAAATTGAGGAAAATAATATTTGTTCAATATTTCCCCCGAAACCCCCCCAAATCAGCCGTCTTCGCTCCCTGGGATGTTTTAGCATCCTAACCGATTATTACAGCAAGAATCAAGAGGATCCAGGGAGTTTGAATTTTCGACCCCCTCGCCCCACCCGTGACATGGAAAATTGGGCAAAATTGGCCAAAATTGAGCAAAATAATATTTGTTCAATATTTCCCCCGAAACCCCCCCAAATCAGCCGTCTTCGCTCCCTGGGATGTTTTAGCATACTAACCGATTATTATAGTGAAAATCAAGAGAATCAAGAGGATCCAGGGAGTAAGAAATTTCGACCCTCTCGCCCCACCCGCGACATGGAAAATTGGGCAAAATTGGCCAAAATTGAGCAAAATATTATTTGTTCAATATTTTCCCCGAAACCCCCCCAAATCAGCCGTCTTCGCTCCCTGGAATGTTTTAGCATCCTAACCGATTATTACAGCGAGAATCATGAGGATCCAGGGAGTTTGAATTTTCGACCCCCTCGCCCCACCCGCGACATGAAAAATTTGGCAAAATTGGCCAAAATTGAGCAAAATAATATTTGTTCAATATTTCCCCCGAAACCCCCCCCCCAAATCAGCCGTCTTCGCTCCCTTGGATGTTATAGCATCCTAACCGATTATTACAGCGAGAATCAAGAGGATCCAGGGAGTTTGAATTTTCGACCCCCTCGCCCCACCCGCGACATGGAAAATTGGGCAAAATTGGGCAAAATTGAGGAAAATAATATTTGTTCAATATTTCCCCCGAAACCCCCCCAAATCAGCCGTCTTCGCTCCCTGGGATGTTTAAGCATCCTAACTGATTATTACAGCGAGATTCAAGAGGATCCAGGGAGTTTGAATTTTCGACCCCCTCGCCCCATCCGCGACATGGAAAATTGGCCAAAATTGAGCAAAATAATATTTGTTCAATATTTCCCCCTAAACCCCCCCAAATCAGCCGTCCTCGCTTCCTGGGATATTTTAGCATCCTAACCGATTATTACAGCGAGAATCAAGAGGATCCAGGGAGTTTGAATTTTCGACCCCCTCGCCCCACCCGCGACATGAAAAATTGGGCAAAATTGGCCAAAATTGAGCAAAATAATATTTGTTCAATATTTCCCCCGAAACCCCCCCAATCAGCCGTCTTTGCTCCCTGGGATGTTTTAGCATCCTAACCGATTACATGTAATAGACGTCGGCATGTCTGGGAGGTCTAATATAGGAGAGCAATAGTTACTAGACTGTCCACACCAGAAGTAAACTGCATGTTTTCACTTTGAAACATGTAACTCACATATAGGATATTCATTTTGGATTTGGTTTCGCAATCAAGAGACCTGCTAAGAGTCTAGGAATTGGGATTGTTGGAAACTAGAACTGCGATAACCCGAAGTAAATAACGATCACGAGTTCGGTCAAATTTGTGCTGTCCAAACTTTTATCGCATTAGTCGGACTGGCTCTCATGACATCATTTGGCCTTTTGCAAATTTTTTTATTGATTCAATTTCCCCATGATTTGTCAATGGCAGGCCGCTTTAACTTGGACCATAAAGTTCAGGGAGTGAATGTGTTCTACCTGCGGTATGGAGAAAGCTTGATCACACAGTTGTCAAAGCATCATGCACTGCTCGTAGCCATATAGCAACAGCCATTGCTCCAGGGTCAGGCCGTCCTAATAGGTCTGGGTTGACGTATCTTGCTCTACCGGCTCTGGCGGCCATCTTAGATGTAGCTTCAGCACTTTTCTCAGCAGCCTGTTTAATCAAAGCATGGGAAAATTATAGAATATATTTACATAAATAAATGCATTTCAATATATTCTTTTAAACAAATTGAGTGCCAACAATCACCTGTGTTTTTGCTTTTTTACTTCCTGTTACTTTTAACTGGTCCAAAGCTTAATTTGCTATCATGTACCAACAAATATTTTATTCTAGCATTTCCTACTGCCTTTCAGCATCTCATTTTATTTTACAACTATCTGATAATATATTCAAATTTCATCAACTCACTTTGACTGCATCTCCCAAATTCTGCATAAAATCTGAGTTTTGAGTGAGACCTTCCTTCAGTATTCTGTATGCTGCATCGAGGGGGTCCAGCTGATCAAAAACAATCATCATATACAAAACAGTTACATCACAAATAAATTAGCAGAGAAAAAAGCATATATCATGATATGTACTACAACAAAATCTGCCTATAAGAAGCCAAATCTCTTTGGAAATTATAATGCTGGTTGACTTTGGGAGAAATTTCAATCAGAAGAGGTAAAAGTGCACTTTTTGTATATAATCTGATCTGAATCTAAATCATATTTAGCAGTGTCTTTTTCATGGGTTTACAGTTGGGTCTTTCATGGGTTTAAGAATCACAAAGTAACAATAACAAGTGGAACGCCTCTGGCAGTCTCGCCTGCATTACGCAATTTAATATCGCAGCAGTGCTAACTTTGAAAACTACTATAAAATAATCACTCACAAAAACATAATTCATATAATGACATAATACCACGTTCATTGACCATAAATGACATTTGAACAGAGACTTAAGACTGTCAACTACACCCATGTCCAAGTTTTATGAACTAGATCCATAAACTTTCAGAGTTAGGATGGTAATTCAACAAATACCCCCAACACGGCCAAAGTTCATTGACCTTTAATGACCTTTGACCATGGTCATGTAACCTGAAACTCGTACAGGATGTTCAGTCATACTTGATTACTCTTATGTCCAAGTTTTATGAACTAGATCCATAAACTTTCAGAGTTAGGATGGTAATTTAACAAATACCTCCAACACGGCCAAAGTTCATTGACCTTAAATGACCATTGACCATGGTCATGTGACCTGAAACTCGTACAGGATGTTCAGTGATACTTGATTACTCTTATGTCCAAGTTTTATGAACTAGATCCATAAACTTTCAGAGTTAGGATGGTAATTCAACAAATACCCCCAACACGGCCATAGTTCATTGACCCTAAATGACCTTTGACCTTGGTCATGTGACCTGAAACTCAGACAGGATGTTCACTAATACTTGATTAACCTTATGTCCAAGTTTCATGGACTAGATCCATAAGTTTTCAAAGTTATGATAGTAATTTAACAAATACCCCAACTTGACCAAAGTTCATTGACCCTAAATGACCTTTGACCTTGGTCACGTGACCTGAAACTCAAGCAGGATGTTCACTAATACTTGATTAACCTTATGCCCAAGTTTCATGAACTAGGTCCATATACTTTCTAAGTTATGATGTCATTTCAAAAACTTAACCTTCGGTTAAGATTTTGAAAATAATTTTCCCAACATGGTCTAAGTTCATTGACCCTCAATGACCTTTGACCTTGGTCATGTGACCTGAAACTCAGGCAGGATGTTCAGTAATACTTGATTAACCTTATGTCCAAGTTTCATGAACTAGGTCCATATACTTTCTAAGTTATGATGTCATTTCAAAAACTTAACCTTAGGTTAAGATTTGATGTTGACGCCGCCGCCACCGCCACCGTCGGAAAAGCGGCGCCTATAGTCTCGCTCTGCTATGCAGACGAGACAAAAACCTCAGAGTCAGTAATGGGCTTTAATAATGCTAATTCCTATATCATAATGAATACAAGTGTATGTATGTGTAACAGAAGTGAAGTTATGCAAAGACAAAACACATTTGATTGAATACATAACACAAAGAATCATATACAAGTAAGTTTAGCCCTCATAAATAAAGCCTGTCCTAGGGAATGTTTTATGAAGCCATTCATCATTTCTTTTCACTAATTGTTGAAAAGCTCCTCGAATCCTCAAATTCTATTGGTGGAGAGCAAATATTTTCAATGCAAATCTCTGGCAAGTTGTTTTATGAAACAGACCCCTGAAGGAAATGAGGACTTACCATGGTTCTATCTCCAACTGCTGCTTTACCATATTTCATGATGCTTGTCATGCCTTGCCTAAGGGCCTCTACCCAATCACCTAATCCTGGCTGATCTCCCAGTGCTTGTTGAGCTGCTAGCATGAACAACCCATAGAACTACAATCAAGATCAAGACATGTAATAAAGAATATTCAGTGATCTGATAGTCACGACCCTGTTGTATGTAGGAACTCCTCAGATTATATTGATATATTCTTTAGAAATTCATAAATTTACATTTGCCACTCTTCACTGAGAGGACCCATTGCAAGAATTTACTATTATGGTAACTTTATCAATGACTAGTAACTACCAAAGAATTCTTGATTCAATTGGGTGCAGCAAATTGTTATCTTTGCATGATATAGTTTCCATGATAACTTTTATGCAACAGGGAATAATTTCAATTTGGCACCTGCAGAATGTGCACAAATTATGAAAATTATGTAAAGATGAAAAAAAAAAACCTGAACATCACAGAAATCACTAGTGACTGTAAAAAGTAGTATCGGGAGAGCAATTGGGGCAAACACGCAACAAGTATTTACAGCTGATATGGACTCTAAAATAAGCATTGCAACTTTTGCAAGGGTTCAATATTCCTCAAAGATATGTAAATCATAATTCGAGCGCAATATCTCACCGCTCCCGAGCTTCCTCCCATTGCCTCCTCTGCTATGATAGACATGTGACCAGCCACATGACTCACTGACGTCAGCTCCTCACTCTCAATCCAGGTCTTCATTGCTGTGGGTCAAATCAGAAAGCAGACGTGTTAAACAAATACAGGCAGGCCACTCCATTGTACAATTTGTTTGCATCACTGGGTAGATTAAGCAATTATAAAATTTCAGTGAGTAAATGTGAATCAGGAGAATCTGATTTTTTGAGAATTTTAGTGAATCTAAACCAGCCCTACCCCTCCCCACACAGCCTCACTCATTTTAGGGCAAACTTGCATGTACATGTGCTTTGATGTGAAAATGTGTTTAACTTTAAATATGATAATCAGCATGCATAAATCAACTTTTGAAACGTAAAGATTACTGAGACCACATACATAGCTAATCATATTCCAGTCAGCTGTTGGGTTTAACTTTACTAAGTGTTTTCGCTTTAAAGCCCACCTACAGTTTTGGTAAAGAGTCAGAAAAGTGAATTATATGTGAGTATCATCTATCATTCCAATATTACAAAAGTGTAGTAGTCATTGGATGTTCTCAGCCATTAAAATTCAAGTTTGGCATCTATATATTATATTATATTATACTATATCATATCATATCACATCACATCACATCATATCATATCATATCATATTATATTATAATCTTATAATATATTTTCATTCTAAAACAGCCCTTTGTGCACTTACTTTACAAATTTAATGATTGGATATTAGAAAGCTACATCTCCTGAAAGTGAATACAAACCGTACCTTCGGCACCCCTTCTGAGTGTTGAGCCACAATCACCGTCTCCACTGCTGGTATCAAGATCATTTAAAAGTTTCTCACTCTCCATCAATCTATTGCATACACAACTCAAAACAGCCTTAATTCGTTTACTCTCCTCTGGATAGAAAAGAAAGAACCAAAGAGTTCTCCTTCTTTCAATAGTGTGCATAAACCTCCAAAGAGTATTGTCACAAAACAGAAAAATGAGAAAGTAATTATCTCATACATGTACTTGTGGTATGAGTTTGGCGAGTCTATCAGAATACTGGAATTATGTGCATTCAATATAATTATAAAGAAAAGAAAATCTCATTCATGTGAGGAATATGAGAAATTGATTGAAATGAGATAAGAGTTATTACAATGAATCATGGTTAAGGATAAGGATCACATAACCGAAAGCACTTTCAAGACAGGTATTTCTTTGGTATAGCATAATTTGAAATCAATGGTCAAAACCGGAAACAATGCTATTTTTCTGAAAATGAAACTTTGTTAAGATTTTATGATAATGAAATACAATAAAATAATGCTTTTTGATCTTGATTCAAAATTGTTTTATTTCTAAAAAAAGACAAACATCTTCATTTTCAAGCGATGTTTCTATGGTATGAGATTGACGAGTCTATCAGCATACAACAATTATGAGCATTAAAGTTTAATTACAAAGTTTAAATCTTATCAACAGGTGACTAACTGTCAAACTTAACCCAAATCTTCTATAGCCTATATTTGAAAAATTATGTTTATACTAAGAGTGGTTTGCAAATTCAATAGACTTGAAGGGGCACCAAACACAGATCACGGTAAATCACCTGCCATAAGCCTTTGTGCAATAGGATAGTCTTAATACATATATCCTTTCACCACATTACATTGTGGTATGTATGTTGTAAAGACTACAAGCAATTTATTCCCTATTGTAGTGAGAACATATAAGTGAGTACATATTATGAGACTTTCATCCTGGATGAAATAAATGGAATTGAAATTAAATGAATTGAAATTGAATTTGATAACGATAAAGTGTCAAATTGAGGAAGTTTAGGTTTTGAGATAATAATAATAACGGCATATTTACCCAGGGTAGCCGCTTCAGTTCTGAAAACTGTTCTCCCAACGGGCCCTGCTATTATTATTACCCCGGCTTTAGTACGGCTACCTTGAGATGGCATTGTTCCAAGTGGCTATGGCATAGTGGCTTTGAAACTCCAGAATACAATTGATCGTGCAGTATAAGAGTTCTTTATTGAAATGATGAAAGGCTTACCATTACTCATTTTCTTTCCTTTGCTTGTCACAGAACTAGATACTGATGAATCTTGCTCAGGAACCTGAATTTCTTTACCAAGTGATATGTTACCATGACGATGACAAACAGAAGGCCATGCAGGAGCTGAGGTTGGCTGGTCTATTGATGATGAGAAGAAATGGCCAAGTTGTGAATTTAGGAAATTAATCTTAGTTTGTTTGTTTTGGCATTATTTCTTTTCTTCTATACACATTCATTTCTTTGCAAGAACAATACTCGCAAAAAATATCAGGTATGTGATAATAAATACATTTTGACAATGAATGATATAATCTGACATAAATATAACATATTTCAAAACACATTCAAAACGCTAAAACATGATTAATTTTAAATCATTGATACATTTCAATAAACATTCTTTCCTTCAGGAGACATTTCATTTTAGTAATTTGTTAGAAAGAGTGATAGCCTCAAAATTATAAATGAAACATCATAACTGAACCAGTGCTGAAATAGAAGAATTATAATTCAGTTCAATTCTACCTTTATGGCATCGGTGTTGAAAGGGGTAAGTACGACATTGAAAGGAAAATGGTAATGTTGCCAATTTGAAGATTAGAAGCTGGTCAAATAAGGCTTTAATAACACAAAATAGCTTTGAAATTGGATTAAAAATAACTCTAAGCCAAACATTATAAGTGTCTTCCCTTTAATGGGTTAGTCATTTGCCCACAGAAGTCAATTAATGATTGGCGATGCATTGGAACAGTGAGTTGTATTTCAGGTCTTTAAATCAAAATTCTTCATATTGAACAAACTGAATGACTGAGAAGAATTTACATCAGATTCTTTAGACAGCTGTGGAAGGTACTCACCAAGATATGATGCACGGCGTCTATCCTGATCAAGGATGAGGATAGTAAGGGAGACACCGACCATCTCTAAAGATGTCATGAAGCAACCACAGTACACCCTCTCTACCTTAACTCCTGCCCTATCTGAAATAAATACCAAAAAAAATCACTCTCTCAATTCTGTGCTCAATTTCTTGTTACGTCACTGCTTCACGTTAATCCTGGGAGATTGGTTGACAACGGTACACTCAACAGCATTCAGTTTAATGTTTCTTTAATTTTTCTAGTCTCACTTGCAGTGCATGCTATCTAGGAAAAAGTTGTCGACCCACGTGAAAGTAAGCCGCTCATGATAATGAGCATCACACAAATTCATAAAGGTTCCAATTTAATAACACTGAAGATAATGGAGTGATATTAAGATATATTTTCTTCTTCCAAATTTAACATGTTTCTACCTTGTCTCCTGTGGCAGTAAACTTAAAAAATAAACAACATTTGTAAAAAAGACTTAAAATATTGTGAGGCATCACATTCTTTTTATGATATTTGGTGAATGCATCTATAATGCATAAATAGTCTGCTGCTGGGATAGCTCTCTAAATGATAAAAACAATAATAATGATGTTCTGTGTTAAAATAGAGCTCAATATATTGGAATGATAACTTAAGTGCATAAGAGATATATATTTTTCCCCATACATTTTAAAAATTTTACAAGTAAAAGCTGAAACTGTTGGGCCAACAACTGCGCAATACATGTCGCCTTCAAAGTAACTTAGTCAATTTGTTATCATTTTAAGTATTTACAGCAACACCAGTTCATAGGTGCACTATCAGCAGCCTTTCACAAACAGTCACTGAGAGAAAATTTCCTCCATTAATCAAAGTCACACCCGATTCTAATTTTCATTAATAATGCATAGATATACTATTGTTACCAAATAAAACAACAGCAGGAGAGCATAATTTGGAAAGAGTTCCATGTGTACCCCCACCAAAGATAAGAAGATTGTTGAGACTTCTGGTTTGTTCACTTCAGATTTCTCTATGGATTTTTTTTGTGTTGCTTACCTTGCTTGGGACTCGAACTCACCTCATTGTAACTGCAGTCAAGACCGCTTCCCGCTAGTTACGCGGTACACTAGCAAGAAGCGCCGATACCAGAAGTTTTTTTAAAGCAATTATGTGCCAATAGTTCGACTAGTCTAGACTTACAGAACCTTTGTTGACTAAATAAACCAATGTCTATGGACAATTACACGCACTGAAAATTTGACAGAATAAAGACATATTTGGTATGTATTTCCACTCCCCCATCATGTATGTTCTACACATATTAGGGCTAGATATATTATTTTGAACCTTCTCCATATTTTCATTTTCAATCTTATTGGGGGAGGGGGTACATATGGAACTCTTCCCGAGCATTTCATGAAACACAAAATAGTCGGTGATTTTCACTGAGAACTATTACAAGCTACTGAAATCCTTGCGTCTGATTGGCCCAGACTAACTTTATAAGTGAAAATCATTGACAAGGTGTTTCCTGAATCACTCCCCAGATTCTGAAAAAGTAAAGGATAATGTACTTACTAAGATACTGAAATGCCGAGCGAGCTACAATGGACATCTCAAGATTTGATGTACCACCTAGGTTGTTTACTAGAAGGGCAACCTCGTCGCCAGTTTTAAAGTCCAGTCTACAGTTGTTTGTAGAGTCCCTCATGTGATCCAACATGGTAGCTACGACTTCATTTGCACTTGATATCTATCAGGAACGGAGGTTGACAGGTTTAAGTATATTAGCATCAGCATGATGATGATTTTTTTTTTAATCAAAGAATCCATGCCATCCAAAAGTCGATTCCTAATGATGCATATTGCGAAATACAACTCAACTAAATACAACGCGTCAGACCAAAAGACGTTAAAAGATGGGAGTTGCTGCTACCCTGTTTGGCGTTCAACGATTAAAGGGATAGAGCCTCGTCGATCTGGCGCTGCACAGTGGCTGCCGGGCCCACGATCAATTGGGCAAAGCACATTTTCGGAGTATTTCATTTCATGTCTATTTCGAACAATAAATTATGGATTTTCGGATTTTTCGGATATGTTACAATTTAAGAATCAAAATATGCTTCACAGATTTTGAAATAATTGTTGACAGAATATTTTTCAACTTGCTATGCTCTACTCCTTAAAGAGAGCTCAGATCTCATTACCTCTGTGGAATCATCATTTAATCTGAAAACACATCACTCACATTTTACAGAAGACAATGTTATGCAACTTCCCACAACCAAGCGCATGCTCACAATAGAACCACATACTTTTGTTCAATACCTTTACATTGCCTTTCTTTTGCTGGTGATGCTGCAGCATGCCTGACATTGCATCTTCCATGTTGAGACTGTTAACAGGTGGTGGTTAGCTCTGGCCACTTAACCCCAGAAGTAATACGTAATAATTCAAAATTTTCTGTCACCTCAACGATGAATTGTGAATAATGATGAGAACCAGTTTCATGGACAGAGTGCTGCAGTGACGGGTAATTCAAATTCTATTTTGGTAACCTCCCTCCCAACTCGATCTTCTTTCCACCCCCATTTTTGTTACTTAACCAAATACTCACCTGTATTTGTTTGATCCCTGCTTCTCCGTGTATACCAAGTCCAAGTCCCAATTCTTGTGGACCGAGAGTAAATGATGGGCCAGCTCCTGGTACACTGCAAGGGTACAAACACACTCCGACAGTCCCTGTATTGTCATGGGAAGAGATAAGAAAATGGTTGATTACGATCACCTTCATAAAACTGTCAATATCAGGGGAAGCACCTGCACAATATTCTGATTTGGGGAGGGGCAAGCAGACCCAAAGAGGGCTTCATTTTTTGCCAATAAAAAAGGAGTAGTGTACAGTTTCAAAACCCTGTGCTCTTTTTCCATAACTCATCTTTCTTCTCGTCTCTCCCACTGTTTCATTCATTTTGTATTTTGCCTCTTTGATTTACTTCCTTAAAAAAAGAGGTAGGGGCAGTTGCCCCCTCTCCAATCTCTACCTGTGATATTTCTTCTGTTGTGTTTAATATTCCTGACAATGAACTGATAGTAACAATCAGACATAGGTTACACAAACTTCTGGAACATAAACATAATTGCCCATATTCTGAAGTAATGTTTAAAGTTGTGGTTTAACTATGGATAGGCAATAGTTTGCATAAATCTCTAACAATACAATATAAATGTATCAGCTCATTTTTCACTCAAATCATTCTTAACTGTTTCGGAAAGATAAATACGATAACTTTCTTTACCATTCATGAGTTAGAAAATAGCACAGTAAGCGTAAGGATAATTTTGACATGTTTGGCTTTCCATAATTTTAGCACAGATTAGACCATGGTCTAAGTTAAACCTGACTTCAGAATATGAGCCAATAAAGTTTCGACATTTTTCACAACTAGAACTGCAAGGAAAAAAAACAATGTTAAAATAAAAATAAACTAGCCTGATTAAAAACCACACTTAATTATGTTTCTATTCTTTACAAAGATTAAAATGTATTACTTATCTAAAGTCTTACCTAATGAACAGCAGGCAGATTCAAGAGTTTGTTTTATTTGATCCAATGATAAACCATTTTCGGCCATTGCTCCTGCCATCTTACAATAAAATACAAAGCAAAGAAAATATGATTTAATTGCCCGTCAAAAAGGAATCAACTTGAAGACAATATCAGGCTTGGGAGTGATACTCAAACAACCAATGTATTTGATCAGTTTACCAACAATCAGGATCCGAATACTACTTTTTACACTAATCAAATGTAAATCAGATGTTGATTACTGGTTTGAGACATCCGGTTATCAAAAGTACATACATGTAACTACAATCTTTGATATTGGACAACAAAGTGTAAGATAAAATGTAAAATTTATACTAAAATCTAATGAATTCCAAACATTGTAACTTTATCAAGACAAGACGATTATGGCCATTCTGGCGATCATGCATCAGTCATAGGCACTGTACTGGGACACTCAACCGTGTCAGCTCACTCATCATGTGTGACCCCTGGTCGGTCGTGTGAAAGGGTCACCTTTTTGTTATTTCTGATAATCCAGGAAACTAGATTATTCAAACTATTCAACTGTTTACCCTGGTGAACCATCAAATGGTGAAAAGGGTAATCATTCCAAGCCTAGTCAATATTGAAAGTGAAGGTTTTCATCCCACTGCTGTCACCAAATTGTCAGGAGGTGAAATTAAAAGATAAGAAGTTGTATTAAACATCCTACATTTAGTAAAATTGATATAACACTATAGAACTGAATAGCAGTCATATTTTACTTTATACTTTTCATAATCATATGCATGACCCTTTTCATGAACTAAAGATCTGACAATAATAATGTACATCAAAACCAACTTGTGACTGCATGAAATAATAGTATTTCTGGTCTGATTTCTTTCAAACTTTACTATTCTATTTTTCTTTTCTTTTTTTTCTTAGGATTTCACACATGATTCAACACTCTACTGAATATTATAGAAACATGACCAATATCACAACTATGAGGAACTTGTCCATCATACCTTATGAATAAAGACTGTTCCAGCAAGGCCTCTGCGATCATCTAACTCTTGACCAGTGAGAGCACAATCATCCTTGACTACTACCATCTCTACTCGTATCCCCTCAGCTTTGGCCCTCTCCAAGGCGATTCCAAAGTTGATGCAGTCTCCGGTATAATTCTTGACAATCAATAATGTTCCAGCTTAAAATTGAGGATGTTTGTAAAGTTACACAGAGGTTAAACGTTAAATGCCACATAGGATGCCCAGTTATTCCAGTGCCACCTGTAGTGTCTTTAGGTTGTCATGAAAGTAATTATCTTGTTACAGTATCTCTGGCAATAAGATAGCCACAGAGTAAAGCTTATGATAAGCTACCAAATAATCTGTTGCAATTTACTAAGAAAGTACTATTGTTATATACACTACTCAAAAAAAGTTAAGGACCACTTTTTAAAACGTACATAAAGATTTTATACAAGGTGTTTTATTTCTGGAAATACCTCAGTACAACTGTCCTAAATGTCCTTAAACACGCTGTAATCAATTTCACGCATGGGTGGTTTCAGTTGTTGCACAATGTCTCTCGCATCACTGCACATCCTGAAAAGTGGGCCCCGAGGGGTATCAGCTACCGACATGAAGTGGTAAAAACGAATGTCTGAGTGTCTTTCAGGCAGTTCAGTAACGAGTGTGACCACCTCCTGCAGCAATAACGGCTTCACAGCGCTGTCTCATGGAGCTGATGAGGCGATTGATGTCTCTGACGTCCAGTGCATCCCATGCAGCCTCCAGAGCCACACCCAGCTGCTGCAGTCCAAGTGGATGGGCTTCGAGCTGGTCGAGACTCCTCCCCATCATGTCCCAGACGTGCTCTATCGGGTTTAAGTCCGGGGACCTCGCTGGCCACTCCATACGCTCAATCCCCTGGCCCTCAAGGAACTCGGTCACCACCCTAGCTCGGTGGGCACGGGCATTGTCATCCATGAAAATGATGTTTTGTCCCACATTTTCTGCAAATGGCACCACTATAGGTTCAAGGACCTCATCCCTGTACCTCACTCCTGTCATTGCTCCCCCTGGGACCACGTAGAGACGAGTACGGTTGGCGTAGGTGATGCCTCCCCACACCATGACGCTGCCTCCCCCATAACGGTCATGTTCTGCAATACAGGGGTCTGCAAATCTCTCTCCTGGTCGCCTCCAGACTCTCGAACGTCCATCATTGTGGTCAAGGGAAAATCTGCTCTCATCTGTGAACAGAACTCTACGCCATTGCTGTCTGGTCCATCTGACATGCTCCCGGGCCCAGTTGAGACGAATTCTTCTGTGAGCAGGGGTGAGTGGGACACACTGAGCTGGCCGTCTGGCATGCATATTGGCTCTGTGAAGTCGGTTACGGATTGTTTGAGTGGAAACAATCACTCCAGTTGCTGCAGCGAAGTCATTGTTGAGGCGGTGTGCACTGTGAAAGCGGTTGCGGAGGCTGAGATTCGTCAAGTAGCGATCATCTCTAGGGGTTGTCGAAACTGGTCGGCCACTGCGGGGTCTCTCGGAGTATAGCCCTGTCTCTCGGTGTCTTTGATTTGCTCTGCTAATGACACTGTGTGACACGCCCATCATTCTGGCTACTCTTCGCTGACTGAGGCCAGCTTCCAGCATCCCTAGGGCTCTGGCTACATCTGTTTCACTTAGGTGGTGTCTTGGCATTGCTGTTGTAGGCAAGTTGTTGATTGTACAGACTAAAGACGGAAAATGCTTTGGAAGACACTTGTCTTATGGCCCACTGCAATGATGCCAGAGACATCATGAAAGAACTGCATGTGTGAAATTGATGTCATTGTGTTTGATGGCATTCTGGACAGCTGTATCTTGGCATTGCTATTGTCAGCAAGTTGTTGATTGTAGAGACTAAAGACAGAAAATGCTTTGGAAGCCACTTTTGTACGGGCACATTGCAATGATGCAAGAGACATGAAAGAACTGCATGTGTGAAATTGATTTCATTGAGATTTGCAGACCCCTGTATTGCAGAACATGACCGTTATGGGGGAGGCAGCGTCATGGTGTGGGGAGGCATCACCTACGCCAACCGTACTCATCTCTACGTGGTCCCAGGGGGAGCAATGACAGGAGTGAGGTACAGGGATGAGGTCCTTGAACCTATAGTGGTGCCATTTGCAGAAAATGTGGGACAAAACATCATTTTCATGGATGACAATGCCCGTGCCCACCGAGCTAGGGTGGTGACCGAGTTCCTTGAGGGCCAGGGGATTGAGCGTATGGAGTGGCCAGCGAGGTCCCCGGACTTAAACCCGATAGAGCACGTCTGGGACATGATGGGGAGGAGTCTCGACCAGCTCGAAGCCCATCCACTTGGACTGCAGCAGCTGGGTGTGGCTCTGGAGGCTGCATGGGATGCACTGGACGTCAGAGACATCAATCGCCTCATCAGCTCCATGAGACAGCGCTGTGAAGCCGTTATTGCTGCAGGAGGTGGTCACACTTTTTACTGAACTGCCTGAAAGACACTCAGACATTCGTTTTTACCACTTCATGTCGGTAGCTGATACCCCTCGGGGCCCACTTTTCAGGATGTGCAGTGATGCGAGAGACATTGTGCAACAACTGAAACCACCCATGCGTGAAATTGATTACAGCGTGTTTAAGGACATTTAGGACAGTTGTACTGAGGTATTTCCAGAAATAAAACACCTTGTATAAAATCTTTATGTACGTTTTAAAAAGTGGTCCTTAACTTTTTTTGAGTAGTGTATATATACATAGAAACAAATCATTCTATTCCCTGGTATGACTGTAGTTGGTGAACTGATGAATTGGAGAAACAGGCTGAGTGGACACTTGGATGCCAGGCTTTAATAAAGAAACAGACACCTAAATTCTCATCACCAAGTCCTAGTCATTCTTCTTACATAAATGAGCGCTTGAATGTGAGTAGAGAACGCTCCACCAGTGCTTGCTATTTGGTCACATGAGGATATGTACCTAAATTAAAAATATTTATTGACTATCAAATGGAAATTTGTAATTGTAATGTTTACATTTGGGTGTGAAATTCATCAGCATGCTAAAAGAAAACACATTATTTTAAAGTATAAAGTAATGCAAAAGTAACAATATCAACAAGAAACATGAACATTTAAATGATTATAATGAAAGATAAAACAAGTTTTTTTTAGCCTTTAATAAATATAATGCATAAATTCTGAGCAGGTATTTGTGAGAAGTATTAGTTTGTGTAATCAATTTAGCTGCCTGTACTGTATGTATGGTGTTCATTGCGCCACTTGCATTGCATGGATGTTTACAAAGTTATCTGACTGAAATGTGACTGCATCATCTTATTCTAATTAATGTCATTGGCATTTTAATCAAACCTGATTGTCCATCCAATATCATTTAAATCAATACCATATTTGTTACAATACAGATGGTAACCAACATCTGCATATTTCAAATTAAGTAAATAGATTTAACAAGTGGAATGCCTCTGGCCGTCTCACCTGCATCACGCGATTCAATATAGCAGCAGTGCTGATTTTGAAAACTACTATAACTCGCACAAGATGTTCAGTGATACTTGGTTACTCGTATTTCCACGTTTTATGAATTAGACCAATACACTTATAGAGATATGATGGCAATTCAACAAATACCCCCAACGTGGCCAAAGTTCTTTGACCTTACATGACCTTTGACCTTGATCATGTGACCTGAAACTCGCACAGGATGTTCAGTGATACTTGATTACTCTTATGTCCAAGTTTTATGAACTAGACCAACACACTTTCAAATTTATGGCTGTAATTCAACAAATACCCCAATTTGGCCAAAGTTCATTGACCCTAAATGACCTTTGACCTTGATCATGTGACCTGAAACTTGCACAGGATGTTCAGTAATACTTGATTACTATTATGTCCAAGTTTCATGAATCAGATCCATAAACTTTCAAAGTTATGATGGTAATTCAACAGATACCCCCCAATTCGGCCAAAGTTCATTGACCCTAAATGACCTTTGACCTTGGTCATGTGTCGTGAAACTCATGCAGGATGTTCAGTGATACTTGATTGACCTTATGTATAAGTTTCATGAACTAGGTCCATATATTTTCTAATTTATGATGACATTTCAAAAACTTAACCTTAGGTTAAGATTTTGATGTTGATTCCCCCAACATGGTCTAAGTTCATTGACCCTAAATGACCTTTGACCTTGGTCATGTGACATGAAACTCAAGCAGGATGTTCAGTAATACTTGATTAACCTTATGGCCAAGTTTCATGAACTAGGTCCATATACTTTCTAAGTTATGCTGTCATTTCAAAAACTTAACCTCAGGTTAAGATTTGGTGTTGACGCCGCCGCCGCCGTCGGAAAAGCGGCGCCTATAGTCTCACTCTGCTATGCAGGTGAGACAAAAATTAAACGAGACTCAAATTTGTCATTTAATAATGAAATATTATTTAACTTTACAAATAGCTTTACAAACAAACTTTACAAAGGGCCTTAAGCAACACCTCAAATAAAACCATCATGCTATAAAGCAGAGCAAAATCCAGGAAATGAATTTTTGAGGCAGGCCTCTGGGTCAAGACTGGCCTAATAATTCTCAGGTATTACTTCTGGGACCTGTTTCATCAAACTTATTACAGAAACAAACTTGCAATAACAGTTTAAAGCTACTGAATTCATTCGATATGATTGGCTGAGAATTAACTTGTTAGAAATTGTGCCTTGTTATTATAACAAATCTGTATAAGACAGGACTCTGAACCCATTGCATATTACCTGGATGATCTCGACCAACAGCTCGTATAGCTGCTAGTATTGAGCTGGTAGGGGGTGAAGCAAACACAGATCCAGCGATAGCACCACTCAACATTCCACGTCCAACATAACCTACAACATATCACAAGAGCAATAAGATGATCACTGTAGATGATGAACGCAAATGATGGAAGGAAAAAAAAAAATAAACCCAATGAATAACAAAAATATATTGGTACACACACACACAATGTAGAGTATGCACATTCTCCACTCCCTGGGGAATATTTTCAGCCAGTCACCATTGAGGCACAGAGTTGCACACAGTACTGGACAAGTTGTTATGACTTTCACATCCTATCGGGTACCCATTTAGCAGAGAGAGTGGCAGAGTGTGGAGTAACACCTTGCCAAAGGATGCTATGCCGTGGTAGGATTTGAACACACGACCCTCTCATTACAAGGAGAGAGTCAGAACCACTACACCACGGCTCTTCCATTGGTTGAAAATCAAGTTGTGACTGATTCTTAGACTTGTGTTTAATTACAATTATTTCTGTAACGGTCTTCTGGGCATAATGAATGCAAAACATTGGTCTCTTATTCTTCCCATTAAAGGGTGTATCTCACGGAGCAATGAATGCAGGCAATCTTTTTTTTTTAGTTTACCAACTTTTATGATGAGCGTTGCACATCCTACCAAACTGCCTTCAATTCCTTTGGAAGTGCACAGGGACAAAATATATGTTTATCCCTTCAGGGTCAAAATACAAGCTAAATTGTGATTCATTTCTGTACAGAGGTTAAAGGCAAATATTAACTTAAGATTTTATTAAAAAACCCTCATTTTCATACTTGAAATGGTGTCAATATTTGAGTAATAGTTCAGGAATATAAGGCAAAAAAATGGATGCAAACAATTTTGTCTGTCCAGAAAAGCATGTATAAATAAATGTATATAAAGGGAGGTAAAAAGTGTGCGGAATAGCATGGTGTTCAACTTCTAATGACTCCCGGGGGGGCCACTTCCATTCACGAGTGGATACCATGCGCGACCATGGGGTCTCGAAAAGCACCCTAAACACGTAATTTCCATATTCTGAAAATGCACCCCTTAACAAGTATTGGCGCGTGAAACCCTACCCTTAACAAGTATTGGAAACAAAACGATACTCTTGGCAAATATTCCCTGTTATGAACCCCTAAACAAGTACAGGAATGTTTTATTGTTACGGTCGTCGGCTTTACCTTATTTGGTTTAGTACGACCCCACTTTCTACACCTCGCGCAAATCGGACTCTAAACACGAAGTGTTGGGGCAAAATGGACATCCTTTATAAAACATTTTAATTTTGTTTTATCATTCCCGCAAATTCGACCCTAAACACGTAATTTTCCTAGCGAAATAGACACCCTATTTTCATTATTTTTGTGTTTTTGACACCCTTATCACGTTACGTAGGTAACGTGCCCTATCGTGAAAAGGACATCCTTTTTACGTGTTTTTTTGGTCGCGCATGGTATCCACTCGTCAATGTAAGTGGCCCCCCCGGGTAATGACTGTGCCCCCCTGCATACACATGTATGTATGTGTACGAGATGGTGTGTGTAGGGAAATGTGTGCACAGTAGCAGCCTGCACCGACGGTGGACCTAGTGTCTGTATGGAGACAGCAGGACAGAGTGGGTCCATTTCACCATTTCAATTTATTTTCTGAAGATGTTTATACTAATATCCCTGATTGTAACCCATCACCTGCGTTTCATGAAAAATTACTCAGGTGATAGCAGCTTTCTTTAAGTCGTGGTATTTTTAGGAGACCTATATTAATTAAAGGTCAAGTCAACCCCAGGAAAATGCTGACTTGAATAAATAGAGAAAAATCAACCTAGCATAGTGCTGAAAATTTCATCAAAATCGGATGTAAAATAAGAAAGTTATGACATTCTAAAGTTTCGATTATTTTTCACAAAACAGTGCTATGCACAACTAGGTGAGTCAGTCGATGATGTCCATCACTCACTATTTCTTTTGTGTTTTATTGTTTAAATTATACAATATTTCATTTTTTTATAGATTTGACAATAAGGACCAACTTCACTAAACCATATAGTATTAAACAATGCTAATTCCATATGTTCAGGGAGGAATTAATTGTTGTATCACTTGACAATGAGGAGAAAATTAGAATATTTCATATTTCGTATAATAAAATACAAAAGAAATAGTGAGTGGATGACGTCATAGTCTTCTCATTTGCATACCAGCAAGGATGTGCATATAACTGTTTTGTGAAAATATGCGAATCTTTAAAATGTCATAACTTTCTTATTTTACATCCGATTTTGATGAAATTTTCAGTGTTATGCTTGTTGGATTTTTCTCTTTTTATTTAAATCAACTTTTTGTTGGGGTGGACTTGTCCTTTAATACTTCAAAGTACAAATTGTATGACTCCACTCCCTCCTATTTGTCCATCAGCTTTTTACAGTAGTTTCTGTATTTATTCAAATTTCCATCTCAACAATCCTTACCTGCATGGGCTGGTTCATGGCCAGAGCCTCCCCCAGAAAGTAACGTCACCTTTCCACTCTTTTTAACATCATTCAAATCATCTCGCAAAACCACTCGGTGACCAGCTAATTTGGTGATACCTGGTGTTATAGAAATTAGTCCTTCTATCGCTTCATCAACGCATCGATCGACGTCATTTGTAAGCTTTTTGGTGGGTTGAGTAGTAGTCATTGTACAACCTAAAAAGTTATAGTAATAACAGAACACATTGCATTAAAATATGCAAGAAAAAAATTACCGTAGACCAATCAGATATGATTATTTACGTTCGGGACCAACATTTAATGTCCCTATTCCGAAAGACGTGTCCAACTCTCAAACCTCAAACATCTGCATCAATTTGCAAACTTCCCCAGTCTACCTTGGATTACAGGTGCATGCCACTAGTTCATTGACCTTTGACCTTGGTCATGTGACCTAAAATGCGCACAGGATGTTCAGTGATACTTGATTACTCTTATGTCCAAGTTTTATGAACTAGACCAACATACTTTCAAAGTTATGATGGTAATTCAACAAATACCCCCAATTTGGCCAAAGTTCATTGACCCTAAATGACCTTTGACCTTGATCATGTGACCTGGAACTTGCACAGGATGTTCAGTAATACTTGATTACTATTATGTCCAAGTTTCATGAATCAGATCCATAAGCTTTCAAAGTTATGATGGTAATTCAACAGATACCCCCAATTCGGCCAAAGTTCATTGACCCTAAATGACTTTTGACCTTGGTCATGTGACGTGAAACTCATGCAGGATGTTTAGTGATACTTGATTAACCTTATGGCCAAGTATCGTGAACTAGGTCCATATACTTTCTAAGTTATGCTGTC
Source organism: Lytechinus pictus (assembly GCF_037042905.1). Taxonomy (NCBI): domain Eukaryota; kingdom Metazoa; phylum Echinodermata; class Echinoidea; order Temnopleuroida; family Toxopneustidae; genus Lytechinus; species Lytechinus pictus. Next base: position 28,917,916 of record NC_087251.1, read on the forward strand.
ATTTCAAAAACTTAACCTTAGGTTAAGATTTGGTGTTGACGCCGCCGCCGTCGGAAAAGCGGCGCCTATAGTCTCACTCTGCTATGCAGGTGAGACAAAAATAGAAAAAAATGGCGAAAGAAAAGAAAGATAACTAAAATATGAAAGAAGCTATTAATACTTTCAAAGAAAAAAAGCTAAAAAAAAGCAGTGGAAAAAATCACTCCTAGTACCAATGAGGTCCAAACATTAACATGTATGGACCTCATAGGCGACATTACCCAAATTATGGGTTGGACAATGCTGTTCTGATTTCCAACCCAAGACTTTGGTAAATGTACACCTTAATACAAGTTAGAGTTATCCGATATACCTTTCATTCGGACGGCAAACCTTTATTTAGTTGTAAAAATAGTTGAAATTAAAATCGATTATTGTTAAACTTACATTTCAGGCCCTTTTTGTTGATTTTCGGTGAGCGTTCCACACAGCTGCGACGAGTGATCAACTCCGAAGTGATACGCGTACTGGTCAGCTGATCGGTCAGGTGATCGGTTGGTTATCTTTTTGTCAGACGTTCATAATTTATGTTAAGCGTATCAATCTTCAGTATCTTGATTTCAAAGCATCAGTATTGCAGAGAAAAGTCATTATTGATTGGAATCAGTGGCGGGGGGGGGGGGGGTTGGGGTGAGCATTTCTGCCCGTTCCCCCTTTTGAGATTTATAGTAAACATTTTGGAATTAAATATTTTGTTAATACTAGTTATGTGCCCCCCCCCCTCCCTTATGAGAATCACAGCATTATTTGTAATGGGGATATTTCGTTCATATTCTTTTCTCTTTTTTGCCTTTTTTTTGCTTGTCAAATTTTACTGGGAACAAATTAACAATATGACTTTCTATACATCACTTTTAGGGACAAACTTTTTATGGGGGTGGGGGCTTGCCAAATATAACGGTGGAAAAAGTGACCTTCTTTTTTAGTGACAACTTTATAAAAAAATTGTCAAATTTTACGCGAGACAAAATGACCTTCGATCATTGCTATAGTTAAAACTTTTTTTTTTTTTTGGGGGGGGGGGTTGCCAAATATCACGTGGACAAAATGACTTTCCCTTTTCTTATTTTTGTGGGGGGGGGGGGGGGCTTGCCGAATATTACGCGGACAAAATGACTTTCATTTTGAGTGACCATTTTTTTTTTAACTTGTCAAACTTTACGCGAGACAATATAATGACCGTTTTTTTTTTTTTAGTAAGAACCTTTTTTGGGAGTTGTCAAATTTTACTTGAGAAAATTCACCCCGCCCCCCCCCCCCTACTTAATTTGGAAAATCTTGGATGCGCCTCTATATAGTTTGAATCATAATGAAGATTAAGATCATGCGTATAGATAGCTTACATCCACGGCAGAGGCGTAAACCGCCGGGGGCATGCAGGCTGGCCCTTGATCCCCGGTCCAGTGGATTTCACACAAAAAAAACGGGATAAGAGAAAAGGAATGAAGGAAGGAAAAGAAAGAAAGAAAGAAAGACAGAAAGAGAAAGGGAAGAGAAATAAAAGGCCATAAAAAAGCAAAAGGAAAGAAAAATGCATGCGAGAATAATTCCAAATGTTATGTCAAAATCTATTGCAAAATTGATATTTGTAATAAAAGTGACAAAGGTTTTGCTCGCTCGCCTCTTCATCTGGTAGGCGCGTAGCTAGGGGCGGTGCCCCCCGAAAAGGTCCCTCCCCCCAAAAAAAAATAAGGAGGGAATAGAGAAAATAAAAAGCGAAATGAGAAAAGGGGGATGTATATAACTTAGTTTATAATTGTTTTTCCTTTTTTTGGGGGGAAGGGGTCAAAACATTAACGTTATGTTTTTCTATAAATAGGTCTAATTGCTAAATATCCAGAGATATCGAGACCCACCTGCTGATATTGCACTGGGGGTACACGATGGAAGGGTTAGGCCTAGGGGCCCCCGAAAGTTCTACAACCAAGATAAAAAAGAAATGAAGGGAATTAATGAAAAGAAAAGGAAAAGTGTAAGTTAAGATATCTATCTCAAATTTAGATTTGCACGAAAAGTTTTTTTCTCGCTTGCTTCACTCGCTTGGAACATATAAACTTTATTCCCACGCGCCATGTATGCCTACATTGGCCCTCTTTCTTTCTTTTATTTATTATTTTTTTTACTCATCACGCTACCGTACTGCCACACACGGGTTTGCCCTAATGATCGTGGACAATCATAAAAAATATAATTTTCATACCATGTGACTGGGAAATTTTTGGCTCCACCCCCCCCCCCCCCCTCGATCCCTGTATCGATTTTGACTTGATAGGGGCCTATACCTGATGGAATTAGCTTCATTCAATATAAAATCATAACGGATAGAACGCCTTGAATACAGGCCAAACAGCCTAACGACATTGCCGTGTCACGTGACAACCAGTATTAAACGAGAATGTGCACAACCCTATGGCGTCAAAATTTGCCGCAAAAGTTGAGCAAGTTCTGGACAAAAAGGCTTCAATACCCCAAGAAAAGCACTCCTAGTACCAATGAGGTCCAAACATTAGCATGTATGGACCTCATAGGCGACAATGCGTTAAAAACAGGTTAGAACTTCTAACCGTACTGTTTCCTGCACCCAAGTATGATATTACTCCCAAAATATGAGTTTTGTCCTCGTTTGTTTATCATTTATTAAAAGATTGCCCATTAAATATATTCCTATTCCTAATTTGAATTTAATAAAATAAAGGGAAACTTACATCTGAGTCATTTTTCGATCTTTTTTTGGCAGTCAGTCCGGTCACCGTCGAGTGCGATCAAAGCGGTATGAAGCTGATTTTCAGATCACGTGATACGTGTGGTCATCACCTGATCAATCGACTATCCTTTTTTTACCACCGCAACAATTATAAATTTTATTATAAAATATATATAGAATAAATTATTGCATAATATTATGTATATTTCTACAATTAAAAAATATTTTGTGATATAAATTTAATATTTGACGTAAAAATCGCTATTGAACAAAATATTTATTAAAAAATAAAAAATAAAACAAAATAAAAAAGCCTTGGACACAGTGCAAAAAACCTAACGATTTGGCCGCGTTGTTAACAACTATCGTAAGGGGCGCTTTATTTATAAATAAAAAAAAATGTACAGCTGTCTACCGCGACGTGGTTTGTCGCAAGATTTGGGACAAATCCGTGGGAATTCTGGAGAAAATACATCAAAAGAACTGGTGAGTACCGTTTAAACATTATCAAATTACTAAATAGATTATACATACCTTGTAGATTTAGTTTTTAAGGTGATATTAGTGCTTAGTTCTAAGCTAGGGAGGCCCAAACGCGCGTGAGCGGAGTCCCACTTTATTAACACGGGTAAGTATTGCGGTGTCGCCTAGAGTGAAGAAAAGACCAGGCGAGTACTATTTATACATTTTTTCAATTTAGTAATATCTAGAGTCTAATTTAAGAACATATTTCGTCATGGAGCTCCATGGTAAGATCAAGTAATTTAAGTCCAACATTTAATTCGCGTGCACTCACTTTTTTAACACAGGAATTAATAGCCTTGGTGCTTAGAGTGGAAAAAATAGTCATTTCTTGAGCTTCTTTCTGATTTTTTTTGGTGTAGGCCTAGCAATCTTAAAAAAAAAAAATCTTGGTTTTCAACCAGCTCCAGCTATCTAGCTCCCTCCCCCATCTCCACAAACTAGTGCTCAGCCTTATCTTGAGTTTAAGTTACCTTAAAATAACGAAATTCACTCTCTAGCACTTCAGTCAAATCATCCCAACTTTCTAAGTCACAAGATTATCAGTTTGGACAAAACGCGAAAATCAACGAGTGGGGCTGCAACTAACTCTTACTATTAGGTACTCACTGGTACAGTATGCCTTCTACAGATCTGTGCAATAATCCTGGGTGACGATCAGTCAAATCTCCATCCACAAACATGTAAAATGGTCATGAAAGCCACAATTTATCATTCATTTGCATCTGCTATGTACCGGTATGCAGGTTCTCCAATAATTGCAATATCTGCACAGCTCAGGAACTTGGGATCGTAACGCATGCCAGACCACGCCCCCTCGGCCTCCGCATATCACCTGCACCCATAGATACTAATTATTGCGTTATTAGTATACATCTATATGCCTGCACCCCATCCCAAAATAAAACTTGGATAAATCATGGTATGGGGACTGGGCCCTGGGGACCCTGGGAACCACGGCCTTCGGCATAGATCAAAAGTAAATCACGGGAGTAAAGTAAATCATGTGGGCATCAACGAAAAGACAATAGACAAGGAGAGCGCATAGACCTTTATCAAATTGTTATCCGAAGTAAATGACTAATTAGTAGGGGAGAGAGATAGGGTTCCCATGCACCCGAATGATATATTTTTTTAACCTACATTTTTGTAATCCGTAAGATGTGTAGTGAATGAATTTTGATGTTCCCAGAACGAAATATTGTCCCATGGGGTTCAAATTCAAGATGGCGTCCAAAATGGCCGCCATATATATTCATGGGATTTGGTTTTTCGTACATAGATTCCGACACAAACATTCATTTGCCACAAAATTAGTGTCATATGAAAGATAAATGATTTTTCTACAAGTCGAAACTATTCATAAGTGATGAAAAGCTAATTCGGCTGAGATTTTGATAAGAAAAGTGCAATTTTGAGAATTTTTTCCAAAAAATTGAAAATTTGTGAAATACATGATTTACCATAAAGCTAAAGAAAATTAAGGCATCGCCTCAAAAATTTCTAGAAAACTTTCCTAATATACAACTATTAAGTGGACGAAATTCCAAATTGATATCGTTTTTAGTCACAAACTTATAATGTCTCAAACTTGAAAATTCAATTTTCAGAAATTTAGCTTTTTTACTGCATATCGGAGACTTGGATACACTAATGTATATTGTCACATTTTCAACCCAGAAAATGGAGATAGGCCTTAATAAAATGCGAAATTATCTATTATTTTGTTGGTAGAATTTACTACAATCCCTTTATTCTACAATATAAAGTCGGGTGATTTAGTTTTTGAAAGAATTAAGACTTTTGGTCAAAATTTGTATGTTTTTGGTAAAAAAAATGCACATGCATTGTTATTAATCAGATTTATTATGAATATCAGTAATAAATGCACAATCTCAACATTCGATATGAAAGAGGATGTATCAACGAGAATATTGGCAGGCTTCATGCCACCATGAGTATCTTCATTTGCTTTAGAAAGAAGGAAAATATGCTGAATGTATTAAGCGATTTTGCGCTAAAGTGAGGCCAAAAAGCAACCTCGGTGTGGCAGTCACACCCATGAAAACTATTGCAAAGTGATGAATGGTATGCCATTCAAATAATACAATAGCTTGGATCAGCTTCTCGCATCGATTGTGTTGGTATGACTAACACACCTTAATGTACAGTATGTAATGTGCATCGTAATAGAAATGTATCTGATTCAGAAGGATGTAAAGGCAAAAAAAGTGTTTCTGTTACATCATAAAGAATTTATTTAATTGAGTCTTTTGAAAACAGTTATCATACACTAGCACTGCAGGTGCTGACACATCAATACACAACTGAAAGGAACATGTCAAAGCTACCTCCACCTTATCTGTATTTTGAATTTATGGCCTGTATTCCAAAATCAGGTTTATTTTCCAACACGTTCTAACTCTTTTCTAAATTTATGAAGAGCCAAAATTCTGTTTATTGTATATATCTTATGTTTACAACTCTGTTCCGTTTGCTTTCATAATGAAGGAAAAAACCTCAATTATCATTCTCAGACAACTATGAACCGTTTGGGGGTCAATATTAATGAAATTGGCTCTCCACGTCAGTAAAAGTCATTGGGGGTAATTCTGTCGCCAGTCAAAAAGTGATCATAATTAGAAAACCATAACTTAGTTCAGATGACCGAAGATCTGACATGATATCTGATGATCGTTTACCAAAACAAAAGAAATCACGATCAAAATCAAAATGTCGAAAGAACTAACCAATCAGCGAAATGGACACAGCAAACGATACTATCACAGATCATGATCATTATCAGTCTAAAGACAGTCTATCCAACTTTGCATAATTTGACACAATACACACCAATGGGCCACACACAGTTGTAAATTCAGAAGGTACAGTAGCATTTGCTAACATTTACATATGCCCACAGAGTCGGTCAACATAAGCTCTACCTAAGAGTTGACTCACGTGCAAGTACTAAGACCCCACTAAGACTATCATAGTACGTACGCCAAGGAAATATAAAGTTCAAAGTGGGAATCATTAGTGAAACAAACACCAGTAAAACTTGAAGCTTATGGAGAGATTCCAATTAAATGTAAAGGTACACTTGACATAAAATGTTACAGTCCGAAATGGTCAACACAGACATTCTATGTACCAGATGTCAAGGTTTCAGCTATCCTTGTGTTGTTAGGTTGCACTGACCTTGTAATTATCACAATTCACTCAATGTACAATTATGACACACCTACACCTAACCCTAAACCTAAACAATCACCTATCACGCGTGCTAAGGGTCTCTAACAAGCATTTTCAGAGCACTTCGATGCTATTGGTAGTTTCAAAGGAAAAGCGATGCTTCATGTCAAGGACATCGCTAAACCTACCATAGACGCACCACGCAAGTGCAGCACACTAATTGAAGGACAAGATCAAGATCAACGTGGAACACAACAAGAAAATGTACTTGTTCATGGAGACGGCAAAGCAAGATTAAGACTCGGTGTTCAACAGCTCCAAGTGCACAATCAAGAAAGAAGCTATCAACTTCTTTGGCTCCAAGTGCACTAGATCAGATATCTACCCAGATCCTAGCAAGGTAGAAGCCAACACATTACCCAAGTACTATTACCCAAGGACAAAGAGGATGTTCAGAAATGCCTAGTATTGTTCAAATACCTAGCAGCATATGTTCCTTATTTGTGGGAAAAGTCAGCATCACTTCGATAACTTCTCCACAAGAAAGTACTGTTTATCTGGGACGATGATCATGAACATTCCTTGAACAGCCTGAAATGTGCAGTATCATCAGGTGCATGTCTACAGTTCTATGACCCAGAGAGAGAGAGAACTGTCGAGATAGATACATCAATGAAAGATCTAGGAGCATGCCTGCTTTAGGAAGGTAACCTGTTGCGTTTGCATCCAAAGTCTTTCCACTGCACATTCCAACTACTCAAACATAGAGGGAAATCTTAGTCCTAATGTTTGGTATCAAACGCTGCTATAATATCTGTTCGCGAAAGAATTCACAGTCATAATCAATCACAGACCACTGGAAATTATATGGAAAAAAAACTCTTACAAGTGCAACGCCGCATCTACAGCGATCGCTTATACTCAAAGTCCAAGGAAACAGGGGTCAAATCAATTACCGACCTGGAAACGACATGATTCTTTCCGATTCGTTGAGTCGACTTCCTAATCCCAAGGAAGCATGCGATGTACCGTTAGGTGTCAGAGTTAAATCCATCTGCTCTGAGGAAAAAGATTCGCATATGCGATCGACTTATTACTCTTCGGAAAACACAAGAGGACAGAACTTCAGAGAGAAACGGCTAGTGATCTAATTCCCAGATCATTATGGCAGATTTGGCCTGAGTTGACCTGAAACAATCCAAGAGTTATTGAAATCCCTTAGGCAGTATTGGTCGTATAGAGATAACAATGGATTATCACATGGAGTACTCTTCACGGGAAGTCAAGTCATCGTACCGAAGTCACTGAGGAATGATATCCTTGGACAGCTTCACCTAGGACACATGGGAATCGAAAGTACGAGACGACTTGCTCGTGAGACATAGTTCTTGTCAAACATCAACGAGGACATCGACCAGTTGATAAAGCAGAGTGAAACATGCCAGAAACATCAAGCAAGGCAGCAGAAGAAAAGAAGTGGAATATCAAGCACATTACTTCTTCTCCACACTATCCAAGATCAAACGGATTAGCTCAGAGGATGGTTCGTACAGTCAAGAATCATTTGACAAAATGTTCTCAGACTGGCCAAGACAGTCAACTAGCAATGATGAACCTGAGAGCAACACCAGTCGAAAGTAACTTGAGATCACCAGCAGAAATGTTATTTGGTAGACCCATCAGAACCACATTATCAAGTCACTATTTCTCGAGAGATTCTACTACCACTGATTTTCTCTTGAATAGGCAAGACAAGGTGAAGGAAGTGCATTATCGACATGCAAGTTCTAATCTACTACCTCTGCATGTAGGACAGCCAGTGAGAGTTATACATCCAAGATAACACACTTGGATACCAGCTAAAGCATTCAAAGTCTGTGAGGAACCCAGGTCTTACGAAGTATCAAAGCCGAGCGGAGGAATCTTGCGAAGGAACAGATCACACGTGAGGGAAATTCCATCCACCATCCCCACTCCAAAGCAGGGCTCGAAATTAGCGGTTGCCGGGGTGACGTTGGCAACCAAAACTGCCATCATGGTTGCCCAGATGGCAACCAAGAAAATTCCGTGGTCTTTTTCTCAAAGAGAATAAAAATCTCTTGAATTTTGCAGCAAGCAAAATTGCTTTTCCAATCCAAAGTTTACAACTTCTGGATCAGGAATATATCTTCCAAGATCACATTGGCACAAAGTTTTAGTTTAAAAAAATTGCCCAAATCTAGCACATGAGCCTGCCAATGACTTCTAAGATTGACTGCCTGTCTGTCAAAGTCCTCCCTAAGAACCATACAGCTTACATTTTGACATGATATAAGTTAATTGTTGCAAGTTGTAAAATGCAATTTACAGGAGGCCTTTTCTGTGGTACTGATTCGTCACCACATTTTCTACTTTTGAAAATATTAAATAGATTAATAACACAACCATACACATCTCAATGTTCCAAAAAGACCTTCCCCTTCTTTACATTGGTCAACAGAGGTTTTTTGTCATTTTTGGCACTTTAATGTATCAGAATTGTTTAATTCAAATCGTAAAGAATAAAGATAACCCACTCAATTAATTTCTCATAATCAGAATACCCTCAAAACATTTGTAATTTGTTTTCCTATGACGTCGAATTGAAAAGTTCTGTTAAGAGTTTTTTGTCAGAATCCAAGATGGCCGTCAAGGTGGCGGCCAAGGGACAATATTCAAGTTTTCAGAAGATCAAAATAAATTCATTCAGTATACGACTCCAGGATTGAAAAGGTGTAGGTTAGAAAAACTAATCAATATGTTGAAAAGGGTGGTCAAGATAATGACAATATAGTACATTTAAGTCTGTAAAATGCAGTAAAAAAAAACAACTCAATTTCTTAATAATTGTATATTATTATATAGGAAAGTTTTCTAGAAAGTTTCAAGACAATTCCTTTATTTTCCTTAGATATATGGTAAATCAAGTATTTTGCAAATTTTCATTTTTGGGGGAAACAATTTCAAAATGCACTTTTCTTATTAAGATCTCAGCCGAATTACCTTTTCATCACCTATGAATAATATCAACTTGTAGAAAATTTATTCATCTTTCATATGACACTAATTTTTTGTTCGAAGATAAACCTGATTTAGGAATACAGGCCATAGATTCAAAATACAGATAAAGTGGGGGTAGCTTCGACATATTCCTTTGAGTTGTGTATTGATGTGTAAGAACTTCATCTCTATTACCTGAAGTGCAAGTGTATGTTATAACTGTTTCCAAGAGACTTCATTAAATAAATTTATATATAATGTAACAGAAACACCTTTTTTGCCTTTACATCCTTCTGAATCACATTTCTATTACCATTCACATTACATACTGTACATTATACAATATACATTAGTGTATCCAAGTCTCCGATATGCAGTAAAAAAGCTAAATTTCTGAAAATTGAATTTTCAAGTTTGAGACATTATAAGTTTGTGACTAAAAACGATATCAATTTGGAATTTCGTCCACTTAATAGTTGTATATTAGGAAAGTTTTCTAGAAATTTTTGAGGCGATGCCTTAATTTTCTTTAGCTTTATGGTAAATCATGTATTTCGCAAATTTTCAATTTTTTGGAAAAAATTCTCAAAATTGCACTTTTCTTATTAAAATCTCAGCCGAATTAGCTTTTCATCACCCATGAATAGTATCAACTTGTAGAAAATTTATTTATCTTTCGTATGACACTAATTTCGTGGCAAATGAATGTTTGTGTCGGAATCTATGTACGAAAAACCAAATCCCATGAATATGGCGGCCATTTTGGACGCCATCTTGAATTTGAACTCCATGGGACAATATTTCGTTTTGGGAACATCAAAATTCATTCACTACACATCTTACGGATTACAAAAATGTAGGTTAAAAAAATATATCATTCGGGTGCATGGGAACCCTATCTCCCTACCAGACTAAATGGGGTGTTGCAAGAAACATGCGATCAATTGCAAGTCTATTTTTGGTCCCTAATTCAATCACATGTCTAGCAATTAATTGCAAATTGCGATTGATTGCTAATCTGGTTCTTGAAATAAGGACTGTAATCTAATTTCTACAGTTAAAACTGGTATATCAATTGCAAAATTGCAACAGAATATTTGCAATTGATCGCAAATATTTTCTTGCAACACCGCCTTAATCTCAAAACAAAAGTGGAACAATGTTAGGCTAATATGTATGCACACTGTACCTGGGTTTTGTTTTTTTCTCTCTCTCCGTCATTAAAAAAGAGAGCACAAAGAAAAGGGAAATAATTAATGCAAATATAAATGCATGAGCACGAACGAACAAAATATACATACAGGCACACCCACACATACACTCCAAATAATAAGAATCCACAGTCTGTTGTTGTATGGGGCGTATATATCACAATATGATATAGCATTAAGTAAAATAGAAATGAAACAAAAAGACAAGATACTTGCAATTGGCGAATGATGATACACCTTCGAGTTTTTTCTAGACTACCAATCGCAAGCAGTCCTTTTTGGTTGTTATTTTACTTTGTGTTGTATGTATTGTCCTGTTTCTGCTGTTGTTTTGTTTGACCCTGTTCGCGTTTGTCTCATGCGGACGCAGCGGGGCATTTGGCCTTCCAGCGAACCGCCCCCCTCCTCATTTGGGCCCCTAGACATTTTGAAAATGGAGGAAAAACCTGTGGAGTATCCGCCCTTGCCCCACATATATTTCATTTGCCCTTCACTTGCCCCCTTTAAAGGGAATCCAGCCTTGGCCATAAAATGTTGTGTTGGGAAGGAGAAAAATAAATTAAACAGAATGGTGAAAGTTTGAAAGAAATCGGACAAGCAATAAGAAAGTTATAGCTGCTTTAAAATTTAGATCACTAATACTATGTAGATTTCAAATTGGCAACTTGGTAAGTAAATTATGACAAGGGGCAAGGACAACTTTCCCATAGGCCATGTACTTTATTATCAGGGATTTGTGGTTTTCTCCTAAGTACCCATTCCCCCCGGGGCAGTAATCTAAACATAACCCAGGTGTTATATTGTTTTATGTCGTCATGAAAGAAAAATATAACTTGAAATAAAACTTTTGGTAAAAATGACATTTTAGCCATAATATGTATTGGAGTACATGGAAGAGTAGTCCTTGCCTTACATCACTATGACATCCCATATGCGGCCAATTTGAAGTCTCCATGGGTATAGTAATTACCAATATTTACAACTTTTAAAAATTCATAACTTTCTAGTTGTTTGTCCAATATTGTTCAAACTTTCACCTATCAACTTGTCTGATTTTTCTTTTCCTTATAAAAACAAGTTTTTATTTGGGTTGGATTCCCCTATAAGAGCGGGTGCCCCATTGTCTCTCTGTCTGTCCCATTTTCTACCCTCCTCCTCATCTCTCTCTCTCCCTAATTAATAACTATAATGAGTGCTTTATTTCATGTTATCCCGAATGTATTCATTTCAAGATAAATCATTTGTAAGAAATATTTGTTAAAATTGTACACAGACCCATTCATACCATTAATATAAAGTGCATTTTATTCATATACTGTTAAATGTACTCAAGTGAATTATAGTGTGATGAATGTAATTGGTACGTATTACAAAATATGAGGGGGAAATGCAAAAGCTAATTTTTGGTTTATAGAATTCTCACCAAACAAGAAATGATAGTGATGGACGAGAAGAACACAGGGTTGGAAGAACTTGGAGAAAAGGAATGGGAGAAATGTCAAGTAAGGAGAGAAGATCAGTCAAGAAGTAAGGTAAGAGGACATTAAAGAAGGAGTGAAAATATATAACATAAAAGAAGTGAATAATAAGACTAGAGCTTCCGAGTAGAAAGGATGAGCGAGAAAGACTGGATAAAAATATGCATAATAGTGTTCAGTAAATTAAGAGGGATTATTCATTAAACAAGTGGAACGCCTCTGGCAGTCTCGCCTGCATTACGCGATTTAATATAGCAGCAGTGCTAACTTTGGAAACTACTATAAAATAATCATTCACAAAAACACCATTCATATAATGGCATAATACCACGTTCATTGACCATAAATGACATTTGAACGGTGACTTAAGACTTGTCAACTACACCCATGTCCACATTTCATTCACTCTATCCATAAACTTTCAAAGTTATGATGGCGATTCAACAATTACCCCAACATGGCCTAAGTTTATTGACCTTAACTGACCTTTGACCTTGGTTTTGTGACCTGAAACACACAGGGGATGTTCAGTGATACTTGATTACTCTTATATCCCAAGTTTTATGAACTAGATCCATAAACTTTCAGAGTTAGGATGGTAATTCAACAAATATCCCCAACACGGCCAAAGTTCATTGACCTTTAATGACCTTTGACCATGGTCATGTGACCTGAAACTCGTATAGGATGTTCAGTGATACTTGATTACTCTTATGTCCATGTTTTATGAACTAGATCCATAAACTTTCAGAGTTAAGATGGTAATTTAACAAATACCCCCAACACGGCCAAAGTTCATTGACCTTAAATGACCATTGACCATGGTCATGTGACCTGAAACTCGCACAGGATATTCAGTGGTACTTGATTAACCTAATGTCCAAGTTTCCTGAACTAGATCCATAAAATATCAAAGTTATGATGGTAATTCAACAAATACCCCCAACTTGGCCAAAGTTCATTGACTCTAAATGACCTTTGACCTTGGTCATGTGACCTGAAACTTAGGCAGGATGTTCACTAATATTTGATTAACCTTATGTCCAAGTTTCATGAACTAGATCCATAAATTTTCAAAGTTATGATAGTAATTCAACAAATACCCCCAACTTTACTAAAGTTCATTGACCCTAAATGACCTTTGACCTTGGTCACATGACCTGAAACTCGAGCAGGATGTTCACTAATACTTGATTAACCTTATGCCCAAGTTTCATGAACAAGGTCCATATAGTCTTTCTAAGTTATGATGTCATTTCAAAAACTTAACCTTCGGTTAAGATTTTGAAAATAATTCTCCCAACATGGTTCAATTCAATTCAAATTTATTTTCATTCTTCAACATAATATAAATAAGTACAAGATAAATTGATTCAATTTAAACAAAAGCATGAACAAGATTCAACATTGAATAAATGATATACATATTCAATAAGTGATTCAAATATAGATTAACGTGCATGTCAATTTTAAATCAATATAATCAATATAATTAAATATAATTAAAATCAATATAAGTATATATCATGAGAAGAATGGAGGGGTCCACTAAAAAGCAAAGCTTGTAGAATGTGGACCCCTCAAAAACTTAGATACAAAGAATATTGAAATATACGTAAAGGAGTACATGAAAATAACGAAAAGGGCAAAAAAACAAAAAAAAATCTTATGTACAGGATTTTGAAATTCAGAGACAAGGACAATAACACGACACAACACAACACAAGTACATGAGGTGGACAATAATACGATGACAACTGCCAAGAATATAGAAAGAAAAATAGAGATAGGGAGAGGGATGCAAAGCTAATCTGCTGCATATATATTATGTCTACACATACATACACACATATTTATACATGTATATGCATAAACATATATACATACACATACACACACGCATACATACATATATACACATGCAAATACACACGTACACACGCACACATACACATGCACACATACACACATACACATATACAATATAAAAGGTACAATATAATGTATAGACATGCTATAACTTTTTTATTTTAAATCTTATGTCTAACTGGAAAAAATAGGGCATTGTGTTCAGTATAAACATTGATAAAAGATTAGCAAAAAAAAAAAAAAAAAAAAGGATACAAAATTTTAGTTTAGAATAGTAAATATAATTAAGATTTTAAAAGCATAAATTTTAGTTTGTTTTTAAAGGACAGCAAAGAACGGGCATCTTTAATCTCATCGTTAAGGGAATTCCAAAAACTTGGACCTGTATATAAGTAAGTATTTTGTGCGAGATGCGTTCTAAGGAGGGGCAAGTGAAATTCATGTGACTGCCTGGTGGGATAGTTATGGAGGGATTGGTTTTGGGGAAAGAAAAAAAATATGCGTGGCAACAAAATATTTTTATATTTATACATTAATTGACCTAATTGAAATGAATATAATTTTTTTATTTTCATGATTTTATGTTCCAGAAAAAATTGATCTGTATGAGAACGAACTGGTGCATTACATATAATTCGGAGTGTTTTCTTTTGTAAAATTAATATTTTGTCCAATAAAGAATTATGGGTATTACCCCATGCTAATATTCCATAATTAAGGTAAGGTAAAATCAAAGAGGAGTATAACATGAGTAATGTGACGGAAGGAAAATAGTGTTTTAACTTATTAATTACACCAATATTACGAGATAATGTTTTGCTAACATTAAGAACGTGGGGTTTCCAAGAAAGTTTATTATCAACTATAATTCCTAAAAATTTAATTTGGGAAACACATTGTAAAGGTGTATCATCAAAGATAATGTCAGAAGGTAAAGATTCAATAGAATTACTAAATAACATATATTTGGTTTTGTTTAAATTAAGAGATAGTTTATTGGCTCGTATCCATTGAGTCAAATTTAGCAATTCCAAATTCATAATCTGAACTAAGGTGTGAGGGTTTTTGTGAGCAAAAAATACATTGGAATCATCTGCAAAAAGAATAAACGAAAGAATGTCAGATGATCTGTGAAAATCGTTAATGTAAATGATGAATAAAAGAGGCCCTAATATACTACCTTGTGGGACACCACAATTAATTTCATGTTGATCAGAGATGTGATTATTTAAATAAACATATTGTTTTCTTTTTTTAAGGTAATTCCTGAACCACTCCAAGGCAATTCCACGTATTCCATAATGAGAAAGCTTGTAAAGTAAAATGTCGTGGTTAATAGTGTCGAATGCCTTGGAGAAGTCCAGGAATATACCAATTAGATGCGAATGATCATCCAAAGAATGGGCTACTTTATGCACAAAATTTAAAAGAGCGTGGATAGTGCTATGTTTTTGTCTAAAACCAAATTGAAAGTTAGTGAATATACCATTGACTTTAAGAAATTTAGTTGTTCGAACAAAAATTAATCTCTCTAAAATCTTAGAAAGGAGAGTAAAGATATGGGACGGTAATTACCAGCATCAAGCTCGTCTCCCTTTTTAAATAAGGGAATAACTTTCGCAATTTTCATTTGTTTAGGAAAAATACCACTCAAAATAGATTTATTTAATATACAGCGCGTCCCAAAAAAAATGTCCCTCTGACATAGGACTGAATTAATTCTAAAATGTGGTAGTATTCTCAAATAAATGTTCATGAGTAGAAAGCTCATTTCATGATCTAACTTCTATGAAAATTTCATTGGTCTCGCTTCAGCGGTTTTGAATACACACTCTGTTACGTAACAGTGGTGCATTTTAGCCCATTCCAAGTTTGCAGCATTGATGCATATCTGCATTGTCTATATGGCATGTTAACCCCCATTGTTACATCCATCTCAGCAGGGACATTTCCCTAATCATATCCACGCTCATCAAATTATAAACTTGGGCATGTTCAGAAGAGCAAGAAATATAAAAAAATAAAGTTTTTTGATGATTGATAAGGGGAATCAGTGCACCAACTTGAAAAAAAATGTGAATGATGGATGAGTAAAATAAGCTCAAAAATAAAGGGGAATCCGCAAGTTAAACACCCTTTACGAAAAAGGAACTTTACCAGAGAAAAATTTGACTTTTTTTCTTTTAAAAAGTTACATTGAATTAACTTGACCACAGTAGCTTATTAACTAAAAAAAAACATTAATAAAAACAAAAAAAATGCAGTATTAAGCATGAATTAGGCATGAAACAGACATGACCCGTTGTCTTAATCATTGTGCATCTCCCATTTTCAAACATGAAATGAGCTGTCAAATATTGTTTTTGCCCTTCTAAACATGCTCAAAGTTGTGATTTGATGAGCCTGGTTAGATCATGGAGATTTCCCTGGTCAGATCAGGGAATTCCTTGGTCAGAATGGTCAAAGGGGGTTGATATGCTAGAAAGTGCAGAACACACAGTAGTGCTGCATGCATGCAAACTTGGAATGGGCTGAAAAGCACCACTTTTACATAATAGACTGTGTATTCAAAACCACTGAAGCGAGACCAATGAAATTTTTATAGAAGTTAGAACATGAGATGAGCATCCTAGTTAAATACATTTCATTGAGAATAATTTTTATTTTTTGAAGTAATTTAGCCCCATATAAGAGGGACATTTTTTGGGGGACGCGCTGTATGTGTCAAGGGCTCAACAATAGACGATATGGTACCTTTTAATATAAAATTACTTATGTCATCATGACCAGCACTGTGTTTATTATTCAAAGAGGAAACAATATCGGTCACTTCATAAATAGTAGTCGGATAGAAGAAAATGGAATTGGCATTAGGTTGTCCCAAGAATTTAGAAAAATGCTTATTAGATTGTGGAATTTTTTGTGCCAAACTTTCTCCTATGGTAGAAAAGTATGAATTTAAAACATTGGCGATTTCTGTGGGATCTTCAATATTCCGATTATTAAATCTTAATTTAGTAATATTTGATTTCTTTTTTGAAATATTCAAGGCTTGCTTAATAACTTTCCATGTGTTTTTCATATCATGTTTATATTGTTCTAATTGAATCTAAGTTCATTGACCCTAAATGACCTTTGACCTTGGTCATGTGACCTGAAACTCAGGCAGGATGTTCAGTAATACTTGATTAACCTTATGATCAAGTTTCATGAACTAGGTCCATATACTTTCTAAGTTATGATGTCATTTCAAAAACTTAACCTTAGGTTAAGATTTGATGTTGACGCCGCCGCCGCCGTCGCCGTCGGAAAAGCGGCGCCTATAGTTTAGCTCTGCTATGCAGGCGAGACAAAACCCGATACAACACGGTTATAACAAACACAATTACCCATTTTTTTATTACTCAACGTGAGCTTGTAAATAATACTTGTAATATTCAATTTATATGCGGTATATGTTTGCACCTGGATAATCATGATTATTATCGTAATCATTATTAAAAACAAACAAACAAACACCTTTTTTAGTATGCATTCTCATGTTAACTAAAGATATATTGCAATGGAGTTTATTCGTGTAGTATAGTAAAAACTTTATATAGACATGATGGATATCTGGATTAATTCATTGTAGTCATGCCTTGCTTTGATACACTTCGAACTGTACATAATAACAAAAAAAAAAATCCTGATTATCCAAGCGTAAGCATATCCCACATTAATGATACCAGATTTTGGATGAAGACATATACTCTTTAAGGATATTTTAAGATAGTTTTGTGTTTAAGAAGTAAATTGACGATTTTTTGTATCTGACTCATTGGTGTCAATGGCAATGCCCATATGTATTACTTTGAACATTGGAATAGATAAAATGCAAATAATATATATTTTTATTTTAATCAATTTTTGGAGGGTATATAGAAATCCGTTATGGACATTCATCTAACTTATGAAACAATCACGCTTCAAGAAAAAAAAAACGTGGCTTATGACAGCGTTACTCGTTGATATACAGTATGCATCCCACTTTTACAAAATAATGCAAAACTTAAAAATTGCTCAACTTTCTTATATTTATGTAACGAAATCCTCGGCCTCTGTTTTGGATTTTGCACTATTTAGTCGAATAAGCTTGATAATAAGTGCATTTATCACTTTTCACTAATATGATCTCGCTCTAAGGCCTATTGATTACGGGTGACAGCCCATTCACCCATACAAGAGTGGCATAATCGTTTTATTGTAAAGCAATATGGAGGGGGAGGCAGTGTATTTGTATGAGGGTGAGAGGAAGAAGAGGAGGCACAGTAGCAGCAGTAGTAGTATTAGTGATATAGTGGTAGAAGTAGTAGTATGTAGTAGTAGTAGATGGTCTAGTAGTATGGTAGATGCAGCAGTAGAAGTAGTACTGTAGTAGTAGTAGTAGTATTATTAGTAATAGTAGTAGTAGTAGTGTAGGTTGTAATAGTAGTATGCATAGCAGTATTAGAAGTAGAATAGTAGTAGTAGTGGTAGTAGTAGTAGTAGTAGTAGTAGTAGTAGTAGTAGTAGTAATAGTAGACGTAGAAGTATAGTAGGAGTAGCAGTGGTTGTAGTACTAGTAATATTAGTAGAAGTAGTAGTAGTAGTAGTAGTAGTAGTAGTAGTAGTAGTAGTAGTAGTAGAAGTTGTAGTAGTAATAATAGTTGTAGTAGTAATAATAGCAGTAGTAACAGCAGCATTAGCAGTATTGATTAAAAGTATTAATTATTTTTTAAAAGTAGTTTGGTAACAGTAGAAGTACAGTAGACGTAGTAACAATATTTTGTAAAGCTTTCGACCTAAAGGCCTCTACACTGGCTCTATAACAGACAAACAAAATAAACATATTCACAAGAAGCGTGAAACAACGAACAAATTATATACTTACATGTATTAAAGGCACAAATTTAAGGTATCTAGATATAAGAAGCATGAAATAAAATGATGGTAGTTATTTTTCCTGAATCGTCAGCTGGTGTATATATTTCTGTGTCGTGTGTGATATGTTATTATAAATTAAACATATAAAACGTATACGTTTGGATGGTTTCGACATCATAAGGAAAGATAGAAATCGCTCAGGTGGTGGGATAGCTATATACATAAAAAGTTCCATAAATTATTCAGTACGGAATGATATAACTGAATATGACCTGGAAATTATTGTACTGGAAATCAAACAGTTAAAGGTAAAACCATTCTTTGTAGTTGTTTGGTATAGACCCCCTAATTCTAATGTTGATGAATTTAATTTATTTGAAAATGTACTTCTCAAAATTAGATAGTTTAAAGCACGATTATGTTATTCTCGGTGACATAAACTGTGACATGTTGGCAACTCGTTGTTCTTGGCAAACTAAACACCTACTCGAACTAATGGATACCATGGGATTGGCCCAATATAAACTCACAGACAAGGGTCACTGCCACAACCTCTACGTTGGTAGATTTGATACTTACTAATAACAAAACTAAAATAAGAAATGTAAAAGTTATACCTATTTCACTGAGTGATCATTATATGATTTGTTGTATTTGGGGTAAACAATGTATTACAACACAAAGATGACGCACATAAATATAAATTGTCAAGGAATATTGGAAAAATTAATATGACACGTTACGATGAAGACATAAGACCAATTTCTTGGGAATCAGTTTATAACTCTATGAATGTTAAAGATGCCTATAATTTGTTTGAAGATGCATTGAAATGTATAATTGATAAGCATGCCCCACTTAAACGTACTCGAGTAAAGAAGATTGAATCACCGTGGATTAATGAAGATATAATTCAAACTATTCGTAAACGTAATGAAGTAAAAAATAAAGCAAAGCATACCAAATCAGATCATGATTGGGCATCGTATCGGCGATTGAGAAATGACGTCACAGCAAAGATCCGTAAAGCAAAGAAGAATTATATTTCTACCCCAATTACTAGTAGCAATGGTCAATCTACAAATGTATGGAAATCTTTGAAGTATGTTATGCCTCAGAAAAAAATGGATCTAAAATTGTGGAAATAAAAAACGATGGTATAGAACTTCATAACAAAACATCAATCTCGGAGGGTTTGAACCACTACTTCTCAAGCATAGGAAAATGCATACAAAATGAGATTACTCTAGATAATACTGGAAACGGTGATTTTGAGTCGAATAATGTATTTTCAAACAACGTAAGTCTTTCAGATTTTAAAATAGTTACTGAAGAAGAAATTAAAAAGGTAATTAATAATCTTGATTGTAAGAAGACTTGATGACATACCAACATCACTAATGAAGCCAATTTTAGCCCACATAGTAAAGCCGCTTTATTATATCATAAATTTATCATTACGAACTGGTGAAATACCTCCCCAATTGAAGATTTCTGATATGTTATAAGAGTTTAATACAAAGCAAATTTGATTACTGTGATATAATCTGGGGCAACTTAGAAAAATTGTTGAGTGATAATTTACAAAGAATTCAAAATAGAACCCTCCGTTGTGTATTAGACGTGGATTGGATGTACCGGTTCTTGGTTCTAGGACAACTACCCCCTGGACAATCACCCCCCGGACAACTACCCCCCGGACAATTACCCCCGGAGGACAATTACCCCCCGGACAACTACCCCCCGGACAATTACCCCCGGAGGACAATTACCCCCCGGACAATTACCCCCCGAGGACAACTACCCCCCGAGGACAATTACCCCCGGACAATTACCCCCCGGACAACTACCCCCCGGATAATTACCTTCAGAAAATCCCCCTTTCTCTCCAGCATCATTGTTAGAATTAAGCGGGACCCATTGTAAGTTTTGGTCGGTGGCACAGGTTTCCGAAATATTTTCTACTTTATCTTACGTTAATAACTTTTTCTTTCTCTTTTATATTGCTCTTTCTCCTGTTCTCTCACTTTCTTCTTTTTTCCTTTTTTGTTTTTGTTTAGCGGCGCCTTCTGCATCATGAAAAATGGGGGGGGGGGGGGGGGGGGCTTGCACCCGAAACCTCCCGTTTGGCTATGCATATATACATCAGAAAATTTGTAAACTGGCCCTCATTCAAAGTTTTCATAGAACAATTGAACACGATTAGTCATAATAATCACAAATGCTGAATATCTCTGATTCAAACTGATCTGATTTTTTAAAATATCTATTTTGGGTTTAATTTCAGGAATGAAATCAGGCAAATAGATAAAACGTAAAAAGACACCTTCATAGGTAGAAATATTGAAAGTCGATAAGGCAACTATCAACACTAACACTGTTAAGTAGACCTATAAATCTGTTATTTTAAAACAGTTCAACTAACAAGAAGCTAAGAATTATGAAACAATTGGTGCACATTCCAGATTAAGATGTGGCTTTATAACTTAATACAGTAAGCTAAAAAACTTTATGCAAAGATAATACACACAAGAACACCTTGTAACTTACAAGGTGTTTTTGTGTGTATTATTCTTGGGTGAAAGCAATTAAACATTAAAGAAGGAAATTAAGTACCAAATTTACTAAATTGTAAACAATATGACATAATCAAATACAGTGTTTTTTCTATACAAATTGGCAATCATGATAGTATACAATTCGTTTAAGGTGCATTTTAAGGACGGTTTGTAAGAATTTATAAAGAAGTAGGCCTATGCAAATCAAATAATGCGACCGAGCAGCGTGAGCTAAAAATATTAATATTTAGACCATAAAACGGACATTTTACAGAGCACTTGAAAAATCAATTTGTAAATTTAAAAATAATGAAAGCTCGATATCCGAGATGAAATATGTTTTGTATATTGACTTCGGAACTTGATATTTTAAGCTCCATATCAGCCTATATTGAGCAAGATATTAATCTCATCGAAAAAGCAATGCAAGCGCGAAGCGCGAGCGGAAAATACTTGATATTCCGGTATGAAAATGGTGAATTTGAGCCCTATCTAAAGCATTGTGTAGGGAAATTGTGAAGTGGATGTGGAAAGCACTTAATAAATGATGCGAGTGTGAAGCGCGAGCTGATATCTTCATTATTATTTTGACCTAGGACCTGGAAATTCTAGGTCTAAGGACATTTTGTCATCATATGAAAATGA
Organism: Lytechinus pictus; assembly: GCF_037042905.1. NCBI lineage: Eukaryota > Metazoa > Echinodermata > Echinoidea > Temnopleuroida > Toxopneustidae > Lytechinus > Lytechinus pictus. The sequence continues at coordinate 28,940,060 of NC_087251.1, forward strand.
TGACAACTTTCTTATTCCTCTTCCTGAGTGCGATATGAAACATATGAAACTGTGATATTGTCGATATTCTTTTCTGAAAAGGGACAATTTAGTCATTAAGAATTCATGAAAATTTTATTATCATATTTATTAATGTAATAAGCCTAAATGAGTGAGTAAAATGTGTTGACACTGAGGCCTGAAAAACTGGATATTTTAAGCACTTTTGTAATCATGAATAGGATTTGTGAGTTGATATATTTTTAACAAAAATGCGAGCGCAAATCGTTAGACGAAATTTTTGGTAAGCTGTCATAAAAGGGGGGTTTTAAGTAGTTTGTTATATAAAACGGACATCAAACAGAGCACTTAAAAATCAGTTTGTAAATCAAACAAAATAATGAATAATGTGCGAGCTGAAATATGCTTTGTAATATCAACTTCAAAACTTAATATTTTAAGCTACATATCAGCCTATTTAGCAAGATGTGTATCTCATCGAACAGGCTATGCGAGCGCGAAGTGCGAGCAAAAAAATTCATATAGTGACATGAAATATATTTTTTTATCATTTTCCAAGTCATCCCCTGACCTTTTTTTTTTTCACTCGGCTCCCTTCTCTTATTTTACCTCTTATTTTTCCTCCTTTATTTCCCCTTCTTTTTCTTTTTTTCTTTCTTTCCCCCTTTTTTTTCATTTTTTTGCTCTGCCGATAGGGGAGGGGGGGGGGGGGGCCGGCCGGGCCCCTCGGCCACCCTGGATCCGCCTATGGATGGAGCTCAATTTTACAGCTTTCTTACGGCGTACGTTTGATTTCAAGATACTCGAGAATGCCTAGAGTACTTCTTACGTCAAACGTACGGCCGACGTATGACTCTGTGCACTCCCTTTGTCTAGGGGGTAATTGTCCGGGGATAATTGTCCGGGGGTAGTTGTCCGGAGGGTAATTGTCCGGGGGTAGTTGTCCGGGGGTAATTTTCCGGGGGGTAATTGTCCGGGGGTAGTTGTCCGGGGGGTAATTGTCCGGGGGGGAATTGTCCGGGGGGTAATTGTCCGGGGGGTAGTTGTCAGGGGGTAATTGTCCGGGGGGTAATTGTCCGGGGGGTAATTGTCCTCGGGGGTAATTGTCCGGGGGGTAGTTGTCCGGGGGGTGATTGTCCAGGGGGTAGTTGTCCTGATACCGGATGTACCCATCCGAACATATAATTATTTCAAGAATTATAAATTAAAAGACTGTTAGAAAGAAGAAATGTACGCACCTAATACAAACAATGTACAGGATAATGCATGATATGCTACCAGAGAGTATTTATAAACAATTTATTTTAAGTGATTGTAACTACATGCTAAGATCATCGTCTCAAAAAATCAAATTACCCTTAGTTAAAAGCAATTATAAGAAAAGAAGTTTACAGTACAGGGGGGTCAGAAGCTGGAACGCACTACCTAATGACTTAAAAGTAACTAGTTTCAACATATTTAGATTGGACGCCAGAGTGATGTAAACTTGTTTGTTCTATTTGTTTGTTTTCTTTGTAATATTGATGATATTTTAATTGTATATTTATTTCGTATTATGTATCTTAATTGTATATACATGTAATGTGATTTTAATATGTACGCACGGACGTTCAGAAGAACAGCCATTGGCTGAAGTTCGTTTACCGTGCTGAAATAAAATAAATGAAAAATACAAGAAACATGAATATAACAAATACACCCTAATATAACATACCTGTATACGTTTCTAAATATATATCAGCATCAAATAAAATGATGGAAGTTATTGACTTGAATTTTCAGCTGGTGTATATGTTTTATAATTATCAAATATTTTTTTTTGTGTGTGAGGGTAATTGTGTGTGTGTGTATGTGAGTTTTTTGTGTTTTTTGTTTTAGTTTATTCTTATTTCCCATTGTTTATGTATGTGTATAAGTGTGTGTAGGTCTATATTTATTTTTCCATGGAAAAGAGGAATTATTTTTATCCGTTCTTGTATTTAAACACAATGTCTTTTTAACTGAATAACGTCATGTTTATATTTTCAACTTACAAACATCCTTCAAAAGGATAGATTCTGCTTTAAAGAAAATTCCGAAGAGACTTTTGAAGTCACGACGTTCCATGCTTTAATCTAATATTAAAAGCTAAACGTGTCACTTTAAACAGGATGGTTTATCTGGAACGAAGTTCAAAGTACATCCGACACAGCACTTCATTCAAAAGAGGCGTGGGACACTCAACATATGGCTGTCTGCATCTGACGTCATTCTTTCGTTACCATGGGAACAATATTTCATCCCCTCTTCCTCCGTAACACTCGATGCCAGCAATGAGCCGGTGGCGTGTGAGTGGTTGGTGGGCTGTATTATCAAGCATTATACATGCACGCTGCATCGAGCTCTGTCTTCCCATTCCTTTCCTGTGATACTTTGACCTATTTCAAGAGGCATTTGGGAAGACACATCAGCATGGTAGACGATGCTTTGTAAAACATTCGCATGTGTCGTCTGGCAATTGAGAAGCAGGAGACCTGAACGTACAGCTGCAGCATTACCCCATGCAATGGAATGTATCGCTCGTTAATTATTGCACGCCGCGAGATCTCCCATGTGCCCTCGCTGATTGTACCGGCAGCTGATATGATATTTCCACACAGATAACGCGTTCCTGTGACTCTATAGATACAGGGGCAAACAGAGAATGGAAGTGACGTTGACAGCTGTCAAGAATGCCATGGGACGGCAGCGGACGCGTACCGAGTCGTCAAGTTTCTCTGATTACGAGGTGCCTACTGTTGAGCAGGCCGGATGCCACTTCCATCGCTTGCCCGAGGAACTTCTTGTACGGATATTTAGTTTCCTACACCCCGTCAACGATGGCTTGCCGCTCTATGCAGGAGTTTGTCGTAAGTGGCGCAAGGTACTTCTTGAAGCTTCAACCGTCTGGCGAGAACTCAACATCGAGCCTGAAGACTACCGTCCGAAACACTACGCAACCCTTTGTACCATATTTACCGTCTATGGCAGCCATGTCCAGAAGTTGACATGGATGCCTGGTACACGAGTTTATGAATCGGTCTTCCTTCTTATCCCTAATCTGACATCCCTTACAGTGCTAAGATTACCCATCATCTGGAATCGCGGTGTAGTGGACACCTTCTCACCCCTCACCCGTCTTGAAGAACTTCAAATCAATGGCGCATTTGAACTGCATGATGAAGACCTTATCTCTGCAGCTTGTAACTTCCCTGCACTTCGAGACGTGACCTTGAACGCATGTTGGTTGATTACCTACAAGGGCATTGAAGTATTCCTCGAGGCTCTCCCGAACCTGACGCGTTGCAAGCTTAAGATCAACGCAGGATTGCCTATCAGTGATATCCGCAGCGAGCAGGCAATGTTGCGTGGAAACCAACTAACCCGACATCTTGAAGAAGGGGTCCGAGGTGCAGCCATTACATCCTTGAGCCTTAGTTTCCTGGCTTTAGAGATGGATGAACTCTGGGCTGTTGTCAACGCGCTACCAAGACTAAAAAAACTGGTTGTGGCCAACTGCGAGGTATAGTATACCTAGCAAATTAATTTTAAACAGACAGATTTCATATTCCTTTCTTAATATGCTAAAATAAAGTAATTTTAGCTTCATTGATTCAATCATCTTGTACGAAAGCCATTTCCAATTTAAGACTACTTCTACTACTACTACTACTACTACTACTACTACTACTATTATTACTATTACTACTTCTTCTACTACTGCTACTATTACTACTACTACTACTTCTATTACTACTACTACTACTACTATATACTACTATACTACTACTACTACTTTTTCTTCTTCTTCTTTCTATCTTTTTTTCTATACGACTAATGTTTCTCATTACAATGCCACTACCAATTAAATCATTATAATAATGATGACATCGTAAAACAGAAAGAAAAGTGATAACAGTAACCTTGAGGATATCGATGATGATGTTTATGGTGTGAGAAAGATTTTTTTAATAAAAAAACGAACGTATATTTGCACAAGAGAAGAAAAAAAGAATAGACATAATAGAGCATACAAGAAGGAAAGAACACATGATTTATTGACGTAGACGAAATCACTTTTTGTTGCTTTATAAGAGAGCGACAAACAGCATGCTACAATGAATAAAATTTAATTTTAACCATTATTACACCATATTCATTATGTACAACCGTCATGTCTTTAATCCAAGTGATTTCTGCATTGAGCATGATAATCAGCCGATTCTGTGTTATCGCAAAGGGTGCCGTACGGCAGCTTTTAGCAGCATATTGTTATTCTCAGATCCCCCCCCCACAATCATGCTTCCGATTGACGTAAAAGCATCTTGCGCCCACGTATTTCATGGTTCTATTTCCGTGGATTTGACGTCATGTTCTATTCCTGGGAAAGTACAGTCTACTATTATAGACGCCATGTTCTGAAGCTCGGTCTGTATCACAAAAAGAAAGTGATTTTTAGAATAAATTATCTGAGGGAGCGCGAATGGATATTGTGTCACTTTTATTTGTTCTGATGTCGTCAGGTTTGTATTTCGATGGAAAGAAACCATCCTTAAAGATGAAGTGAAAAACCCCAACAAAATTAATATCGTTATAAAAAGTGATGTAGAACAGTATGTATATTTCTTATTTAAAAAATACCTCGAAAACATTTTACACACAAATTTAGCAAAGTACGATATTAGCATATGAACATTTCCATTAAACAGATATGAAAACTTAGGTGGGAAATATTTTTGTATCGAAAATTAATTATCAATTTAAAATGAAATCAGTTTTTTTCCATTTCCTGTTTACGGGTGAATAAAGAGACTACATTGATCATAATTTCAGCCAAGTTAACATGTTTTTCAAAATCTGTCTCAAAGTCTGCAAAAGTGCTCAATCACTTCAATGATTTTTTTCCCCCAACACAAACTGTTCTTATTATGCATGTTAATGATGACATATGGCGGGGAAGGGTGGTCTGGGGGAAGTAGACTAGTGAAAATGTTAGCTCTATGTGATCAATCGTTATACTGCCCAACTTTGGCATAAGGAAGCAAGTGACACATCAGTCAAATTTGAGTTATTGTTGTTTCTGAAACACCCTTCGTATGTTGCATGTTCAGGCAAAATTTGGGGAAAAATGATAATTCTATCGAAAGATATTGAAGAAAATATGCTGTTCAATTGCATTGACTCATATGTAAATGACGCAAACACATTGCTCATTTACAACAAATTATACGTTTGTAACTTGCTTCCTTTTGCCAAAGTACGGCAGTGTAGACCCTGATGTAGACTGCCCGGGAAGTTGGCTTGTTGATTCAGGGAATATCGGAGAGCTATCGGTATATTTAGAACATTCAGACTTGTTTATCGTCTGCCCGTTCTATACCCTACAAAATCCCTAATAAGTTTTACATGCTCAAAGCAAGTGGGGGAATGAAAACAACGCCGATACGAATTATGTCACGATTATGTAGCAAATTAGGAACTAATAGTATAGCCAGATCTTACAGAAAGCAGTTATAGAAAATGCTATCACACGCATGCAAAGAGAAGAGCAACATCACTTCTTCCCATATGAGTAATTCTAATATTGTATTAAAAAAAGACCTCTAAAAGTAATAAAGAGGTACGCTTCCAATCTCCTATCTATATTCTTTGTGTTTGTTAAAGAAATCCTAAAATTATTGACGATGTGAAATTATCAATCCAATCTTATTGATTATGATTGTCTGATCTCTATGAAAGAGAAAACCAATCCTCGATATCGGAGTATGTTGATGAGTGATGAAGAAATTGTTTGGAGTGATAGAATGGTGTTTGCATTCACTTTCTTATAAAAGTCTGAACGGAAAAAATAATGGATTTTGCAGTTTGGTGTGCTTCTCAATTTCACTCTGCGGATTTCATATTTGACGGCGAACTTGAATGCATACTTGTCATTTGTGAAATCATGCCCATGTGATTCATCGTCTTGTCAGCGAATGTGGGATAGATGTACTGCCGTTTTGTGAGATAAAGCTTATCTTATAATTACTGTCTTTCTTTTTTAGTACATTTTCGATGGTTTAGGTGGATGCGTGGAAAAAGAAATGTTCGGAAAGTGTTAAAGGATGAAAAGACACTATAATGATTTTTTTAAATTTCAATTTACTGATTAATTTCCTTAAACATATACAAGACAAATGGTTCAACTGCCTGTCTGGTGGAAGATGTGGCCGTGTGCAGGCAGTAAAAATATACATGTCCATATTTCTTGTATCAAGCAAGTTATTTGATACAAGAAATATGGACATGACTAGTATAACAAATGTGATATTTCCCGTGTATATCGAAATATATCGCATTCGTATTTCAATTCAAATTAGTATTTATTCATGTCCAATAGGCCTAATTTCCAAACACAGAAAGACATATACATAAAGAACAAAGAAAATAAAATATGAATAGAAAATAATTTTTAGTCATTTTACAAAGAAGTACTTTCTGGTAAAAACATATTTTATTTATTTATTCATTCAAAAATTATTTAGAAAAGAGGGTAGGTGTACTCAGTTAAACGCACTCTAAGACGCCATATACATATGATATACAAAACATTATAAAATAAAAACAAAGAATGAAGCAATCATGAGCATATAACACATAAACACAGAGTGAAGTGATATAAAATTTAACCCCCCCCAAAAAGGATTGCATCATATCCGATCAGTGTTTCTCTACTTACAAGCAGGCATCCGCACTTCATAAATTGATAGATTGAGTGTTTTGAATTAGAAAAAAAAAATGTTTGTTTAAATTGGGTGTTTATACGAGAATGACCTTTTAGAAATTCAGTCTTAGGGAATGGAATTTCGAGAAGGGAACTTAATAGAATAGATTGTATATTGAATATCTAGCTCTGTGGAAATTAAGGGGGGTGGGGGTAAGCAACTATTATATTGTTCCCGTTCCAGTATATTTAAATTTATCGGAAATGTTGATTTGAACCTGAACTGATCTTGTAAGCGTTTCTTTCGACAATCAAACTACATTCAAGTCAGACAATTTGGCAATTTTCTCAGTTTTTCTTTTTAAATTCTAAACCCGAATATGTGACGAGTAAAAGGATCGGGTTAAAAAATACCCAATTTGGGGTATCAAGGGTAAATACGTCTTTGTTGGGTAAGATTTGTCCAATCTAATAAGAAATGCACATTTTCGGGGTAAATTTCAACTTCAACGCAACATTGAATATGATTTACAAAGTGTTTTGCATCATTTTACCCCACATGCACGCCTTCTTTTTGGCAAATTACGCCACTGGAATCATGCTGCACTTTCAAGAAATCTTTAAATGACAGTAAGAAATTTGATAATTGCTGGGAAATATATATCGTTATGAAGCTATTTGAATACATTATTCTGTCGTTTGATATTAAATTTATTACTAGATGGATCACATAAGACTTCTCCACTGTTAATAAATTCCATTGAAGAATGGCGCCACAAAAAATGCTTGAGATAATTTACCTTATTGACGTCATTTTATGAGCAAATCGCAAGAAACGATGACATTCGGGGAAAAGAAAGCCTGCGTATTTATAGACTATCAAAGTATAATCATGAATAAAACGCCTTTACAATGGGTGATGATGAAAACGATAAAAACCAGGTGGCGCCCATACGTTGCTCCTCCGTTATTTGCACGTTCTCCTGGTCGCACGCGATTACTGACTTCCAGCAGTGTTTGTTAAAGGATCTCACATATAATGTATTAAAAAAAACGATTGTGAGATTTTACCCCGGTGTAAAATCTGCATATTTTATGAAACTATGAAAGAGCTTGTTGTAAGATGGTTTAGTATCCAGGCACGAAAATGTTGGCTTTTCGGCTTTGCCATTCAAGATAGATGTTTGAAAAAAAAAATGATACAGTTACATCTGTAAGTATTAGAAAACATGCACGGCATACAAACAAAGGCATTTTGTTTGTACTATTATGACGTTAGCCAATAATGGTAAACTAAGCCTTTTATGGTGTTGGTATAATGAATCTCATTTAAACATTTAAGAAGTATAGAATTTCTTTTTCATTCTCTATTTATTTCTTTTTATTTTGAATGCTATTTGCACCTTGTTTTCTCAATTGATAATAAACAAATCACGTATTTAATATAAACATCACTTTTTGTATCCTTCCCTTTTCATTGACCTCTTCCTCTTTTTTCTTTAATTCACCGTCTCCCATAACACATTGCCTTTTGCATTCCACTCCCTTAATTGGATCACTTTTTTTAATCACTTCCCTAATTAATGTCTCTATCCCCCCTCCCCCCCCCCCTCTCTCTCTATCTCTCTCCCCCCTTCCCATTCTCTTTCACTCTCCCCCTATCTTTCACTCCCTTTCTACCCACATCATTGTCATCACCTGGTAATGATTATGATTATTATGTTTTATGTATTATTCATGTACATGTATACTAAGATTGGGTGCCTTTTACTTTGTACATTTTATTCATGGCACGGCCCCAATGCAAATCAGACTCTGTATCTGTTTGGGTTTTTTACCGTGTGAAAATGAAATTTATCTATCTGTCTATTATATAGAGACTTCATGGTGTACGCATCCATTCCTCATCTCTTCAGAAGATAGTATTATTCAATCTCTGGTCGGCGCTTTTCGTCAGTATCACTGCACCTTCACTGCGCATGCTCCACCTCGATGACGGACTAGAATCAAACGAACATGTAGAGATCTTTGCCGGAAAGCTCAGGGTCTTAGAGGTAAGCACATTTTCTCCTGTTGGCGGATAATCTCCCGAATGAGATCAAGACATTGCACACGCTAACTATCTCACACACACACACAAACATACACACACACTCACACCCACAAACCTCGCACACACGTATTCTCAAACACACATCAATCCACTTCAATGCCACCACCACATAAAATGTCATTGTTGGCTTTATGGTAATACTTCTATGTAATAATTGCATAAATATCATATGGAAAATTAAAATACAGCTCCCTAGAAATTATGTAAGTCATGACAGGCTCGATAAAACTATGAGGGTTGATAGGAATACTTGCATTTCTATTAGAAACAACCGCAAACAAACATTGGAATGAAAAAGAGATTTGAAATACGGATAAAAAAATGTCGAAATATTAATTTTATCTCAGCTTTAAGCTACCAATTATATTTTGTCATATAAAAAATAACTTAAATTCCAATGCCTGTAAATAAGCCACAAATAATTGCTCTTTATAAGAGCAAAAGTGGACAACATATTTATATAGCTAGTTAATAATGTTATTAGCGGATTTTCATTCTGTTTTTTGTAGATTGATGGTGCTGGAGTCTTGAGGAGTATAAATGTACAGAGTAATCGCCTTACTACGCTGCAACTTCGTAATTGTGATGTCCTAGACTCTCGTAGTCTCTACAACCTGTTGTCAGAGAATCCTACCATATCAACTCTTCTAATGGGTAATGTATCAACGCCAGAGCTTCTTCTAGACTCGCAGCGATGCCCTAGCGTACGCATTGTGTGTCTCCTTCATGGCTTCAGCAGTGACGTCCTGTCCATCCGGTGCCCAACCCTCCAGTATCTGCAGACTGAAGATGAAATGGAGCTGTTGTCTTTGAGGCAACTCATCGTCGCTGCGGATCAGGTCAAAGACATTTGCCTAACGGGGTGTCCTGTTCTTCACAACATATTGGTCCAATGTGAAAGCCTGGATGAACTCGAGTTCAACATGTGCAGTGACGAGAGGGTATTCTTAAGGTCGTGTGTGATCCAAGCGTCGAGATTTGTTGGAAAGATACGCCTGTTTGACTGTGCAATTGCGACCATTGTTCTCTCATCACCGTGTATATCTATCCTCATCTTGTATCGGTGTATGATTGGAGACTACACACTCAAATGCATGCTGAATGCTTGTCCGAACATCACGCATCTTAGCTTAGAGAAGTGTCGGAACACCAAGGTTGTGTCGGTACCAAAAGACGCACCCCTCCTGAGGTACTTAAACCTCTTTGGATGTTCGCAGCTCCAGCACTTATCAATAAACAGCGACTGTGTGACGAGAGTGAATCTCGGACAATGTTCCGTGTCTCGTGTCCTGTATCAGGGAAAGGAACTCGATTTTGCTGAGGAGAAGGTGGCCTTTGAAAACTCCTCCCTCGACGTTGTACTGCCACACCAGAATGTTAGATGGAGCCATGACGCTGAACCACTCGCATTTGTTGAGTCATTATGATGCTTCAAAGTGTTTCGGCAATAATAGAATATACTCATTTTTCTCACTCATTTCGAAAAGATTTATCAATTTCACGAAGTTATTGCACAAGCTTATTTGTCCAGAGGGAGCGTGACTGGGTCGGCCACTGATGCAAGAACAGCTTTAATGAGCGTTGTATTTCATACTTGAAGAAAATATTGAAATGCGATCAGTGCTTACGGTTTGCACACTTTCTTGATTTACAATATATAACAGTTGTAGCCCAATGCCACACCGTGAACACCTTTCTGGTTTTGGAGCACAATTATAAATATAGATGAAACTTTGCACCTTTCAAATCGGAATGGTGCAAAATTGCATGTGTAAAAGATGCCCCCGGTATGGCAGTGCTAAGGGTGCAACATTGAACCTTTTCCATTGGGGTTTACACCATGTGAAGAAGAGAGTCTCATTGGTTGGCCTAAAAAAAAACAAGGACAAGATGGGCTTACTTTTATTAGAGGAGGGGGAGGTGGGCTATCTAGGGGCAAGGGAACAAGTGCCACATGTGCAATATTCAGGTCAAAATGGTAACACGAAGAGACTAAAGGGAAAGAAGGGGGAAACGAAAAACAGAAAATTATAAAAAAAAAAATTGAAGAAAAACCAAAGAATAAACAGGCGTTCAAAGTTCTAAGGGTTATGAATTTAACGCTCCATTCCCAGTGTTAGATTTTAGAAGGCAAGCACGTACGAGCTTTTTTTTTTTAAAGGGGGTTTACTATGTCAAATATTTGTTATTTGCTAAAAAAAAACGCTCGACATATTTAAAAAGGCGTTTTACGACAGCAAGCACTATAGGACCACGGAAAAAATATTATACAGATATTGCCTACCTAGAGTTTGAATATAACATTTCCTCTCCCCGACGGAGTTATATTTTTCCCAAGGGATTATATTTTGCCCGAAGCGCGCAGCGCTGAGGGAAAATATTCTCCCGAGGGAAAAATATAGCTTCGGAGGGGAGTTGAAATGTTATTTATTAAAACGATAGACCAGGCAATATCTGTTATATTATATAGTCTATATGGATTCGTCATCAGAGATTGCCTTCATCATCTGGCCCCAACCCGAAATTCTTGCTACAGCTCTGATTCGTCTACGTCATAATAGAAACAAATTTGGAAAATACATCAAGCGCGTTCTTCATGCAATCGACGCATTAACACTAGCGCGTACATCAAATAAACTACATGATTACGCAACTTATAAGCAGCGAGTGACGTCACCTTAGTGAATATAACGCCGCAATTGAAAATACAACGCAGTTATATTCACTGAGGTGACGTCAAAACCTCGAATATACCAAATGCGATCCTCGCAGCTATGATCACGTGATGGCGTATTGACCTATCACTGATTCGAACCTACATAGGCTATGTAATATTAAGTGATATCTCATCCCTCGCTGAGCCTAACTAAAATGCATACTTTTGTCAGATGGCAAATGAATGACCCTACTTTTCTTAAATGCATATTATTTGGTTGCATTTTGATAACGAAATAAAGCTTCTCCCGCAATTGGTTTGCACTGCACCAATTGATATTTATGAAGTGGTTATGATATTATGATAATATTTTTCGTCCAATTGTATTAGAGGACAATATCATTTATTAAAACATCATTTCGTCACTCCCCTTATAAATAAACTTCATATCATAATGTATGCAATATTCTATTCGTATGATATTTAAAAATTGTCATTTTCTCTTTTCAAAATGTTTGAACTTCATATTACAAATGAAAAAATGTTATTTTGAATTGTCCCGACTTACCTGATTAAGAGTCTACATATTGTGTAATTGAGTGAATGACTATTTAAACACAATTAAGCACTTTACAGATTGTCGTATAGGGAAAATTGTGTTTATGTAAACATTTTGTTTAAGGAAAGTGTGTAATGCAAATAAAGTGAGAAAGCGAATTTAAATGCAAGTTGATAACGAATTCAGGACGAATATTATATCAGCGGATGTAACAAAAAGTTAGTCAATCCATAGTTACAATAATATTGATCATATATTTTTAAATCTTTGCCAAAGACGCTTAATCTTTCGATGTACACTTAAAGGTCAATTTCACTCCAAAATAATACATTGAATTGAATGAGTAGAGGGGAAAACACTGAAAGCTTGTTGTAACATGATCTAACAAAGATGTTCTGACGTTCTAAAGTTTTGGCTACTTGCGCAAAATGGTGACATGCACGTCATGGGCGGTATGTCTCTAATATTTCAAATTAACTTCTTATTATGGGATAAACTTGGCCTTTATCTCCAAATGCTACATACATAATTATGATTAGAATCAGTAATCTGTTCTCTCTGGGGCTGCCCCTCCACCCTCGTCTCTCCCCTCTCTCCCTCTCTCTCTCTCTTTATGTCTTGACCGCTAACCCTCACTCTCCACACCTCTTGCTAACCACCCGTGTCCATAAACCTCAGAAACGCGTCCTAAATCGCATGGGGCGGATCCAGGAATTACAAGGGGGTATATTTTGTTTTAAAAAAAAGGCAAGCAAACAAAAATAATAAAAAAAAAAGGTCTTCACTTGCGTATGCACGACATTTTGCACTACAAATACTTTCTTTATAGCTCTAAGCGGGGGGGGGGGGGGGGGCACGGACCGGGTGTGCCCCCACCTGGACCCGCAGCTGCTAAATAGTGTAATCTACATCACCAGATTGTCAACCATTACATGTGGCGCTTCAAAAATATCCAATTACCTTAGTGTCGCGAACAGAATTAACTATTGATTTATATGCATAAAATGGCGTGAGCAGGGAACGATCCCCTGATTTGGTGGTAGCGATTGTTGGCCGATGGTGATGAAAAGGTAACCCTGTTTCCAAAATATGCCGACGACGCTATGTATACCTGAAACATGATGTTTTCGACGCCTTTTGGACATGCCATGTGAAAAGTGACCCCCCCCCCCCCTCTCCACACTCCCTTAAAAAAATGTTATTTTGCTTCTCTTTCTACAAAATGCTGCAGGTACAAATTTCGCTGGGTGCAAACATAATTTTCTTCCACTTTGACAATCTAACTCTATATCAATAATTATTATTATATACACCTTAGTACAGAGGTGGAAACCCTCCAATGAAATATTTTCATTGGTTAAGAGTTTTTAACGTCGTACGAAACTGTCTCTTCGTAAGGCTGCCGTACAAACGTCGTATGAACGTCGTAAGAATCATGCAACACTTTGTAGGCTCGAGCGACAGTTCTAGAATCTTTAAATTCTTACGATGGTCGTAAAAACGCCTTAACTTATTCATAGAGGGATATTACGGCGTTCGAAAGGCGTTCGTATATGACTCGTAAGGCGTAGGTTACTATTAAATAAAATCTTCTTGTGAATTGCTTGAGAGTACCGTGAGTTGCACTCACGACCATCTTGCGAAAAAATTCATTCTAGGGCCATTGTATGACCGATAATCTTTGCGTTTTTCAAGGTCTTGAGTTGGTCTTGAAAAGGTATTTAGAATATATACCCCATATACGAATCTCTTCGAAATCCAGATTTCGTACGAACTGTTAGATTTGTACGAACGCATCGTTCGTACGAACCTTTGTGGTCGTAGCTTTAATTGGTTACGAAAGTTTTTTAAATGCAAAGTTCTGATTATTTTTATGATGTTTTTATTCCTCACCATACTTGTAATGAATTTCCAATATACCTTTCCACTTGTAGTAAACTCATTTTACTGGCATATTTTAATATAGATGGTAATGTCAGAGTTATATAATTTATTGTGTTGCAAAGAATGGACCAAACGATATAACTTACATTTTAAGTAGATAATTATCATAGAAGTCGATTCAACTAAATAAATTTGTATATTCAGACACTCGTATCCATATAAAGTTGTTGAATAAATTTACTTATCCCTCAGTTATTAGGTTGGTTTTATTTAACTAGATATGTCATGATTAAAAGAGAATAATTGTTTATTTTATGATAATTTTGACGAAGAATTATTGGACAATAAATCATATCAGAATACACAATAATTTCAGTAACATTGTGATCTAAATTGAATTGTAGATATCTTAAATTAAGGAACATTTACAATATCAATTTGTTCAAAAAGATAAATTTCACTTGAAATATTTTGTTCTATTATTTTTATAGAATAGTGCTATATTTTTGTGGATTAACAAAAACAAAGTATGCATAATATTAAACAAATACATATTTGTATAATTATGTGCTTATTTGTTTTATTGACAAGTGTGTACATGTATTATTACATGTGTATCTTGCTTTGCCAGCCTACTCCATTGGGAAGCTTAAGGGGAAAAAAATACTTAGGCAGCTATTACCTTCAAGAGAGAGAGAGAGGGGGGGGGGGTGGAGGGAGGGAGGGGAAGTTGAAACTTTATCACACACACAAACAAAATATATATACAAATATAAAAGAATTGGTATACAAACAAGAAAGAAATATATTTGGTAAAACGATACCAAAAATACCAATAGCTGCATATTAGGTGTCGTAGTGGCACCATGCCACCATGTACTTAATAATTGTAATAACTCTTCCAAATAGATGGATACATGTTTATTATCTAAGGACTACATTACATCAACTGACAACTCTTAACCGAGTGCAGTTATAAAAAAAATACAGAGAGAAGGGGAAAAACCCGAGCAAAGTTAGTGAGAAAACGAAATAAAAGGTAGAGAGAAAAAGAGACAGAAAGAGAGAGAAAGAAAGAATGAGAGGGGGGAAGGAGGGGTGGCTAGATCACTGTATTACATCACACATGACGTGAAGTAAAATGATTACCGTGAGAGGGAGAGTTGGTGGTTCAATGTGGCGTCGCAAAATTATTTTTTTATCGAAATAGAAAAAAAACCCGCATCTGGGGCCTTTGTTATAACAACAAAATTGCAATAGCAGTTAAAAGCTACTGAAATCCTTCAATATGTTTGGCTGATAGTAATTTGGTCAGAGAAATTGTGCATTTTTACTATATCAAGATTTTATGAAACGGGACCCTGGTCTCTTTTCCTCTCTCTCCAATTTTTATGAAATAGACTTTATGATTATCAGAAAAATGAAGATGTATGATTAATGTTTTGGAAAATGAAAATTGCAAAAGGTGCAATTTGGAAAAATGTATGTATCTATACCTTATAGGGATGGTATTATAACGTATTTGGTATGCACACTGATTCTCCTACGGCTACGTACGCTATGTTGGGAAAATTATGTGGCGTTGGGTACGCGTTCTCCATGGCTTGAAGTTTTGACCTAATAAGTACCGTGGTTACACGCTGCATCAGCTCGCGGTTCAGAACCGCGAGCCGAATCAGCATTTTGGTTGCGTGTAAACGCGATTAATACCGTGTTTACCAGGGGCCGCGGAACGGATTTCAAAGTGGGGGGGGGGGGGGCTGACCATGCAAAAAATCACAATCATAATGGTCATTTTTACGTTTTTGTACACGGTTTTTGAAAAAAGTGGGGGGGGGGGGGGCTTCCGCGTCGGCTTTTTTGTTGCGTGTAAACGCGATTAACTTGCATCGGCTCTCGGTACAGAATCGGCAATTTTGCACCACCAAAGTAGTAGGTTCGAAATCGCGAGCCGATGCAGAATCGGCTTTTTTCTACGTGTAAACAGAAAGCCGATTCTGCATCGGCAATTGACGCGCACTTCATTAACTTTATCATTATGACGTACTCAGGGGCCTTGGAACGGGAGGGGGGGGGGGGCCTGGGGGGCTTCAGCCCCGCCCCCACTTTTTTCCAAAACCGTGTACAAAAACGTAAAAAGGATCATATGATTGTGATTTTTAGCATGGTCAGCCCCCCTTCTTTTGGCTCAGCCCCCCCCCCCCCCACTTTGGAAATCGTTCCGCGGCCCCTGGACTACTTGTAAGAGCACGGAGCCAGCGCTGTCTTTATGAAGTATATTGTTGGTGCGCGGATCATTTCAGGTTTTGCAACGAGAGACGATTCTACACCGCGAGCTGTGACAGCGTGTAAACGCGGTGCAAGATAAACCAAAAGTCGATTCTGCATCGGCTTTTGATTCTGAACCGCGAGCCGATGCACGTTTAAACACGGTAATGATGACACAATGGTCAATAGGGTATGCACACTGATTCTTCTACGCTATGACACAATGGTCAATAGGGTATGCACACTGATTCTTCTACGCTATGACACAATGGTCAATAGGGTATGCACACTGATTCTTCTACGCTTTCATCCGTAGATGTGCTGTTGGGTACGCGTTTTCATTTGCGGAAAGTTTTGAGCTAATGACGAAACAATGGTTGACAAGGGCGCACTTTGAATGGTAACTTTGAGTTAAAACAGTGACGTTCCTTGTCTCAGTTTTGATTTAGATTTGGGAGTGCAACTATTACTTCTTCCTCGCTTTCGAAACTTTTCTTTAATGGCAAATGATCCTGATCACCGCCCAAATCACCATCCAAACTCAAATCGACAATCTCCAACGGCCAAGTATAGATGGAGGCGTGTCAAGCGATGGTTCGGAAGAAAACTACATCTACGCAGAAAGTAGTCCCTTTATCACTCATATTTTGGCATCATTTGATAATAAAATCACCATTAAAAAGCATTCATTGTTTATCATTGTTTTCTTTCGCTTACATTATACAGTGCGTATCAAAAAAAAGTTTACACTTAGAAAAAATCCTGTAAAATTATACATTTGTTATATCCTAAAGATTTTCCACATTTTAACATTGGTACAGGTCCATTTAAGCAAATTACGATATAACTGTCGAAAAATATTTCCGCTTGAGTGCGCACCACTGATTTTTGGAAAGTTAGTGAAAAATGATTTGCGCAGAACTTTGAAATAGTAATGCAAATAAAAGTAGACCTTAATCATGAAGAACACGTGGAATTTAGCTAGTAAAATTGATTTGAAGATATCTTTTACCTTTTTAAACTTGTTTCCTTGCCCAAAACACTTCGAAGAGTGCATTGCGCCCCACCCCACTCCCCCACACACCGATGCCATAATGACGATATTTACTTTACACTGAGCTGTGATTTACATGAAATGGCTTAGGCTTGATTTTCATTTTGTTGACCATTGTCAAGCTTGGGAAAAATGTGGAGAAACAAGTATTAAACGAAAAATAAAATGTAAACCCACTTTAAATGATAAAAACTTAGTGAAAAAATGCTGGAGATGTCTGATATTAACGTTTGTTCAGATTCAGTTATGTCCTCAGATCCAGCTGACACAAAAAGGGTAAAGGTTGTGCTTACTAAGTGTTGAAATTTCAATTTGGGTAAAAAAATGCTTGAATGTATCCATTTTATTTCAATTGACTAAAAGTGCAAGGAAAATGCATGAGAAATGTTTCGCAGGGTAAGTTTGATTTCGCCCTTTCCCCTCGACACAGCGTGAAAACGAGCATTTCTGCGCAAACAGATTTCTACGAGCGTCACAAAAATGGACAGTGCTCACTCAAGTCTAACATTCTGTCAAAACTTTAACTTTCATTGGATAGATGAGACCCAAACCCAAGATTATATGTGAAAAAATTACCCACATGTTGTATATTTTTTAATTCCCATGGCTTTTTCAAAGTGTAAACTTTTTTTTGATACGCACTGTAGAAGAAAATTTTATCAAAGTTAAGATTTTCCATCTTCAAGATGTTTCTCTTGATAACCCTATCCACTTCATGAGATTTTATTCCATGTTGAGGTTTACTGGTATTATTTTCAACTAGAAAACAAAATGAGCTCCAAATAAATAATAAGAACAGCAGCAGATGTAATGATGGCGACGACGATTGTGAGGAAAAGGGGGAGTAAATCATAATATCAATGATATTAAGAATAATGACAAAATGATAAGGAGGATGTCTATTATTCTCACAAATATCACTCAAAACAATAGTAGAGATAGTGAGAAGAGGGAGAGAGGTACAAAGAGACATCGAGGGAAAGCGCGTGTGCATTTTTGCGGAAGTGAGAGTAGAATAAAAGATAGAAAGAGAGAGGGGGGGGGGATAGGGTTGTGGTGGCTATGTCTGAAGATACATAATAAAAACGTAACCTTGAGAGGGAGACATTTAAAATTTCAAAGTGGTATCGTTATACCGTGCTCTATCTGCTATCAGCGGTAGATTCCCAACACTCCCTTAATAATTTGTACCTTAAGCCTTAATAAAATTTTCATTATAAACCATCATTGCATTATTCAAGATAATCATGAATTGTTATTCCCTCTCCTTAAGTCTACCCACTCTGAGACCTATAATTATCCTTCACTGAATGTCTCAAAATCGATATTCAAGCAGAAAGATCACTCCCTAGCAATTTCTCATCCGGCGCTGACAAGATTGATATCCAAATTCTCCTATGAAGCTTGTTTTGAAAAAATACTAGAATCACATTTTACTTCCTACATACAAAAAAATACTAACGAGCAAAATGTGTTTTAAAGGTTATTCAACAAAAACATATAAATCATCAGAAAGTTACAGAAACTAGAATCTTACCCCGCCCCCCCCCCCCCATCACGTATTTTCATCTGTCGCTTGTCATTCTTTCTCCCTCTCCCTCAAACGTGAAATAGGCATAATTACAATGATCAAATGAAAAACACAGGAACATAACATCTGATTCGGACAAATAAAGCTCATAAAAGTGCAAGTAAGGAAAAACATGCGAATCGACACTCTTGTGTTTTCGAATCGCCAGAAAATTTTGGTTTTGTACGCTGATTCTCCGGCGCGCACAATATATTGGGAAATGTGCCGTTTGATACGCGCTCTCATTCGCTGAAAGTTTTGACCTAATATGACGACACAATGGTCAATAGGGTATGCAACACTGATTCTTCTACGCTCATGTTGGGTACGCGTTTTCATTGGCTGAAAGTTTTAAGCTAATGACGAAACAATGGTTGACAAGGGCGCACTTTGAATGGTATCTTTGAGTAACAAACAGTGACGTTCCTTGCCTCAGTTTTGATTTAGCTCTCGGAGTGCAACTATTGCTTCTTCCTCGCTTTCGAAACTTTTCTTCAATTGAATTACCCAACTCAATCGATTCGTTCTCAAGTAAATTGGCCATTTCTGACCAGGTAATCGAATTGCAACGGATCGCTCCTGAAAACTATCAAGTCTTATTAGATTGAGTTAAATTAATTCTTTTTACACAATAGTTTTACACCTATTCAACATGTTTTAACAAGTTATTTGCAAGAAATCCAAAATATCTAGTCAATTTACACAAGACGTAAAGATTGACGGGAAATAATTATATTGAGGGAGAAGGAGAGAGTGAAAGAAAGAAAAAAAAGTCAAGTGATTTTCTAGTCATGTTGCTTGAAATCGAATCTAAGAATACATATGTCGACTTACTGAACCTAACTTGTTTCAGAGCATCGCATGATTATGTCACAAATGATTTTACGTATCATTATCCAATAACTATCTCAGAAACTTTGAAAATGGCAGACATCAGTATGTCAGCTCAGAGAAAACGAAGAGCTCAACGCATGGCAAATCGGCCTCGACGACTAGCCCAAGGACCAGTGTCGGATCACGGTGATGAGATCCTTCAAGCCATTGAGTTAGTCAAAGCTAAGCAAGAAGCTGAAGCTTACCCTGGTGGTGATTTCCTTGAGGCGAAGGACCAGGAAACCCACACTCCTGAAAAATCGACCTCTATCTTAAGGTAGGACTTTTTTAGGGGGGGGGTGTGTTACACCCACAAATGTAATAATCGCCCACAAATGTAATAACGCCCATAAATGTAATAACACTTTACCCACAAATGTAATAACGCCCACAAATGTAATAACACTTTACCCACAAATGTAATAATTTCACCCACAAATGTAATAATGCACTTTACCCACAAATGTAATAATTTTGGATCGCCCACAAATGTAATAATGACTTTACCCACAAATGTAATAAATTTGAAGGGATTTTTGGCGAATCCGTTCTCAACTAAAATCCTATAGTAATGCGTTCATATACCCATGGACCTATTGTAATAGGTCCATGATATAGCACAAAAGGGCAGTCTTTTTTCCAGACCCGGTTAATTCGAAAATTATTATAAAAGTCCAAAGTCTTTTATCCAGACCCAGTTGTTTCAAAAATTATAATTTAAGTCCAAAGTCTTTTTCCAGACCCAGTTGTTTCAACAATTATAATATAAGTCCAAAGTCTTTTTCCAGACCCAGTTGTTTCAAAAATTATAATATAAGTCCAAAGTCTTTTTTCCAGACCCGGTTGTTTAAAAAAAAATAATACAAGTCCAAAGTCTTTTTTCCAGACCTGGTTGTTTAAAAAATAATAATACAAGTCCAAAGTCTTTTCTCCAGACCTCGTTATTTAAAAAATGATAATACAAGTCCAAAGTCTTTTTTCAAGACCCGGTTGTTTCCAAAATTATAATATAAGTCCAAAGTCTTTTTTCCAGACCCAGTTCTTTAAAAAATTATAATATAAGTCCAAAGTCTTTTTTCCAGACCCAGTTGTTTCAAAAATTACAATATAAGTCCAAAGTATTTTTTCCAGACCCGGTCGTTTTAATAATTATAATATAAGTCCAAACTAAGATACGATAATGATATTCCAGTAGAATGGAAATGAGATTCGAGCTTAGTCTTTTCTCCAGACCCAGTTAATTAAAACTGGTGGAATTAATGTGTTTGTTGTTGTGTTAACTTATACGGCACATATTGTGAATATATATGCTAAGAGTAAATTGAGAATCAAGCAAAGTCTTTTCTCCAGACCCGTTAACTAAAAACTAAAACCATATAGTAATGCGTTCATATAGCACAAAGTGCAAAGTTTTTTTTCCAGACCTGCTTAATTCAAAAATGATAATATAAGTCAAAGTCTTTTTTCCAGACCCGGTTGTTAAAAAAATTATAATATAAGTCCAAACGAAGATACGATAATGATATTCCAGTGGAATAAAATGTTGTTGTTTTAGCTCATACGGCACGTATCATTCAGCGGTGAATATTTGCGCAAATAAAAATAAGAATCGAGCTAAGTCTTTTCTCCAGACCCAGTTAATTAAAACTGGTGGAATAAATGTCTTTGTTGTTGTTTTAACTTATACGGCACCTATTGTGAATATATGCGCTAAGAGTAAATTGAGAATCAAGCGTAGTCTTTTCTCCAGACCCGGTTACTAAAAACTAAAAACTAAAACCCTTTACCCCACAAATGCAATAATTTCACCCATGAATGTAATAATGCATTTTACCCACATATGTAATAATTTTGATCGCCCACAAATGTAATAATGACTTTATTCACAAATGTTATAAATTTGAAGAGATTTTTGGCGATTCTGTTCTAAACTAAAACCCTATAGTAATGCATATAGCGCAAAGTCTCAGTCTTTTTTCTCCAGACCCGGTTATATAAAACATTTAAACAATCTTCCATATAAAGATCCCAAAATTAATTCTTCTTAATGTTGAATAACATAGAAGTTTAGCGTAGTCTTTCCTCCAAACCCAAATATTTCAAATAGCAAATAAAAAATAATAAATAATAATAAAAATAAAAAAAGACCCCACGATGTTATCAATGTTGAACAAGATGTAAATATAACAAATTCTTTCCTCCAGACACAGTTATAAAAAAAATCATTCAAAAATAAAACAACAACAACCAAAAACAGACCCGCAATCTTTTCAACATTGAATAGCGTATGTGTGTGTGTATTTGAGTTTTGTCAGACGAGTATCAATCAGATATGATTATTCATGTCTGGGACCAACCTTTAACGTCACCATCCGAAAGACGTGACCAAGGCTCGAACCTCGAACCTCTGCATCAATTTGTATCTTCCCCACATAGCTTGGATTACTGGCGCATGCCACAACGCCTAGTTAGCATCGAAATATGGTGAAGTCTTTGTTCCAGCCGCGGTTATTTCAAAATAGCATATCATAAAGAACAATATTAACAAAGACCCAATTATCTCATTGATGCTGAATAACCTGAAAATATAGCGTAGTCTTTCTTCAAGACCCAGTTATTTTAAAATAACAAATCATAGAAAAGATATATAATAATAATAAAACAAAGGCCCCACAGTCTTATTGATGTTGAATAACGGGGGGGGGGGTTCTTATTTTTATTTGGCAACCAGTCAAATTTGACTATTTTTGCCATCATAAATATTATATTATTAACGTTTGTTTTCTTTGAAGAAATAAAAAATACATGAGTAAAGTAAAATTCAAATATTTATTTATTTTCCTTTCTTTTTTTCTTCTTTTCTATGTCCTTTTTTATAGGATACCTACTAGGATTTATAGTCGAGTAGGTGTGTCTCTCAATTTAAAATCAGGGCTTTTACTGAAAATATGTTATATGGACCTACTAAGTATGCAAGGAATACCTAGGATGGAGATGACAGAGAAAGAAATTAGGAAAATCACAGCTCCAATCCTAAACCCGTACGTATGGGGATACGTCTGTCCCGTTGATGTGAACATCAACGTCAGTGAAGTCTCGACCTTTCCCGGAGACAAGACGCCTTTAAATCCTAACAAGGAAATATAGCGTAGTCTTTCCTCCAGACCCACTTATTTCAAAATTACATATAATTTTTTAAAGAGTCAACAAGAAACAAAGACCCCCACTATCTTATTAATGTAAAAAAATAACATGGAAATATAGTGTAGTCTTTCATCCAGACCCAGATCTTTCAAATAACAAATGATGAATAATGATAATAAATTAATAATAATTATTAAAAGAACAAAAACCCACGATCCTATTCATGTTGAATAACATGGAAATATAGCGTGGTCTTTTCTCCAGACCCAGTTATAAAAAACACAGCAACAACAAAACAAAGGCCCTGCAATCTTATCAACATTGAATAGCATGGAAATATGGTGTAGTCTTTGCTCCAGACCCAGTTATTTCAAAATAGGAAAATATAAGAAACAATAAAAACAAACAGTATCAGCAAAGACCCCACAATATCACTGATGTAGAATAACGTTGTTGTTGTTGTTGTTATCTTGGATTATAAGGCGCGTATCATATGAATAGTTACGCCTATGATTAATTTGTTGTCTTTGTGGTATGTGTTATCACATGGTTTTTATAGTTTGAAGATGTTGGGGTCTAAGTTTTAAGATTAATGTTTCCCTTAATTTGTATTTTTAAGAGAACTGGGTGTGGGGTATAGACAACACTCAAAACCCAAGCATTTTAACTGGGTTTAATTTTGAAGATTGGTCTTAGCCTTGATTTTTTTAAAATATTTGTTTATCTTTTAAATAACCGGGTCTAGACGAAAGACTAAGCATAATACTCGTGTTATTCCACAGGAATAAGAATATGACAAAGTTTTATGTTTTTAAGATTGTTGACATTATTTTTTTAAATGACTGTGTTTGAAATAAAGACAACGATCTAAACATGTGCTTTTCTACATGGTCTCAATTTGGAGGATTGTTGGTTCTTAGATTCGTTGTTGGGGGTTGGGTTTATTGCTTTTTTATTCTTGAAATAACTGTGTCTGGAGGAAAGTCTACAATCGATCTTCGTGTTACCCACAGTAATTCGATTATTGGGTATTCGTTTTGGAATATTTGTAAAAACTATTTTATTTTTTTCAAATAATAACCAAGTCTGGAGAAAAGATGTTTGATTTACCCATGCATTATTACAATGTTTTGTAGGGGTCTTAGTATTAAAAAAAAAAAAAAAACTGGGTGTGGGGTAAAGACATATTTTTTTATTGGGTGTAACTATTGAAGATTGGTCTTAGATTTGAAGTTTTTTTAAATTCATTTTTTAAATAACCGGGTCTAGTGGAAAGAGTACGTTTTAAAACTCGTGTTATTCCACAAGAATGAGAATATGATAGGGTCTTACGTTAGAAATATTTTTTGGTGATTTTTTACTGATTAGGTCTGGAATAAAGACAACGCTCTTAACCTCTTTTTAAAACAGGTTCTTAGGTTCAGGGACCCTGGAACGGTTTTCAAAGTGGGGGGGGGGGGCTGAGCCAAAAGTTGGGGGGCTGACCATGCTAAACATCACAATATTATGGTCATTTTTACGTTTTTGTACACGGTTTTGGAAAAAAGTGGGGGGGGGGGGGGCTGAAGCCCCCCCAGCCCCCCCCCCGGTTCCGCGGCCCCTGAGGTTGAAGGATTGCTTGGTCTTAGATTTTTAGTTTTTTATTATTACTATTTGCGTTATTTGGAAAAAAATAACTGGGTCTGGCTGAAAGACTACGCTTTATGTCCTTGTTATCCTGCATTAATAAGATAATGGGGTCTTTATACTGTTTTTGTTGTTGTATTGTTATTTATAATTTTGGAATAACAGGGTTTGGAGAAGAGACTAAGCTCGATTTTCATTTTTATTCCACTGGAATATCATTATGGTATCTTAGTTTGGACTTATATTTTATTTTTTTAAATAACCGGGTCTGGAAAAAAGACTTTGAACTTATATTATAATTTTTGAAACAACCGGGTCTGGAAAAAAGACTTTGGACTTATATTATAATTTTTGAAACAACCGGGTCTGGAAAAAAGGCCTTGGACTTATATATTTTTTTTAATCAACCGGGTCTGAAAAAAGACTTTGACTTATATTATGATTTTTGAATTAACCAGGTCTGAAAAAAAGACTTTGCACTTTTGTGCTATATAAATGCATTACTATAGGGTTTTAGTTTTTAGTTTTAAGTAACCGGGTCTGGAGGAGACTACGCTTGGTTCTGAATTTACTCTTAGCGCATATATTCACAATACGCGCCATATAACTTGAAACAACAACAAAGACATTTAGTCCACCAGCTTTAATTAAGTGGGTCTGGAAAAAAGACTAAGCTTGATTCTCATTTTCATTCCACTGGAATATCATTATCGTATCTTAGTTTGGGTTTGGACTTATATTATGATTTTTGAAATAACCGGGTCTGGAAAAAACTATGGACTTATATTATAATTTTTTAAACAATTGGGTCTGGAAAAAAGACTTTGGACTTATGTTATATTTTTTTAATAACCGGGTCTGGAAAAAAGACTGCACTTTTGTGCTAAATGAACGCATTACTACAGGGTTTTAGTTTTTAATTTTAAGTAACTGGGTCTGGAGAAAAGACTACGCTTGATTCTCAATTTACTCTTAGCGCATATATTCACAATACGCGCCGTATAAGTTAAAACAACAACAAGACATTAATTCCACAAGTTTTAATCACCTGGGTCTGGAGCAAAGACTAAGCTTGATTCTCATTTTTATTCCACTGGAATATCATTATCGTATCTTAGTTTGGACTTATATTATAATTTTCTAAATAACCGGGTCTGGAAAAAAAGACTTTGGAATTATATTATAATTTTTGAAATAACCTGGTCTGGAAAAAAAGACTTTGGACGTATTTCATATTTTTTTAACAACCGGGTCTGGAAAAAAGACTTTGGACTTATATTATAATTTTCAAATTAAACGGGTCTGGAAAAAAGACTTTGCACTTTTGTGCTATATCATGGACCTATTACAATAGGTCCATGGCTATATAAACGCATTACCATAGGATCTTAGTTTAGAACGGATTCGCCAAAAATCCCACCAAATTTATTACATTTGTGGGTAAAGTCATTATTACATTTGTGGGCGATCCAAAATTATTACATTTGTGGGTAAAGTGCATTATTACATTTGTGGGTGAAAGTATTACATTTGTGGGTAAAGTGTTATTACATTTGTGGGCGTTATTACATTTGTGGGTAAAGTGTTATTACATTTGTTGGCGTTATTACATTTGTGGGCGTTATTACATTAGTGGGTGCAACAGGGTGTAGCTTCTAAAATTGCATTCACTTTGAATGTTGCCTATTTGACGAATCGATGTTTCATTGAAAAGTCAGTTACTAAATACTTTATAAAATCTCCACGGATATAGCTATTCACAGCCTTCATTCTGCGATATATAAGAGCTTAGTTTTCGGGGGTAATAACTATGCATAATGTATTTTGTTCTTACCTTGTAGTCACTGTGACAGCAAGCCGACAACGCAGATACCTGTCCACGAGAACAAGAGTGTTGACGAAGAGGTCATCCAAATGCTGCAAACCAGCGTCACATGTCAAACTCTCAAACTCGATGACCTCTCGACCTTTGACATGGAATGGACTGTAAAGGTAATGCCGATCAAAATCATCTTTAATACATGCACAATATCTCAAATATGACACTGATTTAGATCGGAAAGACAAGTTAAAATAGATAATGATAATGTTGTATTAATTTTATTTTTACTTAAGATTTGAACCCTAAATGTAAACACAAAACATTGACACACACTTCAATCGATTAATACGAATTACCCTTTCTATATAGTTGGATTGAAGGACATTTTTTCATTCATTTGGCAGAGCCTGGAAACGCTCGTGGAGATTGGGCGGGGCAGCTACGGTCGCGTCCTTCTAGCACGTCATCGTTCCACAGGCGTCCCTCTTGCGGTCAAAGAACCGTCTTGGTCAGACGATTTTGCCTCGCCCGGTGAAATGGTTGAGGAACTCAAGGCAACAAGGACCAGAGCTACAAAGGAGGCACTGATCCAACAGTTGTTGTCAGGAAGTCCCTACTTTCCAAAGTTATGGGGTACGCTAGACCTCGGAAACGAACTCTGCCAGGCCGTCGAGTTCATCGGATGCAAGAAGACAGGCACTGGCTACCCTCTCCACGCACCACCACGTCTATCAGTCAGCAACGTTGTCAAGATCGCAGAGGATATCGTCAAGGGAATGAAGGAGTTCCATGATCACGGACTTCTCCATAATGACTTGAAGAATGATAACGTGCTGTTAGAAAAACGCGGCAAACGATACAACGCCGTCATCATCGATTTCGGCATGGCGAGCACAATGACGGCACCAGCAAAAATGGTTGGGGTCACCAAAGAACTGAAAATGGCATATGTGCACGGAGGGGAGGCGGACTACATAGCACCTGAGGTTGTCCTGGATGAACAGCCGACATCAGTTGCTTCAGACGTGTTTTCGATCGGCCGTATCTTTTCGGATATGGGAGAGATATTCGAAGGTAATTATCGAATCTTTATCACCATCTCATATATTGAATGGAAAACTCGCTGTTCACAAAAT
This sequence comes from Lytechinus pictus, assembly GCF_037042905.1. NCBI lineage: Eukaryota > Metazoa > Echinodermata > Echinoidea > Temnopleuroida > Toxopneustidae > Lytechinus > Lytechinus pictus. The sequence goes on from NC_087251.1 coordinate 28,967,486, forward strand.
AATACATGTCTAAAAAAAAATCTGTTCATGAAATATTTAAACCGCAACCATTTTCTTGATTCTCCTTTTGATTTTCACCCATTCATTGAATATCATTTTGTTCAATGCATAATTATCTCCGTTTCCTTTGCTTCTCTTTATGTTTCTCCTAACTTCAGATCTCCACTCTCCCGTGGTTCGAACACTGACCAAGATAGGATCTAAGTGCATGGCAAATGATCCTGATCACCGCCCAAGCCTTGATACCATCCAAACTCAAATCGACAAACTCCAACGGCCAAGTAGATGGAGGCGTGTCAAGCGATGGTTCGCAAGAAAACTACATCTACGCAGAAAGTAGTCCCACTATAACTCATATTTTGGCACCATCTGATAATAAAATCACCATGAAAACATTCATTGTTCCTCATTGTTTTCTTTCGCTCACATTCTAGAAGAAAATGTTATCAAAGTTAAGATTTTCCATCTTCAAGATGTTTCTCTGGATAACCCTATCCACTTCATGAGATTTTATTCCATGTTGAGGTTTACTGGTATTATTTTCAACTAGAAAACAAAATGTGCTCCAAATAAATAATAAGAACAGCAGCAGATGTAATGATGGCGACGACGATTGTGAGGAAAAGGGGGAGTAAATCATAATATCAATGATATTAAGAATAATGACAAAATGATAAGGAGGATGTCTATTATTCTCACAAATATCACTCAAAACAATAGTAGAGATAGTGAGAAGAGGGAGAGAGATAAAAAGAGACATCGAGGGAAAGTGGGTGCACATTTTTGCGGAAGTCAGAGTAGAATAAAAGATAGAAAGAGAGAGGGAGGGGCTAGGGTTGTGGTGGCTATGTTTGAAGATACATAATAAAAACGTGACCTTGAGAGGGAGACATTTAAGTTTCAAAGCGGTATCGTTATGGTGTCACGCGCGTAAAACATTCCCCATAGACTTGTGTGTTAAAATGACACTTTTGAAAAATTCATAAAAAATAAACGTGAAATTAGAGGGCCGAATGTTTACTACCATTGGATAGGATATATATCTGACCAGAGAAGGGTATCGTAGCCGGCTCATTTTAAAAATAAATCGCCATTTATGAAGATAACTATGATGGGATCAAATTTATCGACTGTAACAGTAAAATAGCCCTAATTCGTCCGCCAGTCAAAAAAATAGTTCCAAAGTCATTTTATATCTTCCCGATTTGGGCAAGGGAAGTTCAGTAGTTACCATTTTTAGAATCAGTGTTAGATTTTCAATCATATTCATACACTTTTGTCAATCAGCAATATCTAATTGAAAAAAAATTCGAATGGGTTGGGTCGAATGAATATCTTTAGCCCTCCTGTTGTAATTAGGCTCATGGAACCTTTATATACCCTGCTCTGTCTGCTATCAGCGGTAGATTCCCAACACTCCCCTAATAATTTGTACCTTAAGCCTTAATAAAATTTTCATTACAAACCATCATTGCATTATTCAAGATAATCATGAATTGTTATTCCCTCTCCTTAAGTCTACCCACTCTGAGACCTATAATTATCCTTCACTGAATGTCTCAACATCGATATTCAAGCAGAAAGATCACTCCCTAGCAATTTCTCATCCGGCGCTGACAAGATTGATATCCAAATTCTCCTATGAAGCTTGTTTTGAAAAAATACTAGAATCACATTTTACTTCCTACATACAAAAAAATACTAACGAGCAAAATGTGTTTTAAAGGTTATTCAACAAAAACATATAAATCATCAGAAAGTTACAGAAACTAGAATCTTACCCCGCCCCCCCCCCCCATCACGTATTTTCATCTGTCGCTTGTCATTCTTTCTCCCTCTCCCTCAAACGTGAAATAGGCATAATTACAATGATCAAATGAAAAACACAGGAACATAACATCTGATTCGGACAAATAAAGCTCATAAAAGTGCAAGTAAGGAAAAACATGCGAATCGACACTCTTGTGTTTTCGAATCGCCAGAAAATTTTGGTTTTGTACGCTGATTCTCCGGCGCGCACAATATATTGGGAAATGTGCCGTTTGATACGCGCTCTCATTCGCTGAAAGTTTTGACCTAATATGACGACACAATGGTCAATAGGGTATGCAACACTGATTCTTCTACGCTCATGTTGGGTACGCGTTTTCATTGGCTGAAAGTTTTAAGCTAATGACGAAACAATGGTTGACAAGGGCGCACTTTGAATGGTATCTTTGAGTAACAAACAGTGACGTTCCTTGTCTCAGTTTTGATTTAGCTCTCGGAGTGCAACTATTGCTTCTTCCTCGCTTTCGAAACTTTTCTTCAATTGAATTACCCAATTCAATCGATTCGTTCTCAAGTAAATTGGCCATTTCTGACCAGGTAATCGAATTGCAACGGATCGCTCCTGAAAACTATCAAATCTTATTAGATTGAGTTAAATTAATTCTTTTTACACAATAGTTTAACACCTATTCAACATGTTTTAACAAGTTATTTGCAAGAAATCCAAAATATCTAGTCAATTTACACAAGACGTAAAGATTGACGGGAAATTAATTATATTGAGGGAGAAGGAGAGAGTGAAAGAAAGAAAAAAAAGTCAAGTGATTTTCTAGTCATGTTGCTTGAAATCGAATCTAAGAATACATATGTCGACTTACTGAACCTAACTTGTTTCAGAGCATCGCATGATTATGTCACAAATGATTTTACGTATCATTATCCAATAACTATCTCAGAAACTTTGAAAATGGCAGACATCAGTATGTCAGCTCAGAGAAAACGAAGAGCTCAACGCATGGCAAATCGGCCTCGACGACTAGCCCAAGGACCAGTGTCGGATCACGGTGATGAGATCCTTCAAGCCATTGAGTTAGTCAAAGCTAAGCAAGAAGCTGAAGCTTACCCTGGTGGTGATTTCCTTGAGGCGAAGGACCAGGAAACCCACACTCCTGAAAAATCGACCTCTATCTTAAGGTAGGACTTTTTTAGGGGGGGGGGGTGTAGCTTCTAAAATTGCATTCACTTTGAATGTTGCCTATTTGACGAATCGATGTTTCATTGAAATGTCAGTTACTAAATACTTTATAAAATCTCCACGGATATAGCTATTCACAGCCTTCATTCTGCGATATATAAGAGCTTAGTTTTCGGGGGTAATAACTATGCATAATGTATTTTGTTCTTACCTTGTAGCCACTGTGACAGCAAGCCGACAACGCAGATACCTGTCCACGAGAACAAGAGTGTTGACGAAGAGGTCATCCAAATGCTGCAAACCAGCGTCACATGTCAAACTCTCAAACTCGATGACCTCTCGACCTTTGACATGGAATGGACTGTAAAGGTAATGCCGATCAAAATCATCTTTAATACATGCACAATATCTCAAATATGACACTGATTTAGATCGGAAAGACAAGTTAAAATAGATAATGATAATGTTGTATTAATTTTATTTTTACTTAAGATTTGAACCCTAAATGTAAACACAAAACATTGACACACACTTCAATCGATTAATACGAATTACCCTTTCTATATAGTTGGATTGAAGGACATTTTTTCATTCATTTGGCAGAGCCTGGAAACGCTCGTGGAGATTGGGCGGGGCAGCTACGGTCGCGTCCTTCTAGCACGTCATCGTTCCACAGGCGTCCCTCTTGCGGTCAAAGAACCGTCTTGGTCAGACGATTTTGCCTCGCCCGGTGAAATGGTTGAGGAACTCAAGGCAACAAGGACCAGAGCTACAAAGGAGGCACTGATCCAACAGTTGTTGTCAGGAAGTCCCTACTTTCCAAAGTTATGGGGTACGCTAGACCTCGGAAACGAACTCTGCCAGGCCGTCGAGTTCATCGGATGCAAGAAGACAGGCACTGGCTACCCTCTCCACGCACCACCACGTCTATCAGTCAGCAACGTTGTCAAGATCGCAGAGGATATCGTCAAGGGAATGAAGGAGTTCCATGATCACGGACTTCTCCATAATGACTTGAAGAATGATAACGTGCTGTTAGAAAAACGCGGCAAACGATACAACGCCGTCATCATCGATTTCGGCATGGCGAGCACAATGACGGCACCAGCAAAAATGGTTGGGGTCACCAAAGAACTGAAAATGGCATATGTGCACGGAGGGGAGGCGGACTACATAGCACCTGAGGTTGTCCTGGATGAACAGCCGACATCAGTTGCTTCAGACGTGTTTTCGATCGGCCGTATCTTTTCGGATATGGGAGAGATATTCGAAGGTAATTATCGAATCTTTATCACCATCTCATATATTGAATGGAAAACTCGCTGTTCACAAAATAATACATGTCTAAAAAAAAATCTGTTCATGAAATATTTAAACCGCAACCATTTTCTTGATTCTCCTTTTGATTTTCACCCATTCATTGAATATCATTTTGTTCAATGCATAATTATCTCCGTTTCCTTTGCTTCTCTTTATGTTTCTCCTAACTTCAGATCTCCACTCTCCCGTGGTTCGAACACTGACCAAGATAGGATCTAAGTGCATGGCAAATGATCCTGATCACCGCCCAAGCCTTGATACCATCCAAACTCAAATCGACAAACTCCAACGGCCAAGTAGATGGAGGCGTGTCAAGCGATGGTTCGCAAGAAAACTACATCTACGCAGAAAGTAGTCCCACTATAACTCATATTTTGGCACCATCTGATAATAAAATCACCATGAAAACATTCATTGTTCCTCATTGTTTTCTTTCGCTCACATTCTAGAAGAAAATGTTATCAAAGTTAAGATTTTCCATCTTCAAGATGTTTCTCTGGATAACCCTATCCACTTCATGAGATTTTATTCCATGTTGAGGTTTACTGGTATTATTTTCAACTAGAAAACAAAATGTGCTCCAAATAAAAAATAAGAACAGCAGCAGATGTAATGATGGCGACGACGATTGTGAGGAAAAGGGGGAGTAAATCATAATATCAATGATATTAAGAATAATGACAAAATGATAAGGAGGATGTCTATTATTCTCACAAATATCACTCAAAACAATAGTAGAGATAGTGAGAAGAGGGAGAGAGATAAAAAGAGACATCGAGGGAAAGTGGGTGCACATTTTTGCGGAAGTCAGAGTAGAATAAAAGATAGAAAGAGAGAGGGAGGGGGGGGGAGGGGCTAGGGTTGTGGTGGCTATGTTTGAAGATACATAATAAAAACGTGACCTTGAGAGGGAGACATTTAAGTTTCAAAGCGGTATCGTTATGGTGTCACGCGCGTAAAACATTCCCCATAGACTTGTGTGTTAAAATGACACTTTTGAAAAATTCATAAAAAATAAACGTGAAATTAGAGGGCCGAATGTTTACTACCATTGGATAGGATATATATCTGACCAGAGAAGGGTATCGTAGCCGGCTCATTTTAAAAATAAATCGCCATTTATGAAGATAACTATGATGGGATCAAATTTATCGACTGTAACAGTAAAATAGCCCTAATTCGTCCGCCAGTCAAAAAAATAGTTCCAAAGTCATTTTATATCTTCCCGATTTGGGCAAGGGAAGTTCAGTTGTTACCATTTTTAGAATCAGTGTTAGATTTTCAATCATATTCATACACTTTTGTCAATCAGCAATATCTAATTGAAAAAAAATTCGAATGGGTTGGGTCGAATGAATATCTTTAGCCCTCCTGTTGTAATTAGGCTCATGGAACCTTTATATACCCTGCTCTGTCTGCTATCAGCGGTAGATTCCCAACACTCCCCTAATAATTTGTACCTTAAGCCTTAATAAAATTTTCATTACAAACCATCATTGCATTATTCAAGATAATCATGAATTGTTATTCCCTCTCCTTAAGTCTACCCACTCTGAGACCTATAATTATCCTTCACTGAATGTCTCAACATCGATATTCAAGCAGAAAGATCACTCCCTAGCAATTTCTCATCCGACGCTGACAAGATTGATATCCAAATTCTCCTATGAAGCTTGTTTTGAAAAAATACTAGAATCACATTTTACTTCCTACATACAAAAAAATACTAACGAGCAAAATGTGTTTTAAAGGTTATTCAACAAAAACATATAAATCATCAGAAAGTTACAGAAACTAGAATCTTACCCCGCCCCCCCCCCCCCATCACGTATTTTCATCTGTCGCTTGTCATTCTTTCTCCCTCTCCCTCAAACGTGAAATAGGCATAATTACAATGATCAAATGAAAAACACAGGAACATAACATCTGATTCGGACAAATAAAGCTCATAAAAGTGCAAGTAAGGAAAAACATGCGAATCGACACTCTTGTGTTTTCGAATCGCCAGAAAATTTTGGTTTTGTACGCTGATTCTCCGGCGCGCACAATATATTGGGAAATGTGCCGTTTGATACGCGCTCTCATTCGCTGAAAGTTTTGACCTAATATGACGACACAATGGTCAATAGGGTATGCAACACTGTTTAACACCTATTCAACATGTTTTAACAAGTTATTTGCAAGAAATCCAAAATATCTAGTCAATTTACACAAGACGTAAAGATTGACGGGAAATTAATTATATTGAGGGAGAAGGAGAGAGTGAAAGAAAGAAAAAAAAGTCAAGTGATTTTCTAGTCATGTTGCTTGAAATCGAATCTAAGAATACATATGTCGACTTACTGAACCTAACTTGTTTCAGAGCATCGCATGATTATGTCACAAATGATTTTACGTATCATTATCCAATAACTATCTCAGAAACTTTGAAAATGGCAGACATCAGTATGTCAGCTCAGAGAAAACGAAGAGCTCAACGCATGGCAAATCGGCCTCGACGACTAGCCCAAGGACCAGTGTCGGATCACGGTGATGAGATCCTTCAAGCCATTGAGTTAGTCAAAGCTAAGCAAGAAGCTGAAGCTTACCCTGGTGGTGATTTCCTTGAGGCGAAGGACCAGGAAACCCACACTCCTGAAAAATCGACCTCTATCTTAAGGTAGGACTTTTTTAGGGGGGGGGGTGTAGCTTCTAAAATTGCATTCACTTTGAATGTTGCCTATTTGACGAATCGATGTTTCATTGAAATGTCAGTTACTAAATACTTTATAAAATCTCCACGGATATAGCTATTCACAGCCTTCATTCTGCGATATATAAGAGCTTAGTTTTCGGGGGTAATAACTATGCATAATGTATTTTGTTCTTACCTTGTAGCCACTGTGACAGCAAGCCGACAACGCAGATACCTGTCCACGAGAACAAGAGTGTTGACGAAGAGGTCATCCAAATGCTGCAAACCAGCGTCACATGTCAAACTCTCAAACTCGATGACCTCTCGACCTTTGACATGGAATGGACTGTAAAGGTAATGCCGATCAAAATCATCTTTAATACATGCACAATATCTCAAATATGACACTGATTTAGATCGGAAAGACAAGTTAAAATAGATAATGATAATGTTGTATTAATTTTATTTTTACTTAAGATTTGAACCCTAAATGTAAACACAAAACATTGACACACACTTCAATCGATTAATACGAATTACCCTTTCTATATAGTTGGATTGAAGGACATTTTTTCATTCATTTGGCAGAGCCTGGAAACGCTCGTGGAGATTGGGCGGGGCAGCTACGGTCGCGTCCTTCTAGCACGTCATCGTTCCACAGGCGTCCCTCTTGCGGTCAAAGAACCGTCTTGGTCAGACGATTTTGCCTCGCCCGGTGAAATGGTTGAGGAACTCAAGGCAACAAGGACCAGAGCTACAAAGGAGGTACTGATCCAACAGTTGTTGTCAGGAAGTCCCTACTTTCCAAAGTTATGGGGTACGCTAGACCTCGGAAACGAACTCTGCCAGGCCGTCGAGTTCATCGGATGCAAGAAGACAGGCACTGGCTACCCTCTCCACGCACCACCACGTCTATCAGTCAGCAACGTTGTCAAGATCGCAGAGGATATCGTCAAGGGAATGAAGGAGTTCCATGATCACGGACTTCTCCATAATGACTTGAAGAATGATAACGTGCTGTTAGAAAAACGCGGCAAACGATACAACGCCGTCATCATCGATTTCGGCATGGCGAGCACAATGACGGCACCAGCAAAAATGGTTGGGGTCACCAAAGAACTGAAAATGGCATATGTGCACGGAGGGGAGGCGGACTACATAGCACCTGAGGTTGTCCTGGATGAACAGCCGACATCAGTTGCTTCAGACGTGTTTTCGATCGGCCGTATCTTTTCGGATATGGGAGAGATATTCGAAGGTAATTATCGAATCTTTATCACCATCTCATATATTGAATGGAAAACTCGCTGTTCACAAAATAATACATGTCTAAAAAAAAATCTGTTCATGAAATATTTAAACCGCAACCATTTTCTTGATTCTCCTTTTGATTTTCACCCATTCATTGAATATCATTTTGTTCAATGCATAATTATCTCCGTTTCCTTTGCTTCTCTTTATGTTTCTCCTAACTTCAGATCTCCACTCTCCCGTGGTTCGAACACTGACCAAGATAGGATCTAAGTGCATGGCAAATGATCCTGATCACCGCCCAAGCCTTGATACCATCCAAACTCAAATCGACAAACTCCAACGGCCAAGTAGATGGAGGCGTGTCAAGCGATGGTTCGCAAGAAAACTACATCTACGCAGAAAGTAGTCCCACTATAACTCATATTTTGGCACCATCTGATAATAAAATCACCATGAAAACATTCATTGTTCCTCATTGTTTTCTTTCGCTCACATTCTAGAAGAAAATGTTATCAAAGTTAAGATTTTCCATCTTCAAGATGTTTCTCTGGATAACCCTATCCACTTCATGAGATTTTATTCCATGTTGAGGTTTACTGGTATTATTTTCAACTAGAAAACAAAATGTGCTCCAAATAAATAATAAGAACAGCAGCAGATGTAATGATGGCGACGACGATTGTGAGGAAAAGGGGGAGTAAATCATAATATCAATGATATTAAGAATAATGACAAAATGATAAGGAGGATGTCTATTATTCTCACAAATATCACTCAAAACAATAGTAGAGATAGTGAGAAGAGGGAGAGAGATAAAAAGAGACATCGAGGGAAAGTGGGTGCACATTTTTGCGGAAGTCAGAGTAGAATAAAAGATAGAAAGAGAGAGGGAGGGGCTAGGGTTGTGGTGGCTATGTTTGAAGATACATAATAAAAACGTGACCTTGAGAGGGAGACATTTAAGTTTCAAAGCGGTATCGTTATGGTGTCACGCGCGTAAAACATTCCCCATAGACTTGTGTGTTAAAATGACACTTTTGAAAAATTCATAAAAAATAAACGTGAAATTAGAGGGCCGAATGTTTACTACCATTGGATAGGATATATATCTGACCAGAGAAGGGTATCGTAGCCGGCTCATTTTAAAAATAAATCGCCATTTATGAAGATAACTATGATGGGATCAAATTTATCGACTGTAACAGTAAAATAGCCCTAATTCGTCCGCCAGTCAAAAAAATAGTTCCAAAGTCATTTTATATCTTCCCGATTTGGGCAAGGGAAGTTCAGTAGTTACCATTTTTAGAATCAGTGTTAGATTTTCAATCATATTCATACACTTTTGTCAATCAGCAATATCTAATTGAAAAAAAATTCGAATGGGTTGGGTCGAATGAATATCTTTAGCCCTCCTGTTGTAATTAGGCTCATGGAACCTTTATATACCCTGCTCTGTCTGCTATCAGCGGTAGATTCCCAACACTCCCCTAATAATTTGTACCTTAAGCCTTAATAAAATTTTCATTACAAACCATCATTGCATTATTCAAGATAATCATGAATTGTTATTCCCTCTCCTTAAGTCTACCCACTCTGAGACCTATAATTATCCTTCACTGAATGTCTCAACATCGATATTCAAGCAGAAAGATCACTCCCTAGCAATTTCTCATCCGACGCTGACAAGATTGATATCCAAATTCTCCTATGAAGCTTGTTTTGAAAAAATACTAGAATCACATTTTACTTCCTACATACAAAAAAATACTAACGAGCAAAATGTGTTTTAAAGGTTATTCAACAAAAACATATAAATCATCAGAAAGTTACAGAAACTAGAATCTTACCCCGCCCCCCCCCCCATCACGTATTTTCATCTGTCGCTTGTCATTCTTTCTCCCTCTCCCTCAAACGTGAAATAGGCATAATTACAATGATCAAATGAAAAACACAGGAACATAACATCTGATTCGGACAAATAAAGCTCATAAAAGTGCAAGTAAGGAAAAACATGCGAATCGACACTCTTGTGTTTTCGAATCGCCAGAAAATTTTGGTTTTGTACGCTGATTCTCCGGCGCGCACAATATATTGGGAAATGTGCCGTTTGATACGCGCTCTCATTCGCTGAAAGTTTTGACCTAATATGACGACACAATGGTCAATAGGGTATGCAACACTGTTTAACACCTATTCAACATGTTTTAACAAGTTATTTGCAAGAAATCCAAAATATCTAGTCAATTTACACAAGACGTAAAGATTGACGGGAAATTAATTATATTGAGGGAGAAGGAGAGAGTGAAAGAAAGAAAAAAAAGTCAAGTGATTTTCTAGTCATGTTGCTTGAAATCGAATCTAAGAATACATATGTCGACTTACTGAACCTAACTTGTTTCAGAGCATCGCATGATTATGTCACAAATGATTTTACGTATCATTATCCAATAACTATCTCAGAAACTTTGAAAATGGCAGACATCAGTATGTCAGCTCAGAGAAAACGAAGAGCTCAACGCATGGCAAATCGGCCTCGACGACTAGCCCAAGGACCAGTGTCGGATCACGGTGATGAGATCCTTCAAGCCATTGAGTTAGTCAAAGCTAAGCAAGAAGCTGAAGCTTACCCTGGTGGTGATTTCCTTGAGGCGAAGGACCAGGAAACCCACACTCCTGAAAAATCGACCTCTATCTTAAGGTAGGACTTTTTTAGGGGGGGGGGTGTAGCTTCTAAAATTGCATTCACTTTGAATGTTGCCTATTTGACGAATCGATGTTTCATTGAAATGTCAGTTACTAAATACTTTATAAAATCTCCACGGATATAGCTATTCACAGCCTTCATTCTGCGATATATAAGAGCTTAGTTTTCGGGGGTAATAACTATGCATAATGTATTTTGTTCTTACCTTGTAGCCACTGTGACAGCAAGCCGACAACGCAGATACCTGTCCACGAGAACAAGAGTGTTGACGAAGAGGTCATCCAAATGCTGCAAACCAGCGTCACATGTCAAACTCTCAAACTCGATGACCTCTCGACCTTTGACATGGAATGGACTGTAAAGGTAATGCCGATCAAAATCATCTTTAATACATGCACAATATCTCAAATATGACACTGATTTAGATCGGAAAGACAAGTTAAAATAGATAATGATAATGTTGTATTAATTTTATTTTTACTTAAGATTTGAACCCTAAATGTAAACACAAAACATTGACACACACTTCAATCGATTAATACGAATTACCCTTTCTATATAGTTGGATTGAAGGACATTTTTTCATTCATTTGGCAGAGCCTGGAAACGCTCGTGGAGATTGGGCGGGGCAGCTACGGTCGCGTCCTTCTAGCACGTCATCGTTCCACAGGCGTCCCTCTTGCGGTCAAAGAACCGTCTTGGTCAGACGATTTTGCCTCGCCCGGTGAAATGGTTGAGGAACTCAAGGCAACAAGGACCAGAGCTACAAAGGAGGCACTGATCCAACAGTTGTTGTCAGGAAGTCCCTACTTTCCAAAGTTATGGGGTACGCTAGACCTCGGAAACGAACTCTGCCAGGCCGTCGAGTTCATCGGATGCAAGAAGACAGGCACTGGCTACCCTCTCCACGCACCACCACGTCTATCAGTCAGCAACGTTGTCAAGATCGCAGAGGATATCGTCAAGGGAATGAAGGAGTTCCATGATCACGGACTTCTCCATAATGACTTGAAGAATGATAACGTGCTGTTAGAAAAACGCGGCAAACGATACAACGCCGTCATCATCGATTTCGGCATGGCGAGCACAATGACGGCACCAGCAAAAATGGTTGGGGTCACCAAAGAACTGAAAATGGCATATGTGCACGGAGGGGAGGCGGACTACATAGCACCTGAGGTTGTCCTGGATGAACAGCCGACATCAGTTGCTTCAGACGTGTTTTCGATCGGCCGTATCTTTTCGGATATGGGAGAGATATTCGAAGGTAATTATCGAATCTTTATCACCATCTCATATATTGAATGGAAAACTCGCTGTTCACAAAATAATACATGTCTAAAAAAAAATCTGTTCATGAAATATTTAAACCGCAACCATTTTCTTGATTCTCCTTTTGATTTTCACCCATTCATTGAATATCATTTTGTTCAATGCATAATTATCTCCGTTTCCTTTGCTTCTCTTTATGTTTCTCCTAACTTCAGATCTCCACTCTCCCGTGGTTCGAACACTGACCAAGATAGGATCTAAGTGCATGGCAAATGATCCTGATCACCGCCCAAGCCTTGATACCATCCAAACTCAAATCGACAAACTCCAACGGCCAAGTAGATGGAGGCGTGTCAAGCGATGGTTCGCAAGAAAACTACATCTACGCAGAAAGTAGTCCCACTATAACTCATATTTTGGCACCATCTGATAATAAAATCACCATGAAAACATTCATTGTTCCTCATTGTTTTCTTTCGCTCACATTCTAGAAGAAAATGTTATCAAAGTTAAGATTTTCCATCTTCAAGATGTTTCTCTGGATAACCCTATCCACTTCATGAGATTTTATTCCATGTTGAGGTTTACTGGTATTATTTTCAACTAGAAAACAAAATGTGCTCCAAATAAATAATAAGAACAGCAGCAGATGTAATGATGGCGACGACGATTGTGAGGAAAAGGGGGAGTAAATCATAATATCAATGATATTAAGAATAATGACAAAATGATAAGGAGGATGTCTATTATTCTCACAAATATCACTCAAAACAATAGTAGAGATAGTGAGAAGAGGGAGAGAGATAAAAAGAGACATCGAGGGAAAGTGGGTGCACATTTTTGCGGAAGTCAGAGTAGAATAAAAGATAGAAAGAGAGAGGGAGGGGCTAGGGTTGTGGTGGCTATGTTTGAAGATACATAATAAAAACGTGACCTTGAGAGGGAGACATTTAAGTTTCAAAGCGGTATCGTTATGGTGTCACGCGCGTAAAACATTCCCCATAGACTTGTGTGTTAAAATGACACTTTTGAAAAATTCATAAAAAATAAACGTGAAATTAGAGGGCCGAATGTTTACTACCATTGGATAGGATATATATCTGACCAGAGAAGGGTATCGTAGCCGGCTCATTTTAAAAATAAATCGCCATTTATGAAGATAACTATGATGGGATCAAATTTATCGACTGTAACAGTAAAATAGCCCTAATTCGTCCGCCAGTCAAAAAAATAGTTCCAAAGTCATTTTATATCTTCCCGATTTGGGCAAGGGAAGTTCAGTAGTTACCATTTTTAGAATCAGTGTTAGATTTTCAATCATATTCATACACTTTTGTCAATCAGCAATATCTAATTGAAAAAAAATTCGAATGGGTTGGGTCGAATGAATATCTTTAGCCCTCCTGTTGTAATTAGGCTCATGGAACCTTTATATACCCTGCTCTGTCTGCTATCAGCGGTAGATTCCCAACACTCCCCTAATAATTTGTACCTTAAGCCTTAATAAAATTTTCATTACAAACCATCATTGCATTATTCAAGATAATCATGAATTGTTATTCCCTCTCCTTAAGTCTACCCACTCTGAGACCTATAATTATCCTTCACTGAATGTCTCAACATCGATATTCAAGCAGAAAGATCACTCCCTAGCAATTTCTCATCCGGCGCTGACAAGATTGATATCCAAATTCTCCTATGAAGCTTGTTTTGAAAAAATACTAGAATCACATTTTACTTCCTACATACAAAAAAATACTAACGAGCAAAATGTGTTTTAAAGGTTATTCAACAAAAACATATAAATCATCAGAAAGTTACAGAAACTAGAATCTTACCCCGCCCCCCCCCCCCCCATCACGTATTTTCATCTGTCGCTTGTCATTCTTTCTCCCTCTCCCTCAAACGTGAAATAGGCATAATTACAATGATCAAATGAAAAACACAGGAACATAACATCTGATTCGGACAAATAAAGCTCATAAAAGTGCAAGTAAGGAAAAACATGCGAATCGACACTCTTGTGTTTTCGAATCGCCAGAAAATTTTGGTTTTGTACGCTGATTCTCCGGCGCGCACAATATATTGGGAAATGTGCCGTTTGATACGCGCTCTCATTCGCTGAAAGTTTTGACCTAATATGACGACACAATGGTCAATAGGGTATGCAACACTGATTCTTCTACGCTCATGTTGGGTACGCGTTTTCATTGGCTGAAAGTTTTAAGCTAATGACGAAACAATGGTTGACAAGGGCGCACTTTGAATGGTATCTTTGAGTAACAAACAGTGACGTTCCTTGTCTCAGTTTTGATTTAGCTCTCGGAGTGCAACTATTGCTTCTTCCTCGCTTTCGAAACTTTTCTTCAATTGAATTACCCAATTCAATCGATTCGTTCTCAAGTAAATTGGCCATTTCTGACCAGGTAATCGAATTGCAACGGATCGCTCCTGAAAACTATCAAATCTTATTAGATTGAGTTAAATTAATTCTTTTTACACAATAGTTTAACACCTATTCAACATGTTTTAACAAGTTATTTGCAAGAAATCCAAAATATCTAGTCAATTTACACAAGACGTAAAGATTGACGGGAAATTAATTATATTGAGGGAGAAGGAGAGAGTGAAAGAAAGAAAAAAAAGTCAAGTGATTTTCTAGTCATGTTGCTTGAAATCGAATCTAAGAATACATATGTCGACTTACTGAACCTAACTTGTTTCAGAGCATCGCATGATTATGTCACAAATGATTTTACGTATCATTATCCAATAACTATCTCAGAAACTTTGAAAATGGCAGACATCAGTATGTCAGCTCAGAGAAAACGAAGAGCTCAACGCATGGCAAATCGGCCTCGACGACTAGCCCAAGGACCAGTGTCGGATCACGGTGATGAGATCCTTCAAGCCATTGAGTTAGTCAAAGCTAAGCAAGAAGCTGAAGCTTACCCTGGTGGTGATTTCCTTGAGGCGAAGGACCAGGAAACCCACACTCCTGAAAAATCGACCTCTATCTTAAGGTAGGACTTTTTTAGGGGGGGGGGTGTAGCTTCTAAAATTGCATTCACTTTGAATGTTGCCTATTTGACGAATCGATGTTTCATTGAAATGTCAGTTACTAAATACTTTATAAAATCTCCACGGATATAGCTATTCACAGCCTTCATTCTGCGATATATAAGAGCTTAGTTTTCGGGGGTAATAACTATGCATAATGTATTTTGTTCTTACCTTGTAGCCACTGTGACAGCAAGCCGACAACGCAGATACCTGTCCACGAGAACAAGAGTGTTGACGAAGAGGTCATCCAAATGCTGCAAACCAGCGTCACATGTCAAACTCTCAAACTCGATGACCTCTCGACCTTTGACATGGAATGGACTGTAAAGGTAATGCCGATCAAAATCATCTTTAATACATGCACAATATCTCAAATATGACACTGATTTAGATCGGAAAGACAAGTTAAAATAGATAATGATAATGTTGTATTAATTTTATTTTTACTTAAGATTTGAACCCTAAATGTAAACACAAAACATTGACACACACTTCAATCGATTAATACGAATTACCCTTTCTATATAGTTGGATTGAAGGACATTTTTTCATTCATTTGGCAGAGCCTGGAAACGCTCGTGGAGATTGGGCGGGGCAGCTACGGTCGCGTCCTTCTAGCACGTCATCGTTCCACAGGCGTCCCTCTTGCGGTCAAAGAACCGTCTTGGTCAGACGATTTTGCCTCGCCCGGTGAAATGGTTGAGGAACTCAAGGCAACAAGGACCAGAGCTACAAAGGAGGCACTGATCCAACAGTTGTTGTCAGGAAGTCCCTACTTTCCAAAGTTATGGGGTACGCTAGACCTCGGAAACGAACTCTGCCAGGCCGTCGAGTTCATCGGATGCAAGAAGACAGGCACTGGCTACCCTCTCCACGCACCACCACGTCTATCAGTCAGCAACGTTGTCAAGATCGCAGAGGATATCGTCAAGGGAATGAAGGAGTTCCATGATCACGGACTTCTCCATAATGACTTGAAGAATGATAACGTGCTGTTAGAAAAACGCGGCAAACGATACAACGCCGTCATCATCGATTTCGGCATGGCGAGCACAATGACGGCACCAGCAAAAATGGTTGGGGTCACCAAAGAACTGAAAATGGCATATGTGCACGGAGGGGAGGCGGACTACATAGCACCTGAGGTTGTCCTGGATGAACAGCCGACATCAGTTGCTTCAGACGTGTTTTCGATCGGCCGTATCTTTTCGGATATGGGAGAGATATTCGAAGGTAATTATCGAATCTTTATCACCATCTCATATATTGAATGGAAAACTCGCTGTTCACAAAATAATACATGTCTAAAAAAAAATCTGTTCATGAAATATTTAAACCGCAACCATTTTCTTGATTCTCCTTTTGATTTTCACCCATTCATTGAATATCATTTTGTTCAATGCATAATTATCTCCGTTTCCTTTGCTTCTCTTTATGTTTCTCCTAACTTCAGATCTCCACTCTCCCGTGGTTCGAACACTGACCAAGATAGGATCTAAGTGCATGGCAAATGATCCTGATCACCGCCCAAGCCTTGATACCATCCAAACTCAAATCGACAAACTCCAACGGCCAAGTAGATGGAGGCGTGTCAAGCGATGGTTCGCAAGAAAACTACATCTACGCAGAAAGTAGTCCCACTATAACTCATATTTTGGCACCATCTGATAATAAAATCACCATGAAAACATTCATTGTTCCTCATTGTTTTCTTTCGCTCACATTCTAGAAGAAAATGTTATCAAAGTTAAGATTTTCCATCTTCAAGATGTTTCTCTGGATAACCCTATCCACTTCATGAGATTTTATTCCATGTTGAGGTTTACTGGTATTATTTTCAACTAGAAAACAAAATGTGCTCCAAATAAATAATAAGAACAGCAGCAGATGTAATGATGGCGACGACGATTGTGAGGAAAAGGGGGAGTAAATCATAATATCAATGATATTAAGAATAATGACAAAATGATAAGGAGGATGTCTATTATTCTCACAAATATCACTCAAAACAATAGTAGAGATAGTGAGAAGAGGGAGAGAGATAAAAAGAGACATCGAGGGAAAGTGGGTGCACATTTTTGCGGAAGTCAGAGTAGAATAAAAGATAGAAAGAGAGAGGGAGGGGCTAGGGTTGTGGTGGCTATGTTTGAAGATACATAATAAAAACGTGACCTTGAGAGGGAGACATTTAAGTTTCAAAGCGGTATCGTTATGGTGTCACGCGCGTAAAACATTCCCCATAGACTTGTGTGTTAAAATGACACTTTTGAAAAATTCATAAAAAATAAACGTGAAATTAGAGGGCCGAATGTTTACTACCATTGGATAGGATATATATCTGACCAGAGAAGGGTATCGTAGCCGGCTCATTTTAAAAATAAATCGCCATTTATGAAGATAACTATGATGGGATCAAATTTATCGACTGTAACAGTAAAATAGCCCTAATTCGTCCGCCAGTCAAAAAAATAGTTCCAAAGTCATTTTATATCTTCCCGATTTGGGCAAGGGAAGTTCAGTTGTTACCATTTTTAGAATCAGTGTTAGATTTTCAATCATATTCATACACTTTTGTCAATCAGCAATATCTAATTGAAAAAAAATTCGAATGGGTTGGGTCGAATGAATATCTTTAGCCCTCCTGTTGTAATTAGGCTCATGGAACCTTTATATACCCTGCTCTGTCTGCTATCAGCGGTAGATTCCCAACACTCCCCTAATAATTTGTACCTTAAGCCTTAATAAAATTTTCATTACAAACCATCATTGCATTATTCAAGATAATCATGAATTGTTATTCCCTCTCCTTAAGTCTACCCACTCTGAGACCTATAATTATCCTTCACTGAATGTCTCAACATCGATATTCAAGCAGAAAGATCACTCCCTAGCAATTTCTCATCCGACGCTGACAAGATTGATATCCAAATTCTCCTATGAAGCTTGTTTTGAAAAAATACTAGAATCACATTTTACTTCCTACATACAAAAAAATACTAACGAGCAAAATGTGTTTTAAAGGTTATTCAACAAAAACATATAAATCATCAGAAAGTTACAGAAACTAGAATCTTACCCCGCCCCCCCCCCCCATCACGTATTTTCATCTGTCGCTTGTCATTCTTTCTCCCTCTCCCTCAAACGTGAAATAGGCATAATTACAATGATCAAATGAAAAACACAGGAACATAACATCTGATTCGGACAAATAAAGCTCATAAAAGTGCAAGTAAGGAAAAACATGCGAATCGACACTCTTGTGTTTTCGAATCGCCAGAAAATTTTGGTTTTGTACGCTGATTCTCCGGCGCGCACAATATATTGGGATATGTGCCGTTTGATACGCGCTCTCATTCGCTGAAAGTTTTGACCTAATATGACGACACAATGGTCAATAGGGTATGCAACACTGTTTAACACCTATTCAACATGTTTTAACAAGTTATTTGCAAGAAATCCAAAATATCTAGTCAATTTACACAAGACGTAAAGATTGACGGGAAATTAATTATATTGAGGGAGAAGGAGAGAGTGAAAGAAAGAAAAAAAAGTCAAGTGATTTTCTAGTCATGTTGCTTGAAATCGAATCTAAGAATACATATGTCGACTTACTGAACCTAACTTGTTTCAGAGCATCGCATGATTATGTCACAAATGATTTTACGTATCATTATCCAATAACTATCTCAGAAACTTTGAAAATGGCAGACATCAGTATGTCAGCTCAGAGAAAACGAAGAGCTCAACGCATGGCAAATCGGCCTCGACGACTAGCCCAAGGACCAGTGTCGGATCACGGTGATGAGATCCTTCAAGCCATTGAGTTAGTCAAAGCTAAGCAAGAAGCTGAAGCTTACCCTGGTGGTGATTTCCTTGAGGCGAAGGACCAGGAAACCCACACTCCTGAAAAATCGACCTCTATCTTAAGGTAGGACTTTTTTAGGGGGGGGGGTGTAGCTTCTAAAATTGCATTCACTTTGAATGTTGCCTATTTGACGAATCGATGTTTCATTGAAATGTCAGTTACTAAATACTTTATAAAATCTCCACGGATATAGCTATTCACAGCCTTCATTCTGCGATATATAAGAGCTTAGTTTTCGGGGGTAATAACTATGCATAATGTATTTTGTTCTTACCTTGTAGCCACTGTGACAGCAAGCCGACAACGCAGATACCTGTCCACGAGAACAAGAGTGTTGACGAAGAGGTCATCCAAATGCTGCAAACCAGCGTCACATGTCAAACTCTCAAACTCGATGACCTCTCGACCTTTGACATGGAATGGACTGTAAAGGTAATGCCGATCAAAATCATCTTTAATACATGCACAATATCTCAAATATGACACTGATTTAGATCGGAAAGACAAGTTAAAATAGATAATGATAATGTTGTATTAATTTTATTTTTACTTAAGATTTGAACCCTAAATGTAAACACAAAACATTGACACACACTTCAATCGATTAATACGAATTACCCTTTCTATATAGTTGGATTGAAGGACATTTTTTCATTCATTTGGCAGAGCCTGGAAACGCTCGTGGAGATTGGGCGGGGCAGCTACGGTCGCGTCCTTCTAGCACGTCATCGTTCCACAGGCGTCCCTCTTGCGGTCAAAGAACCGTCTTGGTCAGACGATTTTGCCTCGCCCGGTGAAATGGTTGAGGAACTCAAGGCAACAAGGACCAGAGCTACAAAGGAGGCACTGATCCAACAGTTGTTGTCAGGAAGTCCCTACTTTCCAAAGTTATGGGGTACGCTAGACCTCGGAAACGAACTCTGCCAGGCCGTCGAGTTCATCGGATGCAAGAAGACAGGCACTGGCTACCCTCTCCACGCACCACCACGTCTATCAGTCAGCAACGTTGTCAAGATCGCAGAGGATATCGTCAAGGGAATGAAGGAGTTCCATGATCACGGACTTCTCCATAATGACTTGAAGAATGATAACGTGCTGTTAGAAAAACGCGGCAAACGATACAACGCCGTCATCATCGATTTCGGCATGGCGAGCACAATGACGGCACCAGCAAAAATGGTTGGGGTCACCAAAGAACTGAAAATGGCATATGTGCACGGAGGGGAGGCGGACTACATAGCACCTGAGGTTGTCCTGGATGAACAGCCGACATCAGTTGCTTCAGACGTGTTTTCGATCGGCCGTATCTTTTCGGATATGGGAGAGATATTCGAAGGTAATTATCGAATCTTTATCACCATCTCATATATTGAATGGAAAACTCGCTGTTCACAAAATAATACATGTCTAAAAAAAAATCTGTTCATGAAATATTTAAACCGCAACCATTTTCTTGATTCTCCTTTTGATTTTCACCCATTCATTGAATATCATTTTGTTCAATGCATAATTATCTCCGTTTCCTTTGCTTCTCTTTATGTTTCTCCTAACTTCAGATCTCCACTCTCCCGTGGTTCGAACACTGACCAAGATAGGATCTAAGTGCATGGCAAATGATCCTGATCACCGCCCAAGCCTTGATACCATCCAAACTCAAATCGACAAACTCCAACGGCCAAGTAGATGGAGGCGTGTCAAGCGATGGTTCGCAAGAAAACTACATCTACGCAGAAAGTAGTCCCACTATAACTCATATTTTGGCACCATCTGATAATAAAATCACCATGAAAACATTAATTGTTCCTCATTGTTTTCTTTCGCTCACATTCTAGAAGAAAATGTTATCAAAGTTAAGATTTTCCATCTTCAAGATGTTTCTCTGGATAACCCTATCCACTTCATGAGATTTTATTCCATGTTGAGGTTTACTGGTATTATTTTCAACTAGAAAACAAAATGTGCTCCAAATAAATAATAAGAACAGCAGCAGATGTAATGATGGCGACGACGATTGTGAGGAAAAGGGGGAGTAAATCATAATATCAATGATATTAAGAATAATGACAAAATGATAAGGAGGATGTCTATTATTCTCACAAATATCACTCAAAACAATAGTAGAGATAGTGAGAAGAGGGAGAGAGATAAAAAGAGACATCGAGGGAAAGTGGGTGCACATTTTTGCGGAAGTCAGAGTAGAATAAAAGATAGAAAGAGAGAGGGAGGGGCTAGGGTTGTGGTGGCTATGTTTGAAGATACATAATAAAAACGTGACCTTGAGAGGGAGACATTTAAGTTTCAAAGCGGTATCGTTATGGTGTCACGCGCGTAAAACATTCCCCATAGACTTGTGTGTTAAAATGACACTTTTGAAAAATTCATAAAAAATAAACGTGAAATTAGAGGGCCGAATGTTTACTACCATTGGATAGGATATATATCTGACCAGAGAAGGGTATCGTAGCCGGCTCATTTTAAAAATAAATCGCCATTTATGAAGATAACTATGATGGGATCAAATTTATCGACTGTAACAGTAAAATAGCCCTAATTCGTCCGCCAGTCAAAAAAATAGTTCCAAAGTCATTTTATATCTTCCCGATTTGGGCAAGGGAAGTTCAGTTGTTACCATTTTTAGAATCAGTGTTAGATTTTCAATCATATTCATACACTTTTGTCAATCAGCAATATCTAATTGAAAAAAAATTCGAATGGGTTGGGTCGAATGAATATCTTTAGCCCTCCTGTTGTAATTAGGCTCATGGAACCTTTATATACCCTGCTCTGTCTGCTATCAGCGGTAGATTCCCAACACTCCCCTAATAATTTGTACCTTAAGCCTTAATAAAATTTTCATTACAAACCATCATTGCATTATTCAAGATAATCATGAATTGTTATTCCCTCTCCTTAAGTCTACCCACTCTGAGACCTATAATTATCCTTCACTGAATGTCTCAACATCGATATTCAAGCAGAAAGATCACTCCCTAGCAATTTCTCATCCGACGCTGACAAGATTGATATCCAAATTCTCCTATGAAGCTTGTTTTGAAAAAATACTAGAATCACATTTTACTTCCTACATACAAAAAAATACTAACGAGCAAAATGTGTTTTAAAGGTTATTCAACAAAAACATATAAATCATCAGAAAGTTACAGAAACTAGAATCTTACCCCGCCCCCCCCCCATCACGTATTTTCATCTGTCGCTTGTCATTCTTTCTCCCTCTCCCTCAAACGTGAAATAGGCATAATTACAATGATCAAATGAAAAACACAGGAACATAACATCTGATTCGGACAAATAAAGCTCATAAAAGTGCAAGTAAGGAAAAACATGCGAATCGACACTCTTGTGTTTTCGAATCGCCAGAAAATTTTGGTTTTGTACGCTGATTCTCCGGCGCGCACAATATATTGGGATATGTGCCGTTTGATACGCGCTCTCATTCGCTGAAAGTTTTGACCTAATATGACGACACAATGGTCAATAGGGTATGCAACACTGTTTAACACCTATTCAACATGTTTTAACAAGTTATTTGCAAGAAATCCAAAATATCTAGTCAATTTACACAAGACGTAAAGATTGACGGGAAATTAATTATATTGAGGGAGAAGGAGAGAGTGAAAGAAAGAAAAAAAAGTCAAGTGATTTTCTAGTCATGTTGCTTGAAATCGAATCTAAGAATACATATGTCGACTTACTGAACCTAACTTGTTTCAGAGCATCGCATGATTATGTCACAAATGATTTTACGTATCATTATCCAATAACTATCTCAGAAACTTTGAAAATGGCAGACATCAGTATGTCAGCTCAGAGAAAACGAAGAGCTCAACGCATGGCAAATCGGCCTCGACGACTAGCCCAAGGACCAGTGTCGGATCACGGTGATGAGATCCTTCAAGCCATTGAGTTAGTCAAAGCTAAGCAAGAAGCTGAAGCTTACCCTGGTGGTGATTTCCTTGAGGCGAAGGACCAGGAAACCCACACTCCTGAAAAATCGACCTCTATCTTAAGGTAGGACTTTTTTAGGGGGGGGGGTGTAGCTTCTAAAATTGCATTCACTTTGAATGTTGCCTATTTGACGAATCGATGTTTCATTGAAATGTCAGTTACTAAATACTTTATAAAATCTCCACGGATATAGCTATTCACAGCCTTCATTCTGCGATATATAAGAGCTTAGTTTTCGGGGGTAATAACTATGCATAATGTATTTTGTTCTTACCTTGTAGCCACTGTGACAGCAAGCCGACAACGCAGATACCTGTCCACGAGAACAAGAGTGTTGACGAAGAGGTCATCCAAATGCTGCAAACCAGCGTCACATGTCAAACTCTCAAACTCGATGACCTCTCGACCTTTGACATGGAATGGACTGTAAAGGTAATGCCGATCAAAATCATCTTTAATACATGCACAATATCTCAAATATGACACTGATTTAGATCGGAAAGACAAGTTAAAATAGATAATGATAATGTTGTATTAATTTTATTTTTACTTAAGATTTGAACCCTAAATGTAAACACAAAACATTGACACACACTTCAATCGATTAATACGAATTACCCTTTCTATATAGTTGGATTGAAGGACATTTTTTCATTCATTTGGCAGAGCCTGGAAACGCTCGTGGAGATTGGGCGGGGCAGCTACGGTCGCGTCCTTCTAGCACGTCATCGTTCCACAGGCGTCCCTCTTGCGGTCAAAGAACCGTCTTGGTCAGACGATTTTGCCTCGCCCGGTGAAATGGTTGAGGAACTCAAGGCAACAAGGACCAGAGCTACAAAGGAGGCACTGATCCAACAGTTGTTGTCAGGAAGTCCCTACTTTCCAAAGTTATGGGGTACGCTAGACCTCGGAAACGAACTCTGCCAGGCCGTCGAGTTCATCGGATGCAAGAAGACAGGCACTGGCTACCCTCTCCACGCACCACCACGTCTATCAGTCAGCAACGTTGTCAAGATCGCAGAGGATATCGTCAAGGGAATGAAGGAGTTCCATGATCACGGACTTCTCCATAATGACTTGAAGAATGATAACGTGCTGTTAGAAAAACGCGGCAAACGATACAACGCCGTCATCATCGATTTCGGCATGGCGAGCACAATGACGGCACCAGCAAAAATGGTTGGGGTCACCAAAGAACTGAAAATGGCATATGTGCACGGAGGGGAGGCGGACTACATAGCACCTGAGGTTGTCCTGGATGAACAGCCGACATCAGTTGCTTCAGACGTGTTTTCGATCGGCCGTATCTTTTCGGATATGGGAGAGATATTCGAAGGTAATTATCGAATCTTTATCACCATCTCATATATTGAATGGAAAACTCGCTGTTCACAAAATAATACATGTCTAAAAAAAAATCTGTTCATGAAATATTTAAACCGCAACCATTTTCTTGATTCTCCTTTTGATTTTCACCCATTCATTGAATATCATTTTGTTCAATGCATAATTATCTCCGTTTCCTTTGCTTCTCTTTATGTTTCTCCTAACTTCAGATCTCCACTCTCCCGTGGTTCGAACACTGACCAAGATAGGATCTAAGTGCATGGCAAATGATCCTGATCACCGCCCAAGCCTTGATACCATCCAAACTCAAATCGACAAACTCCAACGGCCAAGTAGATGGAGGCGTGTCAAGCGATGGTTCGCAAGAAAACTACATCTACGCAGAAAGTAGTCCCACTATAACTCATATTTTGGCACCATCTGATAATAAAATCACCATGAAAACATTCATTGTTCCTCATTGTTTTCTTTCGCTCACATTCTAGAAGAAAATGTTATCAAAGTTAAGATTTTCCATCTTCAAGATGTTTCTCTGGATAACCCTATCCACTTCATGAGATTTTATTCCATGTTGAGGTTTACTGGTATTATTTTCAACTAGAAAACAAAATGTGCTCCAAATAAATAATAAGAACAGCAGCAGATGTAATGATGGCGACGACGATTGTGAGGAAAAGGGGGAGTAAATCATAATATCAATGATATTAAGAATAATGACAAAATGATAAGGAGGATGTCTATTATTCTCACAAATATCACTCAAAACAATAGTAGAGATAGTGAGAAGAGGGAGAGAGATAAAAAGAGACATCGAGGGAAAGTGGGTGCACATTTTTGCGGAAGTCAGAGTAGAATAAAAGATAGAAAGAGAGAGGGAGGGGCTAGGGTTGTGGTGGCTATGTTTGAAGATACATAATAAAAACGTGACCTTGAGAGGGAGACATTTAAGTTTCAAAGCGGTATCGTTATGGTGTCACGCGCGTAAAACATTCCCCATAGACTTGTGTGTTAAAATGACACTTTTGAAAAATTCATAAAAAATAAACGTGAAATTAGAGGGCCGAATGTTTACTACCATTGGATAGGATATATATCTGACCAGAGAAGGGTATCGTAGCCGGCTCATTTTAAAAATAAATCGCCATTTATGAAGATAACTATGATGGGATCAAATTTATCGACTGTAACAGTAAAATAGCCCTAATTCGTCCGCCAGTCAAAAAAATAGTTCCAAAGTCATTTTATATCTTCCCGATTTGGGCAAGGGAAGTTCAGTTGTTACCATTTTTAGAATCAGTGTTAGATTTTCAATCATATTCATACACTTTTGTCAATCAGCAATATCTAATTGAAAAAAAATTCGAATGGGTTGGGTCGAATGAATATCTTTAGCCCTCCTGTTGTAATTAGGCTCATGGAACCTTTATATACCCTGCTCTGTCTGCTATCAGCGGTAGATTCCCAACACTCCCCTAATAATTTGTACCTTAAGCCTTAATAAAATTTTCATTACAAACCATCATTGCATTATTCAAGATAATCATGAATTGTTATTCCCTCTCCTTAAGTCTACCCACTCTGAGACCTATAATTATCCTTCACTGAATGTCTCAACATCGATATTCAAGCAGAAAGATCACTCCCTAGCAATTTCTCATCCGGCGCTGACAAGATTGATATCCAAATTCTCCTATGAAGCTTGTTTTGAAAAAATACTAGAATCACATTTTACTTCCTACATACAAAAAAATACTAACGAGCAAAATGTGTTTTAAAGGTTATTCAACAAAAACATATAAATCATCAGAAAGTTACAGAAACTAGAATCTTACCCCGCCCCCCCCCCCCCCCATCACGTATTTTCATCTGTCGCTTGTCATTCTTTCTCCCTCTCCCTCAAACGTGAAATAGGCATAATTACAATGATCAAATGAAAAACACAGGAACATAACATCTGATTCGGACAAATAAAGCTCATAAAAGTGCAAGTAAGGAAAAACATGCGAATCGACACTCTTGTGTTTTCGAATCGCCAGAAAATTTTGGTTTTGTACGCTGATTCTCCGGCGCGCACAATATATTGGGAAATGTGCCGTTTGATACGCGCTCTCATTCGCTGAAAGTTTTGACCTAATATGACGACACAATGGTCAATAGGGTATGCAACACTGATTCTTCTACGCTCATGTTGGGTACGCGTTTTCATTGGCTGAAAGTTTTAAGCTAATGACGAAACAATGGTTGACAAGGGCGCACTTTGAATGGTATCTTTGAGTAACAAACAGTGACGTTCCTTGTCTCAGTTTTGATTTAGCTCTCGGAGTGCAACTATTGCTTCTTCCTCGCTTTCGAAACTTTTCTTCAATTGAATTACCCAATTCAATCGATTCGTTCTCAAGTAAATTGGCCATTTCTGACCAGGTAATCGAATTGCAACGGATCGCTCCTGAAAACTATCAAATCTTATTAGATTGAGTTAAATTAATTCTTTTTACACAATAGTTTAACACCTATTCAACATGTTTTAACAAGTTATTTGCAAGAAATCCAAAATATCTAGTCAATTTACACAAGACGTAAAGATTGACGGGAAATTAATTATATTGAGGGAGAAGGAGAGAGTGAAAGAAAGAAAAAAAAGTCAAGTGATTTTCTAGTCATGTTGCTTGAAATCGAATCTAAGAATACATATGTCGACTTACTGAACCTAACTTGTTTCAGAGCATCGCATGATTATGTCACAAATGATTTTACGTATCATTATCCAATAACTATCTCAGAAACTTTGAAAATGGCAGACATCAGTATGTCAGCTCAGAGAAAACGAAGAGCTCAACGCATGGCAAATCGGCCTCGACGACTAGCCCAAGGACCAGTGTCGGATCACGGTGATGAGATCCTTCAAGCCATTGAGTTAGTCAAAGCTAAGCAAGAAGCTGAAGCTTACCCTGGTGGTGATTTCCTTGAGGCGAAGGACCAGGAAACCCACACTCCTGAAAAATCGACCTCTATCTTAAGGTAGGACTTTTTTAGGGGGGGGGGGTGTAGCTTCTAAAATTGCATTCACTTTGAATGTTGCCTATTTGACGAATCGATGTTTCATTGAAATGTCAGTTACTAAATACTTTATAAAATCTCCACGGATATAGCTATTCACAGCCTTCATTCTGCGATATATAAGAGCTTAGTTTTCGGGGGTAATAACTATGCATAATGTATTTTGTTCTTACCTTGTAGCCACTGTGACAGCAAGCCGACAACGCAGATACCTGTCCACGAGAACAAGAGTGTTGACGAAGAGGTCATCCAAATGCTGCAAACCAGCGTCACATGTCAAACTCTCAAACTCGATGACCTCTCGACCTTTGACATGGAATGGACTGTAAAGGTAATGCCGATCAAAATCATCTTTAATACATGCACAATATCTCAAATATGACACTGATTTAGATCGGAAAGACAAGTTAAAATAGATAATGATAATGTTGTATTAATTTTATTTTTACTTAAGATTTGAACCCTAAATGTAAACACAAAACATTGACACACACTTCAATCGATTAATACGAATTACCCTTTCTATATAGTTGGATTGAAGGACATTTTTTCATTCATTTGGCAGAGCCTGGAAACGCTCGTGGAGATTGGGCGGGGCAGCTACGGTCGCGTCCTTCTAGCACGTCATCGTTCCACAGGCGTCCCTCTTGCGGTCAAAGAACCGTCTTGGTCAGACGATTTTGCCTCGCCCGGTGAAATGGTTGAGGAACTCAAGGCAACAAGGACCAGAGCTACAAAGGAGGCACTGATCCAACAGTTGTTGTCAGGAAGTCCCTACTTTCCAAAGTTATGGGGTACGCTAGACCTCGGAAACGAACTCTGCCAGGCCGTCGAGTTCATCGGATGCAAGAAGACAGGCACTGGCTACCCTCTCCACGCACCACCACGTCTATCAGTCAGCAACGTTGTCAAGATCGCAGAGGATATCGTCAAGGGAATGAAGGAGTTCCATGATCACGGACTTCTCCATAATGACTTGAAGAATGATAACGTGCTGTTAGAAAAACGCGGCAAACGATACAACGCCGTCATCATCGATTTCGGCATGGCGAGCACAATGACGGCACCAGCAAAAATGGTTGGGGTCACCAAAGAACTGAAAATGGCATATGTGCACGGAGGGGAGGCGGACTACATAGCACCTGAGGTTGTCCTGGATGAACAGCCGACATCAGTTGCTTCAGACGTGTTTTCGATCGGCCGTATCTTTTCGGATATGGGAGAGATATTCGAAGGTAATTATCGAATCTTTATCACCATCTCATATATTGAATGGAAAACTCGCTGTTCACAAAATAATACATGTCTAAAAAAAAATCTGTTCATGAAATATTTAAACCGCAACCATTTTCTTGATTCTCCTTTTGATTTTCACCCATTCATTGAATATCATTTTGTTCAATGCATAATTATCTCCGTTTCCTTTGCTTCTCTTTATGTTTCTCCTAACTTCAGATCTCCACTCTCCCGTGGTTCGAACACTGACCAAGATAGGATCTAAGTGCATGGCAAATGATCCTGATCACCGCCCAAGCCTTGATACCATCCAAACTCAAATCGACAAACTCCAACGGCCAAGTAGATGGAGGCGTGTCAAGCGATGGTTCGCAAGAAAACTACATCTACGCAGAAAGTAGTCCCACTATAACTCATATTTTGGCACCATCTGATAATAAAATCACCATGAAAACATTCATTGTTCCTCATTGTTTTCTTTCGCTCACATTCTAGAAGAAAATGTTATCAAAGTTAAGATTTTCCATCTTCAAGATGTTTCTCTGGATAACCCTATCCACTTCATGAGATTTTATTCCATGTTGAGGTTTACTGGTATTATTTTCAACTAGAAAACAAAATGTGCTCCAAATAAATAATAAGAACAGCAGCAGATGTAATGATGGCGACGACGATTGTGAGGAAAAGGGGGAGTAAATCATAATATCAATGATATTAAGAATAATGACAAAATGATAAGGAGGATGTCTATTATTCTCACAAATATCACTCAAAACAATAGTAGAGATAGTGAGAAGAGGGAGAGAGATAAAAAGAGACATCGAGGGAAAGTGGGTGCACATTTTTGCGGAAGTCAGAGTAGAATAAAAGATAGAAAGAGAGAGGGAGGGGCTAGGGTTGTGGTGGCTATGTTTGAAGATACATAATAAAAACGTGACCTTGAGAGGGAGACATTTAAGTTTCAAAGCGGTATCGTTATGGTGTCACGCGCGTAAAACATTCCCCATAGACTTGTGTGTTAAAATGACACTTTTGAAAAATTCATAAAAAATAAACGTGAAATTAGAGGGCCGAATGTTTACTACCATTGGATAGGATATATATCTGACCAGAGAAGGGTATCGTAGCCGGCTCATTTTAAAAATAAATCGCCATTTATGAAGATAACTATGATGGGATCAAATTTATCGACTGTAACAGTAAAATAGCCCTAATTCGTCCGCCAGTCAAAAAAATAGTTCCAAAGTCATTTTATATCTTCCCGATTTGGGCAAGGGAAGTTCAGTTGTTACCATTTTTAGAATCAGTGTTAGATTTTCAATCATATTCATACACTTTTGTCAATCAGCAATATCTAATTGAAAAAAAATTCGAATGGGTTGGGTCGAATGAATATCTTTAGCCCTCCTGTTGTAATTAGGCTCATGGAACCTTTATATACCCTGCTCTGTCTGCTATCAGCGGTAGATTCCCAACACTCCCCTAATAATTTGTACCTTAAGCCTTAATAAAATTTTCATTACAAACCATCATTGCATTATTCAAGATAATCATGAATTGTTATTCCCTCTCCTTAAGTCTACCCACTCTGAGACCTATAATTATCCTTCACTGAATGTCTCAACATCGATATTCAAGCAGAAAGATCACTCCCTAGCAATTTCTCATCCGGCGCTGACAAGATTGATATCCAAATTCTCCTATGAAGCTTGTTTTGAAAAAATACTAGAATCACATTTTACTTCCTACATACAAAAAAATACTAACGAGCAAAATGTGTTTTAAAGGTTATTCAACAAAAACATATAAATCATCAGAAAGTTACAGAAACTAGAATCTTACCCCGCCCCCCCCCCCCCATCACGTATTTTCATCTGTCGCTTGTCATTCTTTCTCCCTCTCCCTCAAACGTGAAATAGGCATAATTACAATGATCAAATGAAAAACACAGGAACATAACATCTGATTCGGACAAATAAAGCTCATAAAAGTGCAAGTAAGGAAAAACATGCGAATCGACACTCTTGTGTTTTCGAATCGCCAGAAAATTTTGGTTTTGTACGCTGATTCTCCGGCGCGCACAATATATTGGGAAATGTGCCGTTTGATACGCGCTCTCATTCGCTGAAAGTTTTGACCTAATATGACGACACAATGGTCAATAGGGTATGCAACACTGATTCTTCTACGCTCATGTTGGGTACGCGTTTTCATTGGCTGAAAGTTTTAAGCTAATGACGAAACAATGGTTGACAAGGGCGCACTTTGAATGGTATCTTTGAGTAACAAACAGTGACGTTCCTTGTCTCAGTTTTGATTTAGCTCTCGGAGTGCAACTATTGCTTCTTCCTCGCTTTCGAAACTTTTCTTCAATTGAATTACCCAATTCAATCGATTCGTTCTCAAGTAAATTGGCCATTTCTGACCAGGTAATCGAATTGCAACGGATCGCTCCTGAAAACTATCAAATCTTATTAGATTGAGTTAAATTAATTCTTTTTACACAATAGTTTAACACCTATTCAACATGTTTTAACAAGTTATTTGCAAGAAATCCAAAATATCTAGTCAATTTACACAAGACGTAAAGATTGACGGGAAATTAATTATATTGAGGGAGAAGGAGAGAGTGAAAGAAAGAAAAAAAAGTCAAGTGATTTTCTAGTCATGTTGCTTGAAATCGAATCTAAGAATACATATGTCGACTTACTGAACCTAACTTGTTTCAGAGCATCGCATGATTATGTCACAAATGATTTTACGTATCATTATCCAATAACTATCTCAGAAACTTTGAAAATGGCAGACATCAGTATGTCAGCTCAGAGAAAACGAAGAGCTCAACGCATGGCAAATCGGCCTCGACGACTAGCCCAAGGACCAGTGTCGGATCACGGTGATGAGATCCTTCAAGCCATTGAGTTAGTCAAAGCTAAGCAAGAAGCTGAAGCTTACCCTGGTGGTGATTTCCTTGAGGCGAAGGACCAGGAAACCCACACTCCTGAAAAATCGACCTCTATCTTAAGGTAGGACTTTTTTAGGGGGGGGGGTGTAGCTTCTAAAATTGCATTCACTTTGAATGTTGCCTATTTGACGAATCGATGTTTCATTGAAATGTCAGTTACTAAATACTTTATAAAATCTCCACGGATATAGCTATTCACAGCCTTCATTCTGCGATATATAAGAGCTTAGTTTTCGGGGGTAATAACTATGCATAATGTATTTTGTTCTTACCTTGTAGCCACTGTGACAGCAAGCCGACAACGCAGATACCTGTCCACGAGAACAAGAGTGTTGACGAAGAGGTCATCCAAATGCTGCAAACCAGCGTCACATGTCAAACTCTCAAACTCGATGACCTCTCGACCTTTGACATGGAATGGACTGTAAAGGTAATGCCGATCAAAATCATCTTTAATACATGCACAATATCTCAAATATGACACTGATTTAGATCGGAAAGACAAGTTAAAATAGATAATGATAATGTTGTATTAATTTTATTTTTACTTAAGATTTGAACCCTAAATGTAAACACAAAACATTGACACACACTTCAATCGATTAATACGAATTACCCTTTCTATATAGTTGGATTGAAGGACATTTTTTCATTCATTTGGCAGAGCCTGGAAACGCTCGTGGAGATTGGGCGGGGCAGCTACGGTCGCGTCCTTCTAGCACGTCATCGTTCCACAGGCGTCCCTCTTGCGGTCAAAGAACCGTCTTGGTCAGACGATTTTGCCTCGCCCGGTGAAATGGTTGAGGAACTCAAGGCAACAAGGACCAGAGCTACAAAGGAGGCACTGATCCAACAGTTGTTGTCAGGAAGTCCCTACTTTCCAAAGTTATGGGGTACGCTAGACCTCGGAAACGAACTCTGCCAGGCCGTCGAGTTCATCGGATGCAAGAAGACAGGCACTGGCTACCCTCTCCACGCACCACCACGTCTATCAGTCAGCAACGTTGTCAAGATCGCAGAGGATATCGTCAAGGGAATGAAGGAGTTCCATGATCACGGACTTCTCCATAATGACTTGAAGAATGATAACGTGCTGTTAGAAAAACGCGGCAAACGATACAACGCCGTCATCATCGATTTCGGCATGGCGAGCACAATGACGGCACCAGCAAAAATGGTTGGGGTCACCAAAGAACTGAAAATGGCATATGTGCACGGAGGGGAGGCGGACTACATAGCACCTGAGGTTGTCCTGGATGAACAGCCGACATCAGTTGCTTCAGACGTGTTTTCGATCGGCCGTATCTTTTCGGATATGGGAGAGATATTCGAAGGTAATTATCGAATCTTTATCACCATCTCATATATTGAATGGAAAACTCGCTGTTCACAAAATAATACATGTCTAAAAAAAAATCTGTTCATGAAATATTTAAACCGCAACCATTTTCTTGATTCTCCTTTTGATTTTCACCCATTCATTGAATATCATTTTGTTCAATGCATAATTATCTCCGTTTCCTTTGCTTCTCTTTATGTTTCTCCTAACTTCAGATCTCCACTCTCCCGTGGTTCGAACACTGACCAAGATAGGATCTAAGTGCATGGCAAATGATCCTGATCACCGCCCAAGCCTTGATACCATCCAAACTCAAATCGACAAACTCCAACGGCCAAGTAGATGGAGGCGTGTCAAGCGATGGTTCGCAAGAAAACTACATCTACGCAGAAAGTAGTCCCACTATAACTCATATTTTGGCACCATCTGATAATAAAATCACCATGAAAACATTCATTGTTCCTCATTGTTTTCTTTCGCTCACATTCTAGAAGAAAATGTTATCAAAGTTAAGATTTTCCATCTTCAAGATGTTTCTCTGGATAACCCTATCCACTTCATGAGATTTTATTCCATGTTGAGGTTTACTGGTATTATTTTCAACTAGAAAACAAAATGTGCTCCAAATAAATAATAAGAACAGCAGCAGATGTAATGATGGCGACGACGATTGTGAGGAAAAGGGGGAGTAAATCATAATATCAATGATATTAAGAATAATGACAAAATGATAAGGAGGATGTCTATTATTCTCACAAATATCACTCAAAACAATAGTAGAGATAGTGAGAAGAGGGAGAGAGATAAAAAGAGACATCGAGGGAAAGTGGGTGCACATTTTTGCGGAAGTCAGAGTAGAATAAAAGATAGAAAGAGAGAGGGAGGGGCTAGGGTTGTGGTGGCTATGTTTGAAGATACATAATAAAAACGTGACCTTGAGAGGGAGACATTTAAGTTTCAAAGCGGTATCGTTATGGTGTCACGCGCGTAAAACATTCCCCATAGACTTGTGTGTTAAAATGACACTTTTGAAAAATTCATAAAAAATAAACGTGAAATTAGAGGGCCGAATGTTTACTACCATTGGATAGGATATATATCTGACCAGAGAAGGGTATCGTAGCCGGCTCATTTTAAAAATAAATCGCCATTTATGAAGATAACTATGATGGGATCAAATTTATCGACTGTAACAGTAAAATAGCCCTAATTCGTCCGCCAGTCAAAAAAATAGTTCCAAAGTCATTTTATATCTTCCCGATTTGGGCAAGGGAAGTTCAGTTGTTACCATTTTTAGAATCAGTGTTAGATTTTCAATCATATTCATACACTTTTGTCAATCAGCAATATCTAATTGAAAAAAAATTCGAATGGGTTGGGTCGAATGAATATCTTTAGCCCTCCTGTTGTAATTAGGCTCATGGAACCTTTATATACCCTGCTCTGTCTGCTATCAGCGGTAGATTCCCAACACTCCCCTAATAATTTGTACCTTAAGCCTTAATAAAATTTTCATTACAAACCATCATTGCATTATTCAAGATAATCATGAATTGTTATTCCCTCTCCTTAAGTCTACCCACTCTGAGACCTATAATTATCCTTCACTGAATGTCTCAACATCGATATTCAAGCAGAAAGATCACTCCCTAGCAATTTCTCATCCGGCGCTGACAAGATTGATATCCAAATTCTCCTATGAAGCTTGTTTTGAAAAAATACTAGAATCACATTTTACTTCCTACATACAAAAAAATACTAACGAGCAAAATGTGTTTTAAAGGTTATTCAACAAAAACATATAAATCATCAGAAAGTTACAGAAACTAGAATCTTACCCCGCCCCCCCCCCCCCATCACGTATTTTCATCTGTCGCTTGTCATTCTTTCTCCCTCTCCCTCAAACGTGAAATAGGCATAATTACAATGATCAAATGAAAAACACAGGAACATAACATCTGATTCGGACAAATAAAGCTCATAAAAGTGCAAGTAAGGAAAAACATGCGAATCGACACTCTTGTGTTTTCGAATCGCCAGAAAATTTTGGTTTTGTACGCTGATTCTCCGGCGCGCACAATATATTGGGAAATGTGCCGTTTGATACGCGCTCTCATTCGCTGAAAGTTTTGACCTAATATGACGACACAATGGTCAATAGGGTATGCAACACTGATTCTTCTACGCTCATGTTGGGTACGCGTTTTCATTGGCTGAAAGTTTTAAGC
This sequence comes from Lytechinus pictus, assembly GCF_037042905.1. NCBI lineage: Eukaryota > Metazoa > Echinodermata > Echinoidea > Temnopleuroida > Toxopneustidae > Lytechinus > Lytechinus pictus. Next base: position 29,002,741 of record NC_087251.1, read on the forward strand.
TAATGACGAAACAATGGTTGACAAGGGCGCACTTTGAATGGTATCTTTGAGTAACAAACAGTGACGTTCCTTGTCTCAGTTTTGATTTAGCTCTCGGAGTGCAACTATTGCTTCTTCCTCGCTTTCGAAACTTTTCTTCAATTGAATTACCCAATTCAATCGATTCGTTCTCAAGTAAATTGGCCATTTCTGACCAGGTAATCGAATTGCAACGGATCGCTCCTGAAAACTATCAAATCTTATTAGATTGAGTTAAATTAATTCTTTTTACACAATAGTTTAACACCTATTCAACATGTTTTAACAAGTTATTTGCAAGAAATCCAAAATATCTAGTCAATTTACACAAGACGTAAAGATTGACGGGAAATTAATTATATTGAGGGAGAAGGAGAGAGTGAAAGAAAGAAAAAAAAGTCAAGTGATTTTCTAGTCATGTTGCTTGAAATCGAATCTAAGAATACATATGTCGACTTACTGAACCTAACTTGTTTCAGAGCATCGCATGATTATGTCACAAATGATTTTACGTATCATTATCCAATAACTATCTCAGAAACTTTGAAAATGGCAGACATCAGTATGTCAGCTCAGAGAAAACGAAGAGCTCAACGCATGGCAAATCGGCCTCGACGACTAGCCCAAGGACCAGTGTCGGATCACGGTGATGAGATCCTTCAAGCCATTGAGTTAGTCAAAGCTAAGCAAGAAGCTGAAGCTTACCCTGGTGGTGATTTCCTTGAGGCGAAGGACCAGGAAACCCACACTCCTGAAAAATCGACCTCTATCTTAAGGTAGGACTTTTTTAGGGGGGGGGGTGTAGCTTCTAAAATTGCATTCACTTTGAATGTTGCCTATTTGACGAATCGATGTTTCATTGAAATGTCAGTTACTAAATACTTTATAAAATCTCCACGGATATAGCTATTCACAGCCTTCATTCTGCGATATATAAGAGCTTAGTTTTCGGGGGTAATAACTATGCATAATGTATTTTGTTCTTACCTTGTAGCCACTGTGACAGCAAGCCGACAACGCAGATACCTGTCCACGAGAACAAGAGTGTTGACGAAGAGGTCATCCAAATGCTGCAAACCAGCGTCACATGTCAAACTCTCAAACTCGATGACCTCTCGACCTTTGACATGGAATGGACTGTAAAGGTAATGCCGATCAAAATCATCTTTAATACATGCACAATATCTCAAATATGACACTGATTTAGATCGGAAAGACAAGTTAAAATAGATAATGATAATGTTGTATTAATTTTATTTTTACTTAAGATTTGAACCCTAAATGTAAACACAAAACATTGACACACACTTCAATCGATTAATACGAATTACCCTTTCTATATAGTTGGATTGAAGGACATTTTTTCATTCATTTGGCAGAGCCTGGAAACGCTCGTGGAGATTGGGCGGGGCAGCTACGGTCGCGTCCTTCTAGCACGTCATCGTTCCACAGGCGTCCCTCTTGCGGTCAAAGAACCGTCTTGGTCAGACGATTTTGCCTCGCCCGGTGAAATGGTTGAGGAACTCAAGGCAACAAGGACCAGAGCTACAAAGGAGGCACTGATCCAACAGTTGTTGTCAGGAAGTCCCTACTTTCCAAAGTTATGGGGTACGCTAGACCTCGGAAACGAACTCTGCCAGGCCGTCGAGTTCATCGGATGCAAGAAGACAGGCACTGGCTACCCTCTCCACGCACCACCACGTCTATCAGTCAGCAACGTTGTCAAGATCGCAGAGGATATCGTCAAGGGAATGAAGGAGTTCCATGATCACGGACTTCTCCATAATGACTTGAAGAATGATAACGTGCTGTTAGAAAAACGCGGCAAACGATACAACGCCGTCATCATCGATTTCGGCATGGCGAGCACAATGACGGCACCAGCAAAAATGGTTGGGGTCACCAAAGAACTGAAAATGGCATATGTGCACGGAGGGGAGGCGGACTACATAGCACCTGAGGTTGTCCTGGATGAACAGCCGACATCAGTTGCTTCAGACGTGTTTTCGATCGGCCGTATCTTTTCGGATATGGGAGAGATATTCGAAGGTAATTATCGAATCTTTATCACCATCTCATATATTGAATGGAAAACTCGCTGTTCACAAAATAATACATGTCTAAAAAAAAATCTGTTCATGAAATATTTAAACCGCAACCATTTTCTTGATTCTCCTTTTGATTTTCACCCATTCATTGAATATCATTTTGTTCAATGCATAATTATCTCCGTTTCCTTTGCTTCTCTTTATGTTTCTCCTAACTTCAGATCTCCACTCTCCCGTGGTTCGAACACTGACCAAGATAGGATCTAAGTGCATGGCAAATGATCCTGATCACCGCCCAAGCCTTGATACCATCCAAACTCAAATCGACAAACTCCAACGGCCAAGTAGATGGAGGCGTGTCAAGCGATGGTTCGCAAGAAAACTACATCTACGCAGAAAGTAGTCCCACTATAACTCATATTTTGGCACCATCTGATAATAAAATCACCATGAAAACATTCATTGTTCCTCATTGTTTTCTTTCGCTCACATTCTAGAAGAAAATGTTATCAAAGTTAAGATTTTCCATCTTCAAGATGTTTCTCTGGATAACCCTATCCACTTCATGAGATTTTATTCCATGTTGAGGTTTACTGGTATTATTTTCAACTAGAAAACAAAATGTGCTCCAAATAAATAATAAGAACAGCAGCAGATGTAATGATGGCGACGACGATTGTGAGGAAAAGGGGGAGTAAATCATAATATCAATGATATTAAGAATAATGACAAAATGATAAGGAGGATGTCTATTATTCTCACAAATATCACTCAAAACAATAGTAGAGATAGTGAGAAGAGGGAGAGAGATAAAAAGAGACATCGAGGGAAAGTGGGTGCACATTTTTGCGGAAGTCAGAGTAGAATAAAAGATAGAAAGAGAGAGGGAGGGGCTAGGGTTGTGGTGGCTATGTTTGAAGATACATAATAAAAACGTGACCTTGAGAGGGAGACATTTAAGTTTCAAAGCGGTATCGTTATGGTGTCACGCGCGTAAAACATTCCCCATAGACTTGTGTGTTAAAATGACACTTTTGAAAAATTCATAAAAAATAAACGTGAAATTAGAGGGCCGAATGTTTACTACCATTGGATAGGATATATATCTGACCAGAGAAGGGTATCGTAGCCGGCTCATTTTAAAAATAAATCGCCATTTATGAAGATAACTATGATGGGATCAAATTTATCGACTGTAACAGTAAAATAGCCCTAATTCGTCCGCCAGTCAAAAAAATAGTTCCAAAGTCATTTTATATCTTCCCGATTTGGGCAAGGGAAGTTCAGTTGTTACCATTTTTAGAATCAGTGTTAGATTTTCAATCATATTCATACACTTTTGTCAATCAGCAATATCTAATTGAAAAAAAATTCGAATGGGTTGGGTCGAATGAATATCTTTAGCCCTCCTGTTGTAATTAGGCTCATGGAACCTTTATATACCCTGCTCTGTCTGCTATCAGCGGTAGATTCCCAACACTCCCCTAATAATTTGTACCTTAAGCCTTAATAAAATTTTCATTACAAACCATCATTGCATTATTCAAGATAATCATGAATTGTTATTCCCTCTCCTTAAGTCTACCCACTCTGAGACCTATAATTATCCTTCACTGAATGTCTCAACATCGATATTCAAGCAGAAAGATCACTCCCTAGCAATTTCTCATCCGGCGCTGACAAGATTGATATCCAAATTCTCCTATGAAGCTTGTTTTGAAAAAATACTAGAATCACATTTTACTTCCTACATACAAAAAAATACTAACGAGCAAAATGTGTTTTAAAGGTTATTCAACAAAAACATATAAATCATCAGAAAGTTACAGAAACTAGAATCTTACCCCGCCCCCCCCCCCCCATCACGTATTTTCATCTGTCGCTTGTCATTCTTTCTCCCTCTCCCTCAAACGTGAAATAGGCATAATTACAATGATCAAATGAAAAACACAGGAACATAACATCTGATTCGGACAAATAAAGCTCATAAAAGTGCAAGTAAGGAAAAACATGCGAATCGACACTCTTGTGTTTTCGAATCGCCAGAAAATTTTGGTTTTGTACGCTGATTCTCCGGCGCGCACAATATATTGGGAAATGTGCCGTTTGATACGCGCTCTCATTCGCTGAAAGTTTTGACCTAATATGACGACACAATGGTCAATAGGGTATGCAACACTGATTCTTCTACGCTCATGTTGGGTACGCGTTTTCATTGGCTGAAAGTTTTAAGCTAATGACGAAACAATGGTTGACAAGGGCGCACTTTGAATGGTATCTTTGAGTAACAAACAGTGACGTTCCTTGTCTCAGTTTTGATTTAGCTCTCGGAGTGCAACTATTGCTTCTTCCTCGCTTTCGAAACTTTTCTTCAATTGAATTACCCAATTCAATCGATTCGTTCTCAAGTAAATTGGCCATTTCTGACCAGGTAATCGAATTGCAACGGATCGCTCCTGAAAACTATCAAATCTTATTAGATTGAGTTAAATTAATTCTTTTTACACAATAGTTTAACACCTATTCAACATGTTTTAACAAGTTATTTGCAAGAAATCCAAAATATCTAGTCAATTTACACAAGACGTAAAGATTGACGGGAAATTAATTATATTGAGGGAGAAGGAGAGAGTGAAAGAAAGAAAAAAAAGTCAAGTGATTTTCTAGTCATGTTGCTTGAAATCGAATCTAAGAATACATATGTCGACTTACTGAACCTAACTTGTTTCAGAGCATCGCATGATTATGTCACAAATGATTTTACGTATCATTATCCAATAACTATCTCAGAAACTTTGAAAATGGCAGACATCAGTATGTCAGCTCAGAGAAAACGAAGAGCTCAACGCATGGCAAATCGGCCTCGACGACTAGCCCAAGGACCAGTGTCGGATCACGGTGATGAGATCCTTCAAGCCATTGAGTTAGTCAAAGCTAAGCAAGAAGCTGAAGCTTACCCTGGTGGTGATTTCCTTGAGGCGAAGGACCAGGAAACCCACACTCCTGAAAAATCGACCTCTATCTTAAGGTAGGACTTTTTTAGGGGGGGGGGTGTAGCTTCTAAAATTGCATTCACTTTGAATGTTGCCTATTTGACGAATCGATGTTTCATTGAAATGTCAGTTACTAAATACTTTATAAAATCTCCACGGATATAGCTATTCACAGCCTTCATTCTGCGATATATAAGAGCTTAGTTTTCGGGGGTAATAACTATGCATAATGTATTTTGTTCTTACCTTGTAGCCACTGTGACAGCAAGCCGACAACGCAGATACCTGTCCACGAGAACAAGAGTGTTGACGAAGAGGTCATCCAAATGCTGCAAACCAGCGTCACATGTCAAACTCTCAAACTCGATGACCTCTCGACCTTTGACATGGAATGGACTGTAAAGGTAATGCCGATCAAAATCATCTTTAATACATGCACAATATCTCAAATATGACACTGATTTAGATCGGAAAGACAAGTTAAAATAGATAATGATAATGTTGTATTAATTTTATTTTTACTTAAGATTTGAACCCTAAATGTAAACACAAAACATTGACACACACTTCAATCGATTAATACGAATTACCCTTTCTATATAGTTGGATTGAAGGACATTTTTTCATTCATTTGGCAGAGCCTGGAAACGCTCGTGGAGATTGGGCGGGGCAGCTACGGTCGCGTCCTTCTAGCACGTCATCGTTCCACAGGCGTCCCTCTTGCGGTCAAAGAACCGTCTTGGTCAGACGATTTTGCCTCGCCCGGTGAAATGGTTGAGGAACTCAAGGCAACAAGGACCAGAGCTACAAAGGAGGCACTGATCCAACAGTTGTTGTCAGGAAGTCCCTACTTTCCAAAGTTATGGGGTACGCTAGACCTCGGAAACGAACTCTGCCAGGCCGTCGAGTTCATCGGATGCAAGAAGACAGGCACTGGCTACCCTCTCCACGCACCACCACGTCTATCAGTCAGCAACGTTGTCAAGATCGCAGAGGATATCGTCAAGGGAATGAAGGAGTTCCATGATCACGGACTTCTCCATAATGACTTGAAGAATGATAACGTGCTGTTAGAAAAACGCGGCAAACGATACAACGCCGTCATCATCGATTTCGGCATGGCGAGCACAATGACGGCACCAGCAAAAATGGTTGGGGTCACCAAAGAACTGAAAATGGCATATGTGCACGGAGGGGAGGCGGACTACATAGCACCTGAGGTTGTCCTGGATGAACAGCCGACATCAGTTGCTTCAGACGTGTTTTCGATCGGCCGTATCTTTTCGGATATGGGAGAGATATTCGAAGGTAATTATCGAATCTTTATCACCATCTCATATATTGAATGGAAAACTCGCTGTTCACAAAATAATACATGTCTAAAAAAAAATCTGTTCATGAAATATTTAAACCGCAACCATTTTCTTGATTCTCCTTTTGATTTTCACCCATTCATTGAATATCATTTTGTTCAATGCATAATTATCTCCGTTTCCTTTGCTTCTCTTTATGTTTCTCCTAACTTCAGATCTCCACTCTCCCGTGGTTCGAACACTGACCAAGATAGGATCTAAGTGCATGGCAAATGATCCTGATCACCGCCCAAGCCTTGATACCATCCAAACTCAAATCGACAAACTCCAACGGCCAAGTAGATGGAGGCGTGTCAAGCGATGGTTCGCAAGAAAACTACATCTACGCAGAAAGTAGTCCCACTATAACTCATATTTTGGCACCATCTGATAATAAAATCACCATGAAAACATTCATTGTTCCTCATTGTTTTCTTTCGCTCACATTCTAGAAGAAAATGTTATCAAAGTTAAGATTTTCCATCTTCAAGATGTTTCTCTGGATAACCCTATCCACTTCATGAGATTTTATTCCATGTTGAGGTTTACTGGTATTATTTTCAACTAGAAAACAAAATGTGCTCCAAATAAATAATAAGAACAGCAGCAGATGTAATGATGGCGACGACGATTGTGAGGAAAAGGGGGAGTAAATCATAATATCAATGATATTAAGAATAATGACAAAATGATAAGGAGGATGTCTATTATTCTCACAAATATCACTCAAAACAATAGTAGAGATAGTGAGAAGAGGGAGAGAGATAAAAAGAGACATCGAGGGAAAGTGGGTGCACATTTTTGCGGAAGTCAGAGTAGAATAAAAGATAGAAAGAGAGAGGGAGGGGCTAGGGTTGTGGTGGCTATGTTTGAAGATACATAATAAAAACGTGACCTTGAGAGGGAGACATTTAAGTTTCAAAGCGGTATCGTTATGGTGTCACGCGCGTAAAACATTCCCCATAGACTTGTGTGTTAAAATGACACTTTTGAAAAATTCATAAAAAATAAACGTGAAATTAGAGGGCCGAATGTTTACTACCATTGGATAGGATATATATCTGACCAGAGAAGGGTATCGTAGCCGGCTCATTTTAAAAATAAATCGCCATTTATGAAGATAACTATGATGGGATCAAATTTATCGACTGTAACAGTAAAATAGCCCTAATTCGTCCGCCAGTCAAAAAAATAGTTCCAAAGTCATTTTATATCTTCCCGATTTGGGCAAGGGAAGTTCAGTTGTTACCATTTTTAGAATCAGTGTTAGATTTTCAATCATATTCATACACTTTTGTCAATCAGCAATATCTAATTGAAAAAAAATTCGAATGGGTTGGGTCGAATGAATATCTTTAGCCCTCCTGTTGTAATTAGGCTCATGGAACCTTTATATACCCTGCTCTGTCTGCTATCAGCGGTAGATTCCCAACACTCCCCTAATAATTTGTACCTTAAGCCTTAATAAAATTTTCATTACAAACCATCATTGCATTATTCAAGATAATCATGAATTGTTATTCCCTCTCCTTAAGTCTACCCACTCTGAGACCTATAATTATCCTTCACTGAATGTCTCAACATCGATATTCAAGCAGAAAGATCACTCCCTAGCAATTTCTCATCCGGCGCTGACAAGATTGATATCCAAATTCTCCTATGAAGCTTGTTTTGAAAAAATACTAGAATCACATTTTACTTCCTACATACAAAAAAATACTAACGAGCAAAATGTGTTTTAAAGGTTATTCAACAAAAACATATAAATCATCAGAAAGTTACAGAAACTAGAATCTTACCCCGCCCCCCCCCCCCCCCATCACGTATTTTCATCTGTCGCTTGTCATTCTTTCTCCCTCTCCCTCAAACGTGAAATAGGCATAATTACAATGATCAAATGAAAAACACAGGAACATAACATCTGATTCGGACAAATAAAGCTCATAAAAGTGCAAGTAAGGAAAAACATGCGAATCGACACTCTTGTGTTTTCGAATCGCCAGAAAATTTTGGTTTTGTACGCTGATTCTCCGGCGCGCACAATATATTGGGAAATGTGCCGTTTGATACGCGCTCTCATTCGCTGAAAGTTTTGACCTAATATGACGACACAATGGTCAATAGGGTATGCAACACTGATTCTTCTACGCTCATGTTGGGTACGCGTTTTCATTGGCTGAAAGTTTTAAGCTAATGACGAAACAATGGTTGACAAGGGCGCACTTTGAATGGTATCTTTGAGTAACAAACAGTGACGTTCCTTGTCTCAGTTTTGATTTAGCTCTCGGAGTGCAACTATTGCTTCTTCCTCGCTTTCGAAACTTTTCTTCAATTGAATTACCCAATTCAATCGATTCGTTCTCAAAAAAAATTGGCCATTTCTGACCTATAATTATCCTTCACTGAATGTCTCAACATCGATATTCAAGCAGAAAGATCACTCCCTAGCAAATTGGGCAAAATTGGCCAAAATTGAGCAAAATAATATTTGTTTAATATTTCCCCCGAAACACCCCAAATCAGCCGTCTTCGCTCCCTGGGATGTTTTAGCATCCTAACCGATTATTACAGCGAGAATCAACAGGATCCAGGGAGTTTGAATTTTCGACCCCCTTGCCCCACCTGCGGCATGGAAAATTTGGCAAAATTGGCCAAAATTGAGCAAAATAACATTTGTTAAATATTTCCCCCGAAAACCCCCCAAATCAGCCGTCTTCGCTCCCTGGGATGTTTTAGCATCCTAACCGATTATTACAGCGAGAATCAACAGGATCCAGGGAGTTTGAATTTTCGACCCCCTCGCCCCACCCGCGACATGGAAAATTGGGCAAAATTGGCCAAAATTGAGCAAAATAATATTTGTTCAATATTTCCCCCGAAACCCCCCCAAATCAGCCGTCTTCGCTCCCTGGGATGTTTTAGCATCCTAACCGATTATTACAGCGAGAATCAAGAGGATCCAGGGAGTTTGAATTTTCGACCCCCTCGCCCCATCCGCGACATGGAAAATTGGGCAAAATTGGCCAAATAGAGCAAAATAATATTTGTTCAATATTTCCCCCGAAACCCCCCCAAATCAGCCGTCTTCGCTCCCTGGGATGTTTTAGCATCCTAACCGATTATTACAGCGAGAATCAAGAGGATCCAGGGAGTTTGAATTTTCGACCCCCTCGCCCCACCCGCGACATGGAAAATTGGGCAAAATTGGCCAAATAGAGCAAAATAATATTTGTTCAATATTTCCCCCGAAACCCCCCCAAATCAGCCGTCTTCGCTCCTTGGGATGTTTTAGCATCCTAACCGATTATTACAGCTAGAATCAAGAGGATCCAGGGAGTTTGAATTTTCGACCCCCTCGCTCCACCTGCGACATGGAAAATTTGGCAAAATTTGCCAAAATTGAGCAAAATAATATTTGTTCAGTATTTCCCCCGAAACTCCCCCAAATCAGCCGTCTTTGCTCCCTGGAATGTTTTAGTATCCTAACCGATTATTACAGCGAGAATCAACAGGATCCAGGGGGTTTGAATTTTCGACCCCCTCGCCCAACCCGCGACATGGAAAATTGGGCAAAATTGGCCAAAATTGAGCAAAATAATATTTGTTTAATATTTCCCCTGAAACCCCCCCAAATCAGCCGTCTTCGCTCCCTGGGATGTTTTAGCATCCTAACCGATTATTACAGCGAGAATCAAGAGAATCAAGAGGATCCAGGGAGTTTGAATTTTCGACCCCCTCGCCCCACCCGCGACATGGAAAATTTGGCAAAATTGGCCAAAATTGAGCAAAATAATATTTGTTCAATATTTCCCCCGAAACCCCCCCAAATCAGCCGTCTTCGCTCCCTGGGATGTTTTAGCATCCTAACCGATTATTACAGCGAGAATCAAGAGGATCCAGGGAGTTTGAATTTTCGACCCCATTGCCCCACCCGCGACATGGAAAATTGGGCAAAATTGAGCAAAATAACATTTGTTAAATATTTCCCCCGAAAACCCCCCAAATCAGCCGTCTTCGCTCCCTGGGATGTTTTAGCATCCTAACCGATTATTACAGCGAGAATAAACTGGATCCAGGGAGTTTGAATTTTCGACCCCCTCGCCCCACCCGCGACATGGAAAATTGGGCAAAATTGGCCAAAATTGAGCAAAATAATATTTGTTCAATATTTCCCCCGAAACCCCCCCAAATCAGCCGTCTTCGCTCCCTGGAATGTTTTAGCATCCTTACCGATTATTACAGCGAGAATCCAGAGGATCCAGAGAGTTTGAATTTTCGACCCCTTCGCCCCACCCACGACATGGAAAATTGGGCAAAATTGGGCAAAATTGAGCAAAATAATATTTGTTCAATATTTCCCCCGAAACCCCCTCAAATCAGCCGTCTTCGCTCCCTGGGATGTTTTAGCATCCTAACCGATTATTACAGCGAGAATCAAGAGAATCAAGAGGATCCAGGGAGTTTGAATTTTCGACCCCCTCGCCCCACCCGCGACATGGAAAATTGGGCAAAATTGGCCAAAATTGAGCAAAATAATATTTGTTCAATATTTCCCCCGAAACCCCCCCAAATCAGCCGTCTTCGCTCCCTTGGATGTTTTAGCATCCTAACCGATTATTACAGCGAGAATCAAGAGGATCCAGGGAGTTTGAATTTTCGACCCCCTCGCCCCACCCGCGACATGGAAAATTGGGCAAAATTTGCCAAAATTGAGCAAAATAATATTTGTTCAATATTTCCCCCGAAACCCCCCGAAATCAGCCGTCTTCGCTCCCTGGAATGTTTTAGTATCCTAACCGATTATTACAGCGAGAATCAACAGGATCCAGGGGGTTTGAATTTTCGACCCCCTCGCCCAACCCGCGACATGGAAAATTGGGCAAAATTGGCCAAAATTGAGCAAAATAATATTTGTTTAATATTTCCCCTGAAACCCCCCCAAATCAGCCGTCTTCGCTCCCTGGGATGTTTTAGCATCCTAACCGATTATTACAGCGAGAATCAAGAGAATCAAGAGGATCCAGGGAGTTTGAATTTTCGACCCCCTCGCCCCACCCGCGACATGGAAAATTTGGCAAAATTGGCCAAAATTGAGCAAAATAATATTTGTTCAATATTTCCCCCGAAACCCCCCCAAATCAGCCGTCTTCGCTCCCTGGGATGTTTTAGCATCCTAACCGATTATTACAGCGAGAATCAAGAGGATCCAGGGAGTTTGAATTTTCGACCCCATTGCCCCACCCGCGACATGGAAAATTGGGCAAAATTGAGCAAAATAACATTTGTTAAATATTTCCCCCGAAAACCCCCCAAATCAGCCGTCTTCGCTCCCTGGGATGTTTTAGCATCCTAACCGATTATTACAGCGAGAATAAACAGGATCCAGGGAGTTTGAATTTTCGACCCCCTCGCCCCACCCGCGACATGGAAAATTGGGCAAAATTGGCCAAAATTGAGCAAAATAATATTTGTTCAATATTTCCCCCAAAACCCCCTCAAATCAGCCGTCTTCGCTCCCTGGGATGTTTTAGCATCCTAACCGATTATTACAGCGAGAATCAAGAGGATCCAGGGAGTTTGAATTTTCGACCCCCTCGCCCCACCCGCGACATGGAAAATTGGGCAAAATTGGCCAAATAGAGCAAAATAATATTTGTTCAATATTTCCCCCGAAACCCCCCCAAATCAGCCGTCTTCGCTCCCTGGGATGTTTTAGCATCCTAACCGATTATTATAGCGAGAATCAAGAGGTTCCAGGGAGTTTGAATTTTCGACCCCCTCGCCCCACCCGCGACATGGAAAATTGGGCAAAATTGGCGAAAATTGAGCAAAATAATATTTGTTCAATATTTCCCCCGAAACCCCCCCAAATCAGCCGTCTTCGCTCCCTGGAATGTTTTAGCATCCTTACCGATTATTACAGCGAGAATCCAGAGGATCCAGAGAGTTTGAATTTTCGACCCCTTCGCCCCACCCACGACATGGAAAATTGGGCAAAATTGGGCAAAATTGAGCAAAATAATATTTGTTCAATATTTCCCCCGAAACCCCCTCAAATCAGCCGTCTTCGCTCCCTGGGATGTTTTAGCATCCTAACCGATTATTACAGCGAGAATCAAGAGAATCAAGAGGATCCAGGGAGTTTGAATTTTCGACCCCCTCGCCCCACCCGCGACATGGAAAATTGGGCAAAATTGGCCAAAATTGAGCAAAATAATATTTGTTCAATATTTCCCCCGAAACCCCCCCAAATCAGCCGTCTTCGCTCCCTTGGATGTTTTAGCATCCTAACCGATTATTACAGCGAGAATCAAGAGGATCCAGGGAGTTTGAATTTTCGACCCCCTCGCCCCACCCGCGACATGGAAAATTGGGCAAAATTTGCCAAAATTGAGCAAAATAATATTTGTTCAATATTTCCCCCGAAACCCCCCGAAATCAGCCGTCTTCGCTCCCTGGAATGTTTTAGCATCCTAACCGATTATTACATCGAGAATCAAGAGGATCCAGGGAGTTTGAATTTTCGACCCCCTCACCCCACCCACGACATGGAAAATTGGGCAAAATTGGCCAAATAGAGCAAAATAATATTTGTTCAATATTTCCCCCGAAACCCCCCCAAATCAGCCGTCTTCGCTCCCTGGGATGTTTTAGCATCCTAACCGATTATTATAGCGAGAATCAAGAGGTTCCAGGGAGTTTGAATTTTCGACCCCCTCGCCCCACCCGCGACATGGAAAATTGGGCAAAATTGGCCAAAATTGAGCAAAATAATATTTGTTCAATATTTCCCCCGAAACCCCCCCAAATCAGCCGTCTTCGCTCCCTGGAATGTTTTAGCATCCTAACCGATTATTACATCGAGAATCAAGAGGATCCAGGGAGTTTGAATTTTCGACCCCCTCACCCCACCCACGACATGGAAAATTGGACAAAATTGGCCAAAATTGAGCAAAATAATATTTGTTCAATATTTCCCCCGAAACCCCCCCAAATCAGCCGTCTTCACTCCCTGGGATGTTTTAGCATCCTAACCGATTATTACAGCGAGAATCATGAGGATCCAGGGAGTTTGAATTTTTGACCCCCTCGCCCCACCCGCGACATGGAAAATTGGGCAAAATTGGCCAAAATTGAGCAAAATAATATTTGTTCAATATTTCCCCCGAAACCCCCCCAAATCAGCCGTCTTTGCTCCCTGGAATGTTTTAGCATCCTTACCGATTATTACAGCGAGAATCCAGAGGATCCAGAGAGTTTGAATTTTCGACCCCTTCGCCCCACCCACGACATGGAAAATTGGGCAAAATTGGGCAAAATTGAGCAAAATAATATTTGTTCAATATTTCCCCCGAAACCCCCTCAAATCAGCCGTCTTCGCTCCCTGGGATGTTTTAGCATCCTAACCGATTATTACAGCGAGAATCAAGAGAATCAAGAGGATCCAGGGAGTTTGAATTTTCGACCCCCTCGCCCCACCCGCGACATGGAAAATTGGGCAAATTTGGCCAAAATTGAGCAAAATAATATTTGTTCAATATTTCCCCCGAAACCCCCCCAAATCAGCCGTCTTCGCTCCCTGGGATGTTTTAGCATCCTAACCGATTATTACAGCGAGAATCAAGAGAATCAAGAGGATCCAGGGAGTTTGAATTTTCGACCCCCTCGCCCCACCCGCGACATGGAAAATTTGGCAAAATTGGGCAAAATTGGCCAAAATTGAGCAAAATAATATTTGTTCAATATTCCCCCCGAAACCCCCCCAAATCAGCCGTCTTCGCTCCCTGGGATGTTTTAGCATCCTAACCGATTATTACAGCGAGAATCAAGAGGATCCAGGGAGTTTGAATTTTCGACCCCATTGCCCCACCCGCGACATGGAAAACTGGGCAAAATTGGGCAAAATTGAGCAAAATAATATTTGTTTAATATTTCCCCCGAAACCCCCCCAAATCAGCCGTCTTCGCTCCCTGGGATGTTTTAGCATCCTAACCGATTATTACAGCAAGAATCAAGAGGATCCAGGGAGTTTGAATTTTCGACCCCATTGCCCCACCCGCGACATGGAAAATTGGGCAAAATTGAGCAAAATAACATTTGTTAAATATTTCCCCCGAAAACCCCCCAAATCAGCCGTCTTCGCTCCCTGGGATGTTTTAGCATCCTAACCGATTATTACAGCGAGAATAAACAGGATCCAGGGAGTTTGAATTTTCGACCCCCTCGCCCCACCCGCGACATGGAAAATTGGGCAAAATTGGCCAAAATTGAGCAAAATAATATTTGTTCAATATTTCCCCCAAAACCCCCTCAAATCAGCCGTCTTCGCTCCCTGGGATGTTTTAGCATCCTAACCGATTATTACAGCGAGAATCAAGAGGATCCAGGGAGTTTGAATTTTCGACCCCCTCGCCCCACCCGCGACATGGAAAATTGGGCAAAATTGGCCAAATAGAGCAAAATAATATTTGTTCAATATTTCCCCCGAAACCCCCCCAAATCAGCCGTCTTCGCTCCCTGGGATGTTTTAGCATCCTAACCGATTATTATAGCGAGAATCAAGAGGTTCCAGGGAGTTTGAATTTTCGACCCCCTCGCCCCACCCGCGACATGGAAAATTGGGCAAAATTGGCCAAAATTGAGCAAAATAATATTTGTTCAATATTTCCCCCGAAACCCCCCCAAATCAGCCGTCTTCGCTCCCTGGAATGTTTTAGCATCCTTACCGATTATTACAGCGAGAATCCAGAGGATCCAGAGAGTTTGAATTTTCGACCCCTTCGCCCCACCCACGACATGGAAAATTGGGCAAAATTGGGCAAAATTGAGCAAAATAATATTTGTTCAATATTTCCCCCGAAACCCCCTCAAATCAGCCGTCTTCGCTCCCTGGGATGTTTTAGCATCCTAACCGATTATTACAGCGAGAATCAAGAGAATCAAGAGGATCCAGGGAGTTTGAATTTTCGACCCCCTCGCCCCACCCGCGACATGGAAAATTGGGCAAAATTGGCCAAAATTGAGCAAAATAATATTTGTTCAATATTTCCCCCGAAACCCCCCCAAATCAGCCGTCTTCGCTCCCTTGGATGTTTTAGCATCCTAACCGATTATTACAGCGAGAATCAAGAGGATCCAGGGAGTTTGAATTTTCGACCCCCTCGCCCCACCCGCGACATGGAAAATTGGGCAAAATTTGCCAAAATTGAGCAAAATAATATTTGTTCAATATTTCCCCCGAAACCCCCCGAAATCAGCCGTCTTCGCTCCCTGGAATGTTTTAGCATCCTAACCGATTATTACATCGAGAATCAAGAGGATCCAGGGAGTTTGAATTTTCGACCCCCTCACCCCACCCACGACATGGAAAATTGGGCAAAATTGGCCAAATAGAGCAAAATAATATTTGTTCAATATTTCCCCCGAAACCCCCCCAAATCAGCCGTCTTCGCTCCCTGGGATGTTTTAGCATCCTAACCGATTATTATAGCGAGAATCAAGAGGTTCCAGGGAGTTTGAATTTTCGACCCCCTCGCCCCACCCGCGACATGGAAAATTGGGCAAAATTGGCCAAAATTGAGCAAAATAATATTTGTTCAATATTTCCCCCGAAACCCCCCCAAATCAGCCGTCTTCGCTCCCTGGAATGTTTTAGCATCCTAACCGATTATTACATCGAGAATCAAGAGGATCCAGGGAGTTTGAATTTTCGACCCCCTCACCCCACCCACGACATGGAAAATTGGACAAAATTGGCCAAAATTGAGCAAAATAATATTTGTTCAATATTTCCCCCGAAACCCCCCCAAATCAGCCGTCTTCACTCCCTGGGATGTTTTAGCATCCTAACCGATTATTACAGCGAGAATCATGAGGATCCAGGGAGTTTGAATTTTTGACCCCCTCGCCCCACCCGCGACATGGAAAATTGGGCAAAATTGGCCAAAATTGAGCAAAATAATATTTGTTCAATATTTCCCCCGAAACCCCCCCAAATCAGCCGTCTTTGCTCCCTGGAATGTTTTAGCATCCTTACCGATTATTACAGCGAGAATCCAGAGGATCCAGAGAGTTTGAATTTTCGACCCCTTCGCCCCACCCACGACATGGAAAATTGGGCAAAATTGGGCAAAATTGAGCAAAATAATATTTGTTCAATATTTCCCCCGAAACCCCCTCAAATCAGCCGTCTTCGCTCCCTGGGATGTTTTAGCATCCTAACCGATTATTACAGCGAGAATCAAGAGAATCAAGAGGATCCAGGGAGTTTGAATTTTCGACCCCCTCGCCCCACCCGCGACATGGAAAATTGGGCAAATTTGGCCAAAATTGAGCAAAATAATATTTGTTCAATATTTCCCCCGAAACCCCCCCAAATCAGCCGTCTTCGCTCCCTGGGATGTTTTAGCATCCTAACCGATTATTACAGCGAGAATCAAGAGAATCAAGAGGATCCAGGGAGTTTGAATTTTCGACCCCCTCGCCCCACCCGCGACATGGAAAATTTGGCAAAATTGGGCAAAATTGGCCAAAATTGAGCAAAATAATATTTGTTCAATATTCCCCCCGAAACCCCCCCAAATCAGCCGTCTTCGCTCCCTGGGATGTTTTAGCATCCTAACCGATTATTACAGCGAGAATCAAGAGGATCCAGGGAGTTTGAATTTTCGACCCCATTGCCCCACCCGCGACATGGAAAACTGGGCAAAATTGGGCAAAATTGAGCAAAATAATATTTGTTTAATATTTCCCCCGAAACCCCCCCAAATCAGCCGTCTTCGCTCCCTGGGATGTTTTAGCATCCTAACCGATTATTACAGCGAGAATCAACAGGATCCAAGGAGTTTGAATTTTCGACCCCCTTGCCCCACCTGCGGCATGGAAAATTTGGCAAAATTGAGCAAAATAACATTTGTTAAATATTTCCCCCGAAAACCCCCCAAATCAGCCGTCTTCGCTCCCTGGGATGTTTTAGCATCCTAACCGATTATTACAGCGAGAATCAACAGGATCCAGGGAGTTTGAATTTTCGACCCCCTCGCCCCACCCGCGACATGGAAAATTGGGCAAAATTGGGCAAAATTGAGCAAAATAATATTTGTTCAATATTTCCCCCGAAACCCCCCCAAATCAGCCGTCTTCGCTCCCTGGGATGTTTTAGCATCCTAACCGATTATTACAGCGAGAATCAAGAGGATCCAGGGAGTTTGAATTTTCGACCCCCTCGCCCCACCCGCGACATGGAAAATTGGGCAAAATTGGCCAAATAGAGCAAAATAATATTTGTTCAATATTTCCCCCGAAACCCCCCCAAATCAGCCGTCTTCGCTCCTTGGGATGTTTTAGCATCCTAACCGATTATTACAGCTAGAATCAAGAGGATCCAGGGAGTTTGAATTTTCGACCCCCTCGCTCCACCTGCGACATGGAAAATTTGGCAAAATTTGCCAAAATTGAGCAAAATAATATTTGTTCAGTATTTCCCCCGAAACTCCCCCAAATCAGCCGTCTTTGCTCCCTGGAATGTTTTAGTATCCTAACCGATTATTACAGCGAGAATCAACAGGATCCAGGGGGTTTGAATTTTCGACCCCCTCGCCCCACCCGCGACATGGAAAATTGGGCAAAATTGGCCAAAATTGAGCAAAATAATATTTGTTCAATATTCCCCCCGAAACCCCCCCAAATCAGCCGTCTTCGCTCCCTGGGATGTTTTAGCATCCTAACCGATTATTACAGCGAGAATCAAGAGGATCCAGGGAGTTTGAATTTTCGACCCTATTGCCCCACCCGTGACATGGAAAATTGGGCAAAATTGGCCAAAATTGAGCAAAATAATATTTGTTTAATATTTCCCCCGAAACCCCCCAAATCAGCCGTCTTCGCTCCCTGGGATGTTTTAGCATCCTAACCGATTATTACAGCGAGAATCAACAGGATCCAGGGAGTTTGAATTTTCGACCCCCTCGCCCCACCCGCGACATGGAAAATTGGGCAAAATTGGCCAAAATTGAGCAAAATAATATTTGTTCAATATTTCCCCCGAAACCCCCCCAAATCAGCCGTCTTCGCTCCCTGGGATGTTTTAGCATCCTAACCGATTATTACAGCGAGAATCAAGAGGATCCAGGGAGTTCTAATTTTCGACCCCCTCGCCCCATCCGCGACATGGAAAATTGGGCAAAATTGGCCAAATAGAGCAAAATAATATTTGTTCAATATTTCCCCCGAAACCCCCCCAAATCAGCCGTCTTCGCTCCCTGGGATGTTTTAGCATCCTAACCGATTATTACAGCGAGAATCAAGAGGATCCAGGGAGTTTGAATTTTCGACCCCCTCGCCCCACCCGCGACATGGAAAATTGGGCAAAATTGGCCAAATAGAGCAAAATAATATTTGTTCAATATTTCCCCCGAAACCCCCCCAAATCAGCCGTCTTCGCTCCTTGGGATGTTTTAGCATCCTAACCGATTATTACAGCTAGAATCAAGAGGATCCAGGGAGTTTAAATTTTCGACCCCCTCGCTCCACCTGCGACATGGAAAATTTGGCAAAATTTGCCAAAATTGAGCAAAATAATATTTGTTCAGTATTTCCCCCGAAACTCCCCCAAATCAGCCGTCTTTGCTCCCTGGAATGTTTTAGTATCCTAACCGATTATTACAGCGAGAATCAAGAGAATCAAGAGGATCCAGGGAGTTTGAATTTTCGACCCCCTCGCCCCACCCGCGACATGGAAAATTTGGCAAAATTGGCCAAAATTGAGCAAAATAATATTTGTTCAATATTTCCCCCGAAACCCCCCCAAATCAGCCGTCTTCGCTCCCTGGGATGTTTTAGCATCCTAACCGATTATTACAGCGAGAATCAAGAGGATCCAGGGAGTTTGAATTTTCGACCCCATTGCCCCACCCGCGACATGGAAAATTGGGCAAAATTGAGCAAAATAACATTTGTTAAATATTTCCCCCGAAAACCCCCCAAATCAGCCGTCTTCGCTCCCTGGGATGTTTTAGCATCCTAACCGATTATTACAGCGAGAATAAACAGGATCCAGGGAGTTTGAATTTTCGACCCCCTCGCCCCATCCGCGACATGGAAAATTGGGCAAAATTGGCCAAAATTGAGCAAAATAATATTTGTTCAATATTTCCCCCAAAACCCCCCCAAATCAGCCGTCTTCGCTCCCTGGGATGTTTTAGCATCCTAACCGATTATTACAGCGAGAATCAAGAGGATCCAGGGAGTTTGAATTTTCGACCCCCTCGCCCCACCCGCGACATGGAAAATTGGGCAAAATTGGCCAAATAGAGCAAAATAATATTTGTTCAATATTTCCCCCGAAACCCCCCCAAATCAGCCGTCTTCGCTCCCTGGGATGTTTTAGCATCCTAACCGATTATTACATCGAGAATCAAGAGGATCCAGGGAGTTTGAATTTTCGACCCCCTCACCCCACCCATGACATGGAAAATTGGGCAAAATTGGCCAAAATTGAGCAAAATAATATTTGTTCAATATTTCCCCCGAAACCCCCCTAAATCAGCCGTCTTCACTCCCTGGGATGTTTAAGCATCCTAACCGATTATTACAGCGGGAATCATGAGGATCCAGGGAGTTTGAATTTTCGACCCCCTCGCCCCACCCGCGACATGGAAAATTGGGCAAAATTGGCCAAATAGAGCAAAATAATATTTGTTCAATATTTCCCCCGAAACCCCCCCAAATCAGCCGTCTTCGCTCCTTGGGATGTTTTAGCATCCTAACCGATTATTACAGCTAGAATCAAGAGGATCCAGGGAGTTTGAATTTTCGACCCCCTCGCTCCACCTGCGACATGGAAAATTTGGCAAAATTTGCCAAAATTGAGCAAAATAATATTTGTTCAGTATTTCCCCCGAAACTCCCCCAAATCAGCCGTCTTTGCTCCCTGGAATGTTTTAGTATCCTAATCGATTATTACAGCGAGAATCAACAGGATCCAGGGGGTTTGAATTTTCGACCCCCTCGCCCAACCCGCGACATGGAAAATTGGGCAAAATTGGCCAAAATTGAGCAAAATAATATTTGTTTAATATTTCCCCTGAAACCCCCCCAAATCAGCCGTCTTCGCTCCCTGGGATGTTTTAGCATCCTAACCGATTATTACAGCGAGAATCAAGAGAATCAAGAGGATCCAGGGAGTTTGAATTTTCGACCCCCTCGCCCCACCCGCGACATGGAAAATTTGGCAAAATTGGCCAAAATTGAGCAAAATAATATTTGTTCAATATTTCCCCCGAAACCCCCCCAAATCAGCCGTCTTCGCTCCCTGGGATGTTTTAGAATCCTAACCGATTATTACAGCGAGAATCAAGAGGATCCAGGGAGTTTGAATTTTCGACCCCATTGCCCCACCCGCGACATGGAAAATTGGGCAAAATTGAGCAAAATAACATTTGTTAAATATTTCCCCCGAAAACCCCCCAAATCAGCCGTCTTCGCTCCCTGGGATGTTTTAGCATCCTAACCGATTATTACAGCGAGAATAAACAGGATCCAGGGAGTTTGAATTTTCGACCCCCTCGCCCCACCCGCGACATGGAAAATTGGGCAAAATTGGCCAAAATTGAGCAAAATAATATTTGTTCAATATTTCCCCCAAAACCCCCCCAAATCAGCCGTCTTCGCTCCCTGGGATGTTTTAGCATCCTAACCGATTATTACAGCGAGAATCAAGAGGATCCAGGGAGTTTGAATTTTCGACCCCCTCGCCCCACCCGCGACATGGAAAATTGGGCAAAATTGGCCAAATAGAGCAAAATAATATTTGTTCAATATTTCCCCCGAAACCCCCCCAAATCAGCCGTCTTCGCTCCCTGGGATGTTTTAGCATCCTAACCGATTATTATAGCGAGAATCAAGAGGTTCCAGGGAGTTTGAATTTTCGACCCCCTCGCCCCACCCGCGACATGGAAAATTGGGCAAAATTTGCCAAAATTGAGCAAAATAATAATTGTTCAATATTTCCCCCGAAACCCCCCCCAAATCAGCCGTCTTCACTCCCTGGGATGTTTAAACATCCTAACCGATTATAACAGCGAGAATCAAGAGGATCCAGGGAGTTTGAATTTTCGACCCCATTGCCCCACCCGCGACATGGAAAATTGGGCAAAATTTGCCAAAATTGAGCAAAATAATATTTGTTCAATATTTCCCCCGAAACCCCCCCAAATCAGCCGTCTTCACTCCCTGGGATGTTTTAGCATCCTAACCGATTATTACAGCGAGAATCAACAGGATCCAGGGAGTTTGAATTTTCGACCCCCTCGCCCCACCCGCGACATGGAAAATTGGGCAAAATTGGCCAAACTTGAGCAAAATAATATTTGTTCAATATTACCCCCGAAACCCCCCCAAATCAGCCGTCTTCGCTCCCTGGGATGTTTTAGCATCCTAACAGATTATTACAGCGAGAATCAAGAGGATCCAGGGAGTTTGAATTTTCGACCCCCTCGCCCCATCCGCGACATGGAAAATTGGGCAAAATTGGCCAAAATTGAGCAAAATAATATTTGTTCAATATTTCCCCCGAAACCCCCCCAAATCAGCCGTCTTCGCTCCCTGGGATGTTTTAGCATCCTAACCGATTATTACAGCGAGAATCAAGAGGATCCAGGGAGTTTGAATTTTCGACCCCCTCGCCCCACCCGCGACATGGAAAATTGGGCAAAATTGGCCAAAATTGAGCAAAATAATATTTGTTCAATATTTCCCCCGAAACCCCCCCAAATCAGCCGTCTTCACTCCCTGGGATGTTTTAGCATCCTAACCGATTATTACAGCGAGAATCAAGAGGATCCAGGGAGTTTGAATTTTCGACCCCATTGCCCCACCCGCGACATGGAAAATTGGGCAAAATTTGCCAAAATTGAGCAAAATAATATTTGTTCAATATTTCCCCCGAAACCCCCCAAATCAGCCGTCTTCACTCCCTGGGATGTTTTCGCATCCTAACCGATTATTACAGCGAGAATAAAGAGGATCCAGGGAGTTTGAATTTTCGACCCCATTGCCCCACCCGCGACATGGAAAATTGGGCAAAATTTGCCAAAATTGAGCAAAATAATATTTGTTCAATATTTCCCCCGAAACACCCCCAAATCAGCCGTCTTCGCTCCCTGGGATATTTTAGCATCCTAACCGATTATTACAGCGAGAATCAAGAGAATCAAGAGGATCCAGGGAGTTTGAATTTTCGACCCCCTCGCCCCACCCGCGACATGGAAAATTGGGCAAATTTGGCCAAAATTGAGCAAAATAATATTTGTTCAATATTTCCCCCGAAACCCCCCCAAATCAGCCGTCTTCGCTCCCTGGGATGTTTTAGCATCCTAACCGATTATTACAGCGAGAATCAAGAGAATCAAGAGGATCCAGGGAGTTTGAATTTTCGACCCCCTCGCCCCACCCGCGACATGGAAAATTTGGCAAAATTGGGCAAAATTGGCCAAAATTGAGCAAAATAATATTTGTTCAATATTCCCCCCGAAACCCCCCCAAATCAGCCGTCTTCGCTCCCTGGGATGTTTTAGCATCCTAACCGATTATTACAGCGAGAATCAAGAGGATCCAGGGAGTTTGAATTTTCGACCCCATTGCCCCACCCGCGACATGGAAAATTGGGCAAAATTTGCCAAAATTGAGCAAAATAATATTTGTTCAATATTTCCCCCGAAACCCCCCCAAATCAGCCGTCTTCGCTCCCTGGGATATTTTAGCATCCTAACCGATTATTACAGCGAGAATCAAGAGAATCAAGAGGATCCAGGGAGTTTGAATTTTCGACCCCCTCGCCCCACCCGCGACATGGAAAATTTGGCAAAATTGGCCAAAATTGAGCAAAATAATATTTGTTCAATATTTCCCCCGAAACCCCCCCAAATCAGCCGTCTTCGCTCCCTGGGATGTTTTAGCATCCTAACCGATTATTACAGCGAGAATCAAGAGGATCCAGGGAGTTTGAATTTTCGACCCCATTGCCCCACCCGCGACATGGAAAATTGGGCAAAATTGAGCAAAATAACATTTGTTAAATATTTCCCCCGAAAACCCCCCAAATCAGCCGTCTTCGCTCCCTGGGATGTTTTAGCATCCTAACCGATTATTACAGCGAGAATAAACAGGATCCAGGGAGTTTGAATTTTCGACCCCCTCGCCCCACCCGCGACATGGAAAATTGGGCAAAATTGGCCAAAATTGAGCAAAATAATATTTGTTCAATATTTCCCCCAAAACCCCCCCAAATCAGCCGTCTTCGCTCCCTGGGATGTTTTAGCATCCTAACCGATTATTACAGCGAGAATCAAGAGGATCCAGGGAGTTTGAATTTTCGACCCCCTCGCCCCACCCGCGACATGGAAAATTGGGCAAAATTGGCCAAATAGAGCAAAATAATATTTGTTCAATATTTCCCCCGAAACCCCCCCAAATCAGCCGTCTTCGCTCCCTGGGATGTTTTAGCATCCTAACCGATTATTATAGCGAGAATCAAGAGGTTCCAGGGAGTTTGAATTTTCGACCCCCTCGCCCCACCCGCGACATGGAAAATTGGGCAAAATTGGCCAAAATTGAGCAAAATAATATTTGTTCAATATTTCCCCCGAAACCCCCCCAAATCAGCCGTCTTTGCTCCCTGGAATGTTTTAGCATCCTTACCGATTATTACAGCGAGAATCCAGAGGATCAAGAGAGTTTGAATTTTCGACCCCTTCGCCCCACCCACGACATGGAAAATTGGGCAAAATTGAGCAAAATAATATTTGTTCAATATTTCCCCCGAAACCCCCTCAAATCAGCCGTCTTCGCTCCCTGGGATGTTTTAGCATCCTAACAGATTATTACAGCGAGAATCAAGAGAATCAAGAGGATCCAGGGAGTTTGAATTTTCGACCCCCTCGCCCCACCCGCGACATGGAAAATTGGGCAAAATTTGCCAAAATTGAGCAAAATAATAATTGTTCAATATTTCCCCCGAAACCCCCCCAAATCAGCCGTCTTCACTCCCTGGGATGTTTAAACATCCTAACCGATTATAACAGCGAGAATCAAGAGGATCCAGGGAGTTTGAATTTTCGACACCATTGCCCCACCCGCGACATGGAAAATTGGGCAAAATTTGCCAAAATTGAGCAAAATAATATTTGTTCAATATTTCCCCAGAAACCCCCCAAATCAGCCGTCTTCACTCCCTGGGATGTTTTAGCATCCTAACCGATTATTACAGCGAGAATCAAGAGGATCCAGGGAGTTTGAATTTTCGACCCCATTGCCCCACCCGCGACATGGAAAATTGGGCAAAATTTGCCAAAATTGAGCAAAATAATATTTGTTCAATATTTCCCCCGAAACACCCCCAAATCAGCCGTCTTCGCTCCCTGGGATATTTTAGCATCCTAACCGATTATTACAGCGAGAATCAAGAGAATCAAGAGGATCCAGGGAGTTTGAATTTTCGACCCCCTCGCCCCACCCGCGACATGGAAAATTGGGCAAATTTGGCCAAAATTGAGCAAAATAATATTTGTTCAATATTTCCCCCGAAACCCCCCCAAATCAGCCGTCTTCGCTCCCTGGGATGTTTTAGCATCCTAACCGATTATTACAGCGAGAATCAAGAGAATCAAGAGGATCCAGGGAGTTTGAATTTTCGACCCCCTCGCCCCACCCGCGACATGGAAAATTTGGCAAAATTGGCCAAAATTGAGCAAAATAATATTTGTTCAATATTCCCCCCGAAACCCCCCCAAATCAGCCGTCTTCGCTCCCTGGGATGTTTTAGCATCCTAACCGATTATTACAGCGAGAATCAAGAGGATCCAGGGAGTTTGAATTTTCGACCCCATTGCCCCACCCGCGACATGGAAAATTGGGCAAAATTTGCCAAAATTGAGCAAAATAATATTTGTTCAATATTTCCCCCGAAACCCCCCCAAATCAGCCGTCTTCGCTCCCTGGGATATTTTAGCATCCTAACCGATTATTACAGCGAGAATCAAGAGAATCAAGAGGATCCAGGGAGTTTGAATTTTCGACCCCCTCGCCCCACCCGCGACATGGAAAATTGGGCAAAATTGGCCAAAATTGAGCAAAATAATATTTGTTCAATATTTCCCCCGAAACCCCCCCAAATCAGCCGTCTTCACTCCCTGGGATGTTTTAGCATCCTAACCGATTATTACAGCGAGAATCATGAGGATCCAGGGAGTTTGAATTTTTGACCCCCTCGCCCCACCCGCGACATGGAAAATTGGGCAAAATTGGGCAAAATTGAGCAAAATAATATTTGTTTAATATTTCCCCCGAAACCCCCCCAAATCAGCCGTCTTCGCTCCCTGGGATGTTTTAGCATCCTAACCGATTATTACAGCGAGAATCAACAGGATCCAGGGAGTTTGAATTTTCGACCCCCTTGCCCCACCTGCGGCATGGAAAATTGGGCAAAATTGGCCAAAATTGAGCAAAATAACTTTTGTTAAATATTTCCCCCGAAAACCCCCCAAATCAGCCGTCTTCGCTCCCTGGGATGTTTTAGCATCCTAACCGATTATTACAGCGAGAATCAACAGGATCCAGGGAGTTTGAATTTTCGACCCCCTCGCCCCACCCGCGACATGGAAAATTGGGCAAAATTGGCCAAAATTGAGCAAAATAATATTTGTTCAATATTTCCCCCGAAACCCCCCCAAATCAGCCGTCTTCGCTCCCTGGGATGTTTTAGCATCCTAACCGATTATTACAGCGAGAATCAAGAGGATCCAGGGAGTTTGAATTTTCGACCCCATTGCCCCACCCGCGACATGGAAAATTGGGCAAAATTTGCCAAAATTGAGCAAAATAATATTTGTTCAATATTTCCCCCGAAACCCCCCCAAATCAGCCGTCTTCGCTCCCTGGGATATTTTAGCATCCTAACCGATTATTACAGTCGGAAAATCAAGAGAATCAAGAGGATCCAGGGAGTTTGAATTTTCGACCCCCTCGCCCCACCCGCGACATGGAAAATTTGGCAAAATTGGCCAAAATTGAGCAAAATAATATTTGTTCAATATTTCCCCCGAAACCCCCCCAAATCAGCCGTCTTCGCTCCCTGGGATGTTTTAGCATCCTAACCGATTATTACAGCGAGAATCAAGAGGATCCAGGGAGTTTGAATTTTCGACCCCATTGCCCCACCCGCGACATGGAAAATTGGGCAAAATTGAGCAAAATAACATTTGTTAAATATTTCCCCCGAAAACCCCCCAAATCAGCCGTCTTCGCTCCCTGGGATGTTTTAGCATCCTAACCGATTATTACAGCGAGAATAAACAGGATCCAGGGAGTTTGAATATTCGACCCCCTCGCCCCACCCGCGACATGGAAAATTGGGCAAAATTGGCCAAAATTGAGCAAAATAATATTTGTTCAATATTTCCCCCAAAACCCCCCCAAATCAGCCGTCTTCGCTCCCTGGGATGTTTTAGCATCCTAACCGATTATTACAGCGAGAATCAAGAGGATCCAGGGAGTTTGAATTTTCGACCCCCTCGCCCCACCCGCGACATGGAAAATTGGGCAAAATTGGCCAAATAGAGCAAAATAATATTTGTTCAATATTTCCCCCGAAACCCCCCCAAATCAGCCGTCTTCGCTCCCTGGGATGTTTTAGCATCCTAACCGATTATTATAGCGAGAATCAAGAGGTTCCAGGGAGTTTGAATTTTCGACCCCCTCGCCCCACCCGCGACATGGAAAATTGGGCAAAATTGGCCAAAATTGAGCAAAATAATATTTGTTCAATATTTCCCCCGAAACCCCCCCAAATCAGCCGTCTTTGCTCCCTGGAATGTTTTAGCATCCTTACCGATTATTACAGCGAGAATCCAGAGGATCAAGAGAGTTTGAATTTTCGACCCCTTCGCCCCACCCACGACATGGAAAATTGGGCAAAATTGAGCAAAATAATATTTGTTCAATATTTCCCCCGAAACCCCCTCAAATCAGCCGTCTTCGCTCCCTGGGATGTTTTAGCATCCTAACAGATTATTACAGCGAAAATCAAGAGAATCAAGAGGATCCAGGGAGTTTGAATTTTCGACCCCCTCGCCCCACCCGCGACATGGAAAATTGGGCAAAATTTGCCAAAATTGAGCAAAATAATAATTGTTCAATATTTCCCCCGAAACCCCCCCAAATCAGCCGTCTTCACTCCCTGGGATGTTTAAACATCCTAACCGATTATAACAGCGAGAATCAAGAGGATCCAGGGAGTTTGAATTTTCGACCCCATTGCCCCACCCGCGACATGGAAAATTGGGCAAAATTTGCCAAAATTGAGCAAAATAATATTTGTTCAATATTTCCCCCGAAACCCCCCCAAATCAGCCGTCTTCACTCCCTGGGATGTTTTAGCATCCTAACCGATTATTACAGCGAGAATCAACAGGATCCAGGGAGTTTGAATTTTCGACCCCCTCGCCCCACCCGCGACATGGAAAATTGGGCAAAATTGGCCAAACTTGAGCAAAATAATATTTGTTCAATATTTCCCCCGAAACCCCCCCAAATCAGCCGTCTTCGCTCCCTGGGATGTTTTAGCATCCTAACAGATTATTACAGCGAGAATCAAGAGGATCCAGGGAGTTTGAATTTTCGACCCCCTCGCCCCATCCGCGACATGGAAAATTGGGCAAAATTGGCCAAAATTGAGCAAAATAATATTTGTTCAATATTTCCCCCGAAACCCCCCCAAATCAGCCGTCTTCGCTCCCTGGGATGTTTTAGCATCCTAACCGATTATTACAGCGAGAATCAAGAGGATCCAGGGAGTTTGAATTTTCGACCCCCTCGCCCCACCCGCGACATGGAAAATTGGGCAAAATTTGCCAAAATTGAGCAAAATAATATTTGTTCAATATTTCCCCCGAAACCCCCCCAAATCAGCCGTCTTCACTCCCTGGGATGTTTTAGCATCCTAACCGATTATTACAGCGAGAATCAAGAGGATCCAGGGAGTTTGAATTTTCGACCCCATTGCCCCACCCGCGACATGGAAAATTGGGCAAAATTTGCCAAAATTGAGCAAAATAATATTTGTTCAATATTTCCCCCGAAACCCCCCAAATCAGCCGTCTTCACTCCCTGGGATGTTTTAGCATCCTAACCGATTATTACAGCGAGAATCAAGAGGATCCAGGGAGTTTGAATTTTCGACCCCATTGCCCCACCCGCGACATGGAAAATTGGGCAAAATTTGCCAAAATTGAGCAAAATAATATTTGTTCAATATTTCCCCCGAAACACCCCCAAATCAGCCGTCTTCGCTCCCTGGGATATTTTAGCATCCTAACCGATTATTACAGCGAGAATCAAGAGAATCAAGAGGATCCAGGGAGTTTGAATTTTCGACCCCCTCGCCCCACCCGCGACATGGAAAATTGGGCAAATTTGGCCAAAATTGAGCAAAATAATATTTGTTCAATATTTCCCCCGAAACCCCCCCAAATCAGCCGTCTTCGCTCCCTGGGATGTTTTAGCATCCTAACCGATTATTACAGCGAGAATCAAGAGAATCAAGAGGATCCAGGGAGTTTGAATTTTCGACCCCCTCGCCCCACCCGCGACATGGAAAATTTGGCAAAATTGGGCAAAATTGGCCAAAATTGAGCAAAATAATATTTGTTCAATATTCCCCCCAAAACCCCCCCAAATCAGCCGTCTTCGCTCCCTGGGATGTTTTAGCATCCTAACCGATTATTACAGCGAGAATCAAGAGAAACAAGAGGATCCAGGGAGTTTGAATTTTCGACCCCATTGCCCCACCCGCGACATGGAAAATTGGGCAAAATTTGCCAAAATTGAGCAAAATAATATTTGTTCAATATTTCCCCCGAAACCCCCCCAAATCAGCCGTCTTCGCTCCCTGGGATATTTTAGCATCCTAACCGATTATTACAGCGAGAATCAAGAGAATCAAGAGGATCCAGGGAGTTTGAATTTTCGACCCCCTCGCCCCACCCGCGACATGGAAAATTGGGCAAAATTGGCCAAAATTGAGCAAAATAATATTTGTTCAATATTTCCCCCGAAACCCCCCCAAATCAGCCGTCTTCACTCCCTGGGATGTTTTAGCATCCTAACCGATTATTACAGCGAGAATCATGAGGATCCAGGGAGTTTGAATTTTTGACCCCCTCGCCCCACCCGCGACATGGAAAATTGGGCAAAATTGGGCAAAATTGAGCAAAATAATATTTGTTTAATATTTCCCCCGAAACCCCCCCAAATCAGCCGTCTTCGCTCCCTGGGATGTTTTAGCATCCTAACCGATTATTACAGCGAGAATCAACAGGATCCAGGGAGTTTGAATTTTCGACCCCCTTGCCCCACCTGCGGCATGGAAAATTGGGCAAAATTGGCCAAAATTGAGCAAAATAACATTTGTTAAATATTTCCCCCGAAAACCCCCCAAATCAGCCGTCTTCGCTCCCTGGGATGTTTTAGCATCCTAACCGATTATTACAGCGAGAATCAACAGGATCCAGGGAGTTTGAATTTTCGACCCCCTCGCCCCACCCGCGACATGGAAAATTGGGCAAAATTGGCCAAAATTGAGCAAAATAATATTTGTTCAATATTTCCCCCGAAACCCCCCCAAATCAGCCGTCTTTGCTCCCTGGGATGTTTTAGCATCCTAACCGATTATTACAGCGAGAATCAAGAGGATCCAGGGAGTTTGAATTTTCGACCCCCTCGCCCCACCCGCGACATGGAAAATTGGGCAAAATTGGCCAAATAGAGCAAAATAATATTTGTTCAATATTTCCCCCGAAACCCCCCCAAATCAGCCGTCTTCGCTCCTTGGGATGTTTTAGCATCCTAACCGATTATTACAGCTAGAATCAAGAGGATCCAGGGAGTTTGAATTTTCGACCCCCTCGCTCCACCTGCGACATGGAAAATTTGGCAAAATTTGCCAAAATTGAGCAAAATAATATTTGTTCAGTATTTCCCCCGAAACTCCCCCAAATCAGCCGTCTTTGCTCCCTGGAATGTTTTAGTATCCTAACCGATTATTACAGCGAGAATCAACAGGATCCAGGGGGTTTGAATTTTCGACCCCCTCGCCCCACCCGCGACATGGAAAATTGGGCAAAATTGGCCAAAATTGAGCAAAATAATATTTGTTCAATATTCCCCCCGAAACCCCCCCAAATCAGCCGTCTTCGCTCCCTGGGATGTTTTAGCATCCTAACCGATTATTACAGCGAGAATCAAGAGGATCCAGGGAGTTTGAATTTTCGACCCTATTGCCCCACCCGTGACATGGAAAATTGGGCAAAATTGGCCAAAATTGAGCAAAATAATATTTGTTTAATATTTCCCCCGAAACCCCCCCAAATCAGCCGTCTTCGGCTCCCTGGGATGTTTTAGCATCCTAACCGATTATTACAGCGAGAATCAACAGGATCCAGGGAGTTTGAATTTTCGACCCCCTTGCCCCACCTGCGGCATGGAAAATTTGGCAAAATTGGCCAAAATTGAGCAAAATAATATTTGTTAAATATTTCCCCCGAAAACCCCCCAAATCAGCCGTCTTCGCTCCCTGGGATGTTTTAGCATCCTAACCGATTATTACAGCGAGAATCAACAGGATCCAGGGAGTTTGAATTTTCGACCCCATTGCCCCACCCGCGACATGGAAAATTGGGCAAAATTTGCCAAAATTGAGCAAAATAATATTTGTTCAATATTTCCCCCGAAACCCCCCCAAATCAGCCGTCTTCGCTCCCTGGGATATTTTAGCATCCTAACCGATTATTACAGCGAGAATCAAGAGGATCCAGGGAGTTTGAATTTTCGACCCCCTCGCCCCATCCGCGACATGGAAAATTGGGCAAAATTGGCCAAATAGAGCAAAATAATATTTGTTCAATATTTCCCCCGAAACCCCCCCAAATCAGCCGTCTTCGCTCCCTGGGATGTTTTAGCATCCTAACCGATTATTACAGCGAGAATCAAGAGGATCCAGGGAGTTTGAATTTTCGACCCCCTCGCCCCACCCGCGACATGGAAAATTGGGCAAAATTGGCCAAATAGAGCAAAATAATATTTGTTCAATATTTCCCCCGAAACCCCCCCAAATCAGCCGTCTTCGCTCCTTGGGATGTTTTAGCATCCTAACCGATTATTACAGCTAGAATCAAGAGGATCCAGGGAGTTTGAATTTTCGACCCCCTCGCTCCACCTGCGACATGGAAAATTTGGCAAAATTTGCCAAAATTGAGCAAAATAATATTTGTTCAGTATTTCCCCCGAAACTCCCCCAAATCAGCCGTCTTTGCTCCCTGGAATGTTTTAGTATCCTAACCGATTATTACAGCGAGAATCAACAGGATCCAGGGGGTTTGAATTTTCGACCCCCTCGCCCAACCCGCGACATGGAAAATTGGGCAAAATTGGCCAAAATTGAGCAAAATAATATTTGTTTAATATTTCCCCTGAAACCCCCCCAAATCAGCCGTCTTCGCTCCCTGGGATGTTTTAGCATCCTAACCGATTATTACAGCGAGAATCAAGAGAATCAAGAGGATCCAGGGAGTTTGAATTTTCGACCCCCTCGCCCCACCCGCGACATGGAAAATTTGGCAAAATTGGCCAAAATTGAGCAAAATAATATTTGTTCAATATTTCCCCCGAAACCCCCCCAAATCAGCCGTCTTCGCTCCCTGGGATGTTTTAGCATCCTAACCGATTATTACAGCGAGAATCAAGAGGATCCAGGTAGTTTGAATTTTCGACCCCCTCGCCCCACCCGCGACATGGAAAATTGGGCAAAATTTGCCAAAATTGAGCAAAATAATATTTGTTCAATATTTCCCCCGAAACCCCCCCAAATCAGACGTCTTCGCTCCCTGGAATGTTTTAGCATCCTAACCGATTATTACATCGAGAATCAAGAGGATCCAGGGAGTTTGAATTTTCGACCCCCTCACCCCACCCACGACATGGAAAATTGGGCAAAATTGGCCAAAATTGAGCAAAATAATATTTGTTCAATATTTCCCCCGAAACCCCCCCAAATAAGCCGTCTTCACTCCCTGGGATGTTTTAGCATCCTAACCGATTATTACAGCGAGAATCAACAGGATCCAGGGAGTTTGAATTTTCGACCCCCTCGCCCCACCCGCGACATGGAAAATTGGGCAAAATTGAGCAAAATAACATTTGTTAAATATTTCCCCCGAAAACCCCCCAAATCAGCCGTCTTCGCTCCCTGGGATGTTTTAGCATCCTAACCGATTATTACAGCGAGAATCAACAGGATCCAGGGAGTTTGAATTTTCGACCCCCTCGCCCCACCCGCGACATGGAAAATTGGGCAAAATTGGCCAAAATTGAGCAAAATAACATTTGTTAAATATTTCCCCCGAAAACCCTCCAAATCAGCCGTCTTTGCTCCCTGGGATGTTTTAGCATCCTAACCGATTATTACAGCGAGAATCAACAGGATCCAGGGAGTTTGAATTTTCGACCCCCTCGCCCCAACCGCGACATGGAAAATTGGGCAAAATTGGCCAAACTTGAGCAAAATAATATTTGTTCAATATTTCCCCCGAAACCCCCCCAAATCAGCCGTCTTCGCTCCCTGGGATGTTTTAGCATCCTAACAGATTATTACAGCGAGAATCAAGAGGATCCAGGAAGTTTGAATTTTCGACCCCCTCGCCCCACCCGCGATATGGAAAATTTGGCAAAATTGGCCAAAATTGAGCAAAATAATATTTGTTCAATATTCCCCCCGAAACCCCCCCAAATCAGCCGTCTTCGCTCCCTGGGATGTTTTAGCATCCTAACCGATTATTACAGCGAGAATCAAGAGGATCCAGGGAGTTTGAATTTTCGACCCCATTGCCCCACCCGCGACATGGAAAATTGGGCAAAATTGGCCAAAATTGAGCAAAATAATATTTGTTTAATATTTCCCCCGAAACCCCCCCAAATCAGCCGTCTTCGCTCCCTGGGATGTTTTAGCATCCTAACCGATTATTACAGCGAGAATCAACAGGATCCAGGGAGTTTGAATTTTCGACCCCCTTGCCCCACCCGCGGCATGGAAAATTTGGCAAAATTGGCCAAAATTGAGCAAAATAACATTTGTTAAATATTTCCCCCGAAAACCCCCCCAAATCAGCCGTCTTCGCTCCCTGGGATGTTTTAGCATCCTAACCGATTATTACAGCGAGAATCAACAGGATCCAGGGAGTTTGAATTTTCGACCCCCTCGCCCCACCCGCGACATGGAAAATTGGGCAAAATTGGCCAAAATTGAGCAAAATAATATTTGTTCAATATTTCCCCCGAAACCCCCCCAAATTAGCCGTCTTCCCTCCCTGGGATGTTTTAGCATCCTAACTGATTATTACAGCGAGAATCAAGAGGATCCAGGGAGTTTGAATTTTCGACCCCCTCGCCCCACCCGCGACATGGAAAATTGGGCAAAATTGGCCAAATAGAGCAAAATAATATTTGTTCAATATTTCCCCCGAAACCCCCCCAAATCAGCCGTCTTCGCTCCTTGGGATGTTTTAGCATCCTAACCGATTATTACAGCTAGAATCAAGAGGATCCAGGGAGTTTGAATTTTCGACCCCCTCGCTCCACCTGCGACATGGAAAATTTGCCAAAATTGAGCAAAATACTATTTGTTCAGTATTTCCCCCGAAACTCCCCCAAATCAGCCGTCTTTGCTCCCTGGAATGTTTTAGTATCCTAACCGATTATTACAGCGAGAATCAACAGGATCCAGGGAGTTTGAATTTTCGACCCCCTCGCCCCACCCGCGACATGGAAAATTGGGCAAAATTGGCCAAAATTGAGCAAAATAATATTTGTTTAATATTTCCCCCGAAACCCCCCCAAATCAGCCGTCTTCGCTCCCTGGGATGTTTTAGCATCCTAACCGATTATTACAGCGAGAATCAAGAGAATCAAGAGGATCCAGGGAGTTTGAATTTTCGACCCCCTCGCCCCACCCGCGACATGGAAAATTTGGCAAAATTGGCCAAAATTGAGCAAAATAACATTTGTTAAATATTTCCCCCGAAAACCCCCCAAATCAGCCGTCTTCGCTCCCTGGGATGTTTTAGCATCCTAACCGATTATTACAGCGAGAATCAAGAGGATCCAGGGAGTTTGAATTTTCGACCCCATTGCCCCACCCGCGACATGGAAAATTGGGCAAAATTGGCCAAAATTGAGCAAAATAATATTTGTTCAATATTTCCCCCGAAACCCCCCCAAATCAGCCGTCTTCGCTCCCTGGGATGTTTTAGCATCCTAACCGATTATTACAGCGAGAATCAAGAGGATCCAGGGAGTTTGAATTTTCGACCCCCTCGCCCCACCCGCGACATGGAAAATTGGGCAAAATTGGCCAAATAGAGCAAAATAATATTTGTTCAATATTTCCCCCGAAACCCCCCCAAATCAGCCGTCTTTGCTCCCTGGAATGTTTTAGCATCCTAACTGATTATTACAGCGAGAATCAAGAGGATCCAGTGAGTTTGAATTTTCGACCCCCTCGCCCCACCCGCGACATGGAAAATCGGGCAAAATTGGCAAAAATTGAGCAAAATAATATTTGTTCAATATTTCCCCCGAAACCCCCCCAAATCAGCCGTCTTCACTCCCTGGGATGTTTAAGCATCCTAACCGATAATTACAGCGAGACTCATGAGGATCCAGGGAGTTTGAATTTTTGACCCCCTCGCCCCACCCGCGACATGGAAAATTGGGCAAAATTGGCCAAAATTGAGCAAAATAATATTTGTTCAATATTTCCCCCGAAACCCCCCCAAATCAGCCGTCTTCGCTCCCTGGGATGTTTTAGCATCCTAACCGATTATTACAGCGAGAATCAAGAGAATCAAGAGGATCCAGGGAGTTTGAATTTTCGACC
Organism: Lytechinus pictus; assembly: GCF_037042905.1. Taxonomy (NCBI): domain Eukaryota; kingdom Metazoa; phylum Echinodermata; class Echinoidea; order Temnopleuroida; family Toxopneustidae; genus Lytechinus; species Lytechinus pictus. Next base: position 29,038,133 of record NC_087251.1, read on the forward strand.
TCCTCGCCCCACCCGCGACACGGAAAATTTGGGAAAATTGGCCAAAATTGAGCAAAATAATATTTGTTCAATATTTCCCCCGAAACCCCCCCAAATCAGCCGTCTTCGCTCCCTGGGATGTTTTAGCATCCTAACCGATTATTACAGCGAGAATCAAGAGGATCCAGGGAGTTTGAATTTTCGACCCCATTGCCCCACCCGCGACATGGAAAATTGGGCAAAATTGGCCAAAATTGAGCAAAATAATATTTGTTTAATATTTCCCCCGAAACCCCCCCAAATCAGCCGTCTTCGCTCCCTGGGATGTTTTAGCATCCTAACCGATTATTACAGCGAGAATCAACAGGATCCAGGGAGTTTGAATTTTCGACCCCCTCGCCCCACTTGCGGCATGGAAAATTTGGCAAAATTGGCCAAAATTGAGCAAAATAACATTTGTTAAATATTTCCCCCGAAAACCCCCCAAATCAGCCGTCTTCGCTCCCTGGGATGTTTTAGCATCCTAACCGATTATTACAGCGAGAATCAACAGGATCCAGGGAGTTTGAATTTTCGACCCCCTCGCCCCACCCGCGACATGGAAAATTGGACAAAATTGGCCAAAATTGAGCAAAATAATATTTGTTCAATATTTCCCCCGAAACCCCCCCAAATCAGCCGTCTTCGCTCCCTGGGATGTTTTAGCATCCTAACCGATTATTACAGCGAGAATCAAGAGGATCCAGGGAGTTTGAATTTTCGACCCCCTCGCCCCACCCGCGACATGGAAAATTGGGCAAAATTGGCCAAATAGAGCAAAATAATATTTGTTCAATATTTCCCCCGAAACCCCCCCAAATCAGCCGTCTTTGCTCCCTGGAATGTTTTAGCATCCTAACTGATTATTACAGCGAGAATCAAGAGGATCCAGTGAGTTTGAATTTTCGACCCCCTCGCCCCACCCGCGACATGGAAAATCGGGCAAAATTGGCAAAAATTGAGCAAAATAATATTTGTTCAATATTTCCCCCGAAACCCCCCCCAAATTAGCCGTCTTCACTCCCTGGGATGTTTAAGCATCCTAACCGATTATTACAGCGAGACTCATGAGGATCCAGGGAGTTTGAATTTTTGACCCCCTCGCCCCACCCGCGACATGGAAAATTGGGCAAAATTGGCCAAAATTGAGCAAAATAATATTTGTTCAATATTTCCCCCGAAACCCCCCCAAATCAGCCGTCTTCGCTCCCTGGGATGTTTTAGCATCCTAACCGATTATTACAGCGAGAATCAAGAGGATCCAGGGAGTTTGAATTTTCGACCCCCTCGCCCCACCCGCGACATGGAAAATTGGGCAAATTTGGCCAAAATTGAGCAAAATAATATTTGTTCAATATTTCCCCCGAAACCCCCCCAAATCAGCCGTCTTCGCTCCCTGGGATGTTTTAGCATCCTAACCGATTATTACAGCGAGAATCAAGAGAATCAAGAGGATCCAGGGAGTTTGAATTTTCGACCCCCTCGCCCCACCCGCGACATGGAAAATTTGGGAAAATTGGCCAAAATTGAGCAAAATAATATTTGTTCAATATTTCCCCCGAAACCCCCCCAAATCAGCCGTCTTCGTTCCCTGGGATGTTTTAGCATCTTAACCGATTATTACAGCGAGAATCAAGAGGATCCAGGGAGTTTGAATTTTCGACCCCATTGCCCCACCCGCGACATGGAAAATTGGGCAAAATTGGCCAAAATTGAGCAAAATAATATTTGTTTAATATTTCCCCCGAAACCCCCCCAAATCAGCCGTCTTCGCTCCCTGGGATGTTTTAGCATCCTAACCGATTATTACAGCGAGAATCAACAGGATCCAGGGAGTTTGAATTTTCGACCCCCTCGCCCCACCCGCGACATGGAAAATTGGGCAAAATTGGCCAAAATTGAGCAAAATAACATTTGTTAAATATTTCCCCCGAAAACCCTCCAAATCAGCCGTCTTTGCTCCCTGGGATGTTTTAGCATCCTAACCGATTATTACAGCGAGAATCAACAGGATCCAGGGAGTTTGAATTTTCGACCCCCTCGCCCCACCCGCGACATGGAAAATTGGGCAAAATTGGCCAAACTTGAGCAAAATAATATTTGTTCAATATTTCCCCCGAAACCCCCCCAAATCAGCCGTCTTCGCTCCCTGGGATGTTTTAGCATCCTAACAGATTATTACAGCGAGAATCAAGAGGATCCAGGGAGTTTGAATTTTCGACCCCCTCGCCCCACCCGCGACATGGAAAATTGGGCAAAATTGGCCAAAATTGAGCAAAATAATATTTGTTCAATATTTCCCCAGAAACCCCCCCAAATCAGCCGTCTTCGCTCCCTGGGATGTTTTAGCATCCTAACAGATTATTACAGCGAGAATCAAGAGGATCCAGGGAGTTTGAATTTTCGACCCCCTCGCCCCACCCGCGACATGGAAAATTGGGCAAAATTGGCCAAAATTGAGCAATATAATATTTGTTCAATATTTCCCCCGAAACCCCCCCAAATCAGCCGTCTTCGCTCCCTGGGATGTTTTAGCATCCTAACCGATTATTACAGCGAGAATCAAGAGGATCCAGGGAGTTTGAATTTTCGACCCCCTCGCCCCACCCGCGACATGGAAAATTGGGCAAAATTGGCCAAAATTGAGCAAAATAATATTTGTTCAATATTTCCCCCGAAACCCCCCCAAATCAGCCGTCTTTGCTCCCTGGGATGTTTAAGCATCCTAACCGATTATTACAGCGAGAATCAAGAGGATCCAGGGAGTTTGAATTTTCGACCCCCTCGCCCAACCCGCGACATGGAAAATTGGCCAAAATTGAGCAAAATAATATTTGTTCAATATTTCCCCCGAAACCCCCCCCCCAAATCAGCCGTCTTTGCTCCCTGGGATGTTTTAGCATCCTAACCGATTATTACAGCGAGAATCAAGATGATCCAGGGAGTTTGAATTTTCGACCCCCTCGCCCCACCCGCGACATGGAAAATTGGGCAAAATTGGCCAAAATTGAGAAAAATAATTTTTGTTTAATATTGCCCCTGAAACCCCCCCAAATCAGCCGTCTTCGCTCCCTGGGATGTTTTACATGTAGGATTTATAGGAAAGAAAATTGTAGGCCCTATAATTCTATATACAAAACATAGGGATTTTCTTCATTTCAAATTGCCAAGTTTTTTTTCTAAAAACAACACCCCTTTAATAATTGATCTAAAAATCCTCTTTACAGTAAATAGGTAAAAGAAATAGAATACAGTACGAAAAATTCTTCATAATAGTCACCAAGAGAATTTCAATTATCATGGTTATTTTTATCCACAGATCAGAAACCAAATCCTGTAGTTACCGGTAATGGAAATGCTTTTTCTCCATAGAAAAGGCATTTGATAAGGTATTTAACCTGTAAAACAAATCAAAGTACTAAAATGTGTGCTACATCCTCAGAAGTGTATTAAACTTATCAAACAGTTAGCTTGTCTACAGGGCAGCGGCCAGCTCTCAGAGAATACATTCAAATCAGAAAACACAAAAGAGGATACATAAATCTATTTTTTGTTGACTGCCTGTTCAACTTATTGTTTTTGTTAAAAATTGGAAGATGCTAAAATATCCATCAAAGAGGTACGTTAATATCTATATTAGATATTAACATACAATATAGTCATCAGTCTTATCAGACAGTGTTTGACTTAATTAATTCAGTGTGTTTTTTTTTCTTTTATTCCCCTTCTTTCCCTTCCTGTTCAGTAGTCTCCAGTCTTCGTTAGCACAGAGGGTGACCCAGGATTTTGTGAATTATATTATCACCTTTATTACACACCAACCACTTCGGGTTTTTTTTTAAACAAAGAGGGACCCCCCACTCACTTCTAGGGTCTTATACTTTACATGTTATTGTAGTGCACATCTACCAACTGATAAATCTTGACTAGATCTAGGCCTCTACCCCTGGCAATAGAAAACAGTATTATAATATATTAGAGCTACACTACCCTATTCCATAGCTCTATCATAAACCCAGGGGGCTCCACCACCGAAAGCGAAGGCAGCGGAGGCCCCATCTCCCGAAGGTCTAAGTTAGAACCTACACATGTACATGTACTGGATTCTATTTGAATTTTAATGTCAGAGTTAAAAAGTCAGGTTTAAGATAAGACATAGAAGAGATCTAGAGTAACATTTGTGGTTCTAGTAGATCTATAATGTTAGCTTACTAATGATGTAAAGACAGTTTCAATCTTGGGCCCTAGAATAGACTAATTACAAGCGATTGATCGTATTGCCTGAGCTAGATATCTATCCTAGATCTCTTGTATTGCTAAACTAGATTAGGTCCCGCATTAGGTCTCGATTTTGATCTATAAAGCATGAATGGAAGGAGCCCCAGCCAGACCCAGTCCAGGGGCAGGGCTGCACCACCCCATTCCCTGGCCAGGACCAAGGTCCAAACCGGGGTAGGCCTAGACTAAAGTAGTAATGCCGGGCCAGCTCAGCTCATCCAAAATTTCTTAGATCAACAAGACAACAGTTAGATATAGACTAAGTCTAAATTAGATGCTAAGTCCTAGATAGAAAACTATCTACTGTAAATCTAGACTAGGAGTTAAAAGGGGCCAAGCAAGTAGGCCTACTTGCTAGGGCCTGGCCCTGCATGGCCATGCCTATTTCATGCTTTTTAAATCTCCGAACAGTTACATAGATAGGCTCAGCCCAACTTATTTAGGCCTGTGCTAGGCCCTAACTTCCGGCTAGGCCTAGAAATAGTCGAGGGCCTGGCTCTAACGGTCAGTGAGTGATAGAGTAAATTTTGTATAGACTCTAAAGAGAGGGTCTAACAGTTAGTCTAATCTAGACTAGGCCTAACGTTGGAACTTAGATCTATTAGGCTGGGTTAGGGAGGAGGGAGCAACAAATTTCTAAATTAATTAATTTGAATATATTTGGTTAGTATGATCAGATGTCAAAGTGGAATTTGGCCTAGTCTAATATTAAAGAAAGTTATGATGTTTCAAATACAGTGATAGATAGATCAACAGAAAACAACACCACAAATGCTTAATTTAACGTTACTCGTTAGACAATGACTAATAAGATAGAATTGACACAGATTTTATTCAAGATCTATTCTATTTCTAATCCCCAAAACTTCTTTAGATTTGCACTATCAACATTACACAAATAATTAAAATTATACGCCTGGCTTGCATCAGACTTGCTAGAGAGCATAAGACATAAATCGATCATTACCCATTCAACAAAACTCCATGAACGACAGTCCTGCCAAATCTCGTCTTAGCAGCATATTCTTCATCGGTATGCAGAGGATTTGTGTCGCCCGAGAGTTCGGCGAAGAGAAGCACCTCTTCTCCGCTAAACGTCCTGGAGAGAGCGGCTTTATTTCCCTTTTGAAACCATAGCAAGACACTTGATCCTGACGCGTACATTCTTGAAAACATGAAGCTGCATCTTTGGAATGATTTGAAAGGGTGGAGAAGACATGTTCCTATATAAAAGACTAAATTAACGCAGAAAACCTAAATTTATTCCGGCTCGAACTCAGACAAAACTCGTTTCTGTGTTGACTCAAGCAGACTGCCCTCTGTTGACTGAATCCGTGAATTCTAAGGGGAATTCCCGTTCCGACGACGATCAATAATCAATGGTTAGAATGATGATTTTCATGTGAGAAATACAGACATATGATAAACGAAGAGAGATCAATCGCAGGACCATGTGACTCGGAAAAGTTCACTAGATAGATGGCGCATTGTTGTATTTACTATTTTAAAAAAAATCAGATTTATGTTAGTTGTCTTCATAGAGCAATACCACAACATATACCCTCTAAACAAAAAGAACGCCTTTATTTTACGTGTGTATATGGAAATGCCCCTGTGAAATTGCAAACAAAGATATTCGCAGGGGCCGCGGAACCGGGGAGGCTGGGGGGGGGGGGGCTGAAGCCACTTTTTTCCAAAACCGTGTACAAAAACGTAAAAATGACCATACGATTGTGATTTTTAGCATGGTCAGCCCCCCCCCCCCACTTTTGGCTCAGCCCCCCCCCCCCCCACTTTGAAAACCGTTCCGCGGCCCCTGATTCGTACAGTCCAACATAAAGGGAAAATGTTCGATATAGACTAGAGTTCTGATTGATATAATTGTGATGGAAACTAAGTTCATAAAAACAAATTTTGTGACTGGTAAAATAAAGTGTGGCTATAAAAAGAATTACGATTTAATAATACAAAAATTTGTAAAATCAACTTTTATATATATTTTCTCATTCTTGATGAATTTCAACTTTCAAAGGAAAATCAAATTATTCTAATACTTATTTAAAGGATATGATGGATAAGTGTTTCAACAACGAGGGGTGTTTGGCGTCAGTATGAAGTAGAATTTTATAATTTGATATTAATTGCTATACCCTGAGATAGTCAGCGAACAGATACTAAAAAATGATTAATCAACAAACACAGAGAATATCCGGATTTTTTAAAAATAGATACATTCGTTGAGTCGACATAGATGGTTCACATAAATCGGAAAGATTGAATAAATTGCAAATAATTATTCAATTATTTATGAATTGTTTCAGTTGTAAAACATATCGATAATGAAATTTTAGATTGATTAATTCGTATATTCTACAAATTAGTGACTAAAAATACTGATTCATTAAAATCTAGTGACGATAAATCAATTCAGAGGAAACATTACATTTTGAATTGTGTAGTTGTGTAGTGATATGAATAACAGGTGCAGGCATAACTCTTGGGCATACATGTAGAGCCTGAAGTGAATTGTATTGTATGCCTGTATTGTATGACAGCACCAGGCAAGGTGCTTATGAATAGAAACATTCTTGGTTTGGTTTATATGAGGCGTGTCCTGAACAGGACCATTGATACATGTATGTATTGAGAGAGTAGACAAGATGTACCATGCTAAGTAACCTGGCAGTTGACTCTTCATGCTCTTGTACATGTAGTTGTATGTGAACTCGGTTCTTGTAAAGTCTGAAGACTATATTGGAGTTAAAAGCTGAATAAAGTGAATATCAAAATAACTTTCTGATCTGTATCGTTATTTTGTTCCCCGTCTATTTAAACTGGTAGTACGGATGGGGTCTGAAACTGGATAAAAACTCCTTGTTTTCAGACAATGTTTCTTCAGTACAATGGCATTGGTGTTCTGTCTCCATGATTGCAACAAATATGGGAATATACAAGAAACTGCTACTGTGTCCATACAACTCGGATAACTAGTGAGGATAGAATGCTTTTATGGAAGGCATATAGTGACTATTTATCGCTCCTGCATGCACTGCGTTACTAAAGAGTCATGACAACATGTCAGATGGTGCTGTAGCTGAAGTGGAGAAGCCTCCAGGCTAGTCAAGTGGTACAGTAACATCTATCCTCTGTGTCTGCAATATCAACTATCTAAGGTGGAACTGGAAGTTGCAGTTACGGAATACCGGTGATGTTTACTACTTCTTTTTGAGACTGAGAGTAAATTCTTCGTTCTGTGAAAAGCATTTGCTGACTGAGGAGCCCAGCAGAATTTGTTTGAGCTGTCCTAGCTGTTTCGTCATCTAGAGAGTAGCGTGGATATTTAGGGAAGATAAAAATGGTATTTGACCCCATTGAACTATGGAACGCGGAAAGGCTAAAATTTGATCACTGTCACTTTTGATTTGATGGACCTCCGTACCAGCCATCATCAAATCAAGTGCAGCCATCAGTAAATCAAAAGTGGCCATCATCATATCAATTTTCAGCATCATATCCCTCTGTACCAGCCATCATCAAATCAGTTTCTAACATCAAATCAATGTTGTCCTTTCGGCGTTCCTGATGTGCGCGCCAAAAGGACACCTGTAAGTTGATGGCAGCCACTTTTTATTTGATGACGGTTACTTTTGACTTGATGACGGCCACTTTTTATTTGATGACGGTTACTTTTGACTTGATGACGGCCACTTTTTACTTGCTTTTTATTTGATGACGGTTACTTTTGACTTCATGACGGCCACTTTTGACTTGATGGCGGCTGCTTTTGATTCGATGATGGCTGCTTTTGATTTGATGATGGCTGCTTTTGATTCGATAGTGGCCACTTTTGATTTGATGATGGCTGCTTCTGATTTGATGATGGTTGCTTTTGATTCGATAGTGGCCACTTTTGAACTGATGATGGCCACTTTAGATTTGATGATGGTCACTTTCAATTTTTTTATCGCTTTTCATTTGATGGTCACTTTTTGTTTGATGGTCACTTTTTATTTGATCACTTAATTTGATGGTCACTTTTTATTTGATGGTCACTTTTTATTTGATGGTCACTTTTCATTTGATGGTCACTTTTCATTTGATGGTCGCTTTTAATTTGATGGGCACCTTTTATTTGATGATCACTTATTTGATGGTCACTTTTAATTTGATGGTCACTTTTAATTTGATGGTCACTTTTAATTTGATCATCAATTCTTATTTGATGGTCACTTTTAATTTGATGGTCGCTTTTTATTTAATGGTCACTTTTTATTTGATGGTCACTTTAAATTTGATGGTCACTTTTAATTTGATGGTCATTTTTAATTTGATGCTCAGTTTTTATTTGATGGTCACTTTTAATTTGATGGTCGCTTTTTTGTTGCTCACTTTTTATTTGATGGTCACTTTTAATTTGATGGTCACTTTTTATTTGATCATCACTTTTTATCTGATCATCACTTCTTTGACGGTCACTTTTTATTTGATGGTCGCTTTTTATTTGATGGTTATTTTTTATTTGATGGCTACTTTAAATTTGATGATCACTTTTTATTTGATGGTTACTTTTTATTTGATCGTCACTTCTTCTTTGATGGTCACTTTTCTTTTGATCGTCGCTTTTCATTTGATCATCACAATTTAAGTTGATGGTTTCGGCATTCCATACATGGTCGCTTTATATTTGATGGTCGCTTTTCATTTGATCGTCGCTTTTATTTGATCGGCACTTTTCATTTGGTCGTCGCTTTTCATTTGATCATCACTTTTTACAGTACGTGCGCATAAACGTGTCGCAGTGAGCATGCACTGAGCAAATCCTCATGTACGTATAGCTAGCGCGCTCTTTTTGCTTCCGAGAATTGAAGTGCAGGTGCATATATATGAATCTATTGATCGTGAAAAAATAAATCTGGAAAATGGAGGGTATACTTAATAGTTTAGGGATGCCTCAATCAGTTATTAACAACTTTCAACGGGAAGGGGTAAGTTGAAGTTAGAATTTACTTAGATCTAGACCTACGCTTTAGATCTAACTTTGTTTGTCTATTTTGTTGGTGTGAAACGGTACTATAGGCCTTGGCCTAGGCCCTACTCCCTCACAACATTGTCACTGGGGCGTTGCACTGGGGCCTATGCTCTAGTATAGACCGGCTAGGCTAGGGCCCTATCTATAAGTGTCACTAGGCCTAGTCACTAATAAGCCTAGACCAACCTGACTCCATTGTTGAGAACTGTGCTAGTAACTTAGTGTTAGAGCCAGAGGCTACACACGAAACCCATGCAAATGCAGAAAAAATACAGTTAGTGTTCAGTTCTTAAATATTTTCAGATCTCTAGACCCTAATAATATTAATTTTAGCTGATGATTGGCATTGCCCATTTTGCAAATGCAGCGCGGCGGGGGCAGAGGGAGGGGGTAACACTAACGAGTAACGTTGAGTCTTATCCATTGTAGTTATACACTCAAGCCTAGCGCCTATAACATACAGTTCAATTGTTACTGTTAACCCCCTACCCTCTACTCCTGCCCCCGTTGTGTTGAAGAAAACCTTTTTTTTTTTTCTTTTTTTTTTTTGCTATAGGCTATTCATATTTATATATATATATATAAACAAGGCCATAGATATGAATAACAACAAACCGAGTCGCCCTTTTCCAAAACTCCCAACCCCCCTCCCCCCAGAAAATTTGTTGCGTCTATTATTGGGCTTATTTTCTTTTTACCCAAAATTAAGGGGGGGGGGCTGCGTGCGCAACCTCCCAACCCCCTTGGCGACGGTCATGCAGTTGACCCACAGAAATTTAGAAAATTTATATTTTTCTTGCAAAAATGCATAAAATTTACAAAAAATTGTGCAACAAATCCTTCAAGTTCTGCTCGATTGCTTCGCTCCCTCACTTTCGAATAGGGTCTATTTTTGAAAATTGCAAGAGTTTTTAACAATGATGGGATGAGGATGTTTTAAACACTCTATCAAAAGTAGGTTCAATTTTGCACCTTTACCAATGTCACACCTGGAACACATTTAATGATGCAAATTTGCACCTTTCAGAAAAGAAATCACCTTAAAAGGTACAGCTTAATTGCACCTATTTTTCTGAAAGGTGCAAATTTGCATCATTAAATGTGTTCCAGGTGTGACATTGGTAAAGGTGCAAAATTGAACCTACTTTTGATAGAGTGTTTAAAACATCCTCATCCCATCATTGTTAAAAACTCTTGCAATTTTCAAAAATAGACCCTATTCGAAAGTGAGGGAGCGAAGCAATCGAGCAGAACTTGAAGGATTTGTTGCACAATTTTTTGTAAATTTTATGCATTTTTGCAAGAAAAATATAAATTTTCTAAATTTCTGTGGGTCAACTGCATGACCGTCGCCAAGGGGGTTGGGAGGTTGCGCACGCAGCCCCCCCCCCCCCTTAATTTTGGGTAAAAAGAAAATAAGCCCAATAATAGACGCAACAAATTTTCTGGGGGGAGGGGGGTTGGGAGTTTTGGAAAAGGGCGACTCGGTTTGTTGTTATTCATATCTATGGCCTTGTTTATATATATATATATAAATATGAATAGCCTATAGCAAAAAAAAAAAAAAAAAAAAAGGTTTTCTTCAACACAACGGGGGCAGGAGTAGAGGGTAGGGGGTTAACAGTAACAATTGAACTGTATGTTATAGGCGCTAGGCTTGAGTGTATAACTACAATGGATAAGACTCAACGTTACTCGTTAGTGTTACCCCCTCCCTCTGCCCCCGCCGCGCTGCATTTGCAAAATGGGCAATGCCAATCATCAGCTAAAATTAATATTATTAGGGTCTAGAGATCTGAAAATATTTAAGAACTGAACACTAACTGTATTTTTTCTGCATTTGCATGGGTTTCGTGTGTAGCCTCTGGCTCTAACACTAAGTTACTAGCACAGTTCTCAACAATGGAGTCAGGTTGGTCTAGGCTTATTAGTGACTAGGCCTAGTGACACTTATAGATAGGGCCCTAGCCTAGCCGGTCTATACTAGAGCATAGGCCCCAGTGCAACGCCCCAGTGACAATGTTGTGAGGGAGTAGGGCCTAGGCCAAGGCCTATAGTACCGTTTCACACCAACAAAATAGACAAACAAAGTTAGATCTAAAGCGTAGGTCTAGATCTAAGTAAATTCTAACTTCAACTTACCCCTTCCCGTTGAAAGTTGTTAATAACTGATTGAGGCATCCCTAAACTATTAAGTATACCCTCCATTTTCCAGATTTATTTTTTCACGATCAATAGATTCATATATATGCACCTGCACTTCAATTCTCGGAAGCAAAAAGAGCGCGCTAGCTATACGTACATGAGGATTTGCTCAGTGCATGCTCACTGCGACACGTTTATGCGCACGTACTGTAAAAAGTGATGATCAAATGAAAAGCGACGACCAAATGAAAAGTGCCGATCAAATAAAAGCGACGATCAAATGAAAAGCGACCATCAAATATAAAGCGACCATGTATGGAATGCCGAAACCATCAACTTAAATTGTGATGATCAAATGAAAAGCGACGATCAAATAAAAAGTGACCATCAAATAAAAAGCGACCATCAAATAAAAAGTGAGCATCAAATGAAAAGTGAGCATCAAATAAAAAGTGACCATCAAATAAAAAGTGACCATCAAATAAAAATCTATCATCAAATTAAAAGTGAGCATCAAATGAAAAATGAGCATAAAATGAAAAGTGAGCATCAAATAAAAAGCGACCATCAAATAAAAAGTGACCGTCAAAGAAGTGATGATCAGATAAAAAGTGATGATCAAATAAAAAGTGACCATCAAATTAAAAGTGACCATCAAATAAAAAGTGAGCAACAAAAAAGCGACCATCAAATTAAAAGTGACCATCAAATAAAAACTGAGCATCAAATTAAAAATGACCATCAAATTAAAAGTGACCATCAAATTTAAAGTGACCATCAAATAAAAAGTGACCATTAAATAAAAAGTGACCATCAAATAAGAATTGATGATCAAATTAAAAGTGACCATCAAATTAAAAGTGACCATCAAATTAAAAGTGACCATCAAATAAGTGATCATCAAATAAAAGGTGCCCATCAAATTAAAAGCGACCATCAAATGAAAAGTGACCATCAAATGAAAAGTGACCATCAAATAAAAAGTGACCATCAAATAAAAAGTGACCATCAAATTAAGTGATCAAATAAAAAGTGACCATCAAACAAAAAGTGACCATCAAATGAAAAGCGATAAAAAAATTGAAAGTGACCATCATCAAATCTAAAGTGGCCATCATCAGTTCAAAAGTGGCCACTATCGAATCAAAAGCAACCATCATCAAATCAGAAGCAGCCATCATCAAATCAAAAGTGGCCACTATCGAATCAAAAGCAGCCATCATCAAATCAAAAGCAGCCATCATCGAATCAAAAGCAGCCGCCATCAAGTCAAAAGTGGCCGTCATGAAGTCAAAAGTAACCGTCATCAAATAAAAAGCAAGTAAAAAGTGGCCGTCATCAAGTCAAAAGTAACCGTCATCAAATAAAAAGTGGCCGTCATCAAGTCAAAAGTAACCGTCATCAAATAAAAAGTGGCTGCCATCAACTTACAGGTGTCCTTTTGGCGCGCACATCAGGAACGCCGAAAGGACAACATTGATTTGATGTTAGAAACTGATTTGATGATGGCTGGTACAGAGGGATATGATGCTGAAAATTGATATGATGATGGCCACTTTTGATTTACTGATGGCTGCACTTGATTTGATGATGGCTGGTACGGAGGTCCATCAAATCAAAAGTGACAGTGATCAAATTTTAGCCTTTCCGCTGGTACGGAGGTCCATCAAATCAAAAGTGACAGTGATCAAATTTTAGCCTTTCCGCGTTCCATATTGAACGAGGTTCAACACTGCGTGCGTGAGTAAATCTAGACCACTCACACAACATGTCAGAAATTGGGCAAAATAATTTTTTTCCAAAAAAGCCCCCCTAAACCCCCCCAAACCAGCCGTCTTCGCTCCGAGGGGTCTTCTGGCATCCGAATGGGTCAATATACAAAGAATAAAGAAGATCGATTTCGAAAAGATTTTCGGGTCTCTCGCCCCACCCGCGACCTGGCCATATTGTCAGAAATTGGGCAAAATAATTTTTTTCCAAAAAAGCCCCCCTCAACACCCCCAAACCAGCCGTCTTCGCTCCGAGGGGTCTTCTGGCACCCGAATGGGTCAATATACAAAGAATAAAGAAGATCGATTTCGAAAAGATTTTCGGGTCTCTCGCCCCACCCGCGACCTGGCCAAATTGTCAGAAATTGGGCAAAATAATTTTTTTCCAAAAAAGCCCCCCTAAACCCCCCAAACCAGCCGTCTTCGCTCCGAGGGGTCTTCTGGCATCCGAATGGGTCAATATACAAAGAATAAAGAAGATCGATTTCGAAAAGATTTTCGGGTCTCTCGCCCCACCCGCGACCTGGCCAAATTGTCAGAAATTGAGCAAAATAATTTTTTTCCAAAAAAGCCCCCCTAAACCCCCCCAAACCAGCCGTCTTCGCTCCGAGGGGTCTTCTGGCATCCGAATGGGTCAATATACAAAGAATAAAGAAGATCGATTTCGAAAAGATTTTCGGGTCTCTCGCCCCACCCGCGACCTGGCCAAATTGTCAGAAATTGAGCAAAATAATTTTTTTTCCAAAAAAGCCCCCCTAAACACCCCCAAACATGCCGTCTTCGCTCCGAGGGGTCTTCTGGCATCCGAATGGGTCAATATACAAAGAATAAAGAAGATCGATTTCGAAAAGATTTTCGGGTCTCTCGCTCCACCCGCGACCTGGCCAAATTGTCAGAAATTGAGCAAAATAATTTTTTTCCAAAAAAGCCCCCCTAAACCCCCCCAAACCAGCCGTCTTCGCTCCGAGGGGTCTTCTGGCATCCGAATGGGTCAATATACAAAGAATAAAGAAGATCGATTTCGAAAAGATTTTCGGGCCTCTCGCCCCACCCGCGACCTGGCCATATTGTCAGAAATTGGGCAAAATAATTTTTTTCCAAAAAAGCCCCCCTCAACACCCCCAAACCAGCCGTCTTCGCTCCGAGGGGTCTTCTGGCACCCGAATGGGTCAATATACAAAGAATAAAGAAGATCGATTTCGAAAAGATTTTCGGGTCTCTCGCCCCACCCGCGACCTGGCCAAATTGTCAGAAATTGGGCAAAATAATTTTTTTCCAAAAAACCCCCCTAAACCCCCCAAACCAGCCGTCTTCGCTCCGAGGGGTCTTCTGGCATCCGAATGGGTCAATATACAAAGAATAAAGAAGATCGATTTCGAAAAGATTTTCGGGTCTCTCGCCCCACCCGCGACCTGGCCAAATTGTCAGAAATTGAGCAAAATAATTTTTTTTCCAAAAAAGCCCCCCTAAACACCCCCAAACATGCCGTCTTCGCTCCGAGGGGTCTTCTGGCATCCGAATGGGTCAATATACAAAGAATAAAGAAGATCGATTTCATGAAGATTTTCGGGTCTCTCGCTCCACCCGCGACCTGGCCAAATTGTCAGAAATTGAGCAAAATAATTTTTTTCCAAAAAAGCCCCCCTAGACCCCCCCAAACCAGCCGTCTTCGCTCCGAGGGGTCTTTTGGCATCCGAATGGGTCAACATACAAAGAAAAAAGATGATCGATTTTGAAAAGATTTTTGGGTCTCTCGCCCCACCCGCGACCTGGCCAAATTGTCAGAAATTGAGCAAAATAATTTTTTTCCAAAAAAGCCCCCCTAAACCCCCCCAAACAAGCCGTCTTCGCTCCGAGGGGTCTTCTGGCATCCAAATGGGTCAATATACAAAGAATAAAGAAGATTGATTTCGAAAAGATTTTCGGGTCTCTCGCCCCACCCGCAACCTGGCCAAATTGTCAGAAATTGAGCAAAATAATTTTTTTCCAAAAAAGCCCCCCTAAACCCCCCAAACCAGCCGTCTTCGCTCCGAGGGGTCGTCTGGCATCCGAATGGGTCAATATACAAAGAATAAAGAAGATCGATTTCGAAAAGTATTTTGGGTCTCTCGCCCCACCCGCGACCTGGCCAAATTGTCAGAAATTGAGCAAAATAATTTTTTCCAAAAAAGCCCCCCTAAACCCCCCCAAACCATCCGTCTTCGCTCCGAGGGGTCTTCTGGCATCCTAATGGGTCAATATACAAAGAATAAAGAAGATAGATTTCGAAAAGATTTTCGGGTCTTTCGCCCCAACCGCGACCTGGCGAAATTGTCAGAAATTGAGCAAAATAATTTTTTTCAAAAAAAGCACCCCTAAACCCCCCCAAACCAGCCGTCTTCGCTCCGAGGGGTCTTCTGGCATCCGAATGGGTCAATATACAAAGAATAAAGAAGATCGATTTCGAAAAGAATTTCGGGTCTCTCGCCCTACCCGCGACCTGGCCAAATTGTCAGAAATTGAGCAAAATAATTTTTTTCCAAAAAAGCCCCCCTAAACCCCCCCAAACCAGCCGTCTTGCTCCGAGGGGTCTTCTGGCATCCGAATGGGTCAATATACAAAGAATAAAGAAGATCGATTTCAAAAAGATTTTCGGGTCTCTCGCCCCACCCGCGACCTGGCCAAATTGTCAGAAATTGGGCAAAATAATTTTTTTCCAAAAAAGCCCCCCTAAACCCCCCCAAACCAGCCGTCTTCGCTCCGAGGGGTCTTCTGGCATCCGAATTGGTCAATATACAAAGAATAAAGAAGATCGATTTCAAAAAGATTTCCGGGTCTCTCGCCCCTCCCGCGACCTGGCCAAATTGTCAGAAATTGAGCAAAATAATTTTTTTCCAAAAAAGCCCCCCTAAACCCCCCCCAAACCAGCCGTCTTCGCTCCGAGGGGTCTTCTGGCATCCGAATGGGTCAATATACAAAGAATAAAGAAGATCGATTTCGAAAAGATTTTCGGGTCTCTCGCCCCACCCGCGACCTGGCCAAATTGTCAGAAATTGAGCAAAATAATTTTTTTCCAAAAAAGCCCCCCTAAACCCCCCCAAACCAGCCGTCTTCGCTCCGAGGGGTCTTCTGGCATCCGAATGGGTCAATATACAAAGAATAAAGAAGATCGATTTCGAAAAGATTTTCGGGTCTCTCGCCCCACCCGCGACCTGGCCAAATTGTCAGAAATTGAGCAAAATAATTTTTTTCCAAAAAAGCCCCCCTAAACCCGCCCAAACCAGCCGTCTTCGCTCCGAGGGGTCTTCTGGCATCCGAATGGGTCAATATACAAAGAATAAAGAAGATCGATTTCGAAAAGATTTTCGGGTCTCTCGCCCCATCCGCGACCTGGCCAAATTGTCAGAAATTGAGCAAAATAATTTTTTTCCAAAAAAGCCCCCCTAAACCCCCCCAAACCAGCCGTCTTCGCTCCGAGGGGTCTTCTGGCATCCGAATTGGTCAATATACAAAGAATAAAGAAGATCGATTTCAAAAAGATTTCCGGGTCTCTTGCCCCTCCCGCGACCTGGCCAAATTGTCAGAAATTGAGCAAAATAATTTTTTTCCAAAAAAGCCCCCCTAAACCCCCCCCAAACCAGCCGTCTTCGCTCCGAGGGGTCTTCTGGCATCCGAATGGGTCAATATACAAAGAATAAAGAAGATCGATTTCGAAAAGATTTTCGGGTCTCTCGCCCCACCCGCGACCTGGCCAAATTGTCAGAAATTGAGCAAAATAATTTTTTTCCAAAAAAGCCCCCCTAAACCCCCCCAAACCAGCCGTCTTCGCTCCGAGGGGTCTTCTGGCATCCGAATTGGTCAATATACAAAGAATAAAGAAGATCGATTTCAAAAAGATTTCCGGGTCTCTCGCCCCTCCCGCGACCTGGCCAAATTGTCAGAAATTGAGCAAAATAATTTTTTTCCAAAAAAGCCCCCCTAAACCCCCCCCAAACCAGCCGTCTTCGCTCCGAGGGGTCTTCTGGCATCCGAATGGGTCAATATACAAAGAATAAAGAAGATCGATTTCGAAAAGATTTTCGGGTCTCTCGCCCCACCCGCGACCTGGCCAAATTGTCAGAAATTGAGCAAAATAATTTTTTTCCAAAAAAGCCCCCCTAAACCCCCCCAAACCAGCCGTCTTCGCTCCGAGGGGTCTTCTGGCATCCGAATGGGTCAATATACAAAGAATAAAGAAGATCGATTTCGAAAAGATTTTCGGGTCTCTCGCCCCACCCGCGACCTGGCCAAATTGTCAGAAATTGAGCAAAATAATTTTTTTCCAAAAAAGCCCCCCTAAACCCGCCCAAACCAGCCGTCTTCGCTCCGAGGGGTCTTCTGGCATCCGAATGGGTCAATATACAAAGAATAAAGAAGATCGATTTCGAAAAGATTTTCGGGTCTCTCGCCCCATCCGCGACCTGGCCAAATTGTCAGAAATTGAGCAAAATAATTTTTTTCCAAAAAAGCCCCCCTAAACCCCCCCAAACCAGCCGTCTTCGCTCCGAGGGTCTTCTGGCATCCGAATTGGTCAATATACAAAGAATAAAGAAGATCGATTTCAAAAAGATTTTCGGGTCTCTCGCCCCTCCCGCGACCTGGCCAAATTGTCAGAAATTGAGCAAAATAATTTTTTTCCAAAAAAGCCCCCCTAAACCCCCCCCAAACCAGCCGTCTTCGCTCCGAGGGGTCTTCTGGCATCCGAATGGGTCAATATACAAAGAATAAAGAAGATCGATTTCGAAAAGATTTTCGGGTCTCTCGCCCCACCCGCGACCTGGCCAAATTGTCAGAAATTGAGCAAAATAATTTTTTTCCAAAAAAGCCCCCCTAAACCCCCCCAAACCAGCCGTCTTCGCTCCGAGGGGTCTTCTGGCATCCGAATTGGTCAATATACAAAGAATAAAGAAGATCGATTTCAAAAAGATTTCCGGGTCTCTCGCCCCTCCCGCGACCTGGCCAAATTGTCAGAAATTGAGCAAAATAATTTTTTTCCAAAAAAGCCCCCCTAAACCCCCCCCAAACCAGCCGTCTTCGCTCCGAGGGGTCTTCTGGCATCCGAATGGGTCAATATACAAAGAATAAAGAAGATCGATTTCGAAAAGATTTTCGGGTCTCTCGCCCCACCCGCGACCTGGCCAAATTGTCAGAAATTGAGCAAAATAATTTTTTTCCAAAAAAGCCCCCCTAAACCCCCCCAAACCAGCCGTCTTCGCTCCGAGGGGTCTTCTGGCATCCGAATGGGTCAATATACAAAGAATAAAGAAGATCGATTTCGAAAAGATTTTCGGGTCTCTCGCCCCACCCGCGACCTGGCCAAATTGTCAGAAATTGAGCAAAATAATTTTTTTCCAAAAAAGCCCCCCTAAACCCCCCCAAACCAGCCGTCTTCGCTCCGAGGGGTCTTCTGGCATCCGAATGGGTCAATATACAAAGAATAAAGAAGATCGATTTCGAAAAGATTTTCGGGTCTCTCGCCCCATCCGCGACCTGGCCAAATTGTCAGAAATTGAGCAAAATAATTTTTTTCCAAAAAAGCCCCCCTAAACCCCCCCAAACCAGCCGTCTTCGCTCCGAGGGGTCTTCTGGCATCCGAATGGGTCAATATACAAAGAATAAAGAAGATCGATTTCAAAAAGATTTTCGGGTCTCTCGCCCCATCCGCGACCTGGCCAAATTGTCAAAAATTGAGCAAAATAATTTTTTTTCCAAAAAAGCCCCCCTAAACACCCCCAAACCAGCCGTCTTCGCTCCGAGGGGTCTTCTGGCATCCGAATGGGTCAATATACAAAGAATAAAGAAGATCGATTTCAAAAAGATTTTCGGGTCTCTCGCCCCACCCGCAACCTGGCCAAATTGTCAGAAATTGGGCAAAATAATTTTTTTCCAAAAAAGCCCCCCTAAACCCCCCCAAACCAGCCGTCTTCGCTCCGAGGGGTCTTCTGGCATCCGAATGGGTCAATATACAAAGAATAAAGAAGACCGATTTCAAAAAGATTTTCGGGTCTCTCGCCCCTCCCGCGACCTGGCCAAATTGTCAGAAATTTAGCAAAATAATTTTTTTCCAAAAAAGCCCCCCTAAACCCCCCCAAACCAGCCGTCTTCGCTCCGAGGGGTCTTCTGGCATCCGAATGGGTCAATATACAAAGAATAAAGAAGATCGATTTCGAAAAGATTTTCGGGTCTCTCGCCCCATCCGCGACCTGGCCAAATTGTCAAAAATTGAGCAAAATAATTTTTTTTCCAAAAAAGCCCCCCTAAACACCCCCAAACCAGCCGTCTTCGCTCCGAGGGGTCTTCTGGCATCCGAATGGGTCAATATACAAAGAATAAAGAAGATCGATTTCAAAAAGATTTTCGGGTCTCTCGCCCCACCCGCGACCTGGCCAAATTGTCAGAAATTGGGCAAAATAATTTTTTTCCAAAAAAGCCCCCCTAAACCCCCCCAAACCAGCCGTCTTCGCTCCGAGGGGTCTTCTGGCATCCGAATGGGTCAATATACAAAGAATAAAGAAGATCGATTTCGAAAAGATTTTCGGGTCTCTCGCACTTCCCGCGACCTGGTCAAATTGTCAGAAATTGAGCAAAATAATTTTTTTCCAAAAAAGCCCCCCTAAACCCCCCCAAACCAGCCGTCTTCGCTCCGAGGGGTCTTCTGGCATCCGAATGGGTCAATATACAAAGAATAAAGAAGATCGATTTCGAAAAGATTTTCGGGTCTCTCGCCCCATCCGCGACCTGGCCAAATTGTCAAAAATTGAGCAAAATAATTTTTTTTCCAAAAAAGCCCCCCTAAACACCCCCAAACCAGCCGTCTTCGCTCCGAGGGGTCTTCTGGCATCCGAATGGGTCAATATACAAAGAATAAAGAAGATCGATTTCAAAAAGATTTTCGGGTCTCTCGCCCCACCCGCGACCTGGCCAAATTGTCAGAAATTGGGCAAAATAATTTTTTTCCAAAAAAGCCCCCCTAAACCCCCCCAAACCAGCCGTCTTCGCTCCGAGGGGTCTTCTGGCATCCGAATGGGTCAATATACAAAGAATAAAGAAGATCGATTTCAAAAAGATTTTCGGGTCTCTCGCCCCTCCCGCGACCTGGCCAAATTGTCATAAATTGAGCAAAATAATTTTTTTCCAAAAAAGCCCCCCTAAACACCCCCAAACCAGCCGTCTTCGCTCCGAGGGGTCTTCTGGCATCCGAATGGGTCAATATACAAAGAATAAAGAAGATCGATTTCAAAAAGATTTTCGGGTCTCTCGCCCCACCCGCGACCTGGCCAAATTGTCAGAAATTGGGCAAAATAATTTTTTTCCAAAAAAGCCCCCCTAAACCCCCCCAAACCAGCCGTCTTCGCTCCGAGGGGTCTTCTGGCATCCGAATGGGTCAATATACAAAGAATAAAGAAGATCGATTTCAAAAAGATTTTCGGGTCTCTCGCCCCTCCCGCGACCTGGCCAAATTGTCAGAAATTGAGCAAAATAATTTTTTTCCAAAAAAGCCCCCCTAAACCCCCCCCAAACCAGCCGTCTTCGCTCCGAGGGGTCTTCTGGCATCCGAATGGGTCAATATACAAAGAATAAAGAAGATCGATTTCGAAAAGATTTTCGGGTCTCTCGCACTTCCCGCGACCTGGTCAAATTGTCAGAAATTGAGCAAAATAATTTTTTTCCAAAAAAGCCCCCCTAAACCCCCCCAAACCAGCCGTCTTCGCTCCGAGGGGTCTTCTGGCATCCGAATGGGTCAATATACAAAGAATAAAGAAGACCGATTTCAAAAAGATTTTCGGGTCTCTCGCCCCTCCCGCGACCTGGCCAAATTGTCAGAAATTTAGCAAAATAATTTTTTTCCAAAAAAGCCCCCCTAAACCCCCCCAAACCAGCCGTCTTCGCTCCGAGGGGTCTTCTGGCATCCGAATGGGTCAATATACAAAGAATAAAGAAGATCGATTTCGAAAAGATTTTCGGGTCTCTCGCCCCATCCGCGACCTGGCCAAATTGTCAAAAATTGAGCAAAATAATTTTTTTTCCAAAAAAGCCCCCCTAAACACCCCCAAACCAGCCGTCTTCGCTCCGAGGGGTCTTCTGGCATCCGAATGGGTCAATATACAAAGAATAAAGAAGATCGATTTCAAAAAGATTTTCGGGTCTCTCGCCCCACCCGCGACCTGGCCAAATTGTCAGAAATTGGGCAAAATAATTTTTTTCCAAAAAAGCCCCCCTAAACCCCCCCAAACCAGCCGTCTTCGCTCCGAGGGGTCTTCTGGCATCCGAATGGGTCAATATACAAAGAATAAAGAAGATCGATTTCGAAAAGATTTTCGGGTCTCTCGCACTTCCCGCGACCTGGTCAAATTGTCAGAAATTGAGCAAAATAATTTTTTTCCAAAAAAGCCCCCCTAAACCCCCCCAAACCAGCCGTCTTCGCTCCGAGGGGTCTTCTGGCATCCGAATGGGTCAATATACAAAGAATAAAGAAGATCGATTTCGAAAAGATTTTCGGGTCTCTCGCCCCATCCGCGACCTGGCCAAATTGTCAAAAATTGAGCAAAATAATTTTTTTTCCAAAAAAGCCCCCCTAAACACCCCCAAACCAGCCGTCTTCGCTCCGAGGGGTCTTCTGGCATCCGAATGGGTCAATATACAAAGAATAAAGAAGATCGATTTCAAAAAGATTTTCGGGTCTCTCGCCCCACCCGCGACCTGGCCAAATTGTCAGAAATTGGGCAAAATAATTTTTTTCCAAAAAAGCCCCCCTAAACCCCCCCAAACCAGCCGTCTTCGCTCCGAGGGGTCTTCTGGCATCCGAATGGGTCAATATACAAAGAATAAAGAAGATCGATTTCAAAAAGATTTTCGGGTCTCTCGCCCCTCCCGCGACCTGGCCAAATTGTCATAAATTGAGCAAAATAATTTTTTTCCAAAAAAGCCCCCCTAAACACCCCCAAACCAGCCGTCTTCGCTCCGAGGGGTCTTCTGGCATCCGAATGGGTCAATATACAAAGAATAAAGAAGATCGATTTCAAAAAGATTTTCGGGTCTCTCGCCCCACCCGCGACCTGGCCAAATTGTCAGAAATTGGGCAAAATAATTTTTTTCCAAAAAAGCCCCCCTAAACCCCCCCAAACCAGCCGTCTTCGCTCCGAGGGGTCTTCTGGCATCCGAATGGGTCAATATACAAAGAATAAAGAAGATCGATTTCAAAAAGATTTTCGGGTCTCTCGCCCCTCCCGCGACCTGGCCAAATTGTCAGAAATTGAGCAAAATAATTTTTTTCCAAAAAAGCCCCCCTAAACCCCCCCCAAACCAGCCGTCTTCGCTCCGAGGGGTCTTCTGGCATCCGAATGGGTCAATATACAAAGAATAAAGAAGATCGATTTCGAAAAGATTTTCGGGTCTCTCGCACTTCCCGCGACCTGGTCAAATTGTCAGAAATTGAGCAAAATAATTTTTTTCCAAAAAAGCCCCCCTAAACCCCCCCAAACCAGCCGTCTTCGCTCCGAGGGGTCTTCTGGCATCCGAATGGGTCAATATACAAAGAATAAAGAAGATCGATTTCGAAAAGATTTTCGGGTCTCTCGCCCCATCCGCGACCTGGCCAAATTGTCAAAAATTGAGCAAAATAATTTTTTTCTCCAAAAAAGCCCCCCTAAACACCCCCAAACCAGCCGTCTTCGCTCCGAGGGGTCTTCTGGCATCCGAATGGGTCAATATACAAAGAATAAAGAAGATCGATTTCAAAAAGATTTTCGGGTCTCTCGCCCCACCCGCGACCTGGCCAAATTGTCAGAAATTGGGCAAAATAATTTTTTTCCAAAAAAGCCCCCCTAAACCCCCCCAAACCAGCCGTCTTCGCTCCGAGGGGTCTTCTGGCATCCGAATGGGTCAATATACAAAGAATAAAGAAGATCGATTTCAAAAAGATTTTCGGGTCTCTCGCCCCTCCCGCGACCTGGCCAAATTGTCAGAAATTGAGCAAAATAATTTTTCTCCAAAAAAGCCCCCCTAAACACCCCCAAACCAGCCGTCTTCGCTCCGAGGGGTCTTCTGGCATCCGAATGGGTCAATATACAAAGAATAAAGAAGATCGATTTCGAAAAGATTTTCGGGTCTCTCGCCCCACCCGCGACCTGGCCAAATTGTCAGAAATTGAGCAAAATAATTTTTTTTCCAAAAAAGCCCCCCTAAACACCCCCAAACCAGCCGTCTTCGCTCCGAGGGGTCTTCTGGCATCCGAATGGGTCAATATACAAAGAATAAAGAAGATCGATTTCAAAAAGATTTTCGGGTCTCTCGCCCCACCCGCGACCTGGCCAAATTGTCAAAAATTGAGCAAAATAATTTTTTTTCCAAAAAAGCCCCCCTAAACACCCCCAAACCAGCCGTCTTCGCTCCGAGGGGTCTTCTGGCATCCGAATGGGTCAATATACAAAGAATAAAGAAGATCGATTTCAAAAAGATTTTCGGGTCTCTCGCCCCACCCGCGACCTGGCCAAATTGTCAGAAATTGGGCAAAATAATTTTTTTCCAAAAAAGCCCCCCTAAACCCCCCCAAACCAGCCGTCTTCGCTCCGAGGGGTCTTCTGGCATCCGAATGGGTCAATATACAAAGAATAAAGAAGATCGATTTCAAAAAGATTTTCGGGTCTCTCGCCCCTCCCGCGACCTGGCCAAATTGTCAGAAATTGGGCAAAATAATTTTTTTCCAAAAAAGCCCCCCTAAACCCCCCAAACCAGCCGTCTTCGCTCCGAGGGGTCTTCTGGCATCCGAATGGGTCAATATACAAAGAATAAAGAAGATCGATTTCGAAAAGATTTTCGGGTCTCTCGCCCCATCCGCGACCTGGCCAAATTGTCAGAAATTGAGCAAAATAATTTTTTTTCCAAAAAAGCCCCCCTAAACACCCCCAAACCAGCCGTCTTCGCTCCGAGGGGTCTTCTGGCACCCGAATGGGTCAATATACAAAGAATAAAGAAGATCGATTTCGAAAAGATTTTCGGGTCTCTCGCCCCACCCGCGACCTGGCCAAATTGTCAGAAATTGGGCAAAATAATTTTTTTCCAAAAAAGCCCCCCTAAACCCCCCAAACCAGCCGTCTTCGCTCCGAGGGGTCTTCTGGCATCCGAATGGGTCAATATACAAAGAATAAAGAAGATCGATTTCGAAAAGATTTTCGGGTCTCTCGCCCCACCCGCGACCTGGCCAAATTGTCAGAAATTGAGCAAAATAATTTTTTTCCAAAAAAGCCCCCCTTAACCCCCCCAAACCAGCCGTCTTCGCTCCGAGGGGTCTTCTGGCATCCGAATGGGTCAATATACAAAGAATAAAGAAGATCGATTTCGAAAAGATTTTCGGGTCTCTCGCCCCATCCGCGACCTGGCCAAATTGTCAGAAATTGAGCAAAATAATTTTTTTTCCAAAAAAGCCCCCCTAAACACCCCCAAACCAGCCGTCTTCGCTCCGAGGGGTCTTCTGGCATCCGAATGGGTCAATATACAAAGAATAAAGAAGATCGTTTTCGAAAAGATTTTTGGGTCTCTCGCCCCACCCGCGACCTGGCCAAATTGTCAGAAATTGAGCAAAATAATTTTTTTCCAAAAAAGCCCCCCTAAACCCCCCCAAACCAGCCGTCTTGCTCCGAGGGGTCTTCTGGCATCCGAATGGGTCAATATACAAAGAATAAAGAAGATCGATTTCAAAAAGATTTTCGGGTCTCTCGCCCCACCCGCGACCTGGCCAAATTGTCAGAAATTGGGCAAAATAATTTTTTTCCAAAAAAGCCCCCCTAAACCCCCCCAAACCAGCCGTCTTCGCTCCGAGGGGTCTTCTGGCATCCGAATTGGTCAATATACAAAGAATAAAGAAGATCGATTTCAAAAAGATTTCCGGGTCTCTCGCCCCTCCCGCGACCTGGCCAAATTGTCAGAAATTGAGCAAAATAATTTTTTTCCAAAAAAGCCCCCCTAAACCCCCCCCAAACCAGCCGTCTTCGCTCCGAGGGGTCTTCTGGCATCCGAATGGGTCAATATACAAAGAATAAAGAAGATCGATTTCGAAAAGATTTTCGGGTCTCTCGCACTTCCCGCGACCTGGTCAAATTGTCAGAAATTGAGCAAAATAATTTTTTTCCAAAAAGGCCCCCCTAAACCCCCCCAAACCAGCCGTCTTCGCTCCGAGGGGTCTTCTGGCATCCGAATGGGTCAATATACAAAGAATAAAGAAGATCGATTTCGAAAAGATTTTCGGGTCTCTCGCCCCACCCGCGACCTGGCCAAATTGTCAGAAATTGAGCAAAATAATTTTTTTTCCAAAAAAGCCCCCCTAAACACCCCCAAACCAGCCGTCTTCGCTCCGAGGGGTCTTCTGGCATCCGAATGGGTCAATATACAAAGAATAAAGAAGATCGATTTCGAAAAGATTTTCGGGTCTCTCGCCCCACCCGCGACCTGGCCAAATTGTCAGAAATTGAGCAAAATAATTTTTTTCCAAAAAAGCCCCCTAAACCCCCCCAAACCAGCCGTCTTCGCTCCGAGGGGTCTTTTGGCATCCGAATGGGTCAATATACAAAGAATAAAGAAGATCGATTTCGAAAAGATTTTCGGGTCTCTCGCCCCATCCGCGACCTGGCCAAATTGTCAGAAATTGAGCAAAATAATTTTTTTTCCAAAAAAGCCCCCCTAAACACCCCCAAACCAGCCGTCTTCGCTCCGAGAGGTCTTCTGGCATCCGAATGGGTCAATATACAAAGAATAAAGAAGATCGATTTCAAAAAGATTTTCGGGTCTCTCGCCCCACCCGCGACCTGGCCAAATTGTCAGAAATTGGGCAAAATAATTTTTTTCCAAAAAAGCCCCCCTAAACCCCCCCAAACCAGCCGTCTTCGCTCCGAGGGGTCTTCTGGCATCCGAATGGGTCAATATACAAAGAATAAAGAAGATCGATTTCAAAAAGATTTTCGGGTCTCTCGCCCCTCCCGCGACCTGGCCAAATTGTCAGAAATTGAGCAAAATAATTTTTTTCCAAAAAAGCCCCCCTAAACCCCCCCCAAACCAGCCGTCTTCGCTCCGAGGGGTCTTCTGGCATCCGAATGGGTCAATATACAAAGAATAAAGAAGATCGATTTCGAAAAGATTTTCGGGTCTCTCGCACTTCCCGCGACCTGGTCAAATTGTCAGAAATTGAGCAAAATAATTTTTTTCCAAAAAAGCCCCCCTAAACCCCCCCAAACCAGCTGTCTTCGCTCCGAGGGGTCTTCTGGCATCCGAATGGGTCAATATACAAAGAATAAAGAAGATCGATTTCGAAAAGATTTTCGGGTCTCTCGCCCCATCCGCGACCTGGCCAAATTGTCAAAAATTGAGCAAAATAATTTTTTTCTCCAAAAAAGCCCCCCTAAACACCCCCAAACCAGCCGTCTTCGCTCCGAGGGGTCTTCTGGCATCCGAATGGGTCAATATACAAAGAATAAAGAAGATCGATTTCAAAAAGATTTTCGGGTCTCTCGCCCCACCCGCGACCTGGCCAAATTGTCAGAAATTGGGCAAAATAATTTTTTTCCAAAAAAGCCCCCCTAAACCCCCCCAAACCAGCCGTCTTCGCTCCGAGGGGTCTTCTGGCATCCGAATGGGTCAATATACAAAGAATAAAGAAGATCGATTTCAAAAAGATTTTCGGGTCTCTCGCCCCTCCCGCGACCTGGCCAAATTGTCAGAAATTGGGCAAAATAATTTTTTTCCAAAAAAGCCCCCCTAAACCCCCCAAACCAGCCGTCTTCGCTCCGAGGGGTCTTCTGGCATCCGAATGGGTCAATATACAAAGAATAAAGAAGATCGATTTCGAAAAGATTTTCGGGTCTCTCGCCCCATCCGCGACCTGGCCAAATTGTCAGAAATTGAGCAAAATAATTTTTTTTCCAAAAAAGCCCCCCTAAACACCCCCAAACCAGCCGTCTTCGCTCCGAGGGGTCTTCTGGCACCCGAATGGGTCAATATACAAAGAATAAAGAAGATCGATTTCGAAAAGATTTTCGGGTCTCTCGCCCCACCCGCGACCTGGCCAAATTGTCAGAAATTGGGCAAAATAATTTTTTTCCAAAAAAGCCCCCCTAAACCCCCCAAACCAGCCGTCTTCGCTCCGAGGGGTCTTCTGGCATCCGAATGGGTCAATATACAAAGAATAAAGAAGATCGATTTCGAAAAGATTTTCGGGTCTCTCGCCCCACCCGCGACCTGGCCAAATTGTCAGAAATTGAGCAAAATAATTTTTTTCCAAAAAAGCCCCCCTTAACCCCCCCAAACCAGCCGTCTTCGCTCCGAGGGGTCTTCTGGCATCCGAATGGGTCAATATACAAAGAATAAAGAAGATCGATTTCGAAAAGATTTTCGGGTCTCTCGCCCCATCCGCGACCTGGCCAAATTGTCAGAAATTGAGCAAAATAATTTTTTTTCCAAAAAAGCCCCCCTAAACACCCCCAAACCAGCCGTCTTCGCTCCGAGGGGTCTTCTGGCATCCGAATGGGTCAATATACAAAGAATAAAGAAGATCGTTTTCGAAAAGATTTTTGGGTCTCTCGCCCCACCCGCGACCTGGCCAAATTGTCAGAAATTGAGCAAAATAATTTTTTTCCAAAAAAGCCCCCCTAAACCCCCCCAAACCAGCCGTCTTGCTCCGAGGGGTCTTCTGGCATCCGAATGGGTCAATATACAAAGAATAAAGAAGATCGATTTCAAAAAGATTTTCGGGTCTCTCGCCCCACCCGCGACCTGGCCAAATTGTCAGAAATTGGGCAAAATAATTTTTTTCCAAAAAAGCCCCCCTAAACCCCCCCAAACCAGCCGTCTTCGCTCCGAGGGGTCTTCTGGCATCCGAATTGGTCAATATACAAAGAATAAAGAAGATCGATTTCAAAAAGATTTCCGGGTCTCTCGCCCCTCCCGCGACCTGGCCAAATTGTCAGAAATTGAGCAAAATAATTTTTTTCCAAAAAAGCCCCCCTAAACCCCCCCCAAACCAGCCGTCTTCGCTCCGAGGGGTCTTCTGGCATCCGAATGGGTCAATATACAAAGAATAAAGAAGATCGATTTCGAAAAGATTTTCGGGTCTCTCGCACTTCCCGCGACCTGGTCAAATTGTCAGAAATTGAGCAAAATAATTTTTTTCCAAAAAGGCCCCCCTAAACCCCCCCAAACCAGCCGTCTTCGCTCCGAGGGGTCTTCTGGCATCCGAATGGGTCAATATACAAAGAATAAAGAAGATCGATTTCGAAAAGATTTTCGGGTCTCTCGCCCCACCCGCGACCTGGCCAAATTGTCAGAAATTGAGCAAAATAATTTTTTTTCCAAAAAAGCCCCCCTAAACACCCCCAAACCAGCCGTCTTCGCTCCGAGGGGTCTTCTGGCATCCGAATGGGTCAATATACAAAGAATAAAGAAGATCGATTTCGAAAAGATTTTCGGGTCTCTCGCCCCACCCGCGACCTGGCCAAATTGTCAGAAATTGAGCAAAATAATTTTTTTCCAAAAAAGCCCCCCTAAACCCCCCCAAACCAGCCGTCTTCGCTCCGAGGGGTCTTTTGGCATCCGAATGGGTCAATATACAAAGAATAAAGAAGATCGATTTCGAAAAGATTTTCGGGTCTCTCGCCCCATCCGCGACCTGGCCAAATTGTCAGAAATTGAGCAAAATAATTTTTTTTCCAAAAAAGCCCCCCTAAACACCCCCAAACCAGCCGTCTTCGCTCCGAGGGGTCTTCTGGCATCCGAATGGGTCAATATACAAAGAATAAAGAAGATCGATTTCGAAAAGATTTTCGGGTCTCTCGCACTTCCCGCGACCTGGTCAAATTGTCAGAAATTGAGCAAAATAATTTTTTTCCAAAAAGGCCCCCCTAAACCCCCCCAAACCAGCCGTCTTCGCTCCGAGGGGTCTTCTGGCATCCGAATGGGTCAATATACAAAGAATAAAGAAGATCGATTTCGAAAAGATTTTCGGGTCTCTCGCCCCACCCGCGACCTGGCCAAATTGTCAGAAATTGAGCAAAATAATTTTTTTCTCCAAAAAAGCCCCCCTAAACACCCCCAAACCAGCCGTCTTCGCTCCGAGGGGTCTTCTGGCATCCGAATGGGTCAATATACAAAGAATAAAGAAGATCGATTTCGAAAAGATTTTCGGGTCTCTCGCCCCATACGCGACCTGGCCAAATTGTCAGAAATTGAGCAAAATAATTTTTTTTCCAAAAAAGCCCCCCTAAACACCCCCAAACCAGCCGTCTTCGCTCCGAGGGGTCTTCTGGCATCCGAATGGGTCAATATACAAAGAATAAAGAAGATCGATTTCGAAAAGATTTTCGGGTCTCTCGCCCCACCCGCGACCTGGCCAAATTGTCAGAAATTGAGCAAAATAATTTTTTTCCAAAAAAGCCCCCCTAAACCCCCCCAAACCAGCCGTCTTCGCTCCGAGGGGTCTTCTGGCATCCGAATGGGTCAATATACAAAGAATAAAGAAGATCGATTTCGAAAAGATTTTCGGGTCTCTCGCCCCATCCGCGACCTGGCCAAATTGTCAGAAATTGAGCAAAATAATTTTTTTTCCAAAAAAGCCCCCCTAAACCCCCCCAAACCAGCCGTCTTCGCTCCGAGGGGTCTTCTGGCATCCGAATTGGTCAATATACAAAGAATAAAGAAGATCGATTTCAAAAAGATTTTCGGGTCTCTCGCCCCTCCCGCGACCTGGCCAAATTGTCAGAAATTGAGCAAAATAATTTTTTTCCAAAAAAGCCCCCCTAAACCCCCCCCAAACCAGCCGTCTTCGCTCCGAGGGGTCTTCTGGCATCCGAATGGGTCAATATACAAAGAATAAAGAAGATCGATTTCGAAAAGATTTTCGGGTCTCTCGCACTTCCCGCGACCTGGCCAAATTGTCAGAAATTGAGCAAAATAATTTTTTTCCAAAAAGGCCCCCCTAAACCCCCCCAAACATACGCATGCGCAGCGGAATGGAGTAGGAGCGCCATTTTTGAGTTCTAGTCATGAAATTTTCATAATATGACTTTTATCGTCAGGAACCATTATTTGAGGTAAAGACCGGTTTATTATATCAATATAACATTCGGTGTATCATCTGACATATTTTGGGGGATTTTCTCCTCATGAAGAAAGGATACGATCTGAGAAGTAAATCCAGACCCGGTCAACATCAACGCAATACCAGTGCGCGTGCTAGTGCATCGAGCCAACGCCCACTTCAGGTAGACCCAACGGCGCCACGTAAGCACATGAATGCCGACAACATGCCAGCTATGGAGGCATCGATCGCGGATCTTCAAAAATCATTCTCCGAGTTCTCTAGTCGGGTATGTGCTAAACTTGATATCATTCACACAGACCTGTCTTCAATAAAGAAAAAAGTATCGGATCTAGAAGCGGCTGCTGAAGATAATTCGGTACGAATGCTGAATCTGGAGAAAGAAAAACTGCCTCAATTGGAAAAAAAGTTACAAGATGAGATCGACTCTCTAAAGGAAAAGCTACTACTATCCGAAATATATCAAAGGAAATCAAATCTCTTGTTTTATGGGTTGGAAAGAAAAGAAAATGAAAATGTTATGAATGTTCTTCGTGATGCATTTATTTCGCTTGGTTTGAGTGACGAGGAAGCACAGTCCGTAGCCTTGATCAATGCTCACCGTCTCCCATCAACTCGTAGAGCAACCAACACCAACGCACCAGAGCCTATCATCGCCAAGTTTGTTTACATGGCCCAAAGGAATCGGTTGCTATCTGCATTTGAAAGGAGGCCACAACGTCCAGGAAATGAGCAACCCAGCAAAGCAAGAATCAGTGTTCGCACCGACTTACCCCCAGTGTTGAAAGCTGAGAGAGGAATTCTGGCTGCAAAAGCGTACAAATTCAGGAAAGAAGACAACCTTTCAACCAAAATAGTTGTTGCCGGCACAAAAGTTATCCTGTACACCAAATCAAAAGAATCAACAGAATGGAAGCGTTACCAAGAATAAAAGAGTAAGAACCCACGATTATTCTTGTTGCCCTAATACTAGAGCAAAGTTGTCTTAAAATAATAATATAATGATCAGCACAAACAATTTTTCCGGAATGTTCTTCAAATTCTAGTAACTCATATCCTATGTAAAAATCAAACGCCTTAGTTGGATCAAAGCTCACCAACACGGTCATAGGCCTACATACTTTATACACAGGTGTATGCTGTTTGAATTGCTTACAAGAAGCTAACCTTGTGTTAGTGTCTCTACCAAATATCTGTAATATCGAATTCTTATAGGCCTGGTAGTGTATAATCCATATTTTGACATAAACATGGTTTCCAAATCGTTTAGTAAACGAAACACATTTTAATATTCATACAGCTATAATGTAAAGGTTGTAATTTATCCCCCAAACAAACCAAAACAACAACATCCAAATCTTCATAAGTCCTTCACCTAAAGCAAATTAAAAAAAAAAAAAATCTCTGCAATGATTAGTAAACAAAAAATATATATTGTGAGATGCATTCGCCAAAATGTGAGGACTTGTACTAGAATATGAATCTTTTATTTGAAATCTGTCAATTTCTACAGAGATTGCTAAACATAATATTATCTTCATACCTTACTATGCACTTATTATGATATCCATTCAGCCAGATGTGCAGATATTATGTGGTTTTGTTGTTTGGGGAAAAGAAAAACTATAAATGTCACAATTCATATAGATTGTATAATGGAAGAATATGGAGAAAAAACATTTTGTTAACAAATCAATTTGAATGAATTGAAGATACAGTGTGTATTTCATCTAACTACATATGAATTTGCACGCGGTTGTATATAGCTTGCTCAAATACATCCGAGTCTGGATCTATCTTTAACTTAAATAGTGACGATTTATGCAGATGTTAAACACAAGACTATTATAAGTATATAAATCCTTCACTAAATGTGAAATATATATAATCCTAAAATACATCTAATTCAATGTGGAACTTCTGTTTCAAATGTGACAATTACTGCAGATATTGTCATCAAAGCATAAGATTATCATTAGTATATAAATCATATCTCACTATATATTATCAGATCCATTCAGCCAAAAGTTGAAAATATTTGATTGTGTTTTGTTCGAGGAAATTATTAAATGAATTATTTTTGCAAACAACCAAATCTGAATAATTTTACAATATATCGTGAGACTCATAGATGTGAATGTTTACACGCGGTTGCATTTTATTAAAATACATTCGATTCATTATCAATCTTTTACTTGGAATGTAACGACTCTGTAGACACTTTTTTTCAATCATAACTAAAAAATAAATATGTCATCTTTGTATCAAATATATCTAGCTCCAGTTAAATCTTTTATTTATATGTGATCCGACAATTTATGCAAAAGTTGTTAAACATTGAACTATCATTAGTATACAAACCATATATACAGTGAGATGCATTTGCCAAATGTGAAGATATGAGGTAATATTTTATCCAAACATATCTAATTCTATGTGGATCTAATATTTGAAATTTGTCATTTTCTGCAGATATTTTTTATTAAACATATAAGATTATCATCAATATACAAATTATATTTCAATATACATTATTAGATTCAATCAACAACATATGAAAATATTTGGTTGTGTTTTGTTCGAAGGAAAACAACTACCTGTAAGTCTTTATAGAGCTTCAGTTAAATGCGATAATTTCTAGATTATCTAGAAGGAAAATATTGAATATATTGTATTGTCTTTGTAAACACCACAATTAAATTTCAATTTCAATATATCATGAGATTCATTTAGCTAGTTGTGAAAGTGTACGCTAAATCTAGCTCTATGTGAATCTTTCTTTTTTTCATACTGGAGATGCGAAATTTCTGCAGAAATTGTTAAAGAAGTGACTACCATTAGTATACTTCATATTTCATCACATATTGTGAGACTCTAATATGAAGACATGTGGATGTATTTTGTAGATCTCGTTTTTTTTTTTTTTATTGCTGTAGAACTAGAATGTGAAGGTGCACACGCGGATGTAGTTTATTCACCGTGAGCTGATATCAATCTTTTACGGAAAAAGTGAACTCTAAATTGG
This sequence comes from Lytechinus pictus, assembly GCF_037042905.1. Lineage (NCBI taxonomy): Eukaryota > Metazoa > Echinodermata > Echinoidea > Temnopleuroida > Toxopneustidae > Lytechinus > Lytechinus pictus. The sequence goes on from NC_087251.1 coordinate 29,071,495, forward strand.
AAGGCTCGAATTGTTACATTTTATTTTATCTTGTTTTTGGCGCCTCAAGTGAAAAATTAGACAAAATCGATAAACAAAGGGAAGGGAAATACAAAAAAAAAAAAATTATGTAATCAACTTCCTGATTGCTGCAATTCACTATATGAGTGAGTTTAGGGACACCTCATTGCTTTGTCCCCGGATAATATCAACTGTGCCTATATGGCGGTTTACTGGACCGTACCTTTATACATGTTTCTTGCTATCTCGGTGGCCATGTGACGTGACGGGGTGTTCCATTGTTATTAATCGGTGAATAAACTCATCACGTTGTCCATGTATTACCCGTTGCCAAGTCAGGGCAGTTTTTATAATAATCATTTGATCGTCCAGACATTTATTGACAATAGTAGCAAATCTATTGGACATTGTGAAATTTTCCCTTTCTTACATCCACCAGCTTTTGCTGAATCAACCTGTATGCAGCCATCATGTGTATAGGCCCTATGCAACCATGCATTATGTGATTATACCAGCACGCATGCATTATATCCATTATGGCACCACCCTTTGGTTGTACATGACATTATGTGCTAATTTATCATCCTTTTCACGAACCATCCTTATGTTTTCAGAGGTCATGAACTAATTTTGAGAAACTTGTGTTTAATTTCTAGCTTTTAGAATTTAATTTTTATTTTGAATACCAACACAAGTGATCGATCAAGAAAATAAAAGACAGAAATTTTACGAGATATTCAACAATTGACATCTCATTAGAAATTAACAAATTAAAATTATTCTTTGATTCTGTATTGACTCTGACCTCTGAGACACTTCGTGATGTCGATGACCAATTATATCAATATATATATAAATGTACATTTTTATTCGATAGGATCGAAACCTTTATTTAGTATCTTTATTATTTCAGTGCCACTGATACTTTGTGTTTAAAAGGTTCCTTCGCATACAAATCATGGCTGAGACACTCAGAAATAAGAGTGTTCATTACATTTCGATTATGAATATTCATTATCAGGTTCAGGTTGTAGGATTTCAATTCTACAATCATCACCTCCATCATCATTGTCATCATTGTCATCTTTTTCATCATCATCATCATCATCATAATCACCAACAGCAAATTCGATTTCACATTCATCCTTTATTAGTTTTTTTAAACTTCATCCTCTCTTCATCTCATCACCATTACTACCACCATCTTGCTGTTATGACACAGAAAATTTACACACAAATCACATATCATAACAATAATCTTAAGTTTTTGGTAATATCAAATTATCCTCCTGAGTAATGACATGGACATTTTTTCTATTTTCAATACAAACAATATATCATCTGATAATAACTATTACTCAACCGAAGATTTTACTTCTAGATTTAGAGACATGGAACATAAATTCAGTTTGCTTCATATTAATGCTCGTAGTTTGAACAAAAATTTTGAGTCATTGGAATCATTACTTTTCACTTTAAACAATTTCAAATTTTCCATTATTGGTGTCACGGAAACATGGCTTCACAACACTTCACCTAACATATTCAGTTTGGAAAACTATAATCTCATTAGGCGTGACCGGGAAGATCAAAGAGGAGGAGGTGTAGCATTTTACATCAGTGAACATTTACAATTCAAAGTAAGGAAAGAAATATCATTAAAACAGAGTGAAACTTTATTCATAGAAATCACGAAGCCAAAAAGCAAAAATATAATTATTGGATTGATTTACAGACCTCCTCATGATAAAGTAAATTTATTTTGTGAAGACCTTGAAACGTGCCTTCATACTATTAGAAAAGAAGAAAAACAAATATATTTAATGGGTGATTTTAACATCAACCTGTTATCCCAAAATAATGAACATGATTTATTCCTACACACAATGCATTCATTTGGCTATTATCCCCATATAGATAAACCGACCAGAATTGATAGCCATTCATCAACACTTATCGACAACATTTTTTCAAATATATTAAACAGAGATATTACCAGCGGATTGTTAATATCTGATATATCGGATCATTTGCCGGTTTTTTCATTTTGCGATAATGATATTCCAAAAGAAAATATACTCAAATCGACAATGTATAGAAAAGAATCTCAAAATAACATTGAATCGTTTAAAAGGGATCTTGCTATTGAAGAATGGTTGGATGTATTTAATGAGTTTAATTCAAACATTGCATACACAAATTTTAACAATAAATTGCAAACATTTTACGAGAAAAATTTTCCTCTGATACCACTGGTCAAAAGAAAGAAGGCAAAAATGCCATGGATTTCTAAAGCAATTTTAAGATCCATACGTACCCGAAATAAACTTTACAAGGCATTTTTAAAGAACCCTTCTATTCAAAACAAAAATAAATACAAAACTTATAGAAATAGACTAACCAATACAATTCGAGCTTCTCGCAAATTATTTTATTCCGAAAAGCTTTACAAAGTCAAATCAAACATGAAAGCAACATGGGAGATTATAAATGATTTGATTGGCAAGAAACCCAAAATATTACCCAAAGATAATTTCACAGCTCATGATGTTGCGATAAATTCAGAAGATGTAGCTGATACCTTTAATTCCTTTTTTGTTAACTTAGGACCCTCATTGGCAAACAAACTTGACAGAACTGATGAAAATTTTGGAAAATTTCTTCCCACACCCATTAACACTTCTTTATTCTTTAACCCAACAAATGTTCAGGAATTAATTGAAATAACAAAAAATCTCAAATCAAGCAAATCACAGGGAATTGATAGAATTAGTACTTTCCTTCTTAAGCAGATCATACACTATATTGCCTCTCCTTTGTGTCATATTTTTAATCTGTCGATTAGCACCGGAATATGTCCTGATTCCCTAAAAATTGCAAAGGTAAATCCTGTTTTAAAAAAAGACAATCCGCATGAAATAACAAATTACAGGCCTATTTCTATTCTTCCCAGCATTTCCAAAATATTAGAGAAGATTATTTACAATAGACTTTATAAGTTTCTAGATACTTTTCATTTTCTAAATTCTAACCAATATGGATTCAGGAAAGGACATTCGACTGATCAGGCGTTAATACAAATATACGATAAAATTACAAATGCAATGGCAAAAAAAGAACATATCATAGGCGTATTCATGGACTTAAGCAAAGCCTTTGACACTCTTGACCACCAGATATTACTTAAAAAACTTGAAAATTGTGGAATTCGCGGAATTACACTATCTTGGTTTAAGAGTTATTTGTCCAATAGAAAACAATATGTAATTCACAATAATATTCCTTCTGATTTTCAGTTAATACAATGCGGAGTTCCACAAGGATCAATCCTAGGCCCCTTGCTTTTTTTAATATATATCAATGATTTGACTTCTGTAACACCTTTATTATCATATGTATTATTTGCAGATGACACCAACATTTTTTGTTCACATAATAGCTTAGAAACTTTAGTAGATATAATTAACCGTGAATTACCAAAACTATCTTTGTGGTTTAAGTGTAATAAGCTTTCACTCAATATAGATAAAACAAACTTTATATATTTCAAGCATACACACTCACATGATAACGAATTTCCTTACAATATAAACATAGACAATACTCCTCTCAAAAGGAAAAGAGAAACAAAGTTCTTAGGTGTCACAATAGATGAAAATTTAAATTGGAATGAACATGTACGTTGTATAACTACTAGTATTTCTAGAAACGTTGGTATACTTTACAAAATGAAAAACATTATTCCACATACAACTCTTGTCATACTCTACAATTCATTAATATTGCCTTATATATCATATTGCAACATAGTTTGGGCAACATGTGCAAAAACTAAAATTAATACAATATACTTATTACAGAAAAAAGCAATTCGAATCTGTACTGATTCCCAATATTTATCACACACAAATCCATTATTCCATAAACTAAAGACTCTAACAGTATTTGACATAAATACTCTTCAAAGTTTACTACTTATGTTTAAGTACGTACATAACATGCTCCCACCTTCATTCCACAGTTTTTATACTCTGAATACATCTATTCATTCTTACCCTACCCGTAACTCTTCAAATTTCCATTTAATCAACCCTAAATTGCTTATTGCGCAGAGATCCATAAGACACCATGGTCCAGATTTGTGGAACTCTCTACCAGAGCCTGTAAAACAATCTTCGTCTCTTCACTCATTTAAGGCAAACGTTAAATCTATGTTATTATCAGAATATTTGAAGTAAAATTTCTGTGTCATATCCTTTTTATCGTGAATTTATTCCTCCTTCGATTTAGTCATTACCAATATCTTCATCATGACCACCATCATCTCCATGGCCTTCATCATCATCATCATCATCATATCACCGTCACCCTCAGCTGTATCATCTTCATACTTTAATATTGCATGAATTCATGTTTCGTATTTGAAAATGTATGCCCATTCTGCTTTATAAATGTATTAATTAATTCAATTAGTATAAGTTAGGGATTGTCATTTTTTTCAAGCAATCTGCTTATGATGACAATCCTTCTCCTGCAAATTGTGAATATCATATAGTTAATCATTTTTGTCTGAAATTATCTTTTTGATACTCTTTATTTATGATTCATGCCAAAAATGCTAGCATATTATGTTTATTATGTTATGAAAAATGTATTATACGAATGTTATGGATGCAGAAGAAAACAATAAATCAAATCAAATCAAATCAAACCAGCCGTCTTCGCTCCGAGGGGTCTTCTGGCATCCGAATGGGTCAATATACAAAGAATAAAGAAGATCGATTTCGAAAAGATTTTCGGGTCTCTCGCCCCACCCGCGACCTGGCCAAATTGTCAGAAATTGAGCAAAATAATTTTTTTTCCAAAAAAGCCCCCCTAAACACCCCCAAACCAGCCGTCTTCGCTCCGAGGGGTCTTCTGGCATCCGAATGGGTCAATATACAAAGAATAAAGAAGATCGATTTCGAAAAGATTTTCGGGTCTCTCGCCCCACCCGCGACCTGGCCAAATTGTCAGAAATTGAGCAAAATAATTTTTTTCCAAAAAAGCCCCCCTAAACCCCCCCAAACCAGCCGTCTTCGCTCCGAGGGGTCTTTTGGCATCCGAATGGGTCAATATACAAAGAATAAAGAAGATCGATTTCGAAAAGATTTTCGGGTCTCTCGCCCCATCCGCGACCTGGCCAAATTGTCAGAAATTGAGCAAAATAATTTTTTTTCCAAAAAAGCCCCCCTAAACACCCCCAAACCAGCCGTCTTCGCTCCGAGGGGTCTTCTGGCATCCGAATGGGTCAATATACAAAGAATAAAGAAGATCGATTTCGAAAAGATTTTCGGGTCTCTCGCACTTCCCGCGACCTGGTCAAATTGTCAGAAATTGAGCAAAATAATTTTTTTCCAAAAAGGCCCCCCTAAACCCCCCCAAACCAGCCGTCTTCGCTCCGAGGGGTCTTCTGGCATCCGAATGGGTCAATATACAAAGAATAAAGAAGATCGATTTCGAAAAGATTTTCGGGTCTCTCGCCCCACCCGCGACCTGGCCAAATTGTCAGAAATTGAGCAAAATAATTTTTTTTCCAAAAAAGCCCCCCTAAACACCCCCAAACCAGCCGTCTTCGCTCCGAGGGGTCTTCTGGCATCCGAATGGGTCAATATACAAAGAATAAAGAAGATCGATTTCAAAAAGATTTTCGGGTCTCTCGCCCCATACGCGACCTGGCCAAATTGTCAGAAATTGAGCAAAATAATTTTTTTCCAAAAAAGCCCCCCTAAACCCCCCCAAACCAGCCGTCTTCGCTCCGAGGGGTCTTCTGGCATCCGAATGGGTCAATATACAAAGAATAAAGAAGATCGATTTCGAAAAGATTTTCGGGTCTCTCGCCCCATCCGCGACCTGGCCAAATTGTCAGAAATTGAGCAAAATAATTTTTTTCCAAAAAAGCCCCCCTAAACCCCCCCAAACCAGCCGTCTTCGCTCCGAGGGGTCTTCTGGCATCCGAATGGGTCAATATACAAAGAATAAAGAAGATCGATTTCAAAAAGATTTTCGGGTCTCTCGCCCCATCCGCGACCTGGCCAAATTGTCAAAAATTGAGCAAAATAATTTTTTTTCCAAAAAAGCCCCCCTAAACACCCCCAAACCAGCCGTCTTCGCTCCGAGGGGTCTTCTGGCATCCGAATGGGTCAATATACAAAGAATAAAGAAGATCGATTTCAAAAAGATTTTCGGGTCTCTCGCCCCACCCGCAACCTGGCCAAATTGTCAGAAATTGGGCAAAATAATTTTTTTCCAAAAAAGCCCCCCTAAACCCCCCCAAACCAGCCGTCTTCGCTCCGAGGGGTCTTCTGGCATCCGAATGGGTCAATATACAAAGAATAAAGAAGATCGATTTCAAAAAGATTTTCGGGTCTCTCGCCCCTCCCGCGACCTGGCCAAATTGTCAGAAATTGAGCAAAATAATTTTTTTCCAAAAAAGCCCCCCTAAACCCCCCCCAAACCAGCCGTCTTCGCTCCGAGGGGTCTTCTGGCATCCGAATGGGTCAATATACAAAGAATAAAGAAGATCGATTTCGAAAAGATTTTCGGGTCTCTCGCACTTCCCGCGACCTGGTCAAATTGTCAGAAATTGAGCAAAATAATTTTTTTCCAAAAAAGCCCCCCTAAACCCCCCCAAACCAGCCGTCTTCGCTCCGAGGGGTCTTCTGGCATCCGAATGGGTCAATATACAAAGAATAAAGAAGATCGATTTCGAAAAGATTTTCGGGTCTCTCGCCCCATCCGCGACCTGGCCAAATTGTCAAAAATTGAGCAAAATAATTTTTTTTCCAAAAAAGCCCCCCTAAACACCCCCAAACCAGCCGTCTTCGCTCCGAGGGGTCTTCTGGCATCCGAATGGGTCAATATACAAAGAATAAAGAAGATCGATTTCAAAAAGATTTTCGGGTCTCTCGCCCCACCCGCGACCTGGCCAAATTGTCAGAAATTGGGCAAAATAATTTTTTTCCAAAAAAGCCCCCCTAAACCCCCCCAAACCAGCCGTCTTCGCTCCGAGGGGTCTTCTGGCATCCGAATGGGTCAATATACAAAGAATAAAGAAGATCGATTTCAAAAAGATTTTCGGGTCTCTCGCCCCTCCCGCGACCTGGCCAAATTGTCATAAATTGAGCAAAATAATTTTTTTCCAAAAAAGCCCCCCTAAACACCCCCAAACCAGCCGTCTTCGCTCCGAGGGGTCTTCTGGCATCCGAATGGGTCAATATACAAAGAATAAAGAAGATCGATTTCAAAAAGATTTTCGGGTCTCTCGCCCCACCCGCGACCTGGCCAAATTGTCAGAAATTGGGCAAAATAATTTTTTTCCAAAAAAGCCCCCCTAAACCCCCCCAAACCAGCCGTCTTCGCTCCGAGGGGTCTTCTGGCATCCGAATGGGTCAATATACAAAGAATAAAGAAGATCGATTTCAAAAAGATTTTCGGGTCTCTCGCCCCTCCCGCGACCTGGCCAAATTGTCAGAAATTGAGCAAAATAATTTTTTTCCAAAAAAGCCCCCCTAAACCCCCCCCAAACCAGCCGTCTTCGCTCCGAGGGGTCTTCTGGCATCCGAATGGGTCAATATACAAAGAATAAAGAAGATCGATTTCGAAAAGATTTTCGGGTCTCTCGCACTTCCCGCGACCTGGTCAAATTGTCAGAAATTGAGCAAAATAATTTTTTTCCAAAAAAGCCCCCCTAAACCCCCCCAAACCAGCCGTCTTCGCTCCGAGGGGTCTTCTGGCATCCGAATGGGTCAATATACAAAGAATAAAGAAGATCGATTTCGAAAAGATTTTCGGGTCTCTCGCCCCATCCGCGACCTGGCCAAATTGTCAAAAATTGAGCAAAATAATTTTTTTCTCCAAAAAAGCCCCCCTAAACACCCCCAAACCAGCCGTCTTCGCTCCGAGGGGTCTTCTGGCATCCGAATGGGTCAATATACAAAGAATAAAGAAGATCGATTTCAAAAAGATTTTCGGGTCTCTCGCCCCACCCGCGACCTGGCCAAATTGTCAGAAATTGGGCAAAATAATTTTTTTCCAAAAAAGCCCCCCTAAACCCCCCCAAACCAGCCGTCTTCGCTCCGAGGGGTCTTCTGGCATCCGAATGGGTCAATATACAAAGAATAAAGAAGATCGATTTCAAAAAGATTTTCGGGTCTCTCGCCCCTCCCGCGACCTGGCCAAATTGTCAGAAATTGAGCAAAATAATTTTTCTCCAAAAAAGCCCCCCTAAACACCCCCAAACCAGCCGTCTTCGCTCCGAGGGGTCTTCTGGCATCCGAATGGGTCAATATACAAAGAATAAAGAAGATCGATTTCGAAAAGATTTTCGGGTCTCTCGCCCCACCCGCGACCTGGCCAAATTGTCAGAAATTGAGCAAAATAATTTTTTTTCCAAAAAAGCCCCCCTAAACACCCCCAAACCAGCCGTCTTCGCTCCGAGGGGTCTTCTGGCATCCGAATGGGTCAATATACAAAGAATAAAGAAGATCGATTTCAAAAAGATTTTCGGGTCTCTCGCCCCACCCGCGACCTGGCCAAATTGTCAGAAATTGGGCAAAATAATTTTTTTCCAAAAAAGCCCCCCTAAACCCCCCCAAACCAGCCGTCTTCGCTCCGAGGGGTCTTCTGGCATCCGAATGGGTCAATATACAAAGAATAAAGAAGATCGATTTCAAAAAGATTTTCGGGTCTCTCGCCCCTCCCGCGACCTGGCCAAATTGTCAGAAATTGAGCAAAATAATTTTTTTCCAAAAAAGCCCCCCTAAACCCCCCCCAAACCAGCCGTCTTCGCTCCGAGGGGTCTTCTGGCATCCGAATGGGTCAATATACAAAGAATAAAGAAGATCGATTTCGAAAAGATTTTCGGGTCTCTCGCACTTCCCGCGACCTGGTCAAATTGTCAGAAATTGAGCAAAATAATTTTTTTCCAAAAAAGCCCCCCTAAACCCCCCCAAACCAGCCGTCTTCGCTCCGAGGGGTCTTCTGGCATCCGAATGGGTCAATATACAAAGAATAAAGAAGATCGATTTCGAAAAGATTTTCGGGTCTCTCGCCCCATCCGCGACCTGGCCAAATTGTCAAAAATTGAGCAAAATAATTTTTTTTCCAAAAAAGCCCCCCTAAACACCCCCAAACCAGCCGTCTTCGCTCCGAGGGGTCTTCTGGCATCCGAATGGGTCAATATACAAAGAATAAAGAAGATCGATTTCAAAAAGATTTTCGGGTCTCTCGCCCCACCCGCGACCTGGCCAAATTGTCAGAAATTGGGCAAAATAATTTTTTTCCAAAAAAGCCCCCCTAAACCCCCCCAAACCAGCCGTCTTCGCTCCGAGGGGTCTTCTGGCATCCGAATGGGTCAATATACAAAGAATAAAGAAGATCGATTTCAAAAAGATTTTCGGGTCTCTCGCCCCTCCCGCGACCTGGCCAAATTGTCATAAATTGAGCAAAATAATTTTTTTCCAAAAAAGCCCCCCTAAACACCCCCAAACCAGCCGTCTTCGCTCCGAGGGGTCTTCTGGCATCCGAATGGGTCAATATACAAAGAATAAAGAAGATCGATTTCAAAAAGATTTTCGGGTCTCTCGCCCCACCCGCGACCTGGCCAAATTGTCAGAAATTGGGCAAAATAATTTTTTTCCAAAAAAGCCCCCCTAAACCCCCCCAAACCAGCCGTCTTCGCTCCGAGGGGTCTTCTGGCATCCGAATGGGTCAATATACAAAGAATAAAGAAGATCGATTTCAAAAAGATTTTCGGGTCTCTCGCCCCATCCGCGACCTGGCCAAATTGTCAGAAATTGAGCAAAATAATTTTTTTCCAAAAAAGCCCCCCTAAACCCCCCCCAAACCAGCCGTCTTCGCTCCGAGGGGTCTTCTGGCATCCGAATGGGTCAATATACAAAGAATAAAGAAGATCGATTTCGAAAAGATTTTCGGGTCTCTCGCACTTCCCGCGACCTGGTCAAATTGTCAGAAATTGAGCAAAATAATTTTTTTCCAAAAAAGCCCCCCTAAACCCCCCCAAACCAGCCGTCTTCGCTCCGAGGGGTCTTCTGGCATCCGAATGGGTCAATATACAAAGAATAAAGAAGATCGATTTCGAAAAGATTTTCGGGTCTCTCGCCCCATCCGCGACCTGGCCAAATTGTCAAAAATTGAGCAAAATAATTTTTTTTCCAAAAAAGCCCCCCTAAACACCCCCAAACCAGCCGTCTTCGCTCCGAGGGGTCTTCTGGCATCCGAATGGGTCAATATACAAAGAATAAAGAAGATCGATTTCAAAAAGATTTTCGGGTCTCTCGCCCCACCCGCGACCTGGCCAAATTGTCAGAAATTGGGCAAAATAATTTTTTTCCAAAAAAGCCCCCCTAAACCCCCCCAAACCAGCCGTCTTCGCTCCGAGGGGTCTTCTGGCATCCGAATGGGTCAATATACAAAGAATAAAGAAGATCGATTTCAAAAAGATTTTCGGGTCTCTCGCCCCTCCCGCGACCTGGCCAAATTGTCAAAAATTGAGCAAAATAATTTTTTTCTCCAAAAAAGCCCCCCTAAACACCCCCAAACCAGCCGTCTTCGCTCCGAGGGGTCTTCTGGCATCCGAATGGGTCAATATACAAAGAATAAAGAAGATCGATTTCAAAAAGATTTTCGGGTCTCTCGCCCCACCCGCGACCTGGCCAAATTGTCAGAAATTGGGCAAAATAATTTTTTTCCAAAAAAGCCCCCCTAAACCCCCCCAAACCAGCCGTCTTCGCTCCGAGGGGTCTTCTGGCATCCGAATGGGTCAATATACAAAGAATAAAGAAGATCGATTTCAAAAAGATTTTCGGGTCTCTCGCCCCTCCCGCGACCTGGCCAAATTGTCAGAAATTGAGCAAAATAATTTTTCTCCAAAAAAGCCCCCCTAAACACCCCCAAACCAGCCGTCTTCGCTCCGAGGGGTCTTCTGGCATCCGAATGGGTCAATATACAAAGAATAAAGAAGATCGATTTCGAAAAGATTTTCGGGTCTCTCGCCCCACCCGCGACCTGGCCAAATTGTCAGAAATTGAGCAAAATAATTTTTTTTCCAAAAAAGCCCCCCTAAACACCCCCAAACCAGCCGTCTTCGCTCCGAGGGGTCTTCTGGCATCCGAATGGGTCAATATACAAAGAATAAAGAAGATCGATTTCAAAAAGATTTTCGGGTCTCTCGCCCCACCCGCGACCTGGCCAAATTGTCAGAAATTGGGCAAAATAATTTTTTTCCAAAAAAGCCCCCCTAAACCCCCCCAAACCAGCCGTCTTCGCTCCGAGGGGTCTTCTGGCATCCGAATGGGTCAATATACAAAGAATAAAGAAGATCGATTTCAAAAAGATTTTCGGGTCTCTCGCCCCTCCCGCGACCTGGCCAAATTGTCAGAAATTGAGCAAAATAATTTTTTTCCAAAAAAGCCCCCCTAAACCCCCCCCAAACCAGCCGTCTTCGCTCCGAGGGGTCTTCTGGCATCCGAATGGGTCAATATACAAAGAATAAAGAAGATCGATTTCGAAAAGATTTTCGGGTCTCTCGCACTTCCCGCGACCTGGTCAAATTGTCAGAAATTGAGCAAAATAATTTTTTTCCAAAAAAGCCCCCCTAAACCCCCCCAAACCAGCCGTCTTCGCTCCGAGGGGTCTTCTGGCATCCGAATGGGTCAATATACAAAGAATAAAGAAGATCGATTTCGAAAAGATTTTCGGGTCTCTCGCCCCATCCGCGACCTGGCCAAATTGTCAAAAATTGAGCAAAATAATTTTTTTTCCAAAAAAGCCCCCCTAAACACCCCCAAACCAGCCGTCTTCGCTCCGAGGGGTCTTCTGGCATCCGAATGGGTCAATATACAAAGAATAAAGAAGATCGATTTCAAAAAGATTTTCGGGTCTCTCGCCCCACCCGCGACCTGGCCAAATTGTCAGAAATTGGGCAAAATAATTTTTTTCCAAAAAAGCCCCCCTAAACCCCCCCAAACCAGCCGTCTTCGCTCCGAGGGGTCTTCTGGCATCCGAATGGGTCAATATACAAAGAATAAAGAAGATCGATTTCAAAAAGATTTTCGGGTCTCTCGCCCCTCCCGCGACCTGGCCAAATTGTCATAAATTGAGCAAAATAATTTTTTTCCAAAAAAGCCCCCCTAAACACCCCCAAACCAGCCGTCTTCGCTCCGAGGGGTCTTCTGGCATCCGAATGGGTCAATATACAAAGAATAAAGAAGATCGATTTCAAAAAGATTTTCGGGTCTCTCGCCCCACCCGCGACCTGGCCAAATTGTCAGAAATTGGGCAAAATAATTTTTTTCCAAAAAAGCCCCCCTAAACCCCCCCAAACCAGCCGTCTTCGCTCCGAGGGGTCTTCTGGCATCCGAATGGGTCAATATACAAAGAATAAAGAAGATCGATTTCAAAAAGATTTTCGGGTCTCTCGCCCCATCCGCGACCTGGCCAAATTGTCAGAAATTGAGCAAAATAATTTTTTTCCAAAAAAGCCCCCCTAAACCCCCCCCAAACCAGCCGTCTTCGCTCCGAGGGGTCTTCTGGCATCCGAATGGGTCAATATACAAAGAATAAAGAAGATCGATTTCGAAAAGATTTTCGGGTCTCTCGCACTTCCCGCGACCTGGTCAAATTGTCAGAAATTGAGCAAAATAATTTTTTTCCAAAAAAGCCCCCCTAAACCCCCCCAAACCAGCCGTCTTCGCTCCGAGGGGTCTTCTGGCATCCGAATGGGTCAATATACAAAGAATAAAGAAGATCGATTTCGAAAAGATTTTCGGGTCTCTCGCCCCATCCGCGACCTGGCCAAATTGTCAAAAATTGAGCAAAATAATTTTTTTTCCAAAAAAGCCCCCCTAAACACCCCCAAACCAGCCGTCTTCGCTCCGAGGGGTCTTCTGGCATCCGAATGGGTCAATATACAAAGAATAAAGAAGATCGATTTCAAAAAGATTTTCGGGTCTCTCGCCCCACCCGCGACCTGGCCAAATTGTCAGAAATTGGGCAAAATAATTTTTTTCCAAAAAAGCCCCCCTAAACCCCCCCAAACCAGCCGTCTTCGCTCCGAGGGGTCTTCTGGCATCCGAATGGGTCAATATACAAAGAATAAAGAAGATCGATTTCAAAAAGATTTTCGGGTCTCTCGCCCCTCCCGCGACCTGGCCAAATTGTCATAAATTGAGCAAAATAATTTTTTTCCAAAAAAGCCCCCCTAAACACCCCCAAACCAGCCGTCTTCGCTCCGAGGGGTCTTCTGGCATCCGAATGGGTCAATATACAAAGAATAAAGAAGATCGATTTCAAAAAGATTTTCGGGTCTCTCGCCCCACCCGCGACCTGGCCAAATTGTCAGAAATTGGGCAAAATAATTTTTTTCCAAAAAAGCCCCCCTAAACCCCCCCAAACCAGCCGTCTTCGCTCCGAGGGGTCTTCTGGCATCCGAATGGGTCAATATACAAAGAATAAAGAAGATCGATTTCAAAAAGATTTTCGGGTCTCTCGCCCCTCCCGCGACCTGGCCAAATTGTCAGAAATTGAGCAAAATAATTTTTTTCCAAAAAAGCCCCCCTAAACCCCCCCCAAACCAGCCGTCTTCGCTCCGAGGGGTCTTCTGGCATCGGAATGGGTCAATATACAAAGAATAAAGAAGATCGATTTCGAAAAGATTTTCGGGTCTCTCGCACTTCCCGCGACCTGGTCAAATTGTCAGAAATTGAGCAAAATAATTTTTTTCCAAAAAAGCCCCCCTAAACCCCCCCAAACCAGCCGTCTTCGCTCCGAGGGGTCTTCTGGCATCCGAATGGGTCAATATACAAAGAATAAAGAAGATCGATTTCGAAAAGATTTTCGGGTCTCTCGCCCCATCCGCGACCTGGCCAAATTGTCAAAAATTGAGCAAAATAATTTTTTTCTCCAAAAAAGCCCCCCTAAACACCCCCAAACCAGCCGTCTTCGCTCCGAGGGGTCTTCTGGCATCCGAATGGGTCAATATACAAAGAATAAAGAAGATCGATTTCAAAAAGATTTTCGGGTCTCTCGCCCCACCCGCGACCTGGCCAAATTGTCAGAAATTGGGCAAAATAATTTTTTTCCAAAAAAGCCCCCCTAAACCCCCCCAAACCAGCCGTCTTCGCTCCGAGGGGTCTTCTGGCATCCGAATGGGTCAATATACAAAGAATAAAGAAGATCGATTTCAAAAAGATTTTCGGGTCTCTCGCCCCTCCCGCGACCTGGCCAAATTGTCAGAAATTGAGCAAAATAATTTTTCTCCAAAAAAGCCCCCCTAAACACCCCCAAACCAGCCGTCTTCGCTCCGAGGGGTCTTCTGGCATCCGAATGGGTCAATATACAAAGAATAAAGAAGATCGATTTCGAAAAGATTTTCGGGTCTCTCGCCCCACCCGCGACCTGGCCAAATTGTCAGAAATTGAGCAAAATAATTTTTTTTCCAAAAAAGCCCCCCTAAACACCCCCAAACCAGCCGTCTTCGCTCCGAGGGGTCTTCTGGCATCCGAATGGGTCAATATACAAAGAATAAAGAAGATCGATTTCAAAAAGATTTTCGGGTCTCTCGCCCCACCCGCGACCTGGCCAAATTGTCAGAAATTGGGCAAAATAATTTTTTTTCCAAAAAAGCCCCCCTAAACCCCCCCAAACCAGCCGTCTTCGCTCCGAGGGGTCTTCTGGCATCCGAATGGGTCAATATACAAAGAATAAAGAAGATCGATTTCAAAAAGATTTTCGGGTCTCTCGCCCCTCCCGCGACCTGGCCAAATTGTCAGAAATTGAGCAAAATAATTTTTTTCCAAAAAAGCCCCCCTAAACCCCCCCCAAACCAGCCGTCTTCGCTCCGAGGGGTCTTCTGGCATCCGAATGGGTCAATATACAAAGAATAAAGAAGATCGATTTCGAAAAGATTTTCGGGTCTCTCGCACTTCCCGCGACCTGGTCAAATTGTCAGAAATTGAGCAAAATAATTTTTTTCCAAAAAAGCCCCCCTAAACCCCCCCAAACCAGCCGTCTTCGCTCCGAGGGGTCTTCTGGCATCCGAATGGGTCAATATACAAAGAATAAAGAAGATCGATTTCGAAAAGATTTTCGGGTCTCTCGCCCCATCCGCGACCTGGCCAAATTGTCAAAAATTGAGCAAAATAATTTTTTTTCCAAAAAAGCCCCCCTAAACACCCCCAAACCAGCCGTCTTCGCTCCGAGGGGTCTTCTGGCATCCGAATGGGTCAATATACAAAGAATAAAGAAGATCGATTTCAAAAAGATTTTCGGGTCTCTCGCCCCACCCGCGACCTGGCCAAATTGTCAGAAATTGGGCAAAATAATTTTTTTCCAAAAAAGCCCCCCTAAACCCCCCCAAACCAGCCGTCTTCGCTCCGAGGGGTCTTCTGGCATCCGAATGGGTCAATATACAAAGAATAAAGAAGATCGATTTCAAAAAGATTTTCGGGTCTCTCGCCCCTCCCGCGACCTGGCCAAATTGTCATAAATTGAGCAAAATAATTTTTTTCCAAAAAAGCCCCCCTAAACACCCCCAAACCAGCCGTCTTCGCTCCGAGGGGTCTTCTGGCATCCGAATGGGTCAATATACAAAGAATAAAGAAGATCGATTTCAAAAAGATTTTCGGGTCTCTCGCCCCACCCGCGACCTGGCCAAATTGTCAGAAATTGGGCAAAATAATTTTTTTCCAAAAAAGCCCCCCTAAACCCCCCCAAACCAGCCGTCTTCGCTCCGAGGGGTCTTCTGGCATCCGAATGGGTCAATATACAAAGAATAAAGAAGATCGATTTCAAAAAGATTTTCGGGTCTCTCGCCCCTCCCGCGACCTGGCCAAATTGTCAGAAATTGAGCAAAATAATTTTTTTCCAAAAAAGCCCCCCTAAACCCCCCCCAAACCAGCCGTCTTCGCTCCGAGGGGTCTTCTGGCATCCGAATGGGTCAATATACAAAGAATAAAGAAGATCGATTTCGAAAAGATTTTCGGGTCTCTCGCACTTCCCGCGACCTGGTCAAATTGTCAGAAATTGAGCAAAATAATTTTTTTCCAAAAAAGCCCCCCTAAACCCCCCCAAACCAGCCGTCTTCGCTCCGAGGGGTCTTCTGGCATCCGAATGGGTCAATATACAAAGAATAAAGAAGATCGATTTCGAAAAGATTTTCGGGTCTCTCGCCCCATCCGCGACCTGGCCAAATTGTCAAAAATTGAGCAAAATAATTTTTTTCTCCAAAAAAGCCCCCCTAAACACCCCCAAACCAGCCGTCTTCGCTCCGAGGGGTCTTCTGGCATCCGAATGGGTCAATATACAAAGAATAAAGAAGATCGATTTCAAAAAGATTTTCGGGTCTCTCGCCCCACCCGCGACCTGGCCAAATTGTCAGAAATTGGGCAAAATAATTTTTTTCCAAAAAAGCCCCCCTAAACCCCCCCAAACCAGCCGTCTTCGCTCCGAGGGGTCTTCTGGCATCCGAATGGGTCAATATACAAAGAATAAAGAAGATCGATTTCAAAAAGATTTTCGGGTCTCTCGCCCCTCCCGCGACCTGGCCAAATTGTCAGAAATTGAGCAAAATAATTTTTCTCCAAAAAAGCCCCCCTAAACACCCCCAAACCAGCCGTCTTCGCTCCGAGGGGTCTTCTGGCATCCGAATGGGTCAATATACAAAGAATAAAGAAGATCGATTTCGAAAAGATTTTCGGGTCTCTCGCCCCACCCGCGACCTGGCCAAATTGTCAGAAATTGAGCAAAATAATTTTTTTTCCAAAAAAGCCCCCCTAAACACCCCCAAACCAGCCGTCTTCGCTCCGAGGGGTCTTCTGGCATCCGAATGGGTCAATATACAAAGAATAAAGAAGATCGATTTCGAAAAGATTTTCGGGTCTCTCGCCCCATCCGCGACCTGGCCAAATTGTCAAAAATTGAGCAAAATAATTTTTTTTCCAAAAAAGCCCCCCTAAACACCCCCAAACCAGCCGTCTTCGCTCCGAGGGGTCTTCTGGCATCCGAATGGGTCAATATACAAAGAATAAAGAAGATCGATTTCAAAAAGATTTTCGGGTCTCTCGCCCCACCCGCGACCTGGCCAAATTGTCAGAAATTGGGCAAAATAATTTTTTTCCAAAAAAGCCCCCCTAAACCCCCCCAAACCAGCCGTCTTCGCTCCGAGGGGTCTTCTGGCATCCGAATGGGTCAATATACAAAGAATAAAGAAGATCGATTTCAAAAAGATTTTCGGGTCTCTCGCCCCTCCCGCGACCTGGCCAAATTGTCATAAATTGAGCAAAATAATTTTTTTCCAAAAAAGCCCCCCTAAACACCCCCAAACCAGCCGTCTTCGCTCCGAGGGGTCTTCTGGCATCCGAATGGGTCAATATACAAAGAATAAAGAAGATCGATTTCAAAAAGATTTTCGGGTCTCTCGCCCCACCCGCGACCTGGCCAAATTGTCAGAAATTGGGCAAAATAATTTTTTTCCAAAAAAGCCCCCCTAAACCCCCCCAAACCAGCCGTCTTCGCTCCGAGGGGTCTTCTGGCATCCGAATGGGTCAATATACAAAGAATAAAGAAGATCGATTTCAAAAAGATTTTCGGGTCTCTCGCCCCTCCCGCGACCTGGCCAAATTGTCAGAAATTGAGCAAAATAATTTTTTTCCAAAAAAGCCCCCCTAAACCCCCCCCAAACCAGCCGTCTTCGCTCCGAGGGGTCTTCTGGCATCCGAATGGGTCAATATACAAAGAATAAAGAAGATCGATTTCGAAAAGATTTTCGGGTCTCTCGCACTTCCCGCGACCTGGTCAAATTGTCAGAAATTGAGCAAAATAATTTTTTTCCAAAAAAGCCCCCCTAAACCCCCCCAAACCAGCCGTCTTCGCTCCGAGGGGTCTTCTGGCATCCGAATGGGTCAATATACAAAGAATAAAGAAGATCGATTTCGAAAAGATTTTCGGGTCTCTCGCCCCATCCGCGACCTGGCCAAATTGTCAAAAATTGAGCAAAATAATTTTTTTCTCCAAAAAAGCCCCCCTAAACACCCCCAAACCAGCCGTCTTCGCTCCGAGGGGTCTTCTGGCATCCGAATGGGTCAATATACAAAGAATAAAGAAGATCGATTTCAAAAAGATTTTCGGGTCTCTCGCCCCACCCGCGACCTGGCCAAATTGTCAGAAATTGGGCAAAATAATTTTTTTCCAAAAAAGCCCCCCTAAACCCCCCCAAACCAGCCGTCTTCGCTCCGAGGGGTCTTCTGGCATCCGAATGGGTCAATATACAAAGAATAAAGAAGATCGATTTCAAAAAGATTTTCGGGTCTCTCGCCCCTCCCGCGACCTGGCCAAATTGTCAGAAATTGAGCAAAATAATTTTTCTCCAAAAAAGCCCCCCTAAACACCCCCAAACCAGCCGTCTTCGCTCCGAGGGGTCTTCTGGCATCCGAATGGGTCAATATACAAAGAATAAAGAAGATCGATTTCGAAAAGATTTTCGGGTCTCTCGCCCCACCCGCGACCTGGCCAAATTGTCAGAAATTGAGCAAAATAATTTTTTTTCCAAAAAAGCCCCCCTAAACACCCCCAAACCAGCCGTCTTCGCTCCGAGGGGTCTTCTGGCATCCGAATGGGTCAATATACAAAGAATAAAGAAGATCGATTTCAAAAAGATTTTCGGGTCTCTCGCCCCACCCGCGACCTGGCCAAATTGTCAGAAATTGGGCAAAATAATTTTTTTCCAAAAAAGCCCCCCTAAACCCCCCCAAACCAGCCGTCTTCGCTCCGAGGGGTCTTCTGGCATCCGAATGGGTCAATATACAAAGAATAAAGAAGATCGATTTCAAAAAGATTTTCGGGTCTCTCGCCCCTCCCGCGACCTGGCCAAATTGTCAGAAATTGAGCAAAATAATTTTTTTCCAAAAAAGCCCCCCTAAACCCCCCCCAAACCAGCCGTCTTCGCTCCGAGGGGTCTTCTGGCATCCGAATGGGTCAATATACAAAGAATAAAGAAGATCGATTTCGAAAAGATTTTCGGGTCTCTCGCACTTCCCGCGACCTGGTCAAATTGTCAGAAATTGAGCAAAATAATTTTTTTCCAAAAAAGCCCCCCTAAACCCCCCCAAACCAGCCGTCTTCGCTCCGAGGGGTCTTCTGGCATCCGAATGGGTCAATATACAAAGAATAAAGAAGATCGATTTCGAAAAGATTTTCGGGTCTCTCGCCCCATCCGCGACCTGGCCAAATTGTCAAAAATTGAGCAAAATAATTTTTTTTCCAAAAAAGCCCCCCTAAACACCCCCAAACCAGCCGTCTTCGCTCCGAGGGGTCTTCTGGCATCCGAATGGGTCAATATACAAAGAATAAAGAAGATCGATTTCAAAAAGATTTTCGGGTCTCTCGCCCCACCCGCGACCTGGCCAAATTGTCAGAAATTGGGCAAAATAATTTTTTTCCAAAAAAGCCCCCCTAAACCCCCCCAAACCAGCCGTCTTCGCTCCGAGGGGTCTTCTGGCATCCGAATGGGTCAATATACAAAGAATAAAGAAGATCGATTTCAAAAAGATTTTCGGGTCTCTCGCCCCTCCCGCGACCTGGCCAAATTGTCATAAATTGAGCAAAATAATTTTTTTCCAAAAAAGCCCCCCTAAACACCCCCAAACCAGCCGTCTTCGCTCCGAGGGGTCTTCTGGCATCCGAATGGGTCAATATACAAAGAATAAAGAAGATCGATTTCAAAAAGATTTTCGGGTCTCTCGCCCCACCCGCGACCTGGCCAAATTGTCAGAAATTGGGCAAAATAATTTTTTTCCAAAAAAGCCCCCCTAAACCCCCCCAAACCAGCCGTCTTCGCTCCGAGGGGTCTTCTGGCATCCGAATGGGTCAATATACAAAGAATAAAGAAGATCGATTTCAAAAAGATTTTCGGGTCTCTCGCCCCTCCCGCGACCTGGCCAAATTGTCAGAAATTGAGCAAAATAATTTTTTTCCAAAAAAGCCCCCCTAAACCCCCCCCAAACCAGCCGTCTTCGCTCCGAGGGGTCTTCTGGCATCCGAATGGGTCAATATACAAAGAATAAAGAAGATCGATTTCGAAAAGATTTTCGGGTCTCTCGCACTTCCCGCGACCTGGTCAAATTGTCAGAAATTGAGCAAAATAATTTTTTTCCAAAAAAGCCCCCCTAAACCCCCCCAAACCAGCCGTCTTCGCTCCGAGGGGTCTTCTGGCATCCGAATGGGTCAATATACAAAGAATAAAGAAGATCGATTTCGAAAAGATTTTCGGGTCTCTCGCCCCATCCGCGACCTGGCCAAATTGTCAAAAATTGAGCAAAATAATTTTTTTCTCCAAAAAAGCCCCCCTAAACACCCCCAAACCAGCCGTCTTCGCTCCGAGGGGTCTTCTGGCATCCGAATGGGTCAATATACAAAGAATAAAGAAGATCGATTTCAAAAAGATTTTCGGGTCTCTCGCCCCACCCGCGACCTGGCCAAATTGTCAGAAATTGGGCAAAATAATTTTTTTCCAAAAAAGCCCCCCTAAACCCCCCCAAACCAGCCGTCTTCGCTCCGAGGGGTCTTCTGGCATCCGAATGGGTCAATATACAAAGAATAAAGAAGATCGATTTCAAAAAGATTTTCGGGTCTCTCGCCCCTCCCGCGACCTGGCCAAATTGTCAGAAATTGAGCAAAATAATTTTTCTCCAAAAAAGCCCCCCTAAACACCCCCAAACCAGCCGTCTTCGCTCCGAGGGGTCTTCTGGCATCCGAATGGGTCAATATACAAAGAATAAAGAAGATCGATTTCGAAAAGATTTTCGGGTCTCTCGCCCCACCCGCGACCTGGCCAAATTGTCAGAAATTGAGCAAAATAATTTTTTTTCCAAAAAAGCCCCCCTAAACACCCCCAAACCAGCCGTCTTCGCTCCGAGGGGTCTTCTGGCATCCGAATGGGTCAATATACAAAGAATAAAGAAGATCGATTTCGAAAAGATTTTCGGGTCTCTCGCCCCATCCGCGACCTGGCCAAATTGTCAAAAATTGAGCAAAATAATTTTTTTTCCAAAAAAGCCCCCCTAAACACCCCCAAACCAGCCGTCTTCGCTCCGAGGGGTCTTCTGGCATCCGAATGGGTCAATATACAAAGAATAAAGAAGATCGATTTCAAAAAGATTTTCGGGTCTCTCGCCCCACCCGCGACCTGGCCAAATTGTCAGAAATTGGGCAAAATAATTTTTTTCCAAAAAAGCCCCCCTAAACCCCCCCAAACCAGCCGTCTTCGCTCCGAGGGGTCTTCTGGCATCCGAATGGGTCAATATACAAAGAATAAAGAAGATCGATTTCAAAAAGATTTTCGGGTCTCTCGCCCCTCCCGCGACCTGGCCAAATTGTCATAAATTGAGCAAAATAATTTTTTTCCAAAAAAGCCCCCCTAAACACCCCCAAACCAGCCGTCTTCGCTCCGAGGGGTCTTCTGGCATCCGAATGGGTCAATATACAAAGAATAAAGAAGATCGATTTCAAAAAGATTTTCGGGTCTCTCGCCCCACCCGCGACCTGGCCAAATTGTCAGAAATTGGGCAAAATAATTTTTTTCCAAAAAAGCCCCCCTAAACCCCCCCAAACCAGCCGTCTTCGCTCCGAGGGGTCTTCTGGCATCCGAATGGGTCAATATACAAAGAATAAAGAAGATCGATTTCAAAAAGATTTTCGGGTCTCTCGCCCCTCCCGCGACCTGGCCAAATTGTCAGAAATTGAGCAAAATAATTTTTTTCCAAAAAAGCCCCCCTAAACCCCCCCCAAACCAGCCGTCTTCGCTCCGAGGGGTCTTCTGGCATCGGAATGGGTCAATATACAAAGAATAAAGAAGATCGATTTCGAAAAGATTTTCGGGTCTCTCGCACTTCCCGCGACCTGGTCAAATTGTCAGAAATTGAGCAAAATAATTTTTTTCCAAAAAAGCCCCCCTAAACCCCCCCAAACCAGCCGTCTTCGCTCCGAGGGGTCTTCTGGCATCCGAATGGGTCAATATACAAAGAATAAAGAAGATCGATTTCGAAAAGATTTTCGGGTCTCTCGCCCCATCCGCGACCTGGCCAAATTGTCAAAAATTGAGCAAAATAATTTTTTTCTCCAAAAAAGCCCCCCTAAACACCCCCAAACCAGCCGTCTTCGCTCCGAGGGGTCTTCTGGCATCCGAATGGGTCAATATACAAAGAATAAAGAAGATCGATTTCAAAAAGATTTTCGGGTCTCTCGCCCCACCCGCGACCTGGCCAAATTGTCAGAAATTGGGCAAAATAATTTTTTTCCAAAAAAGCCCCCCTAAACCCCCCCAAACCAGCCGTCTTCGCTCCGAGGGGTCTTCTGGCATCCGAATGGGTCAATATACAAAGAATAAAGAAGATCGATTTCAAAAAGATTTTCGGGTCTCTCGCCCCTCCCGCGACCTGGCCAAATTGTCAGAAATTGAGCAAAATAATTTTTCTCCAAAAAAGCCCCCCTAAACACCCCCAAACCAGCCGTCTTCGCTCCGAGGGGTCTTCTGGCATCCGAATGGGTCAATATACAAAGAATAAAGAAGATCGATTTCGAAAAGATTTTCGGGTCTCTCGCCCCACCCGCGACCTGGCCAAATTGTCAGAAATTGAGCAAAATAATTTTTTTTCCAAAAAAGCCCCCCTAAACACCCCCAAACCAGCCGTCTTCGCTCCGAGGGGTCTTCTGGCATCCGAATGGGTCAATATACAAAGAATAAAGAAGATCGATTTCAAAAAGATTTTCGGGTCTCTCGCCCCACCCGCGACCTGGCCAAATTGTCAGAAATTGGGCAAAATAATTTTTTTCCAAAAAAGCCCCCCTAAACCCCCCCAAACCAGCCGTCTTCGCTCCGAGGGGTCTTCTGGCATCCGAATGGGTCAATATACAAAGAATAAAGAAGATCGATTTCAAAAAGATTTTCGGGTCTCTCGCCCCTCCCGCGACCTGGCCAAATTGTCAGAAATTGAGCAAAATAATTTTTTTCCAAAAAAGCCCCCCTAAACCCCCCCCAAACCAGCCGTCTTCGCTCCGAGGGGTCTTCTGGCATCCGAATGGGTCAATATACAAAGAATAAAGAAGATCGATTTCGAAAAGATTTTCGGGTCTCTCGCACTTCCCGCGACCTGGTCAAATTGTCAGAAATTGAGCAAAATAATTTTTTTCCAAAAAAGCCCCCCTAAACCCCCCCAAACCAGCCGTCTTCGCTCCGAGGGGTCTTCTGGCATCCGAATGGGTCAATATACAAAGAATAAAGAAGATCGATTTCGAAAAGATTTTCGGGTCTCTCGCCCCATCCGCGACCTGGCCAAATTGTCAAAAATTGAGCAAAATAATTTTTTTTCCAAAAAAGCCCCCCTAAACACCCCCAAACCAGCCGTCTTCGCTCCGAGGGGTCTTCTGGCATCCGAATGGGTCAATATACAAAGAATAAAGAAGATCGATTTCAAAAAGATTTTCGGGTCTCTCGCCCCACCCGCGACCTGGCCAAATTGTCAGAAATTGGGCAAAATAATTTTTTTCCAAAAAAGCCCCCCTAAACCCCCCCAAACCAGCCGTCTTCGCTCCGAGGGGTCTTCTGGCATCCGAATGGGTCAATATACAAAGAATAAAGAAGATCGATTTCAAAAAGATTTTCGGGTCTCTCGCCCCTCCCGCGACCTGGCCAAATTGTCATAAATTGAGCAAAATAATTTTTTTCCAAAAAAGCCCCCCTAAACACCCCCAAACCAGCCGTCTTCGCTCCGAGGGGTCTTCTGGCATCCGAATGGGTCAATATACAAAGAATAAAGAAGATCGATTTCAAAAAGATTTTCGGGTCTCTCGCCCCACCCGCGACCTGGCCAAATTGTCAGAAATTGGGCAAAATAATTTTTTTCCAAAAAAGCCCCCCTAAACCCCCCCAAACCAGCCGTCTTCGCTCCGAGGGGTCTTCTGGCATCCGAATGGGTCAATATACAAAGAATAAAGAAGATCGATTTCAAAAAGATTTTCGGGTCTCTCGCCCCTCCCGCGACCTGGCCAAATTGTCAGAAATTGAGCAAAATAATTTTTTTCCAAAAAAGCCCCCCTAAACCCCCCCCAAACCAGCCGTCTTCGCTCCGAGGGGTCTTCTGGCATCCGAATGGGTCAATATACAAAGAATAAAGAAGATCGATTTCGAAAAGATTTTCGGGTCTCTCGCACTTCCCGCGACCTGGTCAAATTGTCAGAAATTGAGCAAAATAATTTTTTTCCAAAAAAGCCCCCCTAAACCCCCCCAAACCAGCCGTCTTCGCTCCGAGGGGTCTTCTGGCATCCGAATGGGTCAATATACAAAGAATAAAGAAGATCGATTTCGAAAAGATTTTCGGGTCTCTCGCCCCATCCGCGACCTGGCCAAATTGTCAAAAATTGAGCAAAATAATTTTTTTCTCCAAAAAAGCCCCCCTAAACACCCCCAAACCAGCCGTCTTCGCTCCGAGGGGTCTTCTGGCATCCGAATGGGTCAATATACAAAGAATAAAGAAGATCGATTTCAAAAAGATTTTCGGGTCTCTCGCCCCACCCGCGACCTGGCCAAATTGTCAGAAATTGGGCAAAATAATTTTTTTCCAAAAAAGCCCCCCTAAACCCCCCCAAACCAGCCGTCTTCGCTCCGAGGGGTCTTCTGGCATCCGAATGGGTCAATATACAAAGAATAAAGAAGATCGATTTCAAAAAGATTTTCGGGTCTCTCGCCCCTCCCGCGACCTGGCCAAATTGTCAGAAATTGAGCAAAATAATTTTTCTCCAAAAAAGCCCCCCTAAACACCCCCAAACCAGCCGTCTTCGCTCCGAGGGGTCTTCTGGCATCCGAATGGGTCAATATACAAAGAATAAAGAAGATCGATTTCGAAAAGATTTTCGGGTCTCTCGCCCCACCCGCGACCTGGCCAAATTGTCAGAAATTGAGCAAAATAATTTTTTTTCCAAAAAAGCCCCCCTAAACACCCCCAAACCAGCCGTCTTCGCTCCGAGGGGTCTTCTGGCATCCGAATGGGTCAATATACAAAGAATAAAGAAGATCGATTTCAAAAAGATTTTCGGGTCTCTCGCCCCTCCCGCGACCTGGCCAAATTGTCAGAAATTGAGCAAAATAATTTTTCTCCAAAAAAGCCCCCCTAAACACCCCCAAACCAGCCGTCTTCGCTCCGAGGGGTCTTCTGGCATCCGAATGGGTCATTATACAAAGAATAAAGAAGATCGATTTCGAAAAGATTTTCGGGTCTCTCGCCCCACCCGCGACCTGGCCAAATTGTCAGAAATTGAGCAAAATAATTTTTTTTCCAAAAAAGCCCCCCTAAACACCCCCAAACCAGCCGTCTTCGCTCCGAGGGGTCTTCTGGCATCCGAATGGGTCAATATACAAAGAATAAAGAAGATCGATTTCGAAAAGATATTCGGGTCTCTCGCCCCATCCGCGACCTGGCCAAATTGTCAGAAATTGAGCAAAATAATTTTTTTTCCAAAAAAGCCCCCCTAAACACCCCCAAACCATCCGTCTTCGCTCCGAGGGGTCTTCTGGCATCCGAATGGGTCAATATACAAAGAATAAAGAAGATCGATTTCGATAAGATTTTCGGGTCTCTCGCCCCACCCGCGACCTGGCCAAATTGTCAGAAATTGGGCAAAATAATTTTTTTCCAAAAAAGCCCCCCTAAACCCCCCAAACCAGCCGTCTTCGCTCCGAGGGGTCTTCTGGCATCCGAATGGGTCAATATACAAAGAATAAAGAAGATCGATTTCGAAAAGATTTTCGGGTCTCTCGCCCCATCCGCGACCTGGCCAAATTGTCAGAAATTGAGCAAAATAATTTTTTTTCCAAAAAAGCCCCCCTAAACACCCCCAAACCAGCCGTCTTCGCTCCGAGGGGTCTTCTGGCACCCGAATGGGTCAATATACAAAGAATAAAGAAGATCGATTTCGAAAAGATTTTCGGGTCTCTCGCCCCATCCGCGACCTGGCCAAATTGTCAGAAATTGGGCAAAATAATTTTTTTCCAAAAAAGCCCCCCTAAACCCCCCAAACCAGCCGTCTTCGCTCCGAGGGGTCTTCTGGCATCCGAATGGGTCAATATACAAAGAATAAAGAAGATCGATTTCGAAAAGATTTTCGGGTCTCTCGCCCCACCCGCGACCTGGCCAAATTGTCAGAAATTGAGCAAAATAATTTTTTTCCAAAAAAGCCCCCCTTAACCCCCCCAAACCAGCCGTCTTCGCTCCGAGGGGTCTTCTGGCATCCGAATGGGTCAATATACAAAGAATAAAGAAGATCGATTTCGAAAAGATTTTCGGGTCTCTCGCCCCATCCGCGACCTGGCCAAATTGTCAGAAATTGAGCAAAATAATTTTTTTTCCAAAAAAGCCCCCCTAAACACCCCCAAACCAGCCGTCTTCGCTCCGAGGGGTCTTCTGGCATCCGAATGGGTCAATATACAAAGAATAAAGAAGATCGTTTTCGAAAAGATTTTTGGGTCTCTCGCCCCACCCGCGACCTGGCCAAATTGTCAGAAATTGAGCAAAATAATTTTTTTCCAAAAAAGCCCCCCTAAACCCCCCCAAACCAGCCGTCTTGCTCCGAGGGGTCTTCTGGCATCCGAATGGGTCAATATACAAAGAATAAAGAAGATCGATTTCAAAAAGATTTTCGGGTCTCTCGCCCCACCCGCGACCTGGCCAAATTGTCAGAAATTGGGCAAAATAATTTTTTTCCAAAAAAGCCCCCCTAAACCCCCCCAAACCAGCCGTCTTCGCTCCGAGGGGTCTTCTGGCATCCGAATTGGTCAATATACAAAGAATAAAGAAGATCGATTTCAAAAAGATTTCCGGGTCTCTCGCCCCTCCCGCGACCTGGCCAAATTGTCAGAAATTGAGCAAAATAATTTTTTTCCAAAAAAGCCCCCCTAAACCCCCCCCAAACCAGCCGTCTTCGCTCCGAGGGGTCTTCTGGCATCCGAATGGGTCAATATACAAAGAATAAAGAAGATCGATTTCGAAAAGATTTTCGGGTCTCTCGCACTTCCCGCGACCTGGTCAAATTGTCAGAAATTGAGCAAAATAATTTTTTTCCAAAAAGGCCCCCCTAAACCCCCCCAAACCAGCCGTCTTCGCTCCGAGGGGTCTTCTGGCATCCGAATGGGTCAATATACAAAGAATAAAGAAGATCGATTTCGAAAAGATTTTCGGGTCTCTCGCCCCACCCGCGACCTGGCCAAATTGTCAGAAATTGAGCAAAATAATTTTTTTTCCAAAAAAGCCCCCCTAAACACCCCCAAACCAGCCGTCTTCGCTCCGAGGGGTCTTCTGGCATCCGAATGGGTCAATATACAAAGAATAAAGAAGATCGATTTCGAAAAGATTTTCGGGTCTCTCGCCCCACCCGCGACCTGGCCAAATTGTCAGAAATTGAGCAAAATAATTTTTTTCCAAAAAAGCCCCCCTAAACCCCCCCAAACCAGCCGTCTTCGCTCCGAGGGGTCTTTTGGCATCCGAATGGGTCAATATACAAAGAATAAAGAAGATCGATTTCGAAAAGATTTTCGGGTCTCTCGCCCCATCCGCGACCTGGCCAAATTGTCAGAAATTGAGCAAAATAATTTTTTTTCCAAAAAAGCCCCCCTAAACACCCCCAAACCAGCCGTCTTCGCTCCGAGGGGTCTTCTGGCATCCGAATGGGTCAATATACAAAGAATAAAGAAGATCGATTTCGAAAAGATTTTCGGGTCTCTCGCACTTCCCGCGACCTGGTCAAATTGTCAGAAATTGAGCAAAATAATTTTTTTCCAAAAAGGCCCCCCTAAACCCCCCCAAACCAGCCGTCTTCGCTCCGAGGGGTCTTCTGGCATCCGAATGGGTCAATATACAAAGAATAAAGAAGATCGATTTCGAAAAGATTTTCGGGTCTCTCGCCCCACCCGCGACCTGGCCAAATTGTCAGAAATTGAGCAAAATAATTTTTTTCTCCAAAAAAGCCCCCCTAAACACCCCCAAACCAGCCGTCTTCGCTCCGAGGGGTCTTCTGGCATCCGAATGGGTCAATATACAAAGAATAAAGAAGATCGATTTCGAAAAGATTTTCGGGTCTCTCGCCCCATACGCGACCTGGCCAAATTGTCAGAAATTGAGCAAAATAATTTTTTTTCCAAAAAAGCCCCCCTAAACACCCCCAAACCAGCCGTCTTCGCTCCGAGGGGTCTTCTGGCATCCGAATGGGTCAATATACAAAGAATAAAGAAGATCGATTTCGAAAAGATTTTCGGGTCTCTCGCCCCACCCGCGACCTGGCCAAATTGTCAGAAATTGAGCAAAATAATTTTTTTCCAAAAAAGCCCCCCTAAACCCCCCCAAACCAGCCGTCTTCGCTCCGAGGGGTCTTCTGGCATCCGAATGGGTCAATATACAAAGAATAAAGAAGATCGATTTCGAAAAGATTTTCGGGTCTCTCGCCCCATCCGCGACCTGGCCAAATTGTCAGAAATTGAGCAAAATAATTTTTTTTCCAAAAAAGCCCCCCTAAACCCCCCCAAACCAGCCGTCTTCGCTCCGAGGGGTCTTCTGGCATCCGAATTGGTCAATATACAAAGAATAAAGAAGATCGATTTCAAAAAGATTTTCGGGTCTCTCGCCCCTCCCGCGACCTGGCCAAATTGTCAGAAATTGAGCAAAATAATTTTTTTCCAAAAAAGCCCCCCTAAACCCCCCCCAAACCAGCCGTCTTCGCTCCGAGGGGTCTTCTGGCATCCGAATGGGTCAATATACAAAGAATAAAGAAGATCGATTTCGAAAAGATTTTCGGGTCTCTCGCACTTCCCGCGACCTGGTCAAATTGTCAGAAATTGAGCAAAATAATTTTTTTCCAAAAAGGCCCCCCTAAACCCCCCCAAACCAGCCGTCTTCGCTCCGAGGGGTCTTCTGGCATCCGAATGGGTCAATATACAAAGAATAAAGAAGATCGATTTCGAAAAGATTTTCGGGTCTCTCGCCCCACCCGCGACCTGGCCAAATTGTCAGAAATTGAGCAAAATAATTTTTTTTCCAAAAAAGCCCCCCTAAACACCCCCAAACCAGCCGTCTTCGCTCCGAGGGGTCTTCTGGCATCCGAATGGGTCAATATACAAAGAATAAAGAAGATCGATTTCGAAAAGATTTTCGGGTCTCTCGCCCCACCCGCGACCTGGCCAAATTGTCAGAAATTGAGCAAAATAATTTTTTTCCAAAAAAGCCCCCCTAAACCCCCCCAAACCAGCCGTCTTCGCTCCGAGGGGTCTTTTGGCATCCGAATGGGTCAATATACAAAGAATAAAGAAGATCGATTTCGAAAAGATTTTCGGGTCTCTCGCCCCATCCGCGACCTGGCCAAATTGTCAGAAATTGAGCAAAATAATTTTTTTTCCAAAAAAGCCCCCCTAAACACCCCCAAACCAGCCGTCTTCGCTCCGAGGGGTCTTCTGGCATCCGAATGGGTCAATATACAAAGAATAAAGAAGATCGATTTCGAAAAGATTTTCGGGTCTCTCGCACTTCCCGCGACCTGGTCAAATTGTCAGAAATTGAGCAAAATAATTTTTTTCCAAAAAGGCCCCCCTAAACCCCCCCAAACCAGCCGTCTTCGCTCCGAGGGGTCTTCTGGCATCCGAATGGGTCAATATACAAAGAATAAAGAAGATCGATTTCGAAAAGATTTTCGGGTCTCTCGCCCCACCCGCGACCTGGCCAAATTGTCAGAAATTGAGCAAAATAATTTTTTTTCCAAAAAAGCCCCCCTAAACACCCCCAAACCAGCCGTCTTCGCTCCGAGGGGTCTTCTGGCATCCGAATGGGTCAATATACAAAGAATAAAGAAGATCGATTTCAAAAAGATTTTCGGGTCTCTCGCCCCATACGCGACCTGGCCAAATTGTCAGAAATTGAGCAAAATAATTTTTTTTCCAAAAAAGCCCCCCTAAACACCCCCAAACCAGCCGTCTTCGCTCCGAGGGGTCTTCTGGCATCCGAATGGGTCAATATACAAAGAATAAAGAAGATCGATTTCGAAAAGATTTTCGGGTCTCTCGCCCCACCCGCGACCTGGCCAAATTGTCAGAAATTGAGCAAAATAATTGTTTTCCAAAAAAGCTCCCCTAAACCCCCCCAAACCAGCCGTCTTCGCTCCGAGGGGTCTTCTGGCATCCGAATGGGTCAATATACAAAGAATAAAGAAGATCACTTTCGAAAAGATTTTCGGGTCTCTCGCCCCATCCGCGACCTGGCCAAATTGTCAGAAATTGAGCAAAATAATTTTTTTTCCAAAAAAGCCCCCCTAAACACCCCCAAACCAGCCGTCTTCGCTCCGAGGGGTCTTCTGGCATCCGAATGGGTCAATATACAAAGAATAAAGAAGATCGATTTCGAAAAGATTTTCGGGTCTCTCGCCCCACCCGCGACCTGGCCAAATTGTCAGAAATTGGGCAAAATAATTTTTTTCCAAAAAAGCCCCCCTAAACCCCTCCAAACCAGCCGTCTTCGCTCCGAGGGGTCTTCTGGCATCCGAATGGGTCAATATACAAAGAATAAAGAAGATCGATTTCGAAAAGATTTTCGGGTCTCTCGCCCCTCCCGCGACCTGGCCAAATTGTCAGAAATTGAGCAAAATAATTTTTTTCCAAAAAAGCCCCCCTAAACCCCCCCCAAACCAGCCGTCTTCGCTCCGAGGGGTCTTCTGGCATCCGAATCGGTCAATATACAAAGAATAAAGAAGATCGATTTCGAAAAGATTTTCGGGTCTCTCGCACTTCCCGCGACCTGGTCAAATTGTCAGAAATTGAGCAAAATAATTTTTTTCCAAAAAGGCCCCCCTAACCCCCCCCCAAACCAGCCGTCTTCGCTCCGAGGGGTCTTCTGGCATCCGAATGGGTCAATATACAAAGAATAAAGATGATCGATTTCGAAAAGATTTTCGGGTCTCTCGCCCCACCCGCGACCTGGCCAAATTGTCAGAAATTGAGCAAAAATTTTTTTTCCAAAAAAGCCCCCCTAAACACCCCCAAACCAGCCGTCTTCGCTCCGAGGGGTCTTCTGGCATCCGAATGGGTCAATATACAAAGAATAAAGAAGATCGATTTCGATAAGATTTTCGGGTCTCTCGCCCCACCCGCGACCTGGCCAAATTGTCAGAAATTGGGCAAAATAATTTTTTTCCAAAAAAGCCCCCCTAAACCCCCCAAACCAGCCGTCTTCGCTCCGAGGGGTCTTCTGGCATCCGAATGGGTCAATATACAAAGAATAAAGAAGATCGATTTCGAAAAGATTTTCGGGTCTCTCGCCCCATCCGCGACCTGGCCAAATTGTCAGAAATTGAGCAAAATAATTTTTTTTCCAAAAAAGCCCCCCTAAACACCCCCAAACCAGCCGTCTTCGCTCCGAGGGGTCTTCTGGCACCCGAATGGGTCAATATACAAAGAATAAAGAAGATCGATTTCGAAAAGATTTTCGGGTCTCTCGCCCCACCCGCGACCTGGCCAAATTGTCAGAAATTGGGCAAAATAATTTTTTTCCAAAAAAGCCCCCCTAAACCCCCCAAACCAGCCGTCTTCGCTCCGAGGGGTCTTCTGGCATCCGAATGGGTCAATATACAAAGAATAAAGAAGATCGATTTCGAAAAGATTTTCGGGTCTCTCGCCCCACCCGCGACCTGGCCAAATTGTCAGAAATTGAGCAAAATAATTTTTTTCCAAAAAAGCCCCCCTTAACCCCCCCAAACCAGCCGTCTTCGCTCCGAGGGGTCTTCTGGCATCCGAATGGGTCAATATACAAAGAATAAAGAAGATCGATTTCGAAAAGATTTTCGGGTCTCTCGCCCCATCCGCGACCTGGCCAAATTGTCAGAAATTGAGCAAAATAATTTTTTTTCCAAAAAAGCCCCCCTAAACACCCCCAAACCAGCCGTCTTCGCTCCGAGGGGTCTTCTGGCATCCGAATGGGTCAATATACAAAGAATAAAGAAGATCGTTTTCGAAAAGATTTTTGGGTCTCTCGCCCCACCCGCGACCTGGCCAAATTGTCAGAAATTGAGCAAAATAATTTTTTTCCAAAAAAGCCCCCCTAAACCCCCCCAAACCAGCCGTCTTGCTCCGAGGGGTCTTCTGGCATCCGAATGGGTCAATATACAAAGAATAAAGAAGATCGATTTCAAAAAGATTTTCGGGTCTCTCGCCCCACCCGCGACCTGGCCAAATTGTCAGAAATTGGGCAAAATAATTTTTTTCCAAAAAAGCCCCCCTAAACCCCCCCAAACCAGCCGTCTTCGCTCCGAGGGGTCTTCTGGCATCCGAATTGGTCAATATACAAAGAATAAAGAAGATCGATTTCAAAAAGATTTCCGGGTCTCTCGCCCCTCCCGCGACCTGGCCAAATTGTCAGAAATTGAGCAAAATAATTTTTTTCCAAAAAAGCCCCCCTAAACCCCCCCCAAACCAGCCGTCTTCGCTCCGAGGGGTCTTCTGGCATCCGAATGGGTCAATATACAAAGAATAAAGAAGATCGATTTCGAAAAGATTTTCGGGTCTCTCGCACTTCCCGCGACCTGGTCAAATTGTCAGAAATTGAGCAAAATAATTTTTTTCCAAAAAGGCCCCCCTAAACCCCCCCAAACCAGCCGTCTTCGCTCCGAGGGGTCTTCTGGCATCCGAATGGGTCAATATACAAAGAATAAAGAAGATCGATTTCGAAAAGATTTTCGGGTCTCTCGCCCCACCCGCGACCTGGCCAAATTGTCAGAAATTGAGCAAAATAATTTTTTTTCCAAAAAAGCCCCCCTAAACACCCCCAAACCAGCCGTCTTCGCTCCGAGGGGTCTTCTGGCATCCGAATGGGTCAATATACAAAGAATAAAGAAGATCGATTTCGAAAAGATTTTCGGGTCTCTCGCCCCACCCGCGACCTGGCCAAATTGTCAGAAATTGAGCAAAATAATTTTTTTCCAAAAAAGCCCCCCTAAACCCCCCCAAACCAGCCGTCTTCGCTCCGAGGGGTCTTTTGGCATCCGAATGGGTCAATATACAAAGAATAAAGAAGATCGATTTCGAAAAGATTTTCGGGTCTCTCGCCCCATCCGCGACCTGGCCAAATTGTCAGAAATTGAGCAAAATAATTTTTTTTCCAAAAAAGCCCCCCTAAACACCCCCAAACCAGCCGTCTTCGCTCCGAGGGGTCTTCTGGCATCCGAATGGGTCAATATACAAAGAATAAAGAAGATCGATTTCGAAAAGATTTTCGGGTCTCTCGCACTTCCCGCGACCTGGTCAAATTGTCAGAAATTGAGCAAAATAATTTTTTTCCAAAAAGGCCCCCCTAAACCCCCCCAAACCAGCCGTCTTCGCTCCGAGGGGTCTTCTGGCATCCGAATGGGTCAATATACAAAGAATAAAGAAGATCGATTTCGAAAAGATTTTCGGGTCTCTCGCCCCACCCGCGACCTGGCCAAATTGTCAGAAATTGAGCAAAATAATTTTTTTCTCCAAAAAAGCCCCCCTAAACACCCCCAAACCAGCCGTCTTCGCTCCGAGGGGTCTTCTGGCATCCGAATGGGTCAATATACAAAGAATAAAGAAGATCGATTTCGAAAAGATTTTCGGGTCTCTCGCCCCATACGCGACCTGGCCAAATTGTCAGAAATTGAGCAAAATAATTTTTTTTCCAAAAAAGCCCCCCTAAACACCCCCAAACCAGCCGTCTTCGCTCCGAGGGGTCTTCTGGCATCCGAATGGGTCAATATACAAAGAATAAAGAAGATCGATTTCGAAAAGATTTTCGGGTCTCTCGCCCCACCCGCGACCTGGCCAAATTGTCAGAAATTGAGCAAAATAATTTTTTTCCAAAAAAGCCCCCCTAAACCCCCCCAAACCAGCCGTCTTCGCTCCGAGGGGTCTTCTGGCATCCGAATGGGTCAATATACAAAGAATAAAGAAGATCGATTTCGAAAAGATTTTCGGGTCTCTCGCCCCATCCGCGACCTGGCCAAATTGTCAGAAATTGAGCAAAATAATTTTTTTTCCAAAAAAGCCCCCCTAAACCCCCCCAAACCAGCCGTCTTCGCTCCGAGGGGTCTTCTGGCATCCGAATTGGTCAATATACAAAGAATAAAGAAGATCGATTTCAAAAAGATTTTCGGGTCTCTCGCCCCTCCCGCGACCTGGCCAAATTGTCAGAAATTGAGCAAAATAATTTTTTTCCAAAAAAGCCCCCCTAAACCCCCCCCAAACCAGCCGTCTTCGCTCCGAGGGGTCTTCTGGCATCCGAATGGGTCAATATACAAAGAATAAAGAAGATCGATTTCGAAAAGATTTTCGGGTCTCTCGCACTTCCCGCGACCTGGTCAAATTGTCAGAAATTGAGCAAAATAATTTTTTTCCAAAAAGGCCCCCCTAAACCCCCCCAAACCAGCCGTCTTCGCTCCGAGGGGTCTTCTGGCATCCGAATGGGTCAATATACAAAGAATAAAGAAGATCGATTTCGAAAAGATTTTCGGGTCTCTCGCCCCACCCGCGACCTGGCCAAATTGTCAGAAATTGAGCAAAATAATTTTTTTTCCAAAAAAGCCCCCCTAAACACCCCCAAACCAGCCGTCTTCGCTCCGAGGGGTCTTCTGGCATCCGAATGGGTCAATATACAAAGAATAAAGAAGATCGATTTCGAAAAGATTTTCGGGTCTCTCGCCCCACCCGCGACCTGGCCAAATTGTCAGAAATTGAGCAAAATAATTTTTTTCCAAAAAAGCCCCCCTAAACCCCCCCAAACCAGCCGTCTTCGCTCCGAGGGGTCTTTTGGCATCCGAATGGGTCAATATACAAAGAATAAAGAAGATCGATTTCGAAAAGATTTTCGGGTCTCTCGCCCCATCCGCGACCTGGCCAAATTGTCAGAAATTGAGCAAAATAATTTTTTTTCCAAAAAAGCCCCCCTAAACACCCCCAAACCAGCCGTCTTCGCTCCGAGGGGTCTTCTGGCATCCGAATGGGTCAATATACAAAGAATAAAGAAGATCGATTTCGAAAAGATTTTCGGGTCTCTCGCACTTCCCGCGACCTGGTCAAATTGTCAGAAATTGAGCAAAATAATTTTTTTCCAAAAAGGCCCCCCTAAACCCCCCCAAACCAGCCGTCTTCGCTCCGAGGGGTCTTCTGGCATCCGAATGGGTCAATATACAAAGAATAAAGAAGATCGATTTCGAAAAGATTTTCGGGTCTCTCGCCCCACCCGCGACCTGGCCAAATTGTCAGAAATTGAGCAAAATAATTTTTTTTCCAAAAAAGCCCCCCTAAACACCCCCAAACCAGCCGTCTTCGCTCCGAGGGGTCTTCTGGCATCCGAATGGGTCAATATACAAAGAATAAAGAAGATCGATTTCAAAAAGATTTTCGGGTCTCTCGCCCCATACGCGACCTGGCCAAATTGTCAGAAATTGAGCAAAATAATTTTTTTCCAAAAAAGCCCCCCTAAACCCCCCCCAAACCAGCCGTCTTCGCTCCGAGGGGTCTTCTGGCATCCGAATGGGTCAATATACAAAGAATAAAGAAGATCGATTTCGAAAAGATTTTCCGGTCTCTCGCACTTCCCGCGACCTGGTCAAATTGTCAGAAATTGAGCAAAATAATTTTTTTCCAAAAAGGCCCCCCTAAACCCCCCCAAACCAGCCGTCTTCGCTCCGAGGGGTCTTCTGGCATCCGAATGGGTCAATATACAAAGAATAAAGAAGATCGATTTCGAAAAGATTTTCGGGTCTCTCGCCCCACCCGCGACCTGGCCAAATTGTCAGAAATTGAGCAAAATAATTTTTTTTCCAAAAAAGCCCCCCTAAACACCCCCAAACCAGCCGTCTTCGCTCCGAGGGGTCTTCTGGCATCCGAATGGGTCAATATACAAAGAATAAAGAAGATCGATTTCGAAAAGATTTTCGGGTCTCTCGCACTTCCCGCGACCTGGTCAAATTGTCAGAAATTGAGCAAAATAATTTTTTTCCAAAAAGGCCCCCCTAAACCCCCCCAAACCAGCCGTCTTCGCTCCGAGGGGTCTTCTGGCATCCGAATGGGTCAATATACAAAGAATAAAGAAGATCGATTTCGAAAAGATTTTCGGGTCTCTCGCCCCACCCGCGACCTGGCCAAATTGTCAGAAATTGAGCAAAATAATTTTTTTCTCCAAAAAAGCCCCCCTAAACACCCCCAAACCAGCCGTCTTCGCTCCGAGGGGTCTTCTGGCATCCGAATGGGTCAATATACAAAGAATAAAGAAGATCGATTTCGAAAAGATTTTCGGGTCTCTCGCCCCATCCGCGACCTGGCCAAATTGTCAGAAATTGAGCAAAATAATTTTTTTTCCAAAAAAGCCCCCCTAAACACCCCCAAACCAGCCGTCTTCGCTCCGAGGGGTCTTCTGGCATCCGAATGGGTCAATATACAAAGAATAAAGAAGATCGATTTCGAAAAGATTTTCGGGTCTCTCGCCCCACCCGCGACCTGGCCAAATTGTCAGAAATTGAGCAAAATAATTTTTTTCTCCAAAAAAGCCCCCCTAAACACCCCCAAACCAGCCGTCTTCGCTCCGAGGGGTCTTCTGGCATCCGAATGGGTCAATATACAAAGAATAAAGAAGATCGATTTCGAAAAGATTTTCGGGTCTCTCGCCCCATACGCGACCTGGCCAAATTGTCAGAAATTGAGCAAAATAATTTTTTTTCCAAAAAAGCCCCCCTAAACACCCCCAAACCAGCCGTCTTCGCTCCGAGGGGTCTTCTGGCATCCGAATGGGTCAATATACAAAGAATAAAGAAGATCGATTTCGAAAAGATTTTCGGGTCTCTCGCCCCACCCGCGACCTGGCCAAATTGTCAGAAATTGAGCAAAATAATTTTTTTCCAAAAAAGCCCCCCTAAACCCCCCCAAACCAGCCGTCTTCGCTCCGAGGGGTCTTCTGGCATCCGAATGGGTCAATATACAAAGAATAAAGAAGATCGATTTCGAAAAGATTTTCGGGTCTCTCGCCCCATCCGCGACCTGGCCAAATTGTCAGAAATTGAGCAAAATAATTTTTTTTCCAAAAAAGCCCCCCTAAACCCCCCCAAACCAGCCGTCTTCGCTCCGAGGGGTCTTCTGGTATCCGAATTGGTCAATATACAAAGAATAAAGAAGATCGATTTCAAAAAGATTTTCGGGTCTCTCGCCCCTCCCGCGACCTGGCCAAATTGTCAGAAATTGAGCAAAATAATTTTTTTCCAAAAAAGCCCCCCTAAACCCCCCCCAAACCAGCCGTCTTCGCTCCGAGGGGTCTTCTGGCATCCGAATGGGTCAATATACAAAGAATAAAGAAGATCGATTTCGAAAAGATTTTCGGGTCTCTCGCACTTCCTGCGACCTGGTCAAATTGTCAGAAATTGAGCAAAATAATTTTTTTCCAAAAAGGCCCCCCTAAACCCCCCCAAACCAGCCGTCTTCGCTCCGAGGGGTCTTCTGGCATCCGAATGGGTCAATATACAAAGAATAAAGAAGATCGATTTCGAAAAGATTTTCGGGTCTCTCGCCCCACCCGCGACCTGGCCAAATTGTCAGAAATTGAGCAAAATAATTTTTTTTCCAAAAAAGCCCCCCTAAACACCCCCAAACCAGCCGTCTTCGCTCCGAGGGGTCTTCTGGCATCCGAATGGGTCAATATACAAAGAATA
This sequence comes from Lytechinus pictus, assembly GCF_037042905.1. Lineage (NCBI taxonomy): Eukaryota > Metazoa > Echinodermata > Echinoidea > Temnopleuroida > Toxopneustidae > Lytechinus > Lytechinus pictus. Next base: position 29,109,286 of record NC_087251.1, read on the forward strand.
AAGAAGATCGATTTCGAAAAGATTTTCGGGTCTCTCGCCCCACCCGCGACCTGGCCAAATTGTCAGAAATTGAGCAAAATAATTTTTTTCCAAAAAAGCCCCCCTAAACCCCCCCAAACCAGCCGTCTTCGCTCCGAGGGGTCTTTTGGCATCCGAATGGGTCAATATACAAAGAATAAAGAAGATCGATTTCGAAAAGATTTTCGGGTCTCTCGCCCCACCCGCGACCTGGCCAAATTGTCAGAAATTGAGCAAAATAATTTTTTTCCAAAAAAGCCCCCCTAAACCAGCCGTCTTCGCTCCGAGGGGTCTTTTGGCATCCGAATGGGTCAATATACAAAGAATAAAGAAGATCGATTTCGAAAAGATTTTCGGGTCTCTCGCCCCATCCGCGACCTGGCCAAATTGTCAGAAATTGAGCAAAATAATTTTTTTTCCAAAAAAGCCCCCCTAAACACCCCCAAACCAGCCGTCTTCGCTCCGAGGGGTCTTCTGGCATCCGAATGGGTCAATATACAAAGAATAAAGAAGATCGATTTCGAAAAGATTTTCGGGTCTCTCGCACTTCCCGCGACCTGGTCAAATTGTCAGAAATTGAGCAAAATAATTTTTTTCCAAAAAGGCCCCACTAAACCCCCCCAAACCAGCCGTCTTCGCTCCGAGGGGTCTTCTGGCATCCGAATGGGTCAATATACAAAGAATAAAGAAGATCGATTTCGAAAAGATTTTCGGGTCTCTCGCCCCACCCGCGACCTGGCCAAATTGTCAGAAATTGAGCAAAATAATTTTTTTTCCAAAAAAGCCCCCCTAAACACCCCCAAACCAGCCGTCTTCGCTCCGAGGGGTCTTCTGGCATCCGAATGGGTCAATATACAAAGAATAAAGAAGATCGATTTCAAAAAGATTTTCGGGTCTCTCGCCCCATACGCGACCTGGCCAAATTGTCAGAAATTGAGCAAAATAATTTTTTTTCCAAAAAAGCCCCCCTAAACACCCCCAAACCAGCCGTCTTCGCTCCGAGGGGTCTTCTGGCATCCGAATGGGTCAATATACAAAGAATAAAGAAGATCGATTTCGAAAAGATTTTCGGGTCTCTCGCCCCACCCGCGACCTGGCCAAATTGTCAGAAATTGAGCAAAATAATTGTTTTCCAAAAAAGCTCCCCTAAACCCCCCCAAACCAGCCGTCTTCGCTCCGAGGGGTCTTCTGGCATCCGAATGGGTCAATATACAAAGAATAAAGAAGATCGATTTCGAAAAGATTTTCGGGTCTCTCGCCCCATCCGCGACCTGGCCAAATTGTCAGAAATTGAGCAAAATAATTTTTTTTCCAAAAAAGCCCCCCTAAACACCCCCAAACCAGCCGTCTTCGCTCCGAGGGGTCTTCTGGCATCCGAATGGGTCAATATACAAAGAATAAAGAAGATCGATTTCGAAAAGATTTTCGGGTCTCTCGCCCCACCCGCGACCTGGCCAAATTGTCAGAAATTGGGCAAAATAATTTTTTTCCAAAAAAGCCCCCCTAAACCCCTCCAAACCAGCCGTCTTCGCTCCGAGGGGTCTTCTGGCATCCGAATGGGTCAATATACAAAGAATAAAGAAGATCGATTTCGAAAAGATTTTCGGGTCTCTCGCCCCTCCCGCGACCTGGCCAAATTGTCAGAAATTGAGCAAAATAATTTTTTTCCAAAAAAGCCCCCCTAAACCCCCCCCAAACCAGCCGTCTTCGCTCCGAGGGGTCTTCTGGCATCCGAATCGGTCAATATACAAAGAATAAAGAAGATCGATTTCGAAAAGATTTTCGGGTCTCTCGCACTTCCCGCGACCTGGTCAAATTGTCAGAAATTGAGCAAAATAATTTTTTTCCAAAAAGGCCCCCCTAACCCCCCCCCAAACCAGCCGTCTTCGCTCCGAGGGGTCTTCTGGCATCCGAATGGGTCAATATACAAAGAATAAAGAAGATCGATTTCGAAAAGATTTTCGGGTCTCTCGCCCCATCCGCGACCTGGCCAAATTGTCAGAAATTGAGCAAAATAATTTTTTTTCCAAAAAAGCCCCCCTAAACACCCCCAAACCAGCCGTCTTCGCTCCGAGGGGTCTTCTGGCATCCGAATGGGTCAATATACAAAGAATAAAGAAGATCGATTTCGAAAAGATTTTCGGGTCTCTCGCCCCACCCGCGACCTGGCCAAATTGTCAGAAATTGGGCAAAATAATTTTTTTCCAAAAAAGCCCCCCTAAACCCCTCCAAACCAGCCGTCTTCGCTCCGAGGGGTCTTCTGGCATCCGAATGGGTCAATATACAAAGAATAAAGAAGATCGATTTCGAAAAGATTTTCGGGTCTCTCGCCCCTCCCGCGACCTGGCCAAATTGTCAGAAATTGAGCAAAATAATTTTTTTCCAAAAAAGCCCCCCTAAACCCCCCCCAAACCAGCCGTCTTCGCTCCGAGGGGTCTTCTGGCATCCGAATCGGTCAATATACAAAGAATAAAGAAGATCGATTTCGAAAAGATATTCGGGTCTCTCGCCCCACCCGCGACCTGGCCAAATTGTCAGAAATTGAGCAAAATAATTTTTTTCTCCAAAAAAGCCCCCCTAAACACCCCCAAACCAGCCGTCTTCGCTCCGAGGGGTCTTCTGGCATCCGAATGGGTCAATATACAAAGAATAAAGAAGATCGATTTCGAAAAGATTTTCGGGTCTCTCGCCCCATACGCGACCTGGCCAAATTGTCAGAAATTGAGCAAAATAATTTTTTTTCCAAAAAAGCCCCCCTAAACACCCCCAAACCAGCCGTCTTCGCTCCGAGGGGTCTTCTGGCATCCGAATGGGTCAATATACAAAGAATAAAGAAGATCGATTTCGAAAAGATTTTCGGGTCTCTCGCCCCACCCGCGACCTGGCCAAATTGTCAGAAATTGAGCAAAATAATTTTTTTCCAAAAAAGCCCCCCTAAACCCCCCCAAACCAGCCGTCTTCGCTCCGAGGGGTCTTCTGGCATCCGAATGGGTCAATATACAAAGAATAAAGAAGATCGATTTCGAAAAGATTTTCGGGTCTCTCGCCCCATCCGCGACCTGGCCAAATTGTCAGAAATTGAGCAAAATAATTTTTTTTCCAAAAAAGCCCCCCTAAACCCCCCCAAACCAGCCGTCTTCGCTCCGAGGGGTCTTCTGGCATCCGAATTGGTCAATATACAAAGAATAAAGAAGATCGATTTCAAAAAGATTTTCGGGTCTCTCGCCCCTCCCGCGACCTGGCCAAATTGTCAGAAATTGAGCAAAATAATTTTTTTCCAAAAAAGCCCCCCTAAACCCCCCCCAAACCAGCCGTCTTCGCTCCGAGGGGTCTTCTGGCATCCGAATGGGTCAATATACAAAGAATAAAGAAGATCGATTTCGAAAAGATTTTCGGGTCTCTCGCACTTCCCGCGACCTGGTCAAATTGTCAGAAATTGAGCAAAATAATTTTTTTCCAAAAAGGCCCCCCTAAACCCCCCCAAACCAGCCGTCTTCGCTCCGAGGGGTCTTCTGGCATCCGAATGGGTCAATATACAAAGAATAAAGAAGATCGATTTCGAAAAGATTTTCGGGTCTCTCGCCCCACCCGCGACCTGGCCAAATTGTCAGAAATTGAGCAAAATAATTTTTTTTCCAAAAAAGCCCCCCTAAACACCCCCAAACCAGCCGTCTTCGCTCCGAGGGGTCTTCTGGCATCCGAATGGGTCAATATACAAAGAATAAAGAAGATCGATTTCGAAAAGATTTTCGGGTCTCTCGCCCCACCCGCGACCTGGCCAAATTGTCAGAAATTGAGCAAAATAATTTTTTTCCAAAAAAGCCCCCCTAAACCCCCCCAAACCAGCCGTCTTCGCTCCGAGGGGTCTTTTGGCATCAGAATGGGTCAATATACAAAGAATAAAGAAGATCGATTTCGAAAAGATTTTCGGGTCTCTCGCCCCATCCGCGACCTGGCCAAATTGTCAGAAATTGAGCAAAATAATTTTTTTTCCAAAAAAGCCCCCCTAAACACCCCCAAACCAGCCGTCTTCGCTCCGAGGGGTCTTCTGGCATCCGAATGGGTCAATATACAAAGAATAAAGAAGATCGATTTCGAAAAGATTTTCGGGTCTCTCGCACTTCCCGCGACCTGGTCAAATTGTCAGAAATTGAGCAAAATAATTTTTTTCCAAAAAGGCCCCCCTAAACCCCCCCAAACCAGCCGTCTTCGCTCCGAGGGGTCTTCTGGCATCCGAATGGGTCAATATACAAAGAATAAAGAAGATCGATTTCGAAAAGATTTTCGGGTCTCTCGCCCCACCCGCGACCTGGCCAAATTGTCAGAAATTGAGCAAAATAATTTTTTTTCCAAAAAAGCCCCCCTAAACACCCCCAAACCAGCCGTCTTCGCTCCGAGGGGTCTTCTGGCATCCGAATGGGTCAATATACAAAGAATAAAGAAGATCGATTTCAAAAAGATTTTCGGGTCTCTCGCCCCATACGCGACCTGGCCAAATTGTCAGAAATTGAGGAAAATAATTTTTTTCCAAAAAAGCCCCCCTTAACCCCCCCAAACCAGCCGTCTTCGCTCCGAGGGGTCTTCTGGCATCCGAATGGGTCAATATACAAAGAATAAAGAAGATCGATTTCGAAAAGATTTTCGGGTCTCTCGCCCCACCCGCGACCTGGCCAAATTGTCAGAAATTGAGCAAAATAATTTTTTTCCAAAAAAGCCCCCCTAAACCCCCCCAAACCAGCCGTCTTGCTCCGAGGGGTCTTCTGGCATCCGAATGGGTCAATATACAAAGAATAAAGAAGATCGATTTCAAAAAGATTTTCGGGTCTCTCGCCCCACCCGCGACCTGGCCAAATTGTCAGAAATTGGGCAAAATAATTTTTTTCCAAAAAAGCCCCCCTAAACCCCCCCAAACCAGCCGTCTTCGCTCCGAGGGGTCTTCTGGCATCCGAATTGGTCAATATACAAAGAATAAAGAAGATCGATTTCAAAAAGATTTCCGGGTCTCTCGCCCCTCCCGCGACCTGGCCAAATTGTCAGAAATTGAGCAAAATAATTTTTTTCCAAAAAAGCCCCCCTAAACCCCCCCCAAACCAGCCGTCTTCGCTCCGAGGGGTCTTCTGGCATCCGAATGGGTCAATATACAAAGAATAAAGAAGATCGATTTCGAAAAGATTTTCGGGTCTCTCGCCCCACCCGCGACCTGGCCAAATTGTCAGAAATTGAGCAAAATAATTTTTTTCCAAAAAAGCCCCCCTAAACCCCCCCAAACCAGCCGTCTTCGCTCCGAGGGGTCTTCTGGCATCCGAATGGGTCAATATTCAAAGAATAAAGAAGATCGATTTCGAAAAGATTTTCGGGTCTCTCGCCCCATCCGCGACCTGGACAAATTGTCAGAAATTGAGCAAAATAATTTTTTTCCAAAAAAGCCCCCCTAAACCCCCCCAAACCAGCCGTCTTCGCTCCGAGGGGTCTTCTGGCATCCGAATGGGTCAATATACAAAGAATAAAGAAGATCGATTTCAAAAAGATTTTCGGGTCTCTCGCCCCATCCACGACCTGGCCAAATTGTCAAAAATTGAGCAAAATAATTTTTTTTCCAAAAAAGCCCCCCTAAACACCCCCAAACCAGCCGTCTTCGCTCCGAGGGGTCTTCTGGCATCCGAATGGGTCAATATACAAAGAATAAAGAAGATCGGTTTCAAAAAGATTTTCGGGTCTCTCGCCCCACCCGCGACCTGGCCAAATTGTCAGAAATTGGGCAAAATAATTTTTTTCCAAAAAAGCCCCCCTAAACCCCCCCAAACCAGCCGTCTTCGCTCCGAGGGGTCTTCTGGCATCCGAATGGGTCAATATACAAAGAATAAAGAAGATCGATTTCAAAAAGATTTTCGGGTCTCTCGCCCCTCCCGCGACCTGGCCAAATTGTCAGAAATTGAGCAAAATAATTTTTTTCCAAAAAAGCCCCCCTAAACCCCCCCCAAACCAGCCGTCTTCGCTCCGAGGGGTCTTCTGGCATCCGAATGGGTCAATATACAAAGAATAAAAAAGATCGATTTCGAAAAGATTTTCGGGTCTCTCGCACTTCCCGCGACCTGGTCAAATTGTCAGAAATTGAGCAAAATAATTTTTTTCCAAAAAAGCCCCCCTAAACCCCCCCAAACCAGCCGTCTTCGCTCCGAGGGGTCTTCTGGCATCCGAATGGGTCAATATACAAAGAATAAAGAAGATCGATTTCGAAAAGATTTTCGGGTCTCTCGCCCCATCCGCGACCTGGCCAAATTGTCAAAAATTGAGCAAAATAATTTTTTTTCCAAAAAAGCCCCCCTAAACACCCCCAAACCAGCCGTCTTCGCTCCGAGGGGTCTTCTGGCATCCGAATGGGTCAATATACAAAGAATAAAGAAGATCGATTTCAAAAAGATTTTCGGGTCTCTCGCCCCACCCGCGACCTGGCCAAATTGTCAGAAATTGGGCAAAATAATTTTTTTCCAAAAAAGCCCCCCTAAACCCCCCCAAACCAGCCGTCTTCGCTCCGAGGGGTCTTCTGGCATCCGAATGGGTCAATATACAAAGAATAAAGAAGATCGATTTCAAAAAGATTTTCGGGTCTCTCGCCCCTCCCGCGACCTGGCCAAATTGTCAGAAATTGAGCAAAATAATTTTTTTCCAAAAAAGCCCCCCTAAACCCCCCCCAAACCAGCCGTCTTCGCTCCGAGGGGTCTTCTGGCATCCGAATGGGTCAATATACAAAGAATAAAGAAGATCGATTTCGAAAAGATTTTCGGGTCTCTCGCACTTCCCGCGACCTGGTCAAATTGTCAGAAATTGAGCAAAATAATTTTTTTCCAAAAAGGCCCCCCTAAACCCCCCCAAACCAGCCGTCTTCGCTCCGAGGGGTCTTCTGGCATCCGAATGGGTCAATATACAAAGAATAAAGAAGATCGATTTCGAAAAGATTTTCGGGTCTCTCGCCCCACCCGCGACCTGGCCAAATTGTCAGAAATTGAGCAAAATAATTTTTTTTCCAAAAAAGCCCCCCTAAACACCCCCAAACCAGCCGTCTTCGCTCCGAGGGGTCTTCTGGCATCCGAATGGGTCAATATACAAAGAATAAAGAAGATCGATTTCGAAAAGATATTCGGGTCTCTCGCCCCATCCGCGACCTGGCCAAATTGTCAGAAATTGAGCAAAATAATTTTTTTTCCAAAAAAGCCCCCCTAAACACCCCCAAACCATCCGTCTTCGCTCCGAGGGGTCTTCTGGCATCCGAATGGGTCAATATACAAAGAATAAAGAAGATCGATTTCGATAAGATTTTCGGGTCTCTCGCCCCACCCGCGACCTGGCCAAATTGTCAGAAATTGGGCAAAATAATTTTTTTCCAAAAAAGCCCCCCTAAACCCCCCAAACCAGCCGTCTTCGCTCCGAGGGGTCTTCTGGCATCCGAATGGGTCAATATACAAAGAATAAAGAAGATCGATTTCGAAAAGATTTTCGGGTCTCTCGCCCCACCCGCGACCTGGCCAAATTGTCAGAAATTGAGCAAAATAATTTTTTTCCAAAAAAGCCCCCCTAAACCCCCCCAAACCAGCCGTCTTCGCTCCGAGGGGTCTTCTGGCATCCGAATGGGTCAATATACAAAGAATAAAGAAGATCGATTTCGAAAAGATTTTCGGGTCTCTTGCCCCATCCGCGACCTGGCCAAATTGTCAGAAATTGAGCAAAATAATTTTTTTTCCAAAAAAGCCCCCCTAAACACCCCCAAACCAGCCGTCTTCGCTCCGAGGGGTCTTCTGGCACCTGAATGGGTCAATATACAAAGAATAAAGAAGATCGATTTCGAAAAGATTTTCGGGTCTCTCGCCCCACCCGCGACCTGGCCAAATTGTCAGAAATTGGGCAAAATAATTTTTTTCCAAAAAACCCCCCTAAACCCCCCAAACCAGCCGTCTTCGCTCCGAGGGGTCTTCTGGCATCCGAATGGGTCAATATACAAAGAATAAAGAAGATCGATTTCGAAAAGATTTTCGGGTGTCTCGCCCCACCCGCGACCTGGCCAAATTGTCAGAAATTGAGCAAAATAATTTTTTTCCAAAAAAGCCCCCCTTAACCCCCCCAAACCAGCCGTCTTCGCTCCGAGGGGTCTTCTGGCATCCGAATGGGTCAATATACAAAGAATAAAGAAGATCGATTTCGAAAAGATTTTCGGGTCTCTCGCCCCATCCGCGACCTGGCCAAATTGTCAGAAATTGAGCAAAATAATTTTTTTTCCAAAAAAGCCCCCCTAAACACCCCCAAACCAGCCGTCTTCGCTCCGAGGGGTCTTCTGGCATCCGAATGGGTCAATATACAAAGAATAAAGAAGATCGATTTCGAAAAGATTTTCGGGTCTCTCGCCCCACCCGCGACCTGGCCAAATTGTCAGAAATTGAGCAAAATAATTTTTTTCCAAAAAAGCCCCCCTAAACCCCCCCAAACCAGCCGTCTTGCTCCGAGGGGTCTTCTGGCATCCGAATGGGTCAATATACAAAGAATAAAGAAGATCGATTTCAAAAAGATTTTCGGGTCTCTCGCCCCACCCGCGACCTGGCCAAATTGTCAGAAATTGGGCAAAATAATTTTTTTCCAAAAAAGCCCCCCTAAACCCCCCCAAACCAGCCGTCTTCGCTCCGAGGGGTCTTCTGGCATCCGAATTGGTCAATATACAAAGAATAAAGAAGATCGATTTCAAAAAGATTTCCGGGTCTCTCGCCCCTCCCGCGACCTGGCCAAATTGTCAGAAATTGAGCAAAATAATTTTTTTCCAAAAAAGCCCCCCTAAACCCCCCCCAAACCAGCCGTCTTCGCTCCGAGGGGTCTTCTGGCATCCGAATGGGTCAATATACAAAGAATAAAGAAGATCGATTTCGAAAAGATTTTCGGGTCTCTCGCACTTCCCGCGACCTGGTCAAATTGTCAGAAATTGAGCAAAATAATTTTTTTCCAAAAAGGCCCCCCTAAACACCCCCAAACCAGCCGTCTTCGCTCCGAGGGGTCTTCTGGCATCCGAATGGGTCAATATACAAAGAATAAAGAAGATCGATTTCGAAAAGATTTTCGGGTCTCTCGCCCCACCCGCGACCTGGCCAAATTGTCAGAAATTGAGCAAAATAATTTTTTTCCAAAAAAGCCCCCCTAAACCCCCCCAAACCAGCCGTCTTCGCTCCGAGGGGTCTTCTGGCATCCGAATGGGTCAATATACAAAGAATAAAGAAGATCGATTTCGAAAAGATTTTCGGGTCTCTCGCCCCATCCGCGACCTGGCCAAATTGTCAGAAATTGAGCAAAATAATTTTTTTTCCAAAAAAGCACCCCTAAACACCCCAAACCAGCCGTCTTCGCTCCGAGGGGTCTTCTGGCATCCGAATGGGTCAATATACAAAGAATAAAGAAGATCGATTTCGAAAAGATTTTCGGGTCTCCCGCACTTCCCGCGACCTGGTCAAATTGTCAGAAATTGAGCAAAATAATTTTTTTCCAAAAAGGCCCCCCTAAACCCCCCCAAACCAGCCGTCTTCGCTCCGAGGGGTCTTCTGGCATCCGAATGGGTCAATATACAAAGAATAAAGAAGATCGATTTCGAAAAGATTTTCGGGTCTCTCGCCCCACCCGCGACCTGGCCAAATTGTCAAAAATTGAGCAAAATAATTTTTTTTCCAAAAAAGCCCCCCTAAACACCCCCAAACCAGCCGTCTTCGCTCCGAGGGGTCTTCTGGCATCCGAATGGGTCAATATACAAAGAATAAAGAAGATCGATTTCGAAAAGATTTTCGGGTCTCTCGCCCCACCCGCGACCTGGCCAAATTGTCAAAAATTGAGCAAAATAATTTTTTTTCCAAAAAAGCCCCCCTAAACCCCCCAAAACCAGCCGTCTTCGCTCCGAGGGGTCTTCTGGCATCCGAATGGGTCAATATACAAAGAATAAAGAAGATCGGTTTCAAAAAGATTTTCGGGTCTCTCGCCCCACCCGCGACCTGGCCAAATTGTCAGAAATTGGGCAAAATAATTTTTTTCCAAAAAAGCCCCCCTAAACCCCCCCAAACCAGCCGTCTTCGCTCCGAGGGGTCTTCTGGCATCCGAATGGGTCAATATACAAAGAATAAAGAAGATCGATTTCAAAAAGATTTTCGGGTCTCTCGCCCCTCCCGCGACCTGGCCAAATTGTCAGAAATTGAGCAAAATAATTTTTTTCCAAAAAAGCCCCCCTAAACCCCCCCCAAACCAGCCGTCTTCGCTCCGAGGGGTCTTCTGGCATCCGAATGGGTCAATATACAAAGAATAAAGAAGATCGATTTCAAAAAGATTTTCGGGTCTCTCGCCCCACCCGCGACCTGGCCAAATTGTCAGAAATTGGGCAAAATAATTTTTTTCCAAAAAAGCCCCCCTAAACCCCCCCAAACCAGCCGTCTTCGCTCCGAGGGGTCTTCTGGCATCCGAATGGGTCAATATACAAAGAATAAAGAAGATCGATTTCAAAAAGATTTTCGGGTCTCTCGCCCCTCCCGCGACCTGGCCAAATTGTCAGAAATTGAGCAAAATAATTTTTTTCCAAAAAAGCCCCCCTAAACACCCCCAAACCAGCCGTCTTCGCTCCGAGGGGTCTTCTGGCATCCGAATGGGTCAATATACAAAGAATAAAGAAGATCGATTTCAAAAAGATTTTCTGGTCTCTCGCCCCACCCGCGACCTGGCCAAATTGTCAGAAATTGGGCAAAATAATTTTTTTCCAAAAAAGCCCCCCTAAACCCCCCCAAACCAGCCGTCTCGATCCGAGGGGTCTTCTGGCATCCGAATGGGTCAATATACAAAGAATAAAGAAGATCGATTTCAAAAAGATTTTCGGGTCTCTCGCCCCTCCCGCGACCTGGCCAAATTGTCAGAAATTGAGCAAAATAATTTTTTTCCAAAAAAGCCCCCCTAAACCCCCCCAAACCAGCCGTCTTCGCTCCGAGGGGTCTTCTGGCATCCGAATGGGTCAATATACAAAGAATAAAGAAGATCGATTTCGAAAAGATTTTCGGGTCTCTCGCCCCATCCGCGACCTGGCCAAATTGTCAAAAATTGAGCAAAATAATTTTTTTTCCAAAAAAGCCCCCCTAAACACCCCCAAACCAGCCGTCTTCGCTCCGAGGGGTCTTCTGGCATCCGAATGGGTCAATATACAAAGAATAAAGAAGATCGATTTCAAAAAGATTTTCGGGTCTCTCGCCCCACCCGCGACCTGGCCAAATTGTCAGAAATTGGGCAAAATAATTTTTTTCCAAAAAAGCCCCCCTAAACCCCCCCAAACCAGCCGTCTTCGCTCCGAGGGGTCTTCTGGCATCCGAATGGGTCAATATACAAAGAATAAAGAAGATCGATTTCAAAAAGATTTTCGGGTCTCTCGCCCCTCCCGCGACCTGGCCAAATTGTCAGAAATTGAGCAAAATAATTTTTTTCCAAAAAAGCCCCCCTAAACCCCCCCCAAACCAGCCGTCTTCGCTCCGAGGGGTCTTCTGGCATCCGAATGGGTCAATATACAAAGAATAAAGAAGATCGATTTCGAAAAGATTTTCGGGTCTCTCGCACTTCCCGCGACCTGGTCAAATTGTCAGAAATTGAGCAAAATAATTTTTTTCCAAAAAGGCCCCCCTAAACCCCCCCAAACCAGCCGTCTTCGCTCCGAGGGGTCTTCTGGCATCCGAATGGGTCAATATACAAAGAATAAAGAAGATCGATTTCGAAAAGATATTCGGGTCTCTCGCCTCATCCGCGACCTGGCCAAATTGTCAGAAATTGAGCAAAATAATTTTTTTTCCAAAAAAGCCCCCCTAAACACCCCCAAACCATCCGTCTTCGCTCCGAGGGGTCTTCTGGCATCCGAATGGGTCAATATACAAAGAATAAAGAAGATCGATTTCGATAAGATTTTCGGGTCTCTCGCCCCACCCGCGACCTGGCCAAATTGTCAGAAATTGGGCAAAATAATTTTTTTCCAAAAAAGCCCCCCTAAACCCCCCAAACCAGCCGTCTTCGCTCCGAGGGGTCTTCTGGCATCCGAATGGGTCAATATACAAAGAATAAAGAAGATCGATTTCGAAAAGATTTTCGGGTCTCTCGCCCCACCCGCGACCTGGCCAAATTGTCAGAAATTGAGCAAAATAATTTTTTTCCAAAAAAGCCCCCCTAAACCCCCCCAAACCAGCCGTCTTCGCTCCGAGGGGTCTTCTGGCATCCGAATGGGTCAATATACAAAGAATAAAGAAGATCGATTTCGAAAAGATTTTCGGGTCTCTCGCCCCATCCGCGACCTGGCCAAATTGTCAGAAATTGAGCAAAATAATTTTTTTTCCAAAAAAGCCCCCCTAAACACCCCCAAACCAGCCGTCTTCGCTCCGAGGGGTCTTCTGGCACCTGAATGGGTCAATATACAAAGAATAAAGAAGATCGATTTCGAAAAGATTTTCGGGTCTCTCGCCCCACCCGCGACCTGGCCAAATTGTCAGAAATTGGGCAAAATAATTTTTTTCCAAAAAACCCCCCTAAACCCCCCAAACCAGCCGTCTTCGCTCCGAGGGGTCTTCTGGCATCCGAATGGGTCAATATACAAAGAATAAAGAAGATCGATTTCGAAAAGATTTTCGGGTCTCTCGCCCCACCCGCGACCTGGCCAAATTGTCAGAAATTGAGCAAAATAATTTTTTTCCAAAAAAGCCCCCCTTAACCCCCCCAAACCAGCCGTCTTCGCTCCGAGGGGTCTTCTGGCATCCGAATGGGTCAATATACAAAGAATAAAGAAGATCGATTTCGAAAAGATTTTCGGGTCTCTCGCCCCATCCGCGACCTGGCCAAATTGTCAGAAATTGAGCAAAATAATTTTTTTTCCAAAAAAGCCCCCCTAAACACCCCCAAACCAGCCGTCTTCGCTCCGAGGGGTCTTCTGGCATCCGAATGGGTCAATATACAAAGAATAAAGAAGATCGATTTCGAAAAGATTTTCGGGTCTCTCGCCCCACCCGCGACCTGGCCAAATTGTCAGAAATTGAGCAAAATAATTTTTTTCCAAAAAAGCCCCCCTAAACCCCCCCAAACCAGCCGTCTTCGCTCCGAGGGGTCTTCTGGCATCCGAATGGGTCAATATACAAAGAATAAAGAAGATCGATTTCGAAAAGATTTTCGGGTCTCTCGCCCCATCCGCGACCTGGCCAAATTGTCAGAAATTGAGCAAAATAATTTTTTTTCCAAAAAAGCCCCCCTAAACACCCCCAAACCAGCCGTCTTCGCTCCGAGGGGTCTTCTGGCACCTGAATGGGTCAATATACAAAGAATAAAGAAGATCGATTTCGAAAAGATTTTCGGGTCTCTCGCCCCACCCGCGACCTGGCCAAATTGTCAGAAATTGGGCAAAATAATTTTTTTCCAAAAAACCCCCCTAAACCCCCCAAACCAGCCGTCTTCGCTCCGAGGGGTCTTCTGGCATCCGAATGGGTCAATATACAAAGAATAAAGAAGATCGATTTCGAAAAGATTTTCGGGTCTCTCGCCCCACCCGCGACCTGGCCAAATTGTCAGAAATTGAGCAAAATAATTTTTTTCCAAAAAAGCCCCCCTTAACCCCCCCAAACCAGCCGTCTTCGCTCCGAGGGGTCTTCTGGCATCCGAATGGGTCAATATACAAAGAATAAAGAAGATCGATTTCGAAAAGATTTTCGGGTCTCTCGCCCCATCCGCGACCTGGCCAAATTGTCAGAAATTGAGCAAAATAATTTTTTTTCCAAAAAAGCCCCCCTAAACACCCCCAAACCAGCCGTCTTCGCTCCGAGGGGTCTTCTGGCATCCGAATGGGTCAATATACAAAGAATAAAGAAGATCGATTTCGAAAAGATTTTCGGGTCTCTCGCCCCACCCGCGACCTGGCCAAATTGTCAGAAATTGAGCAAAATAATTTTTTTCCAAAAAAGCCCCCCTAAACCCCCCCAAACCAGCCGTCTTGCTCCGAGGGGTCTTCTGGCATCCGAATGGGTCAATATACAAAGAATAAAGAAGATCGATTTCAAAAAGATTTTCGGGTCTCTCGCCCCACCCGCGACCTGGCCAAATTGTCAGAAATTGGGCAAAATAATTTTTTTCCAAAAAAGCCCCCCTAAACCCCCCCAAACCAGCCGTCTTCGCTCCGAGGGGTCTTCTGGCATCCGAATTGGTCAATATACAAAGAATAAAGAAGATCGATTTCAAAAAGATTTCCGGGTCTCTCGCCCCTCCCGCGACCTGGCCAAATTGTCAGAAATTGAGCAAAATAATTTTTTTCCAAAAAAGCCCCCCTAAACCCCCCCCAAACCAGCCGTCTTCGCTCCGAGGGGTCTTCTGGCATCCGAATGGGTCAATATACAAAGAATAAAGAAGATCGATTTCGAAAAGATTTTCGGGTCTCTCGCACTTCCCGCGACCTGGTCAAATTGTCAGAAATTGAGCAAAATAATTTTTTTCCAAAAAGGCCCCCCTAAACCCCCCCAAACCAGCCGTCTTCGCTCCGAGGGGTCTTCTGGCATCCGAATGGGTCAATATACAAAGAATAAAGAAGATCGATTTCGAAAAGATTTTCGGGTCTCTCGCCCCACCCGCGACCTGGCCAAATTGTCAGAAATTGAGCAAAATAATTTTTTTTCCAAAAAAGCCCCCCTAAACACCCCCAAACCAGCCGTCTTCGCTCCGAGGGGTCTTCTGGCATCCGAATGGGTCAATATACAAAGAATAAAGAAGATCGATTTCGAAAAGATTTTCGGGTCTCTCGCCCCACCCGCGACCTGGCCAAATTGTCAGAAATTGAGCAAAATAATTTTTTTCCAAAAAAGCCCCCCTAAACCCCCCCAAACCAGCCGTCTTCGCTCCGAGGGGTCTTCTGGCATCCGAATGGGTCAATATACAAAGAATAAAGAAGATCGATTTCGAAAAGATTTTCGGGTCTCTCGCCCCATCCGCGACCTGGCCAAATTGTCAGAAATTGAGCAAAATAATTTTTTTTCCAAAAAAGCACCCCTAAACACCCCAAACCAGCCGTCTTCGCTCCGAGGGGTCTTCTGGCATCCGAATGGGTCAATATACAAAGAATAAAGAAGATCGATTTCGAAAAGATTTTCGGGTCTCTCGCACTTCCCGCGACCTGGTCAAATTGTCAGAAATTGAGCAAAATAATTTTTTTCCAAAAAGGCCCCCCTAAACCCCCCCAAACCAGCCGTCTTCGCTCCGAGGGGTCTTCTGGCATCCGAATGGGTCAATATACAAAGAATAAAGAAGATCGATTTCGAAAAGATTTTCGGGTCTCTCGCCCCACCCGCGACCTGGCCAAATTGTCAAAAATTGAGCAAAATAATTTTTTTCCAAAAAAGCCCCCCTAAACACCCCCAAACCAGCCGTCTTCGCTCCGAGGGGTCTTCTGGCATCCGAATGGGTCAATATACAAAGAATAAAGAAGATCGATTTCAAAAAGATTTTCTGGTCTCTCGCCCCACCCGCGACCTGGCCAAATTGTCAGAAATTGGGCAAAATAATTTTTTTCCAAAAAAGCCCCCCTAAACCCCCCCAAACCAGCCGTCTCGATCCGAGGGGTCTTCTGGCATCCGAATGGGTCAATATACAAAGAATAAAGAAGATCGATTTCAAAAAGATTTTCGGGTCTCTCGCCCCTCCCGCGACCTGGCCAAATTGTCAGAAATTGAGCAAAATAATTTTTTTCCAAAAAAGCCCCCCTAAACCCCCCCAAACCAGCCGTCTTCGCTCCGAGGGGTCTTCTGGCATCCGAATGGGTCAATATACAAAGAATAAAGAAGATCGATTTCGAAAAGATTTTCGGGTCTCTCGCCCCATCCGCGACCTGGCCAAATTGTCAAAAATTGAGCAAAATAATTTTTTTTCCAAAAAAGCCCCCCTAAACACCCCCAAACCAGCCGTCTTCGCTCCGAGGGGTCTTCTGGCATCCGAATGGGTCAATATACAAAGAATAAAGAAGATCGATTTCAAAAAGATTTTCGGGTCTCTCGCCCCACCCGCGACCTGGCCAAATTGTCAGAAATTGGGCAAAATAATTTTTTTCCAAAAAAGCCCCCCTAAACCCCCCCAAACCAGCCGTCTTCGCTCCGAGGGGTCTTCTGGCATCCGAATGGGTCAATATACAAAGAATAAAGAAGATCGATTTCAAAAAGATTTTCGGGTCTCTCGCCCCTCCCGCGACCTGGCCAAATTGTCAGAAATTGAGCAAAATAATTTTTTTCCAAAAAAGCCCCCCTAAACCCCCCCCAAACCAGCCGTCTTCGCTCCGAGGGGTCTTCTGGCATCCGAATGGGTCAATATACAAAGAATAAAGAAGATCGATTTCGAAAAGATTTTCGGGTCTCTCGCACTTCCCGCGACCTGGTCAAATTGTCAGAAATTGAGCAAAATAATTTTTTTCCAAAAAGGCCCCCCTAAACCCCCCCAAACCAGCCGTCTTCGCTCCGAGGGGTCTTCTGGCATCCGAATGGGTCAATATACAAAGAATAAAGAAGATCGATTTCGAAAAGATATTCGGGTCTCTCGCCTCATCCGCGACCTGGCCAAATTGTCAGAAATTGAGCAAAATAATTTTTTTTCCAAAAAAGCCCCCCTAAACACCCCCAAACCATCCGTCTTCGCTCCGAGGGGTCTTCTGGCATCCGAATGGGTCAATATACAAAGAATAAAGAAGATCGATTTCGATAAGATTTTCGGGTCTCTCGCCCCACCCGCGACCTGGCCAAATTGTCAGAAATTGGGCAAAATAATTTTTTTCCAAAAAAGCCCCCCTAAACCCCCCAAACCAGCCGTCTTCGCTCCGAGGGGTCTTCTGGCATCCGAATGGGTCAATATACAAAGAATAAAGAAGATCGATTTCGAAAAGATTTTCGGGTCTCTCGCCCCACCCGCGACCTGGCCAAATTGTCAGAAATTGAGCAAAATAATTTTTTTCCAAAAAAGCCCCCCTAAACCCCCCCAAACCAGCCGTCTTCGCTCCGAGGGGTCTTCTGGCATCCGAATGGGTCAATATACAAAGAATAAAGAAGATCGATTTCGAAAAGATTTTCGGGTCTCTCGCCCCATCCGCGACCTGGCCAAATTGTCAGAAATTGAGCAAAATAATTTTTTTTCCAAAAAAGCCCCCCTAAACACCCCCAAACCAGCCGTCTTCGCTCCGAGGGGTCTTCTGGCACCTGAATGGGTCAATATACAAAGAATAAAGAAGATCGATTTCGAAAAGATTTTCGGGTCTCTCGCCCCACCCGCGACCTGGCCAAATTGTCAGAAATTGGGCAAAATAATTTTTTTCCAAAAAACCCCCCTAAACCCCCCAAACCAGCCGTCTTCGCTCCGAGGGGTCTTCTGGCATCCGAATGGGTCAATATACAAAGAATAAAGAAGATCGATTTCGAAAAGATTTTCGGGTCTCTCGCCCCACCCGCGACCTGGCCAAATTGTCAGAAATTGAGCAAAATAATTTTTTTCCAAAAAAGCCCCCCTTAACCCCCCCAAACCAGCCGTCTTCGCTCCGAGGGGTCTTCTGGCATCCGAATGGGTCAATATACAAAGAATAAAGAAGATCGATTTCGAAAAGATTTTCGGGTCTCTCGCCCCATCCGCGACCTGGCCAAATTGTCAGAAATTGAGCAAAATAATTTTTTTTCCAAAAAAGCCCCCCTAAACACCCCCAAACCAGCCGTCTTCGCTCCGAGGGGTCTTCTGGCATCCGAATGGGTCAATATACAAAGAATAAAGAAGATCGATTTCGAAAAGATTTTCGGGTCTCTCGCCCCACCCGCGACCTGGCCAAATTGTCAGAAATTGAGCAAAATAATTTTTTTCCAAAAAAGCCCCCCTAAACCCCCCCAAACCAGCCGTCTTGCTCCGAGGGGTCTTCTGGCATCCGAATGGGTCAATATACAAAGAATAAAGAAGATCGATTTCGAAAAGATTTTCGGGTCTCTCGCCCCATCCGCGACCTGGCCAAATTGTCAGAAATTGAGCAAAATAATTTTTTTTCCAAAAAAGCCCCCCTAAACACCCCCAAACCAGCCGTCTTCGCTCCGAGGGGTCTTCTGGCACCTGAATGGGTCAATATACAAAGAATAAAGAAGATCGATTTCGAAAAGATTTTCGGGTCTCTCGCCCCACCCGCGACCTGGCCAAATTGTCAGAAATTGGGCAAAATAATTTTTTTCCAAAAAACCCCCCTAAACCCCCCAAACCAGCCGTCTTCGCTCCGAGGGGTCTTCTGGCATCCGAATGGGTCAATATACAAAGAATAAAGAAGATCGATTTCGAAAAGATTTTCGGGTCTCTCGCCCCACCCGCGACCTGGCCAAATTGTCAGAAATTGAGCAAAATAATTTTTTTCCAAAAAAGCCCCCCTTAACCCCCCCAAACCAGCCGTCTTCGCTCCGAGGGGTCTTCTGGCATCCGAATGGGTCAATATACAAAGAATAAAGAAGATCGATTTCGAAAAGATTTTCGGGTCTCTCGCCCCATCCGCGACCTGGCCAAATTGTCAGAAATTGAGCAAAATAATTTTTTTTCCAAAAAAGCCCCCCTAAACACCCCCAAACCAGCCGTCTTCGCTCCGAGGGGTCTTCTGGCATCCGAATGGGTCAATATACAAAGAATAAAGAAGATCGATTTCGAAAAGATTTTCGGGTCTCTCGCCCCACCCGCGACCTGGCCAAATTGTCAGAAATTGAGCAAAATAATTTTTTTCCAAAAAAGCCCCCCTAAACCCCCCCAAACCAGCCGTCTTGCTCCGAGGGGTCTTCTGGCATCCGAATGGGTCAATATACAAAGAATAAAGAAGATCGATTTCAAAAAGATTTTCGGGTCTCTCGCCCCACCCGCGACCTGGCCAAATTGTCAGAAATTGGGCAAAATAATTTTTTTCCAAAAAAGCCCCCCTAAACCCCCCCAAACCAGCCGTCTTCGCTCCGAGGGGTCTTCTGGCATCCGAATTGGTCAATATACAAAGAATAAAGAAGATCGATTTCAAAAAGATTTCCGGGTCTCTCGCCCCTCCCGCGACCTGGCCAAATTGTCAGAAATTGAGCAAAATAATTTTTTTCCAAAAAAGCCCCCCTAAACCCCCCCCAAACCAGCCGTCTTCGCTCCGAGGGGTCTTCTGGCATCCGAATGGGTCAATATACAAAGAATAAAGAAGATCGATTTCGAAAAGATTTTCGGGTCTCTCGCACTTCCCGCGACCTGGTCAAATTGTCAGAAATTGAGCAAAATAATTTTTTTCCAAAAAGGCCCCCCTAAACCCCCCCAAACCAGCCGTCTTCGCTCCGAGGGGTCTTCTGGCATCCGAATGGGTCAATATACAAAGAATAAAGAAGATCGATTTCGAAAAGATTTTCGGGTCTCTCGCCCCACCCGCGACCTGGCCAAATTGTCAGAAATTGAGCAAAATAATTTTTTTTCCAAAAAAGCCCCCCTAAACACCCCCAAACCAGCCGTCTTCGCTCCGAGGGGTCTTCTGGCATCCGAATGGGTCAATATACAAAGAATAAAGAAGATCGATTTCGAAAAGATTTTCGGGTCTCTCGCCCCACCCGCGACCTGGCCAAATTGTCAGAAATTGAGCAAAATAATTTTTTTCCAAAAAAGCCCCCCTAAACCCCCCCAAACCAGCCGTCTTCGCTCCGAGGGGTCTTCTGGCATCCGAATGGGTCAATATACAAAGAATAAAGAAGATCGATTTCGAAAAGATTTTCGGGTCTCTCGCCCCATCCGCGACCTGGCCAAATTGTCAGAAATTGAGCAAAATAATTTTTTTTCCAAAAAAGCACCCCTAAACACCCCAAACCAGCCGTCTTCGCTCCGAGGGGTCTTCTGGCATCCGAATGGGTCAATATACAAAGAATAAAGAAGATCGATTTCGAAAAGATTTTCGGGTCTCTCGCACTTCCCGCGACCTGGTCAAATTGTCAGAAATTGAGCAAAATAATTTTTTTCCAAAAAGGCCCCCCTAAACCCCCCCAAACCAGCCGTCTTCGCTCCGAGGGGTCTTCTGGCATCCGAATGGGTCAATATACAAAGAATAAAGAAGATCGATTTCGAAAAGATTTTCGGGTCTCTCGCCCCACCCGCGACCTGGCCAAATTGTCAAAAATTGAGCAAAATAATTTTTTTCCAAAAAAGCCCCCCTAAACACCCCCAAACCAGCCGTCTTCGCTCCGAGGGGTCTTCTGGCATCCGAATGGGTCAATATACAAAGAATAAAGAAGATCGATTTCGAAAAGATTTTCGGGTCTCTCGCCCCACCCGCGACCTGGCCAAATTGTCAAAAATTGAGCAAAATAATTTTTTTTCCAAAAAAGCCCCCCTAAACCCCCCAAAACCAGCCGTCTTCGCTCCGAGGGGTCTTCTGGCATCCGAATGGGTCAATATACAAAGAATAAAGAAGATCGATTTCGAAAAGATTTTCGGGTCTCTCGCCCCATGCGCGACCTGGCCAAATTGTCAGAAATTGAGCAAAATAATTTTTTTTCCAAAAAAGCCCCCCTAAACACCCCCAAACCAGCCGTCTTCGCTCCGAGGGGTCTTCTGGCATCCGAATGGGTCAATATACAAAGAATAAAGAAGATCGATTTCGAAAAGATTTTCGGGTCTCTCGCCCCACCCACGACCTGGCCAAATTGTCAGAAATTGAGCAAAATAATTTTTTTCCAAAAAAGCCCCCCTTAACCCCCCCAAACCAGCCGTCTTCGCTCCGAGGGGTCTTCTGGCATCCGAATGGGTCAATATACAAAGAATAAAGAAGATCGATTTCGAAAAGATTTTCGGGTCTCTCGCCCCATCCGCGACCTGGCCAAATTGTCAGAAATTGAGCAAAATAATTTTTTTTCCAAAAAAGCCCCCCTAAACACCCCCAAACCAGCCGTCTTCGCTCCGAGGGGTCTTCTGGCATCCGAATGGGTCAATATACAAAGAATAAAGAAGATCGATTTCGAAAAGATTTTCGGGTCTCTCGCCCCACCCGCGACCTGGCCAAATTGTCAGAAATTGAGCAAAATAATTTTTTTCCAAAAAAGCCCCCCTAAACCCCCCCAAACCAGCCGTCTTGCTCCGAGGGGTCTTCTGGCATCCGAATGGGTCAATATACAAAGAATAAAGAAGATCGATTTCAAAAAGATTTTCGGGTCTCTCGCCCCACCCGCGACCTGGCCAAATTGTCAGAAATTCGGCAAAATAATTTTTTTCCAAAAAAGCCCCCCTAAACCCCCCCAAACCAGCCGTCTTCGCTCCGAGGGGTCTTCTGGCATCCGAATTGGTCAATATACAAAGAATAAAGAAGATCGATTTCAAAAAGATTTCCGGGTCTCTCGCCCCATCCGCGACCTGGCCAAATTGTCAGAAATTGAGCAAAATAATTTTTTTTCCAAAAAAGCCCCCCTAAACACCCCCAAACCAGCCGTCTTCGCTCCGAGGGGTCTTCTGGCATCCGAATGGGTCAATATACAAAGAATAAAGAAGAGCGATTTCGAAAAGATTTTCGGGTCTCTCGCCCCACCCGCGACCTGGCCAAATTGTCAGAAATTGAGCAAAATAATTTTTTTCCAAAAAAGCCCCCCTAAACCCCCCCAAACCAGCCGTCTTCGCTCCGAGGGGTCTTCTGGCATCCGAATGGGTCAATATACAAAGAATAAAGAAGATCGATTTCGAAAAGATTTTCGGGTCTCTCGCCCCATCCGCGACCTGGCCAAATTGTCAGAAATTGAGCAAAATAATTTTTTTTCCAAAAAAGCCCCCCTAAACACCCCCAAACCAGCCGTCTTCGCTCCGAGGGGTCTTCTGGCATCCGAATGGGTCAATATACAAAGAATAAAGAAGATCGATTTCGAAAAGATTTTCGGGTCTCTCGCCCCACCCGCGACCTGGCCAAATTGTCAGAAATTGAGCAAAATAATTTTTTTCCAAAAAAGCCCCCCTAAACCCCCCCAAACCAGCCGTCTTGCTCCGAGGGGTCTTCTGGCATCCGAATGGGTCAATATACAAAGAATAAAGAAGATCGATTTCGAAAAGATATTCGGGTCTCTCGCCTCATCCGCGACCTGGCCAAATTGTCAGAAATTGAGCAAAATAATTTTTTTTCCAAAAAAGCCCCCCTAAACACCCCCAAACCATCCGTCTTCGCTCCGAGGGGTCTTCTGGCATCCGAATGGGTCAATATACAAAGAATAAAGAAGATCGATTTCGATAAGATTTTCGGGTCTCTCGCCCCACCCGCGACCTGGCCAAATTGTCAGAAATTGGGCAAAATAATTTTTTTCCAAAAAAGCCCCCCTAAACCCCCCAAACCAGCCGTCTTCGCTCCGAGGGGTCTTCTGGCATCCGAATGGGTCAATATACAAAGAATAAAGAAGATCGATTTCGAAAAGATTTTCGGGTCTCTCGCCCCACCCGCGACCTGGCCAAATTGTCAGAAATTGAGCAAAATAATTTTTTTCCAAAAAAGCCCCCCTAAACCCCCCCAAACCAGCCGTCTTCGCTCCGAGGGGTCTTCTGGCATCCGAATGGGTCAATATACAAAGAATAAAGAAGATCGATTTCGAAAAGATTTTCGGGTCTCTCGCCCCATCCGCGACCTGGCCAAATTGTCAGAAATTGAGCAAAATAATTTTTTTTCCAAAAAAGCCCCCCTAAACACCCCCAAACCAGCCGTCTTCGCTCCGAGGGGTCTTCTGGCACCTGAATGGGTCAATATACAAAGAATAAAGAAGATCGATTTCGAAAAGATTTTCGGGTCTCTCGCCCCACCCGCGACCTGGCCAAATTGTCAGAAATTGGGCAAAATAATTTTTTTCCAAAAAACCCCCCTAAACCCCCCAAACCAGCCGTCTTCGCTCCGAGGGGTCTTCTGGCATCCGAATGGGTCAATATACAAAGAATAAAGAAGATCGATTTCGAAAAGATTTTCGGGTCTCTCGCCCCACCCGCGACCTGGCCAAATTGTCAGAAATTGAGCAAAATAATTTTTTTCCAAAAAAGCCCCCCTTAACCCCCCCAAACCAGCCGTCTTCGCTCCGAGGGGTCTTCTGGCATCCGAATGGGTCAATATACAAAGAATAAAGAAGATCGATTTCGAAAAGATTTTCGGGTCTCTCGCCCCATCCGCGACCTGGCCAAATTGTCAGAAATTGAGCAAAATAATTTTTTTTCCAAAAAAGCCCCCCTAAACACCCCCAAACCAGCCGTCTTCGCTCCGAGGGGTCTTCTGGCATCCGAATGGGTCAATATACAAAGAATAAAGAAGATCGATTTCGAAAAGATTTTCGGGTCTCTCGCCCCACCCGCGACCTGGCCAAATTGTCAGAAATTGAGCAAAATAATTTTTTTCCAAAAAAGCCCCCCTAAACCCCCCCAAACCAGCCGTCTTGCTCCGAGGGGTCTTCTGGCATCCGAATGGGTCAATATACAAAGAATAAAGAAGATCGATTTCGAAAAGATTTTCGGGTCTCTCGCCCCATCCGCGACCTGGCCAAATTGTCAGAAATTGAGCAAAATAATTTTTTTTCCAAAAAAGCCCCCCTAAACACCCCCAAACCAGCCGTCTTCGCTCCGAGGGGTCTTCTGGCACCTGAATGGGTCAATATACAAAGAATAAAGAAGATCGATTTCGAAAAGATTTTCGGGTCTCTCGCCCCACCCGCGACCTGGCCAAATTGTCAGAAATTGGGCAAAATAATTTTTTTCCAAAAAACCCCCCTAAACCCCCCAAACCAGCCGTCTTCGCTCCGAGGGGTCTTCTGGCATCCGAATGGGTCAATATACAAAGAATAAAGAAGATCGATTTCGAAAAGATTTTCGGGTCTCTCGCCCCACCCGCGACCTGGCCAAATTGTCAGAAATTGAGCAAAATAATTTTTTTCCAAAAAAGCCCCCCTTAACCCCCCCAAACCAGCCGTCTTCGCTCCGAGGGGTCTTCTGGCATCCGAATGGGTCAATATACAAAGAATAAAGAAGATCGATTTCGAAAAGATTTTCGGGTCTCTCGCCCCATCCGCGACCTGGCCAAATTGTCAGAAATTGAGCAAAATAATTTTTTTTCCAAAAAAGCCCCCCTAAACACCCCCAAACCAGCCGTCTTCGCTCCGAGGGGTCTTCTGGCATCCGAATGGGTCAATATACAAAGAATAAAGAAGATCGATTTCGAAAAGATTTTCGGGTCTCTCGCCCCACCCGCGACCTGGCCAAATTGTCAGAAATTGAGCAAAATAATTTTTTTCCAAAAAAGCCCCCCTAAACCCCCCCAAACCAGCCGTCTTGCTCCGAGGGGTCTTCTGGCATCCGAATGGGTCAATATACAAAGAATAAAGAAGATCGATTTCAAAAAGATTTTCGGGTCTCTCGCCCCACCCGCGACCTGGCCAAATTGTCAGAAATTGGGCAAAATAATTTTTTTCCAAAAAAGCCCCCCTAAACCCCCCCAAACCAGCCGTCTTCGCTCCGAGGGGTCTTCTGGCATCCGAATTGGTCAATATACAAAGAATAAAGAAGATCGATTTCAAAAAGATTTCCGGGTCTCTCGCCCCTCCCGCGACCTGGCCAAATTGTCAGAAATTGAGCAAAATAATTTTTTTCCAAAAAAGCCCCCCTAAACCCCCCCCAAACCAGCCGTCTTCGCTCCGAGGGGTCTTCTGGCATCCGAATGGGTCAATATACAAAGAATAAAGAAGATCGATTTCGAAAAGATTTTCGGGTCTCTCGCACTTCCCGCGACCTGGTCAAATTGTCAGAAATTGAGCAAAATAATTTTTTTCCAA
The DNA here is from genome assembly GCF_037042905.1 of Lytechinus pictus. Classification (NCBI taxonomy): domain Eukaryota; kingdom Metazoa; phylum Echinodermata; class Echinoidea; order Temnopleuroida; family Toxopneustidae; genus Lytechinus; species Lytechinus pictus. The sequence goes on from NC_087251.1 coordinate 29,134,140, forward strand.
AAAGGCCCCCCTAAACCCCCCCAAACCAGCCGTCTTCGCTCCGAGGGGTCTTCTGGCATCCGAATAGGTCAATATACAAAGAATAAAGAAGATCGATTTCGAAAAGATTTTCGGGTCTCTCGCCCCACCCGCGACCTGGCCAAATTGTCAGAAATTGAGCAAAATAATTTTTTTTTAAAAAAGCCCCCCTAAACACCCCCAAACCAGCCGTCTTCGCTCCGAGGGGTCTTCTGGCATCCGAATGGGTCAATATACAAAGAATAAAGAAGATCGATTTCGAAAAGATTTTCGGGTCTCTCGCCCCACCCGCGACCTGGCCAAATTGTCAGAAATTGAGCAAAATAATTTTTTTCCAAAAAAGCCCCCCTAAACCCCCCCAAACCAGCCGTCTTCGCTCCGAGGGGTCTTCTGGCATCCGAATGGGTCAATATACAAAGAATAAAGAAGATCGATTTCGAAAAGATTTTCGGGTCTCTCGCCCCATCCGCGACCTGGCCAAATTGTCAGAAATTGAGCAAAATAATTTTTTTTCCAAAAAAGCACCCCTAAACACCCCAAACCAGCCGTCTTCGCTCCGAGGGGTCTTCTGGCATCCGAATGGGTCAATATACAAAGAATAAAGAAGATCGATTTCGAAAAGATTTTCGGGTCTCTCGCACTTCCCGCGACCTGGTCAAATTGTCAGAAATTGAGCAAAATAATTTTTTTCCAAAAAGGCCCCCCTAAACCCCCCCAAACCAGCCGTCTTCGCTCCGAGGGGTCTTCTGGCATCCGAATGGGTCAATATACAAAGAATAAAGAAGATCGATTTCGAAAAGATTTTCGGGTCTCTCGCCCCACCCGCGACCTGGCCAAATTGTCAAAAATTGAGCAAAATAATTTTTTTCCAAAAAAGCCCCCCTAAACACCCCCAAACCAGCCGTCTTCGCTCCGAGGGGTCTTCTGGCATCCGAATGGGTCAATATACAAAGAATAAAGAAGATCGATTTCGAAAAGATTTTCGGGTCTCTCGCCCCACCCGCGACCTGGCCAAATTGTCAAAAATTGAGCAAAATAATTTTTTTTCCAAAAAAGCCCCCCTAAACCCCCCAAAACCAGCCGTCTTCGCTCCGAGGGGTCTTCTGGCATCCGAATGGGTCAATATACAAAGAATAAAGAAGATCGATTTCGAAAAGATTTTCGGGTCTCTCGCCCCATGCGCGACCTGGCCAAATTGTCAGAAATTGAGCAAAATAATTTTTTTTCCAAAAAAGCCCCCCTAAACACCCCCAAACCAGCCGTCTTCGCTCCGAGGGGTCTTCTGGCATCCGAATGGGTCAATATACAAAGAATAAAGAAGATCGATTTCGAAAAGATTTTCGGGTCTCTCGCCCCACCCACGACCTGGCCAAATTGTCAGAAATTGAGCAAAATAATTTTTTTCCAAAAAAGCCCCCCTTAACCCCCCCAAACCAGCCGTCTTCGCTCCGAGGGGTCTTCTGGCATCCGAATGGGTCAATATACAAAGAATAAAGAAGATCGATTTCGAAAAGATTTTCGGGTCTCTCGCCCCATCCGCGACCTGGCCAAATTGTCAGAAATTGAGCAAAATAATTTTTTTTCCAAAAAAGCCCCCCTAAACACCCCCAAACCAGCCGTCTTCGCTCCGAGGGGTCTTCTGGCATCCGAATGGGTCAATATACAAAGAATAAAGAAGATCGATTTCGAAAAGATTTTCGGGTCTCTCGCCCCACCCGCGACCTGGCCAAATTGTCAGAAATTGAGCAAAATAATTTTTTTCCAAAAAAGCCCCCCTAAACCCCCCCAAACCAGCCGTCTTGCTCCGAGGGGTCTTCTGGCATCCGAATGGGTCAATATACAAAGAATAAAGAAGATCGATTTCAAAAAGATTTTCGGGTCTCTCGCCCCACCCGCGACCTGGCCAAATTGTCAGAAATTGGGCAAAATAATTTTTTTCCAAAAAAGCCCCCCTAAACCCCCCCAAACCAGCCGTCTTCGCTCCGAGGGGTCTTCTGGCATCCGAATTGGTCAATATACAAAGAATAAAGAAGATCGATTTCAAAAAGATTTCCGGGTCTCTCGCCCCATCCGCGACCTGGCCAAATTGTCAGAAATTGAGCAAAATAATTTTTTTTCCAAAAAAGCCCCCCTAAACACCCCCAAACCAGCCGTCTTCGCTCCGAGGGGTCTTCTGGCATCCGAATGGGTCAATATACAAAGAATAAAGAAGATCGATTTCGAAAAGATTTTCGGGTCTCTCGCCCCACCCGCGACCTGGCCAAATTGTCAGAAATTGAGCAAAATAATTTTTTTCCAAAAAAGCCCCCCTAAACCCCCCCAAACCAGCCGTCTTCGCTCCGAGGGGTCTTCTGGCATCCGAATGGGTCAATATACAAAGAATAAAGAAGATCGATTTCGAAAAGATTTTCGGGTCTCTCGCCCCATCCGCGACCTGGCCAAATTGTCAGAAATTGAGCAAAATAATTTTTTTTCCAAAAAAGCCCCCCTAAACACCCCCAAACCAGCCGTCTTCGCTCCGAGGGGTCTTCTGGCATCCGAATGGGTCAATATACAAAGAATAAAGAAGATCGATTTCGAAAAGATTTTCGGGTCTCTCGCCCCACCCGCGACCTGGCCAAATTGTCAGAAATTGAGCAAAATAATTTTTTTCCAAAAAAGCCCCCCTAAACCCCCCCAAACCAGCCGTCTTGCTCCGAGGGGTCTTCTGGCATCCGAATGGGTCAATATACAAAGAATAAAGAAGATCGATTTCAAAAAGATTTTCGGGTCTCTCGCCCCACCCGCGACCTGGCCAAATTGTCAGAAATTGGGCAAAATAATTTTTTTCCAAAAAAGCCCCCCTAAACCCCCCCAAACCAGCCGTCTTCGCTCCGAGGGGTCTTCTGGCATCCGAATTGGTCAATATACAAAGAATAAAGAAGATCGATTTCAAAAAGATTTCCGGGTCTCTCGCCCCTCCCGCGACCTGGCCAAATTGTCAGAAATTGAGCAAAATAATTTTTTTCCAAAAAAGCCCCCCTAAACCCCCCCCAAACTAGCCGTCTTCGCTCCGAGGGGTCTTCTGGCATCCGAATGGGTCAATATACAAAGAATAAAGAAGATCGATTTCGAAAAGATTTTCGGGTCTCTCGCCCCACCCGCGACCTGGCCAAATTGTCAGAAATTGAGCAAAATAATTTTTTTCCAAAAAAGACCCCCTAAACCCCCCCAAACCAGCCGTCTTCGCTCCGAGGGGTCTTCTGGCATCCGAATGGGTCAATATACAAAGAATAAAGAAGATCGATTTCGAAAAGATTTTCGGGTCTCTCGCCCCATCCGCGACCTGGCCAAATTGTCAGAAATTGAGCAAAATAATTTTTTTCCAAAAAAGCCCCCCTAAACCCCCCCAAACCAGCCGTCTTCGCTCCGAGGGGTCTTCTGGCATCCGAATGGGTCAATATACAAAGAATAAAGAAGATCGATTTCAAAAAGATTTTCGGGTCTCTCGCCCCATCCACGACCTGGCCAAATTGTCAAAAATTGAGCAAAATAATTTTTTTTCCAAAAAAGCCCCCCTAAACACCCCCAAACCAGCCGTCTTCGCTCCGAGGGGTCTTCTGGCATCCGAATGGGTCAATATACAAAGAATAAAGAAGATCGGTTTCAAAAAGATTTTCGGGTCTCTCGCCCCACCCGCGACCTGGCCAAATTGTCAGAAATTGGGCAAAATAATTTTTTTCCAAAAAAGCCCCCCTAAACCCCCCCAAACCAGCCGTCTTCGCTCCGAGGGGTCTTCTGGCATCCGAATGGGTCAATATACAAAGAATAAAGAAGATCGATTTCAAAAAGATTTTCGGGTCTCTCGCCCCTCCCGCGACCTGGCCAAATTGTCAGAAATTGAGCAAAATAATTTTTTTCCAAAAAAGCCCCCCTAAACCCCCCCCAAACCAGCCGTCTTCGCTCCGAGGGGTCTTCTGGCATCCGAATGGGTCAATATACAAAGAATAAAAAAGATCGATTTCGAAAAGATTTTCGGGTCTCTCGCACTTCCCGCGACCTGGTCAAATTGTCAGAAATTGAGCAAAATAATTTTTTTCCAAAAAAGCCCCCCTAAACCCCCCCAAACCAGCCGTCTTCGCTCCGAGGGGTCTTCTGGCATCCGAATGGGTCAATATACAAAGAATAAAGAAGATCGATTTCGAAAAGATTTTCGGGTCTCTCGCCCCATCCGCGACCTGGCCAAATTGTCAAAAATTGAGCAAAATAATTTTTTTTCCAAAAAAGCCCCCCTAAACACCCCCAAACCAGCAGTCTTCGCTCCGAGGGGTCTTCTGGCATCCGAATGGGTCAATATACAAAGAATAAAGAAGATCGATTTCAAAAAGATTTTCGGGTCTCTCGCCCCACCCGCGACCTGGCCAAATTGTCAGAAATTGGGCAAAATAATTTTTTTCCAAAAAAGCCCCCCTAAACCCCCCCAAACCAGCCGTCTTCGCTCCGAGGGGTCTTCTGGCATCCGAATGGGTCAATATACAAAGAATAAAGAAGATCGATTTCAAAAAGATTTTCGGGTCTCTCGCCCCTCCCGCGACCTGGCCAAATTGTCAGAAATTGAGCAAAATAATTTTTTTCCAAAAAAGCCCCCCTAAACCCCCCCAAAACCAGCCGTCTTCGCTCCGAGGGGTCTTCTGGCATCCGAATGGGTCAATATACAAAGAATAAAGAAGATCGATTTCGAAAAGATTTTCGGGTCTCTCGCACTTCCCGCGACCTGGTCAAATTGTCAGAAATTGAGCAAAATAATTTTTTTCCAAAAAAGCCCCCCTAAACCCCCCCAAACCAGCCGTCTTCGCTCCGAGGGGTCTTCTGGCATCCGAATGGGTCAATATACAAAGAATAAAGAAGATCGTTTTCGAAAAGATTTTCGGGTCTCTCGCCCCATCCGCGACCTGGCCAAATTGTCAAAAATTGAGCAAAATAATTTTTTTTCCAAAAAAGCCCCCCTAAACACCCCCAAACCAGCCGTCTTCGCTCCGAGGGGTCTTCTGGCATCCGAATGGGTCAATATACAAAGAATAAAGAAGATCGATTTCAAAAAGATTTTCGGGTCTCTCGCCCCACCCGCGACCTGGCCAAATTGTCAGAAATTGGGCAAAATAATTTTTTTCCAAAAAAGCCCCCCTAAACCCCCCCAAACCAGCCGTCTTCGCTCCGAGGGGTCTTCTGGCATCCGAATGGGTCAATATACAAAGAATAAAGAAGATCGATTTCAAAAAGATTTTCGGGTCTCTCGCCCCTCCCGCGACCTGGCCAAATTGTCAGAAATTGAGCAAAATAATTTTTTTCCAAAAAAGCCCCCCTAAACCCCCCCCAAACCAGCCGTCTTCGCTCCGAGGGGTCTTCTGGCATCCGAATGGGTCAATATACAAAGAATAAAGAAGATCGATTTCGAAAAGATTTTCGGGTCTCTCGCACTTCCCGCGACCTGGTCAAATTGTCAGAAATTGAGCAAAATAATTTTTTTCCAAAAAGGCCCCCCTAAACCCCCCCAAACCAGCCGTCTTCGCTCCGAGGGGTCTTCTGGCATCCGAATGGGTCAATATACAAAGAATAAAGAAGATCGATTTCGAAAAGATTTTCGGGTCTCTCGCCCCACCCGCGACCTGGCCAAATTGTCAGAAATTGAGCAAAATAATTTTTTTTCCAAAAAAGCCCCCCTAAACACCCCCAAACCAGCCGTCTTTGCTCCGAGGGGTCTTCTGGCATCCGAATGGGTCAATATACAAAGAATAAAGAAGATCGATTTCGAAAAGATATTCGGGTCTCTCGCCCCATCCGCGACCTGGCCAAATTGTCAGAAATTGAGCAAAATAATTTTTTTTCCAAAAAAGCCCCCCTAAACACCCCCAAACCATCCGTCTTCGCTCCGAGGGGTCTTCTGGCATCCGAATGGGTCAATATACAAAGAATAAAGAAGATCGATTTCGATAAGATTTTCGGGTCTCTCGCCCCACCCGCGACCTGGCCAAATTGTCAGAAATTGGGCAAAATAATTTTTTTCCAAAAAAGCCCCCCTAAACCCCCCAAACCAGCCGTCTTCGCTCCGAGGGGTCTTCTGGCATCCGAATGGGTCAATATACAAAGAATAAAGAAGATCGATTTCGAAAAGATTTTCGGGTCTCTCGCCCCACCCGCGACCTGGCCAAATTGTCAGAAATTGAGCAAAATAATTTTTTTCCAAAAAAGCCCCCCTAAACCCCCCCAAACCAGCCGTCTTCGCTCCGAGGGGTCTTCTGGCATCCGAATGGGTCAATATACAAAGAATAAAGAAGATCGATTTCGAAAAGATTTTCGGGTCTCTCGCCCCATCCGCGACCTGGCCAAATTGTCAGAAATTGAGCAAAATAATTTTTTTTCCAAAAAAGCCCCCCTAAACACCCCCAAACCAGCCGTCTTCGCTCCGAGGGGTCTTCTGGCACCCGAATGGGTCAATATACAAAGAATAAAGAAGATCGATTTCGAAAAGATTTTCGGGTCTCTCGCCCCACCCGCGACCTGGCCAAATTGTCAGAAATTGGGCAAAATAATTTTTTTCCAAAAAACCCCCCTAAACCCCCCAAACCAGCCGTCTTCGCTCCGAGGGGTCTTCTGGCATCCGAATGGGTCAATATACAAAGAATAAAGAAGATCGATTTCGAAAAGATTTTCGGGTCTCTCGCCCCACCCGCGACCTGGCCAAATTGTCAGAAATTGAGCAAAATAATTTTTTTCCAAAAAAGCCCCCCTTAACCCCCCCAAACCAGCCATCTTCGCTCCGAGGGGTCTTCTGGCATCCGAATGGGTCAATATACAAAGAATAAAGAAGATCGATTTCGAAAAGATTTTCGGGTCTCTCGCCCCATCCGCGACCTGGCCAAATTGTCAGAAATTGAGCAAAATAATTTTTTTTCCAAAAAAGCCCCCCTAAACACCCCCAAACCAGCCGTCTTCGCTCCGAGGGGTCTTCTGGCATCCGAATGGGTCAATATACAAAGAATAAAGAAGATCGATTTCGAAAATATTTTCGGGTCTCTCGCCCCACCCGCGACCTGGCCAAATTGTCAGAAATTGAGCAAAATAATTTTTTTCCAAAAAAGCCCCCCTAAACCTCCCCAAACCAGCCGTCTTGCTCCGAGGGGTCTTCTGGCATCCGAATGGGTCAATATACAAAGAATAAAGAAGATCGATTTCAAAAAGATTTTCGGGTCTCTCGCCCCACCCGCGACCTGGCCAAATTGTCAGAAATTGGACAAAATAATTTTTTTCCAAAAAAGCCCCCCTAAACCCCCCCAAACCAGCCGTCTTCGCTCCGAGGGGTCTTCTGGCATCCGAATTGGTCAATATACAAAGAATAAAGAAGATCGATTTCAAAAAGATTTCCGGGTCTCTCGCCCCTCCCGCGACCTGGCCAAATTGTCAGAAATTGAGCAAAATAATTTTTTTCCAAAAAAGCCCCCCTAAACCCCCCCCAAACCAGCCGTCTTCGCTCCGAGGGGTCTTCTGGCATCCGAATGGGTCAATATACAAAGAATAAAGAAGATCGATTTCGAAAAGATTTTCGGGTCTCTCGCACTTCCCGCGACCTGGTCAAATTGTCAGAAATTGAGCAAAATAATTTTTTTCCAAAAAGGCCCCCCTAAACCCCCCCAAACCAGCCGTCTTCGCTCCGAGGGGTCTTCTGGCATCCGAATGGGTCAATATACAAAGAATAAAGAAGATCGATTTCGAAAAGATTTTCGGGTCTCTCGCCCCACCCGCGACCTGGCCAAATTGTCAGAAATTGAGCAAAATAATTTTTTTTCCAAAAAAGCCCCCCTAAACACCCCCAAACCAGCCGTCTTCGCTCCGAGGGGTCTTCTGGCATCCGAATGGGTCAATATACAAAGAATAAAGAAGATCGATTTCGAAAAGATTTTCGGGTCTCTCGCCCCACCCGCGACCTGGCCAAATTGTCAGAAATTGAGCAAAATAATTTTTTTCCAAAAAAGCCCCCCTAAACCCCCCCAAACCAGCCGTCTTCGCTCCGAGGGGTCTTCTGGCATCCGAATGGGTCAATATACAAAGAATAAAGAAGATCGATTTCAAAAAGATTTTCGGGTCTCTCGCCCCATCCGCGACCTGGCCAAATTGTCAGAAATTGAGCAAAATAATTTTTTTTCCAAAAAAGCCCCCCTAAACACCCCCAAACCAGCCGTCTTCGCTCCGAGGGGTCTTCTGGCATCCGAATGGGTCAATATACAAAGAATAAAGAAGATCGATTTCGAAAAGATTTTCGGGTCTCTCGCACTTCCCGCGACCTGGTCAAATTGTCAGAAATTGAGCAAAATAATTTTTTTCCAAAAAGGCCCCCCTAAACCCCCCCAAACCAGCCGTCTTCGCTCCGAGGGGTCTTCTGGCATCCGAATGGGTCAATATACAAAGAATAAAGAAGATCGATTTCGAAAAGATTTTCGGGTCTCTCGCCCCACCCGCGACCTGGCCAAATTGTCAAAAATTGAGCAAAATAATTTTTTTTCCAAAAAAGCCCCCCTAAACACCCCCAAACCAGCCGTCTTCGCTCCGAGGGGTCTTCTGGCATCCGAATGGGTCAATATACAAAGAATAAAGAAGATCGATTTCGAAAAGATTTTCGGGTCTCTCGCCCCACCCGCGACCTGGCCAAATTGTCAAAAATTGAGCAAAATAATTTTTTTTCCAAAAAAGCCCCCCTAAACCCCCCAAAACCAGCCGTCTTCGCTCCGAGGGGTCTTCTGGCATCCGAATGGGTCAATATACAAAGAATAAAGAAGATCGATTTCGAAAAGATTTTCGGGTCTCTCGCCCCATGCGCGACCTGGCCAAATTGTCAGAAATTGAGCAAAATAATTTTTTTTCCAAAAAAGCCCCCCTAAACACCCCCAAACCAGCCGTCTTCGCTCCGAGGGGTCTTCTGGCATCCGAATGGGTCAATATACAAAGAATAAAGAAGATCGATTTCGAAAAGATTTTCGGGTCTCTCGCCCCACCCACGACCTGGCCAAATTGTCAGAAATTGAGCAAAATAATTTTTTTCCAAAAAAGCCCCCCTAAACCCCCCCAAACCAGCCGTCTTCGCTCCGAGGGCATCCGAATGGGTCAATATACAAAGAATAAAGAAGATCGATTTCGAAAAGATTTTCGGGTCTCTCGCCCCATCCGCGACCTGGCCAAATTGTCAGAAATTGAGCAAAATAATTTTTTTTCCAAAAAAGCCCCCCTAAACACCCCCAAACCAGCCGTCTTCGCTCCGAGGGGTCTTCTGGCATCCGAATGGGTCAATATACAAAGAATAAAGAAGATCGATTTCGAAAAGATTTTCGGGTCTCTCGCCCCACCCGCGACCTGGCCAAATTGTCAGAAATTGAGCAAAATAATTTTTTTCCAAAAAAGCCCCCCTAAACCCCCCCCAAACCAGCCGTCTTCGCTCCGAGGGGTCTTCTGGCATCCGAATGGGTCAATATGCAAAGAATAAAGAAGATTGATTTCGAAAAGATTTTCGGGTCTCTCGCACTTCCCGCGACCTGGTCAAATTGTCAGAAATTGAGCAAAATAATTTTTTTCCAAAAAGGCCCCCCTAACCCCCCCCCAAACCAGCCGTCTTCGCTCCGAGGGGTCTTCTGGCATCCGAATGGGTCAATATACAAAGAATAAAGAAGATCGATTTCGAAAAGATTTTCGGGTCTCTCGCCCCACCCGCGACCTGGCCAAATTGTCAGAAATTGAGCAAAATAATTTTTTTTCCAAAAAAGCCCCCCTAAACACCCGAAAACCAGCCGTCTTCGCTCCGAGGGGTCTTCTGGCATCCGAATGGGTCAATATACAAAGAATAAAGAAGATCGATTTCGAAAAGATTTTCGGGTCTCTCGCCCCACCCGCGACCTGGCCAAATTGTCAGAAATTGAGCAAAATAATTTTTTTTCCAAAAAAGCCCCCCTAAACACCCCCAAACCAGCCGTCTTCGCTCCGAGGGGTCTTCTGGCATCCGAATGGGTCAATATACAAAGAATAAAGAAGATCGATTTCGAAAAGATTTTCGGGTCTCTCGCACTTCCCGCGACCTGGTCAAATTGTCAGAAATTGAGCAAAATAATTTTTTTCCAAAAAGGCCCCCCTAAACCCCCCCAAACCAGCCGTCTTCGCTCCGAGGGGTCTTCTGGCATCCGAATGGGTCAATATACAAAGAATAAAGAAGATCGATTTCGAAAAGATTTTCGGGTCTCTCGCCCCACCCGCGACCTGGCCAAATTGTCAGAAATTGAGCAAAATAATTTTTTTTCCAAAAAAGCCCCCCTAAACACCCCCAAACCAGCCGTCTTTGCTCCGAGGGGTCTTCTGGCATCCGAATGGGTCAATATACAAAGAATAAAGAAGATCGATTTCGAAAAGATATTCGGGTCTCTCGCCCCATCCGCGACCTGGCCAAATTGTCAGAAATTGAGCAAAATAATTTTTTTTCCAAAAAAGCCCCCCTAAACACCCCCAAACCATCCGTCTTCGCTCCGAGGGGTCTTCTGGCATCCGAATGGGTCAATATACAAAGAATAAAGAAGATCGATTTCGATAAGATTTTCGGGTCTCTCGCCCCACCCGCGACCTGGCCAAATTGTCAGAAATTGGGCAAAATAATTTTTTTCCAAAAAAGCCCCCCTAAACCCCCCAAACCAGCCGTCTTCGCTCCGAGGGGTCTTCTGGCATCCGAATGGGTCAATATACAAAGAATAAAGAAGATCGATTTCGAAAAGATTTTCGGGTCTCTCGCCCCACCCGCGACCTGGCCAAATTGTCAGAAATTGAGCAAAATAATTTTTTTCCAAAAAAGCCCCCCTAAACCCCCCCAAACCAGCCGTCTTCGCTCCGAGGGGTCTTCTGGCATCCGAATGGGTCAATATACAAAGAATAAAGAAGATCGATTTCGAAAAGATTTTCGGGTCTCTCGCCCCATCCGCGACCTGGCCAAATTGTCAGAAATTGAGCAAAATAATTTTTTTTCCAAAAAAGCCCCCCTAAACACCCCCAAACCAGCCGTCTTCGCTCCGAGGGGTCTTCTGGCACCCGAATGGGTCAATATACAAAGAATAAAGAAGATCGATTTCGAAAAGATTTTCGGGTCTCTCGCCCCACCCGCGACCTGGCCAAATTGTCAGAAATTGGGCAAAATAATTTTTTTCCAAAAAACCCCCCTAAACCCCCCAAACCAGCCGTCTTCGCTCCGAGGGGTCTTCTGGCATCCGAATGGGTCAATATACAAAGAATAAAGAAGATCGATTTCGAAAAGATTTTCGGGTCTCTCGCCCCACCCGCGACCTGGCCAAATTGTCAGAAATTGAGCAAAATAATTTTTTTCCAAAAAAGCCCCCCTTAACCCCCCCAAACCAGCCATCTTCGCTCCGAGGGGTCTTCTGGCATCCGAATGGGTCAATATACAAAGAATAAAGAAGATCGATTTCGAAAAGATTTTCGGGTCTCTCGCCCCATCCGCGACCTGGCCAAATTGTCAGAAATTGAGCAAAATAATTTTTTTTCCAAAAAAGCCCCCCTAAACACCCCCAAACCAGCCGTCTTCGCTCCGAGGGGTCTTCTGGCATCCGAATGGGTCAATATACAAAGAATAAAGAAGATCGATTTCGAAAATATTTTCGGGTCTCTCGCCCCACCCGCGACCTGGCCAAATTGTCAGAAATTGAGCAAAATAATTTTTTTCCAAAAAAGCCCCCCTAAACCTCCCCAAACCAGCCGTCTTGCTCCGAGGGGTCTTCTGGCATCCGAATGGGTCAATATACAAAGAATAAAGAAGATCGATTTCAAAAAGATTTTCGGGTCTCTCGCCCCACCCGCGACCTGGCCAAATTGTCAGAAATTGGACAAAATAATTTTTTTCCAAAAAAGCCCCCCTAAACCCCCCCAAACCAGCCGTCTTCGCTCCGAGGGGTCTTCTGGCATCCGAATTGGTCAATATACAAAGAATAAAGAAGATCGATTTCAAAAAGATTTCCGGGTCTCTCGCCCCTCCCGCGACCTGGCCAAATTGTCAGAAATTGAGCAAAATAATTTTTTTCCAAAAAAGCCCCCCTAAACCCCCCCCAAACCAGCCGTCTTCGCTCCGAGGGGTCTTCTGGCATCCGAATGGGTCAATATACAAAGAATAAAGAAGATCGATTTCGAAAAGATTTTCGGGTCTCTCGCACTTCCCGCGACCTGGTCAAATTGTCAGAAATTGAGCAAAATAATTTTTTTCCAAAAAGGCCCCCCTAAACCCCCCCAAACCAGCCGTCTTCGCTCCGAGGGGTCTTCTGGCATCCGAATGGGTCAATATACAAAGAATAAAGAAGATCGATTTCGAAAAGATTTTCGGGTCTCTCGCCCCACCCGCGACCTGGCCAAATTGTCAGAAATTGAGCAAAATAATTTTTTTTCCAAAAAAGCCCCCCTAAACACCCCCAAACCAGCCGTCTTCGCTCCGAGGGGTCTTCTGGCATCCGAATGGGTCAATATACAAAGAATAAAGAAGATCGATTTCGAAAAGATTTTCGGGTCTCTCGCCCCACCCGCGACCTGGCCAAATTGTCAGAAATTGAGCAAAATAATTTTTTTCCAAAAAAGCCCCCCTAAACCCCCCCAAACCAGCCGTCTTCGCTCCGAGGGGTCTTCTGGCATCCGAATGGGTCAATATACAAAGAATAAAGAAGATCGATTTCAAAAAGATTTTCGGGTCTCTCGCCCCATCCGCGACCTGGCCAAATTGTCAGAAATTGAGCAAAATAATTTTTTTTCCAAAAAAGCCCCCCTAAACACCCCCAAACCAGCCGTCTTCGCTCCGAGGGGTCTTCTGGCATCCGAATGGGTCAATATACAAAGAATAAAGAAGATCGATTTCGAAAAGATTTTCGGGTCTCTCGCACTTCCCGCGACCTGGTCAAATTGTCAGAAATTGAGCAAAATAATTTTTTTCCAAAAAGGCCCCCCTAAACCCCCCCAAACCAGCCGTCTTCGCTCCGAGGGGTCTTCTGGCATCCGAATGGGTCAATATACAAAGAATAAAGAAGATCGATTTCGAAAAGATTTTCGGGTCTCTCGCCCCACCCGCGACCTGGCCAAATTGTCAAAAATTGAGCAAAATAATTTTTTTTCCAAAAAAGCCCCCCTAAACACCCCCAAACCAGCCGTCTTCGCTCCGAGGGGTCTTCTGGCATCCGAATGGGTCAATATACAAAGAATAAAGAAGATCGATTTCGAAAAGATTTTCGGGTCTCTCGCCCCACCCGCGACCTGGCCAAATTGTCAAAAATTGAGCAAAATAATTTTTTTTCCAAAAAAGCCCCCCTAAACCCCCCAAAACCAGCCGTCTTCGCTCCGAGGGGTCTTCTGGCATCCGAATGGGTCAATATACAAAGAATAAAGAAGATCGATTTCGAAAAGATTTTCGGGTCTCTCGCCCCATGCGCGACCTGGCCAAATTGTCAGAAATTGAGCAAAATAATTTTTTTTCCAAAAAAGCCCCCCTAAACACCCCCAAACCAGCCGTCTTCGCTCCGAGGGGTCTTCTGGCATCCGAATGGGTCAATATACAAAGAATAAAGAAGATCGATTTCGAAAAGATTTTCGGGTCTCTCGCCCCACCCACGACCTGGCCAAATTGTCAGAAATTGAGCAAAATAATTTTTTTCCAAAAAAGCCCCCCTAAACCCCCCCAAACCAGCCGTCTTCGCTCCGAGGGCATCCGAATGGGTCAATATACAAAGAATAAAGAAGATCGATTTCGAAAAGATTTTCGGGTCTCTCGCCCCATCCGCGACCTGGCCAAATTGTCAGAAATTGAGCAAAATAATTTTTTTTCCAAAAAAGCCCCCCTAAACACCCCCAAACCAGCCGTCTTCGCTCCGAGGGGTCTTCTGGCATCCGAATGGGTCAATATACAAAGAATAAAGAAGATCGATTTCGAAAAGATTTTCGGGTCTCTCGCCCCACCCGCGACCTGGCCAAATTGTCAGAAATTGAGCAAAATAATTTTTTTCCAAAAAAGCCCCCCTAAACCCCCCCCAAACCAGCCGTCTTCGCTCCGAGGGGTCTTCTGGCATCCGAATGGGTCAATATGCAAAGAATAAAGAAGATTGATTTCGAAAAGATTTTCGGGTCTCTCGCACTTCCCGCGACCTGGTCAAATTGTCAGAAATTGAGCAAAATAATTTTTTTCCAAAAAGGCCCCCCTAACCCCCCCCCAAACCAGCCGTCTTCGCTCCGAGGGGTCTTCTGGCATCCGAATGGGTCAATATACAAAGAATAAAGAAGATCGATTTCGAAAAGATTTTCGGGTCTCTCGCCCCACCCGCGACCTGGCCAAATTGTCAGAAATTGAGCAAAATAATTTTTTTTCCAAAAAAGCCCCCCTAAACACCCGAAAACCAGCCGTCTTCGCTCCGAGGGGTCTTCTGGCATCCGAATGGGTCAATATACAAAGAATAAAGAAGATCGATTTCGAAAAGATTTTCGGGTCTCTCGCCCCACCCGCGACCTGGCCAAATTGTCAGAAATTGAGCAAAATAATTTTTTTTCCAAAAAAGCCCCCCTAAACACCCCCAAACCAGCCGTCTTCGCTCCGAGGGGTCTTCTGGCATCCGAATGGGTCAATATACAAAGAATAAAGAAGATCGATTTCGAAAAGATTTTCGGGTCTCTCGCCCCATGCGCGACCTGGCCAAATTGTCAGAAATTGAGCAAAATAATTTTTTTTCCAAAAAAGCCCCCCTAAACACCCCCAAACCAGCCGTCTTCGCTCCGAGGGGTCTTCTGGCATCCGAATGGGTCAATATACAAAGAATAAAGAAGATCGATTTCGAAAAGATTTTCGGGTCTCTCGCCCCACCCACGACCTGGCCAAATTGTCAGAAATTGAGCAAAATAATTTTTTTCCAAAAAAGCCCCCCTAAACCCCCCCAAACCATCCGTCTTCGCTCCGAGGGGTCTTCTGGCATCCGAATGGGTCAATATACAAAGAATAAAGAAGATCGATTTCGAAAAGATTTTCGGGTCTCTCGCCCCATCCGCGACCTGGCCAAATTGTCAGAAATTGGGCAAAATAATTTTTTTCCAAAAAAGCCCCCCTAAACCCCCCAAACCAGCCGTCTTCGCTCCGAGGGGTCTTCTGGCATCCGAATGGGTCAATATACAAAGAATAAAGAAGATCGATTTCGAAAAGATTTTCGGGTCTCTCGCCCCACCCGCGACCTGGCCAAATTGTCAGAAATTGAGCAAAATAATTTTTTTCCAAAAAAGCCCCCCTAAACCCCCCCAAACCAGCCGTCTTCGCTCCGAGGGGTCTTCTGGCATCCGAATGGGTCAATATACAAAGAATAAAGAAGATCGATTTCGAAAAGATTTTCGGGTCTCTCGCCCCATCCGCGACCTGGCCAAATTGTCAGAAATTGAGCAAAATAATTTTTTTTCCAAAAAAGCCCCCCTAAACACCCCCAAACCAGCCGTCTTCGCTCCGAGGGGTCTTCTGGCACCCGAATGGGTCAATATACAAAGAATAAAGAAGATCGATTTCGAAAAGATTTTCGGGTCTCTCGCCCCACCCGCGACCTGGCCAAATTGTCAGAAATTGGGCAAAATAATTTTTTTCCAAAAAACCCCCCTAAACCCCCCAAACCAGCCGTCTTCGCTCCGAGGGGTCTTCTGGCATCCGAATGGGTCAATATACAAAGAATAAAGAAGATCGATTTCGAAAAGATTTTCGGGTCTCTCGCCCCACCCGCGACCTGGCCAAATTGTCAGAAATTGAGCAAAATAATTTTTTTCCAAAAAAGCCCCCCTTAACCCCCCCAAACCAGCCATCTTCGCTCCGAGGGGTCTTCTGGCATCCGAATGGGTCAATATACAAAGAATAAAGAAGATCGATTTCGAAAAGATTTTCGGGTCTCTCGCCCCATCCGCGACCTGGCCAAATTGTCAGAAATTGAGCAAAATAATTTTTTTTCCAAAAAAGCCCCCCTAAACACCCCCAAACCAGCCGTCTTCGCTCCGAGGGGTCTTCTGGCATCCGAATGGGTCAATATACAAAGAATAAAGAAGATCGATTTCGAAAATATTTTCGGGTCTCTCGCCCCACCCGCGACCTGGCCAAATTGTCAGAAATTGAGCAAAATAATTTTTTTCCAAAAAAGCCCCCCTAAACCTCCCCAAACCAGCCGTCTTGCTCCGAGGGGTCTTCTGGCATCCGAATGGGTCAATATACAAAGAATAAAGAAGATCGATTTCAAAAAGATTTTCGGGTCTCTCGCCCCACCCGCGACCTGGCCAAATTGTCAGAAATTGGACAAAATAATTTTTTTCCAAAAAAGCCCCCCTAAACCCCCCCAAACCAGCCGTCTTCGCTCCGAGGGGTCTTCTGGCATCCGAATTGGTCAATATACAAAGAATAAAGAAGATCGATTTCAAAAAGATTTCCGGGTCTCTCGCCCCTCCCGCGACCTGGCCAAATTGTCAGAAATTGAGCAAAATAATTTTTTTCCAAAAAAGCCCCCCTAAACCCCCCCCAAACCAGCCGTCTTCGCTCCGAGGGGTCTTCTGGCATCCGAATGGGTCAATATACAAAGAATAAAGAAGATCGATTTCGAAAAGATTTTCGGGTCTCTCGCACTTCCCGCGACCTGGTCAAATTGTCAGAAATTGAGCAAAATAATTTTTTTCCAAAAAGGCCCCCCTAAACCCCCCCAAACCAGCCGTCTTCGCTCCGAGGGGTCTTCTGGCATCCGAATGGGTCAATATACAAAGAATAAAGAAGATCGATTTCGAAAAGATTTTCGGGTCTCTCGCCCCACCCGCGACCTGGCCAAATTGTCAGAAATTGAGCAAAATAATTTTTTTTCCAAAAAAGCCCCCCTAAACACCCCCAAACCAGCCGTCTTCGCTCCGAGGGGTCTTCTGGCATCCGAATGGGTCAATATACAAAGAATAAAGAAGATCGATTTCGAAAAGATTTTCGGGTCTCTCGCCCCACCCGCGACCTGGCCAAATTGTCAGAAATTGAGCAAAATAATTTTTTTCCAAAAAAGCCCCCCTAAACCCCCCCAAACCAGCCGTCTTCGCTCCGAGGGGTCTTCTGGCATCCGAATGGGTCAATATACAAAGAATAAAGAAGATCGATTTCAAAAAGATTTTCGGGTCTCTCGCCCCATCCGCGACCTGGCCAAATTGTCAGAAATTGAGCAAAATAATTTTTTTTCCAAAAAAGCCCCCCTAAACACCCCCAAACCAGCCGTCTTCGCTCCGAGGGGTCTTCTGGCATCCGAATGGGTCAATATACAAAGAATAAAGAAGATCGATTTCGAAAAGATTTTCGGGTCTCTCGCACTTCCCGCGACCTGGTCAAATTGTCAGAAATTGAGCAAAATAATTTTTTTCCAAAAAGGCCCCCCTAAACCCCCCCAAACCAGCCGTCTTCGCTCCGAGGGGTCTTCTGGCATCCGAATGGGTCAATATACAAAGAATAAAGAAGATCGATTTCGAAAAGATTTTCGGGTCTCTCGCCCCACCCGCGACCTGGCCAAATTGTCAAAAATTGAGCAAAATAATTTTTTTTCCAAAAAAGCCCCCCTAAACACCCCCAAACCAGCCGTCTTCGCTCCGAGGGGTCTTCTGGCATCCGAATGGGTCAATATACAAAGAATAAAGAAGATCGATTTCGAAAAGATTTTCGGGTCTCTCGCCCCACCCGCGACCTGGCCAAATTGTCAAAAATTGAGCAAAATAATTTTTTTTCCAAAAAAGCCCCCCTAAACCCCCCAAAACCAGCCGTCTTCGCTCCGAGGGGTCTTCTGGCATCCGAATGGGTCAATATACAAAGAATAAAGAAGATCGATTTCGAAAAGATTTTCGGGTCTCTCGCCCCATGCGCGACCTGGCCAAATTGTCAGAAATTGAGCAAAATAATTTTTTTTCCAAAAAAGCCCCCCTAAACACCCCCAAACCAGCCGTCTTCGCTCCGAGGGGTCTTCTGGCATCCGAATGGGTCAATATACAAAGAATAAAGAAGATCGATTTCGAAAAGATTTTCGGGTCTCTCGCCCCACCCACGACCTGGCCAAATTGTCAGAAATTGAGCAAAATAATTTTTTTCCAAAAAAGCCCCCCTAAACCCCCCCAAACCAGCCGTCTTCGCTCCGAGGGGTCTTCTGGCATCCGAATGGGTCAATATACAAAGAATAAAGAAGATCGATTTCGAAAAGATTTTCGGGTCTCTCGCCCCATCCGCGACCTGGCCAAATTGTCAGAAATTGAGCAAAATAATTTTTTTTCCAAAAAAGCCCCCCTAAACACCCCCAAACCAGCCGTCTTCGCTCCGAGGGGTCTTCTGGCATCCGAATGGGTCAATATACAAAGAATAAAGAAGATCGATTTCGAAAAGATTTTCGGGTCTCTCGCCCCACCCGCGACCTGGCCAAATTGTCAGAAATTGGGCAAAATAATTTTTTTCCAAAAAAGCCCCCCTAAACCCCTCCAAACCAGCCGTCTTCGCTCCGAGGGGTCTTCTGGCATCCGAATGGGTCAATATACAAAGAATAAAGAAGATCGATTTCGAAAAGATTTTCGGGTCTCTCGCCCCTCCCGCGACCTGGCCAAATTGTCAGAAATTGAGCAAAATAATTTTTTTCCAAAAAAGCCCCCCTAAACCCCCCCCAAACCAGCCGTCTTCGCTCCGAGGGGTCTTCTGGCATCCGAATGGGTCAATATGCAAAGAATAAAGAAGATTGATTTCGAAAAGATTTTCGGGTCTCTCGCACTTCCCGCGACCTGGTCAAATTGTCAGAAATTGAGCAAAATAATTTTTTTCCAAAAAGGCCCCCCTAACCCCCCCCCAAACCAGCCGTCTTCGCTCCGAGGGGTCTTCTGGCATCCGAATGGGTCAATATACAAAGAATAAAGAAGATCGATTTCGAAAAGATTTTCGGGTCTCTCGCCCCACCCGCGACCTGGCCAAATTGTCAGAAATTGAGCAAAATAATTTTTTTTCCAAAAAAGCCCCCCTAAACACCCCCAAACCAGCCGTCTTCGCTCCGAGGGGTCTTCTGGCATCCGAATGGGTCAATATACAAAGAATAAAGAAGATCGATTTCGAAAAGATTTTCGGGTCTCTCGCCCCACCCGCGACCTGGCCAAATTGTCAGAAATTGAGCAAAATAATTTTTTTTCCAAAAAAGCCCCCCTAAACACCCCCAAACCAGCCGTCTTCGCTCCGAGGGGTCTTCTGGCATCCGAATGGGTCAATATACAAAGAATAAAGAAGATCGATTTCGAAAAGATTTTCGGGTCTCTCGCCCCACCCGCGACCTGGCCAAATTGTCAAAAATTGAGCAAAATAATTTTTTTTCCAAAAAAGCCCCCCTAAACCCCCCAAAACCAGCCGTCTTCGCTCCGAGGGGTCTTCTGGCATCCGAATGGGTCAATATACAAAGAATAAAGAAGATCGATTTCGAAAAGATTTTCGGGTCTCTCGCCCCATGCGCGACCTGGCCAAATTGTCAGAAATTGAGCAAAATAATTTTTTTTCCAAAAAAGCCCCCCTAAACACCCCCAAACCAGCCGTCTTCGCTCCGAGGGGTCTTCTGGCATCCGAATGGGTCAATATACAAAGAATAAAGAAGATCGATTTCGAAAAGATTTTCGGGTCTCTCGCCCCACCCACGACCTGGCCAAATTGTCAGAAATTGAGCAAAATAATTTTTTTCCAAAAAAGCCCCCCAAAACCCCCCCAAACCAGCCGTCTTCGCTCCGAGGGGTCTTCTGGCATCCGAATGGGTCAATATACAAAGAATAAAGAAGATCGATTTCGAAAAGATTTTCGGGTCTCTCGCCCCATCCGCGACCTGGCCAAATTGTCAGAAATTGAGCAAAATAATTTTTTTTCCAAAAAAGCCCCCCTAAACACCCCCAAACCAGCCGTCTTCGCTCCGAGGGGTCTTCTGGCATCCGAATGGGTCAATATACAAAGAATAAAGAAGATCGATTTCGAAAAGATTTTCGGGTCTCTCGCCCCACCCGCGACCTGGCCAAATTGTCAGAAATTGGGCAAAATAATTTTTTTCCAAAAAAGCCCCCCTAAACCCCTCCAAACCAGCCGTCTTCGCTCCGAGGGGTCTTCTGGCATCCGAATGGGTCAATATACAAAGAATAAAGAAGATCGATTTCGAAAAGATTTTCGGGTCTCTCGCCCCTCCCGCGACCTGGCCAAATTGTCAGAAATTGAGCAAAATAATTTTTTTCCAAAAAAGCCCCCCTAAACCCCCCCCAAACCAGCCGTCTTCGCTCCGAGGGGTCTTCTGGCATCCGAATGGGTCAATATGCAAAGAATAAAGAAGATTGATTTCGAAAAGATTTTCGGGTCTCTCGCACTTCCCGCGACCTGGTCAAATTGTCAGAAATTGAGCAAAATAATTTTTTTCCAAAAAGGCCCCCCTAACCCCCCCCCAAACCAGCCGTCTTCGCTCCGAGGGGTCTTCTGGCATCCGAATGGGTCAATATACAAAGAATAAAGAAGATCGATTTCGAAAAGATTTTCGGGTCTCTCGCCCCACCCGCGACCTGGCCAAATTGTCAGAAATTGAGCAAAATAATTTTTTTTCCAAAAAAGCCCCCCTAAACACCCCCAAACCAGCCGTCTTCGCTCCGAGGGGTCTTCTGGCATCCGAATGGGTCAATATACAAAGAATAAAGAAGATCGATTTCGAAAAGATTTTCGGGTCTCTCGCCCCACCCGCGACCTGGCCAAATTGTCAGAAATTGAGCAAAATAATTTTTTTTCCAAAAAAGCCCCCCTAAACACCCCCAAACCAGCCGTCTTCGCTCCGAGGGGTCTTCTGGCATCCGAATGGGTCAATATACAAAGAATAAAGAAGATCGATTTCGAAAAGATTTTCGGGTCTCTCGCCCCACCCGCGACCTGGCCAAATTGTCAAAAATTGAGCAAAATAATTTTTTTTCCAAAAAAGCCCCCCTAAACCCCCCAAAACCAGCCGTCTTCGCTCCGAGGGGTCTTCTGGCATCCGAATGGGTCAATATACAAAGAATAAAGAAGATCGATTTCGAAAAGATTTTCGGGTCTCTCGCCCCATGCGCGACCTGGCCAAATTGTCAGAAATTGAGCAAAATAATTTTTTTTCCAAAAAAGCCCCCCTAAACACCCCCAAACCAGCCGTCTTCGCTCCGAGGGGTCTTCTGGCATCCGAATGGGTCAATATACAAAGAATAAAGAAGATCGATTTCGAAAAGATTTTCGGGTCTCTCGCCCCACCCACGACCTGGCCAAATTGTCAGAAATTGAGCAAAATAATTTTTTTCCAAAAAAGCCCCCCAAAACCCCCCCAAACCAGCCGTCTTCGCTCCGAGGGGTCTTCTGGCATCCGAATGGGTCAATATACAAAGAATAAAGAAGATCGATTTCGAAAAGATTTTCGGGTCTCTCGCCCCATCCGCGACCTGGCCAAATTGTCAGAAATTGAGCAAAATAATTTTTTTTCCAAAAAAGCCCCCCTAAACACCCCCAAACCAGCCGTCTTCGCTCCGAGGGGTCTTCTGGCATCCGAATGGGTCAATATACAAAGAATAAAGAAGATCGATTTCGAAAAGATTTTCGGGTCTCTCGCCCCACCCGCGACCTGGCCAAATTGTCAGAAATTGGGCAAAATAATTTTTTTCCAAAAAAGCCCCCCTAAACCCCTCCAAACCAGCCGTCTTCGCTCCGAGGGGTCTTCTGGCATCCGAATGGGTCAATATACAAAGAATAAAGAAGATCGATTTCGAAAAGATTTTCGGGTCTCTCGCCCCTCCCGCGACCTGGCCAAATTGTCAGAAATTGAGCAAAATAATTTTTTTCCAAAAAAGCCCCCCTAAACCCCCCCCAAACCAGCCGTCTTCGCTCCGAGGGGTCTTCTGGCATCCGAATGGGTCAATATGCAAAGAATAAAGAAGATTGATTTCGAAAAGATTTTCGGGTCTCTCGCACTTCCCGCGACCTGGTCAAATTGTCAGAAATTGAGCAAAATAATTTTTTTCCAAAAAGGCCCCCCTAACCCCCCCCCAAACCAGCCGTCTTCGCTCCGAGGGGTCTTCTGGCATCCGAATGGGTCAATATACAAAGAATAAAGAAGATCGATTTCGAAAAGATTTTCGGGTCTCTCGCCCCACCCGCGACCTGGCCAAATTGTCAGAAATTGAGCAAAATAATTTTTTTTCCAAAAAAGCCCCCCTAAACACCCCCAAACCAGCCGTCTTCGCTCCGAGGGGTCTTCTGGCATCCGAATGGGTCAATATACAAAGAATAAAGAAGATCGATTTCGAAAAGATTTTCGGGTCTCTCGCCCCACCCGCGACCTGGCCAAATTGTCAGAAATTGAGCAAAATAATTTTTTTTCCAAAAAAGCCCCCCTAAACACCCCCAAACCAGCCGTCTTCGCTCCGAGGGGTCTTCTGGCATCCGAATGGGTCAATATACAAAGAATAAAGAAGATCGATTTCGAAAAGATTTTCGGGTCTCTCGCCCCACCCGCGACCTGGCCAAATTGTCAAAAATTGAGCAAAATAATTTTTTTTCCAAAAAAGCCCCCCTAAACCCCCCAAAACCAGCCGTCTTCGCTCCGAGGGGTCTTCTGGCATCCGAATGGGTCAATATACAAAGAATAAAGAAGATCGATTTCGAAAAGATTTTCGGGTCTCTCGCCCCATGCGCGACCTGGCCAAATTGTCAGAAATTGAGCAAAATAATTTTTTTTCCAAAAAAGCCCCCCTAAACACCCCCAAACCAGCCGTCTTCGCTCCGAGGGGTCTTCTGGCATCCGAATGGGTCAATATACAAAGAATAAAGAAGATCGATTTCGAAAAGATTTTCGGGTCTCTCGCCCCACCCACGACCTGGCCAAATTGTCAGAAATTGAGCAAAATAATTTTTTTCCAAAAAAGCCCCCCAAAACCCCCCCAAACCAGCCGTCTTCGCTCCGAGGGGTCTTCTGGCATCCGAATGGGTCAATATACAAAGAATAAAGAAGATCGATTTCGAAAAGATTTTCGGGTCTCTCGCCCCATCCGCGACCTGGCCAAATTGTCAGAAATTGAGCAAAATAATTTTTTTTCCAAAAAAGCCCCCCTAAACACCCCCAAACCAGCCGTCTTCGCTCCGAGGGGTCTTCTGGCATCCGAATGGGTCAATATACAAAGAATAAAGAAGATCGATTTCGAAAAGATTTTCGGGTCTCTCGCCCCACCCGCGACCTGGCCAAATTGTCAGAAATTGGGCAAAATAATTTTTTTCCAAAAAAGCCCCCCTAAACCCCTCCAAACCAGCCGTCTTCGCTCCGAGGGGTCTTCTGGCATCCGAATGGGTCAATATACAAAGAATAAAGAAGATCGATTTCGAAAAGATTTTCGGGTCTCTCGCCCCTCCCGCGACCTGGCCAAATTGTCAGAAATTGAGCAAAATAATTTTTTTCCAAAAAAGCCCCCCTAAACCCCCCCCAAACCAGCCGTCTTCGCTCCGAGGGGTCTTCTGGCATCCGAATGGGTCAATATGCAAAGAATAAAGAAGATTGATTTCGAAAAGATTTTCGGGTCTCTCGCACTTCCCGCGACCTGGTCAAATTGTCAGAAATTGAGCAAAATAATTTTTTTCCAAAAAGGCCCCCCTAACCCCCCCCCAAACCAGCCGTCTTCGCTCCGAGGGGTCTTCTGGCATCCGAATGGGTCAATATACAAAGAATAAAGAAGATCGATTTCGAAAAGATTTTCGGGTCTCTCGCCCCACCCGCGACCTGGCCAAATTGTCAGAAATTGAGCAAAATAATTTTTTTTCCAAAAAAGCCCCCCTAAACACCCCCAAACCAGCCGTCTTCGCTCCGAGGGGTCTTCTGGCATCCGAATGGGTCAATATACAAAGAATAAAGAAGATCGATTTCGAAAAGATTTTCGGGTCTCTCGCCCCACCCGCGACCTGGCCAAATTGTCAGAAATTGAGCAAAATAATTTTTTTTCCAAAAAAGCCCCCCTAAACACCCCCAAACCAGCCGTCTTCGCTCCGAGGGGTCTTCTGGCATCCGAATGGGTCAATATACAAAGAATAAAGAAGATCGATTTCGAAAAGATTTTCGGGTCTCTCGCCCCACCCGCGACCTGGCCAAATTGCATGGCAAATGATCCTGATCACCGCCCAAGGCTTGATACCATCCAAACTCAAATCGACAAACTCCAACGGCCAAGTAAATGGAGGCGTGTCAAGCGATGGTTCGCAAGGAAACTGCATCTAGGTGTCACGCGCGTAAAACATTCCCCATAGACTTGCGTGTTAACATGGCACTTAAGAAAAATTCATAAAAAATAAATGTGAAATTAGAGGGTCGAATGTTTTCTACCTTTGGATAGGATATATATCTGACATTCCATATCTGACCAGAGAAGGGTATCGTAGCCAGCTTATTTTAAAAATAAATCGCTATTTATGAAGATAACTATGATGGGATCAAATTCATCAACTGAAACAGTAAAATAGCCCCAATTCTTCCGCCAGTCAAAAAATAGTTCCAAATCATTGATATATCTTCTCAATTTGGGCAAAGGAAGTTCAGTTGTTACAATTTCTAGAATCAGTGTTAGATTTTGAATCATATTCATACACTTTTGTCAATCAGCAATATCAAATTGAAAAAATTCGAATGGGTTGGATCGAACGAATATCTTTAGCCCTCCTGATGTAATTAGGCTTATGGCACCTCTACGCAGAAAGTAGTCCCACTATGACTCATATTTTGGCACCATTTGATAATAAAATCACCATGAAAACATTCATTGTTCCTCATTGTTTTCTTTCGCTTACATTCTAGAAGAAAATGTTATCAAAGTTAAGATTTTCCATCTTCTAGATGTTTCTCTGGATAACCCTATCCACTTCATGAGATTTTATTCCATATTGAGGTTTACTGGTATTATTTTCAACTAGAAAACAAAATGAGCTCCAAATAAGCAATAACAGCAGCCGATGTAACGATGACGATGACGATTGTGAGGAAGAGGGGGAGTCGATCATAATATCAATGATATTAAGAATAATGACAAAATGATAAGGAGGATGTCTATTATCCTCACAAATATCACTCAAAACAATAGCAGAGATAGTATAAGAAGAGGGAGAGAGATAAAAAGAGACATCGAGGGAAAGCGGGTTTGCATTTTTGCGGAAGTGAGAGTAGAATAAAAGATAGAAAGAGAGAGGGAGGGGATAGGGTTGTGGTAGCTATGTTTGAAGATACATAATAGAACGTGACCTTGAGAGGGACACATTTAAGTTTTAAAGTGGTATCGTTATACCATGCTCTGTCTGCTGTCACTTCCTAGCAATTTACCATACTAATTTGTAGAAGTGATATTTGGCTGATAAGATTGTAATACAACTTCCTCTTCATTTACGCTTGAAATTGAAATTGTCAAAAATTAAAAGGAAATAATGATTTATTTACCAAGGGTAGCCACTTTAGTTATAAAACTGCTCTACCAGCAGTCCCTTCAAAACATAATACATTATTATTACCCTTCTCGCCTTGCAAAAAGGCAGAATGTCCCATTTATACATGTAAGTCTTTGGTATGACTCGTCCCGGGATCGAACCCACGACCTCCTGTTCATGAGGCAGGCGCTCTACCACTGAGCCACTATCAGTGGCGTAACAGGCGTGGGGGGGGGGCAAGCTGCCCCCCTCCCTGGCGGAGCTCACCCGGGAGAATAAAAAAAACGGGAAAAAGAAAAAAAAGGAGGAGGGAAGGGAAAGGGAAGAGAAAGGGAAAGGAAAACTAAGAAAAAACATAAAAAGGGAAAACGGAAAGATAACGGGAAAAGGAAAGAAAAAAGAACAAGTGAGAAAGAACAATTCGCCCCGATATACAAATACATTAGCATGATTAGTAAGACAGGGAAATAAATTAAAGATGACAAAAAGGCAAACAAAAGCGGGAAATAAAGGCAGAATGGAATTAGCCAAAATCTAAATTGGAAAATAAAAATAGGGACAAGATAACGTACACTACCGGGCTGCCGAGGATTGAGATAACGAGCGGGAAGAAAAATTGATGGTATATAGCATAATGTCGTATGAAAGTCTATCATAAACTTGCTAAATCTCCAAAGGCTCTGTCCAAGAGTCAAGACCCCGTGCAGTGGGGGCTCTTCATCTGTAACCTTTAATGGGTTCTATAACGGGCCCCTATATGGACCCTTCCTGCATTAAGCTTTACGTTGAAGCACTGGCGTACCGGGGGGGGGGTGGTTCCACAGCCAAGGGGAAATGAAAGAAAATAAAGGAGGCAGCGAAATGAGATGAATGAAAACAAATATATGACATGATATTTGCTATAATGATGTAAAAATCTATCACATAATTAGAATTTCATTTTAACATGCCATTTATTTTTCTGGCTCGCTTCGCTCGCTCGGGACCTATATTAAGCTACTTCTTGCCAGAAGCGCCATAGTCGGCCCCCTCGAGCATATAGAGCTTCGCCCTGATGCTCACAATCATAACAAAAATCCTGTTCACCGTGGCGTACAAAAAAAGAGAGAAAAAAGGAAAGAGAGGAGGGTGAAATATGATATCATATAACATTATGTCAAAATCTATCACAAAATTGGATTTTTGCAATAAAAATGTCAAAATTTTTTGTCGGATAAAACGTCCGACAAAACGCCCCCCCCCCCCGGTTTACTGTCCTTTTTTAGGACTACACTCAGTTCCGAAAAAGATCTACTAAATCTCCATTTTCTCGTCTGTCCATTTCACTTCTTTTTCTATCCACTTTCTCTTCGTCCTTTTCCAGGACTTTACACATGGTGTACCGTAAACCATTTTCGCGATTGTACGTACAAACTTTCAAACATCATGTAACATTTGCATTTCTTCCCCATCACATACCACATTTGCACCCAGCTTCTTCCAAACCAGGTTCTGGGGAGCGTTTCATGAAAGAACTTGTGAGACTTTTTATCCGAGTCCTGATTTATCCGATAATTACCATAGCAACAGTGCTTCTGAGCCAATCAAAATCAAAGAAAGTTGTCAGATCGGGGGACTGTTTCATAAAAGTTGTCAGCACTGACAAGATGTCTTTCTCCGACAGTTACCATAGTAACAGTCAGAGGCCATAGCTTTTCAGCCAATCAAAAGCAAGGAATTCACTGAAATAGTCAGCACTGACAATTTAGTCAGTGCTGGCAACTTTCATGAAACACAGCTGGTAACTTCTCGGACAAAAACGTTGATGAAAAGCTCCCTTGAAGTCTTCTCCCTCTGTCCATCAACTTCACAAGACTCACCCTCTCTCTCTGTCCTCCTCCAAGTCCCCATCTCACTTTCACTCAAAGACCATGTTTCACTCCCATACAGCATCCCTGATCGTAATACATACATATCTCATATTGCAATTTATTTGTGCCCTTTCTTAGGTACTGTTATTGCAGGTAACTGCTTAATTCAAAATTCTGGGAACACAGAAATTTGTTCGATCATATTCTGGTCTGAAATAATATTTCAAGTTTGCCGATAATTCATCTTATGCAGAGTCTTACTCTGCTCTTTTTTCTCTGTAGGGCCTGTTACTATGGTTTGCAAGTATTTATAAAAGTACACACACGAAGAAAATTCACGAAAGTGATGATTATAGACAAATTATGAAAATACTTACGTTTATTTTCTTATTTACGAGATAACTGGATATACTCATTTGATTTGCTTGTTCATTACGATGAACCAGCACGCCGAATATACAGTACACAATTTTCCTGCGCGCGCACTACATCTCCCTATGAACGCACTATCCCAAGATCATCGCGCAATTTGGCGTCCATTTCCTCTCATGAGCCTGCACGCAAGACATGTTGCCACGCAAGGCGAGGGGTAGGTGGGAGGGTTCAAATGAGTATATCCAGTTATCTCGTAAATAAGAAAATAAACGTAGGTATTTTCATAATTTACTATCAATAACTGGGATATACTCATTTGATTTGCTAGACCAACACGGATTCAACGTGAAGGGAGGCATGTCTAGACTAAGAAAGTGCGTACAAAAATAGGGAGATGAAGACACCAAAGGCCGCTGCCTTAAGGACAGAGGAGGCAAATAAGGCCTCATGTGAAGGTCCTTAAGAACAAGGAATTAGAAGAGCGCCAAAAAGGCGGTCCTCAAGATGTCGTATACGACGATTCCATAGAAAGAGCCCAAGAAGAAAGATACTATAGTATCATGGGCCCTCGGCCTAGTGTCAGAAGGAGAACATCATCACCAACTGACTTGATCGTTTCAACAATCCAGCGTGAAAGATGTCTCGAGAAGCTGCCGCACACGGCTTGCGCGACAAAACAACCAACTTCACAGAGTTGGGAATTGTCTGAAGAATGGAAAACAAAGACGAGGATTAGAAGTCACACCTAATCTAAGCCAATCCCGGCAACGGTCCGGGAGCGATGCATAAGTATGCAAAGCTTAGTACTGTAAATGGTTATAAATAAACAGATACGGGAGGGATCTCGACTGATAGACAGACAAAGGATACCCTGAATACCGATCCAAGAGGGAGTTAGTCAAGCGTCAAGAACGACCGACAGGTGCCATTACGGACTAAGCCATACAAGCTCAACGTTTGAGAAGAACTTAAGAGGTTGTAAGATTCGGATTGAAGGTATTAATCATCCGTAACCGGAGGGATGATAATTGCCGATGATCAAAAAACGATCCGATTTTGTTGAAAATTTCGACAAGAATCGTGATCGGAAGACTGAAACTTGTACGGTTCAGTAAGTGATCAATCAATCAAACTGAGAAGGCGACAGCAGGGCTAATAAAAGCCACGGTCAAGTCACCGGCTTAATAATTTAAGCCAAGCCGCAACCATGCAAACGTAAGGAATGCAAGATATCTCAGAAGCCCCCGCGTGGGAGAAGGCGCCCAGAATTCGATATCTGTCTCAAATGCGTGAGGGCAGAACATCTGCAGAATTCTGATAGAGAGCTGTGGCAGGACGTTTCCAGCGGTCCGATAAGGACATGGAACGACAGAGAGTAAGGTTGAAGTAAACCACTCGTAAGGCAGTCAATGTGTCGAGAAAAGCGACTGAGTGCCATCCTGTTAATAAGAAATTGCCACGGACCTGCTGTCTATGTAGGATAGAACAGTCTGGTCAAAGCAGCTCAAATGGGCGTGTCGGAGCAAAACGCTGCACGCATCACGACATAATAAGTGTGATAAGACAGCGGATCCCTTTTCTCCCGTACTAAATAAAACACCCGCCCGAGGGTGCAGTGCCCGCGGCGGGAGAGGTGGGCGGTGGTTTGGCTGAAGCCACCATCGCCGAGAGGGCCCGTAAGACTAGGCTACGATGGATGTCCGCTGAGCGGAGTAATCCCTAGTCGCAACAAGCGTACGCCAGAGACGAGCTGGCGAACAATGTCTCTGTCATGATCTTACGTGTAAACGATGATCAAGAGATGTCGGTCAAGATGTTCTGAACCAACAGACAACGCCAGACATGATACCTCAACAGTTACGTTCCCGACAGAATCGAGTGAGGCAACAACGGCCCTGTCCTATCAAGGCTAGGGACGGAAACTGGCTAAGAGTGTCTAAGTCCTCGCTTGACGAAACAAGTGGAGGAGAAAGGCGACTTGAGGAAAATAATCGCCAATATTTCCCTCAGTCTGCGATGAGAACCAGTTGTTTACGAAAACAGCCACAAGGCCTGGTTTCTCTGGTGATCGCAAGGGCAAGCACCGCCGGCGCCGGTTGCAACAGCATGGAACAGTCCGATATCGGTAAGATAAGGAGTTCCGAGAAGCTGCGGGGGGCGGCAAAAATTACGCCCTAAGCAGCGGGGGATGAGAATCTAAGCTTCTAAAAAGAAGAACTCCAGTGAAGAAAATCACTTTCATGGAGGGACTCATCCACAGTCGGCCCGAGAGAAAGCGGGTCGTGGTGATCGTGGTTAGACAGGCATAAGTATGCATACACACACGTATACATTTTATACATAAATGTATATCCACCACGATTACATCATCCTCGGTCACACAGTGACCATGGTCACATACATAGCATGGAAGGAGGATGAAAGCAGCCTGCGAGGCGACTCAAGTGTGCCGAATGAAAAAGCTTCTAAAAAGAAGACAACTCGACACACGGGCACGGTAAATGCATCGACCGATGGCCTGGTGGTGGACAGTTAGGTGTGAACTCGCCGACCCGGCACGGTGGGTGCGCCCAGGGAGTAGGCATAGAAATGCCGACAGAAAAAACCTGGGGCTTGAAACAAGCCTGAACGCACGCACACAGCCGACAATCTAAAGAGATATATGGCTGTTTCTTTCCACCGAGACGATGCTTACCCGACTGGGAAAGACTCGGGGAACAAGTTGTGAATGTCAACAGGACGGGTATCTGGCATATAAATAGCCGATTCCCTCCGGGCGTTCGGTGCGGGTGCTGCCGGCGGGGTCCGGGGGGACGACCGATGATGGCAGCTCGGGCAGGGCTCGCACGAGCCGCCTGAATACGAGACAAATAGGTTACAAAATAACCATGATGCACCGGGTGGTGAAGGCATAGCGATTATTAAGTATAGGAGAACTATTAATCGCCGTGACATTCAGATCCGATATTTATGCTCATAAGCTCGGCAGAGCTACGAGATAGTGAGACATACCGCTGAGCGGTGATGGTGCTAATATCGGAGTCGCCCTCACTACAGCGGCGATCGCTGGAGGACGGGTGTCTGTACTAGCCCTGACTCTAACCTTACAAGGAAGAGAAGGAGTTAAAAGTAAAGACAGGGCACCCTTACTTTCGTATAGAAAGTGAGGTTCAAGCCAAAAGCTGACGGTCCCGTCGCCTGGGCGGACGGTCCGCGGGCGTGATAGGTTTCCCTCTAAAAAACAGCCAAACATTCTCATGAGAGAAGGAAGGCATGTTAGAAATTCTTACCTCCAATCTAAAGGCCCGCCTAGGGGGTAGAATGGAGAGAGTTACCGCTAAAAGAGCCGTTGCAGTAAGCGATGCCCGGTCAAACTGTGAGGCTTGACGTAGAGGGCGAATTCGGGAGTACCTGCATATTAATGGGGGACACCCATGCAGGTGAACTCGCCGACGGCTCCCCGGAGTGCGGGCTGGCGGGAGAAACTCAATCCGCTCAATGCCCGTCACCGGCAATAAGACCGACAGAAAACAGCCAAGCGGCTACAGCGTCCAACCAGCGACATACGGGGGCTTGCCGACTTGCTGGGCGAGACCCATACGTCAGCAGCACCTGTGCAAATCATGAAAACACCAGTGCGGGTGAAAGGGCCGGTGCGTGGCTGTTGATAAGCCCGGCCGTCGCGTAGCGGCGGTCTGTAATGACGGAGAACACGAGGGTAAGAACCCGTAATGCTCGGGACGTGTTGATGCAACCTGTAAGGATGCAACGTCCAGCCGTCGGTCATCGAGAGCTTGCCGACATGTTGGCTTGAAAGCCGTATGTTGGAAGCACCTGCATGGAAACGGGGTCACCGTGTAGGTGAACAGCGTTTCAATAAAAGCCCGGCGTGAGAGGGCAGGTGACTGCTTGAACCGCACAGTGCTTAGCATGGCGGCTGAAGCTGACATGAAGCGGGAGTCTGGTGACATAATGGGGGGCGATGCCCGTATGTCGATAACACCTGTGTATTAGCGGGAATTTCCCTTGCAGGTGCGTGAGCCGGCGAATCATGAAATTGCCGGTGACTCTGCGAGGTGTGAGATGGCGAATGTCTGCTTGACCTGCCCGGTGCTTGACACGGCGGCTGAAGCTGACATGAAGCGTGGGGGAATTTACCCGCACTGCTCGTGGGCGTGTGAAGCAACATGAGAGCTGCGACGCGTGAACCACAATTATCGGGAGTCTGGTGACATAATGGGGGACGATGCCCGTATGTCGATAACACCTGTGTATTAGCGGGAATTTCCCTTGCAGGTGCGTGTGCCGGCGAATCATGAAATTGCCGGTGACTCTCCGAGGTGTGAGATGGCGAATGTCTGCTTGACCTGCCTGGTGTTTGACACGGCGGTTTTAGCTGACAGAGAGCATGAGGATAAAAATCCGTGATGCTCGAGGGCGTTCTGTTGTAACATGAAGTTACGACGCCTGACCATCGGCACAAGAATCAGAAAGAAAGGGTCTGCCCGCGAAGCGGGGTTAGCAACCTAGAATTTCTTCTTCTTCCTCTTCTATGCGGCCCCCGCCGGGGGGCAGAAGAGGGCACAAGAGACAGGGGGAACGTGATGTCTCGCGTGAGAAAAATCACCCAAATCTGATCAAGCCGTTTAGGCACATGAACGCTAATTCCACGGTTCCACCTTTAAGGGCACGTGGACGCGATTCCACGGTTCCACCCTGATCAGATAATCGTGAGATTGACGGAGTCGAGCTAACGTGTCTCTAGCGACTAGGGGCTGGTAGCCCTTTGCTAATGCTCCCTGAAGGAGACTGACAAAGCATCGAGCCTAGTCTGTGCCGGGAAAAGAGTCCCATGCTCTTAACCCGGACTTGTTGGACCCGATAGCCGGTGGGTAAAGCAGCCCTGGAGGAGTGAAGTTTTCTATACTAGTACAACACTCCCCAAAATAGGTTCAGGTCCCGTCGAGGGAGCCTTGGCTATCACCTTTCAGGCACGTGGCCGCTGCGCCACGGTTCCACCCTAAAACGCTCGGGCACGTGGGCGCGGTTCCACCCTCTTGGGCACGTGGACGCAACTCCACGGTTCCACCCTCCTTTTTCCAAGGCACGTGGACGCAACTCCACGGTTCCACCCTTTATAGAGCCCATCGCAAAGGGTCTCACTCTCTTGCCCTCATACTCACCGCCGCTGATCACGGGAACAATAATACCAGGTCTGGTTCTCTCCCAGCGGCAGGTTTGGAGTCATCAGGAGATGAGTCAAAAGAGCTCATCTACCTGGTAAGTTCTTAGCTGAAAGAACAAAAGGAGGGTCAAAAACAGAGAGGGGGCGGAGGGGTGGGTGGACAAGAAAGGTGACAAAGCAAGATCCTTATCAGAAATATTAATAATAAAATTAATAACTTCGGAAAGAACAGGACCGACTTCTTAAACATGAGATCAAACAAAGTTTTTTTTTTTTTTTTTTTTTTAAATCAATTACACGTATACATGACGTTAATTAATTAAAAACAGAACGTCTAAGTCCAAGGACGAAGAGCAGGATCAGCTAAGAAAAAAAAAAACAAGGTTTTTTTTTTTTTTTGACAATTAAGGGTCAAAAGAAATAAGGAGCTGATCTGAAAGGAAGAAGTAAAAACTTACTTCCCTTAAACTGGAAAGCCGAAAACTCATTAGCGAAAACTTTTTTAAAGGACGCTAAGAGATAAAGGGGGGCTTCCCAAAAATTTTAAGAGAAATTTTTTTTTAAAGACAATAAGTCTAAAAAAAAATTTTCAATACAAAAATAATTATTGCAATTCATTAATTAATCAATCAATCAATTAATCAAACAAAAACAAAAGATTTATTGAGACAATCAACCGACTCACAAAGGAACAAGTTGAAAACAAGTTTGAGAACAAACTGTCCCATAGTCTAAGCTGTGGGGAGGAAATAAAATCAATTTAATTCAAGACGAGGCAAAGGTGCAAGTCAAGAATAATAAAGAATTAAAAAGGATTTGGCGTCGTATCAATGCCTGCGACACGCAGGAAGAGTGCGCGGAGCTACGGGTAAGGGAAGCGGAAGCAACCCGTCTGTGAGAAAACGAAACTGACGGTTCGGAACTCACAAGTTTATTTAAAGAAAAACGTGAATAATAACACGAATGCTCCATGCACTATGATATAAATGAAATCAATCTAAAGCCGAAAGGCAAAGGATTGAAATAGGCTGTAAATACATAGATAAATATGTAAACAACGGACACTTTTATAGTAAAGTGGGAGTGTACTTAGCTAACGTCTGATCACGGCGGCAGGCGAAAGTAAAAGAGGAAATGGACGCCAAATTGCGCGATGATCTCTTGGGATAGTGCGTTCATAGGGAGATGTAGCGCGCGCGCAGGAAAATTGTGTATACCCAGTTGTTGTGTGTCCGGACAGGTTGTGTGTCCGGACGATCAATTTTAGAAAGTCATTTGGAAAATTTTACAAGCGAAGTTTCATCAATTTTTCGTACAAAATGTAAGGAAATATTATAGAGAACAAAATGGAAGATGATTACAACTATTGAAATCATATTTTTAGTGTAATCCATAGACAAAAAAGAAGGCTTCAAAAATATAAAGTGTCCGGACACCCGACCCCCCATCCTACTGTATATTCGCCGTGCTGGTTCATCGTAATGAACAAGCAAATCAAATGAGTATATCCCAGTTATTGATAGTAAATTATATATGGATGGAAAGGTCTTGTCTTTTTATACACAAATATGTCACTAAAAAGTCTTATAGATGTCGTGGAAATGCAAGAAATGAAATTATTAGAGACCCTTCTCAGCCCCCAGCCGACAATCGCGCACTAGAAAACAGTCGAGAATAATGACGTCACACAATCAACGAGCTCATCATCCCTCTGTGCTTCACCTTACTGACCTGTTCAATATCTTCCGAATTTACCGTTTTCTTCATGTAATGTGGTATCCGATTTCTGTTTTCGACAACTTCAGACCAAAAGTGAACCAGAACTGTGTTACTTTGCCCGTTTTCAATGAATTGGGAACTGTTAAGACCAATTTTGTCCACTGGACAGGCGTCGTTGTGTTGCTCCAGTCAGTCAGTGACTGAGTGAGTGAGTGAGTCAGTGTTTATTGAAAAACTCCAAGCTGACCGAAATTAGAGTCTGGTGTTTCTTTCAACAATGAAGATAAATGCACTCTTTGTAATGACCCAGAGAGCACAGCTCAAGTGATATTCGTGTAGGCTCCACTCCGCTACACCTATACCCGGGTAGCGTACGTGTAGTGTAGAGGTAGTGAAGTGGAGTGGAGCTTACACGAGCATCACTTGAGGTAGAGCACTGGTGCTCTGAGTGGAACTTTTCACAGTCTAAACCAGGCGCGTAGCCAGGGGGGGGGGGGGCGGTCGCCCCTCCAAAACGTCCCCAAAAAGAAAGAAAAAAGAAGAGAAAAAAAAGAGGAGAAAAGGAAAAGCGAAGGGAGGAAAGGGAAGAAGGGTAGCTTTGTGCCAGGTTTTTTTCTTTTTATTCTTTTTTTTCTCAAAAGAGAACTCCTTCACTCTTGCTCTAAATTTATATATAAATTTTGCTTCCGCGCTGTGCGCGGTTGAATTACAATATTGCAGTTCTCCATTGTTTCCCCCACCCTTTCTTTAACCATGTTTTTCAACCTCGGCTATATGTGTTTTTTGCCAGTTAAAGTTCAAATGTATACATTAGGACATGGAATTAGAGTAAGGTTAGGCCGAAGTATATGAAGTTATCTTTTTTTTTTATTGATCGCGCAATTTCTGATCGGGTCGGCTCCAGGCGGGTAAAATCTGAATTGGAGCTGATAAAGGTACTAGAGACAGGAGAGACGGCTCCTTTTCATTTTAATTTATGAAACACCGAAAGCTTCGCGCGCGAGAGGGAAACTCCCCCTCCCTGCACCCACCCCCTAGGGAGCGCGCTTCGCGCGCTCTGTAAGTGTTAGCACGCTTCGCGTGCATTTACCGCCCCCTCCAAAATGAAATCCTGGCTACGCGGTTGGTCTAAACCTACTATTATCGACCGGGAATTACATGCCACTGCACCGACTTATTCCTGTATCAGATGATGATGATAATCTGTGCACCAAAACTAGAATATAAACTGATTAATAAAGTCAAACTAAAAATGTCTGGTAGGCTTCCCTCCCGGGGGGGGGGGGGGGGGGGGGGGCACTCGACCAAAAAAGTGGTAGGGGTGTGCCGCGGGCGAGACAAAAAACGGGGGCCTTGGAGCGGGCTCATTGTAAAAAGGAGGGTCCTCGGAACGAGCTTCGGAACTACAAATGTTTGTGAAAACGGGGGTCCTTGGAACGGGTCTCCTGTGTGCGAGTGCGTATGCATCCCTATGGAACGTACATGCAGCTAGCCCGGCGGCACGACTGACGGGCGCGCTAGCGGAGAGGCGATGGTCGGACAGCGAACTGCGGCCGCTTTTCACCAAAATTGCGACCGGAACGGCGTAACGGAAAATATGCGAAGCCCTGGAGCGGATTTTTTTTCTTCTTTTTATCTCGAGAAGAAGAAAATACTATGCTCTGGAGCGGCTTTCTATGTTCTTTTTCTCAATAAGACAAAAATGCTATGCCTCGGAACGGAAATTTGAGTGTAAAAATGGGGGTCCCCTCCGCGGCACATACCCACTATGCATTATATACTGAGTGCCCCCCCGGGGCTTCCCTACTAGTGTACATACTTCCTACCGTAGCCTGAAGTACATTTATTAACCAATTTGTTCAAAAATATTGTGGCTGTTGCAGACAGTATTTCTTGTAGTCCTTCTTAATCATCAACGTAATAAAATTCATACTTTGATTTGATTATTTAGACTATTTCTCTTTTTTTCTCTCTCCTACATACAGATCTGCACACTTGCTGACTCTGGTCTCTGCTTACTACTTCAATCTGGGAGATTCTGATATGGACATGTGGCCATTTTTTCTTCACTCTTCTTTCCTGGAGGAGGAAATTTATCTACATTGATCTTGGAAACATCAACTTAGAGCAGTTTTGGAGAGGACTATAATATTGAATTGGACAGGAATACAGCTTGTCAAAAATAAGAACACACAATTTTAATGTAACTTGGGCATTGTGTGAGAAATTTTCTACTCAATCACACGTCCCAAATCAAGGGTAAGTCCTTTGATTAAACACAAACATTTACTTGAATTGCACGTACAACTCGACCTTATTACGCTTGAATTTGAATTTGAGACTTACGCTTTGAACACAAGTTTCTTGCAATGCCCCATAGTTATATTTTGTTAGCAACTCTGTATCAGTTCTATAACATGCTGATTGCTGAAAGTTAAGTGTCGTGTATATATCGTCACAATTTTTTCTCAAAAGGTATAATATATTTGTTCTTTTAAACAATATTTGAATATGGGTACGCCTTTTATTTGTTTTCCATGATATTCATTACATGTATGAACAAAAGTGAAATATTTATTGTGAAGCACTGTGAATGTTGTTTGCAGTTGTGTGATGGTTCATCATGTTTGTTATAAGACGGTAAGCCTGGTGGATGTGAGGAAGTGGCCTGGATGAAAGGAAAGTGAACATGTGTCCAATTACTGGTTTGCATATTTTAAGACAATTTTGTTTCTGGATAAATATCGCTATGCATTCCATGTGAAGAGTAAAGGAGAAGTCCACCCAACCAAAAATTCATTTGAATTTAAAGAAAAATTATAAAATATTGCAGAAAATTTCATAAAAACTTTGATTCAAATTTAAATAATAAAATGCCAAAAAAATTGAAATGAATGTGTTGTGACATAACTCTAAGTTGCATATCATTGTTTTGTGTATATCACTGTTTTGAGTAAAAAAACACAAAAAACAAGGGAAATTACTCTATTCAAATAATTTTTAGTTGATGTGGACTTGACTTTTAACTCATCCTCTACCCCTCCCATCCCTGCCCAAATAAGTGTAGAATCTAATCAAGAACTTGAAAATCAAAAGCAGCAATTAAGAAGTAAGATTTAATAAATGCAGGTCTGAATAGAATCTCACATGAAAATAAAAAGAGAAAAAAAAGCTGGGTAGGAATATAATAAAAAAATCCCAGAGTTAGAGGTTCGAACCAGGGTCCCCGCACTCATCAAAACAAAGGCCTTACAGGTTTGGCCACAGACCATTTGCTCCCATTTCCGGGTTTTTAATGGTATATGAAACAAATTCCGTTCGCCGCTGTTGCCTCATAATGCTTCGGAAATTCAACTGCAATTCCAATCATTTCGCGATGGATATTGCCATGTTTTTCGGGGTTCCTCGACTTTGCTACAAAATGAAATTTCATAGTTTTTGTTCAGTCGTGAAGAAGAATATCTATGCTTTTTATTGATTATAATATCAATGTGACGCAAGTGTGATTTCTAAGTGAAAATATGCTTTGTTTATTCACATATATTTCTTGAAAAAAATTATTTGTTTCTAAGCTAAATATCGGTTACCAAAATATGTTAAATGCGCATTTCATTTTACTGTTAAGAAAATTCAAACTTTTATCTATATACTAAGACCAATCTTGTGAGGAATAAACAATTCAAGAGCAAAAAACGCTGATTAGAAAGATCGTCTTCAATGGGCTGCTGTCAGCTCAGCTGCTCACTGCTCTTGGTGTGACGTCACTCAGCTGGAGCTCGGCAAAGGACCGTTGAAGGCAGAAATATGCCATGAAAATAAGTCATTTTTGAGAGCTGATTTCTGCAAACTCTAATCACTATTTTAAAAAGTGAAGTTATATATCTGATTAGTAATACTTCCCCTTTACAATGATGACCACAAAAGGCATTATGAAATACTTTTGATTACGTTAGAAAGCAATTTTCAAATTATGAAATTCTTCACAGACCTGTGGCCTCTTCACTTTCTCTGAATACATCTCTATCAATCAATACAGAGGGAAAAACATGACAAGAACAGAGATGAGGGGGACTGCAAGATGTTTTATTGTTCCCAAATTGCATAGGCTAAGAGGCTTGTCCACAAAAGAGACACCCATAGATCCATTTTCCCCATAAGAGTCATTGATATCATTACAAACCATTGGGTTACAGATCAAGGCAATTCTCTATGAAGCCAATCTCTCTCTTGAATGTCCCGTATAGCACTTAATACAGCTATGCACCAATATGTCAATGTTTGCAACTTTAAAAAAAAAAGTTATCTTGCTTGTCTTTAGGTAGATATGTTTCATAGAATGGTCCACAGACGTGGTTCGAGGCTAATTCATCTGATAGTTATCTTAGTTTAACATACAAAAAAGCTAACTATGGAGACATTGTACTATTTTGAAGTACATATATTTTTCATTCATTCTTTTACATAAACATGACAATTTAATTGAGGAGTGATTGTACCCATTGTGGGTACTTAATTTCATTATATTTATGAATCCAACACAAAAATATAATTTAAATAATTCTCATAAATTTCTAGCATTCGGTGTAGATTTCGATCAATCATTTGCAGAAAAAAAATGCAAAAGAAAAATGTTTAGCTACCAACATTATAAGCATCTATGCTTCTAAAATTTGTCTCCACACTAACATACATGTACAAATGCAAACAATATATAAAAGCGACAATTTATCTCTCATAATTCCATTATAAACCAAAGTAATAACCTCCACCTTTGCAAAGTACTTGGATAGTGGATTAGTGCATTATGTGGGTGATTACCGCTTACCCCTAAAAATACATCAACTCTGTTACATGAATAATGATTTGTATTATTATGTACACACAAACAGGTGGATAGGAAACAAAGTTATCTATCTAATGATACAAAATGAATAGAGAGATTTTGAGGGGAAAAATATTGATCATTAGTTTCTCTGAAATTTTAGGACAGTGGATGGTTAACTTTGATAAATTTTCAGAGATAATGACTCACAATCTTGAAACAATTCAATGTTTACATGTATTTTGATTAAAAAATTACAAACAAACACACACACAAATACATACATAGACTACCTATACCTCTAATTTAGGTGGTTATGCTGATGAATAGTGAGTTCCTCACATTCCAGCTTTTTATGAAATTATTTCAACATAATTAGAACTCAAAATGACTATAAATTCCCCATATCTTTGTAATAAAGATAATCATGCCCATTCTTGAAAAGCATGTGCTTCATTTGGGGCTTCTCAAAATCATGAAAGCATCGGGCAAAAAGAAAAGAAAAATCTTCAAAAGTTAACAAAGAAATGGAGAGGGGTGGTATAATCCACACTATTTTGTAGTTATTAACATTTAGAGGCGTGTTTTGAAATCAAATGACAACACAAGTACTACAAACAGAGTATCACAATAATTACTGTAGCGATTACAATCTTCCACATATTCCACAATGTTCAAACCATACATATATATACCCACAATCAAAATAAAGTCTGAAAAAAAGCAAAGACATTCACAAATTTGATGTTAAAGACTTGGAAGCATTAAATACAAATAGACATTATTAATTTTCTCTGTTAATACATGTATACCAATATCTGACTATACAATTAAAGGTCTGCATATTAAAGACATCTCCCACACCATAAAAAATGACTCGGGTTCAAATAATAACATTTGAAAGAAAACAGGTTTCAAGTTGCAAAGAACCGGATCTTAGCATTTTCTTTGACTAAAAGGCTGGATGATCTGATTGCAAAGGCAACCTTGAATTGATTAGATACATGTTTTGTACATAACTTTTTCTCCATGTCATAAGAAAATATGAAAATATACATAACAATATTAATGATAAGAACCAATGTATACTATAAGGTTATAAATGACACAGGCTTGGTAAGAATACAAGCCTAGGACAGTTATCAAACTAAAACTTGGTATATCATGAAGAATATATTCTGAGAACTCAACTAATGGTTATAAACATGACCCATGTCATTAATGAAACCAATAGGTGAAAGTGTGCAGGACTTATATTTGAAAAATGCACAATGCTTGACAAGTTTTAACGCATATAAAAACAGAAGAAATTATAGCATAATTAAGAAAGTAAAAGTTATAAAAAATTTGTATTCAAGCACTATTGCTCTATAATAGTGAAAATTAATTGGATTTCTTTTGCATAAAGAAAACAGACCTTTAATCACTTCATAAATTATTGCTTTCTACAACAAAGGTAAACTGTATGTTACATAAACAAACATCAACCATATCTTCTTACCCTTACAATAATTATGAAAATATTACTTAGAGTCACAGTGTACCTAACAATATCACAAGGCACAGAATTGGTTGGTGTTTGCTCTTTAATGTACCGATATTTACCTTAATCACCAGCACTTTATCAACAGTACAAATATCATTCCATCCAAAAACTTATCATATCAATGTTCATGAACACCATTTTGATTTTACGTGTCTCTTCCAAACTAATTGTAATAAATTGAATTAAATAAATTGTAATTGTACATTATTTGTAATTTACAATACTATGCCTCGACACTGAGGCAGTAAGAGCCTCTACATTTTTACTCAACAGTACACAGGACATACGAAATGAACTAGAATAAAAACATGACTATTTAGCTAAAGGAAATACTAATTTTGAATGATTCTTGGAATCATCACACATGCTTTATCTCACTTTCCTTTGTTCAATCTGGAAAGAAATAGCTGAATTTGCATTCAGCATAAATCCTCACAGACGACAGGCTTTTTCCTGGGAAACCAAAGAAAAAATGCACGGCAAAAACAACCCACAAGCTGAAAATGAGAGAGAACACGAGAGAGATAGACAGAAAAGTACCAAGAACTAATAATAAAATGGTGGCCAGCATCAATTGCTTTGCATTTTGACAACGGACAAGGGCTTATTGGTTCCAAAGGGGACCATGTATAAATTCCAAGATCTAGAAAAACATAAAATCATAAATGTAAAAAAAGATTACATGTGAACATACAGCATGGGACTAATAACAAAGGATGGGAAAAAAAGACAATAAAATAAATATCTACTTTCCTCGCTCATAACAAAACTGTTGCCATTCACATCAAATATTCCATGATGAAATTTTGCGTTTTTTTTTGTTGGTAGATGAAATATATATATTTTTTCTAATCTGTTCTTACATAAATCTCAAAATCACTAGATAAAATTCTATGGTGGATGGGGTGTGGTGTTGATGTTTAAAGTTCACTCTGGCCGTAGAGAGCCGATGAGAAGGACATATAGTCCAAGGCCCCTGGTGCGGCCCCAGTACCTACAAATGGTCTCATACGTTGAATGCAGTACTCGGCTTGCTCAGGAGGAAGTTCCATGCGGAGTTCATCAGGAAGAATAAAAGGCTGCAAAGACAAACAGAACGGCAAATACATGTATATTTTTTCAACTGGCACGTTACTTGATTATGATGTAATATCAATATCAGATCCCAGGTGACAATATACTGCGTGGGAGAAAATATAGTGGTATCATTTTATCCAAGGTTAGTCCTGACATTTTCGTTTTTTTCTGAGAAGTGAAGACCCAAGTGAATATAGCGCTATCATAACACACAACTACATGAATGCCAGACAACGAATATACTACACCCATAGCCTTCAAAAAATTTTAAATACAGTAATGAACTCTTTGAACTTGTAACCCCCAAATCTATTCAGATAATCCTCACTCAAATATATGTATACAAGAACCAAGTTTGAAATTTATCCCTGAAAAGGTCCCTGTGATTTTCGACCTCGTCAGATCAAGTCAG
The DNA here is from genome assembly GCF_037042905.1 of Lytechinus pictus. NCBI lineage: Eukaryota > Metazoa > Echinodermata > Echinoidea > Temnopleuroida > Toxopneustidae > Lytechinus > Lytechinus pictus. The sequence continues at coordinate 29,176,663 of NC_087251.1, forward strand.
ATCAGATCATTGTCCCTCAAATATGCTTAAATGTACTAAGATTAAAGGTGATCCCTTGAGTGGTTCCTAAGTTCTCATGAGAACAAGATATTTTGGGGTGTATAATTACTTCAGTGACCTTTGATCCCATCATTTTCACTAAATCTAATCAGATACATTGTTGCTCTTATCTGCATATATGAGAACAAGATACTTTCAAAAATATAATAACCGCTGTGACCTTTGACTGCGATACCTCAAAACTAATCGGATCACTGTCACTCCTCTATGCATACTTATGAAGTAAGAATGAAGGAAAGAGAAAATGAGGGGGGGGGGTTGATTATTACAAAAGGCAGATTAAAATAAATTAAACTTGTGCTTCTCACCTTGCCGTTAGCCAAGACCTTGAATGACTCGCGAACCTGCTCTACTGTGTCTGCATCACTCATTTCCCTAGTAATGAAGTCTAGGTAGGATTGGAAGGTTACTTTGCCAGTGGCATTAGGATCTACCAATGCCATGATACGCTGGAACTCGATGTCACTCTTCTTGTCATCAGTCAGGTCGTAGCCTAAACTCACAAGGCATGAACGGAATTCCTGTGGTTCTAAGCGTTGCGAGTGGTTCTGAAACATCAAACAGAGACAAACCGTTAGCTGCTACCTCAACTTAACTTTAAAGATGGAAAGGCATTCCTAAATAAAACATTAACAGGTTTTACAAGCTATGTTCATGGGTACAAAAAATGTTTGACTTCTAAACTTCTGCTCCATTTCTAGTCGACATGATCTGCCAGCAGATCTGTGGGGGCGTCGTGGTGTATTGATTATGACTCTTGTATTTTAATCTGAAGGACGCGTGTTCTAAGCCATGTTGTGTATTCCTTCAGCAAAAAATGTACCCACATTCAACCCAGGTGAGGAGAATGGGTATCTGGTAGTAAGAAATACCTTGAATGCTTGAGTGCCTAGGTATCCCAACTAAAGCTGTGGTAATAATAATAGCTCGGCCCGCTGGAGGAACAGTTTTCGTAAATACCCAGGGTAAAAATGCCATTATATTATTATTATTATCAACAGCTTTTGACTTAAAGCAGAAAGTGTGACTCACCTTATCAAAGTGATTGAAGGACATCCTGAATTCTTTAAGTTGTTCCTCTGTGATTCCCTTGGAATCCCTGGTAAGGATGTTATTCTCAATCTCATTGATGTACCTTTTAATGGCAGTAAGTAGCTGCTCCCATCCTACACGTATCGTCTAAGAAAAAAATCAATTAGAAAAATATATCACTAATCAAAGTACACAAAAATGCATCCCGCGAATAGAAATGTAGATAGAAAAGGATGCTAAACATTTGATTCTGAAGGTATTTCATTTTTCATTTCATTTTGGTTTATTGCAAAGATTTCATTGTAAAAAACAGAAGGAAGACTGATACAAATAAAAGTTATAAGTAAATATGAAATTGCACTTGACAAGTATAGCGAAATAAAGAAATGAGGGAGGTACTGAATCTGTTTTCAATGAGAGGTATACTAGTATCTTTTAGTTGGTGTATAATGGAAATACATGAAAGTTGAAGACAAAATGGAAGTCATCAACTGTCAAAAGGCGAGATATAATCTAGGGTATGTAAACATCGTGGCTAGGAGTATCTAGCAGGTAGACAGCATGGTTGGTCCAGGGCGGCATCACAAGGATACCGTGCCCATCACAAGAATTTGAATAACTGACCACCTGGCTTATGAAGTTGTATGATCTAAGGAATTGCAATCACAATTGAATGTGCAGCTGTATCTGATATTTTGAGTCTTGAATAAAGTTGTTGTTTATTTTCTAAGTACCGAAATGATTTTTTTTTTGCATTTTTTTTTCGCCTTCATTACCTCCATAGTGTACTGTGTGTGAGGGTTCTCAAAGATCAAGGCTTCTTGCACAGACTTGTTACAGGCCTCAAGTTCATCCACATTACTCTTATATTGCATCACAGTTTGGTCGTAGTCTTGGACCTTTTGAAGTTGGCTCTCGAGTGGCACGTTATGTCCGATGACGATGTTCATGGTCGCAGACATCTGTTTCTCGATCCATGGCCCGATTGTGTTGGCCAGGTGTGCAAACTGTACTCGCAGCTGTTCATTGGCTGAAAAAACACTAGTGTCAAGGAAAACTTCTTCATGTCTGGTAAGTAACTGAGATGCCTAGTCAGTATATTGTTGATTCTTACAAATGTATTACGTAATAATCTAAATTAACTAGTGAACACCTTTTTCCTAAACTATTCCCCCTTATAAGACAGGAACGTTGTGACCCAGTGGATAAGTCTTCGGACTTTGAAACAGAGGGTCGTGGGTTCAAATCCCAGCCATGGCGTAATTTCCTTCGGCGAGAAATTTATCCACATTGTGCTGCACTCGACCCAGGTGAGGTAAATGGGTACCTGGCAGGAATTTATTCCTTGAAATGCCACTGCGCTGTGAAAGGCTATGGGGCTAAAGCCTGGGTAATAATATCCAATTAAGCACATAGGGACGCATTTGGCAGTGAAATGCACTATATAAGCATGTTGGTATTATTATTATTAAGACTGGGTGTGGGGGGCTGATTTAGCCCCCCCCCCCGACATGTTTGTGATAAACTTGGCACTACACCATGCCATGACTTTTTCTTTCAAGTCTTGTGCAGCTTTTGCAATTTGCACCCCCAACCCCCCTGTATGCAGTTATGAAATTACAGAAAAACATAACAAATGTCAAATAATCATTTATCCCACAGAGATATACACACACACATCTGAGTAAAATTTATTGATAAAAAAGGATACATATTTGTCTCCTCATTTCGTCTGATAAAGCATCATCTCTCTTCGGCACAAGATCGCTTAGATCTCTCCACTTTTCAACAAGAATCTGATGAAGAAAATTGTGTTTTGTTTGACAATACAAACAAAAGATAATTCATGTTGAGCTATAAGACATTTGTCAGTTATAACAATTGTAAACAACTCTCAAATAAAGAAATAGTCTTCCTCTTCCTTATAACCACAATAATCATGATGCTGGTAATGATCAACATCATCACATCAGGAACACAAGTACCACCACCACCATTATCCCCATTACATCACCACCATTACACTAAGATCACCACCATAACACTAATATCATTATCACCATTATCACCACCATCATCATCATCATCATCACCATCATCATCATTTTGATCATCACAATCATAACATCACTCACTTGCATTGTGAGGGTTGTGTATTGGTTGTCATTTGAGCCGGATTGTATCATTTTGTTGATCTCATTCTCCAATGCATACAAAGCGTTAAACTCCTCCTCTGCTGCTGGAAGATTCTTCTTGAAGAGGTCATGAGCATCTACCAATTCCTAGAAATAAAACAAAGATGAAAAAGCATGATAATTTTTTTACATACATGGTGCTCAATGGTTAGTGAACCCCATCAGAAAATTAACATATTTAAAGTGTCCAAGTTCTGCCATATGTTTTAGATGTAATCGTTTTCGATATTTAATTGTGAAGTCGGGTGATAAAATATTTCATTCAATAAAGTTTGTTTCTCTGAGCTCGCTGAACATTGTAGTGTTGTTGTCTACATTCAACATTCAGCATGAAGGAGTGCATTTTGTGGTGGGGTGCACTAACTTTTAAGCACAACTGTATATGGTTGAAAGAAAAAATCAAAGAGGTAGAAAACAAAAAGAAACCTAAGTGGTAACCTTTCATATTCCTTAGGAACCATTCCACAGAAGAGAAACAAAGAAAAAAGTAATCTTTCACTCTCTTTGATCAGTTTCACAATTATCACACTACCCTATAGTCTAGAAATATGTAAATTTTTTCAAGAATTGTAGAAATCAATTGCAATTTGTATCTCATTGCATTTCTTATGACAATGAGCCCTGTCTTTTCATGAATTTTTACTGAACATAAACGCTAGTTGTGGTAAAGAATTTGAAAGGAGTTTGTACGGAATCCAATAAAATGACTATCCAGGTGTCTCTATGTATGAATAAAAAATATGTGACAAAGGATCTCGCAAGAATTTCTGTAAACTGCTGATAAATTAACAAAATAAGCATGACATTCAAGCTATTAGTCTGGTCTTTTTTTCCAAGCAATAATAATACACTGTCCTACATGTGGTTATCTGTGTTGGCAATCTTCAGTGTAATTGTTCATAGCTTAGATTTAAGGATTTCACAAAGTTAAGTTTATGTTAATCAGGGATGTGAGGTGTCACAAATAAAAAGATCTGAAAAAAGCTGAAGAGTGTTGAAAAAGTCTGAAATAGAAAGAGCTCCCATACTTTTTGTACAGAGGAAGGCCAAAAATAAGCTGAAATTAAGCTGAAAATCAGAACAAAAAATCTGAAATCAGATAAAAATCTGAACTCTCACACCCCTGGTTAATGTACCAGATCTAGATCTACGATGATATAATAGTGACAATCAACCTTTGTTTTACAGAATTTCTCATGAATTCAGTGCTTACTGCAACTTTCATTCATCTTTATATCAATTTCATACACAATTGTTTTTTCTTCTAATAACGAACCCAAGACCATTTATTTCAAGGATGAGAATCAGAACCACAAGAATGATATTCCAACAATGTGAAAGAGAGGAGAATATATATATTTTTTTTGGAAGGGGGGGGGGGGGGGAGGTTAACATCTAATGATAAAAAACTTACCCTAATTTCATCGACTGTATGGACAATGAACATATCCATTAGATCTTCCCTTGCTCCGTCCATCCAGTTGTTGAAGGGTGCTGCTCTCTTGGCAAATTCAAGCTGTTTGGAATCAATCATCTCAAGATACCTAACCAATTTCTGAAAGAAAAAAAATAAGGGTAGCAGTGTATAAGGGTGACAGTGAATCACAATGGATAATCATGAATTAAGAAGTGCAACAGTGAATTATAATAAGTTAGCAGTAAATTATAAAGGGCAACATAATGGTTAATTGCTGTAGGTTATTATATTTGATTAAGTGATAAATTTGTACAAATTAATCATAAGATTAAAAAAAAAAAGCTTTGTGTTGCAGGGACAGGGTCACAATGATATTCATAAATCAATTCAGAGTTAATGACAACGAAAATTCAATTGCTTTTCTTCTGACATGTCTGCACCCTGTAAAATTTGTTGTGTGTGTTCCTGCTAAAGGTTATTTGATATTATCCTGAATAGATTTTATGCATCCACCATTGCATACATAATTCTGATATTGAGAAAGCCACAAAATTAATGTTTAATATATTCTATATATTTTTGTATATTTAACATAAACCTTTCATAGATTTAACAGGAGCTGTCAGCTTGATGTTTAATCTTTACATCACAAACTAATTGTCACTCATTATGTTTAAGTAATTTAACCATGAAACTTTGCAGATTTCTAGCATTAGTATCAAGGTAAAAAGCTGATTCTAGAAAAAAAATCATTGTCATTGTCTATATTCTTGCATACATAAACCAAGTTAGAAGTCAGACCTCAGAACAGTTCTATAATTATTAAAAAAATGATAATTTCAAGATGCATGACCTCTGTGACCTTTAATTTCTGTTCCCCCCAAATAATCAAATCATTGTCACTCCTATGCATATATCACCCAAACGTGAAGTTGATCTGCCAATGTGTTCTTGAGTTATCTAAAAAATGTTGAACATTTAAGTGTCTGGTGACCTCTGTCACCTTGAACATTTGACTTTTGTTACCTTAAAAAAAGGTAATCAGGTCATAATCACTCACATATTTACATCATCTAAATATGAAGTTGATTGGTCAAAAAGTTCTTGAGTTCCTGCAACGGTGCGTTTTAAGGTGTATGATGACCTTGAATGTTTGACCTTCATACCCCAAAGTTATTGAGTTCATTGTCACTCCCATATGCATACATGATCAAAATATGAAGCCAAAAAAAATCCATCAAATGGTTCTTGAGTTATCGCGAGAAAAAAACAACAGAACAGACAGGCAATAGGATGGATAGACAGACAACCAAGAAACATAATGCCTCCAACGGAGGTATAACTTACATTGAGAGCGTCTGATCGTTGCATTGCAAGAGAGCCAAGAGAATCCCACTGGTCACAGATAGCTTGACATCGCCCATTGATAGGTTCAATTGGATGGTACTGCAAATCACTGAGAAAAAAAAATTGCCAAAGTGATGAAGAGCTGGGTTCAATATCATGTTTCTCATTGATTGATTTATAGCTGATGTGACGTAATTGTGTGTCGCGATGATTGTTAGACCATTATAATCATAATCATAGTTATCGCCATGATCAGCATGATCAACACAGTTCTAAACATAATAAGTATTACCATCAGAATCATAATGATTACAATCTTATCATTGACATATCATAGCAGCAGTGCTGTCTTTGAAAACAACCAAGATGACTAATTATTCACATAAAACACCATTCACATGACAATTAAATACTATGTTCATTGACTCTAAATAACCATTGACCTTAATCATGTGATCTGAAATTCAAGCAAGATGATGAATGATCTAGATCCTTATACTTTCAAAGTTATTATGACATTTCAAAAACTTAACCTTCATTAGGATTTCAATGTCGATGCCCCCAACTTAATCAAAATTCAATGACCTTTTACATGTGACCTAAAACTTATGCAAGATGATCAGTAATACTTCATGCCCTAATGTCCAAGTTTTATGAAATAATTCCATATATATATAGTTATGACATTTAAAAAACTTAACCTTGGTTAAGATTTCAATGTTGATGGCGCTGCTGCCCCCATCAGAAAAGCGGTGCCTGCTATGCAGGCGAGACCAAAAAAAATAATGAAAAGAAACTTACTTCATTTCCTGAGCGATGGCTGCAATCTGCTCGACTCGATCCTGGTGAGCTGCTAAGTCACTTTCAAATGCTTCGTGTTTCCTTACCAAAGCCTATCAAAAGAAATTGTCAAGAATAAAAACATCACCTAACCTATCATATCGATCATATAATGGGCCCGTATTCTGAAGTCTAAATTATCTTAGACCTTGGTCTAACTCTGTGCTAAAATAACGATGAGCCAAATATATCATAATGTTGTTTACAACAAACCTGTACTGTTAGAAATTTTGTAACAACTGGCTATCCATAATAAAACTACAACACAACTTGCGACCAGAGTTTGAATTACACCCAAAATAGGAAAACGGGCCTTCAATTTGGCTGTACAAAAGCTCAGTGCACAGCAAATCATTTACGGTGCTTCATTATTATCATTAATTTTTTTTTAAAGTGTACCAATCTAATATGACATTAACAATCTGACACTCCTGATCGGGAATAAAACCTTACGTACAAGCCACCATGAACCTATCACAGCATTTAAATAAACATAAAAAACATTGAAATTTCATCCAAATTAGGTCTGAGACACAATAACGTGAATGAAATCGATGAAAACACGCTTGCTAGATTCCTGCAGGAAAGACATGAATCTGAATGTAGTCTGCAGGCACAGACCTCTGGTTTCTGCAATTTGTGTTGTGCATAATATAGAGTCTGAAGTAGTGAGACTAGATGCGCATGCACTGTGGCTGCCTCTTATCTGACAGAGAGAGTTTGTTGTCTAGTCCACTCTAGACAAGGTATAAATGGTTTAAATTATCAAATACGAGTCTGTGCTTGCAGACTAATCTGAATGTTGGTTAGGTGCCTAATTGTTTTTTCTTAAACTGCCATTTTCATTTGTTGTTTACCTTCAAATCATTAAGTCTTAATCCTGAGAAGTCTTCCTTAAGGACGTCCTCTTTGCCTGCAGCCCAGGCCTCATGCATGTCACATTTGGTTTTGAACTTTTTGAGCAAATGATCCAGCCTCTCCAATCTATAAACATAAACAAATTTATCAATGGTTATCATGACTTGGTGGAGGAGTGTTGGCCTCATAAACTGAAAGTTACGGGTTAAAATCATGGTTGAGTCACACAATTGACTTGCATGATAGGTTCTTTTCTGCCTAGTATGTTTAAAAAAACCTGTATGAAAGCCTAACTTTGTGAAATTGAAATCATCAAATCTAACCTGAAAAGTGAGCGCAGTGAAATTCTTGAAAAAGACCCACCGCCCGACTGGAATGCTATGCTTAGTTTAATTCCTCAACTCATACACATTTTCTACCAAAATAATAATATAACATTATACACAGGCTTACAGAAAATAGGGTGGTCATTTTTTAAGGACTCTGTTCAAACTAATTTTCTTTACCACAACTGGCAATTACCTTTGACATACTTCCTATAGACCAGTTCGTAGTTTCTTCATGGACAATTTTGGTCAAATGACCTTTCATTTCTTTCATTATGATAGGCAGATTTCAAAGCAAGATATTACGTAAGCTTGCCTTACATAGCAGGATGAAGAAATTGAATAGACCAGGTGACAAGAATAGCACACCAATGAACACTTTATGAAGGTATTTGTTGCATTCCTACTTTGAATGCATATCATAGCATGTTGCACAATGTACTTGGCAAACTGTGAAATAGTTGTTCGTGGACGCATTGTTGTTTTTTGTGGATGTAAATGAAAACCACAATTCAAAAGAATATATGAATAATCAAGACATCAAAGTTGGTGCTTATCTCATTAGATTTTAAACCACCATGTCACTTTAGTACAAATGACCTTCCTCTGATCATGCGTAGAATCTCTTGATTAGGGAGCCAATTTAAGAACTCCTACCCAAATTAATTTAAACAAATTGAAATGGGTTCCCATCGAAGATAGATGGAAATATTTTAAATGTAAAATGATATTTTCTGTTTTTCTTAATCAAATCCAGCCTATTTGTTAAATATCTTTGAAAATGTACATAGTATTCGTACTCGTAGTGCACAAAGCACAGGTTTGATTTTGCCCAGAGTTCGAACAGAAATGGGCAAACAAAGTTTTTCTTTTGCTGGTGCATTCATTTGGAACAATCTACCTAATTTTTAAAGAAATCCTCAATCCGAATCCTCATTTAGTCTTTTATTTTGGCGTTATAATAGTCTTAATTTATAAACTGGCCCTTTGTGTTGTTCTTTTCTTTACAGTTTGTTCGTTTCAACTTACATTGTACACTTTTTATACCCATGTTTGTTATATGTTTGTATTTTTGTTGTAGGGCCTCCAAGGACAACAGTATATCAATTACTGATGGAGCCACCCTACTAAAAAAAGACTTATAAATAAATAAATAAATAAATGTGCAGAAAGGAACTACGAACTGGCTTATTGTCCTCACATTTCAGACATATAATCGGAGAATACTAAGAAAAATGGAAAAAAAGGTGTTGCCAATTTGAAAAAAAAGCATTCCTGATAGATCTGTGTTATACTCACCTCCTCATCTCAGCAAGGAGCCAATCTTCGAAACCTTTCTCTGAAATTTCCAGTCCCTTCCATGCTTTGGCGATGTCCTGAAATGAAAAAACACACTTCAATCACACTACTGTGTAAGTCAAAAGATTTTAACCTTTAAAAAAAGGTCTGATCACTTTAAAATAACTAAAAACTGAAATTAATAAGAAATCATAAAGAAAAAATGATTTTTCTCATGAATCAGTGTTCTAACTTCAGTGGTCAGCATTGACCGTAATCATAATAATGCATGAATGTGTCATGGTAAATTGTTCCATAGTTTCAATATCATGTATTCATACGCAAAAAAAAAGGGTATTCATAACAAGATCCATCAAAAATGATCAAAATGTATTTATCAAAAGAACATAAATGATCGGTGATAGAATTATACCATCTCCTATAATGGTAATAATCTCATAAACAGCAATCCTATGAGGAAGCAGTTTACAACGGAAAAAAATAATGCTTGAATTCTAGTAATATCTTATAAAAGCAACAACAAATCTCCATCATCAAAATAGTTAAGTTCATTCATTGATCTAGGCATGATCTTCACTTGGGCAGTAGTGTTTCCTTCATAATTAATCCTTACAATCTGAATCTCCTATTATAGGCCTATGTGCAGGAGATGAGTTTTGATACAACAACCTTAATCCACGACATTTGTTCTAGTGACAATTGCTCCGTAATGAATTTCACACACACTAGTCGAACTTCAACCCTGGATTTACCACTATACCCTGCCCTAAACCTCCTAACCCTAACATAAAACCTTTTTGCAACACTTCATACCCTAAATCTTTATCAAAATAAAGCACCGAACAATTGTCACAGGAGCACAAGTGGACATTATTGCGAGTTTGTTAAATTGTTATTTCTTATTGATAAGTAGAGGAATGCTTGGAATTACACTATAAACAGTTGATTTCTTTGCAAATATTGTAGTATAAATGTTATAAAGAGAAGCGTATTGTTTGCAACATTCTCTGGGTTACAAGATTATATATGATGGGTAAGACTTCAGAAACTACATGAGCAGGTTTGGTTTTGAACTCATGATGTAAAGTTAACGGGATATGTACAACATAATGTGTAAAACTTACGGACAAGACTTCGTTTTGGAGTTAGCATGAACGTAACAAACTAGAATAATTGCAACAATCATCCGACTGTTCAGAACCCACTTTTCACATTGTCTTGCCTGCATATTTCACGAAGATGAACTACCCCTAAGGTCAGTCGGAGCCAAATGACATGAAAATGTGCTTACCGAAACCAGTTTTCCATCCTGTGGAATATATGGTGGTCGGTTGGAGAGCTGAAGTTTGGTTTGAAGTGTGTTGAAGTTTGTCTCTAGGCGGGCTTTGTCTTCAGTCTTGGGGGGCTTTTCTGTGGTGCGGTATTGGCGGAACTCGTTAAGCTTTTTCTGTTAATCAAATCAAGATAGAAAAAAAACATTATCACATGGTTAAACATATGCAATAACTTGCAGCCATTTGAAACACAAAACCGATTTTGACACAAAACCAATTTCAAAGTGGAAAATAAACTAGGAAATCGACCATAAATCACAAGGTTAACAGTACCACAAAGATAAAACATTGTTTGCATTCACTGAAAAGAGATACAGGCCTAGATTTAGTTACATGACATTTTAGAATGCCAATATATGCAGTGATACCTTTTCAAGCATTCAGTACATGGAATGCCAATCATTATAAGTTATGGGTAAAAACAAAATATCTATTAACAAGTTCGTTCAAAATAGAATTTACCCATTCGCTGAAGAGAAGAGGTTAATTCAGGAAATGGAAAATTTGGAAGTGCCAAAAGGCAATGTTTAAATAATGTTATTTCTAAGGAAATCCTAGTATCTGATTGGCTGGGAGCAAATAAGATTTATGATAATCACTGGCAAAACTAATGCTACCATGATTGCAGGTTGAAAACCTTGCAAATACTTTAATTTTGGTTCAAATGAAAATCTACTTTTTACTTACTGAGTAAATTATGAACTCATGTGAGGTACTCTGAAGCCTCATTTAGATAAATGGTGAGACATAGTGCTCAGACATGGTCAGACAAATTGCCTCACTTACGCTAATAAACATGCATTATATGCTTCAAGTCCCCAGAAGAGTCTACAGCTGTGCGGAAAAACTCATGACATCACAATGATTTCATTATGATGTCATGAGTTTGAATTTGTACACGTTGCGAGTTTTCTTTGTAGGCTTTGTCACGCCATGGGCTAGTTTCAAGAAACTTGTCACAATAACAAATTTGCAATAACAATGTAAAGCACCTGAAATCATTCAAATTGACTGATAGTAAACTTGCTACAGAAGTTGTACATTTGTTATCATAACAAGTCTCATTCTGAATGAGGCTTCATCTTCATCATTTTGTTTTATCCTGAAGTGTTAATCTACTTTATAAAACACAAACCACGAATGATCAAAGTGACATTTTACTGAATCAAATACTGGTCTGGTTGGAATACTAAAGCTATGTTTAGGGGTAAATAACATGAATCAGACTTGAATATAATCAACATTACAATATTCAATATAAAAAAGTGTAGAGACCGTTAAAGTTTACAGCCATTGGTTTCTTTTGAAAATATTAATTTTCACTTCTTAGCTTTCTAGTCAATCCCTCTATGTAAAGAGGTATTTTTTCTTTTAAAATGACTGTTCGAACACTAATTTAACATTTAGTTAATGGTTGATAATCAGAAAGCTACTAAACATGTTCCTGTTAAATCATAAAACATAACCACTAGGACATGTTTTTATATCATATAATACCACAACTGAATAACGCACAACAAAAACAATTTTAATGATATTCTAGCATACCTTTCAAAAAAACATCACTGAAAAGTGCATTAAACAACCTTTACATTCTGCAAAATGCCAAATTCAGTGTCAAAATTTACATTTGGCATGATACAAAAACACAAACCCAGACATATCCTTATTATATTTACAATATGAACAAATTCGTTTGTAATCATACAGTAAATGTACACATAATTTTCATCATGGCATAGAATAGACTGGGGAAACAATAGGGGAGTACAAAGTTAACACTTACTTCCATCACTACTGTATGACATAATAGGATAACTTCAAACTGAACAATAAAAAAAAAGATATTTTCATACCCCATTGATATATTCAGAAAATAAAGGAAAATGGAAATAAAATGAAAAATTGTCATCATTATTTCCATTCTGCTGGTGCTTCACTTTGTAACAACAGTGTAATTAATTCAAACATAAAAACTCAACATGGGATCATAGTGAAAGAGGAAATTAGCGAAATACATCAGTTCACAAACTGAACGCTGAGCTGATTTAAAGGAATAACTTTGCTATCGATCATACAAAGTGTGTGCATGTTTGGGGGGTCTAAAATCCTGGTTTTCGTAGGCAACAGGTTAATAACCAGTTCAAAAGTACTTGTAACACAAAATTCAGCGATTCATCGTGTGATTGATTTTTACATTGAATTGCACCCAATAGTTAATGCAATTCATCCCAGGAAGCAACCTAATGATCGATCACTTTTTTTTACCAGCCTGGATGATTAATTGCCGACACCACTATCCAGCATCCTCTTGCTAATATTCTAGAAACATTTTTTTGAAGGGTCACTATTAAGATACCATCAATGCTCAATCATTCATGAGATGTGAATACAGAATGAGATTATCCCCTCCAGTCCCTGAGTGAGAAGTGTCAAAAAGGCAATAAATGCCTTGCAATCGACTGTCTATGTCAAGGGTGTGATCCGAAACCTCAACCACAATGCCACATTAAATGATGTTTGGTGCTATTTGAACATGACCAGGGGAGCATTTCACAAAAAAGTCAGTAATTTTCACTAGTCTGCTCTAAGCCAATCAGATGAAAGGATTTCAGTAGCTTACAACAAATAGTCGGTGAAAATCATAGTGAAAAGCAACGACTATCTGTTTTTATGCTTCCCGGTTTCATAAACTGATCATGAAATGTTTCTAATATCAAGAATGTAAAAAGAATCTTACCTGCATTGCAGGGAGAGCATTTTCTGAGAGAGTTCTATCCTCCAACCAAGGTTTTTTCCTCCTGATCCAGTCAAGCAACTGCATTGCAAATAAAATCAATCAAAATTTACTTTACATAATCAAGATACAATAGTTTCATTCATTCATAGAGTTATAGATTAAAAGCTATTTATTTTCTTGTAAGTTTAGGTAAGCTAGTAAAATTATATTCAGATCTAAATATTTTTCTTATTCTCAAGATCTTATGAACTAAGGATATTTTTCTTCTATTTGTTTCAAAATGCAAGCCCTCACAACTTTTATTGCAATATGCAAAACATCATCATCATCATCATCACCATCGCCATCATCACCATCATCATCACCATCATCATCATCATCACAACCATCATCATAATCACCACCACCACCATCATCACCACCACCACCACCACCACCATCAAACTCCACAATCCAAGGCTACCTAATCTCCATCTTCAACCCGTTTGTTGGTTCTGTTGTACTTACGTCACTTGCTAGCTTCTCGTACTCCTCCATGAGACGATCATTCTCCATGTTGAGACTAAGGACCTTGTTGATACGTGAAGCTGCAGTCTCCGCCTACAACAAAAACAGAAAAATATACTCTGCAAATAAATCATCTTCAGATTCACCAGAACTTAATAAGGGCTTTAACGCATTAAAAAAATATTTGCCCTTGAATAACCAAGCTTGATACCTTTTTCTTTGAATATATGGTACTAATATGACCATTTGAAATCTTGACATACTTACATTTGGAATATGAAATCAATTCAATAAATGAACACAAAATCATTTACGTTTCAACTGAACGCTGCAAATACCCCCTGTCAAGAGATTTGATGAAAATATTTGAAAGTTGTATCCAAATCTTTTTCAAATATTTCTCAGAAATGAAGCTTCAAACATCAGTTAATCCACTTCTCAAACGAGAGCAGCAGTGTACATGACAGAATGAACTACTTCTAGCAATCACTATACACTGTACTGAGGATGATTAAGATGCAGGGACTTATTAGTCTGTGATCAGCTGCAGCTCAGAGCATAAAGGTGTGAAAATCTAATCAAGAATTTTTCTGGACTGTTAAACATCACTATATTTATATGGAACGCTGAATATCACAACGTTCATCTAGGTGACAATTAAACGGGGAGACATGGCATCACTGTAAAACTATATGAAACCATGTTTAATTCCCATTCATATGAACAGGAACAAAATATCAAAAAGAATTCACTACCCCCCCCCCTCTAATTTGGTATTATTTTTTGCTCAAAATCGATATAAAGTGACTTAAAATGCTATAGGTTAACAAAATTATGACATCTTAATTTTTTTTTCATTTCAGATTTTTTATACCGTACCTCGGTGGGGCATGATGAAAATCACCCAAAAACCAAATTTTGTGGGAATGATCGGTTCATGGGGGCCAAAGTTATGACCTCATGAATACATAATTAGGCCCATTGAAATCCAGGCATAATTGGATGGTACATAACATTTAGAACCAGGCAAATAATACATAGATTTCAAATAAGCTAGTTATGTATTCATGTGGTCATATCTTAAGCCCCCCATGGACCGATTCCAATCAAATGGGCTTGTAGAGGTATTTTATCATGCTTTACTTAATTATGGCATCCTAAATGGTGAAATGCAAAAACGGAAAATTTATGACGTCACACTTTGGTACTCTATATACAAGATCATGAATGTATGAATTTTCATCTCCAGTGGTACAATTGCAAAATATTATGATAGTAAAGTATATAGTGTAACGAACTCACCTTCTGTGCGCCAGAGAAGGCATGGTAGTACGCAGAAACATATGTCATGATTGACTTATCATCAGGCCTTGCAGTGTTTACCAAGTCTGTACAAGAAAGAATAGTAAACTATTTCTTAAACATTTTCCAGGCCCGTTGGAGCGGTGCAATTAACTCAGCGAAAAAAAACCCCACGTTTTGAATGTCGAATGGACATCAACATACGTGGAGACAGAGCCCATTTTTCATGGAAAATTAACTTGCTGATATTTTTGCTGTATGTTGATGAAATTTTCTCAAATTTACAGGACTTATTCAAAATAATAGTATCAATTTATCTTGAAAAAAAAATCATATGAAACAAGTAGTTTTCTTTTTTTGCTAACTTTCTATCTACCCTCAAACTTTTTTTCATACATATCCAAATGTCCATGCATGTGCTGCAAAACTCCATTCGTGTCAAAAGCTTGGCCTAACTTACATATGAATGGGAGTTATGCATGCTACAGCGACTTCACTGCACTGGCACTGCCTATGTCTGTGCTTCAGAACAGACAAAAAAAAGTGAGTACATGGGAATGAATACGGTAAATGACGTCTCTTGTTCAGTGGGGTTTTTTGGGGGTTGAAATTGCGCAGAGTTGGATCATTTCCAGACATATCCGCATGCCTGGCTTCTCAGAAAGGATTTTTCATACAAATTTTCTTTGATTGTTAATTTCAAATATAATTCCGATTTTCTTCATGAACAGAAAATGTGAAAATTATGATTTTTTGGCTACCTTATTCCACTTTTTACTTGAAAATTCTGTGACATTTCATTCATATATTACTCAAAAACAATATAATGAATGACATGAACAGTCAAAGAAACTATTTCGATCAGATTTATCGTAATTTGCAAGTTAGGACAATTTCACTGCGACACGCATGATCCTCCATCTTCATCATTATCATTGCTATCATTTTCCATGGTGCAAAATATGTTAAATAGGTAGTAATTCCCTGTCTAAAGAATCCCTGATAAATGGAAGAGTAAGAGAGGACAGGACTCACCTTCTACATCCAACATCCTGGGGATGTCCAGGTGCTCCTCAGCCACGGAGAATGCAAGATTCAAATTATGGGCGGGGTCATCCTGTATGATGGGGAGAAAACAAGGTCAACACCACACTGCCCATGACGGGCCACATTACAGTGCCCACCCAAGGCCACATATAGCATTGATTTAAAAAATAAAAAGGGGCCCAAAAATATAGCCAACAAACGGACAAATAGAAAATATTTACCCAAAAGGTACAAAAACATCTCATCAGAGCAACAGGGCCATATACAACATAACCCACAAAAGGGCATCACATTTAACATTACTAAAGAAGGGCCACATGAAAAACAGCCCACAAAGGCTCATAGAAATCATTAAAAACAGAGAAATGTTGCAAATGTTTGCAATTTCATTTTTGCTACAATATCAATAGATCCAAGAAACTGAGGCATGAAAATGGAGTTTTTTTGCATAAGAAATTGAGAGCATAGCCATATCATTAGAACCCCTCCTAAATCTGGTGGCAATTTCAAGAGGCGTTTCTAATAGCAGGATTTTTGTTTTCGTGAGTTTCGTGCTATTTTTAATGATCTTTAGAATTATTTACCACATATCAAGTCAGTCAATCTGTCCAAACATTAAAATTGTCATAGCTTTTAAGATCGTTTGTATACGAATTGCCTTTCCTTATATCCCCCTCCCACCATGTATCATGTACCGTATTCAATTTCAAAATGTACTGTTACTATGCTTTACATACAGTATGAATGATATAACATATTTTCATAATGGTAAAATGCATTATTACTGAATTTACATTATTGTGCATTGTGGCAAAATAAAAAAATTTTGATAAAACTGTTTAGTCTGCACTCGGACCACAAATAATAAACCCGATGGATGAATGCAGAGGTACATGAAGGAAACCAAAAGAAAAGATATAGATGGCAGCTCCTCACTGCACGTCATAACCCAATGACACATACATGGAGAAGAACGTAAGGTATGGTAACAGAACCCTTGGGTCTTCAGACATTCCACACCCCATCACAATCTCAGCTATTATCAACTGTCATGTTCATTAATAGAAATATATGAATGTTTGTTCTGAAATACATAAGGTCTTGCTCCCAACGATATCCTAGTCCTGATAATACGCTAATGATTACTTACTTTGTGTAGAGCATATTTTAGCTACAACAATAAATGACCTGGTCATGACTTGTAGACAATGTACATAATAGCGTGTGCATGTATTAAGGTATGTACATGTTCCAAGGATTTGTTCATTAAAATTGAATGCTTGTAGGCTTTACACACACTACACAAATTCTGGTAAGTCTGTATAAAAGGGGGTTATTGGGGAATGGTTACACAAGAATGGTGTATTTGGACCATTATTACTTAACAGCTTATATATTTGAATATTATCAGAAGTCGCTGATCAAGGTAATGTTAACATGTATCACAAGAAAAGGAACTGAAAAAAAAAATGTTCAAAGTAATGATTAATTGGTTTCTCTTCTGGCTTCCAAATGTCTGCAATTTCAAAGACACTTTTTTCTTTAAAATTTTGCCAGGGCATGCATTTGTATACTTTACAAGAAGGACTACCTGGGCTATTCACCCTTCCCCTGCAAAATCTGACCAAACACAACAACCCTTAACTCTTAATAATTGGCTTTGTAAATAGACAGCGGTGATCAGAAGGTAACCTTCAATGTGCCAAGTGTATTCACACACAAGCAGCTGCCATCATCCTAAATCCATTCTGATGAATGATACCTGCTTTAACCTTCTCTTTAATTCAATCGATGCCCTGGCTATTCTGGGAAACCCTGGCACGCATCTCAAAGACCAATGTCATCCATTAATTCAATGATGACAAGGGCTTTTTTAATTCTACTCCTACATGTTCAGTTACAAGTGTGGCGGGACTGCCCATGGATTCATGCATTACTTTCTTCCTACGTACGTTCTATGGTTCATATTCTGAAGGCGGGCTTTACAGAAGCCACGGTCTAAAGTCGTTGCTGAAATCACGGGAAGCCAAATGTTTCAAAACTTTTTGTTTATACTGTATATTTCATATGTTGAGTTGGCTAAACCAAACCAAACGTCTTTAAATAACTTGTTTTTCCATCCATTCTGGATTTTTTTAAATGAACCTGTTTTATCAATGGGCTGCAAAGACTGATAAACATCAACGATCAAGCTATTCAACAGTAATGGTGCATAACCCTAAATGCCCATGTACAATGGTCGTAAAATAGTGAAAACCAGCAATTTCTTGTTACAGTCTCAAATACCTGAATTAGATGCTTGCAATCCCTTCCATTTATAAAACCATCCCTAGCAAATCAATACCGCTTGAAATTACCCATCGTTTCTCTTGATATTGTGCTCATAACAAGGAGGTTTAAAATATCCTTCCTTTTATGTTCTTAACTTAATATCAGAGCTTTCAAATAGTTTCCTCAACTTCATAAGGTGACTTACTCAAAAATCATTACCAGCTTGTGAAAATGCCCCCTTCCTGAAAAACCCCTTCACTGATTAATAGTGTCCTTATTCTTTGCAAAGTCATAAAATCACTGTTTAAAGCAATGAACCTCCCTATTCAAATATTCACTAAAACCAAAAAAATGTTCTATTCTTGGCCATTTGATCAAGTTTCACGTTAAGCCTTTTTTTTTTTTTAAAAGGTCTTTGAAACTAAAGCATCAGTGCTCAAACTACTTCCAATCTTCTTGAAATCATTCAAATAAAGTCAATGAGTGTTTATATTGCTCTTAACCCCTTTGAAGAACATACTTGAAACCATAACACCTGATACATGTAGCATTAAATATTTTTCATTTAAGAGGAAATCCATCCCAACAAAAAATCGAATTAATGAAGAGAAAAATGAAAAAAGCACAACAATGAAAATTTAATTTAAAATCAATAATAAAATATGAAATAATGTCCAAACTGTTGTAAATATTTGTATTCTTGATAATTTGTTGTAATAAAAACATGAATATACAAACACCTCAAGAACTTGACACCTTAGATTCAAAACCCTTCAACACTGGAGATTTTAAACCTTTGACGTTCTTTCCCTTGAACATCAGGGATAAAAAAGGGCATGTACACTTTAGATTAAAAAAGCTTATAACATTGGAGTTTCCCAAGGATAAAAAAGCCTCAACCCCTCGACCCATATGCTGAAGTCCAGTTTAATTTAAGCCATGGTCCTACTCTGTGCTGAAACTGTGGGAAGCCAAAAAAATAGATTAACGTTGTTTTTCTTGTGTTTTCCTGTATTCTTTCCCCATTCTTAAATATTGTGCTTCCAAACGACTTTGAATTAATTGAGTACCAAAAGAGCTGATAAATTGAAGCTCTACTGTCAGAGATTTGTGTCACAAATGGCTATCCATGTTTCAACAACTTTTGACTGAAGTTTGAATTGCAGAGTTCAGAGTAGTAAGAACCCTCAGATATAAAACCCTTTAACAGTTGACATTCTAAGCCCTCTAACACCCAGGTCTGTTATGCCAATAGACTGTCTCCCAATGGACAGGGAGGGTTAGATATAAAAATAGCTTTAGTATATCAATGGCAATCTCTAAACCTCTTACACTTCTACACATATGTTCCAATATTCACATAGAAGTGGGGGTAAGGCAGCGATCGTGTGCTAGGGTGTATGCACTGAGCAATGTTGAATTCCAGGCATACCAAACAGGCTCATAGACCATCGGCAGCAGGAGATCTGAACATGCTCTGGGTGGTGTTTCATTAAAATATTCTTAAAGTTACGCATGATTTTAAGTGTGACTGGAACATATTCTTAGGTGAAAAGTCAGCTACATAGGGATATATCATTCAGCACAATAAAGCGTCGTCATTCGTGCATAAAATCATGCATAACTTTCGAACAGCTTTATGGCCCCAGCTGGCATAAGTTCAACATGGGATAAGGAAAGTTATTAACGGGGAAGTTCACCCTGAAGAAAACTGAGTTGTAAAAATAGCAGAAAAAATAATAAAAAATATTGGTGAAGGTTTGAGGAAAATCCGTTAAAGATTAAGAAAGTTATTAGAGTTCAAAGTTCTGTATTTGTGACGTCATAAACGAGCAGCTGCCCCATATGTTATGTAATATAAAATGCATGAATTTCAAATTTTGTATGGTTCCTGATGACTTAATTTTGTTTTCTATTCATGATCGGGTGTGAAATGATTTGTCTATTGATATACAAAAGGTACAGTGAAAACCATTTTCAATTTTCTGAGAAAATACATTTCATTGATTTTTTACCATTCGCTATGTAGGAATGCGGCTCGCATATGATGTCACAAACAAGTAATTGAAATTCTAATAACTTTTTAATTCTTTGATAACTTTTTCTCAAACCTTCAGCAGTATTTTTAATTATTTTTTCTACTATTTTTACAATAAACTTTTTGTCAGGGTGAACTTCCCCTTTAAGACTTATTGAGAACAGGAACTGAGCACTCGGATCTATGGATATCTCAACTATAATTAAAAAACATATATTTATCTAATTTCTTTTTATTTCCTTCCTCATTTTCATGAGATGAAGTTAATTAAACAATAACACTAGACTAATACAAAAAATTAATGTTTTAATTGAATATATGGTAAAAGGTACCCATTCTTTATTTCATAAATAAGAGGCCAACGTTGCCCACATGCAGTTGAAATAATATTCAAAGACAAAAAAAAAAAACCTGAGCTTGTTACCTTAGTACTTGACGTTACCTTCATTCCAAGTTATCAGACTCAACATCCTAAAGATGACCAAGTAAGATGTCCATGCCTCATCATGCTTCATATAATACAGGCATAAACACACCTTATCTCTATAACATTATTGTTCTTACATACATGCAAACTCAGTGGTATCCCGGAAGTGATAATGAAAATGGAAATGAATGTTTTTTTGTTTGTGTATTGATGTTGCTGTAACCATGCACTTTCGTGACTTCTGCTAAAAATAAGAAACCAACAGACTATTTAAAGCTCGGGCAGGTAAACAATACATATCTTAATCATATTATTTTAATTCAGGCAACTTAAAATAGAAGCTGAACGTATATATATATATAAATATAGGCTATGGCATACATCCATGATACAATTACCATGCATTCTCATGCAAAGTTGTTGCTGTTTGAATTTTTCTTTGACTTGTGTACATTGCAAAATGTGGATGGTTTATTTTTCTTATAATAATTTCTCAATCAACTTTTCAAAACATTTTTCTGAGAATGATGTGTATTTATTCAACCTTTTTTCTACAGGTTTCAATAAAATTTGAATGAAACATTCTGGCTTAGAAAAAGTACCATCATAAACATTTTCAAAGGATTATCAAGTGTGCAGGAAAATGGGTTAGAATTTAATTGAAAATGAGGCAAACAATAAAGCAGCGCATGATATTCATTTATTCCCAGATAAAATGAAACTGATCATAAAGCTAATCCCAATATTTTGTAAAAAAGTTAAGTGACAAATGGCTACAAACATTCCTGCACGTTCATGTAAAAGAAAGATTTAAAAAGGTACCAAATGAATGCAATGAACTTTGGTGAAGTACATGGAAAGAAAAAGATGAAAATGATCTTATAAAATGAGGTGCATCATGCATTTTGAATGTCCCAGACAGCAAGGTGAACATACGGTTCCAAGTAACAGAAAATGTTGTTCACCATACTATTTTCGAAGATTTCTAATAAAATTGACATTTAAAACAAATGACCAATAGTTTGACATAATTTGTGTAACGCCACTATTGTACCTAACTTCAACCTCTGAAAGCTGGAAAATGATGGAAATGATGCAAGCATGAATGTGTGTAAGAGTGAGAACCGAGATACCAAAATGAGATTTACAGAGTTAGTGGCCTAGACAGAGTGCAACAAGGGAATTCCCCTAATATCAGGAGATCTTTACACAATTTCATAATTGTTTTCCTTTTTATTATTGCAAAAATGAAATTTTGAGGATTTAAAAAGCATAGATTTTTTTATTGTTTCAAGACAAAATGATCCATCATAAAGAATTTTTAGCTTTGTTTATGTATTAACATCCTACTGATATCCTTTAATGAAGAAAATCACTCAAGAAGCAAGAGACAGTGATGTTGATGGATCAAAAACCACTTCCCGCCCATAGAGATTACATGTGTGATGGAAAGGTTTTGATCTCCTCACTGTCTCAATAAAAACTTGATGTTGCACTCTGTCATTCCAACGCAATATAAACAATAGTGTGGTAGAGATAGGATGCGGATCAGCCAAATTTGAGCCCTCCTCCCCATCAACCCAAGTCAAACAACACTTCTCGTCTACTTCTCATGATATGCTCCAAATTGGCAACATCCAGGTTTGCATTTCATGAAGTCATTTGTCAGTGCGACTTTCTCAAAAATCTGCATAAGGTATCATAATCCTTGAATCTAATAGGCAGAGTGTAAAAGTATCCATGTAAAGCACTGACAAGATGATTCATGAAACACCCCCAGGAGAGACTGCGGAAGTGTTGCAGGACTTAGGGCTTCCAGGAGAGGAAAGCTGCAGGAAGAGACCAGCCAATGAGGTACAGATATCCTACATACCTTCTTTAGTTTGCTGTAGTCCAGGAGATCTGGGCGATGCCTGTGGATCAGGGCACAGAACCCAAGGCCATCCTTCCAGCTGGAGATGGTCAATCAGGGTGTGCAGTCAACGGTGTGGCAAGGTGGCCGGAGAGGGAAAGAGGGAGGGAGGGGGGTAAGAAAGGAGGATCAGGTAGTGGACAGGGGTGCAGTGGGCATTCATTGAGGGGAGGTGGTGGATATCAAGAAGCATGAAGGGGTAAGGGTGAGGCATAGGGTGGGGAAGGGTATGAGAAGCAACAGGTAAAGGAAAATAATTAAATGAGGAAAGTGAATAGCCAGAGGTAATTGTGATGATCAGTAACGGTTCAAAAATGAAAAACAAGTGAATAGTAAAAGGAAAGGAGATGGGTATCATGATTATTCCAAGAATGGAAGAAAAATGAAGGACAAAGAAATTAGATTTTGAATGTGAAGGAATGGGGGTGGTAAAGATGGCAATGGAATATTGAGATATGGATAAAATCCACACAAATGGGGTAATTGGAGAGAAAAGATAAAAAAGATAATTAGTACACTGAAAACGTTTCAATGTGACAAACTTTACAATTTTGTTCAGTTGTGTGTATATGTGACTTACTTGTTATTTCAACTTTAGATGAATGGCATTCTGCTGTTAAAATTTAGTTCTGTATTTGCATAAAAATTCATATGATACAAATATTTTCAAACAATATTTTTACTTGAAAATCAAGATAAGTTCCACTTTTTGACCACAAATGAAATCTAATCCAACATGCTACATTTCAATAATTACCGGTACCTAATATGGCAGATGACTATAAAGATATTACAGAGTAATTCCGACAAAAACAAGTACATAATTCTAATAAGATGATTTCAAATTTTCAGCAATGACTATTATCTAGTGGCCTGTATATTTTGAATAAGTTTAAGATTTCCTTTCAGTCCAGCAGTAGCTGAGCAGTGAGCATAATTTGAATTTTTGATTGAGACACCTACTGTACAAGTATGAAGACGACATGGAGAATTATCACATACATTGTTTGAAGTTTTGATGCTACTAACACTTAGATAAAGGGAGCAATCTGATTCCACAGCAGCTACACTAATAACACTTATCTGCAGACAAATATAAGTTTGAGCCATGAAGGATAGCACCTCAAGTTAAAGCCCATCTGCATCACATATCCATTTAGGGGCTGCTCAACTTACTGGCAAAGTCTAAAAAAGGCAGCTTCAAGACTGGTTGATCTCTACATGCCTTGCCCCAAATTTCAGGGTTTAGCAAACAGTTAACGGGGACAAAACTTGTCTCGGTGCAGAGTGTGTTTCTCTGGCACTCCCAGTATATTTGAAATTTGTGTGACTGTTTGAAAATACACAAATTCATTTGAAGTCTAATGGTTATATGATGCAGACTTACAAATTAATTCTTTGGGTTCCTACTGCCTGATAGATACATTTTTTTCTTTATTCTTTGATTTCTGAGCCCCCTCTTGTATAACATCCCAGGGCCCAGTCTTAAAAAGAGTTATGACTGATCCATTCAACCTCAACTATATGGAAATCCATCAATGTCATAATTTTTCTTACAGGAAAATTGCACAATGTCCTCTCGAAATCATACAGAGACATAATGAATTTTCAAGAAAACTATGAATGTAGGAATATATCTATGAAAAAAAGGATTTTGAACAAACATGCATTTTATATGTTAATGTTGCTGGCTTTCCATAGTTCTTGTTGATTGGATCAATCACAACTCTTGTAAGACAGGACCCAGATCTACCCTTCCCTGTGTGTGATAGCTCTATATAAATATGACTGATGGATACAGGATTCTTTATATACCAGTACCTGGGTATAGACTTTCCTCCCCTGTATTTAGTTCCTGCTCTTAGTAAGATAGTAACCTCTTCAATTAACCCTCAAAATATGATATGAACTTTACGGTATGGTTTTCATTTCCCTTTTCAATTCACATACAGTACTACAGTTCTAACAACTTGACTTTGTTTTACAAAATATACTAAGGAAAGTTTGCTTTTGAATCATCATATCTCTTGAGCAATGAATTGTTATCCCTTTATCAGATAATTCAATCAAAGGAATACCTAAATATAAATTTGTTTATAATGGTAAAAATAACAATAAAGTTTGAGTTAATTTTAAAGACATTTTGAGAATTGAAATAAGGAAGTTTGAAGTGTTTCCACATTCCAATAAATCAAACAAAAGTGACAACTTCAATCAACATCAGGTTGGTGTTTCATGAAGCTGTTCGTAAGATACGAATGACTTTACGCACGCCTGGTGACCCCTTCTTGGGCTAGATGATACATCCCTGTCATTCATTTAGGACATAGGAACACGTTCCAGTCGTTCGTAAAGTTGTGCGTAACTTTACGAGCAGCTTTATGAAACACCCACCTGGGCCCTGTACCATGAAACATAGCTAGTGATCATGTGGATGTTTCACTGATTGATAGCAGTGATTATTGTGTATGATCACATGTAAAGTCAGCCCTGTGATCGATTCCTAAGATTTATATTACAAGGCCCTGCTCTCTTTACACATTTCTTTATAGACTGGTCTTTTTTTTTCAATTGAATAAATATCCTTTCGCTCAAACTCTGTGCCAACTTTTTATTTTTGCACACTTCCTTCTTGCTTCAATACCGAGACAGTCCCTTCACTTAGAAATAATCTGTTCATAAGTTTGTTGGTAAAGTTACAGGGGCATGAGTTCACATACAAGTATATGAACTTATTAAAATGTGAATCTAAAGCCTTTTTGTTTTACAAGGTTTTTACTATTGCATGAAATGAAATGAAAAGGACCATTCAACTTGGATTATGGCATAAAATATTCTTAGCGGTAAAAATATTCAAAGTTTACCAAATCTGACTAAAAATATTGAGGAACAGGCATTCATGTTGCTGAGGGGCTTGTACACCATCTAGATGTACCTCAGTGTCACATAAAGACAACTTTCTGAGGTATATGAACTTGGAGTGACACCCTTCAAACTCTCAGCTTTCAATTGATGGAAGTAACAACATTTCTGAACAATGCATTAGAAATTACCAAAGAAATCAATCTTCCATATGTTATGCCTTGTCTGAGCTAGATCTTCTGACAAGAATTTTACCTTTTGCTTGTCTTCTGCATTGTAAATGTGTTTACATAAAGTAGATACACATGTAGTAGTGCATGAGAAAAACTTTTGAGGTATTTTAGATTTGGTGGATAATGTACAATTTTCATCTGGGGCATACATGTATTTTACTTCAGATATACTTCCTTTTCATGCCCATATGATAGCATATCGCAAGAAATCCTTTTTGTTTCACAGGTATTTCCTCTTCAGTACTCAGAAGGTAATGATATATATATTTTTTTAGTTCTGAAGGGATTAATGCCTCCTTCAGACTGGCTTGAAATGCCTCCAGCCTAATAAACCTAGATTTTATTCCCCCAATTACATCCCATTTGCATGATCGTTAAGTTATTTATGGGTACTTAAAGGAATCCTGCATAAAGAATGAACTATTATTCAGGCTTGTTAAGACCCCCTAACAGTTCATAGGGAAAGGCAGCATATCCTTAGCATTTTGCTTCTCACCAGTACACAACATTGTTTTCTTGTCATTAATTAATTCAAGAATCATCTGCCAACTGATATTGTCCAAGTTTACGGATATTTCAAATAAAATTACTGACTTCATCAATTTTTGAAGTTCTGTGTATATATTTTGGCTGATCAGTTCATTTGCAGGTTTATCATCAAATTTTACTTTTAAAATTTTTCATCAAAAACAAAGCCTTATCAAAGTAATGAACAGTTTAATGTACTGCTAACATTACATCATGCTGACTAAGGTGTTTCGTTGATTCATCTCAAACATAAATTTGCAAGGAATGTTGTACACCTGAAACCTGCTACATCATAACGCACCTGGGGGCCGTTTCATAAAGCTGTTCGTAAGTTAAGAGCGACTTTAAGAACGACTGGTGATTCTTTCTTGTGGTCAATGGTATACACCAAAATGTTCATTAACGATGATTTAGCGCATAAGAAAGGATCACCAGTCGTTCATAAAGTCGCTCTTAACTTACGAACAACTTTATGACACACCCACCTGGAGACCGTTTCATAAAGCTGTTCGTAAGTTAAGAGCGACTTTAAGAACGACTGGTGAACCTTTCTTACGCGCTAAGTAATCACCAATGAACATCATTTACCACAAGAAAGGATCACCAGTCGTTCTTAAAGTCGCTCTTAACTTACGAACAGCTTTATGACACACCCACCAGTAATGGTAACTTTTCAGGCCAATGGACATTTATCACTACCATATTAACAAAGCCAAGAAAAGTTTCAATGGTAGTACCCATTGATAGAAACAATGAAAATGTATACAGTGAATAAATTGCAAAAGACCCAAAGAATATCAGATTTTAGCATTTTTTGCATTTGTATTTGGTCCCATTTCCTTTGTAGTTTGATGAAAATAAAAGATTTTAGTAATGTTTCCTTTAACTTAACAAGAAATAATCAATGGCTTAAAGGTGTACTTAAACAGATAATCTGACTTCCATAAATAGTTGTTGATTAATGACTGGCTGTTAGTACATAAAAATAGCATATAAACTTGATAGTAATCAGAAAAACAATTCTCATGTCTTTATCAAAGACTGATTTTCTTTTCTTATGATGCCATAATCTTTTCTGGCTAGACTCTGGGAGAAAAGACTAGTGGAGACCTAGGCCCGGATAAATTGTTTTACTTAACCATACAAAGATTTATGACTTACAGGACCAGGTTCACAGCCCAGAATTAATTTCAAACTTAAATATTTCATGGGAAAGGGGTTCTGCATGTAAACAATCATTTTTATTTTTTATTCATTATTATTATTTTCCTTTAATCTTACTTCATTTTTTCATCTTATTTCCTTGTTTAATTTTCTTTATTTTTTCATTTTATTTATTCATTTATTTTTTATTTATTTATTTTATTATTATATATATATTTTTTTTTTGAGGGGGGGATATGCTGTGCGGCGAAACAGAGCAATGTGCATGTTTAGATGCAAAGCTCTGCCGCACTTGTGTCTACAGTGAGGAAAGGCCAAACCAAGCTTTTCTTTTGCTGCGGCCGACACTTGCCTTCAGAGGTGGGCCAAATCATCAGCAATTTTTTGTTTTGATTACATAAATTGAATTTGGCAGAAGCTTTTTCCCTCTGTAAACAGGGTCCCAGTCTTCAACCACTCCCAAACTAGTCTCCAGAGCACTACCTTCACCGGTGAAGACTTAATTTTCTGTCAATTTAGTAAAACATCTTCCTGATCATCCTGGTATGAAAAAGTCCGCCAGAAAGAGAATTCCTTTGAGTTCATCCAACCAATTTTTTTTCCCATTTCACCTGCTTATTTTCAACAAGTCGTGGTAACTTGAGGGCATTGCATCCTCCCACGACACACTGAATTAGATGAATCATTTCAGGATGGTCCGGCTATCAGAGTTCATGTACAATAGTTTATGGTTACACCCTGAAGTACTCTTTGATTGTTACGGGTTAAGCATGAAAAATATAATTTACTCTGAGAAACGTGAAATTCACAATTCATGCACGATACAGGTCCCCATAAATATGCATAATTTGATGAATTTTCAGCAGAATTTTGTTTAGAAATACTTTCTATTGACAAACAGACATGCCATGAAATTTAAATGAGTACAAATGACAGCATATTTGACATCTTAAATCCACACACAGATCATTCTGTTAGTCATACTGATATTGATTGCATATTGAATGTGTGTGTGTGTGCCTGGACCATCACGAGCCTCATGCATTCAAGGAAACTCCAAACCACCTTTCACTTCATCATGCATTACAGAATTAATGCACACTGCTGGAAGAGAGGTATCAACAAACAAACACATCTGACATTTTCTTTCTAATTAAGATCTTTCAATGCATTGTAGGATATTTTAGTAGTTGAGGAAAATATAAATGTTCCTACAAACTTATACCTCAGTCACATTTGCTCTATGGCGGCCGTAAGGCAAGTCGAAAACAGCCGTTTTAACAACTACATATAGGTGGTTTGAATAAACATGAATAAAAATGAATAAAGCAGCTGTTTTCGACTCGCCATAGAGCAAATGTGACTGAGGTATTATTCTGAGTGAAAGATATTTAGCAATACCCTTGGACGTCCAAACTGGTCTTTTATCAGACTCACACTCCTCACATAATACAAGATTCTTATTACAGGTACAACATATTACATACAGGAATCATGATACATGTTTCTGCGGTCCCTATTTGACTACTGTGGTCTACATGTATATTAGTATATATTCTAATCTTAATAATTCTACCAGCTCCAACTATCGTACATGACAAATCAAATATGACAAAAACCTGTTGCTTGTATCTGCATCTTCGTTCAGTGTTTAACTTCACTTTTTGTGGCACCTTATGCAAACAGGCATGGAGGTAGAAATGAAATGTAGGAAGCATGAGAGAGAGCGCAAGTCCTGCATATATTTCACTATTTTCTGATCGAGATTTGTTCAAAAGTTGTGTTAACAGCATAATTTTGCCAATTCTTCTTAAAATATGTGTGTTTTTTTAAGTTGAATTACTCAAGAGGAGAAGAAAGTAAGAATTCCTAAAACTCAAATTTTGTTTTCTTTTAAACCCTGAATTGCTGGAAAAGGGTTGAGAAAGAAGAATTTTGTGGGAGTCTTTTAAGATTTTGTTTCAGTCACCTCATATGAAAGTCCTTGATGGCTACGTTCTTGTAGGGCGCGGTTTTACGCTGACACCATAGTAAGAGGCCGTCTCTGGCGGTAGTATCTGTGCATGAGATAACACAAACTTGAAAATCCAACATGAGGGGAACAAACAAACGAGCCATGCCATGCGTTAAATCTAGCACTTTCCTATTTGAATCTGCATACTAAAAGGTAGGAAAATGCTGTATGAAAAATAGGTTTGGGGTTAGATGACGAGTTAGACATACATTGTAATTGCAAAGATGTAGGAAAGAAAACATGCAGAAGAGACGATGACCCAGTGTGATGCATACACAGTAAAAACGCTGTTTAAACATTTATACAATTACTCTACGAACCTCACAGAAGTTGTTTAAAGAACAATGCTTGATTAATCAAGAATTGAATATTAAATTTAATATTTTTTGCTTAAGATTTTAAACACTTGTTAAATATGTTTAAACCACTACTGTAATGTTCATATAGCAAATTGCATTAAAAAAAATTTAAACAGCAATTTTACTGTGTATTGTATGTTCAAATGGAAGTAACCTGGGGGGAAAAAAATGTTTAGGTTAGTGACACAGCAGTATCGTTTACCTCACGCAAATGTTTCCTTGTTGTTTTACAACAACAATTTGTTTACCTATTGTGGAAGTTCTGGATGTTGACGTTTCTGTAGGGGGCAGTCTTGCGCTTACACCACAGCAAAAGGCCATCCTTGGCAGAGTGATCTACATTGCAGGAGCGGCATACAGGGTTAAGAGTGAGCAAGGGTGGTGTGTGTGATAGAGAAGAGACAAGTGTTCAAGAAAAGATGATCTGACTAAGATAGACTAGTCGGATCAATGGAAGATTATCCCGGTTGAGATGAGTTTAGATGGTAAGTTACAAACACTTGCTTACCTTGGTATTAACTTAATTAATATAAAAAAATAATCCGTATCTTTTAAACAATGTACAACAAAACTTGGCTATGTTAAGATATTTTTGCACAACAGTTGTTCTTCTTTTCATCAGGGCCTATAGATACAAGGCATTGTGCTTTAAGTCTAAAAAGAATGTCAAAAGTATGAAGACAAGCTAATGACATCATAATGACTTAATTGTTAGGTCAAGAGTTGGTGAGTTCAACTCTGTACAAAATTTAATTATCACTAATATCTTTTGATAAAAATATATGATTTGTTGAGTATAAAGTACAGTAGTATGGCAAACTGACAATAACAAGTTTTCCTGCCTCTCACATTTTTGACACCTCATATCTTATAGGCTTTGTACACTGAAATTACAGGGTTTTTTTAAACGGAGAGGCATTTACACACTCAAAATCATCTGTTTTTGGGCAGAAAAAGAATCTGAACAAAGTGACTAAATAAGAAAAGTAGAAAGTTGGTCAGAAAGAAGGTCTTGACGGGTGAAATGTATCCTCAGAAAAATGGTTACACAAGCCACTATAATCAAAGATGGAAGGTGACCATTTGTAGGAGAAATCAACTTGTATTAGGCTGACATTAAGAGACATAGACAGATTATCAAGGAGTGACTATACAGGTTATACCTCATTCACATTTGGTTTACGTCTACGGCGGCCTATATGTAGCTATTGCAAAAAATGTTAAAATGTCTGTTTTTGACTCGCCGTACGGCCGCCGTAGATCAAATGTGACTGAGGCATTAGTCACTACATAAGTTAGTCAGAGAAAGTGAGAACATAGAGATTAGTATCACACAATACCTCATCAGTTTTACTGACAATTAGTGATGACATCCATGAATCATATGATTTAGGGTTGAAATCCAAAATCTCCACATTGTATTTCCATGTTGTATGTTTATTAGTGTGTACGTTCTTTGGATACATACTCACGTCTACAATATGTACAGTATTGCACAATCATATTATGAAAAAAATCTACCCAATCCTGTGGCTCTTTCAATTATTAGCTCTCCTCAATTTTTCATCTACAATATTAAATAAATATAGGATGTGGACTACAGATAATGGTGAAGATGACATAAAATAATACAAAATGAAATTAATGCACATAACATAGATAATAAAAATGCAAAAACAATAACTGACAAATTACCCTCCCCCAACACCCTAGCTGCATTTCATATAAAATCCAAATGAACTCCTAGATGATCTGAAATATTCAAGTAGATTTATTTTGAGAATTTCAAAATGAGTTGATCCATGTAAGTTCTTCCTTTCATACAGTCCAAATCACAAAAACTGCAAATAACAAACAAACAAAAAATTGAAAAAAATGTGCCATTTCATACTTATTTAAATACTTTTCTGTTGGTCTATCCTTTGTTATGTGAAACTAATAGGAGATCAAAGTCACTGTGATTGTAACAGGGCAACTCCTCCAGGACAATGCCCCACATCCTGACATATCACACTTCGTCAGAGATTACCTCACCCAAAAATGCAACTCATCTGAAGACAATCTGTAAGTCACCAGGGGGGGGGGGGAGTGACAATTGCTCCGGGCTTCATTTTGTCTAAGCTGTAGGGTTAGGGTTGGGTTGCATTCGGGTTTTATGTTAGGCTGAGGGTTAGGTTTAAGGTAGGGTAGCATTTAGTCTAAGGGTTGGAGTTAATAATTCGAATAGTGTGTGGAATTCAGAGCAGAGCAATTATCCCCCAAAGCAAATGTCATGTAACTCGAGGGGCTTTCTCCTGAGGGGGGGGGGGGGGGGGTCAATGGCATGGGTTATCGATGGCATGTCAGCAAACTTGCCATTTATAAGGTTTTATCAATTTTGTGAAAGACGGGCTGGGTGTTAATCTTGTTCATTTGATAATGGTTTTGGCTTTTGAAAAGGAAGATATCAAGGTCAAAGGTCAATTAGTGCTTCTCTAAGTTGATTGACCTTTCAGATATTTCTACAAAGCAAGGAAAGGAGCAATAGTAAATTATTAACACAATCACGAAAATACATTCAAAATATTCATCACAGCGTTATGACAATCACCATGCAACTGATTGACATACATGTATCTTTATTCTTTCTATTTACCGGTAAAAGAATAAAAAAATCAAAGAAAACTTTTCTTTTCTTTGACATTGTGAAACCAAGTTCAGCTCACACGACTGACAAAAGAGTTTCCATTATGTTGCTTCAATGAAACTAAAAGGTAATGTATGTCATAGAGGAGCTACAATATGAACTTCCTTTTGAAAATGTGTTCTGCAATAATCTGTGGTTTTAAGTATGCAATCATTGTATGTATTTTTCAAGCCTTTTTTAATTTTTTACATTAGATAATGTTTAATGGAAACTGAAACTCATTGTCATCTTCAAGAAGTTTCAATTTGTTATTAATTGTATAATTTATGACATGCAAGCAATTTTGCAGTATATAAATCATGCTTAATTTGGAAGAAACCATGCAATGACATGCATTAAGACAAATTGATTTCTCCTTCATCTCATAAAACCAAAAGGTAGTTAAGAGACAATTTTTTTAAAGCAATAGTAAAAGTCAAATATAAATGATCGAATTTTTCTTCCCAATGATTAATTTGGGTCTTTGGGATAAATTGAACACTGTATGAGGATAGAGCTTATTTCCAATATCTAAGTAATGGAAATACAGCACTTCCAAGCAGGGTGTGTACAATACAAAGATTTAATTTCAATAAATTCATATTTTGTAATGTTCACGACCCTGCAATCCAGGTAAAGGTACTAAATAGTCAGTAGAAGAATTTCCTTCATCATAATAAACTTCTTTGACCGATTCCCAATCTCATGCTTATGAAACAGATGCTTCCATCCATACAGGGCCCCAATCGCACGGAACTAAGTTACTTTTATGGGAACTTTGCTATCAAACTACCATGGTAACAATGCCAAGCAGCCAATCAGAATCAAGGATTTCAAAGAAGTTACCATTGGAAGACAAAGTTACCACAACAGTAATTTTGATGCAATGTGGTCCTGATTTGGACTTGAAATGGAATGCATGTCACATATTGTCACCCAGTGATATTTCATAAGATCCATTGTTTGCTATAGATCTATAAGCTTCTTTGACCTTTGACCCCAATTTTTAATGTGCATACATAGATGCATTTCCCCCACCTTCTATTGAGATGTCCTGGATAGCAAATCGTAGGATGATGGTCCAGATCATACCCAAGATCATCTTTAGATTCTGATCCACAATTTCTGGTAGTGGGAAGAAAAAAAAAATTTGATATACACACAAAGAATTACAAACTAGCACAATAATACAGCATAAAATGGTATTTATAGGGGTGTGAATGGTCTGCAATTTCTCAGAATAAAAAAAAATTAAAGTACCAGAATGTTTAATAATATTTTCTTTTCCATAGCATAGACATCTGTACATATAATATCTCTAAAGGGGGTGTTGTAAGAAAATATTTGCAATCAATCGCAAATATTCTGTTGCAATTTTACAATTGATTGATCACTTTTAACTGTAGTAAATCAGATTATACTCCTTGTTTCATGGAGCAGATTAGCAATCAATCGCAAATTTGCAATTAATTGCATGGCATATGCTTGATTTCGGGAATGAAAAATAGACTTGCAATTGATCGCAAGTTTCTTGCAATGCCCCATAAGTGTATTTTACCTCAGTGGTGAATTGCTTCTCTGATCCCAGGTGCTTAAGATTCCATTTATTTATTACAAATCAAATTAACATACCCTGAAACCTGAGCCGACAACTTTGCAAATGTAAATTTTGGTTATTAATTGATAATTTAATCAATTATAGGACTGATGATGCTAGTATGTGGTATAGCGCCCTCTATCATTCATACCGATATAATTTTTCATTATCTGCTTATCCATTCATCCAAAGCTTTGGTAATTATGGGTCATTAAAGCTTCACTTTAGTTTTCATAAATTCCCCAATAACTGTATGTCATTGTTCCAATTCATTAATAGATGAATATACACGCTCTAGATGATAAGGACATAAAAAATTTGGTAAATTTGATAAATTTGGTGGTTTAATACAAAAATCTAATATGATTGGGTCCCCAATGCCTCAATCAAAATATAATAACTGCATATTGTTGTCTTTATTATGTAAAACCACTTCTCCAGCATAGAATGAACTGAATATTTCTGTAAATAATCTTTGTAACTTTCTGTTATTCTATACTAAAACTGAAAGATATATCAAAGTTAAGAATCATACCTTCTGCACCAATGGATACAAGCTTCACTCCTTTTGAACTGATGTAGTCAAGAGCCTTGTTCACGTTTGCAATCTTGTGGACGCGCATCTTTCCGCGGTCTGGTTTCGGAAGTTTTTCACTTGAAATCACTTCAAGGAGGGTCAGAAGTTTGAGACCATTGCAAAAGTCTTCTGAGATCTCTTTGATCTCGGCGTTGGCCTTCCTCAAGTGGGAGTTGCACCATGCTGTAAATGTCTGTATTCAGAGAGAATAAGAAATGCCCTGTTAGAGGTCACATCAGATTGAATAAGACCAAGATGATCAAAAGTTGAACATTTACATTTGATCATATATTTTATATTGATACAAGCTACGCAAGCACCAAATCAGTGAGTCTACGTACTTGCATTGGCTGACCATTTTGAATTGATGAGTCTATACTGTTAATGTTAATTAATTTACATAAGGCTCATTAGTATAGTAACCTCAATTACAGGTATGAATTTAGTGCCATTACTTATGAAAGTCCACATTCATCATTGGACATTTTCTCAGTATACTTGCTCAAGATACACAAAATCTGCAGAAACCATGGTTTAAAACCAGATTTAATACCACCTTTTTGAATTTGGGCCATCATGTTTCATCACTTCGAATAGATTTAATTGTTCGAGTACCAAAATGATAAATTGTACATCTATTTTTTACAGACACATGTACGTATTATATGCATCTCATTTTAATAGTTATACACCGTTAAGACCGCTGATTTGTGCTACTGCTTTCATTATGGGCTTACACTGACATGGAATGATCTCTTCCTGCATGAAGCCATTAGAACATGTACATGTACACTTGACTCGCTTTTCATATTCACTCCCATTTCACGCTGTGTTTCACCCAACAGTGTCAGACCTTGACATTCCATACTTTACAAATATAGAAATGGCTTTTAACCCTCAGCAGTTTCAGCATTTGAACTGGAAAAAAAACAAAGAGGGAGTGATTCATGCTCTACCCCCCCCCCCCCCCCGCCAAGAAAAAGAGAATGCGGAAACATATGAATCATTTGTTCTTTTAAATGAAAGTAAACATTACAATAATTACAATAATCATGGATCTTCTTTCATACTTATTTTCCGGAAATATTCATTTCCATAATGAAAGTCAAGGCTGAAAATAACCTATTGAATATCAAATATATGTACTATGGACAATACATGTTTAGTATGTGTATGTGAGTTATCCTGTTCTGAACATTATCTTACATGTATGTCTTTCTAACACATCTGATACAAATTTTCGGCTCCACAATCACAAAAGCTTTCTTTTTTCTTTTTAAATAACACACCTTTCCGCTTAAATTTACAGTCAATGTTTATACAAATACCAAATGAATGCTAGCATTTTGTGCTGAATGTGATTCAAAACACGTAACCGCCCCCCTAACCCTCCTTCCTCCCTCTCCATTCGAGTATGAACACATCTGACATCACTGTAAGAAACCCCAATGATTAACTATGTCACTCCTCCTGGTCAATGACAAGGTTTGCGATCCTGATAATCATAATCATGGCATCCTTCACTGTCTTATCTTCTGACTTACAAAGTGCAGGATGTATTGGCTTAGCTTCACTGTCACTGACATCCGGTCACAATAGAGTGACTTCATGCATTGTTAGCAAGTATTGTTCTTTGATACCACACAACACAAGGGTGAGGAATGTCATTCATTGTCTTTTCCAAGAAGAATTGTTGGTTGAAAAAGAAATATGCTTTGTCTTGATTGAAGGGTTGGACATGCACATGTTTCTCTTGGTGGTGATACATGTACGTTAAAAGTGGACTAAGGCCAGTGTCGGAAGCGGTTCGACTTATGTGTAACACCCCCTTTATTAACCCATTGCCTACTGGAACCGGGTGATCCCTGTAAAAAGCCTATGGGAATGACAGAATTCAGTAGTCAACTGGTTAAAGTCGGACGGACACTGGCTCAGACTGAGACCACTTCTGGATGTGGTTTGAAGCCCGCGTGGCGCCGCCCTCAGTCCTGCAATGAACACCCCCAAGTGAACTCTGGCCAGCTTGACCACTGAACTAGAATTAGCTAACAATAGTTATAGCTAACGAACTGTGCAAGAACAATAACAATGTTTACAAAGTCAGGTGACTTGTGTCACGTGTATAGGCAAGTATAGATACACAATTGCAGGCACAGGACCTGTGTAATGGGGTGTAATGATCTCGAGGCAGCTTCAGATTGCAAGCATAACGGCAGTTCTAAAACCGGCATCGGAGCCAGCTTCAAACCTGACGCGTGCATATCAGGGGCCTAACAGAAAGATTCAATAGCATTTTTTAGACACATAAATGTACAAAGTGCATTGCATTACTATAATGTCCGTGTTTAGCTTTTCTAAAGATAAAATATAGGCCTAGGTATATGCTACTTTTATACCTACTAGTAATAGGCCTCCATTTATCAAAATCAGTAACACAATATGGCTGGGAAATCAACTAATTCCTCTTTCCAAAGATCTCATTCATTATTCAATCAAGACTGGAAAGGATATTAGCTGAATAAATGAATACCTAATCATCACAGCCTTCAACATAAGGCCTATACAGTATGTAGGCCCTATACTATGCTAATGTGCTCCTATTAATATTGAATTTATAAGCAGCTTAAACACTGATCTACTCCTACCATCTGTGATTAATGGTCATTAAAGTGATACCAATCATTCACAGCCTGCTTTGATTAGAAGCGAACACAGACAGGCTACTGCAATCTGGAAACCCTACAGAAATAATTGCTTTTGCAAATGCAACTTTATCAAAACATTTGCAAGTACCAAATGCACATGTACATGTACTGTATGACCCTGTTCTCATCTACTTGCTTAAACCAGTTTAATGGAAACTACTTTAACGTGCAATGGGAACACTCAAGGCATTCGTGGAATCAATCTTATGTGGTTTTCAAGACTGTTTTGCCTCATTAAGCTCATTTTAAACATAGGTGAGGACACAAACAATATTTTGGAAGCGATCTCTGCACTGTAGTAAGAGCGTGTGTGCATGTTGGACACGCTACTCTGTACACACTGTGTGTAGCATGCCTACGCTTCGGTTTCAAATTCCGCACAAAACATCATAATCCCACTGAGAGCATTCCCATAGCAACAAGATCGCTTTACATGAAGTGGTTCTGGAAACCAGTTCAGGAGATAGTGATGAGAATGCTAGCAAATCGATCGTCTAAACAGGTTGCTTGAAGTGGTTCAACGGAAACCAGTTCAAGAAAGTAGATGAAAACGGGGTCTATGATTGGTTGCAGCTTGAAGATCAGGTTGCCTTTGATTCTATTGAATTTAAAATTGATTGTAATGATCACAATATAAAAACAAGCTCATCTGCCAATTCACACCGGATGGGCTAATTATGAACTGCATGCACCAAGCCACCAAATGGTCATATTACATTTTTTTCCCATTACCTGGATTTCCAATTCTAAGAAAATAACTGCAAAATGAGTAACATCTTTGATGTATTCTTTCACACATATTTTACCTATACCTCTGGGCATTGGTTATTGTTATTCATACTCCCTGCCATGTCAGTTCTGATTCACCTCTCATTCAATTATGCTGTAGCATAAAAAACTTATTGAATGAACACCAATCATACAATTTATGAATGTGAGCGTCTCTTTTCATTTAGGCCACACTGCCTTCAATACCATTTTCTCACGTTTTCTAAACCCTGGACTATCGTAACCCCAGACTATAGGTGGGGCTAACTTGCCATTTAGCCCTGCCTTTACTACAGGGTTAAAGAAAATTTTGCCTGTGAGAAAAGGTTTAATATGCCTGCATTTTATACCCCTTTCATAAACCCAATAAAACACAATTATGCGGCTAATAGCAGCATAATTTGGTCATAAAATCAGAGGAGGACAAGAGTTATCCGCATTATTCTGATGCTGCTATTATCCGCATAATAGCGGCATCGGGACAAGATTTTGAGTTTATGAACGTATTTCCAAATAATGCGGATAATTGCCATGGTGCGGTCACAAGGTCACCCTTTTCCAACACAACCGCATTGGAGGGGGCGTGTCCAGTTGTCATGACGATTATCCGCCTTTTTCAGGAAGGGCACTCGTAAAAATAATTTATGGAGTTTGTGAACGCAATTTTTATTGAATTATCCGCATTACTCTTAGGCGGCTAATTGGAGGATATGTTTTATTGGGTTTATGAAAGGGGTATAACAAGCTTTCTGTAGTTTTGGGGGAAAAAAGGCTAGGTAAATTGACATTTTGCCTTGTAAATATATGCTGGTAAGATACTATCAGATTTTTTTTTTCATAAACATCCTTCCCTTTAGCCTTGGCACAATGTAAAGTAATACAAATGTTTAGCACAACATCATTCTACCACTTTTGCCAAATCCCAAAGGAAACAAGGTTAACAGCAATAGCAATATTTCAGTTTATTTTTTTTCCTGGTTCATCACATGAGAGGGGCGGGGCAGGGAAGAGGGGTGGAAAGGGGAAGGGGGGAGTGGCAAGGAGATGCAACCAAAACCAAACTCCTCAGAAGGTTATCACTGAAGTGAATCCATAAACAACGGAGTCATATGGCTATTTGTAGCAGCAGGAGGTTTCAACAACCAGTTTACCTTGCCTGTTTTCTCATACCATACTTTTAAAGGGGAGGTAGTAACTGAATTTTGGGGTTGATGATACTATCACCATATATTGCATCCAAAGAAAGGATAAGAGTCTTGAAGATTTTATCTGTTTTTACAACTATCCGCCTGTCTCTGCATCTTGGATATACTCCAGAGCTTTGGAAAAAAACATTGACTGTCCACACATTTTAGCATTTAGGAAATTAGAAAAGACATGAACAAAACAAGCACATATTCCAAAGGGTGATGGTACTGCAGTCCCATCAACTTGACCAACTCCAAACCGATTGATAGTAATTGAAAATAATGCAAAAAGATTTGGTTGGTATAGACTCAGTAGACAATTTCAGACTGACTCGATTACCAGAGTACCCGTTCAATTATGAGAATATGTCCAGGCCCTGAAATATCTGATAATTACTTTCTGCATTCACACCGAGCAGAAGCAGACATTTCGGTATAAGTTCTAAAAGTAACAAGCACGCGCAGTATGGTCTCATTAGCAGACGAGGCCAAAGTGCTTGCTGAGTTGAGAAAGTTCCTGTACTTTGCTTTCACACTGCCAAAATACCAAGACCTTGAAAAATCCCAGCGAATGTTCTTGCAACCAAATACAAACTATTTAGCACATACATGTATTTTCTTTCACACTGGCAAAAACACCTGGTATTTTCTGATCAGGGTAACTATCTCAGAGCAGAAAATACCTGGTATTCTTAAACTTTGAGGTGGTCTGAACACTCCTATTTACGATAGTGTGACTGCGGCATACAGAGAGACAGGAAATCCTGTTACACTTCAATGGCATAAAAGCTTTTAAACTTGGAAATAAGCAAAGTAGAAAATCCAATTGATTACGTACACTCGGACTGACAGACGGGTTAAATGGGTTGTATGGGATAATGAATAAATAAGATAAGAAAATTTCATTTGATTACTATCAAGTGAGTTAAAAAAAACCTTTACACTTCATAAATTTTCTGATTTAACAAAGGGTCCTTATAAAAAACACATAACTATTTTTCATGTTCTGCAAGAGCATTTTCACCAAAATTATTTTATATCATTCTTAATGTGGTATATATCATGCATAATCAGGAGGGATTTTTTTTAACGTAAACTTAGATTTGTGCTAAAGTAAACTATGACTGCAATGAATGAATCCTGATGCCATTGAATTTATAATCCAACATGAGTTGCAGTAAACTTCATAGCAGAATATCTTTTCCATGAATGAATCCAAGAAAAGTTATCAAAAGGTATTTTGCGGTGAAATTTTACTTACCTAATATTACTATTATAGCATTATAAATTCATGGACATCTGGAATGTACACTACTTTGGCATGAACAGAATTTTCATTGGTGCAAGAATGCCTCCTGAATACCAAAATGTAAAAATTCAATTATATTATTTGGAAGAAAATAATGTTCCCTTCAGGACATTATGTAATATTTAGTGTTGTGTTAATAATGAGGTTTTCCCTTAAATTGGCAATTTTTAGGGGTTAACTTTCTTTCTTTTCAAACTCACATAGTAGAGTTTTACCTAATCATTTTAGACCTCAAAAGGGCCTCAAAACAAATGAATAGTCAATTGATTCTTGACCTAATTTCATGGACTCTGCATGCATGAGTGCATGACCGTCACCAATCATGGTTGTGTCATTCTTGAGATTAAAACAAATGAAATTATGATTTCTAACACTGACCGACCAGGGGCAAATTTCCATAGGCCAGGTCATTGGCCCAGTTTCAGCAATTGACTGAAATTCACAGGGAATGAGTTAAATCAGATGACCTATTTACTCAAGACAAAATAATTTGACACTATGGTATATTCGACTTTCACATATTCTTCATCAAATATTCTTCGTCTTGTGCATAAAAAATTACCTGTTATAAACAAAAACTGAGAGAAAGTTATATGCTGAGTGAGATTGATTCAATGATCCCTTGTAGATTATCATTATCCATAAATAGGCCAGAAACTGATCCCAAGTTAAATATAAAAAAAGGCTTAATGAACTCTTCAAAAGTACTCATGATCCTACCAGAGTAATGAGACCGTGTTGAGTACATGTTAATTTTCAGTTTGTCCTTAGTCATTAATCATTGTTTATTATGCTAATGAGGGTGCCTAAACAGGACCATATAAGGGCACAAAGGATTCATTCATGGATGAGCAGTGCGCGAAGGAATTGTACAAGAGGATGGTTTCGTAAACACCTATGTGACTATACATATGACCCATAAAAATTGACACACCTATCATAATACCACACTTCATGGTACTTTGGTGCCGGATCCTAAGGTACTTGATATGTGCACTGAAGTCATGAAATACATGAATATTGTTTTTTAGAAACAGAGATATTGAGTCAAAGTTAACTACACTAAATATCATGAAATTATGACAGCATATCTGGTTATGTCAACCAACCATCCCTTGAATTTGGAAGGCGACCAAATAAAGAAAAAAATAATGCAAGATTTTTGGAGAGATGCAATCAAGTTCTTACGCATGTATGAAACATACATTAGACACGTAATTGATATAATTCTATAACTTCCAAAGGGTATCTAACCCTGCAGAATCGAGTCAGGCATGAATAATATTTTCATTCATTCTGATTCATTCGTCCCAAAATGGAACTGAGTCGTACATCAGACTATGCTCGAGCAGACAGCATGAATGCTGAATTCTATCAGTATTGAAAGCAGAATATAACTATTGCCATTATCCCTGAATTAAAAACAGCGTCTGGTGGGAAACCATAACTGTAGAATAGAGAGTCTGAGTTGAGGTTGCTGGCTGTTGTTCTCCAGTGCATGTACAGACTACAGAATCAATGTCGGTTTTCAATCTTTAGTTGGTGCTCTTTATTGACAGGAATACTACAAGCCCCTGTTGCATCATTTTATAAAATCAAGGCTCACTCTTACCAATGATAATGTAGTCTCAAATAAAAATGAAATTTAAGAATCAAGTTATGATAGTAGTCTTCACATGTCCCCACATGTCCCCACTGGTGTTATCATACAGCCATATATCCATAGAATATGTATACCCTCATCTCATTTAAAGTGGGAGGGGCACATTCTTGGATTTGTTTACAAACCACTTACAGGATAGGGCCTACAGGTATCTTTGTTATGCTAAATCTCTCTGACTTTGACAATAAACATATTTTGACTTTAAACAAGCATAAATGACTAGAGACAATCAATGTTATGATTGATTATCAAATTGCAAGTCTTACAGCAAGGTTTATCAGCAATGGTGCAAAGTTTGAATGAGGGCAATTAAATTTGACAATGGAAGGTCACTTATGAAGAAGTTTCATAATAAATAGGCTACATATATGCCTATGTCCATGTAGCCTGTGTCATATGGGGAGGGTACGATTTATATT
The DNA here is from genome assembly GCF_037042905.1 of Lytechinus pictus. NCBI lineage: Eukaryota > Metazoa > Echinodermata > Echinoidea > Temnopleuroida > Toxopneustidae > Lytechinus > Lytechinus pictus. Next base: position 29,219,665 of record NC_087251.1, read on the forward strand.
CCCCCCTCCCTTGATTCGAAGAAGCAGTGTATAGCTTGACAGTAGATCTTGACGACATTCCATGACTCATCCTGCACATTGTCAAGCTTGAAATAGATGGCACATGATGAGGAAACCTTTCACTTCCTGTTGATGGTGGGTAATCCTATAACTCGGTTAGACTGCAGTGTGCTACCACCGTCTACAAGTGATGAGAAATGACAACATTCTACCTTGTACTGAATCACAATGAAGGACTTCATGTCTCTTTTGACTGCACATTACAGACCTACATATAATGAACAAGTAGGCTAATGCATACTGTAGTGATGGAGTCCTGGGAACCTGTGTCCCGCCCAAAAACTTTGGGACCTGGATGCAAACAAAAAATAATGGCTGATGCCTGAAACAACTTTCTCCAGAGAGCTACATGTAATTGTGTGACATTCTGTATTCTATTCATTCCTAATGCCTATCTAGCCACTCCTTCAAAATGAATGAAAAAGACATTACAGTGCTTGTCCTGCATAAAAGAATATGCACACCTAGAAATCCTTCAAATGAAATATTGGTAAGCAATCTCCAAAATATATTTGGTACTGTGTAAATGACTTTCAGAGAATATTTCGCTCTCTCTAATAGGCATATTCAGACCGCCTCAAAAACAGGTACTCTGGTGATCAAGGTGGTCTGAATACACCTTATGAAGAAACAACTGATCAGCAAAGTAAATTGATATCCATCAAAGGATCATGTCAATATAGCAGTCTAAAGATTATGACCCAGATTATTAATGCAAACAAATGAACATCAAACATCATGATGGGGCAGTCCCTCAAAAGCTCAATACTCCAGGAAGAAATTCCATTATGCCGTCAACAAAAGAAGTTTTTTCTTCATATTTTTCTAGCTCTCACCATGGCTAATTCAATATGAATTGCAGTATTGAATGTGTGAAGACATTGGAATGTACAAACAACTATTTTACACTCGACAATTAGGCCTTCATTTGACTCCACAACCATTTTGGTCTACATGTACACCTATAAAAGCCTTTGGATTGTGATTTTTATGCTATTAATAGGGCCGTCTGCACCAGCCCGACTTTTCAAATTAGCGCGCTTTTTCTGATCCGGCAAATTATCCCGATCTGAACATTCTCAAGATTATTTGTAGTGGAGACGCAATTATTGCGCTAGTTCGCTAGATTAATCTTGAGTCAACTAGGGATTATTTGCAAAATAGCGCGCTATTTTTTTATAAATCATCCCGCTAATTTGCAGGTGCAGAAGCACTCGGGATTATTTATTCACGGCGTCAGACCATAATGCATCGATGCCATGCTCCAGCAGGAATCACTCTTCTTGTGATAATGGAGACAGGGTTTCTTGAATATCAAGATTAATCGCGAGGAGAGCCGATAAGGCTAAAATCTCGATATTGAGCAAACTCAGGCTGGTGCAGCACCGCCTAATGAGAAGGCCTAATGACTAGGTCTTATGACTAGACCTAATGATTTGAAATTTATTAATTCAATTTCAATTATAATATACACCGTAAATATTCAGACATGAATAGTCACTTCTAGCAAATGTTGAGCATTGCAATCGTGTAGCTATTATTCATGATCACATAATTTTGAACTGGTGGGTGTTTCATAAAACTGATCGTAAGTTAAGAGCGACTTTAAGAACGACTCGTGATCCCGTCTTGTTGTAAATGGTATATTGGCGATGGTTTAGCGCATAAGAAAGGATCACCAGTCGTTCTTAAAGTCGCTCATAACTTACGAACAGCTTTATGAAACGGCCCCCTGGAAATAAGGGCCTTTAGTCTACTACAGCCTATTATGATTTTTCTCTAACATGTAGGCCTTACATGTACATGCATCTGTATTTTAGATTTTCCCATTTCCAATGAATAGCTTCAGATGTCAACTTATTTCTTTAACTCCTCAACACACTGGCAAAATCGAATAAAAGAAAATAATTACCAACCAACCTACAACTACAGGTAATACATGAAAGTTTCTTTTCCATCTCAAAATATGCTCTCATAAAATAGATCAACCAAAGAATAATAAATTGTGCAATTCAGGATATTCATGATATCAATGTGTACAATGTAGGCCTACATTATCTGAAATAATATAATTTGGTGCAATAATTCTCATTATAATACATTTTAAATCAATATTTGTGAGGGTTTCCATGTATATGCACAATACTGTACCATGAAGGCCCCTACATGCTAAACAAGGGTAAAATTGTGCAATGAACAAATGGTATAGTGTGTAGCAATGGTGATAAGTGATGGTTCATAATCTGTCTACCTGTTCAGACAAGTAAAAGTTTATTGAAAAATTAAACATCATGTACATAGAGAAAGTAGAATGAATAGCCTGAACATTTAACACAATACAAAATTGTGTATCTAACCATCAGTTCATTAGGTAGCATTGCAATGAAGGCAGGGATTGCTTGATATGCATGTCCATGTATGCATTATCATCATTACTACTGACCAATCGGATGTTCATGTTTTGTGTTCATTAACGCATCAAATATACATGTACTCTACATGCCCATGGCTAGAGAAGATTTTTGTTTCGTACAAAATGATGTTAAATACGATTGATCATGGAGAGTTCACACACTGGAAATGAAATATTGTCAAACACTAGACGTGTACAGTACAATATACCATGGACCTAGTAGGTCCATGGATATACATGCATTGTAACATATTAATAGTGTGAATGAAGGGCAGGTGAATACCAGGGATGTCACACAGCAAATAACCTTTGAGCATCACAAAGAATTCCTTCTATCTGCAGAGCAAATAGGAGAGAGAGCATGGTGATCACAGGTTAGCTTCTCTAATGGCAGTCAATCTCTTCTCTATCATGTATCTGTTCACATGAATCACACCATGGTTTTATTTATAGCATGATACCATACACACGAGTGCAAAACCCATCCCCATTTTTCACATCTATAATCACTGTCGGTAATTAAAAAAGGTCTATTTAAGAAAAATACAAGCTACAGTGGTATTAAATAGTTGAACCCCACCAGAAAATAAACATATTTCAAAAGTTTGGCAATGTTTTAGATATTTACATTCAATAGTTTCTTTCTCTGGACTTACAGAGCATTGTAGTGTTGTTGTCTGCATTCAACGCTCAGCATGAATGAGTGCATTTTCTGGTGGGGTTCACAAACTTTTTAGCACCACTATATATTAATGACAAGAAGGTAACTATTGCTGAACATCTTTATTGGAATGACAAGGTAGAGGAGCTGTTTCATAAAGCTTTGTAAGTTAGTTACACACAATCTTATGCTCAAATTTACTCGCAACTGGTGACCCTTCCAAGGTTGCGCTAAATGATACTCCCAAATTTCCCTTTTTAACATTTTCGGAGAGCATTTCCTTACCATACCCTCATCAAACTAAGATACTTTTCACAAATTAGTATAATAATCTATAATAATCTCCTTCCCCAGTACCATCGCTGCATGGGGGGGGGGGTGTATTACAGAACACCACTATTTAATGGCATTTAAATGGCACTTCGCTGTAGTGAGTGTATTTCCTCAAATTCAAGCTACAACGTAGAACATATCAGCCATTAAAGTAAACAAGGCATCCCACAAATGTTTATTTTGTTTTGCTCATAAAGCCCCGAAATAATACAAGCCCACCATGCTTCATGTATTTTATTTTCAATCAATATCTTTTCAGTAACAACTATGCAATCCATGCCACGCAGAGAGAAAATGTTCATTTTGAAGGAAGTACAAAAGCTTGATTATTGCTCTGTGACTGTGGGTAAAACATACCACCCTACTTCAGAAAACCATCTCCTAAAATGGAAGCATCCATGACCATACATCTCTGTGTCATCTGAATTTCGGGGAGGGATGTACATGTAATAAAAAACAATTTTGAAACTTTGTTTTTCACCAACAGGTCTATTAAAATAAAAAATATTCAGCTGAAATCACATTTTAAATCTTGAAAAAAATAAACACCCTAAAGCACAGACTTGTCTCTAGGTATCATGGGTATTGTCACAAACATCAATGATCCATCTAGTCTGATAGTGTCGATGTCATTATTATACTCTCTATTTTGTATAGGAACCGCAAGTATTACAATACTGCATGCATTTTCTCCACAAGTTTTCAACATTCGATAAAGCCTTATAATAATATATTATAGACAGTGATATCTCTTTGGTAAACCATTCTCTGGAGCCAAATACAGCTTGTTATACAACATGTAGTCTGCTTTTCAGACAGTTGTGCCTACTTTTTTTTTTACTGTGCAGGCCTAGAAACTAACTCCACAGAGGCCTGTACACAGTCAGTGTGTTTCTCAACCAAGCTTTCATCATGTTCTTCAACTTGACTTATTAGATGCCCCCATTATTGAATTAGCACCAAGTCTGTGTCGCCCTCTCTTATTAGGTGATGAGAAAATCATATTGCTTGTCAAAATGCAGATGATAATGCACTACCGCTTCAATTCAATACAAAGTATGTCGCCTCCTACTCCATGGGCCTACGTGTAAAAACAGACTGGATCCAGTTCAAGACTAGAAGGATTATCTTCAAACATGAAACATGATTACTATCTGCTTGAATCTTGTCACCAGCCCAGGTGTACAAAATAAACAAGATGGCAAGATAGGATCTTTATTCATCACTGTTTAGTAGGAAATCTAGTATTTACCTATATGCCTAAAGCCCATGCACAAAGGTCTATAAAACTAAAAGCAGCCTATAATAACTGTATAACTGTCTATGTGCAGTAAAAGATTTTACAAAGAGCAAGTTTAATCCACAATACTTCAATGATTTTCGTTAATGTTGGTCTTACTGTTTCATTTACATGCAGACTTGAGGAAAATGCATATTTTCTAACATAAGTGTAACCAAAAAACTTTGACTTGTCAACCCTGCTTCAAAAATGGCAAACTCTGTTGCTGTCCACTAGAGTGCATGGATGCGCAAATCAAAAGCTTGCTACATGTGTTATGTAACCATGGCCAGACCCTACAAATAATGAACTGAGCATGAACAGGCCCTTGACCCTAATTCTAGGCCGGGGTATTTTGGGAGTTCATATGGCCGGGGAGGGCTCCCAGGCCCCCCTTAAGATCTCGTCCGTCGATCGCGCCGAAAATTGGCACGCAGGTTGTCTGGGATATAATTTACCAAATTGTATAGTAATTTATTTAATGCGAATTGTTTAGAAGTAATTATGCTAATTTATGCGTAATTAGTATGCGAAATCATACTTTTTCCTCTAACTCCCTAAATAAAGCTCCAAATGTTCTAATTTTTGGCACAAAAACTTGTTGTGGTGTTCTTAGCAAGTTTACATGAAAAAAATTGTGATATCAGATCAATTTCTTATGTATTATATTGTTTTTTGCAATTTCTTATGTATTTCTTTGTTTTTGGACCCTTTGTTTTTCATTGTTTTTTCAATGAAATTCTTTGGGGACTCTTCCAAGATCATAAAAAGCATATTAGATACATACATTTAGACCAGCAAAACTAAAAATAATCATACATTTATGATTTTTGGTTGAAAACACAATTTACATTGACTTTGTACACGAAATCACGTTTTTGAGCAATTTTTGGTCTGACAAGCACTAACATAACGTTGCGTAATTTCAGAACCGCGTACCCGGGTGACGCAAAATTGGTCTCAAAAGTTGCACAAGACTTGAAAGTAAAAAGTCAGTGAGCAGCACGGTAAAAAAAATTGCGCGGCGAAAATATAGCGCAACTCGTTGAAGGGGGGGCCTCAGAGGCCCCCCCCCCCCCCGGCCTAGATAGGTTAAAGATCACTGACATTTCATTTTATCTTCTTGCAAAAAGTTTGCCAATGAATACATGCACATCTAGCCCAACTCTAGGCCTATCAGACAAGGCAACAACTTACATGTCGCAAGATTGATTCAATCTGTATAGTGCTTTTTACAGAAAAGGTGAATTATAAAATAAATGTTGTGCCAGCTTTATCTGGATCACATTAGCATGGCTTGGTCATGTATATCATTTAATATCTCTCCATTTTTTTTTTTTCTAAACTCTGTCTATAACCTCCCTTTTTTTCCTTGGCCTGCCCTGGGATAAACTGAAAAATTCACTGTTTCGGAGGAATTTTATAACATTTTTTTTTTGGTAGGTAGGGCAAAAAAAAGAAACTGCATTTCTACTAGAAAGCATTACCTTAATATATTCTTTATTAGCATTATTATCACAGAAATTGCTCTTAATATCCGTTCTCTTGTAAGAGCCCTTTGGCCTTGGGCATGGCTGAGCACAATGTACGCCATTCTTAACAATGAAAAACACTTTCAGTGTCAACTTGACGCTCCCCTATGACCAGCGTCAAATATGTTACCCTATTTGACGCTCCAGTAACCATACCTAACGATCCAGTAAAAAGTTGACGCTCCTGCTGGAGCGTCAACTTTTTATGAAATGCGCTGCAGCGTCAAATATTAAATTTTTAACGCTGCAAGTGAAAATTTGACGCTGTTTTGGGACTTGACGCTGACGCTGTACCTTTATGAAATGGGCCCCAGGTCACGTGCTGGTTATTAAACAGCGGAGGGGTCAAAACCACTATCTCGGCGCAATTGCGTCAAATTCGTGTCCCGCATGTTATGGGTCCAATTAAAAATAAAATCGATATAGAATGGTCGAGTTAAGCTATTCTATTTATTATATGAGATCCATTCTTTAAAAAGAAAGTCATATTATTGACCTTCTTTTGGTATATAATGAGAAATTAGCAAACCCATCCGTTGTAATAGTGAAAAACAGCGTGTCGCCGGTCATATATTTTCTAAATTTCTGTATCTTGCCAAAATAAAGTAAAAAGCAACTGCCCTAAAACTAAATTAATATGCATATAAGTGATCCCTCCACAAAATACAATCAAAAGTTTTTGATAAAAATGTTTTGTTTTCACATGCGGATAAAACCAAATGTGTCGCCAAATGTAGTGAAACTTACGTTACCGTATTTTAGATCAATAATTAATTACTTTTTGTCATCGTAAATATGTTTATTTTTATTTATTTGACACCTCGGGTATATGATAAGAAATGATACTTATGTACTCCCATTCCTAAGTAAGAATAATCTTATCAAAACCAAACTAAATGCAATTTATAGAAACGTAGCGTTAAGAGATGAAACTTACGTTACCGTTTTGGGGTAATGTGTATAGACCTTAGATGCTGATATGTATATCAGCAGTTAGCATTGATAAAAGGAAAGTCAGAGGGCCAACGAAATCATACTTGCAAAGAGCAATTTTGGATCAGCAACTATTTATTTACCCCATCATGTAATTTACGTTATGAAACTTACGTTACCGTATATGCAGACCTCGGCCTTTTTGGCGTTAAAAGAATTTTTCTCGATATATAACAAAGATGAGCCATCTACGATCATTCTCAGAAAGCCTAGCAACAACTTTTTCAAGTCTATGGTGGATCTCGTCCCATTTTTCTAATCCCTTGCATCAGAGGCTGACTAGTAAGTATTCAATTTAATCAAATTTTTTAAAGGTTGTACTCCCCTAAATATTTGAGTGTATTTTAGGTGCAACCATTAGTCAAGGGCTTCTTAAGAAGTGCTAGAAAATCAAACAAAAGTTTAAGAATGTGAAATTACTCTTCAATCAATTTTTTATACCTTGATAGCTAGTAATAATAATGTAACGTACGTTTCAACTCTAGTAACGTATGTTTCAAAATAGAAGTTGTCCCATACATAGATGATATAAGGGGATTTAATCTTGCTAATCGTAACTTTATGTTTATAATAAGCTAGTACTACATTCAATTTCATTACCAGTGGAATTTCGGGAACAAAAAAAAAAGAAAAAAGTACAATTACTATCACTTCAAGCATTGTTTATGTTCCGTTCAACTTTTATTTTCATGAAATATTTAAAGATAAAACTAGCCCTTTAAAAGATTCGGTATTTTGTTACACTGTCTATACCTTTCTTACATTAATACTTGCCAATATTCTTCATAAATAAGATCTCTCTCAATTGGTTGAATTAAGGTATATAACAAAGTTCATATGCTAATATTTTATCCACCTCATTATAGTAACGTAGGTTTCAAATTATAATAACGTAGGTTTCAGGATTTGGTACCGAGTTTTGAATACTAGTTAAGATTTTTCCCAAGCCCATGATCAAATTCTATTTTTCGCAATATAAAGGAGGGGCGTATATCGGTTTATCGAATGTATTATTGTTGATTTCCTTCCCCCAAATTTCTTTTATATATATCAATTTTATATAATTGCCTTCTTAAAAAAATAAATATATATATATACCTTAATATTTTTGTAATGAAAGAGAAAAAAACTATAAATAGCAGTATAAGGCATATTTGTGTAAAGAAGTTGTTGATATCAATTGATAAACGCGACACCTTTTAATAAGATTTGGAATATAATAATGGCATTTCCCCTGCCCAAAATGGTAACGTATGTTTCAAGATTTCATAATTGAAAACATAACATACAATATAACCTTTCTCTTTTTATTTTCCCTAAAGGAATGGCTAGGAGCAGGGCTGAAATTCAGGCTGCTTACAGGCAAAGGAAGCGGCAAAAGATGGGGGAAAATGCTTACTTACAAGCGGAGAGGCAGAGGGTGAAAAAATACTACAAACCGGTGGATACGCTCACAAAGAAGAGGGTCCAAGAGAGAAGAACGCAAGTAAATAGAAGAGTACGAAAGCATAGAGATCGAGTTCGTCGGGTAAGACAGGAAATGGAACAAAGAAGAAACATGAACATAGATGACGTCGGATATACTGCGGATGACGATTCTGCTATCTCGGACATATCCCCTGACATATCTAACCAGTTAGGCCTTACTATCAAAATGCCATTCCAAAAGCCAAGAAGAAAACGAGTGAGTAGGTGTTTGAGCAAGGCTCATAGAAACATTGAACAGCTCACACTGAAACTACAGGCGGCAAAGAAAGACAAGACAAGACTAAAGAAAAGGTGTGAGAGGCTGCAGAATAAAGTCATGACTTCAATGCCAACAAGAAAAGAAGTTAAGAATACACCGCGATCCCGTACAAACTCTCAGCTAGAAGATGAAGGAATAGATCCAAGCCGTGTTCCTTCAATCAGAAAACGATTGTTATTCTCCAATGCAATGATGGAAGAGATTCAAGGTTCTTCTAACACAAGCAGAAAGATGTCTGATCGCCGGATTCTTCACCAGCTGGTAGCTGGATCAAAGGTTCTGAAGAAATACCGCCTATTAAAGTTGCTCCGGACGGAAACTGGATTGGGGAGACGTAACCTTTCGAAGGCAAACAAACATACCAAATCAACTCAACAATCACGACCAACCTGGACTTCTCTCCATCTGGAAGTAGTAGAATTTCTGCACAGAGATGATGTATCACGTATGTGTCCGGGAAAAAAGGATTCAAGCAAGGGCAAAGACGGAACCAAGTGTCAGAAGAGGTATTTGACTGATTATCTGTCTAATCTTCATGAAAGGTATCTGGCAGAGACCGATGGGAAAAGAAAGATATCATTGTCAGCATTCAACCGCGTGCGACGAACCCTATGTCCTCACATTAAGCCTGTCCAGTTCGCCTCGAGAGATCTTTGCCTTTGTCAAAAGCATCAGAATGTTGCATTGAAGCTCAAAGCACTACAATCACTAGGGGGAACTGTAAATGACAACCCAGATGAGTTCATTAAAGAACATAATGAAGCTCAGGTAGATATTCTCCTCAACAACTTGCAGTCAGAGCAGATCCAATTTGATGAGTGGTCAAGGGTTGAGGTAGATGGGAGAAAGAAAATCAAAATCATCCGCATATCTCAAAGTAAACCTGACTTTATCAAGCGCTTTCAGAAGGAGATCCAAGAATTCAGGCAACATGTTGTCAGAATCAAAAACCAATTCAGAGCTTTGCTAGATTGCAAGAATTCTTTGAAGCCAGATGAGTGCATTATCCAGATGGATTTTGCCGAAAACTATGTCTGTGTTCCACTTGAAGAGGTCCAAAGCGCCTACTGGTGTCAGGATGGGGTGACACTTCACCCAATTGTCGTGTACTTCCGCAACGACGGGAATGAACTAGTTCATCAAAGTTTTGCAGCTGTGTCTGATGACAGAAATCACAACACTTCCACAATACTGGCAATACTCAAAGAGCTGATACCCCATCTCCACAAGGTTCACTACTGGACCGACAGTCCTACATCGCAATATAGGAACAAAACAATGTTTTCGTTGGTGAGTGAGCATGCTGATATCTTCGACGGCATACATGCTCAATGGAACTATTTCGAGAGTGGCCACGGGAAGGGTCCGTGCGATGGGATCGGGGGTACCATCAAACGTCTTGCAGACACTGCAGTGAAGAGACGGGCAGCAGTTATCCAAGATGCCTACGACTTTTTCGCCTGGGCCTCACAAGAACGCCACGAATGCTCAGGTTCAAAGATCAACTTCTTCTTTGTAGCCAAGGGAGACTGTGCTGCAGGAAGTCTTCTCATTGCGGAGAGGTGGTCCAGTGTGAAAACCTTTCCTGGGACAATGCAGATGCACGCAGTGATTGGCCATGACAATGGAGTTCTTCTCAGAAAGTTGTCCTGCTACTGTCAAAGCTGCTATGGCAGTCGGGAAGAAGGCCAAGTTGAAACGATGTGCGAAGGGTGGAAACACAATCGTCTCCTTTATCGATCGACTACCATGTCAACAACAGGTGCTTCTGTTACACCACAGAGTCCAAGCAACACAAGCATGTCTGAAAATGATGAGTCCTCACCAACAACCAACGAAGCGTCCTCGGGTACATATGGTGTTGACGACTGGGTTGCTGCAGTTTATGATAAGCAGTGGTACATTGGCAAAGTCCTCAAATTTGACTCTTCTGATATTCATATTGACTTCATGGCAAAATGTTCTGGTACCCATACAGGGGGGAAATACAAATGGCCTGTAAAAAAAGATGCAATATGGGTGGCATGGGACAAAGTGTTGTGTCACATTACACCATGCTTTTGTGATACTTCTCAAAGAATTGTCACTTTATCTCCAGAGCAGAAAGCTCTGATCGAAGAAGCCTTCAAGGCCGTTGTCTGACTTCATAGATCTTTACTGGAATGATTCAAAAGGGGTTTTAATTTTTATGGGTTAATTGATTAATTGATTTCCATATAAATCATTGGCCATATGTTTATTGTAAGAGCTATAAGAAATTAATATCACACATGCAAAACTAGAGTTTGGCCTATGTGATTAAGTTGTAGGGATATCAGATTGATCTGCTTCCAGTCTTAGGGAATTAATATTCAAGCATAAATAATTGATATGTGAGTTATCTTCAACTCCCTATTATGTTCCTCATCATATCATGGGGGGTTCATTTCTTCTTGTTTTTCATCTTGTGTCTACTTACTGCAATCTCCCTTTTCCTCATTTCATCTCTCTCTTTCAACATTAGGTTTTATGGTTCATCCACAATTTCAAATCTTAAATGTTAGCTGAGTTAAAATAATTGTTTTACATTGTCAGATATTGAAGTTAAAATACGTTACTCTTTTTAAAATAATTTTATTACAAATTTTCGCTATGTAAACGTAATCAAAATTTGCTAACAGAAAATGGGGGATTGATATAAAAGTCATCGGGAAAATAAAGGTAACCACGTTTTGATGATCAATCACATTTCCATATGTTTGACGTATAGTTGATCTATAAGTGTTATAGTTTATTCACAATTTCAAATTGGTGTTATAGTTCTTTCACACTTTCAGTATTTCATACCTTGGTAAAGTTCAAAAAGACAAATTGTTAAATTTTAAAGTTGCAATTTCTTGGTACATTGGTGTTATATTTCATCCAAGCTAGCAGATTTTTAATGTTAGTTGTGGTAGGACAATTGTTTAGCATTGTCAGATATTAAAGTAACATACGTTACTATTTTCAAAGTAACTTTATTTCTACTTTTCACTCTTTACATTTAATTAAAATTGCAAACAGAACGAGGGAGTTGATATAAATACCATTATCTGAAAACACAACTGACCCCGCGTTTTGATTATCACTCACACTTCCACACGTCTGGCACTTTACATTTGAATATAAAATGCCCATATTCTGAGCACCGTGTAATCTAAATTTCCCGTGGATTAAAACCATTTTGTGATAATAGTTGGTCCATTTTGTTTCATGATATTATTTGAGAATGTAACCAATCAACTTTCAGTTATTTTCGTGCATACAATTCTAAACCTTCGTAGTTATTTTCAGATTTTTAGAACATGTAATTTACGTTACCTTTCATGAAACCTACGTTACCATATTTAATGAGACAATTACATATTACATGCTGCCCGTTCGTTGAATTTGATGAACATCCTGTAAACTTAATCATTACATGACTTTATAAATGTTTAAATCTTACCTTTATCTTTCAGATTTATTGTTCGAAGTAAAAAGATACGATTCGTGATTTTGACAGTCAAATTTCTTTATAGAAATTAATGTTTTCAAACTTCAATTCCCCTCAGTGGTTTTCGCAATCAAACTCAAGGGAAGTAATAGACCATTATCGTACAATTTTTGGCACCAAATTGATTATTTCAGAAGTGGCAAATTAGTTCTACTCAATAGAAATAGATTTCACCACGACTATTAAAGGTGTAATGCTCTGTAACGTAGGTTTCACACTGAATTATACATGTCATTACGAAAACGTGAAAATTTAGTCAATCAGCAAAATTCAAAAGCCAATAATCAACGGATATTAACTTGACAATACATGCATTCTTTTCATAATAAAATGATATGTGTTGAACAAAGTTTATTTTTCTGATTTGTTGAGTTTCCAATTGCGCCGAGATAGTGGTTTTGACCCCTAGGCATCTTTAATCACATGATGGAAACAGGGGCTATATGTACATGTATAGACCATATTTCAAGTCAAGTTTTTTTTTTTAATAAGTTGAAGTGTGGACATTTAGTTGACACATTTGGAAATTATTTTATCAATAAATTGATAGAAAATGCAAATGCACACAACAGATTCAAACTTGACAGAGCTCTAGCGCTAATTTTAAAATAGATGATGTTGAAATCAATATTTTGAAAAAGTAGTACTACCGAATTTATAATGAAATTTAATTTGAACTTTTGCCCTTGTTAAAACATTGTCTGCTGGGTCAAACTACCTCTGATTCACATACACATACAGATGGCAGGAGTGATGGTGGTCATCATTGGATCAAAGAACATCACATGTGCATTTGTTGCATAATATCATTGGGAATTATGCAAAAGTGATGAGAAAGAGCACTGGACAAGAGCAAAGTAACTGTGTTACCTGCCTTCCTTCAGTTTGTTATCATCCATTTGTTAAAAAGGTCCATACTGCTGGTAAAAATTCTATATATGTTCAGATTTGTATCTTTTAATCACATCTCCTTTACTTGATAATGATAATAACTTATGATAATAGATACTTGGAAAGCACTGAATTATAGGCCTACGTGTATCGGCCCTACTTTTGTGTATAATATTGCTGGTCTGAAGGCATCAAGGCACAATATTCAAAAGTACGTCAATTGCTTGATGAAGGTGTGTCATCCCATTGTGGTTTTGTTACAGATGAATAAACCACACCTTGGGATCTACTGTAGTGAAGTATAATTCCTTTGAATCATGCTATGCTTACAATAGGCTCTGGCATCACAGCCTTGCATTCCTTTCATTCCAAATCCAATGCAAACAAAGAATGAGAGTTTGAAATGAAGGATGGTTTACCAATGGGCAATCCCACTCCCCATCCTATACACCATTCAGTATGAATGGGACCATGATAACAAATTCATAATGGCAGATTAAGCCTTACATGTATTGGCATAGGTACAAGTTCATAATCATGCTCTTATGATTTATATATGGTGGGGGTGGTCTGTCCCATCTGCCCCCCCCCCAAAAAAAAAAATGGTTCCGGGCATGGGGCAGCCAAATGCAAGTGATAGCACAGGGGGAGTTATTTTGCTTTCACCTAAAGCTTTAGGAGCTTCAGTTGGGAAGGACATTTTTATCCTGTTTTAAAAATGAGGTCATTTCAATTACTGATGAGCTGGTAATAAAATTTATATAAATTGGGTAATCAAAAATACCATACTACTAAAGAGCCCTGGGCCAAAGTTTTTATACATTGGGCTAAATGATAGTGGGTTAGACCATAGAGCTATTACAGCTCTATGGTTAGACATTCTCTTGGTCTACAAGTACATATTATCAGAATTGCAATTGGAACTTATTATGTTATGTAGGTTTAGGTGTACATGTACATGTAGGAGAGGGTATTATTGTTAAATACAGGGTTAAAGTTGGCTATTCCATCTTAGTGTGTAGAATTTACAAAGCAACGATTTGTTGCCGGAGCAAATGTCATTTGCCCGTATTAACTACATAAAGCAAATCAATTTAGATTTTATCATTTTACCAATGACATGTCTACAACATGTGTTGGCTACATGATATAATGCCAGAGTTGCAATGACAACTTTTAACATTACATTTGAGAAACTGGGTCAGAGTAAAAACATTTCGCAGGTCACAAAGAAACCAGTTATGAGCTAGCAATGGAAACAAACTAATTGGGAACTTTACATGGGAAGTTCTCACCTGTAAATAAGTGACAATTGCTTTGTGTTCACACTGGCAAAATAATTTGAGTAAAATTCCCAATCACAAAATAATATTTACTGTGATCAGCATGTAATAGGCCTACTGCTACACTACACATACCATCAAAATCAATTTTAAAATAAAAATAAATTGTAGAGTATGCTTGCGTCCATCCCTACAGAGATAAATGTACATACAGAATATTTGTTGATTTGCTATCTTTCATTGAACCTTCAGTACGTGCAGAGTATACATTCAAACAGAAACCAAAACTATAATCTACTCTCATTATAATTCTGTGAGTTATCAGTTGAATCACATTACAACTAAAACATTAACACAAGAGTTTCAATTGATTTTTCTTCTGTACTAAGAGTTGATCAAAATATAAACAAAAATATTAATTTAGAAGTAGATCTATTTTCTAATTTCCGGTGGATGCCAGATGATTTGAGGAGGCCTATCAAATTTTGCTTTTGTTTAAAAAGAGCATACAGAGTTTGCCATTATTATTTTATTAGGCAACTTTTCCATTGGCCATCTTTCGAAGAAGAGCATGTTATGTACAGTACAGACTATTACATTTTATGAAGATCGATTCAGCGAGCAGGAGCTTGAAGACTCTGTTCTCACTACCGTCCTAAAACTAGTTTTAATAGTGGAAACTAGTTTAATGTGTAATGAGAACGGTCAAAGCGGTCTCGGAAGCAATCTTCAAAATCGTTTCAGAAAACCACATTGCGATGTAGTTTTGAAGATCGCTTTGCCTCGTTAAACTGGTTTTAGCGTGAGGACACAACCATTCTTCGGGAAGCGAACTTCGCACATTTTGAGCGCGCTACTCCACACCACCGGTGTAGAATGCCTACGATGTGGTTCAGAATTTTGCGCGAAATGTTTCAACCCATTGAGAGCGTTCCCATTCCCATAGCAACAAGATGGCTTTACGTGAAGTGATTTTGAAAAACACTTTTGGGTGATCAAATGGGAATGCTAGCTAAGCGATCTTCCAAACTGGTTTCCTGAACCGGTTTCCTGTAAACTAGTTGTAGAAAGCGTAATGAGAATGGGGTAAACTAGTTTTAGGAAGGTAGTGAGAACAAGGTCTAAGATGATTACATTATATGAACCTCGAATCAACCAGCAGGAGCTGAAATTTGTATTTTCTAGATGTACATTTACGTGCACAAATAAAATACATTTAATCCAGGGTCATGGTGACTGATTCATGAGGTTCCTACATGTACATAATACACTATGTATTAGTTTGAGAGAATACATGTATGCACAATGAAGATCATACATGTATCTGCCATGGTCTTCCCCTGATAACCAATTAATAACCAAACAACCAAATACATGTAATAAATAAAATATGATATATTACGTCTTCTTGTATGATTCACGTCTGATATCAGTATGCTATAGTGCATGTACATGTACATTAAGACAATCTTAGGTTCATAACATACAGTGACTCACTTGAGATTCCCTAATAAAACCTGTATGAGTCAGGAAGTAATCGATGAACGTTTCCTTAAAGATGAGCTCATCACAAAATCACAAACTTTTCAAGCTTTTAATTTCCTTACAGTAAACATGAAGTTCTGTTGAGGTAGATTTTTTGTTTTTGTATTGAAGTAAAAAGGCATGCTCAAAGATTTTTTGACTTGCAATTCTAAAGAGCTTTTGCAATGATGCACAATTGTACCTGTACATGTATTGTAGGCTACGTGTACAGATTATCATCCTTCCCAAGTCCAAACTACATAATCCTGTGTTTGTACTTTGTACGTGTGTAGCATAAATCAAAATCACAAAATAAAACAAAAAGTTAAGTTCACTCTATTATTGAGGAATTGCAGAGCCTTCTAACAAATAGATTTTAGGAAACTTGTTCATGTGACCCTGAGTTTCTGTCTGAAATTAAAACTGATTTTGCAATAATCTGAATGGATTTCAAATCGTGTAATTATTAAAACAGAGTTAGGTTGAATAGCGCAAATTTTCCCTGAAACTGTGCTCATAGTATAAGCTTGATAAATGTTGGGATAGACATCACACAGCATACAACTTGAATGGGCAATTAATAATAATCGACTACATAACTTGAAAATACACCCACAAAAGAATTTGCACAAAACAAATTCCAAGATGACTTGAGACTTTTAAATGTGACAAGTCTGTTCCAATCTGCACTGTCTGTGCTAATTCATGCATGAACCATTTTAAGTGAGTTTTAATTGGTAATTGTAAATGTACATTTACAGTAGGAATATGAAATCTTGCTCAATCCCCATTTTGGAAAAAAAAAAGTTATGCAAACGTGATTTGCGTAGGGGTCTTATAGGTATGTGTCATTACGCTGTTTGTATAGTGGGTAAAATAATTTTATCCACTATACAAACAGCGTAAACAGTTGGTGAAAATATAAGCCTTGAATGTTTTGTGTAAGAGTTGAGACTCAAAAGAGACTGCATTATACAGACTGGTATTATAGTGTAAACTGTTATTATACTGAGGTTTGTTGGATTGAGTCACAAATGATTGATGAAAAACAACTTTTGAATAGTTTGCACGACTGCACTGCAATACCAATGCCCTCTTCTGCCATCGCAGTAATTGCAGTTGTCATGGCAACCCTAAAGGCAGGTGTAGGAAATCCATGATTTGATTGTTGATTAGTACTGAATAGCAGGCAATAAGCACCTGTTTCGGGTGTTTTTACCATGCTGTTTCTACAAATAACTCTCTTGCAATCGCATTATGAAAATGTAGGATCCCAACACTTATCTAATGGAAATGATAGCTTGATCTACATGCAGGTTTACACCTTTATATACTACCTGTACAGCATCTTAACTGGATTGATATTGTGCTACAGTAGGCCTACAATATATATAAACCAAAGTGCTCAAACACTATGACATCGAGGGGGAGTGGGCTGACCAACAATGTTTTACAAGGCCTATGTATAATAATGAGTCTTAAATTAAAACATACCTTTTGAGATAACTATTAGTAACTATTAGTACCGGGTAATACAGAGACTACACTATAAACTATAATTTTATCTGTGTTAAAGGAAAGTACCTGTGTTCCTACTTGGGGTTTGTTCAATGTCCATTTTCAAATTTAAACAGCAATATGAATCATGATTGAAACTCAATTCCAAAACACCAAACACAAACACTATCAGTGGTGCACCGTTCAGTGTCGAAAATATAAAGCCGTTTATATGTTGATCGTCTTTAAATTCCCTGCTTTCGTTAGCACAAAGGTCAGTTCTGGCACCTGTTTGTGTAGGCTTCCACTGCAAGAGCAAATTTAAAGACGTTTCAAAAGTCAAAACGCAATTGTGTTCAATGTCGCCTTCGTGATGCTCAAGGTTGTAAATTTGAGCTGATTGCATTTTAAATTTTCCTCTGAATCGTGATTTGGAAGACGTTTACTTTTACGACCAGGAATAGTGGACATTGAACACACCCTTTGTTTCTCATTAAATCTGCGTTTTGTAATCACGTTTTCAATCATGATGCATGTTGCCGTTTAAATTTGGAAACCAACATTGAACACACCCTACGTAACAGACATGTAATAAATGCATTGAATAGTGAATTACTGAATTGGTGGTTATCATTCCAGGGGCCTCCTGTATGTATATTAAAGCCTTCATAGAATGTTGCATAAAGTATGTATGAATAGTTGATGACACGAGGTACATGTGGGGCTATTACAGCTGCACATTCGTATTTGCTCTTTAAACTTTAAGCTTACAAAATTGTCACGTGAACTTGACAAGTACCTTTAAAATTAGATCCATATGGGCCCACACAAACCCATTCTCATATTATTCTATCCTATATCTCCTCATGCCGAGTTTCTACTAGCTAGCTCAGCAGGGGCATTCCAGAAGCCTTCTCTGGTTGCCCCATCCAACACACAAGTACATCAAAAGAACATGCCAAGTGCATATACACGGGCCCAGTCGAGACAAAATATCTGAGATGCCTCGACGACCAACTGAGCGGATACCTTTTTAGGTCAGTGACCACCATTCTGCAGTCCTTTATTCTTTTATCAATTAGTGAAAATTACCACTTGTACACAGGAAATGGTACAGCCAAAGTCAGGGGTTATTTTCAACTTCACATGTAGGTCTACATGTAGTTCTTCATATTAAAGCTGACTTTGCAATAGATTAAAGTTCGGTACCAAAATTTTGTGCTAATAAGTGTTTAATGAGATACTCTTATTTAAAAAAAATCGGTCAGTTTTCACACAATTTAATTCAAATATGTTGCCCTGAAAACATGTTTCATTGATAACATAATAATTAATTATATTTATAATCAAATTTTAATTAATAGGTGGTTAAAAACTTAATTCAACTTGACCTAATGTGAATTATGACACACAATTGACTTGCCAATTTCCAGTCATTTGTAGATTTGTAATACTGCAAACATACTACAGTAACAGTTTATAAAATAGCCCTCTTCCTTTCTGAAGTGCAGCTTGTTCACTCTATTTGTATTTCATTTATTTCAACCGTGATTTTAATAAAACACAAATACAAATACAGGAAAGTGGCTGCATATCAGAAAGGAAGAAGGAAACTGAAACATCTTGAAGAATAGGATGGCATACGCTCAAGCCATCCAGCCAGGGGACAGGGGGAAGTTGAAATAAACTTGGTGGGGTGGGGCGGTGCGGAGGGGGTGGCTGGGAGAGTATTATTTACTTGGCAGCAATGCCCTTATGACATTTCACTTCCTCAGATTCCTGTCTGGGGTCATGACCTGTGTAGTATGACTTCACCAATATATAGAGTTCTCCTGTCCAAACACGCATGCACATTACACCTGTAGTATACTGAATCATACATGCATGACACTATGGCCTACTTTCATTCATAATCAGCCATCCATTCATAAATTTGATTCCTGGACAGTATAACCCTATAAAACATTTAGGCCTACATACATAGTACATGTACTTTTAGACCAGACTTTTGATGGGGGTGTGCCTCAAGAAACCCTGAAATGGGGTCTAAGGAACTGACCAGACTGGCAAAATATGGGGTCTTGGGAACTAAAATATACTGGGCGCTGTGAAAAACAGGGTCTACGGAACAGGATCTCGGTACAGTATACGGTGCATGCTTTCGCTGTGCATAGTACTAGTATATGTGGGCGCTAGCGTGCATTGAGCTGCTAGCTGAGGGAGTTGTGAAGCCGAGCGTGCACCTCTCGCTCGCATGCCCAGCTCACGCTGGACAAATTTGGCAGGGCTTGGGAACGGAGATGTTTCGAAACGGGGGTCTTGCAAGCGGGGGGGGGGCTGCTTCTGAACCTAACTTTTGTCATTGGGAGTATCTAGAGAACTGAAAATTAGCTCTGAAAAAGGGGGTCATCAAAGTGACACGTCCCCGTACCACCAATATAAGTGAGTGCCCCCCCCCGGCTTAAAGTAAACAAAGGCCTAGGCCTGTATTTAGCCCAAAGAGTTGAAACATGTTCAAAATTGGCCTATGTGAATCAAACCACAATTGCAAGTCAATTCTAATTTTTGAATGTCTCTGTATATTGATATCATAATCTTACACATAAAAATATTTAGAGAAAAAAAAATACTCTACCTACAAGTAATTGGCAATTTTTTTCTAGGATTGCACACAAAGAAAGAGATGGACCCTACAGTCAATTGAAGATTTAATCCAATTTCATATTGGGAATATGATTGCAGCATTTAATAAGACTAGAACATAACAAAAAAATGGATCATGAAACAAGAACATACACTGTATAGAGTCACAGACAATGCTCAAGGCCTGCAGTAATCTGTGCAGGATCCCTGCGACTAATGCATTTACCGTGCTCTCTGTCTCCGTTCCCAAATGGCCAATATGATTCATTAATTTGTGATTTTTCCTTATAGCTGGATGAATGCATTTCCAAGCATTAGCCCAGGGGTCCTTTGACAGTTTTACCATTGCTAAAGCACAGTGATATCACTCCCATCTGTTAGGGAACATAATGGAAATAGATATAAATTGTACACAGTGGCATTGACTCTCACAGTATAAGCCCTACATACATGTAAAGAATGAGAACAATGGGCAAAATTTTCCGCATAATTTCCCAATAAATGCCCCCATCTTTAAAAGGACAAGTCCAACCCAACAAAAAATAGAAATGAATAAAAAGAGGAGAATCCAACAAGCACAACACTGAAAATTTCATCAAAATCGGATGTAAAATAAAGTTTTGCTTAATTTCACAAAACAGTTATATATTCACATCCTGGTCAGTATACAAATGAGGAGACTGATGACGTCATCCATTCACTATTTCTTTTGTATTTTATTATATGAAATATTATTGAATATTCTAAATTTCTCCTCATTGCCAAGTGAAACAATGATGAATTCCTCCCTGTACATGTGGCATTAGCATTGTTTAATACTATATGGTTCAGTCAAGTTGGTCCTTATTGTCAAATATGTAAAAAATGAAATATTGTATAATTCAAACAATAAAAACAAAAGAAATAGTGAGTGAGGGACTTCATCTGTCTCATTTGTATTTCACTGAGTTGTGCATATCAATGCTTTGTGAAAAATAAGCGAAACTTCAAAATGTAATAACTTTCTTATTTTACATCAGATTTTGATGAAATTTTCAGCGTTATGCTGGTTTTATTTTTCTCTATTCATTCAGATCAACATTTTTCTGGGGTGGACTTGACCTTTAACATTTTATCGAAGCAATGATAATATGATAATTGATATATAATTTTTGAATAGTTACCCAGGATTGCCATTCAATGCAGTCAAACTAAGCTTTAAGTGGCAACCCCTGAAACATTTTTTATACATGTATATTAGAAATACTATTTTGTTCATTGCTTTGCTTGTAATTAGATTTTTTTTAAAATCAAAATATACATGTATGTAGAAACAAATGGCAGAAATCAATAAATTAATGGAGTGAAATATCGTGGCCATTTATAGGCCTACATGTTTTGTGGTAATGAATTTCCACGAGAATCAAACAAACTGATGAATGGATGTACATACACTGACATCCAAGTGACTTGGGCAGAAAATTAGTACACATGTGGGCTAATAATTGATCAGAAAGTTAAAGACCAAAATATTGCCATAAAACAGAGCTTTTGTCAAAGTGTAAGACTACAAGTCGCTTATGTGTACAATCATTCATGTTGCTGTTTTGTCACATCGCATGGATAATTGACAGCCTAGTACACTACTTGAGAATCCTGTTGATGAATGAACTACAGTAGTACTGTGTGGACCAATTCCTCCTTATAGCAGTGTTATTATAGTATAGTCCAGACTACTCTAGTCCTTGACCTTCCATGATACATGTAGGCCATTTATAAGAGGGATATAAACTATTCTTTATTTTTATACATTTGTTGGTGTAAGAACTTGATGTTTGTATTCTGATATTAGTGCATTTTTTAGAATAACACACACAAGGGCACATATCAAGGGAATCTACCAGCTCCTAAAATCTATCCACTACATGTACATGTAGTTTGAGGAAGATCCTTATCTGCAGGTTAAGAATGTGTATCTTGGTAAGCTCGAGCATGCAACAGCTCTCATATTTATCTGAACCATCAGTCAATCGATGAGGGGAAGCAAACTTGTAGAAGGCGTCTGCCCAACTTGAAGTTTTTGATCTACATGTACATTGTACATGTAATTCATAACTGACGACATCAATGTCTCAAAATTGGCAAGATGAATTCTCAACCACATACTGTAGGCCTACATTCAACATTTGTACAAAGCCTCCTACCATGTCAGATTCAGATCAGATATTGCTTACAAACTGTTTTTTTACAATAAGAAATATGGATTACGAATTTATTCAAGTATTCAATATCACTCTAAAAAATACTGGTTATTGAAAACTATTGTATATTGTCCTTGCAGGTGATAATGATAAGCTCCCTGAAAAGATGAGAAATGTCTGTACACGTATGAAGGCCCTACAGGAAAATAGGTCTATACATACACAAGGTTCCAAAGATTTTTTTCAAAGCGCAAGATCATCTTCAAAATGACCTCTGTGACCTTTCCACAAATGACTGTACAGTAGACAAATTCACAAGATTTAATTTAATATACATGTATGTATCAAATTGCTTTGGAGTAAAATCTATGAGAGGTTATTTTATAAAGTGGAACGCCTCTGGCAGTCTCACCTGCATTACGCGATTCGATATAGCAGCAGTGCTGACTTTGAAAACAGCTATTACATAATTATTCACAAAAGAAAACACTCATATGATAATAAAATACTATGTCCAATGACCCAACATGACCTTTGACCATGATCATGTGTCCTAAGACATGTGCAAAAGAATCATTCATACTTGATTACCCTTATGTCTATGTTTCATGAACTATATTTGTAGATCTATCCATAAACTTTCTAAGTTATGATACCAATTCAACAAATACCCCAACACGGCCAAAGTTCATTGACCCTAAATTACCTTTGATTTTGGTCATGTGACCTGAAACACCACAAGATATTCAGGGATACATGGTTACTCTTATGTCTGAAGGTTCATGAACTACATGTAGATCTATAAACTTTTAAAGTTATGACATTTCCACAAATACCCCCAAATATTATCAAAGTTTGCTGACCCTAAATGACCTTTGACCTTGATCATGTGACCTGAAACTCACACAATACGTTCAGGGATACTTTTAAAGTTATGACATTGCTCTTATGTCTACGTTTCATGAAATACAATGTAGATCCATAAAATTTCAAAGTTATGACAATCCCACAAATACCCCCAACATGGTCAAAGTTTGTTGACCCCAAGTTACCTTTGACCTTGGTCATGTGACCAGGCAGGATGTGCAGTAATACTTGATTACCCTTATGTCCAGGTTTCATGAACTAGATCCATATACTTTCTAAGTTATGATGACATTTCAAGATTTCAATGTTGATGACGCAGCCGCCGTCGGAAAAGCGGCCCTATAGTCTCGCTCTGCTATGCAGGCGAGACAATGATGCAATTTAACCTTTGACTCTTGACCCTAGGAGGTAGGAAGGCCCATTGCTTGACCTCATAAGACAAATTAAAGAGAATAATTTCCAATAACTGATGATAAAAGAGGAATTACTTGGAGGAAATAATTATTAGTTTGTGGGGGCGCTGTGGTTACAAGACTCTTGTCTTTCAATATGAGGGACGTGGCCTTGGGTTCAATTCCAAGCCATGGTGTGTTTATCTTTAGCAAGAAATTTACCCACAATGTGCTGAACTCAACCCAGGTAAAGTAAATGGGTACCAGCAGGAAGTATTCCTCAAAAAGCTGTGAGCACCAGAATTGGTAGACTAGCTCAGTCACGGTAATATAGGAGTGCCTTGAGCACCTGACAAGGTGGATACGTATGCTACATAAATCCTCTATTATTATTTATTTTGTCCTCAAAAGAACTTAAAGAAAGCAAAATATAATTGGTATAATTGCGAAGCTTCTTGACAAGGAATATTCAACATATTTCTAACCCAGTCTAGCTCTAGACAAAAAAGTTTAAACTGTCTTTAGAGCACTAAATGTATAACTCATGGCAGCAATAATTGGGGGCTTCCTTAGAAAAATAAAAGCATTTTTATTGGATCATGCAATCATCCAGGGTGTGTTGCTATGTCAGTGAATGAACTACCTTCTGCTAGGAATACTTGAAACCCCCCAGGTGAACATAACCATTAACAAGCGGAACGCCTCTGGCAGTCTCGCCTGCATCACACAATTTAATATAACAAGTTGCTGACTTTGAAATCAATTATTCACAAAAAACACACATACAAAAATAAAATGTTCATTGACCTTAAAATGCCTAAATGACCTTTGACCCTGATCATAAGAATTAAGACTCCTGCAAAATGATCAGTGCTACTTTGTTACCCTCATGTCCACATTTAATGAACTAGATCAATAAACTTTCAATTAGATTGTTATGATGCCAATTCAGCAAATATCCCTAACATAGCCAAAGTGTGCTGAACTTAAATGACCTTTGACCTTCTTCATATGACCTGAAACTCGTACAGGATGTTCAGTGATACTTGATTGCTCTTATGTCTAAGTTTCATGAACTAGATCCATAAACTTTTAAAGTTATGATGGCAAAACAGGAAATGCCCCCAACATGGCCAAAGTTCATTGACCCTAAATGACCTTTGACCTTTTTCATGTGACCTGAAAGTCACTCAGGCAGGATGTTCATTAATACTTAGTAATATCTATAGTATGGCTGTGCTATTCAGGCAAGACAAAAACAGCATCAAACCAAATTTGCCTATAGATTCATTGAGCAGTTTTGTTACCAATAAATGAGATTTTTTTTATTTTTGAATGAAACTACATCTCCATTCATACTTGACCTTAAATTCAGCACTGAGCCAGAACCTGACAGTAACACGATTATTGGCTTGTGAATTGAGTGCACTTAAAGAACATTTGAGGCATTTGCAGAAGGCCCAATTGGTTAATCTGGACTTCATGAGATTGATCTTGAAACCAGCAATACAGTAGGCCTATATGTTCAGCAAATGAACTTGGATTTTCGGAATATAGAAAGAAAAATCAAAGTACTGCCAGAAGCTATAGATGCCAGGATTGTTAGATGCAACATTTATTCTTGGATCGTTCATCATTAATTTCATCAAAAATCTAGGCAAGCTATTTAACTTTGTGTATAATTCTCAACTAGAGTTTTACTCATATTTTGGAGAACACAGGAGAATCTGTTTATCAGCATTGTCATTGGTCATCCTCCGGACATTTGTGCATCATTTAATTGAATCTTCTAAGCTATGATTTTAATAAGTAGGCCTATACATGTAGTTATTTAACATCATCATCAAAGACAACTTCGAGTGCACATTGTGTACAAGAACTTTACCTGGATTTTGTACTATGAATCTAACACATTCTTAATCATTTGGACTGTTTGTTTACATTTTGTTGGACCCATCAAGAATTTATGAAATTGTAAGGTAATCTTGTATGTAATCTCTATTATCCCCCCAAAAGTTCAAGAAAGACAATTGCACATTACCAATAACTTTCTGTTGTGAGGACATACAATGTACATTGTAAATGTAAGGCCTCCATCTTAGACTACACGTACATGTATGTACTACATGTATGAACAGGGTATACTACAGAGCGTATAAAATAAAAGTATACACTTTGAAATATTAAATGTTTCTAATATCCTGAAGCTTTTTCCAGGTTTATATGTTCGTATAGGTGACTTTGAGGGAATGACGATAGGAATTCAACAAATCTTTCCACTATAGTGAGCACCATTTACTTTTTTAAAAAATTGTGAAAAATGATCAGTGCAAAACTATGAAATATGGATAAAAGTAGATGTTAATGACAAAGGGCACATGGGCATTAGCTAAAAAATAACAATTTGAAGGTATCTTTTTCCTTTCTAACTTGTTTTCTTGGCCAAAACTCCCTCAAGCCCCACCGTCCCCATACACAGACCATCACAATATATGTAGCACTGATCCACATGAAATAATATGCTTGATTGTTCTTGTAATTCCATGTATTCCTTATTAATATTATACCTGGGGAAAGTATGGAGAAACAAGTATGAAATGTTAACACCTTCAAATGACAAACTTACATGTAACTAAAGAAAAATGCTGGAGATGTCTGAAATGAACTTTTGTATAAATTTGGCTTATTTGTTTCTTTTTATGTCCCCAGATCAAGCTGACACAAACAACATAAACACAATAATGTTTAGCTTGGAGCTTGGCCCTTGGGTAAAGTATTTATTCAGGTAGGGAAGAGAGAAATGGACAGCACAGTTACTTCATTTTTGCACGCTTTACAGAAATAGACAGTGCTCATTCAAACACTCTGTCAAAATTAAACTTTCATCTGATAGATGAGATCAAAGCCCAAGAATATATATGAAAAAATTATCCCATTGTCATTTTTTTTCCAATTTGGGGGTCTTTTTCAAAGTGTATTGTAAACTTTTTTATTGATACACACTGTAGTCTGTAGACCCTAGCCTAGGCTATATAGATCTAAAAAAAGTTAGACTTAATATAATAATGCAGTTTTGAGTGGATGATTAAGATGAGAAAAGGAGAGATCTGAGCTGGATGCACATAATTCAATGGGCTACTATGTCAGGCAAGCAAAGACACGACTTTTAATGACAAACCTCTTAACCATTTTTTTTTTTTTTTGTAAGGTTGAGGAACATATAACTATAACTACCCAGCGGGCTGCGCTGCTGACGGTGCATGCACGGGGACAGGTCCCCGGGGTGTACACCTACCTTTCGCTGTTGTCTTTCCCAAGCTGGATCCAAAACTTCATCACGATCCCATTCTTCCTCCTGTTTCATATAATCATCTTCGTCGTCATCGTAGGCATAATGGTCTTGGTTGCCATAGTACGCCATTTTGCCGGTGGTTACAAGATTTTCCCTCTACAGAACTAAAAGTTTATACAAAAATCGGTGATCGTCCGACGTCTACGAGCGCGGACCCCGGCGGTCGACGATCGTCGATTTCAACTTTCAAAGGTCACACAATAAGTATTCAACTCGAACCGGCCCCAATACATGTACCATGTGACCCGGAAGTGAGTATGGAGAATTTAGAAATGATCATAATTAGTGTTCTTGAACATAAATCGGAAGGGGAAAAAAACATCTCCAAAATATTGACGACTCGGGTGACATGATTGATGTCTAAATGAAGAAATAAATTTGAACCAATGACCATCAGGCACAAAAAAAAGAATTCAAATCCAGCTATGAACTTTTGTTTTATTCTATACACCTGATATTGTTTTTTGTATATATGATCAACTCGTTTACTTCATTAAATAAAAAATAAAAAAAAGAAATCACGTTCGAACCCCCAAATTGTCGGTTGTAAAAAGAAAAAAGAACTAGGCGGATGCGGTAACAAAAAAGAGCTCAAATTCCTGTAAATCTTTTGTTATTGGACGAGTCAGTCGTATCATAATACCTAAAGCCATTCACCCGATTGAAAAAGGGTATTACGAGTAAAGAATTGATTTTCTTCCACGTTTTAGCCTACGCAGTGCGGGATTAAAAAGCAAAATCTACGGTAAAAAAAATCGAAAGCCCCGCGCCCGTTACAGAATTGCAGTCAGACTCGAACTCCGAGCCATGTAAACAAACCGACACTCAAATATATTCTCCCAACCTCTCCGCACTCCGTAATATGTAATTCAAGAGCCATATTTGGCAAGCCCGCTCTATCGCGTTAGCCAAGTGTGTGTATTATAACTGCACTGGCTTCGCATTCCGAACCTTTCATAGTACACCCCGGGAGGAATGCGAATAGCATATAGGCTATAGGTATAGCGATTGCCTCGCCGTGTGTATACCCAGTTCAGTCAAGTATATGTACCGGATCCTTTGAATCATCAAATATTTTACTTCCAGCCCGAAAGTACAGTAAAACACGAACAGTTAAATTCGAAATATACATATTTCACAAACTATTATTCTAGAGAAACTGATAAATCTTTATCTCATTTGCTTTATAAAAGTCTTTTAGGCTTTGGGGTTAAATTGATATTTGTTTAAAGTCGTGAATTGAAGGAAGTTACCTAAACAGAAACAGAAACAAAGGAAGTTAATTTCATTTCTCCAGGAGAAAATCACAAGTCACGGGTGTCAGGCTTAATATCATTGGATAATGAACGATTTGACACATTGCATACATATTCAATTAACGTATGTTCATTTAAATACCATGGAACTATATCCATTGTAAGACAATATACTGAACAGAGCTCAAGTCTGGAAAAGTGGGCGGGGTCGTTACACCACATGGCTTGCTTCAGCTCAGTCAATAGAGCTCATAATATACACTGTAAAGTTGAAGTTTCGTTGCCGGAAGTTGGTGTGTGGCTTCGACCTATCGCGCGCTCATGTGCGTACCGTTCTCTCGATTCGCTCTGACTGTAGTGTTCCCACAGAAATATAACAATTCGTTGAGTGTTCCTGGATTGTCTTTACAGCGCCAGCTAAAGTTCAAAGCCTACACATTGTTGTCAAATCAATCCGAATCGCATGATTGATTATGTGAAATTTGTAAAGTTTCATCGTTCGCCTGATATAACTCATAATGATTCATAATTCACGCATACATGTAGGTGAGAAAAAACAAGTTGAAGAAAGGATACCAAAAAATCAATTTTTTGGCGGACAGTAATTGAGTTTCAAAAAGAAAATCACGCCTACGTTCCAAAGCTGTTCTTTGAATTGATACCTCAATCACAGAAAATTGTCAAAAAATAACAAAGTTCTGTTATTTCAAATACGCTTGAATTCCAGTTATTTTATGAAATGAAGAGATTTTACAGTCTATAGCCGTCAGATTTACCCTGCGTTTTGTTGACGATAAGTCAGCCATGCATGAAGTTTTTTGTTAAAGGGATGGTCCGGGCTGAAAGTATTTATAGCTTAATAAATAGAGTAGAATTCACTGAGCAAAATGCCGAAAATTTCATCAAAATCGGATAACAAATAATAAAGTTATTGAAGTTTAAAGTTGAGCAATATTTTGTGAAAACAGTCGTCATGAATATTAATTAGGTGGGCTGATGATGTCACATCTCCACTTTCCGTTTTCTTATGTTATTACATAAAATCATAATTTTTTCATTATTTCATACTTGTGTGAAAAATATGTCTCCTTATAATGAAATAAGTTGCAGCAATAAATATCTAATGCACTAAATCAGTTGTCATTCCAATTTTTTTACTTCTTGGAGGAAAAATTTGAATAAACCTAATTTCATATAATAAAATACAAAAGAACAAGTGGAGATGTGACATCATCAGCCCACCTAATGAATATTCATGACGACTGTTTTCCCCAAATATTGCTAAAATTTAAAATTCAATAACTATGTTATTTGTTATCCGATTTTGATGAAATTTTTGGCATTTTGCTCAGTGAATTCTACTTTATTTATTAAGCTATAAATACTTTCAGCCCGGACCATCCCTTTAACCGTGCGACATGGCTCCGGTGGGGAATCCGTAATTTACACGTTTGGTTATAATGAAATTATGGAAATACAATTAGCATCAATTCAAAGAAACATAATTTATCATACAATTTTTCTGTGATTGAAGTATCAGATTAAAGACCAGATATTGACAGTTTTAAACAAGTGACTTTTTTGTATTCTTTTTCAAATCGTGTTCACTCACTCATACGTGAAGAAGGAAACTCCTAAATGTAGCTGATTTGGATGTATACAATAATTTATACCAGATGAAAGACAAGACTAAGCTTTACAATAATAGGTCATTTGTCTATTGTTTTGTGATAAAGTTATGATAAACCAATAAAACCATCGATAATTCTCGGTTTCGTTTTATTTGGGACGCGCTGTATCGAAATAATTTTTTCTGTTTACTTTATATCCACGATGCTATCGGCACGTTTGCCTGTTGAACGACCATAGTTCCTTTTCTAGTGGTAGGACACTATTGGCAAATAAACTTGTCCATTTCTGTTTTTTAATACTTAAGCTCTTAGGAGGTTATACTGATAAAAAATGTTGTATTTATTTATTACAAATAATGCTTTCAACAATATTTGTTAGGATGAATATCATGAAGATGTAACATAATAATACTGTACACACACACAATCATGTGGGCTTACACTTATTTTCTCTTCTGTTTCCCACACGCACAATTTCTTAATCATTATGTACATGTTCAATTCTTACATTTTTATTTTTTTTTAAATAATGGACTTTGTGGGCCTATATGAAACTTAGAATGTCTCTTTGAATAATGACAGAGATTAACATATTATATTTCCATCTTTAAGTCCATTAGCCTCAAGATACACAGGTGACAGGGGGTTTCGTACCATATACAGCGAAAAAGCCTCTTTTCAATTGTTATCACTTTGTGAAAATTTGATTTTTCATGGGGGTCTATCACACTCTCTTGGACTTGCTAATGATTTTATTTTTCTAATGGCCATCTTAGCACTAATCTTACAAGCTAAATTACTGGATATCAAAAAGATAGAAACACATTATATTCTTCAACTTTCACACTACTCTAAATTCTACACTTGAATAAATAATTTCATTTCAATAACTGATTAAGGGCATATTACGATGTCCATTCATATAAATATTTGAATAAATTTGAACATTTGGTGGGATTTGCTAGGATTTTGTATACAAACAACCCTGAAAAATATACTTCCATTTCTTATGGAGAATCATTGAATAAAAATTTAAGTGTACAAGTTTGCAGCTAAATTGATCAAATGCATCTCATGTGAAGAAGGAATACATAGAGCAAAATATATCGGTATTTATGAAGCAGAGCAGAACCATGATAAATTACTAAACTTGATCACACAGCATGATTTCATATAAAAAGGGAGTACACTTTATATTGGTTCCTTCACAATACAGGAAAGGCAATTTAGAAAACCATCAAGTAATCTGAAGTTCCACTTTGTACTAACACTTGAACTTTACAGTTTAGAGTATTCTTTTGGTTAAATTTAATTATGTACATTTTTAGAGATAATAATAAGTCTTGTACAATATACCAGCATGTTGGATGATGATATGACCAAGGAAAGGACTAGATTCATTGCTATATACACAATGTATCTATGAGGTTTTTAATTATTACAAATGGAAATAAAACCACTAACAGTGAACATTTGATCCCCATTCAAAGAGAAAAGCACTCAAACATTGATTTCCCATGCATGATTATGTGCAATATAACCAGCATGTAGATATAGAAATGAACACCATCACCATATATCAATTAATTTTATTTCCATGATATCCTTTGGAAATGTATGTGAAACTTCAAGTACTTTTACTTCTCATTGGAATAGTACCAATTCAATGAAT
The DNA here is from genome assembly GCF_037042905.1 of Lytechinus pictus. Classification (NCBI taxonomy): domain Eukaryota; kingdom Metazoa; phylum Echinodermata; class Echinoidea; order Temnopleuroida; family Toxopneustidae; genus Lytechinus; species Lytechinus pictus. Next base: position 29,251,385 of record NC_087251.1, read on the forward strand.
TCAATCTTTTTGTTTTAAAACCAAAATATTTTCAAAACAATTACATTTTACTTCATATTTATGGGGTTATTTTTTATTTTATTTAGGCCTACCCTGTTGTACTGTACATGTACATTGTATGTCTCTTTGAAAGGGAAATTCATACAAAGCAAGATCACTTTTCAAGTGAGCCTACATGTATGTAGACTGTGTAGTAAACCATCTGTGTGCTTGTACTTGTCAGTCTATCTTTCTACAATAGTATATATACAATTAGTTTCCACAATAAAAAAATGTTTAGATCTCTCCATTCTGGGAATAAACTTCACAGTCTAACAGGAATTGTGGGACCACATGTACAACTAAACAAAGATTAAAGACGTGGAACTAATTTGACTTGGTCCATTTCCTAATAGTTAAGCATTGCCAGTAATCATTTCAATGATAGTCTACAAAGGTACATGTAATACACAATGAACCAACGATAGAAGAATTCACAGAAATGAATAGCTGCCTTCGATCTAAGTTCACATTCTGTAACCGCCCCATTTGCATCTTGGGGTTATCAGTGAACTATTGTACAGTAGTGAACACAAGCTTGATGTGTCAACATACCAGTAGTATGCAAACAGTGGATTGTCTGATCATTGCCCATTCCTTAATATGTTGTATGCTAGTTTGTTTATGATCTATAAAAACTAATTCTATCTACTCAATGTAACATATATACATATGTTGTGTGTACATGAAAGTAGTATTCCAATCAAACTGCCTTTTATCATCACAATCCATGTGTACTACAGTACTTTTGTTCTAACAATAATTCAATGTCTTTATGATCTGATAAGCAAGGATAAAATCATAAAACCTGTACTTTAGTCAAACAAATGGACATTGGCAACTCTGTACATCTACATAGCATAATGATTTAAAAAAACCTCATGCAATGGATCTAACAAAATTGCAGTATGCTACTATGCTAGAACGTGCTTTATCTTCCTTTATCTAGACCACATTCATGTCATCTAAATTATCGTCTACAATGGGATTTGGATTATGGAAGAGAGAGCTTCAAAGTGATTGGAGTGTTAATATTAAGAATTATGATACACCTTAGAATGTAGTGTATGCTGTGAATTATTGGAAACAATTAGGCCTATAAGAAAACAAGATAGTCTAGTCTGCCAAGTCACACACACTGCAAGCTACAACAAATACTGAAATCAGAATGTCAGTTCATAACATATCCGGCAACTTCATTCCTAAACCCTTTTCACAAAGAGCCTTTCTACATAGGTATACATCTCTTTATAATTGATACTACCAGCAAAACAAGCTAAGACATATCAAATTCAACAAAACTGAATTTCTAAAGGATCAGGAAATAAGAATTATTAGTATTGAAAATAATAGCAGAATAGATGAAATATACATTAAACCAGGGAGTTGGGATCCAAAAACACATGTGAAAATTTGAAATTTGATTTACATATCTAGTGCCCTCTCTTGGTTAAATTTTTTTTCCTTAAAATATGACCCTTTGAGCATTTAATGTATTTTTTTTAAATACACAAATGGATAAGGCGTACATGTACGAGTAGAAATTTTCAACCCAATTCAAGTTTGAAAAGAGGAATTATGTAAGAATAGAAAAAAGAAATATTTGATCAGGCACTTGATAAAAATATTATTTTCCTTTTTTCTAAAACAAATTTTCATGCCAAATTGCAAATTCATCCAACACAATTTCACTCCATAACCTAGTGCATAACAATGTAGTAATGAACTGAAACAGTGCCATTCACTTTATGAGGGATTAACTAAAACTAAAAAAAAAAAAAAAAAGATTTGATGATGGCTGGGCATTAATAATCACTTTGTAATTCGGTAGTTAAATGAACAACTTTCGAAATACATCCCCAGAAAAGGACTATATTAATTTCTTGTATAGTAGTGGATCATATTACCAAACACATTTCACGAATTTTTAATCATATCATTCAAACACAATAAACAAAATATAAAGACGTACATTTTATTGCCTTAAACAATTTTCTTTAACTAGATCTATACTTAATAGTTATTATAGCTAGATTTCATCCAAGTACATGATCAACACATGAATGCTATTGCAGGCCTGGCTATTGACAGTGAGACTATCGCTTCTTATCTCCGAAGAGCGGAGGATCAAAACTGAGAGATATCAGCTTCCAAACGTACCACTCTTTGTATGTGAAATGTTTTGGTCACAAGTTTGAGAAGTGTACCAGATTATACCAAAGATGCGTCTTCTGTGAGACAAGTTGGAAAATTAAAATAACATAGCTGCTATTTTTACCATATTTAGAGAAAATGACAGAAAATTGGCACACTGGCACAAATTATTTTAGATGGAGATAACATCAGTGACAGACCTGGAAACTCGACAGCATAATTGCATTTTTCCAGTACTGGCAGTAGATCCAGTACCCCTTTTCATCATCTTTCTAGTTAAATTTGATTTGGAAGGATACTGCGTAGTTTATAAAGCACACAGCATAATTTACAAATATTTATTATAGGCTAGTCGGTAGTAGAGAGACTGACATGTAGATCTACATGGCCAAATTATTTTTCTTTTTTAATGGCACTGTCAGTAAGAGTAGGTAGGCTACCTCAAATAATCATGGGCCATCTATTCTAGGCTCTAGATCATGTAGATCTAGAGTCTAGTCCTGCTACCGGCCTAGTTACTTCGCATGGTTAAGTGATTAGGGCAGGGCCTAGGGCATGTCGGGCCTTGGCTAAAATCATTGTGAACTGTGAAGCCATCGATTATCAGGTTTAATGACGAGACTGTCCTTTTTTCCTCAATCAAGAAATTCTTACATCATTACATGCATATGGACCGACTCTTAATTGTTAACCACCTGAGTGATGGATTCACCGGGAAGTAGAAAAGCCGGTATAAACAACGTTTTAATGTTAGCCTGTCCTCCGGGTGTCCTCGATCTCGAGTTGGCGCCGACCGTCTCACTTTGTCAGCGAGGCTCTGCCCGATAACATGGCTAAATAAGAAAACGCCTACCGTACCTTTTTTTGCTGTCTTTCCCAATCCGGATCCAAAAGACCTTTATGATCCCATTCTTCTTCTTGCTTCATATATTCCCCGGCCATTTCGCCCTAAATGACTTCTGAGAGATTATTTCCAAAAAAATTGCCAAAGTTCGAGGATGTTGACAAGTTAATCCAAAACGTGTAACAATTTATGTAAATTCCAGGCGAGCAGATAATTGTTACAGAATTCACAGATATCAGTATAAAACTCCTACTCGATTTGACTATGCACGGATTGCGCGCGCGCAAACGGCGGGTTCTCTTTGCATTCGAATGTACGGTAGTTGCAGTTGCAATATCGTAAAGTCAACAGGTGGTCATGGATGCAATGGTGGTGGTATGCGCTAATTATTGCACGGCGGAGTACAAATCATTATAACCGCACCCCTGCTCGTGTCAGAAAAGCCAATCAAAATCCCGAATGCTCAATGAATGACGCTCTGTATAAATAGCGAATAAATAGACTAATAATAGGCAAGAGCGTGATGGTATGGGAGTTCGAATGAGGTGAAAAACGCGGAAAAGGGGGTGTTTTTCGTGGGTTGTAGGCCTCGGAACGTGAATACAAAACATGCACACACAAAAAAATGAGAAAAAGCCCCTTGAATCACGATAACCTAAAACCCGGGCCTAAAACACGATGTACTTTAATTTGCACCGACGGGACCGACTGCGGGGCCGACGATATGCCCTTCCAGCTAGACCCGAATCCCGCGGCCCCAATCCACAACAAACAAGGAACAAATTAAATAAAACCATAAAAAACTCAGCTCAAGTTTGAGCGTGCAAAAATTGGTAGGGTAGTGGAGGGGGAGGGGGTGGGGGCAATGACAAGCATGTCCTTCCATACACTTTCTGACTATATATAATACATGTCAAACATATTGCTAGTTCGGTTGTTTTTGTTTTTCTTGTTCAGTATTAAAAGATTAAGGGGATCCCTTCATTTGTACTTTGGGGGTAATTTCATTGGCGGCGGAAGCCAAAACTTTTAGGGAAGTCCACCTGAATTTAGGGGGGATCGACGTAGGAAACAAAATTGACATGCAAAAAAAAAAGTTACCAACAAAAAAAATAGGGGGGACAGGACCCCCCCCCCCCCCCCCCCCCCGCTTCGCCGCCTATGGATAATTTGATACATCAACTGTTTGCACAATTCACCGCCCGTCATCTGCCACAAAATTATGCGAGACGCGACTTCCGGGTTCAGGGAAATGTCCCCATTAACCCATTACGAAATTTCAATTATATTTGTTTTTCTTTCGTGCGTTGTTTATACCCAAGACATTTGAAATATACTACTCAATACTATAGTATAGGCCTATGTAGGATAACATTTATCAAACTATGTCGGCTCCCAATCGGGGGGGGGGGAGCCCGGTGAGTATTCCTGGGGGTGACAGAATAGATGGTGCCAGGTCTGCCTCTTAGGGCCCCTGGGAACGATTTTTATGTGGGGGTACTGATGTAAATTTGAAAAGCAAAAAAAAAGGGGGGGTCACAACTAAATGAGCACCCCCGCTTCCCAGGGCCATGCTGCCTCTTTACTGATTTGTTATTTTCGGTTAAGAAATAAACTTGGACACAAATCACCCGAACACTTTTTCATGTCGTAAGGCTGTATAACACTCTGTATACTCTTTATTTTGGACAGAACGGTATCGACTCGAGCGCATTTTCTTCAGGGGAAACCTGATTTAATACTAAAATTATACTGCCATTTTCCTTTTTGGAAATAGTTTTCAGATGTAGAATATAATACAAATAATCAGTTCTTGATTTCCGATGGAGATACAAACACACTTCCTCAGCAAGCTGGATGTACACGCCCCGTACACGCTTCGGAAAGAGAGTTATAATACTTGAGACAGATCGCCCATCAGCTCACCAGTCAGGGCCGTCTAAACTGGAGGGGGTGGGGTAATTAAGCCCCCCCCCCCCACTAATTTGGATATTGTCGGGAACTCAGCGCTGCAGTCGGGGGAAAATGAAGAAAAGGGGAAAGAGGAAAAAAGGGAGAAAGAGGAATAAAGAAGGGAGAAAGCGGAAAAGGAAGGGAGAAAGAGGAAAGAAAAGGGGGGAAAAGAGAAAGAGACAAAAAAAGAAAAAAAATGAAAGAAAAAAGAGAGGAAGGAAGGAATAAATAAGGGACAAAGAGAAAGAGGGAAACAAACTGAAGGAGAAAAATCAGAGAGAGAAGAGAACGGGGTAGACAAGGTTTTAATTAGGTAAACCTGTGTGTCGGTGTAATTAAAGATGAGGAGTCACAGATTGCTGGACCATGGACCTGTCGGGAAAATGACAAACGCAGGTCTGTTCAACTGTTCCATATAGGCTACCTTGTTTTTGCTTGGTGTTTGACCAGTTTCATTATCTTTGTCGGTAGAATGATGTCTGTCACATTGCATACTGCTATCGTTAAATTGTGATATTTTTTTTCGCAATGCGAACGTGGGAGCTCTTTGTACCGATAATGATAATCATCCTGGTTTAAGTTCTAAATCTCAAAAGAAAAAAAAATCAGCTCGCGCTTCGCACTCGCATTATATATCTATTGAGATCCATATCCTCTCCAAAATTTTCTTTCATGTTGGCCAGTGCTTAAATTTCCCTCAGAATAGGCCTATAAAAAATTTCATCTCTTGCTTCGCATACATCCAGTTTATTAAATTGCATATGCCACATTTTTTTTCTTATATAAAACGTGTGATGATATTCAGTTTTTAAATCAAAATGTTAAGTTTTTAAGTCAAAATATCAAAAATTTGTACCGACAGTGATAAGAATGCACCGGCTTAACCCTCTCACGTCCCTGGTCTAAATCAATTTTTTTAAATCAGCTCGCGCTCGCATAATTATATTAAGGGAGATCGATATTCCCTCAACAATTTCCTGCATGTTGGGCAGTGCTTAAAATTTCCCTTTGGATCAGTACTACACCAACAATTTCAGCTCGCGCTTCGCATGTTTTTTGATATACACATCTTGTTCAATTACAGATGCAGAAACTTATTTTTTTTTTAATGTAAAACGTGTAAAAATGTTAGTTTTCAAATTAAAATTTTCAGCTCGAATCATTTAGTGATACCTTTCTTTTTCATGATAACATAAACTGCATGGAATGTTCGATTTTTAGTCTGAATTTGATTAGATACCAACCGTGTTCATTATTGCAAAAAGTGTTAAGAATGTCATATTTTCAGGTTGTAAAATAAAAAAAAAAGCTCGCACTTCGCGATTGTTTACTGTGTTCGTTGTTTAAAACGTGCTTAAGCCTACCCAGTCCAGGTTTCAGCTCGGACACCTTTTTTTTCAGCTCGCGCTTTGCACTCGCTCTATTTGATAAGTGATAAATGTATTCTATTTATGAGTAACGGCAAACAGATAATTAACATGTCCTTTTTCAGAACAATTAATCAAAAGTTTCAGCCCGCGCTCGCATGCATTGTTATGTACGCACATTCCACTTTTCTAGTCGGAAATGAAAAAAAAAATCAGCTCGCATCAAAATGTTTGGTGAATATATCAATCCTCTTCATGATATTTTTTTTTTGATGTCCTTTTTAGTTCTAAATCTGCAAAAATTCAGCTGTTTTTTTTAAATAAAAAAATGTGCTTACTTAGTCAAGTTTTCAGGGCTTGGTGGTAAACTGTAAACATTTCTTGATTCTCTTTATCTCCTCCCTTTTGATGTTGATTCCCTCAACATGGTCTAAGTTCATTGACCCTAAATGACCTTAGCGCTTGGTAATGTAACATGGAACTCAGACAGGATGTTCAGTAATACTTGATTAACCTTATGTCCAAGTTTCATGAACTAGGTCCATATACTTTCTAAGTTACATTGTCTATTAAAAAACTTAACCTTCGGTCAAGATTTGATGTTGACGCCGCCGTCGAGAAAGTGGCGCCTATAGTCTCGCTCTGCTATGCAGGCGAGACAATAAAATGACATTAATAAAATAACAAAATAAATTCAAACTTATATTGAAAATCTGCAACAGGTCAAGAATATAAAACAATGAACAAAAATTGAAAAAAACTGTGTTAAATAAACTTTATTATCAATATTTCGCCCAAAACAATTCTTCAGAATGATATAATGATACAAAGCATGTTACTTTGAGAGCATTAACGTATATACGTGTATATACATACACTCCCATAAAAATATGGTTAAAGTTTACAAGCAAGAATGTTTATCAGCATGAGAAAGAGGAATCCCTCTTGACCAAAGTAACTTGAGAAAATGGGGAGAATTCACTGTTATAAGATGCCTTTTCTTTAATTCATTGATTCTACATGTTATCATTTTAATTCAACAGAATTAATCTACATTTATTGTGTGTCATGGATAACCTCAACAATGAAGAAAGTTTCATTGACATTATGTAGTTTGGAACTTTGGATGTCTGATTTTATTTTTTTAACTCTCAACATAATTTTTTTGCAAAGCTTGAAAATGACCAGTGATTTAACAAGTGTCGCTAAGGTGAGCACATAATACGCCCGCCTGTAACGCGGAAAATTGAGTTATTGGTCAAGCAAGAAAAGTGGAAGGTGGTGACTTCACCTTTAACCTCAAAATTAATAGGCTTCCTGGGATCCATGCTAGTATCATACACATCAAATTAAATGAGCCTGGGTGAAGTCAAACTGAAATTATCCTGTTTACAAGGAAAAGTTAACGGACGGAGGAACGGACACCGAGCGTGATACCATAAAAAAATTCACTCCCTCCCTCGCAACCTCATTGAAAATGGAAGGGGTTTAAATTTACTCAATTTTGTATGAATTTTGAATGTAACAAGATAGCTTTAAAGACTTCCAATTGAACTGAAATAGTTTGCATTACAAGAACATGAAGGCACATGAATATTTTCCTCTAATAAAAAGGAATGACCAGCAGTCAATGAATGACCAACCATAAACTAATAAATGAAATATTCAATGCCATAAAAGTGAAAGTCAAGCCACAAATGATTAAATTTGAGCAGAAGCAGAAAATATGTGAATAGCCAATCCGGGGTTACCTTTAGCAAATTTCAATGAAAGAATATGAATTTGAAAGTTATTATAGAAAATTGGCAACATAATTCACCTCCAAACTGCACCCCATAAATAAAATTTCATAGTTTTTTATTCCTTGTTCTGTTAAAAAAAAATTAACCCATGAAGGAATGGGGTATGAATAAAAATACATTTTCAAATATCATAATCACATAAGGAACATGTATGATTGAAATAAAGAAAAACGAATTACTAGTAGTGCATTCTGTGTGGGCATGTTTTTTTTTTTAGTACTGAGCTAATGAGATGTTATTTTGAATCCCCGGGCTTTGAATGATGAGTTGCAAATTTTTGCTTTGCTAAAATGATAACTGTAACACTTAACTTTCAATACTCATTCTCAGAATTGCTCAAAATTTGCCTGAAATTATATACTGCTACAAATATATATTATCTGTATATTATGATCAAATATGTATGTATGTGTATATTTGTGGGTAATGCCAACAAAACAATTTCTTTGCAGAATAATTAATTCATCTGCAATCTACAAATGACTTGTTCCTCCAGAATCTCCCGGAAAATAGGAATTACTGGTTTAATCACAAATCACTAAAAAAGTAGAAATACCTGTAGAGTATCTGACAAGAAGGTAGCCTGTGGGACAGTTTCATAAAAGTTGTCAGTGCTGACAAGTTGCCATATTTCCAACAATTACCATAGTAACAGTCAGACACATGCGCTTAAATGTGAACTAAGTAAATTTGTCATATTTGACAACTGTCCAGACAAAAAATGTTGATGAACTGCCCCCTGGAAGCTTCACGTTCATCAGTATAAATCTTCATATACTTGGGGTAAAGGTTATTGAAAAAAAAAGGAAAATGACCACATCGTTGCAATTTTGTACAAAATCAAACATCTATTCAAGAGAAATTCCTTTTCAAAGTTTTCATGACATAATAATGATTTGTCAACTATGTGACATTGTGGAATACATATACTACTTGAACACTAATAGTTCTTGTATAGTGCGTATCACTCAAATTTCTCAAATAAACTTGAATACCTTCAGGGTGATTCTCTTTTGCATGTTTTCAGAGGGATCTAGAATGACTGCTCTCCTAAAAATTCCCAATATGGAAGAGCAAAAAAATTCTTCATAAAGCTGATGGAGAATAGTGATTCTACTGACATCACATAGTTGACAACTCAAGAGGGTGGAATCTATAAACTTTCAAAAATCATATCTCCAGAACAGTTATTCAATTTTGTCAACATTTTTATTGACTGCTTTTTGAACGCGAAGTTCAGTATGGCTTAGTTGACCTTCTATAAGTCAAATAACTGGCTGTGTGGAAGCAATTTTTCAGACAACGTACAAATCATGTACTGTTTACATAATCATCTTCAAGGGTGAATATCACTTGAAATGAAGAGGGTCTAGTTTCACAAAACTTATAACAAATTTTCAGTAACAGTTTAAAGCTACTGAAATCATCCAATTTGATTGGCCTATACTTAACTTGTTATAGAAATAGTGCACTTGTTAATACAACAAGTCTTTTTTGAAAAAGGACCTAGATTTCTGTGGTCCAAAAAGATTTGACTTAGGCAGATTAATGATTCGTGTGTACGTGTTTCCTTTGTTAAATCCTCATTTTCTGATGAATGAGGATTGGTTATAATAATAGTAATGTGACTTACAAAGTGCCAAATCCACTCTGTTGAGTGCTCCAGGAGCATAAAGAAGTAAATTAAAAAGGTTTTTGGAAAAGATTGTTTCCCATACAAAGAAAAGCAAAAACACTTTTGCAAAGTTTCTAATCAGAATCACTGTCTTTTTGTCTTGAGTAACAGTTTGTGCTGCGATAATGTCTCTTTTTACCTGAACTGTTCAATTTAAACTTCTTAAAGCCATTCTTACTGCCATCCTTGGTTTGACTTGATGCTTCAGTGTCCTTGCTACACCCAGCCGCTTCTACATTATTTGAACAAGCATGATTACTTCCCTTCGATGTGCTGGCCAGGTTTGAATTTGAAATGCTTTGACTTGATTTTGACTTTGGTGGCTTACTTTTCGTTTTCTTGGAACTAGTAGATGGTTTAGCACTAGTTTTTGAACTGCAGGATGCTTCAGAGCCTGTGGCAGTAAGTTTTGGGACTCTCTTGGGCGAGTTTGAAGGTGAGGAAAGGTTGGACGGTGCTAATCTATTCATTAATGAAGCTGCAGGAGGCTCTCTCTGAGGACTCCTTGATGAAGGCAAAGATGAGGATGTTGCAGATCTACTAAATCCACCTGTTAAACTAGATATCTCCTCTAATGCTCGCATCCTATGGCGGCGTAGTGAGGCAGCTCGCTGACGGGCAGAGTCTGTCCTTTGCCTGAGCTGGCCAACAATCGCAAGAAACTGTTCATTGTCATCAGACATGCTAGAATCGCTGTCACTCACTGTCGTAATCCGTTCCTTCATCACACGGCTGAAGGCCAAACGCTGCTGCAAGCTTGATAGTCTATCCTTTTCCACCTGCGACGGGGAATTTCCCATAGATTTTCCAACCAAAGACCCATCCTTCCCTTTCTTACTCTTCTGACGCATGATGCGGCGTAATAGACGACTGCGATATCTCATCACCAAGAAGTCCTCTGATTCATCACTACTACTAGAGGAATCACTAGAGCTCCTGCTCTGTTGTCTTCCTCTCCGCCTGCTGTCACTTGATTCATGACTGGCCTGACTTGTGCTGCCTCTATCAACAGCATCCGATGTACTTGTCCTACTCCTGTCTTTCTGACCTCTCTTCTGCAATGATGGCCCACCAACACTCAATCCAGGAGTATCGCTGCTGGTGCTCACATTCCTCTCTTTACGAGCCTTGGGCTTCACCTCAGCATTACTCAATTCACAATTTGTTGGATCACTGTCACTATCACTGATCATTCCAAGTTCCGGAGGCAACAGTGATGGCATGACAGGACCATCCCTGTCAGAACTGTTCCCGTCATCACTGTGATCACGTACAAAGTGGAGGTACAAGCTATCTGGGCTCAAGGCACTATTATCTGAGGAATCGCTGCTGAAGCTGTGGTCAACCTCTCGCTGGATAAAGGAATCAAAGAAGGCAAGCATCCTTGGGTCCTCATCTTTGGATTTGTCAGAGTAGTCATGGGAGAGAGCTGATCCTGAGCTTATCATCAAGTTGAAGTACTGCTGGCGGGTGAACATCTTCCTTGGGGATTCATTGCCATCAGACATCCCTGGCAATTTAATTGCACTCCAAAGCTGCCAATATACAGAGAGAACAAGGTATTAACATCACATATAATATCAACTAACTAAGCAAACCACTCTACTTGTAAGTATAGTCAATCTTCAATTAGAAACAAAACATCTGTAGAATTCATTAATATGTTCAACCTAAAACATGTATAGACATACTATGCACAGCGACACTTCATTTTTAAATATATTGTACAAGTAAGGTCTAGATTTTCATATCATTTCTGAGTGGTATATGTTTCTGCTAGGATACTCAAGAGGTTTTTTTTTCTTTTGATATAAAATTTGATTTGTGCCAAAGAAAGGTTTGACTGCAAGGAATGTATCCATGAAACCATTATTCTACAAGAGTTGCAGTCATATCTGACTTTGGCACAAGATTAATTTTATATCAAAGCAAAAAATACCTCCTTATTATCCAAGCGCAAACTTAATACACAAAAATGTTATCAACCTTAATGGGAAAAGATACTCTTTCAGGAGATAAATAATAGTTTTGTGTTCATTATATACTTGATGTGTCAAGTTTTTTTTACTCATGCATTGGCAAGGATATCATGTACAAGTAGCTTATGCATGCAATGACACATGCGATCATAGTTTTATAATCCAAAGTAAGCCCAGTTCAAATCCTGTGAACTTGAATTACAGACTCCTTTGAAGATATCCATATTTTACAATCAAGTTTTAATAAAATCTTACCTTGATGACTTTCTCCACTCCAGACGATGCAATGAGGAAATTTCTTGAACTAAACCTGACTTGATTGACAATCTGACGATGTCCTTTTAACACATGGGATGCTTCATTCACTTGTTGAACTAAGAGAGCAAATAAAAAAACCAAAATTGCTAAAACTGTAACAGTAGAAACTCAGTACAAAGTAACAGCCATAATATATTTCTCGACTATTTGCACACATTCTTATGAACGCTCGACATCACTTGACCGTCTTTCATAATCTTCACCCCATAATAACATTGGTCTCATCTGCACATCCATCCTACAAGTTTGGTTACTTATCAATCCAAAAAAGAAAGTTGCTAGCCCCACAAGAGTTTCGACCCCTGTTAATGAACTCGACTTTGCTAGGACTGACTGTAAAAGGTGGCAAAAAATCCCCAACATAAATACTACCTAGATTGGTAATTCAACCAAGCAGTGGTTCTGCTCTGCAAATATTCAAAGTTCTCATCAATTTACTTTTCTCATTAATCCATATTACTATTTGGGACCCTTTCCCTACTTTTTTTTCTTTGTTTCAAATCATATAAATATAACGAGGCACCACTAAATTCACAAAAGGTTACCAGTAATGAATTTTCAATTTAAGATCCAATGCCATCTGAAAGAAGAGATTCTCGTCTTTTCCCACCATTTATTTCCATTTCAAATCATACAAATATAACAAGGCACAGGAGGTCACCAGAAATTATTTTTTTAAGTTAAAGATCCCATCTGAAAGAGCAGATGCGCCTCGGAATAGTTTACTAGATAGATGGCGCATAATAAATGCTGTGTATTATTATTATTCTCATCTTTTAAAATGATGCCAAATGTGCTACCATAGGATAACTCCACTTTACAAAGAGAAGAAATTCACTACCATTACTTTTGGTAATCAAGGGACTATTATAAGTTTTCTTGTCTACAGATACACGCTTGTCCTTCCACTATTGTTCAGAGCTGACAAGTGGATTAGCAATTAATTTGGTCTTCATAGGAGTCATGAAATCCCTCCCAAAATTGGCAAACTGATTAGGCACATCCTGTTCATTATTATGAACAAGAACAAATGCAAAAGCCAACCTGGTTCTAATTTCATTGTAGTTAAAATTGAGGGGAATGTTTTTATTTCAGGAAGAAAACTAATTTCAAAGAAATTCAAAAAGAGATAAAGTATGGGTATTATAACTCTAAAAAATAGCCCTTTGGATTAGCGCTTGGGTAACTGAACTATAATCATGAGGTCAGAGCAAATTGGGAAAAGGTTGGAAGCGGGCATTTCTCATTTGTTTTATGAATGAATAACAACAATAGAGTATTCATCTTTCATTAGTCTGAATACTTAAGATTAGTTTTGAGGAAAAAAAAAACAGTTGATTAGTTTAACATTTTCCTTGCTACTCCCTCACTGAAATAAATTGTGTTCATCTGTTATTGTGGTCTCAAAAAAGTGGAACTGGCATTTAAGACTGATTTGAAATCAATCACAACCTCTGATGGGATGTTGCTAGAAACTTGCAATCAATTGAAATCTATTTGGGTTCCCTTATCAATCATATGCTTGCAATTAATTGCAAATTTGCAATTGCTTGGTTTGGTTCTTGCAACATGGAGTGTAACCGAATTTCCTATAGCTAAAATTTATCTATCAGTTGTAAGGTTGCAAGAGAACATTGCACTTGATTGCAAATATTTTCTTGCAAACATCACCTTATATGGGGCACAGATGAACAACAGTGAGACAAATAAACATCTTTGGTATCTTGTACATATGACTTACTTCCTTCACATGGATCTGGAACTCTCCAAATATAGAGGTTGAAATCATCAGAACCGGATAAGACAAACTAGGGAAAAAGAAACATAAGAGCACTATGAAACACAGTTGGGCGAATTCTCAGATAGTCTAATACCACATGGGCAATACCCATTTGGTCTACACTACACTTGGTCTAATGCTCAGTAATAGTCCAAAGGCCAGTTGGTCTAATTTCCACTTCAACTATTGGACCAAGTCAAGTGGATATCAATAAAAAAAAACCTAACTGGAAATTAGACAAAATGGCAAATGAGCTAAATGCAATTACACCAAATGATTAATAGACAAACTAGGATTAGACCATGTGAGATGAGACGTATTGAAAAGCAGACAATACAGGTGTAAACCAATCAGCAATTAACATAAAAACAACACTATTAAAATACAATAATAAAATTGTCCTCAAATATCCACCTCCTAATATTCAGATGTAACAAACAATGAAGATAGACTCTTCTTCAAAGGAGTCATATGCACGGTGTAATTATGATTGATAGACCTTTGATCTTGTTTTGAAACAACAATGTATTTTGGAGCTCTATAATCCTTTGATAAAGAACTCCAATTGTATTTTGGGATTCTGTAACATATAAGTGCTGTGCAGATATTGGAAAAAGTGATGGAATTAGTTTACATCACTGTTATCATTACTGATGGTTCTATAAAGTGTGTCCCACAAAAAAGGAAACCCATTTTCAGAGATACAGTAGATTTCATAATTATTATCAATGTTTTTACTATAAATTTGATACTCATGGCAAGAGTGGAATCTCATCTCTAATTAGAAACGAACAGCTTGGCAAATCGTTCACGCATGGCAGATTACAAATAGTAAATACTGAGACATATCGGAAACGACTTGCGCAGAAACTCACGGGTGAATCTCAACTCGTCCTTATTTCAGGGATCAGTTGAATCAAAGAATACAAAAGAAATAATAATGAGCCAATCGTCGAATAAGCATGTTTGTCAACCAATCTTGACCAATTTTTCTTCGCAACCTGGTTTTTGACATTGAAATCTCAAACTCATTTTGCTCATTAATGCGTGAAGTGTTCGTCACATATTAGGTATCAAAATAAAGAGGAATAATTGAATTATATAATTCTGTATATTAGATATAATAATTCATTTGCCTTTGAAGAAAAAAAAAGACATGGGAATCCCAGTTTTCTTTTTTCTGGGACGCGCTGTAAAACAAGAATGTGCAATCAAAATGTTGCCATCTAGGTTAGAAATTGGGTTGGGAGTATCATCTGTATGAATATTGCAGGACAAGAGCTGGTGGTATTCAATGTGGCTATGAAACTTCGCTTTTTAAAAGGAAACCAAATTCCGAGGAGCTTTTCTAGCACAAATAGAATATCCTTCCATAGGCTCATGTGCGATGGTATAGTTTTGATGATGATAATAACATGCATATTATGTTTCGAAACGCTCTGTATACTATTATTCTGAGGATTATTTCGTCAACATTTCCGTCCGATAAGCTTTTTGATCTGACAACTTTCCTTGATTATGATTGGCTGAGGAGCAATGTTACTATGGTATTAAACTGTTGGATAAAATGGACTTGGTGGATAAAACGTCCAACAATTTCCTTTCATGAAACGCCCCCTGGCTTTAGTACTGCAACCATGATCAGGCACTTGAGCATTCATGAAATTTATTCCATCCAGGCACTCATTTATTACACCAGGGTAGAGAGTAGTAAATGTAGGGAAACGCCTTGCCAAAGGACCCAGGTGTTGTGGTGGGATTCGAACCCTGTACCTCATAATTCAAAGTCCAGAGACTTTTCCACTGAGCCAACACATCTCTACAAGTACATACATGTATAATCTTTCATAAAACAAGAGGAAATAACTTGAATTTTTGATAAAGAAATATAATGGTTATTGGTTGTCATTGAAAAAAGGGATATGGTTGAAAGCATACTAGTATAAATATTTTATTTATATTAGAAAATGACTCAATATTCTAGAGGTTACATACATTATATCAAAAGACAACATGATCAAAATCTGCATCCTGTGTAAAGAAGCCAAAACTGTTTGAGTAGCCAAGGTTCAAAGTGAACATGGACCTTACTCACTGACATCATCGTGCTACCATCTTAAAGACTGAAGCCACTGCCTTGAATGCAATGGTGATCTGCAGTTGGCGCATCTCTGACAACTCCGTTTAAAAATCCTGTATCCTCTGAGGGAGGTCCCTATGAGATTATGACATCATGCGCATAAGGTCTACTTAAAAGGACCACAAACCTGATCTCTGTCACCTCCAAAGCAGCAGCTCTTCATGGTACAAGAGTTATAATAGCCATCGTGGTTGAACTCCACAGACGGCACTGAACTGTGGATATCGTAGAGCACCGCCGGTAGCCTTCTCCGCAACGCAAGCAACTGGCTACCGCTCTGGTTAAAACGCACACTCATTGCATTCATCTGGGTGTAGGCACTTCCGTATTGTAAAAGGCAACTGAGATGAAGAAATAAATGAAGAGGTACAGGTTGGTTTTAAAAACTCTATGTCTATGCGTGAGGAAAACAGCTTTGCCCAGTTCCAGTAAGGAAGTGTAAAATCCAACCATAAATAAAACTCTTAAAAACTACTGATATTCTGTAGAATAGAATTTAAATTGATAATGACAAATAATGTAAATGTACATTAAAGGTAAATATAGTTTGCTTTGACTAACAGTACATATATTGGCCTATGATTAAAGATATACTGTATGTGCGATTATATCATTGGAAACTAAATTCCATTGCCAAATTAATTAGTGATCAAACATATGCTTCAATAGTCAAACAACACAACAGACAATTTATTTTTAACTATATTTTTTATGGGGGGAGTGTGGTTCGAAATGAAAAATCAAGAAAAAGATTACCTTTTGGGCGCTCTGACGTCCCACAGGGCGATACCTTCTTTAGCATTGGCAGTGGCTAGAAACCTAGGCTCTTGAGGATGGTACACAACGGCATGGAATGCTGTCACATAGTTGGCTAATACAAATGGTTCTGTTGTAATCAATAATGGTGAAGAAAACAAACAAAACATTAATAGTAAGAATGATTAAAAATTTTAATTGAGAATTACTTGAGAACTTGATAATTACATCCGAACAAAACATTGATTTGAATAAAAAGAGAAAAATCAAACAAGCATAACACTGAAAATTTCATCAAAATCAGATGTAATATAAGAAAGTTGTGACATTTTTAAGTTTCACTTAATTTCACAAAACAGTTATATGCACATCCTGGTTGGTATGCAAATGAGGGGACCGATGACATCACTCACTCACTATTTCTTGGGTATTTTATTGTATGACATTTTCTCATTTTCTCCTCATTGTCTTGTGAGACAAAGTATTATTCCTCCCTGCACATGTGGCATAACTATTGTTACAAACATGTTATGGTTTATTCAAATTGGTCCCCCATGTCATATCTGTAAAAATTAAAAAATTGTTTAATTCAAACAATAAAAACAAAAAAGAAATGGTGAGTGAAGGACACCATCGACTGTCTCATTTGCATGTCAATTAGTTGTGCATATAACTGATTTGTGAAAAAATAAGCGAAACTTTGAAATGCCATAACTTTCTTATTATACATCCGATTTTGATGAAATTTTCAACGTTGCGTTTGTTTGACTTTTCTCTTTTGAAAAGTCTTGCATTACAACATACATCTTTGAGTCCTTAACATTATCAGATAAAACATCCAACAAGCCACCATGTCATGGATCACTCCCAGAGTCCCAGGATGGATAACGTTCCACGTCATATATATCTAACCCTTTCTAAAATAGATACTAGATATTGATAGACCACTACTCAACATTACCTTGATGACTTGGGGCTCGGATGTCCCAAAGAAGAACCCTTCCATCTGCACAGGCACTGGCATAGATATTATCATTCCTGGGATCTACTGCTAAGCCATAAACAGCATCCTCATGTAAGAACAAATCTATCGCATCACCTCTGGGATACAAAAGAAATCATTAGAATAATAATAAACAATATTGATATCAATAACAGCAACAACAATAATAATAATATTAATAATAATAAAATTAATAATGACAATAATAATATTAATCTAAAAAATACTACTACTACTACTACTAATAATAATTATTATTATAATAGTAATAATAATCATAATAATAATAATTATAATTATAATCTGACTTTATATAAAGCACCAAATTCACTCTATAGATTACTCAAGGACATAAAAAAGTAAGTAAATAATAAAATTATCAGGACAGGCTTTTATTACAGTACCTATCCACAAGATGCCCATGATAGGCCATGATAAGCCATTTTCATTATGATCAAGAACACACATTTTTAAGCACCCAGAAGACCCCCCCCCCCTAAAAAGACCTTTCAGTTTAGAAGCACGTCTGATCTACCTACCTCCTGGTATCATGGACTATAACTTGATCATCATTCCCTCCCGAGTAAATCTTTCCATTCTCATTATCAAAAGCCAAACAGAAGATGTTTGAGTGGTGCTCTCCCTTCATGCTACGTGGTTCATATTTTACGTTGAGAGCTTCGTTCACATTCCACAGGAGAATACGTCTGTCATCTCCACCTGAAAGGAACAAGAACAATGGACAAACACTGATTATACAATTAAAATTCATTGAATACTAGGGCATAAATTAAAACAAGGCCATGCGATGTATTACCTTCATTAAATGCCCTACTGGATGGCCTCAATGCCACTTTCACTGGCCTTGGATATTTATGTTGCCCTTATAATTTTTCTTTCCTAATTGAAACTGTTTTTTTTTTTAAATTGCCCTTTTGAAAAGTTGACTTGCCCTAAAAAATGTAAAAAATTATATGCCTGGAATACACATTGAAATCTTTCAAGTTAACAACTCCAAGGATGATCTTCTTCTTTCTTTGGCTTTGATGGCAACCAGACAGAATTGACTATTTTGCTGCAGCTTTTAAAAATAATTCAATTAGCTTAATATTTTTCAGTTGTTTTCTTTCTCATTTATTTTTCCCTTTTCTTTCCTCTTTTTATTATTTTCGTTTTGATGTTGTTTTTTCTTCATTTTCTTCTTTATAGGGATTATAGTGTGTGTGTGTGTGTATTTGAGTTTTGTCAGACGTGTATCAATCAGATATGATTTATTTACGTCTGGGACCGACCTTTAACGTCACCATGTGAAAGACGTGACCAGGGCTCGAACCTCGAACCTCTGCATCAATTTGTAACTTCCCCACATAGCTTGGATTACAGGCGCACGCCACAATGCCCAGTTGTGAAATGCATCAATAGTCTTTCCCAGGTGAGATGTCTACTTTTAAAGTTCTATATTCTTTCTCCAAAC
This sequence comes from Lytechinus pictus, assembly GCF_037042905.1. NCBI lineage: Eukaryota > Metazoa > Echinodermata > Echinoidea > Temnopleuroida > Toxopneustidae > Lytechinus > Lytechinus pictus. The sequence continues at coordinate 29,270,669 of NC_087251.1, forward strand.
TGAAGTTATTTTCTAAATTGTTACCCCTAAAAGAAAAATACTTTGTATTCCATTTTTTTTTTTAATTCTGCTTTTGTAATACAGTAGGGCAAGGGCTGGCTAACATTTCTGTTATTGTGGTCCCAATTAATATCTCTAATATATATTTTTTTATTGCCTGTATAAAGCCATGTGCATAAAATTCACACAATTTTCCCAGGAAAATTTCCACAAATTTTCCAGCCCTTTGCAACCCTAGGCTAAATGTTGATCGAATCAAATCAAACTTTTCAAAATGCCCAATCATCATTGTCCAATACTTTAGTCTGAACAACTGTGTAAATTTCTGATTTGACATTGGATTGAAAGGTTAATTTGACCTTTCTGTTCTTATTTTGTGTTATTTCATGCACCATCCCAACTCAGCAAATCTATTAGTGCGTTATCATAATCTAAAGCAATACAAAAGCCTCTAAAGGAATATATAGTCTAATAACTCAAGGTAGACTGTATATATGCCAACTTGTGGGCATGATTTTTTTTTCTACTGCAGAAATAACAAAAGATATTAAATTTCAATCTAAGGTGTTTGGTATATTTGAATAAGAGTTTTCATTACAGAAGAAAAATGTGAGAAGATAGGACATTATTCCATGTTAATACTACAACGAATTCAAATTCATATATACATGTACTATTCTTAGGCCAACTCCTATTGATACCAATAAAGATGATATAATTATAATAATAAAATGAAAATTATTTAATAACAATAATAATAATAATAATAAATGAATAAATAGATAATAAAAAATTAATAATAATAATAAAATGACATTAATAATTATTTCAATTATATAAATAAGAATAATATTAATAATACTGATAAAAAATAATACCAATAATTAATAATCAATATATAATTACCCGATGATACTGATAATGCATGATGATGGTGAGAAGCTTCATTCCAATCACAATCAAACCCAGAACTCAGATGTAGAAATATTTGAATAATTGTCAGCAGAGTTTAATGATTGATAATGATGCTGAATGATTCAACATAATCAGATATGTTTAATGTTTTACTATCAAAATAATTTATTGAAATAAACTGCACATCTAATGGCCACAGGTTATCTGTGATTCATTTCCATATGCATTTGTACCACCACAATCATCAACACGCAGAGATCATTTCCCAAATCCCGCATCCATACCCATGCTAAAACTTAAGTTCAAGTTCAAAGTTCAAGTTCAGCGACAAATGATGATTGTTGAAATTGCAATCACCAAGACATTACATTAGCTTAAATCTCTGCTCAGGGCCGCATAAACTACATAGGAGTAAATAAAACAAGCTAAATTTTTTGGAAACCCTAAGCTATACTCCCCAAACAAACCCTGCTTGTTCAATTTCCTCACCTGATGCAAGATAATCTCCGCCTCTATTGCTGAACTCAATGGCGTTGACACAGCCGTAGTGCCCCAATAAATTGAGTCGATAGAATGGCTCTTTCCTGTGCATTGCATTGATGCGGCTGTTCAACACTATTCTCGGTAAACTTGTGCAGCCATTCTGCTGTCGACGAGATATCATATGAGACAGTTCCGTCGCCTTTTCATAGCATGTGTGTGTCTTAAATCCCTCCATGTTTTCCTTACTTCCGAGTAAGAAGGAAAAGGCTAAGTCATGAAGGCGATTCTCAGCTTTTTACGAAAGATTTTCTCTCGAGTCGTCGCTTGCTCTACCAGACCAGTTCTTGGATTGTTTACCTTCGGACACCAGGGGCAGCGAAATAGCGATGCGAACGAACATTCAGCGACGTCTGCTGGGTGGCGGGGGGGGGGGGGGGTATGGATTATTATAGCCTACCGGTGGTAAACCGGTAATATCACTCTTTACCCCCCCCCCCCCCCCCCCAAAAAAAAAAAATCAATTGAATTTGGCAAAATAACGACATGAAATGATGACAATGAGCAACAATCACCAACACCAGATTGATGATAGACCTATAAGGGGCTACGACTATTTTATAGGGACTGGTCAGTCTTCAATTTAGTGTCGGGTTTGGGCGTACAGGTGGTATATTCTACCACAAATTTAGCTAATATATATTTTTTCTTTCAAATTGCTGTAGGCAAGCAAAATTATTATCATTTATTTAGAACTCATCACGATCTTGTGTGATTTTCTATTGGTTCTAAAATTGGAAATCAACCCTCACCAGTATTCTTCTTCTTTTTTTTATTCACTTTATTCGACCATCATGAGGATAAACAAAACAAGATATTAAAACAAATCACAAAGTGACATGAACAAAACAAACAAAAATACATAGATGGCTCAGACCCAAGGGGAAAGGGGTCACCTCAAAACATGAATACATTACAAATTCAAAGAGAATATTTCTATAGAAATAGTCGGAATAAAAACAAAATGAAATATAATGATTAGATGGGGATTAGATCAAATTATTACAAAATTAATAATATTCTAAAATAGATTATATCAAATCAAACTAAACAATCAAATTAAATACTCCTGCAGCAAAAATGGGGTAGGGTGAGGAGGGGGAGAAGCACTATGGTATATCAATTAATATTACATGCATACGAACAGTAAATGGAAAATATATATAATTTCCCTGCATAATAACCCAAACCTTGAGGAGGTTGAACTATTTAAAAAAATCATTTGAATTCTATTCCATAGATTAGAGAGGAAAGTCTTCAATTGACAATGGCTTAATTAAAAGCAATAGAAGTTTGAACATGTGGAGGGAGTATAAGCATTTGCCAATTTATTGTCAGGATGGATTTGGACATTTGGAACAAAAATTTCATTAAACTGCTCAAGAGAGGTGGTAAGATTCTGGCATTCAATTCAATTCAATTAGTTTTATTTTCATTTTCAGATAAACATAACAAACATAAATTATACATACATAATATACAAAGCAAAATAAATGTCATAAGTTACACATAACATCATACAAAAAAATCGGTAAATAAATAGGTCGTAATTTCAAACACAATGATAATGGAATAATTCAAAATTACAGGTCATAGTTAAGCTTAGTACATGAAACTATATGGAATTCAAAGATATAAGTTGTAATTAAGGGGATTGTAAAACATAAATGTTGTATGACTATTATATGGAACATTTGAGACAAGTCTTATGGCTTTCTTTTCTAAATGAGTTTTGAAGGTGTAACCCCATACAGTTTTACCAGGGGCGGATCCAGGATTTTCCAAAGGGGGTGGCACATTTTCCTCTTTCACGAACAAATTCGACAAGCAAAAAAAAAATTCAATCCCAAAATAAGGAATTTTTGACAAGAAAAAAAAGGGCTTCCCTTTAAAAAAAAGGGGGGGGGGCACACTTGTGTTTTAACGGCATTTTTACATTACAAATTTTCATTGTGCCTCTCAAAGGGGGGGGGGACACGGGCCGGCTGTGCCCCCCCCCCCCTGGATCCGCAAGTGAGTGTTAAAGTAATATAGGTGAGGTCAGGCGCGGTTCTAGACTTTTTTTGGGGGGAGGGGCTTCTGGGGGCTTGAACATTTTCGACGTTGGTTTATACAACACAATGAAAATTGCTTATTGTGGATAGCCTTATACATACTGATCAAGCAGCTAGTCACCTTCCCCGGCCCCTCGTATAATTTTTTTTGGTATTATCATGAGAGGGAGCATAGCGACCGAGCAGAAAAAAAAAATCGCATTTTCAAAATGCTTGAGAATTTTTCATCTATATTGTGCATAAAGGCCTGATGGGTGTTATGGAGATGAGGACATTTAACGATAAGGGGGGAGGGTAGGACTAACTATCAGGAAATGGGTGTTTGTTGTTACTCTCTCCAGGCGTTTTTTATAGACTTTTAATGTAAAAGGTGTAATAGAACGTGACCGGATATAAGTATTGGGTATACGGAAAACATATCTATTTGCTCTGCCCAATAAAAGAATCCATTGCAAAAATGTGTTTGAAAAAAAAAACATCTGAAAGCGCTATAAAACCACCAAAATTGACACAAAAATACTATTAAACACATAAAATTGTGAATTTTTTGGTCTGCTTCACGTGCAAAATTCTGCATTGTAATTTGGCGCAGCATATAATTTCATGCATTTTGGGGTTTCAATTTAGTTTAACTTCTCAGAGTGGTAGGCTCTACTAAAATTATGTGTGCGGTATCGAGCTGTAATTTCTCTACCAGGGGCGGATCAAGCTTTCGCCAATAGGGGGGGGGGATATTTTCGTCTATAATTATGTTTCCCGATCGGACATTCTAAGCACTTTTTGCAACCGTGAACATCATGGGTTTACGTATATCTAAACGACATTGATGCAAGCGCGAAACGCGAGCTGAAAAATTTTGGTATTCTAACCTAAAATTTGGACATTCTAAGCACTATTGGTAATCATGAACAGGATGGGTATAAACAAAGTTATACGAGCGCGAAGCGCGAGCTTAAATTATTTGATATTCCGACCCAAAGTTCGACATTCTAAGCACTTTATCTCACCATGAACAGGATTGTCACCTTATATTTCTCAACATTTTATGCGAGCGCGAAGCGCAAGCTGACAATTTTTGAATTTCCGACCCCAAACTGGACAATCTAAGCACTTTTTGTAACCATGAACAGGATGGGTATATATTTAAATAATTGATGCGAGTGCATAGCGCGAGCTGAAAATTTTTGATATTCTGACCTAATATTTTGACATTCTGAGCACTTTTGGTAATCATGAACAGGATGGTCATCTAACTTAGCAACAGATGCGAGCACGAAGCGCAGGCTGAAAAATTATGAGATTCTGCCTGAAAATGTTGACATCATAAGCATTTTCTGTAATAATGAACAGGATGGACACCTAATTAATCGATGCGACATGCGAGCACGAAGCGCGAACTGAAAATTTTTGATATTCCGACCAAAAACTTGTCAATATAAGCACATTTTTTTTTACCACGAACAGGATGAGTATCTATCTAAAAAAAAATTATATTCTGATTTAAAATTTGGACATTCGAGTATGAGCATTTTTGGTAATCATGGACAGGATGAGTATCTAACAAAACATTTTATGCGAGCGCGAAGCAAGGGCTGATTTTTTTTATCTTTCTACCCAAAGTAGGACATTCTAAGTACTTTTTTCTAACCATTAACAGGATGGTCACCTTACTAAACAATTGGTGCGAGTGCGAAGAGCGAGATGAAAATATCTGATATTTGACCTAAAATTTTGACTTTCAAAGCACTTTTGATACTCATGAACAGGATAGGCATATAACTGTAAGCATTTGATGCAAGCAAACATGAGTTTGCCCCCCCCCCCTTCCCCCATGACGCCCCCGGTCAAACATCAAATTGGAGCACAAAGGTCGAATATGAATTTGGCGCCCCCTCCCTATATAGGTTGAACATGAATTTGGCGCCCCCCCCTTAGGTTAAACATCGATTCGGCGCCCCCTATGTCGAGCATCAATTGGACGCCCCTATGTCGAACATCAATTCGGCGCCACCCTAGGTCAAACATCAATTCGGTGCCCCTAGGTCGAACAACAATCCGGCGCCAACTATAGGTCGAACATAAATTCGGCGCTCCCTATATCGAACTTCAATTCGGCGCCCCTAGGTATAAGAACATCAATTCGGCGCCCCTATGTCGAACTTCAATTCGGCGCCCCTATATCGAACATCAAGTCGGCGCCCCTATATCGAACATCAATTCGGCACCCCCTAGGTTGAAGGTCGATTCGGCGCTCCCTATATCGAACTTCAATTCGGCGCCCCTAGGTCGAACATCAATTCGGCACCCCTTGGTAGAAAATAAATTCTGCGCTCCCTATAGCGAACTTCAATTCGGCGCCCCTAGGTATAAGAACATCAATTCGGCACCCCATGGTCGAACATCAATTCGGCGCCCCTATGTCGAACTTCAATTTGGCGCCCCTATGTCGAACATCAAGTCGGCGCCCCTATATCGAACATCAATTCGGCACCCCCTAGGTTGAAGGTCGATTCGGCGCTCCCTATATCGAACTTCAATTCGGCGCCCCTAGGTCGAACATCAATTCGGCACCCCTTGGTAGACAATGAATTCGGCCCCCCCCCCGGTCGGACATAAATTCGGCGCCCCCTATACATGTCAAAAATCGATTCGGCGCCCCTATATCGAACAAAAATCCGGCGCCCCCTAGGTCGAACATAAATTCGGCGCTCCTTATATCGAACTCCAATTCGGCGCCCCTAGGTCGAACATCAATTCGGCACCCCTTGGTAGAAAATCAATTCGGCCCCCCTAAGTAAAATATCAATTCGGCGCCCCTTTCCCTCTTCTTTTCCCCCTCTCTCTTCCCCCTTTTCCCTTCTTTCCCTCCTTTTTTCTCCCCCCTTTTTCCATTTATTTTCTTCTTCTTTTTGGCGCCCCTTTTTCGCCTACCCGGTCCCCGAAACCCCCTCCCCCTGAATAAGTGCATGATTACCTATAATGTGTTTAATCAATCCGGGAGTATATAGCGACAGAGCCGTTTTCTTTAAAAAAAAAATGTCCTAAAGAATGACAAAAATTCGCAGCGCTTTTGAGAAAACACGGACAGGTTAAGAGTTAAAACTTTAATTTTATGGCATTAGTATTGTTATATTCGTGGTTATAATTATATAGGCATTGGGAAGTTAATTTTGAAGAAAAAAAAGTTGCAAGGCAGTGTATTATATTGCAGGATATAATTGACATCCTATACTCGCGCTAACTCGTATTGAATGTATTCTGCATTTAGATTATATTTTGCGAGGGAGCGTTTAGCGACCGAGCGAGAAAATTTTCGAATTTGAGTTGTAAAAATTTTTGATTTTAGGAGTACTTGACGACATGAATGGAATACTGCATTAATCAATACATATCATATGTAAGAATACAGGGCAAACATTTTATCTTTTTTTTCTATGTAGTCGAATTTTTTGGGGATCTTGAGCAATATAATTATAAAGATCAACCAGAATTGTATGAGGAACGAAATGTCTAATTTTTGACATTTTCAATAAGATCGAAAAGTGTTCATTAATAATTACTCCTAAAAAATGAAAAAAAATTACTTGTTTTATGATGTCCATCAAAAGATTTGTTGCAGACAAACCAATTATGTTCAATTTACTCATTCATTGTTTGCTGATGAGACAAGATTATTATTATTTTTTATATGTGACTGTTGTTTCATTAACAAAGAGTGAAAGGACGAGACTTGACGAGTTATTAGCTATATACATATCAATAATATAAACAGCTTGCGTGAAAAAAAATTTGGTCAGTATATCAAAATTTTCAGCTCGCGCTTTACGCTCACATTAATGTTTATATCCATTTTTTAAGGATTACATAAAGTAAATAGAATGTCCAGTTTTTAGGTCTAAATCTAAAGAAATTAATCCCCGCGTAAAAATTGTTTATTCTTGTCCTTTATTATTTTTCAAGACAATCTTAAACTGTTCATTTTTTTACATCAGAATGTAACAAACAATTATCTTGCGCTCGCACCAATAATAATTCCATATTGTTCAAGATTACAAAAAGTGCTTAAATGTCCCATTTTTAGGTCTAAATCACCAAAAGAATTCAGGTCGCACTTTGCTCTCGTATATAGGCTACTTTATTATTTGTTTTTAAAAGTGCTTATTGTCCATTTTCAGGTTTCAGCTCGCGTATCATTCGTGCTCTCATTGTTCACGGTTACAAAATGTGCTCAGAACGTCCAGTTCTCAGGTCAAACGTTTTAAGTTTTCACGTCGCTCTCGCATTATGTGATTGCTGAGTCACTGACAGCCCTTAACAGCCTTCTTCTCATGTCAGTTTATAACAGCTCGCGGTTTGTGCTCGTTTTGATCGTTGAATAAGATGTGCATCTTGATCATGATTACAAGAAATGCTTAAAATGTTCAATTTTCAGACTTGAAGACGTGAAATATAGAAAACATTGAGCTCATTCCCCGATCAGCCACTCAAAGTTGATTTTTGTTTGTTTATTTGAAGAGGCAGTCCTAACAGTCACTTCATAGCTTTATTCTTGTAAAACAACATAAATGTGTGATAATCTTATAAGTTTTATTTAAATAATGCAAGCGCGAGCTAAAATTTTTGGAAATTTCATGTATTTTGTCCTGAAAATTAAACATTCTGGGCAATGTTTGTGATCCTGAACAAGAATCTTATGTAACTAGATAATTACTAAGAGCGCGAAGCGCGAGCAGAAATTTTCAATATGCGTTACATGGCCTGATCGAAAAGGAACAAGGACTTTTTGCAGTTAGCTATAAAGACGATACATATTTCAACGATTTAATAATGCGAGCGCAAAGCGAGAGCTGAAAATTTTTGATATTCCGACCCAAACTTAAAATGGACATGAAGCACTTTTTGTAATCATGAACGGGATAGGTATATAACTAAACAGTTGATGCTAGCGGAGAAAATGAGATTTCAGCCCTACAATAATTGGACACTCTATTCATGTTGGGTAAATCATGAAAAGGGATGGGTAATTTGGTATTTTCTTACATTAATAATGCAAGCACGAAGGGTGAGCAGAATTTCTTTTATATTTTGATCTGAAACTAGGCCTGAAAACTGGACATTTTAAGCACTTTTGTGAATATGAATAGGATCAATGGGTTAATATATTTTAAGAATTAATGCAAGCGCAAATGGCGAGCCGAAATTTTCGATAAACTGTCACAAAAATGGATTTCAAGGAATAAATAAAGATGTATACATAACTCACCAATCAAATTAAATGCGAGCGCACGGCGCTAGTTCATAGCAAGGGCGGTTGAACCGGGGGGCAGGGGGCAAGTGCCCCCCCCATTCCCCTTAGGAAAAAAATTCCCTTTTTTCAAAATGGCAAATGCCCTTTTTCAAAATGAAATGTGCCCTTTTTCAAAATGAAATACCCGTTTTGAAGCAAAACATAATAAAATCAAAAATCGCATCACTGAATTATTGTTTAGTATAAGGTTTTCGTCCCGTTCATGGTTACAAAAATGCATAGAATGTCCGAGTTTACAGGTTGGAATATCATACATTTTTGGCTCCTGTTTCTCGCTCGCATCAATGATTGTTTATTAAGGTACTCATTCTGTTCCTGGTTACAAACAGTGCTTCGAATATCGCGTTAATTCTTTAGTTAGATTCACATACTTTTTTCATGATTACAAAACTGCTCGAAATGTTTACTTTTCATGTCTTATTAAATTAAATTTCCGAAAGTTTGAGTTTGATTCGCGCTCGCAACATCGCGCAAGGACATGCCTTAAGGTCCATAATTGACCGAAAAAGCGAGTTTTACAACTTCAGATTTGAAATTTTTTAAAACGCTCGCTCGCAATGAAATAAAACCTAAATCTTATCAATCAGAAATCACTTCAAAGAAAACTTTGCTCAAGTTTATTTCTTTCTACAAAACACACAACTTCTTCACACAGATGATAATCTCATGGTGAAAATATATGCTTGCACCAAAATGCCCTTTTTGGCATATAGGTGCCCTTTTTTGTCTTTGCCCCCCCCCCAACGAAAATACGTTCTGCAAGGCCCCTCAGGCCCACTGGATCCGCTTATGTAATAAATGTCTTTTTCTCTCTTATCAGGGCCGCGGAAACGGGGGGGGGGGCTGGGTGGGCTTCAGCCCCCCCCCTTTTCCAAAACTGTGTAAACAAAAAAAAAACGTTAAAATTACCATTCTGATTGTCACGGTGATTTTTTTGCAAGGTCACTTTTAATTCTAAACTGTTACGCGGCCCCCGGGCGCGAAATTATTTTTCCCACCGAGTTCTGGACCAACATATGAATATTCATGACTTGCGTCTTCGGATTAAGAGTACGCATGCGCGTGGACTCTGCATTCACGTTCAGTTGCTCAGAATGAATATTAGCATCGTCAAATTACCGGTACTCTTACATAGTTACATATGCCTTATATATATCCAATTCTTAAACACTTTTCAAACTAGCTGCCATTAATGGCAAGACATGTGCTAGGCTAGGGCTCGCTTAGGCTAGCGCATTAACTTTACCTCAAATCTGGACCTGTCTAATGCCTATGTACTAATCAGTGTTGTAGTGCCTTGGCCTTGAACATTCAAGCCTTGGCCTTGGCCTTGAGGATTTTGAGCCTTGAAATTTCAAGGCATTTTCAAGGCATTTTGTATTATGTACTTTCATTTGTTTTATAAGTAATTATAAATGTTTCAGTTTTTTTTAAAATATTTAATGACACTATAATGGTCAATACTACCAGTCACCAGTAACATTAGCAGCAGCAGCAGTAGTAAGTGTACTAGCAGTGTCATCGATTGTAATTGTCACCATTATCAAGAATTTTCAAACAAAGAATACATCAGTTATGAAAATTAGCATTATGTATTGGTAATGTGTTGTAATCATGACTAATGATGATAATGACAGTAAATAATAATGATCAAGATCAAGATAATAGTGCTTTGATGACAAGAATAAATTTGACATCTGACTGCAATTTTGACAAAAATGTTCGTACTTTAAACATAGCTAACTCTAAAGCACGATAACAAGGTTGATTTCTATTCCATTAGGATTTTCCTTGTATTATTTTCTTTGGCCAACAAGAATGTTTTAAGTCTTCATGATATTCTGAAAAGATTTGGTAAGCTTGAACACAGTCTTCAATTTTGTCATATCCAAATGGGTTATGTCAATGGCATGATGAGCCAGAAACTTTGAGGGGCCAAGCATGGCATATAGAGCAACATTTCTGTCCAAAAAAAAGAAGAAAGCGATTGAAGCGAGCGAGTGAACAAAATTTGTCCCCCTCTTTCTATAGGAAAAGCTAATTTTGCGATAGATTGTTTAAAAAATAATATCACATTTACTCCATCTTTTCCTTTCCCTTCCCCCCTTATCTAAGTGTATTCTTGGTGGTAGAACTTCTTCTTCTCTCTATCTCTTTTCTAAATTGTATATTTGTTTTGGGTCAGATTGACAAAACAAAGGGGGAAAATGTTTACTTCTTTTTAATCATATATCGTTCAACAGTGAATTTCATTTCTCTACAGTTTCAAGGAAATAAACAACGTATTTGTTTTTGTGTCAATATGGTTTCAAGAAATAATGATTAATAAAAAAATAGTAATTGAATAATTAATTATTATTAATATTATCAACAAGTATTAATGATGGCAAGACATGTCCTAGGCCGCATACATTCGTAATTCCGAAGCTTCGTTATTCCGAAGGTTCGGATATTCCGAAGGTTCGTTATTCCGAAGGTTCGTATTTCCGAAGGTTCGTAATTCCGAAGGTTCGTTAGTCCGAAAAAGAAATGAGGTTCGTAATTCCGAAGGTTCCTTAGTCCGAAAACGAAGTGAGGTTCGTAATTCCGAAGGTTCGTTAATCCGAAAACGAAATGAGATTCGTAATTCCGAAGGTTTGTTAGTCCGAAAACGAAATGATTAACGAACCTTATTTCGTTTTCGGATTAACGAACCTTCGGAACAACGAACCTTATTTCGTTTTTGGATTAACGAACCTTCGGTACATCGAACCTTATTTCGTTTTCGGATTATCGAACCTTCGGAATAACGAACCTTCGGAATAACGCCACAAATGTTCGGATTAATAAAGGCAATTTTCGTGTTTCGAAATTACGAACCTTCGGAATAAAGAACCTTCGGAATTACGAACCTTCGGAATTACGAAGTGTAACCGTGCTAGGCTAGGGCTAGCTTAGGCTAACGCATTAACTTTACCTCAAATCTGGACCTGTCTAATGCCTAATACTAATAGTAATAGCCGACTAATGCCATGGTTTAAAACTTCGAACCAAATTCCGAACTTTACGTTTGATTTTATTTAACATGGTTTAATATTTCTAGTCCGTATACAGAACCAGTCCTAGATCTAAAAAATATCTTAGTTCTAGTCTAGTCTCTAGATCTAGACTCTGATCTACGCTGTATCAGCATGGAACAACTAGTGTACCAAGGGGGGGGGGGCGCAGACTGCCCCCTGACAATTTACAACTGATCCAGGGGACGTGCCCTCCCCCCTTTGAGAAGCCAAATCAATAATTTGTAATGTCAAAATGCAACAGAAAAAGACTTATGTCCCCTCTTTTGAACGTGAAGATCTTTTTTTTTTTGCTTGTCAATTATTTTTCAGCTAAGAAATCCTTAATTTGGGGGGGAAGACGGGGATCAAGATCACTGACGTTAGTTTGTGCCTGACGTTATAATACGTTCCATGCAATGCAGTGGCGTAGCTAGGATTTTTTTTATGGGGGGGGGGGCACTGGGGGGTCCTTGCTTTTTCGGGGGGGGGGGGCCACCGGCCATTTTTTCCGGTGTGTGTGTATGTGTCACGAGGGCGGATCGGACTTTCGCCAATAGGGGACGGGGCCCGAAATTATTTCACCTATGTTTTCCCCGATCAGTCACTTCTTAGTTTTATTCTTATAAAACAACATAAACATGAAATAATCTCATAAGCCTTATAAAAAGTGTGAGCACAAAGCGCGAGCTCAAAAATTTGTGATATTCCAACCTGAAAACTGGACACTCTAAGCATTTTTTTTTGTGAACGGGAAGAGATCGAGTACAATAATTGATGCGAGTGCAGGAAGCCAGCCAAAAATTTGTGATATTCCAACCATTAAGCAACATTCTATACATTTTTGTTACCATGAGCAGGATTAGTACTGTACTAAACAATAATTGATGCAAGCACGATTCAAAATCTGTGATTTTCGAACCTAAAATGTATTATGTTTTATTATTAAAGAAGGTATATTTCTTTTTTAAAAAGGGCATATTTCATTTGGAAATAAAAATCCTACAGGGATTTTTTTTTTTGGGGGGGGGGGGGGCTAGAGAGCACAAAACGCAAGTTAAAATTTTTAAATGCTTAAACTGAAAATGAGTCATTTTTTAGGACTCTTGTCAGCTTTCTTTTTTTTTCTGCTTACAACCACTTTTAAATTTCAATTCTCATTTCTTGTATCTTCTACACTTATTTTACCTTAAAAAAACAGAATAAAGAATACTAACAAAATAAAGTTATATTCAAAAGGATATAAAGTAAACAGGGCGCACCCCATACCCTTAGTTGGGAGAGGGTAAATCTTAATTATTTCTTTAAACAGTTAATCAATCATTAATTATTAATACTTGTTGATAATATTAATAATAATTAATTATTCAATTACTTTTTTTTATTAATCATTATTTCTTGAAACCATATTGACACAAAAACAAATACGTTGTTTATTTCCTTGAAACTGTAGAGAAATGAAATTCACTGTTGAACGATATATGATTAAAAAGAAGTAAACATTTTCCCCCTTTGTTTTGTCAATCTGACCCAAAACAAATATACAATTTAGAAAAGAGAGAAGAAGAAGTTCCACCACCAAGAACACACTTAGATAAGGGGGGAAGGGAAAGGAAAAGATGGAGTAAATGTGATATTATTTTTTAAACAATCTATCGCAAAATTAGCTTTTCCTATAGAAAGAGGGGGACAAATTTTGTTCACTCGCTTGCTTCAATCGCTTTCTTCTTTTTTTTGGACAGAAATGTTGCTCTATATGCCATGCTTGGCCCCTCAAAGTTTCTGGCTCATCATGCCATTGACATAACCCATTTGGATATGACAAAATTGAAGACTGTGTTCAAGTTTACCAAATCTTTTCAGAATATCATGAAGACTTAAAACATTCTTGTTGGCCAAAGAAAATAATACAAGGAAAATCCTAATGGAATAGAAATCAACCTTGTTATCGTGCTTTAGAGTTAGCTATGTTTAAAGTACGAAAATTTTTGTCAAAATTGCAGTCAGATGTCAAATTTATTCTTGTCATCAAAGCACTATTATCTTGATCTTGACCATTATTATTTACTGTCATTATCATCATTAGTCATGATTACAACACATTACCAATACATAATGCTAATTTTCATAACTGATGTATTCTTTGTTTGAAAATTCTTGATAATGGTGACAATTACAATCGATGACACTGCTAGTACACTTACTACTGCTGCTGCTGCTAATGTTACTGGTGACTGGTAGTATTGACCATTATAGTGTCATTAAATATTTTAAAAAAAACTGAAACATTTATAATTACTTATAAAACAAATGAAAGTACATAATACAAAATGCCTTGAAAATGCCTTGAAATTTCAAGGCTCAAAATCCTCAAGGCCAAGGCCAAGGCTTGAATGTTCAAGGCCAAGGCACTACAACACTGATTAGTACTAGGCATTAGACAGGTCCAGATTTGAGGTAAAGTTAATGCGCTAGCCTAAGCGAGCCCTAGCCTAGCACATGTCTTGCCATTAATGGCAGCTAGTTTGAAAAGTGTTTAAGAATTGGATATATATAAGGCATATGTAACTATGTAAGAGTACCGGTAATTTGACGATGCTAATATTCATTCTGAGCAACTGAACGTGAATGCTTACGACCAGCACTGGTCGAGGCAGAGTCCACGCGCATGCGTACTCTTAATCCGAAGACGCAAGTCATGAATATTCATATGTTGGTCCAGAACTCGGTGGGAAAAATAATTTCGCCCCCCGGGCGCGGCCCCTGTGAATATTGTGTCTCGCTCGCTCACAAATTTTAAAATTTTAACACCCCAAAATCTACTGAGATATTGTTTGAAAATTAATTTGAAAAACACTCCAAGCAGCTTTTTCTAAAGTCTTTGTTTACAAGTACCATGGCATATTCGGTTGTATTCGAAAGAATACCACTGACTGGTCATCACTGGAGAAGACAAGCTCCTCGAGCGATTTGATGAAGTCCGCCCTCTAGCGATTTGAGCAGCACAAAATATCTGACAAAACAAATCGTCTTTCGCTCTTCCTGAATATTCGGCTTCTTGTCTTTCAATGAAGTTTTGATAGATTAAGATGGTGTGCGAGAAATGTAAGTAGACATGCCGATGATTTCGCATTTTATAAATTATATCTATAGTAGTGAAGTTTCATTGTTTAAAATTGAAACTCACTTTTTTGGCCTTTTTTGTAATGTATTTTTGGTTTTGGTTTAGGGCTTAAAGTTAAACACTACACAGTTTTCAATATGTGGGCAAGTGGAGTGATAGCGGATCCTTGACTTTGAGTTTGTTATTATTGTTGATATCAATGACTTGTAAGCTTCCTGTATTTCAAGCCTGTCTTTAAGGAGAAGTTAACCCTAACAAAAAGTTTATTTATAAAACTAGCAGAAAAAATAATGAAAAATATTGCTGAAGGTTTGAGAAAAATCCATGTCCAAAACACGAAGTACCGTCCATAGTCGTACTCGTAGACGTAGTGGTTTTCAGCAATCCTACAAGAAGCCACCGGGAGTTACACTTACAGGCTTGCGCCTTCATCCTGTACCAGATGATGATGATGATGATGATCAGTCTTGTAGTCGATTCACCATGGTCCGAGTCCGAGTCACCAAATTAAAATGTCATATTTTAATTTGTTTACTTTAAACCTTTTAAAATTACTTTAAAGTTTTAGTTTGACATCATACAATCAATCAAAAACAATCACTCACCCAATCAACAATTGTCAATTGATTCAAATCAACAAATACTTTATCAATTACAATTAAAGAGAAAAAATGACAAAGTAAAGGGAAAGCTGTTGACTTTGAGGTAAATAATAATTTATGTACAGTTATGAGTTAACTCTGCGTAAGTCGAAGTCGCATAAGTCGAATAATCAGAACATCCAGGACTCGTTTGCAAATATCAGTGCCTGCAAGAAATACAACATAATGTGTCTTTGATGCCACAGGGTCTTACCCATTTCAAGATTTTACAAAAGCATGAACAATTTGTTGCTCTTCATTCAAACATCATTACATCAATAGTACCATCTTTACAAATATGTTGTGTACAAAATTTGTAGAAAATGTATTACTCTAAACAAATGATACCAAATGTTCCTACTTTATTCAATATCATGTGTTAAATATCAATGAAAAAATTTGAAAACTTCAAGATGTAAGAATCTCAGAAACAAGGATTTTATATCTTAAAAAGAAAAAAAGAGAGAAAGAAACAGTTCAACTGAAGTGTGATTTATAGACTGCCGAGTTCGCCCTACGATACAGCCTAGTTACCCTTGCACTCGTATACACAATACATGCAGCTGCACAGTGCAATGCAATGATGTGCACAGCTTTTAGCGTTGAGGCAAATCATGGGCAAATCAACTTTATTATCAATCGTAGGATATACATTTTCCATGAAATATTATTGGAAAAATACTTCAAAATAGTGAATAATACTGACTATTAAATTCACCAGATTAGTATTAAATCTTCCTGCCTCGAGCCGAGTCATCGAGGCCGCATGCTACGAGGACGAGTCCGAGTCACGGCATTACGAGGCCAAGGCAGAGGACTGGCAAAGCCTGCCTCGAGACCTCCAAGACTGATGATGATGACACAAATTTGAAAAAAAGTCACTGAGTCTGAAAGTTCAATACTGTAGGGAGTGTAGAAGCTAGAGATCTAGACTATTACTTAGACCTTAGTATTTGAATTTTAATGATATGATTTGTGACGTCATATGCTAGCAGCTTTACTACAGTACACATTGTATGGAAAAAATCAATGAAATGAAATATAATTTTCTCAGAAAATTGAAAATGTTTTTTACGGTATGTTCAGTAGACAATAGACAAATTATTTCACTCCCAATTCCCGTTCCTAAAAATGAAATAAAAATAAGTGAGTCATCACAGACCATTATTTAAAAAAACTTGAAATTCATGCATTTTAATTTTTATATTACAAAACATATGGGACAGCTGTTCGTTTATGTCACAGATCCAAAACTTAAAATTCTAATAACTTTCTTAATCTTTCAAACCTTCACTGATATTTTTAATTATTTTTTTCTGCTATTTTTACAACAAACTTTCTTCCGGGTGAAATTCCCTTTTAAGTTTAACTTCAACTTTATTCTAAGTATAGCTCGGGTACCCCCTCCCGGCCTCCCCCAAGTACATCGAGGCCTATCACTGCACTTTTCCATTTCATAAATGTCCTAATACTGTCTGTATTGATGTGAATCATGGAAGGTATGAAAATGAATTTACAGTCAGTAGACTCGTATCTAGATCACTCATTCAATGAACAAGGTCTAGATTTACTCGATCATTTTGGTAGGGTGCCCAATGGTATATCTGCAATTTCCCCCTTTTTTTTCACATGATATGAAACCTGGTTCAAGCAAAGAATGGGCTGAAAATATTCAAGATGTAGATCTATTAATTGTATCTTTCTTTGTTTCTGATAATACACTAACTTAAGTAAATGTTTACCTACTTTCGTTTAACTACATGTAGTGTTCAACTTCAAGGAATCAAGTATTTTTTAAGAAAACATTGCAGAGAGAGAGAGAGAAAGGGTGCTAGATACAAAAACCAAGCCAAATTTTAATTCTAATGGTTGAAGAAAGACTTAATGGTCACTATACTTTTGTAAGGTTGGATTGTTGGATGATACACAAGTATAATTCACTTTATTGGCCCTTTAACTTTAAATGTTTCACCAAAGCCTTAGACAGGCTCTTAATAACCAAACTTGGCTTGCTTCAGAATTGTTGTAACTAGTTTTACCAAGGGCAGCTCATCATTGATGATGATCAGTCTTTTAGAATAATTGACAAAAGTGAGTGTATGATCACCTTCATCTAGGCTGCATTAATTATTTGCTTGTCAATTCCATTTTCTAACTATTTTTAGGTGAAAAGAAACTTGGGAAAGTAGTAACACCAGATCCATGGAAAAAAGGAGCAAGGAACACGACAGGCAAGTGGACTTTGTTTTGTTTTTTTCTTTTTAGCATACCAGTTTGTATGTAAAATTTTGCAGTGAAATTTTTTTGTAGTGACTATCTTTCGTGATTCTACCTTCTTTTTTAATGAAGAGTATTCACTGACGATATTATATATTATGTTGTATTTCATTTTCATTATGTAAAATATCAAATATTTTCATTTTTTATGAATTCAAGGATGAATTTCCTCACTGAATTGTAACAAAATTAATTCATTGAAAATTTTACAATGTTCTGTAAGAAAGCTAATCAAGATTTACTGTTTAACGTTATTGAAGGGAAATAAAATATTTCATAGTAAGATGTATGAGTGTCACATCATCAGCTTTCACTCCGTTTTATAATAGATGATAAACAGGTGCTTACAACTTGTAGTACAGTATAATGATAACAACAACAACAACAGTACCAACAACAGTGATAATGATAATAAGAATAATAGTAGTAGTAGTAGTAGTAGTAATGATAATGATATTATTGTAGTTCCCTGATAGAATTGGGGAAGTGACTACGTGGCATGTATATTATGAACTTGTTTCTGCTTTTTGTTCTTTTTTATCTATTCCATATTTTTTCTTTGATTAAAACCTATTTATTTCAATAAAGTTTCTTATGATGACAAAATTTACAGGACTTAAATGTATCATAGAGTAATTATTTTAGTAATGTAAAATGTATTGACTTACAGAGGGAGGAGGAAGGAAAGTAGGTGAAAACAAGCTTCTGACTGCCAAGAAAGCTCGCATGAATCCATACACCAAGGATTTTAAGAAGTGCAGGATATGTAAGCAGTCTGTTCATCAGATAGGATCCCATTACTGTCAAGCGTGTGCCTACAAAGTTGGTAAGCCATTACTCCGATACTTGGATTACCTCTTTCCCTTTAAATGGATGAATTCACTCAATAAAAGTTTTTTTTTAATTTGCTTCTGATGGAATGAGAGGTATGTCCTCATCGTCCTGTATATTCCTGGTGTATAATTTACAATCGACTATTCTTGAACTATCGAGAAAAGGCCACAGATAATCAAGGTTTGCAATACTCTGTGCCTGAGAGCACTCAGCAGACCGCATGGTGGTAAATTATGACAATGCCTAACGGGAGAATGCTTAATGGTATTGTACCAGTATCGTGATGTCATGGATATCTTGATGAAGAAATGACCGCTTGGCTTTTAATGCTCCACCATTCATGTCTGACCTGAATGATTGCAGTTATGATTAAAATTCATGCTGAATAATTGATTCTAGTCTTGAATCCTGGACAAAGTTACTACCTACATGTACCTTTAAGATAAGTTTTGTTCTGGCCATGAAATTGAATTATGGGGGAAAAAACTGCCTCAAGGTAATTAGACAATGTTGGTCATATTTTTTTTGTCACAGAATATAAAGGACACTGAGAAGCAATACTTTGCACTGAACCTTCTTTACTGTAATTGTGTTCTTTTTACTTGACCTTACTTGAAAGATTGCAGTTATTGTTGTTATCTTCACTTTAATGAGAGTTTCCCTCACAAGTCTGTTTAAATATGTTTATATATTTCTCTTTGTTAAGGTATCTGTGCAATGTGTGGAAAGAAGATAATTGACACCAAGAACTACAAGCAGTCATCTGTATAGCATCTATGTAGCCTCTGCATGGATTGGTGAGTGTCTTAAATCAAAATGTGACTTTGCTGCAACAAGTTGCTGCACATGTTTTCAGAGAGTCTCCACTCTATGTCCCACAACATCAACCAGAACAGTCGGAAGAACGGTGGCGGTGACGACAGCAGCAGCAGACATAAACATGGAAATCTGGTGTACTTCATGGACACTGCTCATGTATGGATTCCCTAATGCTGAAAGTGGCATTCTTCCTTATAAGTACTTCATCAGAAATGAAATATGACAATAAATGATTTTTATGTTAGGACACTCAATTAGAAGGTAGCTATATTATTGACTTCTGCCATCATCGTGTGTCATTTCCTGATGGTGTCATGTTTTCAGTGAGATTTGGTACCTTGCACCACCCCAGATTTCACCACAACCCGATGAGATTTCCATAAAAGTACACCATTGACACCTTCATTGCCACAAAAAAAGATGAGGGCTGAGACAATGTTTAAAAGCTGTAAACCTAAATAATGAGTTGAGACTGTATACATTAATGAATTACATTCTCCACTAATTTCCTTTGTATTTTCATTCAAATTAACAAAAGGTTTGAGAAACATTGTTTTTATTTTTACCAGGATAATGATTGCAATAGAATATTGGAAGATCAAAACACTTTTGTATTTACTATCAAACTATTTAGAGTGTATAATCTGTTAATTAAATATGATTTCAACTTACAGCGCAGTAAAATGAATTGTAAGGAGCTTGTATACCCTGCCTTGGTTGAAGGTGGTATTATATTGTGAAACCTGGAGGGTATTTCATAAAGCTGTTCATAACTTATGAATGACATTATTAATGACTGGTGACCATTTCTTATGCTGAATGATATATTGCTACCATGCCTACGTAACTGACCTAGCACCTAAGAACATGTTCCAGTTGTGCATGAAGAAACTTTACAAACAGCTTTATGAAACACTTGATGTTCCACAATTATTACCCAAGCTTTAGCATAGCTGTCAATGAGGTGCTTTAGTATATCAAGGAATATATTCCTGCCAGATACCTACAAGTATGTGTTATATCAATGCTTTGCTATGGGACCTTAGTGATCTAGATTCTGGACACATATCCACTTAACCACATCTCTTTGTGTTTTACAGCTTGGTGTAGACATGAGCTGAGGTATTTATAAGGCTCCCTTGATTGGTTCATACATTTGCTAGTTAGCCCTCTTTCCATGTAGTATTTTCTGCAGGTTTCATAAAATACAGGTTAAACTACTCGAGAATCAATTCAAATCAATTGGGACCACAAAATTATGTTTGTGTAAGGTGAAATAATTTAGAAGAAGCATATAACATGTTTGGTATAACCTGGTCCAAAAAATTGTTTAGACTTGGGTCATTATTCAACTTAAGGAATGTAGACTTGACTATAGTTGGATGTGTGACCTTGTCCTCCATTGAACTTGTGTTCTAAAGAGCGAGGCTAAGGTCATTTACATTGTATTCCTATGGTGATCATGATCAAAATTTTAAGTTGCCTATAATAAAAGCTCTTGACTTGCCATTTGTTTCATGAAACCAGGGCTTTGGGAGTTTCTAATCTTGAGCATCATTAAAATCTTATTATTAATTCTTCTCTTTCCTCTCTTCTGATATATTTTGATTAAATTATCTGTTCTTTTCTTTACAATTTACGATGTAATCTTGACCCACATTGTGTAAATATTGCAATAGATTATGTTTCACAAATGATATTTGTTATAGTTTCAGTTGTTTTATTATCTTTAATACTAGTGGAATTCTTTTCTTTTTACTTTTTGGGATATATGTCAATATTTCATGATTTATTATCATTTTAGTTGTAATGTACATGTATATGTATATCTATGTCAGGTGCAAATTCTGCTCGATTAGACACAATGGCTTGTATGCTGTAGTCAGGTTTAATTTTAACTCTGGTTTAAAGTTATGGTTCAACTATGAATAGCCAATAGTTCCAACAGGGCACAGGCCCTAAAAGTAGAGGTTCAATGTATCAGCTCAACTGACTATCAAAGCATTCTTAGTTCTTTGTGAAAGATGAATGAAATAGTTGTTTTCTTCCTCACCATCAAAGACTTAGGAAAGAGCACAGTAAAAATATACAGTGTAAACAAAGTTTTCAAATTTTTGGCTTCCCATAATTTTAGCACAGTGTTATACCAAGGTCTAGACTTCTGAATATGGGCCCATGCCCCGTATTCTCAAAATACATTTCAGCTGTACCAGGGTAAAAACCATGGACAAAGCTTATTTCATCACGTACACTAAAAAAAAGTCCAATTACAAATTTACGCTTTTGGCAAAGGGCGCCTAATTGCGGTATAGCGCCCAAGTGCGTTAATACAAGAAATCTTTATAGTACATAGTTTTGTACTATGGTGCAATTAAAAACTTTTGAAAATACAAACGAATAGTTTTGAGGGGCTGACTATTGTGCACAAACAATATTGCCCCAGACATGGTATTGCAACTGCATCCAACCCACAAGCGGTAAACTGCCAATTCGCCATTTGCCAACTCGTCCACTCATCACATCGTCTACCTTCATTCAGTCTAATGCTATTCCGTCCATCAACATTTCACCTAACAACCAGTTGGTCCAATAATCATTTGGTCCAATCATCACTTCGTCTAATCCCCATTTCCTCTATGACCATTTCGTCTCATAACTAGTTGGTCTAATATTCGTTTTATTTTCATTCATTTTGTCCAATTAACACTTAGTCCAATTAGACCAAATGGTATATGGACCAAATGGCTATTGGACTGACCGGTTATCAGACAAAATGGTGAGTGGACGAAATGGCAATTAGACGATGTGGATATTGGAAGAACTTATGGTAGACCAAATGATAGTAGACGAGTTGGTAATTGGATGAATTGGCATTGGACCAAATGAAAATAAACCCCCAAAGGCACATACTACATAATAATTGCCAATTAGACAATTTAGACAACTTGTAAATTGATGTATATATATTTTTTATTACTCTTGAAGTCTATTAATTGGATCTATGAAAATAAATATCTGTACAATTGTACATATAAACATGATAATATGTTTGCATTGGTGTCTGTGCTGTAACATTTACAGTTAAACTTAAATGTACACATTCTTACAACACAACACGAGAAATCACTTTCATTTACAACGTTGATCTTTAGAAGGGTTCACCCTGAGGTCAAGTTAGTTTGAATTAAAGATGAAAATGAAAGAAACATACTAATGAAGGTGTGGGGGAAATCCATTGACAAATTACAGAGATGTGAATTCCAAGGTTGTAAGTTCAGGACATCACATACAGCTCCCCTTTTGTCATGTGATATGAATTCCATAAATTGATACTGCATAGTTCATGTTGATTAAATATGTTTAATAGAGCATATGAAATAATTTGCCTAATTTTAGATTGAAGGCACCAATCAAGTTAATTTGAATTCCAGACAAAATTGTCACTGTATGTATGGAATTTATAAATGGCACAATGGGGATGATGTTTGTATGTGACAACACAAAATTTTCAAACCCATTACCGTTACTCTTTGACAGAGTTTTATTAAACCTTCATTAATATGCTTCTCTCGTTTTTTTCCTTTTCTTAAAACCAACCTGCCTAAGGTTGGGTTTTCTGAATGGTAAAATATCACAATGAATGAATAGTATTCTCTTTATTACAACAGACTCCCAGTAGATTAGGATTTTGAAGGCATGTAGTCACATAGGAATAGTGGGCTGTTTTATAAAGATATTTCCAAGTTAAACATGACTTTAAAGCACCACTGGTGACCCTTTCTTGAGCTACATGATATACCCCAAATGTTCTTTGCTTTGAAAGAATTGGAGCACATGTCTCATAAAACTGATTTCAGATGATTGTGAATCTGATTTAACACCCAAGAAAGGATCGACAGTCATGCCTCAAGTCATGTATAACTTACAAGTGGCCTAATGAAACACCACACTGTTTAAACCACAGTTTGAATCTTGTTGGCTATAGGTCGCCAAATCCAACTGTTCCCATCTATACACTATGTTTCTAACGTTCACTGGACCTTTAACCTTGAGAATGTTTTCTTAGGTTTTATCTCAGCAATTTCAAATTTCTAGGCTGTTCGTATTTTGAAATCACATTGGTACACAAAATAAATGATTGCGAAATTTCAATCTTCTCCAAGTCTGTTACAGATTGTGTCACATTTTGCTAATCATAGACCACTGATTTAAACTATGGTTCAACAAACTTTGTCAGTAATGGATAAAAGCAGCTCAATCAAGGGGGAGGGGTCACAAAGAGGTGTTGAATGCAACACAAAAATCAGATGGAAGTTCCAAACGATGCTTCTGATTGGTTGAAAATTAATTAGCATTTTTTGTGTGTTGTCTTTGATTGCGTCTCTTCCAAAATTGGATTGAAGCTAATAGAAGTGTGAGGGGGTGGGGCTGTAGTTTGAATCACCAGATAAATCTATTCTCGGTCGTACCGTTGTACCAGGGAGATAAGGGCCTGGGGCCCATTACTAAAATGCTAATTTTGTCACTATGATAACTACAACAATAACCTTGATTTTGATTGATCGCTGAGAGATTTTTAATTATCTAACTGGGGGGTAATAGATATTCAAATCATAATATACATTTTTTATAGATCTAGTATTGTAGAATTAAACATGAACACAGACCATTTTACACCAAACGGCATTGATAATTTGATTTATATTGGAGACACATATAACATAACAAGGGTCCTTGATTTGGCACTTCATACCTACATAAACCCTGCAGCTAAACACTTCTAAATTTGGCAGAATAATTTGTTACTAAATAAACTGATTTTCAACCTTTTACTCATTTGTTCACATTGAATGATAAATATAATCTAATTTTTGTTTCTGAAAGCTTTTGCCTACCAATATTTGATGTGTATATGGAATCACAATAACTTTGTGACTGTAATTTTATACTGCCATAGTTTAGTTACACAGTGATTAAACAATTTGCTTTAGGTTAGCCTTCTTTGCTTCGGGTCCCTATATCATCAAGTTCAACGATCCATTTGAAGATCATTACACAAAATCATCAGGAAAAATTTATTTGGTTTGAGCCTGCTTCGATCCACGCTTCTGCATCAGTTTGACGGCCCTATGCTTCTGGATGAACTCGTGCAGGCGGGATTTCTTGCCGCCTCTCTTGAGCTGGCCTGCCGGTCCCCCTGCCAGCTGGTTGTTCATGGTGTCGTCGGATGACTGATGCCGTAGCTGAATCTCCTGTAAGGTCGCTGGAACGGTCGGATCCTTCACGGGGGTCAGGTTGGTGAACGGGAGGGAGGAGTATACCATCACCTGTGCACACACAAATGATATATCCGTTATTGTAAGATGAAGTGGATACTGATTGGTAAAGGGCACACGCATGACAATGATGTATAAGTTCACCTATGACCAGTGATGAGCAGTTATTAAGCAAAGTATTATGATCAGTTTGGGTATGAGGGTGGTTGATGAGACATAAAGGATACACATTATTTTATGAAGTAAGTATAATAACCCACACTTGGAACCTTTGAAACAGTCAAAGCACCCTCAGTACAGTTCCAAAGGTACCTTGTGCGTAAACATTTCAGTGACCTGAAGAATATCTCTGTTTAAGCTTACCTTTACAGCATTCAAGTGTAACCTGGAAACAAAACTTTATTTAATTGATTTATTGAAAATTTTAATCAAAAAGCTGCAGTTTGACAAATTAATTTTAGCTATGTACAGCAAATCAATTCATACTTTTCTCAAGAAGCAGACCAACAATCAAGACTTATACTGACCTTAGTACTTATAATTGGTTACAATTGCCCCCTATGGCAAGCTGGAAATATTTATTGATGTGTTTATTGGTTGAGAATATTACCTTACGTGTGAATTTCACTAATTATTGGGAATTGGGCAAGAATGTGTTCATATCTACTGCTGATGAGCCACACAAAATGAACATTTTCCTGTGGGTTTTCGTCAGTTGGTCTCTTAGTTTCTAGTTCATCCGACATTGGTATGGCTTAACCTATATTCTGTGTCCCAGTGATAAGGTCCGATTGCCATTTGGTCTAACTGTCATTTATTCTAAATCACCATTTTGGCTAGTGACTGTTAGCTACGACTAAATGCCACTATTTGATTTCTCCCCTTTGTGTCTAACAACTATTTAATTTAATACCAGTTAGTCTAAATGGTGGTAGACCAAGAGGCTGTTTAAAGGGGTAAATAATTATATCTGAATAAATAAGAGTAAAATTCACAGAGCAAAATGCTGAAAATGTCATCCAAATCTGATAAAGTAATTGAAGTTTAAATTTTAGCAATATTTTGTGAAAACATTTATATGCATGTTCTGATGAATTTTCATTTGGTGGACTGATGTCACTTTCCCTTATGTCACATAAAATCATATGTTATATTTTCATATATGTGTGTATATGTCTCCCTTGCAACAAAATAAGTAGGAGCAATGGATATCTTATACATTAAATTGAGTAATTTCATGTAATAAAACACAAAATAATAAGTGCGGCTATGACATCATTAGCTTTCTCACTGTATATTCATGAAGAAATGCATAGAAATTAATGTTTCACCGAAATAATCTCAAACATTAAGCTGTCATAACTTTGCAGATTTCTTGTATAATCACACTGAATTTGATATTCAAAGTGTATGCGATGAAATGAGCGTAATTATTAAAAAAATCTGCATAGTCCATGATTTTGTACCATGGTACCTTTCAAAGCTCTTTCGAAAATATGGTCCATTATGTCTCAGACTCTATCAAACTCATGATAGGGAAAAAATGTTGCTCAGCCTTGCTCAGGCAAAGCAATGACTTACCTGACTTTGATTGTGTTTGATATCTGGAAGAATTGGAGGCATCTTATGCCTGGTCTTTGGTTTGTAAGACTTCCCTAAGATGGAGCTCGTACCCCAAGAAGACTGCCTCTTCTCTTCGGCCTGTTCAATATCATCCACGCCATCACTGTTGGAATTGGAATCTTCAAACTCATCTTGTCGGATCTGCTTCCGTCCAACAACCATCATGATCGTCTTGGCAAGTCTGGTAATGAAAAACCACACCACACGCATAAGAATACATGGATATCTATCTCAAAAATTTGACGCCACTTATAACCATATTTTTCATGTAATGGTAATTTGATTTCCTATCATGTTACAATAGAGTTTGCTGAATTTGGTATTTATGTGCTTGCTGTATTTCCCATATTTTTCTTAAATCTTGTTAATGGATAAATTTGTAACATAGTAGCTCATTGTCCATTGAGAATATCTAACCCATTTAGAAAGAAAGGCCATCTTTCAATATATTTGCATTTTCTGTATTCCCTTGAGTGACTTTTACAAAGGTTTATATTTATTGGTCTATAAACAGTTGTTTTACTTCTCATATAGTCTAATACCACATTCGCTAAACCCACTTGTCTAATATCAATTTAGTCATATTTCTGTTTGGTCTATTATAATACTACACTTGGTCTAATATCCAGTCAGTCTATTTCTCATCTGGCCCTTTTTCATAAAGAACTTTTACAAGAACAAATGCACAATTTCCATATAAAATTTACTATCAGCCAATCGGATTGAAGGATTTCAGTAGCTTTTAACTGTTATTGCAAATTTGTTACTATAACGAATTCTATGAAACGGTTCCCTGGTCTAACAAATTGGGTATTGACTAACTGGAATAAGACAAAATGGTAAATGAGGTAAATAGCAATTCTTACCAGTTGGTAAATAACAGTATTAGACCAATCCAAGTAAATGAACTTGTTGAAAACAAACTAGAACTAGACCATGTGTGGTAAGACAAAACGGAAATCAGTAGAAGCTGGCGTAGACCAATTAGCATTTTACCTTTACAGAGAGATTTTGAGTGTACTTACTTCCATCTTGGGTTGTTTCCTCCATTGAGGACCTTGAGGGTTACAGCTGAAGCTACCCTCTGAACATCACGAGGAATCACTCGGGATAGACTACGAGGGTCAATCTCATCGGGCAGTTTAGGCCATCCACCTTTCTGACCAAACGTACCTGGATACGTGCCATAAAATAAAGGAAAGGTCATTTAGAAAACGAGGATCATAATGACTTGTAGTATAGAGTTGCAGTATGATGTTTATGAAAAATGCAGACTTCTACAAGCTACGGAGGAGACGTTCTGCAACAATGCAGTCACAGGGAGGAAGCTACTTGAAACTCCACAAAATATGATTTTTTTTTTAAAGAGCGAATGTAGGGTCACCGTAATGATAATGTGACAGCACTTGTAAATAATGAAGATAACTTAAATAGAGAATAAAGAACTGAAAAATAAATGAAGCATGTTTCACTGCTCAGGAAAGGTTGATTTTTAACTAGTTACACAAGAAATGCTAGTGCCTACCTATGTATCTACCGCATACAGTCCAGAGCCTGATGGAATAGTCAATGCTTCCAGTTATGATCAGGCGCTTGTCTTCAGCATAATCAACGTATGTAATTCCTTTGAGATGAGCCCGGAAGGAATTGAGTTTGGGCGGGAAGAGCAATGTGTCCTTTGGGTTACTCTGAGGTGGAGGTTGTTTCATGTTGGCTCGAGATCTCATCTCCTTCCTTAGAGATAGCTGTTTGAGGGTGCTGTTGCCCGATAGGTATGGATATTCCTTTTCTCGTTCATTGTAGTCAACTTTTATGTTCTCTCGCTCGCGACGAGCCATCTCTCGCTTACCGATGCAGTATTCCGAAATGTCCCATACCTGTAATAGTATACACAATTTCGAAGTTTAAACCTTGTTCTACAAATTATTGAATGGAAACAACTCAATCTTATTAAGAAGATATTTATAGTTTGCTCATACAATGTTGATATCTTTTGAAACCCTCCCGCAGCAGGTCCTAGTCTTGGTAACAAACTTAGAGACCCCACATTCAAAATTATTAGTCTTTCTGTTTTACTATCTGGAAGTGGTGGCAGCGGTGGGATAAACCAAAGCTAATATTCAATACTTCGGTTTAACTTATATTGTGGTTTAAAGTTTTGATGTTGATTATGAAAAGCCACATATGACATAAATCTCAAGGAGCATAGGTACACATTAGAGGACATTTATTAGCACTCCAATTTTATCAATTTTCTGTAAATGCTAACTCAAGTAGTTTTATTGATAATTACAGCATGAGGAAAGAGCAAAATCAACTTACAAAACATAAAAGCGTAAACAAATATTTTGCTTCAGAGTATTTCAATACAGATTTATAAATGACTTGAGTAATATCAGAGTTTATAACAGCTAGGGTCGTCATGTTTAGAATAGACCTGCTGAGGAATGATCTTTATTTTTAAAAAGTAAAACACTCTAAAAGTTAGGTTATTAATATTAGCATAAGAATGGTAAATACCTTAGCATATCCTAATGTATCAGCTGTAATGAGGATCTCATTCTCAGAATCTGTAGCCATTGCTAGCACGGATTCTCCCGGTTTATGAGCAGCATTGAATTGCCCTAGGAGTCCTCCTTTGTGATGGATGGACCAAGCTCTGACCCAGCCTTCCGATCCACTCGCCATCAGAGTTGCCGTGTCTTTGTCGTTCGTCCGTGATTGAAGAAATAATAGCTGCAAAGGAAGCCATGATATCAGTAATTTACTGCAATTGCATTTCTATAAATATGAAATAATTTATAATGTTTATTTATGTCAGCATCCACTGAAGTAAAATAAAAGTCTGAACCCAGGGTAGCCACTTCAGTTCCAAAACTGTTCTCCCAGTGGGCCCTAATATTATTATTACCCCGGCTTTAGCTGGGTTGCCTAGGTGCTCAAGCTCAATTTCTATCTCTATGGCAATTGATATTATTTCTTGTGGAAATGAGCAACAACTTTTTTGAAAAGTAGAACCAGATTGGTATGCCGTTACAGTCAATAGTATATAATTTGGTCGAAATGAAAGACACTGATCTAGAGAGGCAGGATCTGAGAGCGCATTGAATATTCTACCTTGTCAACTGAAGCTTCATGTTTCCTGACATAGTCTTCTCTGTTCTTTGCACCAAGACAGTAGGAACTCTCTCGTTTTGGCCGGTCACTTTGGTCCTTCTCTCTCCTCTCCTTTCCTTTGGCATTTTTGGCATTCTCCTTTTCTCTTGTCTCAGTTTCATTCTTTTGCCGAGAATCTTTGGTTCTTGGTCCGATGCTTTCTGTAAAGAAAGTCTGTGATTCTTCCTTGAGGTTTGCAGCCCGCTCCTGTATCAGACCAACTTTCTGAGGATCTATTGCTGGTAATTTAGTCTTTTCATCCTCGTCATTTGAGACAGACAACTTGGCAATGTCATTTGAAAGACTTATATTGTCACCATTCTCTTGGACGCCCTCCCCGTTAAGCTTGTCCCTTGAACTACTTCTCGTAATTGTTGGAAGTCTTGAGGAGCTACTGGAATAAACGGATGTGTCTCCATTGGTATGGAAGCTTGTCTCACGGGAAACGCTCAGCATGCGTGAACCTGTCTGAGGTTTGACCCCCTCGAAGGCATTCAGCTTGCACAGAGGGTGTGTCGTCTCTAATGACCACACCCAAATGTCGCCGTCGTAGGATGACGTTGCGAGTGAACGACTGGTGTTTGAACATGCAAGGCTGAGGATATCTTCATTGTGCTTGAGTGCCCATTGACGTGTGTCCTCATCGTCATCGGAATCACTGCATAAAAGGGGGGAATTATGAGAACTCAATTTTATCATTTTTTTTTTACTACAGATGATCACACAACACCAGCAAAGTGAAAAACATAAGTATGACGTGTAAGTGATATTATTATATTAATTATGATGGAAACTTGATGCGATGACATGCATAAACAACCAAGATCAAGCCCCACGTACCATGCCTTTTGTATTTACTAAGCAATTTGCTTTAAAGAAATAATTAGATTTGTTATCCCATTATAGTTTTATCTCATAGCACTCACATGTAACTTGTTATCCTTTTATTCCAGCCAGCTGTTACGATCCTCTGCTTGGGGCAGCAAATCCCGGTCACCTTTGAATAAAATAATATAATTTCTCACAGTAAAGTTTACTTTCCTGTGAAAAACATAATGATGTGATCTTGCAAATGAATAGTTCAATATAATAACATATGACACCACTACATGTTGATTAAAGGTATAGTGTATGATTGGTTGATCTCAGACAAGGGCAATGAATCAATTTTGAAATTATTACATTCATTAAATACCTATATTATTGCTCTATTTTATCACGGAAAAGAAACTTGCATAACTTTTCTATTTTCATGATATTGAGGGGTAAAACATATATTATGACTTGATCGGTTAAACGATATAAGTTTGAACTTTCTTATTGACGCCCTCTCGGGTTAAAAAATAAATTGATATTAGAACACCGTTCGAATCATGCATATTCATTACGACCTCATGCATATTGATGAAATACGTCATGGTGCATGCGCAGTATCAAGAAATCATCGTATCAACAAAGTGCAGTACTGTGTGTGTAGCTGAGTAGAAAGCAAACATCGAACGGTGCGTGCAAGCTCAATGAGCCGATGCTAGGCGGCTAGCGACATGCTTGCGCTCTGCATTAGTTTCAGATATAATCCACTATTAGCGATTGCACACACAGGATACTAGTAGTTTCATGATTGTATCGTACGCGTGAAAAGGGATTCAGACACGTTGAATATCTGACGTGAATGACGAAGCAAAGGATTGCCCAATACGGCTTGCTTTCGGAATCTTATGTCATGAATCTGAAAGTATACTCCAAGACTAAAAGAGATACGAGAATCCCAGAGATGGGCAAGGGCCGAGTTCCGAGTTTGATCTTTATTCATGTGGATTGTAGCTCTTTTATGCACCTTTTCCCTTCATGTATAGCTTGGCGTGCTACATACGGGAACCAGAGCGAGGAAAGGGGGAGGGAGGAGAGAGAAGAAAGAAAGAAGTGAATTAGTGAAAGAGAATCAGGAGAGCTGTTATAAAGGGATCTGAATACAACATACCCTAATTTGATATTTTGGTGTTTTTTTAATCTTTCCTGAATGTTTCAGTCAGTTTCAGATTATTTGGCTCCACTCGATCGCAAAGTACAGAGGAGAAATTGGAAAAAAAAGTTAAACCAAAAATATTTAAAACTCTAAACAGACGGCCACCACCATTCTGTCTACAGCCAAGCATGAAGAAAGGGAAAGGGCGAAGAGAAAAACGATTACTTTCAGGGCGGGTTCTACGATATAAAACAGGGTTTGTTTAATACGGGGTTAAATATAGGCCTATAGTAAAACCATAGAGCTATTAACATAACGAAGATGAAACCCCAATGCAGGGTTAAATATAGGCCTATAACCCAATGCAACACTTGACTACTCTTCGTTTGTTTAGATTGAACTCGCGAGGTCAAAAGGTGAGCTGAGAAACCTGTTGATGCGAAGTACGTACGTGTAGTCTACATTGTGTAGACCGTGATAGCATGAATGTGACCAACGTACGCATCAAGTTGCTAATTTCTGTTATTTCTGTTGCCGAGGTTTTTACCTGACTGCTAAGAAAGCACGAATGCCTGTGAGCAAGCAACCAGGGGACCAACGGCTCAAGGTCGAACAAGCAGAGTAAAGGCGTCATGAGTCAAAAAATGAGGGGGGCAGACATGACGTCAGGGACAAGATTTCTGGGAAAACTCTTATTTTTGCATCCACACAAGAAAGCTTGCATCGAGATATGGAAAAATGAGAAGTTGAGTATTGCGCGGTGCTTCAGAGTTGTGATTTCCAGGGCCGACCAGCATGTAGAGTCTTACAACAGAACTTTACAAGGCACGCCGTGGGGCAAAGTGCAACAACGTATGTGAAAGAAGACTAAGCAAACCTGGAGAAGCAGCAAGGTGCAACATGTACAAGGGAATTGTGCATGTACATTACGTCTTTGAAATGTGTACATGGGTCGCCGAGTTTTTATGTAGTATGGGGAGGGGGTGGGGGTAGCCTATAATGATATAGTAGGGCGCTTTATACTTTATACAATCATGGACCTATCAGGTCCATGCTATAATCAAACCATCAGCACGACCGGTGGATGGATGACTGAAAGAATGGATGGATAGGCATATATAAATGGATCATCCAATTGATGTATTTTCCCAAGAAATGGATGGTCAAAGAGAAATGGATACAAATGATGCAGCAATAGATAGGGGCACCCCATGGGAGATCAACTTGCTACCCCTTCATAGACAGTAAACAAGTAGAAAGAATTGATAAAAAGATGAAATTTTATAGCAACAAATGAGAGGAAGAAAGGCCTCCGGGAAAGGCCTATACGCATACAGAGTGTGCACGAGCAGTTCAACCGTTGAAAAAATGTGAATGACTGCGACATGAGCAGGACAAAGACATTACTTGCATCCGGGACTTGCATCTTGATTGGCATAACATTTTAGACTTATTTATCAATGGAATTGTAACTCCCATTTCCCTGCTATAACTATAGGAAAAACGAATGACAACTGTTGTTTTATAGACGTGGAAATTTATGCTTCATATTAGGACCAAAGAGATTCTGGCGTACGTGTCAATATTTCAAAACTCATGCGGGAAAATAATATAATCATTTTTTATGATTGAAAAAAAAGTGCCAAGTTCACACTGTCACGATTTTTTTTTTGGTGGCGGTGCTGAGGAAAATTTGACAAAGCAAAAGAAAAACATTAAAAAAGGTTCCAATACAAAATGTTGGTAATTTTCCTACATTTATCAAATTCGACACCTATACCAGAATTCCAGGGGGAGCTGCCTACATGGAAAATAATGCACGATCGTATTGATCGTATAAATAGTTGGAATGGTTCAACTATGTGGTGATGTGGCTTTTTTTGCAGGATTTTTTTGCATTTATTGGAATAATATACAAAACAAATTTACAATACTTGAGACATAATACAAGTGACAATCGTATATGTAGTGACTGGAGAAATACAATATATAAAAATATATATATATAATGAGTAAAATGCATAGGCAAACTATATACAGTAAGCAAATATGTGCTTGAAGCATATAGCAGCCAAAATAAAAATGAAATTTCGAAACGAGACAAAAATAAAATTGTTATTTTGGGGCAAGCCCCATCTGGCGAGGTTTAATGGGTATACGCTTTTTCTGATCATGGACCCTGATGTACTTAATTTATGATGATGTAATGCACATGTGCTGCCGATGAAAATATAATATTTTGCCTTTATGGGTTTTTTACAACTCCAGGGGGATCAATGAGAATACAGTAATAGTTCTGAATACGCACTGAGAGAAGTGAAGGCCGGGGGGGGGGGGGGGCACTTCCATTGACGAGTGGATACCATGCGCGACCATGGGGTCTCGAAAAGCACCCAAACACGTATTTTCCATATTCTCAAACTGCACCCCTTAACAAGTATTGGCGTCTCAAACCGACCCTTAACAAGTATTGGAAACAAAACGATACTCTTGGCAAGTATTCCCGAAATGAACCCCTAAACAAGTACAGCGATATTTTATTGTTATGTCGGGTCCGTCGGTCGTTGGTTTTACCTTTACACATCATTATTTTGGTTTAGTACGGCCCCATGCACCTTCCACAACTCGCGCAAGTCGGACTCTAAACACGTAGTGTTGGGGCAAAAAGGACATCCTTTATAAAACATTTTAATTTTGTTTCATCATCCCCGAAAATATTACCCTAAACACGTAGCTTTCCTAGCAACATAGATACCCTTTTTTTAATATTTTTGTGTTTTTGACAAAAAGACATCCTTTTTACGTGTTTTTGGGGTCGCGCATGGTATCCACTCGTCAATGTAAGTGCCCCCCCCCCCCGGAGTGAAGGCAAAGCGGTCATGGAGCATGCAAGCAAACGAGTAATTATAATTCCTTGAATAGTCATACCATAATAAAGTTGGAGAGGATAATATTGAAATAAATAGAAAAATAACATTAAAAAATGCGAACATAAGGAATACACACAACCCCCAACCCAAGGCTAGGAATTGTGTAAACATCGAAAAATACAGAAAGATGTTAGGAACCTTGCTTGAACTATTGGCGTAAATAATAAACGTAAAATATATGAATTAAGGGGCCAGATATATGTGTCGGGCACAAATCATTTTTTATCGGTGATAGATTTTGACATAATATTCAGATATTAGTTCCCCTTCTCGCTTTCTTTTTGTATTGGCCGTGACAAATTTGGGAATCCATATAGCCCCAATCCTTCCCCATTATTTTGAACGCCACTGATTTCAACTGGATATCGTCAAAAAATATTGATTGATTGGTTTTATTTCGCAAGTCACCATAATATATATACAGTAGCATTAAAAACAACAGGCTTACACAGGATGACCCACGAAAGCTCTAAAGCTATTTTCCAGTGGGGAAATAGGCTTTACCTTGTAAATAAATATTACCTTGGAAATAAGCTTTACCTTGTAAATAAATATTTACAAGGTAGTCAAACTGACAGCAGATGCAGCGTGTAAACACAGTATGAATTTCATTACATGATAATAATAAAATGATAATTACGTAATGTCATGGGTGGTGAAACAAGGATGGGACGTGATAGTAAAGCTGATGAAATACAGGGTTGAAAGTAAAATAATGAGAAAGACTGAAATGAAACGATCTATTCAAAATATAAATTCCATAAAAGAGAAGCGATTCAAACAGAGTATGATATTGCGTTTACATTCCCTTTGATTCATATTATTTTGATTCCCTTTCAACAATCTACTTCTTTCTTTATTTCTTCTCTCTCCTCCATGCCCCCCTTCCCTTTCTTGGGGCTGCGGGGATGGGGGGGGGGGGGGTATCGGATATGAGAAAGCCTGCAGTTTAGGTGTTATGGCACACTCGGACAAGTTCAATTTAGTGGCCTAGTCGTCGACTGCCAAGTGCCAACTTGCACTCACCACATGGTCTGATTTAATTTAGTCCATATCCATTCCGTCCATCAATATTTCGTCGAACAACTATTTGGTCCAGTATCCAATTCATTTTCATTCATTTTGCACAATAGCACGTTGTCCAATTAGACCAAATGGTATATGGACTGAATGGCTATTGGACCAACTGGTTACTAGACGATAGTGGATGAACATAATTATGGTAGACTTTAATGATAGTAGGCGAGTTGGCAATTTGACGATTTGGCATCAGACGAAATGGAAGTAAACTGATCCATGGACTTATATAGTATCACACCGGTATAGATAAAGAGGTACAAAAGTGGAAACGATGCCCGACGGACATGCGCATATCCAGGATTTTGCACCACGAGGGGGTCACTATTTTTGCGCCCCTGTGAACTTTTCGGAAAATTGCACCCCGACCCGACCACTCAGGCAATCAAAGTGCCTAAATGCATTTTGAATTGTCTTATTCCACAACCACGTGAAAAAGGCAATCGAAGACCATTTTTTTAATGTGTCCATAGTGTGTCCATGTAAAAAAAGATCAAAGTTGTATCCACTTCTTGAAAAGAATAAATGCGACCAGAAAGCATAGAATTTTTAAGCGTTTTGGGGTTTCAATTTAGTTCAACTTTTCATCAGAGTGGTAGACCATACTAAAATTATGTGCGGGAGCTGTAATTTCTTAACCGGGGCTAGATCCAGCTTTCGCCAATAGGGGAGGGGGATATTTTCATCTGTTTTCCGATCAAACATTCTACGCTTTTTGCAACCGTGAACATGATATGTATATGAATTATTTAAACAATTATTATTGATACGAGCGCGAAACGTGAGCTGAATTTTTTTTATATTCTGACCTAAAATTTGAGGGGAAAAAAATCTATGAGCACTTTTGGCAATCAAGAACAGGATGAGTATCTATCAACATTTTATGCGATCACGAAGTGCGAACTGACAATTTTTGAATTCCCAATCCAACACTGGACATCATAAGCACTTTTTATAACCATGAACAGGATGGGTATATAGCTAAATAATTAATGCGAGCGCTAAGCGCGAGTTCAAATTTTTTGATATTCTGACCTCGTAAATTTGTGCGAGTGCGAAGCGCGAGCTTAAAAAGTGATTGATATTTTGACCTAAAATGTGGACATTCTAAGCACTTTTGGTAATCATGAACAGGATTGTCATCTAACTAAACATTGATGCGTCCGCAAAGAGCGAGATGAAATTTTTTTCATATTCTTACCTAAAATTTGGACATTTGAGTAAGCATTTTCGGTTATCATGAAAAGGATGATCAGTAACAAAACAGTTTATGCGAGCGCGAAGCGCGAGCTGAATAAAAATCTATATATTTTGATACAAAGTCAGACATTCTAAGCACTTATCTTACCATGAACAGGATCGCCACCTTACTAAACAATTAATGCGAAGAGTAGGATGAATTTGTTTTTATATTCTGATCTAAAATTAGGACTTTCTAGGCACTTTTGGTAATCATGAACATGATTGGTAATTGATGGGAGCAAACATGAGTTTGGCACCCCCTCCCCTCCCTAGGTAAATTGAACCTGAATTTGATGCACCGAGACAAATATCAAATTGGCGTGTGGTGAATATCCATTCGGCACCCCCTAGGTTGAACATCAATTCGGCGCCCCTATATGTCAAACAGCAACTCGACAACCGTATATAGGAAAAATAATTATTCGGCGCCCCATCCCCAAGGTTAAACATCATTTCGGTGCCCTTCGGTGCCCCTATGTCGAACATCTATACGGCGCCCCGAGGTAAAACATTTATTCGCCCCCCCCCTAGGATGAAGATCAATTTGGCACATCCTAGGTCGAACATCAATTCGGCGCCCCTAAGCAAAACATAAATTCGGCACCCGCTATATACATACTCTAGGTTGAACATCAATTCGGCGCATCCACCCCCCCCCCCATGTCAAACAGCAATTCCTCAACCCCTTTTCTTTCCTTCCCTTTTCTCCCTATTTTGGCGCCCCCGAATACGCGCATGGTAGAGCTACGGATATAGAGAAATAAGGACAAAGATGTAATGAAAATATAAAAACTCTTGAAATACTTTACGTTTTCTAGGCAAACAAGAATCCAAACTCCAAAGCGTATAATAACGTCCGGCTGAATAGACCTCCATTTGCATCCTGTTTGATATGCTTTCCTGTAAGTTCCATTGTGGGCAAAATAAAGGGCAAAAGTAAGTCTGCTTTCTTTGAGAGGGTGGAAATGATGATATATTCAAATACCAGCGAGTGCCATAGGTGACGGAATCATAGGCGACGGAACGTATTTTCATTTTTTTTTTTTTTTTTTTGGGGGGGGGGGACAAAGCGAAAAAAGGCACTTATATGCAAAAAATTGCATTTTTTATGCAAACTTATATTGTCACCATGAGATTATCATCTGTGTTAAGTAGTTGTGCGTTTTGTAGTAATTAATTGAGCAAAACCTTTTTAAAGTCTTTTCTGATTGATAAAATATCTATTTAGGCTTTATTTTTCCGGGAGCGAGCGTAGCAAGCAAGCAGTTTGAACATTTTCAAATCTGAAGTTGTGAAACTCGCCGCTTTTTGGTCAAATCGCGCAAATTATTGTTAAAAGAGCATTCTTGCGAGGTGTTAAGAGCGCAAATCGCGAGCTATAAATTCTAGACATTGCTTGTACTAACATGACTAATAAGACATGAAAATCAAACATTCCGAGCAATTTTGTTATGAAAAAGATGTGCATCTAATTGAAGAATGGACGCGAGCGCGATATTCCAACCAGAAAACTGGACATTCTAAGCACTTTTTTAACCCAAGAACTTAATTGTGTGTCTTAATAAATAATAATTGATGCGAAGCGCGGCGAGCCGAAAATTTGTAATATTTCAACCTGAAAACTGGATATTCTAAGCAGTTTGAAACCAAGAACATAATGTGTACCTTTGATGCGAGCGGAAAGCGCGAGCTGAAGATTTGTGACATTTAAACCTGAAAATTGAACATTATAAGCACAAGTTGTAACCAAAACAAAGTGAGTGCCTTCCTAAAAAATAAATGATGTGGGCGCGAAGCGCGAGCCAAAAATTTTGTGATTTCCAACCTAAAATGTATCGTTTGACTTCAAAAAGGGTATTTTATTTTGAAAAGGGACATTCATGAACATCATTTTGAAATAAGTGCACTCTCCATTTAAAAAAGGCATTTTTTCCTACTGGGATTTTTTTATGTAGGGGGTTAAGTGCCCCTGCCGCCCCCCGGTTCCGCCGCCCCTGCTGCTAATATAGCCTCGGGTTATAATTTTTATCTAAGTTCAAACTGGTATTAACAAAAATATGTTGGTATGACTGCATTTTATAACGATGGTTTTCTTTAAAATATATATTTTTTACCATTTCGATCCATCACATTTTTGCATTTTTTTGTCCGTCGATATGCCCAGCGCTGAGAGGTCATGCCAAAACGTGATTTTGCATGAAGTACATTCTCTGAACCATCATCGGAACTTCGGAATCACACAGAGATGGAAGACCCCTTCCCCCAAATAGTTCCGCCTAGCTGTATGTCCTCGAATATATATATATATATTTAATAAGACATCAGAAATGCGAAACACAAATTCACGAGTAATGCAGTTTTTGCAATAAAATTTGCAATTTTATTATATATATATCACCATGATAAGTACGTAATTTTATTATCCGAGCACATGCAGCGGACCGAGGAGGAGTGGGTGGAGGGAGAGGCACCTAGGAGACGTCATACTTGTTCTTGTTCAGTATACTACCATAACAAGTTGAAAAGAAAAATGCAAAGAGAAACTTGGAGGGGGATCGATGTTACATGGTTATAACATACAGACCTACGCACCGGTATCATAGGCGGATCCAGGAGGCCGACGTTACGCCCCCCCCCCCCCCGATATTGGCGGCGCAAAGTAATATGAACGAAAGCAGAGGGGGGGGGGGGGGCAAAATATAAGAGGAAGAATGAATAAAAAAAGGTGAGGGGAATTCAGACTTGGGGAGGGGTGGGAGCCAATCATGTCACTACACATGTATAAAAACAATTTAGCCCGCGCTTTGTGTTCGCATTGCCTGTTCGATGGAACATCTATTCATCTATACCAATTCATTTATTGATTTATTCATTCAGTCATGGTTAAACAGGTTCACAAGTTCAGAGTTATTAGTATATAAAATCATAGTAACAAGCAATGACAAGGTATAATTCATATCGAAATAGTATGAGACATAAAGAAATATTAACTGATCAATGTAATACAAAACACGGAAACATTGTTGAAGGGCTTATAGTAAAACGAACAAGGGAACTAAATAGGCCTTTACTTATTCAAATTTTTGAGCACCTTATCCGTCAGTGTGCATCTTGTTTAATGATCATATTGCTCAGATCAATTTTCAGGACACAATACACAGTCCGAAAATAATACCTCACGCTCGCATTTTTTATAGGGTTTAGTACTGTTACGACTATAGATTCCAACAAAAACTAGCTTTGAGCTGCCGATCGATCGGGAAAAATGTGGATGAAAATATTGTTCACCCCGGCCCCGTTATTAGTGAAAGCTGGATCCGCCCCAGAATATATTGTTTAAAAAAAAAGGCATAGGCCACGCGGTATTTTTCATTTTTTAGTGATAAATACATTGAGGCAGTATATTGACAAATAATCACTGGAAGAGAAAGAGCATCTTATAGGCCTATATAACGCACAAAGCAAAATAATGAAGAATGGCGGCAAAGCTAGTTCAATACAAAATGATTTCCTTGTCCTTTAAAAAAAATGTTACAACACGTTATAATAATGAACAAATCAAAATACAGAACCTGAAGAAATTGATAACAATTCAGTGAATCGGAATCGAAACAAAAATGCGTATGTAAATATAATTATAAAATAGATATAAAAAAACGGGAAAAAAAATAAGAATAGCCCTTTCACAAGCAACCATAATTCTCCCTCCCTTCATACCCTGGACAAGTAAAGAAAAAAAAAATACAGCTAGAGAAACGAAGCAAAGATGAAAAGCAAGGAAAGGGAAGGAAGCCGTCTCTCGGTACCTGGTACTCTGCCCAGATATCAAGATGTACGTAGGACCTATTCTCCGCGATTTGAAAAACAACGTGCATAACATCACAATTATTATGATGGTCATTTAAAAAAGTTCCTTGGTTGTTTCCAAGTTATTTAATTTGCCGTCGAGGGACTGCGCGAATGCACACGCTCCTACAGGATATGAATGAAAAAGTCGCAAACAGACTCCGCCGTTCAATCCGATACTGTACTGTATAGCCGGTATACAGATCGGCACGTGAGACAAGCGCAGAGGCGATGGATATGAATATTCATGAGCAGGTATTGATGTCATTTGGTCTCAAGGTGGCGCTCTTCATTTTTTATATCAATTTCAAAATCTGCATCAAAAGAAAGCTCACTTGGCAAAATTTCTCTTCTTTATATATTTTTTTGAGAATAAAAACAGTTCTTTTGGCCAATGCAATACATTTTATGGACTCAGAACTTGTTTATGAGTATTTTGAAAAGCGAAGAGTGAAATCTAAAAGAAAGTTTTGAAATAAACCAATGTCACAATTTACCTTTAAGGAACAGCACAATGTTTTTT
Organism: Lytechinus pictus; assembly: GCF_037042905.1. Taxonomy (NCBI): domain Eukaryota; kingdom Metazoa; phylum Echinodermata; class Echinoidea; order Temnopleuroida; family Toxopneustidae; genus Lytechinus; species Lytechinus pictus. The sequence goes on from NC_087251.1 coordinate 29,311,855, forward strand.
TTTCGCAAGTTGTTAGCATTCCGGGATGTGAAGTTTCAAAAGAACCTTACACAGGGCTTGATAGATAAAAGCTGTCATCCGACAGGACCATGTAAGAGTCAGAAACCTTTGCTTCTCAGCGAATTGAAACCAGGGAAAGATATCAGATCTAACAACTTGTCGGACAAAAAATGTTAATGAATTGCTCCCCTGATTCCTACAGGTACTTGACCTTTTAAGTATTATTTTATTATCGATAAATTTGAACCAAAAATTGATTATTATTAAAAATATTTTACAATAAATCTACTTTTACTTTTGAGAAGATTTTGTTTACCTCAAGGTTGTCAAATGTCTCCAGTTCCCTGAGGCAGGCACCGTTGTTGAAGTTCCAGATCTTGACCGTTCCATTCCTGCCTCCTGTGACCAGACGACGCCCGGTGGGATCAAAGGTCATCGCTGTGATCTCTGCGCACTTCTCCACGCCCTTCTCCATGTACTTGTGGGCATTTGAGAACTGAATGGTCTTGGTACCCGTTGCCAGGTCCCAGACACAGACCACAGAATCATGGCATCCACTGACCACCTGGTTGAAGAGGCTGTTGTATAGACAGTGGGTGATCGGTCGATTGTGTGACGTCATCTCATCTTCATCACCTTCAACCTCCCACTTGTGTTCGAGTAAAGCAAGCTGGAAATCAATTATATGGAATATCATCAATTATTGGTGGCACCAAGATTACATACATTGACAGGTTATATGGCTGACTTATTTCAAGGGACACTTCTTTGATAATCCCTTATTTTAACGAAGTGTCAACAATAAAACTTTATTACTTCTCCTTTCCAGTAACTAAGATCACTACAGCTACAACAGGAACTGTCATACACCAGTCAAAGCATATGCTGCAACCTGCAAAGCCTATATGCTCCCCAAAGTTTGAAACCACCCATTGTCTTCACTACGTACAAACAGAACTGCCTTCCATCATTAAGTCTGGAGCTCTTTATGATTTCATTGAAGATCCACTTTTCCGGATTTTTTTTACCAGACAAGCAAATTCTAACTCTGCTGGAGGGGTCTGTTACTTAACGGTGCCCCTCAAATGATATGAGTCATCATCATCATACCTCCTCTACTTACAAACTTGATCATCATGGCAAAATGACCTGGTAAACAGTATTTCATATTTTGTAATAAAAATAATAAGTTTTAGGAAAGCAGTGATATGATAGAGTCTATATGGTTACCTGATTTGTTCCTAGTATAAGTGATCCAGTCTTGGCGTGGAAGCATATTGAGCTGATTGCGTGTGGTCCAAGGTTAATATTCCTAGGGTTGATGTTCTGAAGACATGTTTGGTCTCTCATATCCCATACCTTGATACCCTGTTACATTCAGAAGTGACAGAAAATAATAATCAATGAGATATGCTGATATATTGATTGATTGTTTAAGTTATTTGTCTTTAGTTTACATAGTACAGGCTTTTTACCAAATACAATTCAACATTCGTAAGCGATTAATACAATTTAGCAAGATAAACATCTCCCGGTAGAATTAGATAAAAATGGCCTCTATATGGTGACGTTTTTCATTATATTCAGGATATAGATATACTTCTTATGATTCAATATATTTAAAAAGTGTTTGTTTAATACTAAAAAAGTCATCATCACGTTGCTTTTATGAAGGAAACTGGGAATCGGGGAGGGAGGCCTATAGAATGGAATTTTTTGATGATTTATTGATGAACATACTTTGTCTTTTCCAACGCTGATGATCTGGCCATGTTGGGTATTGATGACCACGTGTACGACAGCTGATGTGTGTCCCTTCATCACTGAAGTCGCCTTGGTCGTCACATAAGGATTCCATGTTCTTACCGATCGGTCCATCCCTCCAGTCACTGAACAGAAATAAAAGAGCGAAAAGTGTGAAGATTCCTTTTCCTTCTGATAATTTGGTGATATATATTTACTGGTAATGATGAACCCACTTCACAGGTTGTACAGTAATTTCGTTTGATAAGAGTGTCAAGTATAGGACTTAACTAAATGGTAAAATGAAATAAAGAAGATAATTTCAAAGAAGATAATGTTTTTTTTAATAATATTCAGCTTATACTTACCGATTACATTTGAGTCTTTGTCATAGTCGAAGCAAAGGATGCCTTTACGGATCTTGAAGAATGAGCCACTTGAATAAAAGTATGAGTAAGTAACAAAATAGTTCAGAAAATGAGTATGTGGTTCATGAAAAAAATCAGTGCTCATAGATCTCTCTACATTCTATTGGTAATAAACACAGTATTCTTTCACCGATATAGTAGTCTTCTAATTTCATCTCTTCTGAAACTTTGTTTTTACTGGGGATTTGAGGAAGGAGTCCTGATGGACTGATGAAGATTTCAAACCAGAAAGATAGAACAATTATTTCACATTAAAACCATTATTATCACCTGCTAACGTTATAAATAACGTTTTATAATGTTTGACAAGAAAATGAAGTAAAAGCCATTTCCCTTTTGATTGTTATGATACATATGTATAAAGAAATTACATGAACGCCAACGACTTCATGCAGTCATCAATCTGGCAATAGGTGCAGAAATTACCCAAATACAAGAGAATTGCTTCATAATGAAAAAAAGGGTGAAAGGAATGGCACGTGACTTACGATTTCTTCCTGTCCAAATCACCAATGAATATCGATGTATCGTTTGTAGTGGCACACGATACAAACGAATTTAGATTGCAGCAATACTTCACTTTCCGAACCCAATCTTCATGAAGAGGCTGAGAATAGAAACGATCGCAACAAAAGTGAATAGAATGTGGACTGGACAGCCATGAAAAACAATATAGCCTAAGATTCATATATTTACAGGAAATTATTAAAACTGACTTTAAATTGCCAATAGAAGATGTTTCATCCCCACGTAATCAAAGATTTTCAAAATGAATAGCCTATATATATATAATTTTGTATATAGTGTATATACATTCGTGTTACAGTGTTTATATCTATATTGATTTATAGAATTTTGCTGATTATTTTACTATATTTATATCATAATATTACCCTTATATAATTTCGATAAGGGATCTACATCTTACAAGCTTTGCTTTTTAGCAGGCCCCTCCACCTTTATTCATTTTATTGGTACGTTTCAAAACTGCATATGCAGATGATGTATATTCTACTGTAAATGATTTATTATGACATGTGCTTTGAGAATTCGAGGAATATGAATATATGAATAAATAAAATAGAATAAATAAATATGCAAACTGTTGTACTGTATTTTTATTTCATAGCAAACATTTTATCAATTGCTTTTACAAAATGCTTAATTATCGAGAATGCAGATTGACTTCGATGAAATTGCTTCTTTGAGGTAATGGGATATACGTACCGAAAATTTTAGAACCTGGATGCCTTTGACAAGACCTTTGAGTAGTTCCTGGAATGGTACTCTCCTGGAGCCCACTGATTTGGCGTTCTGTGATCCGAAGAGAGCTGAACCCAGAGCCTCTTGAAACACGATACAGTATACACCACCACCAGCATCACCGAATACCAGAACCGCTTTGTTCATATTGCGAGGATCAAACCTAAATAAGTAGCCATGAAAAAAAATCACGAGTTTTGGATTTGTCAGCCATTCTATCGTGTTAGCATTTTATTGTTTTTATTTCTTGTATTCTCATTGTTCATTTTCTTCTTCTTGTAGTGATTTGCACAGTGTAATTACAGTGAATCTGTCTTACATAATTATATTCAAAGAAAATAAAAAACAGCATCTGATGACAACCAGGCAAGGGCTGATATCGTATCCTTTTTAAAAACTTCTAATGCATGTCGCTTCTTTGGCTTTTCATCAAGATAACCTTTCAATAGTTCTCGTTCTTTTAATTTTGTTTTACCATTTAGACTCTCTAATATTGCATGGGGTGTCAGTGCCCAATTTACCCCATCTCCTATAGATTTTCGATTGATAATTCAGAGACTTTCTTACCAGTAATCCATGGTGAGTGCGCAGTGTTCCAAACCAGCCACTTGGAAACATTTGTCACATTTACTTGCATTGACATCAAAGAAACCTGTATCAGATTGATGAAATATATGTTTATCAAAAGATTGGACGATCGAACCATTGCTATCTGAGGAGGATAACTGAGATGAAAGTTGAGTAATTGTTTTCAGATCCGTTAGGGAGTAGGCTAATGAAGGGAACTAGCCCATATTCTAATACGAATCAATCCAAAGTTGCTCTGAAGATGTGTTTCAGATTTATTTTTCAGCATTTCATGAGGGATTCCCTTTTTTTAAAGAGGTCTTATAAACAAAGCTAATGGTTAGCTTTACCAAAATACACCGATGAAAAGTTACAATCTTGGAAAATGAAGTCGGTGATATCGACGTAAATATTGAGTCTATTTTCAGTCAATTTCATTTCGTACAGTGTCTTTGAAAATAAACTATTCATTGTTTTGTTGTTATTTTCTTTTCTTGCTGAAGAAGTAGTTAAAGTTAAAGAAGATAGCCCCCCTATTTTTACGAAAGATAATGTTACATATCAAAATCTGTAATTAGCTTCTCAAACGATTGACATCTTAAAAAATTATTGACATCTTGAAGTGTCTAATTCTTTTGGATACAAAATTCTTATACGGAATCATGATTACAGAAACTTACTGATTTCTCTCTCGGTAGATGATATAGCAATCATGTTGACGTTTGGCATGCATATCATATCTGTAAGCCACATTGGTTTAGTCTTTTCTCGAGGCAGCTCCAACTGTTGTGATATAGAACAATCATGAAGAATAAACATTAACTTTTAGCACCTCCAAAACAGATTCTTGATTTATTTCAGAATTTCAGAAATGCTCAGATAAAGTAGAATATGTTTATCAATCTAACGAAATTGTCTATGACAAACAAACGAAACAAGTGGAATGTGATTTTCTTCAGTTCTTAAATCGAATGTGGACGATACAAAACTCCTTAAATCGAATGTGGAAAATACAAAACTTAGGTCTGAATAAACATGATTTCACTAATAAGAACCAGTTTTAGCTTGCAAATAAAGGTAAAAGTGGAAGTGTCGGTAGGCCTAATGATCGCAGATGATAGTGATGATGATGAAGGCGATGATGATGATGCTAATGATGACGATGATGATGATTATGGCGGTGGTAGTGGTGGTGGTGGTGGTGGTGATGATGATGATAATGATGGTGGTGATCCATGATGAAGATGACGATGGCGATAGCGATGGTGATGATGATGTCAGTTGGTGCTGAGAGTAGTAGTGTTGACAGTGACAACTTAAGTGACGTTGGTGATATTCGAATTTGTCGATGATGATCACCAGAAGATAAAGAAAATCATGATAATCAATCAAAAACTGGTAGTATTACAAAGCAAAGGACAGAGGGAGATTATACAGACCGTGACTGATTTGAGGAGGTTCATCTCCATGTTCCAGAAGTTGATAGTGCCTTCTTTGCTGACTGAGATATGCCTTCCATTATGTTCGCCTTCATCAGCGATTCCACCATGGCGAAGGTTGATAGTTTGATAAAAACCAATCTTAGCAATCACGTCACGATGGTTGCTGACGAAATGGGAAAACATAAAAAGATATATAAATAAACTTTTGAATTATCATTCAGATGGCGTTTTCTTTTAAGCCTAATCTTCATTTCCTTTAAGGGATGTATATTTGCTTTTGCCATTATAGTAATTATTGTGTAAATCATATGCTAGGCGCCGTTGCCTAAGTGAATTATAATGGCAATGCAAATTTACCAAATCGTTTATAAACTCTTTATCAAACGGGGCCTAGTGTCAGTTGTGCCGATTAATCAACATACTCCATCTCTTGAACAAGCTGATATATTCATCAAACTGTCTGAAAAATGGGATAAATTCTCAAAATGAGAACTTACTAGATGTCGTACTTCACAGTACGACAATACGCCAGACGGTGGCCTGTACTTATAGAGAAGAAGAAGAAGAAGAAGAAGATGAGAAAGATGACAAAAATGCCATATTTTTCTGTTTGATATGAGGATCTATTGCGATTATCCAGGACATATATTTTCAATCATAAACATTGATTTCAATTAACCTGTGCCATCATTATACCTCCCATTCTCCCGCCTCATTAATTTAGGACATCGTATCCACCCTCTAATGATTGGCCCTTGTTTGTTTGTTTTATTTCCATATAAAAATCATAAATAAAATACATGAAAGTCAAGAAAATATTCAAAATTATATTTCTTGATATTTATATCACCTTTCTTCCATGGGTTCCTAATTACAAGAAAATACCTTAAAAGATGTAAGATTGAAAATTAAAACAGAACATAAAATGCTCTCTTTAAAAACTGATCATACATGAAATAATATATCCTTACCTTGGGATATTTTTCAGAGGTTTAGGAAACGGAATCTGGATTTAAGATAGAGAAAGAGTACATGCAGTAAAATAAGCTTGTTAGCAAAGAAAAATTATGACTTCTTAGTAATTTGAATGTTACTCGGACTATCTTGTTCATTTTTTTTTTTTACATACATAGCACAGTAACAATGACGCATTTAGTTTCAGATGTATCTTAAAGCTTTCGGTATCTATGTCATTGTGTTAACAGACTTTGTGCTGTATTAGTACATAACATATAGAAATATATTGATACCGATATCGATTAATAATTATAAGCTATTAGCTATCGGACCTTGTTGAAAGTTCAAATACCGGTCAATCCCTAAAGAAGACTTGGTTAATTATGCGTAAAGGAAACCCATACTTCTGGCAAGAAATAAATGTGCGGAAGCAGAAAAATAAAAGAAACGGAATGGATAAAGTTTTAAAGAAACTGGGCAACCACCTTCCCCCGCGCTTCCGGCGCCCCTTTTAAAGGTTATCTCCTTTTTAGAGCATGCACTAGGATGATCACATTGCTCGAATTTATCTATTCACATGAAATTGGGAAAAATATTTTATATTTTAAAATATAAATCTATAATTATAGTCAAAGCGGGAATATGAGAGCAACCGTCTTCTTTGGAACACATATTTTTTTCTTGTAAGAAATTCTGGAGAAAACTTTCAGATATTCCTGTGACTCCCCCCTCACCTTCCCATCATCACTACACCCTCCCACCATCTCCACACTAATCATCTCCATTCATGTCGACAACTTTCAAGCAGGGGACAGTTGCAGAAAGACAAATAATCAATGGCAAGTCACAAACGTGAGATTCTGATTGATTGTAAATCAAGTATAGAGTTGATGGTAGCTCTTTCTGCATGCAACTGTCCCCTGATCATCATAACCCAAAGAAAATAATTTATCGGATAAACGGATACTGATTATAAGGCACGGCAAAGCACTGCAAACGTACATGTAGATTAGATAGTATTAGTAATGTTACCAAAAAGAACGACACAGTCTAATAACATAAGGACAAGAAAAACAAAGGAAACGTAACATTTCAATGAACGGAATATGTTTCAGGGTGATTAAACCTCATCATAATTCTGAATCACAGGCACTTCGGAAATTGTTACAGAAACATGTCAAAAATACATAATCACATTACTCCTTCTTTCTGATTTTTATGCTCAGTACCATTTTTTAACCAAACACGCGAGTACAGGTCACTATGATGGATCATTAGAGAATAAGAAGTCCAATATATGGAAACTACTGCAGTCATCAACACGAATTACCCAATACTCGTTAGAATGCAACAGATGAATCCGATCTCAAGCCACTACAACTTATGGCGGCTATTAAAATTAGCAGGGTGCATTGTTATGTCAGTGTATGAATGACCTTGTGTGAGGCATGCTTGAACCCCACGCTAGCAAATACTATAAAAATCGCCCAAACCAAATCGGTTTAAATTCACGGTCCACTACACAATTGTTTTAATCATACGTAACTAAATTCTTAAAAAATGTTCGTACCATGCAGTTTGATAAATTGACATAATCCAATGTGTATATATACAAATGGCTATTCGTATACTTTATTCAGGCTGTGGATGAGAGTTGGTCACTTTAAAACATCTTCTGTTTATAAATGTTATAATTACTGTATGTATGATATACATATGTGGGATATACAGTTTATAAAGTGAGGATATATCCCATTCCCCCAGATTTTGCGGTGTTATGGAAACCTCATTAAGAAGCACATTATGTTATCGACATCCTCAGTGAAATTGACATTCACTGGTTTTAAATAGTGATAAATACAGTTTAAAACTGTGCAGAAAGATGTCAGTTTCTTGCAGCTTCTTCTTTATTTTTCAAATTAAAAAATGATTTGAAATGCAGTTAAATATATAAAATATGATGAGCGTTTGATAAAGCAAGCCAATCTGCGTTATAGTTCAATAATTCACAGCAAATTTGTAAATATCGACATTCTGAGTTTACTTACTCGCTGAATATGTAGCAGATATGAACGATAAAAAAATAGTTTATTGAATATAGACATGAAAATGTAGAAAACGTATAATTGTTTTTATCTTGTAGAATATTCAGGCCAATTAATGTGCCTACATTGCCAAAAACCCTACTGGGATCATTTGTCAGTATACAAATAATGCACAGAACTGATGAGACTGCATCGTAAGGTTTTTGTGAGCATATAATGTAACTATGGAACTCTTAAACCCACGAGGCGCAGCCGATTGGGTTTAGACTAGTTTCCATAGTTACCGCATGCTCACTAGTCATACCGATGCACGAACAAACGTGTGTATCATTTGTCTTATCGAGTGGTGGAATTTTTGGCCAAATATCCATTTTTTACAACCATGCAAAAGTAACTACCGACGCATGGGTAGCCATGCATCTGGTAAATTTGCCATGCATAAGTAATTACCGGAGGCGTGGCAAATTTACCGGATGCATGCCCGACCATGCGTCGGTGATTACTAATGCATAATGCCCATTTTATAAGCAAAGATATTCCTAAATATTCGTACTGGTTGCATTTTTAATAATGAATTATCAACATTTAGTCATGATAGTTAATAAATTTCTAGGAATGCAATTCTTAATCGAATTAACATCAAAATATATGAACTCATTTGAGTCGGGTTTCGTTCATCCGTCAGAGTTTATTAGTTGCGTTCTTGGATTCTGAAACTCGAAACAAGCCTTGTTCCATCAAGGGGGTAAAATATCCACCCCCCCCCCCGAACCTCTCAGTGTATCTAAAGTAAAATTATATGTACTTACATCTTTGAACAGGTTACTCATGTGATCTCGTTCCTGGTACTCAAGAAGCATGTAAGATAAGTACTCATCCTGTTGATAACAATAAAAAGGAAATTACAGAACACGCTTTATTGGTGATGATACTATAAATCCCACATAATGGGTAATATGCGTTGGGATTTACATTTTATGTAAGGACGAAAAAGAACGAAATACAAATTTGCTTACTTTTTAAGAATTAAGGGGCAGAGAAATAGTAGTTGTGTGTTTGGTTAGGATACTTGTTTATCACAAATGATGTATTGAATATGCAAAAGGGAATAAAACATACTTATATTTACATTACAGGAGATTTTAAAAATCTGAATTGTGGAGGGATCACGAAAAAACAATGGGATAAATAATCTCAGTTTCCTTAATATACTTGTTCGTTTAAAATCCTCCATATTTATGTCGTCTTGGATAACCAGTTGTGTTTTTTAATCCTATCAATAGTTGTTGGGAAACCATTTTATAATCATAGCTTGTATATTTTGTTTTGTCTACTTTATTTACCAAATCACCTATCTTTGTTTAGATAACACTGATATTAAGTTATCACTTTGCCACATTCCTTTTTTGGGGGGTGGGGGAGGATAAGTGGGTAGGTTTTTTTTATTATTATGGTTTTTTTTTTTTTTTTTGTAACTTACTTGTGTTTATGTAATTTGCAATCACCTAATAGTCATTTGTAAATTTTGTGATTTATTTCAATCTATAATAAAAACAGAAATATTAAAAAAAAACATCTTTTTAAAAAGCAATTAATAAAGCAGGAACGAGCTCGTCATATGATGGGACCTTCCTGGAACTGTGAATGTACACTTCAGGCAACAGTCGTATTGCACACTTCTGGTAAATGTTATATGAACGCAAGTTACATAATTGGGTTTCAGTATCGAGTCCCATCATGCTCTGATTACAGACCCATTTTAATACGACAGAATAATGTTTTGAAAACCAGAAAGACTGATTGGGAAGCGTTCCCGCATGCGCAGACGGGTTATACAGTTGGTCACGTGCGTCGTGAATCGTGAAGACTTTCTCATACGTTAATGGTAATGATCATCTACCAATACTCACCCAATCGACTGTGCCGTCACAGTTTGCATCGACTTTCATGAAGACGATTGCCAGTTCTTTGTCGTCCACCTGGAAAACAGAAGCAAAATGAATTATGATGTAAAACATTCTGCTATCAACAACAGTGCCACTCTCATTCACATAAACACCCTAAATGCCCCTAAATACTTTAAAAATTGCATTTTTTGTTCACCATTCATATTATTATGATATCAATTTTACACAAAGGTCATATACTAAAGTTGATCATAGAATTTATATTTGCAAATTATGATGTAACAAAATCATTCTCTAACTCAAAATATATTGATGCGGCTATTTCTGGCAAGATTTAATGTCAGGAATTACCTTTGTTATAAAGTTTGCCCCCCCCCAAAAAAAAAAAAGAAGAAGAAATACGTCAGTTAAAAACCGGCTTATATTCTCATGGTATGACTATTTTGAATTGCAAAAAAAAAGTAATATTGAAAAACAGATCAACTGATATATCATTTAGCATGTAAAGAAATATCAAGTCAGACAGATACTAGTTATTGATTTATTGAATTTGAAAAATTATATGATAGAATAAAGAACGACTCCATGTGTAGGGGTGCAAACATGTGAATCATGCGTAGGACTATGTCTTGCAGTAAATTAAAAGAAGAGTCGTTGAGACAACAATGCAGTTAGTAAAGTGTAAGATCTAAATATTTCATATAAATGAAGGGTGACATAAAAATTATTTTAAAAAGTCTGAAATTAGGCATGAAACTATAAGACTATCGGTAAATAGAGTGCAGACATGCGACAGTATTTATCTTCATACGTTCCAAGTTTTGGTCAAGACTTAATATGAATTTGATCCATACTTGTTCATCCTCATTCCATTGCAAAAGTTTTCTTTCCCCCGAAACTTTTTAATCGTGGCAGTATTAACTGTAAATTTAGTTTGATGAGTTGGGAACATGCTCCATAAAAGTGCAGTCTAAGTTGATGAGAATACCAATCTTTCTATTATATTTTGTGTCTGTGAATAGGTTGCTTGACATGACCCTGAACATTCGAAATCAAATCAATACATTTAGCATGAAGCAAAATAATTTAACCGCAGTGGTTAGTATCGAACTGGGCAGATTATTGATTTGGTCAATTCAGTAAAAGAAAGGGGAAGAGATGGCAAAAATACTTATACAGGTATGACAATGTGAATACATATAATCGTGTTAACTTGCAGTGAATTACATGCAATGTAAATAAATTCACAGTTTATACACCTGTATATCTGAATGTGTTAGATCCACAATGAAATTTACAAAATCTGAGGGTGGCAGATTATTGACCATTAAAGCACACTATTATGGTTAATAGAGAGGATTTATATTAAAGAGGAAAGAAGGAAAAAAATACAAATTTTTCACAACGTGAAAACAAAAATTGTGCTTATGTCTGATCTAAACCGTGAATTATGGTGAGTGTTATTGGTGCATTGATACGTTGCAAGTCGTTTAGTATATCTCAAAAATAAAATAAGGGCAATAATAAGCATATCAAGGGCGTTTTAACGTTTTATAACAGGAATCTGTATCCCACCGCTGCTCCAACAATGAAAATGGGTGCGAAATGACACTTGATTGCCACTATGTCATTTAAAAGGTAACTGTTGGAACCATATTGACAATACACTATAAGAAAATAAAAGGTTCAACTTTGTGTCTTTGAAAGGTGCCACCTTTATATACCATACTACGATTAAATTCTATTATTTCAAACCGGAAAGGTGCGAAATATTGCACTCTCAGAGTGGCATGGCTAAAGATTCAAAGATTATCGTACTTTTTTTGAGTGCATGTGAAGAGTCAGCAATCGGTAATATCGAACTGTGGTAGGAGATTGTATCCAACCGCTGCCACCATATGAGTAATAACTGGTGAATAGTCATTTGTGGTAGGAGATTGTATCCCACCGCTGCCACCATATGAGTAATAACTGGTGAATAGTCATTGGTGGTATAGGAGTTTGTTTCCACACCGCTGCCCCCATATTAGTAATAACTGGTTAATAGTGATTGATGGTAGATTCAATCCCACCGCTGCCACCATATAATAACTGATGAATAGTCATTGGTGTTAGGAGTTTTTATCCCACTACTGCTACCATATAGTTAAAACTGGTGAATTCTGATTGATGGCAAAATTTGTATCTCACCGCTGTCTCCATATTAGTAATAACTGGTGAATAGTCATTGGTGTAGGAGCTTCATAGCTCACACCATGGCACTTTTAAAAAAGAAATCAATTATCAACTCTAATTCAGAAATTCGTATCCAGGTTTTGGTCAAGACTTAAATATGAATTTAATCCATACTTGTTCATCCTCATTCCATTGCAAAAGTTTTCTTTCCCCCGAAACTTTTTAATCGTGGCAGTATTAAATGTGAATTTAGTTTGATGAGTTGGGAACATGCTCCATAAAAGTGCAGTCTAAGTTGATGAGAATACAATCTTTCTATTATATTTTGTGTCTGTGAATAGGTTGCTTGACATGACCCTGAACATTCGAAATCAAATCAATACATTTAGCATGGAGCAAAATAATTTAACCGCAGTGGTTAATATCGAACCGGGCAGATTATTGATTTGGTCAATTCAGTAAAAGAAAGGGGAAGAGATGGCAAAAATACTTATACAGGCGTGACATTAATGTGAATACATAGAATCATATTAACTTGCAGTGAATTAAATGCAATGTAATAAATTCACAGTTTATACACCTGTATATCTGAATGTGTTAGATCCACAATGGAATTTACAAAATCTGAGGGTGGCAGATTATTGACCATTAAAGCACACTATTATGGTTAATAGAGAGGGTTTATATTAAAGAGGAAAGAAGGAAAAAAATACAAATTTTTCACAACGTGAAAACAAAAATTGTGCTTATGTCTGATCTAAATCGTGAATTATGGTGAGTGTTATTGGTGCATTGATACGTTGCAAGTCGTTTAGTATATCTCAAAAATAAAATAAGGGCAATAATAAGCATATCAAGGGCGTTTTAACGTTTTATAACAGGAATCTGTATCCCACCGCTGCTCCAACAATGAAAATGGGTGCGAAATGACACTTGATTGCCACTATGTCATTTAAAAGGTAACTGTTGGAACCATATTGACAATACACTATAAGAAAATAAAAGGTTCAACTTTGTGTCTTTGAAAGGTGCCACCTTTATATACCATACTACGATTAAATTCTATTATTTCAAACAGGAAAGGTGCGAAATATTGCACTCTCAGAGTGGCATGGCTAAAGATTCAAAGATTATCGTACTTTTTTTGAGTGCATGTGAAGAGTCAGCAATCGGTAATATCGAACTGTGGTAGGAGATTGTATCCCACCGCTGCCACCATATGAGTAATAACTGGTGAATAGTCATTGGTGGTAGGAGTTTGTTTCCACACCGCTGCCCCCATATTAGTAATAACTGGTTAATAGTGATTGATGGTAGAGTACTATCCCACCGCTGCCACCATATAATAACTGATGAATAGTCATTGGTGTTAGGAGTTTTTATCCCACTACTGCTACCATATAGTTAAAACTGGTGAATTCTGATTGATGGCAAAATTTGTATCTCACCGCTGTCTCCATATTAGTAATAACTGGTGAATAGTCATTGGTGTAGGAGCTTCATAGCTCACACCATGGCACTTTTAAAAAAGAAATCAATTATCAACTCTAATTCAGAAATTCGTATCCAGGTTTTGGTCAAGACTTAAATATGAATTTAATCCATACTTGTTCATCCTCATTCCATTGCAAAAGTTTTCTTTCCCCCGAAACTTTTTAATCGTGGCAGTATTGAATGTAAATTTAGTTTGATGAGTTGGGAACATGCTCCATAAAAGTGCAGTCTAAGTTGATGAGAATACAAATCTTTCTATTATATTTTGTGTCTGTGAATAGGTTGCTTGACATGACCCTGAACATTCGAAATCAAATCAATACATTTAGCATGGAGCAAAATAATTTAACCGCAGTGGTTAATGTCGAACCGGGCAGATTATTGATTTGGTCAATTCAGTAAAAGAAAGGGGAAGAGATGGCAAAAATACTTATACAGGCGTGACATTAATGTGAATACATAGAATCATATTAACTTGCAGTGAATTAAATGCAATGTAATAAATTCACAGTTTATACACCTGTATATCTGAATGTGTTAGATCCACAATGGAATTTACAAAATCTGAGGGTGGCAGATTATTGACCATTAAAGCACACTATTATGGTTAATAGAGAGGGTTTATATTAAAGAGGAAAGAAGGAAAAAAATACAAATTTTTCACAACGTGAAAACAAAAATTGTGCTTATGTCTGATCTAAATCGTGAATTATGGTGAGTGTTATTGGTGCATTGATACGTTGCAAGTCGTTTAGTATATCTCAAAAATAAAATAAGGGCAATAATAAGCATATCAAGGGCGTTTTAACGTTTTATAACAGGAATCTGTATCCCACCGCTGCTCCAACAATGAAAATGGGTGCGAAATGACACTTGATTGCCACTATGTCATTTAAAAGGTAACTGTTGGAACCATATTGACAATACACTATAAGAAAATAAAAGGTTCAACTTTGTGTCTTTGAAAGGTGCCACCTTTATATACCATACTACGATTAAATTCTATTATTTCAAACAGGAAAGGTGCGAAATATTGCACTCTCAGAGTGGCATGGCTAAAGATTCAAAGATTATCGTACTTTTTTTGAGTGCATGTGAAGAGTCAGCAATCGGTAATATCGAACTGTGGTAGGAGATTGTATCCCACCGCTGCCACCATATGAGTAATAACTGGTGAATAGTCATTGGTGGTAGGAGTTTGTTTCCACACCGCTGCCCCCATATTAGTAATAACTGGTTAATAGTGATTGATGGTAGAGTACTATCCCACCGCTGCCACCATATAATAACTGATGAATAGTCATTGGTGTTAGGAGTTTTTATCCCACTACTGCTACCATATAGTTAAAACTGGTGAATTCTGATTGATGGCAAAATTTGTATCTCACCGCTGTCTCCATATTAGTAATAACTGGTGAATAGTCATTGGTGTAGGAGCTTCATAGCTCACACCATGGCACTTTTAAAAAAGAAATCAATTATCAACTCTAATTCAGAAATTCGTATCCAGGTTTTGGTCAAGACTTAAATATGAATTTAATCCATACTTGTTCATCCTCATTCCATTGCAAAAGTTTTCTTTCCCCCGAAACTTTTTAATCGTGGCAGTATTGAATGTAAATTTAGTTTGATGAGTTGGGAACATGCTCCATAAAAGTGCAGTCTAAGTTGATGAGAATACAAATCTTTCTATTATATTTTGTGTCTGTGAATAGGTTGCTTGACATGACCCTGAACATTCGAAATCAAATCAATACATTTAGCATGGAGCAAAATAATTTAACCGCAGTGGTTAATGTCGAACCGGGCAGATTATTGATTTGGTCAATTCAGTAAAAGAAAGGGGAAGAGATGGCAAAAATACTTATACAGGCGTGACATTAATGTGAATACATAGAATCATATTAACTTGCAGTGAATTACATGCAATGTAATAAATTCACAGTTTATGCACCTGTATATCTGAATGTGTTAGATCCACAATGGAGTTTACAAAATCTGAGGGTGGCAGATTATTGACCATTAAAGCACACTATTATGGTTAATAGAGAGGATTTATATTAAAGAGGAAAGAAGGAAAAAAATACAAATTTTTCACAACGTGAAAACAAAAATTGTGCTTATGTCTGATCTAAATCGTGAATTATGGTGAGTGTTATTGGTGCATTGATACGTTGCAAGTCGTTTAGTATATCTCAAAAAGAAAATAAGGGCAATAATAAGCATATCAAGGGCGTTTTAACGTTTTATAACAGGAATCTGTATCCCACCGCTGCTCCAACAATGAAAATGGGTGCGAAATGACACTTGATTGCCACTATGTCATTTAAAAGGTAACTGTTGGAACCATATTGACAATACACAATAAGAAAATAAAAGGTTCAACTTTGTGTCTTTGAAAGGTGCCACCTTATACCATACTACGATTAAATTCTGTTAGGTGCGAAATATTGCACTCCCAGAGTGGCATGGCTAAAGATTCAAAGATTATCGTACTTTTTTTGAGTGCATGTGAAGAGTCAGCAATCGGTAATATCAAACTGTGGTAGGAGATTGTATCCCACCGCTGCCACCATATGAGTAATAACTGGTGAATAGTCATTGGTGGTAGGAGTTTGTTTCCACACCGCTGCCCCCATATTAGTAATAACTGGTTAATAGTGATTGATTGTAGAGTACTATCCCACCGCTGCCACCATATAATAACTGATGAATAGTCATTGGTGTTAGGAGTTTTTATCCCACTACTGCTACCATATAGTAATAACTGGTGAATACTGATTGATGGCAAAATTTGTATCTCACCGCTGTCTCCATATTAGTAATAACTGGTGAATAGTCATTGGTGTAGGAGCTTCATAGCTCACACCATGGCACTTTTAAAAAAGTAATAAATTATCAACTCTAATTCAGACATTCGTATCCCACCGCTTTCACCATATTAAAAATGAAGAGTCTCTATTCATTTTTATAACGTGGGCATGTATTTCGCCTATGTCACCATATTGAAATCGGAGAGTTTCTAGTCATTTCGTAATTTTTCTAGCATGTCTGTGTATCCCACCGCTGCCCCAATATGAAGACTTTAAAGTTGATAGTCATTATTACAGTGTGAGTACGTACTCCTAAGGTTAATATGGACGACAATAATGCTTATGAAGGAACATAAACTAGACAAATGAACATTCTCAGTATAATAATAATAAAGTGTGAAATAGTAATATAAATCAAACTATATATTTACATAATGACATCAAAATTCAAAGTAAAAAATTGCTTTATCACAGTCTTTAGTGCAAGATGGCACAATGAAAGGTGACCATTAACATGATTAATGGAGTGAATGAATGCTAAATATTGTGGATATGATTACTGAAGTACACTAAGTGCAGTTACATGTGCGTTCGTGTTGGAGATGGGTTGAATAATTATTATCAACTTATTGACTTACTTCATCCTGTCGTTGGCAATAGAAGCATGTAAAATAAACAATACTTATTTCTGAATGGAACATATCAAAGGAAGCCTTATAATCTTGGAGAAAATTAATCATTACCTCCACTCTTCCAACCCACATCCATTGTTCATCTGGCAATTCGACTCAAGTGCTTTCAAAGTGTCTTTTACTATTTTTATGACTAACAAATCGTCGTGTATATATCGGAGAATATCACGGAAAATGTAAGATCAGCGACATCATTATTGAATCTTCATGAATATTAAAAGCGGCTCCCTAATTTATGAATTCGGGGTTCAACAGTTAAATTTATTGCTTCTACGAAAGCATAATTACGTTCTTAATTGTAATACTGTGTAAGGTTTATATCAATATCATATGAATAAAATTGATCTGCCGAGATGAATTAAAATGTTTAAAATAACAACTGTCTAATCTTGAAATCTTGTCTTTTCATTATTTTGGTTTTGCAAAAATGAATATTTATGTGAGTTTGGTAATTTCTAACAATACAACGAAAGAGATACGACATGGACTCACAAGCCGGAAATCATGGATATAAGATGTAATCTTCATGTATATCCTATTCAAATCAGGAAACTTGACATTGCATTCAAAGATTTTCGGATAAATACCGTCTGCTCTCACCACTTGATTTGAGCAATTTTTTAAAGATCAATTGCTTTTAGTTTTACAATTCCCAAACGCAAGGCATTTATACACAACATAAAAATTAATTGAACTTTACAGAATGGTCGAAAATCAAGGTACGAAGATCTTTAATGATAAAAAATACTAGATATCAGTAATCAATATGGAGAAAAGTTTATTCAATTTATAGGTGCTGGTTTTATTATATCATCTATAACTCTTAACTGAAAATCACTCATGCAATATCAGTGCGATTTTACTACAATCAAAGAGGAATAATGATTTATAGATACTTCTTCGCCAAAATGATTCTACTCACTTTAATGAATTCTTACCTACCTTAATGCAAAAATTGCTCTTCAAATTGTGTGATTCATCTACAGTGTACATATCTAATTTCAAGTTTGATTGATTGTATCTTTGAGCTGAAATATCTAAATAAAAAAAGAAAAGAAAACCAATGTAATGAACTTACCATACCCTCGCCCATGATCTTACGCATGGCACCGCGGAACTCATCAATATCTAAACCACCACCTCCATCTTCATCCGCTTCCTACGAAAATAAAATGTTGAGGAAAAATATAAAAATCACAAATTTATAGTGAAAATTCAGAGGCCCATATTTTTAAGACTGGTTTACTTCACCCATTGTCAAAGTCGCGGTTAAAATTATGGGAGGCTGAAAATGTAAACAAAGTATGAAATTGTGCTCCATGTGTTTACTCGGCTGTTTTCCTATGCTTAAACCGTGAAGAACTTGAAAAATTACATTATGTCCCCCTTTCCAAAATATTACGAAATAAAAATATGTTAAAATGATTACACTCTTTCTGCAAATTATATGACAATAACATTCTTTCCATTCGCTTGCTAAATGTGTAGAGTATAGAAAGGAAGTACTTGTACCTCTCACAAAGATTATATTGTTTTTTATGTTTGATGTTTTGCGATCTGCATGAGATTGTTTATAACTCGATAATTATCCCCCGTGTTTTACACGCCATGATGCATCCAAACAATAACAACAGAACAATTTGTGACCTCATTATTGGGTGAAGTTCATACTTAAGCTTTAAATTTGCTTGGCATACTGTATTTTTTTCTGTTATGTGTTAAAAAAATAATTTTCCAACTTCCACCCCCCCCCCCTCCGAAAGAGTGGGATAATATCTCAGTTGATATTAACCATTATCAAATGTAGTGAGATTCCTGTCATTATGTTCAGGCATTTTTTTCAGAACCTTTTGTGAATGTGTGAAATAATTAAGTCATCATAGAGAGATAATGATACATACAAAATATACATATTTCTATCGGATCGTTCACTCTCCGTGCTTTGCTACATTTTTTGTGCCAACGTTTTACAAAGTGAGAGTATCTATTGATCCATAGAAGAAGTATGTTTACTATTTGTCAAAGGAATTAGACGAATTATCTCAATGGTTCGCAAAAACGCGAAAGCTGCTTAAAGGATTTAAAATGGGAATTTATTGAAAGTACGTCATCCTGCAGGGTCATTTCTCTTCTAATCTTCTCAATGTTACAATACATCGGTATCAATTCAATGATTTTGGTTCACAATGAAAACTAGTAACCGCTATATTCGGAAAGGACTACTGTGCAACCATTACTGAGTAACACCCCCTTCAAAAAGACATGCATTTACATTTCATAAATTCAAGAATGATTCCAATTCATAAGATTTAATATTCATTAATCATGTTAATCGATTCATGCATGGGGCTGCTTTAAATTACGATTTGTGTAATCCTGTATTATGCCTATTTGATATTGATACTCGGTGTTGAATTGAACAGAGAAAACAGTGCGCTTAGAAAAGCCCAAAAATTAAACCAACGCCTGACAATATTAACGCACATTTCAAGATTTTTGTTGTAATCATATATTTACGATATTTTTTTCTATCCTATACCTGCTCTTATTATTTTCTGTATAAAGTCAAAGTTTCGCAAATTTCAGTTGGGGTGTATTACTGGTATAGAAGTAATTGTAAGGGGTGATAATTTTATTCAATTTTATTTTGTTTTCGTTTGGGTCGATTGAATTTCAATTCAGACAGATAATACCCAAAAAAAAGAGAAAAAATGGTTGAATTCACATAATGGAGGAAAAAATATATATTTCTGGGAGTAAACGAGGTTTGGATTGGAGTCGAGCGGGGTGAGACCACAAAGATTGGGGGGGGGGGTGGATATATATAAGAAAAGTAAAAGGGGAGGAAGGAAAAATACATATAAAAAAAAGTTAAGTGGTGACGATAAGGAGGATATGAGAAAGAGGAGAAAGTGAATGTTAGCTCACCTCGAATATTTCTTGTAGCTTCTGCAAATGATCGTTGTTCATCTCATCTTCCAGGCGTGCCCCCATCTCCTGCTTGCCCGACATGGAAGTCTTGGAACCCTGTGAATCAGAGTCGGAATCATTACTATCATCATCGGATACATAACTGGATCTGGCAGTCATTCTGCTTGATCGCCCTCGCCATCCAGCCCCACCACCACCACCACCTCGTGGGTCAGGGGTGTGGGAGTTCGAACCCAGGTACATCCTTGAAGCTGGATCTACTATAGTGTCTATTTGATTACACAACGCCAATGATATCCGCAAGACGAATACTGTTCTTTGGGCTGATATTCATTCCAAATTAAGTCCAAAAACAGGTATGCATATCAATTACACATAAATGATAGCGTTTCACAAAGTTTAGATATATAAGAATCTTGCAGCTGTCCGATTGGTGTGATTGGTCTAAATCCTTCCCATGGTGCATCCTGTTTTATTTACAGTGGTAACGGGGGAGTACATTGCTTGCCCACTTCTTGCTACCTTCCTTTATCTTCTTTCACAGGTGAGCCCGTCCGCTCAATGGAAGACTATAACCCCCTCATTTGCATGAATCCATAATATTGATCAATCCAATATAAGTTGATAATAACGTTACAAGAAGAAGCATTGCCCTCCGTTCTTTGTCCATTGCTGGCAGACAGTGTGTATTGGATGGTCACAAAATGTTTTGCGGTAGACCATCTTCCAAAGTTGGATGAGCAATCTTTGAAGGGTTGTCTTTTGTTGTCGAACAGAATATAGGTTCTGTTACAATACGCCATGAGTGTCATTACTGAAAATTGGGTAGAGTTCTACTAGGGAAATGGGCCTTTGTAGCTGTCTGTCTAATTAAATCTGTTAATTTTCAAGGATTTTTTTAAAGGGTGAATCGGTGAAAATTTTACTAAAATGTGATCTTAATCATTAAGGGTAGACTATAGGAGTAAATACATAAGGTATTGCAAACCATGTTGTGTTTACCCAACTGAAGTTACATTTTCTGTCATAACCTAATTGCCACACTTACTGAGTGTGCCAAACTACATGTATATGGCAAGGAGATAGAAATGTTGCAAAATCTCATTAGATTGTTCCTAAACTCATTTTATTAGAATATCTCATGAAATATATTTTGGTCAGGTTGCAGGATTTAATTTTCAAGTCCGTATATAAAGATTCTTTTTAAAAGAGTAGGCCATACTACACACTGATCATCATCATCAACATCATCATCTCTAGCATCATCATCATTATCATCATCATCATCATCACCACCACCATCATAATCAGCATCATCATCACTAATATCATTTTATCATTACCACCACCGTCATCACCATCATCATCATTAATATCATCGTCACCACCACCACCACCATTATCATCATCATCATTACCACTACCAGCACCATCATCATCATCATCATTACCACCACCAGCACCATCATCACCATCACCATCATCATCATCATCATCATCATCATCATCATCATCATCATCATCATCATCATCATCATCATCATCATCATTACTTATATCATTTTATCATTACCACCACCATCATCACAATCATCATTGCCATCATCGTCATCATCATCATCATCATTACCACCACCAGCACCATCATCACCATCATCATTACCACCACCAGCACCATCATCACCATCATCATCATCATCATCATCATAATTACCACCACCATCATCATCATCATCATCGTCATGATCACCATCATAATTATCATTTCTGCTTGTCATTTTGGGGGGTGGACAAATTAGCACCCCGTAAACAAGTCCTACTCTGGATCCGCGCCTCCTACGATCACATTCATGATCATCTTTACGAGCAACATTCTAGAGGCAGAGCAAATATCAAGGTTCGTGCGTAGGGAAATTAATATTAAACTTTATCATGTCAAAGACTGGCAAAAGTGTTGTAACGCCACCTACTTCACGATTTTCTGTCCTTTTAAAGAAAACGACAGGTGTTCCACTACAATCATCTCTTTTTTGTAATTTCATACAGAAATAATTTTCACATGCATGACTTGATTGATAAGCATTGAAGCAGACTCCCTTCGAGTTCGTCTTGTGTATGGTTAACTTCCTTGGTTACAATTATGCCAATTGCATGTTTTACAATAAGCTTTTTTTTTTCAAGGGTTTATTTTGTTATAATAAAATGCAATTTCACAACGCAGTCGTCAACTACATGAATGGGGACCTGTTCATATATGATATTTAAGAGAAAATACGGGAGAAGTAGATTGGGGCATTTCATGATTTACTGGCTAATTTGCTCTCAGACAAGGATTTTCAGTAGCTTACAACAGCTGCTGTCGATGAAAGTAACTGACAAAAATATTCATGAAAGATCTAGGGCAGTATTTTGCGAAATAAATAATCATCGATTGATAATTTATTAATTAATCTGACTGTTATAAACTACCAAAATACTTGTATCTGATTGTCCAAGAACAAAATGAACAGGGAAAAATATTCAAAGATTTGTTTCGCAAAATGTTCTCCTGGAAGCTTTGGCTTTATTTCTACCAAATAATTCTTAAAAGTGGTGTAAATTAATTTACACCGGTAAAGCGTTTAAGATAGTGAGTACTCCTATAATCAGTTGCTCAAAAAAATATCCGAAACGAGCAAAAACACAAAGGCAAGCAAATAATAATATTGCACCCTTGATTTTTACGAGTAATTATGCATTGTCAGTGCAATCAATCATACAAAAAGATATATGTTGTACGATGATATTAAGGTTGGTGTTGCGGACCCGCATTCTGAAGTCGGGTTTAACTTCGACCACGGTCTAACTCTGTGCTAAAATTATGGGGAGCCAAAAATTCAAAAAAATTGTTTCTATTGTATTTAAAAATACTTCATTTATCATTGCCAGACAATTATGAACAATTTGGGTGTCATATGAGTCAATAAATTGGATGTGTACTGTTAGAGACTTGTGCCCCAATTGGCTATCGATAGTTAAACCACAACTTTAAACCAGGGTTTGATTGAAATCCTAGTTCAGAATACGAGTTAGTGACGTCATTTACCTTGGAACCCTTTCCATCTGCTTGCGTAGACCCTTCATCAGGACTGGTAACTGATGTTTGAGAATCGGAGATTGGGAAGAGGCTCTTTCTCCGATCCTTTGAAGACTTCATCTTTTATGATGATCTATCAAGAAGGTAATATAATAGAGCGGATTAGCTCCAAAAATCACAACAATTGTGCAAATTTTGACTAAAGCATGAAACTTTCACAAGTATAAGTATATGCCCTAAGATTTATTTTAAAGGTGGGAGGTAAATTTTAAAATGCCATTTTCGGCCGTTGCCATGGCAACAGATTAATTTCTCAAAAATGACATACATTCCCATGTAAATGGTAAATAAACATGACATAGATGACCAAAATGATAATTTTCAAGTTCCCAATTGAATATATATAAAATTTAGAAACATTCAAAATTAACAAGATAGTTCCAATTGGTCCGTTGCCATGGCAACGGCTTGTTTTTCCCCAGAAAAATAAAAAAACTGATTAAAAAAACGTTGTAGAATAGGATTTATTTTTAATTTCCCCTAATTTTACAGTGTTAAACAACGATATTTTGGTTGCTCAATGTATATACTACATCTCAAGCCATTGCCATGGCAACCAAATAACATCTAATTTACAAAAATAACATGGTAAACTAGACAATGGACAGGTGGAAAATACAACTGGAAATGACTTAATCTGTATGCTTAAGTTTTGGCCCCCTCATTTGAACAAAAAATACAGAATGTGTTCTGCAGGAGTTCTTTATAAAGATAAAACATTATGTTGCCTTGGTAATGCTTGAATTAAATAAAAAAAACGAATGTTGCAAAGATCCCGTTGCCATGGCAACAGTTTATTTCCCTCTAGAAAGGTAAAAATATTGATAAAAATATAGAATACATGTATGATCATCATTCCATTTTCAATATTTTTAAGGAACTAATCAAAATATGATTGTGACTACATTTATAAATATAACATCTTAAGCCATTGCCATGGCAACCAGATAACATCTAACTTAAAAAAACAACAGCAGGGATGACAAGGTTATGGATAGGTGAAAAGTACAATGAAAATTAACTTATGTAAATGCATAAGGTTTGACCTACTCAATTAATTTAGGGGAAATAATACAGTGAGTGTTCTGCATGAACTAATTGGAATGATACAGATTGACGTTGCCTTGGTAATACTTGAATTCAACGATAAATATCAATGTTGCAAATTGCCTGTTGCCATAGCAACGGATCATTTAGTACCAGTTTTTATTAAAAAAGGACTATAGAATCTGGTTTTT
Organism: Lytechinus pictus; assembly: GCF_037042905.1. Taxonomy (NCBI): domain Eukaryota; kingdom Metazoa; phylum Echinodermata; class Echinoidea; order Temnopleuroida; family Toxopneustidae; genus Lytechinus; species Lytechinus pictus. The sequence goes on from NC_087251.1 coordinate 29,336,686, forward strand.
CTTGCATTTCCCCCAATCTTAGTGTGTTAAACATAACTATATGTTTGATGCAAATTGTTTAAATAAAATCTAAAGCTATTGCCATGGCAACCAAATAATATCTAATTCACAAAAAAATAATAATTTGGATGACAAGATCATGGACAGGTGGAAAATACAAATATAACTCAATATGCGAAAGGTTTGGCTAGTCATTTAATTTTAAACAAAAAATTCACTAAGTATTCTGTATGAGTTCATTAGAATATTAAATTTTTTTTGCCTTGGTAATTCTTGAATTAAATGATAAATATTAATAATTTTAATGTTCTGTTGCCATGGCAACAGCTCATTTCCCCCAGAAAAGTATCAGCAGCTTTGATAAATAAAAACATGATAAAATCTGATTTTTCTTTCATTTCCCTTAAGTTAAGGGTGTTAGAAAATATACGTTTGCGGTTAATATGTAGATAACATCTTCAGCCATTGCCTTGGCAACCAATCAAGATGTAATTTATAAATACAAAAAAAAAATTACTGTTGAAATGATAATGGTCAGGTGGGATGTAAAATAAAGGTTTACTTTTAAAAGCTACATAATGTTTGACCAGTCATTAAAGGGGAATGAAACCTTTGGAACAAGTAGGCTTGTGTCGAAACAGAAAAATCAAAGAATAAGAACAAAGAAAGTTTGAGAAAAATCAGACAAATAATAAGAAAGTTATGAGCATTTGAATATTGCAATCTCTAATGCTTTGGAGATCCTCCCATTGGCAACGCTACAAGGATGTGTGATGTCACACATGAACAACTTTCCCTTTGATGGACCCTGAAAATGTGTCTTTTTGCTTTTTCGTATGGTGATACAAACTCTTTATCCATGATGTATTCTATAAAAATCTGTATTACATGCCCTCCTATAGAAAGAATACATGTTCTACTGATAGATGTAATAAAAGAGGCAATTTAAGTGAAATATATACTAAAGTAATGGGGAGAGTTGTTCAAGAGTGACATCACACATCTTTGTCGCATTGCCAATGTGAGGATCTCCATAGCATTAGTGATTGCAATATTCAAAAGCTCATAACTTTCTCATTATTTGTCCGATTTTTCTCAAACTTTCATTGATCTGTTTCTTAGATTTTTCTGTTTTCACACAAGCTATCTTGTTCCAAAGGTTTCATTCTCCTTTAAGTTTTGAACAAAAATTACAGTAAGTGTTCTGCATGAGTACAATAGCATGATAAAAACTGATGCTGCCTTGGTAATGGTTGAATTTAATATCATTTTTTTGCAAATGTGTAACGGATCGTTTTCCCCCAGAAAATACCATCTTTGATAAAAAAAATACCTAGTAGAATCTTATTTTTCATTCATTTCCACTAAGGTTAGGGTGTCAAACATACACGTACATGTTTGTTGTTAAATGTATAAATAACATTTTAAGGCGTTGAAATGGCAATAACATAACATTTCATTTACAAAAAAACATAGCTGACAAGATAATGGACCGAAGGAAAATACAATAAAATTAACTGAATATGCGTAAGGTTTGACCTACTCTTTTAATTTTGAACAAAAGTTACATTAAGTGTTATGCATGATTTCATTAGGATGACAAAAATTACTTTTGTTTTGGTAATGCTTGAACATAATGATGAATATCAATGTTACAAATGGCTCCAGAAAAGTACAAATTTTGATAAAAATATGTTTATTTATTTCCTTTTCCCTTATAGGAGGTTGCTTAACATAAATATGCTACATGATAAGCACCATCTTATTTCATTAGACATGGCATCGAAATAAGACCTACAAAAATCACATCAGACTTTTTTGGGCTCAAATAAATTCCCGAAACTCTAATTTTGATGCTGGACAATTACGTTCAAAGTATTCGCAGGCGGCCATTTTGAAGAAAGCGTTTTGGGGTGATTTGTGTTTTAAAGCTGTTCATCATATCAATAACTAAGGGGATTATAGGGGTTGATGAATCAAAATCTTAACTCTATTTGAGGAGTAGACATGGTCTTGATATCCTAATCAAGGTAAATACAGTAAATCAACTTTTACATGGAGATCATGAAATCATGAAATCCTTCCTTGTTCGACTGTTTTAGCATACTTGGCTTGAAATATGATAGCAAAGCACTATTAGGCATCATCTGCCAGGATACACCTTTTAATTCCTGCATACAAATGTCAGAAAATCGTTACTTTGTGAAAATTCCCATAATTTCTTTAAAAATTCATGAAAATTGCCGAAAATTAAAAAAAAATTCCCACAAAAGTCACGTTTATTCCCATGGAAAGTTTCCATCAAGAAAATTCCCGGGAATTTGCAACCCGTCTCCCCTCCCCCCCCCCCTCCCAAAAAAGAAAAAAAAAATCATTATCAAGAAATAATACAGAGAAAGTGAAAGAGAGATGGATAAAATATGATTATTTTACGAATAATATACCAAAAAGGAAAAATTTGGAAATTTTTGCTCTGTCGCTGGCTCGGTGAGAACATTTTAAAGTAAATTTTGCTTGATATGTCATATCTGGCCCCCTCAAAATTGCACTGCTGATTTTGAAGAAGAAAATTTTGTAATACTGTGATAATTTTTAAAGTAACATATGAATCTATTCAACGCCAAGTGTAATCTATTCACTGGTTATTTTACATGAAAAGTAGACTCGTCAAATAAAATAAAAAATACCTTTACTGGTTGAAAGGTTAAAAATAATTTAAGCAAGGGTATTCCAAGATGGTGCCCTCAGTGGGTGCCATAGGCTAAAAATCCACAATTCATCCATTACTTGATAAAATGGCTTTAATTTGGTTTCTATTCATTGGTTTTAAGGATCAAGTAGTACATTGGACCAAGTTACAGGGAAAGCCAGTGGTCTGGAATGTCCAAAAATCCAAGATGGCTTCAAAAAATTGAATCTAAAATGGTTGCTTATACCTAAAGCGGACATAGCTCATTTCATATTGGCCTGGAGGATAATATTTTGGTGTCTAAATCATTGGTTTCAAGAGTAAATCATTGGTTTCAAGAGTCTAACAATATTAGTACAAGTTACAATGACAGTCAGGTGTATTCGAAAATCCAATATGGCTTCCAAAAACTATTCTAAAATGGCTGCTGATACTTAAAAGTGGAATAACTCCTTTTATATTCACCTGTGAGATATGATTTTGGTGTCTAAACCATAGTTTCAAAAGTGAAATAATAAATTAGGACATAGTTTGTTCAATATCTGTCTGGGAAATATGATTTTGATGTCTAAACCATCATCATAAAACCATGGTTTAATGCATTAGAACAAGTTACAAGGACAACCAATGGACTGGTATGTTAAAAAATCCAAGATGGCCTCCAAAATGGGGTCTAAATTGACTGTTGTTACTTCGAAATGGACATATAATTCATTAATAATGCACATTGGGGGTATGTTTTTGGTGTCTACACTAGTGTTTCAGGGGTCAACTAATACTGTACATTGTGTCAAGTTGAATGGACAGTCGGGTGTTAATATTGTGTCCAAAAATTCAAAGATTGTTTGAAAAATGGGGGTTTTAATGTTACTTAAAAGTGGACATAGTACATTAAAAAATACTCCTGGGGATGTTATTTTGGTGTCTACATTAGAATTTCAAGGATCAAATGATACGTTGGGACTGGTTACAATGATGTATAGATGTCCATTTTGCCTGAAAATCCAAGATGGCATCAATGAATGGGTTAAAAAATGACGACTGTTACGTTGAAGTGGATATGATATCCACTTGTGAGAATCTACCTTGGATTTTGGACAAAATTGAAAACTAACCATCCTTGTTACTTGTCCTAATGTAATAGTGGACCCTTCATACCACAGTGTAGACACCAAAGATGTTTCTCACAGGTTGTATGAACTCTGATAATTTTTGAGTGATAGAAGTCATTTTAGATTCCATTTTGGTCACCCTCTTGGATTTTTAGGCAATTTGGACAACTGGATATCATTGTAACAAGTCTAAACGTATTTTTCGAAACTTTAAACCAAAGTTTGAACACCAAAATCATTTTTCCTTGGTTGACTTTCAATGAACTATGTCAATTTTTAAGCAACAGACTCCAATTAAACCCCGATTGTTTGAAGCCATCTTAGATGTTTAGACATATTGGATTACTCACTGTCCTTGTAACTTGTTCCATGTCATGATGTATTTACTGACTTTTAAAACCATGGTTTAGATATCAAAATAATATGCCCTTGGCAGATATTACACGAAATATGTCAATTCTTTAGTAACAGGGCTATTCTATGATCCATTTTTTTTAAGCCACCTTGGATTTTTGACATACTTGACCACTGAGTGTTCTTGTAACTTGTCCTAATGTATAGTTTGACACATTTCACCATGGCATAAACTTATTCCAGGCTAAACAACAATTTTAGACTCTATTTTCAAAGCCATCTTGGATTTTTTAAATATACTGGACAACTGACTGTCCGTGTAACTTGTCATAGTGTATTACTTGACCATTGAAACCATGGTCTAGACACCAAATCATATATCCCAGACGGATATGAAATAAGCTATGTCCATTTATATATCAACAGCCATTTCAAACTCCATTTTTGGAAGCTGTCTCAGGGTCTTGGACACATCAGACCACTGGCTGTCCTTGTAACTAGTCACAATATACTACTTCACCCTTAAAACCATTGCATAGAAACCACATTAAGCCACTGGAATTAGATGTAATTTGGTTGTCATGGCAATGGCATAAGTTATTTGTATATCAACAGCAAACATAATGCTTTGCACTCTAAAATTAGGGGAAATTTATGACAAAATGCAGATTCTAAACTGTTTTTCGATCAAATTTGGTACTTTATTCGGGAAAAAAGGAGTCATTGCCATGGCAACGGGCTATATGTAACAGTGATATTTATCATTAAATTCAAGCATTACCAAGGCAACCTCAAATTTTATCATTCTAATGAACTAATGCGAACCACTGTAATCTTTGTTCAAAATTAATTGACTGGGTCAAACCTTGAGTTAATGGATTGCATTTTCCACCTGTCCATTATCATGTCAACCATGTTATTTTTTTCAAATTAGATGTTATTTGGTTGCCATGACAATGGCTTAAGCTATAATTTGAATGTTAACAGGAAACATATCCATTCTTACCCTAAAATTAGGGGAAATGAAAGGAAAAAATCAGATTCTACAGATTTTCTGATCAAAACTGGTACTTTTCTTGGGGAAATGAGTAGTTGCTATGGCAACAGGTCATTTGCAACGTTGATGTTTATCGAATTCAATTATTACCAAGGCAACTTCAATGTTTATCATTCTTATGGGGTGTTGCAAGAAACTTGCGATTGAACGCAAATCGAACGCAACTCCCAAAATTGAGCGTAAGTCCTCCGATTAAACGCAAATCTGCAATTGAACGCAAGTTACGTTCAATCCTGTTGCAAGAAGAAGTTGCGTTTGATCAATTGAACGTAGATCAAGCGCAAGCTTTGCAATTGATTGCAAATCGAACGTAACTTATGTGAGATTTTGGAGGATGCGCAAAATTTGCGTTCGATTTACGTTCAATTGATTGTCCATAGGCTTGTGTACTAAAAATTCTGCAAAATTTTTTTTTGGTATTTTGTTTTGAAAACTTGTGTAAATTATGCCATTTTCAATTTTCCATGGGTTTTTTTCAAGAAAAACTTGAAATAATGTTATTTTCAATCTTTATAGGCCTCTTCAGCAATTATGCCATTATTTTCACACAATTTCACTACATTCTCTCCTAATATCATTTTAAAGTGTGTCAATCACCGAAAATATTCTGCTCTTGTTATCAGAGGTCATGGAATATTCAAATTGTGATTTCTGAAATAATTTGTATGAAAAAATATTGAAGAAATATCAATTCTCCATAGGCACAAAAAAGCCACTCTTCATTAAAACACTTCATGCACTGGCAAATGTTTATCAATATTTCTGAGGGTTTGCAGTAAATACAACTCAGAATTTGTTTTGCAAGAGCACCAAATTGCTTCAATGCTTTCATTCATAAATATCATAATGAATAACATGCCCAATTAAGTTATTTTAGTTTGATTTTCAAATAAAACATACATTTCAGGAGATTGCTACACTTCAAAATCTGAAGCTCTCTTGTTTCTCTCTCTTTAATCATGAGATTGCATGGTAGATATATATCACACTTGCATACAGGGATGAGGTCGAGGCTGATTCTTCCGAGTCATGAGGCAGCTTGAGAGAACTTCCCATAGATTCTGTACAGTGACTCGGACCAAGGCCAGCAAAATGTTGTCTCGAGGTCAGCATTGACTACATCCCTGCTTGGAAATGAAAAGATCCATTGATCTATGCACAAAAAGAACACTGCTCAAGACATTCATTATTGATGGACCTTTTATTTTTAATTTTCATTGTTTCTTACTCCTGAGGAATTACTTCTGAGATTCATTTATATCAAATAAAAATTCATATCATCTTCATCAAGTGTTTTACCACTGAATGTCAGCCCACAGTCCTTAATGTTGGCAAGAAGAATCCATAGAAGTCCAGTCAGGAAAGCCACAAGCTTCTCTGCTTGAAGGAACAAATTTGGTTTCCAGAAGCAGTCTAATTTGAGATGACTTTGGAGAGCTCCATGGAGTGAAGTTTTTAAACCAGCAACACCCTCATTCTGAAGTCCACTCTAATAAGATGTTACTACAGACAGGAGCAGCTCTGAATTCAGTTCTGATAATCAACCTGTTCATAAAAAAATAATAATATAGGAAATAATGCAAGCCCATAACCATACATAGCTTGGGTTAGTTCAAATTTTGTCCTTTCAGTGCAAGAATGCCCTTAGCAAAACATTTTTGTGCACCCCATCAGTGCAGAAATGCCCCTATGCCTGCTGGTAAGGGCGTTGTTTGCAACGACAAGATGATATGATAGAGGGATAGTGGCTTACTCCTGAGACCATAATAATTGGCAATTTGCCATGATGTAATCTAAAAGTGTGAAAACTGATTGTTTTTCCCAAAATAAATGAATCATGGAAATTAAAATATGCAATAAATTAAATCAATGAAAGCAAAATTCACAATTTAATACAGTACACATTGGATGAGCACAACAACCACCCCTCCCCCCCCCCCCCCCCATCAATGGGGGTGTCTTCATTGCTGAGAAGTCCAAGTCAAGATAGAGATTTGTATTTGCCTTTTTCATTTTGCATTATCCTTGGGTTAATGTGTTCAGATTTCACCCCCATCCGCATTACGATCATGGTGAATTATTAATAATACAGTTTACATGTAACCTACCATTTGAGAGTTGATAAAATGAATCAATCAGCTGGTTGCAAGAACACACATTGTAGCAGACACAGTTATGGTGGTTCGGAGGTTTCTTGTTTATTCCAGACTTCTTTGTCATCATAACTGTAGTAAGCAATTAAAAGCAAAAAGCAAAGAGATAAAACATGTTCATGAAATTAATATACAAGTTAAGCTCAGTTGCCAGGGTGTTAATCATTATAGTAGTCCCAGGGTGTTTTGATTAAAGTCACTTCTGGCCTGGGAAGGGGCACTATGGTTCCTCATCCATGGGCGGTGCAATTAAAAAAATTATGAAATCATACCTTTCGCTTTAATTTACTAAAAAAAGCTCGTAATAGAATGCTAAACTTTGGTGTAGATATTCCTCTCTAGAGCATTCCTAACAACTTTACTTTAAAAAATCTGGTATAAAAATAAATTCCTTTCATGTTTTTTTTTTAATATTTTTTCTTAACTTCTTAAATGTATTTCTTTTAATTGTTATTTTCAACACAAAGTTCATCAGTGACAATGAATTACTATTGTCAATAAAAAAATTACTCAATTATGAATATTGACTTTTTACATGTAATCATGTTTTTGTCTGACATGTACTTAAACAAACACAATGTTGCAAAATTTCCTGACCCTGTACCTGGGAATTGCAAATTTGGTCTCAAAAGTTGCGTGAGACTTGAAAGTAAAACATCAGTCAATGGTGCGGTAATACAATTTTGAGTGGCAGATTTATTCTGAAAAATGTCAAGGGGGACCATATGCCCCCCCCCCCCCCCCGAGTATTGTACTTGATATAAAGGATGTAAAAAAAAATTATGATTATGCATTCAATATTAATAATGATGCACCAAATAAGACACCCTTTTACTGTAAGCACCTGGAAGAGCATTGTAATCATCCATTAAATAATTTAAAGTGAAAAAAAAAAATCTGTCATCTATATAGCACCTCATGTGCTTGCATAAAAATCAAGTTAAGACTAGAGTCAGTTACATAGTAGCCCGGGGGGGGGGGGGGGGGTTACTCACGAAATAATGCATATGGGGATGTGCCGCTGGAATGGGTCGCCTTTTTGGAAGAAATCCCTAAACATGGGGTATGGATTTATGCTGGAAAATCCCTAAACATGGCCCAATTTTTAGATACTGGCCTTAAACATGGGTCCATATTCTACTCCAATGTCTTAGGTGCAAATACAAAATTATCTTACATTTTGGGCATTAACCTTTTTTTTTTTTTTTTTGCTTGTCAAGTTTTCCAGGCGAAAATGTGCCCCCCCCCCTTTTGGAAATCCTGGATCCGCCCCTGTAATGAATCCCCAATAATGGGCCCCTTTTTAGCCAAAATGACCTGTAAATATGGGTACAGGTTTCAAACCTTCAGCCGCACACCTTTGTCCAAACCAAATCTAAGTACCTCCCCCTCCTCCCCCCCCCCCCCCCCCAGGCATAGTAGACCTACATATTGAATCTAAAAAATAGATGTATTATTTTAGGGGAAATTTAGGCTTACATGTATATCTTTTTATATTTATATATGATGGATATTAAAAATGTGACTCATACGGCACATCATTACATATCAACGACACAAATAGACTGCCCTTGCAAAGAACCTCTTGTGCAATCTACCCGTAAGAAATTTTAAAAAGAGCCCCGGGCGGGCAACTCCCTATTCAATGTTAAAACTTCCCCAAGCCAAGAATGAGGCAGATGTGGCCAATAGATTCTGAAAAGTAGCCCAATACATGTAGACCCCCTATACTTTTTTTTTTTTTTCTTGTCTGGCGAGATATGTGGAGTCTGGAGAACCCCCCCCCCCCAAAAAAAAAAAAAAAAAAAAAAAAAAAATTAAAAAAAAAAAATAAATAAAATGAAATAAAATTAAAAGAATTAGAATAAATAAATAATAATTTTTGTTTTAATCCTCCAAAGACAAAAGTCGAAACAGCAAAAATTTTCACTTTATCCCAGGCCAGGCCAAGGAAATTCCTAAAAAGGGAGGTTAACGTTAGACAGACTCTTAAGAGACAAATGGAGAGGATTTTTTTTCTTGTGGAAAAAAAAATAGAAGGTAAACTAATGGAATTTTTAAAGTCTTTAATTTCTATTTACTGGATGGCTATTCGCCGTTGAAACCGATATAACTTAAAAATCATTTCCAATAGGAACAAAAAATATCTTTAAAGGTCATTTTCGATGTTTCATACATAATTAGAGCCTACAGTACATTTACTTGCTTCAGGGTGATTTTTAACAGCACTGCACCGCCACCGGCAATGACCTGCCGTGTTGTTGATACAACCGTGCATTACCGACACAAAAAGTTAAGTGTGGGACTGGGATTAAAAGTGTGCAGTAGAAAATTTGTTGAAGGTGAAATTTCGACCGGCGATAAAGAAACATTTTCACTCTTTTCAAAATAATTTTTTCCCTGGCATAGGTCTAAAATACATAAATTCTCTGAAAACATACATAATGGAGAAAGAATTGTCTGAAAAATGAATATTTTCTACTTACTCTCTTCCAGGTTCAAGATTATTGCAAGCCAATATTTTGCTTTTTCGGCTAGTCTTGTGCTGCAGACCCTGTTTACAGCTGCAAATCAGCTGCAACTTGCGTTCAATCGCAAGCCGTTTTCTTGCAACGCAAATTGGCGATTGATTGCTAGTTGCAGTCGATCGGAATCGGCTGCAAAGTTGCAGTCGATTTGCAATCAATCGCAACGTAACTTTCTTGCAACACCCCATTAGAATGATAAATAGTTCGTGTAGAACACTCATTGTATTGTTTCCCCTAGATTAATTGAGGTCAATCCCGATGCATACAGTGATGCACATCAGGTGAATTTTCATTGTATTTTTCACCTGTCCATATCCTTGTCATCCATGTTGTTTTTTTAATTAGTTATCTGGTTGCCATGGCAATGGCTTAAGATGTTATATTTATAAATTTAGTCACATATATATCTCGATTAGTACCTTAAAATTATTGAAAATGGAAAGATGATCATACATGTCTAAATTCTAATTCAATATTTTTACCTTTCTAGAGGGAAATAAGCTGTTGCCATGGCAACGAGCCCTTTGTAACATTTTAAAAGAATTTAATCCAAGTGTTACCAAGGCAACATAAGTTCATATCTTTTTAAAGAACTCCTGCAGAACATTTTAACTACTTTTTGTTCAAATGAGGGGGTCAAAAGTTAAGCATACAGATTAAGTCAATTCTAATTGTATTTTCCACCTGTCCATTGTGTTGTCAACCATGTTATTTTTTTTCTTCAAATTAGATTAATTTGGTTGCCATGACAATGGCTTCAGATATTGTTTGTATGTTAACAGCAAACATATCAATTCTTACCATTAAATCAGGGGAAATGAAAGAAAAATCAGAGTCCAAAGTCCTTTTTCTAATCAAAACTAGAACTTTTTTGCGTAAATGAGCCGTTGCTATGGCAACAGGTCATTTGCAACATTGATATTTATCGTTGAATTCAAGTGTTACTAAGGTAACATCAATGTTTATCATTCTAATTAGTTCATGAAGAACACTCACTGTATACTGTTTCCCCTAAATTAATTGAGTAGGTCAAAACTTATGCATAAAAGTTATTTTCATTGGATTTTTCACCTATCCATAACCCTGTCATCCATATCATTGATTTTTTTTAATTAGATGTTATTTGGTTGCCATGGCAATGGCTTAAGATTTTATATTTATAAATGCAGTCACAAACATATATTTTTATTAGTTCCTTAAAAATATTGAAAATGGAATGATGATCGTATTCTATATTTTTATCAATATTTTTACCTTTCTAGAGGGAAATAAACTGTTGCCATGGCAACGGGATCTTTGCAACATTCGTTTTTTTTATTTAATTCAAGCATTACCAAGGCAACATAATGTTTTATCTTTATAAAGAACTCCTGCAGAACACTTTCTGTATTTTTTTGTTCAAATGAGGGGGTCAAAACTTAAGCATACAGATTAAGTCATTTCCAGTTGTATTTTCCACCTGTCCATTGTCTTGTTAACCATTTAATTTGTGTAAATTGATGTTATTTGGTTGCCATGGCAACGGCTTGAGATGTAGTTTATACATTGAGCAACCAAAATATCATTGTTCAACACTGTAAAATTAGGGAAAATTAAAGATAAATCCTATTCTACAACGTTTTTTTAATCAGTTTTTTTATTTTTCTGGGGAAAAACAAGTCGTTGCCATGGCAACGGACCAATTGGAACTATCTTGTTAATTTTGAATGTTTCTAAATTTTATATATATTCATTTGGGAGCTTAAAAATTATAATTTTGGTCATCTATATCATGTTTATTTACCATTTACATGGGAATGTATGTCATTTTTGAGAAATTAATCCGTTGCCATGGCAACGGCCGAAAATGGCATTTTAAAATTTACCTCCCATCTTTAAAATAAATCTTAGGGCATATACTTATACTTGTGAAAGTTTCATGCTTTAGTCAAAATTTGCACAATTGTTCGGCTAATCCGCTCTACTAATAAGAAAAATGAATCTCAAGAATAATTTGTTTTCATGGAGTATATTATTCTCAAACACAACTGGAACCAATAATCAAGGAAAAGTTCGATGCTTTCTATAATATTATAAATCACAATCTATACATGTACTATCTATCCGAAACTATCTATTGCAAGAAACTTGCGCATCAATTGCAAGTCTACTTTAGGTCCCTAAATCAATCCTAACTTTTGAAAGTAATTGCAAATTTGCGATTGATTTCTTATCTGCTTCTTGAAACACGCAGTGTAATTTGATGTGCTATGGTTAAAATTGATATATCAATTGTAAAATGGCAACAGAATATTTGCAATTGATTGCAAATATTTTCTTGCAACATCCCCTTAGTTGAAACTTTATTAAAATATATATAATATACACAGATAGTATTTTTGGTGTACAAGAAAGCAAATGATACCATTGGCAAATGGGACCACAAAAAAAGTGTGGCATGATTCTCGAGGTTTTTTTTTTGGGGGGGGGCGCTGACAACTGCCCTTCTTGCTTTCAGTGGCTTTGCTTCGGACTTATTCACAAACAAATATATTTTTCATTTATAACTTTCGGATATCTGCAAACATTTATCCAAATAAATCGATATATTTTAATTCTCTAAAGATTACAGAGACTAAACATTAAATATACCGACAAGTAATCAATTAGAATTGAGGTAAATAGGCAAACTGAAAGTAATAAAAATAATATTGCAACCTTCTGCTCAAAATTAAAACGATTTCTATTAAATGTATTAACTGTAAAATTCTTTACAGAGAGACTATATAGGCCAAATGCTTAAATAATAGATCTGTATAAATCTTTGAAGGTATTGTTAAAGACAGTGGCGGATCCAGGAGGAGCACGTCCGGCCCGTGCCCACCCCCCCCCCTGAGAGTCATAGGGTTAGGGAACATACACAAGTGTGTCCCCCCCCCCTTTTGAAAGAAACAGGATATATTTTCAATGGGAATACGGTATTTCGTTCATACACAACCGAGGACCTTTTTTTTTTTTTTTTTTTGCTTGTCAAATTTGACGTGGACGAAATGAGCTTCAGTTTTTGGTGAAACCTTTTTTTTTCTTCTTTGCTTGTCAAATTTTGCTTCGGAAAATGTGCCCCCCTTTTTGAAAAATCCTAGATCCGCACCTGGTAGAAATCAATAAGAGCAACATTTCAGAGACGTAGGCCTATCTAGATGTAGGATGGGGGGTCGGGTGTCCGGACACTTTATATTTTTGAAGCCTTCTTTTTTGTATTTGGATTACACTAAAAATATAAATTTAATAGTTGTAATCATCTTATATTTTGTTCTCTATAATATTTCCTTACATTTTGTACTAAAAATTGATGACACTTCGGTTGTAAATTTTTCCAAATGACTTCCTAAAATTGATCGTCCGGACACACAACCTGTCCGGACACACAACAACTGGGTATACCAACGACATGAAAAGATGACTTTGACAAAAATAAGCTTCGATCGAGAATCTAATCACTGCAGTGAATGATAGCTTAATGCATATCACTGTCTGACCTCATAATATTCCAAATAATAGCAATCATAAAGAATAAGCAGGAGGGAGACAAGAAGATGATCATGAACAAAATGAGAAGAGAAAGGAGGAGATGAGACAGGAGTAGAAGATGAGTGAGGAGAAGATGAATGAGAGGAAGAAGAAAGAGGAAGAGGAGACTTCAACTTACCAATAATAATTTGGTCTATTAATCCATTTCTATGAATCCCGACCTCAAAATCCTTCCGAGGCAAGTTCCAGCGATTTCCTTTCCTTTAATAGTCAAAGATGTTTTTATACTCAGCAGATTAAGATTATAAATTTAAGGGAAAAAAACTCCCAGTCTTTCTGGTTAAGCTTGCTGGGTATAAACGCGAGCATGATAATGCGACATGCAAACAATTTTATCATTATTTTTTTTCTGCAAAATATGAGTCGCGCACCTTTTCATGATCCGCGCAGCGTAGTCGGGCGTGGCACGCATGCCTAAGTCCAAGTCCCAGGCACCCCTCCCCCGTGGTAACGGTGGTTGGGGGGGGGGGGGGTGGTGAACAGGGTAAGGGATCGGAGGTGTAATGACTGTATAATTTCCTTCTTTCGCATCAACGTTCACGTGGACGTGAACATTTAACTATTACGATCAGTTTGCATGCAACAATTTTAAAGTCGTTTGAGAGCACAGAACTAATTTAATCAAAGTTCAGTGCCATTTAATACAATATGCCAATAATATTAGTGAAATTTAAAAAAAAAGTAAAAGAGATTTTTTATCAGCCGACCCGACACCGCCACGTCATACTTTGGTAACCTATAGCTCACTTTCTGAATATGCAAACTAAATTTATATTTCCTTTACCATATCGTATCAAAATAAGCTTATTTATACATTTTCTGGTAGAAGTGTATATTACGTTCCAACACTAAAAGCTTTTCATTATTATATCTAGATGATATATGCCCATATTTACCAAATATTTAATCATTATTTTGGACAACTCTCCTGTCGTACACCCATCAGATTTTTTTCTGTTATCTCAGCAGATAGATGTATATCGTTTAAACTATATAACAGGGGCGGCGCGGCGCGGCGGAGCGAAGTCGAAAGTGGGGGGGGGGGACGCAGGAAAACAGGGCACCTTTTCTTTCGAAAAGGGCACTATCTTAAACATGGCCGTATGCAGAATTTTTTAGGATCATTGAGGCGCTTTTGCATTTTATTAAGTGAATTTGATGGATTTGTGCATACTTTTGGTGAAAATTTTGTGAAAATCTGCAGTGAAATAATGTGAGTTTTCAAAATTTCGGGGGGGGGGGGGCAACTGCCCCCCCCCCCGCTGCGTACAGCCATGATCTTAAAACAAAGAAAAATGACTTATCTACCCCACTCACTGTAGTGTCGTAGCATGTACACACTTGGCGTTCCATAGTTTGAACGGGATTAACTTACCGAACATGTCAGTTAATTATGTTATGATTAAAGTATTGCTGTGAACATTATGAATGATGCCTTAGGCCTATTAACTGTTTGTCCTGTTGACTACTTTACATTGGCGACGAGAGAAAATGGCAACCTTCACCATTCCACCGCCAGTCCCTCTGGAGATAGACTCGACAAATCTGGCAACGAGCTTCAAGAAGTTCAAACAGGCATTCGGCAATTTTGAGCTGGCGACGGGGATAGCGAGCCGCGACGACTCCCTGCGGGTAGCCACCCTACTGGCCGTAATCGGGCAGCCGGCGGTAGACCTCTATAACACCTTCACCTGGGACACGGCAGCTGACTCCAAAGTGTTCCAAAAGGTACTCGATAAATATGAGGAACACTGCAAAGGGCATGCCAACACCACTTATGAACGCTATATTTTCAACACTAGAGTTCAGAGAGAGGGCGAATCGTTCGAAAGCTTTGTCACGTCCCTCAAATCGTTAGCTGAAACATGTGAGTTTGAATTGCTGACAGAATCTCTCATTAGAGACAGAATAATCCTGGGAATGCGAAATTCCAACATTCGTCAGCGACTTCTTCGCGAAGCAAAATTGACATTGGAACAAACAGTTACAATCGTCAGGGCTGCTGAAGCAGCTACTGCACATGCCAGCGAAATCTCGAAGAGTGCGGCAACAACCTCTGATGTGCACTACGTCAATAGACATCAACCAAATCGGAAACCTAAAGGTAAACTGCATCAACAATCGAAGTCTAAAGTCTGTCGCAACTGTGGTGACAAGTATCCTCACAGTGATCAATGCCCGGCACAAGGAAAAACGTGTTCATTCTGCAAGAAACCAAATCACTTTGCCAAAATGTGCCGAAGTAAGCTCAAACAAGCGGAAGTTAATGTCATGGATCAAATGTCCCAACAACCATCGTCACAACCACAATTAGCTCAAGATTCGACCTCTGAGGACTATCTGTTTGCTCTTGGCTCATCTGACGAGAGTAATCAATTGCTCAGAGTATCAGTGCTCATCAACAATGTTATGACATTTGTCGTCATCGACACCGGCGCTTCAGTGAATATTATGAGCAAAGAAACATTCAACACTATCTCCCAACAGGAGCTACTACTTGAACCAACAGACAGACAAGTCTATGCATTTGGTGCTAACAGTCCCATTGATGTTCTGGGGAAAATCTCTCTTCCAGTACGCCACAAGACACAGACGCAAACGGCTGTATTCTTTGTCACTGAGCACAATGGTCCAACACTCCTACGCTTGAACACTGCGAAAAAGCTTCAAATGATCGCTGTAACGTACAATGTTCATGCTGCACCATCGATTATTGATGAATTCAGTGATCGATTCAGTGGACTTGGCAAGCTCACTGGAGTCACATGCAAGCTGCATGTAAATCCATCCGTCACTCCTGTAACTCAGCCACATCGCAGAATACCCTTTCACGTTAGGCGTAGTGTTGAAGCTGAACTGAAACATTTACAAGACTTGGACATTATTGAGCCCGTGCATCAAGAGCCTACGCCATGGGTTTCTCCAATTCGAGTTGTGCCTAAACCAAAGCAACCAGGCAAAATCAGACTTTGTGTCGACATGAGAGCTGTCAACAAGGCTATTGAGAGGGAACGACATGTCACTCCAACTATCGACGACATATTAGCTCACCTCAATGGAGCGACAGTCTTCACGAAGCTTGATCTTAATGCAGGGTATCATCAGATTGAGCTAGATCAAGCATCACGCTATCTCACTGTTTTCTCGACCCATGTTGGTTTGTATCAGTACAAGCGATTGAATTTTGGAGTGAACAGCGGAGCGGAGCAATTCCAGAATCTAATTCAATCTGCACTTGCAGGTCTTCAAGGCGTGATCAACATCAGTGATGACATCTTGGTGTATGCCAAAAATGAACAAGAACACAACGAACGACTGATGAGGTGCATGCAACGTCTACGAGAGAAGAACTTAACTCTGAATCGTGACAAGTGCGAATTCAACAAGTCTTCAGTTGAGTTTTTTGGGCATATCTTCAGTTCATCAGGCATATCTCCCAGCCCAACAAAAGTCAAGTCATTGATCGAAGCAGCACCGCCCAGCAATCGAGAGGAGGTCCGAAGTTTCCTGGGTTTAGCCAATTATTGCGCAAGGTTCATCCCAAATCTTGCTTCACTGTCGGAACCTCTTCGCGATCTGACAAGACAGAGCGTGCCATGGTCATGGGAAGAGCGTCACACAAACTCCTTCAACAACATCAAGCACGCGATCGCACAGCACTGCCACATGGCATATTTCGACTCGCGTCGTCAGTCAACTGTCATAGTAGATGCCAGCCCCGTTGGGCTCTGTGCAATGCTCGTCCAGGGAGATGATCGATCCAACAGCATCGTAGCACTAGCAAGCCGTTCACTTACATCTGTTGAGAAGCGTTATTCACAGACTGAACGCGAAGCCCTAGCCGTCACTTGGGGCATTACACACTTCCATCTCTACCTATATGGCAGCAAGTTCAAGGTTATCACAGACCATAAGCCACTTGTGCCATTATTCAATAGATCTCATTCATCTCCACCAGCGAGAATAGAAAGATGGATGCTTCATCTTCAGCAGTATGAGTTTGTACTAGAATATCAACCAGGAGCAACCAACCCAGCCGACTACTTATCGCGACATCCATCGTCTAGTACATTGACTGTTGAGCCAAACGCGGAAGAGCACATCAACTTCATCATCGAGAATGCAGTGCCAAAGTCGATCAGCATGGATGAGATAGTGGAAGCGACCACATCTGATCCTGTCTTGCAAGCATGCATCAAAGCTATTGAAGAGAATAGTTGGCACTCAGTCGCACAAGAGTTGCAGTGTTTCAAAAATGTGAAGAATGAGCTCAGTGTCGCAAAAGACGGAAAAGTGTTACTCCGTGATCACAGAATTGTGATTCCGTCTATGCTTCGAGATCGCATCATCACAATCGCACACCAAGGGCACCAAGGTGTAGTTCGCACAAAGCAGCTGATTCGCGAAAAAGTCTGGTTCCCCGGTATTGATAAGCGTGTGGAAGACAAGATCAGTCAGTGTATTCCATGCCAAGCAACGAGCAATTCTACAACGCGTGAGCCAATACAAATGTCAACACTTCCAACCCACCCATGGAAGGAAGTCAGCATTGACTTCTCTGATCTTCCAACTGGAGAGCATTTGCTTGTCATTATTGATGATTATAGTCGATTTCCAGTAGTTGAAATTCTTACGTCTGTTTCGAGCAAAGCTGTTATTCCTCACTTGGATCGCGTTTTCGCAATATTCGGTGTTCCAGAAGTAGTCCGCACAGATAATGGACCACCTTTCAATAGTGAATATTTCAGCATGTTTGCGCAATACCTCGGATTCCGCCATCGCAGAGTTACTCCACGATGGCCACAAGCCAACGGAGAAGTTGAGCGTTTCATGAGAGTCCTAAAGAAGGTGATTCGCACATCCACTGCAGAGCGTAAATCTTGGAAACAAGAGCTGTACACGTTTCTAAGAAATTACCGAGCTACTCCACATAGCACATCTGGCATACCACCAGCAACGGTCATGTTCCAACGTCCAATCCGCACTCGCCTACCTGAACCGCAATCGCACGTGGAAAACGACGGTCCAATTCGCAATCGCGATAAGTCTATGAAGGAGAAGCAAAAAGCAAACGCAGAAAAGCATCAGAGAATCAGTGAATCAAAAATCAAAGTTGGTGATTATGTCCTTGTCAAGCGTGATGGGCATATTGGTAAATACACCACTCCTTTTGATACCAGACCATTGAAGGTCGTAGCGATAAAAGGTTCGCAAATCGTTGCATCTCGTGGCTCATACCGCGTAACGCGAAATTCATCATGCTTCAAAGTCCTGAAAGGTCGACATGACACTTGTGTGGCAACAGGTGATTACGACGATGTGCTATTGCCACAAATAGCAAACCCCCATCCTCAAAACCAATCTCCTATGGTAGCACGAAGAAATCCCATTCGCGTTCGTGCTCCTCCACGATATCTGAATGACTATTATACTTGACTGTATCACAATTAATATCGTGTTTATTACATGTACCTGTATACTTGATGATTGCAGTCCCTCATTTTATTCAATGTTATCATCTTGGCCTTATATCTCATGTTGCGATGCAAGTTTAATGTTACTAATATGTGATCATATCAATATGCATAATTTGTACATGCACCGCATGCAAGATTCATTACGATCAACCAGCATTGTTTCAGTAAAATGCAGAATCCAATATCTGAAGTTATTGTTAGAATGCCAAAACAAATAGACCTATTTCAAAGAGCAACAGTTTAGCAACTGAGTTTGTTGGCACATGTACATGCATACAATATGCCTTATTTGTTGTATAAAAAAAAAAAAAAAAAAAAAAAAAATCTGTTTAAATTTCAAGTTTAGTACAAACATATGTGAAAGAAAACTTAATTCTATGTGTTATGGAGAAAGATATTATTTCCTATGTCAACATGTACATGTAACAGGTTGAATTATGTGCATCATTTGTATTATATGCAAGATGAAACATGTATTTAGTAATAGTTGGAAATTGAATAGTAGACACACACGCTCACATAAGATTGTTGGTATATCATGTTTTGTGCTAAAGGAAGTAATATCTAAATCTATATGTATATGAACATGATACCACTCTTTATGATTATTTTGGAATTTAGTCATGTGCTATTATTAGTGTCAAGGAAAAGACATGTGCTAACAGTGTTATTTGCGTTAGTGTCAAGAGTCAAAAGACATTATTTGATGTATACTGTAAGAGAAAAGTCTCTCTGCATTAAATTTAAACAAGCAAAATTTGATTTGTAGTATAGTTTAAAACAGGTCAGATAGTTTGTTGTTAGCTTAGTTTGAAATGAATAACAAAGTTTGTTTTGACATTTGTAGTTAGTATGTTTGATACAAAACTATTTTGTGTTCACACGTTCCACGCATTTTGTTTCTACAGTAAAATTGAAACACACAGTATATGAAAGTATGAAGTTTTAAATACATACATGTAGCATCATTAAGAGAAACAATGACAAACAACTCACTACATGTATTATTCATTTCGTGTATGCAAATGATAGCATTATTTTTATCAAGTCACACATCTTATCATATAGTCAAGTGATACAGATTTATCAAACAATCAATTTCTGTTTTTGTTTATGTTCTGGTTTACTTATATAGTCATGCATGCAATAGCTTAGTAGCTAACAAGTTAATAAGCTAACCAAACAGTACTTGCACAACGTTAATGTTTCTCTTGTGTTAAAGAGCAAAATCACATATTTGTGTTGTTGAGTTCAATCCGCAAGATAGGAGGATTGTAGTGTCGTAGCATGTACACACTTGGCGTTCCATAGTTTGAACGGGATTAACTTACCGAACATGTCAGTTAATTATGTTATGATTAAAGTATTGCTGTGAACATTATGAATGATGCCTTAGGCCTATTAACTGTTTGTCCTGTTGACTACTTTACACTCACATGACTCATTAAACTTTTTTTTTAAATTTTTACCTCCTGCCACTGTCACATCTGCTATCCCTATACAATCTCGAACTTTACCATTTTCCTCTATCGTTTGACCTCTTGTCCCTTGTCATTTTTCCCTTGCTGCATATATTGCTACCTCTGCCATTTTATCCCTGTCATTTTTACCTGGATACCGTAAATGGGAAATAAGAGGTATTGGGGGTATCCTATAGATAACCAAGCACCTTTTGTAGGTGGGAATAGTTGTACAGCAAATACATGCTTCAAAAGGGGAAGGTATAAACTTATACTGTGAACTATTGGTTAGAGCATTGGACTCATGATCGTATAAGGTTATGAGTTCGAATAACCGCTCTGCATTTGTTTCCACTTTGATAAAAGGGTCTTGAGAGTAATTTCTGTCGTCTATAGGGCCTATTTATGCGGCCGTAAAATATTTTGTATGCAATTAGTTATAAACCAGCTTGGCGTTATATACCAGCAAAACGCTATCCAACTGAGTTACTATGAATGGAGTTACCATAACAGAAGATACTTCCAAATATCTTTATTTGAAACGAGTTAGACTTATGCCGTATTATACAATATCAACAATTGCATTATAATTCTATTCTAAATAATGTCTGTAGTACGTCAAATAATGGTAACATTTTCTTTATGTCATTTCTTTCTTGATATATACTTTTACTTTTAGTTAGATACAGAAGTTTTCATGACGGCGTATTTTCGTGCTGACCAGCATGACATGCGGAGTGGCTTACTGCGATGCATTGCAGATCAAAATGTTTGTCAATAAATATCTGTCTTTGACCTATACAAATTAGTAGACTATATAAGGGAGATAACGACCGATTTAGACAATTGAAGATGGAAAAACTGAAGGTTGAAATTATATTTTTAGCACTTTACGGCTGGAATATAGGACGCGTAAGAATACCTACATATGTACTATATACATTTGTTTTAAATTATTTTCAGTTTTTGGGGAAGGGGGCATGCCCCATACTTCCTATGCCTTGGTGGTGCCCCGGGGTGGTGCCGCCACTGCACTGACAATATCTAGGGTTTGTTAGTGGGATGGGGTCTGTGTCACCACCAAATCCACCTTTGCTAAGGCCCTAAATTTGCCCCTGCCCCTCCAAAAAAAATATAAAAAAGCTACGGGTAAAATAGAAACAAAAATCAATATTTTTGTGGGATAAGTTTGGGTTTTGCAGAAAAAGGGATACATTTATTTCAGTCTGTACAAGGCATGTAAATTTAGATTTTTCTCTTCTCAGTGGTCTCTATATGCAGATAAAAACATATTTCTTCGAGTGGTCCCAGTGCCCAGTAGTGTCCCTGTATACAGGGACACTAGTGCCCAGTTTTGCATGCTGCCACCTACGGTACGATAGGGTAATCTTGTCAGCTGATCAACAACAGTACACTTACTGACTTAGTTCGACGGTAACGTCATATTTTTGGAGTTAGGCTTACAAATCAACTTTAAATTTGGATAATGGAAGATAGGTGAGTGATTTTAGCATTGTGCAATATGCCCTGCTAACGTATGTTAAAATGAATACAATAAATGTTTTAACCTAGTAACTTTGTTCTCATTTATTTTGACTGACGGCCTTGCTCTGGCAACCCGGCCTTGGCTAGCTTGTTCCCCCGGCCTCCCCGGCGGGCTACTAGCCATTATTCGGGTATTGACCAGGAGCAGCTGGAGAGCCGTGTGTAGCCATAACAATTGTCAATGATCATGACATGAGAAGCCAGGGGCCTGTTTCATGACAAGATGAGCAATACATAGGAACGTCCTAGAACCATTCTTCCGAGATAGGTTAGGAAGAATGGCGACAAATCAGCGCTTTCCATTTCATGAAGGCAATTTTGTCTTCCCTTCGAAGTCCGCGACATCGTTTGATATCGATAGTGTCGGAAAAATATTTAGTCTTCATCGTTACCTGAACCTTTCACTTGGAATGACGACTTTTCATAAAAATCATAAATTTCTTAAATAAATGGAGATCAAATAATTTTTTATTCATTACTGATTATAGAATTGATGTATGGAGATTACTTTATGAGGTAAAAATAGAAAAAAAACACTTTAAAGATTCACAAACATAACTGGATATAATCGAAATTTTCATTATTTCTCTTATCTAAGTAAGAGTAAAATTGAAGTAAATAGGCCTATTTGTTAACTATAATACAACGTACTTAATATTCATCTTTATATTTTTCAAATATGATCTCAAGGTGATTTTTATTTACATGCTATTTTCATTCTCCGTTCTTAAACTTTATACAACCAATATGTCAAAACATGATTTTCAATTGTGAACTGGTTATTCAGGGAATTGTATTATGGGTAATCTGAATTGTCAGCTCATTTAAAAAGATTGTAACGTGGTGAAGATTTAGGTGGTGATATTTACGATAGACTTGGTGCTCAGCTCAGGATCTGGATTTATACGATGCAGGGCCCTCCTGGGCATAAACACATCGGGGCATTTTCACCACAGATGGACACAGGGGCAAAAAAATCAAATTGATATTTATGTCAAATGCTTTATGTTTCTTGATAATACAAGACCTGAAGTTTCTGGGACAATTTTTTTTTCTGACTCTGGCAGCCATTTTTTTTTCAAAATGGTCGCCAAAGTATTGATACAAATTAGAGTTGAAAATGGTAAATTGATACATATTTTGTTTTGATAGAATTTTAAAGAACAGGTTTGATTATGATGTTTTCCCCTGTGATTTAGCTTGCTATTATAACACTTTATAAAATCCCATAGAAAGAAACACCAGTAATTCATAATATCTGATAAAAAAATATTGATGAAGTATGTAATATGGTATGTAACGTCAGTTACCAAGAACGTGAACTTTTTTTTCTCATTTCCCAGAAAAGAGGATATATTATATGAAACTTGGTAGATTTCCTCCGTAGGTAACACCCTTTCCTTCTACACCGAAATTAAAAAATGATAAATTAACAATCAAGCCATAGGGTACCATTAAATATGTGTAACGTCAGTTACCAAGTGGAAAATGTAATGTCAGTTACCGAGATGTAATGTCAGTTACCATGATAAGATGTTGGTTACCAATAGTGAAATGCAAATATGGTCAATTTTATGGTGAAGATATATTGTATACTTGTTATTTAAGTCTTTCACTTAGTTAAATCACACCAGAAGGAGCTTGCCATTGACTTTTAAAAGGTATAGTTCACAAGGAATACTATATAAAATTATGAAGGGAGTTGCATTCCCATCATGCAAAAAATATACAGTGATTTTTTTGTATATGTACATGTACTTACCCTGTACCTAATTGTTTGTATCAGACAAAAAAATATATAATTTGGGTTTTTTTTTGGGGGAGGGGGTAATTTTCCCAACCTTTTGCATAAATCTGCAACATTTGATAAGCTTAACATTGCGATGAATGGGGGTTTCCAGGGCCCCTTTTTTAGTTCCTATTCTTTTGAGCATTGCCAGGCTTTAAGTAAATTCCTGGTTTTTTTTTTTGGTTTACAAGTGTAGATGAAAAGTGAAATTTGACAGTTCTGATCATATGGATCTACTAAAACTGTGTCTTTTTTCTAATTTACAAATAGTTCAATTTCAGTTTAGAAGCTGGAGTTTCTTTTTGTTGACGGCTTAAAAAAGAAATTAGCAAAGAGAATGATTAAACAAATTATGATGAAAACTGAAATCCGACAGATATGAAAAAGCATTGCTTGCACTGACCAGAATAGAAATCAATAAAACTGCATGGCTGCATGAGATTCGGGGGAGGGGTAGCCTAGGGGAGGAGACCCTTATTCATTTTGCCTTTTTTGAGGGGAGGGGGAGGTTGGAGAAGCAAAAGGTTTTAAAAGTCAATATAAAACTGATGAATATATGTAAATGCCTGTATAGTCAGAAAAATCCATATGTACAGTCAATGCAATATCAAATTACTATAGGAATACATGTAGCTGCTATGACCCCCCCCCCCCTCAAGTAAGTAAAACATACATTTCCTATCTTTTGATAATTTAAAATGTGAAATATCATGAAACTTTTATGATTTAAAAAAAGCCTTAGGATATAAGTACCAAGAAAATTATGCCTTTGAAAATCATTTAGCACTGGTATGTTAATGTGTAATGTCAGTTACTGACAAGTAATAATAAAAATGTTCAAATCAAAGAAAAGGAATTAAGAAAAAGAAAAAGTTTTTTCATTGAAATGTTCCTGGAAACTCAGGTATACCTCCACATCAAGCTCACTTTCATGTGAAGCCCTGCACAGAAGATACTATGCAATGATTCCACACATTTGACTTTCATGTGTTATCTCTATGGCAAATTAAGTGTAACGTCAGTTACCGTAATGTCAGTTACCGGCATGGTCGTGGAAAAATTATCATAGCCCCCAAAAGACAAAAACAAATTATTTGATATTTTGACACATCTTAACCTAGTAATGGAGCTATATTTACAAATTCAAATTATTACTCTATCTACTCAGGGACAGGAGATATTTCAATTTTACTGAACACCCTGAAATTGCATGTCCTTTTTGCGTTATGTCAGTTACCGACAAATTTTTGCTTGCTGATGCGTAAAAAATGTGGTTACATAGAAAAACTTAGTATCAGAGTGTACAGCAAGGTTCACTTTATTAACTCTATCAAAAGCAAACTCCCATCATTTGTTGTTTTAGAGATACACACAATGAAAGGTGTGAAAAATTGTGCCATGTAACGTCAGTTACCGTGAAAATGCCCATCGGGTACTTGACCTGAATTTTGCCGGGACCAGCAGGTGCAATACACCAGGTGAACACCCTACTTTGACGAAAAGTTTATTGGTTTTAACGTGCATAGGTTGTGACTCTCCTATACACGGGACCAACATTTGCGTCCTTTCCGATGGACGGAGTGTTTTCCAACTGCATTCACACTTGCACTGAATACAGTGGAGGTATCACAGCTTGCTGTGTGTGGGGGCGATTAAAGTAATCAAACTTGTTCAAGCGACAGTCTGATCGTCATGATGGTTCACTTGATTGAGGAATATATATATGATATGATAAATTCATAATTTATCATATCATTTTATTCATGAAATTTTGCTTTGAACATTGAAATCTTAACCAAGGTTAAGTTTTTGAAATGTCATCATAACTTATAACTTATAGTATATGGACCTAGTTCATGAAACTTGGACATAAGGGTAATCAAGTATTACTTAACATCCTGCCTGAGTTTCAGGTAACATGATCAAGGTCAAAGGTCTCTAGGGTCAATGAACTTAGACCATGTTTGGGGAATCAATATCAAAATCTTTATATCCAAGGTTAAGTTTTTGAAATGTTGTCATAACTTCTAAAGTATATGGACCTAGTTCATAAAACTTACACATAAGGGTAATAATGTATCACTAAAGATCCTGCCTGAGTTTCAGGTCACATGACCAAGGTCAAAGGTCACTTAGGGTCAATGAACTTTGGCCATGTTGGGGTTATTTGAGGAATTGTCATAACTTAAATTTTATGGATCTAGTTCATGAAATCTGGACATAAGAGCAGCAATGTTTCCCTGAATACCCTGTCCACGTTTCAGGAACATGGCCAAGATCAAAGGTCATTTAAAGGTCAATAAACTCTGGCCGTGTTGGGAGTATGTGTTGAATTGGCATCATAACTTAAAAAGTTTATGGATCTAGCTCATGAAACATCGAGGTAATCAAGTGTGAGTGATTGTTTTGCACATGTTTTAAGTCACATGATCATGGTCAAAGATTATTTTGGGTTAATGGAAATAATATTTTATATCATATTAGTGTTTTATTCTGTGAATAATTATTCATTAACTGTTTTTAAGGCAGCACTGCTACATCAAATTGTGTAATGCAGGCGAGACTGTCAGAGGCGTTCCACTTGTTTTTTTTTTATGTTCTCTAGAATGTAGGTAATGACACAATCAAATGACACCCCTAGAAAAATGAAGTACATGTATGACATTTTGGACATCTCAACTAGGCCATGAAAAGACATATAAATAAGCATGTAGAGTTGCCATGTATGTGTAAGCTTATAATCAAGCTTATTATTAATTATCATTATTATTTATTATATAAATTTTCAACAAGAGATCAACAGCTCAATGAACATAATGGGTCTCATCAGTGCATCAAGATGTGTAGTATTCTCAAGGATAAATAACCTTGATTATTGTATTTTGTGTGTTAATATAGGAAGTGACCTCTAGTGCAGTGGTAATTGACCTTATCTTTTGCACAGGCTGTATAAATAACAATAGCTACATGTTGGCCAATTCATACAGCCTAAAACATCTATAGCCTATCTGAGTTTGATCGTAGGCCCCCTATATACCGAAAAAATGACAAATTCTGAGAAGCTGCAATTTATTAAACTCATTGGTTGATTTTACATAGAATGACCAGCTGCATTAAAGGCCAAGTCCACCCCAGAAAATGATGATTTGAATAAAAAGAGAAAAATCTAACAAGCATAACACTGAAAATTTCATCAAAATTGGATGTAAAATTGGATGTGGGTGCGTCGTGGTCTAGTGGTTCTGACTTTCGCCTTTGAAACAGAGGGTCGTGGGTTCGAATCAAAGCCATGGCGTGTTTTCCTTCAGCAAGAAATTTATCCACACTGTGCTGCACTCGACCAAGGTGAGGTGAATGGGTACCCGGCAGGAGTAATTCCTTGCACGCACTGAGCGCCAGTGATGGTAGCTCGAGCGAAAGCCGGGGTAATAATAGCAGTGCTTTGTATCCTCTGGCAAAAAGCGCTTTATAAATTCAGCTATTATTATTATTATTATTAAAATAAGAAATTTATGACATTTTAAAGTTTTGCTTAATTTCACTTAACAGTTATGCACATCCTGGTCAGTATGAAAATGAGGAAACTGATGTCATCCACTCACTATTTCTTTTGTATTCTATTATATGAAGTATGAAATTTTCAAATTTTCTCATCATTAATACATGTAAATAAAGTTAAACAACTATTATTCCCTCCTTTAACATGTGGAATTGGCATTGTTTAATTATATGGTTCAGTCAAGTTGGTTCTTATTGTCAAATCTGTAGAAAATGAAATATTGTATAATTCAAACAATAAAAAACAAAATAAATAGTGAGTGAGGGACATCATCGACTGTCTCATTTTCATATCACTGAGTTGTGCATATCACTGTTTTGTGAAAAATAAGCGAAACTTTAAAATGTCATAATTTTCTTATTTTACACCCGATTTTGATGAAATTTTCAACGTTATGCTTGTTTGATTTTTCTCTATTTATTCAAATCAACGTTTTTCTGGAGTGGACTTGTCCTTTAAGTTTCAGATCATCAACAACAGGGTGAGGAAAAAAAAAATTGAATTTGATAGGTACACTGCAATTTAAGTAAAAACTCAGTGAAAATTGGCTATCAAATGACCATTACCAGATAAAATAAAATCATGTAGAAAATACAACAAAGATATGTGTTTTGAAAAATTTGAATAAGAAATACCTTAAAAATGCATAAAACTCTTGATTCATTGTTATACTATTTTCATGGTTTAACTTTTGTTTGATAGCAGCAACCAAAAAATTACACGGGGGCGGCGGGCGAATTCGCCCCGGAAAGTCCAAAAAGAGCCCCGGAAAAGGGCTAAAAACATTCACACAAGGGCGACTGCAAAACTCATAATCGCCCCCGTCAACTAGGCTTGGGAGCCAGCTAGCGCCGGGTAATCGAGTCTACCCGATTCTCTATGCCAGAGTCGGGGAGTCGACCCTGATCTCTGGAGACTCGAGTACCAAGCGGCGGCGGTTCTGAGATAAAGGGACTCAAGTCTTTGCCATGCTCTCTCATTCATGGACGAAAATCGGCCCCAGCGCCGACTCCAAGCACTGAGATAAAATAAATGTAGAATTTGGAGCCGAGGAGTCATATACTTCGAGCAGAACGTTTCTCTGCTTGTGTGCTTTAGGCTCAGTGTGACTGCATGTGGTATGGGGATGCATCGTGTGCATTGTGTGTAGTGTGTATTTCTGTGTGTGTGACTGTAAAATGCCAGTAGAGACCACGTGCGCATGTGTTGAGCGACACTTGTGATTGTATCATGAACTGGGATTTGTGTGTGGATTGTGTGAGAAGTTTGGTGAAGGTGTAAGATTTTGGGCGACTTGATAGATGATTGCTCCCCCCCTCCCATTCATCTAGCCCCATGTCGAGCTGCAGCCACCCATCTTGATCCTTCCCCCAAAGCTTGTCTCTCCTCATTCCTTCTTTTCTTCCAAACTTTATTTCCCTATTATTCTTGTTAATTTCTCCTTTTACAAGTTGTAATTCACTACGAACTTCATTATAATTTTAATGAAGTGTTTATCACCTCTTGTTTGTTTTTAAATATTTTTATATCTCTGTTCAAAACAAGAGTCTCGTCTATCCCTTTAAAAAAAATCATGCTTTGATTTTTTTTCTTTCATTCTAGTCTTAAATGGGAGTCTTGCCTTATTGGACTATTGGCAAGAAGTTAATAAAAAAATGATGTTATTGTTCTGTCAGTAATAAAAGTAGAGATTCAACTATGGATATTTTTCAGTCATATTTCATTTAATCTTCGTTATTTTAATCCAAACATTCATTTTTTTTTAATGATGTATTTCACCTTTGGCCAGTTCGCCATTTTCTTAAGTGACTGAAAACGTAGACTAGCCCCTTAATTCAGGGACATCAACCCTCGGCAATTTGTTTACATAACTTTCTTTGTCTCCGTCATGTATTGCACAATCTTGAGAAGCACATGTTTGGAAATCTGATATTCTTGTGGTGGTGGTGGGGGGGGGGGGGTACGAGATTGCCGCCCTTTTCATTCTGTTTTGGTTTGGCTGCCACATGGCCTCTCTCACTGTGTGGAGAAATTAGGTCAGGTAAAATTTGCAAAGACGTGGATAAGTTCATTTCAATTAGAGGCTAGGCATTCATGATGGATGATGGAAATTGCCAGTTTACGTTCTGGTAGGCCTTTTTGTCATGAATTTAACAATTCAATGACCTTTATGACTTATATCATTATTTTGTATGAATAATTTTAAGTCTTTTTTAAAAAGTGTCATTTACATAACTTTCAGTCAAATATGTACGAAGGATATTTGTTCAACTTCATAACATTTGCAGGTACCTATATTGTATGATAAAATAAATTACCTCAGAATTGTACAAATTCAGAACTTTCTTTTTCTTTTACATTGTCTTTAGACACGAATACAGATCTTTCTAGATTAATTTGACAAATGGGCTATAACACTAAATAGTAAACACGCTAAGCTCACGTCAACCAAGTATCAAACATTCAAACTTGGATTAATTCATGGAGGTTCTACCTCCATGATTTAATCTGAATAGGTCTGTATTAGGTCCATGAATCAACTCAGATATCGTTCAAGCATCAAAATCCATCTATCATCACAACACTAAAATCATAAACGATCACTTCGAAGAAACAATGCGAAGGTCAAACCAGGGAAGTGTTATACTTCCCTGGTATATGCTAGCTACCGTGTATATATACACACACACACACACACACAAACGCAAAAAAGCCGCGAAATAGCTCCAGAAATTGTAGCCCTGGAAAGTAGAAATTGTAGCCCTGGAAAGTGGAAAAAGAGCCCTGGAAAATGAAAAAGTAGCCCTGGAAAATTTTTAAGTTTCTCCAAAAAGAGCCCTGGAAAGAAAAAAAGTAATTTTTTGGTTGGATAGCAGGTAGCATTTTGTGGCCCACTACTACCATGTTATGTTTATTCATGGATACATCTACAATATATACACTACATGGTTTATCTAAGGATGCCCTTTTATCATTAAGTAAAGGTATTTAGTTAACAATACAGGTCTGTTATGAGTCACACTTTGTAAAAGGCATCATGTGACTTAATCGTAGGAAGCTTCATATGGCAGAGCTTTATGACTGGATCACCTGGATAGTCCAAAAATATTGTGCCACCATCATTTTGCACGAATAAATCTATAGATGGAAAAGGGAGATAAGATTAATGAAAAGCTGCCCACTATTGTGT
The DNA here is from genome assembly GCF_037042905.1 of Lytechinus pictus. NCBI lineage: Eukaryota > Metazoa > Echinodermata > Echinoidea > Temnopleuroida > Toxopneustidae > Lytechinus > Lytechinus pictus. Next base: position 29,367,169 of record NC_087251.1, read on the forward strand.
GGCCATGCACACTAGGGTTTATGGCTGTTCCAGAACAATTCCACTATCTTTTTGTACCAATACAACCTTTTTGTGGTAAAGGAAGTTGTTTACACTAAACTTATACCATGCTTCATTTGAAGGGCAGCATTGTACTGCTATGTGGGGAAACTGCTAGCATTAGGGTGTGTTTATGCTTCCATTGCGAGGATAGAATCAGCGTTTTCAAACGTTTCAAAACGCCGATCGTAAATGTGGTTCTGGTAGTGCTGTTTATGCTTAACTTTTCAGAGGCAAAATCATGAACTCCAGCTGGCTTCGCATCGTAATTTTCGTTGAGCAGGAAAGCGAGGTCAAATTGGGCGCACCCTTTTTCGAAAGTTTTTTTTTTCTGAGTGTTGTTATGGGGAAGGTACATCGACTGTTATTTAAACATTGAACAATTTCCGATATTTTAGTCATTGCATGGAGCTACTTGACATAGCCATATAATTTTTACCATGGTGAGGATAATAGTGAGAAAAATGGAGAATATTAAAGTGTACATAATAAAATAATAAAACATATATTTGTTTTTACTACTGGGGCATCTGGCGATGTCTCCTCAAGTCCTCATTATAACTCATGTTCCAGGTTTTTTTTGTAAATCCCTCAACATTCATCGTGATGACAAATTGGAAGAGTAATAGGCCTACTAGTGATAGTACTTTAATCAATTATCACACATGCAAATGTAACAAGGGAGATGAGAGGTAATTCCGGGGAGGTAACATGCGACCATGGAGCAATGCGACTGTATTTGCCCGCGGATTTTCATCTCACCGGAAGCATGTACCAAATGACATAATTTAAACACGTTTTAGATCGTTCTGTTTATATTTCCCCAGAAAGCCTGATTCTGGTCAAACGACGTTTACAAACGCACCTTTTTGTGAGTTTACGATCAGCGTTTTGAAACGTCGTTTAAAAGAAAGTAGGCATGGACGCAACCGTGTTTTGGACTAATCAAGTATGGAAACGCTGATTCTGGCCTGAAAAGTGGAAGCATAAAGCCATAAACACGGCCTAAGATTGTATTATAGTACTGCTCAAAGTACTGGTTGATATTTAATCTTTTAAAAATATGATATAGACAGTTGGATAATATTGGACTATTTTAAATTAAGTAGATGATATTTCCTTTTGCTTCCCCTTCTGTTGAATACACTTCACATTACTGTGTATTAATTAATAGCAAATAATGTGAAGATTTACATTTAAAGGGGAATTTAATGATGGAAATAATAAGAATGATGATAAAATATACTTTGCTATATATAGCACATAATTTAATGATGATAGAAAGTCTCTGTAAGATAGTTTGAAACACAAAGAGAAGTGTCTCTTTTCTGGACAGTGGAGTAGCACACATAATTACATCATCCATGTACAGTAAGATCTAAATAGTGCTGTGAATTATTCACTTTGAAAAAAAGACTGTCTTCAGTAGGTTGTTGAAGGAGTCTAGTGTAGAAGCCAGTTTAACAGTGTCTGGTCAGTTGTTTCAAAGCAGAGTACATTTTTAAAGAGTATTAAATTTTGGAATAACACCAGGACAGTTTGATGCTGAAATTCAAGAAATATATTTTTGATTGGATACATTAGTTGCTAAGTACACAGAGACTTTAACTTTAAGGTCGGTATGATCTTCTTATTAATATCCCACACTTCAACTTTTCTTTCAGATATCAAGGATTTGTTGTGTTTTTGATGGCTCTCTATTTTGTGTTTTTATGTGTTTTGATTTTACATATCTTTTTATTGGGGGGGGGGGGTCTCTATATTATGATACATAATATGTAATGCATAAGATTTAATCATCCCAAGTTGGGATTAAGGAAGTTACTGTATATGTTTTAATCATTCATTGAAAATATTAAAATATTGTTTAGACAAGTCAAGACATGTTAGATATTTCTTTAAATGCAGGGTGAAATAAAATATAAAAATTCTTACATTAATGTCCATAAAACTAACATACTATCACAACTAATGCAAACAATAAGTCCATTATAAAATGTTTCAGTTGTGAATGAAGAATATCAAGGAAGTGAAAAATTAATAGGCTGCTATAATACCATTTGTGACTTTAAGGACGTTCCACAGTTATGTTTGTGCGCATTATGATCTGCGCATAGTTTACACTCTGCGCGCTGCCGTCACAATGGATGAACAGGTGATTAATTAGCTGCGGGTATGTGCTGATTTTTCTCATCTTCTGCACTTTAACTGCAGATCCGATGCGTTATTTCATGAAGCTAAAAAATTGAATTATTCCATGGACCATTCAAAAAAAGATTCTCTACAATTTCAAAATACTTTACTCTGCAGTGCTGCCAAGAATCACGAATATTACCCCGAGTTTGAATAAATGGTAGAGTGGTTTCGATTTTTTCTTCACATAGATACAAAGCATTCGGTGCATTTTTGGTGTTTTAAAAAGCACATTTGCTCTAATAAAAATACTGATAGTTTATAAACAAGCACATGAACCCATATTTTTTAATGTTTGTTCCTCTTAGGTATACCTTCCTCTACAACTCTACAAATTTTGGTGAAAATGACATGGATTTTGAATAAAGTGCAGCATTTATTGTACTTTTGTAGTTTGTTACTGAAATTTCACATTTTTTAGATTGGGATTTTGTTATCTTTTACGCCATTTTTAAGAACTGACAGTGCTGTTAAATTTAAAATTGCAAAAAAATAGCACTATAAATATATTCTCCATTCTAACGATACAATTATTAACTCTTTTGCGAAATTTGATGACTTTTTTATGTATTTTGACTGAGTAATACAGGTTTAAACTCATTGTAGTAATCTTGGGCGGTCTAAAAATGCCAAATTCTTTTGAATGCGCAATTCTTAAGAACATCAATGTGGGTGAACTTTGAAGTTTTATAGCAAAAAATCAAGCACATGGACCTATGTTAATTTTTGCATATTTCGAATATTAAGGTTCTAAAGTATCTATGTGCAAAGTTTGGTGAAAATGACATGGATTTCACTTTAACTGTGGAACGTCCTTAATAGACAAAAGATGTCATGTATAGTACAGTACATCATCTCAATTGTGGGATGTATCATGTAAGAAGAAAACAAACAATATGAGTGATGTTTTCAATATGTTGTATCAAGGAGCTAGCTCCTTGGTTGTATTGAGATACATGTACGGTGTGAAACATTGAAAATTTGTATTGAGATACATGTATGTACTGTGTGAAACATTGAAATTTGCTCCCATTCCATTTCCTGTTGAAAATCTTTGAGGATGAAAATCTAGGATCACAGAATGTTGAGAAGATTCTGGACTCTTAATGTAATGTTCATGTAAAAAGGTAAATTAGTCTCTTTCATGTTCTAGATCCAGGGGCCCAATGCAGAAAGAGTTATATTAAAATCTTTCTCCAAATATCAAAGGCAACTTTAATACTAGAAATAGCAAATAGGCTATCCAGTTAAGCACTTCATTAATTTTTCAATTCTGTATGCACTTTTGCAGTGACAATTAAGCAACAGAATATACATGTATAGTGTAATTACATGTAAAATATTAGACTAAGCATCAAAGTAATTGAATTATTCAAAGAAAATAAAGTGTTATTCATAATAATTTGAACTGATCATTGACTGATCAATGCTCCTCTTTTTTGCATGGCCCCTGGCAGTGTACTGTACACTGTATTGTCTATGGTACATGTACTGTACATACATTAAAGTACTGGATTTCTTGTAAGTCAGTGAGGTTGTGGAAAGATCAGCTTTGTAAGTAACTCTGGTAGTCAATGACGTCATGCGATTAATGAGTCAAGGAAACGTAATCAGGGAATATTAGAGAATTTAAAATATGTGTTTAATAATAAAATTTGGGTGCAAAAATTAATTATAAACACTTAAAAGTGGTTTTTACATGTTTATGCATTTATCATCTAATCTTAATCTTGCAATTTTCATTTTAGATTTATGTTTATCCTGTAGGGAAATTGGACTTTGTTTTCAGGAAATGCCTGCTATCCTCTTATACTAGTATACAAATGTGCAGATCTACATGTATATACCCTGGAACCATCAAACTACATGTACAATCATTGCCAAATACTATAGAGAAGATACATCAATCACCAGGGGGGGGGGGGGGAATTAAAAAAAATTAAACTTATTATGACTAATGGGATGTTGCAAGAAGCTTGAGATCAATTGCAAGTCTATTTTTGGTCCCTAAATCAATCATATGGATGTAGTTAATTGCAAATTAGTGATTGATTGGTAATCTCCTTGAAACAAGAAGTATAATCTGATTTGCTACAGCTAACGTTGATCTATCAGTTGTAAAATTGGAACAGAAAATTTGCAATTGATCGCAAATATTTTCTTGCAACACCCCCTTAGAGTCGCACGTAAATACCGAGTTGTGTACGGTATAAAAGGCTTGACCGCATTGGTCAGATCGTGTCATGAGGACACGCACTACTGCGTGTCTATCAATAAGATCGCAAATTGCATATCATGTATGTGTCGGCATTTAAGTGCGACTTAAGTCATACTTAAATCTTTGAGAAACACCCCCCAGTGATGATGGTAAATCACTTACATTTAGTCTGAGTTAATGATCGTCTTCACAAATATGTGCATTCGCATTATCAATACGTCACAAAATGTGTTACCAATTGCAAGTTGCAGGCCTTGCATTAGACCAAGGCCTTGCTGCTCTTGGAATTCCCCAATTACTGACAGCACTACCAAGGTGACCTCCCCCCCCCAAAAAAAAAAAAATTAGATCAACGAATAAATGACAACCTATGAATTAGTGGCTATCCATTGTAATTGGTGATAAACTTATCTAAAAGTTTTCAGTCTATGTATAAAGGCTTTATCTTTGAATTACATAAATTTACAAATAATCATAATCTTGTATATCTTTTTTGAACATACAGTGCGTCAGAGAGAGATGCCTTGTTAGGGGACGTAGATCATTTCAACGATTCTGCAAATGGCTACATCAACAATGATGCTGTCCAAGGAGAGACTAAAGTAGGAAGATCTCCAAGTGATATAGGACCTGCAGATAAACCACCTAAAGATAGGTTAGTTACATTTTCACAAGTTAGATTTATAAGCCATTTGTGGAAAACAATTCCTCTAAGTGTACATGTATCTGAGCAAAATTATGATTACTCTTTTTTATAAGCCAATGTTTTGATGTATACATATTTTCATGATTTGAACTCATTAAGACTTCTTATTTTCACGAATCTATCATTAGACATTGCAATGTTTGTTAGTTGCCATGTGAAATGTGATTAATGAAAAAAATTTAAGCTTATGCAGTGATTGTTAGAGATTGATGGGACATTTTATACATTCCTAGGCAACATATGGATTTCAGAAGATATTGCAGCAAGTGAAAGATACATGTAGAACCTTTAGAACTTCCAACAATATATATTTATTATTTTGTCAAAACTGTCAAGAAAGTTATAATAGGAAAACATATGTTTCTTTATGATAGTTACACTACACAATATTTGTAAAGCAATGTTCCTTAAAATTACCCTTTCCAGTCCATAAAGTACAGCTATGCTGCATAATATTAGGTGGACATCTCTGCTATTATAAAAATATTGTTTCCGAAACACTTGTGGCTGTTTTAAGGAAGTAGATATAAAAGTCATAAATTGTGGTTTTGCCAGGGAATGTCCATTCAAAATACAAGTATCTGAACCACATCCCTAATTGTGAATATGATATTCCTTTCTCTGCAGGTATTTCTTTGTTTACATAGTATTCTACACATTTGGCATGTGCTCCGTTCTTCCATGGAATATGTTCATTACTGCTCAGAATGTAAGTAAACACCTGTTTGAATATATACGTTCCTATTCTGAGAAAAGCAAAACAAAATTTCAAGGAAATTTAAACGGTTTATATTATTCTGATAATCTACACAAACACAAAGGTGAATTTAATGTCTTTCATTTGAAGGTACATAATGTTTGATCTACATGTATTAGCATTTTTTTTAGTTGACACAATTTTTAAGATTCTTCTAGAAATGCAAATTGAGATAATTTATGAACCATTGAATGATTGAAGCATAAATCAAAAGATCAAATGCTCAGTATTAAAGTTTACATGTACAGTGTAACAGATTGCCATTACTAGCAATTGGTGCATTCAAGAATTAAAATAACCCTGCTGGGTATCTGTTCATGTCACCTGGGTCAAGTGCTACATGATTACATAATGTGGATGGATTTCATGCTGAAGGAAGTCAATATTATACACTAAGGGTACACAGAAGCCCCTAAATAGGTTTTGAAATTGATGAATGGCATGTTGAATGTTGTGTATTGTATTCTGACGACATGAGGTGAATTTTGCATATATCATAAAATTTTGTTGTAGCATCTTTATAGGAGGTGTAAAATATCACTCTAGTAGGGAAAGAACTAGATTTTTAAAGAATTCATTTGTAATGGTAATATTACCAAAGTAACAAGAATTCAAGATTTTTATTTTTAGGGATTAATCACTTTAATCACCAAAACAGAGTAAACAATATATGTATGTCCTGCATGTATATATAAAGTTGTAATTGATATCATCTCTTATCATACATTGACTTTATTAAGTACTTTGACTACAAGTTTGCAAACCATGATAGCAACACGTCAACCTCTAACGTCACATTCCTTGATATGACGGCAGCTCCCATCCCTCAGACACCAGCACCTCAAACAAAGACAGAACTGCAAGACATGTATGAATCCTACTTCTCTATAGCAGCACAAGTACCAAATGTTGTTATACAACTTGTAAATGTTGGTATCAAACACAAGTAAGTATAAAAAAAACAGCACATTTGGGAGACCACCCTTATATAGTAAAGGTGTACATGTAAGTAGTTAAAAGTAAAAGAAAATGATCTGAGCTAGATATAAGACCATGTTAACCCGGGGGGGGGGGGGGGGGGCACTCAGTATATAATGCATGGTGGGTATGTGCCGCGGAGGGGACCCCCATTTTTACACTTAAATCTCCATTCCAAGGCATAGCATTTTTGTCTTATAATAGAGAAAAAGAACAAAGAAAGCCGCTCCAAAGCATAGCATTTTCTTCTTATCGAGAAAAAAGAAGAAAGAAATCCGCTCCAAAGCTTTGCATATTTTCTGTTACGCCGTTCCGGTCGCATTGATCTGCTACAATGAGCCGCAATTTTGGTGAAAAGCGGCCGCAGAGCGCTGTCCGACCATCGCCTCTGCGCTAGCGCACCGGCGCCCGTGCCGCCGGGCTAGCTGCATGCACGTTCCATAGGGATGCATTCGCACTCACACGAAGGCGACCCGTTCCAAGGATCCCCGTTTTCACAAACATTTGTAGTTCCGAAGCCCGTCCGAGGACCCTCCTTTTTACAATTAGCCCGCTCCAAGGCCCCCGTTTTTTGTCTCGCCCGCAGCACACACCTACTACTTTTTTGGTCGAGTACCCCCCCCCCCCCCACCCTGGGATGTTAACTAGGCCTAATGTTAAGTTTTGCTTTTCATATTTTCAAGAATATTATTGATTCTTAAAATATCTTAAGGAAAAGTTAGTCTTATTTGAACTTTATTTTATACCTGCTTATAGAGAGACCCTTAATGAAATACATTTATTTTTTTTAATTCATCATTTATGTATTTTTTGTTCTTTTTTTATTAGATGAGTTTGGATGGTGGCTTGCATACTGGAAAAACAAGCTGTAATATATTTCAGCATAAGTTCTAAGAATACATGCTCAAAAACTGTTTTTCAAACATTTCTTTGCAGAAATTTTACACCAAAAATGATTTTTTTTAAAAGAAATTTTACCCAAAGAATAATTGATAATTACTTGTAGGACTACTTACAATGTTACACAGTATTTTTGTATATCTTGTTCTCAACCTCATGTAGTTTAAAATGCTCTATTCAACAAATGAAATAGTTTAAATCTATTAATACTTGCCTTTAAAAAAGTCATTTCAAGTACCATCGAAACATGTTGCTCACAATTTCAAAATCTCTCTAAATTGTTTTGTTTGTAATCTTTTAATTTTAATGATCGTTTTATGGTATGTCATAGTGATCAGGAGTGAAACTAATAACATATTGGATCAAATGGCTTCATAATATAGCACATTGGTTGTTTCATGTCTTTCAACTCCAGTGAAGAATAATGAAACTAAACTTGTTAAGCACTTTAGATATTGAAGTAATATGATGCAGTGGAGAGTGTTTTTAATAACGCAATTTTTTACCAATATTGAATTTTCTTAGGCAGTGCTGGTACATCTACATGTCATAGGGAACATTGTATGAAAATGCCAGAATGAAATGTGGCTAACCCGTTTGGCACTTCTTACTCAATTTTCATATAAAGTCATTCATAATTTCCATAAGGACCAGCGTAGTGAAAAAGCCCCCAAATTTTATGGGAAAATGTGATAATTTACTCCTTGTTGATTAAATTTGTTAGTCAAAATGTAATAATAGATTCATTGATTGAAAATATTTTGATTTCTCTAATGCAGGGTAACTCTCAAAGTACGAATGCTTACATCACTGACTGGCATGTTGGTTATATTTATTTTCACCACTGTATTAACCAGGGTTGACACCAATGATTGTAAGTATAATAATGTATAATACGTGACCACCCTACTTAAAACTCACAATAAGTTTCAAGGCAGGGTGTACTGTTATTTAGAAGCAAAAATAGTCGTATGTGTTTGAAAATGAAATCTGGAAAATTAGCTTTTCTGAAAGAAAACCTCTCTAGCTTGGGTCAAATTATGGAATTACACCAAGCATGAGGAATAAGACATTTTGTAGATCAATGTTTGGGACTGCTGGGAGTTTTTGAGTGTCAATAAATCTGGCACAAAATGTCTACATCATGCTTGAGCCGATTTCATATATCAAACCATACTTTTGTGTTATAGGTATCTTTCCTTAAATTTTTCCACATTATAATGTTGTTGTTCAATTGTAACAAGATATCATTTCAAAGATTAGGACCTGCTTTTTAAAATCATATATATATATATATATATAATTCGCCCATAGGGCTTTGTCAAGTTATGACAAATTCATTAGATTGCGTCAAAATAATGCATCATAAAGATGCACGTATCCAAAATAGTGAGCAAAAGCGCACAAAGGATGACGAAAAGGATACATCATAAAGGGGAAACGAAAGAAGGCAGTAGGAGAGGTAGATAGAGAGAAAGAGAAAATGAGAATGGGAGGAAGAGAGAGAGAGAGCGCGTGAGAGAAAGAGACAGAGGGTGGGAAGGAAGGAGATAGGGGGGAGAGAGAAAGAAGGACAAGGAAAAGAAAGTAAAAGAAAAGAAATATCTACGTCAGATGAAATGAGTGGAATGATACATCGAGTCCATTTTGACGTAATCTAATAAATTTGTCATAACTTGACAAAGCCCTATGGGCGAAAATTCGTTTAAATATTATTGTCCATGGAGTTATATATAGAAATAAAAGATAAACCCAGAATGACATAAAAGGGGAATATCACAGTAAAATAATCACCATGTAGTGCTAAGATACTGCATATATCTTTAATATACTATCATCACCAGGTATGATCAGCGACTACCGCGTAGTATTATTTGTATTTGAGTAATTATAGCATAAATCTATCAATGTAATTGCTTTGGTATTGTACATATATACAGTATATATACATGTACATGCATTATGCATTCAAAATTCATTTTAATCATTTAATATATTTTTATCTTTCCCTTATTTTTTCAACAGGGGAGAAACAGTTTTTCTGGATAACATTAGCTAGTGTGGTTGTCATCAATTGTGAGTACAAAGATGAAATATAATCGTCTCAGAGAGAGAAATTGCAATTGTTTGTGTTATTGCTAGTAATTATCACAAAATGGCATTCCCCTCCCCCTCGAATGAGAAGGGAAGTGAACTTTAAAAGATATGTAGCACACAGTCAATGTCTTGCCATATAGGACAATGTGCTGTAGAATAGTCAATACTCTATCATGAAGCAACCAGAAAGATACTCTGACTTTGGGTTGAAGGATTAATGAATGCCATTTGATCTCTGGAAAGCTTGGATGTGAATGTTGTAAAAAGTAATAATGATAATATGTCTATTTATATAGCGCAGTTACTATGTGCATATGCTCAACTGCGCTTTGATACTTGGTATCCCAGCCATGGCATAATTTCCTTTGGCAAGAAATTTATCCACATTGTACTGCACTCGACCCAGGTGAGGTGAATGGGTACCCGGTAGGATTTTTCCTTGAACGCGTTAGCGCCTATTAATATGGCGGCTTAGCTACAGCCGGGGTAATAATATGATACCAAGTAAAAAGTAATGGAAGTAATTAAACTTCCGGATCAAAATACTGGATCCTGGGTAATGAGTTTCTGAGTAGTTTAGGTCTGGAGATGGTGCTGTTCAAATTTACTTTAGCATATTGGTTATATGGACAGTTTCTTTGATTTTAGTATATGTTTATGAGTTAACTGGGGCAATTATTAGTTTTTCTATGTGACAAATCATTTAGAGAGTGTTTGAAACTAATTTATGAGAAACGGTTAATACCTCAGTTGCAGTAGGAGGAGGAGGGGGGGAGTAGTTGTCATCAAGGTCATAGTAGTATTACTCAGTAGCAGCAGTACCACATGTTGTATCGTTATAATTATCTGGTATATGTACTTTTCTATTAGATTTTAGTGCCATATTCCAAGGTAGTGTGTTTGGTGTAGGGGGATAACTGCCAAAGAAATACCCCCAGGCTCTCATGGCTTGGGGATATTTAAGTAGCAGGAGTAGTAATAAACAGTATCAGTAGTAGCAGAAGTAGTAGTAGCAGTAGTAGCAGCAGAAGTAGTAGTAGTAGTAGTAGTATTAGTAGTAGTAGTAGTAGCAGTAGTAGTAGCAGAAGTAGTAGTAGTAGTAGTAGTAGTAGCAGTAGTAGTAGCAGCAGTAGTAGTAGTACAGTAGTAGTAGTAGCAGCAGCAGCAGTAGTAGTACTACATGTAGTATTGTATATGTTTTTCTTTCAGGTTTTAGTGCCATATGCCAAGGTAGTGTGTTTGGTCTCGGGGGGATTACTGCCAAAGAAATACACCCAAGCTCTCATGGCTTGGGGATCTTTAAGTAGCATGAGTAGTATTTACAGTGTGAGTAGTATAGTAGAAGTATTCATAGTATTTTCTGTTTCTTTTGAAGTTACTCCTGTAGGAACTCAGCCAAGCAGCTTTACACAGCATCAAGCTGGTATATAACCAATCACATAGGAACGTACATTCTACGTCTATGTTAATCAGTCATAGTGGCTGACTTTAAATTATTCTCGGACCTTTTTGGTGTGGGGATAATGGCCGAGATTCAAGCTCACAACCTTTCAGTCATGAGTCCATTGCTCATAACCACTATACCACATGACCCTAGTTGTAGTAGTAGTAGTAGTAGTAGTAGTAGTAGCATCAGCAGCAGCAGCAGTAGTAGTACTACATGTAGTATTGTATATGTTTTTCTTTCAGGTTTTAGTGCCATATTCCAAGGTAGTGTGTTTGGTCTAGGGGGATTACTGCCAAAGAAATACACACAAGCTCTCATGGCTGGGCAAGGATTAGGTGGAATCGTTCCAGCATTGGTCTCTATCATCTGTCTTGCAAGTAATTTTTTCATTTTCATATTTTTTTCCTTTGATAATAAATATAGCTAGATTCCTCATAGAACACTTTTAATCACCATTATTCAGTCTGTTGTGAATTAGTGGAGATCTCATATATCACCAAAGCCGTTGAAATTGAAATCTTTGATATTGCATATGATAAGATACAAAATGAAATACTGAGTTTATAAAATGAAATACTGAGTTTATTACATCACCAGCTTCCTCATTTGTGATAACAGGCAAGGGTATGCATATAACTTTTGTGAAAATATACTTAAAACTTACATCTGATTTTGATGATTTTGATGAAAATATACCTAAAACTTACATCTGATTTTGATGAAAATTTTGATGTACCGCTTACTTGACTTTCTCTATTCATTCTTATCAACCTGTTGTCACTTCAAAATTCACATTAAAGACCTTCAGAAGCATTTTCATATATTGAATAAGTTGTCATTGTAAACATGGATGTGGAATGAACAGAGTTAATATTGTGTTCTTATATTTTTCATTGAATGATTGTTTCTGTTCCACTCACTCCCTCCATCATACTGATCGCCCCTGTTCGAATTATTTTTTCTCTTTCTTCCCTTGCCATCTCTATCTCTCTGTGTGTATTATCTTTTGTAAATCAATATCTTTCTGTCAACTTCCTCTTACCTTCTTTTAATCCTCCTCTCTCTCTCTTTCACATAGTGTCACTTTCTCCCTTTACTTTATATCCATTTTCTCTTAAGGATAGTGGAAAACAAATCAATAACAATAACATTTTGTATTAGCTGCCAAATCCTCTTGAAATCAAGTGCTTCAAACACAAGTACTTTAAAGAATAAACCAACAATATATTTTTGAAGTGGAATATTTAAAATTCTGACAAACACTACCAACAATATTTTGGTTACGATTGAAAATACAGAAGATCATCATGTTTTTAATCTGGTTTATACTGAAAGAGAGTAGTTGAAATGCCACTTTCTGGCTTTTCTGCTAATTTCTCCTCTATTTTTAAACAAATAAAAAAAAGGATATCCTATTAAACATTTCTAATACCTGGTGGGTGTCTCATAAAGCTGTTTGTAACGTGTACTGAAAGTAAGTAGTTGAAATGCCACTTTCTGGCTTTTCTGCTTATTTCTCCTCTATCTTTTAAACGAATAAAGAAAAGGATATCCTATTAAACATTTCTAATACCTGGTGGGTGTCTCATAAAGCTGTTTGTAACGTGTACTGAAAGAGAGTAGTTGAAATGCCACTTTCTGGCTTTTCTGCTAATTTCTCCTCTATCTTTTAAACGAATAAAGAAAAGGATATCCTATTAAACATTTCTAATACGTGGTGGGTGTCTCATAAAGCTGTTTGTAACGTATACTGAAAGAGAGTAGTTGAAATGCCACTTTCTGGCTTTTCTGCTAATTTCTCCTCTATTTTTAAACGAATAAAAAAAAAGGATATCCTATTACACATTTCTAATACCTCGTGGGTGTCTCATAAAGCTGTTTGTAACGTTACGCACAACTTTACGCACGACTTGAACATGATCTTAGGTGCTAAGTTAGCTACATAGTGATATTGTGGCATAAGAAAGGTCACCAGTCGTGCATCAAGTCTTCTGTAAGTTATGAACAGCTTTACGAAAAATCCTACAGGCCGGTGTTTCATGAAGCTGTTCGTAAGTTACAGCAACTTTACGAGTGATTCTTTCTTAAGAGCCAAATCAACATCAGTGAAAATGTGGTCCAAGTCATTTACCACAAGAAAGGATCACCAGACTCGTAACTTGTGAACATCTTTATGAAACACGGACTTGTATGCTCTTTTGATGTACACTTTATGAATTCATTTGAATTTTACTGAAGATATGTATTTTGATCTTATTTCAGCTTTGAAAAACTACTCGTTAGTTGGATTTGTATATTTCCTCATCTCTGTTATTTGCATCATCATAACATACGCTGCTTATCTGGTCCTACCAAGGAATCAGTTTGCTGAATACTACCTCAATAAACAAGGTATGTAATATTCATTAATATAGTACAAATAATGCACAGGTGAGTGTGTTAATTACTATGCAGCGCACTTATTTACATTGTGTTTTTGTTTTTAATTTGACTCCTATTATTCAATTACCACAAACAAATCTGATGATGATCACATTTATGATGTCAAACAAGTTAAAATTTACCAATATTTCTCAGTTTTTCCTAATGTTTACTAGTGTATGCCAATATGTTCCTCCTCTCTGGGAATCCTGTATTTCTTGGCAAATTGTCAAATAATTGAAAATTTGAAAGTACCCTCCACCTAATTTAGGATCACTAACGTAATATCTCAAGAATCACATAAGGTACCGAGTTCAAAATCTTTGTGAGTCATTACAAGAAGTGTTTCATGACGGTTCATTCTAAATGAAAGTGCATATTTATTGGAGATGCATATCAAGATAAAACAAAAATGCCCATATTCTGAAGTAATATGGGCCTGTGTGTTTATGTGCCTCTTTCATCTTTCATAGAAACAGACTGTTGAATCAAAATCACTCTATCCATAGAATATGATGTACTGAATATCCTGTTGATAGAAATTTGACACTTGAAGAATCCCCTACACTCTTCATATTATTAGCAGAAACCACAATGTAATCAACCTGATTCCTCTTTTACACTCTGAGATTTTAAAACTTCTTTTCATTGGAGGCACCCAGCAAAAACTTGAGATTAAAGGGCTTCCTGATATAAAATGCAGGTTCAAATGAACTTTTCTGAGATATTTCCCTACTCACAAATGACAAATATAATGCACTTATTTCCAGGGCGTTTTACATAGTATGGTGTTAGCAAATTACAACCTACCCATCTTGAAAAGTCAAGATAAAGTGCCTTTAATGGAAGTTCACTCTAACGTAAAGTTTATTTTTATAATAGCAGAAAAAAAGAAAGAAACATATTAGTGAAGGTTTTACTAAAATCTATCAAAGAATATTGAGTTATGGATTTTTAATGTTTCGGTTTTGTAATGTCACAAGTGAGCAGCTCTCAGTATGTCATGTGTTACAGATGAATCAACATTTATTCAGGAAATTGATTTTATTTATGCATTCATTGTATTATCAGACACACCATTCCTTATCCACTTCTACAAGAAGAATATGTTTGTTCATGATGAACCATTAATAAAATGGGAGATTATGTAATGTATGTTTCCTGACAAATGGGGCAGCAGCTTGCATATAATGATAATAATGGTGGCTACTTATATAGCGCACAGGTCCACCTTTCGGTGCTCTTGGTGCTCAAAAAAGGCCCTGCTATTATCATTACCCCGGCTAAGCTTGGCAACTGATTAAGGCACACACAGCTTTTTGAGGAATTACTTCATGCCGGTACCCATTTATATTACCTGGGTCGAGTGCAGCACACAGTGGATGAATTCCTTGCTGAAGGAAATTGCGCCATGGCTGGGATTTGAACCCACGACCCTCTGTTTCAAAGTCCAGAGACTAATCCACTGGGCCACAACGCTCCACATGATATCACATCACATATGACATCACAAACTCAAAACTTTAAAAATTCATAACTATTATTTCAGAATGATTTTTGTCTCACGTGCATAGCAGAGTGAGACTATAGGCGCCGCTTTTCCGACGGCGGCGGCGGCGGCGTCAACATCAAATCTTAACCTAAGGTTAAGTTTTTGAAATGACAGCATAACTTAGAAAGTATATGGACCTAGTTCATGAAACTTGGCCATAAGATTAATCAAGTATTACTGAACACTCTGCCTGAGTTTCAGGACACATGACCAAGGTCAAAGGTCATTTAGGGTCAATGAACTTAGACCATGTTGGGGGAATCAACATCAAAATCTTAACCTAAGGTTAAGTTTTTGAAATGTCATCATAACTTAGAAAATATATGGACCTAGTTCATGAAACTTAGACATAAGGTTAATCAAGTATTACTGAACCTCCTGCTTGAGTTTCACGTTACATGACCAAGGTCAAAGGTCATTTAGGGTCAATGAACTTTGGCCACATTGGGGTATCTGTTGAATTACCATCATAACTTTAAATGGATCTGATTCATGAAACTTGGACATAAGAGTAATAAAGTATCACTGAACATCCTGTGCAAGTTTCAGGTAACATGATTAAGGTCAAAGGTAATTTAAGGTCAATGAACTTTAGCCAAGTTGGGGATATTTGTTGAATTACCATCATAACTTTGAAAGTTTATTGGTCTAGTTCATAAAATTTGGACATAAGAGTAATCAAGTATCACTGAACATCCTGTGCGAATTTCAGGTCACATGACCAAGGTCAAAGGTCAAATAACTTTGGCCATGTTGGGGGGGTATCTGTTGAATTACCATCATAACTTTGAAAGTTTATGGATCTGATTCATGAAACTTGGACATAAGAGTGAACAAGTATCTTTGAACATTTCGTCCGAGTTTTAGGTTACATGACCAAAGTCAAAGGTCATTTAAGGTCATTGAACTTTGGCCATTTTAGAGGTAATTTTTAGATTGCTGTCGTAACTTTCAAAGTTTATAGATATAGTGTATAGAATGTGGATATAGGGGTAATCAAGTTTCACTGACAAGTTTTAGGTCACATGATCAAGGTCAAATGTCAATGAACGTAGTATTGTATCATTATATGAATGGTGTTTTTTGTGAATAATTATTTGATAGTAGTTTTCAAAGTCAGCACTGCTGCTATATTGAATCGCGTGATGCAGGTGAGACCGCCAGAGGCATTCCACTTGTTATGAAACCTTCACCGATACTTATCTCTAAATGTTTATTAAAACCAACTTATCATCAGGGTGAATTTCGCCTTTAATTGTGTGTAGTGGGAAAAATTAATTGGCTGAACCCTATAGCTATATTGATAAAGGTATTTCCAGTGTTATTTACAGAGTATAATATCAGCCAATTTCAATTGATTTGTTGTGAAAACCCAGTGATCATCATCATTATTCCCTTCTTTTTTTGTTTTGTTCAGCTTCTCCACGAACTGGAATGATAGATGTCTCAGCATCGTTTAGCAGTAGTTTTGAAGAGAAGAAGACACCCAAGCCCCCTTTTTTGAAAATATTAAGCCAGGTAAATTATATTATTATTTCATTCAGAATATTTGCAATTATAATTTTGTATGAATATTCAGGGTGATCTTCTGTATACCTATTAATTATTTGGCATTTTGATTTTTTTTTTATTCAGGTGCTTTGATTTCTTTTGATATAGATATTCATGATGATTTATTGATTGATTGATTGATTGGTGTTGATTTTTTACCTGATTGCTAAGAAAGCATGAATGCTTGTAAGCAAGCAACCAGAGGACTGACGGCTTAAGGTCCTCTCCGAGGGACCTGGTAATGAGGATAAATGCCTTACCAAAGGGCACTAGCGCACCAAGTGGGAATCGAACCCGGGTCACCGGAATCCGAAACCCCCGCTCTATCGACTGAGCTATCGCGAATAGAAAGATTTAATGGGAACTTCTTATTTCTCATTTGATTAAATTTTGATTCATATATTAATGTATTATTTCTTTTCTTCATTTGAAAGAAAAAGAAAAGAATTAATGCAAAATGTTTCTTTAGAATGAGGATGGAATTAATCTTGACTGGTGTTACGAGAGTAATTCACAGTATACCTGTCATTATGCAGAGTAGGTTTAATGAAATAGCTTGCCATCAGTATTCAAATGACTTCCTTGTGAGACCTAACAAATAGAGCTGACCAGGGTCCCGTAATACAAAGGCTAGCAATTAATCGTATGCGTGATTTTCACGATTGATTGTACATTATAGTCAATGGAATCAGTCGTAGAAAAATGTTCTACGATCATTGCTAAGCTTTGTGTTACGGGCCCCAGAATGTTGTTTCTCTCTGTAATGACTTTTCATTTTATTGTTATTAAAACCTTGTTTATTAATGCTTATCGTAAGATTTGGTTAGTCACCCAAAAGTACTTCAGTATTCAATTTATTACTTGATTATGTGTATGCCCTAATATAGTTATGATGTGAAGGACATGAGATAAATTTGTATAATTGTTTAACTTCTTATACAGGGTGTGGGCTGAAAAATTCAGGAATTCTTCTTTGTCTATAGCTGTTTGATATCCATATACTAAATTTATAAGGTAATAGCTTAAATAGAGTACTTAAGTGATGACGTCACAAAAAACTTTTTTGGGGGCATTTCAGCGTTTTTTATACCATATTTTGGTAGAGCATGATGAACAACTCCCCACTACCCAAATTTGGTGGGAAAGGTTCATGGGGGCCTTAGATATGACCTCATGAATACATAATTAGCCCCATTGAAGTCAATGTATTATTGGCCTGGGTCTAAATGTTAGATGATACTTGAGTATTTCACACTTATCATCTTTTACAAAGCTTTAAGTAGGTTTATGACCATGCCCTTTTTGTGTTTCTCTTGAGTTATCTTCCTGAGCGGTCACATGTTCGTCTTTACCATGCTTTGGGATTGTCCTGTATTTTCACTCTATAATATGTTTATTTTGCATTTTTATTTTACAGATATGGGTTGCAGGATTAGGGGTATTTCTAACATTTGCTGTGACACTTGGTAACTTCCCTGGCGTAATATCACAGATAGAATCCATGCATCAGAGCGAATGGACAGGTAAGTGTTACATGTATGTCATCAACCCTTAGAGATACACAGCTCTTCTTATTCTGCTTTCAGTTTCAAATCGGCAACTTACAAAAAATTCCCGTGTATTTAAGTACAAAATCACTAAACATATGTATGAATTTCATTATTGGGGGTAGAAAGGAGAAGTTTATCCTGACATCATGTTGGTTTTACTAAAAGAAAATAGCATATAACATATTTGACAAAAATCCATTAACAATGAATGATAGAGGTATGGATTTAAAAGCTCTGATTTTCTGATTTCACATGTGAGCAGCTACATGTACTCCATATGTCATGAAAAGTAGATACAGGCAGAATATGGATTAATTGTGTTGTATAATGATAAAGTTATTTAATCTTATTGTAGTTTATTCATTTCAATGATTACCATGAGTAACAACTATATATTCATTCCATCAGTAATGTACTTGTACTAGTACAAACACTATCATTTTCATGGCATTCTAGTAAAAGTAAGGTCATTTTATTACTATTCATTCTCATTCTGGATACTTCTGCCCAGGTGTGCAAAGTGATATTAGATTGTCATTCTAGACACTTAGAAACCAAAGAAAATGAAAAAAGGGAAAGTACCACATGTGAAATGACAGAGTACAGTATAGCTTGATGTTAATGAGGAAATGGCTCATGATAATTGTTGCCTTGAAGTTGAAGCCTCTACTGAGAATACCTTACTATGTGAAACATGAATTACATGTGTGTGGGATCAGGTTTTTATCGATGTGGATCAATCAGATCTATTATTTACTTTTTAATGTCACCAGGCCTTGAACCTTAAACCTCTGTATCAGTTCATAACTATTTCATTTAATTTCTATAAAGCTCTACATGATTAAGGCCTCGGGGGGAAAATGTACTATAAATTTTTTCTGTGATTTCATCAATTCAATTCAATTTCTTTTCCATTCAAAGATAATACAATGTAATATAAATCAGATACAAATGAATTGATTGATATTTTAAAGAAAATAGTATAAAATAGAGCATATCACCACTTTAAACTTTAAAAAAAATTATCTTCATCAATTTTTTGCTGTGTAATAACTATTCTATTGCCTGAAATCAATTTAAAATATTGTATGTACATGTATATTCTCTTCTCTTCCAGATATGTACTTCACACCGATCTTCTGTTTTCTTCTTTTCAATGCATTGGATTATTTAGGTAGATCTTTGTCATTTATTCAGCTGGTAAGTGTTTTAGTTTGAATAGTTAATATGACCTGGGGATTGTTTCAATAAAACTATTTATAAGATATGCATGCACAACTGGTGATCCTGTGTTAAATGAAATACCCCAAAGTTTCCCTGTAACACTGAACTGTATACAGACTTTGCATTCTAATGCTTTTGAAACAAAAAATCTAAAAAATAAGTAGGAATATCTTTAGCCGATGAGAATGCAAATTATTAAGAGTCTGATTTAACCCAAGAAAGGGTGACCATATGTGCATAAGTGGTTATGGAACATACATACAGCTTTATGGAACACAACCTTGGCTCTGTAAAATAAAATATACAATAAATTATGGCACATATTGGATGGTATGTGCTTCGAGGCACTTATGTTCACATGTTTCTGCTTCTATAAGGCTTGCAAATGACTAGCCGAGTTGACATTGTGCAACATTGTGAGTAATGTATGTCCCTCAACAATGGATATTCAAGGGGTTGTTTGCAGTGCCATTTTAATTGACTTTCATTTGAATTTTCTTGATGAGTGGTACAGAAGCAAATGTATTTATGTGTGATTCTTCACCACCTTTGTAATATTCATGTCATGCATGGTGTGGTTTGGTTGTATATGTATTTATTCAGAACCATCACTGTATAATGCTATTTACAGGAGAAGAAAATTTTTATAAGTCATGAATCATGACCAGATCATGACAAAATTATTGAATATAAATTGATTTGTTTTAGTGTGCATTGAGCTTAGATTGTAGTACTAAAATTAATTTTGTGATTATTGTCATATACTTATAAATCCTGTTTTTTCCCCCTCTTTTTATACTCAATCAACAGCCCAGCCAAAATCACATGGGAGTCGTGAGTTTGTTGGTCATTCTTCGATTAGGTTTTTTCCCTCTGTTTGCCCTGTGTAACGTTAGCCCTGAATCCAGGGACTCGGATGTGGTCTTTACCCATGATGCCTACCCTATTGTCTTCATGTTCTTCTTTGCCTTGTCCAATGGTTATCTAGGGTCACTCTGCATGATGTATGGCCCAAAGTAAGTAGGAATACACTCTTCCAACTATGGTTTGATACGATTATGCTGGAAAATATACATCCTGGTTTAAATCAAAGTTGACGGATTCCACACAATTGGATATGCAATTGTTCCAGATTTATTGGAATCTATGTTTAATCAGTTGTGTTAATTAAAATTTGTGTGTGTAATCTATAATTTTCAAAGTTGCTAAATTTCTCATTTTTGGTGTGGATACTCTTTATTATGATATTCTTTGGGAAATTTTTGGATCTGACATGGACTTACAAAATATGTTACTCTGAAACTGGCTACCAAACAAACTTTGAAAAAGTTGGTATTAGCATGAATTCTTTGTTTAAAAGACTGAAAGATTTTACCTCATGGAAATTCAATCACAACCTTGATTTTATACCCCAAACTATGAAATTTTTTCTTTTGACCCTTAGACTAACTGATCCAATAGCTAGAATGATCACCAACTTTTTTAGTATACCAACAAGAAAAAGACATGCCATAAATTTGGGTAGAAAAGATCCGAGTTGTATGTCAAGGCACTGGCATAAATACTGTTATTATGATAAAAGAATAAATATGTAATTTCACACACAAAGAGTAAATTGTGACATTTTGGCTGCAATTGATAAAGACTTGCAGTTACAACAGATATATCACACTTTTTGTTTACTTTGTGTGACATATCTCAGTCACATTTCCCGTACAGTGGCCAAAACAGCCGTTTTATTCATTTTCATTCAATCCACCTATATGTAGCTGGTACGAAAAATGTTAAAGCGGCTGTTTTCGACTCGCCATAGGGGAAATGTTACTGAGCTATTACTCTTTTAGTATTGTTCACTGTGGTGATCAACATTTTCTGCTCTATACTTATTATAATTCTGTTTATATTTTGCGTTTTTATGTTGTTGTTTTCTTAGGTTTGTAAAGCCAGAGCACCAGGAGACTGCGGGAAACATGATGGCATTCTTCTTGGTCTTAGGGTTGGCTACAGGATCAGCTATATCAGTATTGGTCATTTATGTTCTTTGAAAGGTCACAATGGTCATAGACAGACTGTACTGGATACAGGGTGATGTGAAGGCTGCATTTTAGGAGATAGACATTGGATAGAAACAGATGATTGAATATACATGGTGCACATATAGAGAGACCATCACATGGATGATGCATCTAGATTGTTGCTAGAAGCTGGGGAGAGAAGAAGCACTGACTTTTGTTCAAGTGGAACATCACTCTTTTTTTTTCCATTTATATTTGATAAAGAAATGAAGGTTTATGCCACCCCCCCCCCCCCCCCCCCGTTTCTGAAATACAACTCCATAGCTTATAGCTTTCCACGTAGATATTTGTTTTCTTCATCGAGTAGCAAAGAAAACCCTGTGTGTGAAGTTGCTTCCTATTTTGAAAATTGACAGAATAGTTTTAATAAGATCAGGGGCAGTATTATGAGAGCTCAATTTGTGCTGAACTAGCATTTTGGTATTTAAAGGTCAAGTCCACCCCAGAAAACTTGAACAAGTGTAACGCTGAGTTTCATCAAAATCGCATATGAAATAAGAAAGTTATATGATATTTTAAAGTTTTGCTTATTTTTCACAAAAGAGTTATCTACACAAGAGATTTGATGATGTCCTTCACTCACTATTTCTTTCTGTTTTATTCTTTGAGTTATACAATATTACAATTTTTACAGATTTGCCAATTAGGCCCAACTTGACTGGACCATGAAATGTGAAAGCAATGGTAATACCACATGTTCAAGGAGGAATAAGAATTTGTTTCACAGGACAATAAGGAGAAAATTAGAATATTTCATATTTTATATAATAAAATACTAAAGAAATAGTGAGTGGGTGACATCATCAGTCCCCTCATTTGCATACTGACCAGGAGTTGCATATAACTGTTTTTGTGAAATTGAGCGTAACTTTAAAATGTCATAATTTTCTTATTTTTCATCTGATTTTGATGAAATTTTCAGTGTTATGCTTGTTGGATTTTTCTCTTTTTATTCAAATAATTTTTTTTTTGGGGTGGACTTGTCCTTAAAGGTTCCTTTAAAAGGGAGCTTGCCTAAATTGAGTTGAGCACTGGTAGAGTTTTCAGAATACCAATTTAAAGATTTATTAACACTCATTGAAATGTTCTACTTACAAGGAAAATTCAATGGAGCCTTACAAGAGTTTACAGAATACCACCCCTGAACAAGTTTGTTCAGAAAAAATGAAAACATGTTTACTATCTTTTTGTACTTTGAAAATTGAAGATCTTTGTTCTTTATGTATGGAGCCTTTACCTAAGTATTATGTCTTGCCATTTATATCTTTAATGAATAAAACAAGTATGATGGGTTTATAGGCAGAAACACACTTTCCTAACGTAGCAACTCATTCGTTATGAATATATGGTCTTTGTTCATTACACATCTCTCTTTGAATGTGATCATCGTTTAATGTCACAAGGGGGATCAGATCTGAAGGGTATTATTTTTAAGGGGCTGGAGTTCAGCAAATTGTGAGTTAATAATATATAGCATTTATTAGGCGCCGATTTATCTAGTTTCCCATTCAATGGCGCACCATATATTACCCCGGCTGTAGCTCCAGCTGCTAAAGGCGCTTGATGCATTCAAGGAATTAATCCTGCCGGGTACCCATTCACCTCACCTGGGTTGAGTGCAGCACAATGTGGATGAGATTCGAATCCACATCCCTCTCATTGAAAGACGAGATTCGTAAATACTAGACCCCCAGATTAGAACTAATTAAAGAAATATTTCAAAATCTATTGAAAACATTCAGAAGTTTTATAAAGTCTGTGCAGGACTGCACACAAATACAATTGATGGGTGTTTTGAATCAAAAGCCCTTTTTACAATTATATCATTCTGTTTAGTATTCAATTTCATGTTTTTTTTAATGTTTTATTCATTCACTTGTTGAATTGAATATCATTCCATGTTAAGTTTGTTCTGCCATCATCTATAAACTTTTCTATTTACAGAAACTGTAGTTAGACATCATTAATGTTTATACTGTATGGAGTGAGAAGGATATACATGTGCTTTGTTCATAATATTGAAAATTGAAATGTTGTTGTACTTGAAATATTTGTACTATTGAAGTTTTGTTTGACTATTATATTGAATTTTGATTATGAAGGTGCATATGATGTTTCAGTACTTTCATTATTTTCTCTTTGATTATACTTAAGTAGGTTTTGAGATGTTGATACCATGTTGTTATGTATGTCCTGATAAAAGATCAATACCATGCTGATCATTATTTTGGAAGACTGCTTTAGTCATTTTGTATATTAGAGAAAAGGGAATAGTCCCTACCCAACATCGAAGTGACATTATCTGTGTGGCCAATTTGAAATTGTGATTACATCTTCTTTAAATTCTTTTAAAACAACTCTTCATTTGGGTTGGATTCCCTTTAAAGAAACACTTTATTTTGTATTTGCTCTTCGGCACACCAATATTTGATGATTTGTCAATTCCATAGAGCATTAAGTAATGTGCTTATGCATACACATGAATCAGCTGCCTAATTCAAATATAAATTGTAAATATTAGCAAAACAAACTTCTCAGGATAACAGTGTAAAATTTAAGGCACATTGTAGAATATATGTATAGAAATTCATCAAAAAGTAGAGATGAGTATTTAATATAATATATATATAGAATCCTCTCCTGTTTTATTTTCAGCTCAAGATGTATATGTATATTGGGCTTCACATTACATTTCTATTGTTAAAAAGTTGCAATAATTTATTTGTTATTTTTGTTCATAGATGATCATTTCTTGAAGCTAAATATTTAATTGACAAATCAAAACCCTTGGAGCTATAAAGGACAATAATACAAGTTTTAAGTATCTTCACCGCTTGTCAGCCGAGTATGTTACTCAAGAAAAACTCCCCCCAAAAATTGTGCTTTTCATCGGCCTGAATTCTGTAACATACCATGTCAGAAGGGATGATTGCAAAGGGTCTTATGCAAAAGAGTGAATATTTTCTTGATTTCAGTCTTGAATTTGCTATTTTTCACAAAAAGAGGATAACTCTTTCAATATCTAGTGCTTACATGGATGGAGACTTGCAGCTCTTGACCATGTTCTATTTTGATACCTTTTTTTGGTCTTATTAGGCCCATATTGCTATATCAGGAAAAGCAGTTGCATACAATCTGAATACAGGTAGAGATGGAAAGCTGCACCAAATGAGCAGCAAATACAACATGGCAAAAATAAAGCTGGAAGTCTTCCTCATTTAAGGACAAAACGTCTTCAGTTTCATATTTTCCTCTGCAAATTGTGAAAAAAAAACACATACCTTTGTATTTTATGATCCTAAAAGTTCATCAAACTTGCTAAGTGTCACCAATCGTTTAGTTGGTCAGAATTTGAAAAAGTTTGAAATTTCCTTTGCAAATGTGTTGGCATCCAATTTGATTGGACAGTGCTT
Organism: Lytechinus pictus; assembly: GCF_037042905.1. Lineage (NCBI taxonomy): Eukaryota > Metazoa > Echinodermata > Echinoidea > Temnopleuroida > Toxopneustidae > Lytechinus > Lytechinus pictus. Next base: position 29,392,290 of record NC_087251.1, read on the forward strand.
CTCAAATGATAAGCATGATTTTTGTGTAGAAATTTTGATGCATTGAATATGAATGTTGAATTTTGCAGATTGTTTGCATCTTCTATGTTTTTCATGAAATTACACCTGTGATGATTAACCAATGCAGAAATTTCATGATTTATACAACAAATTGCACATTGGCCAGACAATATAATCTGATATTACATTTCCATCTTTTGCCTATGTACCATACTATCTTATTTTTATACGCCCGTATTATGGTATGGTATCATGCTCGGTGTCTGTCCGTCCAGTGGCATATTTAGGACAATCAGTACCCAAAAATTATTGATATTTAGACCTGAAATCGGGACATTTAAGAGAGACGTAATCCCACGAAGCGGATCTATAACTAAGCAATTATTGCAGGCACGAGCAATGAGCTGAATTTTTTTATATACTAACCTGAAAGGGGACAATTATAAGGAGTATTCTTAGGAATTCACGAACTTCCTATATGTACCTGTATCTCATTGGCGTAATGCGTGCACGAAGCGCGAGCTGGTTTTGTTGGTATGTCCTCTCCTAAAAAGAGACGATTGTTTGTGAAAATTAATGAAGAGGGTTTGTATCTAATATCAAATCAGGGCGTGATTATAAGTCTTTGTTAACTAAACAAGAAAAAAGAGTAACATACCAAAATGCTTACCCGCAGCTAGATATGAAAAGTTATATGATATGGGATTGAAAAAGAAATATTTTAAGGACTGTTTGTTGGAATTCTTGGAAAGAATAAGTATATCACTAATAAAAAATTGGCACTTATTCATCCTTGGGTAAAAACAGGCAAGCTTCATTTTCTACATGGGTTCGAAACTTCATTACCATGGTAATAGCGTAGGACGGGGGTCTTCAGTGGTCTTCCTTTTCTGCGACTTTATTCCTTAAGCTTGACTTTTCTGCATACAAAAAAAAAGTGTCGCTAAGGCGAGCACATAATACGCCCGCCTGAAACGCAAAAAAAGTTGACCATTTGGGTTCATTTATTGTTTTCCTTTTATTTGTGCCCTCCCCCCAAAAGTGGCACCCAGGGCACATGCCCCCTTTGCCCCTCCCTAGATATGCCACTGCATCTGTCTGTCTGTCCAACTTTTCTTTGTCAATGCGATAACTTCAGTTTAACTTAACCTAGGCTCATATAATTTGGTGTGTATGATACTAGCATGAATCCCAGGAAGCCTAATGATTTTGAGATCAAAAGGTCAAGGTCACAGTGACATGTTTTCATCTTACCCTTCTGCAGTCCTTGTAAAAGCGATAACTTCATTTTAACTTAACCTAGGCTCATATAATTTGGTGTGTATGATACTAGCATTGATCCCAGGAAGAAAGGTGAAGTCACCTTGCTTGACCAATAACTCCTTTTTCCGTGTTACAGGCGGGCATATGTGCTTGCCTTAGCAACACTCAGTAGTATGGAGGCTGCAGTACAATCATATATACATATATACTCATAAAACACAAATGAGACGATTGTTAATGTATAAATAACTTTTTTATTTACAAAAAGAGAAGATAGTGCTTTCTTTATTTCATGCCTTATTTTCTCTAATGTGTTTATACAAATGTTTACAAGAATTGTATGCAATATATTGAATAATAAAGAATTTAGATTAAAATTTATCTTGAACAAAAATGTGGTTATGTCATATTTGTTTAAGACTCCTACATGACACAATAAATACTACTAAATTTCAGACTTCAACATGTCTGAAAATGACCATGAATTTTACAACCAGATTAGGAAAAAAATGAATTTTATGTAAACTAAACATAAATAACATCTAATTACAGGTTCACATAAACCCTACATAGCCCGGGGAAGGGGTGGTTTATTACACACCAAATGCAATTTCTCTTTCTACCATAAGTCATTAATGTATCATTATCAAATAAAACTATGTAGAAAAATGTACCTTTCCAAACCCTGAGATTACAATGATTTCTACCAATCAGCAAAATTTTGTCGTGATTACACAATCTATAGCAATCCCCCCCCCCCAGACTAACAAGAAAAATATTGGGATTAAAAAACAATTGGGGAATGAAAATATTGTAATATTTACCAATGAAGAGACTTGCCAAACCCATCTTGTACACTGTACTAAAATAACCCAGGCGAGGTGGCACAAAACAAAAATAATTTAAATTGCATTCATACTACTGAAATACATTATCATTATTATCATCATTGGCTAAGGGAGGGATTTAATATTACATTCCACAAGACTTTTGTATTTGATATGATTGCAGCAAGGAAATGGCCTATTGTTCTCAGAATGCAAAACCTTATTGCTGGAGAGCTGACTCATAACAAATATCCTCTGAGCTTTACATGACCAATATCGGTATCTAAGGACTTCCAGCAGCTGAAAATCAAAGTATGATCCAAATCATATTTCATGATGCAATTTGTTAATGATTTTCCCTGAAAACTGATATCCTTGCATCTGATGTGCTTAGACCAATTTGTCAGTTAAAAGGTTGACAACATGCTTTATGAAACACACCCTGCACTCCGTAACGCAAGGATGCCAATAGCTAAACACCATTGGCCAATCAAGATCATTGTTGCATCTGCATCTTGTTCAAATACGGATCAGGACCAATCGCAATAGTTCTTTCATATTTGGTATTCATTGCAAACTTTTGTGCAATACAAGGCCAAGGCTTTGGTTGTTTTTTTATTATCTAATCTTTAGGCAGATAAATATCAGTTGAGTGATCATTCTTTTTGTCATCATTTCAGAGTCTCTGCTATATAAGATGAATTTTATAGACAATTTTCATTTCTTCTTATTCTTGTTGCTACCTGATAGAACATCCAAAAACTTTCCCCTAGTCATCTCACGAGCTGCAAAGAGAAGAAGAAAAAAAAAGGCAATGTAAGACAACTATGGTTGTCAAATAAAAAGAGTATGGTGAATAATGATATTGGAAACAACTCAAATAGAATGGTAAATATGATAAAGCTTAAAAAGAAACCAAAACCAAAGGAGAGAATAAATCTGAGAAGAGTAAAATGAGAAGATCAATATAAAAAAGTGTAATCAAAATCATTTATAAAAAAAGACTAATGGAAATTCAAAGTATTTTACTTTCTATAGAGATTCTCAAACTACAACATATGCTTCAAATGGACAACTTTCCATTCGTTTTACATATTAATTCTCAAATTTTACCCACTATCTTTCAAATAGCATCTAGCATCCTGGGGACCGTTTCATGAAGGTTGTAAGCACTAACAAGTTGATTTTCTCTGATAGTTACTATGGTAACAGTCAGATGCCAGTGCCTCTCAGCCAATCAAAAGCAAGGATTTCACTGAAATTGTCAGCACTGACAATTAAGTCAGTGCTGATAACTTTCATTAAATGCCCCCTTGAGCACAATCAGAGTGTGTAAAATAAAGGGAGAAATAATATGATAGAAAAAGGGTAATATTTCTATCATTCATTTAAGTTTTATATCACTTAATGGACAGCTTTATAAAGCATCCCAGTTTTTATTCTACCGCTTCTATCAAAACAACCCAGCAGGTATCAAGACGGGATCTCCCCATTTCAGCAGGATTGGATGAAAGAATGTCAAAACTCACCTTCCTCTAAGCCAAGTTGGTAGGCTAGATTCTGCAGCCCTTTTACTTTCTCCATTAGATTGGCTGTGGTTAAACTACCCAATTCTGTCAAGGAAATAAACAAAATTATATAAATACAGAAAAAAAATAATAATAAAAAAGAAAACACATGTTCATGCTTTGACTATGAAGCAACTGGTATCTCCACAAGCTTTTTCCTATCCAAAATCAATTGGGTACATGAACAGTGCCAATAATACTACTTTTTTTGTGGGGGGGGAGGGGGGTTCAGCAAATTTGGGATTGGTCAAGCGATTCCCCCATGACAATTCTGTACCTTTAACGTAAGATACAATAAATCTTACAATCGTTATCAACCCTATTTTGGTGTATTATCTGTGATAAACTTACAATATGAATTGTAAGATTGGCTTAAATCATAATATTAATTGTAACTTCAATGTCACATGGTAAAAGTATAACTAAAGTCAATTATTAATGAATGCTTCATGCATAATTAAAGATAGATATTTGCATAAACTTAACTATGTTTTCAAAATAAATTTTCTAAACCATCTCTTAAATTTGGCCGAATGATTTTTTATGTGCTATACTATGGCTATAAAAAACAATAAAACCTTACCATTGAGCATATCGATGTCATTCTTCTCTAAATCAGCTTCCCAAGGCGGTGAATTTGCATTGTTGAAAGGCTAAGAAATAAATATTGAAAAATTCATATTATTCATATAATGTCAAGCCATTGGAGATATGGGAATGTATAATTTACTAAAGGATGGAAATGTAAAAGAAATGGAATAGTCAAATAGATAAGATTGATGAGCAAATATTAACAAAACTTCATCAGAATGGTCAACTGTTCACAATATATCCCCAAATATTCTCATCCCAATTCTAATTCCATCCCAATTCATGCACTTAGCAAAATAGGGGGAGGGGGATAGGCAAAAATAACAGTGGAATAAATCTACTGTATACATTGCACTTACACTCTTGATATCAGCAAAATTGGATACTCCAGGAACTGAGGGAAAAAAAGAAAAGAAAACTTAAGAATAAAGTTCATACTAATTACTTTTTTTCCATAAAATAGTGTACCATAATATAAATAACAAGCATTTCTTGAGACCAATCTGAACTGATACACTCTACCCAAAAGGGTGTTATTTGGAGTATTAAACCAATCATCTCAAATGCCTTAAGGCTACCGCACACCTTACGATTGGTCTGCAACCAGATTTTAGAATAAAACGAAGTAGAAGTTGATGCTAATATTGAGACATGGAATATCTTACTGTGTAATGTTCTAAATCATTGTATGAATACCTATGTTTAAATCTGCGACTATGCTATCATCCTTATTAGAATAAAAGCAAATTTAATATCTAGTTGTAATGACTTCATGGCAATCATACAATTGGCTACGATTTGAAACTAATTTAGGCTTTACTCCAAAATAAAGGCTGGTAATCATCCAAAATTGTTATATACATGTAAGTATTTCAGTTAATTTGATCCTCAAATAAAAAGATACTTTTTATTCAAATTTTCAGAAAATAAGCAAAATGCGATTTGTTCCATAATCAAATCTTGGCCCAGTTGTAAGGTGTGCGGTGGCCTTATCTCTATACACCACCTTTTTGGTTTAATCTCTGTTAGTAATGATTTGACCATATTCCACTAAGTTGCACTAGCGTTAGGTAAGGGGACTTATAACAGTTTTTTTTTTGTGAACACAGTTGGATTTTCAAATGTTGACAAACCACCCCATATAATAACACTTACTTTGCTCAGGCCATAGCTCTGGGGATGCACGGTCCAACCTTTCAAAACTCAGGAGAGTTGCTTCCAGATCTGTTGAAAGAAAGAAACAAACAAACATATTGTGTGAATGTGAGAAGTTTTTGTCAATCCAACCCTTTAAAATTTCAACATATAGGCAATTAAAGTGCTGATTGAGTAGAAGAAATAACCAGTTGTCTCATATCTATTGCCCAATTGTCGCAAGCCCCCTCTTGAGAACGAATTCAAGGCAAGCATGAAAGTTTGCAGCAGCATACAATGAATTAAAATGTTGCAAGTAGGCATAGTAGCAGACATTTTGCAGAAATGAATTGAAAAATGCAAACTTTATCTCATGCTTGCCTTAAATTCATTCTCAAGAGGGCTCCCAACATCATTAATTGCACAATTCATTGCATGCGCAACAAATCAACGACTATCAACAATCAATAAATGGGTAGAACTGAGACTGCCAGACTGGATAATTTCACATCTAATGAAGACAGACATTCCATGCAAGAGTGACGCGTACATGTATTCCATGGTAGTAAATCTGAATTTTCCCTTTACGTCTATTTCATGTGATTACGGCCTAAAAGAAGCACAACTACAGCAATAATCCCAGACCTTCACATTGCTATTCAGATAATGCTCACAATCACTGTATCTATCGCCAGCTGTGAGCGATCATTCAGCAAGTTGAAACTCATCCTCTCATACTTGAGAGCCTCCATGGGCCAAGACAAATTATGTGATCTAGCTCTACTGAGTGTGGAGAAAGAAGAAACTGAAAGAGTCAATTTTGATCTCATCATTGATCAACTTGCAGCAGCTAAGGCGAGGAAGATTAATTTGTAAACAGTCAGACTGCAGGTCCCAAGAAAGTGGCTTCTTTCATCCAAGTGATATTCATGACTTGAGATGTTTTGCATATTTAATGAGCTTGATGCGGACCAAAACACCTCTTTTCATTCGGTCATTGCTGCTCTAATTGTGCATCGAATTTCATGAATTTGGTACCATTGTAAAGAAGAAGAATCATTTTTTCAGGTCATGTGTTTGGATTTATTCAAAGATTTTGTAATATAGGTTAAAATTTTGATCTAAAATAATATGCTACAAAATAAATATTTTCACCTGACAAAAGCTGCTATTTTCACACTTTATTTTTGTTTGAGCCCAAATGATTTTTATATCACGATAAAGCTGAATATGTATGCTTTGAAATGATATAGGCTTCAAAATAAGAATTGGTTTAATCGGGTCAAGACCACACTTTTCATTTGCCAAGTACATAAAGCAGCTTGAAAACAAGAATACTGCATTCTGATTGGTCAAAGAGACCGCACACTGGCAAATTCCAACGGTTCCAGTGCCTGGGTTCGTGGGAAGGTCACACTTCCCATGTGGTAATCTCCTCAAATACCCTGCGCCTGTTGTTCTGTGACTCTTATCCAGCCAATCGGAACTCTGGATTTCATGCAAGTACAAAATTTCTGAAATCTCGTCTTGTACCTTGGTGGGAAAAGTGTGATCTTGACCCGATTAAAAGGTGCTGCATATCAAAAGTGGCATTGTGAGAAAGTACAGAAGTTCAGCTTTATGTTGATATAAATATCATAGAGGCTCAAAATAAAAAGTTTTGCGCAATTTGCAAAAGAAAACAGAGGAAGAAAATTCAGTTTTGAGGCACATTTTCAGGCCAGAAATTTACTTATTTAACAAAATATTGTATACAAAATAAATGACCAATATGAAAGAGTAACTTTTACTCTATCTGATGGTGCAATAATATTTCATTTAACTTGAGGTTAAAACAGGTAAATTCTTAGAGAAAGAAAATCTCACGAATCACAAGATTTTGCAAGGAGGAGGATTCAGCCACGAGATGATTTGGATGAATCTGGCCTTTTTGCTCATTAGCATAGGGACCTGCGGTCTGACTGTAAACTATTTCATCACTGCCATTTGCCATAATCTTCCTGGCAATCATCACTCCTGTGTATTGTAATGATGTATGTTTTGGGGTATTGATTTTATGTTTATATAGTAATTCTGCCTGAAACTAAGATTTCATCAATAGGTTGATATGTGTGTTTGACATAAACAATATATGCATACAGTTTTCGTAATTTGTTCCAATTAAAATCATTGATTTATTTAAAAGCTGGCATTTGAAGATAACTCTTGAAAAAGGCCACAAATCCATTTACCGTCAGTGACTGTATACTAGCACATCAATGATGTGGAGCTCATCCTGCATCTCGCAGCGAAATTTAACACAATTTTAATTTCAGCCCAGTTGACACTTTAGTGAATTATATTGGTGACATACGGTAAATTGAGGATATAGAATTGAAATTGATGAAGAAATGGCATAGAAGCATTTTTTGCAATCTATGAATAAATTTCATATAAATTAAGCAAAAATAATTTTCTCGTCAAAATTTCTGAACTCTGTGTAGTACCTTGGTGAACCTCATGTAGCTCTCAGATGGAACAAAAATAATCAAAATCAATCAACAAATAAATAAGTATTTTTTGTGAGTTTTGAAAATATATGAATAAATTAGCATATTGAATGAGTTTCAAAATTCTGTGTTGAAATTTTGAATCACCACCTTGAGCTATCATATAAAGCAAAAAAAATTGAAATTGATCAACAAATGAAGAAGAAAAAACATTTTTTGTGTTTATGAATAAATTTTGCATAAATTAGCATAAATAATTTTCTAGACAAAATTTCAAAATTTTGTGTACAAGTTTGGTGAACCTCATGCAGCTCTACCAGATTGAAGAAAAAAAATCAAAATCGGTCAACAGAAAATCATATATATCATCATACTTGAAATGACAGAGAAGAAACATTTTGAAATTTAGTCAACAAATAAAGAAGAGGCATTTTCTGTGATGTATGAATTTCATATCAACTGATATTACGACTAGTCTACTCTCCAAGAGTATTGGGCTGGGCATTTATTTTTCTGACTAAATAAACCGATGCCATTGGGAATTACACACGCTCGAAATTTTGACGGAATAAAGCCATATTTTGGTATGTATCCAACTTTTCCTTCTTAAATCTCTTAGATACATGTTAGATAATTCTTGATAAACCTTCTCCATATTTTTTTCTTTTTCAATTTTAGTGGAGGGGACATATGGAAGTCTTGCCGTTTCAACCTTCTTTTATTCGGTTATCTTTTTTTCCCCTTCATTTTTTTCCTCTCATTTCTCAATTCATCTCTTTTCTTTCTCTCCTTCATTTTTTCATTTACCCTCCCTTCCTTTTTTTTAAATTTGTTACAATTTTAACTCAAAACTAAAGTCGGCTAGAGCTAACTTACTTAGCCTAGCCCAATGAGTGGCCTAGGCTCTAGCCCTTCTTTGAGTTTGACTTTGTTCATTTAAAAAAAAAATTAAAATCAAGACAAGGACTGCATGGCTCAGTCGATCCGCTCGTGCATTGTGCTTTGTCGATTGTCCCGTATTTCATTTGTGAAATCTGGTCACCCTGGTTTTACTGGCCATTCTGTATGCATATGGATACGAAAGTGCATTTCCACCAAATATCATGAAAGCAAGCTGCTGGTACAGCCAGGGTAACTTTAAAGGCAGGAGCTCGCCGAACAGTCACCGGAGCGGAGCGTGGTGGTCTGCAGAAAAGCTTACGGTATTCATTCACACACACTCACGATCACGGCAATCGCAACAACACCACAATGTCAAAAGACTGTACTTTTAAGATGACAATATACACATTTTATTTTAAGATAATTCCAATTACCTTCATATTATACTCAAGTAAAAAATTAACCCAACATTACACCCTGAAAGTTAGAACAATGGTAAGAAGAAAAAAATTAAATTTACCCGCACTGCCGGCTGGTGACGCCATTTTCACAAGAGCCCTCTACCGTTCATTTCAGGTACAATGTTTATATTTTCGTTGATATTGAATGAATGAATAAAGTTAAGTGCTGTGCAGTTAATAGTATACCTTTAATTTAGCATTTTAGGCTTTTTAGTAGAAAAGAAATGGAGCCAAAATGTCATCGCTTAGGCGGGAGCTGTGTAGAAGATGCAGATGAACAATCAAACAACATAGTATACCATGGTATTATGGATGATACACCTTTATTACCTTCAGCTTCTGTGCAGCAGGCAAGTCAAGTAACAACAACATGCAAGTTGCAACACAAAACATGAAAATTGATGTACTACTAGTACTAGTCCCTTTGTGTGACTACCGTAGTCATCAATCCAAACAATTCATCAATCGTCATCATGCATGATCGTACTACTAAGTTTATAATGAAATGTTTTTGTTTTCTTCATGTTTGTGTTTTTTATGTATGAAGATAATAATGCAGAGTAATTTTTTATGAGTGGTTATATTTGTGTATATTTTTGTATCAAGGGCCTGAATTAACAGGCTACTCTCGATAAACATTTGCAATAAATAAATAAATGAATAGATCTAATAACGCTTTTACATCCTGGCCCATCCTTGCTAGTCACTAATATAGACACTTGCCATCCCGTACGTGCTACCTTCCCTTCTATCTCTCTTTAAAAAGTTTATTGGTAATCTTTTTTTCTACAGGAGGCAATGACGGAAAGAGTGGAACCTTTTACATCAGGGAAGACATCTTTTGGACTATCAGTTTTCAATTTGATGAACGCTATATTAGGGAGTGGGATCTTGGGCTTACCCTATGCAATGGCACAATCTGGTATTATCCTCTTCAGGTATTACACATTTGATCCATTTCATGAAAGTTTGAAGCTATGGGGGCCAAGTTTCACCACCAAGCAAAAAAAAAAGGGAAAAAAAGGGAAGTGCAAAGCGTGAAATATGATATTATTTTTTTCTAATTATACAGAGGGAGTCAATCCTGATTTCAAGTTCTTCATGAAAATATAATTGATAATCAAGTTGTATATGTGAACGTGTAAGATCAGGCAAAATGTAACTTTTTGAAAATGACCTTGGTCATCAGATGAAGTGTTACTAACACCATTTGATATCTCTTTCTCAATGACAATTAGCCCAAGTGGGAATTAGACCAAGTGGCAATTGGAGTGATTGGACCAAATGGCCATTGAACCTGATTGTTAGTATAATATTAGGTTACACTAGGAATTACCTCTTTCAGCATCAATTATGGTGGCAGCGGTGGGATGAACACCCATAAAATGATAAATGCCTCTCAGAAATATGCAGATGCATGTGTTATTTGTCAATTGTAATTATTTGTTATATATGTTCTTGTAAATTGGATTTATACTTTGAAATGTTAAATTGAATAATAATGTTGATCATGACATTGATGATGATAATGATGATGGCATTTATGATGATCAAAATATTCATTATGATAATATGGCAGGTTATGAAGTGTATCTTAATTTACATTCAAGACAATGAAATTTATCAGGGGATGAAGATAGACCAAGTATTTTTAATGATTATTATTGTCCTTTTCCATAGTGTGATGCTGTTGCTTGTCGCTGTCATGGCAAACTACACAATCCACCTCCTTCTGAAGATGTGTGACATCACAGGTCATAGGTCATATGAAGATATAGGGAACAGTGCAATGGGTGTCCCAGGCAAGGTAAGCTTTTAGTCCCTTACTATTTGAGTAAATGTTATGTTCATATTTTAGTGTCATGTCTTAGTTTAGTGCACTCTCTTGATAAAACCCCTCCTTTTATTTTCTGACTATCTGTCTCATTTCCTTCCCTATTTATGAAACTGTATTAAAATAAATTCAATGAGAATTTTTGTCGATTTTGTTATAGCTAATGGCAGCTTCTGCTATACTCCTTCAAAATGTTGGTGGTGAGTAGAGGATCTAATATTTAGTTCTTGTATTATTATTATTATTATTATTTTTATAATTATAATTATTATTATTATTATCTTCATCATCATTATTAATATTATTATTATTAGTAGTAGTATTATTACTATTATTATTATCATCATAATCATCATCATATCAGTAGTAATATTAATTAGGGGTGATTTACTCCATTATTAATGATGAGTGATGAGTCTATTACAATTAACTTTCCTCTTTGTAATATGATTTACTCCGATGTAATTAAGATAAACCTCAAGGTGGTTTGCTGGAGGCATTATGTTTTAGGGTCATCTGTCCTTCCACCTTTTCATCCTCAAGAAAACCATATGATTTTACGGGTCAATTTCAAACTTAGCTCATGAATAAATGGGTATTTAGGAAAGTGGACTAATAAATAAATCACTAAGACAAATACCTTAAAAGCAATTAACCTGGTAAAAAGAATTGAGTTCAATACTGATGATGGTAGGGGCTTATAATATATTTTTATCCTTCATTTGAATGCTAGTATTGATGGGCTAGATTCCAATTTAAAAGGAATGGTATATTTCAGTGTTTCTTGAAATTCTATAACTTTAAAAAGGGAAACAAAAGATTATCAACATTTTTTAGTGTATTGTCTGCATACATATTGACAGAAAATATTGATTGAATAATGTTTGCCAAATGCCTTTGAAATAAGAATAGTTTGTATTTAGAAGTAAACTATCAAGATATTTTGTGATAAAAATATAATGACCAATGTCACAAATTCTGTGATTACTTATGTCATCACTATCAGTCATTTGATTAGAACTTGAAAGTACAATATTTTATATTAAATTTTACTTAGTAATGTTATTTTGTCTATCCTCCCAGCTATGTCAAGTTATCTATTTATTGTAAAGAATGAGATGCCAGCAGTTCTCAAGACGTTCCTACATGAAGACCAGACTGCAAAGTAAGTGTCTTGTCAAGTATTCATAAATTTTAAAGTTGTAATTGTTATTTTCATCATATTTTTGATCAATCTCAATTTTCATAATGTCAAATTGCCTCTGAGGCAGGTTATTATGAACATTGATGTACTAATAGCATTGAAAATATGCACCCCTCACCCGGAAATCAAAAATTTTCACTGGCAAAAGCATAACATGCAGATTTTTCATGCAGTGCATGTACAACAAAATCAAAATGCCTTCTTACTTGAATATAGAATATGCATGTATTCATTAAATGAACTTTATGTTTATATGAAATTAATTGTTTTGCCTGCGGCTACAGAGATCATCATCAAAATCTTAACCAAGGTTAAAATTTGAAATTTCATCATAACATAGAAATCAAATTATTTATATTTCATAAAACTTGGACATCACTCATCATTTGTATTAATTTCAAGTCACATAATCAAGTTCAAAGTTAATTATTTAGAACCAGGCCAATAATACATTGACTTCAATAGGGCTAATTCAGTATTCATGTGCAGGGACTGCGGAACGGTTTTTAAAGAGGGGGGGGGGGGGGTTGACTATGCAAAAAAACATAATCAGATGGTAATTTTTACGTTTTTGTACACGTTTTGGAAAAAAGTGCGGGGCCTCGAGGCCCCCCGTTTCCGCGGCCCCTGATGTGGTCATATCTTGGGCCCCGTTGAACCAATTCCTAGCAAATTTTAGCTGTCATGCACCTCCAAGATATGACATGAGAAACAATGAAATGCAAAATTTGTATTTTCATCATGTCACACTTCAGTACTCTATTACACTCCTAATTCAATGCAGTGAATGGTATGTAAATGGTGACTATTTGGTCCTACTCCTTGTGTTATTGGTCATCCTCCCCCTGGCTTGCCTGCCAAAGATCGGTTTCCTTGGTTACACCAGTGCCTTCTCCATTCTATGTATGGTCTTCTTCACAGTGGGGGTGAGTTGATGATGATGATGATGGTGATGATGATGGTGGTGATGGTGGTGATGATGCTCGTGATGATGATGATGATGATGATGATGATGATGATGATGATGATGATGGTGATGATGGTGATGATGATGATGATGGTGATGATGGCGGTGATGGTGGTGATGATGCTCGTGATGATGATGGTGATGATGGTGATGATGATGATGGTGATGATGGTGATGATGGTGATGATGGTGATGGTGGTGGTGATGATGGTGATGATGGTGGTGATGGTGGTCATGATGCTCGTGATGATGATGATGATGCTAGTGATGATGATGGTTGTGGTGGTGATTGATGATGATGGTGATGATGATGAAGATGTTAATGATGATGTGGATGATGATGTACATCGATGATGATGTTGTCAAAGGGATAACCTTCTCAAAAAAAATGTTTTCTTATGCTTTCTTCTCCAGATTGTGTATAAGAAGTATGGATTTCCATGCCCTATTCCTGTTACACCAGGACCAAATATCACTTTAGAGAATATGTTTGAAAACTATATGTACTACCATCCTAAAGATAACCAGACCAACCAATGCAAGGCCAAGCTATTTACTATCACTCTTCAGGTAACAATCCCATTATTGTGACTGTACATATATGGGCCTGTTCATAAATACTATGGATACTTTGATTTTGATTGGCTACTGGGCATAGTTACCATAATTGTAAGTTTGTCATCAAATGAGCATCTGGTGTTTAGTTTATGATGTTGTGATCATATTTCAAGTGAAATGAAATTTGATACTTAAGCCAGAATTTTAAGTATTTTACTCAGTATTTTGCTGAAGTAAAATACTTCACCATGTTTGGTATTCAATTTGCATTTTTGGGCTTTGTTTGAAATTAAATCTAAGTTTGGCTTGAGAAAGTAAAATACTTGGATGTGATCTGAACACTAGTTTAAGCATTTTGCTTAGCCAAGTAAAATGCTCAGTAAAATACTTACCGTATAGAATCAATACTTTCAATTAAATACCTGCCTAGCTGTTTTATAGTAATCATTCTATACTACAAACTGATGTAAATTCTTCTCATCCATCTGGTCATATTTGAATATAAAGACTTCAGATCAAATCACTGGAAATACAGCTTACTTGTTGAGACATTTCACCAATATCCAATTGGCTTTCTTGGGCGTATGACGATGCTTTTAAAGAAAGGAAGACCCTTATAAAGTCTGAGATGTGCAGATTCTGTGTGCAATGGATATGTCTAGTGCAAAAGTTATTTAATGTCAGTTTTCTTCTTTTCAAACACCATTCCCTCTTTTATGCATCATTTCTCAGTTTGTTTGTTATCATATATATTGTTTTGTTGTTTTTCCTTTACTTTCACCATCAGACAGCATACACTATACCGACAATGGCTTTCTCCTTCGTGTGCCACACAGCAGTACTTCCAATCTATGCAGAATTATCAAGGTATACCAGTTGTGGTAACAATCTCAAAAGTTTGAACAGAATCCAATAAAATTACCACCCTATGTGCCAAAAGGCTCTGGAAGAAAATGCGTAATTGCTGAGAAATCAGCAAAATAAGCACGGAATTCCATCAAATGTCGGGTATTTTTCCTAGCAATATTAATAGGGCCTACATTATCCCACATTTGCTATTCTGTGTTAATGATCATCAGAATTATCCAGTACCATGGTATACTATGGTATTACCATAGTATTACTATGGTAATACTATGGTAATACCATAGTGTACCATGGTACTGTATGGTACTTTTTTACAAGGGTGAGCTAAGATTTCATGATTTCCCAAAGATAAGCTTACTTTAATGTACCAGATCTAGATATATGATGATATTTTGACAATTAACCTTGATTTTAAAGACTTTCTCATGAAATAATTGTTTGTTGCAACTACTATCTTCTACCTTTAATATACTAGTACATAGAATCAGGTATCAAAGGTGAACTTTGATATTTGCTTTGTTGTGTTTAATAGCTGATATAACCTTTATTCTCAAAAAGTAAGCTTTACATTAAAACCACAACACATTATACTCAGATTTATTTATGTGAATGTTTGTGATGTGGATTAATTGTTATATAATATCATAATTCACCTTTTGAAATAAATTGTCAGCATCAACATCAATTATCCACTAATCTGTTAAAACAAGTATTTGGCAACAATTAAATGAAATGTATATAATCATCAAACTTAATCAAGAATTTGAGTGATGAATTATCTGTATGAAATTGCAAATTATTATGACATTTATTTTTGGAAGCATATGAACCATATGATAATGGGACAATATGTTCATGATAAATGCATGACCTTGATATAGTTTGACAGAGAATATTCCAGCAAATGTGAGAAATTCTGGCAATGAAAAGAAAAAAAAGGATCATCTCTGATATATTAACATAATGCACACCTGCAGCATATATATACTAACTTTCTCTTCTTTTTGCAATTTCCTGTAGACCAACGAAGCGCAGGATGCAGAATGTTACTATCACGTCTATTGGAGTTTGTTACACCTTGTATATGATAGCATCGTTGTTTGGATATCTTACATTCTATGGTAAGCTTATGGTGGGAGAGGGAATACTCAATCTTGGTTCAGATGAGAGTGTTCTGCTGTAGCCTCCATAATGTGACTAGTCTTGGTTTTAAAAAGTGCCATGAGTATCAGGGCCGGATCCAGGATTTTCCAAGGGGGGGGGGAGGGCCCATTTTCCCGAGGAAAAATTTGACAAGCAAAAAACAGCATTTTTTTTTCATTTTTAGTGATGAATATGTAATTAAGGTTGAGAATGTGGGTGATAATTAGGAAATATTGGATGGCCTTGAGTGAGATGCAAAGAAATATTGTACGAGCTGAAGAACAATATTGGATGAGTCGAAGACGAATCCAATATTGTTCTTCAGCGAGTAACAATATTTCTACGCATCTCACGAAAATTGGTCATCCAATATTATTATTATTATTATTTACATACCCCCACAAAGCTAAAAATAAAGTAATGAACCCAAAAAAAAGGTTAGTAACCATCAATTATGGCAATCCTGTAAATCATGAGCATGGCGCCTGAGTATTGTCATTTAAAAAAAAAGAAATCTCTGTAATGAAGTAAAGATGCGCAAGCGTATAGTGCAAGCGCATTTGAATTCAATAAATTGACTCTCCTTTACCACACCTGGCAACTAATACGCGACGAAATTTCATTGTGACGTAACAAAAGCTTCATGCGCACAATCATTTATTAACCAATGATAATCTTGTGGGTGGGGCAAAATATTCATTTCGTCCAATATTTTCAATATTGGATGGTTTTCATTGGCATGCACGTTAAAAATCAGTTTTAATATTTTGTCTCTTTGAAATAAGCGTGCAAGACGTCAAAAAATATCTGCGCCTGTAAAACCCTAGATTTAAATAATAATATAGTTTATTTTCACTTGGTCTACTTATCATACGGGCTTATTTGGTCTACTGTCAGTTTGGAAAATATCCATTCAGTTTACATTATACTTGGTCTAATAAAAGAACTCATGAAGAGATTTGTTCACTGTGCTTGTTAATTATTTTCTCATCTATCTACAGATGGTATCAATAGTGAGATACTCCATGGCTACAGCGAATACAAAGAGGATGACCTTCTTATCTTGATCATCAGAATAGCTGTTCTTACTGCCATTGTCTTCACAGTACCCATCATACACTATCCTGTAAGTCAGGACCAAACGTTAAAATCTGTGGCTTAAAAATGGATAACCAAATGTGAAAACTTTCCAGTTTGATTTATAAGCATTTCTGGTACTCAACTTATTACATCTGACTCAACATGATCATAATAACAGTCATAATAACAATATATGATATTTACCAAGGGTAGCCACTTCAACATTGTAATTTTTTCTTTCATTGGGCCCTGCATAACATGATAAGTTGTTATAAACACCCTTTTCCATTCTAATATGCTGAGTGATTGGCTTGATGGCAGAAGGTCCCATTTTAAAAAGTTCTTGGTATGACTCAGCCTCGTCAAGTGTCAAAATTTTGATATTCTTGACTATTTTGTAATCCATTTCAGGCTCGTATAGCATTCATGATGATAGCCGGGACTGCCTTTCCCGTAGCATCAGCCAGGTATTCATGGAAACTTTATTTCCTGACGACATTCATTCTGCTCGCCTTAGTCACAACATTTGCCATCTGTGTTCCAAACATCATGGAAATATTTGGTGTCATAGGTAAGCAAATAAATATAAACTTGCAATGATATTAAAAAAAGTCCAAACCTGTAATAATAAACATCGGATAACTCTTTAATTGCTATGTTAAGATGGAAGAGATTGCCTTTTTAAGCAAGCAAAGTCCCATTGTGCTAGTATCATCTGTACTAGAGACATTTTTATAGATGTTATGGAGAGAAAATATGCTGCAACAAGGCTCTTATGAAAATGAAAATACCAGGAACAATAATTTATCATTGTTTGGCAAGTTTGTATTATTACTATTATATGAATTGTTTGTTATATAAAACAAAAATGTTTAAATCTATGCATACACATGTCAGTTAGACAACTTCCCCTTTTTCTTTTCTTGATATAGGTGCCACTGCCTCGACCAGCTTGGTCCTCTTTCTTCCATGTCTTTTCTACCTCAAACTTGGTCAGGAGCAGCTCAAATCATCATCTAAAATCATGGTAAATAAAATTACTAAATAAAACATAGAGTCTGTGAACAGACAGTTTAAAATTTTCAAAAATATTTTGCTCATGTAATCCCAATGCTTGTGACAGGGATTGTGGAGCTGTTTTTAAAAGTGGATGCTGACCATACATAAAACACCATCAAATGGTCATATTTACTTTTTTGAAAAAATGGGGCTGAAGCCCCCCCCCCCCCCCCCCTGCTTCTCTGGGCTCTATGTAATGCGACGTTTGAGTCATTTCCTTTAAATTGGTCAGTAATTTTAGTTTGGTGTTATAAGCTCAGCAGTACTTAATGTTTTTTTTTAAGGATCAAAATAGTCTTCTAGATAAAGTATTTCAGTGGTCTCTCTTCAATAAGTTAGCATTTTCTCCCTGAATGCTGCTCAAAGATCTAACTAATCTTCCAGTTATCAAAAAATTTGCACATTCTTGGAGAAGGACACTGAAAGATCATTTAGAGATAATTACAAGATCACCGAAAGACTAGTGAAGACCAATGAAAGAAATGAAAGAGATCGCCAAGAGACCACAAATTACATGAGATAGTACTGAAAATTATTTGGCGGGATATTATTGGTTTTTTATCTTTCAGCAATCTCTCAAAGGTCTCCATGCTTCAGAAAGGATGCTTAAATATTAGTTCTAGAAGTATTAATCATATTTTTTGTGATTTATCCAATCTTTACAGGCCACCATCCTCCTGGTGGTGAGTGTTGCTCTCCTCATCCTCAGCCTGGCCACCATCATCTATGGAATCATTACCAAGGATACATGATGCACTCTCTCCATCTCATTAAATACCAAAGAGACAAATGTGTGGCCAAACTGATTAGTCTTCAGGAAGGACATACTGGTTCATTAGGTACTAGGTTCAAATCCCTGTCTCATACTCGAGTGCTTCATTGAAATCTATATTGAGGGCGAGATGATGATAACATGCAATATCCATTGGACATGCATACACACAAATTATACATGTGTAGTTTGTGGGATACAAGTACTAATTTATGAACACTGGTTGTTAAGATATTGATGTCTGTTATTGCCACTTTCCAGTTGACCTGGATTAAAAAAAGACCTTTCTTTAGAAAATTGCTTCCAGATAAATTTTGAAAATTAGGTAAACACCGATTCTGATCTCATGCCAAAACAGTAACCCTAGTCCTTTCTTTGATTTTGTTTTGACCCCCCCCCCACACACACATCATTCTTTAGATAAATTAACATGGGGGGGGGTCTGAAAAGGGGTTTTATATAAACAAAGAAAAAAGTATGCAGATATTTTAATTTTGAACAGGTGCCTGATGAAATAAATTTTTATGAGTGGGTTTTCTAATGGATGAAGTGGATTATATTTTTGCATTGTTGAGAAGAGAATACCATACAATCTAATTTTCACATTTAAGTAATAAAAAAATTTATTAATATAATAATGAAACAGTTGATGGATCTGTGGAATAAGTATAAAATTGTGGAATCTTTAGTTTTTGCAGTCATGTTTTTGTATTGTTGATATTGAATACATCTTCTTGTATTGCAAATCAGAGTGCAATGTTATGTTGACTACCAAGAATTTACAGGGTATCACTGTCACTTTCAAAGCTGTTTTTGAAAGTGGCCCAGTTACAATTCTATGTGTGTACATGCATTTTTTCCAAACATGCAATAAAAAATTATATTAACCAAAAAAAGGGGGTCACATTAAATGGTGATGAATGTATAATAATGTATATGTGTATTTCATATCAATTAAGTTTCGGAATAGTTCCCTTATGTAATTTAAGTTGTAAGGGATGATAGAAAAATTCAAGTTTATGAAGAAATTCCTTGTGTATATTTGCTTTGTATTCATTTATTCATGATTTTCATTTTTTGTTACAGCCTGGCTGAAATCTGAGTGAGCCTTGGATTTGTTCTCAAACTGGAAAAAAAAAGGGGGGGGGGTTGATTGATATTATAGAGAAAAGTTGTTCTTTTCCCCCTCTTACATTATCTTTTACTTAAAAAATACAGTGGTGTGAATATATTCCATGGAATGCACAGTCCAAATACGCTCATGGGGCTAGCCTGGCATGAGGTCTTTTGTCTATAAGTCAGCTTCAAATACAACAAATCTTAATTTCCTTTACCATCTAAGCTGGTCCTAATTTGAGGAGTATATTTCATTGAACGGTAGAGTATGGCACAATTTTTTATGCTACTTTGGGCCTGAGAATAGGACACTCAAAGCATGTTTACCACTTCATTTGGAGCAACTCCCTAGAGTTTCAATATGGTAATAAAATTAGTTTCCACCTTCCTGCTTTAATACGGGTAGATTGAAATGAGGCTATTGGGGATAAATGATTAAAATGAATATATTTATAGTAAAATCTATGCAAAAATAAGCAAAGATGTGTTAAGAATGCAGTACTTATTGCAAATGTGTTTGTATTTAGGCAATTTCATAAAGAATGTACGTCCAACTTTTGATAATTGGGACCTTACTGAAATTTGGTCTAGTTTTCATATGAAAGGCTTGCATGTTATGGATTGAGCATTCCATGAAGTTAAGCAAGATTACAGAAAAAGGGGGTTAGAATTTTCTTAAAGGTAGATTATTTTATGGAATTGCCCATTTGAAGAGAAATGTATTCCTTTCAACCACATTATGCCTTTATAAATTATACATCTTATTTGTACTTTCATGCAATTAAAAAAAAAGATATTTGCATATTAACCTTTTTTTCCTCAGATTTAATTTTTTATTTTTCTAATTAACAATCATTATACTATTATACTTCATTTATATTTTCTTGAAGTTGTATTGTAATTAATTAGAGAACAATATGCTTCAGATTGTGTTTTTCTTTGTATTTTTGTTATTTACAAGAAACCTTATCACAGCAGAGATCTGTTCATATTTAAGTTTTTGTGTTGAATAGGTTAGATGCTAAAGGTTGTGTGATGTATTTTCTGTGTCCTTATACCTAAAATAATATAAATTATGTTTTCATAAAGAGAAATAAATATTTTCGAAATCAGTATATTGTGTTTTTGATTTTCATTATTTTTGAGTCGTAGGATTGAATGAAAAGAAAGTAAATCTATAAATATTTATCTAATATCGATCAGAAGTTAAGATACAAAAAAAATGGAAACAGTGAAACATATCAATACAGGTCATGAATGAATCCCCTTAAATGATAACAGGGGTTTGAACTTTTGAAGATGGTATTATCATGTGTCGTCATTTGGGAGCTTGCTTCCTGAAATGCTTTTGAATTGTCATATTTTTGTAATTGTTAAAAAGGGCAAGTCCACCCTAGCAAAAGTTGAATTGAGTGAACCCCCCCCCCAAAAAAAAATAGCATACTTTCGAAATTTCATCAAAATCACATGTAAAATAAAGTTTAATTTTCACAAGACAGTTATAATATACATGTATGCACATATTGGTCGGTATGCAAATGAAGGAACCAATGTCACGCACTCAATATATTTTCTTATATGAAATAAAAATGTCTTAGTCCTCATTTTAAAGGAAAGCAAGGGTTGAATGATTCCTTTTGTTAATATGTGGGAACCACTGTTGCATCCTGCTGTGATTTAGAAGTTGCTACCTTAATTTCAAATGTGAAAAAATTTAGATATTCTATATTTCATACAACAAAATACAAAAAAAAAATAGTGAGTGGGTGACATCAACTCTCATTAGCATTTCACTGTGTAGTGCATATAACTATTTTGTAAAAAAATATATATATCTTGCATCCAAATTCAATGAATTTTCAGCATTACTGTATACTAGTAGGATTTTTCTCTTTTTATTCAAATTTTTATAGTATTTCTTTTTGTCATGAAAAATTTTGAGCTTACCCATGTAATGCACATTTAATATCATTCAAAAATATTTGAGAAAAATGACAGTTTATGTTACTTTTACAAATCATATCACATCTTATCACTTGTGTCTTTGACAGATTTTTTATCAAACTTTCTTTGGTGAATTACTCTCATTCAAATTGACTTCTTGAAGCAAACTGTAAATTAAAGAAAATCAATTTCAAACAATCTTAATTTATACTTCAATAAGAGTAAGAAATCACACTTGAATATCACAATACACAAAGAAAATGCACTTTACAAAGGGTTTTCCATATCAAATATTTTAATCAAAATCACCATGTCACACATTCGCATTTTAGTAATCACCATACAACACACATTCACATTTTCTAATACGATATTCTCACCAACGACAGCTATAAATATATTCATGGGCTAAAAATATAACCATAGGTATTTGTTAAAATCAATGTATTCTATGATACACCTATGTACATATGCACAAGTTAATTGCTCTTATCAAATGTGAACAGGAAAGTATTTCATGTTGTATGTAAAGTTAGGCATTGCTTTATGAATGACTGGTTCTTGTGCTAAATGACATACTCCGCATTTTCCTTTGTGTTTCGACAAAGTTGGGCTAAATTCTCTTTTTCTCTAATCAAATTTCATCAAACTATGAACTCTGCATTTTGACATTCTTCAAAGGCATTTTATTTTACAAAGATCGCATATCAACTTTTTTTTTAATTGCCACTGATGCTCATCAAAATGATTCAAATTGGATTTACCACAAGAACATATTCCAGTTTTTCTTAAAACTCATGCATAAACCAGTGACGAGCTAATGCTTCAAAAAATGCCCTGTTGGAGGAAATCTTATCATCATAGGCAGGTTTATATCATACATTCTCTGAATAGAAACCAACAGACAGATTTAAAGGCTCATGTACACATGGAGCAATTAAGCCCTGTAACATTTTATGTGCTAATTGGTATATGAGGTATAAAAAAGATACAACTCTTCTCAGTAGCGAACGCAGGATTTTTTTTAAAGCGGGTGGTTTTGAAGCTGAATGAAATTTTGATAACCAAAAAAAAAAGGTCTTCAAGCAAAAAAAAAAGGGTCTTCACCACAAATTTTACCTTGTTTTGCACCTTAAACAAATTTGACAAGCCCCCCCCCAAAAAAAAAGCGTCTTCAAAAACATTTTAGGGGGGGTTGAACCCTTACCCCTGTGACCACCCCCTTGCATATGCACTACTGACCCTTCTCATGCAACAAAAACTAAAATCAAATTCTTTAAAAAGGTTGGTGCACAATTGTTTCAGAAAGTGCAAAAATCTGTTTAGAGGACAAGCTCACAACATTATTGAATACAGCTCTTGACATGCATGAAGTAATAAAATTATAATGACATTATACAACAACATCATAATGAAATCATAGTGCTGTCAATCCTGTCAAACATTTGAACCATTTGTGTTGTAGACTCGAAGTGTAGGCCTATAATGAATGTTTGTAAGCCTAAGTAGGGCAAAATGTCCTGCCCTGAAATTGTCAATATTGTACAGTGAGGTAAGAGGGTCATCTCATTTCCCTCGCCTTAGAGATTGCCATGCATGTTGACATGCTAAAGATCAGGGTCACTAAATAAAATTTCTAACATAGACTTTGTACAAAATTGAACTTGACCTTCAAAATAAGTCTCATTATAGGAATGTTTGATTCATATTTGATAACATATTGTGGGCTAGATTTTTATCTCTCACCTCTCCAGTAAATAAAATGTACAATCATATGAGGTTTAAGGGTTGATTTCTGATAACTGACCAATAAAAAAAGTATACAGCATGTAATCTAATGACTCAAGGAAAATGTAAAGTAATGACCCATATTCAAAATCTCCTTTGTATAACTGATACTGTAAGAACTACACACTGCTATAATGATGTTTAATCAATCAAAAATAAAAGGGATATCTGCATGGACAAGACCCAAGACTTCACAACAGTCTGACAATACTCCTCTGAGGTGAACTGGTACCGAGTGTATTTTAATACGACAACCCAAATATGTTAAAGATGAGAAGGTACTTGAATGCCTGGTATCAAAAGTGTCTGAATACACTGTTTGAGGTAAACTGACTCTGACTGCGATCTAATCTGGGTCTTTTAGGTTTAGGACCCGAAGGTGTTGTTGATGGGCCTGATGCACTCACAGATCGCTTCACCTGCAGATGAAGATAGAGAGAGAGATAAGGGGGTTGGGGCAACAGAGGGATGAAAGATAAAAACCAATTCAGAGAGAGGGATGGAGACAGAGAAATGAATATATAAAGAGCCAAAAAGAAGAAAGTGATAAAAAAAGCAATTAGTAATTCAGAATTATTAGAAATGTTCAGAATTGTCAGTGCTTTCCAAAAAACATTTAATACCAAACATCCAACTCACACACACCTCTTACATGATGTCATCCAAACACCCAAGATCAGACTTCACACAGACACTAGTCATGATTTCATTCCCAAAATATAATAACCATCTTGAATATTGCATAGTCATTAGCTATAATTTTATCCCAATACCTATAACCAGACTTGATATAATATAGACAAAAGTCATGATTGCTGTTGTATAGTTATTAGCTACGACTGTATCTAAAAACACGTCACCAGACTTGATATCACAGAGACAGTAGCCATCATTTCATTAATATCACAAAGTCAGTTGTTAAAAACCAGCTTTGAATTTTCCCAAACACCTATTAAACTTAAATATCACAATTTTCAGACACTAGCCTTGATTCCTCCAAACACCCAATGCCAGACGTGACCCAGTTTTAATCTAAACATCTAAAATACACCTACCTTTGGAGGTTCTACAACACTGTCTTCTCCTCCAATGGAAGCTTCTGCTGACTGAAACACAAAGTTACGGGTGCTTCTCGGTCCTTGAGGGTTTGTGACTGGTTTCAACATGGAGGCCATCTTAGCCAGGTCATTCTTGCTTCGGGATAAGAAGGATCCTCTCTTGCTCTAAAAATATAATTCATTTTTCAAAGTTTTTTTTATTGTATATATTTGTATTTCATTGAGTTAAGAACTGTATAACAAAACAAGGACAGATTGTCCAAAGACCAATTTATGTCTTTCAGTACAAAATAATCATACATATCATGTTTTATCAAAATGAAATCACAGAATAAATCACACATTAAAACAATCAAATATTAAACACAGAAAGATAAACTAACATTTTTTCATTCATTTTTTGAAAAAAATTAAATAAAACCAAGGCAAAAAAATTTAGGCTTTCAAGAGTGAAAGTATGCATGCTTAAATTATGAAGGCCCAACCCATGCATCTAGAGAAATGAATATCTACTCACCATGATTTTCAGAGGTTTGGGGGTTCCAATCTTATTCTCTTTCTTTGGTTCTTTTTCTTCCACTTCTTGAGTTGGTGTCTCAACTAAAATAGAAAAGTAAATATGGGGTACAAGAAACATAAAAGAGATGTATTTTTTAATAGGAAGTCAGAATTTCTTCCGTCATTGTTTAGACATTTTTTTCTCGAAATCATAACTTTCGTATAGTATACAAATATACCAGGCTTTGAGCAAGAGTATAGCAGGAATTATTTGTTTGACGTTGGATTGGCATTACTATATATAGTAATTTTGCCAGTACAACCGAGAATGAATAATTCTCTCTTTACTTTCGAAATAAAGGCCTGGTATATTTGTTTTATATCCTACATTTGATAAGTTAGAACAACAGATCTTGATAATCTTGTTCTTGTACACATAGTTCATCTTATTTTTTAAATCTGAACCAAAATATGGATAAACACGCTGCGCTGACTGGCCTACTTTTCCTGAAGTTACGCGCTTAGCGGAATGCGCATTTGTGCCTGCACCCAAGAGATTGCACGATGTGTGTTTAATGATCTGTGACGTCAATGATGGAATAGTGCACTTTTCCCTCATTGACGTCACGGAATAGTAATTTTTCTTCAGTGGGCGTTTCATTTTCAACATCATCGCAAAATAATGAGAATATGTTTGGTCACATGATGCTATTTAAACCAATCAGCATACATGATTCAATTTATGCAGGATATAAGGCATCATATATCATATAAGTGTGTCTCTATGGAATTTATGAGCAAGGACAGAAAAAAGAAAATATGACTGTGAGCTTCAAGAACATTTTGGGTAAAAGTATTGTACAGATATTGAGTCAATGATTATATGACAATTTGGGTATTCCATCATTTTCAACAAGCATGAGCAAATAAATGTTCATCCGAGCTGCAAGAAATGGGAACAGACTTCGGGTTTGTAAATATTAAATAAATTGTTCAGCGTATCAACCCCTTGGCTTGAGAAAATTCATAGTAGATGAAATAAATGTTCATCCGAGCTGCAAGAAATGGGAACAGACTTCGGGTTTGTAAATATCAAATAAATTGTTCAGCGTATCAACCCCTTGGCTTGAGAAAATTCATAGTAGATGAAAACTTGCTTTCTACACAAGCTTGAACAATTTGTTTTCTGTAGTACTCAGTAATCAATTAAAGGAGAATGAAACCCTTGAAACCAGCTGAATCCATATCAAAGAGAAAAATCAAAGAAACATATTGTTGAAAGTTTGAGGAAGATTGAATGAATAATAAGAAAGCTATGAGCATTTGAATATTGAGATCACTAATGCCATGTAGATCCTCCCATTGGCAATGCGACCAAGATCTGTGATGTCACACACGTACAACTCCCTCATTACTTTAGTACTTATTTCACTTATATTCTCACTTTTATAGAGTCTATCACAAGGTGAGGTGTTCTCTTTATGAGAGGACAAGTACAGAGGTTTCACAACATTATATAATTGATGAATCGTTTGTCATATGATTAGAATGAGCAAAAAGAGATGTTTTGGGGTATTATTTTTATTTTTTTATATGTCCAAAAGGGGAGAGTTGTTCATCTGTGACATCGTAGATCTTGGTCGCATTGCCAATGGGAGGATCTCCATAGCATTAGTGATCTCGACATTCAAATGCTCATAACTCTTCTATTGCTAGTCCTAGTTTGCTCAAACTTTTGTTGATCTTATTCTTTGATTTTTCTGCTTTCACAAAAGCTAACTTGCTCCAAGAGTTTTATTCTCCTTTAACATCTCTTAACTGGGTCATATTTCATCTTTGTTGGGGTGTTAAAACCATGAATCTAAAAATAGAAGAACAAAAAAAATGTTGAGGACAGGTCAGAAAATGTCTAATTTAGAGTTATATTTTGCCAAGAAAGAGTTCTCTATAGAATAGGAATTAGGAGCTTGCTTTCAGACAATATGAGGTTGTCATCATTACCATATTTCTAAAATACAGCTTGTTTCTATGCTGTCCTCAAATTTATTAAACTTTGACAATGTTTTAGCATCCTATTGATGATATGCTGAAGACACTTACCCTGAGGTTTCTTGATGGATGCTGCCCTGAGACACTTTGCAAACTGACTACTCTCATCTAAAGATGGGGTCACTGAATCTGGAGTCACTGCACTGGTCTTCTCCTATAACAAAAACATGAATAAGCTGATGACAATTATACAAATAATATACAGGTGTGGATGTGCTATAGGCTATGCACATTTGAGGGCTTTTACAATGGTGCCAGAAACTTGTTTGCCTTTATCACTTTTATTTAGGAATTAAGAATTTTTGTCTGTAATTACTTAAGCGATCATTATCAATGAGAGAAAATAAACAGTGACCAGAGAGTCCTGTAACAGAAAGATATGCTATGGCTCACAAATATAAACAATCCTAATTGGTTCCTGGTCAATGTTTTGAAACAAAATTTTTAAGAAACCATGATAACCACTGCCATTTAGTGTTACAAAGCCCAGTTCGAAAAGGTAAACAATGACATGTAACACCACTCAGTATGTCGAGCCAAAACTTATCTGATGAACTCAATCATTCTCCCCCTCCTATATTTCAAACTTAAATACAAACATCTGTCTTACTAGTACTCCATAAGGATTTATTTTGGCCCCCCTGCCTTTATTTGTGTGTGTTTTTATGGGGGGTTATCTTCTTGCTTTTCTAGGTTTATTAAGTACAAGTACCCTTTATTTTCCTACATTATAAAAATATTATTTGCTAGATTCAATTTGAATCATTTTGATTCACATCAGCTAAAGTTTTGAAAACACTTTCATTTTTATGTAATTCATGTATTTTATGTAATTTGTCATTGGGGATAGATGTTGATATTAAAGGCCTTTGTCAATCCTT
This sequence comes from Lytechinus pictus, assembly GCF_037042905.1. NCBI lineage: Eukaryota > Metazoa > Echinodermata > Echinoidea > Temnopleuroida > Toxopneustidae > Lytechinus > Lytechinus pictus. Next base: position 29,420,323 of record NC_087251.1, read on the forward strand.
CCACATCTTGATTTTTTTATTGGTGTCTTTATGCTATACATTGTAACTGTTATATATATATATATATATATATATATATAATATTTTGACTGTATTTTTACTCAATCTGTGGAAATAAAGTTGAACCGAATGACCCTACCTCATTTTCTTTCAACCACTGTTCTCTCTGGTATCTCGTCAGTCTCCATTGAGTATCTTGATCCTGGGCATCTTCTTCATCTTCCTCCCCATCAGAGCCTGGTCTAAACATATCCATCTGGGACTCTAGATGATATCAAGAAAATACACATTAAGACAAAGATGTGTTGTCATCAGGGGGCCCTTAACACAAATCTTTGCGATTAATCATACAGTTGATGTGTAAGCTTGATTGCACATATGTATTATGTACCTAAACTTACGATCGAGTGCTAAGCTTTTTGTTAGGAGTTCCTGGGCCCCGTCTTACAAAGAGTTGCGATTGATCCGATCAATCGCAACTACGGACGGCTAGCAACGTCAACATATAAAATGCTTTTTTGTTCAAATTTTTTTCTAGATATGTGTATCCATAAATTCATTGATTTCTTGACAATTTGGTGCGTTCTCCTTTGTTTACAAAGGACATTTTACAAATTTCCTGTAGAAGAAGTTATGACACTGATGGATTTCCATAGAGTTACGATTGATTGGATCAATCGTAACTCTTTGTAAGATGGGGCCCAGGTGATGGACCCCAACTGTGTCTTCTGGCAATATACTAAACGGTAATCCAGGCCAAAATGATAAGTTGAAACAAGAAAAAACAATGACAAAATCAAAATAAAGTGGAACATGATCGAGTTATTGAATTTGGAATTTTTTGTACTAATTTGGTAAAAGAGTTGGATGCATTTCATCATGAATATGCAATAAAAGTACTGAGTGGATTGATTAATTAAAATTGCCATCAAATATGGAAGCTAGATTTGTTTTCAAGAATGTGTAAGTCATATCTTCAAGAGGAAACATATGCCTGGGCATGAAATATTGATTTCCATAAATCAGTGTGGTCCTTTTTATTCAAAGTACAGTGCAAACACCTTCTACATGAAAAGCTATTATACCATCGTTTAATTTTCACAGACTGATTGCAACTTCACTTTGTCAATTTACAATGATACAATACTAACAATAAAGGTATTGTGTATAGCATACCAAGCAGAAAATCATCTTACCCATATGTCGCCATCTAAACTTGCGCGTTCTACCCTTATTATCAGAATGCAGGTCTCCGTCCGGAAGGTACATCTCCTTGAAGATTCTCAATCTACGAGCATCGTCATCATCCATGGTCTTCCTGTAAATCAAAGTTTGTTAAAAGGAATGAATTAACTTTGCCAAAGTAACTTTATGTCGCCACCGAGGTGTCAAAACATCTTAAATGAATTTTTTTAGGGCAGCTCAGAAAAGGCTGTATTTCTAGAAATATGCCAATGGTGGCAACCTCTGAAAACAGTCTCCTAATTTCTGTAGAGAACTCTTTCTAGGCAAGAGGATTGCTGCTTATGTCATAACTCTTAATTCAAGCTTTTTCTGAACTGTCCTCAAATTCTTAATTTTGAAATGTAAAGTTTTAACACCCCAGAGGCAATGTGCATGGACAGCAGTACTCTGTATAATCAACAATACATGAACATTTAAAAATAGCATTGAAGTCAATAATATCTTTTAAAAAAAATCATTTGAGTTCGGTATACAGTGTGGAGTCAATTGAGAGCAGGAGGTGAAATCAAAATGTAATCACTAACATCTTTTCCCTTCCAGTATTTTGAATTTGGGGAATGGGGTGAATCACTAAGACAGGGATTTATACTTCATTTATAATTCAATCATACATATTGGCATTACAAAATTATGATTATATCATATAAATATTTTTATTTTTATTTGTGTGTACTCAATATAATAAGGCACAGCAATATTAATCCCTAGCCATACAAAATGCCAGCAAAATGTGTGTTATAGAATAAGCTCAAGGAAATACATTATGTAGTAGTACAGATAATACAAGTAGAATTAATTACTTGGAAAAAAAACTGTTATTGCTAATATCATTTATATTATTGAATGACATGAGTCCATGTATCATACTTACAAGTGGACTTTGTTGACTTGACTCCTCAGCTCATCTTCATCTCCTATTTCCTCGTTTACGATGCCTTCAAGATCTTCATCATCGGGTTCATCTTCGGCATCATAGTTTTCATCGCTATCGGCCTCGCTTCCTGATAACTCGGCTTCATCCTCAACAAAGTTTGCTAAATTGAGTTTCCTGATAGAGCAGAGAGAAAAAACTTTTTACCAAATTTAAAGGACATATAAAACATTTTTATATCTTTAAACTTTTGTTTCTCTCCAAATTGTCAATTACCAGTAATCTCATATCCAACTAACTCCTTTGAAAAAAAAGATTTAATAGACTGATTAAGAAAGAAAATCTGCAAAATTCAACTTAGTAAATAATTTGTATCAGAATATACTCTACTGTGGAGCGTTGTGGCCCAGTGGATTAGTCTTCGGACTTTGAAACAGAGGGTCATGGGTTCAAATCCCCGCAATGGCGTTGTTTCCTTCAGCAAGAAATTTATCAACATTGTGCTGCCTCAACCCAGGTGAGGTGAATGGATACCTGGCAGGAATTTATTCCTTGAAATGCCGAGTGCTGGAAAGGCTGCTTGAGCTACAGCCGGGGTAATAATATCCAAGTCCTTTGGAAGCGCATAGAGACGTTATTCATAATGTGTTATGAGCTATACAAGAACTGAATATTATTATTATTACTGTAAAAATCAAAGTTTGAAGTCCTCAACCTCCTATAAAAAGAGTTTGTTATAAAAATAACTAGATGTATTTTATGCTGGATAAAAATTGAATGTCCACAAAGAATCTATGAATTTGTACACATATGTTCAAAGTTGTAACTTACTTGCCATACGTCTTTCCTTTGAAGCCACCCCTATTAAATTCAAATTCACTATCCAAATCAGATTCATCCCCTCCCTTCTCTGCCTCCTCCTCCTCCTCATCATCATCGCTCTCGTGTTGTATTATCCTGCGCCTCTTTTTGGGAGCAATTTCCTCATCACTGCTCAGTCCGTTGTGGACGTCGTCATCGCTGTCTGGTCCGTCAGGGTCTGAAGCGATGTGGAAAGAGAGAGGGTCGTCGTCCTCCTCCTTCTTGTCTTTCTCTTCCACCTTCCTCGTTGAGCTGACCTGAGATTTTGCTTCCATCCTAGAAGAAATAATCAGAATGATGATAACAATAAGGTGAAAGTAAGGGATTGATAAATTAAGGAAATAAGTAAAAGGAAAGGGAAAAGATAACGAATTAAGATACAGAAGATAGGAAAAAAGAAATAAATAGAATGAAGGAAACATATCAAAAAGAAAAAAATAACATTTCCATTGAGAAGAAAGAAAAGAAAACAAGGAATAAAAGAAGAGGGAAGAATGATAAATCAAACAAGGCAAAAGAAAGAATGAACGTAGGGAACATAAAGATAAGAGAGATCAAAGAACGAAAAGGATATCAAATTTTCTTCAAGATAAAACAAGAAAAGGAGAAAAGTAAAATAAGAGACAAGAGAAAGAGAAAAGTGTAATCTGAGGATATAAAGAAGAAAGAATGAATAGGTGATAAACACATCAATCTCATGCAGCCTAGGTTCTCATATATATATCATGCTAGTTGTCCTGTGCTCCTCAAAAGACCATTTTTAAATAATAGCTGGAATTGTAAAAGGACATGTGAGGCTATAGCACTTAGTCCTCAAATTAAACATACATCAACTAGACAGATGATGATAAATGACATACCCAGTGAATGTCCCCGAACAAAGGTCTAGTAATTCATCCATGTTGGCTTGAGTACCAGGTCTTTGCGACACTTGAGAGAACGGTCCCGGCTTGTCAGCTTTAGAAACATCCACACCTGAAAGGGAAGGAATATATGATGAATAGCTATAGATTTCTAGCCAGAGGTGAATGAGCTAAATCTATCCCACTCATGATTTCACTTTTGAACTTCTGGATCTACATTAACACGGCTCAACACTCCAGGGCCCCCATTTCATATTAAAAACTGGTTATAAAAACAAACTTGCAATAACAGTTTGAAGCTACTGAAATCATTCAATTTGATTGGCTGATGGTGAATTTGTTATAGAAATTGAGCATCTTTTATTATAACAAGTCTTTATGAAAAGGGTCCCAGAGGAGTAAAACAAGTTAGGTGGATGGCAGAAAAACTAATACAAAATCAAATCATTGATAATATGGTTCCAGTCTGTTTGTGCATTTTAGGGTCTTGAGTGTCTACCATGGTTTTAGGTAAAGAATTCCGATCAGTTAGTTTTCCTGGTAGAAATTAATAATTTAAAGGTATCTTTACTGCAGCTGATTCCATTGTATGATTCATCGTGAGATCATCTGGTTTGCTCTGGTGACGGGGTGTAGCAGAGCCTTGACTGGATTGGAAAACTAGCCTTCAACTGACACAACCATTTCTGAATGGACCGTATCATTATATTTGTCACTCCTTTTCTCATGTGTGAGCTCGATTTGTGTACAAGTATATTGGACTTGGGAAGCTGTCACCAGCACAGATAAAATAAATGTCAGTGAATGGACATGTCATGATACTGCCTTTGAACGATAGGTAACATACATAAGACACATTCTAAAAAAATAAAAGATGAAGATGAGAAGTTACAGCCAACATGACACAACTACATGTACTTTGAACGCAAGATCTATACAAAAACTACACGCAATAAATCCAAGATGCAACACTTTGATAAAGTTGTCTCATAATATATGCCCTCAAATCATTTTATGCTACTAGATCTCTTTACAACATTAAAAACATCCATAAAGACAAAGAAGCATAAATTACCTATTGAGATTTCCTTGAAAACAGCACACAAAAAAGCTTACCTTGTGTTGTAGTGAACTGTCCAGAACACAGACCTAATAGTTCATCCATACTCTCTTGACTCTCCCCATTTTGAGTTTGAGTATTTTCAAACATAGTCTTCATCTTCTTGGAAGATGATGATGATTTCAAGTTGAGAAGTCTGAAAGATTAATGATAAAGGTAAAGTGGTGCAACTTTAACATATAAAATAACAGAGTCTGAATAAAGGAACACCTAAACATGATTAATAATTTTGAAAAGCATTTTATGAAAGAAAAGTTTTATCCAAGGAATAAATAAATGAAACTTAGTTAGTGTTCTAATAGCTCTAGTACCTTTATTGGCATATTCATGATATGGAATTATTCAAAATTCAATGAAAACTAAAAAATGACAAAATGTAAGTTTCTACTGGCCATACAGACACAGGTGTGTGTGTGACCTAGGCTTGAATTGTACGTATTGCATAAAAATGATTAAAACAATCCCTCCAGTGACAAAATATGATTTTAAAAGCATGTTAACCTCGGTGTGCAGCAAGATAAGGCCCTAAACCAACATAATAAAATGTCTAAAAGAATGACCACCCCCAATACAGACCTGCCAACCTCTGGGAATGAAAAACTGTATTCTGTGATAAAAAAACTGTTTTTTTTCCCCCAAAAAGTGTATTTCATAATAAAATGCTTGGCGCACTCGCTCATCGCAGCGCTCAAGCTGCATGCATACTATACTAATACTAACGTTGCAATACACTGCTCTTGCAGATGAAAAAAAAAAATTGAAACATGTGTATATCTTCATCCTGGTTTTAACAAAATGATTGAAAAAAAAACAAGTTACCTGAAATTATATTGATCTAATAACCATATTTGTGTACATTTTATGAAATAGAGACATATAGAGATGATTTTTTTCTCAATAAATTACGATTTTGTATTTTTTTTTATACAAAAAACATATTTTTTAAAGAAAAAATGTACTGCCGTATGTTGGTTGCAAAAACGTACTAAATACGCCTAAAACGTACTGGTTGGCAGGGTCTGCCAATACCAATAAAGAATTATCCTGTTCAAAATATTGAAGGGTGCATGTTTGTTAATTACGGTCACTCACCCATTCTCATCCAGAAATTGTGTTTGGGTTTCATCTTCGAAGGAGAAATGGAAGCTCTGTGACTCGGTGACCTGCTGAGAGTCTGCGATGGTTGGCAGACGAGGGGAGTCTTCACGGAATAGATCCTGCGAGTCTTCAACAGGTAGGGTAAGTTCATGGCGGGATACAGTCTAGGTACAAGATGGATACAGAGGGAAATATGAGTAGGGTTTTGATGATAAATCAGACTTAAACAGTTGGAAATTAATTTGCTTAATGTTTATCTGTAATTAAAAAAAATATATACATGTATATACTTCCATCTCTTCAATTACAATATTTTTGTTTTTATCTGAAATCAAGTTTGAAATATTCACAGTAAAGCTTCAAATGTAGGCATTTTAAAAATTTATTAATTTATTAATCTTCTTAGTAATTAGTTCTTTTTTCAATCTTTTTATTACTGTATTATCACTACATTTGATTTCAATAAATAGAGAGAGTCTAACAAGTGTAATGCTAAAAAAGTTCATCAAAATTGGATAAGAAATTTGAAGATTTTGCTAATTAACAAAATAGTTACATGCACCAAACAAGTAATATGCAAATGAGAGACCTGATGATGTCACACACCCACTATTTCTTTTATATTTCATTGTAAAAATTACGATTTTACTTCTGATTGGTAGTGAGCTACTCCATTAATCAAAAAGCATTTCTCTCTTGACTCTGGCTTTTACCTTAGCCGAGACACTGCTGAGAGTAGACTGATGTCTAGAGAATGGAGTAAAGGTTTCACTCTTGGTCGAATCTACGCTGGTTCTTCCAGACCTGGCCATCCCACCCTGTGGTTGATGGGCCGGTATTAATGACGTCATTGCTTCAAAGCTCGTATCAAGACTATTGGAGCTGCTGTCTTGGCGTACCGGCGCTGGGAGAACAAAGCTCATACTGTCTTTGCTTGAATCTGGAACAGTGACAGATAAGTTTGAAGCTATAACAGCAAACAAATTTTAACAGAACAACATGTAAAGAGAGAGATACAAAGCTGCCAACCTTGTGCAAACTAAAAGGGGATCACAATGGCAAAAAAGGGGAATTTCAAATGAAAAAAAGAAAATTCTCAACACGCCCCTTAAAACAAGACCCACCAAACCCTGGGGAAGAGAACTGTATGCAGTGATACTCAAAACTTTTTTTTTGAAATACTGACCCACAAATAACCTTTGGTCTAGTTACCTCAAATTACATTCATCCAATTACCTAAACTAGACATATAGAGATAATTTTTCTCAGTAGGATACAATCTACAAATAAATTGTTTAGAAAATCACATTTTATGACAAAAAAAACATAATGCCATAATTCGGTTGCAATACAGTAGTAATTGATAACAGAAAATAGTCGCACAAATCATTAATTGACATCATCAAATTGACAAAAACACAACATTTGCTAATCAAATCCTCAACTTTTAGGGCAAAGCCATCAAGATGATAATCAATAGATGTGAAAACCTGGTAATATGACCTAAAATGAAGCATACTGTTGAGTCTGCATACATACCTGTCTCTTTACTTGCTGCACTCCATGTGACTTTCTTACTACTGGAGTCTACTCTACTTATGGGAACCTGGAAGTCACTAACGGTAGAGTTTGTAGCGCTATCAAACATCTCCATAGTCTTACTACACTGGTCCAATGCTGACAGAGTCCTTGGTGTCTGCGCTGAATTAAAGCGACCAGAATCTAAGGGTGAAAGAGATAGAGAAAGAGAGAGGGAGGAGAGAGAGGAGGCAAGACAGATGAGAAATGTACACGTAAATTGGATAAATTGGAAATAATCCTTTACATTGTTACATCACTCCAGTGCTGCAGAAATTTGTGGTGACATAAACAAATGGATAATAGAGAAAATATTTTATTTCCCATAGAAAAATTTTCAAACTGTGTATATCATCATTCCATCTCTTGTACATAGGATTTTTCTTGTAGATAAGTGTGTATTAGAAACAACATGACACAATTGAATTCGGATGATAGATTTTTTTCCATTGTATTCTCCAACAAAGAAGTGGGAGGGGAGATAGGATGACATTAATGACAAACTTAGAAATTCAATACATTCTTATTTTCAGCTGCAGTTATTCAAATTTACTGGTTATTAAATAAATTTATACAATATCAGAGTTGATTTCTCTGAGACAAATGGACAAAGAGATAATTCATTCTATTTGTACCTTGTAAAGCATCACTTATTTCAGTATCAGTATCTTCTGTGCCTGTGGAGTCCAAGCGTAGAGTTATACCTTTCTCTTCCTCACCATCATCAACATCATTGACCACCATTGGCCTCTTTGTATTTCCTTTCCTCCGGCTTGGAGAAATCTCATCATCGCTATCGACTGGGCAAGACACCTTATCAAGTGATCGGGACTTCTTTTTGAGCTTTTTGACAGTGGTATCCTCCTCTTCTTCCTCTTCATCATCCATGTCATCATCGTCGTCATCATCACTTTCGGCCTCTCCATCAAGGAACTCATTGCCAGGCTGGAGTAAAGAAATAGATTATGGCACAGAATATAAAATATAGTAATAGTAATAGTGGGGGGTGGCAGGGGCAGTTGCCCCCCCAAAATTTTTTTTGAAAATTTTCAAAAGTTCACCAGTAATACACACCAAACCCTTCAATTTCACTTTTCAAAATGCAAAAACGCACTAATGACAAGCTCAGTCACTTCGCCCCCTTGCTTTCGAGTTTTTTTTTTTCAGAAAAGTTTATGCATGCTGCCTCCCCCCACGAAAAAAATTTCCGCATACAGCCATGAGTACAGGACTCATCTGCCACATGATTATAACAGGGCTGCATGATCTTGCATTATTGGTATTTCCATTACTACTAGCTAAAAACTCATGATATAACTTAGTGTCCTTCATAAATAAATGTCAAACGATGTTAAGCAATGTTCATATACCACTTTTTCAGCTAACGCTAACAAATATTACAGATGTGGAGAAGGGTAGGGAAAAAAATATTGGATAGGAATAAAATTGTTATGACACATTCCCCTGGAAGCCTGTTGAGTTGGTTAGGGGTGATTAGGGTAATTTTTAGCCACAACTTTAACTATAGCCTTACATCATAATCTGCATCTTCTTCTTCGTCTTCATTGCCTATCCCTCTCTCCTCCTCTTCGTCCGTGTCACTACCTTCCGTCAATTCTGCTTCATCCTCATCATCTTCTCCTCCTCCAAATCCTTCTTCATTATCAAGCTTAAAGACCTCTTGTCTCTTCTTTCTTTCTTGCTCTCTCTTTACCCTCATGGTGGCTTGCAGGTTCTCCTTTAGGCGACAGAGTTTAGCACCTGCAAAAGACACGTATCCACAAGTCCAGTAATGCAACCCATTTCAAAGCAGCTCTGAATGTATGAACTTTTTTTAAATGCATAATCAAAGATGGAATTTTAATACCAAAGCTTTGCATTTAATCACAGAATATATTCTTCGCAAGATGTAGGATAGTTAGTAGCTTAAGTAAGTATTCAACATTTATTCATATGTATATCATACTGTAGGCCTATTCTCATTGTTGTGCTACTAATATGTGTTAATGGTACCAGACACGATTAGCATTTCATGCTATTTTCTGGTCCCATTTATCCTTTTAATACCTTTGTAAAACTTTCAGTTTCGCAATGTTTTGTTACATATACTTTTTTTGGATAATAAAACATCAAACTCAACTCAACATTATTATTAACTGATGATGTTAATTTGAAAATACATTATGGCTTATTACTTGCCTGGATTTTCATAACAGACCAAAACTTAAGATTATGATGTACGTGTATATGTCACGATGATGTGAATGCGGTTACACAGAAATATATATAATTCATAAGCACCAAAAGTTAAATGTTGTCATTTAATTCTGCTTTTAAAAATGAAGGACAAGGTGCTCACAATTAAGTCAGAATTCAACAACTGAATCTAAGAAACAGTGGAAATCTAACTGTAATTTTTGTTATTAGCAACCAGATTGTATACATGAAGTATTACAGCTCAGCTGGTAGAGCAGTGGTAATGGATTCTTGTAACCCCGGTTCAACTCCCACTTGGTGAGCTAGTGTCCTTTGGGCAAGCATTTATCCTCATTACCAACATTACCAAGTCTCTCAGAGAGGACCTTATGCCTTTGATCCTTTGGTTGCTTACTTACAAGCATTCATGCTTTCTTAGCAATCGGATAAAAAAAAAATCATCACCATGAACATAATTAGGATGACACAGAAAGCAAGTCTGTATAATGAAAAAATTAAGATTCACTCTTGGAGATTACATCATGGGAAAGGTATGTGATTATTTTAATTGTGATTTTGCAGTCAACAGCCGAACTCTGAAGGAGGTGCTACTGAGTAAGTCAATCTTTCCTGTGATCAATAATCTAAGGCTTTTCTTTTCTCCTTTCTTTTCAGGTTTATGTCAAGGAGAGATCACCCAAAGCATTAAATATCAGCCCAATGGGTATCCAATGCACTCTCCTCAAGAACCAACCTTCTTCTGGTTCCATGACATTTACTCCGAAGAAAATTGCTCCACTGCAAATTCCACACATTAATGGGATAACCAAATTCAACCCTGGATTTAAAACTGTACCCTATGATCCTAAACCTAGCATTTATAAAACCTATTGCAACCCTAACCCTATATCTTAGACGAAATAAAGCCCGGAGTAATTGTCGCCGGAGCAAATGTTGTATCATCCTTCTACTGACATACCTGGAACATTGAGTGTAGGATCTAGTTCCTCTGCTTTTTTATCCAATTCGACAGTGAATGTGTGATGTTTCAAATCTTCTTTCCCATCTTCCCCTTTCTCTTTCGTTACAATACTGAATGAAGAGAGAAACAATATTGTTACCAGAATATAGAACAAAAATGAAAAAAGCATACAGCGAATGCACACTAAGTGATATTCTGGTGTGAAAAGTAAAGATTATAATTACTACAATTATATGAAAACCTCAGATGGTGAAATACTGTATACTAGCATAGGCTTAGCACATGGTTTGGTGGATGAATTTGCATAAAATTCATATTCAAAATTTAATATTCATGTAGTTTAAAAGGTATAAAACTAGAAATTCGACGTGTCCAAAGGACACAGATGCCCCCGCTTAACGCAATCAGAAATTCATTCAATATGATTGAACTTGATATCATGCAGAAACCAATATGCATATATATATATGAACAAATTTAGACCTTTGACCTAAAGACTCACCCTTTCCATAGTAATCTCTGACAGAAGATATGACAGTCGGGTCATTTGATGTGACCTGACTGTATTTTGGTGTCATCTACCCAGACACCAAATATTGTTAATATCTGGTGAATATTTCTAAAGTTATCATGCGGAAACCAACTCGCATATATAATGAGCTGTGACCTTTGACCTGCAGACTCCAAATTCGAACTTCACCTGTATTTTGGTGTCATCTACCTACACACCCAAATTTTTAAAGATCTGTTGAATATTTCATAAGTTATCATGCGGAAACCAACTCGCATATCTAATGAGCTGTGACCTTTGACCTGCGGACTCTGAATTCGAACTTAGCCTGTATTGCGCGGAAACCAAGCGGGGGGACGGACGGACGTAAGGATAGAGGGACAGTGGCAACGCTTAATGCCCCCTCCGGACTTCGTCTGTGGGGGCACAAAAAGTACTAATTAGGAATAATAATCAAAGGGAAAAGATTCTACCAAAATAAGCAATTCAAATATAGCTGTTTCTCCTTGATATTTACTTTCTCTCTCTAATCCTATAAAACTTACATGTACCTAATCAGAAAAAAAAAATTATGTAGCTAATTACATTGGTGAGATAATAGTTGACCATTTATACTAAAATTGCATCGCAGGGATAATGAAAGTATTAGAAATCACATAATGAAAAATGTACTTACTTGACTTGAACATCTTTCTGATGTGTCTTCTTGACATGTTTTGTATGCTTCACAAAGCGCTTCATCAGCTTGAAGATGCCCTTCTCTTCTGCTGAAGGCTCCTTCCCTTCATCCAAATCAATGGTAATCTTAGGTCCACCACTAAGCTTTGGTTGTGCCCCTTTTAATCTGTTCAGGGATTCCTGGAGGCGTTGCAACCGCCTTGCCTGTGAAGACTGAGGGTCGGGCTGAGTTGAGGTAGTAGGAGGTGGAGTCTTGAATAATGGCGTCTGGATTTCTTTTGGTGATTGCTGTGATGTCTCAGGCAAGCCTTGTTCTTCTTTGGGCGATTCATTATTTGATGGTTTTGTTGGCGAAAGCTCTTTTGTATTTGAGTCTGATGATACTGGAGAAGTAACCGATTTCCCATCAACTACTGGAGTGTTACAGCTACTTTCTGCTTCTGCATCTTGCATCAATGTATCATTGGTTGCCTCTGGCTCAGTTTCCACTGCATTATCAGTATCAACCTTATCAGTTTCACCTGCTTTGGCTTCTGCCGTAGTCTCCATGGAAGAGCTCTCAGAACTCTCTTCACAATGGAGTTTGTTTTCAGTATTATCTTGCACTTGTGATGTTAAAAGATCCGGAAGGTCATCAATTTCTTCTGTGTGAACTTTTTTTACTGTACTTTCTTCCTCTGTTGAGGTGTTCAATAACTCTTTCCCACGAATTCTGTTCAATATCAAATAAAGCATTGCAATCATAAAACACTTGGTGCAATAAATGTTGGTCAAAATGTGACTGCCATATTCAAAACCTCATATATATACCTTAACATTTGGGTTCATTCAATTCATGAGCAAATTCACTTTAAAATCAACACAGACATTCTACCAAAATTTGACAACACAGTTTAAAACTTTAGGGGCAGATTAAAAAACTTATTAAAATCTTAACATTTAGGTATGTTATGATATTGCAAATCTAACCACAATTCTTAAAGAATGTTATTTTTTCTAAAAAATCAAGAAAAAATATTTCACATTTCACCTCCAACTGGTGGCTTCATCACTGTGTCGTTGATGGCGAGATGCCACTAACGGTACCGTGCGAGAATGGGATTATATACATCTATAGGCCTACATATCTTTATTTTGCACTCTTCCTCTCCCTCTTACATTTATCTCTTTATTCCCTTTTCTCTGCACCCACCCCCCTCACTCTCTCTCTCTCATCATCCTTCCTCGACTCTGTTTTGCACATTAAGTTTAACCACATGCTTTGCTCTCGAAGCATCATACATGTAAGTCATCATTAACCTGAAGATCAGGGGAGTATATCATCTACACTTTCATCTAACAAGTTGTCAGACTTTTCTTAATTCTGTTTGGGTGAGAATTACTTTTAATATGGTACGGGTAACTGTTGGATAAAACGTCAGACAAGTCCTTTCATGAAATGCTCTCCAGAAGCCCTACATCAGGGGTTCTCAAACTTTTTCTTTGAAGGGCCAGATGAGACTCCTTGTAAACCTGAAAGGGCCAGGGTGAAGTGGATACTTAGAAAAGAATGTGCACGAAGCTCAAAAACCCTTGCAGTCAGGGTCCTAGATGCTCTCTTGTGCAATCTGGCCCTTATTTTGAGAGCATCTAATCCAACAAATTTATAACAGTTTCATATGGAACGCAGGTAAAATTAGAAAAGATTTCAAAATACAGCGAGATTCAATATAAATGATAACAAAATTGTAGTTCTTTGTTAAAAGGAATCTAGATTGTATCTATACATACCTGGTATTGGGGTCACAGATAATGTCTTGAAGTATCAATATTTTTTGGTAGTCAAAGTAGAAGGAATAATAGAGCATGTCTTTTGTAGACTAACAAGGATAGTCTCCTAGTCACTTTCAATATGGGGAAAGTGACAGTCTGTCAGCAACAAGTTGCTTGAACCTTGGCACAAAAGGTGTAATTGCCAGACGAAGGCACTGGTGCAAATGTTCACTGGTCAAGCAGGGGCGGGGGGGGGGGGGGGGGGGGGGGCAGCCCCCCACTTTTTTCCAAAACCATGTACAAAAACGTAAAAATTACCATATGATTGTGATTTTTTGCATGGCCAACCCCCCCCCCCCCCACTTTGAAAACCGTTCCGCGGCCCTAGCCTGTCAAGGTATGAGTTAGTTCTTTATAATGTTCATTCAACATGGTTCATTCAACATGGTGAGAACAGCGCTGGTCAACTAATAAGTAGATCGAACAGACAGAAAAGACTCCACTAAACTTTTTGACTGCCATTATACGGTTAGGTCTACATTGATACACAATGTAATCATATTGAGCTATGTTTCATAGTGTGACTTAAAAGGGATTAAAAAACCCAGAGTCTCGCGGGCCGGATTGAGAAGTTCCGTGGGCCGGATCCGGCCCGAGGGCCGTAGTTAGAGAACCCCTGCCCTACATGAACAAATTATTGATAATAAAGTTTGCGTGATGGAGTGTTATTTACATTTTGTTCTGTTATTTTACATTATTTGATTTATCTAAGATTTTTTATCTCAAATACTGAGAGTATAAGAAAATATTTCCTTGCTTTAGGGCAGATCTAGATATCAAAATAGACCATAAAACAGGAAGATTAATAACCACATACCTTGGGACTCTACATCCAGTGGGTTTCAATGAAGTAAGACTTGGCTTCTTGTTGAACAATTCATCCAAGCTCAGAGGTTTGGGGTGATGATATGGAATCTGTATTGTAGACTCTGTGTAAAAATCAATACCGGTATATCAAATACTTTGTTATTCGAGGGTCCAGTTTTTATAAATCTTCTGTTATCAACAACATTAGAATTATGGTATTGAAAACTCCTCGATTGGTTGGATTTGATCAGCTGTTGGCAAATTGGTCATGAATGAGTTTGCATTTGTTATTGATAACAAGCTCTATGAAACAGAACACTTCGCTTATCATTGATAAACAAATTCTATAATTCCATGGTAAGTTTGCTCTCTGCCAATAAAAAGGCAGAATTCAGAAGATTATCACAGTAGCTATTATCTGCAATTGACAGTTTTATGAAACATTGGAATGATAACCAATAAGCTTAAACTTGACATTTTGACTGGATTGGAAAGTTAATTAGTGGTGATATATGAACTTACCTCTGACAATTCTTTGAGATTCACTATGGATCTGCTGTAGTTCATCCTTGCCGATTCGTTTCCTCCTCATAGACTGAAATCAAAACAATTAAAATGTATAATTATCAACTGTGTATCATGCAACATATATCTAAGTGTATCGAGAATAGAATATTGAGATATGTAACAAATTTAAGAATCTGACCAAAACACCATTGCTATGTATTTAGAGTGAATGTAAATATTAAGACATTTATAATGTGATTCCACTTCAAAAAATTGTGCCACCATTATAAGCTAAGATTGTGAAAGTGATTTCATTTTTTAATGTTTCTTCCAAATCCCAATATCCATTTCTATATTTGGCTAGATCTATACATTTGAAACCGAGACGTAAAATCTCGAAACATAATATTGTAATTAGAAATAGAATGTTACAATATTAATTATAATACTACATAACTATTATACCATAATACTACATAACATGCCTATTGCAACCACCTCTGGTGGGTGGAGCCTTGAGATAAAAACCTTACCCTCTTATCCCCATTAGACTCTTCTTCTGGATCTTGAGGCGGTGGTGTTAATTGGAAAGCAATTTCTCCTTCCTCATCCTCGTCACTACTGCTATCATCACTGCTTCCTATAGTCCTTCCGCTTTTCTTTCTTTCTTTCTGCGTTTTTTGTTCACCATCATCATCAGAGTCATCGTTACTGCTATCACTTCCTTCATCGCTTTCACCACTGCTTTGTACATGCCTTCGAATCTTCTTCTTTTCTTTTGGTTTATCATCATCACTGCTCAGACCATCACTATCGTCGCTACTCCCTACAGAGCGACGAATATTCTTTTTTCGTTTGGGTTTATCCTCTTCATCATCATCACTCTGGCTATCGTTCTCATCACTACTTTGTACTCGTCTACGAATCTTCTTCTTTTCTTTGCGCTTGTCATTGTCCGATTCATTATCACTGTCATCTTGTTGTCTACCCTCCATTTGATCAGCATCTGCTTCCTGATCACTTGCTTCACTTTCTTCTTTTTCACTGTCAGACCCTAAATCTCCTGCAAAACAATCAGAACAGCACAAATAGTTATTACTTCCAGTGGAAGTGCTGATTAAAGATACAGAAGTTTGCGTTAGTCTTTCGTGTATAATCATTGTTAAATAACCTCCTTTTGGGACCTTAACCCTAAAAGGACTGGGCTATTTGAGACGTATTGAGGGCTGGGGGGGGCCATGATGGCCACCCTTCTGATCTCGGCCGCCTTTTGCGCGATCGCGCAGAAATTTGGCACGCACATTCTTTACTGCATAAACTACAAGCCAGTATAAAAGAAAAATTCTGAAAATAATTATTTTTATCTATTATGAATAAAATATGTAAATTTATTCGTGAAAACCATTATTTGCATATTTAACACCCAATTTCACTTCAAATTTTCTTTTTTTTCCAGATGTCATCTTTGTAAACAAAGTTAAAGGTTTCCACAAAGAAAAATTGCAAAAGCCAATTTTTTCCATATGTATTTCTTTGTTTTTGGAATTTCTTATGTATTTCTTTGTTTTTTCATCTTTTTTTCATTGTTTTTTTCAATGGAAATTATTACACACAATTTAACAACTAAATTAATAAGGCAGACCAATTAGAATGAAAAATAATCACCCTTTTATGAATTTCATCTCCCATAGACTTTGTACACAAAGTATAAAAATGAGCCATTTTCGGCCTGACATTGTCTCGTAACCCGTAGGACGCGAATTTGGTCTCAAAAGGTGCGCGAGACTTCAACAAAAAAAGTCATAAAACATTGCAGCGCTACCTTTTTGCATTTCAGAAATATTGCGCGAAGCATCAAGGGAGGGGCCATCATGGCCCCCCAGTCCTTTTAGGGTTAAATAGTAGGAAAGTCTCATTTTTCTGTATAGACACAAAATTTGAAGTATCCCTGAATAAATTAATACTACAAAATAATGTTCAAAACAACTGTTTTGTAATGTTGCATTTTGTATTGATTTAATATCAGAAAATGTAACTTTTATCTTTAATAATCTAACTTAAAAGCCTTATGGTCATGATCTTAAAATGAGTTAGAACAGAATAAAAAAATGGCCACCCAAGTATGTAATGTGAAAATCAAGGGCTAAAGGATTCTTGTAAGAATGCATAATTGCTGAGAAATGTGCCTCGGAATAGTTTACTAGATAGATGGTGCATAATAAATGCTGTGTTTATTATCAAATGAACAAAATAAGCATGTTACCACAAGTACATGTACATAGTGTGCAGGCATTTGTATCACTATGTTTAGTTCGTAGAACTAGATGTATGACGGTACACTTAAAATAAACCTTGGAATGTAGAGACTTTCTCATCAAAATACCGGTGTTGTTTAGCTGCAACTGTGCTTGTTTTAACTTTAACCAAGTTCATGTAGCCAAATGGGTTCAAGCATTTACCTTGATCTAAAATACTTGGTATTCTCTCTTCATCTTCATCATCACTCAGGATAAGCCGATGAGTTTTAGTGGGTCCCTTCTGTCTGGCTTTCATTCTGACTATCTCCTCCTCATCACTTTCATCATCATCTGCATCAAACAGGTCAGAGTTTATCAGAGGGTCTGGTGCCTACATCAGAAGATAGATAGGAATGAGAAAATTTCAAATCCTTCTGCTTAGTTCTCTGAAATATCACAAGACATGGACATGACATTGATTGCTATGTCTATGCACATCCAGTGTTCACCATGGAATCTTGTGTTAAGTAGACAAGAATGTCTAGCTTGTGTAGAGTATGGTCTTCACTCTTGTATTGATAAATAATAAATAAACTATGTACCTGTCTTGTGGTCAGGTTTCCTCATTTCTTCTACAAAGTAATGATTACAGTATCACTAAAAAATATTGCCTTTGAAATAAAACCAATGGAATATTGTGCTTCAATCATGCAAGATCATAATTTAACACTCCAAATATGTGAACAAAGTCTACTCCAAGTTTTGGTAAAGCCTCCCACTGTAGTATTTAAATTCATTACTTTATTGTGTGAATCATGATGTAAATGATATGAAGTTTGTGATTTTACATGAAAATTGATTTGTGTCTTTTCAGAACTGGAACACACTAAAATCCAAACTTTGAGCTTCTGAGAGCTGAACTATAGCTCAGTCGGTAGAGCGGGGGTTTCGGATTCCGGTGACCTGGGTTCGCACCGGCCAAGTGGTGCGCTAGTGCCCTTTGGTAAGGCATTTATCCTCATTACCAGGTCCCTCGGAGAGGACCTTAAGCCGTTGGTCCCCTGGTTGCTTGCTCACAGGTTTTCGACGTGCTTTCTTAGCAGTCAGGTAAAAAACCTCGGTATAATTTGTGTCTCAGTCTGAGTTCTGATTTTTACGGCCTACTAAAATTTATTCTCAACATACATGTAGCAAAAGTAAAATTTAGATCTAACTTCATAGATCTAACGTTGATATATAAAATCTTGAGTTTGGCAAAATATATATAGGCCTATATACCGTATATATAATATATCAGCGATCGCGAACACGCACCGCCACCTAGCCTGGAGGCGTCTGGGGAGTAAAAGTCATCTTACTCTACGTAGGCTTACTCCCCACTGACGCCTGGGACACCAAGGTATATTCACGCACGTACGGAAACAAAACCTGAAACTTTCGCCCCCGAGATTTCTACTTTCCCTCTAAAAGATCTAGCCCTAAAACATGTAGGGTTCAACTTCATTTCTGCGATATCGATTTTGTTTTTAAAGAAGAATTCATTAAAAAAACGAGAAAAATGTTATGAAAAGATGGGAAGAGCTTACGGCCGTGTTTACATCGCCATCTTGATTTCTTTGTCTTCCGCTTGGCGACAGCACGCAAATCGTGCTGTCGCCAAGCGGAAGACAAAGATTTAGAAATCAAGATGGTGACGTAAACACGGCCAGCGTTAGCTCTTCCCATCTTTTCATAACATTTTTCTCATTTTTTTAATGAATTTTTCTTAAAAAACGAAATCGATATCGCAGAAATGTTGGAAATGAATTGAACTTTGAAGTTGAACCCCATGTACATCTACAGTACATGTTTTAACAGTTAGGCCTTAGGGCTAACGTTAGATCTTTAATTAGGCTAGAGGGAAAGTAGAAATCTCGGTGGCGAAAGTTTCAGGTTTTGTGGCCGTACATGCGTGAATATACCTTGGTGTCCCAGGCGTCAGTGGGGAGTAAGCCTACGTAGAGTAGATGACTTTTACTCCCCAGAGGCCAGACGCCTCCAGGCTACCGCCACCGGTTAATGCAGCTCAGCCCAAACACACTCTGCACTGCGCCTGGCATGAACACTCGTACACAGCTCAGGCCCGCCCGCCTCGAAACGAACGGGGACGGTACGGCACACAACAACAGCAGCTTTCGCTAGCCTAAAGCCCTGCAGCCACAAATTTTTTCAACGCCTTTTCACTCACCCGTATTGGAGCTGATTCTACACCGAGCATGGCGAGTTTGTTGAGTAGATTAGCTTGAAGAATAACCTTTTTAAGCTTAAGGAATTCCAATGACTTTAACTGCAGTAGAAATATTGAAAAAGGAAAATGTCACGCAGTCGGATGGGTTTTTGTCGTACAATTTATTTCATGTTTTCGCGCTCCATATCTGAATTCTGCGCGCGCAATATTTACGGTAGTCTTGATTCAATTACGGTATGACAGTGTGACGTGGATGAGTATTATATTACTCAAGCAAAAACAAAAAACCCCAAAACGGGCAAAAAAAAACTTGAAATGAAATATTACCGGTATTTATTGTAATAAAAAAAATTGCCTTATTTTATTTCTTACCTAAATGATTTGTATATTTGGGTTGTTTCATCTATCAAAATTAAAAAGAATTGAATCATTACGAACGTTACGCTAATCTCGACCATAAAAGTCTGAATGAACAGTCAGTCCGCAAGCCCTGAAAAAGTGGTAGGCACTTATGATCCAAGTTTGAAAGGAGACTCGTAAAATGACGTCAGTCTCGCCGATGAATATTCATTAGATCGTGGTCGTGCGTGTTCAATACACACTGCGTGCAGGCATGCAGATAGTTATATGCGAGGAACTTTGGCTCCAGAGACAAGTTGTCAAATAACGTGTGTGTGTGTGCGTGTGTGTACCATCGGCTGGTAGTATGCCATGCTGTCTAAGACTTCAAACGCGTCGGAGAGAGTGCATGGCAATTCGGTAAAACGAAGTTTCCGATACAAAGAGATAATAAAATAACACTATGTACAGTACGCCCGGGGGTGCCACTTACATTGACGAGTGGATACCATGCGCGACCAAAAAAAACACGTAAAAAGGATGTCTTTTTCAAGAGAGGGCACGTTACGTACGTAACGTGATAAGGGTGTCAAAAACACAAAAATATTGAAAAAAGGGTATCTATTTCCAGTATACGTTGAGAGGCAAATGTCAGATCAGGGGAGGCAGGAGTACAATCAGGTTTTTTTTAAGGGAAGAATAGTGTAGAATAAAAGGTATTATATATACCCAAATGATCTAGGTGAGGGAAGTGAACAATGATGTTTTTTTAAAAAAAGAATGAATATACCTTACCTGAATATATATTATGGTGAAGCCAATTTAAAAGGAGGTGAGACAAGTTTCAATGGAGGTTTTTAAAAAGAATAAACTGTATTATGGTGAAGCCAGTTTAAAAGGAGGTGAGGCAAGTTTTAATGGAGGTTTTTAAAAAGAATAAACTGTATTATGGTGAAGCCAATTTAAAAGGAGGTGAGGCAAGTTTCAATGGAGGTTTTTAAAAAGAATAAACTGTACTACAAATTATGGTGAAGCCAATTTAAAAGGAGGTGAGGCAAGTTTCAATTGAGGTTTTTAAAAAGAATAAACTGTACTACAAATTTAAAAGGAGGCGAGCTAGCAACGTTTCAATGGAGGTTTTTAAAAAAGAATAAACTGTACTACAATTATGGTGAAGCCAATTCAAAAGGAGGTGAGGCAAGTTTCAATGGAGGTTTTAAAAAAGAATAAACTGTACTACAAATTATGCATGAAGCCAATTTAAAAGGAGGTGAGGCAAGTTTCAATGGAGGTTTTTAAAAAAGAATAAACTGTACTACAAATTATGGTGAAGCCAATTCAAAAGGAGGTGAGGCTAGTTTCAATGGAGGTTTAAAAAAATATACTGTATTATGGTGAAGCCAATTTAAAAGGAGGTGAGGCAATTAGTTTCAATTGAGGTTTTTTAAAAGAATAAACGTACTGTACTACAAATTTGAAAGGAGGTGAGGCAAGTTTCAATGGAGGTTTTTAAAAAGAATAAACTGTATTACAAGTTATGGTGAAGCCAATTTAAAAGGAGGTGAGGCAAGCCTCAATGGAGGTTTTTGAAAAGAATAAACTGTATTACAAGTTATGGTGAAGCCAATTTAAAAGGAGGTGAGACAAGTTTCAATGGAGGTTTTAAAAAAGAATAAACTGTATTATGGTGAAGCCAATTTAAAAGGAGGTGAGGCAAGTTTCAATTGAGGTTTTTAAAAAGAATAAACTGTATTATGGTGAAGCCAGTTTAAAAGGAGGTGAGGCAAGTTTTAATGGAGGTTTTTAAAAAGAATAAACTGTATTATGGTGAAGCCAGTTTAAAAGGAGGTGAGGCAAGTTTCAATGGAGGTTTTTAAAAAGAATAAACTGTATTATGGTGAAGCCAGTTTAAAAGGAGGTGAGGCAAGTTTCAATGGAGGTTTTTTAAAAGAATAAACTGTACTACAAATTTAAAAGGAGGCGACGCAAGTTTCAATAGAGGTTTTTAAAAAGAATAAACTGTACTACAAATTATGGTGAAGCCAATTTAAAAGGAGGTGAGGCAAGTTTTAATGGAGGTTTTAAAAAAAGAATAAACTGTACTACAAATTATGCATAAAGCCAATTTAAAAGGAGGTGAGGCTAGTTTCAATGGAGGTTTAAAAAAATATACTGTATTATGGTGAAGCCAATTTAAAAGGAGGTGAGGCAAGTTTCAATTGAGGTTTTTTAAAAGAATAAACTGTACTACAAATTTGAAAGGAGGTGAGGCAAGTTTCAATGGAGGTTTTTAAAAAGAATAAACTGTATTACAAGTTATGGTGAAGCCAATTTAAAAGAAGTGAGGCAAGCCTCAATGGAGGTTTTTGAAAAGAATAAACTGTATTACAAGTTATGGTGAAGCCAATTTAAAAGGAGGTGAGACAAGTTTCAATGGAGGTTTTAAAAAAGAATAAACTGTATTATGGTGAAGCCAATTTAAAAGGAGGTGAGGCAAGTTTCAATTGAGGTTTTTAAAAAGAATAAACTGTATTATGGTGAAGCCAGTTTAAAAGGAGGTGAGGCAAGTTTTAATGGAGGTTTTTAAAAAGAATAAACTGTATTATGGTGAAGCCAGTTTAAAAGCTAGAGGTGAGGCAAGTTTCAATGGAGGTTTTTTTAAAGAATAAACTGTACTACAAATTTAAAAGGAGGCGACGCAAGTTTCAATAGAGGTTTTTAAAAAGAATAAACTGTACTACAAATTATGGTGAAGCCAATTTAAAAGGAGGTGAGGCAAGTTTTAATGGAGGTTTTTAAAAAGAACAAGTGGAATGCCTCTGGCCGTCTCACCTGCATCACGCGATTCAATATAGCAGCAGTGCTGATTTTGAAAACTACTATAACTCGCACAAGATGTTCAGTGATACTTGGTTACTCTTATTTCCACGTTTTATGAACTAGACCAATACACTTATAGAGATATGATGGCAATTCAACAAATACCCCCAACGTGGCCAAAGTTCTTTGACCTTACATGACCTTTGACCTTGATCAAGTGACCTGAAACTCGCACAGGATGTTCAGTGATACTTGATTACTATTATGTCCAAGTTTTATGAACTAGACCAACACACTTTCAAATTTATGGCTGTAATTCAACAAATACCCCAATTTGGCCAAAGTTCATTGACCCTAAATGACCTTTGACCTTGATCATGTGACCTGAAACTTGCACAGGATGTTCAGTAATACTTGATTACTATTATGTCCAAGTTTCATGAATCAGATCCATAAACTTTCAAAGTTATGATGGTAATTCAACAGATACCCCCAATTCGGCCAAAGTTCATTGACCCTAAATGACCTTTGACCTTGGTCATGTGACGTGAAACTCATGCAGGATGTTCAGTGATACTTGATTAACCTTATGTATAAGTTTCATGAACTAGGTCCATATATTTTCTAAGTTATGATGACATTTCAAAAACTTAACCTTAGGTTAAGATTTTGATGTTGATTCCCCCAACATGGTCTAAGTTCATTGACCCTAAATGACCTTTGACCTTGGTCATGTGACATGAAACTCAGGCAGGATGTTCAGTAATACTTGACTAACCTTATGGCCGAGTTTCATGAACTAGGTCCATACACTTTCTAAGTTATGCTGTCATTTCAAAAACTTAACCTCAGGTTAAGATTTGGTGTTGACGCCGCCGCCGCCGCCGCCGTCGCCGCCGCCGTCGCCGTCGGAAAAGCGGCGCCTATAGTCTCACTCTGCTATGCAGGTGAGACAATAAACTGTACTAAGAATTATGGTGAAGCCAATTTAAAAGGAAGTGAGGCAAGTTTCAATGGAGGTTTTTAAAAAGAATAAACTGTATTATGGTGAAGCCAATTTAAAAGGAGGTGAGACAAGTTTCAATGGAGGTTTTAAAAAAGAATAAACTGTATTATGGTGAAGCCAATTTAAAAGGAGGTGAGGCAAGTTTCAATGGAGGTTTTAAAAAATAAACTGTATTATGGTGAAGCCAATTTAAAAGGAGGTGAGGCAAGTTTCAATTGAGGTTTTTTAAAAGAATAAACTGTACTACAAATTTGAAAGGAGGTGAGGCAAGTTTCAATGGACGTTTTTAAAAAGAATAAACTGTACTACAAATTTAAAAGGAGGCGAGGCAAGTTTCAATGGAGGTTTTTAAAAAATAATAAACTGTACTACAAATTATGGTGAAGCCAATTTAAAAGGAGGTGAGGCAAGTTTCAATTGAGGTTTTTAAAAAGAATAAACTGTATTATGGTGAAGCCAGTTTAAAAGGAGGTGAGGCAAGTTTTAATGGAGGTTTTTAAAAAGAATAAACTGTATTATGGTGAAGCCAGTTTAAAAGGAGGTGAGGCAAGTTTCAATGGAGGTTTTTTTAAATTACCTCTTGTGTGAGTGAAGATTTTTAGTCAAATTTCTATTGTCAGCAAGGTCATGTTAAAAATGTAAATATATAATATATTCTTGGTCTAGCAAAGGCAGTGCCATAAATTCTGACTGCATGTAGTTGAGAATCCATCTAGTTAGTCATAAAACATCAACGGCTAATTGTATCCATTCAACTAATTAGGGTTTCTTATTCCTACGATACTTGCTAATGTTAAATCATGGAGAATCACCTGTGTAAATAATGATACATTGTTTGTTAGCATTAATCGGCATTGAGGCTGATAAATTTCTTTGATAACTATTTGATGCAAGATTATATGACCTTTGTGTTTTATTCAGTATTTTTAGACTGTCTCATATCATTTTGAACATAATTTGCGACCATTTTTGCTGCCCACTCAACAGTCTTTGTAGATGTTTGTGCAAAAACTTGATTAGAATGCATGCCGTTATCACACAGTACTTGCTAACTTTTATTATCTTTTATCATGATCCTAGGCCTGCCAGTACTGAAAATAAACGTATTTTAAACTGTATTATAGCGTATATTTTTATTTACTCAAGCTGCAGTTGCTTTCCATGATCATGAATTGGTTTTATAATACTTGCTGTTAACTAATATAATTGTCACTTGTTTTTTCTAACAGCGAGAATATATTGCTATATGTGTCCAGCCACCCCAATACCAACAATAAATACATTGATTTAAAGATTCTCATTGATCTTGAGCGATCACATCCTAAGCTGTAAAATGATTTATCTTGTTAATATTGATCAATAATATCCCTCGCTAGTACTTCATTGAATGCAGAAGAAGTTTGGTGAGAGCTTCAACAAATAAGAGAACAAGATTTGGGGTTCACTTAAGCATGCGATGTGTAATATGTAGTTCAACTACTTAGCAGTGAGCAAAACACGGATATCAAAGTCTTGTATTTTGTCTTCAACTTTTACAACCTCACATTTTGACAGTATGAAGAAATTTCTTTTTTTTTTCGGATAAACCAATATTCTAAATATGCGTTTGGAAAACTGAATTACTATTTTGTTTATTTTCTACGAACCTTCCCTGGCAACTTATTGTTGATATTTGGGTGGCTGGCCACATTTGTTTTGAGAAAAAATATCAAAGAGTATATGAAAAAAAGATTTATGTAAAAAAGCTTGCCTAGCTGTTGGTATTTTCTTCTATTGTACTTTGTCATGTAACTCTGGTAGATTTCATTTCGTTACACAAAATGGGGTTCAGTATTCAGAAAAACCATTAACCTTGCCTCAACCACAACAGTACTTGCCAAACTGAATAAATCAACATTATATCAAGCTGTGTAGAAGAACTTAATGATCATGTAGATACCATTAAGTGCATACATATATAATGTCTTTCAAGCTGTATGACAAAAATATTCTTTTCCATCCAACATCAGCTTCTACTATTTTTTAAGGTTAGTTTTTATTGTCATGTTGGCAAATTGTGAAATAGTTCATGTTGAAATATGTTGTATTACCTGTCATGCATTTGTAATGTTATTTTTTTAGAATATATTCTGTCATCATTTTCAGTACATAAAAGTTTATTCAATGTATGCCTTTACCAAAGTTGGCCATAAGCACAGTGGGTACCAACTATCACTGAAGACAACACAACAATTACTCAAAATATATGCATAGCCTTATGAATGTACAAGTCAATAAAATCTACTATGACTACATAGCTTTTTTTTGTGCAACACAGTCATATTTCATTTGGATCAATTCAAAATTGAGTGGTGTTTTGGGGGTAATGCTATGGTAACTGCAGTTCTGTTGTCCTCTGACAGTTGGTGTTGTAAGGATGTGATTGGCAGTGTGTGGACGTCATGTTATAAGAGAAAAAAGAAAGTTAAAGTGAGAGTGTTGGCTTTGAAATGGACTCAACCTATGAAAGTTAAAGTTTGTGCTGCAGAAACTGGTGTGGTAGTGGGATGATAATGATGATGAGGAACAGGGCCGGTATTCAATGCTACTCTTAAAGCCACAATTTCAAGTATATTTTACTCAGTATTTTGCAAAAGTAAAATACTTATCCATCTTTGGTATTCAATTGCATTTTTTTTTGGCTAAATATTTTGCTTAAATGTAAGTCAGCCATCTACTAGACTTAAGTCTACATATACAAAAATGATACGCACAGAAATACATTCACACATTTGGCACTATTTGGCTCAAAATTTATAACATCACAATGGGTATTTAATAGTATTTAGTTCAATTTGGATAAGGTAAATTCTGAGATCTGATCTGCATACAAGTTTAAGCATTTTGATAAGCCAGCCAAATTGCTAAGTAAAATACTTACAAAATCAAAACTTAGAATTTAATAGGCGGCCGAGGTATTATTTTCTTCCAGAGGACATGTACAGATTTCTTGTTGACAAAGGATGACATGATGATTATTTTGCAAATATGGCTTATTAAAAAATATATTATGTATATTCCATTTCAGTGACAATTGCATTTTTGGGGAGGGGATATTACGTATTTGGGAATGGAAAAGTTCAAAATTAATGCAAACTTAACCTATTTACGCAGGGGGGGGGGCTCTGAGCTCTGCGATTTAAAAAAAAAAGTCTTTTGCATGTTTTGAGACCAGTTTTGCGAAGCCCGGGTACTGGGTTCTGAAAATTACCAAACAATTTGTAAGTGCATATCAGACAAAAATGGCTCAAAATTGTGATATTTGTGTACCACGTCAATGGAATATGCGTTTTCAACCAAAATTCATGAATGCCTAATTGTTTTTAGTTTTGTTGAACTAAACTGATTTATTTCATGCTGTTACGAGAGTCTGAGCATCGTTGAAAAAAAACAATGCAATACAAAGGTAAAAACACAAGAAATACATTATCGAAGAACACCACAAAGAGTTTCTAAACCAAAAATTAGAACATTTGGAGCTTTATTTAGGGAGTTAGAGGAATAGGTATAGTATACTAATTATGCACAAATGAGCATAATCAATTAATAGCAATTTGCATGAAATAAATAACTACACAATTTTGTGGATTATTAAAAGCAATTGCGATCTTTTTCTTCACTATTCATTGTTTTAGAAACCTCATTGTAGACTTGCCTCATGCACCTCTCAAGATGGCTTCATCATTTGAATTATATTCTACACTTATCATTCTTTAAAAAAAATCATTGTAGACATGCCTCACCTCCTCTCAAATTGCCTTTACCATAATTTGTAATACAGTTTATTCTTTTTAAAAACCTCTATTGAAACTTGCGTCGCCTCCTTTTAAATTTGTAGTACAGTTTATTCTTTTTTAAAAACCTCCATTGAAACTTGCCTCACCTCCTTTTAAACTGGCTTCACCATAATTTGTAGTACAGTTTATTCTTTTTAAAAACCTCTATTGAAACTTGCGTCGCCTCCTTTTAAATTTGTAGTACAGTTTATTCTTTTTTAAAAACCTCCATTGAAACTTGCCTCACCTCCTTTTAAACTGGCTTCACCATAATTTGTAGTACAGTTTATTCTTTTTAAAAACCTCCATTGAAACTTGCCTCACCTCCTTTCAAATTTGTAGTACAGTTTATTCTTTTAAAAAACCTCAATTGAAACTTGCCTCACCTCCTTTTAAATTGGCTTCACCATAATACAGTTTATTTTTTAAACCTCCATTGAAACTAGCCTCACCTCCTTTTGAATTGGCTTGTACGTAGTACAGTTTATTCTTTTTTAAAAACCTCCATTGAAACTTGCCTCACCTCCTTTTAAATTGGCTTCACCATAATTTGTAGTACAGTTTATTCTTTTTTTAAAACCTCCATTGAAACTTTCCTCACCTCCTTTTGAATTGGCTTCACCATAATTTGTAGTACAGTTTATTCTTTTTTAAAAACCTCCATTGAAACTTGCCTCGCCTCCTTTTAAATTTGTAGTCCAGTTTATTCTTTTTAAAAACCTCAATTGAAACTTGCCTCACCTCCTTTTAAATTGGCTTCACCATAATTTGTAGTACAGTTTATTCTTTTTAAAAACCTCCATTGAAACTTGCCTCACCTCCTTTTAAATTGGCTTCACCATAATACAGTTTATTCTTTTTAAAAACCTCCATTAAAACTTGCCTCACCTCCTTTTAAATTGGCTTCACCATAATACAGTTTATTCTTTTTTAAATTGAACCTCCATTGAAACTTGTCTCACCTCCTTTTAAATTGGCTTCACCATAATATTCAGGTAAGGTATATTCATTCTTTTTTTAAAAAACATCATTGTTCACTTCCCTCACCTAGATCATTTGGGTATATATAATACCTTTTATTCTACACTATTCTTCCCTTAAAAAAAACCTGATTGTACTCCTGCCTCCCCTGATCTGACATTTGCCTCTCAACGTACTGGAAATAGATACCCTTTTTTCAATATTTTTGTGTTTTTGACACCCTTATCACGTTACGTACGTAACGTGCCCTCTCTTGAAAAAGACATCCTTTTTACGTGTTTTTTTGGTCGCGCATGGTATCCACTCGTCAATGTAAGTGGCACCCCCGGGCGTACTGTACATAGTGTTATTTTATTATCTCTTTGTATCGGAAACTTCGTTTTACCGAATTGCCATGCACTCTCTCCGACGCGTTTGAAGTCTTAGACAGCATGGCATACTACCAGCCGATGGTACACACACGCACACACACACACGTTATTTGACAACTTGTCTCTGGAGCCAAAGTTCCTCGCATATAACTATCTGCATGCCTGCACGCAGTGTGTATTGAACACGCACGACCACGATCTAATGAATATTCATCGGCGAGACTGACGTCATTTTACGAGTCTCCTTTCAAACTTGGATCATAAGTGCCTACCCAAAATAGCTTCTTTTATCCAAGTGATATTCACGACTAGAGAGGTTTTTGCATAGTTAATGAGCTTGGTGCGAACCAAAACACCTCTTTTTATTCGGCCATTGCTGCTCTAAATATTGACCAAATGTCATGTTTTTGGTATCTTTGTAAAGAAGAAGAATCATTCTTTTAGGTCATGTGTTTGGATTTAAAAAAAAATGTTGTAATATAGGAAAAACTTTTGATCTAAAACATGAAACAAAATATTTTTTTTCATGCAACAAAAGTTGCTATTTTCACACTTAATTTCTGTTTAGGCACAAATGATTTTTAGATCATGATAAAGCTGAAGATCTAAGCTTTAATATGATATAATTTTTATAAGAAGATGTATTTTAGATGGGTCAGCAGCCAGCTTTTAATAGGCCAAGTACAATTTGCAGCTCAAAAACAAGAATACTGCGCTCTGATTGGTCATATAGAGACCACACACCCACGCAAATTCCAATGTTCCCCTCACTGGGCCTCTGCAAGGTCACACTCACCATGTGTTAATCTCTTCAAATTACCCGCGCCTGTTTGTTTTGAAAACAGTATTCAGCCAATTAGAACTCTGGATTTTATGTTACTCAGAAATTTCAGAAATCTCGTCTTGCATCTTGATGGAAAAAGCTTGCTGCTGACCCATCTAAAAGATGCCACATATATCAAGAGTGACATTGTAAGAAAGTATAGAGTTTGAGCTTTCTGATGATATAAATAATGTTGGTGCCTAAAACACAAAATGTTGCACAATTTGCAAGTGAAATCAGAGGAAGAAAATTTTGTTTGATGCATCTTTTCAGGTAAAAAATTCACTTATTTATCAAAATATTTCATTCAAAAGAAATGACCAATATAAAAGAGTAACATTTACTATTGCCCACATGGTACAAAAATAATCAATATTACTCAAGGAGAAAGTGGTTAAATTCTTTGAGAAAGAAAGTCTCACAATTCACGAGATTTTGCAGGGACATGAATTCAGCCACGAGAGGACTTGGATAAATCTTGCTCATTTGCTCATTACATGGCCGGAAATCTGTCCCGAAAGGTAGGGGGGACAACAGGGGCGGATCCAGCCTTCGCCGATGGGGGGGCGAATTTTTTTTCAGCCATATGTTAATCCCCGATCGGCCGCACGAAGATGATTTTTGTTTGTTTCATTGAAGGAGTAGTCCTCATGGCCACTTTTTAGCTTTATTCTTATAATTCAACATAAATATATAATATCATAATCCTTATCTATATAATGCGAGTGCGAAGCGCGAGCATTTTTTTTTTCTTTTTTTTTGGGGGGGGGGGAATTTTTTTGTATTTTTTCCTAAAATTTGAACATTCTGGGCAATGTTTGTTATCCTGAAAAAAGATGTATACTAAATAATTACTTCGAACGCGAAGTGCGAGCAGATGTTAACTGATGGAAAAGGTTAGCCATGAATACGTTACATATTTCAACAATCAAATAATGCGAGCGCGAAGCGCGAGCTTAAGAATGGAAATTCTAAGCACTTTTTGTAACTAAAACATATACTAGGTATATAACTAAACAATTGATGCGAACGCGAAGCGCGAGCGGAAAAGTTTGAGATTTAGACCTAAGAACGAGACACTCTATTCATGTTTTGTAAATTATGAAAAGGATGCCGTGAGTAATTGGGGGCCTTCCTTACACCCGGTCCTACATTAATAATGCGATTGCAAAGTGCAGCCATATAATGTTTTTTTTAATTTGAACTGATCGAAAAGGTACTTGCATGTTAAGGACTGCTTGCACTTAGCCATGAAGACGTTACATATTTCAACAATCAAATAATGCTAGCGCGAATAGCGAGCTGAAAATTGTTGACATTTCTACAAAAAGAATCGAAAATTTTAATCAATTTTCGTAATCGTGAACAGGGTAGCTATATAACTAACCACTTGATGCAAGCGAAGCGCGAGCAGAAAAATTCGAGATTTAGACCTAAAAACGGGACACTATGTTCATGTTTTGTAAATCATGAAAAGGGTGAGTAATAGGGGATCTTTCTATATTAATAATGCGAGCACAAAGCGCGAGCAGAAAATTTTTGATATTGTGATCTGAAACTGGATGATGATTTAAATCGAGAACAAGTTGAATATCTGAAGAAACATGCGCGTGTTTCAGATTTAGACCTAGAATCTAGGCGTTCTACACCTCTTTTATCATGAAAAATCTGAAAAAGAGTCCATTTCAGCTATATATTTCAAGCACTTTGTAGGGAAATTGTGAGGTGGATATGGATCGCACTTAAAGGGGAATCCAACCCAAATAAAAACTTGTTTTTATAAGGAAAAGAAAAATCAGACAAGTTGATAGGTGAAAGTTTGAACAATATTGGACAAACAACAAGAAAGTTATGAACTTTTAAAAGTTGTAATTATTGGTAATCACTATACCCATGGAGACTTCAAATTGGCCACATATGGGATGTCATAGTGATGTAAGGCAAGGACTACTCTTCCATGTACTCCAATACGTATTTTGGCTAAAATGTCATTTTTTTCCAAAAGTTTTATTTCAAATTATATTTTTCATTCATGAGGACATAAAACAATATACTGCCAGGGTTATATTTACATTACTTCCCCAGGGGAATGGGTACTTAGGAGAAAACCACAAATCCCTGATAATAAAGTACATGGCCTATGGGAAAATTGTCCTTGCCCCTTGTCATAATTTACTTACCCAGTTGCCAATTTGAAATCAACATAGTATTAGTGATCTCAATTTTAAAGCAGCTTTAACTTTCTTATTGCTTGTCCGATTTCTTTCAAACTTTCACCATTCTGTTGAATTTATTTTTCTCCTTCCCAACACAACATTTTATGGCCAAGGCTGGATTCCCCTTTAATGAAGAGCTGATATTTTTCATTGTTATTTGAGTTTTGACATAGGACCGGGACATCCTTGGGACATGTCATATGAAAATGATGACTATCTTCCTATTCCTCTTGCTAAGCGCGAGATGAAACAGAAGGGACAATTTAATCGTTAAATTATTAATATCTTATTTATTAATGCCTAATGAGGACGAGAAATCTGATATTATGGCCTGAGAACTTGACATTTCAAGCAATTTTGTAATTATGAATAGAATGCATCAGTCAAAATATTTTTTTACCATTAATGCGAGCGCAAATCGCGAGCCGAAATCTTTGATAAACTGTCATGAAAATCAATATTGAGACATATATAAATCGGCAATTAAAATGCGAGCGAGTAGCCAGCGCTATCTGATACGTTTTGACAATCATACTTTTTTTTTTCAAACTAAATGAAATACAAAAAAATAATAGGTACTTAATAAATCGAAATTTGCGAGCGCTCAGTGCGAGCAGAAAATGTCAATATTCAGACCATGAAGCTTTCACTTTTACAGAGCACTTTTTAAAAATCAGTTTGTAAATCACACAAAATAATGAAAGTTCGATTTCCGAGGTGAAATGTGTAATGTATATTGACTTCCAAACTTGATATTTAAGCTCCATGTTGAAAAATCACCTGACAGGCAATGCGAGCGCGAAGCGCGAGCGAAAATTTCATATAGTGACATGAAAGATTCTTTTTATTTTCCAAGTCTTCCCCTCATCTTATTTTAGTCACTCTGGAAAATTTGACAAGCCCCCCCCCCCCCCGCAAAAAAAAAAGAAGGTTTTCACCCAAAATGTAAGGTCATTTAGTCCAAAAATACATGTTTTATTTCGAATGTGAATGATGCATTTTTCTCCATCATAAAAGACAAAAAATAGTAGGGGGACATTTGATATTGTGTCCCCCCTACTATTTTTGGTAGGGGGGACACGTCCCCCCTGTCCCCCTGGGATTTCCGCCCATGGCTCATTAACACAGGGGCTTGCGGACTGACTGAAGTAGCCTACATTCCCTACCACAAAATAATGGATTAGATGGGATTCATCCATAGAGTTATATCTCTATGGATTTATCCACCTCATTTCTGCGATAGGAAATAAAATAATACCCAAACTAGAAGGGGGTGGGCATGCAAATAAACACAAATTAAATTAGATGGTAATATTTACGTCTTTGTACATGTTTATTGGAGAAGTAGGGTGGGCTGAAATGGGGCTGAAATCCAGCCCCCCCCCCCCCCCCTCGGTTGCAAGCTTATGCAGCCCTCAACGGGCCCTCAACCACTGCGAGCACACAAAGTTATGCCCTCAACCCCCCCCCCCTCCCTTCACACCTCTGTGACCTTGTCTGTGACCTTGCATGACCGTCGCTAAAAAAAAAGGAGGGGTGGGTGTGATAACCTCCCCCCCCCCCCCCTCGCCGGCCGCGAAATTATTTTTCCCACCGAGTTATGGACCAACATATAAATATTCATGACTTGCGTCTTCGGATTAAGAGTACGCATGCGCGTGGACTTTGCCTCGACCAGTGCCCGTCGTAAGCATTCACGTTCAGTTGCCCAGAATGAATTAGCATCGTCAAATTACCGGTACATAGTTACATAGGCCTTACAGGCTTAGCGCCTAGATCTATGTATATATATCCAATTCTTAAACACTTATCAAACTAGCTGCCATTAATGGCAAGACATGTGCTAGGCTAGGGCTAGCTTAGGCTAGCGCATTAACTTTACCTCAAATCTGGACCTGTCTAATGCCTAATACTAATAGTAATAGCCGACTAATGCCATGGTAAACTTCGAACCGGTAAATTCCGAAATTTACGTTTGATTTTATTTACCATGGTTTAATATGTCTAGTCCGTATACAGAACCAGTCCTAGATCTAAAAAAAATATCTTAGTTCTAGTCTAGTCTCTAGATCTAGACTCTGATCTACGCTGTATCAGCACGGAACAACTAGTGCAGACTGCCCCCTGACGATTTACAACTGATCCAGGGGACGTGCCCCCCCCCTCCCCTTTGAGAAACCAAATTAATTTGTAATGTCAAAATGCGCTTATGTCCCCTCTTTTGAACGTGAAGATCTTTTTTTTTTTGCTTGTCAAATTTTTTCAGCTAAGAAATCCTTAATTTGGGGTGAAGACAGGGATCAAGATCACTGACGTTAGTTTGTGCCTGACGTTAGAATACGTTCCATGCACTGCAGTGGCGTAGCTAGGATTTTTTTCTTGGGGGGGGGGGTCCTTGCTTTTTCAGGGGGGCACGTGCCCCCCAGCCCCCCCCCCCCGTAGCTACGCCACTGATGCACTGGCGTACCTAGGATTTTCCAAAAGGGGGACAAATTTTTTGAGGATATTTCATCCACGAAAAATGTGACAAGCCCCCCCCCCCCCAAAAAAAAAAAAAAAAAAAAAAAAAAAAGATCTTCACGTTCAAAAGAGGGGACATACGTCTTTTTCATTGCATTTTTACACTACAAATTATTAATTTGGCTTCTCAAAGGGGGGGGGGCACGTCCCCTGAATCAGTTGTCAGAGGGGCAGTCTGCCCCCCCCCCCCTTGGTACACTATAGTGGTTCCATGCTGATACAGCGTAGATCAGAGTCTAGATCTAGATCTAGAGACTAGACTCGAACTAAGATAATATTTTTTAGATCTAGGACTGGTTTTGTATACGGACTAGACAAACCATGGGCGCGTATACGGACTAGACAAACCATGGCAAATAAGCTAATATATTGTCTAATCCTAATTGAACGTAAAGTTCGGAATTAACCAGTTCGAAGTTAACCATGGCATTAGTCGGCTATTCAGTGTTGTAGTCAAGGCTCAAACCTCCAAGGCCAAGGCTTCAATACCAAAGGCCAAGGCTAAGGCTAAGGCCAAGGCATGGAAACCCAAGGCCAAGGCCTGAAAACCTCGAGGCCAAGGCATTTCAAACTTACGATATCCAGAACAATGAACTAACAATACTTAGGCGGCAGACATCACACATGGTAAAATGTATGTGAGCGAGGGGACTGAGCGATAATAAAATTTAACCTTTGTACATTTAAAACAAAAATAATTTCATGATAGAGACATATTAAAATAATGATATAGTTACCTGTGTACACATAATCCATAATTTTTCTAGGCGATTTACATTGCAATAATTATTATTACCACGGTCATCTGATCCTGGCATTCTCAACGTATGTTTTTCTCCACTGCCTGGGACAGGGGCAGCATAAAATTATTATTGGGGGGGGGGGGGTCAACGCCAAAAGGCACTCATTTATCAAAATGAGTTTTTGTGCAAACAGATTCATGTATTTTTAAAATGAGATTATGAACTACGTGAAGTAATTGTGTGTTTGTAGAAATTAAGTTGAGCAAAGGCTTTCTAAAGTGATTTTTAATTATAAGATAGATATTTTGATTTAGGTTTTACTTCTCAGCGACAAAGCATAGCCATAGCGAGCAAGCGGTTTTGAAAAAAAAAAACAATACTGGGCCCTGTTGCATAAAAGTTTATGTATTGATTTATGTCATGATTTATGTCACGATTTATGTCATACAGCATAAATCACGCTATAAAATCATGACATAAATCCATTTGAATGACATAAATTTATGTTGTGATTAAAATCAAGACATAAGCGGCGGCTTTCCGCAAGAAGTGACTTAAGGGTAATTTCACGATTATTTTTTTTTAATTATGCCCTCTGTAATTTGATGATATTTTGAGTTTTACTTGGACTTTCGAAATAATTTTTGTGTCATTGGATAGCGTATGATGTATTCTTTCAATATTTGAAAAACTAACAATCATAAATATTTCCCTTATTTTTATAACCAAAACTAGGCCTAAGCTTAATAGTTAATGAGTTTACTTCGTTGAGGATAGGACATTTTCCTTAGAATAATATCATAATTTAAATATCAACGTCACATATTTTACAAGCACCACCCCTCCCTCCCAAAATAATGCTAATAACTCTGACTTTCAGTCTAGAATCGCCCCTTTTGTGCTTAATTCAGATGTGATTAAACAAGAAGTTTGCTACACACATTGGCTGATTTCAAGTCCGGTGTTGGCGTTGGTGTTGGAAGTTGGATATTCCCCCTAGCTCCAAAATATATTTGGTGTGTTGGAAATCATGTTACCATGGTAACGGCATACTATATGACAAAAAATGGTAAAACATTTTCAGGTTTAATTACTTCATCAATTTTCAACCAATTCTCATGAAATTTGGTTCACACATTAAGTTAGAAGTAAAGGTGTGACAGACACATATTTTGTGTGTGTCGAAAATTGTGTTGCCATGGTTACAACATATTATAGGCCCCAAATTAGGTAAAAATCTATTGGTTCCAACTACTTGATTAGTTTTCAACCAATTCTCATGAAATTTTGCTCACACATTTG
Organism: Lytechinus pictus; assembly: GCF_037042905.1. Taxonomy (NCBI): domain Eukaryota; kingdom Metazoa; phylum Echinodermata; class Echinoidea; order Temnopleuroida; family Toxopneustidae; genus Lytechinus; species Lytechinus pictus. The sequence continues at coordinate 29,456,852 of NC_087251.1, forward strand.
CCTCGAGGTAAAGATGTACAAGACATATTTTTGCATGTGTCGGAAATCGTGTTGCCATGGTAACATTATACAATATGTCCAAAATTAGGCAAAAATCTTGAAGTTCAAACTACTTCATCAGCAATTCTCATGGCTTGATCACACATACATGTAGGTCTTGGGTAAAGATGGGCAATAAATATATTTTTTCCATGTGTTGGAAACTGTTGCCATGATAACGGCGTAGGGCAGGGGTATTAATCATCTTCATTGATAGTTCTAGTTTAAGTTACCCCAAAATTTTGCTTGCTCGCAGTTTTTTGAAATTTTGCCCTTTACACCATGTCTGCCCTATAAAAATTTAAATTCCTGAAGCCACCCCTTTAAACTAAAAGAAAACTCCTTTGCAGAGATATTTATATCAGTTATCCCCAAACCATTAACTCCGATTGACAACTATGCATATATCCCTGTAATCATTTATTCATTATTTTTTTTAATTCTATATAATTTCAGTTGTCTATTTTATAAGCGTGTCATGGAACCCTCTTGCCTGAGCAGTTTGGGCGAGGGTTACACATTTGGAAGCACAGTGGGGCAATTTCGTCAAGAAAATATTTGACATAAAATATAAATAAATAAATAAATAAATAGGCCTAAATAAAAATGTTCCTCACTTCAGAACAATGGTCTAATCCGATGGTTTGGTTTATTGTTTTTTGCTAAGAAAAAATAAAAGAGATACGGTTTTCCTTGCCCAAAACTGGCCAAGATGGGGCGATGGGGGGGGGGGGGTACTTTTAAAAAAATGCCCACTTATTGTCCAAATTTCAAGAGGAGTGCATATGAGGGGCCACTACTCATCACAGCTTTGTGCCTAAATTGGGACACATTCATGCCACCTGTATCCCTTGATCCATGCCTCTGTCACCCATCATTTATATTTTTTTCATCTTTAAGCACCTGGCCATTTTCTTTCTATCTCTCATCAAATGTAACCAACCCCCTCCCCAAAAAATGCTTTATCATATTTTTCCATTTCATTATCTTCCACCCTCCGAGGTTGGCCCACTATCATTCTTGAAATTTATCTCTTTAATTCTCTATACATCTCTCTACCTCTGTTAATGACTTCTTCACATTTCTACTTTTTTCCTCTCCCTTCTCCCATTCTAATTCACCTCGCCTCTCTCTCTCTCTTTCTCTCATTATTCCTTATACAGTGTAATTTTTGCATATCTGGATCTTTCAAATTTTTTCATGATATTTCCTTTTCATTTCTCGCCCTTGCTAATTCAAATCTTCATCTCAATCAATTATTTTTCTAATTTGACAATTCATGGGACAACTATTGGTTTTAACTGGTATCAATTGGTTTGATATTCCAGTATGGTTAATGTGTTTTTTAAGTGGGTTATGGGAGGTCTATGGGTTTCAACTGGCATAATCTGTTCCATATTGGTTTATGGGTTTTAACTGGAATCAGTTGGTTGATATATCAGTAAGGCCTATTGGTTTTAGCTGGTATCAATTGGTTTGATATTCCAGTATGGTTAATGGGTTTCAAGTGGATATGGGAGGTCTATGGTTTCAACTGGTACATTCTGGTCCAGTTTGGTTTATGGGTGTTTACTGGAATCAACTGGTAGATATATCAGTAAGGCCTATTGGTTCTAACTGGTATCATTTGGTTAAATGATATACCAGTATGGTTAATGGGTTTAAGATGGCATTAACTGGTATATGCACCCATTGAGTTATGGGTTCCAACTGGCATCAAATGGTCCAGTTTGGCTTATGGGTTTTAAACTGGAATCTATTGGTAGATAAACCAGCAAGGCCTATTGGTTTTAACTGGTATTAACTGGTGTACTAATTTATACCAGTATAGTTAATTGGTTTCAACTGGAATCAACTTGTATGTTTTCAGCATGTCGATTCCAGTTGGGACAATTGGTTTCAACTGGAATATACTGGTATGATGGGAGTTTACCAGTTGTGCCAATTGGTTTCAACTGGTCCCAGTTAAATCCAGTTGAAACCAGTTAAAATTTCAACTGGTTTCAACTGTTTTTTTTTACCTGGGTTCAGAGTTTATAAAAAAATAATCCTACAATTTTCTACAAATATTAATTACTATTTCTAGTAGGGAAACGTGTGTTCTGAGGGGCAAATCATATTTTAACCCCACCCCTCTTCCTCCCGATTCATTGAAAGCAACAAAACAAAGAGATGAAGCAAAAAGAATGACATTTTGTGTAGATTTATTACTTTTAAAATAAATACACACCAAAATTTGTAAAACAATATAATCTTTTCACCTGTCCCATGTCCTTTAATCATGACTGTATAAACATGATTAAAAGAGGTACATACACATACAAAAATATTTCTTAATCAGTTGTTAACACTTAATGTATAAAATATAAGAAAAAATTATAATTCATAATTATTTTTTGCTTTTTTAAAGTAGTTTCAACTTGTCTTTTAATTTACTTGATTTATTTGGGTTCAATATACATTTAAGAAAATTCACGTACTGCTAGCTTGCTTCAATTGAGTGAATCTAACTTAATTAGGCAAAGATGATTATTACTTATAAAATCATGTTGAATGTATATATTTTCAATTAACGCCTTATTGAAATAATGCATGAATATTCATTAGAGCAAGTCATTTTTTTTTACTGTCATAGGCCTATCTATTTGTGTTTGAAATTGTTTTGGATAAGGGTGTGCATTTTATTCTTTTGTTGAATTAAAGATTGAGCAAAATTAAATTTAGCAGAAAATTTCAGATTTCTTTTTAGGTTTTCGGAAAATGCTTATATTATTCTCATTGTTTTATTTGTAAGAATGAAACGATCGCGTATAAATATCTGTCAGTACCTATACATGTACAGGTAAGTGACAATGCACAAAGTCTAATATTTGGATAAAAGATGTCTAAGATGAAAATGACGCCACTAAAAGTGGGACGATGCGGGGAGCGGACTTTTTAATCACGAAAGTCCACTCCCCCATTTGATTTTTTCAAATATTTTAGTGATTGTTTTACTTAATTGAATTAAGTTATTGTAACTTAATTTCCTTGAGTAAAAATGGATGCAAAGAAAAAAAAGTAAATTTTACTTAAAACTGCCAAACTCATAAATACTGGAAAAAATTTAAGTAATTTTTTGCCACAATTTTATACAGTCATTTCAATTATTTTTTTTTTTACAGTGTCGATTCAAATAAAATATATTATTCATATCCTAAATGAATACAATACCTAAATCAAGTGTACAACTACAAACATGACACATAATACATTAAAAAAAAACATGAATAACTATATCGCATTTGTATGCTTAATAAATATTTCCATTTAAAAGAGAAAGATTTCTGTAAGATTTCATGAAGAGGAACTCACAGTGATGTAATTTATTCTTATTCTCCTTTTCTCCTCTTCCACCCCTCCTCTTCTATTTCTTCATAATCTTCTTCTCCTCTTCCTTCTTTGTCGCCTTCTTTTCTACTTATTGTTCCTTTGTATTATGACTTATCATCATTATCATTATAATAATTTTATGATAAAAATCATAAAAAGGTATCCACAATATCAATATAATGATTATTATCTTTGAAAAATGAAAATGAGTACTTTTGTTAATTTTACAAAGCGTTTAGAGAATACTTAAGTCAGTGAACAGTCATCATGGTCATATAGTTCCCTTGCCAGGTGCAACCAGGTCCATGGCGTCACGTCTTCAAAAGTCTTGACTCTTGAACAATCTGAAATAAGAAGAATCAGTGTAAACCACGTTAGCAGCTCAACTTGATAATAGCAGAGTGTTCACATTCATGTACAGTATGTATATGGAAGAGCCTTATGATGTTGCAATCACGGGCTTAAATTAAAACAAGTGGAATGCCTCTGGCCGTCTCACCTGCATCACGCGATTCAATATAGCAGCAGTGCTGATTTTGAAAACTACTATAACTCGCACAAGATGTTCAGTGATACTTGGTTACTCTTATTTCCACGTTTTATGAACTAAACCCATACACTTATAGAGATATGATGGCAATTCAACAAATACCCCAAACGTGGCCAAAGTTCTTTGACCTTACATGACCTTTGACCTTGATCATGTGACCTGAAACTTACACAGGATGTTCAGTAATACTTGATTACTATTATGTCCAAGTTTCATGAATCAGATCCATCAACTTTCAAAGTTATGATGGTAATTCAACAGATACCCCCAATTCGGCCAAAGTTCATTAACCCTAAATGACCTTTGACCTTGGTCATGTGACGTGAAACTCATGCAGTATGTTCAGTGATACTTGATTAACCTTATGTATAAGTTTCATGAACTAGGTCTATATATTTTCTAAGTTATGATGACATTTCAAAAACTTAACCTTAGGTTAAGATTTTGATGTTGATTCCCCCAACATGGTCTAAGTTCATTGACCCTAAATGACCTTTGACCTTAATCCTGTGACCTGAAACTTGCACAGGATGTTCAGTAATACTTGATTAACCTTATGGCCAAGTTTCATGAACTAGGTCCATATACTTTCTAAGTTATGCTGTCATTTCAAAAACTTAACCTCAGGTTAAGATTTGGTGTTGCCGCCGCCGCCGCCGCCGTCGGAAAAGCGGCGCCTATAGTCTGACTCTGCAATGCAGGTGAGACAGAAAATGGGTTAATAGTCTCTGAATATTATTTTTGATACGCGTATATTGAAGTCAGAAAATATATTTCATTTCAATCATATCATTGGAGAAAATGTACATGTGTGGTGTAAGGAGGGCAAGGGTGCAGGGTAGGCGACTCACCTCTAGTAGTGGGGGAAATAAGAGAACTTTAGAAGAGGGGAAGAACAAGAAATGGGGGGAAAATACATGAACACAAAATTGAGGTCAAGGTCATGTTTATGTTACCAACTTACCACCTATCTCTACTACTACTAGTTTATTCTTAAATGCACTTATATTGTGTTTATGCTTGTAAGCTCACATTGTTAGTCTCTTTGTTGAGATTCTAATAAAAAATAAAATCAACTGAATCTGAATCTCTTGCAAAAGTTAAGTGGAAAATAATTGTTACAATAGTATGGATCCAATAGTCTACCTAGATTTTGTTTTCATTTTGACGAGTTACATCGTTCTTGCTCTTACATATTTTTGAGAATGCATTCCATAATTATATTGTCATTGATTGAAATATTAAGAGGGCTCAGATGTCAATTCAAACTTGACATTCTATAAAAATTCATGAGATTGATATTATCCATTTTTGTGAGTAAATTTAAGATGAATTTATTACAAGATGTGGATGAATTAAATAGATATAACAGTACATCACATTTACAACCGCTCTTAAGAGTAAAATAAATATAAAACAAGTGGAATGCCTCTGGCCGTCTCACCTGCATCACGCGATTCAATATAGCAGCAGTGCTGATTTTGAAAACTACTATAACTCGCACAAGATGTTTAGTGATACTTGGTTACTCTTATTTCCACGTTTTATGAACTAAACCCATACACTTATACAGTGCGTCCCAAAAAAAACTATACACTTTTGAAATGGCTGCCAAATAAAAAATATAGCACTTTGGGGGAAATAACTTATAGATATGGAAAGCCAATAAAGTCAACTTTTAAGTGACACCAAAAATTTGGAAAACTATTCATGCTTGAGCGAGCACTGCCCACTGAAACAAAGGGTATGAAAATTAGGGTGGGCCGGAATTAGTCTTCCAATTTCTTTCAGGTTTTTTGTTTGGTACTTGCAAAGTTGAGGGTTATTTGGTGATTAAAGATCAGTTGTGATCAGTTTGTTGTTTGGGAAAATTCAATGCGTTATTAAATTGAATTTATTACATTGAAATTTAATGCATGAGTGATCGCGAATTGCAATTTTTAGTGCAGCATTTTGTCTTTATCATGTGGATCTCAACAATGTGTTTATGAAAGTCAGGAGAAGAGGTGGTAATATGACTTAGGTAGGTGAAGTACGTTGTTTGGATAAAGGTCAACAGAACATTTAGCACCCCCCCCCCCCCCCCCCGCTTCTCTCCTCCTCAGACACTAAGCTCGGCTAGGCTGGGCAGGAACTAGCCTTACAGTTTTTTTGAGTGGTTAGTCCTTTGGAACTTGCTAAGCTAAATTAATGAGTGAGATAAGTTTTGGTTTCTTAGGCAAATTTCATGAGTTACTAAATTGAAATTTAATGCATGAGTGAGTGAACAGGAATTGAAATTTTAGTGTAGCATATTCATCTTGTGGACCTCAGAAGTGTGTTCGTGAGAGTCAGAGTAATGTGATGGTACCTGTTACAAGCAAGAGGGCGAGATATGCTAAGACTTGGTTAAAAGGGCATTCCTCTTCTTTTTGTCCTTTTACAAATTAAAAGTCATATGTACCCTCCCCTCTCCACCTCCATTTCCCAGCCCCCCCTCTCTGTCTCACTTCCTGGATTGTAGCCTATTCAAAACTTAGCTGCCAAGTGACCGTTGGCTGATGGTCACTTTTTTTATTGAATTATTACCAAGAAATTTAATGATTATGATGATTAATGAAATAATTTATTGAAAAAAAACTGAATGTTTGATTGATCACATTGCACATTGAATGAGTTGATTTACTGATAAATTGTTGATGAAATGATTGATAGGAAAAAGTTGACGCCCCAATTCAGAATTAATCATTAAATCAACATTCCGCTCTGGACTTCACGCGTACATGACAATAGCCATCAGTCTCTCAACAGGAGGGGAGGGCGGGAAAGAGGGAGGGGGCGGGGGCTGAATGTTCTTATTCCATCAACCTACTTCTCCCACTTAAGTCCTATCTCACCCCCTATTCTCCCGACTCCCATGAACACATTGCTGAGATCCACATGATAAAGTTGAAATGCTGCCCAAAAAGTGTAATTTGTGTTCACTCATGCATTAAAGTTCAATTTAATAATTTATAAAATTTGCATAAGCAACCAAACTGGTCACGGTTGATCATTAATTTATCACAACGCCCTTAACTTTGCAAGTTTGAAAGGATTTGCCTCTTAAAAACTGACATAAATTGGAAGGCTAATTCCAGCCCACCCTAATTTTCATACCCTTTGTTTCAGTGGGCAGTGCTCGCTCAAGCATGAACAGTTTTCCAACCTTTTGGTGTCATTTGAAAGTTGACTTTATTGGCTTTCCATATATGTAAGTCTTTTTCCCCAAAATGCTATATTTTTTATTTGGCAGCCATTTCAAAAGTGTATAGTTTTTTTTGGGACGCACTGTAGAGATATGATGGTAATTCAACAAATACCCCCAACGTGGCCAAAGTTCATTGACCTTACATGACCTTTGACCTTGATCATGTGACCTGAAACTCGCACAGGATGTTCAGTGATACTTTATTAGTCTTGTGTCCAAGTTTCAAGAGTCAGATCCATCAACTTTCAAAGTTATGATGGTAATTCAACAGATACCCCCATTATGGCCAAAGTTCATTGACCTTTGACCTTGGTCATGTGACCTAAAATGCGCACAGGATGTTCAGTGATACTTGATTACTCTTATGTCCAAGTTTTATGAACTAGACCAACACACGTACTTTCAAAGTTATGGCAGTAATTCAACAAATACAACGAGGTATTGAGGTCAAGGTCATGTTTATGTTACCAACTTACCACCTATCTCTACTACTACTATTTTATTCTTAAATGCACTTATATTGTGTTTATGCTTGTAAGCTCACATTGTTAGTCTCTTTGTTGAGATTCTAATAAAAATAAAATCAACTGAATCTGAATCTCTTGCAAAAGTTAAGTGGAAAATAATTGTTACAATAGTATGGATCCAATAGTCTACCTAGATTTTGTTTTCATTTTGACGAGTTACATCGTTCTTGCTCTTACATATTTTTGAGAATGCATTCCATAATTATATTGTCATTGATTGAAATATTAAGAGGGCTCAGATGTCAATTCAAACTTGACATTCTATAAAAATTCATGAGATTGATATTATCCATTTTTGTGAGTAAATTTAAGATGAATTTATTACAAGATGTGGATGAATTAAATAGATATAACAGTACATCACATTTACAACCGCTCTTAAGAGTAAAATAAATATAAAACAAGTGGAATGCCTCTGATGGCCGTCTCACCTGCATCACGCGATTCAATATAGCAGCAGTGCTGATTTTGAAAACTACTATAACTCGCACAAGATGTTTAGTGATACTTGGTTACTCTTATTTCCACGTTTTATGAACTAAACCCATACACTTATAGAGATATGATGGTAATTCAACAAATACCCCCAACGTGGCCAAAGTTCATTGACCTTACATGACCTTTGACCTTGATCATGTGACCTGAAACTCGCACAGGATGTTCAGTGATACTTTATTAGTCTTGTGTCCAAGTTTCAAGAGTCAGATCCATCAACTTTCAAAGTTATGATGGTAATTCAACAGATACCCCCATTATGGCCAAAGTTCATTGACCTTTGACCTTGGTCATGTGACCTAAAATGCGCACAGGATGTTCAGTGATACTTGATTACTCTTATGTCCAAGTTTTATGAACTAGACCAACACACGTACTTTCAAAGTTATGGCAGTAATTCAACAAATACCCCAATTTGACCAAAGTTCATTGACCCTAAATGACCTTTGATCTTGACCATGTGACCTGAAACTTGCACAGGATGTTGAGTAATACTTGATTACTATTATGTACAAGTTTCATAAATCAGATCCATAAACTTTTAAAGTTATGATGGTAATTCAACAGATACCCCCAATTCGGCCAAAGTTCATTGACCCTAAATGACCTTTGACCTTGGTCATGTGACATGAAACTCAGGCAGGATGTTTAATAATACTTGATTAACATTATGGCCAAGTTTCATGAACTAGGTCCATATACTTTCTAAGTTATGCTGTCATTTCAAAAACTTAACCTCAGGTTAAGATTTGGTGTTGCCGCCGCCGCCGCCGTCGGAAAAGCGGCGCCTATAGTCTGACTCTGCAATGCAGGTGAGACAGAAAATGGGTTAATAGTCTCTGAATATTATTTTTGATACGCGTATATTGAAGTCAGAAAATATATTTCATTTCAATCATATCATTGGAGAAAATGTACATGTGTGGTGTAAGGAGGGCAAGGGTGCAGGGTAGGCGACTCACCTCTAGTAGTGGGGGAAATAAGAGAACTTTAGAAGAGGGGAAGAACAAGAAATGGGGGGAAAATACATGAACACAAAATTGAGGTCAAGGTCATGTTTATGTTACCAACTTACCACCTATCTCTACTACTACTAGTTTATTCTTAAATGCACTTATATTGTGTTTATGCTTGTAAGCTCACATTGTTAGTCTCTTTGTTGAGATTCTAATAAAAAATAAAATCAACTGAATCTGAATCTCTTGCAAAAGTTAAGTGGAAAATAATTGTTACAATAGTATGGATCCAATAGTCTACCTAGATTTTGTTTTCATTTTGACGAGTTACATCGTTCTTGCTCTTACATATTTTTGAGAATGCATTCCATAATTATATTGTCATTGATTGAAATATTAAGAGGGCTCAGATGTCAATTCAAACTTGACATTCTATAAAAATTCATGAGATTGATATTATCCATTTTTGTGAGTAAATTTAAGATGAATTTATTACAAGATGTGGATGAATTAAATAGATATAACAGTACATCACATTTACAACCGCTCTTAAGAGTAAAATAAATATAAAACAAGTGGAATGCCTCTGATGGCCGTCTCACCTGCATCACGCGATTCAATATAGCAGCAGTGCTGATTTTGAAAACTACTATAACTCGCACAAGATGTTTAGTGATACTTGGTTACTCTTATTTCCACGTTTTATGAACTAAACCCATACACTTATAGAGATATGATGGTAATTCAACAAATACCCCCAACGTGGCCAAAGTTCATTGACCTTACATGACCTTTGACCTTGATCATGTGACCTGAAACTCGCACAGGATGTTCAGTGATACTTTATTAGTCTTGTGTCCAAGTTTCAAGAGTCAGATCCATCAACTTTCAAAGTTATGATGGTAATTCAACAGATACCCCCATTATGGCCAAAGTTCATTGACCTTTGACCTTGGTCATGTGACCTAAAATGCGCACAGGATGTTCAGTGATACTTGATTACTCTTATGTCCAAGTTTTATGAACTAGACCAACACACGTACTTTCAAAGTTATGGCAGTAATTCAACAAATACAACGAGGTATTGAGGTCAAGGTCATGTTTATGTTACCAACTTACCACCTATCTCTACTACTACTATTTTATTCTTAAATGCACTTATATTGTGTTTATGCTTGTAAGCTCACATTGTTAGTCTCTTTGTTGAGATTCTAATAAAAAATAAAATCAACTGAATCTGAATCTCTTGCAAAAGTTAAGTGGAAAATAATTGTTACAATAGTATGGATCCAATAGTCTACCTAGATTTTGTTTTCATTTTGACGAGTTACATCGTTCTTGCTCTTACATATTTTTGAGAATGCATTCCATAATTATGTCATTGATTTAAATATTAAGAGGGCTCAGATGTCAATTCAAACTTGACATTCTATAAAAATTCATGAGATTGATATTATCCATTTTTGTGAGTAAATTTAAGATGAATTTATTACAAGATGTGGATGAATTAAATAGATATAACAGTACATCACATTTACAACCGCTCTTAAGAGTAAAATAAATATAAAACAAGTGGAATGCCTCTGATGGCCGTCTCACCTGCATCACGCGATTCAATATAGCAGCAGTGCTGATTTTGAAAACTACTATAACTCGCACAAGATGTTTAGTGATACTTGGTTACTCTTATTTCCACGTTTTATGAACTAAACCCATACACTTATAGAGATATGATGGTAATTCAACAAATACCCCCAACGTGGCCAAAGTTCATTGACCTTACATGACCTTTGACCTTGATCATGTGACCTGAAACTCGCACAGGATGTTCAGTGATACTTTATTAGTCTTAATTGTGTCCAAGTTTCAAGAGTCAGATCCATCAACTTTCAAAGTTATGATGGTAATTCAACAGATACCCCCATTATGGCCAAAGTTCATTGACCTTTGACCTTGGTCATGTGACCTAAAATGCGCACAGGATGTTCAGTGATACTTGATTACTCTTATGTCCAAGTTTTATGAACTAGACCAACACACGTACTTTCAAAGTTATGGCAGTAATTCAACAAATACCCCAATTTGACCAAAGTTCATTGACCCTAAATGACCTTTGATCTTGACCATGTGACCTGAAACTTGCACAGGATGTTGAGTAATACTTGATTACTATTATGTACAAGTTTCATAAATCAGATCCATAAACTTTTAAAGTTATGATGGTAATTCAACAGATACCCCCAATTCGGCCAAAGTTCATTGACCCTAAATGACCTTTGACCTTGGTCATGTGACATGAAACTCAGGCAGGATGTTTAATAATACTTGATTAACATTATGGCCAAGTTTCATGAACTAGGTCCATATACTTTCTAAGTTATGCTGTCATTTCAAAAACTTAACCTCAGGTTAAGATTTGGTGTTGACGCCGCCGCCGCCGTCGGAAAAGCGGCGCCTATAGTCTCACTCTGCTATGCAGGTGAGACAAAAATAAATATTACCCTACAGTATACTTGTATTTACAAGTAGAATGTTCAATAAATACAACTTTATATACAAACTCACCTTCATACTAGAAGCTTGACCCCCTTATCCAAAGAGAGATTTCTTGTTTAATGGCACACAGTGGCAGAGTGTCTGGACTTCCATCTCCTTCCAGTTGCTGTCCCCCTCTTTCTTTCTACCTCTTCTCACCGTTTGTGTGGTTCACCTGTTAGAAAAGTGAATACCAAATTTTTCCATAGTACTAAACAGATGAGAATGAATTCATATGTACATTTTGTATCAACAACAACAACTGAAGTCCCTTCTTTAAAAAATATTGTTATCATTACAGATTTTGTCAAATATATTTGACAGGGGTGTTGGACTTTTGGTACAGTTTCACTGGCTATTGTAAGAACTGTGTAAAAATGAATTCTATCCATGAGTGCATTGTGAATGAGGTCTAGTCATTCAACCTTGAAATGGTTTGATGAACACACTAAGAATCAGGGTTCAAATTTGAGCCTTAGGGGTTGGTACAGTAAGGGGTGCTAGAGGGAGCAATGCTCATTTGTGCACCTTCATGGGTGTAACATAAGCTACATTAAGCACCATATAGGGTGCAGATTTGAACCATGTAATGAAAGTTATTTTTTTTTTGAACATTTTTAATGTTTAAAGGAGAATGAAACTCTTGGAGCAAGTTAGCTTTTGTGAAAGCAGAAAAATCAAAGAATAAGATCAACAAAACTTTGAGTAAAATAGGAACGACTAGCAATAAAAGAGTTGTGAGCATTTGAATGTCGAGATCACTAATGCTATGGAGATCCTCCCATCGGCAATGCGACCAAGATCTGTGATGTCACACACGTACAACGCTCCCATTTGGACACTGAAAATATACCCCAAAACATATCTTTTTGCTCATTCTAATCATATGACAAACGATTCATCAATGATATAATGTTGTGAAACCTCTGTACTTGTCATCTCATAAAGAGAACACCTCACCTTGTGATAGACTCTATAAAAGTGAGAATATACGTGAAATAAGTACTAAAGTAATGAGGGAGTTGTACGTGTGTGATATCACAGATCTTGGTCGCATTGCCGATGGGAGGATCTACATGGCACTAGTGATCTCAATATTCAAATGCTCATAACTTTCTTATTATTCATTCAATCTTCCTCAAACTTTCAACAATATGTTTCTTTGATTTTTCTCTTTGATATGGATTCAGCTGGTTTCAAGGGTTTCATTCTCCTTTAAGTATTATACACCTTAAAAGGTAAAATGTTGCCCCTTTTATTGTGCAAAGAACATTTCTGGGTGCAAACAATAATAAGGACAATTTCACCTTTTATCACTTAGGGTGCAATATTACAAGGAGAGTACAAGTGTTTCATTTAGGCTTCAAATTTTTTAACTTAGAAAAATATGTTATAAAAATGATTTACAAACGCAATATATGAATACTTCAAATGAAGATACATGTAGCATCCTAACCGATTATTACAGCGAGAATCAAGAGGATCCAGGGAGTTTGAATTTTCGACCCCCTCGCGCCCCACCCGCGACATGGAAAATTGGCCAAAATTGAGCAAATAATTTTTGTTTAATATAGCCCCCAAAATCCCCACACCCCCAAATCAGCCGTCTTTGCTCCCTGGGATGTTTTAGCATCCTAACCAATTATTACAGCGAGAATCAAGAAGATCCAGTGCCATTTGATGTTATTTGTATTGTGATCTTTGTTGTATTAATATATTAGTTTAATATTCAACTCGTTATGATACATTGGTGTCTATATTTATTAGAGTCTTACACCAACGGAGGTCTAACCCTTTTATTTAATAGTGAGCTAGTTACGAATCATCATGATTTTGTTATTCAGATTATATTGTAAAAGAGGAGAGAAAAGTAAAAGGCAGTTACACCAGTATGTTGTATTAGTATTATGATGATCCCAGGACCAAAATCCAGTTAAAACCAATTCGGGCAAAACCAATTGAAACAAGTTGGCCAACTGGTTTCAATAGGGAAATTGGAACAACTGGTTCCAATTGAAAACCAGTTGCCAATTGGTTCCAGTTAAAAACCAATTGAAAACCAGTTGCCAATTGGTTCCAGTTAAAACCAATTGGGCAACTGGAACCAGTTGGCAATTGTTGTCAATTGGTTCCAGTTGTTCCAATTTCCCTATTAAAACCAATTGAATCCAATTGGAGGCAACTGGTTTCAATTGGTTCCAGTTGAAACCAATTGGAGGCAACTGGTTTCAACTGGAACCAGTTGAAACCAATTGGTTTCCAACTGGATCCAATTGGAACTTCCAGTTGGAACGAACTTAATTAGTTACAAATTAATTAGCATTTGCACTAACTATTTCTCATGCCAACACAGAAGCAGTGTTATATGTCTATTAATACCAATGTAAAGGGCATTGATAAAATACAGACTTTCATGTGTATATATTTATATGGAAGATCTTCAAATATATGTACTTTTATTTGATGTAATTTGGTAACATTTAGTGGTGTACTAATTATCCTTTAATCTGTTTTAATTATAATCTATAACATTTATGAACATGGTTTTCACTGCTAAGTATTCTAAATACTAATCTTTAAAAAGTGTGGTACTTGAAATTGTAAAGAATTAAATAGATACATTGTTAATGATGATTAATCTCATAAAACATTATTCTGTGCACACTGGCAAATAATATGCAAATTAACTGGTTTCAATTGGATCCAGTTGGGTAACTGGAAAATTTCCAATTGGAAACCAATTGGAAATAATTTCCAGTTACCCAACTGGTTCCAATTAGAATTCATTTCCAGTTACCCATCTTTCCAGTTAGAAGTCATCTCAGTTACCCAATTGGTACCAGTTAGGATTTCCAGTTACACAACTGAATGGTTCAAGTTAGGATTTCCAGTTACCCAACTGGTTCCAGTTAGAAATAATTTCCAGTTGGAAGTCATTTCCAGTTACCCAACTGGTTCCAGTTAGGATTTCCAGTTGCCCAACTGGTTCCAGTTAGAAATCATTTCCAATTGGAAGTCATTTCCAGTTACCCAACTGGTTCCAGTTAGGATTTCCAGTTGCCCAACTGGTTCCAGTTGGGATTTCCAGTTACTCAACTGGTTCCAGTAAGAAATCATTTCCAATTGGAAGTCATTTCCAGTTACCCAACTGGTTCCAGTTAGGATCCAGTTGCCCAACTGGTTCCAGTTGGGATTTCCAGTTACTCAACTGGTTCCAGTTAGAAATCATTTCCAGTTGGAAGTCATTTCCAGTTACCCAACTGGTTCCAGTTAGGATTTCCAGTTGCCCAACTGGTTCCAGTTAGAAATCATTTCCAATTGGAAGTCATTTCCAGTAACCCAACTGGTTCCAGTTAGGATTTCCAGTTGCCCAACTGGTTCCAGTTGGGATTTCCAGTTACTCAACTGGTTCCAGTAAGAAATCATTTCCAATTGGAAGTCATTTCCAGTTACCCAACTGGTTCCAGTTAGGATTTCCAGTTGCCCAACTGGTTCCAGTTGGGATTTCCAGTTACTCAACTGGTTCCAGTTAGAAATCATTTCCAATTGGAAGTCATTTCCAGTTATCCAACTGGTTCCAGTTAGGATTTCCAGTTGCCCAACTGGTTTCAATTGGTTTCAACTGGAAATTGTTAAATTCCAGTTAAAACCAATTGAAACCAGTTGAAACCAATTGAAACCAATTGAAACCAGTTGGAAATCCAACTGGTTTCAATTGGATTTTGGTCCTGGGATTCGATGTTGCAACCGCAAATTGTAAGCGCGCCATCTAGTGTTGGTCTCCTGGCCATGGTCATTAAAGACAGTCACACTTAACCTCAAAGTTGTCTAGTTTATTTACTTACGTCTTATATTATTAACCCTTGGCGCAGGGAGTTTGAATTTTTGACCCCCTCGCCCCACCCGCGACATGGAAAATTGGTCAAAATTGGCCAAAATTGAGCAAAATGATATTTGTTCAATATTTCCCCCGAAACCCCCCCAAATCAGCCGTCTTCGCTCCCTGGGATGTTTTAGCATCCTAACCGATTATTACAGCGAGAATCAAGAGGATCCAGGGTGTTTGAATTTTCGACCCCCTCGCCCCACCCGCGACATGGAAAATTGGGCAAAATTGGCCAAAATTGAGCAAAATAATATTTGTTCAATATTTCCCCTGAAACCCCCTCAAATCAGCCGTCTTCGCTCCCGGGGATGTTTTAGCATCCTAACCGATTATTACAGCAAGAATCAAGAGGATCCAGGGAGTTTGAATTTTCGACCCCCTCGCCCCACCCGCAACGTGGAAAATTGGGAAAAATTTGCCAAAATTGAGCAAAATAATATTTGTTCAATATTTCCCCCGAAACCCCCCCAAATCAGCCGTCTTCGCTCCCTGGGTATGTTTTAGCATCCTAACCGATTATTACAGCGAGAATCAAGAGGATCCAGGGAGTTTGAATTTTCGACCCCCTCGCCCCACCCGCAACATGGAAAATTGGGCAAAATTGACCAAAATTGAGCAAAATAATATTTGTTCAATATTTCCCCCGAAACCCCCCAAAATCAGCCGTCTTTGCTCCCTGGGATGTTTTAGCATCCTAACCGATTATTACAGCGACAATCAAGAGGATCCAGGGAGTTTGAATTTTCAACCCCCTCGCCCCACCCGCGACATGGAAAATTTGGCAAAATTGGCCAAAATTGAGCAAAATAATATTTGTTCAATATTTCCCCCGAAACCCCCCCAAATCAGCCGTCTTCGCTCCCTGGAATGTTTTAGCATCCTAACCGATTATTACAGCGAGAATCAAGAGGATCCAGGGAGTTTGAATTTTCGACCCCCTCGCCCCACCCGCGACATGGAAAATTGGGCAAAATTGGCAAAAATTGAGCAAAATAATATTTGTTCAATATTTCCCCCGAAACCCCCCCAAATCAACCGTCCTCGCTCCCTGGGATGTTTTAGCATCCTAACCGATTAATACAGAGAGAATCAAGAGGATCCAGGGAGTTTGAATTTTCTACCCCCTCGCCCCACCCGCGACATGGAATATTGGGCAAAATTGGGCAAAATTGAGCAAAATAATATTTGTTCAATATTTCCCCCGAAACCCCCCCCAAATCAGCCGTCTTTGCTCCTTGGGATGTTTTAGAATCCTAACCGATTATTACAGCGAGAATCAAGAGGATCCAGGGAGTTTGAATTTTCGACCCCCTCGCCCCACCCGCGACATGGAAAATTGGGCAAAATTGAGCAAAATAATATTTGTTCAATATTTCCCTCGAAACCCCCCCAAATCAGCCGTCTTTGCTCCTTGGGATGTTTTAGCATCCTAACCGATTATTACAGCGAGAATCAAGAGGATCCAGGGAGTTTGAATTTTCGACCCCCTCGCCCCACCCGCGACATGGAAAATTGGCCAAAATTGAGCAAAATAATATTTGTTCAATATTTCCCCCGAAACCCCCCCAAATCAGCCGTCTTCGCTCCCTGGAATGTTTTAGCATCCAAACCGATTATTATAGCGAGAATCAAGAGGATCCAGGGAGTTTGAATTTTCGACCCCCTCGCCCCACCCGCGACATGGAAAATTGGGCAAAATTGGCCAAAATTGAGCAAAATAATATTTGTTCAATATTTCCCCCGAAACCCCCCAAAATCAGCCGTCTTTGCTCCCTGGAATGTTTTAGCATCCTAACCGATTATTACAGCGAGAATCAAGAGGATCCAGGGAGTTTGAATTTTCGACCCCCTTGCCCCACCTGCGACATGGAAAATTGGGCAAAATTGGCCAAAACTGAGCAAAATAATATTTGTTCAATATTTCCCCCGAAACCCCCCCAAATCAGCCGTCTTCGCTCCCTGGGATGTTTTAGCATCCTAACTGATTATTACAGCGAGAATCAAGAGGATCCAGGGAGTTTGAATTTTCGACCCCCTCGCCCCACCCGCGACATGAAAAATTGGGCAAAATTGGCCAAAATTGAGCAAAATAATATTTGTTCAATATTTCCCCCGAAACCCCCCGAAATCAGCCGTCTTCGCTCCTTGGGATGTTTTAGCATCCTAACCGATTATTACAGCGAGAATCAAGAGGATCCAGGGAGTTTGAATTTTCGACCCCCTCGCCCCACCCGCGACATGGAAAATTAGGCAAAATTGGCCAAAATTGAGCAAAATAATATTTGTTCAATATTTCCCCCGAAACCCCCCGAAACCCCCCAAAATCAGCCGTCTTTGCTCCCTGGGATGTTTTAGCATCCTAACCGATTATTACAGCGAGAATCAAAAGGATCCAGGGAGTTTGAACTTTCGACCCCCTTGCCCCACCCGCGACATGGAAAATTGGGCAAAACTGAGCAAAATAATATTTGTTCAATATTTCCCCCTAAACCCCCCCAAATCAGCCGTCCTCGCTTCCTGGGATGTTTTAGCATCCTAACTGATTATTACAGCGAGAATCAAGAGGATCCAGGGAGTTTGAATTTTCGACCCCCTCGCCCCACCCGCGACATGAAAAATTGGGCAAAATTGAGCAAAATAATATTTGTTCAATATTTCCCCCGAAACCCCCCCAAATCAGCCGTCTTCGCTCCTTGGGATGTTTTAGCATCCTAACCGATTATTACAGCGAGAATCAAGAGGATCCAGGGAGTCTGAATTTTCGACCCCCTCGCCCCACCCGCGACATGGAAAATTGGGCAAAATTGGCCAAAATTGAGCAAAATAATATTTGTTCAATATTTCCCCCGAAACCCCCCAAAATCAGCCGTCTTTGCTCCCTGGAATGTTTTATTAGCATCCTAACCGATTATTACAGCGAGAATCAAGAGGATCCAGGGAGTTTGAATTTTCGACCCCTTGCCCCACCTGCGACATGGAAAATTGGGCAAAATTGGCCAAAACTGAGCAAAATAATATTTGTTCAATATTTCCCCCGAAACCCCCCGAAATCAGCCGTCTTCGCTCCTTGGGATGTTTTAGCATCCTAACCGATTATTACAGCGAGAATCAAGAGGATCCAGGGAGTTTGAATTTTCGACCCCCTCGCCCCACCCGCGACATGGAAAATTGGGCAAAATTGGCCAAAATTGAGCAAAATAATATTTGTTCAATATTTCCCCCGAAACCCCCCAAAATCAGCCGTCTTTGCTCCCTGGGATGTTTTAGCATCCTAACCGATTATTACAGCGAGAATCAAAAGGATCCAGGGAGTTTGAATTTTCGACCCCCTTGCCCCACCCGCGACATGGAAAATTGGGCAAAATTGGGCAAAACTGAGCAAAATAATATTTGTTCAATATTTCCCCCTAAACCCCCCCAAATCAGCCGTCCTCGCTTCCTGGGATGTTTTAGCATCCTAACTGATTATTACAGCGAGAATCAAGAGGATCCAGGGAGTTTGAATTTTCGACCCCCTCGCCCCACCCGCGACATAAAAATTGGGCAAAATTGGCCAAAATTGAGCAAAATAATATTTGTTCAACATTTCCCCCGAAACCCCCCCAAATCAGCCGTCTTCGCTCCCTTGGATGTTTTAGCATCCTAACCGATTATTACAGCGAGAATCAAGAGGATCCAGGGAGTTTGAATTTTCGACCCCCTCGCCCCACCCGCGACATGGAAAATTGGGCAAAATAATATTTGTTCAATATTTCCCCCGAAACCCCCCCAAATCAGCCGTCTTCGCTCCCTGGGATGTTTTAGCATCCTAACTGATTATTACAGCGAGAATCAAGAGGATCCAGGGAGTTTGAATTTTCGACCCCCTCGCCCCACCCGCGACATAAAAATTGGGCAAAATTGGCCAAAATTGAGCAAAATAATATTTGTTCAACATTTCCCCCGAAACCCCCCCAAATCAGCCGTCTTCGCTCCCTGGAATGTTTTAGCATCCAAACCGATTATTATAGCGAGAATCAAGAGGATCCAGGGAGTTTGAATTTTCGACCCCCTCGCCCCACCCGCGACATGGAAAATTGGGCAAAATTGGCCAAAATTGAGCAAAATAATATTTGTTCAATATTTCCCCCGAAACCCCCCAAAATCAGCCGTCTTTGCTCCCTGGAATGTTTTAGCATCCTAACCGATTATTACAGCGAGAATCAAGAGGATCCAGGGAGTTTGAATTTTCGACCCCCTTGCCCCACCTGCGACATGGAAAATTGGGCAAAATTGGCCAAAACTGAGCAAAATAATATTTGTTCAATATTTCCCCCGAAACCCCCCCAAATCAGCCGTCTTCGCTCCCTGGGATGTTTTAGCATCCTAACTGATTATTACAGCGAGAATCAAGAGGATCCAGGGAGTTTGAATTTTCGACCCCCTCGCCCCACCCGCGACATGAAAAATTGGGCAAAATTGGCCAAAATTGAGCAAAATAATATTTGTTCAATATTTCCCCCGAAACCCCCCGAAATCAGCCGTCTTCGCTCCTTGGGATGTTTTAGCATCCTAACCGATTATTACAGCGAGAATCAAGAGGATCCAGGGAGTTTGAATTTTCGACCCCCTCGCCCCACCCGCGACATGGAAAATTAGGCAAAATTGGCCAAAATTGAGCAAAATAATATTTGTTCAATATTTCCCCCGAAACCCCCCGAAACCCCCCAAAATCAGCCGTCTTTGCTCCCTGGGATGTTTTAGCATCCTAACCGATTATTACAGCGAGAATCAAAAGGATCCAGGGAGTTTGAACTTTCGACCCCCTTGCCCCACCCGCGACATGGAAAATTGGGCAAAACTGAGCAAAATAATATTTGTTCAATATTTCCCCCTAAACCCCCCCAAATCAGCCGTCCTCGCTTCCTGGGATGTTTTAGCATCCTAACTGATTATTACAGCGAGAATCAAGAGGATCCAGGGAGTTTGAATTTTCGACCCCCTCGCCCCACCCGCGACATAAAAATTGGGCAAAATTGGCCAAAATTGAGCAAAATAATATTTGTTCAACATTTCCCCCGAAACCCCCCCCAAATCAGCCGTCTTCGCTCCCTTGGATGTTTTAGCATCCTAACCGATTATTACAGCGAGAATCAAGAGGATCCAGGGAGTTTGAATTTTCGACCCCCTCGCCCCACCCGCGACATGGAAAATTGGGCAAAATTGGCCAAAATTGAGCAAAATAATATTTGTTCAATATTTCCCCCGAAACCCCCCAAAATCAGCCGTCTTTGCTCCCTGGGATGTTTTAGCATCCTAACCGATTATTACAGCGAGAATCAAAAGGATCCAGGGAGTTTGAATTTTCGACCCCCTTGCCCCACCCGCGACATGGAAAATTGGGCAAAATTGGGCAAAACTGAGCAAAATAATATTTGTTCAATATTTCCCCCTAAACCCCCCCAAATCAGCCGTCCTCGCTTCCTGGGATGTTTTAGCATCCTAACTGATTATTACAGCGAGAATCAAGAGGATCCAGGGAGTTTGAATTTTCGACCCCCTCGCCCCACCCGCGACATGAAAAATTGGGCAAAATTGGCCAAAATTGAGCAAAATAATATTTGTTCAATATTTCCCCCGAAACCCCCCATAATCAGCCGTCTTTGCTCCCTGGGATGTTTTAGCATCCTAACCGATTATTACAGCGAGAATCAAGAGGATCCAGAGAGTTTGAATTTTCGACCCCCTCGCCCCACCCGCGACATGGAAAATTGGGCAAAATTGGCCAAAATTTAGCAAAATAATATTTGTTCAATATTTCCCCCGAAACCCCCCAAAATCAGCCGTCTTTGCTCCCTGGAATGTTTTAGCATCCTAACCGATTATTACAGCGAGAATCAAGAGGATCCAGGGAGTTTGAATTTTCGACCCCCTTGCCCCACCTGCGACATGGAAAATTGGGCAAAATTGGCCAAAACTGAGCAAAATAATATTTGTTCAATATTTCCCCCGAAACCCCCCCAAATCAGCCGTCTTCGCTCCCTGGGATGTTTTAGCATCATAACTGATTATTACAGCGAGAATCAAGAGGATCCAGGGAGTTTGAATTTTCGACCCCCTCGCCCCACCCGCGACATGAAAAATTGGGCAAAATTGGCCAAAATTGAGCAAAATAATATTTGTTCAATATTTCCCCCGAAACCCCCCGAAATCAGCCGTCTTCGCTCCTTGGGATGTTTTAGCATCCTAACCGATTATTACAGCGAGAATCAAGAGGATCCAGGGAGTTTGAATTTTCGACCCCCTCGCCCCACCCGCGACATGGAAAATTGGGCAAAATTGGCCAAAATTGAGCAAAATAATATTTGTTCAATATTTCCCCCGAAACCCCCCAAAATCAGCCGTCTTTGCTCCCTGGGATGTTTTAGCATCCTAACCGATTATTACAGCGAGAATCAAAAGGATCCAGGGAGTTTGAATTTTCGACCCCCTTGCCCCACCCGCGACATGGAAAATTGGGCAAAATTGGGCAAAACTGAGCAAAATAATATTTGTTCAATATTTCCCCCTAAACCCCCCCAAATCAGCCGTCCTCGCTTCCTGGGATGTTTTAGCATCCTAACTGATTATTACAGCGAGAATCAAGAGGATCCAGGGAGTTTGAATTTTCGACCCCCTCGCCCCACCCGCGACATAAAAATTGGGCAAAATTGGCCAAAATTGAGCAAAATAATATTTGTTCAACATTTCCCCCGAAACCCCCCCAAATCAGCCGTCTTCGCTCCCTTGGATGTTTTAGCATCCTAACCGATTATTACAGCGAGAATCAAGAGGATCCAGGGAGTTTGAATTTTCGACCCCCTCGCCCCACCCGCGACATGGAAAATTGGCCAAAATTGAGCAAAATAATATTTGTTCAATATTTCCCCCGAAACCCCCCAAAATCAGCCGTCTTTGCTCCCTGGGATGTTTTAGCATCCTAACCGATTATTACAGCGAGAATCAAAAGGATCCAGGGATTTTGAATTTTCGACCCCCTTGCCCCACCCGCGACATGGAAAATTGGGCAAAACTGAGCAAAATAATATTTGTTCAATATTTCCCCCTAAACCCCCCCCAAATCAGCCGTCCTCGCTTCCTGGGATGTTTTAGCATCCTAACTGATTATTACAGCGAGAATCAAGAGGATCCAGGGAGTTTGAATTTTCGACCCCCTCGCCCCACCCGCGACATGAAAAATTGGGCAAAATTGGGCAAAATTGAGCAAAATAATATTTGTTCAATATTTCCCCCGAAACCCCCCCAAATCAGCCGTCTTCGCTCCTTGGGATGTTTTAGCATCCTAACCGATTATTACAGCGAGAATCAAGAGGATCCAGGGAGTTTGAATTTTCGACCCCCTCGCCCCACCCACGACATGGAAAATTGGGCAATATTGGGCAAAACTGAGCAAAATAATATTTGTTCAATATTTCCCCCTAAACCCCCCCAAATCAGCCGTCCTCGCTTCCTGGGATGTTTTAGCATCCTAACTGATTATTACAGCGAGAATCAAGAGGATCCAGGGAGTTTGAATTTTCGACCCCCTCGCCCCACCCGCGACATAAAAATTGGGCAAAATTGGCCAAAATTGAGCAAAATAATATTTGTTCAACATTTCCCCCGAAACCCCCCCAAATCAGCTGTCTTCGCTCCCTTGGATGTTTTAGCATCCTAACCGATTATTACAGCGAGAATCAAGAGGATCCAGGGAGTTTGAATTTTCGACCCCCTCGCCCCACCCGCGACATGGAAAATTGGGCAAAATTGGCCAAAATTGAGCAAAATAATATTTGTTCAATATTTCCCCCGAAACCCCCCAAAATCAGCCGTCTTTGCTCCCTGGGATGTTTTAGCATCCTAACCGATTATTACAGCGAGAATCAAAAGGATCAAGGGAGTTTGAATTTTCGACCCCCTTGCCCCACCCGCGACATGGAAAATTGGGCAAAACTGAGCAAAATAATATTTGTTCAATATTTCCCCCTAAACCCCCCCAAATCAGCCGTCCTCGCTTCCTGGGATGTTTTAGCATCCTAACTGATTATTACAGCGAGAATCAAGAGGATCCAGGGAGTTTGAATTTTCGACCCCCTCGCCCCACCCGCGACATGAAAAATTGGGCAAAACTGAGCAAAATAATATTTGTTCAATATTTCCCCCTAAACCCCCCAAAATCAGCCGTCTTTGCTCCCTGGAATGTTTTAGCATCCTAACCGATTATTACAGCGAGAATCAAGAGGATCCAGGGAGTTTGAATTTTCGACCCCCTTGCCCCACCTGCGACATGGAAAATTGGGCAAAATTGGCCAAAACTGAGCAAAATAATATTTGTTCAATATTTCCCCCGCAACCCCCCGAAATCAGCCGTCTTTGCTCCTTGGGATGTTTTAGCATCCTAACCGATTATTACAGCGAGAATCAAGAGGATCCAGGGAGTTTGAATTTTCGACCCCTCGCCCCACCCGCGACGTGGAAAATTGGGCAAAATTGGCCAAAATTGAGCAAAATAATATTTGTTCAATATTTCCCCCGAAACCCCCCAAAATCAGCCGTCTTTGCTCCCTGGGATGTTTTAGCATCCTAACCGATTATTACAGCGAGAATCAAAAGGATCTTGGGAGTTTGAATTTTCGACCCCCTTGCCCCACCCGCGACATGGAAAATTGGGCAAAATTGGGCAAAACTGAGCAAAATAATATTTGTTCAATATTTCCCCCGAAACCCCCCCAAATCAGCCGTCCTCGCTTCCTGGGATGTTTTAGCATCCTAACTGATTATTACAGCGAGAATCAAGAGGATCCAGGGAGTTTGAATTTTCGACCCCCTCGCCCCACCCGCGACATAAAAATTGGGCAAAATTGGCCAAAATTGAGCAAAATAATATTTGTTCAACATTTCCCCCAAAACCCCCCCAAATCAGCCGTCTTCGCTCCCTTGGATGTTTTAGCATCCTAACCGATTATTACAGCGAGAATCAAGAGGATCCAGGGAGTTTGAATTTTCGACCCCCTCGCCCCACCCGCGACATGGAAAATTGGGCAAAATTGGCCAAAATTGAGCAAAATAATACTTGTTCAATATTTCCCCCGAAACCCCCCAAAATCAGCCGTCTTTGCTCCCTGGGATGTTTTAGCATCCTAACCGATTATTACAGCGAGAATCAAGAGGATCCAGGGAGTTTGAATTTTCGACCCCCTCGCCCCACCCACGACATGGAAAATTGGGCAATATTGGGCAAAACTGAGCAAAATAATATTTGTTCAATATTTCCCCCTAAACCCCCCCAAATCAGCCGTCCTCGCTTCCTGGGATGTTTTAGCATCCTAACTGATTATTACAGCGAGAATCAAGAGGATCCAGGGAGTTTGAATTTTCGACCCCCTCGCCCCACCCGCGACATAAAAATTGGGCAAAATTGGCCAAAATTGAGCAAAATAATATTTGTTCAACATTTCCCCCGAAACCCCCCCAAATCAGCTGTCTTCGCTCCCTTGGATGTTTTAGCATCCTAACCGATTATTACAGCGAGAATCAAGAGGATCCAGGGAGTTTGAATTTTCGACCCCCTCGCCCCACCCGCGACATGGAAAATTTGGCAAAATTGGCCAAAATTGAGCAAAATAATATTTGTTCAATATTTCCCCCGAAACCCCCCAAAATCAGCCGTCTTTGCTCCCTGGGATGTTTTAGCATCCTAACCGATTATTACAGCGAGAATCAAAAGGATCAAGGGAGTTTGAATTTTCGACCCCCTTGCCCCACCCGCGACATGGAAAATTGGGCAAAACTGAGCAAAATAATATTTGTTCAATATTTCCCCCTAAACCCCCCCAAATCAGCCGTCCTCGCTTCCTGGGATGTTTTAGCATCCTAACTGATTATTACAGCGAGAATCAAGAGGATCCAGGGAGTTTGAATTTTCGACCCCCTCGCCCCACCCGCGACATGAAAAATTGGGCAAAATTGAGCAAAATAATATTTGTTCAATATTTCCCCCGAAACCCCCCAAAATCAGCCGTCTTTGCTCCCTGGAATGTTTTAGCATCCTAACCGATTATTACAGCGAGAATCAAGAGGATCCAGGGAGTTTGAATTTTCGACCCCCTTGCCCCACCTGCGACATGGAAAATTGGGCAAAATTGGCCAAAACTGAGCAAAATAATATTTGTTCAATATTTCCCCCGAAATCAGCCGTCTTTGCTCCTTGGGATGTTTTAGCATCCTAACCGATTATTACAGCGAGAATCAAGAGGATCCAGGGAGTTTGAATTTTCGACCCCTCGCCCCACCCGCGACGTGGAAAATTGGGCAAAATTGGCCAAAATTGAGCAAAATAATATTTGTTCAATATTTCCCCCGAAACCCCCCAAAATCAGCCGTCTTTGCTCCCTGGGATGTTTTAGCATCCTAACCGATTATTACAGCGAGAATCAAAAGGATCTTGGGAGTTTGAATTTTCGACCCCCTTGCCCCACCCGCGACATGGAAAATTGGGCAAAATTGGGCAAAACTGAGCAAAATAATATTTGTTCAATATTTCCCCCGAAACCCCCCCAAATCAGCCGTCCTCGCTTCCTGGGATGTTTTAGCATCCTAACTGATTATTACAGCGAGAATCAAGAGGATCCAGGGAGTTTGAATTTTCGACCCCCTCGCCCCACCCGCGACATAAAAATTGGGCAAAATTGGCCAAAATTGAGCAAAATAATATTTGTTCAACATTTCCCCCAAAACCCCCCCAAATCAGCCGTCTTCGCTCCCTTGGATGTTTTAGCATCCTAACCGATTATTACAGCGAGAATCAAGAGGATCCAGGGAGTTTGAATTTTCGACCCCCTCGCCCCACCCGCGACATGGAAAATTGGACAAAATTGGCCAAAATTGAGCAAAATAATACTTGTTCAATATTTCCCCCGAAACCCCCCAAAATCAGCCGTCTTTGCTCCCTGGGATGTTTTAGCATCCTAACCGATTATTACAGCGAGGATCAAAAGGATCCAGGGAGTTTGAATTTTCGACCCCCTTGCCCCACCCGCGACATGGAAAATTGGGCAAAATTGGGCAAAACTGAGCAAAATAATATTTGTTCAATATTTCCCCCTAAACCCCCCCAAATCAGCCGTCCTCGCTTCCTGGGATGTTTTAGCATCCTAACTGATTATTACAGCGAGAATCAAGAGGATCCAGGGAGTTTGAATTTTCGACCCCCTCGCCCCACCCGCGACATGAAAAATTGGGCAAAATTGGCCAAAATTGAGCAAAATAATATTTGTTCAATATTTCCCCCGAAACCCCCCATAATCAGCCGTCTTTGCTCCCTGGGATGTTTTAGCATCCTAACCAATTATTACAGCGAGAATCAAGAGGATCCAGAGAGTTTGAATTTTCGACCCCCTCGCCCCACCCGCGACATGGAAAATTGGGCAAAATTGGCCAAAATTTAGCAAAATAATATTTGTTCAATATTTCCCCCGAAACCCCCCAAAATCAGCCGTCTTTGCTCCCTGGAATGTTTTAGCATCCTAACCGATTATTACAGCGAGAATCAACAGGATCCAGGGAGTTTGAATTTTCGACCCCCTTGCCCCACCTGCGACATGGAAAATTGGGCAAAATTGGCCAAAACTGAGCAAAATAATATTTGTTCAATATTTCCCCCGAAACCCCCCCAAATCAGCCGTCTTCGCTCCCTGGGATGTTTTAGCATCCTAACTGATTATTACAGCGAGAATCAAGAGGATCCAGGGAGTTTGAATTTTCGACCCCCTCGCCCCACCCGCGACATGAAAAATTGGGCAAAATTGGCCAAAATTGAGCAAAATAATATTTGTTCAATATTTCCCCCGAAACCCCCCGAAATCAGCCGTCTTCGCTCCTTGGGATGTTTTAGCATCCTAACCGATTATTACAGCGAGAATCAAGAGGATCCAGGGAGTTTGAATTTTCGACCCCCTCGCCCCACCCGCGACATGGAAAATTGGGCAAAATTGGCCAAAATTGAGCAAAATAATATTTGTTCAATATTTCCCCCGAAACCCCCCAAAATCAGCCGTCTTTGCTCCCTGGGATGTTTTAGCATCCTAACCGATTATTACAGCGAGAATCAAAAGGATCCAGGGAGTTTGAATTTTCGACCCCCTTGCCCCACCCGCGACATGGAAAATTGGGCAAAATTGGGCAAAACTGAGCAAAATAATATTTGTTCAATATTTCCCCCGAAACCCCCCCAAATCAGCCGTCCTCGCTTCCTGGGATGTTTTAGCATCCTAACTGATTATTACAGCGAGAATCAAGAGGATCCAGGGAGTTTGAATTTTCGACCCCCTCGCCCCACCCGCGACATAAAAATTGGGCAAAATTGGCCAAAATTGAGCAAAATAATATTTGTTCAACATTTCCCCCAAAACCCCCCCAAATCAGCCGTCTTCGCTCCCTTGGATGTTTTAGCATCCTAACCGATTATTACAGCGAGAATCAAGAGGATCCAGGGAGTTTGAATTTTCGACCCCCTCGCCCCACCCGCGACATGGAAAATTGGGCAAAATTGGCCAAAATTGAGCAAAATAATACTTGTTCAATATTTCCCCCGAAACCCCCCAAAATCAGCCGTCTTTGCTCCCTGGGATGTTTTAGCATCCTAACCGATTATTACAGCGAGAATCAAGAGGATCCAGGGAGTTTGAATTTTCGACCCCCTCGCCCCACCCACGACATGGAAAATTGGGCAATATTGGGCAAAACTGAGCAAAATAATATTTGTTCAATATTTCCCCCTAAACCCCCCCAAATCAGCCGTCCTCGCTTCCTGGGATGTTTTAGCATCCTAACTGATTATTACAGCGAGAATCAAGAGGATCCAGGGAGTTTGAATTTTCGACCCCCTCGCCCCACCCGCGACATAAAAATTGGGCAAAATTGGCCAAAATTGAGCAAAATAATATTTGTTCAACATTTCCCCCGAAACCCCCCCAAATCAGCTGTCTTCGCTCCCTTGGATGTTTTAGCATCCTAACCGATTATTACAGCGAGAATCAAGAGGATCCAGGGAGTTTGAATTTTCGACCCCCTCGCCCCACCCGCGACATGGAAAATTTGGCAAAATTGGCCAAAATTGAGCAAAATAATATTTGTTCAATATTTCCCCCGAAACCCCCCAAAATCAGCCGTCTTTGCTCCCTGGGATGTTTTAGCATCCTAACCGATTATTACAGCGAGAATCAAAAGGATCAAGGGAGTTTGAATTTTCGACCCCCTTGCCCCACCCGCGACATGGAAAATTGGGCAAAACTGAGCAAAATAATATTTGTTCAATATTTCCCCCTAAACCCCCCCAAATCAGCCGTCCTCGCTTCCTGGGATGTTTTAGCATCCTAACTGATTATTACAGCGAGAATCAAGAGGATCCAGGGAGTTTGAATTTTCGACCCCCTCGCCCCACCCGCGACATGAAAAATTGGGCAAAATTGAGCAAAATAATATTTGTTCAATATTTCCCCCGAAACCCCCCAAAATCAGCCGTCTTTGCTCCCTGGAATGTTTTAGCATCCTAACCGATTATTACAGCGAGAATCAAGAGGATCCAGGGAGTTTGAATTTTCGACCCCCTTGCCCCACCTGCGACATGGAAAATTGGGCAAAATTGGCCAAAACTGAGCAAAATAATATTTGTTCAATATTTCCCCCGAAACCCCCCGAAATCAGCCGTCTTTGCTCCTTGGGATGTTTTAGCATCCTAACCGATTATTACAGCGAGAATCAAGAGGATCCAGGGAGTTTGAATTTTCGACCCCTCGCCCCACCCGCGACGTGGAAAATTGGGCAAAATTGGCCAAAATTGAGCAAAATAATATTTGTTCAATATTTCCCCCGAAACCCCCCAAAATCAGCCGTCTTTGCTCCCTGGGATGTTTTAGCATCCTAACCGATTATTACAGCGAGAATCAAAAGGATCTTGGGAGTTTGAATTTTCGACCCCCTTGCCCCACCCGCGACATGGAAAATTGGGCAAAATTGGGCAAAACTGAGCAAAATAATATTTGTTCAATATTTCCCCCGAAACCCCCCCAAATCAGCCGTCCTCGCTTCCTGGGATGTTTTAGCATCCTAACTGATTATTACAGCGAGAATCAAGAGGATCCAGGGAGTTTGAATTTTCGACCCCCTCGCCCCACCCGCGACATAAAAATTGGGCAAAATTGGCCAAAATTGAGCAAAATAATATTTGTTCAACATTTCCCCCAAAACCCCCCCAAATCAGCCGTCTTCGCTCCCTTGGATGTTTTAGCATCCTAACCGATTATTACAGCGAGAATCAAGAGGATCCAGGGAGTTTGAATTTTCGACCCCCTCGCCCCACCCGCGACATGGAAAATTGGACAAAATTGGCCAAAATTGAGCAAAATAATACTTGTTCAATATTTCCCCCGAAACCCCCCAAAATCAGCCGTCTTTGCTCCCTGGGATGTTTTAGCATCCTAACCGATTATTACAGCGAGGATCAAAAGGATCCAGGGAGTTTGAATTTTCGACCCCCTTGCCCCACCCGCGACATGGAAAATTGGGCAAAATTGGGCAAAACTGAGCAAAATAATATTTGTTCAATATTTCCCCCTAAACCCCCCCAAATCAGCCGTCCTCGCTTCCTGGGATGTTTTAGCATCCTAACTGATTATTACAGCGAGAATCAAGAGGATCCAGGGAGTTTGAATTTTCGACCCCCTCGCCCCACCCGCGACATGAAAAATTGGGCAAAATTGGCCAAAATTGAGCAAAATAATATTTGTTCAATATTTCCCCCGAAACCCCCCATAATCAGCCGTCTTTGCTCCCTGGGATGTTTTAGCATCCTAACCAATTATTACAGCGAGAATCAAGAGGATCCAGAGAGTTTGAATTTTCGACCCCCTCGCCCCACCCGCGACATGGAAAATTGGGCAAAATTGGCCAAAATTTAGCAAAATAATATTTGTTCAATATTTCCCCCGAAACCCCCCAAAATCAGCCGTCTTTGCTCCCTGGAATGTTTTAGCATCCTAACCGATTATTACAGCGAGAATCAACAGGATCCAGGGAGTTTGAATTTTCGACCCCCTTGCCCCACCTGCGACATGGAAAATTGGGCAAAATTGGCCAAAACTGAGCAAAATAATATTTGTTCAATATTTCCCCCGAAACCCCCCCAAATCAGCCGTCTTCGCTCCCTGGGATGTTTTAGCATCCTAACTGATTATTACAGCGAGAATCAAGAGGATCCAGGGAGTTTGAATTTTCGACCCCCTCGCCCCACCCGCGACATGAAAAATTGGGCAAAATTGGCCAAAATTGAGCAAAATAATATTTGTTCAATATTTCCCCCGAAACCCCCCGAAATCAGCCGTCTTCGCTCCTTGGGATGTTTTAGCATCCTAACCGATTATTACAGCGAGAATCAAGAGGATCCAGGGAGTTTGAATTTTCGACCCCCTCGCCCCACCCGCGACATGGAAAATTGGGCAAAATTGGCCAAAATTGAGCAAAATAATATTTGTTCAATATTTCCCCCGAAACCCCCCAAAATCAGCCGTCTTTGCTCCCTGGGATGTTTTAGCATCCTAACCGATTATTACAGCGAGAATCAAAAGGATCCAGGGAGTTTGAATTTTCGACCCCCTTGCCCCACCCGCGACATGGAAAATTGGGCAAAATTGGGCAAAACTGAGCAAAATAATATTTGTTCAATATTTCCCCCTAAACCCCCCCAAATCAGCCGTCCTCGCTTCCTGGGATGTTTTAGCATCCTAACTGATTATTACAGCGAGAATCAAGAGGATCCAGGGAGTTTGAATTTTCGACCCCCTCGCCCCACCCGCGACATAAAAATTGGGCAAAATTGGCCAAAATTGAGCAAAATAATATTTGTTCAACATTTCCCCCGAAACCCCCCCAAATCAGCCGTCTTCGCTCCCTTGGATGTTTTAGCATCCTAACCGATTATTACAGCGAGAATCAAGAGGATCCAGGGAGTTTGAATTTTCGACCCCCTCGCCCCACCCGCGACATGGAAAATTGGGCAAAATTGGCCAAAATTGAGCAAAATAATATTTGTTCAATATTTCCCCCGAAACCCCCCAAAATCAGCCGTCTTTGCTCCCTGGGATGTTTTAGCATCCTAACCGATTATTACAGCGAGAATCAAAAGGATCCAGGGAGTTTGAATTTTCGACCCCCTTGCCCCACCCGCGACATGGAAAATTGGGCAAAATTGGGCAAAACTGAGCAAAATAATATTTGTTCAATATTTCCCCCTAAACCCCCCCAAATCAGCCGTCCTCGCTTCCTGGGATGTTTTAGCATCCTAACTGATTATTACAGCGAGAATCAAGAGGATCCAGAGAGTTTGAATTTTCGACCCCCTCGCCCCACCCGCGACATGGAAAATTGGGCAAAATTGGCCAAAATTGAGCAAAATAATATTTGTTCAATATTTCCCCCGAGACACCCCAAAATCAGCCGTCTTTGCTCCCTGGAATGTTTTAGCATCCTAACCGATTATTACAGCGAGAATCAAGAGGATCCAGGGAGTTTGAATTTTCGACCCCCTTGCCCCACCTGCGACATGGAAAATTGGGCAAAATTGGCCAAAACTGAGCAAAATAATATTTGTTCAATATTTCCCCCGAAACCCCCCCAAATCAGCCGTCTTCGCTCCCTGGGATGTTTAAGCATCCTAACTGATTATTACAGCGAGAATCAAGAGGATCCAGGGAGTTTGAATTTTAGACCCCCTCGCCCCACCCGCGACATGAAAAATTGGGCAAAATTGGCCAAAATTGAGCAAAATAATATTTGTTCAATATTTCCCCCGAAACCCCCCGAAATCAGCTGTCTTCGCTCCTTGGGATGTTTTAGCATCCTAACCGATTATTACAGCGAGAATCAAGAGGATCCAGAGAGTTTGAATTTTCGACCCCCTCGCCCCACCCGCGACATGGAAAATTGGGCAAAATTGGCCAAAATTGAGCAAAATAATATTTGTTCAATATTTCCCCCGAAACCCCCCAAAATCAGCCGTCTTTGCTCCCTGGGATGTTTAAGCATCCTAACCGATTATTACAGCGAGAATCAAAAGGATCCAGGGAGTTTGAATTTTCGACCACCTTGCCCCACCCGCGACATGGAAAATTGGGCAAAACTGAGCAAAATAATATTTGATCAATATTTCCCCCTAAACCCCCCCAAATCAGCCGTCCTCGCTTCCTGGGATGTTTTAGCATCCTAACTGATTATTACAGCGAGAATCAAGAGGTCCAGGGAGTTTGAATTTTCGACCCCCTCGCCCCACCCGCGACATGAAAAATTGGGCAAAATTGGCCAAAATTGAGCAAAATAATATTTGTTCAATATTTCCCCCGAAACCCCCCGAAATCAGCCATCTTCGCTCCTTGGGATGTTTTAGCATCCTAACCGATTATTACAGCGAGAATCAAGAGGATCCAGGGAGTTTGAATTTTCGACCCCCTCGCCCCACCCGCGACATGGAAAATTGGGCAAAATTGGCCAAAATTGAGCAAAATAATATTTGTTCAATATTTCCCCCGAAACCCCCCAAAATCAGCCGTCTTTGCTCCCTGGGTTGTTTTAGCATCCTAACCGATTATTACAGCGAGAATCAAAAGGATCCAGGGAGTTTGAATTTTCGACCCCCTTGCCCCACCCGCGACATGGAAAATTGGGCAAAATTGGCCAAAACTGAGCAAAATAATATTTGTTCAATATTTCCCCCTAAACCCCCCCAAATCAGCCGTCCTCGCTTCCTGGGATGTTTTAGCATCCTAACTGATTATTACAGCAAGAATCAAGAGGATCCAGGGAGTTTGAATTTTCGACCCCCTCGCCCCACCCGCGACATAAAAATTGGGCAAAATTGGCCAAAATTGAGCAAAATAATATTTGTTCAACATTTCCCCCGAAACCCCCCCAAATCAGCCGTCTTCGCTCCCTTGGATGTTTTAGCATCCTAACCGATTATTACAGCGAGAATCAAGAGGATCCAGGGAGTTTGAATTTTCGACCCCCTCGCCCCACCCGCGACATGGAAAATTGGGCAAAATTGGCCAAAATTGAGCAAAATAATATTTGTTCAATATTTCCCCCGAAACCCCCCAAAATCAGCGGTCTTTACTCCCTGGGATGTTTTAGCATCCTAACCGATTATTACAGCGAGAATCAAAAGGATCCAGGGAGTTTGAATTTTTGACCCCCTTGCCCCACCCGCGACATGGAAAATTGGGCAAAACTGAGCAAAATAATATTTGTTCAATATTTCCCCCTAAACCCCCCCAAATCAGCCGTCCTCGCTTCCTGGGATGTTTTAGCATCCTAACTGATTATTACAGCGAGAATCAAGAGGATCCAGGGAGTTTGAATTTTCGACCCCCTCGCCCCACCCGCGACATGGAAAATTGGGCAAAATTGGCCAAAATTGAGCAAAATAATATTTGTTCAATATTTCCCCCGAAACCCCCCAAAATCAGCCGTCTTTGCTCCCTGGGATGTTTTAGCATCCTAACCGATTATTACAGCGAGAATCAAAAGGATCCAGGGAGTTTGAATTTTCGACCCCCTTGCCCCACCCGCGACATGGAAAATTGGGCAAAACTGAGCAAAATAATATTTGTTCAATATTTCCCCCTAAACCCCCCCAAATCAGCCGTCCTCGCTTCCTGGGATGTTTTAGCATCCTAACTGTTTATTACAGCGAGAATCAAGAGGATCCAGGGAGTTAGAATTTTCGACCCCCTCGCCCCACCCGCGACATGAAAAATTGGGCAAAATTGGGCAAAATTGAGCAAAATAATATTTGTTCAATATTTCCCCCGAAACCCCCCCAAATCAGCCGTCTTCGCTCCTTGGGATGTTTTAGCATCCTAACCGATTATTACAGCGAGAATCAAGAGGATCCAGGGAGTTTGAATTTTCGACCCCCTCGCCCCACCCGCGACATTGAAAATTGGGCAAAATTGGGCAAAACTGAGCAAAATAATATTTGTTCAATATTTCCCCCTAAACCCCCCCAAATCAGCCGTCCTCGCTTCCTGGGATGTTTTAGCATCCTAACTGATTATTACAGCGAGAATCAAGAGGATCCAGGGAGTTTGAATTTTCGACCCCCTCGCCCCGCCCGCGACATAAAAATTGGGCAAAATTGGCCAAAATTGAGCAAAATAATATTTGTTCAACATTTCCCCCGAAACCCCCCCAAATCAGCCGTCTTTGCTCCCTGGGATGTTTTAGCATCCTAACCGATTATTACAGCGAGAATCAAAAGGATCAAGGGAGTTTGAATTTTTGACCCCCTTGCCCCACCCGCGACATGGAAAATTGGGCAAAACTGAGCAAAATAATATTTGTTCATTATTTCCCCCTAAACCCCCCCAAATCAGCCGTCCTCGCTTCCTGGGATGTTTTAGCATCCTAACTGTTTATTACAGCGAGAATCAAGAGGATCCAGGGAGTTAGAATTTTCGACCCCCTCGCCCCACCCGCGACATGAAAAATTGGGCAAAATTGGGCAAAATTGAGCAAAATAATATTTGTTCATTATTTCCCCCGAAACCCCCCCAAATCAGCCGTCTTCGCTCCTTGGGATGTTTTAGCATCCTAACCGATTATTACAGCGAGAATCAAGAGGATCCAGGGAGTTTGAATTTTCGACCCCCTCGCCCCACCCGCGACATGGAAAATTGGGCAAAATTGGGCAAAACTGAGCAAAATAATATTTGTTCAATATTTCCCCCTAAACCCCCCCAAATCAGCCGTCCTCGCTTCCTGGGATGTTTTAGCATCCTAACTGATTATTACAGCGAGAATCAAGAGGATCCAGGGAGTTTGAATTTTCGACCCCCTCGCCCCGCCCGCGACATAAAAATTGGGCAAAATTGGCCAAAATTGAGCAAAATAATATTTGTTCAACATTTCCCCCGAAACCCCCCCAAATCAGCCGTCTTTGCTCCCTGGGATGTTTTAGCATCCTAACCGATTATTACAGCGAGAATCAAAAGGATCAAGGGAGTTTGAATTTTCGACCCCCTTGCCCCACCCGCGACATGGAAAATTGGGCAAAACTGAGCAAAATAATATTTGTTCATTATTTCCCCCTAAACCCCCCCAAATCAGCCGTCCTCGCTTCCTGGGATGTTTTAGCATCCTAACTGTTTATTACAGCGAGAATCAAGAGGATCCAGGGAGTTAGAATTTTCGACCCCCTCGCCCCACCCGCGACATGAAAAATTGGGCAAAATTGGGCAAAATTGAGCAAAATAATATTTGTTCATTATTTCCCCCGAAACCCCCCCAAATCAGCCGTCTTCGCTCCTTGGGATGTTTTAGCATCCTAACCGATTATTACAGCGAGAATCAAGAGGATCCAGGGAGTTTGAATTTTCGACCCCCTCGCCCCACCCGCGACATGGAAAATTGGGCAAAATTGGGCAAAACTGAGCAAAATAATATTTGTTCAATATTTCCCCCTAAACCCCCCCAAATCAGCCGTCCTCGCTTCCTGGGATGTTTTAGCATCCTAACTGATTATTACAGCGAGAATCAAGAGGATCCAGGGAGTTTGAATTTTCGACTCCCTCGCCCCACCCGCGACATAAAAATTGGGCAAAATTGGCCAAAATTGAGCAAAATAATATTTGTTCAACATTTCCCCCGAAACCCCCCCAAATCAGCCGTCTTCGCTCCCTTGGATGTTTTAGCATCCTAACCGATTATTACAGCGAGAATCAAGAGGATCCAGGGAGTTTGAATTTTCGACCCCCTCGCCCCACCCGCGACATGGAAAATTGGCCAAAATTGAGCAAAATAATATTTGTTCAATATTTCCCCCGAAACCCCCCAAAATCAGCCGTCTTTGCTCCCTGGGATGTTTTAGCATCCTAACCGATTATTACAGCGAGAATCAAAAGGATCCAGGGAGTTTGAATTTTCGACCCCCTTGCCCCACCCGCGACATGGAAAATTGGGCAAAATTGGGCAAAACTGAGCAAAATAATATTTGTTCAATATTTCCCCCTAAACCCCCCCAAATCAGCCGTCCTCGCTTCCTGGGATGTTTTAGCATCCTAACTGATTATTACAGCGAGAATCAAGAGGATCCAGAGAGTTTGAATTTTCGACCCCCTCGCCCCACCCGCAACATGGAAAATTGGGCAAAATTGGCCAAAATTGAGCAAAATAATATTTGTTCAATATTTCCCCCGAAACCCCCCAAAATCAGCCGTCTTTGCTCCCTGGAATGTTTTAGCATCCTAACCGATTATTACAGCGAGAATCAAGAGGATCCAGGGAGTTTGAATTTTCGACCCCCTTGCCCCACCTGCGACATGGAAAATTGGGCAAAATTGGCCAAAACTGAGCAAAATAATATTTGTTCAATATTTCCCCCGAAACCCCCCCAAATCAGCCGTCTTCGCTCCCTGGGATGTTTTAGCATCCTAACTGATTATTACAGCGAGAATCAAGAGGATCCAGGGAGTTTGAATTTTAGACCCCCTCGCCCCACCCGCGACATGAAAAATTGGGCAAAATTGGCCAAAATTGAGCAAAATAATATTTGTTCAATATTTCCCCCGAAACCCCCCGAAATCAGCTGTCTTCGCTCCTTGGGATGTTTTAGCATCCTAACCGATTATTACAGCGAGAATCAAGAGGATCCAGAGAGTTTGAATTTTCGACCCCCTCGCCCCACCCGCGACATGGAAAATTGGGCAAAATTGGCCAAAATTGAGCAAAATAATATTTGTTCAATATTTCCCCCGAAACCCCCCAAAATCAGCCGTCTTTGCTCCCTGGGATGTTTTAGCATCCTAACCGATTATTACAGCGAGAATCAAAAGGATCCAGGGAGTTTGAATTTTCGACCACCTTGCCCCACCCGCGACATGGAAAATTGGGCAAAATTGGGCAAAACTGAGCAAAATAATATTTGATCAATATTTCCCCCTAAACCCCCCCAAATCAGCCGTCCTCGCTTCCTGGGATGTTTTAGCATCCTAACTGATTATTACAGCGAGAATCAAGAGGATCCAGGGAGTTTGAATTTTCGACCCCCTCGCCCCACCCGCGACATGAAAAATTGGGCAAAATTGAGCAAAATAATATTTGTTCAATATTTCCCCCGAAACCCCCCGAAATCAGCCATCTTCGCTCCTTGGGATGTTTTAGCATCCTAACCGATTATTACAGCGAGAATCAAGAGGATCCAGAGAGTTTGAATTTTCGACCCCCTCGCCCCAACCGCGACATGGAAAATTGGGCAAAATTGGCCAAAATTGAGCAAAATAATATTTGTTCAATATTTCCCCCAGAACCCCCCAAAATCAGCCGTCTTTGCTCCCTGGGTTGTTTTAGCATCCTAACCGATTATTACAGCGAGAATCAAAAGGATCCAGGGAGTTTGAATTTTCGACCCCCTTGCCCCACCCGCGACATGGAAAATTGGGCAAAATTGGGCAAAACTGAGCAAAATAATATTTGTTCAATATTTCCCCCTAAACCCCCCCAAATCAGCCGTCCTCGCTTCCTGGGATGTTTTAGCATCCTAACTGATTATTACAGCAAGAATCAAGAAGATCCAGGGAGTTTGAATTTTCGACCCCCTCGCCCCACCCGCGACATAAAAATTGGGCAAAATTGGGCAAAATTGAGCAAAATAATATTTGTTCAACATTTCCCCCGAAACCCCCCCAAATCAGCCGTCTTCGCTCCCTTGGATGTTTTAGCATCCTAACCGATTATTACAGCGAGAATCAAGAGGATCCAGGGAGTTTGAATTTTCGACCCCCTCGCCCCACCCGCGACATGGAAAATTGGGCAAAATTGGCCAAAATTGAGCAAAATAATATTTGTTCAATATTTCCCCCGAAACCCCCCAAAATCAGCCGTCTTTACTCCCTGGGATGTTTTAGCATCCTAACCGATTATTACAGCGAGAATCAAAAGGATCCAGGGAGTTTGAATTTTCGACCCCCTTGCCCCACCCGCGACATGGAAAATTGGGCAAAATTGGGCAAAACTGAGCAAAATAATATTTGTTCAATATTTCCCCCTAAACCCCCCCAAATCAGCCGTCCTCGCTTCCTGGGATGTTCATCCTAACTGATTATTACAGCGAGAATCAAGAGGATCAAGGGAGTTTGAATTTTCGACCCCCTCGCCCCACCCGCGACATGAAAAATTGGGCAAAATTGGGCAAAATTGAGCAAAATAATATTTGTTCAATATTTCCCCCGAAACCCCCCCAAATCAGCCGTCTTCGCTCCTTGGGATGTTTTAGCATCCTAACCGATTATTACAGCGAGAATCAAGAGGATCCAGGGAGTTTGAATTTTCGACCCCCTCGCCCCACCCGCGACATGGAAAATTGGGCAAAATTGGCCAAAACTGAGCAAAATAATATTTGTTCAATATTTCCCCCGAAACCCCCCCAAATCAGCCGTCTTCGCTCCCTGGGATGTTTTAGCATCCTAACTGATTATTACAGCGAGAATCAAGAGGATCCAGGGAGTTTGAATTTTAGACCCCCTCGCCCCACCCGCGACATGAAAAATTGGGCAAAATTGGCCAAAATTGAGCAAAATAATATTTGTTCAATATTTCCCCCGAAACCCCCCGAAATCAGCTGTCTTCGCTCCTTGGGATGTTTTAGCATCCTAACCGATTATTACAGCGAGAATCAAGAGGATCCAGAGAGTTTGAATTTTCGACCCCCTCGCCCCACCCGCGACATGGAAAATTGGGCAAAATTGGCCAAAATTGAGCAAAATAATATTTGTTCAATATTTCCCCCGAAACCCCCCAAAATCAGCCGTCTTTACTCCCTGGGATGTTTTAGCATCCTAACCGATTATTACAGCGAGAATCAAAAGGATCCAGGGAGTTTGAATTTTCGACCACCTTGCCCCACCCGCGACATGGAAAATTGGGCAAAATTGGGCAAAACTGAGCAAAATAATATTTGATCAATATTTCCCCCTAAACCCCCCCAAATCAGCCGTCCTCGCTTCCTGGGATGTTTTAGCATCCTAACTGATTATTACAGCGAGAATCAAGAGGATCCAGGGAGTTTGAATTTTCGACCCCCTCGCCCCACCCGCGACATGAAAAATTGGGCAAAATTGAGCAAAATAATATTTGTTCAATATTTCCCCCGAAACCCCCCGAAATCAGCCATCTTCGCTCCTTGGGATGTTTTAGCATCCTAACCGATTATTACAGCGAGAATCAAGA
This sequence comes from Lytechinus pictus, assembly GCF_037042905.1. Classification (NCBI taxonomy): domain Eukaryota; kingdom Metazoa; phylum Echinodermata; class Echinoidea; order Temnopleuroida; family Toxopneustidae; genus Lytechinus; species Lytechinus pictus. The sequence continues at coordinate 29,496,732 of NC_087251.1, forward strand.
GGATCCAGAGAGTTTGAATTTTCGACCCCCTCGCCCCAACCGCGACATGGAAAATTGGGCAAAATTGGCCAAAATTGAGCAAAATAATATTTGTTCAATATTTCCCCCAGAACCCCCCAAAATCAGCCGTCTTTGCTCCCTGGGTTGTTTTAGCATCCTAACCGATTATTACAGCGAGAATCAAAAGGATCCAGGGAGTTTGAATTTTCGACCCCCTTGCCCCACCCGCGACATGGAAAATTGGGCAAAATTGGGCAAAACTGAGCAAAATAATATTTGTTCAATATTTCCCCCTAAACCCCCCCAAATCAGCCGTCCTCGCTTCCTGGGATGTTTTAGCATCCTAACTGATTATTACAGCAAGAATCAAGAAGATCCAGGGAGTTTGAATTTTCGACCCCCTCGCCCCACCCGCGACATAAAAATTGGGCAAAATTGGGCAAAATTGAGCAAAATAATATTTGTTCAACATTTCCCCCGAAACCCCCCCAAATCAGCCGTCTTCGCTCCCTTGGATGTTTTAGCATCCTAACCGATTATTACAGCGAGAATCAAGAGGATCCAGGGAGTTTGAATTTTCGACCCCCTCGCCCCACCCGCGACATGGAAAATTGGGCAAAATTGGCCAAAATTGAGCAAAATAATATTTGTTCAATATTTCCCCCGAAACCCCCCAAAATCAGCCGTCTTTACTCCCTGGGATGTTTTAGCATCCTAACCGATTATTACAGCGAGAATCAAAAGGATCCAGGGAGTTTGAATTTTCGACCCCCTTGCCCCACCCGCGACATGGAAAATTGGGCAAAACTGAGCAAAATAATATTTGTTCAATATTTCCCCCTAAACCCCCCCAAATCAGCCGTCCTCGCTTCCTGGGATGTTCATCCTAACTGATTATTACAGCGAGAATCAAGAGGATCAAGGGAGTTTGAATTTTCGACCCCCTCGCCCCACCCGCGACATGAAAAATTGGGCAAAATTGGGCAAAATTGAGCAAAATAATATTTGTTCAATATTTCCCCCGAAACCCCCCCAAATCAGCCGTCTTCGCTCCTTGGGATGTTTTAGCATCCTAACCGATTATTACAGCGAGAATCAAGAGGATCCAGGGAGTTTGAATTTTCGACCCCCTCGCCCCACCCGCGACATGGAAAATTGGGCAAAATTGGCCAAAATTGAGCAAAATAATATTTGTTCAATATTTCCCCCGAAACCCCCCAAAATCAGCCGTCTTTGCTCCCTGGAATGTTTTAGCATCCTAACCGATTATTACAGCGAGAATCAAGAGGATCCAGGGAGTTTGAATTTTTGACCCCCTTGCCCCACCTGCGACATGGAAAATTGGGCAAAATGGGCCAAAACTGAGCAAAATAATATTTGTTCATTATTTCCCCCGAAACCCCCCAAAATCAGCCGTCTTTGCTCCCTGGGATGTTTTAGCATCCTAACCGATTATTACAGCGAGAATCAAAAGGATCCAGGGAGTTTGAATTTTCGACCACCTTGCCCCACCCGCGACATGGAAAATTGGGCAAAATTGGGCAAAACTGAGCAAAATAATATTTGATCAATATTTCCCCCTAAACCCCCCCAAATCAGCCGTCCTCGCTTCCTGGGATGTTTTAGCATCCTAACTGATTATTACAGCGAGAATCAAGAGGATCCAGGGAGTTTGAATTTTCGACCCCCTCGCCCCACCCGCGACATGAAAAATTGGGCAAAATTGGCCAAAATTGAGCAAAATAATATTTGTTCAATATTTCCCCCGAAACACCCCGAAATCAGCCATCTTCGCTCCTTGGGATGTTTAAGCATCCTAACCGATTATTACAGCGAGAATCAAGAGGATCCAGGGAGTTTGAATTTTCGACCCCCTCGCCCCAACCGCGACATGGAAAATTGGGCAAAATTGGCCAAAATTGAGCAAAATAATATTTGTTCAATATTTCCCCCGAAACCCCCCAAAATCAGCCGTCTTTGCTCCCTGGGTTGTTTTAGCATCCTAACCGATTATTACAGCGAGAATCAAAAGGATCCAGGGAGTTTGAATTTTCGACCCCCTTGCCCCACCCGCGACATGGAAAATTGGGCAAAATTGGGCAAAACTGAGCAAAATAATATTTGTTCAATATTTCCCCCTAAACCCCCCCAAATCAGCCGTCCTCGCTTCCTGGGATGTTTTAGCATCCTAACTGATTATTACAGCAAGAATCAAGAGGATCCAGGGAGTTTGAATTTTCGACCCCCTCGCCCCACCCGCGACATAAAAATTGGGCAAAATTGGGCAAAATTGAGCAAAATAATATTTGTTCAACATTTCCCCCGAAACCCCCCCAAATCAGCCGTCTTCGCTCCCTTGGATGTTTTAGCATCCTAACCGATTATTACAGCGAGAATCAAGAGGATCCAGGGAGTTTGAATTTTCGACCCCCTCGCCCCACCCGCGACATGGAAAATTGGGCAAAATTGGCCAAAATTGAGCAAAATAATATTTGTTCAATATTTCCCCCGAAACCCCCCCCCCCAAATCAGCCGTCTTCGCTCCTTGGGATGTTTTAGCATCCTAACCGATTATTACAGCGAGAATCAAGAGGATCCAGGGAGTTTGAATTTTCGACCCCCTCGCCCCACCCGCGACATAGAAAATTGGCCAAAATTGGCCAAAATTGAGGAAAATAATATTTGTTCAATATTTCCCCCGAAACCCCCCCAAATCAGCCATCTTTGCTCCCTGGGATGTTTTAGCATCCTAACCGATTATTACAGCGAGAATCAAGAGGATCCAGATGGGTTTGAATTTTCGACCCCCTCGCCCCACCCGCGACATGGAAAATTGGGCAAAATTGGCCAAAATTGAGCAAAATAAAATTTGTTCAATATTTCCCCCGAAACCCCTCCAATCAGCCGTCTTGGCTCCCTGGGATGTTTTAGCATCCTAACCGATTATTACAGCGAGAATCAAGAGGATCCAGGAAGTCTGAATTTTCGACCCCCTCGCCCAACCCTCGACATGGAAAATTGGGCAAAATTGTGCAAAATAATATTTGTTCAATATTTCCCCCAAAACCCCCCCAAATCAGCCGTCCTCGCTTCCTGGGATGTTTTAGCATCCTAACCGATTATTACAGCGAGAATAAAGAGGATCCAGGGAGTTTGAATTTTCGACCCCCTCGCCCCACCCGCGACATGAAAAATTGGGCAAAATTGGCCAAAATTGAGCAAAATAATATTTGTTCAAAATTTCCCCAGAAACCCCCCCCCCCCCAAATCAGCCGTCTTCGCTCCTTGGGATGTTTTAGCATCCTAACCGATTATTACAGCGAGAATCAAGAGGATCCAGGGAGTTTGAATTTTCGACCCCCTCGCCCCACCCGCGACATGGAAAATTGGGCAAAATTGGCCAAAATTGAGGAAAATAATATTTGTTCAATATTTCCCCCGAAACCCCCCAAAATCAGCCGTCTTCGCTCCTTGGGATGTTTTAGCATCCTAACCGATTATTACAGCGAGAATCAAGAGGATCCAGGGAGTTTGAATTTTCGACCCCCTCGCCCCACCCGCGACATGGAAAATTGGGCAAAATTGGCCAAAATTGAGGAAAATAATATTTGTTCAATATTTCCCCAGAAACCCCCCCCCCCAAATCAGCCGTCTTCGCTCCTTGGGATGTTTTAGCATCCTAACCGATTATTACAGCGAGAATCAAGAGGATCCAGGGAGTTTGAATTTTCGACCCCCTCGCCCCACCCGCGACATAGAAAATTGGCCAAAATTGGCCAAAATTGAGGAAAATAATATTTGTTCAATATTTCCCCCGAAACCCCCCAAAATCAGCCGTCTTCGCTCCCTGGGATGTTTCAGCATCCTAACCGATTATTACAGCGAGATTCAAGAGGATCAAGGGAGTTTGAATTTTCGACCCCCTTACCCCACCCATGACATGGAAAATTGGGCAAAATTGGGCAAAATTGGGCAAAACTGAGCAAAATAATATTTGTTCAATATTTCCCCCTAAACCCCCCCAAATCAGCCGTCCTCGCTTCCTGGGATGTTTTAGCATCCTAACTGATTATTACAGCGAGAATCAAGAGGATCCAGGGAGTTTGAATTTTCGACCCCCTCGCCCCACCCGCGACATGAAAAATTGGGCAAAATTGGCCAAAATTGAGCAAAATAATATTTGTTCAATATTTCCCCCGAAACACCCCGAAATCAGCCATCTTCGCTCCTTGGGATGTTTAAGCATCCTAACCGATTATTACAGCGAGAATCAAGAGGATCCAGGGAGTTTGAATTTTCGACCCCCTCGCCCCAACCGCGACATGGAAAATTGGGCAAAATTGGCCAAAATTGAGCAAAATAATATTTGTTCAATATTTCCCCCGAAACCCCCCAAAATCAGCCGTCTTTGCTCCCTGGGTTGTTTTAGCATCCTAACCGATTATTACAGCGAGAATCAAAAGGATCCAGGGAGTTTGAATTTTCGACCCCCTTGCCCCACCCGCGACATGGAAAATTGGGCAAAATTGGGCAAAACTGAGCAAAATAATATTTGTTCAATATTTCCCCCTAAACCCCCCCAAATCAGCCGTCCTCGCTTCCTGGGATGTTTTAGCATCCTAACTGATTATTACAGCAAGAATCAAGAGGATCCAGGGAGTTTGAATTTTCGACCCCCTCGCCCCACCCGCGACATAAAAATTGGGCAAAATTGGGCAAAATTGAGCAAAATAATATTTGTTCAACATTTCCCCCGAAACCCCCCCAAATCAGCCGTCTTCGCTCCCTTGGATGTTTTAGCATCCTAACCGATTATTACAGCGAGAATCAAGAGGATCCAGGGAGTTTGAATTTTCGACCCCCTCGCCCCACCCGCGACATGGAAAATTGGGCAAAATTGGCCAAAATTGAGCAAAATAATATTTGTTCAATATTTCCCCCGAAACCCCCCAAAATCAGCCGTCTTTACTCCCTGGGATGTTTTAGCATCCTAACCGATTATTACAGCGAGAATCAAAAGGATCCAGGGAGTTTGAATTTTCGACCCCCTTGCCCCACCCGCGACATGGAAAATTGGGCAAAACTGAGCAAAATAATATTTGTTCAATATTTCCCCCTAAACCCCCCCAAATCAGCCGTCCTCGCTTCCTGGGATGTTCATCCTAACTGATTATTACAGCGAGAATCAAGAGGATCAAGGGAGTTTGAATTTTCGACCCCCTCGCCCCACCCGCGACATGAAAAATTGGGCAAAATTGGGCAAAATTGAGCAAAATAATATTTGTTCAATATTTCCCCCGAAACCCCCCCAAATCAGCCGTCTTCGCTCCTTGGGATGTTTTAGCATCCTAACCGATTATTACAGCGAGAATCAAGAGGATCCGGGGAGTTTGAATTTTCGACCCCCTCGCCCCACCCGCGACATGGAAAATTGGGCAAAATTGGCCAAAATTGAGCAAAATAATATTTGTTCAATATTTCCCCCGAAACCCCCCAAAATCAGCCGTCTTTGCTCCCTGGAATGTTTTAGCATCCTAACCGATTATTACAGCGAGAATCAAGAGGATCCAGGGAGTTTGAATTTTTGACCCCCTTGCCCCACCTGCGACATGGAAAATTGGGCAAAATGGGCCAAAACTGAGCAAAATAATATTTGTTCAATATTTCCCCCGAAACCCCCCGAAATCAGCCGTCTTCGCTCCTTGGGATGTTTTAGCATCCTAACCGATTATTACAGCGAGAATCAAGAGGATCCAGGGAGTTTGAATTTTCGACCCCCTCGCCCCACCCGCGACATGGAAAATTGGGCAAAATTGGCCAAAATTGAGCAAAATAATATTTGTTCAATATTTCCCCCGAAACCCCCCAAAATCAGCCGTCTTTGCTCCCTGGGATGTTTTAGCATCCTAACTGATTATTACAGCGAGAATCAAAAGGATCCAGGGAGTTTGAATTTTCGACCCCCTTGCCCCACCCGCGACATGGAAAATTGGGCAAAATTGGGCAAAACTGAGCAAAATAATATTTGTTCAATATTTCCCCCTAAACCCCCCCAAATCAGCCGTCCTCGCTTCCTGGGATGTTTTAGCATCCTAACTGATTATTACAGCGAGAATCAAGAGGATCCAGGGAGTTTGAATTTTCGACCCCCTCGCCCCACCCGCGACATGAAAAATTGGGCAAAATTGGCCAAAATTGAGCAAAATAATATTTGTTCAATATTTCCCCCAAAATCAGCCGTCTTTGCTCCCTGGGATGTTTTAGCATCCTAACTGATTATTACAGCGAGAATCAAAAGGATCCAGGGAGTTTGAATTTTCGACCCCCTTGCCCCACCCGCGACATGGAAAATTGGGCAAAATTGGGCAAAACTGAGCAAAATAATATTTGTTCAATATTTCCCCCTAAACCCCCCCAAATCAGCCGTCCTCGCTTCCTGGGATGTTTTAGCATCCTAACTGATTATTACAGCAAGAATCAAGAAGATCCAGGGAGTTTGAATTTTCGACCCCCTCGCCCCACCCGCGACATAAAAATTGGGCAAAATTGGGCAAAATTGAGCAAAATAATATTTGTTCAACATTTCCCCCGAAACCCCCCCAAATCAGCCGTCTTCGCTCCCTTGGATGTTTTAGCATCCTAACCGATTATTACAGCGAGAATCAAGAGGATCCAGGGAGTTTGAATTTTCGACCCCCTCGCCCCACCCGCGACATGGAAAATTGGGCAAAATTGGCCAAAATTGAGCAAAATAATATTTGTTCAATATTTCCCCCGAAACCCCCCAAAATCAGCCGTCTTTGCTCCCTGGGTTGTTTTAGCATCCTAACCGATTATTACAGCGAGAATCAAAAGGATCCAGGGAGTTTGAATTTTCGACCCCCTTGCCCCATCCGCGACATGGAAAATTGGGCAAAATTGGGCAAAACTGAGCAAAATAATATTTGTTCAATATTTCCCCCTAAACCCCCCCAAATCAGCCGTCCTCGCTTCCTGGGATGTTTTAGCATCCTAACTGATTATTACAGCAAGAATCAAGAGGATCCAGGGAGTTTGAATTTTCGACCCCCTCGCCCATCCCGCGACATAAAAATTGGGCAAAATTGGCCAAAATTGAGCAAAATAATATTTGTTCAACATTTCCCCCGAAACCCCCCCAAATCAGCCGTCTTCGCTCCCTTGGATGTTTTAGCATCCTAACCGATTATTACAGCGAGAATCAAGAGGATCCAGGGAGTTTGAATTTTCGACCCCCTCGCCCCACCCGCGACATGGAAAATTGGGCAAAATTGGCCAAAATTGAGCAAAATAATATTTGTTCAATATTTCCCCCGAAACCCCCCAAAATCAGCCGTCTTTACTCCCTGGGATGTTTTAGCATCCTAACCGATTATTACAGCGAGAATCAAAAGGATCCAGGGAGTTTGAATTTTCGACCCCCTTGCCCCACCCGCGACATGGAAAATTGGGCAAAACTGAGCAAAATAATATTTGTTCAATATTTCCCCCTAAACCCCCCCAAATCAGCCGTCCTCGCTTCCTGGGATGTTCATCCTAACTGATTATTACAGCGAGAATCAAGAGGATCAAGGGAGTTTGAATTTTCGACCCCCTCGCCCCACCCGCGACATGAAAAATTGGGCAAAATTGGGCAAAATTGAGCAAAATAATATTTGTTCAATATTTCCCCCGAAACCCCCCCAAATCAGCCGTCTTCGCTCCTTGGGATGTTTTAGCATCCTAACCGATTATTACAGCGAGAATCAAGAGGATCCAGGGAGTTTGAATTTTCGACCCCCTCGCCCCACCCGCGACATGGAAAATTGGGCAAAATTGGCCAAAATTGAGCAAAATAATATTTGTTCAATATTTCCCCCGAAACCCCCCAAAATCAGCCGTCTTTGCTCCCTGGAATGTTTTAGCATCCTAACCGATTATTACAGCGAGAATCAAGAGGATCCAGGGAGTTTGAATTTTTGACCCCCTTGCCCCACCTGCGACATGGAAAATTGGGCAAAATGGGCCAAAACTGAGCAAAATAATATTTGTTCAATATTTCCCCCGAAACCCCCCCAAATCAGCCGTCTTCGCTCCTTGGGATGTTTTAGCATCCTAACCGATTATTACAGCGAGAATCAAGAGGATCCAGGGAGTTTGAATTTTCGACCCCCTCGCCCCACCCGCGACATGGAAAATTGGCCAAAATTGAGCAAAATAATATTTGTTCAATATTTCCCCCGAAACCCCCCAAAATCAGCCGTCTTTGCTCCCTGGGATGTTTTAGCATCCTAACTGATTATTACAGCGAGAATCAAAAGGATCCAGGGAGTTTGAATTTTCGACCCCCTTGCCCCACCCGCGACATGGAAAATTGGGCAAAATTGGGCAAAACTGAGCAAAATAATATTTGTTCAATATTTCCCCCTAAACCCCCCCAAATCAGCCGTCCTCGCTTCCTGGGATGTTTTAGCATCCTAACTGATTATTACAGCGAGAATGAAGAGGATCCAGGGAGTTTGAATTTTCGAACCCCTCGCCCCACCCGCGACATGGAAGATTGGGCAAAATTGGCCAAAATTGAGCAAAATAATATTTGTTCAATATTTCCCCCGAAACCCCCCAAAATCAGCCGTCTTTGCTCCCTGGGATGTTTTAGCATCCTAACCGATTATTACAGCGAGAATCAAAAGGATCCAGGGAGTTTGAATTTTCGACCCCCTTGCCCCACCCGCGACATGGAAAATTGGGCAAAACTGAGCAAAATAATATTTGTTCAATATTTCCCCCTAAACCCCCCCAAATCAGCCGTCCTCGCTTCCTGGGATGATTTAGCATCCTAACTGATTATTACAGCGAGAATCAAGAGGATCCAGGGAGTTTGAATTTTCGACCCCCTCGCCCCACCCGCGACATGAAAAATTGGGCAAAATTGGCCAAAATTGAGCAAAATAATATTTGTTCAATATTTCCCCCGAAACCCCCCCAAATCAGCCGTCTTCGCTCCTTGGGATGTTTTAGCATCCTAACCGATTATTACAGCGAGAATCAAGAGGATCCAGGGAGTTTGAATTTTCGACCCCCTCGCCCCACCCGCGACATGGAAAATTGGACAAAATTGGCCAAAATTGAGCAAAATAATATTTGTTCAACATTTCCCCCGAAACCCCCCCAAATCAGCCTTCTTCGCTCCCTTGGATGTTTTAGCATCCTAACCGATTATTCCAGCGAGAATCAAGAGGATCCAGGGAGTTTGAATTTTCGACCCCCTCGCCCCACCCGCGACATGGAAAATTGGGCAAAATTGGCCAAAATTGAGCAAAATAATATTTGTTCAATATTTCCCCCGAAACCCCCCAAAATCAGCCGTCTTTGCTCCCTGGGATGTTTTAGCATCCTAACCGATTATTACAGCGAGAATCAAAAGGATCCAGGGAGTTTGAATTTTCGACCCCCTTACCCCACCCATGACATGGAAAATTGGGCAAAATTGGGCAAAATTGGGCAAAACTGAGCAAAATAATATTTGTTCAATATTTCCCCCTAAACCCCCCCAAATCAGCCGTCCTCGCTTCCTGGGATGTTTTAGCATCCTAACTGATTATTACAGCGAGAATCAAGAGGATCCAGGGAGTTTGAATTTTCGACCCCCTCGCCCCACCCGCGACATGAAAAATTGGGCAAAATTGAGCAAAATAATATTTGTTCAATATTTCCCCCGAAACCCCCCCAAATCAGCCGTCTTCGCTCCTTGGGATGTTTTAGCATCCTAACCGATTATTACAGCGAGAATCAAGAGGATCCAGGGAGTTTGAATTTTCGACCCCCTCGCCCCACCCGCGACATGGAAAATTGGGCAAAATTGGCCAAAATTGAGCAAAATAATATTTGTTCAATATTTCCCCCGAAACCCCCCAAAATCAGCCGTCTTTGCTCCCTGGGATGTTTTAGCATCCTAACCGATTATTACAGTGAGAATCAAAAGGATCCAGGGAGTTTGAATTTTCGACCCCCTTGCCCCACCCGCGACATGGAAAATTGGGCAAAATTGGGCAAAACTGAGCAAAATAATATTTGTTCAATATTTCCCCCTAAACCCCCCCAAATCAGCCGTCCTCGCTTCCTGGGATGTTTTAGCATCCTAACTGATTATTACAGCGAGAATCAAGAGGATCCAGGGAGTTTGAATTTTCGACCCCCTCGCCCCACCCGCGACATAAAAATTGGGCAAAATTGGGCAAAATTGAGCAAAATAATATTTGTTCAACATTTCCCCCGAAACCCCCCCAAATCAGCCGTCTTCGCTCCCTTGGATGTTTTAGCATCCTAACCGATTATTACAGCGAGAATCAAGAGGATCCAGGGAGTTTGAATTTTCGACCCCCTCGCCCCACCCGCGACATGGAAAATTGGGCAAAATTGGCCAAAATTGAGCAAAATAATATTTGTTCAATATTTCCCCCGAAACCCCCCAAAATCAGCCGTCTTTGCTCCCTGGGATGTTTTAGCATCCTAACCGATTATTACAGCGAGAATCAAAAGGATCCAGGGAGTTTGAATTTTCGACCCCCTTGCCCCACCCGCGACATGGAAAATTGGGCAAAATTGGGCAAAACTGAGCAAAATAATATTTGTTCAATATTTCCCCCTAAACCCCCCCAAATCAGCCGTCCTCGCTTCTATGGATGTTTTAGCATCCTAACTGATTATTACAGCGAGAATCAAGAGGATCCAGGGAGTTTGAATTTTCGACCCCCTCGCCCCACCCGCGACATGAAAAATTGGGCAAAATTGGCCAAAATTGAGCAAAATAATATTTGTTCAATATTTCCCCCGAAACCCCCCCAAATCAGCCGTCTTCGCTCCTTGGGATGTTTTAGCATCCTAACCGATTATTACAGCGAGAATCAAGAGGATCCAGGGAGTTTGAATTTTCGACCCCCTCGCCCCACCCGCGACATGGAAAATTGGGCAAAATTGGCCAAAATTGAGCAAAATAATATTTGTTCAATATTTCCCCCAAAACCCCCCAAAATCAGCCGTCTTTGCTCCCTGGGATGTTTTAGCATCCTAACCGATTATTACAGCGAGAATCAAGAGGATCCAGGGAGTTTGAATTTTTGACCCCCTTGCCCCACCTGCGACATGGAAAATTGGGCAAAATGGGCCAAAACTGAGCAAAATAATATTTGTTCAATATTTCCCCCGAAACCCCCCGAAATCAGCCGTCTTCGCTCCTTGGGATGTTTTAGCATCCTAACCGATTATTACAGCGAGAATCAAGAGGATCCAGGGAGTTTGAATTTTCGACCCCCTCGCCCCACCCGCGACATGGAAAATTGGCCAAAATTGAGCAAAATAATATTTGTTCAATATTTCCCCCGAAACCCCCCAAAATCAGCCGTCTTTGCTCCCTGGGATGTTTTAGCATCCTAACTGATTATTACAGCGAGAATCAAAAGGATCCAGGGAGTTTGAATTTTCGACCCCCTTGCCCCACCCGCGACATGGAAAATTGGGCAAAATTGGGCAAAACTGAGCAAAATAATATTTGTTCAATATTTCCCCCTAAACCCCCCCAAATCAGCCGTCCTCGCTTCCTGGGATGTTTTAGCATCCTAACTGATTATTACAGCGAGAATGAAGAGGATCCAGGGAGTTTGAATTTTCGAACCCCTCGCCCCACCCGCGACATGGAAGATTGGGCAAAATTGGCCAAAATTGAGCAAAATAATATTTGTTCAATATTTCCCCCGAAACCCCCCAAAATCAGCCGTCTTTGCTCCCTGGGATGTTTTAGCATCCTAACCGATTATTACAGCGAGAATCAAAAGGATCCAGGGAGTTTGAATTTTCGACCCCCTTGCCCCACCCGCGACATGGAAAATTGGGCAAAACTGAGCAAAATAATATTTGTTCAATATTTCCCCCTAAACCCCCCCAAATCAGCCGTCCTCGCTTCCTGGGATGATTTAGCATCCTAACTGATTATTACAGCGAGAATCAAGAGGATCCAGGGAGTTTGAATTTTCGACCCCCTCGCCCCACCCGCGACATGAAAAATTGGGCAAAATTGGCCAAAATTGAGCAAAATAATATTTGTTCAATATTTCCCCCGAAACCCCCCCAAATCAGCCGTCTTCGCTCCTTGGGATGTTTTAGCATCCTAACCGATTATTACAGCGAGAATCAAGAGGATCCAGGGAGTTTGAATTTTCGACCCCCTCGCCCCACCCGCGACATGGAAAATTGGACAAAATTGGCCAAAATTGAGCAAAATAATATTTGTTCAACATTTCCCCCGAAACCCCCCCAAATCAGCCTTCTTCGCTCCCTTGGATGTTTTAGCATCCTAACCGATTATTCCAGCGAGAATCAAGAGGATCCAGGGAGTTTGAATTTTCGACCCCCTCGCCCCACCCGCGACATGGAAAATTGGGCAAAATTGGCCAAAATTGAGCAAAATAATATTTGTTCAATATTTCCCCCGAAACCCCCCAAAATCAGCCGTCTTTGCTCCCTGGGATGTTTTAGCATCCTAACCGATTATTACAGCGAGAATCAAAAGGATCCAGGGAGTTTGAATTTTCGACCCCCTTACCCCACCCATGACATGGAAAATTGGGCAAAATTGGGCAAAATTGGGCAAAACTGAGCAAAATAATATTTGTTCAATATTTCCCCCTAAACCCCCCCAAATCAGCCGTCCTCGCTTCCTGGGATGTTTTAGCATCCTAACTGATTATTACAGCGAGAATCAAGAGGATCCAGGGAGTTTGAATTTTCGACCCCCTCGCCCCACCCGCGACATGAAAAATTGGGCAAAATTGAGCAAAATAATATTTGTTCAATATTTCCCCCGAAACCCCCCCAAATCAGCCGTCTTCGCTCCTTGGGATGTTTTAGCATCCTAACCGATTATTACAGCGAGAATCAAGAGGATCCAGGGAGTTTGAATTTTCGACCCCCTCGCCCCACCCGCGACATGGAAAATTGGGCAAAATTGGCCAAAATTGAGCAAAATAATATTTGTTCAATATTTCCCCCGAAACCCCCCAAAATCAGCCGTCTTTGCTCCCTGGGATGTTTTAGCATCCTAACCGATTATTACAGTGAGAATCAAAAGGATCCAGGGAGTTTGAATTTTCGACCCCCTTGCCCCACCCGCGACATGGAAAATTGGGCAAAATTGGGCAAAACTGAGCAAAATAATATTTGTTCAATATTTCCCCCTAAACCCCCCCAAATCAGCCGTCCTCGCTTCCTGGGATGTTTTAGCATCCTAACTGATTATTACAGCGAGAATCAAGAGGATCCAGGGAGTTTGAATTTTCGACCCCCTCGCCCCACCCGCGACATAAAAATTGGGCAAAATTGGGCAAAATTGAGCAAAATAATATTTGTTCAACATTTCCCCCGAAACCCCCCCAAATCAGCCGTCTTCGCTCCCTTGGATGTTTTAGCATCCTAACCGATTATTACAGCGAGAATCAAGAGGATCCAGGGAGTTTGAATTTTCGACCCCCTCGCCCCACCCGCGACATGGAAAATTGGGCAAAATTGGCCAAAATTGAGCAAAATAATATTTGTTCAATATTTCCCCCGAAACCCCCCAAAATCAGCCGTCTTTGCTCCCTGGGATGTTTTAGCATCCTAACCGATTATTACAGCGAGAATCAAAAGGATCCAGGGAGTTTGAATTTTCGACCCCCTTGCCCCACCCGCGACATGGAAAATTGGGCAAAATTGGGCAAAACTGAGCAAAATAATATTTGTTCAATATTTCCCCCTAAACCCCCCCAAATCAGCCGTCCTCGCTTCTATGGATGTTTTAGCATCCTAACTGATTATTACAGCGAGAATCAAGAGGATCCAGGGAGTTTGAATTTTCGACCCCCTCGCCCCACCCGCGACATGAAAAATTGGGCAAAATTGGCCAAAATTGAGCAAAATAATATTTGTTCAATATTTCCCCCGAAACCCCCCCAAATCAGCCGTCTTCGCTCCTTGGGATGTTTTAGCATCCTAACCGATTATTACAGCGAGAATCAAGAGGATCCAGGGAGTTTGAATTTTCGACCCCCTCGCCCCACCCGCGACATGGAAAATTGGGCAAAATTGGCCAAAATTGAGCAAAATAATATTTGTTCAATATTTCCCCCAAAACCCCCCAAAATCAGCCGTCTTTGCTCCCTGGGATGTTTTAGCATCCTAACCGATTATTACAGCGAGAATCAAGAGGATCCAGGGAGTTTGAATTTTCGACCCCATTGCCCCACCTGCGACATGGAAAATTGGGCAAAATTGGCCAAAATTGAGCAAAATAATATTTGTTCAATATTTCCCCCGAAACCCCCCCAAATCAGCCGTCTTCGCTCCCTGGGATGTTTTAGCATCCTAACCGATTATTACAGTGAGAATCAAGAGAATCAAGAGGATCCAGGGAGTTTGAATTTTCGACCCCCTCGCCCCACCCGCGACATGAAAAATTTGGCAAAATTGGCCAAAATTGAGGAAAATGATATTTGTTTCAATATTTCCCCCGAAACCCCCCCAAATCAGCCGTCTTCGCTCCCTGGGATGTTTAAGCATCCTAACCGATTATTACAGCGAGATTCAAGAGGATCCAGGGAGTTTGAATTTTCGACCCCCTCGCCCCACCCGCGACATAAAAATTGGGCAAAATTGGCCAAAATTGAGCAAAATAATATTTGTTCAACATTTCCCCCGAAACCCCCCCAAATCAGCCGTCTTCGCTCCCTTGGATGTTTTAGCATCCTAACCGATCATTCCAGCGAGAATCAAGAGGATCCAGAGAGTTTGAATTTTCGACCCCCTCGCCCCACCCGCGACATGAAAAATTGGACAAAATTGGCCAAAATTGAGCAAAATAATATTTGTTCAATATTTCCCCCGAAACCCCCCCAAATCAGCCATCTTTGCTCCCTGGGATGTTTTAGCATCCTAACCGATTATTACAGCGAGAATCAAGAGGATCCAGATGGGTTTGAATTTTCGACCCCCTCGCCCCACCCGCGACATGGAAAATTGGGCAAAATTGGCCAAAATTGAGCAAAATAAAATTTGTTCAATATTTCCCCCGAAACCCCTCCAATCAGCCGTCTTGGCTCCCTGGGATGTTTTAGCATCCTAACCGATTATTACAGCGAGAATCAAGAGGATCCAGGAAGTCTGAATTTTCGACCCCCTCGCCCAACCCTCGACATGGAAAATTGGGCAAAATTGTGCAAAATAATATTTGTTCAATATTTCCCCCAAAACCCCCCCAAATCAGCCGTCCTCGCTTCCTGGGATGTTTTAGCATCCTAACCGATTATTACAGCGAGAATAAAGAGGATCCAGGGAGTTTGAATTTTCGACCCCCTCGCCCCACCCGCGACATGAAAAATTGGGCAAAATTGGCCAAAATTGAGCAAAATAATATTTGTTCAATATTTCCCCCGAAACCCCCCAAAATCAGCCGTCTTTGCTCCCTGGGATGTTTTAGCATCCTAACCGATTATTACAGTGAGAATCAAAAGGATCCAGGGAGTTTGAATTTTCGACCCCCTTGCCCCACCCGCGACATGGAAAATTGGGCAAAATTGGGCAAAACTGAGCAAAATAATATTTGTTCAATATTTCCCCCTAAACCCCCCCAAATCAGCCGTCCTCGCTTCCTGGGATGTTTTAGCATCCTAACTGATTATTACAGCGAGAATCAAGAGGATCCAGGGAGTTTGAATTTTCGACCCCCTCGCCCCACCCGCGACATAAAAATTGGGCAAAATTGGGCAAAATTGAGCAAAATAATATTTGTTCAACATTTCCCCCGAAACCCCCCCAAATCAGCCGTCTTCGCTCCCTTGGATGTTTTAGCATCCTAACCGATTATTACAGCGAGAATCAAGAGGATCCAGGGAGTTTGAATTTTCGACCCCCTCGCCCCACCCGCGACATGGAAAATTGGGCAAAATTGGCCAAAATTGAGCAAAATAATATTTGTTCAATATTTCCCCCGAAACCCCCCAAAATCAGCCGTCTTTGCTCCCTGGGATGTTTTAGCATCCTAACCGATTATTACAGCGAGAATCAAAAGGATCCAGGGAGTTTGAATTTTCGACCCCCTTGCCCCACCCGCGACATGGAAAATTGGGCAAAATTGGGCAAAACTGAGCAAAATAATATTTGTTCAATATTTCCCCCTAAACCCCCCCAAATCAGCCGTCCTCGCTTCTATGGATGTTTTAGCATCCTAACTGATTATTACAGCGAGAATCAAGAGGATCCAGGGAGTTTGAATTTTCGACCCCCTCGCCCCACCCGCGACATGAAAAATTGGGCAAAATTGGCCAAAATTGAGCAAAATAATATTTGTTCAATATTTCCCCCGAAACCCCCCCAAATCAGCCGTCTTCGCTCCTTGGGATGTTTTAGCATCCTAACCGATTATTACAGCGAGAATCAAGAGGATCCAGGGAGTTTGAATTTTCGACCCCCTCGCCCCACCCGCGACATGGAAAATTGGGCAAAATTGGCCAAAATTGAGCAAAATAATATTTGTTCAATATTTCCCCCAAAACCCCCCAAAATCAGCCGTCTTTGCTCCCTGGGATGTTTTAGCATCCTAACCGATTATTACAGCGAGAATCAAGAGGATCCAGGGAGTTTGAATTTTCGACCCCATTGCCCCACCTGCGACATGGAAAATTGGGCAAAATTGGCCAAAATTGAGCAAAATAATATTTGTTCAATATTTCCCCCGAAACCCCCCCAAATCAGCCGTCTTCGCTCCCTGGGATGTTTTAGCATCCTAACCGATTATTACAGTGAGAATCAAGAGAATCAAGAGGATCCAGGGAGTTTGAATTTTCGACCCCCTCGCCCCACCCGCGACATGAAAAATTTGGCAAAATTGGCCAAAATTGAGGAAAATGATATTTGTTTCAATATTTCCCCCGAAACCCCCCCAAATCAGCCGTCTTCGCTCCCTGGGATGTTTAAGCATCCTAACCGATTATTACAGCGAGATTCAAGAGGATCCAGGGAGTTTGAATTTTCGACCCCCTCGCCCCACCCGCGACATAAAAATTGGGCAAAATTGGCCAAAATTGAGCAAAATAATATTTGTTCAACATTTCCCCCGAAACCCCCCCAAATCAGCCGTCTTCGCTCCCTTGGATGTTTTAGCATCCTAACCGATCATTCCAGCGAGAATCAAGAGGATCCAGAGAGTTTGAATTT
Organism: Lytechinus pictus; assembly: GCF_037042905.1. Classification (NCBI taxonomy): domain Eukaryota; kingdom Metazoa; phylum Echinodermata; class Echinoidea; order Temnopleuroida; family Toxopneustidae; genus Lytechinus; species Lytechinus pictus. The sequence continues at coordinate 29,513,973 of NC_087251.1, forward strand.
TCGACCCCCTCGCCCCACCCGCGACATGAAAAATTGGACAAAATTGGCCAAAATTGAGCAAAATAATATTTGTTCAATATTTCCCCCGAAACCCCCCCAAATCAGCCATCTTTGCTCCCTGGGATGTTTTAGCATCCTAACCGATTATTACAGCGAGAATCAAGAGGATCCAGATGGGTTTGAATTTTCGACCCCCTCGCCCCACCCGCGACATGGAAAATTGGGCAAAATTGGCCAAAATTGAGCAAAATAAAATTTGTTCAATATTTCCCCCGAAACCCCTCCAATCAGCCGTCTTGGCTCCCTGGGATGTTTTAGCATCCTAACCGATTATTACAGCGAGAATCAAGAGGATCCAGGAAGTCTGAATTTTCGACCCCCTCGCCCAACCCTCGACATGGAAAATTGGGCAAAATTGTGCAAAATAATATTTGTTCAATATTTCCCCCAAAACCCCCCCAAATCAGCCGTCCTCGCTTCCTGGGATGTTTTAGCATCCTAACCGATTATTACAGCGAGAATAAAGAGGATCCAGGGAGTTTGAATTTTCGACCCCCTCGCCCCACCCGCGACATGAAAAATTGGGCAAAATTGGCCAAAATTGAGCAAAATAATATTTGTTCAAAATTTCCCCAGAAACCCCCCCCCCCCCAAATCAGCCGTCTTCGCTCCTTGGGATGTTTTAGCATCCTAACCGATTATTACAGCGAGAATCAAGAGGATCCAGGGAGTTTGAATTTTCGACCCCCTCGCCCCACCCGCGACATGGAAAATTGGGCAAAATTGGCCAAAATTGAGGAAAATAATATTTGTTCAATATTTCCCCCGAAACCCCCCAAAATCAGCCGTCTTCGCTCCTTGGGATGTTTTAGCATCCTAACCGATTATTACAGCGAGAATCAAGAGGATCCAGGGAGTTTGAATTTTCGACCCCCTCGCCCCACCCGCGACATGGAAAATTGGGCAAAATTGGCCAAAATTGAGGAAAATAATATTTGTTCAATATTTCCCCAGAAACCCCCCCCCCCAAATCAGCCGTCTTCGCTCCTTGGGATGTTTTAGCATCCTAACCGATTATTACAGCGAGAATCAAGAGGATCCAGGGAGTTTGAATTTTCGACCCCCTCGCCCCACCCGCGACATAGAAAATTGGCCAAAATTGGCCAAAATTGAGGAAAATAATATTTGTTCAATATTTCCCCCGAAACCCCCCAAAATCAGCCGTCTTCGCTCCCTGGGATGTTTCAGCATCCTAACCGATTATTACAGCGAGATTCAAGAGGATCAAGGGAGTTTGAATTTTCGACCCCCTTACCCCACCCATGACATGGAAAATTGGGCAAAATTGGGCAAAATTGGGCAAAACTGAGCAAAATAATATTTGTTCAATATTTCCCCCTAAACCCCCCCAAATCAGCCGTCCTCGCTTCCTGGGATGTTTTAGCATCCTAACTGATTATTACAGCGAGAATCAAGAGGATCCAGGGAGTTTGAATTTTCGACCCCCTCGCCCCACCCGCGACATGGAAAATTGGGCAAAATTGGCCAAAATTGAGCAAAATAATATTTGTTCAATATTTCCCCCGAAACCCCCCAAAATCAGCCGTCTTTGCTCCCTGGGATGTTTTAGCATCCTAACCGATTATTACAGTGAGAATCAAAAGGATCCAGGGAGTTTGAATTTTCGACCCCCTTGCCCCACCCGCGACATGTAAAATTGGGCAAAATTGGGCAAAACTGAGCAAAATAATATTTGTTCAATATTTCCCCCTAAACCCCCACAAATCAGCCATCCTCGCTTCCTGGGATGTTTTAGCATCCTAACTGATTATTACAGCGAGAATCAAGAGGATCCAGGGAGTTTGAATTTTCGACCCCCTCGCCCCACCCGCGACATAAAAATTGGGCAAAATTGGGCAAAATTGAGCAAAATAATATTTGTTCAACATTTCCCCCGAAACCCCCCCAAATCAGCCGTCTTCGCTCCCTTGGATGTTTTAGCATCCTAACCGATTATTACAGCGAGAATCAAGAGGATCCAGGGAGTTTGAATTTTCGACCCCCTCGCCCCACCCGCGACATGGAAAATTGGGCAAAATTTGCCAAAATTGAGCAAAATAATATTTGTTCAATATTTCCCCCGAAACCCCCCAAAATCAGCCGTCTTTGCTCCCTGGGATGTTTTAGCATCCTAACCGATTATTACAGCGAGAATCAAAAGGATCCAGGGAGTTTGAATTTTCGACCCCCTTGCCCCACCCGCGACATGGAAAATTGGGCAAAATTGGGCAAAACTGAGCAAAATAATATTTGTTCAATATTTCCCCCTAAACCCCCCCAAATCAGCCGTCCTCGCTTCTATGGATGTTTTAGCATCCTAACTGATTATTACAGCGAGAATCAAGAGGATCCAGGGAGTTTGAATTTTCGACCCCCTCACCCCACCCGCGACATGAAAAATTGGGCAAAATTGGCCAAAATTGAGCAAAATAATATTTGTTCAATATTTCCCCCGAAACCCCCCCAAATCAGCCGTCTTCGCTCCTTGGGATGTTTTAGCATCCTAACCGATTATTACAGCGAGAATCAAGAGGATCCAGGGAGTTTGAATTTTCGACCCCATTGCCCCACCTGCGACATGGAAAATTGGGCAAAATTGGCCAAAATTGAGCAAAATAATATTTGTTCAATATTTCCCCCGAAACCCCCCCAAATCAGCCGTCTTCGCTCCCTGGGATGTTTTAGCATCCTAACCGATTATTACAGCGAGAATCAAGAGGATCCAGGGAGTTTGAATTTTCGACCCCCTCGCCCCACCCGCGACATGGAAAATTGGGCAAAATTGGCCAAAATTGAGGAAAATAATATTTGTTCAATATTTCCCCCGAAACCCCCCAAAATCAGCCGTCTTCGCTCCTTGGGATGTTTTAGCATCCTAACCGATTATTACAGCGAGAATCAAGAGGATCCAGGGAGTTTGAATTTTCGACCCCCTCGCCCCACCCGCGACATGGAAAATTGGGCAAAATTGGCCAAAATTTAGGAAAATAATATTTGTTCAATATTTCCCCAGAAACCCCCCCCCCCAAATCAGCCGTCTTCGCTCCTTGGGATGTTTTAGCATCCTAACCGATTATTACAGCGAGAATCAAGAGGATCCAGGGAGTTTGAATTTTCGACCCCCTCGCCCCACCCGCGACATGGAAAATTGGGCAAAATTGGCCAAAATTAAGGAAAATAATATTTGTTCAATATTTCCCCCGAAACCCCCCAAAATCAGCCGTCTTCGCTCCCTGGGATGTTTCAGCATCCTAACCGATTATTACAGCGAGATTCAAGAGGATCCAGGGAGTTTGAATTTTCGACCCCCTTACCCCACCCATGACATGGAAAATTGGGCAAAATTGGGCAAAATTGGCCAAAATTGAGGAAAATAATATTTGTTCAATATTTCCCCCGAAACCCCCCAAAATCAGCCGTCTTCGCTCCCTGGGATGTTTCAGCATCCTAACCGATTATTACAGCGAGATTCAAGAGGATCCAGGGAGTTTGAATTTTCGACCCCCTCGCCCCACCCGCGACATGAAAAATTGGGCAAAATTGGCCAAAATTGAGCAAAATAATATTTGTTCAATATTTCCCCCGAAACCCCCCCAAATCAGCCGTCTTCGCTCCTTGGGATGTTTTAGCATCCTAACCGATTATTACAGCGAGAATCAAGAGGATCCAGGGAGTTTGAATTTTCGACCCCCTCGCCCCACCCGCGACATGGAAAATTGGGCAAAATTGGCCAAAATTGAGCAAAATAATATTTGTTCAATATTTCCCCCAAAACCCCCCAAAATCAGCCGTCTTTGCTCCCTGGGATGTTTTAGCATCCTAACCGATTATTACAGCGAGAATCAAGAGGATCCAGGGAGTTTGAATTTTCGACCCCATTGCCCCACCTGCGACATGGAAAATTGGGCAAAATTGGCCAAAATTGAGCAAAATAATATTTGTTCAATATTTCCCCCGAAACCCCCCCAAATCAGCCGTCTTCGCTCCCTGGGATGTTTTAGCATCCTAACCGATTATTACAGTGAGAATCAAGAGAATCAAGAGGATCCAGGGAGTTTGAATTTTCGACCCCCTCGCCCCACCCGCGACATGAAAAATTTGGCAAAATTGGCCAAAATTGAGGAAAATAATATTTGTTTCAATATTTCCCCCGAAACCCCCCCAAATCAGCCGTCTTCGCTCCCTGGGATGTTTAAGCATGCTAACCGATTATTACAGCGAGATTCAAGAGGATCCAGGGAGTTTAAATTTTCGACCCCCTCGCCCCACCCGCGACATAAAAATTGGGCAAAATTGGCCAAAATTGAGCAAAATAATATTTGTTCAACATTTCCCCCGAAACCCCCCCAAATCAGCCGTCTTCGCTCCCTTGGATGTTTTAGCATCCTAACCGATCATTCCAGCGAGAATCAAGAGGATCCAGAGAGTTTGAATTTTCAACCCCCTCGCCCCACCCGCGACATGAAAAATTGGGCAAAATTGGCCAAAATTGAGGAAAATAATATTTGTTCAATATTTCCCCCGAAACCCCCCCAAATCAGCCGTCTTCGCTTCTTGGGATGTTTTAGCATCCTAACCAATTATTACAGCGAGAATCAAGAGGATCCAGGGAGTTTGATTTTTCGACCCCCTCGCCCCACCCGCAACATGGAAAATTGGACAAAATTGGCCAAAATTGAGCAAAATAATATTTGTTCAATATTTCCCCCGAAACCCCCCCAAATCAGCCATCTTTGCTCCCTGGGATGTTTTAGCATCCTAACCGATTATTACAGCGAGAATCAAGAGGATCCAGATGGGTTTGAATTTTCGACCCCCTCGCCCCACCCGCGACATGGAAAATTGGGCAAAATTGGCCAAAATTGAGCAAAATAATATTTGTTCAATATTTCCCCCGAAACCCCTCCAATCAGCCGTCTTTGCTCCCTGGGATGTTTTAGCATCCTAACCGATTATTACAGCGAGAATCAAGAGGATCCAGGAAGTCTGAATTTTCGACCCCCTCGCCCAACCCTCGACATGGAAAATTGGGCAAAATTGTGCAAAATAATATTTGTTCAATATTTCCCCCAAAACCCCCCCAAATCAGCCGTCCTCGCTTCCTGGGATGTTTTAGCATCCTAACCGATTATTACAGCGAGAATAAAGAGGATCCAGGGAGTTTGAATTTTCGACCCCCTCGCCCCACCCGCGACATGAAAAATTGGGCAAAATTGGCCAAAATTGAGCAAAATAATATTTGTTCAATATTTCCCCCGAAACCCCTCCAATCAGCCGTCTTTGCTCCCTGGGATGTTTTAGCATCCTAACCGATTATTACAGCGAGAATCAAGAGGATCCAGGAAGTCTGAATTTTCGACCCCCTCGCCCAACCCTCGACATGGAAAATTGGGCAAAATTGTGCAAAATAATATTTGTTCAATATTTCCCCCAAAACCCCCCAAAATCAGCCGTCCTCGCTTCCTGGGATGTTTTAGCATCCTAACCGATTATTACAGCGAGAATAAAGAGGATCCAGGGAGTTTGAATTTTCGACCCCCTCGCCCCACCCGCGACATGAAAAATTGGGCAAAATTGGCCAAAATTGAGCAAAATAATATTTGTTCAAAATTTCCCCAGAAACCCCCCCCCCCCCCCAAATCAGCCGTCTTCGCTCCTTGGGATGTTTTAGCATCCTAACCGATTATTACAGCGAGAATCAAGAGGATCCAGGGAGTTTGAATTTTCGACCCCCTCGCCCCACCCGCGACATGGAAAATTGGGCAAAATTGGCCAAAATTGAGGAAAATAATATTTGTTCAATATTTCCCCCGAAACCCCCCCAAATCAGCCGTCTTCGCTCCCTGGGATGTTTCAGCATCCTAACCGATTATTACAGCGAGATTCAAGAGGATCCAGGGAGTTTGAATTTTCGACCCCCTCGCCCCACCCGCGACATGGAAAATTGGGCAAAATTGAGCAAAATAATATTTAGTCAATATTTCCCCCGAAACCCCCCATAATCAGCCGTCTTTGCTCCCTGGGATGTTTTAGCATCCTAACCGATTATTACAGCGAGAATCAAAAGGATCCAGGGAGTTTGAATTTTCGACCCCCTTGCCCCACCCGCGACATGGAAAATTGGGAAAAATTGGGCAAAATTGAGCAAAATAATTTTTGTTTAATATTGCCCCCGAACCCCCCCAAATCAGCCGTCTTCACTCCCTGGGATGTTTTAGCATCCTAACCGATTATTACAGGGAGAATCAAGAAGATCCAGGGAGTTTGAATTTTCGACCCCCTCGCCCCATCCGCGACATGGAAAATTGGGCAAAATTGAGAAAAATAATTTTTGTTTAATATTGCCGCCGAAACCCCCCCAAATCAGCCGTCTTCGCTCCCTGGGATGTTTTACATGTAGGTTTTATAGGAAAGAAAATTGTAGGCCCTATAATTCTATATACAAAACTTAGGGATTTTCTTCACTTCAAATTGCCAAGTTTTTTTTCTAAAAACAACACCCCTTTAATAATTGATCTAAAAATCCTCTTTACAGTAAATAGGTAAAAGAAATAGAATACAGTATGAAAAATTCTTCATAACAGTCACCAAGAGAATTTCAATTATCATGGTTATTTTTATCCACAGATCAGAAACCAAATCCTGTAGTTACCGGTAATGGAAATGCTTTTTCTCCAAGCATATTATTTGTGCACTGGTTTGAAAATTGATAGAAAAGGCATTTGATAAGATATTTAACCTGTAAAACAAATCAAAGTACTAAAATGTGTGTACATCCTGAGAAGTGTATTAAACTTATCAAACAGATAGCTTGTCTACAGGGCAGCGGCCAGCTCTCAGAGAATACATTCAAATCAGAAAACACAAAAGAGGATACATAAATCTATTTTTTGTTGACTGCCTGTTCAACTTATTGTTTTTGTTAAAAATTGGAAGAGTCTGAAATATCCATCAAAGAGGTACGTTAATATCTATATTAGATATTAACATACAATATAGTCATCAGTCTTATCAGACAGTGTTTGACTTAATTAATTCAGTGTGTTTTTTTTTTCTTTTATTCCCCTTCTTTCCCTTCCTGTTCAGTAGTCTCCAGTCTTCGTTAGCACAGAGGGTGACCCAGGATTTTCTGAATTATATTATCACCTTTATTACACACCAACCACTTCGGGTTTTTTTTTAACAAAGAGGGACCCCCCACTCACTTCTAGGGTCTTATACTTTACATGTTATTGTAGTGCACATCTACCAACTGATAAATCTTGACTAGATCTAGGCCTCTACCCCTGGCAATAGAAAACAGTATTATAATATATTAGAGCTACACTACCCTATTCCATAGCTCTATCATAAACCCAGGGGGCTCCACCACCAAAGCGAAGGCAGCGGAGGCCCCATCTCCCGAAGGTCTAAGTTAGAACCTACACATGTACATGTACTGGATTCTATTTGAATTTTAATGTCAGAGTTAAAAAGTCAGGTTTAAGATTAGACCAAAAGCTTCAGTCTCTGTATTTTGGTTGTTCCGCTGAACTACGTTGGCTCCACTCACCATACATAGACTGAAGGGGATGGGGCCCCGTACCTACAGCCAACGTATAGTGAACTAGCGTTTTATAGATCGCGATTTAAAACTGTTTTTTAAGCAAAATTGAAAGTTTCATGGTTTCCATTATCAGGTAAATATAAATAACTTAAGTGATTGCATACCTTGGGCCGGAGTTATTGAAAAAAATCCTCTGGATGATTGAGAAATCTGTCATCTAAGACATTTTCACCTGACCTGACGGTTTTTCTTGCAAGTTGCCATCTTGAATGACGTCATTATCGTATTAACTTAATGTCTCGAATCGATATATCGCGATTATAACTAGTACTAGTACTAGTATAACTAGTATCGTTTATCTTCGGTTTCGTTCGCATATGGAGCAGATCGTATAATATCGAAAGCAATATCGATATCACATTCGTGATTGTTGACGTTCGTTTGTAAACATTTTATAGTTTGGCTGCCATTTTGACCATTTTTATCGTGTTCAACCCAATTAAACATCGGTAAAGTATATTTTTCATGCCTTTTTCATCTATATCGTTTAAAGTATTTAAATGTTAAAATATAAAGTTTTAAAAGTTTGTTGTTTATACATCCTTAGATTGTAAATTTGATGTGTAAAATTACATCAAACTTTGGACTGTGAATTGACAAAAGGGAGGGAATGAGAACACATGCGAGCCCACACGTACACCCTACCGTCGGTAAATGGGGATTACAGTAAAATGTCAGAAATTGTTGAATAAATCCCCAGAAACGACGGTTATTCCTGTCTAGTTTAAGATAAGACATAGAAGAGATCTAGAGTAACATTTGTGGTTCTAGTAGATCTATAATGTTAGCTTACTAATGATGTAAAGACAGTTTCAATCTTGGGCCCTTGAATCTAGACTAATTACAAGCGATTGCTCGTATTGCCTGAGCTAGATATCTATCCTAGATCTCTTGTATTGCTAAACTAGATTAGGTCCCGCATTAGGTCTCGATTTTGATCTATAAAGCATGAATGGAAGGAGCCCCAGCCAGACCCAGTCCAGGGGCAGGGCTGCACCACCCCATTCCCTGGCCAGGACCAAGGTCCAAACCGGGGTAGGCCTAGACTAAAGTAGTAATGGTACTGGTAGGGCCAGCTCAGCTCATCCAAAATTTCTTAGATCAACAAGACAACAGTTAGATCTAGACTAGGCCTAAGTCTAAATTAGACGCTAAGTCCTAGATAGAAAACTATCTACTGTAAATCTAGACTAGGAGTTAAAAGGGGCCAAGCAAGTACTTGCTAAATGCTAGGGCCTGGCCCTGCATGGCCATGCCTATTTCATGCTTTTTTTTTAATCTCCGAACAGTTACATAGATAGGCTCAGCCCAACTTATTTAGGCCTGTGCTAGGCCCTAACTTCCGGCTAGGCCTAGAAATAGTCGAGGGCCTGGCTCTAACGGTCAGTGAGTGATAGAGTAAATTTTGTATAGGTAGGCCTAGACTAGACTCTAAACTCTAAAGAGAGGGTCTAGTCTAATCTAGACTAGGCCTAACGTTGGAACTTAGATCTATTAGTATTAGTATTAGAATTTTCCAGAAAGGGCAGGGGTGCTCCTACGGCCGGGCCTAACATCGTTAGGTTTAAAATCAATGAAAATGTCCTGAAGGTTAATTAAAACTTTTTTCTGTCAGTGTTGATTCCATGCATTATGATTACGCCATTATAATATGTCTGTGTCAGACGCCGGAACCTCCGCTCCGGTTAGCACTGCCGGCGTTGTACGGCTAAAAGCAGCCGGGGAGCATCCGAGCAATTATTGCATAAAATTGACGGCGATAATAATTCATTTAAAAGATCTATTTATACTTTGAAACTTTGAATTCTGGTCAGAACGTGAGATATATCTATTAAGCTACGATATATAGCAATGATCTTTGGATACATACCAAAATATGCCTCTATCCCGTCAAAATGGGAAGTCGAAGACACTTTCTCGCACGAACTTGCAGCGGCTGAATATATATATAGTGATAACTTATGCCAAGTTTATGTCAACAGGCTAGGCTCGTTCATGACTATTCAGTTTATGTAATGATGATTAATTCGCGTCACAAGCTAAAACAATGCATATATATTTTTATGCAACGGAATTTATGTCAACGGCAATATAAGCTATGCATGATTTTATGTCAAGATCGAAATTTATGTCATTATGACATAAATTTTTATGCAACAGGGCCCTGAAGTTGTAAAACTTGATTTATGGTCAATTATGGGGCTAATCATTGTTAAAAGGGCATCCTTGCGCAATGTTGCCAGCGCGAACCACCAGCTCAAACTTCTTGACATGTCGTGTAATAAGACATGGAAATTAAATATTCTTAGCTGGTTTTGTAATCATGAAAAAGATGTGTATCTAACTAAAAAATAACTGTACGCTCGCTATTTTTTTTATATACTGACCAGTAAAGGAAGCAGTTAATTACTGCATTTTAAATAGGATACATAACTCACCAATAAAAATAATGCGAGCGCAAAGCGCGAGCTCAAAAATATGTGATATTCCAACCTGAAAACTGGACATTCTAAGTATTTTTTTGTGAACGGGAAGAGAACGAGTACAATAATTGATGCGAGAAGCGAGCCAAAAATTGTGATATTCCAACCATAAAGCAACATTCTATACATTTTTGTAACCATGAGCAGGATTAGTACTGTACTAAACAATAATTGATGCAAGCACGATTCAAAATCTGTGATTTTCGAACCTAAAATGTATTATGTTTTATTATTAAAGAAGGTATATATTTATTTTAAAAAAAGGCATATTTCATTTGGAAAAAAAAATCCTACAGGGATTTTTTTTTGGGGGGGGGTGCAAGAGAGCACAAAGCGCAAGCTAAAATTTTCAAATGCTTAAACTGAAAATGAGTCATTTTTACGATTCTTGTCAGTTTTCATATTTTTTTTTTGCTTACAACCACTTTTAAATTTCAATTCTCATTTCTTGTATCTTCTACACTTATTTCACCTTAAAAAAACAGAATAAAGAATACTAACAAAATAAAGTTATATTTAAAAGGATATAAAATAAACAGGGCGCACCCCATATCCTTTGTTGGGAGAGGGTAAATCTTAATTATTTCTTGAAACAGTTAATCAATCCTTAATTATTAATACTTATTGATAATATCAATAATTATTGATTATTCAATTATTATTTTTGTATTAATTATTATTTCTTGAAACTATATTGACACAAAACAAATACGTTGTTTATTTCATTGAAACTGTAGAGACATGAAATTCACTATTGAACGATTATAAATTATGATTAAAAAGAAGTAAACATTTTTTCCCCTTTGTTTTGTCAATCTGATCCAAAACAAATATACAATTTAGAAAAGAGATATATAGAGAGAAGAAGTTCCACCACCAAGAATAAACTTAGACAAGGGGGGGGGGGGAGGGAAAGTAAAAGATGGAGTAAATGTGATATTATTTTTTAAACAATCTATCGCAATATTAGCTTTCCTATAGAAAGAGGGGGACAAATTTTGTTCACTCGCTCGTTTCAATCGCTTTCTTCTTTTTTTGACATAAATTTTGCTCTATATGCCATGCTTGGCCCCTCAAAGTTTCTGGTTCATCATGCCATTGACATAACCCATTTGGATATGACAAATTGAAGACTGTGTTCAAGTTTACCAAATCTTTTCAGAATATCATTAAGACTTAAAACATTCTTGTTGGCCAAAGAAAATAATACAAGGAAAATCCTAATGGAATAGATATCAACCTTGTTACCGTTCTTTAGAGTTAGCTATATTTAAAGTATGAAAATTGTTGTCAAAATTGCAGTCAGATGTCAAATTTATTCTTGTCATCAAAGCACTATTATCTTGATCATGATCATTATTATTTACTGTCATTATCATCATTAGTCATGATTACAACACATTACCAATACATAATGCTATTTTTCATAACTGATATATTCTTTGTTTGAAAACTCTTGATAATGGTGACAATTACAATTGATGACACTGCTAGTACACTTACTACTGCTGCTGCTAATGTTACTGGTGACTGGTAGTATTTACCATTAGTGTCATTAAATATAAAAAAAAAAACAATTGAAACATTTATAATAACTTATTTAAAACAAATGAAAGTACAAAATACAAAATGCCTTGAAAAGGCCTTGAAAATGCCTTGAAAATGCCTTGAAAACGCCTTGAAAATGCCTTGAAATTTCAAGGCTCAAAGTCCCCAAGGCCAAGCTGGCCCTCTCAAAAAGTTAATGCGCTAGCCTAAGCGAGCCCTGCCATTAATGGCAGCTAGTTTGATCAAGGAGATATATCACCTCTAGAGGTGATATCTCCTTGGTTTGATAAGTGTTTAAGAACAATTTCTGCAGGAGGTGCAAAAACCACACCGGCAACCTCAACAACATCAAGATGTCCAACAACCACTCCGGGAACATTAACAGCAACCACAACTTCAGCAAGAGTTTCAACAAACACATCAGCAAAAACCAACAGCAGCAGCAACAATAGCACTTATGAAAGGAATTTAATTGAAACTCAAAAGCCAATGAGGAAACATCTTTTACCAAATGAGACATCATTTGTTCATTCTTTTACAGGATAAAGGAAAGCTTTTTTGAAAGTGTAAATTTGCAGGAACACAATGTATGTTCCCTCTGTATCTATTTATTGAAATAAATTTGACTTTAAAAAGAATGAATGATGATTCAATAAATATCTACTTTTTATTTGTCAATGAGTAAAAATACATGTATTTTCTATTTAGAATGACAAAAAGCAATTTATCAAATCAAAATCATCAAACAATTGACCAATATGGCTCTTAGGCCCTCAAAATTGTTGGTATTTTGATGAAAAAGCTGTTTCTGCGGCAATATTTGACGCAGCTCAAATAGCTTCGTCAAATTTGCCGCAGAAATTGTCATTTGCCGCAGCTCCTTGAGCTGCGTCAAATATTGCCGCTGAAATTGTCATTTGCCGCAGAAAGTATCTGCGGCAAAGTTTTATGAAACGGAAACTTGACGCTGTTTTAAGATTTGCCGCAGAAACACAGATTTGCCGCAGAAAATGGGAGTTGCCGCTGCGGCAAATGTTTTATGAAACGGGCCCCTGAACTCGGTGGGAAAAATAATTTCGCCCCCCGGCCATCCCCCAATAATTCACGTAGGCCTACAATCATGGTTAGTGCGGCCCTCAACTAGTCTACAAATGTAGACCCACATCTGCAGTGTGTGTACCTCAGCTGATTCAACGAGTCTGCATAGCAGACTAGGTCTACTGAGGCTCCGCTCGCCCTTTCAGGCTGGTTTGCGAAGCAAACCAGCAGATCCCACCTCACGAGCCATTCAGAGTCTGCATAGCAGACTAGCCCTCAACCACTGTGAACACATAGTCTAGCTACTGGGCAAACCCTTCACTCGAGTTAAGGGTCTGAATGTGCAGCCTGCTCATGCCTTGTGTACTGAAGGCTCTCTCGCTCAGGAACAGCAAGTTTTGTATGTGCTAGTCATTGCGTGGAGGCACACTTATTGATCAAAGTTCCAATCAGGGTCTGTGCCTGCAGACTAGTGAACACACGTGTGTTATTCAGTGCCCTCAACCCCCGCCCCGGCCCCCTTTCACACTCACAAGCAGGGCCGTCGCTAAGGGTTGGGGTGCGTTAATTTGGAAATAGTCGGTATAAGTCAGCCACGGACTCAGCGCTTTCGTCGGGAAAATGAAGAAAAGGGGCGAGAGGAAAAAAAAAGAAGAGAGACAGAGGAAAGAAAAAGGGAAAGAAGAGAAAGAGAAAAAATAAAGAAAAATGAAAGGACGAAAAAGAAATAAAGGAAGGAAGGATTGAAAGAAAGAAAAAAGACAGGAAGAAATTAAAAAAGCCAATGGAAGGGAAAAAGAGAAAGAGTTAAACAAAAGGAAGGAGTAAAATTAGAGAGCCAGAGAACGGGGTAGTTAAGGTTTTGATTAGGTAAACATGACTGTGTATCGGTGTAATTAAAGATGCAGAGTCTGAGATGCTCGACCTTTGAGTTCCATTACCTTTGTTGGTAAAATAATGTAAAAATTGCATACTACTATTCATTTTTTTCGGAATGAGAACGTGGGGAGCTCTCTGTACCGACAATGATTAGAAAGTCCAAGTTTAAGGTCTTAATCTTAAAAAATTCCGCTCACACTTCATGGCTCCCATTAAGATACACAGATTGTTAAATTTCAAATGCAGCATCTGTGTTTGTTCTTTATATAAAAAATCGTGTGAAAATGTCAAGTTTTAAGTCAAAATGACAAAATGATGAGTTTTTAAGTCAAAATCTCAAAATGTTGCCAGCTCGTACTTCTACCGATAGTAATAAGAATGTAATATATAGTCTAAATAAAATATCAATTAGCTCGCGCTTAGCGCTCGCATCATTGAAGAATCGATATTCTCTCCACGATATTCCTTCATGTTGGACAGTGCTTAAAATTTCCCTTTCAGGGCAGTATAAAATTTCAGCTTCCGCTTTGCGCTCGTATTGTTTTTGAGATGCACAGCTTGTTTAAAGATCAAGTCCACCCAAGAAAATCTTGATTTGAATCAATAGAGAAAAATTAAAAAAGCATAACGCTGAAAATTTCATAAAAATCGGATGTAAAATAGGAAAGTAATGACATTCTAAATTTTCGCTTATTATTCACAAAACAGTTATAATTATGCACAACTCAGTAATATGCAAATGAGAGAGTCGATTATTCCGCTCACTCACTATTTCTTTTGTTTTTTTAATTGTTTGAATTATGCAATATTTCATTTTTTTACATATTTGACAAGATCGAAGAACCAACTTGATTGAACCATAAAATGTTAAAACACTGGTCATTCTACATCTTCGATCGATCGGTGAGGAGAAAACTTTGTTTTACAGGACAATAAGGAGCAAATCAGAATATTTCATATTTCATGTAAAAAAATGCAAAATAAATAGTAAGTGGGTGATATCATCACTCCCCTCATTTGCATGCTGACCAGAATGTGTATAACCATGATAACTGTTTTGTGAAATAAAGCGAAATTTCAAAATGTCATAACTTTCTTATTTTACATTTTGATGAAATTTTGATGAAATTTTCAGTGTTATATGCTTGTTGCATTTTTCTCTTTTTATTCAAAACAACTTTTTGTTAGAATAGACTTGTCCTTTATTTACAGATGCAGAAACTGAGCTTGTTTTAATGTAAACAAAAAAAAATGTGTAAAATGTTTAGTTTTTTAGTCAAAATATCCCAAATTTTCAGCTCGCGCTTCGCGTTTGCATCATTCAGTGATATCATTCACTGGCGTAAATCCGGGGGGGGGGATGGGGGGACATATCCCCCCACTTTTCGAGGAGGGGGTGATGGCCTGTACAAACATCCCCCCCCCCCACTTTTTACGAAAGAAATGAAAAAAAAATCACAAGAGATAATTGTTTTATTGGTGAAAATTCTTCCAAAAATACCGCTTAACAAATAAAATAATATTATTGAATCATAAAATGCAAAAAAAGAGCCAGTTCACCATTTCCAAACGAAATACTTATGTCCTTATTATAACATTGAAGAGAAACCCCCGTTTCTTCCAATTCATCAATGTTGGGGTCTTTGGGAAGGGATTAAGATGGAATGTCAATTTTTTTTAATGTAATCTCTAATAAAACCCGATTAAACCATAATGGGGTAAAAAATATAATAATATTGGAGGGGTATTTGCCATATGGACATACAGTGGCGTAACTACGGGGGACATGGGGGGCACATCCCCCCCCCCCCCATTGGCTGACCAAAAAAAAAACGGGGAAAGGGGGAAAATGAGAAAAGAGGGAGAAAGGAAGAGAAACGTAGTGGGAAAGAAGAAAATATTATTCATTATAATGTTATATTATATTATAATAATGTTAAGTTACATTACATAAGAAACATTTTTATCATAACTTTATGAAACATAATTTGCCCAGGGCCTACGTCTTCATTGTTCCTGGTGCTCGCATTGTCTGTTTAACAAGATATATAATCCTGTTGTATTAAAACATCCCGTTTTCAAGTCAATATAAACCAAAGATATTTCCTAGCACTTGAGTTATCATTATTTTATGTAGTGACATATGCTTCTTTTTCGTATTTATGAAACATTTCCTGTCCGTGATTACGTTCGCATTAGTGGATTGGTGAGATATGTCTGCTCTTCATGAATTCCTAAAATTAGTCCTTAAAATGTCCCTTCTTCTGATCTGAATATCAAAAATTTTCAGCTCGCGCTTCGCGCTCGTATCATTTGGTTAATGAAATACGTATGGTCCTAGTTAATTCCTACAAAGAAACCTTAGAATGTCCCATTTCAGGTCTGAATTATCTAAGTTTTCAGCTCGCGCTTCGCACTCGCATTGTTAAGCGAGACAGGTACCTATCATGATTACACAAATTTGATTATAATGTCCCTTTTTAGGTGTGAATATAAAAAAATTCAGCTCGCGCTTCGCGCTCGCATTATTTGATCAGTTAGATACATATCCGTTTAATGACATTGTCCTTAAAATGTCTCTATTAGGTCACTCACTCAGTCATTCAAAAATTGTGCTGGTGCCCCCCCCCCCCCCATGCCGTGACCCACGGTACGCCACTGTGGACATATCAATGACAATTCCTTGCATATCTAAAAACATGATTGCAAAAAAATGCCAAAATATACAGCATGCAATGTCCGATTTTAAGTCTAAATTTGATTAGATACTCACCGTGTTCATGGGCGGATCCAGGGGAGCCGAGGGGCCCGTTCCCCCCCCCCCCCCTATTGGCGGAGCAAAAAAAAAGAAAACAAGGGGAAAGAAAGAAAAAAAGAAAAAGAAGGGATGAGAGAGGATAAAAAAGAAGGGGAAACATAAGAGGAAGAAGACGAGTGAATAAAATGAGATGAGGGGAAGACTTGGAAAATAATTTTACAAATCTTTCACGTGACTATATAAAATTTTGGCTCGCGCTCGCATTTCCTTTTAGATGATATCTTGTTCAATATGGAGTTTAAATATCAAGGTTGGAAGTCAATTTCCAAAAAAAAAACATATTTCATCTCGGAAATCGAACTTTTATTATTTTGCGTGATATACAAATTGATTTTTTAAAAGTGCTCTGTAAAAATGTCAGTTTTATGGTCTGAATATCAAATTTTTCTGCTCGCGCTGCGCGCTCGCAAATTTTGATTTATCAGGTACCTATTATTTTCGTGTATTCCATAAAGTTTTCAAAATATCCCTTTTCAGGTCTGATTGTCAAAACGTATCAGCTAGCGCTGCACGCTCGCATTTTGATTGGCGAGTTATGTAAGTTTCAATTTTGATTATACAACAAACTACTTAAAATCCCCTTTTCATGACAGTGTATAAAAAAATTAGGCTCGCAATTTGCGCTCGCATTAATGGTTTATAATATATTAACTGATGCATTCTAGTTATATTTACAAATATTCTTGAAATGTCTAGTTTTCAGGCCATCATATCATCAGATTTCGCGCCCTCATAAGGCATTAACGAATAAGATATTAATGTAATAATCGAATTGTCCCTTTTGTTTCATCTCGCGCTTAGCAAGAGGAATAAGAAGACAGTCTTCATTTTCATATGATGACATGTCCTATAAGGATGTGCCGGTCCTATGTCAAAACTCAAAGTAATAACAATGAAAAATATAAACTCTTTATTAAGTGCGATCCATATCCACCTCACAATTTTCCTACAAAGTGCTTGAAATATAGAGCTGAAATTGACTTTTTTCAGATCGGAATATAAAATAGTTTAAGTTCGCGCTTCGCGCTCGCTTTGATTTTCACGATAAAAGATGTATTTAGAATGCTTATATTCTAGGTCTAAATATGAAACAGGCACGTGCATGTTTATTCGACACTCAACTTGTTCTTTATTTAAATCATTATCCAGTTTCAGATCTCAATATCAAAAATTTTCTGCTCGCGCTTCAGTGCTTGCATTATAAATGGAGAAAGATTCCCTATTACTCCTTCTTTTCATGATTTACAAAACATGAATAGAGTGTCCCGTTTTTAGGTATTAATCTCGATTTTTTGCGTTCGCGCTTCGCAGTCGCATCAATTGTTTAGTTATATAGCTATCTTATCTTTTTCACGATTATAAAAATTGATTAAAATTTTCCTTTCTTTATGTAGAAATGTCAATTTTTTCAGCTGGTTCTTCGCGCTCGCATTATTTGATTGTTGAAATATGTAACGTCTTCATGGCTAAGTGGCAGTCCTTAACAGGTACCTTTTCGATCAGTTCAAAACGCATATGAAAATTTTCTGCTCGCGTTTTGCGCTCGCATTATTAATGTGAGGAAGATCCCCAATTACTCATCCTTTTCATGATTTAAAAAAAAAGAATAGAGTGTCTTGTTCAGTAGGTCTAAATCTCGAAATTATCCGCTCGCGCTTCGCGCTCGCATCAATTGTTTAGTTATATACCTATTCTGTTTAAGTTACAAAAAGTGCTTAGAATTTCATTTTTTGGGGTAAAAATGTCAATTTTTTCAGCTCGCGCTTCGCGCTCGCATTATTTGATTTTTAAAATATGTAACTTCTTCATGGCTAAATGCATGCAGTCTTTAACAGATACCTTTTCCATCAGTTAATTTCTGCTCGAGCATCGCGTTCGTAGTAATCATTTAGTTGCATACACATCTTTTTCAGGATAACAAACATTGCCCAGAATTTTCAAATTTTAGGAAAAAATGCATAAGATTTCCCAAAAATTTAGCTCGCGCTTCGCGCTCGCATTATTTGATTTTTAAGATATGAAACATCTTCATGGCTGTAACTTACTTCATGCATGGCTAACTGCATGCAGTCTTTAACAGGTACCTTTTCCATCAGTTAATTTCTGCTCGCGCTTCGCGTTGAAGGCTGGATCCGCCCCTTGGTGTTCATGATTGCAAACAGTACAGTGTTAGGACTTAGGAATATCAAATTTTCAGGTTGTAAAATTACTGAAAAAAAATCAGCTCGCGCTTCGCGCTCGCAACAGTTTGCTTATAATAGTTCTATGCCCACCCTCTTCATGGCATGAGCTGGGAGTGGTGGCGTGCGCCCATGTAATCCAAGCTATGTGGGGAAGTTACAATTTGATGCAGAGGTTCGAGGTTCGGGCCCTGGTCACGTCTTTCGGATGGTGACGTTAAAGGTCGGTCCCAGACGTAAATAATCGTATCTGATTGATACACGTCTCACAAAACTCAAATACACTGACTTACACACTAGCGTACCTACGGGGGGGGGGGGGGGCAGAGAGGGCAGAGTGCCCCCTGACGAGTCACAACCCATGCAAGGGGGATATCCCTGACCCCCCTGACGAGTCTTGAAGACCTTTTTTTTTTTGCTTGTCAATTTTTTGTCTGGTACGAAATCCTTTATTTGCGGTTGAAGACTTTTTCTTTTTTTTTGCTTGTCAAATTTTTTGGCCGACTCTATTGAGATATAATCTCCAGCTTGGACCATCCCTTTAAGAACAAAAGTCATGGTCGTCGGGAGTGTTGGTAATCGGTACCGATATTTGTCGGTATTCAGGGCCCACCCCCCCCCCACTGGAATAAGCCTAGCGACGCAACAGGGGGCGACTCTTCTGACGGGGGGATGACCCCATGACCCCCCCTGGTGCCGCCACTGTTTTCATAGACCAACCCGTTACCCCACTAGGCCACTCCTTTCTGGCGTCATTTACTAAATTGAAGACCTCCATAAATTCCTTGTGCATTGCGGCCATCAGTTAGGTCCAACTTTTTTAATAGCAACATGATTTATGTAGTTTAAGGAAATTAAGGGTAGGTTTCAGACTTTGGGGCCTCACATCCCTATCCTTTGAATCCGAGTAGGCGTGACCCCCCCCCCCCCCGTACGCCGCACCCCCGGCCATTCAGGGCAAGCAATGCGCAAAATTTCATATTTACCGGTTTAATGACAAAAGCTGCAAGAGAGCCAAAATTTTGACATTTTGAATACAAAATCGAATTTTTGATAGATTTTTTACATGAAAGAAAAATATCCCTTTTACCCTTTATATTTTTCCTTGTTTTCCGGGCCCTTCTTCTTCCCCTTTTTTTTTGTTTGATAATGAGGATGATAATGATAATAACTATTAGTTTATCATTACATGCTCTTATTTTTTTCACCTTAAGACCTGGGGAGAGGTTAATTTGGGGCCCGGAGGGGATTGATCCAGGGGGCCAGTCAAATATATTGCTGTACACATGCGTGACCCCCCCCCCAGTGGCGTAGCTACGGGGGTGGGGGCATGGGGGGGCACGTGCCCCCCCTGAGATTTGGTGTGCCCCCCCAGGTGCCCCCCCTGAAAAAAATGGCAGAGCAAAAAAAAAGGGAGAAAGAAGAAAAGAAAAAAGGAAAACAAGAAGACAGAAGAAAAAAAAGGAGAGGAAAATAAGAGGAGGAAGACGAGTGAATGAAATAATGTGAGGGGAAGACTTGCAAAAAAAAAAAATCCTTCATGTTACTATATAAAAATTTTGCTAGCGCTTCGCGCCAGAATTGCCTGTTCGATGAGATTCATATCTTGCTCAATAGGCTGATACGGAGCTAGTTTTGAAGTCAATATACAAAACATATTTTAGCTCGGACATCGAGCTTTCATTATTTTTTTTCATTTACAAATTTAAGTGCTCTGTAAAATGTCCGATTTATGGTCTACATATCAGCATTTTAAGCTCACGCTGCCTGGTCACATTGTTTGATTTGCCAAGTTCATATTGTCTACGTGTCCCGGCTACGTGTATTCCATAATGTTCCATTAAACAAATGTATTCAGAATCCCCAGATTCTAGGTATAAATTTAAAACATGCGCGATAGCCTGCATGTTCTTTATTTAAAATGTACTTAAATTATCCAGTTTCACATCAGAATATCAAATATTGTCTGCTCACGCTTCACGATCGCATTATTAATGATACCCAATTAACTATTTCCTATTTATGATTTACAAAATATGAATAGAGTGTCCCGCTTTTAGGTCTAAAATCTCAATTTTCTTCCTCTCGCGCTTCGCGCTCGCATCAATTGTTTAGTTACATACCTATCCCATTTATTAATCCAAAAAGTGCTTAGAATGACCATTTTTTTTAAGGTCAGAATGTCAAAAAATTTGCTCGCGCTTCGCGCTCGCATTATTGAAATATATTTACCTTCTTACTTAACAGGACCCTTTTCGATAATGCTAGAACAATTAATAAAAAATTTTGCTCACGCTTGGCATTCGCAGTAACTATCTAGTTACATACGAATCTTGTTCAGGATCACACATAACATTGCCCAGAATATTAAATTTTCAGGACAAAATACATGAAAGTAAAAAAAAAAAATCGCTCGCACTTTTTATAAGGCTTATGAGATTATTTAATGTTTATGTTGTTTTATAAGAATAAAACTGAGAAGTGACTGATCGGGAAAATATAATAGGTGAAGATAATTTCGGGTCCCGTCCCCTATTGGCGAAAGTCGGATCCGCCCTTGTGACACATACACACACACCGGAAAAAATGGTGCCCCCCCCTGAAAAAGCAAGGACCCCCCAGTGCCCCCCCCCCAGGAAAAAAATCCTAGCTACGCCACTGCCCCCCCCCCCCAAAAAAAAAGTATTTAAAGGAGTTTTTTCAGTTTTGGACGCGGGCCGAGCGTGCACCCGTTAAGGGTATCAAAAACACCGATTTTCAAAGCAATGGGTGCATGGTTTTGAAAGACTGGTCAATGGTCAATCGCTGGGTCAAACGTATCAGGGTATGTTTATTTTCCAAAGCTTTATGTATATATATATTATATATATATAGCCAATTTAAACGTGTTTAGGGTATGTTTTTTCCCCCAAGCTTTTTCCCCGGGGTCATATCTTCTGGCGGAAACTTGTTTAGGGGCCAAAATGTGTGAATAAAGCCCAAATAAAGTCAACGAAAAACTTGTGTAGGGGGTTATTTTGCACAAAGGGAAAAACTCGTTTAGGGCGTGTTTGGAAATAATTTGGTCACGCATGTGTACAGCAATACATTTGACTGCCCCCCCCCCCCCGGGGGATCGAGTTGCCTGCATCCCCATCCATCCCGCTGTCCATGCCTCTGGAAAACTAATAGCCCTATTTAGATATATATTTAGAGACCACTGAATATTTTCATCTCTTTGTAATTATTTTTTTTTTTTATAACGGCTATCTTCAGTGAAGGCGAAAAAAATGTTATGCGTGATGTGCAAGCATGTGTATGTGAGGGGGGATACAGACGTGTTTTAATCAAATGAGACCGACTTTGGATGTCAGCATCCGAAATCCATGTAGTGATCAAGGTTTGAACCTCGAACCTCGCCTCTGCGCACAATCGCACATTACTTCCACATATTTCCCAATTCTCGACAGATCGCGCATCAGCAACGCCCAAAGTCTTCCTGGTTTAGTCTCTTTCCAGATTGTTAGGTATCGGGTTGAAATTCAGATTTCATTATTATCAAAGCAAAGCAATGAATATAAATCAACAACATATTTTACTTGATATTGTAAAAAATAATAAGATAATTCTAATTTCGTAAATGATGTAATAATAATATAAATATTTTCAAAATTTTGTAAATATCCTTTTCGACTTACGACAAAAGCTAGCTACGAACACTTCCATTTTATTTTGATTATTTTGTGCGGATTTCCGGATAAGAGTCGTCTGTCTTGAGCTTTCCTTTTCTCGATTATCTTGGACAAAATTCGATATGGTATGTTCAGATACATTGTATTTATTTTTCAGTTTACAAATAGACTGTAATTAAGTTAGGTATATTATTCACTGCACTGGAATCTGGCTGAATTCCGTGATATCGAGGGAGAGGCGCCTGCTACCGGTATAAAGCTGCCCAGCCCAGGCAGCCGAGGCCGAGCTAGGGGCTCGAGCCCCCGAGCCAGGCCAAGCTTGCGCTTGAACGGTACCGCCAGTGCAGCGCGGCGCAAGGGGCAGTCACTAGTAACAGTCAGACTGCAGGTCCCAAGAAAGTGGCTTCTTTCATCCAAGTGATATTCATGACTTGAGATGTTTTGCATATTTAATGAGCTTGATGCGGACCAAAACACCTCTTTTCATTCGGTCATTGCTGCTCTAATTATGAATCGAATTTCATGAATTTGGTACCATTGTATAGGTATGTGACAAAAAAAATGAAAATCATCAAATATGAATAAATTTGGTATCACTTGAAAGCTCTTAAAAAGACCTTTAAAATGATACAAAGAACTTTAATTTTCATCAAGAAATTAGAAAGTTATTCCAGTTTAAGTTGCGCATATTCATCCAAATTTGTGGTCATTGTCTTAATGTAAAGTCAATGGAGTACAGAACCCATTTTTGTGACCATTTTGTGACCATTTTGAACCCAAGTCTTCAACAGGTTCTAACTTCTTTGTTTTTGAGTCCTATGAAGTAATTTAGGTATCAATGGAAAGGTGAGAGAATGCTCAATTGATGTATATCAATTCATCTTGTAATTTTTCTTATTATGTGTAAAATAATTTCTTCTAATTAATTCTAATTAATTATGCAAATAACACAAAATCACAATTACTCGCCTCTTTTTTTGCCAAATGAAGGTGATTATGATAGATAATTCATATAATTTAGTTGGCATCAAGATAGACCAAAAGCTTCAGTCTCTGTATTTTGGTTGTTCCGCTGAACTACGTTGGCTCCACTCACCATACATAGACTGAAGGGGATGGGGCCCCGTACCTACAGCCAACGTATAGTGAACTAGCGTTTTATAGATCGCGATTTAAAACTGTTTTTTAAGCAAAATTGAAAGTTTCATGGTTTCCATTATCAGGGAAATATAAATAACTTAAGTAATTGCATACCTTGGGCCGGAGTTATTGAAAAAAATCCTCTGGATGATTGAGAAATCTGTCATCTAAGACATTTTCACCTGACCTGACGGTTTTTCTTGCAAGTTGCCATCTTGAATGACGTCATTATCGTATTAACTTAATAAAGTAAAGTATAGTATAGTAAAGTAAAGTATATTTTTCATGCCTTTTTCATCTATATCGTTTAAAGTATTTAAATGTTAAAACATCAAGTTTTATAAGTTTGTTGTTTATACATCCTTAGATTGTAAATTCGATGTGTAAAATTACATCAAACTTTGGACTGTGAATTGACAAAAGGGAGGGAATGAGAACACATGCGAGCCCACACGTACACCCTACCGTCGGTAAATGGGGATTACAGTAAAATGTCAGAAATTGTTGAATAAATCCCCAGAAACGACGGTTATTCCTGTCTAGCATCAAGACAGCATCATGTAGATAATTTCCTAAATGAATTTGTCCAAAGTATTGTTATTGTAATTTCTAATGTATTTCTTTGTTTTTCTGATATAAATTACAAGCTCTTTTTCAACTTAGTATTGTAATTTTGTATATGTGTATGTACGGGGGTCCTTTTTTACATATAAAACATTTTCTTTTGTACTTTGTATGACCAAATAAAAATGTGTGTGCTTTTTTCTGATGATTTTGATTGTTTCACCAATTCCTTATGTATTCTATTGTTTCAACAATTTGTTATACATGTATAATATGTAGCTTTTGATTTGAGAGACAATGGACATGTGATTACATTTTTTTAGAAGGAATGAGCAGCTGAGTGTAAAATATGTATGTAGAATTGTATGCAATTTATTTCAAGTATCAAGAAGGACGAAAATTAAGTTTTAATATATTCTATCAGTTGTCAATGTCTTATATTTGTATACATACATTGTATTACTAAGGCCCTGTTTAAGCTCTCTTTTTAAAGAAAAATAAATAAATTCAAATTATTAGTCGAAGCCAAAAGAAAAGGAAAAGAGTGGTCTATTTCTTTCAAAACAAAACAAAAAACAACCAGGAAAAATATATAACAAAGCTCTAAACAACAACAAAACAGACATCAAAGCTCCAAACAAGCACTAAAAACAAGAGAAACAAAAGTGACACAAAAACTTGTACCAATCCCATCCCCATTTTCCAATTCAAAACACAACCCCCACCTGCGCCCCTAAAAAAAGAAAAGTGAATAAAAAAATAAATAGTAAAATTAATAATAAAGAAAATATAAATACATGACTTAGACCCATCTGGAAATGAAATATTCTTTCCTCTGAGTTTTCAAAAAAAAAAAATAAACAACATCTAGTTCGTGCATTTTAATAAAAAAAAATCAACATTTAAGATATTCTCCTTTCAAAAGCAAATCCAGTCTCCTAATAATGAAATATGACCCCCCAAAAATGAAAAAATAAACAATACAATAATTTAAAAAAGAAACTTTAAAAAATATATAAAAAAAGAAACTGAAAAATTAACAATTTTTGCATTTTAATTAAGAAGTCAACATTTATGATATTCCCCTTTCAAAAGCAAATTCAGTCTCAAAATAATGAAACATGATTGAAAAGTTTCAAAATATATTTTTTTTCTACAAAAGAAAAAAAAGAAACACTAGATTTTGCATTTTAATTTAATAAGTCAACATTAATATTCCACTTCCAAAAGAATCCAGTTTCCAAATGATAAAACATGATTGAACAATCAAAGTAAAACATGTTGACTCTATAACCTTAGGAGGAAAGAATGTTTTTGTGACAAAATGTATATATTTAAATCAATATCAGAATAACAATCTACGGTATAATGACAGACATTTTCAGAAAAAGGCACAATATTATCAAGTAAACAATTTAGATCCAGTTCAATCCAGCATGAACGACTCACTATCGACCGCTCCCGTCACCAAGCCCTCCGCATCGGGTACTGGTAGCTCGACTGCCGAAAGACGGACGGGAGCCCACCGCATCGGGCAGCTCGACTGCCGAGAGACCGGCTGTGACAAGGGTAGCTCGCTTCTCTTATATCTGGACAGCTCAACGATAGAATCTTTTAATTTTAATTTTTTTGTTGATTTGAATATATTCTATAACAATTCAGATACATAATTGGATCGTAGTTCTACTTACCATTAAAAAATTTCGATCATTTGCGCATCCAAAAATTTGATGAACTTTCAAGCTCCGATATCCACACTTCACAGGCGAGTATCCACACTGAAACTTATATGTACAGAAAGAGCACATTTTCAACTGTCTGTATCAAGGCACGAGATTGCATCAACTATGTGCGCATGCGAATGAAACCCCATTTTCGATGAGCCTCCCAGACAGAGGCGATGCCACTTGCAGCGAAACCCGCGCGAAAACCGTGCAGCCAAAACCAGCGCTCGCGATGCGCCCGTATTCGCACATACCTACATTGTAAAGAAGAAGAATCATTCTTTCATGTCATGTGTTTGGATTTATTCAAAGATTTTGTAATATAGGTTAACATTTTGATCTAAAATATGCTACAAAATAAATATTTTCACCTGACAAAAGCTGCTATTTTCACACTTTATTTTTGCTTGAGCCCAAATGATTTTTATATCATGATAAAGCTGAATATGTTTGCTTTGAAATGATATAGGTTTCAAAATAAGAATTGGTTTAATCGGGTCAAGATCACACTTTTCATTTGCCAAGTACATAAAGCAGCTTGAAAACAAGTATACTGCACTCTGATTGGTCAAAAAGACCACACAATGGCAAATTCCAACGGTTCCAGTGCCTGGGTTCGTGGGAAGGTCACACTTCCCAAGGCCCATGTGGTAATCTCCTCAAATACCCCGCGCCTGTTGTTCTGTGAACCTTATCCAGCCAATCAGAACTCTGGATTTCATGCAAGTACAAAATTTCAGAAATCTCGTCTGGTACCTTGGTGGGAAAAGTGTGATCTTGACCCGATTAAAAGGTGCCGCATATCAAGAGTGGCATTATGAGAAAGTACAGAAGTTCAGCTTTATGGTGATATAGATATCATTGAGGCTCAAAATAAAAAGTTTTGCACAATTTGCAAAAGAAAACAGAGGAAGAAAATTCAGTTTTGAGGCACAATTTCAGGCCAGAAATTTACTTATTTAACAAAATATTGTATACAAAATAAATGACCAATATGAAAGAGTAACTTTTACTCTATCTGATGGTGCAATAATATTTCATTTAACTTGAGGTTAAAACAGGTAAATTCTTAGAGAAAGAAAATCTCACGAATCACAAGATTTTGCAAGGAGGGGGATTCAGCCACGAGATGATTTGGATGAATCTGGCCTTTTTGCTCATTAGCATAGGGACCTGCGGTCTGACTGCTAACTTACCGTAGTTACTGTACCTTCCTTCCTGGTTTTCTCCCTCCGCTGCTTTCGGAGATCAGCCCTATGAAGGCAATAGTATCCAAAGTTAACAATCATCCAGGGGTTAAGACAGGACAAGTCGATTATCATCATGTGGTTTAATTGTGGCTACATCATGTAGATCTATGCACTCTAAGCACCAAGGCTATTAATTCCTGTGTTAAAAAAGTGAGTGCACGCGAATTAAATGTTGGACTTAAATTACTAGATCTTACCATGGAGCTCCATGACGAAATATGTTCTTAAATTAGACTCTAGATATTACTAAATTGAAAAAATGTATAAATAGTACTCGCCTGGTCTTTTCTTGGGGTATTGAAGCCTTTTTGTCCAGAACTTGCTCAACTTTTGCGGCAAATTTTGTCGCCATAGGGTTGTGCACATTCTCGTTTAATACTGGTTGTCACGTGACACGGCAATGTCGTTAGGCTGTTTGGCCTGTATTCAAGGCGTTCTATCCGTTATGATTTTATATTGAATGAAGCTAATTCCATCAGGTATAGGCCCCTATAAAGTCAAAATCGATACAGAGGGGGGGGGGGGGGGTGGAGCCAAAAATTTCCCAGTCACATGGTATGAAAATGATATTTTTTATGATTGTCCACGATCATTGGGGCAAACCCGTGTGTGGCAGTACGGTAACGTGATGAGTAAAAAAAAAAATAAATAAAAGAAAGAAAGAGGGCCAATGTAGGCATACACGGCGCGTGGGAATAAAGTTGCTTTATATGTTCCAAGCGAGTGAAGCAAGCGAGAAAAAAACTTTTCGTGCAAATCTAAATTTGAGATAGATATCTTAACTTACACTTTTCCTTTTCTTTTCATTAATTCCCTTCATTTCTTTTTTATCTTGGTTGTAGAACTTTTGGGGGCCCCTAGGCCTAACCCTTTCATCGTGTACCCCCAGTGCAATATCAGCAGGTGGGTCTCGATAACTCTGGATATTTAGCAATTAGACCTATTTATAGAAAAACATAACGTTAATGTTTTGACCCCTTCCCCCCAAAAAAAGGAAAAACAATTATAAACTAAGTTATATACATCCCCCTTTTCTCATTTCGCTTTTTATTTTCTCTATTCCCTCCTTATTTTTTTTTTGGGGGAGGGACCTTTTCGGGGGGCACTACGCGCCTACCAGATGAAGAGGCGAGCGAGCAAAACCTTTGTCACTTTTATTACAAATATCAATTTTTGCAATAGATTTTGACATAACATTCGGAATTATTCTCGCATGCATTTTTCTTTCCTTTTGCTTTTTTATGGCCTTTTATTTCTCTTCCCTTTCTCTTTCTGTCTTTCTTTCTTTCTTTCTTTCTTTCTTTTCCTTCCTTCATTCCTTTTCTCTTATCCCGTTTTATTTTTGGTGAAATCCACTGGACCGGGGATCAAGGGCCAGCCTGCATGCCCCCGGCGGTTTACGCCTCTGCCGTGGATGTAAGCTATATATACGCATGATCTTAATCTTCATTATGATTCAAACTATATAGAGGCGCATCCAAGATTTTCCAAATTAAGTAGGGGGGGGGGGGCGGGGTGAATTTTCTCAAGTAAAATTTGACAACTCCCAAAAAAGGTTCTTACTAAAAAAAAAAAAAACGGTCATTATATTGTCTCGCGTAAAGTTTGACAAGTTAAAAAAAAATGGTCACTCAAAATGAAAGTCATTTTGTCCGCGTAATATTCGGCAAGCCCCCCCCCCCCCCACAAAAATAAGAAAAGGGAAAGTCATTTTGTCCATGTGATATTTGGCAACCCCCCCCCCAAAAAAAAAAAAAAAAAAAAAAGGTTTTAACTATAGCAATGATCGAAGGTCATTTTGTCTCGCGTAAAATTTGACGATTTTTTTATAAAGTTGTCACTAAAAAGAAGGTCATTTTTTCCACCATTGATTATATTTGGCAAGCCCCCAACCCCCACCCCCATAAAAAAAAGTTTGTCCCTAAAAGTGATGTATAGAAAGTCATATTGTTAATTCGTTCCCAGTAAAATTTTGAATTTGGCAATTAAAAAAAAAGGCAAAAAAGAGAAAAGAATATGAACGAAATATCCCCATTACAAATAATGCTGTACGTGATTCTCATGAGGGGGGGGGGGGCACATAACTAGTATTAATAACATATTTAATTCCAAAATGTTTACTATAAATCTCAAAAGGAGGAACGGGCAGAAATGCTCACCCCAACCCCCCCCCCTCCCCCCCCCCCCCCGCCACTGATTCCAATCAATAATGACTTTTCTCTGCAATACTGATGCTTTGAAATCAAGATACTGAAGATTGATACGCTTAACATAAATTATGAACGTCTGACAAAAAGATAACCAACCGATCACCTGACCGATCAGCTGACCAGTAGTTGATCACTCGTCGCAGCTGTGTGGAACGCTCACCGAAAATCAACAAAAAGGGCCTGAAATGTAAGTTTAACAATAATCGATTTTAATTTAAACTATTTTTACAACTAAATAAAGGTTTGCCGTCCGAATGAAAGGTATATCGGATAACTCTAACTTGTATTAAGGTGTACATTTTCCAAAGTCTTGGGTTGGAAATCAGAACAGCATTGTCCAACCCATAATTTGGGTAATGTCGCCTATGAGGTCCATACATGTTAATGTGTGGACCTCATTGGTACTAGGAGTGGATCTATGCAGGCTCTGAGCTTGCCCCGGGGACCTCGACACGACGTCTTTAGACAAGCTCTGACTCTGAGCATACTATTACTATCAAGAGATTTCAAACGACACATATGAAGTTTATAGATAAAAAAATAAGGTCTTTAGAAGTAGGCAGTCAGTTTGATAGAAACTGGTGGATCAGATACAGGAGGAAGAAGCACAAATAGGGTTTGCTGAGTCATAAGAAGAGATCACATCTGGGTAGTCTTTCAGAGATTCCTTGTGTAAGGAGATAACACGTATGTTCATCACCCATAGACTATGTATCAACCCAGCGGAGTTCGCCATTAAAGGTCTTTGCACAGTTTCAACGTTAGTGTCGTGATACTTTTCAATAAAGAAAATGTGTGTCCTACCATGACAACATGTATTGTTGCTGGAATTTCCAGGGATTTAAAGTGGATATGGTGTGATCAAACTATGAAAATTTATAATCCATTATATCAATGGTCATATCATGACTTTAGTTAAGAATATCGTGCGCAAATAAAGGCAGATCAGCATAATTTCATATCATTGTCTAATACGTAATAGATCGAGTGTGGGAGACGGGGGTAAAAAATTTCAACATTTTATTATCTTTATTGTACTAAGTTCTCAATTTTTTTAATACTTTCTTTCTATAGTATGTTATTTTGTTGTTATTTTATTGTATATTTGTGTTGAGTTTGACAACTCTCCAGTTTTTTGTCTCGCCTGCATAGCAGAGCGAGACTATAGGCGCCGCTTTTCCGACGGCGGCGGCGGCGTCAACATCAAATCTTAACCTAAGGTTAAGTTTTTGAAATGACATCATAACTTAGAAAGTATATGGACCTAGTTCATGAAACTTGGACATAAGGTTAATCAAGTATTACTGAACATCCTGCCTGAGTTTCAGGTCACATGACCAAGGTCAAAGGTCATTTAGGGTCAATGAACTTAGACCATGTTGGGAAAATTATTTTCAAAATCTTAACCGAAGGTTAAGTTTTTGAAATGACATCATAACTTAAAAAGTATATGGACCTAGTTCATGAAACTTGGGCATAAGGTTAATCAAGTATTAGTGAACATCCTGCTCGAGTTTCAGGTCACGTGACCAAGGTCAAAGGTCATTTAGGGTCAATGAACTTTGGTCAAGTTGGGGGCATTTGTTGAATTACTATCATAACTTTGAAAATTTATGGATCTAGTCCATGAAACTTGGACATAAGGTTAATCAAGTATTAGTGAACATCCTGCCTGAGTTTCAGGTCACATGACCAAGGTCAAAGGTCATTTAGGGTCAATGAACTTTGGCCAAGTTGGGGGTATTTGTTGAATTACCATCATAACTTTGAAAATTTATGGATTTAGTTCATGAAACTTGGACATTAGGTTAATCAAGTACCACTGAATATCCTGTGTGAGTTTCAGGTCACATGACCATGGTCAGTGGTCATTTAAGGTCAATGAACTTTGGCCGTGTTGGGCGTATATGTTAAATTACCATCATAACTCTGAAAGTTTATGGATCTAGTTCATAAAACTTAGACATAAGAGTAATCAAGTATCACTGAACATCCTGTACGAGTTTCAGGTCACATGACCATGGTCAAAGGTCATTAAAGGTCAATGAACTTTGGCCGTGTTGGGGGTATTTGTTGAATTACCATCCTAACTCTGAAAGTTTATGGATCTAGTTCATAAAACTTGGGATATAAGAGTAATCAAGCTTCACTGAACATCCCCTGTGAGTTTCAGGTCACAAAACCAAGTCAAAGGTCAGTTAAGGTCAATAAACTTAGGCCATGTTGGGGTAATTGTTGAAGTGCCATCATAACTTTGAAAGTTTATGGATAGAGAATGAATGAAATGTGGACATGGGTGTAGTTGACAAGTCTTAAGTCACCGTTCAAATGTCATCTATGGTCAATGAACGTGGTATTATATCATTATATGAATGGTGTTTTTGTGAATGATTATTTTATAGTAGTTTTCAAAGTTAGCTGCTGCTATGTTAAATTGCGTAATGCAGGCGAGACTGCCAGAGGCGTTCCACTTGTTTTAATGTGTAAGCTAAATAAATAGTCAGTGGATCTTGGGGCTATATTGCAATTGAAATCACGCACGTCAAGTGGCGTAATTCATCTGATCGGGGGGGGGGGGGGGGTGTGAGAGCAATAATTATGTTGAGTTAAAAAAAAATGGTCCCCCCAGAGCTGTTAGTAGACGGGGATATACAAAACGTGTGTGAAGGGATGGGGGTCAAAGCAATATATTGAGCTGAATATTCAACAATAATATTCAAGGGTAACTCATCCCCCCCCCTTCAAGAGCTATCAGTAGACAGGGGCGGATCCAGCCTTTGCCAATATGGGGGGGGGGGGGAGCCGAATTTTTTTAGCCACATTTTCCCGATCGGCCACTCGAAGTTGATTTTTGTTTGTATCTTTGAAGGGGTAGTCTTTTATTATAATAGTCTAAGCTTTATTCTTATAAATCAACATAAATATATAATAATCTCATAAGCCTTATTTGATTAGTGCGAGTGCAAAGTATTTTGTCCTAAAATCTAAATATTCTGGGCAATGTTTGTGATCCTAAGACAGATGTGTATCCACCGCAACTACATAATAATTACTGTGAGCGCGAAGCGGGAACAGAAAATTTTAATATATGTTTTGATCTGATCAAAAACAGCTGCTTGCAGTTAGCCATGAAGACCTTACATTTTTCAACAATCAAATAATGCGAGCGAAAAGCGTGGGCTGAAAATTTTGACATTTCTAGACGAAGTATGGAAATTCTAAGCACTTTTTGTAATCGTGATAATAATAAGTAAATGACTAAACAATTGATGCGAGCGCGAAGCGCGTGCGGAAAAAAAATCGAGATTTACACCCAAAAATGGGACACTCTGATCATTTTGTGTAAATCATGAAAATGATAATTGGAAATCTTATAATGCGATCACAAAATGTTTGATATTTGGATGATTTAAATAGTGAACAAGCTGCGTATCTGAATAAACATGCGCGACCTAGAATCTGGGCATTCTAAATACCTTTTACATCATGAAAATCAATAAAGCGAGCGCAAAAAGCGCGAGCTTAAAGTATTTTATATTCCGATCTGAAAAAGGGACAATTTAATCTCTGTATTTCAAGCACTTTGTAGGACAATTGTGAGGTGGATTTGGATCACAGTTTTAAAAAAGCCGATATGTTTCAATATTATTCCTTTGAGTTTTGACCTAGGACCGGGACATCCTAAGAACATTATGTCATCAAATGAAAATGATGACTGTCTTCCTATTTCTCTTCCTAAGCACGAAATAGAACTTGTCGATATTTTATTCTGAAAACAAGGACATAGTGATTACTAAATTAATATCTTATTTATTAGTCTAATAAGCCTAATGAGAGCGCGAAATCTGTTAATATTATGGCTTGAAAAATGGACATTTAAAGCACTTTTGTAATTATGATGCACGATTTAATATATTTTCAACAATCAATGCGAGCACAAATCGTAAGCCGAATTTTTTTATAATCTGTCATGAAATGGGGATTTTAAGTAGTTTGTTATAAAATCAATATTGAGATATACATAACTCACCCGGTGTATTGGAAAAGAGAGGGAAAGGAGCACCCCCTTCTCCCGATCCGCTTGAGACAACATTATACCTTCAACTTTCTTCTTCGTTCTCTTTTTTATATATTTCTTGTACATACCATCTCAAGATCTTATTTATTTTTAATAGTAATTCATATTCATATTTATAGTGTAAACAGATTTTACCTTTTATAATTACAATTCTATACGTGTTGAGGACCCCACTGAAAATAAGCTTTCGAACTATCCTATTAAAGATTACTGACTTTTATTTTAATTTAATTTAATTTCATTTATTTATTCATTTATTTATTTATTCTTACTCATTATTATTTTTGGGGAGGGGTCCTTTCACACCTATAATCATCAGACAATAATCGTTCCGAATCCTCCTTTATTTAGGTTATGTAAATGAAATACTAAAATATTAAATTAAGAGGAAAGGAATTAAGACAAAGTAATTTTACAGCTACAACTATGATTCATTTGCGAAAAAGGGTATTTCTTTTTTATTTTAAGACCGCTCGGGGGACATTCATAATGTAGTTTTAGTCAAAAAATAATTTGTGTCAGGAACTTGTTGGCTGCAGTAAATAAATATTGTTTTTAAAAATGGATAACCATGAGAAACAAAATAATCATATCCATCTTTAGTCGAAGTGCCAGGAATGAGCTCTTTGGCAAGCTCTTTGGTGTAAAAACCGCTTGCGAACCAATTCTGCACATTGAAAAATAAACGCTGACTAAGCAAAAGAAAATTATAAACTGATTGATTGAAATTGCCGTTGCATACGATGACATGTTCAAATAAAATTGGAATCATGCAGTATTTTGTTTGTTATACACAAAGAAAACTCAGACCATGACACCCGTCATGATTTTTGTATCCAATATGATTCTATAACATATATTTACATCAGGACAATTTATATAATATAGACACACATAATAGAAATTGTAATAGATATGCGCTATGCTAAACAGTCAATGTGAGTATATGCAATCTTGACCTAAATTTGCCTTTTGGTAATTCAGGAAAGAAATAATAATTCTAGAAAATGAAATCATTTATGTGTTAGGTATATTCCGAACATTTTCCAAAATCGTTAAACCATTAATTTCACAGATTAAGTGTCAAAATTAAGTATTAAAGTGCGAAGTGGTCATTACAAGGGGAAAAGGTACGTGGAAAATACCACCTTACACCAGTATGGGACTAGATATCCGTCCCCGCAGACACGGCGATCAGCCCGTGTGCGCACGCTAAAATTTATCATTCTGCGGCTCGCGTGCTAGGAATGAACTTGATTTTTCTCTCAATTACGAAACTCATCGTCGAAAAGGTTATCCAACATGCAATGATATACTCTTAAAATTTGTCGTCATGTATCATTTACACACAGATTATAGAATATAACCCTTCTTTTGGCGAACTATTAGTAAGTTGTTCGAATCTAACGATTTTCTTTTAAAAATATAACAACAATTTACCTGATTTCAAATGCCTGCCATTTCTTAAAAAAAAACTAGAATCAATAAGCCACCACCGTTATCAGTTGTGAAAAATTCTAGGAAACGTACTAAGATGCTTTTGCAAATAATTAAAATTTAAGGGGATATGAAAATAAGGATTTTGCAATGCTATATCAAATTTCTGTTATATTTTCATCAATTTTGGGATTGCATCGAAATGACTGATAATTCAAAGTCTTACCCACACTTGCTTGTAAATTCGGTATATGTTGGTACACTGATAGTCAATGTAAATGATAAACATTCATAGCCTCACTAAAATTCAACAAATCCATTGTTTTTAGAATTTTAATGTCGCAGACATTTTGGAGAGTGAGCAAAGTGATGCTAACAAACGTCGCTAACAATATTGCTAGGCAAAAAGGCCTTTCAATGTTGCGCTCCACTGAGTTGAGGCCGTGAACATACGTGATAAGGCCATGAACATACGTGATAAGGCCATGACTTCGGGCATGAGAAGTAAGGTATGGCAGTGTATCCTATTGCCGGACACCTTTATTTCAGTGCTTTAAAAATGACAACTTGAGGAAATACAATAAAAAAAAATTCACACTTGCTATTCCAAATATTATGAAAAACAATTATTTTTGTGCGCGACAAATAACATCATGATTCCGGACGCGCGCCGGACGGGTAAAGATATCCTTGATTATAATGATGTAAGAACAAATTTTTGTGATTTTTTTCTTCTTATAACATATCATGAGTTAAATTCTAAGTATTATTTGCTTTTTTTATATCGAATCTGAGCAGATGTTGGTAATAAATTCATATTTGATAACTTATTTTATTTTGTCTTGTTAGCTAGTTCCATGGCACTTTCCAATAATAATATGCTGGCGTTTGTATCGTGACGCTCATCAAGTTCTATCGATGCGCTGCCGATCGACGGCTCTACTCACGGTAAACCTCGCGCACGGGTACCTTGAGAACTAGCCGTCGACGATCACCCACAATACACCACACCTCATCATTCGATCGAAGGAGTGGACGAGACCAAAATTCGGCAAATCAGGCCCATATTTCCGTTAGAAAATATATCAATTGTTAATACAAAACTATGTTATATGATATTTTAAGCATTTTCTGTCATTTTTAGAGATAATTAGGTAAAAGTGGGATTTTTCGCCTTGTTTTTGCAATCTTGTTCTATGTATTGCTCTGTGAAATTGAATTGCAGAAGTCTTACGGTACGAATTTGTATTAGAACGCAGTAATATGCGCGTCCGGAATCATAATAGTGTCCGGTAATACAATACGTGACTATATTAGATTTGCGTCCGGAAATTTTTCAAATGACATGAGGCTTTTTTTCATTATTCATTATTCATTATCTAGCGGGCGTGTACATTTTGCTTATTACATGACGTCATCTAGCCACTGCTGAGAGCCAATTTATGAATGAAAATATAGTAAGCATGCGCATTGCAAGCCTTCCATAGCCCCACACAGTATTCCACCAAAACAAGTGTGCAATTCTCTATCAGTATCACCTCGTACCAAAATCGACCTAGAATTTCACTTTCTTATATTTTGTATGAATTTTGAAAGGTATTCTCGGAGGATCTATTTTCTCACCGATACCGCACAGGTAAGTGAATTTCGATAACTTCTTGCTTTTCGGTCAAAATCTTACGAATTAGCGTCGATATGGCATCGTGTTCGTTGGAGTTTGTAGAGTCTATCGCAACGTGTACAAAGTCAATTGATTTCCGGGTTTCGGAGCGTCTCGTGAATATGCATGAATTGTCGAGTCTCGATAATTTTCGATCGATACTGGAGCGATCCGATCACGAACCAAGACCATTTCCCGCGTAGACAATGTGACCGGATATCGTTATCGCTATCGATACTATCGCACGCAGTGAGAAGGAATTATTTTGGCAACCACGTAGTCATGACGTGATCTGCACGATTGGCCAATCAGCGATCTCCGATTCGCTGAGCCGAGACAGTCTATCTGTGTTGTACAATTTGCCACAGCTAGCTAGCTGTGCGAAGATCGAAGGTGCGCTGCAGTGGTATACCGTATGCACGTAGTAAGTGCATATTTACTGCCCTGCGATGATTTGGAACTTGTAATTTCGTGATGGAGAGCAAGGAAATGATTTTTTTTTTGAAATAATTAAATTTTTTAGAAATAATGAAATTTTCATGCGGGAGGTTTTGGAGCATGCGGGCGGTGGACGCAAATCTAAAACTTTCATTCTCTTGGCCCAAACTCAAAGCAAATTGAGTTGGAATGGGGACATGTGGCAATAAAGTGTACTACTGTTTCGTCTGCACTATGACAGTGCTGGCAAGTTGAGTCTGCGGTCTTAGCAATCTTGTTCGGTCTAGTTTGAAGAAGGTAGGTGGAAGAAAGAAGCTGTGCTCTCACTGTCAAGGCCTTTCTTATCAATATCAAGGAGGATGGAGGGTTTCTTGGATAGAAGTCCTTGACATAAATAGGCAGATTACCTACCCAGACTGAAAGACTGGATTTTAAAAGGATGGTTTGCTCTAAATCCTTCTTGACAATGACTTTTCTCCTCACTGCTATGTTGATGATGCGCTTCCACTTGTTGTATTTTGGTGGATCTGTAATTAGATCTACAGGTGGTGGGAGATGATATTTGGACAGAGTATCAGCAAACATCCGGATGGTTCGAGTTGATTTATCTGAGGCATGAAGGAAGATTTTAAACTCAAACCGACAGCAATCAATAGAAAGAACTAACCCAAGGAGGAGGAGTCTGTCCAGTTCAATCTGAGCAGACACTGTAATCAAGTCTGTGAGAAGATAGACAATTTCATCATCTGCAGTGATTGGTACTCCTATGATCCTTTTGAATCTATAGCTGAAGCTGTGTTTCGTTCAGTTTCTTTAGCATTGCCTGGGTGAACTTCAGAGTAGCACAGCCATAGAGTATACGTGGGATGCAGTAAGATGTCCATAGGCGGGCAGTCACTAAAGGCACAAGACCCTCCGAGTATGCACCAGTTCCTATCATTTCATAGATTGGTCTGATTTCGTACTGGTCTTGAGAATTCCTAGATGGGTGTGTGAGTCCATCTATCCTGGTTACTGGCTTTGCGAGGATTGGTGACAACAATACCGGTACCTAAAGTGATGTTCGTGCAGGCTCCACTCCACTTCACTACCGCTACACTACGCTCCACCTACCCAAACCTTGAGGTACAAAACTCACTCGGATACTCCGAGTGGCAAAGCCAAAGGTGGGAAAAAATGCATATTCATTGTAAAAATTATACGACGAAAAGTCTTTATTTCTATACAACCTAATCACTCCATATCCATCCTCCGGTTAGCCTAAAAATTGGTGATTTAGAGCCAACATGGAGTTCCTCACACGTATATAATTCGCTGCCGATTTCAAACCATCGCATGGGCATGCGCGAGGGTCTGAGCTCCTCACGCCTTGATTTTGTTAATAGTCTTTTCTTTAATATACCTAACTCTAAAATTACCCGACTTCAAAAACTTCAGAATTCAGCAGCTCGGATTGTTTCTCTGTTAAATAAACATGATCACATCACTCTTGTTCTTAAAGACCTCCATTGGTTGCCCATAAAGGATCACATAGTTTTCAAATTTCTACTTTTGGTTTATCATATCATAAATAGATCCGCACCCGATTACAACAAGTCTATTAGGCCGTGTTTATGCTTCCACTTTTCAGGCCAGAATCAGCGTTTCCATACGTGATTAGTCCAAAACACTGTTGCGTCCATGTATTACGTCCATGCTTACTTTCATTTAAACAACGTTTCAAAACGCCTAATAAACTCACAAAAAGGTGCGTTTGTAAATGTCGTTTGACCAGAATCAGGCTTTCTGGGGAAGTATAAACAGAACCATGATCGTAAACGTGTTTAAATGAGGTAATTGGTACATGCTTCCGGTGAGATGAAAATCCGCCGGCAAATGCTGTCGCAATTGCTCCATGGTCGCATATGTTACCTCCACGGAATTACTTCTCATCTCCCTTGTTAAATTTGACTGTGTGATAATTAATTTAAGTACTATCACTAGTATTACTCTTCCAATTTGTCATCACATAAATGTTGAGGGATTTACAAAAAAAACCTGGAACATAAGTTATAATTATAATGAGGAGACATCGCCAGATGCCCCAGTAGCATAAACAAATAGATGTTTTATTATTTTATTATGTATACTTAAAGGAGAATGAAACCTTTGGAACAAGATAGCTTGTGTGGAAACAGAAAAATAAAAGAAATAGATCAACGAAATTTTGAAAAAAATCAGACAAATAATGAGAAAGTAATGAGCATTTGAATATTGCGATCACTAATGCTATGGAGATTCTCACATTGGCAATGCGATACAGATGTGTGATGTCACTTGTGAACAACTCTCCCCATTTCTGCCTCTTTTATCACATCTATCAGCATGTACCAGGTTTGAAGACAGATATTTTTCCTCATTTGTAATTAACCCTTTCTTGTTCTTCTCTTAGTTCTCTTTACTTTTATGCTTTGCTCTCTTCTAAGCGCCTTGAGCATTTAATCAAAATGGAAAAGACGCTATATGAATCATATATATTATTAGTTATGCATATTTATGCTTAACCAAAGCCCTTTGCTGAAAACCTTGCAATTGCGTGAAACCTTATGCCTACATAAAGATCCTGCTTCAGTAAAACCTAAGGTATAAACAAACATGCATGAACAGAAACCTCATGCTAAAAATCATCAATATCCTATGCTAAAAAATCATATTATAAACAAAACTTTATGCATCAACGAAAACCCTTGGCTTAAAAACCATATACTTGACCAAAAGCCTTATGCTAAAAAACCTTATACTTGTCCAAAACCCTATGCTAAAAAACCTTATCACTGACCAAAACAATGTCTAAAAACCTTATTCTTGACCATAAGCTTATGCTAAAAAACCTCATGCCCAAAACCTTATGCTTAAAAACTTTATAACTAACCCAAACCTTATGCTTGACAAAACCTAATGCTTGTCCAAACCCTATTCTTAAAAACCTTATGCTTGACCAAACTTTATACTTAAAAATCTTATGCCAAAAAACCATATATCTAAACAAAACCTGAAGTTTAAAAACCTTATGCTTGACCAGCATCTCATGCTTAAAATCCTTATGTTTAACCAAAACCTTATGCTTAAAAACCTTATGCTTAACCAAAACCTAATGCTTAAAAACCTTATGCTTAACCGAAACCTTATGCTTAATAATCTTATACTTAACCAAAACCTTATGCTTAAAAATTGTATACGTTACAAGACCTTATGCTTAAAACCCTTGGGCGGTATTTTGAAAGCTCAATTAGCAGTCAATAAGCATTTTGGTATTCTGAAAAGTCACTTAAGTGACCCTTTCCTTATTTGGCAGGGGTGCGTTGCACGCACTTGCAATAGTATGGGTTATGACCGCGCGAAGACTTAATTGAGTAGTTACTAGACTTTTGGTTTTTTGAAGTCTCATAGCACTCAATTAGCTGACTTACCAATGGGGAAAGATAATGGTGATAAAAGGTCCATTAAGTTTCATCATCTCTTAATATATTTGGTAATAAAGACATTTGAAAAGAGGCAAAAAGGAAACAGAAAATGTGTACATAACGGAAATATGACAATTTTTTCTATATTTCCTTTTGTTATTTGCATCATACAGTATTGTATTTTTGCACATTATTTTAAATCATCCTCCCTAAGAGAGGGAAAATCGAATATTTCAAAAGAAAAAACAAGCTACAAATGGATTCAAATAGGTGGATGTGAAAATCAGAACACGTTCGAAATTGAAAAAAATGAAAGCAACAAAGGTACAAGAATAATGACAGAGAAAGAGATAAGACAACAGTTAACTTAAACAACATAACGAACCTCTAATGCAAAAATATTTATCATTCTTTTTCAGTAAAATTTAATTGTATTAAGCTCGTGGCGCAGTGCACCTGCAGCAGCTGGGTGCTGCAAGCCAGCAAAGTGAAGAGACACTGCGCGCTTGTACAATATAAGTTGTAAGAGCGCAATTGATTGACCAATTCGGTTCAGTAAGGGAGTGACCTAAAGCAGAGGCGGCAGAACCGGGGGGGGGGGGGGGAGGGGAGCAGGAGGGGCAAGTACCCCCTCCCCCCCCCACCAAAATAAAAATCCCCCATGGAAAAAAATGCCTTTTTTTCAAAATGAAATACCCTTTTTGAAGTAAAACTAAATGAAGTCAATTGAGCGCTAATAGAGTTGTCAGAATCGGAACTTGGAGATCCATTAGTGCTTCATTAAATGGGGACTAATGAGGAAACTTATGAGACTTTTCAGAATACCCCCCACATGCTTAAGTATAATAAAGCATAATGTTTAAGTATAAGAACCTTAAAATTAACCAAAACCTCATGCTTAATACAACCATTGGCGTAGAACTTGATGTTTCCATACAACCGTAAGTTTATGAAAACCTTAACTAAATATATATCATACACTCAAACAAGACATTAAGTTTAGTGTTATGCTTTAAAACTTTTCTTAACTTATGATAAAAATCTGATGGGTAACGAAAACCCTATGCTTTATAAGCTTAAACGAAACATCATGCTTTATTAAGCCATGTATGTAAACTGATGTTTGCATCCAACCGTAGGCCTACTAAAACCTTATGCTTAACTAAAATCACACACTCAACCAAGACATTAAGTTAAAAACAAATAGGCTAGAAAACTACCTTAACTTAAAAAAACAACCTTGTGCTGGCTAAAAATACAGTTTACAATCTTAACATTCTTTGCTATCAAACCATATGCTTAAATCTTACCTCTCTAATTATG
This sequence comes from Lytechinus pictus, assembly GCF_037042905.1. Classification (NCBI taxonomy): domain Eukaryota; kingdom Metazoa; phylum Echinodermata; class Echinoidea; order Temnopleuroida; family Toxopneustidae; genus Lytechinus; species Lytechinus pictus. The sequence continues at coordinate 29,555,523 of NC_087251.1, forward strand.
GAAATGCGAAAATTTGCTCTTAGGTAGTGTGAGATGCAATCTTAAATTTACTAGAATATGAAACAGTAACTCAGTAGCTTTTCATTAAAATTATGAAATCCTACTCATGTAAAAAACAAATCGAAAAAGTTCAAAGGCGAGGAAGCGAAGTTACCGTGCTGCTCAGTAGGGCAATTTTGTGGGGTGTTTTTTTACCAGTCAAATGAATGGATTTCGTGCACTCTTTTCGTAGCTTTAAGAATTAATTCAATAAAATATTCAGAATTTCTGAGGGCATCTGTCCCCTGCTCCCCCCCTCCCTCCCCGCTGCGTTCGGTTATGAAAAATTACTACTGCTAATTGTCTAAACTCATAATATAAATATTCATAGCATCGAATAAAGAATCATTGAAATAGGCTAGGTCAATTGATTTTTATATGTTATAGAATGAATATGCATCATCAATCATTAGTAAATTTAGGGTAGTAAGGACAACAATCGTGGATATGCTCATAAGGTGCTGATTTTTTTTTTTTTTTAAAGATGTCTCTTACATGTAGTTTTGGATATTTTGGGCATCCTTTTCCATCTTAGCATGCATTCGCTCCCGGGCACGTTATGGCCATCCCCTTAGAAAAATGACATGCTCTCAAGTTACAAAAAGACATTCATGGCCATGCCTACTGAACTGAATAAGTGGGATTTATCACAAAAGCATGTACGCATCAGTTTGAGTTTTGACTGCATTTATGTGCTTCTTATATACATGCGATACGCGTTTAAAGAAAGATCTGTTCTTGGGGAACACAGTTCAAAATTTGATACCTTGCACTGCTGGAAATGGCAGAAATTAATGAAAAGGATAAGGTGTCTGTATCGGAGCATGTAGTAGAGTCATGTATGTATTTAACTTCCTGTTATCCTTTCAGTCATTCACCTTCACTTGTTTACAAACTCCCCCAATGTCATCTAAGAATCCCAAAACCCCCAATACCATTAAAACTCCTAAACCTTGACCATTAAGACCAACCCTCAATGACGTCAGCTAACTTCAAGGAACATAAGTTATAGGAAGTATGACTCACACTTCCAGTCCCAGTCACTTGCAAAGAGCATTACCACACCCCTTATACCAGAGAAAGTTTGATAGACAGTTAACTGTAGACCAATCAGATCAAGTTTATATCACTCCCACCTTAAACTTTTACACCCCCAAAACTAATGATCTAAATAAGACTTCTTGATTTTTAGCGAGAGATATAATACTAGACCCACATTCATCGATATAGACTGACTGACTTCAAGACTTAGACGTCCATTCTAACTTCAGAATTTAATCATATACTTAAAATTAGCATTTTTATCGTCCTATTCAGTAGGTCCATGATCGGAGTGCCGGAGCTTGATTGAGTCGTGTTAGGAGGGATGTATGTTACTGGAATTTGTGAAAGACAGTAGAAAATGATTTGTGATTGTCGGATGTGATAGTTATGTACATTATAAAATACCGGTATTTAAAAGAAAAATACAGGGGGAACCTGATTTCGTGGGGGTGATGCCTATGGAAAATAATACACGCATCACCCCCAGGAAAATTTCTAGGGGTGCTGAAGCACCCCGCACCCCCAACACCCCCACTTCCCAGGTCCATGCCTGCCTGGATCTACGTCTAGACTGAGAATCCGCTGTTTTGGATAAGTTTTTCTCATCATTTTCTCAACATTTCCTGATTTAATTTTCCCCACTGAAACAAGCCCTCAATATTTTTTTTGACAGAACAAAATCTGCATATTTCCGCCTGTAAATTGGAATATCTCCGTCAATATTTTAGACAATGAGTTGATTCGCACACCATTATTTTTCTTATTTCACAAACTTTCCAATGGTATCAAATTTGTTGGGATTCCTTCGAGATTTCAAAAAGTCACTGAACTCCCTACCCAGATCTAAGTCTAGAATGATAAATCCACTATTTTGGAGGAGTTTTTCAACATTTTTTTATTTTGTTTGTCCTACTACACAGATGGATGACGGCCATTGGGCTCGTAATTGTGGAGCAAACAACCGCCGCTTAACTACAGTGTCTATGGAGAAAGGGTGCAAACGATTACTCAAAAATTTTGCTTTTTGACGGGGGAAAATTGAAGAAATAAGAAAGAGAAATTTATACCAAATACAATCAGCTTACATCCTTTCTGAAAAATATGCTGGAAAATAGCAAATTTTGATGATAAACAGAACAGGATCAGCCAGGTTCTTCATCGCTTGCCGTCAGCTACAGCTGAGCATACAGACGGACCAGTGGATTGGCTGGCATGTTCGTGCGCTAGCTCAGCTGTAGCTGCGCTGACGGTGATTGAGTGATCGAAGAAGAACCTGGCTGATACTGATCTGTTTGTCCTCAAAATTCGCTATTTTCTGGCATAATTTTCGGAAAGGTGGTAAGCTGAATGTTTTTTATATAAGTTTATCTTGAGTATTTCTTCCCTTTTACTCTGCCAAAAAGCAAAATTTAGGAGTAATCGAGGAGGGTGCAAAAGTACACCCTTTCTCCATAGACGCTGTAGTTAAGTGGCGGTCGTTTGCTCCACCATTACGAGCCCAATGGCCGTCATCTGTCTATTGATGGAGGGGATGCCGCGGAGCCAGAAGAAGTCTCAGCAGAGCATATCCCAGACAGAAATAGACCTATATATCGGACTAGATTTGAAAATGCGTTACCTCGCCATCTGCAATTTTTAAAAAATTTTAGACACCTGAAATCTGTATGTTAGAGGATTTTTAAAACATTTTTTTACTTTTAAAATTGTTTAATCGTACATGGGGCAGATACAATCGAATAAGATGTAGTCTAGTGCCACCGAAGAACAGAGACTGAAGCTTTTGTCTAAGTCAAAGTTGGACTTAAACGGTCCGTACAGTCCGCGCAACTTTTCTTGGGCGATGGTTTTAGCTGCCCCAACTATGCAGTTGATGTTCCCAAGCTGCCCCTGCAAGTTACCAATATTTGGTATCAAAATAATGATCATATAAACTTGCTTGTGATCTTTCAATGTTGAAAGTGGGGGCGATAATTGTTATCATAATAAGAGGGGAGGTGCCTCTTTTTTTGTATTTATTTTTCTTTTATTTTTTCTTTATGCAGGCAGCAAACTTAAAAGTCTGTGATATAGACGAGAGTTTAATACCGCTATTCAAGAAATTTCGCTACAGGAAGGACACAAATAATGCTGCAATAGTAAGTAAGTAGTACACTGCTGAATGAAATATAGGAAAATGAAACCCTTAGAACAAGCTCATGTGAAAAAAAGTTTCAGAACAATATGAAAAACAATAATAATTTTTTAAGCATTAGAATGTGGATATGGATAATGCTACTTCCATCACAATGGTGACCAAGATGTGTGATGTGACACATAAACAACTCTTCCATGCTTTGGACTCTGAAAATGTTTCCCCAAACATCTATTTTAGTCATTCTGTGATAGCACAAATTCTTTGTCCATTTTACATTTTAGGAAACATGTATTACATGTCCTCCCATAAAAGAACACTTAGGCTATGGATTTCGATAAAGTGGGGATGTAAGTGAAATGTATACATCAGTAATGTGGAAGTTGTTCAATATGACATTACAGGTCTGAACATCCAAATTCTCATAGCCTTATATTATCATTTATTCAATTTATCAACATTTCTTTGATTTGTCTGTTTTAAATAATTCTACTGGTTTCAATGGTTCCATATTGCCATTCTCTCATTTTACACCATGAACTTTGGATGATTATAGGCCTATCTTATAAAACTATTGTTAGTATTACTGATGACAGTCCAGAAATCAAAATTGTAAAGTCCTTCTTAGCTCCAGAAAGTAGAATTTGGCCATGCAACACATCAGTATGATGGCCAAATTTTACTTTCTGGAGCTAAGAAGGACTTATGGCCAAATTTTACTTTCTGGAGCTTAGAAGGACTTTACAATTTTGATTTCTGGACTGTCATCAGTAATACTAAAAATATAACAGGCCAACTGATGTTACTGCTCTACCAGAAATAATTGGTAGCCATTACACATGGGAAGGTTAACATGGTATTATGAGAAAACTTTGGAAAGAGAAGGCTTGAAGGACTATAAATAACATCAGGAAGTTAGTAAACTTTATAAAGCAAACAGACAGTTTGGGCCTTTGATGGATATTCATGCAATGCAATGATACCACACTGGAAGTATTTACCATCTCAAATAGGCATGTTAATTCCCCCCCCCCCCCCCCCAGTGAGCTCACTTGACTATTAACGTCCTTGTCTTGACCCCACTGGATGAGGACTGGATAAGGACTTCTAATAAAATGATACTTTAAAATTTAAATGAAAAAAATAGACACAAAAAAAAAACTCGAAAAATTATCCAATATTTTGCCTTCATATGACAGTTCCTTGGAGTTTGAAATTTTCCAATTATTACTTTTTAACAGGAGGACTGAGGAGGCCAAGGGGATAAGATACTATACACTATTTTGTTTAGTTTAAGAAGACAAACAATTTGACTTGTCACTTGACACAATCAGGGCATTTTAAGAAATTGACCTGACTTTAATCCTTCAGTTGGTCAAGATGGTCATTAGAAATTTCACAGCAAGCAGAAAGTTGTTCCTTGTGATGTAATTGAAGACATAAAAGGGAAAAATCAAGCTTTGAGAATGTTCTGAAGTAGATGACAAATGCTGCCTGACTAATTTTTTATTGTCAGACACTGGTTTTATTAGTACAATATTCTGTATTTCTTTATTACATCAATCTATTACAAACAAATCCGGTCTGCCAGGAATTGTTCTGGTGACTGGCAGCATTTGGTTTGACTTAGCACTAATGTTTAACATATGTATTTTCTGTTTGATTTCTCATTATACAGTGAAGATAGACAAAAGTAAGTTGCTGGTGGTGTTAGATGATGAGTACGAGGTAAGAATATCGTGCAGACCTGCCAACTGGTACTGATTTTCAGTATTTAGTACTGACAAATGAGAAGAATACCGATGGTTTCAGAATGCAAATTAATACTGATTTCTCAAATTTCTGTTTTATGTGTTTTCCTATGGCAGGGGTTCTCAAACTTTTTCTATGAAGGGCCAGATGAGACTCGAAATACACCTGAAAGGGCCAGGGTGAAGTGGATACTTAGAAGGAAAAAAATGTGAACGAAGCGCGAAGAACCTTGCGGCCGGGGTCCTAGATGCTCTCTGGTGCAATCTGGCCCGTATCTTGGGAGAATTTAACCCAACAAATTTATAACAGTTTCATATGAAACACAGGCAAAATTAGAAAAGATTTCAATTACAGCGAGAGTCAATAGTAATGACAACAAAATTGTACTTAGTTTAAAGGAATGTAGATTGTATCTATGTAAATTTTAACACATACCTGGAATTGAAGAGACAGACAATGTTTTGTAGTAGGCCTATCAATATTTTTTGAAGGCCAACACATTGGACTTCTGCTCGATTGCGGCAAAATGAATGCATACTTGTCTGTCCATTCTTTATGGAAAACACGATTTCAGCATCCATCTTGCTTTTCTTTGCCAAATTTGATGCCATCTTGACCTGGCTAAAAATTAATGATGACTAATGTACCCCTGAGAAACTCAGCATAACTGAACCGGCAATTAAGTTCACGTTTTAACCAAATTGATAGCGTGTTGGAATTTGTGCGCACGTGTTTTCAAATGAAACGTGTTATCAACGTTTGACGTGAAACTACTTTTTTTTCAATGTGGCGCTGCGCTGGTCATCTAATAAGAAAGTCGAAAAGACTCCACTAAACATTGTTTAAAAGTCAAAGTAATTTGACTGCCATTTCTTTTATTACAGTTTCATGGATACACAATGTAATCATATTGAGCTATGTTTCATATTGTGACTTAAAATTAGTGATTAAAAAAAAAACAGCAGTCTCGCGGGCCAGATCCGGGCAGTATTTTGAGAACCTGTCCTATGGTATTTCTTTGAAAATACTGATTTCCTCACCAAAATACTGATTTTCAGCTTTTCTAATACTGAAATGCCCTTTTTCAGGTTGGCAAGTCTGTTAGTGATAATGAAAGGACTTTAATTTCAATATTTTGGGGGCAAAGTCACTTTTTCAATAGGGTGCATATCTATATTATGTTTGCACAAATGGGGATTATAAATGAAGGGCACAAAAATTTCCAAAGCCAATCAGAAATGCATCAAGATCAATCAAGGCCATCCACAGCCATGTTTTTTGTTGGCCTTGGATTTATGAGTTAAGCAATTATAGACACTCCAGTTATCAGTTTATCTTCCAGCATGCAATGGGTCTGGCAAGCAGCAGGGTAAGGTCTCATTTTTAAAAAGCCTGTGATATGACTCAGGCTAGAAAATAGATTACAACTAGCTCCACATTTTGTGAAGTTACAGAAAATTTATTTTGTGTAGCAAGTTTTTTTTACATAGGACTGTACAGAACATGGATGAAAGCTTTTTTCTTACAACCAGAACTGCTGATCGAATTTGAAAAGTGAATTAATTTCCTGTAATCTAAAAAGGTATGTTCTGTAATTGATTTTTGCATTGTGGCCAAAAACCAAAAATACTTTTATCGTCATTATTTTTTTTATTGTATGATTCACTTCTTCATGTGTCATTTTTAGGATATGACCCCAGACGAATTAAGAGCTGAACTACCTGAACATCAACCAAGATATGTACTCTATAGTTACTGTTATCACCATGACGATGGAAGAATATCATATCCACAGGTGTACGTTCACATACATCCAGAAGGTGTGTATAACATTAAAAGAAAGTGTGTTTGGTGTATAATCAAGTAAAACAATAGTTTAAGATAAGGAGGGTCTTTTTTATTCAAAAAGGGTCCAAGCCAAGATTTATTTTCTGCAATTTTATATGAAATTTTTAAGTTATGATAATAACATATCACTGTTCCATGAAATAATGTACAACTACCAACTGTCAGAAATTCATATTAAGTTTTCATCCAAATTTGAGGGAATGTTCTGTTCTATTTTATTCTTTCATTTGCTCTACAGCGGCGAGTAGAAAACACCCGTTTTATTCATTTTAATTTAAACCACCTAAACATGTATGTAGCTGTTACAAAAAAGATGTTCAACCAGCTGTTTTCAACTCACTGTATGACTGCCTTAGAGCAAACGTGACTGGGGTATAATTTACTTTGCCTCAAATGCAACGTATTAGGATGCATGGCAAAAATGCATGAATGCATGTAATGCTTATGAGCTCTGAGGTGACTTGCTTACAGCTAAAAATCAATTTCAAGTGAGATGAAATTTACTATCTAATGATTGAATTGGTCTACTGCTTGGTTGAATCAAAATTGTATGCCAATCAGAGTTAAAGATTATGCAATATTTTCATCCTCTAAAAATGATAGTTTGGTGTTTTAGTGTAAGCTTTATATTCATACATGAGTAATCTCCCCACTGCACATTACATGTAGGCCCTATATAACAATGGTTTGGGGGGGGTTTTCTGGGTGCAAGGCAAAAATTTTGGTATGGGCATCTGAAATGATGAATTGCCTTGATGCTCCAAGCACCTAATCAGGTCAGCCGTGCTAAAGACCGGGTAAGAATTGCACAATTTGCCGTGCTTACAAACATTTATATTTAAGGGGTATTATTATTTTTTAACTGACAATATAGCAACGACTTCCATCAGCAACCAGAAAAGGGTAAATGAAAACAAAAATTGGCTGTAATGATTTATGTGTGAGGATGTATAGACTGCTTGACATCTGTTCTTTCTTTCTTTTTTAATTTAGGTTGCCAACCAGAATTATCTATGATGTACAGTGGGTCTAATAATTATGTTGTACAAGCAATTGGTGTTACTAAGGTATGTATAAAATACTTGATGACAATTCAACTACATTATCTTAGTAAGTAGTGTATGATGATAGTATTCTTGTTTTGTTTGTTGAATATAATGGAAATGGTTGATTAATTATGGGTACTTTTAAATCGTGATAGTTTATAAGAAAATGTAGGCTATGGATGGGCATTTCATGGAAGAAAGAATGTGAAACATGAATTTTCAGCTTTTAAAATAAAGTAATTTGAGGTTTTTGATATTTTTTTTTGGAATTTCAATTTTTGGCAAGGCTGCATTTTCTTTGGATTTTGAGGGTCTTGTTGTGAGGCCACCAACCACTTATTGCAAATCAGTAACTTTTACCCTAGAACTATTCTTCTTTCTTAGAGTGTGAATCCTTTTGTTGGAAGAAGGCCCATTGTAGAGTCACAGTTAAGATCCTAGTTGCTTTAAGTTCATTTTTAACGTCTTTGGTTCTGCTAAATTGTCATTCAAATTTTTTTTTCAGCATTTCCTTTTTCAATTTGGAAGACAAATCATTTTCAGAATCAATTAGAAGTTGATTAAACGCAACCATGGCTTGAACTCAACTTCTTTGAAAAACATGTTTCTTAAAAAATTGAATAAGCAAAGCATTACTCTTTGACCTAACTTTGGGAGGTTGCAAGCAAATACATGTATATCTTTCATATATGACTAATTAGCTTTCAATTCATAATAAGCTGTTAGGCAAGGATCACTATGAATGTCCAAAATATTAATTTGGGCTGTAAATTCAAACTCTGTATTAGTTGACAGAGTAATTCCCTCTCAATCTTCGGACCTGATATCAGTTTTCGAGTCCAGGTTCCTCTCCCTTTAAAGGACACAGGATGTTAAACTTCCTTGCCTTCAATCGAAAGGAAGTAGAGGACCTGTGAACAATTCTAAAGCTTTTGTACCCATTTAACTTCTTGCCATCGTGATTTGTAGCATTTCTAGTTAGAAAATGAGGATAAAGGTCTGTGAGATGGCCAATAGATATCCAGTGATGTTTTATGTATTCTGCATGACCTGTGTTTCAGTTGTAAAAAGTGCTTGTTTGTGCTCTGATTACCCCGACATCTCTCCAGAAGCTTACATATTTGAAACCCCTAATCTTCCGCAAGAAGCTTGCTGTATGCCAACTATTGGTAATGGATATCTAGCCACTACTGTGTATGGTAACTTCATTCATGTGAATGGTATCTATAACGGCAGGTATGGTGACAGTCACCATACAGAGGTCCCCTCCATGGCAGACATTCATATAGAAAGCAATGGCAAGGAATTCTTCACTGAATCTTTCATGTTGAATGTAATCAAGGGAATATTTTACCACAAAATAACCCTCAAAGCAGGTAACATAGAACACAGAATATATGCTCATCAACATACGACTCGTCTCATTGTGAACGAAATATTAATCTCCAGAAAGCAAGAATCTACTGAGGAAATAACAGTCTCTTTGACTCACAAGTTCAACCCAAAGAGTGATGATGTTAGATTACAGGTGGTAGCTCCCAAGACAGAAGGTGATCCATGGTTCTCAAGTGGGAGTACAATTACTTCTGAAACACCTACAAGTTCAACTTCACAACTTTATATGTATTGGGATGATGTGCCTAGAACCCTTACATTGGTGTCAGGTGCTGATTCTCAAGTGTGGACATTTCTTTTTGCAATATCTGGAAGGAAATCTGAAGCCTTGCTGTCACTGATAGCAGGATGGGAGTTGAGGGATGCAGGGATGCTCTGTCAGATGCATGAGCATGCCTGGCAACAAAAATGGAAGGATGGGAAGATTGATCTAGATGGAACCAACCTGGAACTGGCCAAAGCTATCTATGGTAGTATGTATTATATTACAAGCTCTCTACCTCCTCAAGGAAATGATGTTCAATTTCCATTCCATTTTTATGGCATCAGTCCCGGAGATTTGGCTCATGGGGGACGTGATCCTGATGGTTATAAAGGACACGTTTTCTGGGATCAGGAGACGTGGATGTTCCCACCAATACTGATGTTCCATCCAAATGTTGCACTCGAAATGTTGAAGTCTAGATCTCACCACCTGCAGGCAGCTAAGGACAATGCTGCCAAGAATGGCTACAGAGGTGCACAGTATCCCTGGGAGATGGCATTTACAGGTGTGGAAGTCTGTCCTGCTACACCGTACCTACCAACGAACTTCACATCAGTGGAGACATTGCTTTTGCTGTGCAGCAACACTTGTGGGCAACCAATGATACAACATTCCTTGAGGACCACGATGGATTTGAGATGATCAAGAGTATTGCAGAATTCTGGGAGAGCAAGGTGGAGTACAACCAAACGTTGGAAGCATACACAATTAGCAATGTCATGCCACCAGATGAATATCATGAAAGTGTCAATAACTCTGTCTTTACCAACACTATTGCCCAAATAAGTCTCAGACTACCAGCGTATGCTGCTTCATTGATTAACAAGTCAGTTCCTGCAGAATGGGCAGACATTGCAGATAACATGTTCATTCCCTTTGATCATAAGCTACAGTATCACCCAGAGTTTGAAGGCTACACTCCTGGAACCATTGTCAAACAAGCAGATGCCATCCTGCTTGGATACCCATTGATGGCCAATATGACAGCAGCCACCAGGCGGAATGATCTTGAGATCTATGAGACCTATGAAGGAGCCAATGTAACCGATCCTGATGGGCCTGCAATGACTTGGGGAATGTTTGCCATTGGCTGGTTTGAAATGAAAAACCTGTCCAAAGCTGAAAAATTTATTGCTCGCAGCTATGCCAATATCCAAGAACCATTTAAAATTTGGACAGAAACAGCCACAGGGGCAGGTGCTGTTAACTTTGTCACTGGAATGGGAGGATTCCTTCAGGCCATTGTCTTTGGTTATGGTGGAATACGACTACAAAGAAACAGTCTCCTTGTTGACATCACACTTCCTGCAAACACAGATACTATAACCTTTAGAGGTCTCAACTATTTGGGAAACTCCCTATGCATCTGTGGGAAAAATGACACTGTTCATGTCACTGTCCTTGACAGGAATAACCTTTCCTTCCATGCTGATCTGCAACTTGTTCAGGGATCTCATGTTATACCGTTATATCTCAAAACTACAGTTACTGTTCCTCGTTTTACATTCAGCATAGAACCAACACACTAGTAGATATTAGAGGTACATTGTCTCATTTAGTATAAACTTATGCAGTTTCTATTTATGCATGCATATACACATAAGATATGGTCAGATTGGTGGAAATGAACTAATTGTTTTTTCTTTAACCTTCAAACTATATTATCTTGTTGTCAATAAACACCTTTCAACTGCAGCTACTCATTACACTCACTAAATTGGTAATGCAAGACAATAATATAATATGCAATACTAAATTAGAATTATAGAACCACATTTTTCTAAATTGCAAGTGAATCATATTTCTCAAAATGTGTTATAAATCCATATTTATTTTCTTCTAAACTATGTAAAGAGTTTTTTTTTAAACACAAATGATTTATGTGCAATAATAATGATTCAAAAGAACCTCCCTGGTTTTTCCTATTTTATGGTCAATTGAATGAGAGTAACATAAAATTTATTATTTTCTTTGCCCAAAGTAATTCCATTTTGATAGTTTTCATTATGTTTGCTGCATAATGTTCAAAGGTATGTTTATGAAAGATTTCCTTTGTGAACGCTTATTACTTCTAAACTTGTTATATGAATAAGGCCCTTTTTTCAAAAATGCATTTGATGAAATAATACTATTTTGATATATTATGTTTTTGTCAGAACCTACACGTATGTGCTTTCAATTTGCACTTTGATGTTGATTTTACATTTTGTTTTGTCTTTCTTTTTTTCTCTTTTTCTACTGCAGCATTTTGAATTACGGGACTTGGATGAGTTCACAGAGGAGTGGATGCAAAAAAAACTGAAATTTTTTAGATGAATACAAGGAATTTCACTTTCTTAGTAGTCAATGCAGTTTATGTTTCTTGATATCTATTTAGCCAGGTCAAACATTGATAATATATAGTACACATTTTTTATCATGAAAAACTCTCAAGAAAAAACATAGTTGTCCTCGTGGAATTAAGAAATACCCATGAACAACTTAATTGAAGATATCATGGTATGTGATATTGATAATATTGTATATTTCAAAAAAGTAGCATAAAAATAAAAAAAATATGTTTATGCAAGTGAGAATGTAATATATATGTTGTCACTCTTCATTGTATGTACTCATGTGAATCAGATTGAATCTTCGGCAATAATGATGGAAATATAAAGCAATTTCATCACAGAATATCAACCAGTTTTCTGATCATCGTGCGCTGTTCATGGCGTTAATATTTTGGCCAAATCAGTGCCTGATAAACATAATGCTTGATTTCCATTGATGACATTTGATCTATTTCCCTCATTAAAGTCCATATATATTGTTCACAAATTTTTAGATTTCAAGGATAAATCAGGACAGTGACTATTAATATTTTGGAGAGCTGTAGCTTCAGCATATAAGTTAGTAGTTTGCTACTGTATGCTGAATTTGTGTGTTTCTGCACATAGATCAGAAGTGCAAACAAAATGAATTGCAGTTTGGGTCACGGTAAGTTGGTATAATGTATGCAATTTTAATCACTGAATGCTGAGCATATTTCTTTTCTTTTCGTGAATTGATGAAAAATCTTGGCTTGCCGAGAAGAGGTCACAACAGCAGCCTGGATCCCATCTTACAGAGAGTTGTGACTGATCTGATCAACCTCAAATATATGGAAATCCGTCAATGTCATAATTTTTCCTACAGGAAATTTGTACAATATCTTTTGGTAAACAAAAATTAGCACACTGAATTCTCAAGACAACAAGGAATGTATGAGTGTTCATCATCATCTAGAAAACAGTTTGAACAAACAAGCATTTTAGATGTTGCTTGCTTTCCATAGTTGTGGTTGATCAAGATCAATCACAACTCCTTGTAAGACAATACCATGATACCATGGCAACAGGACCACCACTAATGTTGAGCCTTGCCATTGATCGCAACTGTAACTATAGTGTTACAACACTGAAGTTCATATAGGTCAGGAAATTACTGGAATATTCAAGAAATGTCAGGGAAAGTCAATGAGTTTGTGACTTTCGGAAAATTGTGAAAACTAATGTATAAAAACAGGTTTGTTTTGCACAGTTCCTTGGCACTCAGGTTGTCTTTGTTCCTCCAGCATACTCTATTTACTTCTTACTAAAACAGCACACACAATCAATGACGCAGTCAGGGAATTCAGAAAATGTACAAGTGTATAAACCCTGTATTTATCACTTTTACCTCTAAGATATTGGATGACTACATTTTTGTTGTAGTAAGAATATTCTTTGTCATGGAAGAAACTTTGATATTCAAATTTGATTTATCTTTCGTTATTTATTCTTGCATCCAATTCTAGTTCAGCATTATTTGTGTAAATTTATTAGGTTTTTATAAGCTTAGATAGTCAGTTTTGCTATTATTGAAATAATGATTTAGAGTAGCAAAAACATTTCTACGTATAGTCTTATTTGTGCACAAAGGAGTCACTTTCAAATTCAGTATGTCTCTTGAACATATTGATTTTATTACATGTTGCTGTAAGAGCATGTATGTGTGTGTGTTTAAGTGATTTATAAGTGCAAATGATAAAATATTTTTTCAATATTTCCCTCCTATTATAGTTTCATGTAAGGACAATTTCTCTACATATTTGTTTGCCAAGAACGTCACATTTTCAGACAATCTTGATCTAGGATTACTATTTTATCTTGCCCATACTATTTTTAAGTCTGTACTGGCTTTGTACACAGTATATACAGGAATTACTTGTACGCTACATTAATAACAACACTGTAAAAGGAGCAGATGAATTATGCTGGAAGTCCAAATTGCCAACCCAGGTATCACATCATCCAAAGAGAAAGAGAAAAATATATATGGCTTTGTTTTTCACCTAGTTGCTAATTGTGATGAGTCATGGATCAATGAATAATAAATCATTAAGAGCAATCATGCATATTTTCAGACCTTCCTGTGGTCATTAAAGGGTAACTCACCATGATCAGGACTAATTTCATATTTATTTATCGAGAGAAGAGATGATATGCTCTTATTTGATATAAAATTCTGATACTTCCTGTTTTATTCATTCAGCCAGGAAATGAAATATGAATAATTGATCTAATTGCACCCCTTTTTCAGAAGTCAAAGAGGCAACAGCAGTCATGCATTCATTTGTCTAAAATTGTTTGCAAAGTGTGTTATACTGATTAAAATACTCAGATTTGTATATCAAAAGAAGGCACTTCATCTCCTCTCTCAGAAGAAAAAAATATGAAATTAGACATGAACATGGAAGCAAAGCATGATCACAGCCAGGTATAAAGATTTGCATTATTGCATATAATCATCCATACTTGACTGCTCATAATTTGGAAGTAGGTGTAAAACAAAGGCTATGCTTTTCATTCATATGTTATGAAATTTATACACTGTGATTGCTAGATCAGAGGTTTTTTTTTCATTTCCAGCAAAGCTCATCTTCTTTTTCAGTGTTATCTTTTTACACTGTTTTAATTTACAGTGTACAAATAACTCATTGCTATTGTTTTATTCAGAGGTGTGAAAATTGTTAAAATCAAATAACAAAGGGCCATGGTGATCAAGTGCTGCATTTCTAAATATTTTACAATTGTAATAATGAGTGATATCTTTACTAATTACAGTTTAACAATATTGATATTGACAGGAAATTATACAGTTTACTTATCTATGATACTGTACTGATGTTCTCACTTAGCATTTTGCATACTATTATTTTAAACATTAATCATCCTACAACAGAAAGACACAATATTTGGGGGCCTTTGATAAATCTGTTCATAAATCCATTCATGCCATCATCTCAATATATTTTGTTTTTGCCATAGGCATACATCATTAATTGCAATAAATCTGTTCTCTGAATATTTCAACTTAATGGAATTTTGCTTAATCTAAAAACCCCATTAAGTTAATCCTATTCCATTTGAAATGTGGGCTGGTACTAATTAACTTCCTACTGTGTATGCTGTTGTTCACATCATCATATAGTGATGTAATGCTGTGATTTTATCTATTATTGAGAACTAAAATTGTATTTAAAAGGTTTCCTGACACTTGACACGGCTGTCTCTATTAGGACATATTTCTTAGTTCTTTTAAAGTCTTCCACTATTCTACTTTCATCTTTCTACTTCAGGTTCTTCATCACATTAATGACTTTCAACTTTTGTATGCTCCAAACAAGCTAACGTTATAGAATTATTATGTGAAATATCAGATTGTGTTTGATAAAAGAGGTCAGTATGCGTATGTGTATTTCATACTCCTGATATGACTAACAGTTGTATTTGATTGAGTTAGTATACTTGTACATTATGCACGAATACCATTTTTTGAAATTTTTTTATGATTAAATATGATGGATAATCATGTTTTGAAATGTATTTTAGATCGTTTAATGATGTATTAATAACTTTTAAATAAAGTTTGGTATTGCAGGTCTGGGAAGACATATTTTTGTTCACATTTATATCATATTCTTATTCAACTATATCCCCCGTTTGGCAATGCTGTTCAAGTTATGATCATATCAAGAGACTAAGGTCCAAATTCCCAAAGGTGGTTTTTAAAGCCATCGGTTGAACCCATGGTTTATGCAGATTTCCTGTATAAATTACACTTATTTTTAGTCATTAAACCACTGTTTGAAGAGTGGACTCATGAATAAAATAGCGTAGATAACCACGGCAACAGGCGTCAATTGGTGCACTGTGACAAAAGCGTGCATCAGCATTGGATATCTTTTAATATTTGTGGTAAATAAGCGTAATTTATACAGGAAATGTGCATAAACCATGGACTCAACCATGGGTTTTCAAAACCTCCTTTGTGAATTTGGGCCTAAGGGGCTTCTGGATATATGAAACTTAGTAAATAGTGGCATGGTGCATCCTGTCAATATAACATTATTTGTGCCATTGGAGAACATTGGTAATATTGACCAAACTAATAAGATAATTTTTTACCAGAGTTGAAGATGAGTGCAATATTGACTTTGTACATTCAAAATTTCTGATGGGTGTATATTCCCATCATTGGAGGGGCATGCCACATTCTAATCAAACAAAAAGATTGGAGGGGCAAGTCACATTCTAATCAAACACAAAGATTGGAGGGGCAAGTCACATTCTAATCAAACAAAAAGTTTGGAGGGGCAAGTCACATTCTGATCAAACAAAAAGTTTGGAGGGGCAAGTCACATTCTGATCAAACAGAAGTTTGGATGGGCGAGCCATAGAGCTATGTGGTATGCCTGGGGACACTGGGAATGGGTAGAATATTGAAATATTTCCTCGCCCAATCATTGTAAATTATCATTGAGGAACTGGGGCTATGATTTATAATTAATTTATCATTATGGCAAATAATGATTCACCATAATATGTATACGTTTTCTATCTGTTCATATTTATGTGATCTCAATCCAATCAATTTTCTCAGAATGAACATTGTGATAGAATTATAAATCAATTATGTAAAATAATGTAAGTTGAAAAACTTAATATTTTGGCTAATTAGCTCCATTGATATCATGATTACGTTCAATTTCTTTAATCCACACATAGCTTCTATTTGTTTAAATTTTCAAGTAATATTTTTGGTGAAATGATGGTTCTTCAAAAGGATCCTCATATTTGTCATAAGCATGTTGGGAATCTTATAAAGAAAAGAGACCAAATGGAATTCAAGATAATACTATTGGTGTGCTATTTGAGGCTTACTTTCTTTATATTTACATCCTTGAAAACGAATGGAAATTAATGTGACCAACTTTTTGAGAAAACAAGATTTGCAAATGAACTAAATTGTGTTTTTGATTTTTTCAGTGTAATCCTCATAATATTATGTTGCTCAAGTGTCATCTAAACATTTCTATTTGATAATTAGTAAAGTATTCGTTAATAATTGCAATAATCACATACATAGACGTGGTACATGATTCTCCTTGGATTTTTCACTGATTAGATGGCTAAGGCATTGGAATTGTGTATTTAAATCCTGCTGTAAAAATTATTGTAGATTTAAATTTGATATTTAATCATTCAATTGGGACATATTGGTAAACAGCATTTTGTACACTAATAAAGATTTCGAAGAAATATACTCCTGGCTTAAGTCACTTGACATAGTTTTTGTCTCACCTGCATAGCAGAGTGAGACTATAGGCGCCGCTTTTCCGACGGCGGCGGCGACGGCGGCGGCGACGGCGACGGCGACGGCGGCGGCGGCGTCAACACCAAATCTTAACCTGAGGTTAAGTTTTTGAAATGACAGCATAACTTAATATGTATATGGACCTAGTTCATGAAACTTGGCCATAAGGTTAATCAAGTATTACTGAACATCCTGCATGAGTTTCACGTCACATGACCAAGGTCAATGGTCATTTAGGGTCAATGAACTTAGACCATGTTGGGGGAATCAACATCAAAATCTTAACCTAAGGTTAAGTTTTTGAAATGTCATCATAACTTAGAAAATATATGGACCTAGTTCATGAAACTTATACATAAGGTTAATCAAGTATCACTGAACATCCTGCATGAGTTTCACGTCACATGACCAAGGTCAATGGTCATTTAGGGTCAATGAACTTTGGCCGAATTGGGGGTATCTGTAGATTTACCATCATAACTTTAAAAGTTTATGGATCTGATTCATGAAACTTAGACATAATAGTAATCAAGTATTACTGAACATCCTGTGCAAGTTTCAGGTCACATGATCAAGGTCAAAGGTCATTTAGGGTCAATGAACTTTGGTCAAATTGGGGTATTTGTTGAATTACCGCCATAACTTTGAAAGTGTGTTGGTCTAGTTCATAAAACTTGGACATAAGAGTAATCAAGTATCACTGAACATCCTTTGCGCATTTTAGGTCACATGACCAAGGTCAAAGGTCAATGAACTTTGGCTTAATGGGGGTATCTGTTGAATTACCATCTTAACTTGGAAAGTTGATGGATCTTTCTCTTGAAACTTGGACATAAGAGTAATCAAGTATCACTGAACATCCTGTACGAGTTTCAGGTCACATGATCAAGGTCAAAGGTCATGTAAGGTCAATGAACTTTGGCCACGTTGGGGGTATTTGTTGAATTACCATCATATCTCTATAAGTGTATGGGTCTAGTTCATAAAACGTAGAAATAAGAGTAACCAAGTATCACTGAACATCTTGTGCGAGTTATAGTAGTTTTCAAAATCAGCACTGCTGCTATATTGAATCGCGTGATGCAGGTGAGACGGCCAGAGGCATTCATCTTGTTTGTTGTTGATTTTGCATTCTTCATCTTTTTTTTTTTTTTTTTGAATGAGAAGTGGATAATGAAAGGTAATAAGAGCGAGGGGTGATTATAGGGGGGGGGGGGGCTATAGAGAGGGAGAGAGAGATAAAGGGTGAAGATATACTTGCATTATCGGCATTAGTTATGCATTTCTTCTTTTATCTGTTTTGAAAGAGGCAAGAGATGTGCATTATGCATTACATTACATTTCTTTAGGCTTTGATATTCATTCCATATCAAACTCTAGTATAATTAGGCAAATGTAAAACACTGTCATGCTTTGCTGATTATGAATGGAGATTGTCAGTTTAAATAAAATAACAATGAATATAGGTACTAATAATTGATGTAGACATATACGTTTTAAATGTATTTCTATTGGTTCAATATGTTTTGGGGTGAGATTTGCTGAATGCTAGCTCGTAATTATTTTTTTTGGGCAAAATATTAATGTCACATACTATACATGTCATCTACAGACGTAAATACGATAAACAATGGCACTTATTAATATTGACATGGTTCAAATAAGAAGGGGCCGTGGACTGATCATTGGAGCACACCTTTATCGACAATAAAATAGGATTTATAGTAGACACAATACGATAAACAAGTCATGAGTCAAAATGTGTACCACTAGCAGTAATACTGATAGCTAGCCATCAACTTTCGACAAAAACCTCTCAGCTGTCCACTGTGATTTGACTTGATTTTTTTAAAAATAGATTTCCCACATCGCAGAATCTGTCCCTGTTGCAATTGCAAAATCCCTATAGCTCACCAGGCTAGATCCCATTAAAAAAAATTCTTATCTTTTAAGAGCGAGAAAATAGCCACATTCTTATTTTGGTTATGGTTGGGGCAGGCAATACAGCATTGAAAGAGACCGTATTATTTAACATCGGCGAACTTAATGACTCTCAAACTTCATTCTTTCTCATTTTTGTCCTTTTCTTTTAACTTATATTTCCACCTGATCTTATAATGCATATTTCCCTTTCATTTTTTTACTAACTAATTCTCATATAGACTTTAAGCCCATTCAACTCCACTTTTTTCACTTTTGTCATTTTCTTTTGAATTATATTTCCGCCTGATCTTATAATGCATATTTCCTTTTCCTTTTTTATTTTTGCTTTCCCTTTTTACTAGCTAATTCTCATTGGCTTAGGCTCATTCAACTTCATTCTTTCTCATTTTTGTCCCTTCTTGAATTTTTTATTTATTTTTTAGTTCCATGTATTTTTTCTTTTCATTTCCATGTTTGTTTTGTTGCCTCTTCTTTAATCACTTGCTATTCATGACGGATTTAGCCCAATCATTTGACCTCTTTCACGAATGATTACAACACCCCAGCCCCCCCCCCCCCTCATATCCGCGCCCCAATCTCATTCTAATACGGGCCTTCAAAAAAAAACAACCACGTTCTGATAAGGCGAGGGAATCAATATTGCCTCGCATCTTCGCTTGATCGAACTAGTCTTGACGTCACAATTAGATCGGAGACAGCAGCGCATCAAACCACAAAGATATAGCCTGATCGAACGACGACGAAGAGTTTTCTTTTGATTTTTCCTTGAAGTCGACAACGTTCTCATTGTCGAGATGGAGAACAACGGCTTTGATACTTTGGAAATGAAGGAGACTTCTAAGAAGATGGAAGCAGGGGAAGGGGTTTCTGAGGTGAATGAGGTTGAACGAGGGACTCCAAGTAGGCCTCAGCTCAGCTCAAGACCTTACGCAGGTATGTCTCTAAATTAGCTATTATTCTACTTCAGCTATCAATCTTCCTGTAATTTAAGAGTATTCCATGAACCTTTTCATCGTTTTGTGAGATATACTTATATAGAGGCACTTGTTTCATTTCACAATTGTCTTTCTTTCACATCCCCTCCCCCTCTCTCTTTCTCTATTAATTTGGAAGAGTAGTTTAATTACTTTATACATAGTTATGTCTATATTCTCGTAACTTTAGGGGAGTCATGACTGGCTTACATCCATAAGCCATGATTTCTAAAATACCATTTTATTTTTTATGAGAGATACATGTGCTGTTAAAAAGTGTTGAGAAGCACTTGTTTCATATTTCACATTTTCCCCTCGCTTTCTAATTCCCACTCCCCTTTCCGAACATCTCATTTTCTGTTTAGTGATAGTTATTTTGGAGAGTGCAGTATTTCAATTTCTTTATTCCGATTTATGTCTATTCTCCGGACTTTTGGGGAGTCATACCAAGCTTATATCCATAATTTATGATACGATTGAAAAATAAATCTTCTTGATATTTTCAAAGATGACGGGGGATATTGTCGTGATATGCATGAACTCTGTGACAAAACTTCCAAGCAAGAACATGAAGAAAATAGATTTTTCAATAAGACGTAATTTAGATTTTAATCTTTGAAAAATGTTTTCAACCATGATGAAGGTATGTGCTTCGCAAAGTAAACTGCAACATCCGCTGGACAAAATATTGCAGTTTTACATCGAAAAACAGCATTATGTATTAGCTCTTGGATTTGTGGGATCTTTATTTCGTTGGGTGTAAAGTTCACATTTACACGGGGCGTATGATATTTGCTTTAATCATCTGAAGAGACCTTTCACGATGATAAAAGGTGATACTACTATCGGTACAGTTTTGTATGAAGGAGTAGCTGCATTAAATAAACAGATTTCATGTATTTGCCCTAATGATAATTTTTATAGACGTTAAAGGCCATTTTCTGAGGTTAACCACTATTGTATCAACCCAAGGTGATCTGCACTAACTATATATCGCGTGTTTGTTTCATTTATTAAAACAAAAGTTGAAAGATTAATGAAAGCCCTGTAGTCTGGTAGGCACAATGACCACCCCCCCCCCCCCATTGATTGATTAGCAAAAGATAGTAATAAATAAATAAACAAATAAGAAAGAATGAATGAAGGAATCAAAGAAAGAAAAACGAAAAAGAAAGATAGAAAGAAAGAAAGAACATGAGGATGGAATAAAAACAGTGTTGTGGATTTAATGTTTTAAGTTCCAGTTGTGAAAACATCAAATTTTGTTGCAGTATCGCACTTTAATTCATCACGTACATTTTATGTGGGTTCAGAATACTAAATTTAACTGGGGTATATACCGATTTTCTTATTTGGTCACTACGCTCCCTCACACACATTTAATCTTATTGTCACTAAAATGTCTCATTAACATTGTTTCAGGCAAAAATACTGTTGAAATTTAAAAAAATCTCGCTTCGTCTTGGATTTCAATGATGAATACAACATGATATTGAAAAAGAAAACTTTTTGAATGTCTTGAGTCGATTGTGTTGATCTAAACGTTGGAATATTATGACACATTTCAGATCAACCTTTGTCAATAATTAACTTTACCATGGTGCCTCAGTCACAATCATCAAACCGACTCGGGGACCGATTAAAAACTATTTCGTTATTTTAAATGGAAAATCCTTAATCGGTTAAGAGGGGCTTTTTGGTGTGACGGTGTACGGGGTGTGGGATTGAAAGAACTGGTACTAACCGGTCTTACAAGAAGAATGAAGACAAATATAATATCGGTCAAAGTCTCAAACACGCCTCAGATTATTTTAGTCTTCTCATAACGTTGATCATATATACTTAAGAGAAAAAAATCTATAAAAAAACATTTTCTATAAAAAATAAATAAACATAATAGGGTATGATAAGTAGAAAAACTAAATAAACTTGCCGATTTTTTTTTTATATTGAGCCTTATCCCTTTTTATACCACATGCAAGTTCCTTTAATGCATGCATGAGGACTGAACCCAAATTGAGAATTATCATTTTAAATTTCTTTTCAAATAATCGCTTATTCGTCTATTCTTGTTCTTTCGTGCTAATTTTTTGTAGTATCAACAAATATATTAGACAATATTAAAGATGTGTGCTTCCTGAAGCCCGAAAATGTAAAAAATATAGTTATATGCATATGACATCCATTTTAGAAAATAGAGGATTCCGTCATGTAGCACCCAATACAGCACATAATTACCCACGACCTCAAATGGCGTCTTGAATTGCAAATGGAGGCTTCTTTCAGGAAATAAACCCCTCGTCTCCATCGATTTCTGGCGCGGGAATGTACGCCAAAATCTTATACACAGCAAAATTTATCCCCCGGGGCTTAACCCTATAGATCGGTCTTGGGTTAAATTATATTTGTGGCAGCATGAAACGCTGTACACTGATGCATTAAAGGGCCATTCAAACGTTGAAATTCATTGGAATATAAAATGGAATATTATAAAGAAATATAAAAACATGTTTTTTGTCATAAGGAGAGTGTGTTTAAAAAAAACTAAATATAATATGGAAATCTGAAAATATCAAAAATTATCTTTACAATAGAGTTAAAATAGACACATACATGTCTCCTGTCTGACTAGCTTTAAAATATCAGTAGCCACATGGTCGGTGCTATGGTTGGGGGGGGGCAAGGGGCGACTGTCTCTATGGTTTTTTTTTTTCAAGTAATGAACAGAAAAAGGAAGGGAAATGGGGTGGATGATGGGTGCAAACGAGTAAAAAAAGAAGAACATCCTAAGAGATGTCTGGATCATATAGTTGTTTGCCAATGTCTCCCTGGGACCTTCTCACATTTATATTTAATTTCTAATTTAAAGGGGATATTTTGGGGATATCCGTGTCTCAGAAGTTGTGTCGAAAATATTTTTATCTAAAGCTGCCTGTACTTTGTTCATCGCTCAGCCTCAGCTAAGGGTGTCTCATTTTTCGAAATAATCGTGTTACATTTCAAAGGTTTCTTATGGTGCAGGGGCCGCGGAACGGTTTTCAAAGTGGGGGGGGGGGGGGGCTGACCATGCAAAAATCACAATCATATGGTCATTTTTACGTTTTTGTACACGGTTTTCTGCATGGTGGTTGTTACCTGACTGATACGAATCATTAATTCTTGTTCCTAAGCAACCTGATGGCAGATCATTAGGTCCTCTCTGGGGGAAAAAGGAATGAGGATAGTCTCATTATTTCAGGCAAAATGCGCATTTAATTACTACCGAATTCGGTCTCCTGATTAAAGAGCTTTGGCGTTTCCTCCAATATCAATAATTCAGCCAATTTCATATTAAATTGCATGTTGAATTGCCGATGAGATTTTCAAACATTAATTTTCTGAGTTGATGCTAATTATGTATCCTTTTGTCGTATGCAGGAGTCGCAGAACGAATTTGAAAGGTTTTTTTTTTCTTGGGGGAGGGGCTTAAACCCCCCCCCCCCGATTCCGCAGCAGCTGCATTAGTCTACGAAGGTTCATTATACTTAGCCCCATTGGGAAAAAGGGGGTTAATATTAATATTGCTTGATGGTTCCACAAGGAAATACAATGTGACGTCAGTCATCAATAAATGACGTCATGAAGGTTGGCATGAGATTTATGCCGTTTAGACGAAGATGGGCTGAGAATAAGAATGATATTGAGAAAGAGATTGTTTATAAAGGAAATATTTCATATAGTAATACTGTAAATGGAGTTTTTTCAATCAACCCCATAGTTCACCTAAATTGGATGAAATTCATTTTCGGAAGCTAATGCAAGCATCGCTAGAAAAGCCTCAAAGGCCATGCACTATATGAACCTAGGCCTATATGGATAAGTTGGTTGATTTTGAAGATTCCCACTGTTATAGAGAGAAAAAATCGACACTATCATCAAAGTGTCATAAATTTGAACGTTCGTGAAACCAAATATATTAAACAGTATGTCATGAAATAGTGATTACTAGTATTTGACATTCATTTAATTATAAAGTAATAAACAAAATTATAACTTCTGTATTGTAGGCTACCAAATCATGTGAAATTTATCCAAAAATAACGCAATTTTATTTCGGTCTTCACATAAAAAAAACGAAATGATGTGAGAGACAGGAATAAAACCCCCTGATTTATTAATCGAGTGGTATGATCCTCAAACAAGTGATTGATGTATTTCGACAACTCTCTATGTTCCATTGAAGATTTCAAAAACAGTATACTATACATGTCACCTTAAAATTTCACACTATTGTCATTATTATAATTTACTTTCACTCTTTGCTATACTGGGGCCCGTTTCATAAAGAGTTACAACTGTTGTAACTTTGCCATTATGACAACTACCATGGCAACCTTGATTTTGATTGCCTGCTGAGCCCCGTTTTCATGGTAGTTGCCATAATGGCAAAGTTACAACAGTTGTAACTCTTTATGAAACGGCCCCCAGAATTTATTTGTCACACTGCATGCTGTATTATTATAATTAAAAAAAAGTTTCATTTCATTGTGTGGATTTTGTGAAATATGAGAATAAATTCAAATCAAATCAAATCAACCTATCAGCTAACGGGCAATTACAGCTTGCCCAATAAAAGTCTAACAAAAATAACAGAATATACAAAAACTAGAAATCTGAAATGAAATTTTGTAATTTTCTTGTTAATATGAATTATAATTATGAGCAGTGACGGCACCAGGAGTGTCAAGGGGGTATTTTCCCCTTCAGTTGGAACCGTTTTCCTAAGAAATTTTGAAAAATGAAAAGAAAAAAAAACAATTGTAGAGAAAACGACTTTGCCTGCCTCCAACATTCGACATTTTCTTTTGCCAGCATTTATACTTGCTCCCACATTAAAAAAATGCTCGTACCGTCACTGAGTGTGAAATTTATATTTTGTAATACATATTTACACTAGTAGGGCACACCAATACAATTTACCTGCTCTTTGACATTATGTATATCCTTCGCTTAATTTTTGCTCAACTGATCAAACTGTTACTGCATTGATAACATACTTTGTAATGACGGGACGTTGTCTATGATAAAAGCTTTAACAATGTTTTGCTGATAACCTCGGTCATTATATTCGGTCTTGCTCGCACACAATATAATCATGCACAATCTCCACTCCCTGGGGAGCATTCTAAATATAATAAGTCAGGTCTTTCAAATTGCTCTGCCTACAATAACATTTTGGACGTTTGCATCACGCTGTATAGGCCTACCAATTCCTGCATTGGATAATGCAGTGGTAAACCTAGGTGGAGAGTGGCAAAAGTATATCATCTTGATTCAACAAAAATCATTCATGTTTTATTCATCTACTTTGATATTGTATATTTTTTCATCAATATTATGATATAGGCATGGGCAAGGAGGAGCTACTGAAGTTTTCGCAGACCCCTGGATGGCGGGCTGCTCGTTGGATCTGTCTCCTAATCATCCTAGCTGGGTGGTGCGCCATGCTCGGTATGGCCATCTACCTGATCATCACCACACCTAGATGTCTGCCCTGGTGGCAATCCGCTGTCGTCTACCAAATCTTCCCGAGATCGTTCGCCGACTCGGCGGCTGCCGAGGACCCCGTCGAAGGTGACATCGGAGGGGATGGCATTGGGGATTTGCAAGGTTTGTTTAAATATCATCTGCTTTCTACTTCTGTTCAACCTGTGGACCATTTTAAAACAGACTTAACTATGATAACTTTGCCAAGGTAACAGCAGGGCCCTGGGAACGATTTTTTTTTGTTAACAGGGGTTGTTGGTTTAATTTTGACAAGCCCTTACCCTAAAAAAATACTAATAAATACATATATCCTACTAGATTTCCAGGAGGTGCTGCAGCTGCTTATGGTGCGCAGCACCCCGAGGTAAATCTTGGGGGTGTTTCAGCACCCCGCTTCCCAGGGCCATGCAGCCAATCAACAAGGTTTCTCTTGTAGGTTCACGAATTCAGCATTCATGAAGTTCTCCCTGGAACTTGGAACATGGTTTTTGGTGCAAAATTATTTTCCAGCATGCTCTATTATGAAAATTAAGGTATAAATAATCGTTTACCAATTATCGTATAAAATGCAAAAAAATACAAGAAATTAATTTTGAGACAATTATTTTGAAAAAAAAAAGAGCTATAATATGCATATAATCACAACACCTTACCGTTTCTAAAAGTACAAAAGGGCATTTTTCATTAATGTTTCTAATTCATTTACAAAATAATAATTCATTTTCTTTATAACCTGCAGGAATCATTGACAACGTTGGCTACTTGAAAGAGATTGGGGTGAATGCGGTCTTGCTTTCTTCCATCTATAAATCAGGAGGCTGGGACAATGGAGAGGATATCGTGGATTTCACCATGGTCGATGAGCAACTCGGAAGCATCGACGTGTTCGAGAACCTGGTCCAAGAACTGCATGATAATGGTATATTTCTAAATCTTAACAATGATGAGAAATTTTCTTGCGTCTCGAAGTGCTCTACCGATATATCTTACGGATGTTTTTAGTTATAAAGTGACGTGTTTTTAATAGTGATTATTTATGATTTCTCAATACTTTGATATAATGTTTATAGACAACTACAATAGAATTGTTGAATCATTTTATTTGCCTGCTTTAACAGATATCAAGCTAATCTTGGATTTTATTCCGAACCATTCGAGCGTCGAACATGACTTCTTCAAGAAGAGCGAGAAAGTTGTTTCTGGAGATTCCGAAGTGGATACAGATTTCCAGAATTACTACACATGGGCCGATGGCCGACAGGGCGATCTTCCTAGTAACTGGGTAAGCTTAATTTTTTTTTTCATCAGTCCAATACGGCAGTAATAACGGCAATGTCACAAAATACAAAAAGATGCGAAATAGCGTTCAAATTTCTGCCTTATAACATCGAGGATGAACAGGTGGTCATATTGGGTAATAGTTGCCTTAATATTGTTCAAATCATGGGTTGTCGCTACACTTCTTTATGACTTAGGGGCTAAACCCGGGGGCTAAAAGAGATAATCAGAATATATCTCTCATAATTATGTTATGGACCCCTGTTCTGTGTGTGATCAAACTGTTCTGGCAACGAGATTGAATATCGCCATCTCATGGTAAGATTGTGAAAGGTGGCGCCAAGTTACAACACCACTGATCCCGGGCGCGATATTATTTTTCCCACCGAGTTCTGGACCAACATATGAATATTTATGACTTGCGTCTTCGGATTGAGAGTACGCATGCGCGTGGACTTAGTCTCGACCAGTGCCGATCGTAAGCATTCCACGTTGCTCAGAATGAATTAGCATCGTCAAATTACCGGTACCCTTACATAGTTACATAGGTCTTATAGGCTTAGATCTATATATATATATATATATATATCAAATTCTTAAACACTTAATAAACTAGCTGCCATTAATGGCAAGACATGTGCTAGGGTAGGGCTAGCTCCTAGCTTAGGCTAGCGCATTAACTTTACCTCAAATCTTGACCTGTCTAATTAATGCCTAGAACTAATCAGTGTTGTAGTGCCTTGATGCTCGGCCTTGGCCTTAAGGCGCCTTAATGCCTAGCTACTTTTTCAAAGCCTTGGCCTTGAGGATTTTGAGCCTTAAAATTTTAAGGCATTTTCAAGGCATTTTGTATTTTGTACTTTCATTTGTTTTAAATAAGTAATTATAAATGTTTCAATTGTTTTTTTTATATATATTTAATAACATTATAATGGTCAATACTACCAATCACCAGTAACAGTAGCAGCAGCAGTAGTAAGTGTACTAGCAGTGTCATCAATTGTAATTGTCACCATTATCAAGAAATTCAAACAAAGAATACATCAGTTATGAAAAATAGCATTATGTATTGGTAATGTGTTGTAATCATATGATGATAATGACAGTAAATAATAATGGTCATGATCAAGATAATAGTGCTTTGATGACAAGAATAATGTTTACATCTGACTGCAATTTTGACAACAATTTTCATACTTTAAACATAGCTAACTCTAAAGAACGATAACAAGGTTGATTTCTATTCCATTAGGATTTTCCTTGTATTATTTTCTTTGGCCAACAAGAATGTTTTAAGTCTTAATGATATTCTGAAAAGATTTGGTAAACTTGAACACAGTCTCCAATTTTGTCATATCCAAATGGGTTATGTCAATGGCATGATGAGCCAGAAACTTTGAGGGGCCAAGCATGGCATATATAGAGCAAAATTTCTGTCAAAAAAAAGAAGAAAGCGATTGAAGCGAGCGAGTGAACAAAATTTGTCCCCCTCTTTCTATAAGAAAAGCTAATTTTGCAATAGATTGTTTAAAAAATAATATCACATTTACTCCATCTTTTCATTTCCCTTCCCCCCCCCCCTTGTCTAAGTTTATTCTTGGTGGTGGGACTTCTTCTTCTCTCTATCTCTCTTCTAAATTTTATATTTGTTTTGGGTCAGATTGACAAAACAAAGGGGAAAAAATGTTTACTTCTTTTTAATCATATATCGTTCAACATTGAATCTCATTTCTCTACAGTTTCAAGGAAATAAGCAACGTATTTGTTTTTGTGTCAATATGGTTTCAAGAAATAATAATTAACAAAAAATAATTTAATAATTATCAATATTATCAATAAGTATTAATAATTAATGATTAATTAACTGTTTGATAAAAGTGGTTGTAAGGAGAGAAAAAATATGAAAACTGACAAGAGTCCTAAAAATGACTCATTTTCAGTTTAAGCATTTGAAAATTTTAGCTTGCGCTTTGTGCTCTCTTGCCCCCCCCCCCCCCCAAAAAAAAAAAATCCCTGTAGGATTTTTTTTCCAAATGAAATATGCCCTTTTTAAAAAAGAAATACCTTCTTTAATAATAAAACATAATACATTTTAGGTTCGAAAATCACAGATTTTGAATCGTGCTTGCA
Source organism: Lytechinus pictus (assembly GCF_037042905.1). Taxonomy (NCBI): domain Eukaryota; kingdom Metazoa; phylum Echinodermata; class Echinoidea; order Temnopleuroida; family Toxopneustidae; genus Lytechinus; species Lytechinus pictus. The sequence continues at coordinate 29,584,554 of NC_087251.1, forward strand.
TCAATTATTGTTTAGTACAGTACTGCTAATGGTTGCAAAAATGTATAGAATGTTGCTTTATGGTTGAAATATCACAAATATTTGGCTCGCTTCCTGCACTCGCATCAATTATTGTACTCGTTCTCTTCTCGTTCACAAAAAAATGCTTATATAGAATGTCCAGTTTTCAGGTTGGAATATCACAAATTTTTGACCTCGCGCTTTGCGCTCGCATTATTTTTTATTGGTGAGTTATGTATCTTATTTAAAATGCAGTAATTAACTGCTTTCTTTACTGGTCAGTATATAAAAAGAATTAGCGAGCGCAAAGTTATTTTTTAGTTAGATACACATCTTTTTCATGATTACAAAACCAGCTCAGAATAAAATAATTTCCATGTCTTATTACACGACATGTCAAGAAGTTTGAGCTGATGATTCGCGCTGGCAACATCGCGCAAGGAAATTTCAACAATGATTAGCCCCATAATTGACCATAAATCAAGTTTTACAACATCAGAATTGATTTTTTTTTCAAAACCGCTTGCTCGCTATGCTTTCTCGCTGAGAAGTAAAACCTAAAGCAAAATATCTATCTTATAATTAAAAATCACTTTAGAAAGCCTTTGCTCAACTTAATTTTTATAAAACACACAATTACTTACACGCAGTTCATAATCTCATTTTGAAAATACATGTATCTGTTTGCACAAAAAAACTCATTTTGATAAATGGGTGCCTTTTTGGCGTTGACCCCCCCCCCCCCATTATAATTTTCTGTTGCCCCTGTCCCAGGGAGTGGAGAAAAACATACGTTGAGAATGCCAGGATCAGATGACCGTGGTAATAATAATTATTGCAATGTAAATCGCCTATAGAAAAATTATGGATTATGTGTACACAGGTAACTATCATTATTTTAATATGTCTCTATCATGAAATTATTTTTGTTTTAAATGTACAAAGGTTAATTTTTTTTCTCGCTCAGTCCCCTCGCTCACATACATTTTACCATGTGTGATGGCTGCCGCCTAAGTATTGTTAGTTCATTGTTCTGTATATCGTAAGTTTGAAATGCCTTGGCCTTGGGTTTCCATGCCTTGGCCTTGGCCTTTGGTATTGAAGCCTTGGCCTTGGGTATTAAAGCCTTGGCCTTGGAGGTTTGAGCCTTGACTACAACACTGAATAGCCGACTAATGCCATGGTTAACTTCGAACTGGTTAATTCCGAACTTCACGTTTAATTAGGTTTAGACAAATATTAGCTTATTTGCCATGGTTTAATATGTCTAGTCCGTATACAAAACCAGTCCTAGATCTAAAAAAAAATTATCTTAGTTCTAGTCTAGTCTCTATATCTAGACTCTGATCTACGCTGTATCAGCATGGAACCACTATATAGTGTACCAAGGGGGGGGGGGGGGGGGGGAAAGACTGTCCCTCTGACTAGTCACAACTGATTCAGGGGACGTGCCCCCTTTGAGAAGCCAAATTAATAATTTGTAATGTAAAAATGCAATGAAAAAGACGTATGTCCCCTTTTTTGAACGTGAAGATCTTTTTTTTTTTTTTTGCTTGTCAATTTTTTTTTCAGCTAAGAAATCCATAATTTGGGGTGAAGACCCTTTTTTTTTTTTGGGGGGGGGGGCTTGTCACATTTTTTCGCGGACGAAATATCCTCTAAAAAATTTGCCCCCCTTTTGGAAAATCCTAGGTACACCAGTGCGTGCATGGAACGTATTCTAACGTCAGGCACAAATTAACGTCAGTGATCTTGATCCCCGTCTTCACCCAAAATTAAGGATTTCGTAGCTGAAAAAAATTTTACAAGAAAAAACAAAAGATCTTCACGTTCAAAAGAGGGGACAAACGTCTTTTTTCGTTGCATTTTGACATTACAAATTATTAATTTGGCTTCTCAAGGGGGGGCACGTCCCCTGGATCAGTTGTGACTCGTCAGGGGGGCAGTCTGCCCCCCCCCCCCTTTGGTACACTAGTGGTTCCATGCTGATAGCGCGTAGATCAGAGTCTAGATCTAGAGACTAGACTAGAACTAAGATATTTTTTTTAGATCTAGGACTGGTTCTGTATACGGACTAGACATATTAAACCATGGTAAATAAGCTAATATTGGTCCAAACCTAATAAAACGTAAAGTTCGGAATTAACAAGTTCGAAGTTAACCATGGCATTAGTCGGCTATTCCTATTAGTATTAGGCATTAGACAGGTCCAGATTTGAGGTAGAGTTAATGCGCTAGCCTAAGCTAGCCCTACCCAAGCACATGTCTTGCCATTAATGGCAGCTAGTTTATTAAGTGTTTAAGAATTTGATATATATATATATAGATCTAAGCCTATAAGGCCTATGTAACTATGTAAGGGTACCGGTAATTTGACGATGCTAATTCATTCTGAGCAACGTGAATGCTTACGATCGGCACTGGTCGAGACTAAGTCCACGCGCATGCGTACTCTCAATCCGAAGACGCAAGTCATGAATATTCATATGTCGGTCCAGAACTCGGTGGGAAAAATAATTTCGCATCCCGCGCACTGATCTGACATGTCTGACGCGATTGATAATATAGGATTTGTGATTCTTATAACATTTCACACTTCATTGCACTTGCATCATTGCTGAATGTCATCTTCCTTATTATTATTCAAGCTAATATATCAAGCTAATAATAATGCTGTATATACAAGGATATACGTGATATATAAGGAGGACTAAGAATTAATTATCATTCAGAATTCATGAAAAAGGATTAGGAATAAGATTATTTATCGATATTCAATGTCTAAGAAAAAATCCTGCCATTTCATGGCAAAAGAGTTGTTAAACAAGCATTCACTGCAGGACTGAAATAGTTCATACTAGGTGACTGCATGCTAGTTATTATTAAACTTATTGAATTTTTAATATGCTATAAAAATATTCCCTTGCAGATTATAGCTTCCACATTTCCCATTTTCCTTACAGCGGATCCAAAAGTCGAAAAGTATTAGAAACTTCATAATTGCATTAATTAATTTCAAATAAATGATATTAAGTAAGGCTGTTGTCATGTTTAATTTACTCCGTAGATAAGTCTATACAGCGGGAATGCTTGGAATTGCAGTGGTGTGGATGAAATATGCTTTCTTCATCAATATTCCGATCGACAGCCAGATCTTAATCTTAACTGGCCTGACGTCAGAACACACTTAACGGTAAGTATATTATACTTCGCATATTCATTATAGGAGTTCGTTGAAATTGTCCGAGGCGAAGTTATATTAGACTTAGATCTAGGCTGGAATCACCATGCAGTCATCTCTAGATATTTTAAAATTATGATTTTTTTTTAATAGTGTCTATTTTTTTTCTAAATAAAATTTAATAAATTTTTAAGTAGATTCTTAAAATTGCAATGGTTTTAGATGCTGTATGATGATGATGATTATGAATGATTATGATGATGATGTTGACGATGATGATGACGATGATGATGTTGCTGATGTTGATGATGCTGTTGATGAAAATGATGATGTTGATGACGATGATGATGACGATGATGACGATGATGATGATGGTGATGATGATGATGACGATGATAATGTTGATGACGATGATGCTGTTGATGATGATGGTGATAATGATGATTTGATGATGGTGATGATGATGATGCTGTTGATGATGATTATGATTATTATTTTGATGATGGGGAAGATGACGTTAATGATGTCCGAAGCTATCCGATCGTCAGCGATTCTTTGTTATTGTTATTATTAGTAGTAGCAGCACTATGAAGTTTTTGTTATTATAATTATTTACATTCATTTGTAATTTTATTTCTTTAAATCCCATTTTCATAATAATCTAGAATGCTCTTGAGACGTGGTTTACCAGAGGTGTAGATGGGTTTAATATTCGAGGTGTCAGGTATTTCTACGAAGTCAAAGACGTTTCTGATGAACCTGAAAATACAGCTTACCTTCCCATCGGCTCCGATAACGTGGTAAAATTTTGTCCAAAATCATGTTTATTTAGTTATGGTGTCGTTGCATGAATTACAATTCATTTGGTACAGAATTCGTTCTTTTTGTATAGCTCCCTCTGTAAAATACTGTTTAGATGTCGAACGCTGTTTACTATAACTATCGTTTATAGTTCTAACAAGTGTTAACATTTTAAACAGCTATGCTTAATTTATTTGTATTAAGTATTAAAACTTAAACTTTGTTATTTATGATTTTAAACAATTATTTAAGTGTCATTGTCTATACGGTATATTGTGTAAGCCAAGTATGTTGTCTTCCACTGGTATACTTGTGAAGGAGTGCCGGATCCCCCATACTAATAATATAAAGCAAAAGCACTACATTTTGTCTAACTGGCTGTATTGCATTTTTAACATAATAATTTTCATCGAATTTCCTTGAATACCTGCCCTATTCGATTTAAAAACTAAGCAATCTATGACAGAGATTGAAAGAATTTTTAATTAACTATTTATATTTTCAGAGTGCAGCGTAAATGACTCGACCCCCTTCCCCGTTTTTTATATAAATAATCTTGTGTCATGCGTACACCATTGTTGCCCCTCTCTCTTTTAGCAATACGATTCACTTCGACATGACTACACTGCCGAGTATGACGGTTTGTCTCACTCGCTTCTGCATTCTTGGAGGGATGGTGTCTTCTACAAATTTTCCACCGCAGGAACTTACAGGTAAACAAAATCTAAACGAAAATATACCGAATCAAGCGTGAGAGTATAGCTGAGGATGGGGGTGCCCTCATATTATTTGCCTATATAGGTACACAATTAAAAATAATAGGACGTTATTTAAGCCGTCACTTTAACAACAGGTTCTTTAAACTTTTAAGCAAATTGTTTGTTTTATTTTTTTCTTCAAATAGTTTATGCTTTTCAAAACAACCGATTTAAAACTTTAAACAACTTGTTTAAAACTTTAAACACTAGTTGTTGGAATGATTGGCTTAAACAACGCGCTCAAAATTAAGCAGCGTTTTTCATAGTTGTTGTTTATTCATATAGTTTACGCCACTGGCCCAGGCACCGCTGAGGTAGACCGCCTAGAATTTTGATTTAGCCACTTTCAGTGGCGTAATGAGCCAAAAATTTCAAGGGGCTCGATATGGCGTATCGCGTATTTCGAAATTTTTATTACAAAAATCCTAGTTGTGATAGCTTTTGACATATTCAGAAAATTATATCATATTTCACCCTTATCCCTTTTTTTTCTTTTTTTTCCTTTTCTATTTTTTTTTCTTGGTCGTGATTTTTTTTTTGGGGGGGCGGGGGCAAGAGCCCCCAGGCCCCCATCTGTACGCCCATGACCGCTTTTGATCAAAGATGATCATCAACGACCTATAATCCATCATCAACGTGCTCTTGAATGCCTCCACAGCATGGAATATGAATCGGTTGATATAATTTCAAATGTATGCTATAATTTTAATTTATTTCAACGCAGTGAACATTGAATTTTAAGATAGAATAGAATATATAGAAAAGAATTTGAAAGTTATGAATTTTTAAATCAAATTTTCAATTTGCATATAATTATGATATTTATGAATTATCAGTGATAACTGGAAACAAATACACAGAGAAACAAACAGGTATATCATTTGTTAATATACAGAGTGATGCTGACCGACTCTGAGAGCAATACATCTTATGTCCAGTCATACTACGGCACTTCCGATGAAGAGGAAGCAAATCTACCAATGAACTTTAACCTTTTGAAGATGGGTGACCCAATGGGTCAAGGTGGAGAGATTACTGGACGTGAACTTGAAGACTTGATCAGAGATTGGCTCACTAAAATGGACGACAGCAACTGGCCGAACTTTCAGGTATAATGAGATTGTTTTCAATAATAATAATAGTCAGTTCTTGTATAGCGCATAACACATTATGAATAACGTCTCTGCGCTTCCAAAGGACTTGGATATTATTACTACGGCTGTAGCTCAAGCAGCCTTCAAGCGCTCAGTGCATTTCAAGGAATAAATTCCTGCCAGGAACCCATTCACTTCACCAGGGTTGAGTGCAGCACAATGTGGAAGGAAACTACACCCTGGCTGGGATACTTCAAACAAACTTCAAACTACTTCAAACAATTTTCTATAATGTCTTTGTATTCTTTTCAGTTTGTAAGCTGTCATTATATCACTTCTAATTCGCGGTTCTATATTGACACTACAGTGCGTCCCAAAAAAAACTATACACTTTTGAAATTGCTGCCAAATAAAAAAATATATCACTTTTGGGGAAGAGACTTATATATATGGAAAGCCAATAAAGTCAACTTTCAAATGACACCAAAAACTTGGGAAAATATTTATGCTTGAGCGAGCACTGCCCAACGAAACAAAGGGTATGAAAATTAGGGTGGGCTGGAATTAGCCTCCCAATTTCTTTCAGGCTTTTTGTTTGGTACTTGCAAAGTTGAGGGCTATTTGGTGAATTAATGATCAGTTGTGATCAGTTTGTTGTTTGTGAAAATTACATGCGTTATCAAATTGAAATTTAATGCATGAGTGATCATGAATTGCAATTTTTAGTGCAGCATTTTGACTTTATCATGTGGATCTCAGCAATGTGTTCATGAGAGTCAGATGAGGGGATAATATGACTTAGGTAGGCGAAGTACGTTGATGGGATAAAGGTCAGCAGAACATTTAGCAACCCCTCCCTCCATCTCTACCCCCCTCCACTTCTCTCCTGAGAGACTAAGCTCGACTAGGCTGGGCAGGAATTAGCCTTACAGTTTTTTCTAGTGGTTAGTCCTTTGGAACTTGCAAAGCTAAGGGTGTTAAGCTAAATTAATGAATGAGATAACTTTGGTTTCTTAGGCAAATTTTATGAGTTACTAAATTAAAATTTAATGCATGAGTGAACAGGAATTGTAATTTTAGTGTAGCATTTTCATCTTGTTGACCTCAAAAGTGTGTTCGTGAGAGTCAGAGTAATGTGATGGTACCTGTTACAAGCAAAAGGGCGAGATATGCTTGGTTAAAAGGGCATTCCTCTTCTTTTTGTCCTTTTACAAATTTAAAGTCATATGTACCGTCCACCTCCATTTCCCAGTCCCCCTCTCTCTCTGTCTCACTTCCTGGATTGTAGCCTATTCAAAGCTTAACTGCCAAGTGACCAGTGGCTGAGTTTTTTTCATTGAATGATTACCAAGAAATTTACTGATTATGATGATTAATGAAATAATTTATTGAAAAAAACCCTGAATGTTTGATTGATCACATAACACATTGAATGAGTTGGTTTACTGATAAATTTTTGATTAAATGATTGATAGGAAAAAGTTGAAGCCCCAATTCAGAATTTATCATTAAAATCAACATTCTGCTCTGGACTTCACGCGTACATGACAATAGCCATCAATCTCTCAACAGGAGGGGAGGGCAGTGAAGAGTAAGGGGGCGGGAGCTGAATGTTCTGTTGACCCTTATTCCTTCAACCTACTTCTCCCACTTAAGTCCTATCTCACCCATGAACACATTGCTGTGATCCACATGATTAAGTTGAAATGCTGCCCCAAAAGAGATCCAAATGATAAAGTTAAAATGCTGCCCAAAAAGTGTAATTTGTGTTCACTCATACATTAAAGTTCAATTTAATAATTTATGAAATTTGCTTAAACAACCAAAACTGGTCACGGTTGATCATTAATTCATCACAACGCCCTTAACTTTGCAAGTTGCAAAGGATTTGCCTCTCAAAAACTGACATAAATTGGAAGGCTAATTCCAGCCCACCCTAATTTTCATACCCTTTGTTTCAGTGGGCAGTGCTCGCTCAAGCATGAATAGTTTTCTAACTTTTTGGTGTCATTTGAGAGTTGATGTAATTGACTTCCATACATGTAAGTGTTTTTCCCCAAAGTGCTATATTTTTCATTTGGCAGCCATTTCAAAAGTGTATAGTTTTTTTTGGGACGCACTGTATATAGAAATACATTTTACCATTTGCTTGTATATATTGATTTTATGTCAGCATTTTGTTTATATCTTTCGTTACGTTTGAATAATGTAATCCGAGAAAGCGTTGCAACATACAGATAATCAGGTCACTTTTTTTTTCTGTATTCACGTATCGAGTACATTATTTTTGTTTCTGCATAGTTATTGTTGTATGTAAATGCTATCGTCAGTATTCAGAACAATTCTGCGAACATAATACTTTCTGAGAGTGTAGTTGTTTTTCTGTAATTGATTTGAGGTTTTGATAGATTCACATTTGCAAAGTAACAAGTAGATATCTTAACAACAAAGCCTATAATGCAAGTTTTATATATTTCATTTAAACGGTAATCAAACAGATACGCAGTTCAGACTTTCATTTTTGTCTATGCAATGTGAATTCAGTATAAAGTTGGTCAAGATCATTCATAACTATGTAAATATACATTTTTTTCATTTGCCACCATTAATGAAGACTCGTGTTTCACCCTCATATGTATATACTGTAGACAAGAGTGGATCCAGGATTTCGAAGGGGGAGGGGGCATTTTTGTACAGATATAAAAAAAAATAACAAGCCACCCCCCAAAAAAAAAAAAAGTTGATTTATGTCAGGAATAGTTTTTTTTTTAAAAGGCATTCACTAAAAAATGGAGGTCATTTTGCTCCAGGTGAAATTTGACAAGCAAAAAAAAAAAGGATCCTCACTGGAGTTTGACCGACATATTCCCCTTTATAATTATTTGCTGTCTCTCAAAAGGGTGGGGGGACAGCACGGGCCAGATGTGCTCCTACCTGGATCCGCCACTGACTAGATTTAAATGGAGTGAACATTGAATAATCTGATGGAAAATGAAGGGCGATCAAGGCGATCATTACAATGTAATTTTATCTTTTTTTTATTTTGGTAAAATCAAATCGAATTTCCTATTCTTGTATACTGTTGATGTAATATTCCTGTACAATGAACTCCTTTGATTGTTTGATATTTCAGCTTGGTAATTATGGTGCAAGTCGCATTGCCAGTCGTCTCCGACCTTTGTACAGCAAAGCGGTCAACATCCTACTCCTGACCCTACCGGGCACGCCCATCTGTTACTATGGTGACGAGATAGGGATGGAGAACCTCCGCGACCTTGAGTTTGATCAAGTCAAAGATCGCCGGGGTTTGGATGATCCAGTAAGAGAAAGAAAAATAATTTTGATTTATCATTTTTTGTCGACTATAGTGTAAATTGGATGACACTTATAAACTATCAATTAACCCGAACTAATAATGACGAACTGAAAGGGTCAATATTGTGTAATTTTGATGTCAAAATTAATGTCAGTAATTTCTTAAAAACTATTGACTATTGAGTAGTCCCGTTGGATTTGGCACAACAATTATGACGACAATATCGACATACTTTTTTAACCCCAGTTCACTCTTAATCTAGTATAAAACGTTTAGTGTAAAACTATACACTGATATAGCAGTTGTGTCAGGGAAGGGGGTGGGGGTAGGGTGGAAGGACAACAATATCTAAAGGTGACGTCATCATGGTCATAGTATTTCTAACTTGAATAACCGGGGTATAAAGACTTTCATTATTACACAAATCAGGTATATTTCTATATACTCCTATTTCTTTTTACTTTCATTTTCCCTCCCCGTTTTCGCCTCTCGAAAATCACAGGGGTCACCCCTGCCCCCATGAAACAGAGCCCCTAATATACCTGACTAGCACTTAGCACCACTAGCGTACCTACGGGGGGGGCAGGGGGGGCACTCTGCCCCCCCTGACGAGATTTTGAAGACCTTTTTTTTTTTTTTTTTTTTTTTTTTTTTTTTTTTTTTTTTTTGCTTGTCAAATTTTTTCTGGTACGAAAATCTTTATTTTGTATTGATGAACCCTTTTTTTTTTTTTTTTTTTTTTTTTTGCTTGTCAAATTTTTGGGCGGCCAATTTTGCCCCCCCTGTGAAAAATCCTAGGTACGCCACTGCTTAGCACGATGTTCATCCCCAATATATTGTTTTAAGAGTGTGCAGCTATACGCTGAGGGTAGAGGGGTAAAGGGGGTGGGGTAAAAGAGTACTTGCCATTGATTTTTCCAACTGATAAAAAAGATGATAATGTTAGGAAAAATGGGAATGGAGTATGGGGGATACCAGTGATTAAACTAAATGCATCTTATGTTTACATTATTTTAGAAAGCCAAAGGATTTACCTTATTCCATCTTCATTTATTGTTGTTTGGATTTTTTTAAAATACACTTTAGATTATTTCTTGGGCAGTACTTTATCATTATGTATATATTGATTGATTGCATTGATTGCATTTATTCTTTTTCATTCCAAAATTTAACAAAAGTTACAATGTATAGCAAAACACAAAAATATAATATACAGAAATGAAAAAAGGAACCCACTGGAAAGCAAAGCTTGTTAGTATGGGTTCCCTGCAATAAATAGTTAATCAAAGTATATCTTTGATCACTGAAATTCAAATCGTAAATTAAAAAGGTTTGTACAATGAAAAAGAATACTAGTGGGGTCAAGCTTTTTATGCCTACTATGTTACAATTAACAAAAAATATTATATCATATATACCCCTGCTGTGTATATCATATATACCCCTATAAAACGATATAACAATTCGTTGAATTCACTTGACTTAATTTATCGTTATATAGATTTTAAAAATACACTTCAGATTGTTTCTTGAGTTGTGCTTCATTATGATGATGTAAAGCAATGCAATAATAATAGGTGAGAGTTTCAATTATCCATTCATCTTAAGAAAATAAAAGATCGTACAGTTTGATGGTGCATTTGATAAATATTTTGCTCTCCAGAGTGTATGGCAACTGAAGACTCGTGATTATGAACGATCTCCTATGCAATGGGATGCAACTACCAATGCAGGATTTTCATCAGCATCCGAAGATGATCTCTACCTTCCTGTTCATTTTAATTACCAACAAGTCAATGTCAAGGTATATATTGTATTTGAATATGAAATCGAAAAAAATGAGTTAAGGACATGATGTTAGAAATTTCCAAACCAGGGAACAATATTAGGAATCATAGTCTAGATTTAATACCTTTGAAAATAACTTTACTACGTGATGTTGTAAAACATTGCAAGTGTTGGCCATGATTAAAACATATTACAAACGAGTTATTTTGGTCGGATCAAATAGTATTTGTTGAGATAATCCTTTTTTATTAATTTATCGTTCTAAAAATATTTGTACAGTCATATTTGCAATAATCTTATAAACAATAAAAGCTGTACCGTAAAGAGTAGGCTAAGTTTATGGTAAAAATGACGTTGATGATGATTCAGTAATGAAGAGGAAGAACCGGCAAGATTATAAAACATCTGCCCACTTCTTCTATCATAATTATAGGCCCAAATGGGTGACGAAAATTCCGTGTTGGAGGTGTTCCGTCGATTGGTGGCGCTTCGCGGTGATTACCGAGCTTTGACCACAAACACCATCAAGTTCGTCGCATCTTCAAACGAGGTAAAGCGTTCCCTTTTCAACGACATAATTTCTCATTTCTGTGGGTGCCCCATTTGCGGAATACGCCAAATATTTATTGAATTTATTTTAAAATCCATTGATATCTTTCATGAATTGAATTTTATGAAGGTACATAGTCATTAGGCCGATCAACGTTAAATCATATACTGTACATTCTTAAAAATGACTGGTTAAAAAAAAACCCACTATGTGTCAGTTAATAAATTATGGTTCCGTCCAACCAAAACTAATTAATGGTCAAAATTAACATTAATTCTGGTAGATTTTAGCCATGATTTCATAATTTTGACCATTTTTTATTGGGGGGATGGGCGTACACGATGAACCAACATATTTTGTAGGATCGCAAGGCCTGCTTTACTTTTCGTCAGCCCCTGCTTCAGACAGTGATAATAAGACCATGGACCTATTACGAAGTCCATGATAAGACATACCATTATATACACGTTTTTCCTGAGGTAGACAAAAGTATAAATTAATATGTTCTGTCTCCAACCATGGACTAGGTCCATGCTCCAACTAATACAAAACTTTGAAGGAGAAATAAAATACAAAAAGAATTGAAGAAAATAAATAATACAAAAGTGACATTGTTTATGCTAGACCCATAACGGATCCACACTTTACAAGCTTTGCTTTTTAGTGGACCCTCTCCCTCATTTCCATTTATGCTCAATATTATACTGTTTTTTGTTTTACGAAGTAAGAATGCTCGTCTGTAAAATTGTGTTTGATTTGTATTACTTTATATTACTTTGTATTATGTTTTGAATGGAAATGGAATAAAGAATTGATTCACAACCAATAAAGCACAATTCACAAATTAAGCCCTTCTCCATCCCGGCAAAATCTAGTAACCATGCTAAATAAAATGATGATGATTCTGTTTCCTTTTCTAATGCACTTTGGCCGAGGATTATCAATAAAGTGGATCTGTATTTTCAAATTTGAAATTAATTCTAAGATATCTTTACTAATAGGTTCGTATATACGATAATCTGAATTTCTTCGCTTTGATATTTATTTCGCAGCTCTTTCCAGCGCTTCTCAACTTTTTTTTTTTACTCGGGGACCACTTTGACTCTCAGATTTTTTTCGAGGCCCACCTACTCAAACACAATGAATATAATGAGCATATTAGTGCGTAACTTTATGATCTGCTGTGAATTTAATCCAGCCTTTTTCCTCTCGAAAACTCTTTTGGCTTTCCTGCACTCTTCGGATGTTTTGTGTTTATAGGTGTCACTGCACTGAAGCTTTGACGGTTTTAAGCGCCTCATTCAACAACTCGTCAGGACATTCGACACACATATTGCTTTTGGTTTGCATCACTGCCCTCTGCCAGTCATGATGAATTCAAATTTATCCAGGGTTGTATTATTTTACAGTTTATCTTCTGAGACTTTTCAACAGTAAATTTTGTTTCCTCCCTCACCCTTTCGTTTTAAAATACGGTCCATTTTGATGAAAGTGTGTTTCGTGAAATTTGAATACAAAGATCTCAACCACACTGGAAACAAACATTTTGAGAAATAACTGCATTCGCAAAGGTTCGGTAAATGGGCGGCGGTTAAGTACATACACAACATCCATGCACAAGAGGCCCGAGGTTCAAATCAAAGTTAGATCGAAACCATATTACAATGTGCACGTTCATGCATATTGCAACATGTATGATGCATTAGCGTGCTTTAGCCCCGGGCTTTAGCTTGTTTTTTTTTACCCACGTAGACCGATCGAACATAGGTTCGGACAGGTCTAAACTAGGCCTATACAGTCCCCCCCCCCCCTTTTTTTTTACAATCCTCTGGGGCTTCTCACGGCCCACCTGGGAGAGCTTCACGACCCACCAGTGGGCCGCGGCCCACCGGTTGAGAAGCGCTGCTTTAACCTAATTCTTCCATACTGTTCTCTCCATTAATACTGCAGGTTATTTCTTACATCCGTGAGAAAGATTCCGAAAAGGAGCGTTTCTTTATCGCCCTCAATTTTGGGAACGCTGATAGCGAAGTGGATTATTACCACACTGGGGATGGCGTCTCATTGCCTCTCCAAGGCTTGGTGAAAATAGCCACGGACCACAGGCGCGAGGGTTCGAGGGTCGAGCTCAACAAGCTGCACCTTACACCAGGCGAAGGCGTGGTGGTCCTCCTGGACGAGATCGTAAACGTCGGCAGTGGATGGTGGTACAAGTTCTTCACACCTGATGCATAGTGCTGGAAGATATAAAGCATAAAAACTATAATTGAGAATCATTATGGTCTTATGATCTTATGAAAGATATAGTGAAGTGTTCCAAATTTGTCTTCCTGTAACCCATGGTATAAACATGTTGATACTGATGTGATACTTGATCTTCCCTCTGGCTCTATATCACAATCATGTCTCCCGCCTTTTCAACTATACCACATAACTATCCATGTCCCCCTCGATCCCCCTCTCTCTCATAACGTTTATTATTCATGTACGAATTCTCATGCACACACAAAAATCTTGTCGACCTATACAAGCATTTTAATGATATTCACTGAACTGGTGTAGCTTGCAAATCATTGATCGTTCATTTTGTAAAAGGCCTTTATCCATTTGCCGCTCTCTTTCTATGCATGGACCTACTACTACTCTGACAGAGTATAGTTTCATGCTCTATAATATGGAACCGCGTATATATATATATAAACATGTACAAAAACTTAAAAATAACCACCCAATTGTCATTTTACTTGGAACCCCCATCACACTTTCAAAACAATCCCTGCGTTAACCCAGGGACGACTCAAGCAAGGAGACGGTATTAAAAAGTTGATAAAAAGGAGATATAAAGTGAGAGAGAGATAGAGAGTTCCAGAACCCTATTTTGGATAGCATTTTGTCTCGTTTTCCATTTTCTTTCCGTTTTCCTCTCCTCTTCAACTTTTCTAAAAGTATTGGAGGCTGATCACCCCTGCCCCCACGCAGCTGGCTTTCAATCATACCATTATCCACGATAGTACGTATATTCACAGGCATGATTGGATGACAGAAAAGTTCGACTGTATAAATACTTGACAATATTCCTCTCATGCACATTCCCAATTTTTAGGTAATCTCTCCATCAAGGTTTCCCTTTTGATGCGGTATATACCCCGGCCAATCACTGTATACTTTTTGAGACATGTATATCTCTATGACCCCGTCCTTGGTGTTACAAAAATAAAGTTCAGTCATTTTTGTCAAAAAGCACTTTCATATTGTTTGCCTTTTGTTTGCACTTTTCGCTTTCACATAATCGAGTTTTTAAGTTCAATGTCTCTTTATTTTTCACATAAAGACACATTGAAACAATGTATACCTTTCCCCACTTCCTGGGGCGGTATTCTGATGTTTTTATCTTTAAAATATTTTATTTTATCTGAGATAAAATGGATCTCAGAATACCACCCCTGGATAATAAGTGACAGTTCAGAGGGAATAAACACCTGCTGTAATATAAAAAAATAATAATAACATGGATTACATCAATATAGAGGCAGAAAAGGGGGATTGTTAATATGTTATACTTCTGTGTAAAAGACTTATACAAATAGCAAAACACTGCACATGGGTTGATGGGTATACCCCTTGTAAAAAAAAACCATGGTTTGATGTTAAGGTAAAACCATGGTTTTGCATTGGATCCATCGTACAGTAATTTCATAGTTTAACCATAGTAAGATATGGTTTAATTATGGTGAAATCATGGTGCACTAGTGTTTAACCATAGTTAAACTATAGCTTTAGCATGGGTAAACCATGGTAACCATGGTTAAATGGTGTTAAATTGGAACGCACTTACCATGACATTACTATGGCATAACCATGGTCACAACTGTGTTTTTACCATATTTTAACAATGGTTAAGAAAGTATAAAACCATGGTAAAGAGAAGGTGAAACCATGGTTAGAAAAAGGTGAAACCATTGTTTTACAGCTGCCAAACCACATAATTACAACCCGAATCACGGTAAAACCATAATCAATTGTATGGTAGACCCACCTTTTGACCATAGTGCAATATTGTATGATGATGGTTAAACCATGTCAAAGTACTGTCTAGCCATGGTTTAACCATGGTTTACCACGGTTAAACTATAGGTTTAGCATGGGTAAACCATGGTAACCATGGTTAAAAGGTGTTAAATTGGAACGCACTTACCATGACATTACTATGGCATAACCATGGTCACAATTATGTTTTTACCATAGTTTAACCATGGTTAAGAAAGTATAAAACCATGGTAAAGAGAAGGTGAAACCATGGTTAGAAAAAGGTGAAACCATTGTTTTACAGCTGCCAAACCACATAATTACAACCCAAATCACGGTAAAACCATAATCAATTGTATGGTAAACCCACCTTTTAACCATAGTGCAATATTGTATGATGATGGTTGAACCATGTCAAAGTACTGTCTAGCCATGGTTTAACTATGGTGTACCACGGTTAAACTATAGGTTTAGCATGGGTAAACCATGGTAACCATGGTTAAAAGGTGTTAAATTGGAACGCACTTACCATGACATTACCATGGCATAACCATGGTCACAACTGTGTTTTTACCGTACTATAACCACGGTTAAGAAAATGTGAAACTATGGTTAAGAAAGTATAAAACCATGGTAAAGGGTAGGTAAAACCATGGTAAAGCAAAGGTGAAACCATGGTTAGAAAACGGTGAAACCATTGTTTTACAGCAGCCAAACCACATAATTACAACCCAAATCACGGTAAAACCATGATCAATCATATGGTAAAACCACCTTTTAACCATTAGTGCAATATTGTATGATGATGGTTAAACCATGTCAAAGTACTGTCTAACCATGGTTTAACCATTGTATACCACGGTTTAACCATAATGTGCCACAGTTAATCGATGGTTTCATTGTAGATAAACCATGCCTACCATGGTTTAACCGTGGTTACAACCTTGTTTTTATTGTGGTAAATCCATCGTTTCAAAGTGTCTTTACTATGGTGAAGAAAAGGTGAAACAATGATTTTAAAACAGAAACAGCGATAATAACATGGTTATGCAATGAAATCCAAAGTATAACCATGGTTTCACTACAAACCAATCATAGAATTACCATGGTCTTGCATCCTCAAAATCATGGTAAAAGCATGGTTAATATTGGATCCATTGTGCGACATACCCATGGTTTAACCATGGTGCATGATGGTCTGATGATGGTTAAACCATGGTGCACCTTGGTCTGCCCATGGTTTGGACATCCTTCAACCGTGATCGTACTACAGTTACTGTGATTTAACTATGGTAAATTTGAAAGGATTTACAACAGTATTACCATTTCCATTCATGAATTCATCGTGCATAAATTATCTCGGCACGAGCAGACGACTTAGACTCGAACTATGATCGAAATAAACTTCGAATTAGTGGTGAATAGGCATCATAATTACACAATAGGTGTTATTTTGGGGGCAATGTAGATCAAGTAAGTAGTAGTCAAGTTGGACATTACTGTTTATTTTGATGATTGTGTTAACCAAGCAAATCGGCCGGTCGACGTATTTTTTTTTTCTTTTCGATGCACCGATTTCGCAAAATCTGCACCGGCGCTCGATGACATCGATCAAACACCGATTTTAAAAACGATCAGTTATGATATTTCAAAATCTTTGAGTTTTTTATATTGACACCTAAACATGGCCTAAGTTCAGTAACCCCAGATGACCTTTGACCTTGATCATGTGACCTGAAATGTATAGCAGATCGATCAGTGATACTTGGTTACCCTTATACCCAAGTTTCATGAAATAGGACCAAATTCTTCCAAAGTTATTATACCATTTCGAAAACTTAACAAAGGTTAAGATTTGGTGTTGACGCCGCCGCCGGAAAAGCGGCGCCTATGTCTCACTTCTGCTATGCAAGTGAGACAATAAAACCGTGGTTCTCAAGCTCAAACCAAAGTTTAACTGTAGTTTCACAGCCAGAAACGATGATAAATCCCTGGTTCTACAAACCAAACCACAGTAGAGCCATGGTTTTACAACCGACCTCTGGTATAACCATCAACTGCTATACCACCCAAACCAGAGTATAACCATGGTCGTATGGTCATACACAGCATACACGTCATCCAACCTGTCTGCTTTTTACCTCTATCATATTATCTGCTGAAATGAGATCAAGTGGAAACTCAGTATAAGGAGGACCTTGGGATCATGAACCTTGTTATTATACCTGGAATCTAACTTCACCAGGGCACAAAAACAAAAGGACCTTGGACCAGCAAATTTGACTGTTATATTGGGAATCTCTGTATATTGAGTTTCTAGTGTATCAGCGAAAGAAAAGAGTCAATTAAAATACAGTTACAATGTACACATTCGGCTACATCATCAAAGAGCCACATTGGTGATGGTATAATAAGAAATTACATTTAAAATTGTAGGTCAGTCAGACAGATATGACAGAGGTCATATTCCACACTACACATCGCCACTTATTGTATCAATCAGTGAGTGATCACACAATGACCTAAAAAGGGACAAAATGCAAATCAGTGTTAAGAACAACGCAATGAAAACTTTTAATAAAAATAAAGTCAAACACATCTAATACAGTACTACATGTACAGCTCTGGAAACATTACCCAAGTTAGCTGACAAAAGAGGCAAGTCTTTATACATGGCAGGTTTGAATACATATCTATAAAAGAACCCACATAAATTTTAATACATTCTTTATAAATTTTGTACTTTTCACACAAACAGTTAGCACAGATATGGCAAGCTAAATTAAGTAAGGAATGTATACATGTACTCCTGAAAACTGTTTTATTACTGCTGATTTCATATAACTGATTTGGCCAAGAAGACATGTTAGAAAGACTTTATACGAAAAACAAAAGAAAATAACTAGATGGATTCTTGACTGCACAGTCGAAATTTATGCCTCCGCCATTGCCACTAGATCAGAAATATGTTGCACAGGTAATTTCCCATAAATCTTCAAATTTGTTCTATTCTTTTTATATTAAATAATTTATGCCTTATCCCAACATAAATAAACACTGAATGTTCAGTGCATGTTTGAGCTGCTAAGAAAAAAATTTACAGGCCGGCTCGGGTAGGAATCGAACCCACGACCATCTGGTTATCAGACAGGCGTCATACCACTTGACCACCGAGAAGCCCGATGGCTGGTAGCTGGTTTGATTCACATAATAGCAGCAGGTACAGTACTATGTTGATATATCACATAATAGCAGCCAATAGCCATCGGGCTTAATTCCTGGTGGTCTAGTTGTATGACGCCTGTCTAGCAACCAGGAGATCGTGAGTTCGATTCCTACCATAGCTGGCCTGAACATTTGGTGTTCACTTATATTTGGATAAGGCAAAAATTATTCAATAAAATTAAATCTACCCAACGGAAAACCTTGATTGATATTTTCTATTATCATATTGATCACTCTCATATATGCATCCAAGAACCATTAATATTGAATCTACAAGCAATTGTGACAAGAGACATGAACTCTCAGACCTTTGAACTTCTCAAGTCAATGTCATAATGTATGCATTGTCCATATTTGAAATTGATCTATCGAAGTCTTTGGTTTATCACAAGAACAATTTCATGCATACACTGACCTACAATCAAACTTGATATATGAAAATAATTTTTAGTATTCATAAAACACAAGAAAATTACTAAATGGATAAAAAAGTTGTGACCTTTATGACCTTTGAACTTGGCCCTGCAACCCCCCCAAATTACCCCCCCCCCCCCTATATCAAGCATATATGTACCAAGTTTGGAGTTACTTCCTCTAACATTCCTTTTATTTAGTTACACAAGAACAAGATATTTTAAGGCATACTGACCTCTGTGACCTTTGACCATGTGACCCCAAAATCCAATCAGATCATTCTCCCTCTATTATGTATATAAAGAATGTACCAAGTTTGAAGTTATTAGCTCCAATGGTTAAGTTATCACAAGAACAGGACATTTTAAGGTATATAACGACCTCTGTGACCTTTCACCCGTGACCATAAAATCAAAACAAAGTATTATCCCCCCAGGATATACCCTCATACCAAGTTTGATGTAAAACCACTCCACGGTTCTTGAGATTTCGACAAAGCAAAAAGGGGCGGACGTACGGACGACCCGAAAACGTAAAAAATTCAACAAGCATAACACTGAAAATTTCATCAAAATCGGAAGTAAAATAAGAAAGTTATGACATTTTAAAGTTTTGCTTCATTTCACAAAACGCTTATATGCACACCTCAGTCGGTAAGCAAATGAGGGAACTGATGACATCACTCACCCACTATTTCTTTTGTATTTTATTATATGAAGTATGAAATATTTTGATTTTCTCGTCATTGTCATGTGAAATGAAGTTTCATTCGTCTCTGAACACGTGGAATTCGATTATTTTAACATTTTGTGCTTCAGGCAAGGAGGTCCTAATCATCAAATTCGTAAAAATTGAAATATTGTATAATTCAAACAATAAAAAACAAAAGAAATAGTGAGTGACATCATTGGCTCACCTAGTTGTGCATATCACTGTTTTGTTGAAAATAAGCGAAACTTTAAAATTTCATGCTAGTTTGATTTTTCTCTATTTATTCAAATCAGCATTTTCCTGGGGTGGACTAGACCTTTAATTTGAAGATTAGAGACATTGAGTCAAATTTTCAAAAACAGTCAATGAAACATACACTACTCAATGCATACTCTTCCCAGTGATACATGCTAGCAGGTTTTACATCCATATTTCATACTGTTAAGGTGACATTGCATTAACAAAGATATTACCTGAATTTCACAAATTTACTTTCGAGCTACATATTCCAAAATATATCCAGATCATCTCCTATAGTGGTACATGTTAGCACCAAGTTTCACATTTATATTTCAAATTGTTAAGGTGACAATGGCCCGTATTCTGATAGCGTGGTTTAACTTAACCCTGGTCTAAGTGTGGTAATAAACTGCCATATTTAAACCTAGGTTTAAGTTTCGTATTCCGATAGCAAGGTTTAAGTTAACCCTGGTCTAAGTGTGGTAATAAATCTTCAAAAAGTTAAACTCGCGCTGGGGGTAGTTTAAGCCTGGTTTAAATCCAACAAATCATGGCCAACAATTTTTTAGAATGTATGCCTATATTGCATTGCAAGCTACTTCCTCAGTTTTTAACCGATTTTCATGGAATTTGGAACACACATTGTTCTCAAGGTAAGGAGGTGTAAGAATTTTTTTTTTCTTTTTTGGAAATTGTGTTGCCATGGAAACAGTATATTATGGCAAAAATTTTGCCGTTTAAAATACTTTTATCAGTTTTCTACCAATTCTCAAGAAAGTTGGCTCACACATTGGTTTTGAGGTAAAGATGTGCAAGACACATATTTCCATGTGTCGGAAATTGTGTTGCCATGGTAACGGTATATTATGGCAAAAACTATGTATAAATCTTGCTGTTCCAACTACTTCCTCAGTTTTTAACCAATTCTCATGAAATTTGGCACATACATTAATGTTGAGGTGAAGATGTCCAAGATATATTTTTGTCTGTATCAGAAATCGTGTTGCCATGGTAACAACATATCAAATAAAGAAAATAAGGTGAGAATTTGGTAGTTCGAACTCCCATCTTTTTTCAGCCAATGCTCATAAAATTTGGCACACACATTAGTCTTAAGTTGAAGATGTGCAAGACATATTTTTGTATGTATGAGAAATCATGTTGCCATGGTAACAACATATTACATAATGAAATTAGGTGAAAATCTGAACTCCTTCATTAGTTTTCAACTAATTCTTATAAAAGTTGGCTCACACATTGGTTTTGAGGTATAGATCTGCAAGACATATATTTGTGTGTGTTGGAAACTGTGTTGCCATGGTGACAGCATATTAAATCAATAAATGTGTAAACACATCTAATGGATTGAACTGCTTCTTCATTTTATGACATAGGCCTACATGTATGCTCATGAAATTTAGAACACGAGGTTTTGACTTGAGGTAAAATAATCTGCAAGGCACATTTTCTCATTCATCAAAATATGTGTTTGTACGGTAACTACACAAACCAAAATAAGATTAAGACAATGCTAACTGTTGTTTGGCTACACAGAGAACAACATGTAGCTGTAGGCTTAGTACTAGTTTTAAGGGGGTTGCTAGACCTCTAACTTTAGATCTCGAACTACAGTCCCACTACAGTCCCTAGCTTTAGATCTAGGTCTAGATCCTTTAGATCTAGTAATAGAAATAATCCAACGTTAGATCTCCAGCCTACTTTATTTAAAGGCCTAACGTTAGATGATTAGATCTACTGTAGACTAGCCTCGAGACTAGCCAACATTTACTTTTTTATTTATTTAGAATCTACATTGAGCATGTTGAGAGTCTACAAATCTCTAGATCTAGACCTATTACATGTATTACATTGATATAGATCTAGTTCTAGGTCTAGATAGGGTTTAACTTTTAGTCTAAGTTATTTAGTCTAGATCTAGGCCAGCGTTAGATATTCTAGATCATACAGTAGACTAGATCAGCCAGTTAGGGCTAGGCTAGAAATCTAGAATGAATATATAGCACAGACTAACGTTAGGCCTAGGCCTAGATCTAAATTCTTACATAAATCTAGGCCAGGCCTAGTCTAGTCGAGACTTAACCCAGGGAGCTCCCTGGGTTAGTCAAGACTGAGCTGTTGGTCTAGGTTTGGGCCTGTTTTCTAGTCCTGGATCTGGAAACCTAAACGAGTCCCCAAAAATGTTTGAATAAAAAACTCTTCAAAGAAACAGATATGGACCTACAACAAGAGTAGAGAGATGTCTTGGACTAATTCTAAATTTAGCCAGGCCCAGTTACTTGGCAAGCAATGCAGCGATAATCAGATCTAACACTGTACTGTCTGTAGACAGGAATAACCGTTGTTTCTGGGGATTTATTTTAAAAATTCTGACATTTTACTGTCATATAACATTGCCTTGGTGAGAGAGGCCAACGTAGAGTGTCATAATTCAGCGGAACAACCAATACAGAGACTGTTCAAAGCTTTTTGTCTAAGACAAATCAGATCCATTCCACTAGATCTAGCCTATGCCTAAGGTTACTTTAGAATAGTACTATAATCTATCCCTGTCCCTAAGCTAAGCCAGCCTAAGTCATGAATGCTGTTCTAGGCCTAGACCAATATTTATCTTCAGTCTTGGTTGCTCCACTAACTCACTAGACTATGTTTTGCTTCAGGAAAGTAAAAAAAAATCAAATAGGCCTAGGCCTAACTTAGTTAGTAAAAACTATGTTCAATTCTCCTCCAAACAATTGGGCCTAGGCCAGATCTAACTATAGGCCTATTTAGACCCAAGACTACTCTCAAAAGTTATAAAAAAATTCCCTTACTTAAAGTTAGAATAAAGAGGTCGACCTCTTAGCTTATTGTTTTAGATCTAGGACTAGGGTCTAGACTCTAGTCTAGAGTGGTTGAGGGGAATCTATTCAATTTAGATTTTGACAAACATGAAAATAAATAAATGGGACTGATACTCAAAAAACTGTGCAGGTCACTCGGTTTGGGGTTGAAATGTTTTAGTAATTAACAAAAATAAATATAATTGAAATGAAAATTTCTTACCATATATGGGTGATGAATGCTTTTCTTTCACTACAATAGTTGTTATTAGTTTCCATAATATCAATTTTTTTAAGAAAAAACGACTTTAGTGCCATTTTTTCAACTTTGTTGCAATCACCCCTGCAGCAGTAATTTACCAAAAAGGTGCTAGTCTTGGTTAAAAGAGGGTTATTATTTTCAAAAAGAATTTTAAACCCGGGTTTAACCCAGGTTTAGTTAAACCCGGCTATCAGAATACCAAAATAATTAAACTACACCTGGACCAGAGGTGAGGTTTAGAGGAGGTTTAATTAAACTAGGGTTAACTTTAGACTAGGGTTAAATTAAACCTGCTATCAGAATACGGGCCCATGTGTTTAAACAAATAAATTTCACAAATTGACCTTTGACCTACATATTCCAAAATCCATTCAAATCGTCTTCCTAATGATGGTACATGTTAAACACCAAGTTTTTACATCCATACCTCAAGCTGTTTAGGTGATATTGCTTTGACAAGAAAATAACCTGAATTTTACATACAAGGACCACATATGAAGTTCACACCTTACGCAGTCTTGAATAAATTAAGTTTATGAGCAAGTTTGGATAATCCATGTGGAGTTAGAAGTTTCCAATACATTCTGTAAATCACTGTAATAGGGAAACATTGAGTAAGCAACTCTATCAACGTCCGTCAGCATTCAATCAATCTCGGGATATTCAGTATATTTCAAAATCTGGTGAGAAAACTCTGCATAGATTACCTGATCCTCATCAAAGAGCCAAGGATACTTCAGTCGGTCATCAGTGATCCTTGGCCGAGGGACAGAATTTATGATCCATGCCCTTCTGTCTGCCAGTGTCTTCTGCATGCAGAACTCAACTCTCTTGAAGTCTGGCTGCCTTTTTTTCAGTGCTCATCCACTCTATGTGCCTTGCAACAGTGTCAGATTTGGAAAGAATAAAAAATTATACTTAAAAAAAGAAAAAACAAAGAATAAAAAATTATACTTAAAAAAAGAAAAAACAAATAGATTTAGAATCCTCATTCATTTAGTTTCTGTCAAATCACTTTTCATCCGAGTCCTTAATAGATATTTACAGCAAATTTTACTATAATAGCAAGTTTTATGCAACGACACGCCAGTCTTGTTGCCAAAGACAAGAACAGAAAAGCTCCACTTGGTCACACTTTGCGACTATCTGTCACAAACACACTGTACCAGTTAACATTTGGTGAAAGACCATAGCAGAACCATATACATGCGAATTAGACTAAAAAATTAACTTTAGGTAAAATCTAACAGAGAAATGCATTACAAAATGTCACAACAATGTAGCCACTGTAAGATTCCTGCATCAATAGTGATACTCAAACATTAGTAAGTTATAATGCAAGAAATATTCTCATATTTTATGCATTTACTCACATTTACTTAATTCATCAACTCTTAAAGCGTTTAAAGCGTTTTTACTGGCCAAGTTCTAATCCTCTTTAATAATCCTTCTGGTTGAGTCTCATATATAACTATGTCATGTGAAAAAGAGAAATGCCTTTAAGTTTGGCCATTATCAAGTAAAATATTTATCTAGAAGGATGAATCAATTGCCAAAGAAATTAAATGGCATGCACTTGGGCAAGACTATGGCACATTGAGAGTTAATTGGGGTTTCTGTTTGGTACCAGATACTTACTCTCCACCATTCACCAGTTGCTGTGCACCGAGGACCACAGGTAGTTTGTAATTTTTACTCTCAATGGCCCTGTCACAAGTTCGTCCTCTTCCATGTCTGCAAAATCGTAGAATTTGTCTTGCCATGTCTGCAGGAAAAATGTCTTCTTCTTTCACTCCAAATGTTGTGCACACCACCCTAAGCAGCTCCTGTTTTGAGGTCTCCTCTGACATGTTGGTTACCAACACCCTTCTTTGATTTTGGCCATATATCAATAAAAATTTGTACCTGGAATGAAAAGTAATTGATTTTCTTACTAAACCTGAATTTTGAATAAATAATGTATGCAAAGAGCTTTCAGGATAAATGTGTGTAATCAAAAGATATTGCATGTACATGGACACAAATATTCAGTTTTTGCCTCGATGCAAGAGGCAAACAAGACATATTCCAATGTTTGTCTGGGTTTGGTGATACATATTCCATTCATTTATCTTTTTTTCTAGTATTAGTTTCCTGTCTTCGAATATTAGTAAAATTGAAGGGATGGTCCAGGCTGGAAATATTTATATCTCAATAAATAGAAGAAAATTTACAGAGCAAAATGCTAAAAATTTAATCAAAATCGAATAACAAATAAAGTTTTTGAATTTCAAATGATATTATTCCGGTGAAACAGTTCTAGGCATGTCTTTATGAATATTCATTAGGTTGGCTGGTGATGTCATATCCCCACTTGTTCTTTTGTGTTTTATTATGTGAAATTTGGTTTAATAAAAAAAATTGCTACCAAGAACTAAAACAATTGGATTGACAACTGATTAAGTGGACTAGTTATTTATTGCCTCAAGTTATTTCATCATAATGGAGACACATCATTTACACATGTATGAAAAAATGAAACATTTACGATGTCATGTAATGACATAAGAAAAAATTGAAATGTGACATCATCAGCCCACCTATTGAATATTCATGATGATGTTAAGATGATGTTAAAGTATAGATCTAGATCTAGACCCTAGTCGATAGTCTAACGTTAATTAAGCCAGTAGGAGATCTAGTACAAAATTTTTCTTCATACTCGATGGCAGCCAACAAGTTTTTTTTTCAGGTAGGCCAAGCGCTAGCCTAAGTTAGGCCTAGGCTAGGGCCGGGACGCGAAATTATTTTTCCCACCGAGTTCTGGACCAACATATGAATATTCATGACTTGCGTCTTCGGATTAAGAGTGCGCATGCGCGTGGACTTTTCCTCGACCAGTGCCGGTCGTAAGCATTCACGTGTCGTTGCTCAGAATGAATTAGCATCGTCAACTTACCGGTTCCCTTATAGTTACTTGGGCCTTATTGGCTTAAATCTATATCCAATTCTTAAACACTTATCAAACTAGCTGCCATTAATGGCAAGACATGGGCTAGGCTAGGGCTAGCTTAGGCTTGCGCATTAACTTTACCTCAAATCTGGACCTGTCTAATGCCTAACTTGTTAATACTAATAGTAATAGCCGACTAATGCCATGGAACTTCGAACCGGTAAATTCCGAACTTTACGTTTGATTTCATTTACTATGGTTTAATATGTCTAGTCCGTATACAGAACCAGTCCTAGATCTAAAAAAAAATATCTTAGTTCTAGTCTAGTCTCTAGATCTAGACTCTGATCTACGCTGTATCAGCATGGAACAACTAGTGTACCAAGGGGGGGGGCAGACTGCCCCCTGACGATTTACAAATGATCCAGGGGACGTGCCCCCCTTTGAGAAGCCAAATTAATAATTTGTAATGTCAAAATGTAACAAAAAAAAAAGAATTATGTCCCCCCTTTTGAACGTGAAGATCTTTCTTTTTTTTTGCTTGTCAATTTTTTTTCAGCTAAGAAATCCTTAATTTGGGGTGAAGACGGGGATCAAGATCACTGACGTTAGTTTGTGCTTGACGTTAGAATACGTTCCATGCACTGCAGTGGCGTAGCTAGGATTTTTTCCTGGGGGTCACTGGGGGGGGTCCTTGCTTTTTCAGTGGGAGGGCACCGGCCATTTTTTCCGGTGTTTGTGTATGTGTCACAAGGGCGGATCAGACTTTCGCCAATAGGGGACGGGGCCCGAAATTATCTTTACCTATATTTTCCCCGATCAGTCACTTCTTAGTTTTATTCTTATAAAACAACATAAACATGAAATAATATCATAAGCCTTATAAAAAGTGTGAGCGCGAAGCGCGAGCGATTAAAAAAAAATATTATGGGCAATGGAATGTGTGATCCTGAACAAGATTCGTATGCATGGTATGTAACTAGATGGTTACTGCAAACGCCAAGCACGAGCAGAAATTTGTATTAAATGTTCTAGCATTATCGAAAAGGGACCTGTTAAGGACTGCTTTCAGTTACCCACGAAGACGGTATATATTTCAATGATGCGAGCAATTTTTGACATTCCGACCTAAAAAATTGTCATTCTAAGCACTTTTTGTATTAATGAATGGGATAGGTATGTAACGAAACGATTGATGCGAGCGCGAAGCGCGAGAGGAAGAAAATTGAAATTTTAGACCTAAAAGCAGCACACTCTATTCATTTTTGTAATCATAAATAGGATATAGTTAATTGGGTATCATTAATAATGCGATCGTGAAGCGTGAGCAGACAATTATTGATATTCTGATGTGAAACTGGATAATTTAAGCACATTTTAAATAAAGAACATGCAGGCTATCGCGCATGTTTTAGATTTAGACCTAGAATCTGGGCATTATGAATACATTTGTTTAATGGAACATTACGGAATACACGTAGACATTATAAACTTGGCAAATCAAACAATGTGACCACGCAGCGTGAGCTTAAAATGCTGATATGTAGACCATAAAACGGACATTTTACAGAGCACTTAAATTTGTAAATGAAAAAAAAAATCATAATGAAAGCTCGAACGATGTCCGAGCTAAAATATGTTTTGTATATTGACTTCAAAACTTGCTCCATATCAGCCTATTGAGCAAGATGAATCTCATCAAACAGGCAATTCTGGCGCGAAGCGCAAGCAAAAATTTTATATAGTAACATGAAATTTTTTTTTTTCAAGTCTTCTCCTCACATTATTTCATTCACTCGCGTTCCTCCCCTTATTTTCCTCTTCTTTTTTTTATTCTGTCTTTATTCTTCTTTTCCTTTTTCTTTTCTTTCTCCCCCCTTTTTTCTACTCTGCCAATTTTTTTCTGGGGGGGGGGGCACCTGGAAGGCTTACCAAATCTCGGGGGGGGGGGGCACGTGCCCCCAGCCCCCCCCCCCCCGTAGCTACGCCACTGATGCACTGTCGTACCTAGGATGAAAGGGGGGCAAATTTTTGGAGGATATTTCGTCCGCGAAAAAATGTGACAAGCCCCCCCCAAAAAAATAGCATTTTTACATTACAAATTATTAATTTGGCTTCTCAAAGGGGGGGGGCACGTCCCGTGAATCAGTTGTGACTCGTCAGAGGAGCAGTCTGCCCCCCCCCCCCTTTGGTACACTAGTGGTTCCATGCTGATACAGCGTAGATCAGAGTCTAGATCTAGAGACTAGACTCGAACTAAGATATATTTTTTTAGATCTAGGACTGGTTTTGTATACGGACTAGACAAACCATGGCAAATAAGCTAACATTTGTCTAAACCTAATTAAACGTAAAGTTCGGAATTAACCAGTTCGAAGTTAATCATGGCATTAGTCGGCTATTCAGTGTTGTAGTCAAGGCTCAAACATCCAAGGCCAAGGCTTCAATACCAAGGCTTCAATACCAAAGGCCAAGGCCAAGGCATCGAAACCCAAGGCCAAGGCCTGAAAACCTCAAGGCCAAGGCATTTCAAACTTACGATATACAGAACAATGAACTAACAATACTTCAGACGTCACACATGGTAAAATGTATGTGAGCGAGGGGACTGAGCGAGAAAAAATGAACCTTTGTACATTTAAAACAAAAATAATTTCATGACAGAGACATATCAAAATAATGATATAGTTACCTGTGTACACATAATACATAATTTTTCTAGGCGATTTACATTGCAATAATTATTATTACCACGGTCATCTGATCCTGGCATTCTCAACGTATGTTTTTCTCCACTGGGACAGGGGCAGCAGAAAATTATTATTGGGGGGGGGGGTCAACGTCAAAAAGGCACTCATCTATCAAAATGAGTTTTTTGTGCAAACAGATACATGTATTTTCAAAATGAGATTATGAACTGCGTAAAGTAATTGTGTGTTTTGTAGAAATTAAGTTGAGCAAAGGCTTTCTAAAGTGATTTTTAATTATAAGATAGATATTTTGATTTAGGTTCTACTTCTCAGCGACAAAGCATAGCGAGCAAGCGGTTTTGACAAAAAAAAATCGATTCTGAAGTTGTAAAACTTGATTTATGGTCAATTATGGGGCTAATCATTGTTAAAAGGGCATCCTTGCATGCGCAATGTTGCCAGCGCGAACCACCAGCTCAAACTTCTTGACATGTTGTGTAATAAGGCATGGAAATTAAGTATTCTGAGCTGGTTTTGTAATCATGAAAAAGATGTCTATCTAACTAAAAAGTAACTTTACGCTCGCTATTTTTTTAAAATATACTAACCAGTAAAGGAAGCAGTTAATTACTGCATTTTAAATAGGATACATAACTCACCAATGAAAATAATGCGAGCGCAAAGCGCGAGCTCAAAAATTTGTGATATTCCAACCTAAAAACTTGACATTCTAAGCATTTTTTTGTGTGAACGGGAAGAGAACGAGTACAATAACAAATTTTGTTCACTCGCTCGCTTCAATCACTTTCTTCTTTTTTTTGACAAAAACTTTGTTCTATATGCCATGCTTGGCCCCTCAAAGTTTCTGGCTCATCATGCCATTGACATAACCCATTTGGATATGACAAAATTGAAGACTGTGTTCAAGTTTACCAAATCTTTTCAGAATATCATTAAGACTTAAAACAATCTTGTTGGCCAAAGAAAATATTACAAGGAAAATCCTAATGGAATAGAAATCAACCTTGTTATTGTTCTTTAGAGTTAGCTATGTTTAAAGTATAAAAATTGTTGTCAAAATTGCAGTCAGATGTCAAATTTATTCTTGTCATCAAAGCACTATTATCTTGATCATGATCATTAATTTACTGTCATTATCATCATTAGTCATGATTACAACACATTACCAATACATAATGCTATTTTTCATAACTGCTGTATTCTTTGTTTGAAAATTCTTGATAATGGTGACAATTACAAGAGATGACACTGCTAGTACACTTCTGGTGACTGGTAGTATTGACCATTAGTGTCATTAAATATTAAAAAAACCAAAAACAATTGAAACATTTATAATTACTTATTTAAAACAAATGAAAGTACAAAATACAAAATGCCTTGAAATTTCAAGGCTCAAAATCTTCAAGGCCAAGGCCCTCTCAAGGCCAAGGCTTGAATGTTCAAGGCCAAGGCTTTGAAAAAGCAGGCATTAAGGCGCCTTAAGGCCAAGCCGAGCATCAAGGCACTACAACACTCATAGACAGGTCCAGATTTGATTTAATGCGCTAGCCTAAGCGAGCCCTAGCCTAGCCCATGTCTTGCCATTAATGGCAGCTAGTTTGATAAGCGTTTAAGAATTGGATATATAATATATAGATCTAAGCCTGTAAGGCCTATGTAACTATGTAAGGGTACCGGTATAATTTGACGATCGATGCTAATTCATTCTGAGCAACTGAACGTGAATGCTTACGACCGGCACTGGTTGAGGCAAAGTCCACACGCATGCGTACTCTTAATCCGAAGACGCAAGTCATATTGCAATATTCATATGTTGGTCCAGAACTCGGTGGGAAAAATAATTTCGCGGCCGGGACTAGGCTATGAGTACGACGTGTTCCACCATAATAATAAATCTAGTCCAAAGGCAAAGTCCAAGGCAAGCTCAAGCCTATATATAATTATATAGCCATAAATAACTTTTAGGCCCTACATGTAGCCAGCCCCAATGCCTGGCTTCAACTTCAAGTTGAAGTCAGAATACATTTCTAGACCCATGCAACACTCCTAATCAAAATAAATGCAGCAACAGCATTACAGACTAAGGCAAACTCTTGAAATAATCCACTGCACTGACAGTGACACTGCCTGCTGCAGAGTGCAGTACCGTACGGTTCTACTCGGGCTTGGTACGGTACGCGCACAATCCGCCGAGTGTTCAATTTCCGAGTCATGCAAGGCCAAGGAGGTGCCAGGAGTGGACTAATTCACGAGAATGCCCAACAGATTACTGATTAGATAAGCTTACTTACCGTTAACTATCTCCTGACAGTTCCATAATTTGTCTGTTCTCCTATAGTTTCAGTTAAAAAATTAGTTGAATGCAGTTAATTGCCTGAATTTCATGAACTTGAAGCTTAGCTAGCCCTTGGCCTTCGAAGCATTAAGCTGATTGTATCTGCACGGCGTACGTGTGTTGTGTGTGCATTTGTCTATGGTGTGTATAGCATACATGTACTGTGCGGGTTGTGCGTTACACATGTGGTACTCGGTGGTACTAGTACATCGACGCGCATAAAAAAAGGGCGCGAAAATGAGCGGGAGGGGTGGGGGGGGGGCAGGCGGGGAATGCGCGAAATCCGTGTTGAACACAATTATTAAGTAGACAGGTTCAAAATGACAAATGATATATATATACGTATAGACAGACAATGTTTAGTGACTGGGCAGACATATTTTGAAATTATACAAAAAGATAATATAGTCCTATTAAAAAAAAAAAAACACCAGCGGCCACCCCCGGCCCGACTACCTTCAAGATCAACAACAACGGCCCTGCTTAGTTAGTAATTCAGGTCGCAGGCCTTTATTATTTTAGTCATGCCTTTGGATGGCCGAAAGTTAGTTAGTCAGAAACCACAAATGGTGTTAGTCAAGCCTGTCTTTTTACGAAATACGAGTACTAGTCCACAGCTGAGTTAGTCGTGACAAGCTTTATAGGCCCAGACTAACAAAGTTAGTACCTTGGTAAAACGGGAATTTAATCATGCTTTTTGTAACCAATGTTTTTTCACTTTCATTAAACCACGGTTAAAACCATGGTTATATAACAATCATTTTCAAACTATCATAAAACCATGGTTAAAATCATGGTGTATAACCGTCGTTTTCAACCTTGGTAAAACGCAAATTTAACCATGGTTTTGTAACCACTGTTTTTACACTTTCATTAAACCACGGTTAAAACCATGGTTATATAACCATCATTTTCAAACTATCTTAAAACCATGGTTAAAATCATGGTTTATAACCGTCGTTTTCAACCTTGCTAAGACGAATGTTTAACCATGGTTTTGTAACCACTGTTTTGACACTTTCATTAAACCACGGTTAAAACCATGGTTATATAACCATAATTTTCAAACTATCATAAAACAATGGTTAAAATCATGGTGTATCACCATCGTTTTCAACCATGGTAAAACGGAAATTTAACCATGGTATTGTAACCACTGTTTTTACACTTTCATTAAACCACGGTTAAAACCATGGCTATATAACAATCATTTTCAAACTATCATAAAACCATGGTTAAAATCATGGTGTATAACCGTCGTTTTCAACCTTGGTAAAACGGAAATTTAACCATGGTTTTGTAACCACTGTTTTTACACTTTCATTAAACCACGGTTAAAACCATGGTTATATAACCATCGTTTTCAAACTATCTTGAAACCATGGTTAAAATTTTGGTTTATAACCGTTGTTTTCAACCTTGCTAAGACGAATGTTTAACCATGGTCTCGTAACCAATGTTTTTACACTTTCATTAAACCACGGTTAAAACCATGGTTATATATAACAATCATTTTCAAACTATCATAAAACCATGGTTAAAATCATGGTGTATAACCGTCGTTTTCAACCTTGGTAAAACGGAAATTTAACCATGATTTTGTAACCACTGTTTTTACACTTTCATTAAACCACGGTTAAAACCATAATTATATAACCATCATTTTCAAACTATCATAAAACCATGGTTAAAATCATGGTGTATAACCGTCGTTTTCAACCATGGTAAAACGGAAATTTAACCATGGTATTGTAACCACTGTTTTTACACTTTCATTAAACCACGGTTAAAACCATGGTTATATAACCATCATTTTCAAACTATCATAAAACTATTATTAAAATCATGGTGTATAACCGTCGTTTTCAACCATGGTAAAACAGAAATTTAACCATGGTATTGTAACCACTGTTTTTACACTTTCATTAAACCACGGTTAAAACCATGGTTATATAACCATCATTTTCAAACAATCTTAAAACCATGGTTAAAATCATGGTGTATAACCGTCGTTTTCAACCTTGGTGAAACGGAAATTTAACCATGGTTTTGTAACCACTGTTTTTACACTCTCATTAAACCACGGTTAAAACCATGGTTATATAACCATCATTTTCAAACTATCTTAAAACCATGGTTAAAATCATGGTGTATAACCGTCGTTTTCAACCTTGGTAAAACGGAATTTTAACCATGGTATTATAAATACTGTTTTTATGCTATCATAAAACCATGGTTTAAATCATGGTTTTATAACATTGATTTCCAACCTTAGTAGAACGGGAGTTAAACCAAGGTTTCCTAACCATTGTTTTTATACTACTGTGAAACCATGGTTACAACCATGGTTAAATTACTATGGTTTTTTTCACCAAAGTAGAACGATGATTTTTTCATGGTTTTATAACTATTGTTTTTTAACTTTCTTAAAACTGTGGTATAATGATGGTTTTTATAACCATGGTTTTAAAATCGTCATAAAATGACATTTTTATCATGTTATTATAACTATGGTATTTTAACAATGGTATTACCATACTTCCGCCACACATTTACCTTGGTTATGATTTTAAAACCATGGACTACCATCGATCCATTGTAAAACCGCCCCTAACCATGGTTATACCATGATTACGGTTGTAAAACCATGTTTTTTTTTTATAAGGGACTCGCCTATTGGACTGAGCACTCGAATTCCAGTTCCCAGGGAGTGGAGTGGGGAAAGTGACGGGGTCCATGGTGTCCACCCGGGCCATGTCTGTTTTTAGACAGATCTAACAACATTTTCGGGCGTATAGGCTTCAAGCCCACACCCCCTACCTCCGGGGGTGGGGGGCAGTCAAAATAATGTACACATGCGTGACCAAATTATTTTCAAACACCCCATAAACGAGTTTTTCTCTGTGTGCGAAATAACCCCAAACAAGTTTTTCGCCGGCTTTATTTACACATTTTGGCCTTTAAACAAGTTGTCGCCAGACTTAGACCCCGGGCAAAAAGCTTGGGGGAAAACATACCCTAAACACGTTTGGCTATATATCTAGTCTTAAAAATGACCTGCGATTTACCATTGACCAGTCTTTCAAACCACCCTTTAAAAAAAATCGGTGTTTTTGATACCCTTAAGGCCCGCGTCCAAAACTGAAAAAAAAAACTTTAAACGCGTTTTTTTTTTGTTCACGCATGTGTACAGCAATATTATATATTTGACCCCCCCCCCCCCCCCCCCCGGCTTCAAGCATGGACCTATTGATAGGTCCCTGCTTCAAGCAAGAAGGGAGTTTGGAAAAAAAAATTAAAAAATGATCTTTAAAAAATTATGCCATATATACAATTCGCTAGAACTGAAATAACATAGAGAGAGGGAGAGAGAGAGAGAAAGGGGGAGGGGGTGGGAACAGGGAAGGGGAGATATTGATGTATTAAGGCAAGAATACATGTTTGAATATTCAACTGATTTTTTTTAGATTTCAAAGAGCTAGATTGCTTTAATTCAATTCGAGTCCCGTTTTGTTAATCTCTGAAATTTAAAGGTAGAAAATTAATGAGAAGCATGGTGAAACAAAAATGGGATTGACCATTGTATGAGACCAAAACAGGCAGGAATACGTTGGTTTACCAAGTGCTCCGCCTCCGCAGATGTTTCAACGACATTGGCATACTGCCAACTTACTATCGCATCGTACATGATGCAATAACACGACTTTGACGAAGGTATGATATTCATATTCAATGATGATTCTTGAATTCATACAAGAGAGGCTTATCGTTATATCAGTTTTTATAAGAACAAAATAATAGAGTTTCTGATTTTTTTAAAGTAAACAATCAATATTTATTCAATAAGAAATTATCCACGTGAGGTTAAACAAGTGATATGTGATTATCTTGACCTGATTTGTATAATGTTTCACACTGTTCCCTGTGTATAAATGGAACGGTCAACCGTTAAGATTCCTGCGTGACGTCAGACGATGCCGAGAATCGCTTGGCTAGTCTAGGCAACAAGACTCTTTTTCCAAGGGAGGCGGGACGCGAATACGTTGACAGTTTTTGCTGAATCAAGTTTGCTTTCTTGCCAGGGGCCGCGGAAGCGGGGGGCTGGGGAGCTTCAGCCCTCACTTTTTTTCAAAAACCATGTACAAAAACGTAAAAATTACCATATGATTGTGATTTTTTGCATGGTCAGCCCCCCCACTTTTGGCTCAGCCCCCGTTCCGTGGCCCCTGCTTAGGCTGCTTTCTACCTCCATGCTTTCATTCAAGACGATGACGTTACTCGTATAAGCACACCCCTTTCTATCATAATATGATTACATATAATACATATTTGAGTGTCAATGTTTAGGGGATTACTATTATCTTTAGATTAATTCATTCATTTTCAACATACAATTAAGTAATAATTGAAAAGCAACTAAAATGAGTGAATCCATGCAAATGGGCAATGTCGGTACTGCCTTTTAGAAACCTGTATCACTTATCCAAATCTGAATGAAAAAAAGAACCTCTTTTATGACCAACTGAGTGACTCAAAAAAAGGAAAAGGTCACCATCAAAGAAACATTTACACTATAGACCCTGTCAAGAAGTAAATTATAAAAATGCTCAATTTTCATGTAATAAAATAACACAGAGAATGAGAAGCCGAGAGTGAGAAGTAATTAAAGCACGACATGGAATAGAAGATGTACAGATTTCAAGAACGATCGATGCTAATTTGATGATATATGCTCCCCAGGGAGTGAGAAGTGCATATATTGTATGCGGGCATGCAAGGATGTATGCAAGGGTACCACAATAAACACATCTTTTGCCTGGATCAAGGTCATTTTTTCAAATATTTTTCTTGTGAATTCCCATATCTTGACAATAATTCCGGGTAAGGGGTAATAATTCAGCCGGTAATTCAGCCCTCTCAGTATTAAGAGGGTCTGAAAATCATAGACTATATTCGGAAGCTGTGCACACGGACCTCTTATTTTGACGTATCGGCCGCGTGCTCAAGCTAGCATGCATCGCTCTCGATCTCGTCTCCCGCCGGCCGCGCCGGTACCGCACCCATTCATAACAACAACACGATAGTAAATTCGCTGACGTATACGCGCCATTTACACAAGCGCAGCACATTGATATAGTACAGACACCGGCCGGTGAAACTCCTCGAAGAAAATTCCAAGACAACGACAAGAGTGTCGAATTTCATCTTCTAACTTGAACTTGAATTGGGACTTCATATAAAAGCCAAGATGGGCGACGACAGAAAGCCAGAATATGATGCAAAGTACGAAATGGCTCCTCAATCAGAAGCCGATCTCGAAAAAGGCGAAGTGAAGATCGCTGATCCCAGCGATGAGAAGAAATCTGCCGACGTGGATAATGAATGGGGTGGCTTGAATAAAGCCGAGCTGCTTGAAGTTGCCGACACCCCGTTCTGGAATTGGACCCGTAACATCTTGCTGATTCTTTTCTGGGTTGGTTGGCTTGCGATGCTTGTTGCTGCGATTGTTATTGTGGTGAAAGTACCCCGATGCCCAGAAGTTGAGTGGTGGGAAAAGAGTGTTTTCTACCGAGTTATGCCCCAGTCATTCAAGGATAGCAACGGCGATGGTTATGGCGATCTCAAAGGTAAACACCGACATTACTTTCCATTTTTTCATAGTGTTAATTGATAAATAATTTAGTTTTATGTTATTCTTACAAGCTTATTGTATCATTATACTGAATATGTCATATTTAGATGAATAGGGGTAAACATATGGGGTGTAATGTGCGAAATGGAGTGGAATTTCACGTTTGCTTTGGTGCGAGGAAAAATGATGATGCAAAGCACGCACACCGTATACGTATACGGTGTGCGTGCATTGCGCATGGCGTGGCCGACATGGTTGAGTAGTTTCGCCGGTTCGAACTGGTTTCAACCAGTCTGATAATGCCGGGTACGGAGTTTTCGCCAAGGGCAAGGATGGAGAGCAACTCAGCTCTGTCGCGCGCTGATCATACTCGTAACTTGACAAAAAGGCCGCCTGGCCAGGATTTACGGAATTATTGGTATAGTGAACACACAAGACGCTTTAAACAGGAGGCAAGGGTGTAGATCTAGTATTAGTCAACTGCAGTACTAGTATTAATTAGTGTTGTGTTAGAAAAGAAAGAGAGAGGGAGTAAACTAAAGAGAGAGAGAATTAAAAGACAATTAATAAAAGTGTTTTGCCTGTGAAACCATACCCCATCCTTTATTACAATATATTTAAGTTCTGTTGTAAAAACAAGTTCAAGTTTTATTTAAACCAATCAAACAAACACAGTTAAACAAAGAAAATAAGAAGGCATGATAGGTACGTTTGGGACCCCATAGAAGCAGAGCATATGAGAGGGGCCCCTTATATACATTGCAACAATAATATGATGAAAAATGTATACAATGATAATCTAGAGATTTAATGAGAAAAATACAAACACACGCACACATGGTTTATCAAGATTCAATTTAATTATAAAAGAGAGGGGTGGGGGATCTTTTAAAATGGCACTGTAGTGTATAATACATGATGTACTCCACACCAGACCTGCTAAATAAAGTATGGTAATAATAGTAATACACCAGTCGTACTGTTGTACTTCATCATGTCATGAGATGAAGAGAAGGAATAATAACACTGGGTCGTGACCTACATGTACATGAACCCTGTCCCTTCAATTTTTTCCCCCAGTCAGACAGACCTGTAAGGTGATTGTAGGAAAAGAAGAAGAAAAAAAAGAAAAGGAGATAGAAATGGGAAGATGAAAGAAGTGTATAAAAAACACAGGTAACTCCCTGCTGAAATCCAACATCTGCTTAGGTTAAATCAGTTTTGTTAAAAAAAATTGACACCTTGGAATCTTCTTGGCACCTCCCCCCCCCCCCCCCTAGAATTAGAAATACATTGGCAGTGATTCTGTTTAAGAAGTTGCAGAGATCATATCAGCATTTCCAATTTCTGGAACTTGGGACATAATTTGAGGAATTTGAGATTTTTTTAATGGCACGTTTTGTTTTGATCTTGCTCTAGATTTAATGGGTTTTGTGGATTTTATTTCTATGAATTTCTTTTAGAAAAACGCACCAAAGCATTCATGTACATGTATGATCCAAAGATTTGCTTCCTCATTGTCCTACATGTATAAAGCGTATTGTAGGTTTATAACAGCACATTTAAAATGTATTGCCAGATTCCAGGAAATCTGAGAGTTCTTTTCATGAATAAATAGCAGGATTACTGTGGTTTCTCCTATGGCTTTGGAAACAGCTTGGTTGGGTGCAGGGTGCTTAGCAAACCATTTGTCTGTTTTCAAGTTCTTCCATTGGGGGATTCATGGCTTTTGATTGTTTCTGTCAAGTTTGTGGGAACTACAGGTACATGTATGCTTACCCAAAACAACCCTTCTACATGTATCTCATGTTTTTGCATTATTGTTTTTACATAATAAGGAAGGTGGTATATTTCACTGCTTTATAAGACCAGACCTACATGTAAGCAAAATAAACTCAATTTATGAATTCCAAAGTGAACTTGTTTTTCTGTATGTTTGATATTAATTAAACAGTATCAGTATCAATTTTGCATCTATATTCTCACCATCTTTTCCATGTACATTGTATTTGTAGGGCCTACAAAAATTTGATAAAAGAGAATTTACAACTAATCTTAATTTTTCCTGTGATGTTTCAAATTTCTGTTGTAGGACTGACCAAGAAACTAGACTACGTTACAGGCATTGGTGCTGGTGTGTTGGTACTGTCTTCCATCTACAAACAGTCTGAACAGCAACAGGACCTGGGTCAAGAGGTTGTGGACAGGCTGGTTGTGGACTTCACCAATGTGGACTCCCGTCTGGGAACTCTTGAAGACTTTGATGCCTTGATGACCGCTGCTGAAGATCAAGGTGGGATCATTGTTTTGGTGATGTTTTTGTGTGTGTGTTTTTTTGGTGACTTTATAAATTGTAATTAATTACAATATATCTTAATTGCCATTTTAAATATTTAGTTGTAAACTCGTAATAATTGAGAGCCACAAGTGCATTATAATAGGAGCGTTCATGACTACTTTTTATCAGAGCTGCTTGACTATGAAAGTGATACCTTTTTGTAATTTCCTAGATAATTGGTTATATACCAGCTTGGCATTTCCCAGTGAAAAGCTGCCGAGTTCCTACGGGAGTTTACAGTAACAGTATACTAAATAATGTACAATTGATAAACCTTTTGCAAGAACGGGCAAAAAGAGACAATAGGCCTTTGTACATGTAATATGTCTATAGAGACCCTTCAAATGGGGTAAAATATCCTTGCAGGAGAAGAAAATTGGGGAGAAAACTGTACAATGTTTCATAAAGAGGTGAAAAGGAGGTCAAACTCTGCTTATTCTATGCAGATAGGCAGTTAGTGGCAATAAAACTGTCAGCTTACCAGATGTAAAGTGGACTTTGTCTTCCTGCCTTTGTTAGCAAACTATAAACATTGTTTGAACAATCACTATCTTGTTTTTTCTAAAGTGATATTGCCTACATGTTCAATGAGTTTGTCCAGGGCCGGCCGGGTCACCCTGATATTTATCTTTGAACCATTGTTTTAGCAAAGTGCATGTTGAAGCAGGTGCTTGCACCAAGGAGCTTCAAACAGACTGTTCTAGTTGCATGCCGCTGTGGGCTCTGAGAAAAGTCGTTAACATTGAATTACAGTCTGTTCTTGCAGACTAGGAACTAGGGGGTACAGAGTAGTCAAAACAGCTCAGATTTTTCAAGTCAAAAGGTTATGGGAACTATGCATACAATGGGTTCTCAAACATGTTCTCCCAAACAGAAAAGCTGTGGAATGTTTAAAAGACCAGTATTGTACATACACTGTTTTTTACAATCAATGTATATGCGAATGTACAGTCAATGATGTACATTTAAGCCTACTACCCGAGTGTCTTACTCCTAATATTACTCTCATTCTTTATGTATGTACAAGATATCCACAAAAAGTAATATGTAAAAAAAAAAGTGATGAAACAGTAGGTACATGTAAATAGAACAGATATCATCTAATATTGCAGATTAGTGTATGTTTTTTTCTTTCTTTCTTTTGGATGGGGGTATGGGTGGGATGGGGGTATGCCAATGAATATATAGCAATAAAGGGCATGCCATAGAATAAAGATAAAGATTTGAAGTACAAAGACACAAGTTCACACAACCTTGTTCTTGTTTGTCATGGTGCCATTTGCTCAACCCAGGCAGGAAGCCTGATAATTGTCTCTACCCGCAACCATCTGTTGTTTCAGATCTTCCTTTCCTGGTATTGTGTTAGTTGACAATGCCAAAAAAGTCACCCTGTAAACACAGATCTCCATACCCTGTCCTATCCCTGAACTTTAGACAGTCCCTCCTACATGATGTACATGCAGTCTACAGACACAGCCCTTGATAGGTGTTTTAAAGAGTCTGTAGCCTGAGACTATTTGTAACATAACTGGCATACAGGCCTCCATGGACCAAGGACATGAACAGGACATGCACAATTAAAGGAGAATGAAACCCTTGGAGCAAGTTAGCTTTTGTGAAAGCAGAAAAATCAAAGAATAAGATCAACAAAAGTTTGAGTAAAATAGGACTAGCAATAGAAGAGTTATGAGCATTTGAATGTCGAGATCACTAATGCTATGGAGATCCTCCCATTGGCAATGCGACCAAGATCTATGATGTCACAGATGAACAACTCTCCCCTTTTGGACACTGAAAATATACCCCAAAACATCTCTTTTTGCTCATTCTAATCATATGACAAACGATTCATCAATGATATAATTTAGTGAAACCTCTGTACTTGTCCTCTCATAAAAAGAACACCTCACTTTGTGATAGACTCTATAAAAGTGAGAATATAAGTGAAATAAGTACTAAAGTAATGAGGGAGTTGTACGTGTGTGACATCACAGATCTTGGTCGCATTGCCAATGGGATCTACATGTACATGGCATTAGTGATCTCAATATTCAAATGCTCTTAACTTTCTTATTATTCATTCAATCTTCCTCAAACTTTCAACAATATGTTTCTTTGATTTTTCTCTTTGATATGGATTCAGCTGGTTTCAAGGGTTTCATTCTCCTTTAACATTTGACCATGGATGGATATATTATTCTGAATGATTTGACCATGACTAAAGTATGGGTGCACATTTTAGAAACGGCTTGAATTTAGGGACATGCAATTTAATCTACTAAACTCATTAATTAGTTTGTTCTGCTTGTTTTCTGCCTTCCATATTTTTATGTCAATTTTAATTCCTGTAATAAATTGTAAATGACATGATCCCAGCATGATCTGCCCTGCATCATGGTGTAGTCATAAACAAAATATCAGACAGTCAAGGACGAATATAGTACATGTACATTAATAACAAGAAATTTGTTATTCAATATGCTGATGCAGTGTAACCCACCAGCAGATTGCTCATGTTCCCTGAATTTATTATTACATATGCAGAAGAGTCTTTATTATATATCAGGGTACATGTACATAATGGGGTTGGCCACGTACATCCCAAGTACATGTATTTATATGTAACCAAGCATGCTGTTCTCTGAAATTGAATTTGTTGATCGTGAAAATTGTCTCAACTGAATATCCTCATATTTGGTCAGCACTAACCCAATTTGGAGATTATAATGATCTGCACATCTAAGCAGTAAGCATTTACATCATTGTTCAAGAAAGTTATTTAAATAAAACATATTTTTAACGAAAAATTCTTACGGTACTCGTACTTGCATAAAATGGAGGTCTGCATCAAAATAGTCTGCATTCAAGAGCTTGGTCTTCATATTTTTGATTACTTCATTGTTTATATTTATGCTGGCTACTCTATTTGCCTGTTTCGATCGTGCAAAAACAATTGATTTATGAATTAATTTTCCACTGTTATGACTTATTTATGAGATACTATTTATTTATCTCTCCTTATAAATTTTTTTCTTAACAGGACTGAAAGTGATCTTAGAATTTGTCCCTAACCATTCCAGTAAGGAGCATCCTTGGTTCTTGGCCAGTCGTAACAGGACTGGCAACTACAGCGATTACTACGTATGGGAAGATTGTGATAAAACTAACCCACCAAATGACTGGGTAGGTCATTCGTTCAGTCACACACAGTAAATTTGTTCGATGCAATGTTCACATTTACTTTATTTTTCATTTTGATTCATCAAAATAAGTTATTAAATTTAATGGTATTTGAAGAGTTATCAAGTTTGCTTGGTTTGGAGGAGATTCCTAGAGTCTAAAAGAATTCAGCATGAATTGAACATCTTTTCATTTATTTCATTGATCTCTCAATATATCCTTAGCTACTCTTTATTCTTACACAGTATGGTAGTTTCAGTATTGGGAAATGGTCCACCCTCCCAACCCCCTCAATAGATATGTACCCCTATTCTAAAAAGCCATATGAATTTCACAAATAGATGTTAAATATCAATGAATTAGACTATGTATATAGCAAAAACTAAATGAATTAACAAAAATTAGAAGTGATGATAATGAATTAATTATGCCTAGAAGTAATTGATACAAGATAAAATCCTTATTTGACCAATGCTAAGATGGAAACCAATCTTTTTTAGTTTGAAATTTTTATTTCTGACTGATTGTTGTTTTCTTGCAGCTCAACAAGTATGGAGACTCTGCATGGACCTATAATGCTGTCAGGGGTCAGTGCTACTACCATTACTTGACAAAAGATCAACCAGACCTCAACTACGACAACATCAACGTCCAGATGGCCATTCAGGTAAGATCTCAACTTCAAGGGTCAAGTCCACCTTATAGATAAGCTGATTTGAATAAATTAAAACATCAGATAGGCATATCACATAAATATAAAAATATATATTTAATTGTAACAAAGTATTGATATTAGATTCTTAATTCACAAAAGGTTCCTTTCAATTTCTGTGAACTTTTATTATTGACATTGTACTAAGACAGGAAAATCTTGTTACATTAATTCCCACATTTTATCTGATTTAAAAGTTTGAACACATGTCACTGTTATATGCAAAGATTTATGTTTGTTTCACAGGAATCATTGAAATAATTGTTGCCTTTTATATTTCAGGATGCCTTCAAGTTCTGGTTTGAGCGCAGGGTTGATGGATTCGTTTTCAGTGATGTTGACTACATCTATGAATCTGGTGATGTCGCCACAGCCCTCGGCAATCGTCGCCGCCGCCAAGCAGGAAATGAGACTCAAAGTCCAACTGCAAGTCCAGCTAATTCTACAACTGTTGCAAATCAGCCAGAACCCACCAGCGAGCCAGAACCAACCAGTCAACCAGAGCCTGCTACTCAATCAGAATCAAATAACCCATCTGGAGGCGGGGCCTCGGCTACGGTAGGTGCTTACTTTCCTGTATATTTGTCATATACACAAGGGTTTTAAAGAGCTGTTTGAGCCCTTGTTCCAGATAAAATTAAAATGTCTTTTCCGCCATTGTTTTATATTGATGAAGAAGTTGATTTCTTGTTTTTATTGTGATTATAAATAAACGGAACACAAATGAGTGTATGGGACTTCATCACTAGTGTACCTAAGGGGGGGGGGCAGACTGCCCCCCCTGACGAGTCACAACTCATGCAGGGACGTATCCCTGCCCCCCTGACAAGTCACAACTGATACAGGGGACGTGCCCCCCCCCCCCCTTTTGAGAAGCTAAAATAATAATTTGTAATGTAAAAATGCAATAAAAAACAGACATGTACGCCCTCTTTAGAACCTGAAGACCCTTTTTTTTTTTTGCTTGTCAACTTTTTTTGTGGTAAGAAATCCTTTTTTTTTTTTTTTTTTTTTGGCTTGTCAAATTTTTTCGCGGACGAAATATCCTCCAAAAAATTTGCCCCCCTTCTGGAAAATCCTAGGTACGCCAGTGGACTTCATGCATATGTACATGTACCTTAAATGTTCCATTGGGCCTTAAAATCTCACATTATGTTTCGTATTGCAAATGTCAAGGTATGTTTTCTTCACTACCAACTCCATAGGAATAGATTGAAAAAGCCCCTTTAATCAGTTTTAAGATCAATAAATCATTATCTTTTTTTTCCCCATCTGTAGCAATACTCCTGTGTTGGTGATTCTTGCCCTGGTGTCCAAGCCAAACTTCACAACCTCCTTGTAAGCTGGAGAGAAGTCTTCAACGACAAAAGCTACCTTGGAAAGTACAGGTGGGTCATTTATTTTTTTATTTTTTTTGGACAGTTGGTTTTATTGTTATTGTTAGTTT
The DNA here is from genome assembly GCF_037042905.1 of Lytechinus pictus. Lineage (NCBI taxonomy): Eukaryota > Metazoa > Echinodermata > Echinoidea > Temnopleuroida > Toxopneustidae > Lytechinus > Lytechinus pictus. Next base: position 29,629,047 of record NC_087251.1, read on the forward strand.
CAATTTGGCGCAAATGTAATTTGCATGCCCTGATTTATTACAACCAACCAGGGTCCTGTTACATTAGTACACTGAGCTGTTTGGCTGCAGTTAAATTTATTATTCACATTCATGTATTTCAAGCATTTGCTCTTGTTGGAAGTTTTGTGATGCTTTTCAGGGATGATAGTTGTAAAGCTCTTTGAAATACAAAGGAATTTGTGTTTCATTTTATGTCAATATGCCATTTATCACTTAATCCCCACAAATTCCTCCTTTCTGTCCATCAAATATTGCAAATTCATACAAAGATTTTTTTTTACTTCAGGCTCATGGTGACGGAAACCGAGAAGGCTCCTGCAGATGCTGTCCTCCAGTTTGGCAACGGAACCCGCGAAGCAGACTTGGTGATCAACCTTGGCTTTGCTAAGGCTATAGATGGCGCCCCAACAGTTGACACTATCCAGGGTGCTGTGGCAAGCTGGTTAGCCGCCAAGGATGATGATGCTTTTGAAAACAGATGGAATACTTGGACAGTAAGTGGCGATTCTGATATTGCTGAATACTTGTATACATTAATCCATTGCTTACTGGAAGGAGCTTATCTCTGTAAAAAAAGTCCAAGGGAATTGCAGAATTCACTTGTTGATTGATTGGCATAGATGTACACCAGTAGAATTTTCTGTGCTATTAAGCTAGGTCTTGTCCTCGTTCGCCCAAATGAAATGGATATTCCATTGATTCTTCCCCCAATGCATCTGAAGCATAGGGCTTAAATGGGTTCATGATCGAATTGATCAATTCCCTTTCAAATTTGATCATGGAAACAAAATATACCAAGTCTGTACAAAAGAATTACACATGGCCTAACTTTAAATGAGATAAAATGGAAGATGTACTTATCAGAAATTAAATATATTAGATTTGAAGAAAAAAAAAGTGCCAGTAAAGATGCATTAGACTTAAAATTGAGTTTTCCAAACCACCAACCCCCCAACACTTATTTCTATGAAATGAAAGTAGACCACATGAAATTAAACAAAAGTAGCAGATAATTTGTGATACTTTTTACCAGTACAGAAACCCCCTCTGTTACTGAGATTACTCTAAAGATGAACCTACGTGTGTTTTTTTTTATCATGCAGCTTGGTGACGAGAGGATGTCTCGCATCGCTAGCCGTGCTGGAGAGCAGTTTGTACGCTCACTCAATTTCATTCTGCTCACCCTTCCTGGAGCACCCATCACTTACTATGGAGAAGAGCTTGGAGCCCTCGATACGGTATGTATGCAAAATAATACTCTTGACCATTAGATTCTGCTATTTCACCATGGTCTGCACAAGAATCGTTGCAATTTCAGTAGGCATTGCATGGCAAATGGAGGCAACAGAATTGCCATCATATTGGTATCCATTTAGTAACTCCTGATCTGATTTACTTCTGAAATAGTTAACCTTACTTAAAAAAACATGTACAACAATCATTCAAGATACTGTATACAGTAGGATCGATCCTTTCTTTTCTCAGCTTTTGAGAATTTACAGGTTACCCAAAACACAAAAAAAGATAATTACTGTTTACAATCTCCTTGATTCTCCCATCGATGAACTCTGCATTGCATCATTAACCTGTTCTTCGTGAAGTCTAATATTACTTACCCTCTCAGAATCCATGTGAGCCTGTAGTATTGACTGCGGTGTGCAGTTCTGTTTACTTTTGGACATATCTTGTCTGTTCACAAATCAAGATACGTGTAGTTGGTTACACTAAAGATTCTGTGAATCCCCAAATCATAAGGAACCAGCCGCTCCAAGCATGATCTGAAGAATTAACACAGTATTGCTATTTTCATAGGACAATTTCCCAATATGTGTTCATGACTGACTATTCTACGGATAGTATATATATATTTTCACATTATTTGTTTTATTTGATGTGTTAAATAAGATAAATCCACTTTGTACCTCCACAGAGTGCCGCCGGTGACGATGCTTTCCGTGGACCTATGTACTGGGCCAACTTCACCAATGGTAACTTCACTGCAGCCAATGCTACAGCCTGGCAGTCTCTGCCTACCAACCCCAAATACAGTGTCGAGGTGAGTTTCTTAGTCAGTATTTTGTTTGTGTGACAAGTCCAGAGCAGAAGCTTCAATGAAGCATACAAAGACCCGTGAGAAGTGTGATTGAGAAATGGCTTCATGCAGATATGGGTATGGGGTTCTGATTTCCATATAATGAATCAAATTTGTATACAAATATAAGTTGGTAAATATTTTTAAGTATGTTTGGACAGGTAGAGTAACAAGACTGCATCATCCTTGATTAAAACAATATATTGTAAAGTCATTTTTCAAAGTAAATAGTGCTGGATATAATTGGATGTGAAATTGCATAATTATGTTTTGATTTTAATGAACCAGTCAAATGCTAAGTACATGTAATATGCATTGGGATTTATGAATGTGATGCTATTTTATTGATTTGTAAACCGTGCTTCTAGGTATGGGGTATCGGCTGTATAGAGATTCGACTCTTCATATGTGTATCAGTAGAATGAAAAAAACAACAACTGATGAATGAAGGCAGGCTTTTCACTTAGGCTATCATTTTCTCCCATCTGCATCGTTGACTGATTTATGATCCCAACATTTTCCCTCCCCCTCCCCACAGGTTCAAAGTATTGACAAGAAATCTCCATTCTCAGTATACAAGGAGCTAGCAAGCCTACATGGTGAGCCATCAATGACCGCTGGAGAATACACCATGATCCACGCCTCTGAATCAGTCTATGCCTACCTTCGTCAGTTCCCAGAATGGCCCGGCTACCTGGTCATCACCAACTTTGGTTCCTCCTCCGCTCCGGTCGACTTTGAAGTGAAAGTCAAAGACCGTGTTTACACCGAAGGAAAGTTCAAGCTAAGCAGCTCTGGCATGATGCCCGAGAAGAAGTGGGTTACCCTGTCCCAGCTTACTGTTGAACCAGCCACCTCCGTCCTCATAGAGGTTTAACACATGATTTGATATATTATGTCTTTGTCCAATTTTGCCTATTTTCTTGAGTAGTTATCACGAATGCTGTCTTTCAGCTAAAGCCCATAATGTTTCTGTAAAACATTAAAATTTTATTCTTCAAACCGGTATTTCTGCATTTGTGTAGATGAAAAGTTGCAAGGGTTCAATTTCATGGTTCCTGCAATGTTTTTTCTGCTCCAACTAGAAATGGTATTTGGAGTTTTCGTGGAGACAGACTGGTGAAACTGAAACCACTGTTAATAATCACGTCCAGCGTTTTATTCCTCTCTGGCACTTAAATTTAATGTTGATAACCCTTTTAATTTGTGGGGAACATTTTTGGTGAGGGGTTATTTTGTATCACAATTAAGCGCTGCCTGCGCCATCATTAGTGAAGAAAAAAGATAGTGAGATGGCGAACTGTCTGCATTATTAGTTAGAATTTTAGCACAGAAGAAGCAAAAACACAATAGCACCAGTTTATTGACAATACAAGTGCTCAGTTATTAAATCATTCTTGTGGGAAAAAAAGTGGAAACATGTGATACTCCTCCAAGGAGAATGACATCAACGACTGGAACCTTTTTTTTTCTCTCGAGAACTAGAATGTAACCCCATGTAACTGTCCCTTTTTTGGAATGTTAAGTGTACCCATGAGAAGAAATGCTCCCACAAAGCTGATTAATCGCCTCGGGAAATAAAATGGATGTATATGCCTGTCCTCAGATTTTGTTTTTCGTGATTAAAAGATATCATCCCTTTGAAGTATGTAAATGGTGTGTTTGTAATTTCTGTTTTGATGTTCATCTACTGTAAGATGAGAGAGCTTTTAAAGAGTTGTGCACTTTGATGATGAAAGTAGATAGCAAACAGTTGATAAAACATGCGAGTTTAACAAGACAAATTAAATTGAATGAACGTGTGAGGAAAGATATGGGTTGATAGTGTTGTACTTAGATTTAAAAAAAAAGTGTGGATGTTGTCTCCTTTCTTTCCCAAAATACATGTAGATAAGATTAAACTAAGTGTTTTTAGTTTTGCTGTTATTGCTCCCCCCCCAAAAAAAAAAGTTGCTACTTGTGCAGTTGACCCCTAGATATGTCACTGAATGCAAAATGCAAGAGTTAAATTGAGAAGTGAGATAGATTGATGAGGATAATGGGTTTTTAAAAGGAGATAATGTTCACTAAACATGCCATTGACAGAACTACCAACTGCTAATATTCCTTTTTAGTGTGTACCCTATGAAAATACATTTACTAAAATTGCATTTAATGCAATAGAGTACTACACTTGTCTTTTGGGGATGAATTTAAGTATACAGTTTCTTAAAAAACACTCTCAACACTGGTTGTGTGGTAATAATTTACACTATTTGGAACAATGATACTTGCTGGAAAAGTATTAACATAAATTGGGAAAGCCCATGATTTTGTCTTAAGGGTTATGCACAGTCGGAGAGGAAAAGCTAAATTTCAGCGACATGTGTTCAGTAAACGTAATCTGACTCCCGCACGGTAGGTCCGATCGCCATAAATTTGATATCAAAATGTGCGGGAAGGATCAGAGGAAAAAGTCTTGAAATTTTGTTTCGAAATATTTAGGTGTTAGGAAGTATCGACAGGGAGGGAAAATAATGCCCCCCCCCCGGAGTATTAGGGTTTAAAAAAAAACATTTAAATGGAAATAACGAGGTTGTGAATCTATGCACTGAAATATCATTTATTAAGGATCAGATTTCAGACAATGTACAATATTGTGAGCTGTTGCCTATTAGATAAGGGAGATAAAAATGGATAGTCCTATGGACGTTTCATGAACAGTTTCATTGATTTTCACTGATTCATTCTCAGCCAATCAGATGCAAAGATTTCAGTAGATTGTATCAAATATCGGTTGAAAATACTCACAAATCCGTTTGTGACACAATCCCCAGGATACAGGAACCGATATGTGAAAAGGTAAAAATCTGAAAACGAATAGATAGGAAGTAAAAAAGAAGGAAGACGGCAGAGAAAGGGAGCGAGAGATGGTCCCGGGAGATGGTTAGAGTTTGAGGAGTGGGTGGGGGTGTGTGTGAAGAGAGGTAGGGCGAGATAAGAGAATCTGGCCCGTATTCTGATAGCAGGTTTAACTTACCCTAGTCTAAAGTTAACCCTGGTTTAACTAAACCTCACCTCTGCTCTAAGTGTAGTTCATATTATTTTGGCATTCTGATAGCCAGGTTTAGTTAGTTAAACCTGGCTATCAGAATACTAAAATAATCAAAATACGAAATATGGGGTTTATTACCACACTTAGACTAGGGATCTGTTAAACCAGGGTATCAGAATACGGTCCTATGTGTTTTTGTGGGGGGGGGGGGGGGGGGGGGGGTATGCGCTTTCGTGAGAGATAAAAAAAAGAAGAAGAGGAAGGAATACATCGTCTACCATTACACGCATGGAAAAAAATGTACAAAGAAACTCTTGTTTCAAAGATGAGAGAAATGGGGGAAGATTAGCTTTTAGAATTGAAGCAGAATAGACTAAATAACTCCACTTTAATAAAGTCAGCTAGTGACAATAGGGCAATTCCGTAAAATAATCAACCTTTTTGTACATCCGACTCCCATTTTTCTCGAGTTTTACTTTATTTCATAAACTTACCAAGTCATGATTATTTGAGAGCATGACAGACTGTCATGAGAACCAGAAATCAAGAGAGAAAATTTCATGAAAGTCTCACGTACATGGGGTCGGTCGTCCATATTTTATGGAATTGCCCGATAGCTATTTTAAAAGCAAAGGAAGAAGAAAAGGAAGAACAGCATAAAAGAGAGTTCTGGGTTGTGTGACAGGATACCCACCGTATTCAATTGAGAAAACGTGACGTTATTTGAGCTCTTGCCGCCCCCCCCCCCCCCCCATCTCAAAATATCCTGACCCCACCCCCCCTGATCCGATCTACTATATCGCACTTCTCAACATTCTCAACTCGTTAACAGTATCACTCAATAGAAAATTGACAAATTCAGTACAAACCAAACAATGTGTTTTCATAAGTTCCAATGCTTTACATAAGTTTAATGCACAAACTTACACAGTACAAATTTTTCATCTATTCTAACTAATGGAAATTTCATCTAATTCTAACTAGTACACATTTCCAATTTCCATCTAATTCTATCTAATGCTCATTTCAACATTTCCTCTATCAAGGCTTGAACGAAAGAGGCAGTTTTCACGTTCTCGATCCAAAATAAGATACAAGTCAACGAAAATGCACGAAAAAAAATATAGTACGAAACGAATCACTAGAATGAAATTGAGTATTTTAATTCTTATGTTAAATTATTTTAAGAAAAAAAATGGCAAGATGTGTAACATACGAAGTGGGTTATTCAATCTCTGCAAACAATTATTCACAAATTTAGTATAGAAAGCCCGAAAGAATCTGTAAACATGATGACAAAGCAAGAGTGATAACTCTTATTTCCAATTGTAACTTTCAGTTTTACAATAGTGGCAACAGCCTCCAAGCCCCCCCCCTACAACTGTACGATCTGTATGACGGTGCCTGATACTATTTACCATTGTCGATTTTCGGACACATTTTCAGGCGCTTTCGTATCAATATGTTGTCATCGGATCATTTTGTTTATTTGGATAAGAAAGTGAAACAATTATGTATATTCAACATATCTTATATATCGGGCATGGGATATCAATGGGACACGTACCTGTATTTTACCTTTCGAAAGGGCAAACTCTCAAATACCTTGCTAGCTGGGACTCTTAACTTGTAAAGAGCCTTTGTAAATAATTAAAGTCGCTTTATTATAGGCTATCAGGTTAAAGATTGTCCCGTAAATCTTAAATTATTTTTAACTTTAACGCCTGTGGTTACATTACTTCAGAGTACCTAAGGTTACATGACATGGTTATCCCCTAACTCGTTCCCGTGAGTAAATAAGTCGTTCCCTAGCTTGACTTATAACTCGGTCCTCGACTTATAACTCGTTTCCTCGACTTATAACTCGTTTCCTCGACTTATTACTCGTTCCCTTGACTTATAACTCGTTTCCTCGACTTATAACTCGTTTCCTCGACTTAAAGCTCGTTCCCTTGACTTATAAATCGGTCCTCGACTTATAACTCGTTTCCTCGACTTAAAACTCGTTCCAATCGAACTAGTTACATAAATTATTTAAGTCGAATGAACGAGTAAGGGACAAGTAAGTAACTCTTGGGAACAAGTTAGGGGGGGAAATGCCATGTCTCCTTAAAGCGGTTCTTAGAGGCCGCTCCGTATATGGTCATGACTCGTGTTATAGTCTGGGAGGCACATGGAACTCGATTATCTTTACATCGATCCTCACATTGAGACTTCATCTCGGTAGCTTGAGAAATAAATCCATCTTAACCTCTGATTCTAGAGTCTGGTCTTGAAATTTTAAAGAACCCCAGACGATATTCATTGTCGGATAGGAATATCCATATGTTGAATAAAATGTGGAGCGAATGACGACGATCTACACTCTATCGTAGTAGAGCTTGACTTCAACATCGCCCAAGACGAACGTGCACAAGGTTTGGTCTCCAACCAGCTCGCGAATGAGCTTGACACCGCGGCCGGTATCGGTGATCACCAAACGATCGCCATCCCAAGCAGCTGTGACGTCCGCCTCGATCATGTTGCCGAACATGACGAACTTGCAAGTTTTCCCGACCTCGACCGCGTTGACCCGCTCGCCCATCGAAGTTTGACTGACGATCTCGATGCGGTCGCCATTGTGTCTCACCTCGACTGTGAGTTTGGAGATGAAATTGGGTGGTGGTCGCTTGTCTTCGGGTATTTGAAGTTTTTCGAGCAGTGGCGAGAAATCGTCGAATTTAGCGACGGCCCATTTACCGGAAAAGTCGACAGGCATGGTGAGGAATTTCTGAAGGAAAGAAAGAAAAAAAAAAAATTATACCAATGATAACGGATATTTACGAAAATTTGAAACCTCGATCGATCTTGCCTTTTTGTTGCTGGTACTGGCTTAATTTGTCACAACCATTCAGGGCAAACATTAACCATGTCATCAGAAGTGCCGTTTTGTAGAGACTTTGCCTGACATTGTGCCTCACATCGACCACTATATGCACGTCACCCTGCTCTATCACAACCGTTCTATCGCGTTTTATTATCATTATTATTTGTTTATTTGGTGGGGGATATGACTGAAGAATAGAAAACGCTACCGTGATTATAGAAGCTCCGCTATAGAAGTTGGAATGCATAATTTATAATGGTGCGTGATATATCATTCATTCATAAGCCAAGCTGGTTAATCAGCGGGATCTTTCCAGAGGCCCGTAACACAAAGCTTAGCAATGATCGTAGAACATTTTTCTACGATTGATTCCATTGACTACAATGTACAATCAATCGTAAAAATCAAGTGTACGATCAATCGCTAACCTTTGTGTTACGGGACCAGGACCATTACAGTTCAGTGTAATGTTCGTATAGAAGAAAAAACCCAAAAGGATCACTTAATTCGATACTTACATTTTTTTATGTTAATGTCTGACCCCGACCGCCTCGTTGCCATCAGGTTCTAAATATTTGCTGAATAGTTGTACCCGCAGCGAGTCAAAATGATAGTTTGCGTTTAAGCACATTTATTTGTTGTAATATTTTCTTTTCGAGAGAGGGGGCTGGGTCGGAGTCTAATAAGAATACCAGCCCCCCCCCCCCCCCCCCCACTTTTGATCGACGGACTGCCACTGGTCCTGCCTCTGGTGACTATGCGTGTGTTAGTAAGTCAGGCATTCCCATGTGTAATATAATATTGACCATACTGACATGTAATGACCATGATCATGTATGTCCGCAAGCAAGAAGGGGGGCCGGGGTAGCTAGGGGTGTTTAAAAGTATGTCCCTTCTCTTTGCGGAGAGAAAAATCCGATAGAGGGTATGCCTTATCGAATTACAAATAGCATATCTTCTCACTATGGAACTCCACTCCTGTGCAGACATTTTTGGGGGGTATGTGTGGTAGGGTGTGTCAAAACCCCAGTCTTTGCAGTACTTGATTTACCCGAGTTTTATCGTTTTTTATATAATTTTTTAATCAAAATTTTTCCTTTATAATCTATAAGCAAAAAACCTTGCTGAATGTCTAAGCTTTGATAGCATACAAATTAATAAATGAATGTTATATTTCAGGATAGCGTCACAGATCCATATCCAAGTTGACCTTGTCCTCCCAGTCATGAACATAGTTCCAGCACAACAACCACTAAGGCGTGCCCTTCACTACCCCACCCCTCCTTCTTCTTTAAAATCCCTTGTTGCGCAACTCATGCGCAACTGCACGAATCAAAATGCTGATCTTATAAATACCAAATGCGACTTTATTTTAGTGCCTTACTGGTTAAAATGTTATTGTATGAAATTCTGATGAGGACATGATTTCTCTTTCCTCATGAAAGATGATATATGATACGGTATACATATAGGCCTACACAGTAACGTATGAACGAATACAAAATAATAATGACCAGACGTCGCGTAGTAGGAAAAAAAAGTTGCAAGTAAGCGAAGCGTGTGAGCAAAATTGTTTGACATTCTTGGTACAACAATCGAATTTTGTGATTGAATTTGACATACTTTTCAGAATATTATATCATATTTCACCCTTTTCTTGTTCGTTTCTTTTTATTTTTCTCCCTTTTTTCTGGGTAGTAAAACTTTTGGGGGACATATGGCCCGATCGAAACCACCAATCTGTACGCCAGTGGGCCTTTACATAGTGGTTTAGACTAGATCTTCCCATTCAGCGGAACTCGATTTCTTTCCCATACTATAATGTACCTTCATATCAGGAAGAGCGCAGCGAGCGAGAATATAATATTGTAATTGAACTGTCGTTTCACCTTGCTTGCTGCATTCACCTGCATGCTTTTTATAAGCAGCTAGTGTAGTCTTATTATTATTACAGTGAGTTGAAAAAAAAACGAACCCTTCTTTGTGGCAAAAATGTAATTTCTCCAATCAAAATATCCCTGAAATCCCTATCAAATTCATATCACCTCGCTGTTCGTATGCCTTTGCCTGTGTTTGTGTCGGGAGGGGCCGGGTGATGATTGTCACATTAATCTACACAATCATGTTTTATCAGGGTAGAGATTGGGTAGGATTATTCTTTAAGATAAAATCTAACCTGTTATCAAAATACCACATAAATTCTACCGGCAAGGAGGAAATAAATAGCAGGAACTGCACAGACCCTGAAATTCAATCACTGAGAATAAGAAAAATAAAACTAAAGATATGCCTAAGAATTATGTCGCTTCCAAATAAATACAAATTTCCTGCTTTTATTCTTTCATAACAACTTTCGAACTCTAACAATTCTTCTCTGCTCTCTTACCAAACACATTCTTCTTTTTTTCCTTCGTATAAATTGAGAGAAGTAGCCTATAGAGATAAGGGCATGCGTGGTGAGCCAAAAAAAATTGAGGGGGCCGCGGACATGGCGTTACATGCAAATCTTCGACATTTTATTTAAAAAACCCAATATATATATTTCGGCATAACATCAAAAAAAAAAAAATCATATTTCACCCTTCTCTCTTTCCCTTTTTTTTTTTTTTTTTTTTTTGGGGGGGGGGGCAAGCCCCCTAAACTGTACGCCACTGGAAGGGGGCAATGGAGTGTGTGTTTGGGAGGAGGCGCGAGGGGGAGGGGGTTATGTTTTTCTTCTATTCAATTAACAAATTGGGGTTTTCTTCCTAATACTTTGGCAATGATTGTCCTTGCTCTTACCCGATCATGTGATCATGTCACGTGATTTGGCAAAGGAAGCAACGGTAAAAGTGACATTTCCTGTAAGTGATCAATGGCTATCATTATTCAATGTCATGGAGTAATCTCTTTCATAACATTATCACCTCATATTAGCAAAATTAGTTTTTTAGTTATAGGCCTATGATGATGTTTATACGCATAAAATATGAGTAAACAGCTTGTTAATATTAACACCTTAAAATTTGATATGTTTTGTCCTAGCCAGAGGTATTTCTTACGCCCACAAAAGAAAACATCGTGAACTCTCTGGTGATGTTTTATTTTTGAACTCTTATCTTGCAAATTTTGTTATAGGATATCAGCAAGGAGCTTCCAACACAGCTCCTTGATATCAGACACCTATAGACAAAGATTACATCCTGAAAAATATCCAGCTCATTCGATTTATACTAAGAAATATTATTTTGTGGAAAAAAAAAGAAAACAGAAAAACACTCAGATGTTTTGTTGCGGATCAGGCACCCGAAAAAATAAATCTTCTTGTAAAATCGCAAAACTTGTCTTGTAAAACACATTTTATTTGTTCATATCCTCCACATCAAAACTGATTTAGGCGTTCATAATTGATGGATTCGATTAGTGACCCACCCCCTACTAAATACATATCAAGTATTGATCAATACAAATCCGTTATATCCAGTATATGGCGTATAATAGATGGGGACACCCCTCCCCACGGAATGGAAAATTGGGGGAAATAAGAAAAAGGGAAAGGGTGAAAGACCATTTACCGAACATATTTTTTCAAATTCTGTAAAAAAAAATAAAAATAAGGTCAACTTTTTTCTAGCTCACGACTCAAGAAATATGCCCCATACCTACCAAGTTCTTCCCCCTCTTCTATCAATGGCTCATTAACCCCTCTGAATCCAGTCTATAAATTCTAAAGATATCGCTTTCACTGAATATTTACGGTTGCACCAGATGCACGAGACTGTAAACAAAATAGTGATTGAGTTTAAGGAAGGAGTTACCAGTTTAAGTGTTTTGAAATCTACAAAAGAAATTCGGACTATAAATTAAAAGGCAATTATTAGATTATGTACGTGGACACAATATTTGAAACGGAAAGTTAATGATTACTTACAGTTTAGCTTATTCGGAGCAGGAACACGGCAAATGAGACGGGATAATGATATGTGCAGGCCAGTGACTGACGAAATAACTCGATATGTACACGTCAAGTGCCTATATGGATCTCGGGATAGATATTTGCTCATTTAATTTATCCGGCGTCGGAATAGTGGTGCGGGTACATAATGAGGGGCGACTCACCAGGAAAGAAAACTGGGCAAGTCATCCCATCTGAGCAAAACATTTACGCCCTCTTTAGGCAATGTTAACCTAGGGAATTCCTGATTTTACATTTCATCGACCACTGCCTCTAATTCTGAACTTCGAAAATTATAATTGTTTCATTTCATTACTAATCATAATCAGACTGTAGCCGATATGGATGTGAAAAGGCGTAGTCCGAGTTAGAACTTTCTCATACTGCACAGTTGTTCCGGTTGATCGATTAATTGTTTTCGTTGATAAACCTTTCTAATAAATGCATTTGAATTGATGTATATGTGTAGATGCCATGCAACCTTTATCGTTTATTTCATTTCAGAAATAAATTATAATCAATTTGATTGACTATTATAGTAATATTCATTATAAGTTTTCATTCTTGCGTCAAGTTTATGTAGCTTTATTATTTTTAATTTTTCTGTCCCCTTTTCCCCCAACATCTCCACCCCCTTAGTTCCGTCTGTCTATTTTTCTCCTCTAGGTCTTGTTCTCTCTGCGTCTGTCTGTCTGTCTGTCCATCTCTCCCTCTTTCTTTCTCCCCTCTCTCTTTCATTTGCTCTCGAATTTAATTAAACTAGCGAATCTGTTTTCAACATGACCATGTAGTTTGTACCGTGTAGGGGCGGTTCCTATTAAAGTATTTAAATAGAGAGGCAAGGAGACCCAGCCGTGTTAATATTGATTTATCATTTTAGCAAAAAAATATGGATATTATATTTAATTCTTCCCTTCGTTGTTTTCATTTATCTTTCTTGTCTTGTAAAATATGTTTTCCTTTCTCTTTTCTGTACTACTAGTATGTAAAATGCTTGAAAACTAAACAGGAGCATGCTTTGACCCATAACTTCTGCCTGTAATGTGACATCTCCCATGCTATTAGAAGCAAACCGGTGTTTGCTCTGGGGTGATCAGGCTCATTAGTCATCTATTTTACTATAATATTGTTGGATTTTTTTTTTACCAGAATGGTTCTAGTCAGTCAAATATGACCAAATGACTAGTTTTCCTTCTTTTTCACTATAGTTTCACTATTCTTCACCATGAGTTAAGTCTGCTTCCTTCACTATTTCCTGATGGTGATGTATTCACATACAATTGGAGTGTTGCTCATGACTATGCTAGTATCACCAATGAGGTCAATTTTAATGGAAAACACTTGGTAATATCCTCATTTTTTAAACTGGCAAAAGTCAAACCAAACAAAAACATAGAAGTATTTTTTATACGTTCACTCTAAAAACACTAAGTAAAATTTTACCCAATATTGGGTAGAAAGGGAACATGTATGCTAGTTTGCTGGGTATTTTTTTACCCCGTATTGGGCTATTTCAACGCAACATTGCGTAAAATTTACAAAATATTGGGCATCTTTTTACCCAACCAACATGCATGTTCCCATTTTACCTAATATTGGGTAAACTTCTTTTAGAGCGTTTGCACATGATATTATTTCACTTTAAACAAAGATTCGTCGATGAAAGGAAGCAATATATGATGGAGGTGGTGGTAGATTTTCTTTGGATTTCCATACACACCCATAAACTTCTAAAGAAGGAAAAGAAGAATCGCAAAGTGATAAGAAAAGAAGATAATCCATTTTGGCAGTCGATTGTCTTCAATTCACCCCGGACCTATGCGGTAGGAGGGTAGCCAGGGTTCACACCAATAATCCTGATTGATCTTGGCAGCTAATTCTTATCTTTCCTCTTGTATACAAGAAAGGAAACCAAGGAAAGCGGGTCTTTTGTTTTTGATCTGGCCAAGACGAAAAGGAGCATCTTGGCGCCCGGACACGCTCTCGCTACACCCTTGATAGTCGGAAATGGGGGGCTGATGCCAAGTCAGACGACCCTGAGGGTAGGTCGATCTGAAACTAAAGGCGATATCTTTCTCCATAGGTTTCATCGCAGAGGCCAATAAGAGGACACTGGTATTGATTTCATTATTCGTCATTCAATATTTTTCAATTATTATATTAGAATATTGATAAAACCTTTGTTAATCTCATAAAATACCAAAATGCACTCTAAATAACCTTTAAAATAACATTCATTGATATAGTATCAATGTATGTACCTATATTGTAACAGATTAAAATACTTTAATAGAGTATATTTAGGCATAAGATTATCGTTTTCAAATTTCAAGTACAGTTCTTCTTCTTAATTCCCATTTGCGTGCCTTCATATTCGTTCTATTATTGTAAAAAGGGAATATAACCTGTATTTCCTTCTGAGCAATTAGGGAAAGAACATTTAAGGGTGTGTGGGGACGTCGCGGTCTAGTGGTTAAGACTCTCGTCTTTCGTGTTCGATTCCCAACCATGGCGTGTTTTTCTTCAGCAAGAAATTAACCCACATTGTGCTGCACTCACCCCAAGTGAGATGAATGGGTACCCGGTCGGAAGAAATTCCTTGAATGCCAAAGCGCCTGTATAGGCACCACGGCTATAGCCGGGGTAATAATAATAATGATAAATAATAACATTATTGTAATACGCAGAAGAGTATATACATATAGAAATTGCGCAATATAAATGTACAATTATTATTATAATTATTATTATATTTATTATAATTATTATTATATTTATGTGGGTGTTAGGGTGTGTGAGTGTGAAGAGATCGCTATGTTTTTTTACGTTTTTATTATAAATATTCAAGAATCACAATCTTAACAATAAATTTACAATGATCACAGTATAAATATTAAGAACATCACAAGAATAAATATTGAGAGCGAAAAGAAAAAGAAATTCAGGCAGAGCATTATGTATATAATTTATTGAAGCTCCGAGGCTGACAAAATATGAAACAAGAGTTGTTGGAGAAACCAGCCAATCGAATTTGCCTCATGACCAGCCTACCAAAACAGAAACCAATATGAACCAATTATGTAATGTAATGTACATCTATTTATGTATTCATAATCGACGCATATTTTTTTCTTGCTTATCTTTCTGCTTCATATCCCCGCAATTTCTTGTTTATTTCATCAAATATTTCAATATATTGGTTTTTTATGGTGCCCCTTTCTTTAAAAAAAATCGTTCGTAATAATTCCCCATTTCAAAATAATATTGCCTCCTTTTTTTAAATAAAGAGTACATTTTTTTCGGAGTAAATAGGGACCCTTCCCCTATTTTAGCTTGTCAGATTTTTGTAGTAAAATGTTGTCCTTTTATTCCTGGTCAAAGATTTCTGCAAAACGCTATCGAACAACTTCCTGTGCCCCCATTTATTCATAACAAGGGAATAATTCGAAAAATAATGATTAATAAGCCCTCTAGTTGTTAATGAAAAACTTTCTTCACGAGAATATTAACCCTTTTGTAAATTATAAATAGTGATCGTTATGAATATCAAACATACACCCTTTTTATATGCTTGTAGAAATATACACTAATACATAGCATCCTTGTCCATTGTCGTAAAACCTACAATGATTTTGTCTTGTATGTGTAGTCACTGTAAATTATATAAATATTATAAGCATAATGGTTGGTTTAGGGGCTGCAATTTGTACAAAGAATTTAATTTTTGCGAATCATTGTATTTCAACCTTTTCATCATTGAATTGCCTTGAACACCAAGCTGATTTGAATTTTTTTCACATTCCAAACAAAATTACATATCCCTATTTAATAAGAATATTTTTTTACCTCATCTTTTCTACTGCTTGCTTGCAATATTTTCCAAAATGCTGCACTATATCAAATTGTCACACCCTAAACTTTTCATTAAATCTCCTATTTTGCAATTCAAGGTATGTTCTCTTTGAAATTACTATTAGACTTTATTTTGATTTTGGTAATGATAATTATGACCAGATGATATAAAAAAAAGCAAAAAAAAAATATTGAAGAAGATCAGTTCCAGTTCAAAGGATTTCGAATTTATTTATTTGTAATGATGATTTCATCTCCCGATTCTAATGTTTGAGGAGTAACTCGGACTCCCCTGATACGAAAACGGAAGAGCCCAATTTCTCCCCCAAAACCCACTAAACCGACATTCATGCTCCGTGAGGGGGAAGAAGGAGGGGTCGAGGGCTTTGAGGGGAGTTCCCTAATAGTCTCGCTGGTATTGCAAGATTCATGACCCATTGCAATGCTGCGTATATAATGAGGGGGGGGGGGGTGAAATATTCCACATTTTATATAACGTGAAAATGTAGTGGTTGCCGTCTCTTGTATATAATTGTCTATTTTATACGACAGTATGTATATACAAAGAGATAATCCGATTTTAGAGGGCTTACGATGTTTCATTCCTTCTTTTGGGCGTATTCCATAATAATTATGGAATACGCCCAAAAGAAGGAATGAAACATCGTTAGCAGTAAAATCGGGTTTTTGCACCAGACATTCTCCTAGGTCCCTGGTAGGGGTAATCTATAATTTGTTAATCCCACCACATACGTCACCAAACTGTCTAATGACTTGTCATCACACATCCAGGGATTGCATGGGGCGAAAAACCACATTTTCAATGGCTGACCCGGTAAATGTTTCACCCCAACTACGGTATAGTGGTATATTTAGGATGGGTTGCAAGGGGCATATGGACCAAACCTTTCATAATAATGTGCAGTCGCGTAATGAGCCAACAATTTTTAGGGGGCGATATGGCGTATCAGTTTTATTTAAAAATTTGCGAGTGAGCGAAGTGAGTGAGCAAAAATTTCGACATTTTTATTACAAAAATTCAAGTTTGTCAGATTTTTATATAATGTTCAGAAAATTATATCCTTCTATCTTTCCTTTTGTCTTTTTTTCTCTTGGTCATTATTTTTTTTGGGGAGGAGGGTGGTGGGAGCGCCCCAGCGCCCCATCTGTATGCCACTTATTATGGGCACCAATGGGTCATAGTACAATGGAGTAAAGAAAATTTTGTTTGAAAATTTCAAGTTCTGATGAAAATGAACCTTTATTTACTAATATGGAGTACAAAGTCTGAGTTGTTGAAATTATACGATTCTTCAGTGCAATTTTCTGGATACTGTGGTAGCCGATATTCATGCCAATTTACCGTACGATCGTGTCCCAAGATCCTAGGGCATACATACCAAAAACAACCGAACTAATTAGTTGCGTGTGTCAAAACTTGAGCGAGCGCAGCGACCGAGTGGGAAAGCTCTACGTTCGTGGTGCTGATATGGTTATTTTAGAGCAATATCATTTTATGATTTGAAGTTTCTTTTTGTAGTCTTTCCAGAAAATATAGGGGTAATACCAATTATTTTCCCTCACCCCTTTACTTCTGACGCCTGTACGAATGGTAACCCCTTGTCAAAGCTCTACTTTCCAGGGTTTTATGCGGTTGAACCTATTTTCATACAAAAAGAAGCAAAAAGAAAGCGGAAGACGGGGAGTGCATCACAAAGCCTCCGCTCCGCCCCTTCCTCATCCTCCCATTGACACCTCATCGTCTCCGCCGTACGTTCACACACGAAGATGAAAACCCGGCTTCCCGTTTCGTGTTGAAGACTTTCCTGACTCACTTGATGCTGGAGAGCAGACACCGATACAACTTTCGAAAACCCCGGCAAACGGAAACTCGGAAACTTCTGCAGGTGAGTCCCGACAACCTTTTATTTTTTATTTAATAGTAATCCATCGTTTCATCTTGATAGATCAGATTCCAAACCTGTTATAGAATGCAATATGGGAATGTTCTGTATTAAGATATTAACCATGATCTTCCTGTTATTGACCATGTTTAGAAACTAAACTATTTACTTGTTGGGAATCCAATTTCATGCTTAGCTGGTTGTTTTGTCAGGCAGAGGATCATAATTTTAATGTATTAAATCTGTTTGAAATCACTGCTAATATTTCAGGTTGTAAAAAACAACATTCGAAAAAGTTGATTGATCATGGAATTGTTGGTAAACCTTTATTCATCAATCCATTTATTAATTTTACCTTTAATTCTAACATGTTCAAGAAAGCAGTAGTAATTACGCCAATAAACTATAATGACCACATCATTTCGTAGTTTGTATTCTATTTTTGTGATGTCGAGATTGCTGTTTTGGTCACTGTTTTTAGTTTTGTTTTCCTTTGGATCTCTTACAATCAACATGATCAAGGAACTTTCTTATACAATGTATGCTTGTATAGGGGCGCCAGTCAATTTTCTTAGAAAGGGGCAAGAATTACAGGGATAATGTAAAGGGATACACGTCCCATATCCCTCTTTTTGATAGCCATAACTCTCTAATTGAATTGATAAAAAAGGTCGTCTGACAAATTATCCTGAAGCCACTCGTGCCTGCAAGTTGGGATTATACTTTGTTAAATCGTGTTCATCACTTCTTGAGGAATTAAGATTTTGGATAAATGAATCTGGTTCAACGGTAGCAAAATGTTACTTGCGATTATAAAAACAAAAGATAATAATGCCCATTTTGAGTATTTCGTGTGGTCTCTCGGCTGTTTTATTGTTGCGAAAGTGGAACTAAAATTCAAATTTGAATATTCAATGGAAATCTAAGTAATTTTACGGCCCCCATACCCTCCCGCACCGGAAATACAATTAATCATAGCCTACGATCCTTACTGATCTTGTTGTTATTATTTATTTGGGATATAAGTCTGAAATACAAATATATTTATAAATTTTGTGATTAGGCATATTCGTTCTTTATCGTGTTTATATAACATGATTTCATGAGCACCGTGTAGAGATCAATAATCTCATCCATCTCATTTATATAAAGAGTCTATTTAATAACTCACTCCCATATTTCGCCCGGTTACCATTTTCCACATTGCTTTGGAGAAAAAAAGTATCACTCATGTATGCAATTACTTCAACCATCAACAGGGACCTGTTTGCATAAAACTAAACTTTTTATTACATGGAATACTGGCTTTTGATTGGCTGGCTTGTTTGTCAACAGCCAATCATAAGCCAGTATTTCATGAATTGTACCATGAGTATTGAGAGATAGATAGTTTCAAATCACTGCAGGACTTAATGGTGATCTGCAGGCTGGTCGTCTGTTAAATCACATTCAATATCTATTTGATATAATTAATTCATCATGAAAGTAAGATCATAACTGGGTTTTATCCATAGTGGACAAAGACTCTATCATAAATTTCCTATCATTCCTAAGCAATAAATGACAATATGGATGTTAGCTTATTCATATAGTCAAAATTCACTTCGTCAATTGTTTTTAGTAACATGTCTTCGTTTGCTGCCCGGAGATCCTGGGAGAAGTGACTGATCCACCGACTATCAGTTCTGAAGAGAATTAATTGTTTTATTTCCCTAAAATTAATTTCAGTTGTTGACGATCAATCCCATGTTTATGCACCTTTAAGGGCTGTTTTAGTGATTGAATGAACAGGGATTATTTCAGCAACACTCAAATAACATAGCCAGGCACATAAGTACGCATTTTAAAAGCTGTAACACAAGGGTAAAGGGTCAGTTATACCGACCATACCGCCTCCAGACCGATCAATACTGTTACTGTTATTTCCAGTAACATACAATCGTTCGGTTTGGAGTTGGGTTCACAGTTGTGACTGTGCATACGAGTTGTGTGGTTTTAGGAGTATTATGTTTCGCGTGGGAACCCAAATTTCTCCCTCCTAAATCTCCCGCTCGAGACAGCCCTGCAATTTTTCTTCTTTTTTTTCCTTGCTAAATTTAATGAAAAGGGGCAGACGCTTTTGAACGTGACCTGCCAGAGTTTGTACATGACTGAGATGACTCAGAAAACCCATACCACAGTCAACACAGAATTTGTACCAAAGTTTGTAATGATTTATTTATTCATGCTTCCAGTCTCTCACCACCTTACGTGTTGTGTCAGTATGATTAAAGGTGAACATGCATGGTGAGCATGGTGAGTTTACCGGAATCAACTCTGTGTTATAAAACAGGTTCAAAAGTTTACAATACTCAACGAATTATGTATAAACTTTTGAGCATTGCCCCATTTTAAACGAAATTGTAGAGTTCCAGAACAGTTAACAACCTGAAATGAAATTATTCAAACATTTTTTTCCAAAAAGAGCGTAACTTCTCACGATTATCGTCACAAAATTGACGACGAAAAAAAGTGTCAGTTTAGCCATATATAGAATAAAAGTATACCCTGTCATCAAGCAGTTACGATTATGTTAATTTTGCCCTCGTGGTAAATACCATGGTAACAAGTTCATAGACGATCAAAATCAAAGTCTCGGTGTAGGACTATTTACAACAATGGCAAGTTATCATCATCGTAACATTTTCATGCAGGCCCAGATTGTTAACCGGATTATTTTTTTAAGTGATCATCTCAGATAATTCAATACCAGGGGAATTGATAATCAAACATGCGTTGTTTTTTTTTGAAGTAGAAAGCTTAAAACCATATATGGATCGTTCAAAGACAAAAAGGGAAAAGGGGAATTAAACATTTATGAAGATAAAATCGCCAATAGGTAACATTGTCCTGATTATACTTCAAACGAAATTGTTTGAATTGTTAATGTTTTTTATGAGAATCTGAACGATCATTATTTTCAATTCAATTTAATTTAATGCTAACACTTAAGTGTTTCAAAATTTGATTATGCTTGAGTGTAAGAAATGAATTGATGGGCATAAGATCATGATCTGAGAAATGTTTATTACCCTTTTTACACAGGATTTTCTTAGCCCCGGACTATCGCTAACCCCGTACTATCCTTAACCCCGTACTATTTTTTTTCCTTTTTACACATGCCAAATTGTTATTGCTAACCCCGGATAAGGAATCCTTGCTTTTCACACACGAAACTCGCTAACCCCGGACTAGTGGTTTTTGTCGATCATTCGTAGTACAAGTACTTCACTCGTACCTTTTTACACACGCTACAATTTCCTTAACCCCGTACTATAGGTGGGGCCAAATTGCCATTTAGCCACACTATAGTACGGGGTTAAGCTTAGCCCACTTTCGTTTTACACTAGCGATCTTAACCCCGTACTATCGCTCTTAGCACCGCAATTGCTGGGATAACCCTGCTTTTTTGCAGGGCCAAATAATCCCGTACTAAAGGTGAGGTTAGCCCACTTTGCAAAAATGCTGTGTAAAAAGAAAGTGGGCTTAGCTTAACCCCGTACTATAGGTGGGGCTAAATTGCCATTTAGCCCCACCTATAGTACGGGGTTAAGGAAATTTTAGCGTGTGTAAAAAGGGTATAAGTGAGGTATATATTTAAATGTTCGTATTATTCATTTGAAAGGTTAATCTAAGTACCCAAAGTACCCAACGTCATCTGACATTTTATTCAGTCTGCATGGGAAAGAACATTGCGTTGAAAAAACATTTTTTAAAAGGGTAACAAGAAAGCAACAAACAATACTAATGTGAACCAATATGATAAATGAGGAATCCATTTTGGCGCGCCATGACCTGCATGGATTTTTAAATTCTTTCAAAGCATGATATTGGTTTGAATATAATTGTTGTTCGATCGTATGGGGATGTGATCGCCTGTTCATTATGGAATCATTATTTCTTTATTTGCTATTTAATGCCTGTCTCACATGCACCTGGCAATTTTCATGAGCTAATTCATGGGCGGCGCAACTGGGGGAGCATGGGCGACCCCCCCCCCATGATTTTTCAAGTGTGAAAATAAAAAAACAAGAGAGCGAGAGAGAGAAGAGGGAAAAGTTAAGAAAGAAGAAAGAAAACTATATGTGCTATTCCGTTTCTTGTTTACTCTTTAATACCCCTTTTATTGAATTGATGAAAATAACGACGTCACATATTTTTGTCTTCTTGCCCCCCCCCCCCTTCATCATAGCATCCTGGCACCGCCCTGAGCCAATTAGCTGATGTACGACCGGGTTTCTCATCATTTTATTTATAAACTCGATTGAACAAAACAAAATGATTATTTCATCATCTGACTCGTATCATTAGAATAGGGCTCATAATGAATGTCATCATGAGGTGACGTACGTATACGCAAACCATGGTTCAAGATTTTAATGACTATTATTCGTCATTCTGCCAACCACACGTGAGGGCGCCTGTTGTAGTATGGGATATCATAAGAGCTAAATTGATTTCTCATGAACATTAGCGTAGCTGGAAAGGGGTCTTGGTGTCAGTGGACCCCCAAAAGATTAAAGACTCCCCCTTCGAAAAAAAAAGGGAAATAGAAAGAAAGGAATGTAAAAGAAATGAAAAGGCGAATATCTTTCTAATATAGTTTGTTATAATAAAGATTTTATTTTTAAAAGATCAACGTACATGTTTGTTCGCTCGCGACTTTTAAGAAATTTTAACGACATGTTGTGTCCCCTCAAATATTACCATACCGTATATGAATAAGGCTTGTATGTAGGTCTACGATTTATTTACTGTTAACGGATTAACAATATATTTTATCAATGTTTATTGTATTTTGAATTGGACATTATTTTGAAAGGTGCATACGAAAAAGCTAAAATGCTCCAGTTGTAGCGACGAAACAGATTACAGAATACCAATAACACGTTATTTTTTCGGGCTTGGGTGTCTTTTGCCATATATATATATATATATATATATATTTATCAATTATGATATAGCGTTGGTAGTGTAAACAGTCAAACAGCATAAGAAAATCCTATGTAATGTGGTTAAACAGCACGGCTGCACAATATGATTTTTGTGATTTTTTTTTTGTAGAGAAGCTCCACCCCCACTTCACTTCAGTATGTGTTCATGGTATATATTTGCCTTTTTTCATTCTGCAGAAAATAAGGCAATCAACTTGCTGCCACCAAAATGCCTACAGACTTCAGCGGTGAGTGGTTGATGGTGAGTCACGGTGAGCTTAGTAGTGATCTGATGGATACGATGGGTATCCCTGCAGAAATCCGCCCCAGTCTACCGATAAAGACACTCACGGTCAACATCACACAGGATGGAGATCAGTTTGAGATCTGTAGCAAGACTCCAGAACGCAGTAATAGCTACAGTTTCCAGGTTGGGAAGAGCTTTGAGACCAGCTTGGTCGGCTTTCTACCCAAGATGACGGTAAACTATATTTAATGCATTAAGTAAATTAAAACTTCTTTTTGGAGAGGGACGGGTGAATTATTATCGATATTCCAGAAAGCATTCCTCTTTCAAATTAGTATTAACCGCGAAGGTTATATTGTTTAGTCCGCGCATCAAGTAAATAAAGATTTTATTTTTAAGAGGGGCGCGTGAATTATCATCGATAGTCCAGAAAGCATTCATCTATATGTAAGCTTTAAATTAGTCCCGGGTATTTACCACGAAAGTAGTTTTGTTAAGCTCATGCATCAATTAAAGTAAATTAACATCTTCACTTGCAGAGGAACGTGAGATTTCAAACTAACATTGTTCACACTTTATATATTCTCATCGTTTTAATAGGCCTGCATGTACGTCGTTGCTGATTATTTTGTTAGTGATGGCTTCATTTTAATTATTTTTTTCGCTTTGTAGGTGACTGCGTCGTGGGAGGGCGATAAACTGCTGTTCACCGCTGAGAATGATTTCAAGATGGTTCGTGAGATCACGGAAGGGAAGATGGTAGCCATTGTATCAAAGGGTGACGTCTCGTTCGAAGTGGCCTTCGATAAAGTATAAAACGTAGGCTTTCGCAAGGCGGGATGACGGGATCGAGAGAGTTAATGTAAACCGACTAGTGGTATCCGACTGCGACCCGATTCTCGTGTAATTTGAAGTAGAATTGATGAGGGTTCATTTCGTGGGGCAAAGCTGCTTAACTCTATAGTTACCCTGCGAAAGTGACTCCACAACAAATAATACTTAGCGTTATTGCAGTAACAGAGTATTGTGTGTTTTTAGGTCAGTTTGTAAGTGTGACTGCAGCATTTGATTTAAATGTGTGTAGGATTGTGAACTTTTACTTTAACAGACAGGCTATGTCCACCGTAGAGCGTGTCCCCCCCCAAAAAAAAAATGCATTGTCTTTGTATCAACAAGCATTTAAACCTATAAGCTTTTAGCGCTTAAGGATTTGGCATCTGTGTATATATTTTAATGATATTAATCAACGTTTCATCGTATTCAGAAGATAAATGAATCTGCTTAAGAGTTTGTATCATCGAATGAGAACCAGTTGTGTTTGGAGGCAGGAAGGAGGCACCGTGTCACGGGCGGCACTTGAGAGGGCGCAAAAACATGCCAAAAAGTCAGAGATAAAGATCAAAAGGAGGAAAATAAAGAAAACACAAATATATCAAGAAGATTGATGTCCCATTGATGCATCAAAAAAGTCTTTATAGGCTTTAAGTTTTGACAGCTCAATGATCGCCTTGCTTCCTCACATATGATTCCTCTCAGAACTATTCTCATCCATTTGTAGTTCTGAAACTACCTTCTCAAAAGCATGATCGGATTCCATTGTTTGTAAAATTGTACGGCTTAAAAATTGGTTTGAAATTAATGTTACCTCTGATCGAGGGGGGCATGCAAGGTTAAGGGTGCGCAGAAATAAGAAGAGAGGAAAAGAAATGCGCTTTGTTATTAAGCAAAATGTGCAAGAAATAGCGTTTTGCAGCTTAATAAGATTGAATTTGTCACTACACCCATAATAGAGTTATTTTAGTGCAGCTTAGATACGCCACTATAGGGATCAGTAGCCTACAATTTACATGCAATCTGAGATAGATTTTGGTTTTTGTTCTGACTGCGGTATTAAACAAAATAGAGAGTTACTTCCGTTTTGTGTTATTACCAAGACCTTAAACCATATTTGTATCTTTTTTATAATTAAACTTATCTTCTGGAAATCGGCCTGTTTAGAGTCGAACTTGTATTTTTTTCACCTCACCCTCTTCTATTAATCTATCTCTTACAGAGACATCGAGATAGAGAAAGCTTGCTAAGATGTAAGTTCTTCCACTTTCTGTAACAGTTTTTTTTTAATATTCTTGTGCAGAATTGAAATTAACCTTGAGTCGCAAGACCTCCAGGCAGGTTAGAAAATAAATCTCCATGTAAATATATTTTCTTACTGCTTGAAGCCCCAGTAAACAATTTTTCAAAAATTATAATTTGATACGACTTATAAGACACGGGAGGATAAACATTTTATAGCATTTTAAAAGTATATGAAGTTGTTCGAAGTTTATTGTAATTTTCGCCAATAATTAATTGTATTCAATCATTATATCTGTTTTACCTTTGGTATATTTAGAATGATAGTGTGATATACTTTCGGAGCCTGAAGACTGAATAATTTGCTGTAAAATAGTTATCATTTTTTGACTTTCGATATAAGTAAGAGATGATGTAGAGTAGTTTATTGATTTCAAGTGATGAAGAAGAAGGAAAAGGGAAGTATATTGGGAAAGAAACAACTGAACATTGCAATTCCGTAATCAAACAGTTATCTGCACTTCTCCCTCATATACAGTATATACAGGCGTTGTGGCCGCTGCAACTATAAAAAAAAAATTCCTTACTACGCTGTATTTCCAACATTCAGTGAATAAAAAAAATGGTAATGAATTGTATTGTAAAGCGTTTTTGTCAAAGTTTATTTCTTATTTATCATAACCAAAATGAATAACTTCTTTTTCACAGATCAGTCCAATCAGGGTAGAAACAATTTTAAGGGGAAGTCCACCTCCTCATAGAAAATTTATTTGAACAAAAAAAAAGAAGCTTATTACGCTAAAAACAAAAATTTAAAAATCGGATGTAAAATAAGAAAGTTATGACATTCAAAAGTTTCGTTTATTTTCACAAAACGCGCATTTTGGTCGGTATGCAAATAAGGAAATCAATGACGTCACCTATTAACTAGTTCTCTTGTCTGTTATGATATGAAATAAGTATCTTAATCTTCTCCTCAATATGATGTGAAACAAAGTTTGATTCATCCCTGAACATTTAGAACCTATATGGTTTTAACCAATTGTGATTTGACGACGAGTCTCATAATCGTAAAATCTGCAAAAAGAAAATTGATACAAATTTCATAGTAACTTGGTGACATCATCGACTCTCTCATTTGCATATGTACCGTAATTGCCCATATAACTGTTTTATTTTGCTCGAAACGGATAAGGACGATAATGGATTGGTTGTGATGATGATAATGATGATGATGATGATAATGATGATGATGATTATGATGATGATAAAATGGGTTGTGATCATGATAATGATGCCAACAACGACGACAATGATGATGATGATGATTTTGACCATAATTATAGTGATAATGACAACAATGACAGATGGGGGATGTAGGGAAAGCGGTAGCTTTGGCTCTGATGACAATTAGTTTACAGATGATG
Source organism: Lytechinus pictus (assembly GCF_037042905.1). Lineage (NCBI taxonomy): Eukaryota > Metazoa > Echinodermata > Echinoidea > Temnopleuroida > Toxopneustidae > Lytechinus > Lytechinus pictus. The sequence continues at coordinate 29,655,470 of NC_087251.1, forward strand.
GCGCTACAAAAGTGGCGCTTTATACCTCCATACATAGCCTAAATTTTTGTGTATAAATAACTTTCTCATTTTATATCCGATTCCGATGAAATTTTCAGCGTTATATATACTCACTTGTGCTATTCAGATAAAGAAGGAGGTGGAGAAAAATGAGGTGGAGAAGAAGAATTACTTTCAGGTTAAAAGTAATATTCAACTCGTGCTTCGCACTCCCATTGCATGTTTAATAATTGCGTATCCTATTCATGAGGATTACATGGTACAAGAGCGTATAATGAGCAAAAACTTAAGGGGGCAGACAACGCGTATTTAAACAATTTTCTATTAAAAAAGTTAACTAGTCAATACCATGACCTTGCCAAGCGAGGGTGCTTGGGGTGAAGCACCCCTAATATTTTTTTTCTTGGGTGATGCGTATGTTTTACACCATATATGCAGCACCTCCTGGACGTCAAGTTGGTATGTTAAAATGCAGCAATTTGACCAAAATATCCTTTACTTTAGAGAAAAAACTTGTTTTCTCACAACAGCACCCATCAGCCCCTTTTAAATAATCGTTCCCATTTATGCCCCATGGACATAGGCCCAATTGATCTCCCAGCACATTTGTGCTTTTCAAGAGTTTATTTTATGAGATAAATTGATCACAAAGCGTTGAAAACTACCGTCTTTAGGTCAGAAAATATATTTCAAAAAATCAGCTCACTTACGCTTCGCGCTTGCTTGATACTGTTTATAGTGAGTTACGTATCCTGTCCATGGATTTCTGAAAAAAAAGAAAATCCTGAAACGTCCCATTTTCAGGTCAGTATAGCAACTTCTCCAACTCGCACCTTGATTATTGCACTTAACAACATATGTTATAAAGGAGATTTCATCCTGTGAGATTTTTCAAGTAAGTACAATCATTTGTACAAAATATTTCGCCTTTCTTACAAACAAATTAGGCTATAAATATTTAAAGCATACTTATGACTACCCCCAATTAATATCGGCTCTTCGAGCCGCCTATCGTGATTATGACGATTACCCCCTATTGGATAATGTTGGATCTGCACCTGCTGATGACCGGGATGATGCTGATGATGATATGATGATGATCATCATCATGGTCAATGATCGTGATATAGTTGTAGATAGATAAAGAGTTAAGAAAAAAGAAACAAATTCAAACAATTATAAACAATCATTGGTAAGGGAATGCTTCGCGCTCGCATTGCCTTTTAGGTGATTTACATATCTTGCTCACTAAATAGGCTGATATGTAGCTTAAAATATCAAGTTTTGAAGTCAATATACAAAGTATATTTCAGCTCATGCAGACATCGAGTTTTCAATATTTTGTTTGATTTACAAATTGATTTTTCAAAGTGCTATGTAAAATGTCCGTTTTATGTTGTGAATATCATTTGCAGCTTTTTGTGCTGTGTGCTCGCATTATTTGATTTGCCAAGTAGGCCTACATATATTCATTATTTATTCCATAAGATTTTTTTATATACACAACAAAAAAAGTAAGTACCCCCTTAAACAAACATCAATAATTTCCGAACCAATGCGAGTTTTTAATATAATTTTACATGAGCGTGTAGGTAATTTTATAAGCTATCCTCTGAGTAAATGTTAAGGACGTATTTTACGTCATGCTTCAGTGAGCATCGTCAAAAGGCAAAAATGTCACTTTTCAAAAGTCACAAGCCAAATATCATTGCTTTGATTCCATTTTATTGGAACTAATTCCACATTCTCATCATGAAAAATAGTCAGAAGGCTTGTAAAAGGTACTTTCTAAAAGACGATACAACTTTTTTGGCTAAATTTCACGGTTGAATAAACACAAGTCCAAATTTGCTATAATTGGATTTTTTACACATTTCCATCAATAGAAATGCTAGAATATGATGACAGTTATTTTGGGGAAGAGTATCTTCAACAATAAAAGCTATTATTCTGAAAAAATTGACAGAGTAAAATCAAATATGAAGTCTACATGGGGGGTTATAAATGATTTAATTGGTAAGAAAAGAAAAGAATCACCCACTGATAATTTTACATTGGATAATGTGAATATAAATTCCCAAGACAAAGCTCACTCTTTTAATTCTTTTTTTGTAAATATCGGACCTAAATTAGCAAAAAACCTTAGTAAACCAAATGAAAGCTTTACTAAGTTTCTCCCGGAACCTGCAATAGCTTCACTGTTTTTGAATCCCACAAATGATAATGAAATAATAGAAATAACAAAAACTCTTAAGTCCAGTAAAGCACAGGGCCACGATAGAATTAGTAATTTTCTCCTTAAACAAATTATACATTTTATTGCACCCCCTCTGACTCATATTTTTAATCTCTCACTCAATACTGGGAAATGTCCAGAGTGCTTAAAAATTGCTAAAGTAAATCCTATTTTAAAGAAAGACAACCCTCATGAAATAAGTAATTATAGACCTATATCGATTCTCCCTAGTATATCTAAAATCATTGAAAAGATTATTTACAAGAGGCTATACAAGTTTTTGGAAACACATAATTTATTAAATTCAAATCAATATGGTTTCAGAAAAAGTCATTCAACTGACCTTGCGCTGATTAGATTATATGATAAAATAACAGATTCTATAGCCAATAAAGAACATATAATAGGGGTATTTATGGATCTATCAAAGGCCTTTGATACGATTGACCACCAAATTTTACTTCAAAAACTTTACTCTTATGGAATTCGTGGTGTTGCTCTTTCCTGGTTTCAAAGCTATTTAACCAATAGAAAACAATATGTTGTATTTAATGATGTTTCTTCAACTTTTCTACCAATCCGATGCGGTGTCCCACAAGGATCGATATTAGGCCCATTACTTTTTTTTATTATATATCAATGACTTAACTAATACAACTTCTCTTCTATCGTTTATATTATTTGCAGATGATACTAACATATTTTACTCACATTACAACCTTAACACTCTAGTTGACACACTAAATAATGAGTTACTGAAATTATCATTATGGTTTAAATGTAACAAATTGTCTCTCAATATCAACAAAACTAATTTCATGTATTTTAAACACATACAATCTCATATAAATGACGTACATTACAACATATTTATAGATAATGTTCCTCTTGATAGAAAGCATCAAACGAAGTTTTTGGGTGTCGTCATTGACGAAAATTTAAATTGGAACGAACATATACGCCATATCATAACTTCTATTTCTAGGAATGTTGGTATACTATATAAATTAAAGAAATGTATTCCTTGCAAAACACTTGCGTTGCTTTATAATTCATTGATTTTACCGTATATAACGTATAGCAATTTAGTATGGGCCACAACAAACAAAACAAAAATAGATTCTATTCACTTATTGCAAAAGAAAGCGCTTCACATTTGTACCGGTTCACAATATTTATCTCACTCCAAACCATTATTTTACCAATTAAAATCTCTGACAGTATTTGACATTAATACACTACAAAGTTTATTGTTCATTTTCAAGTATTTAAATGGGATGCTACCAAATTCATTTCAAAATTTTTATACTTTGAATAAAACCATTCATGATTACCCCACCCGTAATTCCTCTAATTTACATTTAGTCAATCCAAAACTACGTATTGCCCAGAGATCCGTAAGACATCATGGTCCTGATCTTTGGAATCCTCTCCCAGACTCAATTAAATCCTCTTGCTCCCTACACTCATTCAAAGCTAAAGTTAAGGTCATGTTACTATCGGAATATGTAAAATAAACTTTCTTGTGTCATAATCATGTTCTAATATTCCGTTTCCATCATCATTAACATTATTTCCACCACCACCACCACCGTCACCACTATCATCATCATCATCATCATCATCATCTTCATCATCTTCATTTGTCATTATCATTATTATTATTTTTTTTTTTTACTTGATTATATATATTATAGCAAGTTTTGGCTTGTTAGATTTTGTTCTTCTCTTTTTATATTATACTTAATGGATACTTTAATAATTTGTTATTGTCCATTCTGCTCATAATATGATTATATGGTTAAAATATGTTTCGGTTTGTCATAATTTTCAAGCATTTTTTTGCTTACTATGGCAATCCATCTTCTGCTATTAATTTTATGCTAAATGATTTATACCTGATTTATTGTCAATGTATGTTTGTAGTAGTAATTCATTACTTTATTAACATTCAAATCGTTCAAACAAAGGAATAAAATATATACAAACATAGAAGAAAGGAACGCCCAGGACATATCTGAGTAACAGAACAAGCAGGGCATACATAAATAACATAGATTATATTAACATAATAGCGTATACAATACATTACTATAATTACCCCGAATCAAAGTATTAAAACAAGCATGAAATTATTATAAAGAAGTACAGTATGTAGAAGAAAAACGGGAACTAAAGCAGTTGAGAAAAGAGAGGTAGAAATAAAAGAAGGGGGAGATGGTACATACAAAGGTGAAATAAAAAATAGAAGAGAAGGAATGAGAAAGGGGGAGAGTAAAAGAGAGAGGAGAGAGAGTGAGAAGGTGAGGGCTGGTGGGAGAGAGAGGGGGGGGGGGGGGTGTGAGAGAGAAAGAGAAAGAAAAACAACATGTGACTTCCAGGGCATTACATAAATTCAAATGATTGCACATAATTATACCCCGACACAGGCAAATGACCAGATTACGTTTCTGTCTTCCTTGGATACATATAAATGGATATTTGTTTCCCTCCACACATCATACACTCTCAGAAAGAAGAAAGAAAAAACATTGGGCTGGTCAACACATGAATCCACCAACCGCTGGGCAAAGAAAATTGCACACGAAACGAATGCATTTTATAAATCAACAGTCGGAAGGCCCATACGCCCACCAACGGCAATACATTGAACAAAATATCCCCGAGAGTGCATGTTATGGGGGGGGGGTCACATTTTGGAAATCCTCACAATAAGTCGTAGTATTTTTTTGTTAAAATTATTTTTTGTCTTACGGTATTTGGTTATTATTACATTATTACATTAGTGGGTTATGACATTCCCATACGGGTTCCTCCTTGGCCGAATATATTACAAATGAAGAAGTGATGGCAAGTGACGCAAGTTTATCCCGAAAGGTCTTGAAAGGCACTGGTTTCCCACATAACGAGAGAAATTTCTTCAGCTTTTGTGAATTGTCGTTATTGATATAGCCCCTGGAACCTATTTCTATAGGAAAGAAAAGCACATCGAAACCATTGGCTTCTATGTCCGAAATCATAGGTGCATATTTCTTTGATTTATGTTATATTATATTGTTATGTAGAAGAAAAATAAATTCAAATCAAATCAAAATCAAATCAATATTCATCGTTTCACGGTTCAATGAACATTTATTGAAAACAAAAAATACGATTTTCAAATATCATAGGCATGTATTGTTTCATTTTGGTAACTGAAAATGATCTTTTCTCAACTTTTTCTTTATTTTCATGGCCAATTAACATGCTTTAATGTTTGAAAGGCGTTTAATTAAACATTCAGGCTTGAATGAACATGTGGAATGTGATTAGCTCTTTTTCACGTTATTGGAAAAAAATGCAATTGGTAACTATGGATATCTGTCACAAACCTCCTTGCATAGTTCATTTGATTTGATTTTAATGAAAATCCCGATGTTTAATGCATCAGTGAGCACACAATATTCGAAAATTATGCAAATGAGATGAAAGTTCAATCCCTTGGCCCCACTCTGTGCCGTATCGAATGGTTATTTTGGTGTGCGCGCCTTTTGATAGTGTTACTCTGAAGCCATGTGCGAAGTTTCATGAAATAAATGTTGGCAGAAGTAACAAAAACCGTCCATGAAACAAACCCTCATTTCATATTTGTTAAAACTTTGACTTTCTCTCTCATAGACTTGTGTACATTATGGGTGCATATGTTTAAGAATAAGTAACCCCTTATTCAATATGGTGGAACTTTTTTTCAAGGCTGTCTTTAGCAATGTCATTTGGCAGTAATGTTTATCAATCTATAGGCAGAATTCTGTGCAAAAATGAAATCGATTTGTTTATTTATGGATGAGTGAGCACGCATCAAAGTGGGAAATTTTGTATTTTAAATGTCACAGACTCATTTTAAAGGGTAATTAAGTGAATATTGGGGGCAAATTCGGTTTCAAATGTGACTTTGATTGCTGTTGTTTTTATAATCCATCATTATCACCACACGCTTTCCGAACTTTAAACATTTTCATGGTTGAGCGAGCACATTCGAAAACTTAGGAATGGATACTCTTTATACTGCATAAATGTATTCTTTTCCCAACAATTTCTCATGATCAGTTTAATTTATGGACAAATCAGTGGTGGATCCAGAATTTTAAAATGGGGGAGGGGCCTATAATCGGGGGAGACACCAACATTTTCAAATTTTAACATGATCTAACAAGTTGTAGAGGATAAACCCCTATGATGATACGTCACAATACAGGGGCCGCGGAACGGTTTTCAAAGTGGGGGGGGGGGCTGACCATGCAAAAAATCACAATCGTATGGTCATTTTTACATTTTTGTACATGCTTTTAGAAAAAAATGGGGGGGGGGGGGCTTCAGCCCCCCCCCCCCCCCCGCGTCCGCGGCCCCTGCAATACATTGTGCTCACTCAACCATGAACATACGATATCAAAATTGTGTGTGGAGTGGCTAAATGATGGATAGTAAAACAGCATAACACCATAAAATTCATCTCAAAACAAATTTTGCCCAATTTTTTATTTGCACAATCTGAAAAACGACTCTTGTGACTTTCAAAAATGGTCATTTTTTATTCAATCTTTAATAACTCATGCATGACTCAACTGATCAATCTCATTTTTCACCAGGAGTTGCCTAATGAGTGCAGAAAACCACCTACGAAATATCATATCTCAAAATAATTCCGTTCAAAAGTTACAGCAATTTGATTTAAGGGGGACTTACTTTTTTTGTTGTGTATATATTAATTCTATAACAAACTAGTTAAAATCCCCCTTGTTATGACAGTTTATCAAACATTTCGTCTCGCGATTTGCGCTCGCATTAATTTTTACAAATATATCAACTCATAAATCTTAATCATGATTACAAAAGTGCTTAAAATATCCAATTTTCAGGCCTTAATGTCAACAAATTTCACTCACACATAAGGCTTATTACATGAATAAATATGATAATAAAATTTCATGAATTTCTAATAACTAAATTGTCCCTTTTTCAGAAAGGAATATCGACAAGTTTCATATCGCATTCAGGAAGGGGAATAGGAAGATAGTCATCATTTTCATATGATGACAAAATGTCCTTAGGCCTAGAATGTCCAGGTCCTAGGTCAAAAGAATAATAAAAATATCAGCTCGCGCTTCGCACTCGCATCATTTATTAAAGGGGAACCCAACCCAAATGAAAACTTGTTTTATAAGGAAAAGAAAAATCGGACAAGTTGATAGGTGAAAGTTTGAACAATATTGGACAAACAACAAGAAAGTTATGAATTTTTAAAAGTTGTAAATATTGGTAATCATGCATGGAGACTTCAAATTGACCGCATATGGGATGTCATAGTGGTGTAAGGCAAGGACTACTCTTTCATGTACTCCAATACATATTATGGCTAAAATGTCATTTTTCCTAAAAGTTTTATTTCAAATTATATTTTTCTTTCATGAGGACATAAAACAATATACTACCGGGGGGCATTTTCACCACAGATGGACACAGAGGCAAAAAAATAAAGTTGATATTCATGTCAAATGCTTTATGTTTTTTAATAAAACAAGACCTGAAGTTTCTGAGACAAATTTTTTTCCGACTCTGGCAGCCATTTTTTATTTCAAAATGGCTGCCAAAGTATGGATACAAATTAGTGTTGAAAATAGTATATTGATACATATTTTGTTTTGACAGATTTTTAAAGAACAGGTTTGATCATGATGTTTTCGCCTTTGATTTAGCTTGCTATTATAACACTTTTTAAAATCCCACAGAAAGAAACACCAGTAATTCATTCATCTGATAAAAAAACATTGATGAAGTATGTGATATGGTATGTAATGTCAGTTACCGAAAACATGAACTTTTTTTTCTCATTTCCTGGAAAAGAGGATATATTATATGAAACTTGGTAGATTTCCTCTCTAGGTAACACCCCTCCATTCTACACCAAAATTAAAGATTACCAATTAACAATGAAGCAATAGGGTACCATTAAATATATGTAATGTCAGTTACCGAGATGTAATGTCAGTTACCATGATAAAACGTTGGTTACCAATATTGAAATGCAAATATGTGGTCAATTTTATGGTGAAGAAATATTGTATACTTGTTATTTAACCCTAAGAAGACTGGGGGGGGGCTGATTCAGCCCCCCCCCCCTCGACATTTTTCGCGATAAATCCACTGCTCGAATGTTTTTGACCGCGTCGCTAGCTGACTTTTTACCTTCAAGTCTCGAGCAACTTTTGAGACCAAAATTGTGACCCCCGGGTACACGGTTCCGAAATTACACAACATTTTGTAAGTGCATGCAGACCCAAAATTACTCAAAAACGTGAATTTGTGTACAAATCCAATGCAAATAGTGTTTTCAGCCAAAATTCATAAAATGTATCATTATTTTTCCTTTTACTGCTAAAATCAATTAATTTTATCTTGTATAGGGCCAAAATAAAGTCCCTGACAATTTCCATTGAAAAAACAATAAAAAACAAAAAGTCCAAAAAACAAAGAAATACATAAGAAATTTAGAAAACAATAGAATACACAAGAAAATAAATGTGATGTTGAAATTTTTGAAAAATAAATTTGATCAGATGCCTATCTAGAGTATGTGAAACAAAAATTAGCATTTTAGGGTCATTATTTTATTAATTAGATCAAACTTATGATTTTACGCATAAATTAGCATAATTAATCAGCAATGAGATTTTCTGCAGAATTTTATTTTATACTATTGTAGATAATGCCATGGGTAAAGCGCGTGCCAATTTTCGTTGCGATCGCGCGATCGACGGCCGAGATCATAAAGGGGGGCTGAATCAGTTGCATTCCCATCGTGCAAAAAAAATTACTATGAAATTGTTTTGTACATGCACTTTACCAAGTACCTAATTGTTTGTATCAGACAATTTTTTGTTTGGTTTTCGGGGGGGGGGGGGGGTAGGGGGTACTTTTCCCAACCTATTGCCTAAATCTGCAACATTTTTTAAGCTTAACATTGTGATGAAGGGGATTTCCAGGGTCCCTTTTTTAGTTTCTAGGATTCTTTTGAGCATTGCCTCGCTAAAAGTAAATTCCTGGATTTTATACCTGTTAGTAGTGTGGATGTGTGATACAATTTTGTTTTTGGTTTATAAGTATAGATGAAAAGTGAAATTTGACAGTTCTGATCAATGTTGCATGGATCTACTAAAACTGTGGTGTTTTTTCTAATTTACAAATAGTTCAGTTTCAGTTTAGAAGCTGGAGTTTATTTTTTGTTGACAGCTTATAAAAGAAATTAGCAAAGAAAATGATTTAACAAATTATGAAGAGAATTGAAATCCGACAGATATGAACAAGCATTGCTTGCACTGACCAGAATAGAAATCACTAAAACTACATGGCTGCATGAGATTTGGGGGAGGGGTACATGTAGCCTAGGGGAGGAGACCCTTATTAATTTTGCCTTTTTTGAGGGGAGGGGGAGGTTGGAGAAGGAAAAGGTTTAAAAAGTCAATATAAAACTGATGAATATATTATGGGTGTATAGTCAGAAAAATCCATGTGTACAGTCAATGCAATATCAAATTACTATAGGAAAACATGTAGCTGCTATGACCCCACCCCCCCCCCCCGGTAAGTAAAACATACATTTCTTATCTTTTGATAATTAAAAATGTGAAGTGTTATGAAACTCTTATGATTTTAAAAAGCCTTACATATAAGTACCAAGAAAATTATGCCTTTGAAAATCATATAGCACTGGATAATGTTAATGTGTATTGTCAGTTACCGACAAGTAATGATAAAAATGTTCAAATCAAAGAAAGGAATTAAGAAAAAGAAAAAGTTTTTTCATTGAAATGTTCCTAAAAACTCGGGTATACTTCCACATCAAGCTCACTTTCATGTGAAGCCCTGCACAGAAGATACAATGCAATGATTCCACACATTTGACTTCCATGTGTTATCTCTATGGCAAATTAAGTGTAATGTCAGTTACCGTAATGTCAGTTACCAGCATGGTTGTGGAAAAATTATCATAGTCCCCAAAAGACAAAAACGAATTGTTTAATATTTTGACACATCTTAACCTAGTAACGGAGGTATATTTACATATTCAAATTATTTCTCTATCTACTCAGGGACATGAGATATTTCAATTTTAATGAACACCCTGAAATTGCATGTCCTTTTGCGTAATGTCAGTTACCGACACATTTTTGCTTGCTGATGCGTAAAAAAATGTGGTAACATAGGAAAACTTAGTATCAGAGTATACAGCAAGGTTCACTTTATTAACTCTATCAAAAGCAAGCTCCCATCATTTGTTGTTTTAGAGATACATGCAATGGAAGGTGTGAAAACATTGTGCCGTGTAATGTCAGTTACCGTGAAAATGCCCCGGGGTTATATTTAGATTACTGCCCCAGGGGAATGGGTACTTAGGAGAAAACCACAAATCCCTGATAATAAAGTACATGGTCTATGGGAAAGTTGTCCTTGCCCCTTGTCATAATTTACTTCCCCAGTTGCCAATTTGAAATCTTCATAGTATTAGTGATCTCAATTTCAAAACAGCTATAACTTTCTTATTGCTTGTCCGATTTCTTTCAAACTTTCGACATTCTGTTTAATTTATTTTTCTCCTTCCCAACACAACATTTTATGGCCAAGGCTGGATTCCCCTTTAAGTGCTATTCACATCCACTTCACAACTCCCCTACCCAGTGCTTAAGATAGTGCTTAAATTCATCCTTTTCATATACAGGATCAAATATTTTCCGCTCGCGCTTATTGATTTTCATGATAAAAAATGAAATGTATTCAGAATGCCCAGCATCTGTCTAACTCTAAAACACACTCACACATGTTTATTAAAATACGCAGCTTGATCTTTATTCAAAACGTGCTAAAATTAGCCAGTTTCAGATCAGAACATAAAAAATTTTCTGCTCGCGCTTTGCGCTTGCATTGTTAATGTAGGAAGATACCAAATTACCCATCCTTTTTAATGATTTACAAAAAATTAATAGGGTGTCCCATTATAAGGTCTAAAATCTCTTTTTTTATTGTTTGGTTATTTACCTATACCATTAATGATTTGAAAAAATGCTTAGAATGTCAATTTTTTAGGTCGGAATGTCAAAAATTTTCATCTCGCGCTTCGCGCTCGCATTATTTAATAGTTGAAATATGCATCGTCTTAATGGCTAACTGCCAAACGCCCTTAACACGTCCCTTTCCGATCAAGCCAAACAATTTCTGCTCGCGCTTTGCGCTCACAGTAATGATCTAGTTGCATGCACGTCTTGTTCAGGTTTACAAACATTGCCAAGAATATGTTCAATTTTCAGGACAAAATACATGAAACTCCCAAAATTTTAGCTCGCGCTTCGCGCTCGCACTATAGGGTTTATGAGATTATTACACTTTCATGTTGTTTTATAAGAATGAAACTAAGAAATTACTGTTAGGACATGGGCGTTTTGCCCCCCCCCCCCCCAAAAAAAAAAAAAAAAATTCACGACCAAGAAAAAAGGATACGGGTGAAATACAGGCCTATTTTTTTCCAAGTTTTATGTAAAAATCTATCACAAACTTTGATTTTTGAAATAAAAATGTCAATTTTGCACAATACGCCGTATATCGAGCCCCCTCAAAATTGTTGGCTCATTACGCCACTGGGACAACTTCTTATAAACAAACAAAAATCAACTTTCAGCGGCCGATTAGGGAAAATATGGGTGAACATAAATTTCGGGCCCCCTATTGGCAGAAGCTAGATCCGCCCCTGTCTGTTGAAATGGATGGACCCTGTGAATAGATCATGATCATCGTGAAAAGGAGGCGTGAATTTTTTGCCTGCTTATTATAGTCCCAGGCTTAAATGCCCGTCGCAAGAACGGTTCCCTGTTACATATCAATTAAGCTATTCAAGTCTTATAAAATGTTCATTTTGAATATAATTCACACAAAAATCAAATCCATAACATAGGTCAATTCAGAAGTTTTGTAAAATGAAGGCGCATGATCCCTAGCTGGAATCATATAAGATTGGGTAAGAAAAACATTTTTTTCCTTTTTATTTGTCTACTTGTTTTACCCCAAACCTGTACCACACGTGTGATCGTGACAGGTTGAAAAGCGAAGTCCAGACTAAACTTAGTCTTAGAAATGGAAGGGAAACAGAAGAGAAAACGAACGAAGAAGGAGAAGAAAAAGAAGGCAGAGTAAGTTCAAATACATTCGAGAACAAGGATGAATCCAAGACTTATTAATGAGCCGTGCGAGTTACTTCAATACCAATATTCATTTGCCATTTTCATGCCCGTTTTTACGATGCGCATACCGGTACATCCTGCATGCCTACCGATAGGCGATACGGGCAACCAGCGGGGCAGCGACAGTGCAGTGGAGGGGGAGTGGAGCTCGAGTGTGAGCATTGTCATTGACGTCAATGACGAGTGTATGGATGGAGATTGAGATGAGAGGGTGGGACACTCACACAACATGCGAGGTTACTAACCTCGCATAACGCATGTGATTTCATAGTGCATTTTGACGTTTTCATTCATCACACGAATGTCAGGGAATGAAACACGCCAAAATTGGCAAAAAGTTCAACATATTTCCTACTCCTAGGCTAAATTATAGTATGACCTATGTACGTAATTTAAAACAATCTCTTACTCTTACTTAGTCTTAGCTTAGTTTTTTAAATTCATTCGAAATTATTTGTAAAAATGATTTTTTAATGCTTACCTCCAAATTTCGGCCAAGATACTCCGTCTGTCCAAGTACTGCGGTGGAAATCACGCAAACAACAATTGAAATGCGATTTTTCCTATCGAACAGTCTCGATTTAAGTCGTTGGCGCATAGGAAATTGTAGGAAAAAAATCAACAGGTTGCATGTCATGTACCGGTATATACTTATAGGTAAAGTACGCCATCTTTTGACAGATGATGATGAAAGTGGATTGAACGAGCAAGAAAATAATGCTGAGCGCCGAGAGGCTAGAATGCAGCTAGCAGTACAAGCTGCAGACAAACGGTACAAACCGGCATATGAATAATATCGCGCGCCCTCTTTAGGCAAAAATTGATATCCACGCTGATCAGGAGGCATCTACATGAAGATCAAGCAAAAATCCTTTTTTTTTTTTTTTTAACAAAGAGAATTCAACAAACGATCCATATGATTCGGTAAGTGTCATAGCACAATTAGAAATCTTAGCTATAATGGTATGTCATAGTTATTTGAGCAAAAAGGGTGTGAAAGATTCGCGTGCACCAGGTGCATATGAATCCTTCGCACGCGAGATGAATTGAACCCATGGGTGAGGGTGGGATGGAGTTTCACTTAATGCATGCAGCAGTAATATTAAAAAGGTGAGCAGTAGAGACTCCAGTCTGAAACATGGAAAATAAGGATCATTCTAGACCAAAAGCTTTGGTCTCTGACTGACTATTTATTTCCGCTGAACTTCGTTGGCTCCACTCACCAAATACAGAGACCGAAGTTCTAACTCGATCTGTACAGGGACTCAACGGACAATGGCCATATGTTTATACAGTTCGGATAAACCAAGGAAGTGGGAGTTGCGCGACAGCCGAAGTAAATCACTGTTTTTGTCCTTTTCCCGTTTTGGTGCATTTCAGGCCAAAACGGAATAATAAACTTTGTCTTTATTTTGGTCCAGTTCTTTTTATTTATTTTTATGAAATAAAGACAAAAAATTGATGAGCCCCTTGGGGGATTTTGCATTGTTAACCCCCTAATGGCGGCTGCACGATCGCGAGCCGTCTGTGTACGAGGAGAAATTTTAAAAAAATTTTAAAATGTTAAACTCCTCGAAACAGACGGCTGCCAGCTGTCAAGGATCATTCCTGATTAGACTTGAGGACTCTGTCATTTAAAAAATATTTTTACATTACATAGACTCTATACTTTTTCATCTTGGAGCCTTGAAACCCTTGCCATACATGCATAAGCGAGACCTATACACGCGAATGGATTTCCCTTGGAAATCCATATTTAGAGATTGAAGTCGGTTTGTTTTTCTTTATTTAATTTATTTATGACCCTTCATACGCCTATTGCGTATGAAGGGATTAAAATTATTTTAGTATAAATATGCAAAATGAAAGGTTTCTTACCAGACCGATCTCGTGTAGATCCCTAGATCCACTTGTAAACATCGCAAATATAATAGGCTTGACCCTTGTGTTACAGTGTTACAGTGTTACAAAATGCTGTTTTGAAGAACAATTTATAGATGAAAATTATTATTTAACAGATAATAACATTTGAAACTTGATTATAAATAACTATTATAATAAAAATTATCAAATTGGTTGTGCCCTTTTTCAAAAGTTTTTCTGAGTGCTGTTATGGTCGACTATTATTTTAACTTCAAGTTCAAACAATTTCTAATATTTTAGTAATTGCATGGAGCTACTTAACTAGCCATAGGATAATAGTAAGACAAAATAAAGTATAGAAGTATACATAATGAAACAATAAGACATCAATTACATCTTTGTTTATGATACTGGGGATTTGCTCAGCGATGTTTCTTCATCATAACTTATTATCAGGTTTTTTTTTTTTTAATCCCTCAACATTCATTGTGATAACAAATTAGAGCAGTAGGAATAATCGCACATGCAAATGTACATTGGTCATTATTAGAACCAGTGAGTTGAGAGATAATTCCCTGAATTCCCTGTTAGAACCATGTGACTGTATATGCCCGTGGATTTTCATCTCACCGGAAGCATGTACCAAATGACGTCATGTAAGCACGTTTACGATCATGGTCCTGTTTATACTTCCCCAGAAACCCTGATTCTGGTCAAAACGACGTTTTGAAACACACCTTTTTGTAAGTTTACGATCGGTGTACTGAAACGTCGTTTAAATGAAAACAAGCATGGACGCAACCGTGTTTTGGACTAATCACGTATGAAATTAAAACGCTGATTCTGCCCTAAAAAGAGGAAGCATAAACATGCCCTTAATTTGTCTTGGAGATATCCTGGAATTTCCAATTGAAACTAATTGCAGAACTAGAAATGTTCCATAGAAGTGCTTCCACTTTCTAAGAAGATGTAAAATTAAGTATACTTATGTGATGATTCTTTGAAATTTGTTGATTCTAAAGCAACCAATCTGGAGACGACTATGTACCAGGCAGCATTGCTAACTTTCTAGGATCAGACCATGATAAGATGGACCAGCATCAGTCGGGATCCAAAGCACTGTCTTCTTTCTTTCAGCCCTCTATGATGTCAAAGCAAAGTGCTTTTCCAAGCAAAGTAAGTGTGGGTGTACAAACTTAGGCATAAATATAAACAGATTTACTATTCTAAGAAGACTAGGGGCCCTATTCCTAAAAATTCATATTCAGGTACTTGTCTAGTACAGACCTGCCAACCAGTACGTTTTAGCCGTATTTAGTACGTTTTTGCAACCAAAATACGGCAGTACGTTTTTTCTTTGAAAATACGTTTTTTTTTACTAAATCGTAATTTATTGAGAAAAATAATCTCTATATACCTCTATTTCATAAAACGTACACAAATATGGTTAATAGATCAATGTAATTTCAGGTAACTTTTTTTTTCAATCATTTTGTTAAAACCAGTGTGAAGATATACACATGTTTTAATGGTTTTTTTTTCATCTGCAAGAGCAGTGCCCGAAAAATACAGTTTTTTTTTATCACAGAATACAGTTTTTCATTCCTAGAGGTTGGCAGGTCTGCTAGTAGGAATTGTTTGGTCACTGGTGTGCAATGGGGGAGGCTGGGAGGCCATGGACTCTCCAAAATTTTCTCAACCAAGAAAAAAAAATAGGAGAAAAAGGAGTGAAATATAATTCTATATGCCATTTCTGGCTCCCTCTAAATTTTTTTGTTCATTAATGAAATGTTAAAAAATAAAAATAAAAATAGAAGTCCAGTGGATGTGAGAGATCAGCACAGGCCAAAGAACCATGAAGGCTTGTCTCCCTATTTTTTACATTTTGACAGATGTAAAACAAAAATATAGAAAAATGACAAACAACTGTAAAGTGGCTTCCCTGTATACAGTACTGATCAAGCTTTTCAAGCAGATCAAGCTGGCACCAAATCCATTCTGATATACCAAGAGGAGGGCAAACATGTGATGGTTAATGTATTCTCAATGTCTCTAACCTTCATAGGCAGGCAAAGATGCACCCAAAGGAAAAGTGACCAAAGATAAAACCAATATAGAATCCAAATCAGAAGAAGAGACTTTTGATGAAGGAGAAACTAAGATACTCTTGGACGAAAGTAGACTTGATGGTGAACTTTCTGAGGAAGCAGAAGTGAAGGATCTGAAACGAAAGGCACAAGATGACGATGATGAGGATGTTGGTCCTAAGAAGAAAAGGAAGCCACTGCAAGAACCAATGGATCCTGCTGTGCTTGATAGGACGGTATTCGTCGGCAATCTGCCTGTCAACATAAAAAAGAATGTAAGTCACTTTGTTGCTTTCATCACTTTCGGTTCACACTTACTCTGATGTACGGACATCAGTCCTCTCTTTTGTAGCAGGACAACCTACACTGGGGATAAGTTCTATTAATCTTTGATTACTTGTCATCTACAATTCCCAAGATCCTCTTTCTTCTTGCGTACTCTTTCCAGTAAAAAGTGATTAACGTTTTTTTTCTCCAGAGTATAATAATAATAATTACTTCTTATTAAGCGCTTTTTCAAAAGTTACAAAGCGCTGTACAAATGACAAAACAAATACAATCGGTGAAAACTTAAAACAAAACTACACAAAATGAAACACTACTTGCAATATATTAAACATGTTAAAACAAATGAGATTTAAGCATCTTCTTAAACACATCAATAGAAGAACATTGTCTAAGTTTATGGGGTAATCTATTCCAATATTTGGGGGCAAACACAGAAAATGACCTATCACCTACTGATTTGAATGTTCGGGGGATTTGAAGAGGGATTTGTGATGATGACCGAGTGTTATACATTGATTGGCGAACTGTTAGGAGGTCTGACAGGTATGATGGAGCTTGATCATTAAGACATTTGAATGTGATAGTCAGAGACTTATGCTCAATTCGATTTTTTACTTTCAACCAGTGTAATTCTCTTATCAGGGGGGTTGTCTGTGTATATGATGGTTGACAGTAAATGACCCTAGCTGCTTTATTTTGTAATTTCTGAAGACGATCTAGGTTCTGAGAGGTGACACCATTATAAAGAGAATTACAATAATCTAATCTAGATGTAACCAGCGACCTAACAGCAGTATGACATGTATCATTATCAATAAACTTTCTGATTCTATTAATATTTCGAAGGTGGTAGTTAACTGACTTAGACACACTAGTAACTTGATCTGACATTGTCATATGTTTATCTAGAACACAACCAAGAATACGAATAGAGTCTGATGACGATCTCTTTATTAATTTTAAGACTTCTTCATCAGTTAAAGTGCAAAACTGTGATAGTTCACAAGGGGGATCTGGTCCTGATGCAAAATTGTCCAAAGGTGCCGCATTCTGATCATCAATAAGACGACGAATGTTTTTGATCTTCGAAGTGAAGTATCTGCAAAATGCATTGGCCAATTTACAAGAAGATGATGTGTCTGGTAGGACATGTTCATTCCTGTTTAGGAGCATATTAATGGATGAAAAGACTTCACGTGGAGAGTTCGAGGACAGAGACTCTTTGAGATAATCCTTTTTGGCTTCACATACAGTGGACCTGACCATATCTTGAGCCATTTCATATTGAACAAGGTCATCATTGGTTTTAGACTTTCGCCACTTCCTTTCTGAACGTCTTCGCTGACGACGAGCATCATCTACAGCAGCATTGTACCACTTTGGGCGATGACGAACACGAGATGAGCATGTAGATAATGGTGCATGCCGATCAAGCACCTCTGTTGTTACCATATCGATTTGTTGAACCAATAGATCAATGTTCCCTTCAAAATGTACATCGGATAGCCTGTTGAGTAGATCAGCCTCAAATATGTCATGATCAAGTGTTCCAAACTTCCTGCGTTGCAATGACGTCCTAAGTGGGGGCGGTTTAGGGAGGTTTACATCTACAGATATGACTGCATGGTCAGACATACGATTGTCTATTACCCGTGTTGCGTGGACAGTTCCTTCAGATGATCTTGAGATAACAAGATCCAATGTGTGACCCCGTCTGTGTGTTGGTCCAGATACATGCTGGGATAGTCCAGATGATGAGAGAATCCGTATGAAACTTGCTACATCCTGTTTGTCTGGGCAGTCAAAATGAACGTTAAAGTCGCCCAGTAAAACAGGCTTACCAGGATTCAAATTCAAATGGTCTACGAAATCTTCAAAATCAGACAAGAAACCTGCTGTAGTCAAATTATTCACATTCGATGGTGGAGGCCTGTAAACGACAGCATAGTTGACAGTCCGTGACACATCTGATATAAGCGCATACTCAAATGACTGAATGTTTAGTGTATGCTCAGAAAGGTGACGTAGTTTTAGATGTGACTTGAAGAGTACACCAAGTCCACCACCCTGCCTTCCATCAGCACGCGGGATGCTAATGAAAGAGTAACCTGGAAGTGTCAGTTCTCCAGTCACTACTGTATCATCATCACGTAGCCAGGTCTCACATAGGAAAAATATATCAACATTATGTTCAAGGGCAAAATCACAGAATAAAACAGTCTTATTTCTAATTGACTGAGCGTTCCAAATACAGACATTAAGTCTGTTCTTAAGTGATGAGGTGTTCTTCGTAGGAGAGGCAACCGCCGTGTATGTAATGAATATGATGTATAGGGGAGACCGGGGTTAGTTGGAACGTGGGGTAAGTTGAAACATTGTAATTTTCTTTAATGTCTTTAAATAAATTTCTGCAATACTGCCCTCAATTTATTGTTATTATCAACAGCCATCCACCATATTACAGACAACACATGTGCAACAAGCCTAGTGAGATTAGAAAGGAATTTTTGTTTTTTTGACCTTCTGAGTAATTTTTTTCTCTTTCAGAAATGTTTTATTATTTCAGAGAAGTTTATAGATCAAGCTGGCCAGTTTGGGGGTATGATAGACACTTGTACCAAGCTACAAAATGAGGTTATTAATATGCCATGGTGAAGTCCCTTTTTTGTGCTCTAAGCTTATAAACATCAAAGGGGCTAGTTGGAACATGTTCCAACTTACCCCAAACATAATAATGAATAAAAATATATGAAATATTTCACACTCTTCTGAACATGTATTGTATACCATGCTTGTTTTGTTTATCGGTTAGGTCTGAGTGTGCATTTAAGGCTTATTGTAGGCCCCTAATGCAATATTAACCCTTATCAAACCGGGGGGGGGGGGGGGGTCAATTTGAGCCTTCCCTCGAGAAATTTGGTCACTTCGCCGTCGCGCGAGATATTTTTACTACACTGCTCGCTGACTTTTTACTTTCAAGTCTTGCGCATCATTTGAGACCAAATTTGCGATGCCTGTGTGCGCGGTTTCGAAATTACGCAACATTTTGTATGTGCATGTCGGACCCAAAATTGCTCAAAAGCGTGATTCCATGTACAAGGTCAATGCAAATTGTGTTTTTCAACCAAAATTCATAAATGTATGATTATTTTTTACTTTTGTTGGTTCAAATAGATTTATTTTATGCTATCTACGATCGCAAAAGAGTCGAGACAAAGTTCATCGGAAAATACAAAGGTTCGAAAAAACAAAGAAATACAAATAAAAAAAACAAAAAATACATAAGAAATTTTATTTTTTGCAATTTTTGTTGGATATTCGTTTTAAAAGTGAAAATTGATACTCTCACCAAAGATTAGCATTCTACTACGTTAATGAATAGAGTTAAAGGCAAAACATTAAAAAAAAACAAATTTAGGGCAAATTTCATATGCTTATTTGCATAATTAATTAATGTAAAATATAAACAATTAATTTTTGTCTTGTAAATTTGATGCAGAAGTACACGAAATTGCTGATAGTACACTTAATTGCATATGTAAAATCAAACGCACCCAAATATGCGGAATTCTACTACACAGTCTGCTTGCGTGAGTGGCTGTATAATAGAAAACATTAAGTTCAACAAATCCACACTTCAAATATTTTGAAATAGGCTAAAACCATGTAATATTACAGTTTTAAGTAGTTTTAGTATAATTCTTAATTGACCATGCAGTGTTCCATCTTACCCCATACCATGTTCCAACTTACCCCGTATTGGGGTAAGTTGGAACGTTTGCGATGGTCTTGTTCAAGGGGGATTTTTTCAGTAACCATAATAGAGTTAAATATTTTATGGGGTACATTTGAAGCCCTTAGATATATGCTTCAAGCTGATATATTGGTTGTTTCTAGAATAAAATCTATTTGGATTTTACAGCCATTTTTGTCAAAAATGTTCCAACTACCGGTAACCCCGGTCTCCCCTACATATTTTTTTGTTTTGTTTTTTAGATTGATTGCATTCTCTTCCTCTTTTTTCCCTTCAAATATAACCATATGAACAGGAGCTTAAAGGACTCTTCAAAAGCTATGGCACAATAGAAAGTGTACGTTTCAGATCCATGGTAAGAATACATAAATATTTCATGCTGATATGTGATCTTCAAGCAAGATATTTTTCAAATTTTTTCAAATTTTGTATGGGATGATTTCACAATGCTTTATTACATGTCTTTTTCACAGTCAGGGTGTAATTTCTACCTTCTCTGTCAAAATTTCAACAACAAAAAAAATAGACAAACATTTCAACTTTAATCTTTACTAGTAATGGCCAAATTATGGATTTCTATTTGTTTTGCAGCTTAAACTATTTTGGAAACTTGGAAAAAAATAATGATAAACTGTGACAAATGTGATAAATTTTAACAAAAACATCATTTTATTGTAATTGCTCAAATGACAACATTTGTTTAAACATATTGCAAGGGCCATTTTTCATTTGCCATTTTAAATTTCTTATAAGCTTGGAAAGCTTTTTTGGTCAAACCTGTTTGGTTAAAAGAAATTATTGAATGCATTTTTCAAATTCAATGTAAAATGTGACTTAAATATCTTAATCTTTGAAATAAATCATCTTTCAAAAATGATGTCAAAGTGAAAGTTATACCATTTAGTTAGGTGTACTTACCAATGCAGAACGAAAAAGTTGAAAATTTTTTAGGCATGTGTCTCAAATGCTTCAGTTAACATAATTAATTGTTTCGTAGACTCTAACTCTGTTTTATTACATAAGTCCCACTATTTAGTGTAATACTTGCACAAATCTCAATTGATCTCATGAATAATGAAATAAAAAAACTTATTAAAAATGATAACATGAATATTCAAGTTATTTATCAGGTAAAAAGATTGTCATAAGGTCATATTTTTCAATTCCATGGAAGTCTTTCTTTAACAAACTCCAAAATCGGTTTAATTGGATTGTCTTTTGGTTAAGAATTTAGCTGTGGTTATGCAACACAACAAATAAAAGGAAAGTTTTGTGAATACTGCTTCAACAATGTACCAAAACTGCTCCCCAGAAAAACTTACATCAGCAAAGACTGCAGCTTTCTTGTACTTGTCTGGTTTACATAGCCATCATTTTTTTACCAGAAGTTTAACTTCTAGTCCCCTGACTGTGTTCAGAAAATTGTGTGCAATGTGCTGAAAGTGTTCAACAATGCGGTGGTCATGTGTCAGATCATCAGGAAGCATGACTTAGGAATCTCTCGTGAATTTGCCATTTGAGGGATCAACATAGTAGACAACTATTGGATGCACTGTAACTTTTTTTCACCCAGTGGGCAGACTTTATATCATCGTGGTATTTGGCAGAGAAGTTTCTTCCAAAGTCCTGTATCATCATGACGATTCCTGGTATCTTTTGCTCCTTGACTGCCCCCTTCAATACCTTTTCTATCTGGTAGATCTGCCAATAAGCAGTAAGCAGATTAGAGATGAACGACATTCCTTTTATTGGTGAAATCACATCCTGAAAAATCTCATCAGTAACCTTATTGGCAGTACCTTTTTTTTTTTGGTTGTAAGGACTTGTCGACCGGTTTCTGTCTCGACAAACTTCCCAATTTCTTTCTTTGTCAATGTCATCTTGTTCATTTCTTATTTCTCCTATGATACTGATCCTCTCCCACTGTGTCTATGAATGGGGCATAAAAGGTCTTCATGGTTCTTTCAAGGCTGTTGCTTTTACAACAAATTCCATTCACACATCTTGGTTTGTGAAACCCATTCCTATCTGGTTTCTCACAAGTCAGCATATTGTTCAGCTCCTTTTCATCACTGATTCTGCTGTCTTTCAACTCTTCTTCCTGCTTCATCGATCCGATTTGGTAATCTATTGCTCTCAGCTTCTCCTGGATGTTCACACAGTACACACAGAAAATAACATTTTGAAAACCACTGTTCGGAATACAAAGTTTGTTAGCTATTGTTAAAGGAAAATGAAGCCTCCGAAACAAAAAATTGGAACACCCCGTTCTCAGAAATAAAGAAGCAGTCACACTAAAAAACCTATCTGGTATTTTTCATTGAACATCTAACTTTACATTCTGCATAACAAAAGTAATCCTTGACATTCCAGAAATAATACAGGGCATTATGAAAAAGTCAATGTATTTCATGTACAAAAAAGAGGTGCAATTTGGGTACTAAAGTGCCTGCCAAAATTAAACAAAGTAATGAGTGAAGATGTCTATGCTAGCCAAGGTAGCATATAAGTAGGTTACTCATATGCCAAAATATATTTGGATTCTGTGTTTTATGAGATCACTAGAGATAAAAACGTTGAAATTTCAGAGTTACATCCTTTACTGTGAAAATGACCATATAAGTTGATCCCTAGCTTCAATCTGCTTTTTAAAGCATTGGTAGTTACAATACAGGGGTGGTATTCTGATATCCATTTTATCCATTTCAGGTATTTAGCCTTGAAATCTTTCCAAATCAATTATAAAAAAATGAAAACTTAAAAAAAAGTGTTTAAATATGCACAGTCTATGTAACAGTAGAAACGATGATCATGTGATCGGCTCTCGACCAATCATTTGATTAGGATCCATATATCCATTCTATAAGCTGTATTGGGAAATTCTGTGTTCTTCTTGAATTCCATGAACGTGATTTTCTGTTTTCTGTATTGTTGAAAACAGACGACTTAACTATAAAAAAAAACCATACATTTGAATAATGATAATAAATAATTTTGTATGTTTTAATTACTTTCAGGGTGTAGCTGATCCCAGCATGTCAAAGAAAGTAGCAGCAATAAAGTAAGTTGATAATCACCGTTGGGGCATCCATACTTTAATTATAAAATGATAGATCATAAAATAAACACCCACACAATTTTTTTTCATCTTTTTCATCTTGTTTGAATATGATGTTAAATGACCTTTTATGAAATAATTCATAGTAGGTCCAGGCCTGCCAACTGTCCCGATTTTCAACTTTCAACTAAAATCCAGGAGCTCTGTCCTTGAACCCCACCAGTGGGTAGTTGGACACCCGGCCATTGGTTGTCCAGATTTTCTAACTGTTGGCAGGTATGTAGGGCTGAGTCATGTTGGGAATTGTTCTTTTTTTTAATTGAAATTTGGATGGCTTCTTACTGTCAGATTCCAGTATTTGCCTTTGCCTAGTCTGTTGTGCAAACCCTTCACGTCATCTGAATATGCAGCATAAGGTGAACAGAATCCCCTTACGTTCATTGAATTTGAAAAAGCAGGGTTGTATTTGTACTAGTCTTGTGTTAAGACCCAGTTGTTGATCAAAGTTACAATCAAAATATTCAAGTCTTCCAGCATCACAAAGTCAGGCCTAATACTTAACATCCCATTGACATGGATGTTAAATACCCATAAATGCTGACTTTTATAAGTTTGCCCCAACTTCTTTTTTTCAGATTCTAAGAAAATTTGAATTTGGTTTATCATTTACGATTTAATTAGACAGGAACTGAATCCCAAGAGAACATCCTTCAATGCTTATATTGTCTTTGAGGAAGAGAAGTGTGCCCAAGCTGCTTTAGAAAGGTATTACACTTGAAGCTAGTGGTAAATACACTGAGCAGTAATTAAGAGAGGGGCTGTTAAAGGAAAAATATGCTGTAATCTGAAGTTGATTATGGAAAATAAAATAGGACAAGATTACAAAATGAGCTGTGACCCTACAACCCCTTAAGCAATTTTCATAAAAATAGTGCCACAAGATGCACACAAAAAATTGTCTAAATGATTACATGATGTAGATGGTCATGGATTAATCATGAATCTTGTGCCAGGGGGGGGGGCATTAACTTGAAGTTTGATTTCATGGTTTACATCATGAGAAAACCTAGCAAATTAGAAAGATGTGGTGACCCCATAGAGTCCATGATTTATCAAAGTTAAACCAGAGTTCAAAATGTCTAAAGGGGCTTTCCTGTTTGTTTTGGATTGTCACTTTACGTATAGTTTAAAGTTGTTCTTGTGTCACAAATGTAACCAAGTATTGGCAGTTTGACAGAAATTATCAAAAAGATTGACAACAATGTAAATGCTTCAATGTTTGTGTATTACAATCTCTTCTCATTCATTGACAGCAATGGCAGGCTAGTGAACAAACATCATATGAGAGTGGATATAGCAAGCAACAACAAGAAGGTATGAAAAACAGACAAATTTGGGTCACATTGGAAATATGTAAGAGGAGAATTGAAATGTTAAAATAGGGGAAAAGAGGAAGAAAGAACCAACAAATAGTTTTGAAGAGAGAGAACTATGTCATGGAACCATTCAATACCCATTATTTAATTATTTACATCATCTGTAAAGTGCTTTAATAAAGAATGTCATTGAGATGCTCTTTGATTGTGATAATCTCTATATTTAAGCAGAGTATTAGTATTATTGTTTAGAATAAAATTAGAGTCACTTCATGTGGAATATTCTTTGCATCCCATTGATATGAATCATTTTTTTTTCATCATTTCTTTATTGTAGCATGACATGAAGCATTCTCTGTTTATTGGTAACCTCCCCTTCAACATTGACGATGAAGCCGTCAGAAATCACTTTCAGGAGTTTGGAACTGTTCAAGGAGTGAGGCTCATCAGAGACAAAGCCACTGGAATGGGAAAGGGCTTCGGATACGTGCTCTTTGAGGTAATCTTTGTAAGCCTAGATCGATACGATGTGATAAAGCTGGGTAACATTTTTAAAAAATTGTTCAGATACTGTGGCATAAAGCTGTATGTAATACCCAATGCATTAAGGCCACCCCACACCCTATGACCCGACCAGTCTACGACTAGCTTGCGACTAAGTAGGGGAGATGTGACGTCACAGCTCTTGTTAGCTTGAGAGTTGCAGACCGGTTAGAGACAAACCGCAAGGAAACTCGTTAGGATTTTACATGTTGAATCCTTACAACTGGATCACAAGCTCAATCCAATTTTCAGCCAATCAGACTGCAGATTCGCACATAAATACTGACGCATACTCGAAGTGCAATGCGCATACGCAGTAGTAAGCGTCATTTTCTCAGTTGCGAAGGCAAAGCAAAAAGCGCATGCATGAGTTGCAGACAAAAGGGTAGTCAGACCGCAAGGTGTGCGGTGTCGAGGTTTATGACTACCTTGCGATTCATGTTCCCTCACTCGGTCGCAGACCAGTCGGGTGTGCGGTGGCCTTTACGTGCTTCAATTCTTATGTCACTTTCCCACCAGGGAAACTGACCCCAGGGCCCTGTCATAAAAAGAGTTACAACTGATCCAATCAACCTCTACTGTATGGAAATCCATCAATGTTATGACTTTTTTTTCTCCTAATATATAGCATGTCTAGAATATTTTAAAAGAAACCTGCATTGCAAATGTTGATGTTGCTGGCTTTCCATAGTTGTGGTTGATCCGATTAATCACAACTTTACGGAGCCCAGATCAACAAAATCTATTACATTATTTCTAATGACATAGCATCAGTGGGACTGGCGTCTGTTTCGCTGGTGTGAATGTGGAGCTAAAGTTG
Organism: Lytechinus pictus; assembly: GCF_037042905.1. Taxonomy (NCBI): domain Eukaryota; kingdom Metazoa; phylum Echinodermata; class Echinoidea; order Temnopleuroida; family Toxopneustidae; genus Lytechinus; species Lytechinus pictus. Next base: position 29,681,760 of record NC_087251.1, read on the forward strand.
ATCCTAGAGTTGTTCAAGCAAATTCATAACACCATTATGATTTCATTATGTTATTATTGTTACCTTTAATGTAGGAAGGAAGTCCTCTGCAAAGAAATGCTCTTCTGATACCCTTTACCTTCAAAATATGACCAAACAAGAAAAAAAGCGGAAATGTTTTGGCAAAATATTTTTGTATAATCCCATACACATATTTCATTGACATGGTTGAATGAATGAATGAATGAAATTGACGGTTTGAAAATATTGCCACAACGCTTATTGTTGGATATATTGTGATCAACATCACTGTGCTAGAGTATGAAATGCAATTTCAGTCTCTTTCTATTTTCTCAATTCAAAACAGGATTCTTCTTCAGTCGAGTTTGCATTGAAGATGGATGGCAGTAAACTGAAAGGAAGATCACTGAGAGTGAAAAGAGCAGTCAAGAAAGAAAAACAAAAAGAACAAATATCCTTTACAATACAGTTCTCCTTCTGATTAGACCTAGTTCTGATGATTAAATGGGCTCCATAAGGATAAATGATGATGGTGATGGTAGTGATGATGATGATAAAGTTGATGGTCAGTGCCTTGGTGAGATGATCATGTGAATTTAAAGTGATGGTGGTGATGATGGTAGTGATGATGATGATTATGATGACTGTGATGATTGTTGATGATGATGATTATGATGATGACGATGAGGATGATGGTTATGGTGATGGTGGTGGTGATAGTGATGATAGTTATGTTAATGAGTATGGTAATGATGGTGCTGATGTTGATGATCATGATTGCAGTGGTGGTGGTGATGATAGTGAGATGATGATGAAAGACGGTTATATCCAGCTCGTAAAAATGTGCAAAGTAATTTCTTTAACAACCACCTTCACAGAGATTCTAATACCAGGGGTAAGAGTGTTCATAGGAGGAGTAACTCCAAATCAAGAGGCGGGTCAGGATTCCAAGGAAAAGCAGGACCCCGAAGGCCACAGTCCAAGGGTAAAGTGAAAAGGAAGCAGAAGGCTGGAGGAAGCCACAAAGGCAAGCAGAAGAGGTGATACCTTCATGGATTACTTGGAGCACAAAATACAAAAAATAAAAAACAAACTGAGAGATATAGATGAAAGTGAAGAGAATATAGAAGCCTGGATGTAGCTACAAGGACAAGCTGAAGAAACGTTTTCAAGGATTCATTAGTCTCCTTGAAACACTATGACATCCCAGGGGAAATTATGTACTATGCTCATTTCTAGTGATAAAGAGCACACTGGAATCATGAATCAGCAAGCGATCTTGGCTTAAAAGTGGTTTGTGTGATGTGATTACCATATCTTAATTAAAAAAATAAGCCAAATCTCAAGCAAATCCTCCTCTGACACAAATACACAGATCGATCAAGCCTCTTTTTTTTATTGTTGCAAGCCTCCACGTCTCGAACACAGTTTTCCATAGACACAATACCTTCAGAAAGATCATTCTGTTGCATAACGATGTACAACTGTGTATCATATAACATGACTAATACCCTTGTGGGCTGCAATGACATCACTCAAAGGGCCAATAACTGAGTCCTGATGTACTCTCCAGCTTAGAAGATATTCATCAGATAGAGCTCCATTAACGACGACTATTTACTTCCGGTTCTTTAGGTATGACTTCAGCCATTTAAGAGTAGTGCATCCTATGCAATTTCTTTGACTGCAGCATTGGATCTTCATGTCATGGTCGATAGTATTGAATGCTGCTGAATAATCTAGCAACACTAAGATGGCCTCCTGTCCTTTGTCTAATGCCGGCAAAAGACCATTTGAGACCCAAATGAGTGCGGATTATTTGGAATGACCATCTTGATATGCTGACTGCCTAGGAGGAAAGGAGGTAACCTAGTACGTAGCTGTCTGACAACAATAAGTTCTCATAGAAACATCTGGTATGTGATTGGTTGATACTTTGCCACGTTCTCTACATCCAGCCGAGGCTTTTTCAGGATTGGTTTACCATGTGAAATCTTGAATAAGGATGGGACAATTCCTGAAGTAAGTGAAGAATTCACAAGCTTTGTTATGAACGGCATGAGTACATCAAGACATTTCTTGAAGAGCCAGGTGGGGGCTGGATCAAGTTGACAAGATTTAGATGGACTCTCCTTGATAACCTTGATGATGTCATCCTCAGACAGAAGATTGAATTTTAAGAATGAAGCATGATCAGTCTCACAGAATTCAATTAGATTCTTGAAGTTTCAATAAAAAGAGATGTGCGATAAAGTTACGTCAATTTAACTAATCTTCCTTTTTCCGAATGCATCAATAACCAAATGAAATTAATCTTTTATAGTTATACTATAATAGATTTATGTATCTTGCTCGCAAGAAGGTAACCAGTGAAGTAACAAGTCAGCCACATATTGCGATTCCTTGGCTGAACAAGGAACCAAATCATGGTTTTAAATACATTTCCTCAAATCGATATTATACCTAGGCATTTATAAATCGTAAGAGATTTGATCGAATAAGGTGGTATTTAGTCAGTTTTCTCCAACTTCCTGGTTCCATAGTTTGGTATATAAAAGTTGATGCAGGATGAAGGTTTTATCAGTAGGACATAGGCAGAACCATTGTCAATGGAGTTTGATTAAGATATTAACTAAATTTTTTTTCTAATCCAAGGTTAATTTCAGCAACATAATTGGCTATTTCTATCAGTCATATGAAGTCATACCTTTCATGATAGAAAAGGCAGGCTGATCACGAGCTCTCATTTTCCACTCTTCTTGGGAACCCTTTTCTCTAACTGGAAGGCAAAGCTGCACACCAAACATTTTACTCTTGTAGCTTTATTTTGGTCCTTAGTCTAAAAGCCTCTTCTATCTCTTCTTTCATTTGTAGGGGTATTTTGGTTCACCTACACTTTAGATTTTCCTTCTCTCTTTCCCCCTGTGGAGCTAGTTGATGGACTCACTGTTTTCTGGTTGTTAAGGTAGTGACTTTGTAACTTCCGCTGATTCTCTGGCACTAGCTGCCTCCTCAATTCTTTGCATATCTAGCAGGGATGAACTTTGAATTTCCTTTGTTCTCACATTTTTCCACTCTGCTTGGGAACCCTTTTCTCTAACTTAAAGGTCAAGTCCATCCCAGAAAAATGTAGATTTGAATAAATAGAGAAAAATCAAACTAGCATAATGCTGAAAATTTCATCAAAATCTGATGTAAAATAAGAAAGTTATGACATTTTTTAAAAGTTTCGTTTATTTTTCACAAAACAGTGATATGCACAACTCAGTGAAATGCAAATGAGACAGTCGATGATGTCCCTCACTCACTATTTCTTTTGTTTTTTTATTGTTTGAATTATACAATATTTCATTTTTTTACAGATTAGACAATTAGGACCAACTTGACTGAACCATATAATATCAAACAACGCTAATTCCACATGTTCAGGGAAGAATTAATTGTTGTTTCACTTGACAATGGGGAGAAAATTCGAATATTTCATATTTTACATAATAAAATACAAAAGAAATAGTGAGTGGATGACGTCATCAGTCTCCTCATTTGCATACCGACCAGGATGTGCACATAACTATTTTGTGAAATTAAGCGAAACTTTAAAATGTCATAACTTTCTTATTTTACATCAGATTTTGACGAAATTTTCAGTGTTATGTTTGTTGGATTTTCCTCTTTTTATTCAAATCAACTTTCTTGGGGTGGACTTGTCCTTTACAGGCAAAGTTGCACACCAAACATTCTACTCTTGTAGCTTTATTTTGGTCCTTAGTCTAAAAGCCTATTCTATCTCTTCTTTCATTTGTAGGGGTATTTTGGTTCACCTACACTTTAGAGTTTCCTTCTCTCTTTCCCCCCTGTGGAGCTAGTTGATGGACTCTCTGTTTTCTGGTTGTTAAGGTAGTGACTTTGTAACTTCCGCTGATTCTCTGACACTAGCTGCCTCCTTAATTCTTTGCATATTTATTAGTCCAGTCAATCTAGCCAGAATAGGGGGTAACCCACTACTAATTGCAACACTGGATATTCCACTGCAATGCTTTCCAGGAAGGTCCCCTTAACAACATACTAAAAGTCCCAAAAAATCCAAGCAGTGAAAATTTATGAAATTTGCATATTATGCAAATTAGCCATAAAAAGTTAGAAAAATAAGGAAAATAGTCCAAAGATTACAAATTAAGTGTCAAAAACAATTTAATTTGAGCGAAAATTAATGATAAATAACTGTATTCAATGTTTTTATTCAAAAGCGCCAAAAAATCTACCTCAGTTGCATATTATGCAAATAAGCATCCTTATATGGAAAAAAATGTCAAGATATTGTGATTGTTCTCATCAGGGTTGGCACGTTTTAAACGGTGTGTTTTAAAACATGTTTTAAAACGCGTTTTAAAACACCCGTTTTTTTTACAAAAAAAACGTGTTTTAAAACACCTCATAGACTTGTGTGTTATAAATATGCATGGTCATGGATGTGATTTTAGATGAATATTTTTTTATACTTTTATTTCTTAAGTGGCACATTATTTTCTTCTAACTAGATCTCTTTCTCGACACCACTCTTTTTCTCTTTCCCCCCTTATCCCCCTTTCTCCATCCCTTTGTCATGTTCCTTGAAATCCTCTTGTTCAATTGTGCACATCAATCTATATTAAGAATATTCTCATTATAACAAACATGAGTGTTGTGCTTTAAAATAAGCTCAAATATGGAACTTGAATGAAATGGAAGTGTTGCACAAGCATAATATTTTACAAATAGACTGTAAAACTGACATTGTATTCTTGAGGTACACACAAAAGCAGGTGAAACTTTGCGCTTTGTAAATATGAAGAAAAGTACTTAAATTCAGTATAAGATAGTCAGCAAGCAAACCTTAAAAGACAAATCCACCACAAGAAAAATGTATGCTGAAAATTTCGTCAAAATCAGATGCAAAATAATAAAGTTTTGCTTAATTTTGCAAAACAGTTATATGCTCATCTTGGTCGGTATGCAAATGAAGGGGACTGATGACATCACTCACTATTTATTTTGTATTTCGTTATTTTCTCATTGTCATGTGAAATAAAGTTTAATTCTTCCCTGAACATATGGAACTACCATTGTTTTAACATTTTTTGGTTCAGTCAAGTAGGTCATCTGAAAAAATTGAAATTGTATTGTTCAAACAATAAAAACAAAAGAAATAGTGAGTGAGGGACATCATCAACTCTCTCATTTGCATATCACTGAGATGTTATTACTGTTTTGTGAATAAAAGCGAAACTTTACAATGTCATACATGTAACTTATTTTATATCTGATTTCGACGAAACTTTCAGCATTACATGTATGCTTGTTTGAATTTTCTCTACAGATTGAAATCAACATTTTTCTGGGGTGGACTTGACCTTTAACCCTAACAGTCCAAGGGGTCCGTAATGGCCCCCTAAAATTTCTATGATAAATCCATAAGCACGACAGGGCCATGCCATATTGTTCAAGACTATTTTTGGGATGCATGCATGGGTATGCGATTATGATATTACACAAGTGCATGTCAGACCCCGAATTGCTCAATAACGTGTTTTCATGTATAAAGCCAATGCGAATTTTTCGCCAACATTCGTATCTGTATCAATATTTGTACGATTGGAAAAATATTGCCAATAATTTCCATTAAAAAACGATTGAAAAAAACCAAAACTAACCAAAAAACTGTACAAATATTTAAATTTTTTAATTCCTCAAAATTAAATTCTTTAATTCCTCAATAAAAAAAATAAGCAGTTCAGGGGGTTTATTTATCAATTTAAACCCAAACTTGTATTTCATGCACTAAAATTGGTAAATTGATTAAAATCAAATTAAAAGGATGGTCCGGGCTGAAAATATTTATATCTTAATACATAGAGTAGAATTCACTGAGCAAAATGCCGAAAAATTTCATCAAATTCGGATAACAAATAAGAAAGTTATTGAAGTTTAAAGTTTAGCAACATTTTGTGAAAACAGTCGTCATGAATATTCATTAGGTGGGCTGATGATGTCACATCCCCACTTTCCTTTTTCTTATGTTATTACATAAAGTCATATTTTTTTTCATTATTTCATACTTGTGTGAATAATATGTCTCCCTTATAATGAAATAAGTTGCAGCAATGAATATCTAATGCACTAAATCAGTTGTCAATCCAATTTTTCTAGTTCTTGGAGGAAAAAATTTGAATAATCCTAATTTGATATAATAAATACAAAAGAACAAGTGGGGACATGACATCATCTCCCCACCTAATCTAATGAATATTCATGACGACTGTTTTCACAAAATATTGCTAAACTTTGAAATTCAATAACTTTGTTTTTGTTATTCGATTTTGATGAAATTTTTCGGCATTTTGCTCAGTGAATTCTACTCTATTTATTAAGTTATAGATATTTTCAGCCCGGACCATCCCTTTAAGCTTTGAAAGCACATAGTCTATAGATTATGTTATTTTCTTACATTGTGCGAATTCTTCTCACCCCCTAGATTGACGAGACCCAAAAGTATGTACATGTATGTAAATGTATGAGGAATAAACTTATAAAATGTCAACTTACTTGTTTGCATTCAATTTCAATGATTTAGTAATTTGGGGGAAAATATGAACTTTTCTGTTGGAAATTCAGTAACAAAAAATGTAGTTATCTTTTACTTACTCTAAAAATGAATTTAAAACATCAACAGCTTAAATTGTACTGTATTAAGTGTATAGTTTAATTTATTTACAGAAAATTTCATCGTTCGTTGGAGAAAAAAAACGTTTTAAAACGATTTAAAACGTTTTAAAACAATAAAAAACGTTTTATTTGTTTTTTTTTATAAAAAACGTTTTTTATTACAACCCTGGTTCTCATATAGACTGCTTAAAAACATTTCATTTATGTTGACATTTATATGCTACTATCACTTAGCATGAGAATTCATCCCAATGCCTGAAAATTAATATGCATATTTTGCAAATTAGCCATTAAAAATAGAAAATAAGGAAAATAATCCAAAGATTATAAATTAAATGTCAAAAGCAAGTAATTTGAACAAAATTTCATGATGAATAAATAAGTTCAAATGTTTTTATTTAAAAAAGCTAGCAAATCTGCCTCATTTGCATATTATGCAAATAAGTATCCATATATGGAAAATGTCAAGAAATTTTGATTTTCTCGCATTGACTGTTGTTCAAATCAATATGCTGCTATCACTAAGCATGCATATTTATCCTAATATAATTTGTATTTAAGGGAAAATACTGGAAATGTGTTCTTCAAGTCCTAAAGCCATGTTGTTAGTCTGACAAGATGATGGGATTGTCAAGAACAAAGCACAGTATTTGAAATTGGTGAGTAGTTTGTTAGAGCTGACAACCCTCTCTTTTATGGATGGGAACGACATAGACTTTCTTGAAATTTCACCTTATAAAGAAGGGAGGCCAAGAAAAGCAAACTTATGGCAGGTGAGATCTGATGAGTAGTCTCATTAAGAAGTGTAGCAGAGATTCCATCTGGCCTAGTAGCTTCATGCGGGTTGTTATCTTGACAATTTCGTCAGTAGTTAGGCTACACCCGCTTGACTAAACAATATGTTATCTGGCCATGTCTGGGTCAGGACAGGGTTCCAGGACTTGCAGAGCAGCGTCATCATCATCATGATCAGTGGTGAATACTGAGACTAAAAATCTTTTGTGTTCGCTTTCCGCTATTCCAATGTAGTCATAGCGCATGATATTAAGGGCTCCCAACATGCTAATTGTTACAGCCTGGATCATTGCCAATCCGGTCAACAAATTATGTATTATAGGCTTGTCTACAAACCCATCTTATGGTCCTCTTTAATGCATTGTAGCAATATTCTGAGCTTTACCTTACTGGTGCTTTTGGAGCTCTTACATGCGCAAACCTTCCTAGCCTTCCTATAAAACTTTTTTCTCCTTCCGATACAACTTATGTCCATTAATTGTCTCATTGAGGCAACTTGTGTCGGAAGAAGACATGGGTAACGGTTTGGTTCTTGCCAAAGTCCTCTTAATTGGCATTCAATCTCCTATGCTCGACTTATTGGATTTTAGTACCGAGAGTTGTATGATTGTTCAAAGTACATCTGCATGACATTATTAAAGTCAGCATTCCTCCAGAAGAACATTCTTAGTCGTACCATAATTACTGAAAGTTTTATTCCTCTGTCATGTCTGTATACCCTCACATACCCATGAGTAACATGTGGCAAATAAATCCTGGAATGGGTACACACTGTCTACTCAATGTTGGATGGTATTTGATGGTGATGTTAAGGGTGTTCCATTATTTTGTGTACTTTTGTTGGATGGCAATAATCTGGCTTAGTCCTCCATCTGTTAAAGTTTACTTGTTTGTTCATTGTGTCACTGAGGAATTTCGGTTTACCAGAAATATCAGGAAATTGATATTATTATTTGCATACGATTTGCTCAGAAACTATAGCTACAGCATTTGGAGATGGTTGCCATCCTTAGAAGATTTATCAAAGAGGAAAGAACAGAAAATGGATGCTTCATCCTGAAGCAGCAACTGGATTCAGCAAGAACATCTAATCACGATTCCTGTATCTGATAAAGATGTCTATATAGACTTTAAGCCTTTATCATGACTTTATGAATGGCTTTCATGTCGCTCGTATGGGCAAATGCTCATTGGTACTCTCATTAACCATGCCCAGAGATCTCGTGATCCAAGCAAGTAGGCCTACTCATATTCACCACCAAGACACTGGGTGTGACATCTTGTGCTGATCACTTGACAATCGTAAGAAACGCAAAAAAAACTCTACAAAAGTCTAGAAGAGAGCAAGACTTTGATGGAAATAATGAAGCATTCAAGCAGTGGGGTTCATGTAGAATATGAGTGAGGTAACTGCTCATAAAAAAGTCAATATCAACCAAGCAAGAAGTGTAGGGAAGGTCATCATGGTTACACGTAATCTGCATGGAATTTTAGAGCAATGTATCACGTATGTGTTTCCTTGAATATTTATAACATGTCGGATGCTTATTTGCATAATATGTAAATTACACTTCAGATATTAAGCTGATTATTAATGTATTAGGCATTCTTAGTGAACACATCATATTGATCTAGACTGAAATGTTTTCATAACTGTTTGTGTAAGAAATATCAAATTTTCTGGGTTTTTACCCAATATAAGGATGCTTATATATATGGAAATGAGGTAGATTTAATTACGATTTTTTTTTTTTAAATTAAAAAAATAAATGAATTTGTAAAACTTATCATTAGCTTCCGTTCAATTTATATTGTTTTCTGCACTTGATTTCCAACATTTGGATTATTTTCCTTATTTGCAACTTATTATGGCTAATTTGCATAAAATGCAAATTTTGTGATTGTCCTATGGTTGTATATTTTAGGACTTTTGATATGGTGTTTAGGAAACCTTCCTGTTAGGCATTGCCATGTTCCAATTTTCAATAAATAATCTACTTGAAATTTTTGAGGGATGCTACCAGTGTATTTTCTTGAATATTTATAACATGCTAGATACTTATTTGCATAATATGCAAATTACACTACAGACACTAAGCTGAATATAAATGTGTTCAATGTCCTTAGTGATACATGTAGCAGCATGTAAATTTCAAAATTAATGAATGAATTAATGTTTTCAAGCAGTCAATGTGAGAAAAATCACAATATCTTGAATTTTTTTCCACACAAGGATGCTTATTTGCATATTATGCAAATGAGGTAGATTTGTTGGCACTTTTGATTAAAAACATTGAATACAGTTATTTATCATGAATTTTCGCTCAAATTAAATTGTTTTGGACTCTTGATTTCTAATCTTTGGACTATTTTCCCAATTTTTCTAACTTTTTATAGCTAATTTGCATATGCAAATTTCTTAAATTTCCACTGCTTGGATTTTTTGGGACTTTTAGTATGTTGTTTAGGGGACCTTCCTGGAAAGCATTGCAGTGGAATATCCAGTGTTGCAATTAGTGATGGTCAAACCCTATATTGACTGGACTATATCTAGCAGAGATGAACTTTGAATTTCCTTTGTTCTCACATTTTTCCACTCTGCTTGGGAATCCTTTTCTCTAAAAGCTGTACACCAGACATTTTACTCTGGTAGCTTTATTTTGGTCCTTAGTCTAAAAGCCTCTTCTATCTCTTCTTTCATTTGTAGGGGTTCTTTGGTTCACATACCAGTACACACAAGCCTTTCCTTATCTCTTTCCCCTGTGGTGCTTGTGGATGGACTCTCTGTTTTCTGGTTGTAATGGTAGTGACTTGTCAACTTCTTCTGCTGCTTCACTAACACTAGCTGTCTCCTTAATTTTTTGCATATCTAGCAGGGGTGAACTTTCAGTTTCCTTTGTTTCCATTCCCACAATATTGCCTTTCATTCTATCTGAAGGCTCTTATTTTCTCTTTTTCTAGTGCGCTGTAATTCAAAGTTCCAAATTGTGAGGCTTGGAAAGTAGCTACTTTGAAACCTCCCTTATTGTTGGGCCCTTCTTGTCTTGTACTCTTGTACCCTATCTCTTATATACACATGAACTCAATAACTACTTAATGACTGAGCATGACTGCTTAGTTTGGAGTCACAATCACAACTGACTTTATTCTCCACTAAACTTCAACATACCATACACCCTACATGGTTGCATAATATTCTCTGAGTGGCATGGTGATTATGGAAGTATAAACCTGATGGAAAAAACAACAGGTTGCTTATGATGGGGGTATTGAATACAGTATGGTCAATGTTTACATAGTAGGTCTGGAGGATGGAGACAGGCAAAACAAACTGAATAACTGATCAAAACAATTTTTTGTAAAAAAAATAGGTGAGATTATAGGAGTATAAAGCACAAAGGTAAAAGAAAATTGAAGGAAGAGTATAAGTGAAGTATAAGAAGACTGAATGTTGAAAGATAAAAGATTCCAAAGTCATATGGAAACAAATAGAAACTATAAACCTGTAGTTTTAAAGTTCAACTGAATTCTGAAAATATTAAGAGGCAGAGAGTTCAATTTCAGTATGAATAAGCTATAGAGATGCAAAGGTGTGATGTTAATAACAAACTCATGAACTGTTCACATCGGAGTGTGAGAATGGAATTAGAGATATTGAAGTTTTGTTTACTCACAATAATTACTTGTCATTCAAATTAAAGGATTCCCACTGTCATAGCAACTGAGACGGCTGGGTTCTCTATGAACGACGGTGTGGTTGAGGAGCTATTATCATTTAGGTGCGGTTTGAGGAGGCACATAATCGTCCTCGATGTCGCTACCTATGTCATTATCCCTTAGGCGTTCACCATGTCCGTGGAATCACTTCACCTTAGACAAGCGACACATTATTTTGGATGATTTTGACACACTTTCTCTTAATACCGACAACCTTCCATAGGTGTGAATCATATCGTGGGGTCATTTTATGTGACCTGAGTCGTAATACGATCACCTGATCTCCCATGACCTTGCTTTATCAGCATCGCTCATTTTTTGTTTGTAGACAAAATCAGCCGTCTAGCTCTTCTTTATTCTTTGCTCATTTTCGGTTTTGTCACTGATGGCATTTTGGTGCGAAAACCGCCATTGCATAGAAGGTGAGCTGGGGTCACTTTCGTAGCAGTATGGGGAATGGTTCGATACACAAGTAGGGGTCTCTTCCTTCTTGTTGAGCTCGTCAAAGAGCATGAAGAACTGTCACGTTGAATCGCTCTACTGTTTTGTTTGCTTGCGGATGATCAGTGTCACGCATCGATGTTTATACCGTTGTGACGTAAGTACTCTGCAAATTCAGCGGACACAAATTGCAGACCACTATCAGTTATGATGGTGTCGGGAAGACTGTGTGTTGCAGAAATGCATCTTAGACATGTGATAACGGACTCTGTTGTCGTCGAGGTGAGGATTTCTACCTCGAGCCATCTCAAGGCGTTGTTGATGACCACCAAGAGAAATTTCCCATTTGGAAGCAGACCGCACAAATCGATATGAACAGTATGCCATGGCTGTGTTAACATATTGGTTGGGCTTATCGGTTCTTTTTTCGGAGGAGTGGACTTGACTTGAAAATCATGGCAATGTAGGACCACGTTTTCGGTGTCATCAATGATGTGGGACCACCACACCTTTGTGCGGAGTGCTTGCTTGCTTGGTGAGCCTTGTTTGCTATATCCTTAATGAGTTTTTGTAATGATCGGGGCATAACTACACGGTGATCACGCAGAAGTACCCCATTCTTCACGGTGAGCTCATGTCTGATCTTGTAAAAGGCCGACATGTTGTCATTCAACCACGTGTTCGACTGAATGTTTGCAGTAACACGCTGAAGTTCAGTATAGGCTGATGTCACGTTTTCAATTTTGCTCTGTGTCATTGCTCGAGGAACCGTGTATGTCAATGTAGTCCTCTGCGATGTCGCATTCACGTCGCGGTGCATTGACCATGGGAAGATGAACTAAAGGGTCAGCAGGATTACCTTTCCCTGGTACATGTTTGATCTGGTTGAGGTTGATAAACTGTAGAGATGAATAGACTCAATGGGTGTTTGAATATCTTTGCCTTCCTTGGCCTTCCATCCCTGGCCCATCTCCCTATCTCTTGCCAGTTTGTCGGTACATCGCATGGCACACCCCAATGAAAAATAACATCAACATCGGGTAAATCTATTCCGAGGCCGAAGGCAACAGTTGCAATCACACAGTGAAGTTGATTTCCTTGCTGAGGATGGGCTCTTGTTATTTTGGCTTGACTGGTTTGATCAATACTGGCATTTTGCATTATATAACTCAAACGAAGATTCTTGCCATCTGATTGGTTGAAAGGTGTTCAATATTTGGTCCATTCTTTACTGCGTGCATTTTGTAATTTTCCATTGCACGGTGACCGTGCATTTTTTATTTTTCCATTGCACGGTACGCGCGCTAGCGCTCCCTCAGTATAATCATGTGTATGTCTACTTACCTTTGTGTGTATGTGTGTGTGTGTGTGTTTGTGCGCATGAAGTTAGCGCAGATCAAACTGACTGCGCACTCGACTCAGATCCATGAAGCAATGCGCGTCACAAACATGAAAGCAAAGGGCTGATGAGCTGTTGATACATTGTGTAATCCACCGACTAGCAATTATCAGAGAAAAGGAGTTGCTGGAAATAGGCCAACCTAATATTTATCTTTTTTATTCCTTTTTTACATTTTTAAAAACTTTGTAACTTATATGAGTTATATAAAACAAATAATGAATGTAAATATTTGTGCAATGGAAAGAATATTTACGTTCGATGAAATATTAAAATTTCCATTCAACTCGGCTAACGCCTCGTTGAATGGAACTTAACATCTTTCATCTCATGAAAATATTCTTCCCATATTGCACGCATACACATTCATTATTTGTATACCATCTTTCTCCAGGAGGGTCATGCCCCATTTCAGCCTCAATTCATCTGAGCATGCTTTGAGCAACTCTTTGTTCATCCCTGCAACAAATACACCTCTTCTTAGGCATTGTCGTGACTCCACTTCTTTGATCAGTTTCACAAACTTCTCATCAACTCTAGAGGTGAATAGACTACATGGGGGTTTAAACATTCTGGCCTACCCTACCATCCCTGGCACATCTTGCCAGTATGTCATGACGTCACAGGGTACACCTGAATGAAATATTATATCAACATCAGACAAATCTATTCCGAGGCCGAAGGCAACAGTTGCAATCACACAGCAAAGTTGATTTCCTTTGCTGAAAAAGGGTTCTTGTTATTTTGGCTTGACTGGTTTGATCAATACTGTTATAATACATTTCACACAATCTTTCTCCAAGAGGCTCATGCCCCATTTCAGCCTCAATTCATCTGAGCATGCTTTGAGCAACTCTTTGTTGGAACAAATAAGTTTTTGAGTACACCTCTTCTTAGGCATTGTCGTGACTCCACTTCTTTGATCAGTTTCACAAACTTCTCAGCAACTCTTGAGATGAACAGACTCGATGTGTGTTTTAATATCTTTGCCTTCCTTGCCCTTCCACCCATGGCCCATCTCCCTATCTCTTGCCGGTATGTCAATACACCACATGGTTCATCCTAATAAAACACAATATCAACATCTGGTAAATCTCTTCCTAGACCAAAGGGGACAGTTGTGATGACACAGCGAAGTTGGTTTCCTGGCCGAGAAAGGCCCTTGTTATCCTTGCTTGACTGTTTTTATCCATACTCGTATGGTACATTTCACAGAGTCGATTTCTAGGTGGATTATGCCCCAATTCTCCCTCGATCCATCCCCAGCTGTCTGTCACTTTCATCACACTCCTGTATTAAAAAAAGAAATGGCTTGTTCAATCGAAAAATTGATTGGTTATTCTGCATGCTACACAGGTAAGAACATTCTGCACTGATCTCCTTTGACAGACACTCATTGAAATCATTACGTAGAAGTGGTGATGATGTCACATGGTGAACGACAGTGTGGAGATCACCTCGATCCAAAGCCGTATGTAGTTCATTTATCATTACAGAAGTTGGCAGTGTGGGTTTAAGCACTTGGTGTTTAAGTCCGAGATACTACGCACTTCTATGAGGTAAATTTAATTTAGCAAGGGGTTATGGTGATAGTCATTAAGATGATTCATTTGTCTGTAAGGAAATGGTTTCTCAATAAGCAGAAAAGAAATTAATGAACAAAAATTCTTACAGTTACACGTACCTCTTCTCTTGTTTTTTCTTTGAATTGGAGCTGCTTTCTCTTGACTGTTGGGGCACATATGCTCGGATTAATTGACAAAGGGCTTGTTGCTGCTGTTGACTTTCCACTTCCAGACCGTTTCTGCTGCCTCATCAATTTGGATGGGCTTTCAGTGATCATCCGCTTAACTCGTCTTTCCGGTAGATCTTCATCATCTTGATTTGCATAGACCACAAATCTTCTTGCATGAAAAATCTGTGTTTCTTTCAGATAACTCATTTAACTTTGAGGAGATTTCATCCTCAACCATGCAATATTTTTTAAACTAAATTACGTTTCTATTGCACACACAACACACACGGTCAGTTGCTCTGGGACGTCCTCTTCCCGGCCGTATCACGACGGGTTTTGTAGGGGTAACGTTAGGTATGTTGATCTTACCAGCAAGCAGCATCATGACATGGACTCGAAACTTGTTGAAATGGAATGCGAAGATAAATCATACTGTCTGAGCTAACTAATGTCCAATAATTTATCAGATCGTCTTAGCGTGGCCCATCGAACACAAATATACATCCAAAACTTCCTATAATTCAGTGGAAAATTGATCATTCAATGCTTGTAATTGAAACGTGAAAACTCCAACTCCATCGAAAGTGTTCACACACGTGTTCGCAAAATCAGCTGTGTTTTGGAAATAAATTTGTCTTAGTCTTTATCTCTGTACGTATTTCCGTCTAATATATGACACCCGAACAACATAGAGTACTTTTTAGCATCTAGTCCATGATTTCGCTCTGTTTTCTTCTAGAGAATGACTTTATCAAAGACTAAACAAAACTTCGCGGGACAGAGGGAAAGATTCGTCCACAATTGAGCGAAGAGACGGGGGTGAAAATAGGGATACGTTCCATATTATTCTTCAAAATAGATATTCAATACAATACAATACAATTTCTCTAATACCAGATTTTTTACAAGAAATGTGAATACTGCTTTTGTCAGAAAATGATTTTTCAATGCATTAAAAAAAAAAAGAATCTTCCACAATTAAATCGATCCCCTGCAAAATAGTGGACTATTCCAAACCACGGACGAAACAGCTTTGACATTTCATTGGTCAATTTACGAGGTGACCGTTAAATATTCATGAGCTCATCTATATTCATTAGGAAGACGTGCCTCATGAATATATAACTCGGCACAGATGTCAAGAGGCCCTGGCTCGCGTCAGGCTAAGCGCTTCGCGAATTAGGATATCCCTCGCTTTGCTCGGGAAGCAACCAGGGCCTCGACAAGAGGCTAACCGTGACCCGGATGAGACAAAGCTTTGGAGGGGCACAGTATTGTTCACAAACAATACAGTGCCCCTCAAATCATTGTCTCCTCCAGGTCACGGTCCGCCGCTGGGCCAATGTGTAACATAATAACATTGAGTGCTTGATTCGAAAATGAAGGTAATTGCAAAATGTATCTCTTTAAAAGTTTCACTTAGCATTCATTACACACCATGCATATAGAAGCACTAGTTTTGTGCTTATTTATTTTTCTTAGTACTTAAGCAAAACAACAATTTTCAATATCTGAGCATGCTTTAAGTGAATCTTTGTTCATCCCTGGAACAAATAGGTTTTCGAGCACACCTCTTCTTAGGCATTGTCGTGACTGGACTTCTTTGATCAGTTTCACAAACTTCTCATCAACTCTAGAGGTGAATTCTGGCCTTCCCTACCCTACCATTCCTGGCACATCTCCCCGCATGGTACATCTCGCATAGTCGATTTCCAGGTGGATCATGTCCCAGTTCTCCCTCGATCCATTCCTAGGTGTCTGTCACTTTCACCACACTCCTGTATTGAAAAAGGAATGGTTTGTTCAATGGACTCGAGATACAAAAGGAATGTAAGTGGATATGATAAAGTATTGTATTTGATTTATATTTTCATGTTTGGTTCTTTTTAAAGGCAAATATCGTTGTAATGTCAAATTGATTTTAAAAGCAAGAAAATAAGGAAACCATATCTTTGGAGATTTAGTGAAAAACCATCAAAATGATAACTGAATTATGTTTTATTTATGTGACATCACTTGTGAGCTGCCCCATTGAGTCCTGAGTATCATGAATGACATAAGTTGCTATTCATTTACATGGTGAATGAATTAAATGCATGTATGAAATATAGCATATCAGACTGTGTGTCTCCTGCACATTCATTTAAAGATCATTTAAAATTCTTAATATTAATGGAATTTTTCAAAGTTTTCTTCTCATAATCTGGCTTAGCCTTGTTGGTGTTAGCCTTCTCTTGATATTTTCTTAACTTTCGGGTTTGCCATACCCAAGACAGGGCCTTCGAGATGTACCCAGAAGTTTGCATTTTAAAAAAGGGTTTGGCGGGGGCATTACGTCTGCCTCATTTCACTTTGAAAATCTCTCCATATCAGCTACTTACTTGACTCCCAAGTCCTTCCAAAAAGAATGATTTCTCTATTCCCTTCTCCATTCTTAATTCTTTCAGCACCTAAATGAGCTTCATTTTCAGAAAGTTCTGTTTCGCGGACTAACAATGCTTCTGTTTTGCAGACGCTTCTTGCATCTCTTGGTACTCTTCTTGAGCCATCGTAGCATTTCATTTGATTTCTCTTACTCTATGTTCTTTTTCCTTGCAAGAGAGTTTTGCTTGCACAGCGTCTGCCTTCTTTTTCAGCTCTAACATTTCCAGCTCGAAGGACTCTTTGGAACTGCACTTTGTTGCCTGGCTCGCAAGAGATCTGCATTCTTCCTTCTCTTTTCTCTCCATTGAAAAGCTTTTAGAACATTTATTCAGCTTGACGCTTAAATGTATTTGAATGTATTGTGGCTGCCTCTAGTTATTCAATTAACTAGAAGAGTTTCCAAATCTAAGTCACATATAAAAATGGATCGGAAACTCCTCATCTATGAGACAAATCTTTGGAAACTCCTCTAGATAATTACCTAAGTAGAGGCAGCCACACATTGTAGTTTTAACAAATATGTATTTGAATATGTAAGCATAGCAGCAGGACTCTCTTGTATTCTCGTTCCTAGAATTATAAAGTGAAATAGCACATGCTTGTACTTTGATATTGGGTGGGAGCATAAATATGTGAACAGACTTCATCCCACAACTCAGGCCCATTTCATAAAGGACTTGCAACTGTTGTAACTTTGTCATTATGGCAACTACCATGGAAACCTTGATTATGATTGGCTGCTGAGGCCTGTTGCCATGGTAGTTGCCATTATGACAAAGTTACAACAGTTGCAAGTCCTTTATTAAACGGGCCCCAGATCTCCTTTGGTTTGGATGGTATGTACATTTCTCTTTTTGTTGGTGCCTGTTTTGACAATCTAACTTTCTCTGGCATAATACAAATGCAATGAGGAGGGAATCTTTAACATTGACAGTGTTTATTTTTTAAACATTGTTGAGCAACAATAGGTACAGTTTGGCTTGTTGAAGCCTTATGTAGTATCCGTAACACTGATCTGTAGTGTCTGTGCACATTACATTTATACCCTTGCTGTTCAAACGAACAGGTGTGATGCATTGTATTTCCGTTCTACATTGCATCTGGCTGATATTCTGAAAATAAAATAACAGTAAGTCAACTTACGCCTCATTACAATGTATACAAAACTAGTTACCATCAACATTGTGACATTTAAAAAAATACATTTTAGATTAAAGCCAAATTATTTATATAGCTATTCTTTCCAAAGAAGCATGACTCATGTTCCTTTTCACATAATAACCACTGTATCACAATTTGTTGGTCAAGTAAAAGGATACTTTAATAATTGGAATTGAATAGACTATATTCTATAAGATGGCATGACAAGATATTGCGTATCCTTTGTTCTTTTCCTGTGACAACAAATCCAAAATGGCATAATTTCAGAGTGCAAATGTGTGACAGCCCAAAAGTGGTATTCTTTGCCCCATTTGACTATTCTCACACAGCCAACACACATACCCCCCCCCCCCCGAACGAGGCGCTCAGCTAGTTTGTCAATTGCGCCTTGATCAGCCACTCAGCAACCTTTTTACCGTTTTGCGCCGAGGCCGAAAGATCATGAATTGTCTCTCCTTTTTAACCGGATTGTCTTTTTCATCCATTATAACAATATAGGTGAGGGAATGAATCCTTATTAAAGTAAAACAAGGCTAGACTATCAACGGCACATGAAGTTTCTTCTGCCCCCCAAATCGCCCCCTTCCCATCTTCGTCTACATCAGACATGGTTTAGTTGTAAGAGTCCACAGTTTTTCCCGAAGATCCTCAGGTTCAGTCGAGCATGTGATGCAACGCATGTCGCACAACATACAAAATGCAAATTAAACACACACTCATCGGAAATACAAACTATACTGTATGATGAGTGTGTGACAATTTGCATGCAGCGCGCTATTATCTACGGAAGTGCTTGAAAGGTCTCATAAGCTCCGCCCCCAAAAAAGATTTTTGGAGGTCAAGACTTTCACAAGAGTAACAGCTTAAAACTGAGGGAGTACATGTAGCTTCATTTGTAACAGATTGTCTGACCTGACTGTATGCAGTTTCACAAATTGGATTTATGTGAAAGGAGAAAAATAGATTGATGAAAAACATAGGTGACGATTTTGTGAGAATTTTGATCACAAGTGGGGATCAACCCCCCCCCCCTCCCGGATTGCCGCTAATGGTGAAATTCATATTTTGTTTGTTTGTCATATTTTGATGACACATTTACCCGTTTACTATAAACAAATTGTCTTTTTCTTTGAATGATGTTTTAAAACGATTTTAAATGCAAGCTATGTGAACACTTAACTATGTAGCTTCTCATGAATAAAATGTTTTTGCCATGTACATAATTCATACATTTTTTTGTTGTCTACTTTTTTATTGTCTCTTGGTAACATAATATTATATGTAGATGTATATCCTATACAGGTAACTTGGACTGTATTCTGATGCCCAGATTGACTTTAATAGGCGATGGTCTATCCAAGCAGATTCCACTTGCCTTGGTCTTACTCTGAGGTTATGGGAAGCCAAAACTTTCAAATTTGTTGTTGTATTTTGTTTATTTTTACTGTGCTCTTTCAAGCTATAATTTTGAATAAAATTGGGGTTTTTCCCCCAGGCAGTTAAATGATTGGAGTGTCAAATACCGTAACTCAACCGCAAATTAAGTCTACATAATTTTTTTATATTGAACCCGTACTCATTACTGTATATTTGTGTCACAATTGGCTATCCATAGCTAAACTGGAAATTAAGTCTACATTAAATCTGAGTTCAGAATACCGGCCAATGTCTTTTTTATGCATTACAAATTTTTAGTTTTTGTCCTAAGGTTTGCAGACAAATTGATCATCACTGTACTTTACAATACCATGTCAATATGTAAATGTGGACAAATATTATTTTGCACTCAACTGTAAATCTGTCCAGTCTATTGTAACAAAGTGACATTTTCATCCATGCGTCTTATACACAAATATTGTTTTGTTGTGCCATGTTGGATCAAGCTTCTAAGTCACAAATTAAGTCAGAAGTATTCAAAAGACCAATTTTTTTAATTTTTATTTTAGTCCTGCAAGTTGAATTTCTGAAAGATATTTAATACTTCCCAGCAGACCGCACTGTGCTGGAAGTATGTCTACATGAAACGGTATATGAACTCGTCCGTCCTTAAAAGTTAATTTTTGTCTCGCCTGCATAGCAGAGCGAGACTATAGGCGCCGCTTTTCCGACGGCGGCGGCGTCAACATCAAATCTTAACCTAAGGTTAAGTTTTTGAAATGACATCATAACTTAGAAAGTGTATAGACCTAGTTCATGAAACTTGGACATAAGGTTAATCAAGTATTACTGAACATTCTGCCTGAGTTTCAGGTCACATGACCAAGGTCAAAGGTCATTTAGGGTCAATGAACTTAGACCATGTTGGGAAAAATTATTTTCAAAATCTTAACCGAAGGTTAAGTTTTTGAAATGACATCATAACTTAGAGACCTAGTTCATGAAACTTGGGCATAAGGTTAATCAAGTATTAGTGAACATCCTGCTCGAGTTTCAGGTCACGTGACCAAGGTCAAAGGTCATTTAGGGTCAATGAACTTTGGTCAAGTTGGGGGTATTTGTTGAATTACTATCATAACTTTGAAAACTTATGGATCTAGTCCATGAAACTTGGACATAAGGTTAATCAAGTATTAGTGAACATCCTGCCCGAGTTTCAGGTCACATGACCAAGGTCAAAGGTCATTTAGGGTCAATGAACTTTGGCCAAGTTGGGGGTATTTGTTGAATTACCATCCTAACTCTGAAAGTTTATGGATCTAGTTCATAAAACTTGGGATATAAGAGTAATCAAGCATCACTGAACATCCCCTTTGAGTTTCAGGTCACAAAACCAAGTCAAAGGTCAGTTAAGGTCAATAAACTTAGGCCATGTTGGGGTAATTGTTGAAGTGCCATCATAAATTTGAAAGTTTATGGATAGAGTGAATGAAATGTGGACATGGGTGTAGTTGACAGTCTTAAGTCTACGTTCAAATGTCATTTATGGTCAATGAACGTGGTATTATGTCATTATATGAATGATGTTTTTGTGAATGATTATTTTATAGTAGTTTTCAAAGTAAGCACTGCTGCTATATTAAATTGCGTAATGCAGGCGACTGCCAGAGGCGTTCCACTTGTTCTTAATGAGATTGCTAAAATGAAATGACAATTGAGAATCTGTAGAGAGATCGGACTTGCACACCAATATTAAACAA
This sequence comes from Lytechinus pictus, assembly GCF_037042905.1. Lineage (NCBI taxonomy): Eukaryota > Metazoa > Echinodermata > Echinoidea > Temnopleuroida > Toxopneustidae > Lytechinus > Lytechinus pictus. The sequence goes on from NC_087251.1 coordinate 29,703,271, forward strand.
GTGGAATGCCTCTGGCCGTCTCACCTGCATCACGCGATTCAATATAGCAGCGGTGCTGATTTTGAAAACTACTATAACTCGCACAAGATGTTCAGTGATACTTGGTTACTCGTATTTCCACGTTTTATGAACTAGACCAATACACTTATAGAGATATGATGGCAATTCAACAAATACCCCCAACGTGGCCAAAGTTCTTTGACCTTACATGACCTTTGACCTTGATCATGTGACCTGAAACTCGCACAGGATGTTCAGTGATACTTGATTACTCTTATGTCCAAGTTTTATGAACTAGACCAACACACTTTCAAATTTATGGCTGTAATTCAACAAATACCCCAATTTGGCCAAAGTTCATTGACCCTAAATGACCTTTGACCTTGATCATGTGACCTGAAACTTGCACAGGATGTTCAGTAATACTTGATTACTATTATGTCCAAGTTTCATGAATCAGATCCATAAACTTTCAAAGTTATGATGGTAATTCAACAGATACCCCCAATTCGGCCAAAGTTCATTGACCCTAAATGACCTTTGACCTTGGTCATGTGACGTGAAACTCATGCAGGATGTTCAGTGATACTTGATTAACCTTATGTATAAGTTTCATGAACTAGGTCCATATATTTTCTAAGTTATGATGACATTTCAAAAACTTAACCTTAGGTTAAGATTTTGATGTTGATTCCCCCAACATGGTCTAAGTTCATTGACCCTAAATGACCTTTGACCTTGGTCATGTGACATGAAACTCAGGCAGGATGTTCAGTAATACTTGATTAACCTTATGGCCAAGTTTCATGAACTAGGTCCATATACTTTCTAAGTTATGCTGTCATTTCAAAAACTTAACCTCAGGTTAAGATTTGGTGTTGACGCCGCCGCCGCCGTCGGAAAAGCGGCGCCTATAGTCTCACTCTGCTATGCAGGTGAGACAAAAATCAAATCTGTTTGTACTGGCTTGTGGAATTTAAGAGTCTATTGAGGGGATTCCAGGCTTGTGTGTAATCTAATGCTAACATCCAAGCTTCCCTTATTGCTAGGAATAAAATCCCACATCATACCCTATTTTTCTTTCCCTTTTACCCCCGCTCTCTTTCTCTCTCCTTCGCTCTCTTTCTCTTCCCCTCTTGTGCCCCCTTTCTCTTTGCTCCCATACCCATTTTCTTTCTCCTCTATCCAAAACCATCTCTATACCCCCTCTCCATCTCTATCTTTGTACTTACAACCAGGATTAATCTATAAAAAGAGGTAAAAAGGTAATTACAAATAATTTATTAATGAATCCTATACTAGTATATACACATGTACTTGTGTAAAACAAAAACAAATGTGAGAATTCATATCTCCCTCTATTTCATTGATTCTAATCATGTCTGATGTTAGTGTAAAAATAAAAACGATTGATATATTTGAACAGTTTACAGGCTTACCATCTTGGTAATTAGTAGTCAACTTTGGTTAACAGCAGGAGCTATTCAACATGTTTGTCCGACAATTTGTCAGATCAGGGAAGCGTTTCATCAACAGTTTCATCCAACAAGTTGTCAGATCAGACAACTTTCCTTCATTGGCTGAGCACGGTTACTATGGTAACTGTCGGAGAAAAGAAGACCTGTCCGATAAAGCCTCTGACAAGTCCTTTCATGAATTGGTCCCCTGATAACTTTCATTGAGTATGATTGAATCTATGAGGCAGTCTATAATTATAATTTGATGGATCTTTGTCTGATCATTAAATCTTCGTGTTTCTATCACTCTTCTGCTGCTATAGAAACCAACTGGATGTAATAGGGGCTTCCCCTTTAATACAATGCTATACCAGTATGTACAACATGTACATTGTATATTTCAGATGAAAAACACTGAAATATGACTAACAGTATTTAAGAAGATCATTACAGCACCCTAATGGACTTATTACAAAATTCAGATGAACCCATAAACAATAGTACTGTGTCTGTTTGAAGTAGGACAATCATGCCTACAAACTTGTCATATTTGTCAACAAAACTGATTGTATGAAATTTTGTCACAAATAGATTTGACAATGATAAGGAAAATATATAAAAATTATCAGTAGTTAACATCAATAATTTTGGTGTAATGTTCATTTTTAAAGAATTTTAAAAACTTGTACCCAAAATTTTTAAATAGGTGTTATCAATAATTTTTGTTAAAATTTCTGATCATATTTCTCGAGGCGATTTTCTTCCGAGTTTTTGGTACCAGTATGTAAAATCCCTATCCACAAAATCAAACAATGTACATATATTGGCAAGAAAATACTTTTTACATAATATATTATATGTAATCATTCCCCTTTAAAGACTGGATTAGTTTGATACCCATAATGACATGGGGCTGAGTCAGCCTGTCCCCTATGATCTGGGCTGTTGACAGCTATTAACTGTATGTGATTCACAATGAACATATCATGAATATTGTTATTATTGATTATCATTGCTGATGCAGTACTAAATTATACCAAAGACAAACTTAATTTTCAAATCATGTAATGAAACAATACAATATACCGAGGTGCCCTATTTGTAAACCTACATGTATGATGGCAACCCCATAAATTTCTTTAATACAATCACAAAACAAATTCCCCAAATTTACAGTAGGTTGCTCACCTGTACATATCATAAGCCCCTCTCTTTTTTTAATTAAACCACATAAAGCTCCAAAATATTCCTGGTATGGGGAGCTGGGTGTTTTATAATCTTTACATAGGATTAAAGGAAAAGTCCACCCCAACAAAAAGTTGATTTGAATAAAAAGAGAAAAATTCAACAAGCATAACAGTAACACTGAAAATTTCATCAAAATTGGATGTAAAATAAGAAAGTTATGACATTTTAAAGTTTTGGTTAATGTCACAAAATAGTTTAATATGCACATCCTTGCTGATATGCAAATGAGGAACTGATGATATCATCCACTCACTATATCTTTTGTATTTTATTATATGATATATGGAATATTTAAATTTTCTCCTCATTCTCTATGAAACAAAGTTTTCTTCATCCCTGAACATGTGGAATTACCATTGTTTTGACATTTTATGGTTCAGTCAAGTTGGTCCTTGTTGCCAAATATGCAAAAATTGAAATATTGTATACCGGTAATTCAAACAATAAAAAACAAAAGAAAAAGTGAGTGAGGGACATCATCAATTCTCTCATTTGCATGTTACTGAGTTGTGCATATAACTGTTAAGTGAAAAATAAGCAAAACTGAAAATGTCATAACTTTCTTATTTTATATCCGATTTTGATGAAATTTTCAGTGATATTCTTGTTTGTTTTTTCTCTATTTATTGAAATCAACATTTTTCTGGGGTGGACTTGGCCTTTAAGTATGAACTTAACATGACTGGATGTGGCATGAAAGAAAAATGTCAGGAAAAAATGTTTTTTGCAATGTAACTTCATTAATAACTTTAAGAAACATCACCAAGCATGATAAGGCATTGGCAATATCAACCACATCCCCCTACACCGCAGACAAAATGTATTCACCCCCAGAATGTAAAAAAAAATGTACATCTACATGTAACCTTTGTATAAAAGTTGCAAAAGAGCCATTGAAAATTGTATTTTAGTTCCAAACAAAAAAGCTGTTTGGCATTAAAATGAGAAGGGATAAAAAGTCCCTAAAACAGAAACCTTACAGAAGATGCACAATTCTTGGAAAACATCAGGTGAGTCATGGTACTTTGACAACGGAGGATTGTTTTGAGCATGTAGTCTCCCACCCCTTTACGTCTCTACAATTTGATTTATGAAGAAGTACAACATGCCACAAGTTGAATGGCTACCTACATGTATGAAGTTCAATTTATTTTACTGTTGAAGAACCTGCTTACTCCTTCACATAAATTCTGCCTCATCTTGATAGAGAGTGCAATAAACCCATTTCTTTGTGGTTCATTTGTGATACGATGAGTTGCAATTCTTAGTAGTACCGGTAATAATCAATATTATAATTAAAAAAATAATTACACTTGCTTGTATCCTTGCCAAACCATCTTTTACAAAAGACATTCCTTCTTGCCCTCAAAAAGAGCCATTTAGCTTCAAGAATACAGACTGAAAATGTGGATTACTTCTTCAAATACTATAATAGAGAACAATCTGATATAAGTTTACTGATTATAGTGGGGTGTTTATCAAAGAGTGTAAAGTTATGCCCAATCCTATGAACTAGAAAGTGACAAGCTGAATGGGTATCTTGATAAATTTGAATTTAATAAGGTATAGCTTGGTGATATGACAGTGGCTAACTTCACAACCTTGAATTTATCACTAATCACTCATATCAGAAGTCACAAAAAAGTACTGAACAATGCAGCAAAATTACCCGGGCTTTATCTAAGCAGTTCTGCATTTCAAGGTATAAATTCCAGCCAGGTTAGCTTTTACCTCACTTGTCTTGAGTAATGATAATGTTCTTTCTGAAGGAAATTAATGCCTGGAGAAGGATTTAAACCCATGACTCTCTAAAGAGACACGGCCCATAACCACTACACCAGTATGCCTCCTTGTACACAAGTTTATTGGTTTCCACACCTTCATCAGCATTCCACGCCATATTTATCAAAATTCTTGAGAATAATCCCGAGCTGACAGTGAACTTTTCCCATAGCAACAGTCTGAAGAGTATAGCGTTCAGCGCTCTGCACCATATCGGCATTCCGTAGTTGTGAGGCGCCCCCTATGAAGTACTGCGAAACCTGTTCACGAAAAGTTCCTGATGGTCGCCATGTCGGGCATTGGATGTCATGTGTACCAGGAGAGGTCGGCAAGTGACAGAATCCATAACCGTAGAGCTCATTGCGTCCAAAGTCATCTTGGTGGTAAACCTCAAATTTTAATTTAGGCCATCCTGAATGGAACAAATGAAATATACAGTGAGACTTCATTTAGCTTCCAGAATACAGACTGAAAATGTGGATTACTTCTTCAACTACTATAATAGAGAACAATCTGATAGAAGTTTACTGGTAATAGTGGGGTGTTTTTTAAAGAGTGTTTGTAAAGTTATGCCCAATCCTATGAACAACTAGAAAGTGACAAGCCGAATGGGTATCTTGATAACTCTGAATTGAATTAGGTATAGCTTGGTGATGCTTGAGATTCCTAATGTAAAAACAAATTTTCAGGGCAAAGTTTACCATTTTCCATATTTTAGATATAAGAAATCCAAATTTAAAGTACCCGGTAAGTAATTTAGGCTCACTTTGGCAATTTATGTATCAGATGTAAGTAGGGTTGTATAAAATTAAATTGAATATACATGTATCTTCATCTCTTATGACACATGAACCCTGTCTTGGCTAAAGAACATCTTCATTTCTTTTCATTCATAAATATCCCTCGATACAGAATAAGTTAAAGAAATAATGATCTTACACATCAAATGGGTCCATTCTCTTTGTATGTTTTGGGGCAAAAAAGATGAAGTAATGTCATAAGAAATGGTAGGGATATGTCTGTCATCATTTAATATGCAAACTACAATTTCATCAATCCAATGCAAACTATCTTTCATCTGGCTTGGGCAAATTTGTGAATAATTTCCTCCTTCATTTTACTTCGTTCACTAAATTCACATCAATCTCAGGTGAGATTACACTTTTTTTTACCCATTCCTGAAGAGGTTGCAATAAGGGATTCCTTACCTTGTAATCCTTTGGTAGCAAAGTGAATATCGATAGGATGACTCCAGACTGCAAAGTTTTCATTCTGTGGGAGATCCACCTGTGTTTGTCCTTCTCTTATTCCAGCTATGACCTTCCATGCTCCACCTAAAAGAAACCCCACAAAAAACACAATGATACTTGTAAGGGCCTGAGAAGAGTATTTTCTAACTGACATTGTTGACAGGCTGTGATTGGGGACCATTGACCTTTACCCTGATTATCACCCAGAATAGGAATGGTGTCAGTGATTAAAAGGTTGCCGTTGGTGATAATACCAACCGATGCTTCTTGTGCTTTTGAGTTTTGATTATGGAGTGATCTGAAACACACTTTTCCCTATTTTTGTCCTACCAACCAACCCTCCTTACATATTAATGAACAGATGGTGATAACATAACAATAACAGTTTATAATAATTCAAAGGAAAAAAAATCAGCAATTGTAAGAGAAACATCTCCACAGATTGGCAAGTTTCTCAATTAGGTTAAGGTAAAACAAAAACACACAAGAGGCACAAAGCATGCATCAAAGAGACCTCTAGGTAGCCAAGAGCAACCAATGAAACAAACAAATTCAAGCAAGCCATAGCATAGGCCTACATGTAGGACATAAACAAACTTCAGATTAACTACTTGCATGCTTACCAGTGTGTATTTTCCATTTGCAATAAAGATTTTGATTTGAGAACCCACTTGCTCCAAGGATCTGCCCTATAACATGAACTTCTGCCATCTCTCTACCTGACAAAAAGAGCATTTAAAGTGAACAAACTTGTCAATAAAAGCAGAAATTAAACCTGGATATAAAGAAATATAATTGGTGGAAATATTACAACAGAAATTAAAGTTCTATACATATATTTGGATCTACCAATTTCTATATCCTGCAGAAAATAAAAGTCTAAAAACAAAAAAGAAGAGAAAAGAAAAAGGAAAATAAACATTTTAAAAAAGCAAAATAAAAGTAAACAAAAAGAAAACAGGAGAGAAAAAAATTGAAAAGAAAGTTAAAGAAACAAAAGAAAAAAAGAAAAGGAGAAGAAAAAAAAGATAAGGAAAAAATATGTAAATGTAAAATAATAATAAAAAGAGACAAGAATTAAGAAAGATGAAGGAGAAAAAAAGAAACGAATATAACTAAAAAAAATATGAAAGAAGCTAATGATTTTTTTTTTTAAAGCTAAACAGCAATGACAAAATTAATCATTTCTGATTGGTTGCCAGCCAAACCAAACAAAGAAGTTGATTTTTTTAGAAATGATTTGATTGATGATTCATCTCACATAAATTTATAATGCACACAAGCACAACCTCACAAAGATACATGGTCACACAATAATAAATTTCTTAAGGCTTAGACCTTAGACTCTAAATTATTTAATTAATTACATTAATTATATATACAAAAAAAATTGTTTTTCACTTTTACAAATGAGACAATTTTATTTTTTAATTCTACTTAGTAATTAGACTCACATCTTTTCAGAATTTATTGCTGAAAGACTTAAAGGTCAAGTACACTTCAGAAAAATGTTGATTTGAATAAATTGGGAAAATCAGACAAGCATAATGCTGAAAATTTCATCAAAATCGGATGTAAAATAATAAAGTTATGACATTTTAAAGTTTTGCTTATTTTCACAAAATAGTTATTATATGCACAATTTAGTCACATGCAAATGAGAGAATCGATGATGTCCCTCACTCACTATTTCTTTTGTTTTTGTTTGAGTTATACAATATTTCAATTTTTACAGATTTGACAATAGGCCTATGGACCAACTTGACTGAACCATAAAATGTTAAACAATGGTAATTCCACAAGTTCAGGGCGAAATAGAAATTTGTTTCACAGTACATTGGCGAGAAAAATCAGAATATTTCATATTTCATATAATAAAATACAAAATAGTGAGTGAGTGATGTCATCAGTTCCCTCATTTGCATACCTACTGGGATGTGCATATATAACTATTTTGTGAAATTAAGCGAAACTTTAAAATGTCATAACTTTCTTCTTTTACATCTAAATTTTTATGAAGTTTTCAGTGTTGTGCTTGTTGGATTTTTCTCTTCTTATTCTAATCAACTTTTCTTTGGGGTGGACTTGTCCTTTAAGTTATTAGTTAATCTGACTAACTTGGAAGTTTAAAAAAATATTGTGTTTGAATTGAGAATCTAAGAACTTTGTACAAAACAATAACAAAAGTTGGATAGAAAACACACAAATACAGTCATGTAATAATTTCACTCGTTTTCAAACCGTAGATCTAGTGAATCTATATTCTTGACCAGGCATACATGTAACTGTAAGTACTTCCTTACGCTGAATGAGGTATTAATTTAATTTAAGCTCAGGAGTGGACTGTGCAAAACGAGGGAGACACAGGACTGGGGTAGATTGGGGTCTCAATTATCTTGATAAAAATAAAATGTGGAAACAGAAATTATGCACTTACCACGATTATAATGGATGAAGAAGGTCTATCGTGACACACAAATCCTGACATCAACACATAGACTGGAACCTCAAAAAAACAAAATATAGCCTCGGTCTCTATCGGCCATTTTGTTTTGAATTTTTACAGAAGGAGAGGTATCGCGACACTCCGACAGAACTTTTCGTTTTTTTGAGGTTCCAGTCGATCTGTGCCTCGATGTCAGGATTTGTGTGTCACAATAGACCTTCATTTCATCCATTATAATCGTGGCAAGTGCATAATTTCTGTTTCCACATTTTATCAAGATTACTATTGAGACCCCAATCTACCCCAGTGTCTCCCTCGTTTTGCACGGTCGACTCCTGGTCTCCGGGAGCTCCTGGGCCGGGTTAGTAATGAACCCGGGAGTGCGGGGAAACTAGACGAGATATTCACACAGCACATATTATAATATGTGGGACTGAATTAGATTTGGCGTACCTAGCAACAAGAATTATACGGACTAAGATTTCGATAAGGTTAATTTCTTTATATTCCGAGAATTTCTTACAAATGAAAATACAAATACAGCACATTTACATCAATATGTTAACTTACGAAAGCAATTCGTTAATCGTTAGACCTCTCCTTTTGTCTAAGACTAGTTTTAACAGTTTCGCCGCTTAGTTCACAAAAATGCATGATTAATGAACGTAGATGGCAGCAATACTGGAAGTGCAGTGGCACTGCCACGGAAATAAATTTTTCGTGTGCACTGCTCTCTCTGGAAACAGATCAATGTCACGGCTATAATTAAGACATTTTCAGCTCTTCCATGCACTTATTACTTGCCATAAATTCATGTTATGTTATGTTATTGTGATGTATGAACTGAAGACTAATGACGCAATCTTCATGAGCAGCCTTGTACGCATGCGCGACAGAGAGCAAGATGGCGTAACATTAAATGGCAGACACTACTCTACATCGCTGTGCTATTATCTCATTATTATGTATCCCTTTAAGAACCACAACACGAGAACATAACAATTTGGCGACGAGGATGCAGGGATAAAAATGAGAGTATAGATTGGACTTGATTTCCAGTAAGTGACATGCATTGCGGATAGCTTTTGGAAATTAGCCGCGGATATTGTCATTGATACACTGCACTGCAGAGCATAGTGTGATCGGTCAATCGCAGCCTAGCCGTAATTTGGATGACGGATGAATGTGGCTTGTTGAAATGAACGCTTTGCAGAAGCCTCACACCGCTCATGCCAGCCTATGTTGAGACCGAGTTATGTAGTGTCTACAGCCCATAGCATAGGCATAACATTGACAATTGTTGTAAATTATTGCCTAGCCCTAGATGTTACTGGTAGTTGACATTGGACTATTGACATAGCAAATTGGAGCCAACTTCAAGCCCGAAGTCTCCAAAGCAGCCCAGCCCAGCAGCAAGCAACAGAGCCCAAGGACCAAGCCGATCGAGGACCCAGCCGAGACCTCTTTTGCCAGGTTCAGCCCAGACGGTGTTGCATTCATTAGTCAAGTCCAGCCAAGCAAGTTTTGAGTCTGCAAGCCAGGACAAAGTTGTCGTGCCAAGAAGACTCAATACAAATTCAAGCCAAGCTGCATAATTAATGAATGAAACAGAAACAAAACATCAAAGACTTTAAAGACTTTTTGATGGACTTATTATGAATAATAATAAACACAGCATTTATTTATTATGTACCGTGACTTAATCAAAGACTAAAGGTAAGATTAAGACAAATTAGTCCAGGTCCAAAAATACATTATATGGTTGTAATTGCAACGTGTTGGACTAAAGAATTGGTCGAAACATAGATCTGGTCTAATGTAACAAAGTACCGTACATGCCCTGGTGAGTTGTTACACTGTCACTGGTCCAATTAATTAGGTAGTATTTAGATTTAGGTCATTAAAATAGCAATTATAGATCTAGGTCTAGAACCATCAGGACCAAGCCCAAGACTGAATTGAGATCTGATGTTTATACAGTAAATAACGATAAACTTAAGCCGAGTTTATGCCGTAGTCATATAGCAAATTGGTCCAGTCAACTGGTCTAAGACTATGCAAGTAGGATCAGGCCTATGAAATTTAGGACCAACAAGAAGTTCCAGGTCTAAAAAGCAGGACCAGGTATAATCTTATAAGCAGGTCTAAAGTAGGACCGGGTCTCTGAGTTATAGGACCAAACAAGGTCCAGGTCTAAAAAAAAAACAGGACTAGGTCTAATCAGTTGTAGGACTATAACTTAGGCCCAAAGTGTTGATCGATTATAGTCTAAGACTTAGCAATTAGGACCAGGACCCAGTGCCTATATTTGCTATGCAATTGAATAACTGCAGCCCCACGACATGGGAGTAGTCCCACATATACCAGTTGTGTGTAGTGATATAGTATTGTCAATCGTTGGACTATATATGTCGTTCTAGCTTTGTTTCAGGTATACAATAATGCTTTGTATAGGCATTATGTACTAAGAAAATAAGCTTTGCTTACGCGCAATTGCAAGATCAAAATCATATTTTATGATCAATAAGTCTTGATATACTTAGTGTTACAGCTACCTATTGTGTAGTCACAATCAAGTTAACAGCTGAATTTTGTACAACATATGAATCAAAATTATGGCAAGCCAACATATAGGTAGTGTGCCCAAACTGAGTGATGGGTACAATTTTGACGAATGGCTTGAACTCCTAGAAGCATGGTTTGATGCTAACAATATACAGGAAGATGGGAAAAGAAGGGCAATATTTCTGACCAATCTTGGTAGCAAGAGCTATCACATTCTCAGAGCTCTCTTGCAGCCGAGTAAACCAATAGATCAAACATACACAGTATGCAAAACTACGCTTACGTCACACTTCGTACCAAAGCCTACCGAAATTGTTCAGCGCTATAGGTTTTACACTTGTGTGCAAAAGCAAGATGAGTCCATACCGCAATTTGTAGCAAATTTGCGCCAATTAAGCGAAGGCTGTAATTTCAAAGAATTAGATAACATGATTAGGGACCGCTTAGTAGTGGGTTGCCGGGATATCGCAATTCAACGCAAGCTGTTAAGTGAGTCGTCCCTAACCTTACAACATGCACTTCAGACCGCCACAGCTATGGAGGTAGCAGACAGAGATGTTGAAAAGCTCAAAGTATTAAGTAAAGGGACCGAGTCACCTACAGTTCAGAAGATGCAGGACAGAAGCCAGCATAAACCATTTGTGTCCTCATCGCGTAAAAATACACATCAAAGACAGAAGCAGGACATGCAGGAAAAGCCTCAAAAGCCAAGCCAAAAGAAACAGGAAAAACCTGCCTCAAGATGTTGGAGATGTGGTTCAGGTGATCATGGCCAGTCAGCATGTAGATTTAAGGATGAGAAATGCTATCAGTGTTCTCAAGTGGGTCACACCCGCAGCCAGTGTGAGAAGATCAAGCAATACAGATCTAGAAAGAAATATGCAAACCACTTGAATGGTGAGGAAGGTGCAGAACTGATAGAAAACATGCCTAGTGGAGAACTCAGACACCTTAGGGGTGGAATGGTAAACAAGATGGCAAAGTACAGTGAACCGTTCCAGACTAGCCTAAGCCTAAATGGGATCCAAGTTAACTTAGAAATAGACACAGGAAGCCCCTGGACGATGATGTCGCAGCAGGATTTTCATAAACTGGGACATCGAGCTGATGTGAAGCAAGCAAATGTTTCCTTGAAAACATACACAGAGTCATCAGTACCAATCATTGGTGAGGCAATGGTAGAAGTCAAGTTTGATGCCAGCCAACCACCAAAGAAGTTGACACTTCTTGTAGTTGAGAAAGGTGTTGCGTTACTGGGCCGAGACTGGATGCAAGCCGCACCAGAAGGAATCTACAGATTCCTACAGAATCGCCTCAACCTTCAAACACATGTTTCCAACAATCCAGAAACCATGCATAAGATACAAGCTACCTTACAAGACATGTTAGTGAAGCACAAGCAAGTGTTTGACTGTTCAAAAGTTGGTAAACTTGAAGGCTACCAGGCAAAGGTGCATCCTCAAGATGATGGAGATAAAGCCAGGTTCTACAAAGCTGCACCAGTCCCATATGCAATGCGCCAGAAAATTGACGAAGCCATCGATGAGCTACAGGACCAAGGCGTGATTGAGCCGGTGAAGTTTGCTGATTACGCATGTCCTATCGTAGTGGTGAAGAAACCAAATGGTAAAGTCCGCATATGTGGCAACTATAAGTTGACAGCAAATAAAGTTCTAAGGGTGGAACGGTACCCAATTCCGTCGCTCCAGGATATGCTCCAGGACTTAGGTGGAGGTCAACAGTTCAGCAAGCTTGACCTTTCACATGCATACCACCAGATAGAACTTGATGAACAAGCAAGGAAGTACACCACAGTAAATACACACAGAGGACTTTTTCAGTACACTAGGTTACCCTTTGGTATAGCCACAGCCCCTGCGCTCTTCCAAAGAGCAATGGAGTCACTCTTAGCTGACATACCAATGTGTCGCCCGTATCTAGATGATATTATAGTTAGCGGGAAGACAGATGAAGAACACATTGCCAACTTGCAAGCTGTACTGCATTGCCTAGAGAGTAATGGACTTCGACTGAAAAGGGAAAAGTGTGAGTTCATGATGGACTCGGTGGAGTTCCTTGGCCACAAGCTGGATCAACATGGAGTTAGCCCACTCCCGGACAAGATAGAAGCCATAAAGAAGACTCCAAGACCACAGAACCAGAGTCAACTACAGGCATACCTAGGACTTCTGGGCTACTATCGGAAGTTTATACCAAATTTGACCAAAGAGATCGCCCCACTAATAACACTGTTGAAGGCAGAGTATGCTTCAGTGCCAAAGAAGCAGGGAGACCGGAACAAAGCAGATCCAAACCTGAAGTGGGGAGGAGACCAAGAAAGAGCCTTCCAGAAGTCAAAGGAACTGGTTCAGAGTGACACAGTGTTGACACACTATGACCCCAGTAAGCCTTTGTTGTTGCAATGTGATGCAAGCCCCTATGGTCTAGGTGTAGTCCTCAGCCATGTAGGAACAGACGGTCTAGAGCAGCCCATTTCATTTGCATCACGCACGCTCACTAGAAGTGAAGCAAATTACGCCCAATATGAAAAAGAAGGACTCTCTGTCATTTTCGGTTTAAAGAAATTTCACAAGTACCTGTACGGAAGACGATTTACAATCGTCACAGACCACAAGCCGCTGTTAGGCATATTCGGTGACACCAAACCTGCAAGCCCCATGGCCTCTGCACGGTTAGCCAGGTGGCACATGATCCTCTCAGCCTACGACTATGACATCATATACAAGGAAGGTAAACAGCACCAGAATGCAGACGCCCTTTCACGCCTACCCTTGGCAGATGATCAAACAGTGTGGTCGCATCAGAGTCTTGCAGAGCTGGATGAGCAGCCGCCAGTTCAAATCAACATGCTGGATATTGACACAAGACCAGTTGAAGCCGATGAAGTCAGAAGAATCACCAAAAGGGATCCTGTTCTCGCAAGAGTAACAGCCTATGTGATGAATGGATGGCCAAACCCCAAAAGCGTTCCACCAGAGCTCAAAGCCTTTGCGCAGAAGAAGGAGGAACTCTCGATTGAGGATGACATCATATTATGGGGGCATAGAGTGGTCATTCCAGACAACAAGCAGATGAGACAAAGAATCCTTGATGAACTTCATGGGACTCATCCAGGCATAGTCAAGATGAAAGCACTTGCACGATCCTTTGTATGGTGGCCAGGCATCGACAAAATGTTGGAAGAGAAGGTGAAGACCTGTACAACTTGTCAGGAGCACCAGCGAAGCCCACCACCTGCCCCTATCCACCCATGGGAGTTCCCAGAACGTCCCTGGAGTAGGATCCACATCGATTACGCCTACATCGATAACCAGAACGTGCTGATTGTTGTTGACGCATACACCAAGTGGATTGAAGCTATTAGAGTAGCACACGCCACTGCAGCTGCTACAGTCACTGCCATGCGACGCCTGTTTGCAACGTATGGTATTCCAGAAACAGTCGTAAGTGACAACGGCACCCAGTTTGTCTCTGAAGACTTTTCGAACTTCCTGTTCAACAACAATGTAGAACATGTGCAAACAGCCCCAAAACACCCTTCCAGCAATGGCCTTGCGGAAAGGGCTGTGCAAACCTTGAAAAGTGGAGTTAAGAAAACCAGTGGAACATCATTGGAGATGCGCATCCAAGTATTCCTAATGACCTATCGGATAACTCCACAAGGAACTACCATGAAAACACCAAGTGAACTAATGTTCAAAAGGAGGATCAGAAGTAGAATGGATCATGTCCGTCCGAACCTGCACAAGTCGGTTCAGAAGCAGCAATCTGCAATGAAACAGGCGGCAGACAAGCGCTCAAAGATGAGACAGTTCAAGTTGAATGATACTGTTCTGGTGAAGAACTTTGCAGCCGGACCAACTTGGCTCAGAGGAATAGTAACCGAAACACTCAATGAAGTCATGTACGTGATAGAGTTACAGGATGGTAGAGAGGTACGCCGCCATGTGGATCACATTAGACTTTACACTCTATCGCATGGAAATGATCATGACAAGGAAGAAATGCCTGATCAGAACACCAATCTACAACCAGAGATTCTGATTCAACAGACGCAGTATCCAAGCCAGACAACAGAAAATCCCAATATGGCACCTAGTACTAGCGAATCCTTAATTTCAAACACTGAACAGAGTATCGCTGATACTACAGCCATGTCACAGCAGGTCCAAACAGAGTCACTAAGTGATTCTGATGGAGCTGTCATGCCAAACATGCCAAATACTAAAGTCATGTCAGAAAGACGAATGTCCAACCGGAAGTCAAAGACACCCTCAAAGTTAAGAGATTTCATTGTATATCATTAAAGCTATACACGATAGCAGCTTTAAAAAAAAAAAAAAAAGGAAAAAAGCTGTTAACATGATTGTAAATAATGTTGGATATACAGTTAGGAGAAACACTTAAAGCCACGTTAAAAGGCTTCTAGTTGGTATTGATACTAATTTGTAAAGAAAAGGAAAGAGGTATGTTATAAATTGGTAATTCAATTTGATAGTTGAATGATTAAAAAAAAAAAAAAAAAAAAAAATAGAGGGTGGAGAGAAGAATGAAGTTCTATAGGTAGAGAGAAAAAGTGTTACCTTTAAATTTGATATGGAGGAAAATAATGACAATCACAAGTGTTGTAATCTTGAAAGTTTGTTTATTGGAGAAATATGAAAAGCACATAACTCGCATTCATATAGTAAACTAGTCTGAGATTTAGATTTTAGCCGTTATATGAGTCGTGAAAATTGTATTTGGAGTCATTCACGAGATATTATTCATTGATGCAAACACATTTATGCAAACTTATTGATAAGGTTTAGTATATGATACAGTCTTAAGGATTACATTATTATTATATCCTGATTCATGTGATAAGAGTCACACAGTTTATGCTAGTGAACAATTAACAGATAACCCAATGAAGTAAAATGCCACCTGTAGCTATTTCTTTATAAAGTGAGATTTAGGATGAAGTATATTCAAAGAGGTTAGTTTGAAATAGCCATGTATGTTTAATTGATTATGGTTAATTGTTGAGTATAAGCAAAGTATTATGGCGAAGTTTAGCCTAGCATGCCTAGTTTAGTATTACTGTTATCTGGTTACAAGTTATACAGTGTTACTTGTTGTATCTATTGTTATACTGGGTAGTGAATGTATTACATTAGCCAGTTGAAATGAAGCAGGATATGCTCCCAATTAAAAGGGGAGGAATGTGATGTATGAACTGAAGACTAATGACGCAATCTTCATGAGCAGCCTTGTACGCATGCGCGACAGAGAGCAAGATGGCGTAACATTAAATGGCAGACACTACTCTACATCGCTGTGCTATTATCTCATTATTATGTATCCCTTTAAGAACCACAACACGAGAACATAACAGTTATGCTATGTTATGTTATACCGAGGTTTTTACCTGACTGCTAAGAAAGCACGAATTCATGTTAGTGTCATTTATAGTACTCCATCGGAAATAGCATTTCGGCTTTCATGGTTATCCTGTCAATGTGTTCTTTCCAATTATTGTATTTCGCATCTTGTGCACTATTCTTGACGAATAAAATCAATCAATCAATCTTATGACTGATGTCGGAGTATGATCAATTAAGAGTGAGCAACGTAAACCTATTTGGTGGCAGGGACATTTTTTGTAATTTTCATATTTTTATGGTATTTTTTATATTCAACCAATATCCAGAGTTTCTCCATTCAATTTTTCAAATATATTCAATAGGGGAAACATTTATTGGATTGGTTCATTTTGCTGAAAATCAATGTCACAGATGGACGTTGATTAGAACATATATTTCAGTTATATCTATACAAATCTTTAAAAAGTATTATTCAGTCATAAATAAAGACTTAAGAGATTACTTGGGAAAACAAAAAAACAAAATATGGGAAATACATGTAATCTTTTCCAGGGGCGTAACAGGGGTCGGTGGCCAGGGGGGGCAAGAGCCAAAAATTTCCCGGTCATATCATGGTATGAAAGGCGTAATGGTGTAATGAGGCGACGATTTTGAGAGGGCCAGATATTACGTATCGGGCAAAATCTATCTTTTAAAAAAAAGTTGCGAGCGAGCAAAATTTTTGACATTTTTAATACAAAATCCAATTTTGTGATAGATTTTGACATGATATCCAGAAAATGATATATTTCACTTTTCTCTCTCTCCATTCCTCTTTTGTGGTCTGTATATACGCCACTGTGAACAGGATTCTTTGCGGCAGTAGCGTGAAGAGTACAACAAAACGAGGGGCGCAGTATGGCGCATGTGCTAAAAAGCTGCTTGATATAAATCCCGAGCCCAACCCTTCCATACTTATATACGGCAGTGCGGGGCGGAGCCCCCGGAACTTCTTGATATCAAAGCCATTTAAACCTCGCAGATTGCCGCTATTTTTAATCAAATCGCGGGTATATACAGAATATAGCTTTTACACAACACATTTATTCAACCCAGTTGCGTAATGAACTGAATATTTTAAGGGGGCAAAACATAGCAATGTGAGAAAATTTGCATTAAAAAAAAATCGCCAGCTAGCAAAGCGAGCTGGAAAAAAATTGCCTATTAAAATTGAATTCTAATTATGTGATAGATTTTTCCATTATATTCAGCAAATAACACATTTCATTGTTTCCATTCATTTCATTATACGTTGTCTCTAATTTCTTTTATTTCCTCTTGGGTGTGGAACCAAGACATCCCCCCCCCCCCCGCCTGTACGCCAGTGATTGAACTTAAAGCTTAATTAATGTAGGAAGGGTCCCTACATTGGGACGTTATAGAGCAATTTGAAGGTTATAGATGAAGAGCCCCTACTGCGTGGTGTCTGGGGCAAAGCCCCGGTAGCTTATTTGCATAAAATTTAGCAAGCTTATAGCACAATGTTGTCTGCTGTCCACCTTTCTACCCGCTCTTTATTTTCAATAATCGGCGGCCCGGTCGTGTTATTAAGTTTTTTCTTGTCCCTTTTCTTTGTTTTCCAATTTAGCTTTTGACTAATTCCATTTTACCTTCGTTTCCCGCTATTGTTTGCCTTTTTGTAATCTTTTAATTTATTTCCAATCATGCTATTGCATTACATAGGCCTATTTCGGAATGATTTCTTGTTTCTCAAATGTTCTCTTTCGTTCTTTTTCCCGCTTTCCTTCCTTTTCCATAAAACAGACATTTTTTTTCTTCGTTTTCTTTTCACTTTTCCCTTTCCTTTTCCTCCTTTCCTTTTCCCCTTTCCTTCCCCTTTCCCTTTCTTTCTCCCTCCCTTTTCTCTTTTTCCCGCTTTTTTATTTTCCCGGTGAAATCCGCCAGGGGGGCAGTTTGCCCCCCCTGCCCCCCCCCCCGCCTGTTACGCCACTGATCTTTTCCTATAAGATAATTATGAAACATTATCCGTCCGTGACTGAATAAATATTCCGGTTTTTTTTCTCTCTCTTTCCTGTATTAGCTGCAGAAATGATTTTAGGTAATGCTCATTGCTCACTATGATGAAATCTTTACTAGCCTACAATATATACTTCGACATCACATACACATTTAGTGAATAGGAATTCGAAATCGTCGTGAAGGGGTAGGCCCCCGCGTAGGCCTACTGGATGATGTCGTGTTTTTCAGTGACAATAGTCATAATGATATAGGAATATGTGACTTTTTTTTTGCTTGTATTGATTGGAATCATTCTGTGTTGTGTTTATGACCATTATGCAGCTGGAGTGGGGGGGGGGCAAATGGTGTTAATATCAATAAAAGTTTTTCTGACAAAAATGAAAAACAATCTGAAACAAATAAATACCAAAAAAATTTACACAGTAAAAAAAAGCATTGTTTAAGCCTGTCACTCTAAGAACAAGTTGTTAAAACTTTTTTTGTTATTGTTTTACCTTTTTAAACAACTTGTTTAAAAGTTTAAACAGTTGTTTAAAAGGTTTAAACATTTTTTTTTGTTTAAACAATAGTTGTTAGAGTGACGGGCTTAAACAGCGTGCTTAAATTTTTAAACAGCGTTTTTACAGTGCAATAAAGCTTATGATTCTATATAAAACTGTCTTATATTGTCTACATGGAAATTTATAGGCCCTACTTTAAAATGTTTCTACATCCTGCAAAAATTGCCATTTTAAGGCAAAAGGATTTTATGCTTAAAATTTATTAGCATTATGAAAAAAGGTTGAGAGTTTTAGCTAGCTTAATACTCTCCATAATATATAATTATGACTTTGAACCGTCCCATCTCCAGCGCTCCCGTGCCTCTGCCACCCTTCCTTGCCTGACAGATATGCCAGGTATACCCCCCTCCGTTCTGCTCGCATGTTTTCAAATTTTACCCCCCCCCCATGCATGATCTTGGATCCGCCCCTGATGCAGACAATTTAGCATACTTTATATTGTTATACGTTTTCGATTCCACATCAAACCACTCTCCCTCTTACGATCTTTGCACTCTCTCAAGCACACAAAATCTTTTAAAAACGCAAATTTCCCCCTGCTACCTTTTTCATTTTCTGTCAGTGTCTTTCTCTTTTCATCTTTCTCTCATACTCTCGTTTCTTACACGGTCTTCCCCCCCCCCCACCTCTTAATATATTTCCTTTTTTTTCATTTTCTTTGTTTCTCTCTCTCAAAAAACTTGTATGATAAAATGACTATATTTTGTGTATCCCCTGAAGAGAAAAGAGAAACAAATCTACATAAGTCATGATTTTGACAAAGCGGGAAAGGCAGGCGCGTAGCCATATGGTGGTGGGGGTGGTCGCCCCCACCCAAAAAAACAAAAAGGGAGGAAAAAGGAGAAAAGGAAAAACGAAGGAAGAAAAGGGAAGAAGGGTATATAGCTTTAATGTTTTCCCTTCTTATTTTTGTCAAAAGACTAAACATTTAAATGCGTCGTTCTTCTCTATCTTCATAAAAAATATGGGACTCGTGTATTTCTTGCCAGAAATTATAAAATATACATTGACTTAAAATATGAAAAGTAACTTTTTAAAAGTGCATTGAAACAAATTTCCGCTCTTCTGGTCAGAGTGGGTAAACATTACCGCCACTCCCCGAGTCCGCATAAGCTATTTTTGCTTTTCAGCAAGCAATTTTTGGCAAGTATCTGCTCAAGGGGACAGGCATTAAATTCACACCGTGCTATATGCAAAGGTATTATACGATGAAACTTTATTCTACATCGCTGTGCATCCATCTCCGGTCTTGTTTTGCAACATTAGTTTGAAATCTTGAATATTTCTGTAGTGTCTTTATTACAGATTTTTTTTTCTTCCAATATACATCACAGATGTTTCCGTACGCGTGCATGGGAAAGAAAAATCCCTTTTCTAGCTCAGTGCATCATCCCTTTCACATTTTGAGCCCCTTTTTTCATAATTGAGTTATACAGTGCGTCCCCCCAAAAAGGAAACCGGGATTTCCATGTCTTTTTTCTTCAAAGGCAAATAAATTATGATATTTTATTTACATAATCATATGATTCAATTATCCCTCTTTATTTTAATACCTAATATGTGACGAACACTTTACGCATTAATAAGCAATATTAGTTTGAAATTTCAATGTCAAAACCATGCAGGTTGCGCAGAAATATTGGTTCCTGATACGACAAATGTGCTTATTCGACGATTGGATCATTCGCATTTCTTTTGTATTCTTTGTTATAATTCCCTCACTGATCCCATGCCTCAGTATTATTGTAATCATGCCATGCGTGAACAATTTGCCAAGCTGTTGGTTTCAAATTAGAGATGAAACTATTGCCCTGAGTATCAAATTTACATTAAAATCATATTTAATAATTGTAAAATCTATCTCTGAAAACGGGTTTCTTTTTTTGTGGGACGTATAGAGCAGGTTAAAGTTCCAGAGAAATTTCAAAATTTCAGAGCATTAACGCCATTGGCGGGAAGGAATATTACCTCTCTACATATCCGTCTTCTACTCTGGTTTTGCGAGTGTTTAATGTTAAGATAGATTAATTCAATTTCCTCAATCTTTTTTCGTATTTGAATTTCTTTCAAAAGCATTTTTTTTATCAGCATTCAAAATGAATTCGAGTTGACAAGGGTACTAGAGACGCAAGAGACGTCTTCTTTTATTTGTATTTGATGAGACATCAAAAACTCCCTGCACCCTTCCGTCTAGGGAGCGCGCTTCTCGCGCTCTGTAGGTGATGGCCAGGCCCCCGAAGCTCCGCCATTTTGTTGGAGACATTTGGGCAAATCCTAAGCCCCCATTTGCATATACATGAATAATTCATCAGTTCGCTGCTCCACACATCCTAATAGATTCTTTATATGACGGAGCAGAAAGTAGAGATCAGCGTCACGCATGCGCATTGAGCGAGGTCAACTTTGCGTTAATTATTCATGAAATTTAATATATTCATCACGTGATTAATCTACTGCTTACTACTATTGACCAATCAGCGTTCTTCACTACAATGAGTCATCATGCATGCATCGTTTTTCAATCCGTGTATAGAATCCAGAGCCCCGGACGGACGGACCGGTCCACAGCCTGACACTTCTTAATCTTGTTTAACCTGAAGATGGGGGGGGGGGGGTGAATCGGCCGATTTTTTTATCTTCTCTTTAAAGGCCCGTTTACACCGCATCCGGCACGGCGACCGTGCACGGCACCACGGCAATCCGGCACGGCAAAAAAAATCGATCCCCACTAAATCCTATGAAACTGTTTCCACTTCAACGGTGCCGTGCCGTATTGTACAACACGGCGTAATTTGCCGGATTTGCAGATCGATCAGCAAGCCATTTTCAGAGCACGGCACACGGTTTTTTCACTTCTGGCCAATCACAGTCCAGATAAATTACGTCATTGCCCACATATTTTCTGATCAAGCGACAAATCGCCTGCGGTGATAGTCTATGGGAGTTTACGTGTTAAATGCAAAATCGCACATACACGTAGGTCTACGTGTATTACCTGCTGAAGAGAGGTGACTGAAGGAGGACTTGATCTTGCAATTCTTGGTCTGGTAAGCAACTAATTAAGAACAAGTGTCATTTCGCATACTGTAGAACCGAGCCCCAGAAAGTAGAGCACAAGAAAATAAGGCCAAATAATATAAGGCCGGCCTGGGATAGGGCCTAACGTTATGATCTAACGAAGATCTAACGTAAGTTAGCTTAGCCTGGCTTAGCCTTAGCCTAGGCTTAGACTCGGTCTAACTCTAAGTTCTAACAAGATATAGGCTCCTATCTAATTTAGATAGGCTAGATGTTTATCCTAGCCTAAGTTACTTTTAGATCTAACGTTATAGACCTAATGTTAGACTCGATAATCAATTAGACTGGCCTAACGTAATTAGGCCTAGGCCTACTAAATAAAACAAGTTAGGACTTAAAGATAAATGAAAGTAGTTGCAGGAAACACTGATTTCACGAGAAAGTGTGTAAAACCGAGCTTAATTGTCACTATATAATCGAGGATCTAGATCTGGTACAGTTACATGAACTGAACTTTGTGAAATCTTGAAATCTACGCTGAAAAATGTTCATACTGAAGATCACCAACACAGATAAGCGCACGTGGGACAGTGTACTATTAAAAATTATTGCTTTGATGAATGTCGGCCCGACGCTTGACCCAAATCCCGTGCTTATTTGCTAATTTCTCAGCAATTACACAATTTCTTCCGGAATCCTTTGCTTTGGCACATATTTTTTATTTATACAAACAGACACTTTGGTGGTCATTTCATTGGATTCTGTAGACTGTACGAACTCATTTTGAAATCGTTACCACAACTGGCATTTATCTTTAACTTAGACTTAGTAGAGTCTAACTAACAGTAACATTAGGCCTAACGTTACTAAGTTATAGTTAGATCTAACGTTAGGTAGACCTATAACTAACGTTAACAAAAGTTAGACCTGTACGTTGTTGGTCTAACGTTAGGCCTCAGTAGTCTAGAGTCTACACATAGGTCTAACGTTAGTAACACTACTACATGTAAGTTAGACCTCTTAACGAATATGATGAATTCCGGGATGAATTATTTATATTAAGATATAGACTAGCCTAGCCTAGTAGTAGTACTTTAGTTTTAGTAGTAGGGTCTATAATAGATGAGAGCTAGGCACTGAGTCGTTTTGTCAGCAGCAAGAGTGGCAGATAGGAGGGTGGCAAGGAATTAATAAGAGGGGATCTGGAGTGGTGAAACTTGGGTAGCCTGAACTGAAAGAAGTTAGACCGATTGCTCAGTTTGACCATATTTTTGTGGGACCCTCTGGTCGATCTGTTCTAGATCGAAACAAATGGTGGAAGGCTAAGGAGTAAGGCTAACTTAGTTATTTCCCACAAACTCTCTGGAAAAGACTAGGCCTACGAATAAATAATGTAAAAACCTAGACTCTAAATCCTCCCCATATGACGTCATACTTAGGCTTAGCTAATTAACGTTAGACATTGTTTTCATTGAAATATAGAGTCTAGGCCTAGTCACTAAATTTAGGCTACTATAATTTTGGAGAGAACTTGCATTAAAAAAAGTTATTGTTTCTAGTTTGTCAAAAATTGTCAGTCTGTTATTATGTAAAGGATTTTAAAATGAGCGCACTTTCCTTTATCCAGGGGCAGCTCAATCGTGGGGCGATGGGAAGGGGTTTGGGTTGGCACTGGTTTGCCCGAAATAGAAATCCCCCAGAACAAAAGTGACCCCTTTTCAATATGAAATATGTCCTTTGTGTGCTGGCATAACTTTTAAATCTGCACATTTCTGTTCCAAAAATTGATTGCTTTATTTGTGTAATTTCATTCTTTTTTCATTGGTTTATTTCTTATTTGGTTTTTTTTTTTTTTTTTTTTGGGGGGGGGGCTGAAGTGATTGGGTACGTATACTATACAGAGAAGACATAATTTGCTGACATTTTATTCAACAAACATTTCATCCCTAAAAAAACATTATATGGCTTAGCTTATAGGCTCTCATGGAGGCAAAAAATTGTGCCTCTATCTTTTTTTTTCTTAACATGACCCTATGTTTACATGTACTTTTCAAATGATAAAAAATTATTATTTCAAGCTCTTGAAGGAATTTCTAGACGATCACTTTTCTCTACAACTAAGCAAAATCATTTCAATTAGGAGAATTTCTATTTGTGCATTATAAAAATTGGACCCTGATCAGCAAGCCTGCCAGTTACAATGTAAATGTAAGAAATTGCTGATTGGGTACTGGCCTTTCACTAATCGCTTTTGCAATTCTTTAAACCTTTATTATTATTATTTGCTAACAAAATTTATATGGAATGTGTTGCATATGACAGATAACCAACATGGAGGAAGCCCTTATCCTAGAAGTGTAGGAAAATCCATTCCTGTATGACAAGAGATTGGAGCTGTTCAAGGATACAGAAGTAAAAAAATGATGTATGACATGACATTGGGCGTCAGCTTGTAATCTCAGGTTGGTATAATTTTACGTCATATTAATTTTTTTCAAACTTCACGATTTTTTCACTATCAATTTGAAGAAAAATATTGAACAATGTAAAAGAGTTATATTTGTATGTGGATGTTTGAAAGCAAATCAAAATTGTTTGCACATGTGTAAAATAGTCTGGTGTTAAAAAAAAATAACAAATTAAATGAGACACAAGAGCAAGGGTATGTAAATGCAGAAAGAGACCTTGCTTTGTGATGTGGACCAAAAAATATATACCAACCCCTCCTCACAAATACGTAATATAAATATCACGTCACTTTTACAAGCAAAAAAAATGGAGGTAAAATTCTTTACTATCAAAAGCATGTTGTCCAATTTCACATTGAAATATTTCGGGGGGGGGGTGGGTAGGGCTTGAAATGAGTCAAAAACAGAAATGAAAATTTTCAGAGGTTATAGGAATTAGATTTCGTGTTGTTTTTTCATTATTTTAAGGTGACGTAGCGAGTTGAGGGACAACTTCCTAAAAAACGACAGAAATGGAGAGGAAGAGTGGTGACGGAGCTCCCTCAAATGCAGCACGTAAATACAAGTACAGTGAGGCAATGGAATTCCTACTTTCCCACATACATAATCGAGAGTAAGATATTCAATATTTTGTTTTCTTATCCCAGGGAAGAGAGAATATGTGTATATCAATTTGAATTCATGCAAAGAAATGTATTTTATAAATATGAATTCTGATATTGTGCTTCACTTAACCCAGGTTTAGTTTCTGGGTTCTGACAGGAAACGGTCGGGCAACAGCTATGGTATTAATTTGCACTTTGTGCACTCTGCAGGGTGGATATGAGCGCTCTCATACAAACTATACAAATCATTTTGAATTATACATTGATGATTGGCTCATTCTCTCATGTTTACATTAACCCGTTTCCTGTAATTATACATCCACATTTTCATTCAATATGATTTATCATATTTGTACTTGACTACCTGTGTAAAATAGTACAGGTTAATGGGTGTTGCATTTCCTTGAGGTGAGAGCCATTTGCCTTCAGAAAATTACCCTTAAAAATATATAATATAATAAAATAAAACTAAAGATGTTTCGAATATTAATGAAGTAAAGAACAGACAAACTGTATCGACTTGGTACATGAGAGTCGATTTTTTTAGTATTCATTATTATGAGTAAAACATATGAAATAAATTTGAACATATGATTTTTCTGTCAGCAGAACAAGTTCAATCTTGGATCCTGCGTTTGATGTGGACACACCAGGAGAAGCCTGTACCAAGCAGGAAGAAACTGAGCAGGAGAATGGTGGGTGCCATCTGCCACAACGTGGGTCAGTCTTCCTCGTCATCATCCTCAGGCACGTCCGCAACATCAGTCCAGTCTTCAAGTCCCAACTTCACTTCAAATCGAGGACACAATGTTGCAGTATTTTCAAAGCACTGATAGTCATGGTGACAACATAACTGTAGATAAATTTTTCTCCAGCTTGTCCCCCATTGTCCCACACTGTAAAAGTTACCTCAATGCCAGCTCCATTGCTATAAGGTTAAATTTCGGTCGTCTGAACATTGAACATACTACTATAAGAATTAAAGTTTTTGTGTCATCTAACTCCAAGTCGATTCTTATTGATGTTATAAACATCTCACAATTTAAGAATCCAAATATGTTTCGTAGATTAAAAAAAAAGTTAACGGAAAATGCTCTAACTTGCTATGCTCCACCGCTAAAAAGAGAGCTGATATCTTATTCCCTCTGACCATGGAGCTAATAGCTCTATGCTCTGACATCACTCAATACTCTTTCGATTGTAACATAAAAGATGCAATGTCAGACATGCAGCATCACCAACAAATTAAAAGCGGTGTATATATGATTGCATCTGAATTACTTATGATAAATCCATATGAAATAAATCATTTGCAGGAAATCTACAACTTTAATGACTGATATCGTATTATAAACAACGACACCATTAAATGTGTTATTCTAATTTCCACTTGAATTTTTCACTTTGACATCTCCATAGGCAGCGGAAGCGGGGACAGGTCCCCCCCCCCCTAAATTTTTAGTTGATAACCTTTTTTTTATTTTTTGGCTTCCACCGCCAATGTACATCTCCCATTGTTACAGTTGCAAGTCAGTCTCAATTTGCAGAAATTACGATTGTGAAGGATTATGATCTTCCTCTTTTGTAGATCTGGAAAATATCGTCTGAGCATGTTCACCATTTATTAAAAATATATTTATTTCTTAAATTATACTTGAATTTAAATTCAGGATTTGTTCACAGACAAGAGAAGTTGAGCATTTTGCACATCACAGAAAGTTGGTTCATGCAAATACATGTATTAACATGATCACTAGTAATGCACTATCAAATATCAACACATGAAACCAGTTACTGTGAAAATAAAAATGATGGGTACTGGACGGAACGTTTCTGGACTAATGTTTTATTTTGGAAACAGAGATCTAGGATTGTTTGAAATATGACAAAATGTTAGAAACAAAATTTCATCTCTAAACAGAATGGCAATGACACTCCTGTTGCCTGTTTCATAGAGAGGTACAACTATCATAACTTTGTCTTTAATATGGCGCAACATCCAATTATAATTGTGGTTTACATGGTAGTTGCCATAATGTTAAAGTACTTTTGAAATTGGCCCCTGGACATGAAGAATACTGACAAAAGAAAGTTGATTGTGAAATAAAAAAGAATACATTCATCTTCAAGAAATTTTTTGACGCCCCATGCATTTTTTGTTGTTTATATATCTCGTATTATTTTTTTCTGTAATAAATTAATGAGCATCACTTTTTTTTCAACAACAAATATAATGTAGATTGCTGAAGAACCTAAAATATATTTGGAGCTGAACTAAACTCAAAATAAAGATGTCGACAAAATGAAGTCCAGTGTTGCTCTTATTTATTGGGCCAGACCTCACTTGGCATTGCTTTTAAAAAACAAGTCCACCCCAACAAAAAAGTTGATTTGAATAAAAGAGAAATATCCAACAAGCATAACACTGAAAATATCATCAAATTCAGATGTAAAATAAGAAAGTTATGACATTTTAAAGTTTCGCTTAATTTTCACAAAACAGTTATATACACATCCTGATCGGTATGCAAATGAGGAGACTGATAACGTCATTCGCTCACTATTTATTTTGTATTTTATTTATATGAAATATGAAATGTAATTTTCTTCTCATTGTCAAGAGAAACAACAATTAATTCCTCCCTGAACATGTAGAATTAGCATTGGTTTAGTCAAGTTGGTCATTATTGTCAAATAAATGAAATATTGTATTTTTCAAACAATAAAAAAAAAAATAGTAAGGGACATCAACTGTCTCATTTACATATCACTGAGGTGTGCATATCACTCTTTTGTGAAAATAAGCGAAACTTTAAAATGTCATAACTTTTTTATATCCGATTCTGCATGAATCATGCTAGTTTGACTTTTTTCTATTTATTCAAATTAACAGTTTTCTTGGGTGGATTTGACCTTTAAACAAATAATATACCGTATTCAAATATGTTCAGAAATAATTTCGTATAACCAATTTAACTAATAGAAACAGAGAGAATAGAAGAATCAAGAAAAGTGGAAGAACTAAGGGTGAAAGGTGAACCAATGAGCACGAGGTCATGAATGAAGAAGAATGTTCTGAATATAAATGAGAAGACAATAGAAACATGTGGAGTTGTAATGGCATTAGAATCTGATATATAAACTAAGGAGTAAGGAATGAGATAAACTAAGGAATGAGATGAACAGGTGACAATGGCATAGAAATGGGAAGTGAAGTATGGAAAGCAAAGTGTAAAATAAAAAGATTAATCATGACAAAATTCAATTACATTTAAAAAGAACGATCAATTCCCGTATAGATATGAGTGAATAACAAAGAATATTTGTGTCTGTCCAATGAGCAGTCCGTCAGATTGATGCTTCTTGGTGGAATTCAAGACAAGATTAATTTATACATGGGACATAGATACACGAAAATCCTTAAAAATTACTTCTTGCCACGCCTGAAGCAGGCTTCTTTGCCTTGGGTTTTCATGGGTACATTGGACGGTTTTTGCCTGCTGGACGGGATCCGTGCACGGCTTTATTGCCGTGCCGTGGGGCAGTGGAAACTGGAAAACAGCACGGCGTGCCGTATGCCGTGCCGGAATGCCGTGCACGGTCGCCGTGCCGGATGCGGTGTAAACGGGCCTTTACATCGGTGTATAAAATGAAAGGGGAAGATATTTACGACCGGGATTTACGAACTAGTTTATTTCACAATAAGTTAACAATACGCCAATATAAATAATGATGTATTTTAGTTTGAACATTTCACTTTAATACTGGTTTTGTAATTTGGTTCTTTCATTTAAAAAAAATTACGACCTTTCTCGATCTGCTGTTCTCCAGATCAGAATCACTAGATGCATGTTTCACATCGCAGTGTAATTAGAACCTATCAATTTTCTGTAATAGTGTTGTTTTTTACGCCAAGCTAGCCTTTCCAATTATATTGATAATGATCATTTAATTCTATTTTGCAGGGGGTGGGTAATCTAATTTCTTTGTGTTCACTCTTTAAGAGTACAGATAAGTGACATGTTATTACCAAACCTCATCAATTTCAGGCAGGGTGGATCTAGGATTTTTCCAAAGGGGGGGGGGGCACATTTTCCCAAGGAAAAATTTGACGAGCAAAAAAAAAAAGGGGGGGGGGGGTCTTCACTTTCAAAAGGGGGACACACTTCTGTTTTAACAGCATTTTACATTACAATTTTTAATTGAGCCTCTCAAGGGGGGGGGGGGGTGCACTGGTCGGCTTTGCCCCCCCCCCCCCCACTCTTTATGAATTGTTTCTCCCTCATTTATTCCAGCCTCCTCTCAAAATAAATCAAGAATAAAATGGCCCTTTATGGTTGCTCCCTGTTGGTAATTTGTCAATTGGCTTTGTCCACTCTCTTGTGCACCCTGGCCTATGCCCCTTCACATTATTATTATACATTATCTATTCTTTTAATCTCTCTTCAGCTCTCTCTTTGCCATATCGCACTGTTATTATTCAACCACACACACAACTCTTTCTCTTATATTTTCCACCTCTCATCTCTTCTTGCAATTCATTAAAAAGGGTCAACAGCAAACTTGAAATCACCCATGTATCTTTCCCATTAAAAAAAAATATATTTTTAGAAATTCTCTGTCACATCTACATAACAGCCATGGATCAAAATTCTTTAAGGGGGGGGGGGGTGGGGCTTTTGCCCTCCCCCTTTAACATCCTGGTTTTCAAAAGGATTATTATTTATTTTATTTTCAAATTTATTCATTTTTATATCTTTATATATTTGTTATGTTTTATGTTTTTAATGGGGGGTGATTTTTACAGGGAAAACCCGCAACTACCACCCCCTCCAACCTAGATCCATGGCTGCACAATGTAGGTCTCATTACTCTTAACTTTAACTTTATGCTGCTTGTTCACTTTTGCTCGTCCATTAATTCTACTAGTACTTCCAGTCTCTCCTCAAATAACTTGATTCACCTAAACTCTCGGCTAAAAAGAATCATAGACGACTTGTTAATTTAGTGACAATGACAAAATTATTATTTTAATTCATTTATTCCAAATACATAAATCAGGTAACAATTGTTTTCCTCTTGAGTTTAAAGATAAAATTTTGATCAGAGCTCATTCCCATCTTCTTAATATGAAATGTTGTGAAAGAGACTACTGTCCTCAGTCTTCTCACAAACACAGATGCGATGTCACATCCCCCGAATTCAGTCATAATTTTTGTTAAAAATTCTTCATTGTCAAAATTGTTACACAATTTCATGTACATATTATAGTGCTGAATTATCATATTTATTCATCATTCCTGTTATGTCATTGTAATAAATTTATTATTCGAAGTATTATTATCATTTATAAACATCATCATTATCTACATCCATATTTGTAAAAACTACTGCTACGATCAGCAAGGATAATTACCCCTAAAGTAACCCTATCCCTCTTAAATTGTTTGTGGGTTTTGTTTGGTCAGTGGTGAGGGGGGAAGCAGTTACAATACTCTATTGTAAATAAATGCAGTAATTCAGTTTGGTATAGGATGTTTGGCATATTGTCAATGCATTATTCCCTAATTCTTCCACCAGAAAATTATTGTTGGAATTAAAAAAACAAACCCTTAATTTGGTCTTGTATTTCTTGAGTCTCTAAAACAAAGGATGTGAAGCAGAGTCATGTTCCATGTCTGTTGAAAAAAACACACACAAAAAGACAGAAATGTTAGCAATTCAATCAAGCCATCATCAAAATAAATAGAAATAAAACAAATATATAAAAGCTTAATGAAATCACAAGCCGAATGAGTCGCCTTTACAATATCTGGTGTTGATCATTCTTGGATAAAGTCATTTGGTATGTAAATACATGAAGTCATTCAGTTTGATATATAGGATGATTATTGTTTTTTTTTTACCTTTTTGAATCAGGAGGGTCCTGCAGCTTAATTTGGTCTTGTAATTCTTGAGTCTTTAAATGAGGATGTGAAGCAGCATCATGTTCTATGTCTGTTGATTAAAACAATACACACAGACAGAAATGTTAGCAATACAAGCTATTGTAAAAAAAACACATAACACTTGGACTATAGCGTATATATCTAGATCTAGTCATAGACTCTGACGTACATAGATCTGGAACTAAATGTAAGTAGAATAGTAGATCTAGATCTACATCAAAAGTAGATCTAAATTTCATATTTGTTAAACCTACCATTCTGCGAACTTTCAATGTTATTGAATCATATAAGTGTTAGATCTAGACTAAAGCTGTCTTGACCCAGGGTTTTTTAAATAGTTTCATGACATTTGCTCTGATGACAAGTGCTCCGATGGAAAATCTGCACGTTAGGCCAAGCAAAAGCTAACCTCCAAAATTAAATAAACCCTTTGGCCTTAACTTAAGACACTGTCCCTGACTGAAATAGGCCTAGGATATAGATTCTACAGGTCGCTTTGACTTTGTTGTAGGCCTAGATCCAAGTCTAGTCTAGGTCTATAGACCTATATAAGCTAGATAGGATAGGAGGTAGTCATGTTTTCTTTTAGCTTTAGCCAAGACCTGTATCAGATCTACCGATGAATTAGGCCCAACTTAGACTAGATCTCTACTCCCCTCTCCTCTAGGCTCTAGATCTACGTTGCCGAGTCTGAGGCTGTCCGAAGTGGCGACATTCAGACCCCGGGGTAGGCCCTACATCTAAGTTAGATTAACTTAGACTAGGTCTAGATCTAGGCGGTAGGCCCAACTTTCAAGTTTAAAAAAATAAAAGAAAACATAAGAACTAGCCTAGCCCTAGCACTAACAAAAAAGTTAGGCCCCCAAGGCCCTAGATCTAATAGTAGAAAGAAGTTTGGGAAAAACATCTTTTTACAAAATGATCGAGGACTAGACTCTAGATCTACTAGAGCCGAGGCTATGGTCCTATTGTCTTGATATGTGAATTCAAAGGGAACGGGTTAATGGAGTGAATGTCTTTCTAAATTCAATATGTCTAGCCTAAACGTTATCTAGATTCTAGTTCTTTTCATGCCTGCCGAGATCTTCGGTAGGAATCGAAATTTCAGAGAAACTCTCGCCCAAAAGTCTGGCGTGAATTGAATATACGAGGTCTGAAATGGTAGCAGATGGAGATTTACATGTAATATAGCCGCCATATTTAGCTCACGACGATGGAAATAGTTTTGAGTTTTCGCAAGTCGTTTGCTTCCTAATTGTTCACTTTTTATAAACAAAAATTAATTCATGTTATACCCAGACTTCTAAAGATCCCATATAACATAAGATCTTTTGATTTATATTTGTAAATGAATTAAAATTCAGCGTTAATCTGACAGTACTCACCGAAAATCTTTCAAGGACATAACCTTCTTCTGTGCGGGTGACGTCACCTTTTAGATAGGGGTCAAATTATGACGTACGAATTTCAATAGAAAAATATATTATTCATGAGGTAATGTCCAATCAAATCACAGTATCTTGCGAGTACGCAAAGAAAAAATAAATGATTCATTAGCAATATGCAAATGGGGGCTTAGGATTCGGTTCAAATGTCTCCCAGGAGGTGTGGCCGAAAGTGGTAAAAAATACGCTTATCACCATGGAGCTTCTATGGAGTATCTGTACGTTATATGCAAATGTTATTTAAATGGGGCTTTTCCGCGGGTGCTACCTTTCCGTCTATACGTATTTATTAGTCTATGGCAAGCCCCCGAAGCTACCGCCATTTTGTTTAATCCATTAGAAGCTAAAATAAGCCCTCATTAATATTAATTTCGTACGATGCTCCCTCGTCAACTGTGGTTTTGTACGTGTATTAGACAATACGCACATCAGCGCAATGACAAAGGTCAACTTGGCAAATTCATTAATGTATTCATTTTGTTACGCGCTCGTGACGCGAAGGATTCAGCGAATCAAGCAAGCGCAAATCTGAGACGATACGTTGCGCTCTATAAAGTATCGATATCACAAGCGATATCACTTAAAAACAAAGCATTGTTTGTATTGCGTCTTATAGGCCTATGCAAGGGAAGATGAAAAAAGAGTAGATCAAGTCGTGATTAGGTAAAGAGGTCTCCAGTGCTTTTGCCATCCCCAAATTGTCACATGTTAAGATATACAGCAATCTTAGTTTTTAACAAATGTAAAGAATCAATATTAATTAATCGATATTAGGGGGGCCTACATTATACAAGCTCTGCTTTTCAGTTGGCCCTCCCTCCCTTTCAATTATTTATATTTCGATTTGATAATTGTCTATTGTAATTTTATAATGTCAATTTTTGTATGTACTTCAAATGTGTTTATATGTTACTTTGTCAATTGTATCATAATTGTAAATATGAAATTGAAAGTGGAAAATAAAATAATTGAATTGAATCTAGACTCTAAACAGCCGGCAGAGGCCGCCAAACGGATCAAAGGGGGCTGTTGCGCTGACCCAAAAGTTTGTTTTCTTTTTTTTTTCTAGGGGGGGGGGGCGGGTGGGGGCAGAACATGGTTATTACAATTTGATGGTAATTTTCACTGGTTGAGTATGGTTATACTGAAAAAATAACTGTCACCACTAATAGAGTACATTTCTTGTTACAAATTTCGAGAAGATCAAAAAAAAATTTTTTTGTTCAAGGTATAATACGCAAGGGGCCGGCCCCCTCATGGATCCCCGTGTCTGTTTTCTTCATCTGGCATCCGTTTCATAATGAATTACAGCTATTTAAACATCGCTGTTATTGTGATTACCGTGGTTACCTAGATTATGATTGGTTATAGCAGTTACCATCGTAGTTAACTACGATGGTAACTGCTATAACCAATCATAATTACCATACTTGTTACTCATGATGAAACGGCATTTCTTGCTCTGATTTTCCATTTCATAATTTTCCCACTCACGTTCTTTTGGTGCCGCCTTTCTCCTACATATATTTCCTTCTTCTTTTCCCACTTGATATCTGTCTCCTGGTTTCCATAAATCTCGTCTTATTTCTCTTCCTCCCCTTTGTTCCTACTTCCCACCATTCGTGCTCTCTTACCCCCCCCCCCTCTAAATTATCTCTTCATATGTGCCCCTCCATTTCTTTCTCATCTCTTTTCAACCCCCTTCTCATCACTCTTTCTCTCTCTCGATCTCCATCTCATTTTGAATTTTGCCTATTCCAAATCCCTTTCATTTTAGCTCTGTACAAATACTATATGAATACAAATGAAAGACATGAAGGCATTTTCTGGTTAGTTGTGAATTTTATTAACAGCCAGAAAAAATATTATCAGAGGATTTAGCTTTACTTTTTTTCTTAAGCGTATGTTAATACTTTGAATCGAACGAAAATGTTTTTTGTATGCAGGGGCAGCGATCCTGGGGGGCACAGTTCCCCCTACTTTTTGAAGCACTGAAAAGTGCCTTTAATTTTATGTAAGAAAAATGCCCCCTCACGAACGTGTCTGTGTCCCTTTCACCTGACGAGAACCTGTTTTAGATGTTACCAAGTGCTCTTCCTTGTATGCAAATATTTACCAAAAAATGCCCCCCCCCCGAATGTGTTCTGTGCCCTTTCATCTGAGGGCCCGTTTTATGTGTTAAAAAGTGCCCCCTCGCCTTCTTGTAAGTGCCCTTTCTCGAATAACTGCCCCCTTTTACCCAAGAAAAGTGCTCCTAAAGAACTTGTTCTGTGCCCCTTTCAGCTGAGAAGGACCCGTTTTATGGTCACCATGACGATCGCGAGTGCCCTTTGAAACAAGAAAACAATAAGGAAATCCTTTGTGCCTTAGGTTTAATAATTCATGTGAGTGGGGGTAGATAAGCAGTTTCGTACACTACAGATGGAGGGGGGGCTTGAAGGACTCTTGCCCCCCCCCCCCAAAAAAAAAGGGTGAAATATATCATTCTGAATATTTTGTAGAAATCTATCACAAAATTTGATTTTCTTTTTAAAAATGTCAAAATTTTGCTCTCTCGCAACTTCTTAAAAATTTCACATAATACAGCATTTTCCCTGTGCCCCCCCCCCCACTTTCAACTTCACTTCGCCGCTCCTATTTGTATGTTTATAGCTTCTCCTTTTGCAACCAGTTTTAATGAAAATCAACAGGAAAGTTCATACTTCATGAATTTGGGGTTGTGATAATAATAATAAATAAAAAAATTGGACTTGAAAAAGAAAACCTTTTCCATCTTTATCAAGTGCTTCCTAAGCTAAGTCACTCTTCAATTTGTTGGATTTCTTGAATGAAAACATCTGTTACACTAGTCCTGCAGATTGAAAAAAAATAGAGAAAGAAAATCAATGAATTTAAATTAAAATTGTCATGATTTGTAAAACATAAATGTTTTAAGAAAAGTAAGACTATACATACCGGTATATATATTTCTTCATCACATAACATAGGAAATCTTACTTCTACTAATTATAAACTTGTACTCCTACAAAGCATATCACTTAAACCTGTTCTATGCAGTTTACATACCACTCTCCATTATAACTACATGTACTCTATAAAAAAAATGTCGGAGATTTCCCATAAATATGAATATATGAATTAACATATATAAATTATATATAATAGTCAGAATTAAAGTTGATATGTTTTGTTGCACATAATATTTTGATCTGCGAATAAAAACAACACCTAACTATAATCTAAAAACAGAATTGAAATGTTTTTATCAAAGGCAGGTCTTTTTGTAGACAGCTGGCAGCCGTCTGTTTCGAGGAGTTTTTTAACATTTTTTTATTTTTTAAATTTCTCCTCATACACAGACGGCTCGCTATCGTGCAGCCACCATTAGGGGACTTACAATGCAAAATCCCCCCGTCGGGGCTCTTCAATTTTTGTCTTTAATGAATCAAACTTTTGAAAATAAATGCGACCGAAATGCAAATTAATATTCCCTCTTGGCATTAATTGCAAAAAAACGGGGAAAATCAAGTTAAAAGGAACAAAAACAGTGACTTACCTCAGCTGTCGCGCAACTTCACTGCCCTGTTTTATCCGAACTTAATACACATAAACATATGGCCATTGAGTCCCCTGTACAGATCGCGCTAGAACTTCGGTCTCTGTATTTGGTGAGTGAAGCCAACGGAGTTCAGCTGAACAACCAACATAACAGAGACCGAAGCTTTTGGTCTAGTCTTTTTGTTGCCTAAAAAAATTGTGAAAACCCCCCATTATTAAAAATAATCACTAATTAACTCACTCATATAACTGCTGTAGGTTGTATTTCTCTTTGTGGTCCTATCACTGTTCTATTAGGCCTACTTCACCAATTGTTTATCATCATCAATCACCTCCATGGAAATTGTAGAGCTGCATCATCCTATTGGACAAAATGTAAAATAATAAGATTTAAAAAAAATTGTAAATCTACAAATATGAAATATGAATATCACACTAAAGAATGAATAAATTGGATTTTATAAAATATAAAACATGAAAAATATTGCTTTGTTTATAAACAAATAGGAAATAAAAAGGCCATTTAAATAATAGTAGATCAAGGACATGACCTTATTTTATAAATTTGCCCAAGGTACATAACTTTTGGCATTTGTTCTATTTTAGAGTCGAGAGCCTGTATATATAAGAAGTGTATATTCAGTATAGATCCTACCTCTTAGCAGTGGCTCAGGTTATTTTTATTTAATGTAAACATGGTAAACATTCATTTCAATGCATGTAATGTATCTGTAATTTTGTATGGGTTAGTTTAACTTTTATACCTGGATGAGAATCTGCAAAATGATGCATGCACTTATGATCATCATGTGTAACCATAGGTACCGGGTAGACCTCTACTGTTTTTCTTGTTCTTCAAACTCAACCTGTTTGTGAAAGAAAAGAGAGAACAATAAGTGTCAAGTGATCTCTTTCATGGCCGTATGTACACTGTTAAAAAAAACCTGATTTTACAGATAAAAAACAAGATTTTGCAGAAAGCAATAACAGAATCATTCTGTAAATTCATAAAACAGGAATTTTTTTACAGAACAGGTCTGTTTAAAAAGGGGAAAATGGTGTTTTATTTAAGGAAATTTGTAAGGTTCCATACACCAAATACCAATTTCCTGTAATTTTACATGATATAATGTAAGATTATGCAATCTGGTAAAATTACAGGTGTTCTCGAGCCTCTGCTGCAGGAACTTCTTTTATTTTAAGGATAAATTTTCTAACAGTGTAGGGGGAGGGGTTTGAGTGGGAGCTGAAATGTAAAAACCTTCATAAAAAAAAAGAATTGCATGAAATCCTTCAATTTTACTTTAGAAAATGCAAAAAACAGCCCTAGGCAATATTGGTTGCTTCGGGCCCTCGCTTTCTGAATTTCAGGTTTCTCTAATTTTTTTCACATGTCTGCCCCCCCCCCCCAAAAAAAAAAAAAAAAAAATCTTCCGAATCTTAATTCATTTAATTTTAACAACACAATTTCATAATCTCATGCACTAGGTCTAGATATATTTGTAAGAAAGTATAGATCTAGTCCAACCAGAATAAGTGCTGCGTGACAGCATTCATGTATCTAAATAAGGTCTAGATCTAGACTATCGATAGACTCTCGATCTATCTAGACCTAGAAGGTAAAGCTAACCCTTCGGTGACTTTACCTAGATGTAGGCCTAGGCCTATATCGATTTAGAAATTTTTGATGTCCGACTTTTATTCCTGGCTAAACCTTCATTGCCATTATTGACCGAAAGTAGATCTAGATCTAGTCCTTGGTCCACTGACAGTCATACTCGTACATGTAAATGTAGTCGTTTAGGCCCAGAACTACATCTAGGCCTAAAATTATAGACCTATAGATCCTAAGCCCTGGGGGTACGTGTCGAGGGTTGGGAAAGTATGAGTTAGATGACTAGATTTAAATTAGGTAGGCCTAGATCTACGTACAAGCATCGATGGATAAAAGTAAAGTAACATAAACTGATAAATTAAAATCAAGAAGCAAGACTAGGCTCTGTTAACCATGTTAGAAATTAGATCTTGATCTATTGATAATAAGAGTAAGACAAACATGCAGAGCGGCATGTTATTTCTAATACCGAGTCAACTATATAATATAAATAATAAGAATTAAAATGGGTGGGGGGCTAAATGCAGAAGCCTGAACTTCTGAAGTTATGCAAAATAAATTTGATATCTGAAACTGACGAGAATCTAGTGAGGATTGACACAATGACACTGACAGGCATATCTTCTTCCACACTCCGCTTCACAGTTTATTCCTGACTGAGTCTCGATCTACTGAAGATAGATGCAGATCTCCCTCTAGATCTAACGTTATACAGTGTACAAAAAGAAGCTTCATTCTTCTTGTTTTAATCAATCGTGGGCTCCCGGCCCGATTTTCTCTCGATGCCCAGCCGGCTAGGAGCCCGTACAAAATACATGTGGTTGACACAGCGGCATAACCACTGAAAAGCAACATACAGGCTGCACTGGGCCGGGTGACGATGACAATCTAACTTCAATTTCAAAGACCAAATTCTGCTTTTCTTTAACAGAAGAATGATAGCAAACTCTCTAATTTGTTAGAGAAATAACCTAAGATCACGAAATACAGTATGAAATTTGTAAATAGTCCACTGAATTCATGTGGTTATATTAATTTATACGTACTCACCGGAGTGTTCGTAGGTCCATTTTTTGTGTGGAAAGAAAAGTTTCAGAATGAATAAATTAGATGACGTAATGAGGTCAAATGAATAATTAATTCTGTAACACGATACCACTAGTATCGATGACAGAGAATCGGGGAAATCGCGTATTAATGACGCTCTAAGCCAATGAAAAGGCCAGATTATGAATATTTTCATGCTCATGAATGTCAATGAGGGCTTATTTTTGTCTTCAAATGATCGCGGTAGGCGGAGCCTAATCTCATTTGTTTTGTGCTGAACGCGCACGCAGCTTTCGGTCTAGTAATATATTATAAGGTCTTTGGTCTATGGTGATGGCACGCTTTGCGTGCACTTACCGCCCCCTCCAAAATTAAATCCTGGCCATGCGGTTGAGGAAAGGATCCCTGGAAAAAGTGATATAATAATGATTTTAGTATCTTCATGCGCCGACGGGGTCTGATATATCAATGGGTCATGGTCTTGCATGGCTAAGAAATTCAAGTTCGTGATGGCATAATGCTCATTATAAGCTCACATTGCGCATGACAAAAAGGTTCCGTTTGGGTACGCGTTCTGATTGGCTAAAAGTCTGGAGCTAATGACGACACAATTGTTGACAAGGGCGCACTTTGAACATTTGATGTATTGGGTAACA
The DNA here is from genome assembly GCF_037042905.1 of Lytechinus pictus. Lineage (NCBI taxonomy): Eukaryota > Metazoa > Echinodermata > Echinoidea > Temnopleuroida > Toxopneustidae > Lytechinus > Lytechinus pictus. The sequence continues at coordinate 29,742,345 of NC_087251.1, forward strand.
AACAGTTACGCTCCTTGTTTCCGTTTTGATTTAGCTTTCGGAGTGCAAAAGTGTACAACAATATTGCTTCTTTATCGCTTTCTGAACTGTATTGATCGAATCGTCGAATTCGATGGGTTTGTTTTCAAGTAAATTTTGCATTTTATTATCAGGTATAATATCACATTTAGTCATTTGTTTGTGTTACAAATTCTGATAGTTACATTAGATACATGACATTACATTAGACACAATCCTCTTAAACGGTAACAAGATATGAGACGAAACAAAAAGAGCCAAAGAGAAAGAGGAACGAATGGCGGGATGGGAAAGAGACGGAGAAAGAAGAGAGAGAGAGCGAGAGAAAGAGAGGGGGTGGCTTCCAATTGCAAATTATTTTATTTTATTTTTTAACAGAACAAAGTAAAATGGTCGTACATAATTATAATGACATTCGCAAATGAAACTTATACAAACAATATAAATTGAGATAGGTACAGTATGCGATATTTTTTCCCCATAAGTAAAACAAAGTTTTATATAAAAGCAAATTATCATAAACATTCTAAAGATCTGAGAAAATTGAGGGATCCACTAACAAGCAAATGCTTGTAGTGTGTGTGAACAAATGGCTTCGTATACATGGTAAACATGGTAGAGTGCAATCTTCCTCGTCATTTTTAAGTGATTTGTACCAAAACTATAAAAGATAAAACGCTGTGTGCTGCTCAAAGTACTTTTCAGACGCTGTCCTTGTCACCCATTATTTTCGTCATTATTTCCAAACTTTGAGCCAATCAGAACATGGACCCAAACGGCCTCTTTCCAATGAATGCTTTTCATTATTATTTGCCAACTTTTTGTGAATTTGTTGGGATGGTATTGGGTATAGTGCACCAAATAAGTTGTCATAATTAGTGATTGGCTTTTCTTGAAGTTGTCAACTGCCATCTTGACTAGATTAAATACAGTTTCTTGAGTGTATACCCTAACAATACGTCCATAAAGGTTTTTAGAATTGCGTTTGGGTGCTTATTTATAAGCAATGTAACATTCAAAGTCACCGTGTGCAATTTGTTTGATTACCGGGCCTGCAAGACTTCAAATGGTTTACTTTTGAACACTGTCACTTTCTGTAGATCCTGCGTTTCTTACTCACACATTTTATTTACCCATTGCGTCTTTCTCAATGGTTGTGTCTTTGCTATTTTATTTTATTTTATTTTATCTATAATCTGTCTTTTTTTTATAATTAAAATTTCATTTCATTTATTGGTTTTTTGCAACAATTTTCATAAACAAAAATCTGAACAAGAAAATACATATCTAAAATAAAATTTGACGTCAAGATAATGAACAAATAATAAGAATGCCAAACCGTCAACGCTGCTTAATGGTCTCTTTTCGAGAAGCATTGGTAATCAAAATAAATTCATGATAGGGCCTACAGAAAGATAGGTGCAGCGATATAATATTAAAAAGGGATGAAATGATTGTTTATGTTTGAAAGTCAATAAAGGCATCTTGATAATTTTGTTTTGAAAGGAATTTTTCTTCATTGGTCATGATTTTAACACCATTTTAGGACGTTGCTGGGTTGGGGGCGTAGTCTTCTGCTTGCCTGGTTGCCAGGGTAATTGTGGAAAATCTTAATTAATAACTTTGCAGATCCTACAGTCATGATTGTGGGCCCCTGTGATTTAATTTTACCCTGTTCGTGCATGCACCACGTCCATTTCTTTCGGATCCTTCCCAAATGTTATACGACTCCAAAAGCTGATAGATTCGGGATATCTTGTTCGATTTTTCATTGCCTGGAAGCCAAGATCTGATTATTCGCAAACCTCATCAATCTCAACTAGTAGTCCCATACATTCGGAAACGTGTTGGTACAACCGTGATTGCCAATTAAAACCTTGTCCATAAATACCCCGTGCCGACGGAAGGAGGCCGTCTTGATTCAACGTGTCACGTACGATTCTATGCATTTTCGCCGCCGTATGCAGCAATTATCGGTTGGAAAAGAAAAAGGAAGCCCCCGCCGTTGATCTCTTATTCAATTTACCAACAAAACTTCGCCTAATGATTTTCAAGAGTCACAGACATGAAATGGACCGTGCGCAATTCGATTAATGCGTGATAAATGGCCAAGCATGCTGCGAGCTACGGAAAATTTTGTATAAATCTTGATACAGAGCAATCACGGTTCGAAACTCGTCATTCCTCAAGAAATGTTGTACAATTGAATGTTAAAACGGAGGCAGATCGCAATTCCTTTTTTTTTTCTTCTTTTTTGGTAATGGCAAGGTTTATAAATCTCTTGTTGACAATGTTCTGCCAACTTCTCCCACATAAGTAACCCTTAAACATAATATATTAGAGACAATCATCAAAATGAAAAAAAAAAAGAATTATTAAGGGCCTTCATGTAATCTTTGGCTGAAACATTTGTTTATGCTCCCTACCTGCACGAAAATGTCTATAAAAATAAGATTTTCAAAAGGCGATTTCTTGAGGGGAAGAATTCTTAAAATAAGTCAAGTTAGAAGAAGCCGATTAAAGAAAAATAATTGCGTAAAAGATATGGTTATTAAATTTGATTATTTCAGTCGATAATGGGCATGACACTTACGCAGGATTTTTGCGTATAACTCACGTGTGACTTGAAAGTTATGATGACCTCGGTTAAAATCCGATTGTTGACGAAGCCGCCGCCGCCGTCAGAAAAGTGGCGCATTATGTGCCGCATCTGCTAGAGAGGCAATGCAAAAATTGAGCATTTATTTTCAAAGCAATTTTTAGGGGTGTTAGGGCCTATATACTGTTTAACATATCACACAAATAGACTTTATCAACTTAAACTCGTACTTAAAGGACAAGTCCACCCAAGAAAATGTTAATTTGAATCAATAGAGAAAAATACAGCAAGCTTAACGCTGAAAATTTCATCAAAATCGGATGTAAAATAAGAAAGTTATGCCATTTTAAAGTTTCGCTTATGTTTCACAAAACAGTTCATGCACAACTCGATGAAATGCAAATGAGAGAGTCGATGATGTCCCTTACGCACTACTGTAATTCTTTCGGGTTTTTTTGTTTTTGTTTTAAATATACAATTTTTACAGATTTGGCAATTAGGGCCTACTTGACTGAACCATAAAATTATAACCAATGGTAATTCCACGTGTTCTGGGAGGATTGAAACTTTGTTTCAAAGGACAATGAGATGAACATATGAATATTTCGTATTTCATATAATGAAATACAATAGAAATAGTGAGTGATGTCATCAGCCCCCTCATTTGCATACAGACAAGGATGTGCATATCACTATTTTGTGAAATTAAGCGAAACTTTAAATGTCATAACTTTCTTATTTTACATCCGGCTTTGATGAAATTTCCAGTGCTATGCTTGTTGGATTTGTCTCTTTTTATTCAAATCAACTCTTTGTTAGGGTGGACTTGTCCTTTAACTTATATTCTAATCATTACTCCCACCCCAAAACAAATTATTATTATTATTTTTATTTTTTTAGATTGATCTTTGGGCCTGATGTTGCCATCATAAAATGATGAAAAGTGGTCCTTGACTGCCACAAAATAAACCATAATTAAATAATGTGACAATATAGATGGAATGGGCAGTCAACCCAAACCAAATATAGCCAGGGCCGAAGCCACTTGCTCCTGGGACTGAAACAGGGTTTTCCCCTTCACAGCCTGTATGTAAGCAAGCTAGGGATGTCATCCCCAAATGGAGCCTGGTCAGCCAGGAGCCAAGCTTGAAAAAGAACTAAAATTAATTAAAGTAAAGGTTTCATCAATATCATACTTTCAAATACTAGTAAATACATACATATTTTTGAGACATTTCAATCATTAAAAAATCCCATATCTTCTAAAAAAAATCATTGAATTTCGTGAAGCCATGTTTCTGTAAAAAAAAGAAAAAAGAAGTAATTCTAATTTTATGCCAGAGTGGTATAAAGATAATTGTGTCAAATTCATCAATGGTTTGCTTTAAAGAAATAACGGTAACCTTAATGTTTTGAATACCAGTCAGTAATTTTGATAGGCCTACGATAGTCCATAGGTTTTTTTTCATCATGCTTGCATATAAGCATGATGAGCACTATTAAGAAAATTAGAGCAAGACATTAATCCATTGTCGTTGTGTTTTTAAATACTTTCTTGTGTGTAAGACCTATAACGTAGACATCTGTTCGCCTCCCGGCATGCCTTGCTATGCCATCGAGATCTTTGCGGTAATTAGTATCAAATGGTGAGAGTGGCTTCATAAGCTCCCCATATTCCAACTCCTCATCTCTCAAGTAAAGAATATAGATATTTGAGTACCTTAAATGGGTGCCTTTTAATGTAAGATAATAAGGACCGTTAGTGTTGTTTGATTAGGCTACCTCCTCCTCTACTCCCCGCGAGGAAATTGAAGCGGGAATCTCGTAGCAATTTGCTTGATTACATTTTTGGTTAGCCTATACATTTCCCGCACCGTGGTGCACTATCGCAATCAAAAATTTGTTTAATGATTAATGCAGTAGACTTTGGCTTTTCTTCTCCACTAATCGGGCTTCTTTTGCCCTCTTTTCCCTTCTGTACTGTATAGGATACGAGCCGGGGAGCCACCGCGCACGCTCATTCTTCCATCGTTCGACGTTGTTCGGACATGGAGTGCGGTCACGCGTTATAACAAACGCACTCGAGATCCCATAGCATGGCTCGGGGGAATACGCTCATTCAGCCACCGCAGAAATCGCATCCACCAGCAAAGCGAGATGGCGTTCTATCAAAGGCGCCATTTCGTATATAGCAATCTGAGGGTTAAATGAAACGATCACGTGACCCTCTGTTGGGTCCTATCAACAATGTATCATGATATATGAATATCAGCTCAGATTGGGGTGAGATTTGAGAATGTTTTAAATATATAGATAGTGAAGAGAGAAAATAATGAGAGAGAGGGGGAGATGGGGGGGGGGAAGGCGGACTCGAGGAACGATGAATTAGCATGATTAACTGAAATCATCTCCGTTTCCGCTGTGCATGCTGAGAGGATCATAATCAACCCCCTTTTTTGGTACTTCTCCAACCAGACGGCATGGTCTGATCCTAAGGGTTGCCAATGTTTTGCGCTCAGTTGATCAGGGTAAGGTAGGGATACTATCTAGCTTGTGAGGGAATACAACGTCCCTATCTCATTCATTACAGCTTGACAGACAGACCAGGTTTCTACTTGCATACGATCGAAATGCGATTTTCCTCAATTCAAATCAAGAATCAGATTTACAAGAGCCATTAGCTTAATTAAACTTTTGAGTACTGTGTATTAACTCTTTTACCGGTGGATGCACTGCGTATCCTCTCCGGGAGCTACCTTGCACATGCACTGATTTTTTTCTTCTTTTTTCTTAAGAATAAAAATCTTTTCCATCTCCGCTGAAAAGTCTCCCCCTTAGTGATTATGTTTCCCTCGGTTTTGTGAACAATGTTTTCCGTAATTATATGAGGTTTTATATAATTTTCTCGATATTTCTTCTGATTATTCTTACATTCTCTCTTTGGTAGTAATAATAGTGATATTATAGAAGGCAACTAATCCAATTGATAAGTAATGAAACATAATGTAGACTCACAAATAATAAAGAACAAATTATGAACTATACATGAATACATAATTATTGTTAAACAATATGTATGAATGAATGATATAAGTTTCTGATTAAGAGTTGCCGAGTCATTAATACTTTCTAACTTGTAATTTTTTTAAGCCCATGGCCACCTTATTACGTGCTAGCAAAAAAATAAATAAAAACCGTGGTCACGTGTGTGATCTCAAGCAGTCATTTCTATAGGATCCCCCCAATTATCTTATAACACAATGGACATGAACTCCTATGATTCACATATCAGTACACGTGAAATATTGCTTTCTCCCAACGTTTATTATATTCCAGTCAAATACGAATAATAAAATTGATTCGATTTATGTAAGTCAAATGTCACGCTGATGCATCTAATTGCCAATTAAAGGCTCTCATTCCATCTTTTAATCCCAACAGACTTCAAAGTTTTATTTATTTTTTCATTTACAAAATATAGGTGAATATAGGTGAAATAAAACCTCGGTCACGTGCACTTGACTAATGTGTGTTCCAAAGCAATTTTATTTACGATTCACTTATATAAGAACTCATATGATACACAAGTCAGATATTATCAGTTCACACTTGGAAATTTAGCTCTCTCCCAACATTAATAAGGTGCGATAACTTCAGTCAAATTCGAATCGTAAAATTGCTTACTATATGTAAAGATGTACGTCGCTTTATTTCATTTTTCCCGAAGCTATTACGCTATTCAAATGTCACGCTGATGCATCTAATTGCCAATTAAAGACCTTTATTCCACAAATATTTTTATCCCAAGAGATTATTTATTTTGTATGAAGGTATACAGATAGATATAAGAGCACAACCATTTTCCTTATCATTATAATAATAATAATAATAATAATAATAATAAAACATTGCTTATATAGCGCATATAACGATGATAAAATCATGTCTCTATGCGCTTTAGAAAGAAGAATAGAAAGAATGGAGAAGAAAGAAAAGCCTGTTCACAGAGGAGCAAATATATAATATCAATTAATAGGTACATGTACAGTGCGTCCCAGAAAAAACGAAACCGAGATTTAGCGATGACTTATCATAACTTAATCACAAATACAATAGACAAATGACCTACCAATGTAACGCTTAGAATCTCCTCTTTCATCTGATATTACTTAAATTATTCCTCATTCACGCATGAGCGAGCAAAAACAATTTGAAGAAAGGATACCAAAAACTCATTTGGCGGGGGGTATCTGAATTTCAAAAAGAAAATCACATGTCTTAAAAGTTCAATATCTGCTCTTTAATTTGATACCTCAATTACAGAAAATGGTCAAGAAATAACAAAGTTCTGGTTATTTGAAATAAGGCTTGAATTTCCATAATTTCATTAAATAAACTGTTTTCACCAGTTTCCCACAGAAGCTATCGCATGGTTATAACAAAAGACTTAATGCATGGCTGATCGTAAACAAAACGGAGTGTCGAGTGAGTTGAACGCTAGCCTGTAAAACCTCTTCATTTTATGAAATTATTGAAATTCAAGCCTTATCTCAAATAACCAGAACTTTGTTATGTCTTGACCATTTTCTGTAATTGAGGTATCAAATTAAAGAGCAGATATTGAACTTTTTAAAAATGTGGGTTTCTTATAGAAAGCCAGATACCCCCCGCCAAATGAGTTTTTGGTATCCCCTCTTCAAATTGTTTTTGCTCACTCATGCGTGAAGGAGAAATAATCTAAGTAATATCAGATGAAAGAGGAGATTCTAAGCTTTACATTGGTAGGTCATTTGTCTATTTTATTTGTGATTAAGTTATGATAAATCATCGCTAAATCTCGGTTTCGTTTTTTCTGGGACGCACTGTATATATCTTATTTTACAAAAAGGAATGTCTTCAAAAGGGACTTAAAGGCATTACACCGCCTTTCATTGATTCCTTTAAGTTGCTTTAATAAATACAAAATGAATTATCACAGAACAAACATAATACTCGAAGTTTACTGAATATCACACAGAAATAAACATGGTAAATGAAGTATACAGACGACATTCGGTATCTGATGTATAATCTTCATGCATACTAATATTATAACATGTCCATTCCGATTGTACATAGCAATAATGTCATAACTATATGATGGTTTTATTTATGCAAAATGCATGATTTTTAATGGTCTATCAATATTTTTTATATATATTCTACTAAGTCATGTTTCACTATCATAAAATAATCATTTGACATTCGGAATTTTTTTCTGTTGTAATCTTTTATGATGTTATTTGCTGGTATTTTACATTCATTCAGTTCACTTTTTCATGTGAATTTGTCAGATTGGAAACTCCCAGACGAACTATACCAACATATTCATCAACGTCAAACATTTTAAAAGTCAAGTCCATCCAACAATAATCAAATTTAGATGAATAGAAAGAATCAAAATTAAGTGAAAATGTCATCAAAATGAATCAGTGATTCTGCCACCCCATACCCCTCTACACTAAATTTCTCTCTATTTCCATTCAACCTCTCACCCTTTCTTCTTACTTAGCTTTCACCATTTCTCCTTTTTCACTTTTATACATCTTTTGTTTTCTTTCTCTCCTTCTTGTTTTCTCCTTTTCTATTGTTTTCTTCCTCTCTTTTTCTTTCTTTCTTTCTTTTTCTCTTTCTTTCTTTCTTTCTTTCTTTCTTTCTTTCTTTCTTTCTTTCTTTCTTTCTTTCTTTCTTTCTTTCTTTCTTTCTTTCTTTCTTTCTTTCTTCCGTACTTTCCTTCTTCTAAACCTGCATTAGCGAATAATGTCTTCAAATGTCATATTTGTTATTTGTTGAACTAAATTTTAATGTTAGAGTTTATTTTTAGCACCAGCTATTGAGGAGAGTCTTTTCACAGAAACTTGATTTCTTTTGATAATCCCCAGGCATTAGCTGGTGTTCTTTCCTTTTTTGAGTGTTTTTTGTTTTTCTATTGTATATTGTATGACGATTATTTTCAATGTAATGACTTTGACTATTGTTACGAGTATAATCTCCAATGTATCCCTGAAAATAAAATAAGATAAAAAATAAAATAAATAAACTAAATATATATATATATATATTATAAATATTTATTATGTACCTCTATGGTAGAGGTTGCACATGTTTAAATATAGGAAATTGTTGATTTAACGTTAGAAAATACACATTTTGCCTTAAAAGTGCTTGAAGGTAGAATATATTATTTTTTTGCAAACTGCCTTATTTATGTTTTGTTTTAATGCCAATATGCTGCCAGGCTCATTTTCTTCAATGTTTCAGCCTAACAGCACTGTCCATTCATATAGCACAAGACAGTCATCGAACATACATTTGGTTAATCCCCGCACCTCATTAAGCTCATAAATCAATCAGACACCGTGGTTTAGATGTTTGGAATTCTCTTCCACATAATATTCGAAATTTGAAAACCTCACATTCTTTTAAATTGGCTGTAAAGCACAATCTCCTTTCAAAATTACAGAATCTGTAAAGTGCTAGTAACGTACATGTTAGTAATTTTGATTTCTTTCTTTTTTTTCTTTGTAACTGAAGATTAAGAATTTAACTTTGTTGAATTACTATTACCATACATTCATAACAACTTGAAACTTAATTGTTATATCTTGGCAGTCTATCACTTGTATATTCTTCTCTTTCTTTCCTCTCATCCTTATTCTTACATTTTTATTTTGTTTTCTTGGATGCAAAACCAGTTTAAAGGTGCTTCAACCAATCAAGCTTTTAGCTTATGTTGCAACACCTTTGTATGTTCATTATTTACTTGTGTTTTATGTATATTTATATATTATCTGTGTATTCTTTTACATTGTACATTGTGAACATGCATGAATAAATAAATAAATAAATGAATAAAAATAAAGTCATTCAATTTGAATAAACAGAAAAACGATTAGACAAGCGTAATAGTGAAAAGTTCAGCAAAATCGATCGTAAGTTACAAAGTTATATCATTTCAGAGGTTTCGCTCGTTTTCACAAAACATTCGTTAAAGAAGAATGAAACTCTTGGAGCAAGTTAGCTTTTGTGAAAGCAGAAAAATCAAAGAATAAGATCAACAAAAGTTTGAGTAAAATAGGACTAGCAATAGAAGAGTTATGAGCATTTGAATGTCAAGATCACTAATGCTATGGAGATCCTCCCTTTGGCAATGCGACCAAGATCTATGATGTCACAGATGAACAACTCTCCCCTTTTGGACACTGAAAATATACCCCAAAACATCTCTTTTTGCTCATTCTAATCATATGAAAAACGATTCATCAATGATATAATGTTGTGAAACCTCTGTACTTGTCCTCTCATAAAGAGAACACCTCACCTTGTGATAGACTCTATAAAAGTGAGAATATAAGTGAAATAAGTACTAAAGTAATGAGGGAGTTGTACGTGTGTGACATCACTGATCTTGGTCGCATTGCCAATGGGAGGAACTACATGGCATTAGTGATCTCAATATTCAAATGCTCATAACTTTCTTATTATTCATTCAATCTTCCTCAAACTTTCAACAATATGTTTCTTTGATTTTTCTCTTTGATATGGATTCAGCTGGTTTCAAGGGTTTCATTCTCCTTTAAGCACAACATGTAGGAAGTGTAGATCATACATTCAATAACGCCACACGCTATGGTCTTTTGGATATCATTATACGGACTATGATTTCAGTTTTCCTCATGTAATACAAAATATGGTTTGACCACATTAAACACGTGGAATCACCATTATTATAATTTATTATAATCCAAACAAGAGCTTCTTCCTGATATTTCTACAAAGATTGAACAATAATAGTTTGGGGAGGCACTATAGGCTCTATCATTTAATTAGCTGCCGTGTCTGGAATAAAACTGTTTTATGGAATTAAGAGAAACTGTAAATAAAAAAAAAACTTCTGACTTTATATCCGAAATAGCTTATATTTTCAGCGTTCAACTTTCTTCTATCTTTGTATCTGAAATATACGTTTTGTTTAGATGAACTTAAACTTTAGGGATAGCGGAAATTGTAAATGTTCCTGAAATTGACTCGATTTGGTCAAATTAATTATTAAAATTATTCCTTGTATCAAGTCCATGTTTATGTTAATCACTTAAGTCCATATTTATGCCAATGCCAGCATTACTGGCATTGTCCCTTTTTCTCGTAATTCAGGATACTGACGTCAAATTAAATGGATATAAATTTATAGAATAAAATATCCTTTTCGCTCTGTACAGACATCCATCATGACCTCTTACTTGAACTAAAACCGCTGATTGATTTATAACCATATATATTTCATTTGAAAATCATTCGTTGGCTCTTAACTTGTGTTCTTTATTAAATAATACAATTTGGAGAAAAAAAAATTGGCGACGTGCTATCTCTTCAATTGGCAAGCGCGCATTATCGAAAGGGAATAATGCATCCGGATTATATCTGATCACGTGATTCCTGGCGCCAAGTTCCTTTTCTGCCAAAGATCCAAGGACGCGGCGCCGCTTAACTTATGATCACAATATTTCTACTCTGTTGAAACTCAATGTGATAGAGGTCAATTAAAACAATTCGTGTCATTACGAGGAGTAGCGTGTCAATCGATTGCCATAGGTGGAGGATAAAATCATAAACACGTTTAACACGATTACCGTGATGTAAACAATTTACTCTGAGCGTCCAACGCATTAAGTGTTTTACACTTGCATGCTTTATAGATGATTCAGCTCTTGGTCCTTGTAATATCATCGATGAAAGCCCATCAATCCGCACCAACGATTTATCGATGAACAGTTACAGAATTGTGTCCGGTAAAAAGACACTTGAGAAAGGATAACCCCCGTCTTCATGGTCAGGGATCCATTCACTTTGGTCGTTATATCATCATCCATTAAGATGCGACCTAAACTTGATTATCTTAAGGATTAAAACATAGGGATTCGAACTAAGGATTTGCAGAGGCAATCGATGACTGATTCATGTGCATTTGACTTTAAACAAATTATATGAACAAACGTCGTCGAACTTATCTTTGTAATCAATAAATTCATTTTCATAAGACTCAAGATTTGAAAAAAAGGGGTGCTATATATCTCTACTTTGACACTGAGAGACATCCGCTTAAAATTTGAAAATGCAATTAGACAAAAATCTCTTAATGTCCTTGATCGTTTTGTTTTTGCTTGTTTGTTTTTGTGTGTACATGTGTCTGTGGATTTTATATTAGTGTATAGGCCACATTAAAAAGAAAATATCACTGGTATCGTTTACACAAGTAACTTCCGTCTTAATATATTGTTTGAAATGATTACTTATGGGTCCATAATTTAGTGGAAGGGTCCATCCCCCCAAAAAACGGCATTATGCGTGCCTTTTTATCAGATGTTTCTCTTAGTATTTTAATAACTTTCTTTCTCCCAATGTTGTAAAAAGAACGTCTTTGTATTATCTTTCTTAAAATTTTTATTTTGCTTTGGAGTGCCTTTGACAGGTCTTTTGCCTTTAATAATTTCGCACATCCAATCTGCATTTAATAAGTCAAATTTATATCTAGTCTATCAAAAGCACATCTATCATGAGTTTTGAATACGGTTTACTTTGACAACAACATTAATCCATATCACCAAACAAAGGAAAATAAATATTGATATCACATGTTTATTTAGTAAATATTTCCAGTGATTATGAATTTCAAATCCACGGATATAATCCACAATATTGAATTCACAGTCATCCAAATTGGTTCTTTGACGAACCGAATCTTGCTTCCTGTGCATCCCATCTCTTATACTTTCATTAGAGGTGTATTTCTCTTTACATTCCCTGATACAGCAATAAGATACTTCCACCTACACACGACGATATTCTTCTTTTCCCCTTATTTTTCTATAATAGAATCCATCTAACGTTTCGTGTTTGCTTACTTCATCAATCGTTTCAATTACGAAGGGATACAAACACTTTTGGAGGGCCTGCGGCGTCCTAGGTGTCCATGGACTTCATTCAAGACAAGAAGAGACGATCCTCCCACCAAGAAATTAAACTTTTTCTTGTCCGTGTCCTCTTCTCTTTCTTCCTATTTTGCCGTCGATCCTCCTATTGTCCCCCATCAAAACAAAAGAACCTTGACGCTTGGGGTTCTTTACAAACTAATTTACACCCTGGAGGATGTTTCTTGGAGACACAATAAAGAGGAATTGTATCGGTTTCAATCTACGTAACACACCCTAACAAAACAACGGGGGAAACGGATACACGAGCGATTCTTGTCATCCATTGTGGTGGGACTTTCCTTACAATAGACACACTAGACAACCATGTCCGGGCCTAATTTCACAAAGTATTTCATCCTTATCAGATTTCTGTCCAAATGGCAACACAAACCGGTATGAAATGATGAGATGGCAAAGCATACACAAGATGAAATATATTGATGGAGGCGTGGAGAAATCAGTTAAATGTACGAGGGGAAGTACCAATACAAAGATGCAATTAGGTAGTGAAATTTCCTCCTATAGAGAGCCACCCTACTTACAAGTTACAAAACTTCATGAAATTCATTTACAAAAAAATAAAAATAGATATTGCGGATGTCATACAGTCTGTGTGATTTGACTTTGCGCATTATCTCGCACTTTGTTTCTTAACATTTAGATAAGAAGTTAGAATACATTTACATTTTATATAGGTTTCGTAAAAAGGGGTTCCCCACCACTGACCATAAGGCATCAATAAATGGTCAGCCCCACCATTTTCGAAACCGTTCCTCGGCCAGAAAAAAAAACCAACATGGAATGAGTATCAAAGTTGTTCGATGTCGATTGTTCACATCGATTTTCGTAAGTTATCACAATCATGATACAAGGATGTGCATTTTTTTAAATCCTAGAATGTGAAACACAATTCATAAGTTCATAAGTTCATAAAAATGTATTTCCACATTCGTATACATAAAAAGATGTCAAAGACACTAGTACGTAGAAAACTTACATAATACATCAGAATACAAAGCAGAAAAATGAACAAAAAAAAGTAATATATTCTTGATGGAATAATATTGATAATCCTTACTCTCTTAAAATTTTGGGCAAAAAATGACAAACTTTTAACCAACCCTGGGCAGCATACTGTCCACACAACAATTGGTTAAAATCTGCCCAAATTGGGTAATAAAAACTAAATAATTGGGTAACAAATTTGCTTAATTGGATTATAGTTGCCCAGAATATATACATATTTTTATCAACATACATTACCCACCAGCACAGTGGACAGTATGTTGCCCAACATTTTAACTGTGTACTTTAGGTATTAATTCATGCGAGGTGACCTTTTACGTACATGCGATGCAATTAGTACCAAAAATCATTATAGGAGCCTAAGACCTTGGTCACATTTGCTCTACGGCGGCCGTACGGCGAGTTGAAAACAGCCGTTTTAACATTTGTTTGTACCAGCTACATATAGGTGGTTTAAGTAAAAATGAATAAAACGGCTGTTTTCGACTCGCCGTACGGCCGCCGTAGAGCGAATGTGACCGTGGTATAATAGTGCAAACAAAAATAAGCAATATGGCTTCTTCAGCTCACTTATTATCATAATGTGCAAAAAAGTCTTTAGTATTTCCATGACAACTTTTAGCTTTCTCCCGAATCCATTTATTTTTTTAATTCGCTTGAATGAACGTGATACCAGGGCAGATCTGATTTTTTTAAAGAGTTTGGTGCTTTGTTCAACGTCAATGTGTTTATATTAAGATGTTATATAAGTGCAAAATACATCGCTATCAACTTAGCTATATAGTACAGTTAAGCATGGGAAAATATGTTTAAATGAATTACAGTTAGCAAAACTAACGAATGAATAAGATATACCAATTACTAACACCAAAATCTTTATTTAGCAATAATTTTTGAAACACATTCATGTGTACATGAATTGATGTATAAATGAATAAATAAATAAATAACTCATAATTGAGTGAGTAAAAGAAGATTATTAATGATTGTATTATTAGATAAATAAGTGAATAAATTATTAATGAATGGATCAACCAATGAATGAATGAATGAATGAATGAATGAATGAATGAATGAATGAATGAATGAATGAATGAATGAATGAATGAACGAACGAACGAACGAACGAACGAACGAATGAATGAATTAATTAATTGGATTAAAAAATAACAGTACAATACCATGTATATACTACATAGGTTTAAAAAATGATGATATAGAAGTACTAGTACATAGTAACCATTACAACCGACCATTATTCGAAAGCCTTTATGTCGTATGAATTATGTCAAGAAACAATTCGTGTTTGCAAGATACGTATGTTATATCCTCGAATAATTCTTCCCCTATCAAACAGAAGTATGATGATGGCAATGGTGTCGGCTTGCCTTGAGTTGAAAGGGCCGTGATGTCTTCAAAGAAATATGAAACATAATTGAAATGTTTCTCGGCCCAAGATAAAAGGCTTCGGCGTATTATGCATCAAAAAGGGGGGAAGAAGAATAGAGAATTCGTGCAAAATTGTATAATGGTCATATTCAATATAATGGATTCATCTTGTAGACTCGATTCACTACCCTGAAGTAGTCCAGAGGTATGAAGACATTGTCAGTTGTCTCGCTTTCTTCATTCAGATTATACCTCGATTTACACGTATACATCAATTGTGTCGGACTCTCTAAATGCCAAATGGTATTATGTCATAAACTTGTTCATGAGTTTCCCTGTTTCTTCAAATAACATCTAACCTATTTTCAACATTATATAGATACGAAATTATATAGTTTTAGACTGGCCGCGCTTTGAAATGTTTTTGTTTTGTAGTAATATTTAGTATTCATTCACTTCAAATAAAATTCATACATACATAATATAGAAAATATCAAACAAAATATGTTATTTTGAAATGTTGTAAATTCAACATCGCGAGAACATAACCGATAACAAGCTTTCATTTTCAAGTTGCTATCTGATTGGAATGATAAATCAATATTACACAGCACAAACATATATATTTTTAATATTACATCCATTGCAAAGAAAAGAAAAAAAAATCAAATTACATAAATATACATGACACAAAAGTAAACTCAGAGGAGGAAGGATATAAAAATATAGCTTGTAGATATATAACACTTATATGGACTAAATGAAATGACATAAAGTTTTCGTTAAATCATTTGGTGTGTAAAAAAATGCTCCTGGTGATCTCCATTTGAGTATACTTAATTTTTGGGAAAATAATGTCAATAAAGATAATAATAGAATTATTTCCTCAATCGTTAAGTTCCAGATGATACCCAAATAGAAATGGAGGGAGAACCCTTCGTATGTTCGAATCCCACCATGGTCTAGCGTCCTTTGGAAAGGCTTCAATCCACACTTTCACTTTGTCACTCTCACCCAGGTGCTATTGGGTACTGTGGTTGGTTAAGCAAGATAGCGCCTAACAGGCTGCGAAAAAGCTTTGAATCCAGTGACCGGGTAATAAAAATTGTGAAGCGCTTTGAGCAGCCATAGATTGATAAAGCGCTATATAAAAACCAATTATTATTATTATCACTATTAAACCTTAAATGTATACACAACGATATTAACATGTGAATTTAAGAAAAATTCACGATTTTTCTTTGGGTGTATGACAAATATAATTTGACATGATTATTAGTAGGCGCGTTAGCTCAGTCGGTAGAGCGGGGGACTCGTATTCCGGTGACCCGGGTTCGATTCCCACTTGGTGCGCTAGTGCCCTTTGGTAAGGCATTAATCCTCAGTACCAGGTCCTTCGGAGAGGACCTTAAGCCGTCGGTCCTCTGGTTGCTTGCTTACAAGCATTCATGCTTTCTTAGCAATCAGGTAAAAAAATCACCACCAATACCAATACATTGTTTGGTTTAAGCTTAGATATCTACAGATGGTTGTCGGTTACATTCTTCTTTTATTATTTAATGCGATGAATTTTTTTCTTTACATTTCACGTAGAATGGTGTGAAGCATATTAACACACATTTTTTCATGAAAATTATATTCATCATACATGTTCTGAATCAAACAAAGAAGAAATGGTCGGTGCAAAAGTAATGGGATCATGAATGGAATAAAAATAATAAAACACGCGCGCATCCCACCCCGCGCATAAACCCCCTCACAACCTCAATATAATGTCATTGTCACAGATACACCATTTTAAAGAGGATCCTGTCCACATAGGAAGAGATTTATTAATAATTCAACAATAAAGTAGGCTTAAATACAAAATCTATTACGAGTCTGTAGAGATATGGTTGCATTTAATCATCAGAGAAAAACATGCCTTTATATTTCATTTATTTCTCAGTTGTTTCTATTCTGTAAAAGCAACTAGAACAGAAATTAACTATTAGATAATCTCTGAAATAAATTTTATATGAAAAGTACAAAAGTAACTCTACCTCTAGAATGAGAAATTAAATCCCTCACATAATGAATCAATGAAATAAAATAGAAAAAATAAATTAAAGACCAAATAAATCTATTTCTAGTATCGGAACCACTGAATCATCTGGATTTTAATTCTTTCATTTACAATATTTCAATTTATCATGTTGCAATTTTGTTACAGTTGGAGTCCCTCCTTCATCAACATTATTGAGGCATGTACACTTTCTTTTTAATAATGGATGCCTTTTTATATTCAATGCTTTTAATATATCAAATGCGTTACATGAGCAGTATAAAGTCACATCCATAATCCTTATTGAACATTGTATAATAGACTTGAAAATATGTGATTTTGATATATATTTTGTAGTCAATGTATTCTAATCCCATTACTTAAATTAAATGTAAAACTTGAATTAACATAAAATTCAACGAATTACAGACTGCACGTATGTGGGAATTTGTTTTGGCGAGGAAGAGTGAAATCTTCGTCGATGGTGAATATGGAGCAATAAATTCAATTTTTTTTCAATTCTTTATTCCATTTCCATTCAAAACATAATACAAAGTAATATAAAGTAATACAAATCAAATACAATTTTACAGACGAGCATTCTTACTTCGTAAAACAAACAAAAAACAGTATATTGAGCATAAATGGAAATGAGGGGGGTCCACTAAAAAGCAAAGCTTGTAAAGTGTGGATCCCCCTTGGAAATGAAGAAAATATAATCGACTTCATATATGCGTTTATATACAGGGGGAAAAAAAAAGTAACAAAAAGGTCGAAATCATATTGATGTAAACATAATTACAGAACAAGTGCAAAGTTATTCACACAAAGAGGTCTTCGCTGTGAAGGATATGTTGCGCAATAGACAGAAGAAAAAAGCAGAAAGAGAGAGGGAATGACAAGACATAGAAGACAAGACAAAACAAGAGACAGGACAGTACAAGACAAGATAACATAATAAGTATTTTTAGAAATTAAAAGGAGGAAAAGTCAGAATGGGGAAGGGCTGACCACAAACCAGCTTGATCTGGTGAAGTAACAAAAGATGATATAACTGGACAATATAAGATGAAAAAAGATAAAACAATAAAATGAAAAATGTATAAGGATGATAATCAAGATAATGAGGTCTTAGTTCCGTTGCGAAGTATTATATGAATGAAGCAGGATAAGTTTGAGTTTACGTTTGAATGAATTTAAAGAGACACTGTCAATGAGAGTGAAGATAGAAGGAGAAACAAGAAGAAGGTGGAGGGGATAGAAAGAGAAGGGGATGAACTAGAGAGAGAGAGAGAGAAAGGGGAAAGTAAGAGGGAGAGAGAGAGAGAAATAAAAATAGTGTGTGTGAGAGGCAGAGAGAGTATATTGAAAAGAGACCAAATACGGTAGTTAAAGGGGGAGAGAGGGACAGAGGTACGTTTTCTAAAATGGTTGACGATTTGACTTTCTCCCACTTGGGGAAATTAGAGGCAAAAAAATATGGGTGAAATTATGATTGGAACTAATTTACGCTCAACCTATATAGAAATGATTGTGTATGGGAGAGGTGTTAAATGAAGTAATTAATGATCATTCTACCGTGCTCAGAGCTCGCTTCTTGCACTTTCTTGCAAGAACCACGTTGTGGTAATCATATAATTTCTAATTGATTTATTTTCTGCTCGCGTCACTCTCGAGAAAACGATAGGTAAATGAGGTGGGAATATAAAAAGAAATTACGATAGTAGGTGCATACAATGTGTGTCTGAGACCAGACGAACTCGGATATATATATATATAAATAGTACATGGGGATATTTTGTCGACTAATGATGAAAACAAAATGGCGAAAATCGTGTGTTTTGAAGAAATTGAATGATTAGTAGTATTTTTCATATATGTCATCATGTAAATATTGATCAGAATGGTTGGAAAAGGCGAGTTTTCTCTTTATCCAGAAAAGATATGACTTGGAGTGAAAAGGATGATAATTGCATGGATATTTAGACAGGAAATATGTGAAAGGAAGGGTTAAAAAAGACATAGAGAGATAGAGAGAGGGGGGGGGTAGAGAAAAGTGGTTGTGTTTGTGTATGAGTGAATGATTAAAACTGTGTGCAATATGCGTAGGTGTATAATTTAGGGAGGTGTGTACTGTGTATGTTTTTATCTGATGGGAGAGTGGAAGATAGATAGAGTGAGAGAGTGGGGGGGGGGGGGATAATGTAGTTTGTATTATTTTGTGGGTGTGCATGTAGATGATGAAGACAGAGGGATGATATAAATCAGGAAAAGAGTTGAATAAAAAATTTAAGTAAGATGATGGAAAAACACAATTTTTGAGAAAAAAAAATTGTTTTACGGGAAAAGATGATCGATCAGAGATGAGGGAGCGAGCGCGTGGGATGGGTGCCAGCAAATAATGTATGCGTGTGTGGGACGTGTGTGTGTGTTTTAAGAAATGAAATGAAACGAAAGATGCGTTACTGTGGATTGAGGAAATGCTGAACATTTATAATGGAAGAGGAATTTTTAACAAACACCCACCCTCAACCCACCCCACAAAAAACATCTAGAGAGGACTGACATGTAGGGTTGGATGAGCTGGTGTTCACGACTAAAGAAAATAACACGACATGAATATCACTTTAAATAAAAGAAAATGATAAAAACAACATGAAGAAAAAGAAAGAAGGAACACCAGTCAACTCTAGTCAAGCACTCCACAAACATTGACGCGGCAGAAAGACATAACACCACTTGACCGAATCATTTTGTTTAATCGGGTGTCCTGCCCCTGGGCTATTATTGGCGGGGGAAATTATTTATATTCATAAGTCTGAGAGCGATAATTGCCTTTCCACAATACGTCAAGAAGCAGTGCAATTAATTCCCATGCCAGCAGTTACGGTGATTTCGAGATGTCTCTCATTCTAGCTTTCACGAAACGGTTTCAAAGAGTTTTTCTTATTCATTTAAGAATAAAATAGTAAGCGATCATTAAAAGGAAATTCTCGCAGTCTTATATTTGTTTGATTTAATCTCTCAGGAAATAATCACCCACGTGTCTTTCATACCAATTTAACGGACAAGGTTTTGAACAATGTCGGTAGTTGTAAAAGATGACAAAAATTGAATAGTGGAATAGGTGAAAAAGGATAGAGATTTTTTCATTTTTATTATCATAGTTATGTTCAAGATTACAAATCATAACAACTGGCACACATCCTCTTTAAGTCAATTAATAAAATATTCCAAAAGATCTTTGCCATATCTCATGAGGTTTCGAGCTTAATGATGTTTTGGTGTATATACGAGCGCGCGTGTGGGTGTATGTGGGTGCCAGGGGCGTCGATCCATTTTTCAGATTGGGGGGGCAAAATCATGAATCAAGTTCCAAAGGCGCTCGATCACACAAAACAAACAAACTTACCCACACACACACACATACAAACATAGGGCTTTATATATGTATACACACATACACATATATATATATATATAGGGGGGTTGCGGGGTGAACACTAACTTGCTATCGAGTTCTGAGGCGGATCAGCTCAATATTAGCCGCAATATGGGTATCTAAATGTCATGCAGTAATAATCACCAGGTGTAGTCTTTACTGTACAGAGCTCGTTGATGATATAAATAATATATATATATATATATATACATATTTAAACATGACTAATGAGAAAGAGACAAATATCCCACCAACAACTTAATGCGAGCGCGAAGCGCGAGCTGAAATTTTTTAGTATACTGACCTGAAAACAGGAAAAAGGTACCTGTTTATGACTGTTTGTAGTAACTCGTGAGGAGGACACATATCTCACTGCACAGATAATGCGAGTGCCGAGAGCGAGCTGAAATTTCTTCATATTCTGACCTAGAAAGCTTGAAATTCAAAGCATTTTCGGTACTAATGATTAAGATGGGTATCTAAAAGAACAATAGATGCGAGCGCGAAGCGCGAGCTGAAACTTTTGATATTATCGAACTGAAAAAAATGACAGTTTAAAGGACGTTTTTAATAAAGAACAAGATATATATCCAACAAAAGATTATTGCAAATCGAAGCGGGAGTTCTTTTGAGGTTTAGAACTGAAAACGGGACATTCTGTTCACCTATTTAATCATGAAAAGTATGGGTTTTGCTACAGAAATAATGCGAGCGCGTAGCGCGAGCTAAAAATTGTTATATTCCATCCTTAAAAGAGGACATTTTTAGCACGATTTTAAATAAAGAACGAGTTGTCTATCTCAATCTCGCTTGCTGATTTCTATGTAACATTACAATCTTATTTTATTTGTGCACATGCGGAATTATTGGGGGGGGGGGCAAAACGATATGTTTGCCCCCCCCCCCAATATTTTGATTGGTGGGGCAATCGCCCCCCCCCCCCAGGATCGACGCCTCTGGTGGGTGCTGGGTTGTGTGTGAGAGTGTGTGGGTGTGTGTGTGCAGGAACGACGGAAGGAATTTGAAAGAGGTACGGTATTGTTTGAAATTCATGAACATGATGCGTATCTCACTAGACTAAAAAATAATACTGCGAGCACAGACACAAATCCAAGTTTTTGGATACATTGACCTGAGAAGGGATTTTTTTGTGTGGACTATTTGCAAAATCGTAAAATTATCAGCCTGCTATATACGCATCTCACTCAACTGATAATGCTAACGCAAAGAGCGTGCTATTCTTATCTATAAACATTGACCTGAAAGGGGGCACTTTGTAATAGAGAGCATGAAACGTATCTCTGGAACATGCCAAATTTAACATGATAGATAGCGCGCGCTAAAATGTGGTGGTCCAGTGGTTAGAGCATTGGACTCATAATCGCAAGGTTGTGAGTTCGAATCCCTACTCTGCCATTGTCTCCACTTTGATAAAAAAAGGCCTGAGAGTAATATCTGTCGTCAATAAGGTCAGCCGCTATGACAGATTAACCTAGACGTAAAATGTTTTCTAGGTAATTGGTTATATACCAGCTTGGCGTTTACCATCAAAACACTGTCCTGCAGAGTTTCTACGGGAGTTACCATAAACAGAAAGAGAAATAGAAATGTGTGATATGTTGATCTGCAAACGGGACATTATATTAAACACATTTTGTTATCGTGAACATGAAACATGTCATTTCATTAAATTGTGATATATTGACCCGAAAGGAATATTTTATCTATTTTATTATTATGATTATTATCATTGTTATGTTTATTATTATACCGGGCACGTGTTAAAGAAATGGGAGCGCATCGTGAACTGAAATATTTGATATAATGACCTGAAAAAGGTACATTTATAGAATCTTTCAAGAAATTTATAAACATGGTATGGATCCCCAGGAATGCAAGCGCGAAGCGTGAGCAAAATATATATACTGATCTGAAACTGGACATTTTAAGCACATTTCGTAATCGTGAACAGAAAAACAAATCTTAAAGGACATAACCCATTTGACAACAACATTGCGAGTGCTGAAACAATATGGTTTGTTAGTTTGGTCTATGACTTGAATACAATGAAGCAATTTTATTGTTTATTTCATTAAAAATCATAAAAATATACAACAAAAAAAAACATTTGTAGTGGAGGATATTCCATTTCAGTGACATTTACAAAAATATCAGTTCTACCATTGAGCCGTGGTTAAAAGAAAATAACTTCATCATGTAAGATTTGAACATTGAATGGCTTCATGCTATTCTGCAACAGATATCAATTTCAATTCAATCATTAATTTTGTCCAATAACGAAGGGGTGGAAAAAAACACATTTAGGGGATTAATCAAAGCCATATAAGATAAAAATGAATTACAAAGACGTGAGAAGTTGTTCTCAATATAGTACAGTCAGGAAAAAAACGGTATTCACACGATACCACCAATCGCCTCTCTTCTTTCCTGTTCTTTCGTTTTTCCTATTTTTGTCTCTTGTTTATTGTTTTTTCTTTATCAATCTTTCTCTCTTTCGCTCTCTCTCTCTCTCTTTCCCTTTTTCTTTTCCATCATTTTTTTAAAACTTCGTATTATTCAGGAAAATATGTGATAGTGTCTCCGACGGGCCTGTGTGTGGGGGGGGGGGTATACATGTGCAGGAAATGCACCATTTGCTCAGGGGTGATTGCCCTTGCCTTTGTGGTGCCTCACGGAATGGGAATAAAGAATAAGGGGAGAAATTTGAAAATAGGAATAAGGAAGACAAGATATATTTTTTAAAGGTGTAACCATTTTTTTTCAAATCATGTTTAGGTCAAATTATACCACTATTGGATTTATTATGTGGCATCAGGGGCGGAAATCTCTCCCAAAAGGTAGGGGGACAAGGGGCTGAAAAATTTGACAAGCAAAAAAAAAAAAAAAAAAAAAGGGTTATCATCCCAACAGTAAGGTCATCTCGTCCTAAAATACATGTTTTATTTCGTTTTTCAATGATGTATTTCTTACCATCATAAAAGACCACAGATAGTAGGGGGGACATTTATTGTGTCCCCCCTACTATTTTGATTAGGGGGGACACGTCCCCCCTGTCCCCCCTGGGATTTCCGCCCATGTGTGGCATCACCCTTGTGCATTAGTTTGGGTTTCAAAGGCGTGCGCTAATGTGTGTCGCTGTGTGACGGAGCATACGTATTTGTACATCTGACTTTGTATGCATTAATATTTAGGCCTACATTATATTTTTCTTTCCTTTTTCTTCCCTTTTCTACATTTTATTACATGGTATTTTATGAATTGCAATCTCACAAGAAAGTAAAGAAAGGTGGTTCATCCGTTTGTCATGCAATGTTTTTGTGCCTTCTGGCTTCCATTAACAAGAATCACATGAACTATTATCATCTAAACAGTATCTTACGCTTAAATATTATCTTTTAAAATATGACTCAGACAACTTGATTGTCTTTGTAATTGGTGCAATTATTTGACCGTGAAAAGTGAACGAATGGTATTATTACTTCATCTTTTGCACCAATCTTCCAAACAGCCTTTCTCCATAATTGTGCTTTAAAACACCTTTCTTACAGGCATCATTTAAGCATGCATTCCAAATATGAAAACCGAGATTCTTTAATGGCCATTAAATAGGTCATTTCTTTGGTACCACTAAAATTAAGATGAAATAGTACACGTCTGCACCGAAGCAAAAATACCATTATTTCAATTGATTTCACAAGGTCAAAATACGCAGAAAATCAATAGAAAAATGGATTGGCGCGCCATTATCAGAACGCACCGATGTCATGCACACAGAGTGAAAGTACTTTAAGGAAATACGTCTTATTTAAAGTATAACGGGGTGTGTATCTACGAAGACATGGTAGAAGTATGGTATGGTGTTCCCCTGCAACTTTGATGCCTCTTTTTCCTAACTATATTTTTCATAATAAATGACAGAGGTTTTCTTTTAGTATGAATCATGCAATCGCAATCGATCACAATTTATGAAACTCATATAGTCTGAGTTATCATCATGTTACATCAGCCAAAAATATAACGAGAGTTCAATGCTTCAGCCATTTTAATTGACATAAGAGTTAGTCAAATTATATAGACCAGACAATTTTGATACTTTTGTAAAAGGAAATGCAATCGAAAATCATGAATTACTTTGTCGCCATTATATCATGGAATCTTTGTCACTAGGAATTTTCATTTGCTCCATCCGACATCTTAGAATGCTGATTTAATTTTCATTTCAAAACTTTGATTAATCCATTGTGACTTATTCTCACTTTTGAAAACTGTAAAAGAATATTATAGCCCAAATATTTTGCCCTGTAAAACCAAAGAGTTTTTTGTATATTATCCTACGCTTCATGGTCTATTTCATCAGACCCTTTTGTCCACTATAAACGCCTAATAATATCCATTTACGATGTGAATTACAGCTACATTCCCTAGCAGACGACAAGACAGACGTCCTCCTTACAATGCGCGCGCACCTCCTCGTCAACAGGAATAAAATTCTACGTCACTGGTATTTCATCCAATCAGCCGTCTCGATACGAAAACGTTGGCTGTGCGAATCCGTCTCGGTTGATTTGTTAGGTAAGGCTGATTGACACTGGTCGAAAGAAAGAATGGTAGCGGGGAGCCAGACTTTTGGGTGGGCTACTCTTTTATTCAACTTCAAACGCAATCATTAGCAAGCGATTAGACAATAGCTAATTACTTTCAAGTAGCAACAAACACCAATGCTACTCGTGCATTGTCCCGCCCCACAGTTACACTCGCTAATCGGAAACTTTGGAGAAAGGGGTGTTGACGATTACTTTGGAGTAGGCTACTTGGAGTCGAGGAGCTAAAGGATTGATGTGTGACTCAAAGACGGAGGGGGTTGTCATTAGAAGATTCCTCCACTCATCTAGAAATAGCTTCCCTGCCGCGAGACCACAATACCATTCCTCTTTCGATCACTCGCTATATAAATCATCTCAACTCGATGAGGTAGTGATTCTTTCTCCTCAGAGTTGTCCCAGCTACCACTCTTGCCATATCTTCACCACTATCTCTAAGAATTCCACTTCCGGATTTCCAGATTTGGCAGTTATTACGATTCTTTAATCGAGTGTTTTATCTTGGCTTTTGTTGAGTTGTTGTCGAAACACACACAGCTGGACACCTTCTTTAACATGTTTACATCTTATGTCGAAAGGAAGAGAGGGCAGTTATTATCCCAGTGATTCTTGATCATTTCGTATGATAAGCTCTATCTTTTCATTTCATTAGAAATGTCGAATCTGTGAATCTTTAATCAATTTCTTGAAAGTAAGTAAAACTGAAACCCTGATACAGTGACTATAAGGGACTGTCACAATGACAGGCGAAACGCTGACTTCGTCGACATCATCGATTACGCTACCAAGTAGTCATGGTCCACCTCGATTATCCGTACCCGCGGCGACGTCGCCTATTCATGGCACATCTCCTGGTCATCAGAGATCATCTTTCGCCATCCATGAACTCCTTGGGCTTGGTCGCCAGGAGCAGCCGAAATCGCGGGAAATCATCCCATCACGACCGCTCATCTCCCCGCTGATGGCGGCAGCGGCAGCCAGTCATCCTGCCATGGCCAGTGTGGCGTCGTGCATACCCGGGTTTCATCCGTCCACCGCCTCGCTTTACTTCGCTGCCGCCAAGGCTTCGGTGGGCTACGACCACGCTGCCCTGGCTGCCTTAGCCATGCACAGTAGTTTCATACAACAAGCAAGAAGTCCAACTGGTCTACCCCCTTTGGCAGACTCGAGAAACGGTAAGACAAACTCCAAAATGATTACAAATAGATAGTCTATAAATTAACCGGTTTAAATTCCATAAAAAGTTACGTTTCTAAATCTCAACATACTTTATGTCACTGCAATCATGTTAAATTGTTCAAATAACAGGACAAAAAAAACATTGTTTACAGTTAAAAGAATATTAATTGATTAATCGAGAAGAAAAATACTGAAATATTTCCTTGCTTAACTGTCAAAGATCTCTGTATCATCTTGCAAGTTTGTCTCCCCGATGCCGATGGTGAAAACATGATCTGTTATGTTTTATTCAGTTTACAGTGGTTGACGATGATAAAATATGTTGGTTTAAAAAGGCTTTATATTATATCATTACAATTGTTTATACTTTCGCTTAGGGATTGTTATTAACATACGATAATGAATATATTAGATATTATTAATGAAAAAATACTCCAATTAATATTCCACATCAAACGATAAAGACACTGACAATTTTTTTAATGAAATCATATTCATATTTTAAATAACACAGTTTCAAATGTGAATGGCTTAAAGATAATACTATTATCAGTGCGAAAGACTCATGTTGTATTTTTTTTTCTATAGTCATATAGAAAGGTAAAGGCAATGCCATCTTCTACCTTCTTTGATATAAGACTCTCTCGGGATTGGCAAAACGTTGCCATAGTAACGGTTATAGGGAGAAATGATAATAACATGATTCACACTGCCATAATTCTGAAATATACTGCAAATTATTCTAGAATGTTTTATCGGAACAATAATTGTTATAAAAGAATAGTCACAACAATGGAAACATCGTGTAGATCTTATAGGAAACTTTCTTGTGCATGGCCGTTTCAATGAGACATTATTTCAGGTGTCAATGTTGTTTCCTTAATACAATAAAAACATTACTTAATGCAACAAATAGCTTTGTTACTGGAAGAACTTGTTCTTCACATTGGAAATCTGTAAATCGTTACCATACACCGAAAAATCGTATAGGATTATTTGAAACATTCTGTGTGGGAAAATGTCAAATTTTACAATTCCTTTATTGCTTCATAACTGAAACTTCTTGAAATTAATTTAGGGTTTACAATAGATTCTAGGATTGTTATTATTTTGTAGCATCAATACATGTTTATGAAACATCGGTCGAAAGGATACCTGTTATACCCTTCTTCGTAAGTGGTCGAATATTGTCCCATTATTTTTATGAAATTCTCTTTTAAACTTTTTTTTCTTTCAAATGAATTTGTTTAATGCATGTTACGATTATGATTTTTACAATTGTTGTTCCTTTGAAAATGCCCAAAAAAGCGTAAATTGATTCATTTATTTATTCGTTCCTTTATTTACAAATTCTTGATTTATTTTATTATTGATTGACTTATTTATTTACCATTTGTTATTACTAAATCGGCATTATCAGTAATTCTATTGATTTGTTTTCCACACGTGGAATCTATCTTTTGTGGTTTCATATTTATGGGATCATGCATCGCAGTTATATTCTAGGGGTCCATGATATTTCGTCGTGTTTATACCATATAAAAAGCAATATTTTACAAGGAAAAATAAAGTAAGAGACTGTGGTAAACACGATTGGGTTTATTCAGAAAAGAAAGTTAAGCCCTCATTAGTGCTTGCTTATCATCTATCTTACTTATTTTTTTATGCATTTTTAGTTGTTTATGATTACATTCCTTTATATCCCATCGCGTCTCAAATACAGATTGGTCTCTGTCTTACAGCGATTTGCGAATGATCCGATTAAACGTAACTATATGGAAATCCATATCTGTATTTTTTTTTCCTTCAGGAAATTTGCAAAACCTCCCTTGTAAACAAGCACATCGAATTGTCAAGATAATGGTGAATGTATAGGTATACTTCATATCTGGAGAATTTTTTGAATAAATTTGCATGTTATATGTTGACGTTGCTGGCTTTCCATAGTGTGTGGTTAATCAGAACAATCACATATCTTTTTAAGTCAGGGCCCAGGGATAAGATAAAGAGAGATACACTTTGATACTAACGTTTATATAAAGTTTGTCAATGACTTACTGTGACGACAAATTGAGAAATTGATTGTTTCTTTTTACGTTGCATGGCTCTGGGTCCTATGTTGTATAACTGAAACAATTATTTTTAATATAGATCTGTCAGTTTCTTGTATTACTGTGGGTCTTTGGGTGCAATTATTGCAATGTGTTGTATTTAGACTTGGCTCTCGTTTCATAAAAGTTACTATTATTGTAACTTTGCCATCCTGTCATCCAATGGTAGCTCTCCGGGAATCCTTGATTTTGATTGGCTGTAGAGAATGGTTGCCATGGAAGTGACAAGGATAGCTACGTTAGTATCTTTTCTGCAGCGAGGCCGAAATCTTAGATTTTGATGCACTTGACTTAACAAGAAATATATTGACCAAATGACTATTTTAATGGACAACTTAAAAAAAAGGTATTTGGATAGAAGGAGAGAGAGAGAGAGAAACGGGGCGGGGGAAATGATTAGGGACGGATGGGGGCAGAGGGACATGTAAATGATACACTGCAAAAACTCCGGTGTTGATTTAACACCAGCCCGGAATCTATATAATGTCCACACCAGAGAAGTGTTAAACAACACCAGTTTCGTTTTGGTTTAACACCAGAAAGGTGTTTGTACAACACCAATTAGTATTAAAACAGTTTTGATTCCAAACTGGTGTTGTTTCAATACTTCTCTGGTGTGGACATAGATTCCGGGTTGGTGTTAAATCAACACCGGAGACTTTGCAGTGTAATTATACTTATTAAGAGACCATGCAAACGGACTCTTATTTTCATGACTTTAAGATATACCAATCATAATGGTCATAGGCCCCAGTTATTTTTTTTTCTTCAAATTTAGTTTTGATAATTTACGGTAAAGGATTTATCAAAACAAATTCAAATATAGCAATTTTCATTGTCACAAGCCATCGACTGGAAGTAAATAATAACGATAAGTGTTATTTTTTTCTCACAAAGTATAAAGCTACAAAATACCCGAAAAGACTAAATATATATTATATACAAAATCAAAATCCGTCATTAGTACATTAATTTGCTTACGTACTTTGAAAACAGGGATTTACACTTCGAATTCTCTTGTCAATCAAGATAACTCCCGGGAGAGAGTTGGAACTATTTAAGTCGCATAATACTTTAAGGACAATACTTCAAGAAATGGTAAAGCTTTCGTGGTATAAAGTAGTTTGTAGACTGGGATTGGAATAATCTAGCACTAATTCAATCAACGCATTCATTCCGCCTCTAACATTGACTGCTATCATAGAAATCAAATTGTAACGATAGGCAAAGGACTAATTTTCAGCTTTTTGCACCAAGTGCTTATTATAGGGAAACATGATTCTCCCATGATATGCATTAGTACGACTGAAATGCAGTACAACATTAAAAAAAAAATCTTTGAAAGCCCTTCCCCACAAAATCACGAGAAGGTTTTAATTGTATTTTTTCCTTTAGAATACGATTTGAAAAGTGTTGTAGCATACTCTAATTGATTGCCATGTTGAGGATTAGCTAGGGGATTTCATGTGGATGTATTGTGACAGATTGAGTAAGGCATATCGGTTATTAGCGTTTAAACAATAGAAGCCCTGCAGTGATAATAATTGTTAGTACGAGCTTTTTCAATTTGCTTCTAATCTCCAGGGTATTACGTGTGCAAACAAAACCTTTACATAATTTCTTGCATTTTCTTCATCATCTCTCGGTATTATTGAAATCGTATTCGTCCAGTGTAACCGCATTTTTTTTTCACTCATGGGTCAACCAGAGAAAGAAAATAAAAACAGCACTGCGAAACCAACTCAGTTTTCTGGAAAGGAAATTTCCTCATTTACTTGATATTTTCTCATTAATCTTGGTGTGCTTTAGTGCGCTGAACTTGGAATATGTGGGAAGTATTGTGTGGTGCTGACTAAGATTTGAGGAAGGAGTCACCAGCGTTGGGGGTTGATTGGAGAAAGGAGGGGGGAGGGTGTGTATTAGAGGGTGCTTTATTAGATTGGGATGCTAAGAGATGAGAACGAATCGTCGATTCTTAGGCCAATCATGAGATGAAATTGCCTTAGTGGGTGAATGTTAGAACGGTATTATGGTAGAGTAACAATACAGCAGGCAATTAGTAAATGAGTAAACCAATCCAATTCGAATGCCATGGACATGGTCTGTATTTTTCACTCTTTTTCTCTTCTTCGGATCTCTATTTTGAAATTGAAGATTGCAGCGTAACAGCATAAAATCATAAAATTATTTTCCTTGTAAACGTGAAAAGGAAGGTGTATATTGAATGAAATAGTATATTTTGGGGGATTTCATGAATTCACATTTCTATTGACCCACTGCCTCCTCTATCCCTTTTATCTCCCCCCTCTCTCCCTTAACTGTTTCCCCCTTTTATTTCCTAAGATTTTCTTTGATTTGTTGAACAATTTACACAATGAGCTAGTGATTATAATGACTTCTTGTCATGACTATAATTATATGGCGTAATCTGACATTCATTATCCATTTTAATATTCCATTTCGCGTCGTAAAATACATGTAAAATAATTCTACCCAAACTAACAGTTAGCAGTTAGCAAAGACTGAATGTGAATGAAGGGATCAAAACTTCTATTCGATATTCCAATACTTCGTGTAAGAAATCGTCTAAAATTCTTAAATGGTCAAGGGAGATAATTTTTGTTCAACAGTTGGACCTTGTTCCATATTTGCTTAAAATTACCACCACAAAACCATAAAACAATTTTCGATCGACAAGAGGCTTGATCTCGGAATAATTAGTTTGAAAGTACAAGAATCACTTCCCAATCATCTTGACCTTCTCCACCCACCCCATCCTCCTTTGAATGATGGATGTGTCAAAGGTCATCCATCATTGGGGGTACTTAAGTGCGCAATTTTGTTTTACCACCTATGTTGTGGACGTTCGATGTTATATGTGAACATTGCAGAAGTTGACAATGACGCCGTTAGAACTAAACATCCCCGAGGGAACACACCGATCATATTTTCGTCACCCTTGCCACTCAATTTTGCTCATGCATGTAACCACAACCATAATCTTTAGTGTTTATCTTGTCAACTTTCAGGCAAATATTCTGAAATCCAACTCTCTCTATGGTATTTATCTAATTTCAATCATTTGATAAATTGGTATAAAAGTGGTTGTTGAATAAAGCCGGTAAAGATTTTTTTCGCTAAGATCTCATTTCCAGTAGACCCTTAACAAGAAATAACTGGAGGTAAATAGACCTGTACTGACCACCAGAAAGTGCTGAAAACATGGAAAAGGTTCATTTCCTTCTTGCTGACATGGTGATGACCGGAAATAACGTTATTTACTACACTGATGGTAATTCACCTATCAGATATGTATTTCAACAAAACCATTTGAAAATGACCGGACGATGCGCCAAGTGAAAATGCATTTTATTCATCGAAAAAGAAACACTATCGTAATATCTATACCGAACACACGTCAGTGCCTGAAGCACTTGTCATCCTGAAATATTCTCACTGATGATAAATAATATGATATAGATATATATAATATATTACCATCTTATTGACTTCCTTGACATCTTTTTCGTTGTTGATTGTTTCCCAAGAATCATACCGCACTGTATGTCAATAACACACTGGTCAGATATTAATTCCATTTGATCATCAGTCAATTTTATGTCTACCTTATAGAAAATGATTACACAAAGACTAGTTTGTGAGTTCAGAGTGTAAGTTAGTATTGTAGTATAATTTTCTCTTAGCCTGAACATGGGACACTGTCCTCGAAAATGTCGACTTCCGGATGTTTTTGGAAGCACCAGTGCTTGTAAATCGTGCAATATATACATTATATATATATATATATATATATATATATATATATATATATATATATATATATATATATATATATATATTGTGTGAAAGAAATGGATGAATAGAACAATGGTAGGCGTAGCTTAAATCAAGGTTCCCCAGAGCTATCTACCCTATATATATATATATATATATATATAAAACCATCTATCATAATGAATTAATTTTGTTCATTCGATTTTCTTGTATTCTTTTATTTCATGAAACAAAATATATTCTCCATATGGTTTGTTCAGCGTACTTCATCGTTTGAATGTTAGCTTAAGAAAAAGTACAACTGACTGTAATCGCAGATAACTTTATTATTTATTATCTCTACTACTCATCATCTCTACTCGCCGACTAAAGCCAGCATCTCCTCATTAGCTCTACTACTCAAGCTGTTCTCAACTCATTAATCTTTCCTGATGTACAGTCCTTTTCAGGACTATTTTTCAAGAAAGAATACTCTACTCTCAAATCTCCACTTTCTCGCCTATCCATTTCTTCTCTTCTTCTATCCACTGTTTCTATAACACTTCACATGGTGTACCGTAAACCACATCAGCGATTATTATTTTAAGTCTGCGTTTTGGTCTTTATAGACTATTAAAATTTTCAGGTTTTTCTTTTTCTTTTATCTCTTTTTGCTTATGTGTGTGTGTGTGTGTGGGGGAGGGGTGGTAATAAGTCTTCTTTTAAACTAGTTAATTTATTTTACTCATATTGTATAACCTATTATGTTTAATAAACTCCGATGCTTTTAATTATTGTTTTCATGTTTTTCATTTACACGGTTTGGCTGAAAACAGAAATTGTCCATGAATGAATTTCACATTTGTATAACTTGCCGTTATTGCTATAACTAAGGGACAGTCCAATCAACTCCTAACTTCAGTTTCTCCAGAAGTGCCTTCTCTCCATTATGAATGAATATAAACCCAAAGTTTGGATCTACAATTAACAATCTATGGGTGTATTTCAAATGGTTTTATTTATATTAAGACAAAGAAGAATCTATTACTCGCCAGAAAATATTTTAGATACTATTTTGGTAATTAACTATCTGCATTATCATTTCAAGACATCATTCCAGTCGAGCCACATTTATTTTGGTTTTCCATATAACCAGTCGTTCGTAAAGTCATATTTACAGGTTTTTTAAAAGGGTTTAGACCAAGGCCATAGATCATGTATATAGATAACCATGATAACTCAAAGTTAAATAATTATTACAATGGCTCCATGATGATCAGGTTCAAAACCAAGATAGCACTATTATGTCAATACATAAGTTGCTATTGCTTTGGTCTGTTGGACATGTCGGAGAAGAACTGGTTCCTTCAAGCCGCCACGCCAAAATATCTGCCTATTTTAAGGCGCCATATTCTCCCACAACTATGTTAAGGCCAAGTGGCTCTCTTTGTGTCAAATATCCATCGTATTCTATGCTAGATGTGTAAGTGTTAATCCATCCATGATAAAACGATAATTAGAGATAAATGAAGTCCGTTTGAATGCTAGCTCAAGCCGGGATCTTTCGATGAGTCTGTTTGGGGGCAAATAAGCTGAAGATTAGGACCACAGAGACCATCTTAAAGGCGACAATTATTTTGATTGACACTGATATTCACCTTAAGGGGAAAGTCAAGATAATTGAGATCCCATACGCCACAACGTGAAAGGTAGGATAAGTGGTCTGACTCAACGGGTAATCAAGTACGGAGTGGACATGAAGACTTGATAAGCGCTGTCAAAATACGTTTAAATATTCAATTTCAGTTTCTCCGTATTGCAATTATCTCTGGACTTACAAGCTGTTTCAAACGTCGAGGATGTGATGAAAGAAATGATCTTAGGACAATCAAAGTTTCCCTTCGAAGTTTGATTTTGTTATGTTTCCCTTTCTCATGCATTTGTTTCTTTCTCGATTTCTTTCTTTTCTTCATCCCCTTTTAATTTTTATTGTCCTTTTATTTCTTTCTCACTGCATTACCCTCTCTCTTCAATTAAGAAGATGTACGCATTGTCAAATAGTCAAATATTTCGAGAAATATAGAAAGATAATTCAGTCTCTTTGTATGTCTCAGCCCCTTTATCTCGGACTCTCTGTCCATCTATATACACACATCCACACACCCTCTCTCTCAAACACACACACACACACATCCGCACTCACAGACACACACACACACACACATACACACTCTCTCTCTCTCTCTGCTGTTCCCTACTGCATTTATTTTTAATTTCACTTCTTTGTTTCATGCATGCCTTACTGTCACGGTAGCCCTAAACTTTCTGTTTTATTCTCACTGTATTTCAAGAGGAGGGGTAACTTCTTAGAGGCTCATCTTACAGTGTCCTTTCCCTGCATGCCTTAGCATTCAGTGTAAGTGGTTTTTTTTTTAAAGATACATCATCATCAACATCATCATCTCTCTCTCCCTCCCTCTTTCCCATACATACTCATATACATACACCCTCGCCCTATAATTCATTTCCTCAACCATATCAAACATTTGCTACAATTGAATTTACTATAAGCTTCCTAGTGATTGGATCATCTGAAAGAAGAACAGTTATATTTTCTCTCCTTACATGTCCCACTGAACAAATTCTTTCTTTTCCTCTCTCTCTCCCCCTTCCTGACCCGCTCCGAGCATAAGATCCATTAGTAGCTGATCTTAATAACTGAGATAATCTCATTTAGATCAACTTAAACACATATGCACTCACGCTTAAGTCAAAACAAAGAGCGTTCTAAGTAGCAAAATTGTGTAAACCCATTACAGGCCGCGACGAGAGTAAAAAACGAGATTAAGGTGTCGTTGAAAAATGTCAATGGTTTCGCGGGCATATCAGTGCATCGACTTCCCTGCCTGTTTAAGGGACAACTCCACACCTGCCGTTTACATATTTATACAATATATTAGCAATTAATAATAATGATAATAATATGTTCATTTATATAGCGCTCTTGCAATATATCATCGTTTCACCGCGCTTTACACAATGATTGAATAGAAAATTATAATAACTACTGTAATACATGTAAATATTATTGATTAAAAAGCAGAGCCTTGATATGTTTCTTAAATACTTCCAAAGAAGGAGAAAGTCGCATATATCTTGGAAGGCCATTCCAGAGTCTTGGGGGTACATGTCAAGTGATTACAAGTGATTAGTTAAGTGATTACATGCATATCTATTCATGTGCAAAATGTTTGATCAAAATGGGTAATTTCCGTTACATTTATAAATACTGATTGACAGTTGTTTTAATGTGAAAGAAATGTATATGTTAACATCTTAATTAGATAGCACTTGTCCTCTGAACTTTATAATCTGAATATGCGTAACATTGACGGCTTTGTTATTTCCGCTTAGTATTGTCTTTATTACAGGGGGCAGACAAAGTTTCAGAGTTTTTTTTTTCGTAAGTGCGTCACGCAGTACGTCTATTCTACAAGCCCCTCATTCATTAATCGAGAGACCTGCTGTTTTGGAGAGCCCCGCACCTGCAAGCATGAAGCCCGGCACGGCGCCACCGTAACCAACAAGAAATTAAATGGCGCGCTTTGACCCGACAGTGGGTTGCGTGAGCATGGCCCAGTGTTGACCGACAATGCCCCGAAATTGGATTAGCGTCAAATGAAAACCATCAAGAAAAAGCTTTTTTTGATCCCACATGACACCTCCAACTGCATAACCAAGTTAGAAACTAACTAATAATATACAAGCACCACGGCCGCAGACACGCATGCTTTTGCATTCAACACCTTGGGTTGAATATATGCACAATGTGTTGTGTACTCGAAAGGCACGTGTTTCTAGCGCGGAGTGACAGTTGAGAGAGGGAAATTTGATTAGGTGCTTCAGCCAACATCATCTTCATCCCCGCTTGACATCTCCAATCAAAGTCCTACAACTTTCCCCGCTCTACAAAAAATAAAACCCCGTAATGAATACCAACTACCAAGTATTCAGTATCCGTTAGTTAGTAGATGTAATTTGTTGTCATGATTATTTCGTATACCCGATACTTCGATGTCTAATAAAATAACAAAGAACATGCAAAACTTGTCCAAATTTGTTATTAAATTCACTTTCGTCGTAGTACGCACCTGGGTGCGTGGACTGCACATTCAGATTATCATTTGACTTGTTTTGTTCACTCAAATGTTTTATTTGATGGAAAAGGGTAGTGTTCACGACATTCGTCAAATTGATTTAAGTTTTCAATAGCACGATTTTTAAGATATGTTCTTCGCAATCTTCATCTAACTTTTACTCGAATTCCAAATGAATTACTTTAATTAGATTAAATAAGTATTTTTTCACGATGATAACTGTTGCGTTTGGAACAATATATATATATATAATGATGACATATCTAAAGGTTTGTTTGCTTGCATTTATTTCTGCTTCAAAAACACAATACAAAAATATTTACAATTAAAATATACAAAAAAAATTCACAATATAAACAATGTAGTCATATTACATAATAAATACAAATAAGGATGTGAGTATAAATCAATCTTTTATGAATGTAAACATATATATATATTGTAATAAATGAACACAGGGGACCGTCATCGTGAGTGGTTAGGCTTGAATTGATGGCGGTGAAAAAATACAAGAAAAATTAAGAAAAAAATCTACCGTTTTCAAGAACTCATTATCAACTCTTTTTTTTTCAAAATAGGACAATCCCATTTTGGTTTTCATGACTGCCCTATTTCAACAGTGATCTTTTTTAAAATCTTGAATAGTTCTGTACATCAAATGAATTATATTGTGACTTGCTGCTCTGACATGATTATATATGTGTATTTATTGAATTTAACATTTTTTGATATCTCCCTGGGGAAAAAAAAGAGATGCGGACATTATTGAAAAAAAAATATGTTTAGCTTAATATGACTCGTAGGCAAGTTTATTTGATATGTATACACCAGTAACACGGTACAAAAACAGATTTGTGAATGTAATTTGATTCTTATAGCCCTCAACGATCTTCAATTTCAGCGTCATGTTTTTATTATCCGATATCATAAGCATACTCGGTCTTTTCGAGAGTCAAGGAAATAATGTTATTCGACATAGCGATCGAGAAAGAATACCTTATCTTTTTGTATACATATAAACATAGATACATGAGTGAATCACATGGAAATAAAAAACCTGTAATCCTTAATTCATCATGTTTTGAAAGTAATAAAATACCCTATCAAATTGGTGAAAACGACAGTCTCACAAGCTTATTTGTATTAAATGTAGTGAAAGCTGAATCTATTTGTAAATATATCATTATTTTGTTATAGTACTTATTAAGTACATGTATACTAAATTGGTTGAAAATAATAGGGTGGTATCTAGCTTGCATGAAGAATGATCTAAAGATGCACCTTAGAGGGGAATGTTCGGATTTCCTTTTTTGCTATAGGGCAACGTAACGAAAAGTTATGACCTAATAAGACATCCTCGGCAATCTTTTAATTGACCTGTGCCCTTGCTTCAGCGAAAACTTGCAGATAATCAAACCAATTTTGATCAGTACCCTGCTTTTCTTAAATGACTTCAATATATTCTAGCATTTTTAGTGTTAAACGAACCTAACCAGATAGGTTTACATTCAGAAATTGATGTGGTTTTGCACACATTTATGGAGTAGCTTGCCTTTTTTTTATTTTCTTTTATTTCATTGGAGAGGGATGTGGTCTTCTATCATTTTTTTTCCCAAAGAATACGACAGCAGCCATGAGGAGAGAGTACTCAGAGTATATGAATTTTGAAGCTGTATGAAGTTCATGAGTTACTTTTCTTCTCGAGATTTAAACATATTTGCAGCCCCCATACCTGTCGCAATCAAGGTCAATCGCAATCTCGATACATGGCCCATTTCAAATCTTTACAAGATTCGCACCACTCTGCACTCTACATCAGTGACATCACACATCTGTAAAAATGGCGCCTTCTCGTGACCCCTGCATAAAATGGCGCCGCTTACTCCAAAAAGTACAATCGAAAGTTTGCTAGGTGGTCTAATTGCCAAACGACCACTTAGTGCTTTCACCACTTCTATTCCACATTTTTTCCAATCCTGTTTTTCACACATTAATGGCCAAGAAGTCATTTCATGAGAAGAGATACTCCTAGAAATAGAATCGAAGCTCGTGAAAGAAGTAAAAGACTACA
Organism: Lytechinus pictus; assembly: GCF_037042905.1. Taxonomy (NCBI): domain Eukaryota; kingdom Metazoa; phylum Echinodermata; class Echinoidea; order Temnopleuroida; family Toxopneustidae; genus Lytechinus; species Lytechinus pictus. The sequence goes on from NC_087251.1 coordinate 29,780,787, forward strand.
TTGTCACGAGTGCCGAAGAAAGAGCAGACGTTCGATACTTCCCGCCGGTAGTATCGGAGTTTTTTTGGCGCGTCGCCGTACCGCTACGCTAACACTACTAACAGCCAATACGATATTGCTGCGACAATTTCGCCCAATTACCCCCACCTCCCGGGCAAGACATTTTATGCCACTGAAACATGTAGTGATAATTAGATTCTCTTCGACCGGATTTATTATTGAATTAGCTTCGAACTTGGTGTTTGGGTAAAGAGAAAAAGAAAAAAAGATTGTGATGCTATAGAGATAGGGTTGATAGGGAGACTGTGAGAGAGTGTAAGGGAGTCTGGGGAATAGAAGACCAGGGAGAAGAAAATGAGAGTTATGGAGAGACGAGAGGAAGAGTACACAAGCGGATGAAATAACAGTGTAGAAATCGAATGGTGGGAAGATAATGCCCAAACCTGATAGCGTGTCGAGCCACTTGTAGCGAATTTAGGACCCTAATCCGCATAACCAGTGGAGTTTGAGGCTCAAGTTCGCGCAAATTTCATCGGGACGCCGTTTTTTATCCTTATTCGTAGTGGCTTCATAACATAGGCATTGATTTCTGGAGTCCATGGATTGAGAAGACAAGTGATTCCTTAGTAATCCACTTCCGTCCTCCGAAACTAATCAATTTTAGGCTTTCCTTCTAATTCCCATATTTTCGATGGGTTTTCTCTGGTTCTGAGGGATGAGAAGAGCTGTAAACGAGACGAAGAAGTTTTTTAGCGTTTGACCTTTTTCATTAATCGTTTCATGGCGTCCCCATCTTTGTTTTTTCTCTGTTTATTTCAAATGGAAGAATTAAAACGCGTTCGTCCCCAAAAATACTGAGAAATGCGACAAGGGTATCGGTTTGTACGATTTGAAAGAAGAAGCTTTTAACATTAATTAGAGTATTGGGCACGGGCTTCAGGAAGATGGAATTTTGGACTGCATCACGCCGGTAGCAAACCCATTCGAGATGGCCGATCAGATTTCCAAAATGGTCGAAACGCGCTAATTGGCGTACGACGACACGTCCCAATATTCATTCCTACCATTGCCTACGCCAGAAGTTTATTGTACAAGCGCGTCGCTCCCCACGACGAAAAAGAAACGCCACACTGCATGGAGGCTGCGGTCTCAGTGTGGTGTATGGGTAAAGAGAGGGACATAGTGAGACAAATACAGCGATTTCAGTTTCAGTAAGGCAATTTCGAAAATTAGCTCTCGTGCCGCATACATCGCAATACACGGGTTAGCTGCGGGCGAGAAAGTGATCTGAAGCTTCGAAGTGATGCGAAGAAATAAGAGCCACGGTAGACCTCCCAGCCGAATCAATCTCTATGGGAGCACCGAAGTCCTCAGGCTTTATTTTCCACCTTGTTCTCTCACAACATTGCCATTTTTTTTAACAGTCGGGGAGGAGTGGGCTAGATCGTTGATGTCGAGTGTCGAGACAGTCCCTGCCTGCCAAGGTACAATTCCAATTTGCCACTCATATCAGAATTTGGTCCCCAGTGACTGGGAATCGCATGCAAAAGTGGACTAATTCGATGTCAGATGGGTACAAAAGACGCAGAAGATTAATTGCAATCATCGGATGCGACAGGTACACCCTAGCTACTGACTGATCACATGGACGACACCACCAATGACCCACAATAAGAAATCTGAAAATAGGCTATTAACGATATTAGCCATTTCTATGGAAAGAGAAATGGAGAGAGGAGCAGAAGAAAGAGAAAGAGGTACAGAGAGAGCATTAATAGGAACATGACAGAGAGAGAGAAATTAAATGACAGAAGAGAAGAAATGAGAAAGAATGCTAGAGAGAGAGAAAAAAAAGCGAGAGAGAGGGTATGTAAAAAAAAAACACACGCTGGTATCAATATGTGAAATATAAAATGATTGTAAGAATAAAAATGAAAATACATAAGGTCTCAAAGTACTGAATCAGTTCACAATTTCAATTCATTTTCTATCTCCTATATTAACATAATACAAAAAGCTCCTCAAAATCTGTGGTCTTTCTCCATGGAAATCATAACCCTGTATCCAAGCTTTTCAGAAAATAATATCTTAATAAAGCCCATTTCATATTCGAAATGAAAACTTTAGAAAGGGGCTTTGGATATTTCTTAAGACGACTACTGACGAATGTATTTTTTTCTATCTCTTTATTCATAATAGAAATATTGATCGAAGAAAACCATGAACGGATATTCAGTCAACACTCACCTTCATCTGTGAGTAGTATGGGAAAGAAAAAGAGAAAGAAGAGACGACACAGGTATGTTATTATCAATATTATTTCTATCCATGTGTCATTTTCTCAATTTTCCATTTTTTTCATCTTCTAACCATCCTTCGTCTCCCTTCTCTATTATAAACTCTATACATTTATCTATCATAATGATTTACATTATTATTTTTGTTTGTCTGTCTGTCTCTCTCCCTCTCCGTTTAGATAATAGCGGTATGCAGAATTATGTAGCAACTTATTATGTTGGCATTTACGTTATGTCCGATGAATGTATCATGTTTGTCGGAAAGTTATCTAATAATCAGTCCTGATAAATTGTTTTCATTGCCTCAGTTTGTGAAGAAGAAATAACTTACTGTACTCGTGTCTGTAAAATAGAAATTAAGATCACTTATTCAGTGCAATTAATGAAAAAAAGGGTTATCACATCTGAAATTTAGTATTCAAGGATTAATTAAAGTTAAGTAAAAGGTATTTCAAAACTTGAATTCTATGATAAATTTATATTGCATTGTACAATAAATTTTTACGATTCAAGAATAGTTTACACTCTACCAAAATAGCTTTGTCAACTCAGAAAATTTAGTGAAGTTAGGATAATAACACCAAACTGCAAAATATATCATTGACAACTTCACTTTTCTTTCACCGCTGCAAGCGAAATCATGAAGGAATTACTCTAATCTAGAGAAGAAAAAAAGTTATTCATGCACGAGCAAAAGATGATAAATTAGAACAGAGGGAGGAAACAACGGAGGTAATTTGATAGAATCCAGAGAATTAGGAGAAACAAGAGTGGAACCGAAAAATTAATATGTATAGGTGTTTGCAACGTTGATGGATGACGCGTCCGGAGCCCAAGAAACAGACGATTCCCCAAACTTTGTGTTTACCTCCTCTGAGTAATTATCCTGAAATGTTTGCTGGAGAATGCTGTGAGTTAGTAACGTGATTTGAAAATTGGATAATTGTTGAAATGACATCCCCAAACATTGGGACCGTTAGAGAGTTGATGATAGAGAGGGTAGCGGTCAAAGATCTAAACGCGAACGTTTGGTATGATCGATCTTACTTTGTCTCTTGCTGATTAAGTTGTTGTTTTCATCGGGTATTATGCCCTCTATGTATTATTTTGGCATTCCTTCCTAGCTTCCAAACAATTAAACAAAGAGTCACATATTTTGTGTCTTATTTTAATCGTACTTTGTGAGAAGGTAAAAAAAAAACCTTTCGGAAATTATTCAAAAATAGAACATTTCAATGGTATGATATTGTTTTCCGTTTGCCTTATGTCAAGTTGCAACTACTTTAAAGACCAAAATAATATGATGGTTAAAATATTACATGAATATAACATAATGGAACATAAAGCAGCGCCAAAATCAGTTTGGTATAGGGTGATTTTCGAGATATTTCTTTTTTTAATTACTATTTCTACATCGCATGAATTGGCGTATTTTCTTAACATGCTTATACACCTAAAATGTTGGGCAACATACTGTCCACTGTGTTGGGTAATGTATGTTGGTAAAAAATATTCTGGGCAATCATTATCCTATTGAGCAAATTTATTACCCAATTATTAATATTTATTACCTTATTTGGACAGATTTTAAACAATAGTTGTGTGGACAGTATGTTGCCCAGTGATGGTTAAAAATTGGGCCTTTTTGCCAAACCTTTTTTTTTCCAAGTGTTAAAAAAGTAACTGGTGCACGAGCTCTCCTTGTATGCCGAAACAAGCCCGCTATGAAACCCAAAACAGATCTTCCCTATACTTGTTAACCATGTTTGGCACCATTCCGAAGGTGAATAGTCGAAAGAGATAAGCCAATAAGGGCTACTATATAAAAGGGTGATGGCCCTTGTTTTCTTCTTTTTCTTCCGTTACTGTATAATTATCTTAATTCGATGGACAACGGTCTTGTAATGTATTCCCTAGTGAGATCACATTTGCTTTCAGTGAGACCCTTCTCTAATAAGATAATGAAATCAAACATCCTGATTCGAGAAGATTTCTTTTCTTCAAGGCTACTTATAGGAAGGAGAGGCACGGGTAAAGCGCAGCTTCTTCTTTTATAACCTACCACTTGGGGAAATGCATTTGAAAATGATACTCCATCGATAGGTCACAAATGTCATTATTTCACCAATTAGATTCATACGATTGTCTGGATTTATGTGTAGGTATATACGTCGTTATATCCTGATATATTCAGCTGATGGATAAAGCTACTTCATTATCTTCGTTAGATATCACATCGATGTAAAAACACCTAATACCACCGCAACTTTGACCAGACATGCATTTCCCAGTACAGTCATTCAAAAACAAATTATTGCAAATGTTCAACTTGAAGGTTGAATTTACGCTTATTTCAAAAGTCTCATGACCTTATGAGACATAACCACTAATGGGGAGAAAACAGTGATATACTTAATACTGTAAAATGAGAAAACAAAGAAGCTATAATCTGTATCAAACAAAACACCACCGAAAAAAGTGTTTACCTAGAGAATATTGAAACAAGTAAGTTTTCTTTGTTCTTCTTATTTTTTCATAATAATATTCCCCGATCTCCCACTTTTTCTAATTATGAGAAATTGAAAGCAAATCTATATTTGAACCCTTTCATTACAAAGCTTTGCCTAAAACGTTTCGTGGAATTGGAAAAGATGTCATTGGATTTGATAAATTTTGATTTTTCTCCATAACTATATCAGTATTTTAAATCCCCTTTACACTAAACGTAAACAAGTACCTAAAATTCAAATACCTTATCAGAATCTTTTTGTATTCAATTAATAGGAATGTTAACTTCGATTATATTTTGATTCGATATGTGCTAACTTTATTTTGGTCACATGAAACTGTTACTAAATTTGCTGATGTCACTACGTGCGGGCTGTTAAGGTGCCAGGTGCCCTATTACCGTGCGGAAACGACTACGGGTATATAATCAAGCATAGGATTCTTACTAAGTACCTGTACCCCAACAAACTATATATTTTTGGAAAGCTTATGAGCTGATCTACACAAAAATTTGCACTGTGGCATATTAGCTTTATGCATAAGCAAAATATGGTCATTCAAAGTCATGACTTTAAAAATCATGATTTTTCTCTATATGAACTTTCTATGGTTATAACTTCACAACATAGAGTGTAATTTAAGTTTTGATGGATTAATTTAATTCTCTGACTTCTTTGTGATGAATTTATGATGGCTTTAAGAAATATTCAGAGTAGAATTGTAAAAATTATGGATTAAACAAGCAGTCAGATAATGAGAAATTCAGAAAGGACTTTTATACACAACTCCACCTGTGGGGGTACCATGCACAAAAACTATCATTATTTTGTTGTACTCTTCAAGATACACAATTCTACAAAATTTCATGCAAATCCAATGATTAGAACTCGAGTTATTACATTTTTCATTAAAAAAACCTCAATTTTGTATAATATCACGATAAAGAAAGGGCTATAATACTAATAATAACGGACATTTGTAACGCGCCAAGTCTGTCACATAGTGTATGTAACTTGTAGTCGCTGCCATATTGTGCAATACAGTAGCTCTCCCTATTTGGCCAACAGAGGGTGGTAGTCCACTTTGCTACATGGAATATCTGGGGCTTCAGCCAAAAAAAATCTGGGGATTTTCTGATTTTTTTTAAGGCAGTATCAAAGGTTTTGGGGACAGATTTAATCACTTCCGGTGTGTAAAATACTACTTCCGGTTTGAGAATTTTATGAAAATATGTTTTAACCCCCCTCTTATTAAAAAAAGAGGTAGAATATTGAGATAAAACAAGTTGCATGATGAAGTACACACATGAAACTAGCAAAGGAGACCAAAAAAATAAAATCATTAAAAAAAAAAAAAATTAGGGCACCTGTCACCTTAAACAAAAATAATCCAAACAGAAAGAAATCGTCTACTGCTTTACTTATAAGATTGCATGTATAGGCTCAATAGCCCTCGCTTTTGCATCGCTCTTGTTTATAGATTACTGGATGCTAATACTTGGTAATTATCGGAAATGAGGCAATGCGAACATGGGCATGATCAAAATTTGCGTTGAGGCAGAAGGCAGGCAGATCATACCATGCAGAGCCGAGGAAATCACTACGGAATAACAGCAGACAACCAGCGGGCCGAGGCCCCGTGGCAAAAGCGTACCAATACCATCCGTCTACATCGTCTTGAAGATATGCCAAATTATCGCCTGCGTACCGAGGTTGGCAACGCAGTTACGTTTTCAACCCCGGACCATCTGTTAAAATGGAAATACGAGAATTACCCTCCTCCCCCATCGGGAGTATGTATCCTCAGTCCAGGGGGAGGGGCATCGAGAATTCATCAAAATTCGATACTTTAAATTTGAGTGATTAGTTGTGCATCCCAACCATGAATAATGGCGGGCGGATAGTTTACATCTTAATACAGGGCTACAAGAATGTCACAACGCCAATACCGCTTTTCCTTCTTAAAGAATTACCAATATTAGCTTCAAATAACATGCGCAGCCCACCATTGATGAGTGAAATCTATTTACATCAAACAAGAATGATCAAAATGACAGGTGAATGTTGTCCATGGACTTAAAATAATACGAATATATATATATTTATTATTTATTGAATATGTTTTTAATATTGAAAAAAAAATATATTTGAAAAGATATCCGTGTAAAGTATTTTTTCAGTAGTAATGTTGGGGCCTGTTGCAGAAAAAAGTCAAAATATCAAGCGCAAGTCCCAAATACGGGTGCTTCATTGGCTGAAAATCAAGATTCGCTAGATTTTTTGAGTTGTGTTCGATCGCAACTCTCCCAGCAACGGGCCCCATCAACCATGTCAACGGAACTGTGTTTGTGTGGCGCGACTGGTCAGTATGTGTCAATAAGGTAAAATAAAAAAAAAACAAGGCACTTTTTAAAAGTGTTACCTAACTCATAAGCATGTTTGTCAGAAGCACATAGCCATTACTTTAAAAAAAAACTCTGCATTGTTTATTACAGGCCCATAGATGTGCTATTTGCTTGTCCAATTGTGTTTCATTCGTGTAACTTCTGTAATTTGTTGCAGTTGTCCTGTAAACATGAAAATACTGTGAGTAAATAATACAATAATAAATTATATTGAAAGTAAACGGACGATCGTCAATTGGGATGAGCTGACCTGATTATTAAAGAGCTTCGATAATTGATTAATGTCAAAATGTTATGATTTTTCTTTGCAGGACCATATTTACATCGTATCAACTTGATGAGTTAGAGAAATCATTCAATGAAGCTCATTATCCTGATGTGTATGCTCGAGAACTGTTGGCGCTCAAAACTGATCTGCCAGAAGACAGAATACAGGTATTAGTTTATTCTTTTAATTATCTGTATATAGGTTTTCTTTCTTCCTCTAATTTCTATAACTCTGTGTCTTGATTGATAATGACAGCAGAGAAAATTTCAAAATCGTAAATTTACCTCGATGCACTTTACAATGACAATGTACAAAAATAACAAAGTAATGAAAGCATATACTGTATGGGGGTACAAAAACGGATACACACAACAGATTAAGACAACGTTATGCAAACCAGCCTCACAACCATCTAAGAAAAAGAATCAGAGGGAAAATTTGTTTTCAATTTAAAAGAAAAGAAGAGAAAGAAAAGGGGTGTGATTTTGACCAGTTTTCCTTCTGGTTCCGCGCCTGCCCACAAAACATTTTACACCTATAGATAACAAAAAATCATAAGCATTCAGACGTAAGCACTTGGTAACACCAACATCCTTTGATACTAAGATCTTATTAAAAAAAGATCACCCTAGATAATTTATCAGTAAGTTCGGGGGCTGCATCACAGGGGGCGACCGTCTTCTATATATGATTTGTTTTTAAGCATGAAAAAAGAAAAATGGAATGAACGGAGAAGAAAGGGGATAATGAAGAAAACAACAAAGGACAGAACACTCAGAAAAATTTTACTCAATATTGGGTAGAAAAGGGAACATGCATGTTTGCTGGGTATCTTTTTTACCCCATATTGGGCTATTTCAACGCAACATTGCGTAAAATTTACGAATATTTTTACCCAACCAACATGCATGTTTCCATTTTACCCAATATTGGGTAAACCTTTTTTTTTCGAGAGTGAAGAAAGAGGAGCATAAAAAGGAGAGTTTTGGGTCGTTTAACTCTGTAATAACTATATTATTCAATTAAGATGAATAACGTTACCTGGTCGTCTCGGCCCATTTTAGCGAAATACATTTGCGCTGCATGCCCCTGGGGGTAATGAATGAATGTTTTTGTATTTATTTACCATCAAAATGATCAAACTAGATTAAAAATCAACTCCAAATGACTGAAAATAGGCATATTTTATACCAAAAAAAGAAGACACAATTTATGAGAAATGTAATCATAGTTAACATCACAGTTTCTTGTTGTGTTCAATGTTATGTTTTGTTAATCACGTTTACACCGTATGGCAGGGCTAACAAAGTAAGTTACAAATATATTCAAGAAAATGCGTTTGAGAATTTTTGAGGCATTTCCCATTTTCAACTTTAATGCTATCCTACATCTCAATGGATATACACTTTAAATACGGAAATGGCATGAAAGATATGTCATCTAATTTTACAATCAGATTTTGTAGTTTAGGGGCTTTTGAATTTCGAAATAGAAGAGTGACGGAGAGGAAATGGCTGTTGCCTCTTATTTCACAAACTCGAAACTAGTTTCTGCCAAGCTCGGGTTCTTTTTGCGCGTGATTGAAGCGGGTACGTCCCAAGTGACCAAGCCGACTCCTCCCCGTCGCTGACAGGGTAGCTATATAGCCATCCAACCCCATCTTCAGATTTAGCGTTCCATGACAGGCTTGGCTTATTATCAGAGCACTAAGCTTTAAGCTGATTACTGGGTCTTAATTTCAAATTAATTATCAAAATGGCACAAAGGTGTATGTGTCTCTGATCCAATTTTCTCAAATTCATTTCTCCTCTTCACAATAGATGTATACCATGTAGGTTTGTAAGGATGGCGAGGAGAATGAAGACAGGGGTGTTCACATTATCCTATCCGATTGTAACTATTATGTAGTAAAATTCCCATCTGAAGGAGAGATTTTATCAAGATGTTTTCAAAATAGCAGACTGTCGCAGGAGCTCGGAAATTATGTATACATTATCACAATCGCAATTGACCAACGTTCAGGACTGAAATCAATTTATTGATAGAAGGTATAATGATAAAGCATGACTTGACGAATGAGACTTTAATCATGGAAGCGCATTATGAAATAATCTTGTTTGAATGAACTTAAATACACATGAGTAGACATACTGAAAAGTGAAAGCGCGGTGTTTCACATTATTGTATTTGATTTAGTTGATACATCAGTGAGCTTTCTCAGTCTATATGGATAATGCATTTTAATGGATACAAATAAAAAATAGTCTAAAATACCTGTCATACATTGAATCTAATCTAATGATAATGAAACATTTTGTATAGCGCAAAATACAGGGAAAATTGCATGTCTCTCAGCGCTTTTTACAAGTGAAGATGGAGAGGTGAGCACTGGGTTCCTAATTGTTTATAAAATAGTAAATAAATATGTTTTCAAACTCTTTCTAAACTTTTCATGTTGGTATATTCTTTAGATCTTCCGGCACTGAGATTAGTCGATGAAACAACAGCTGCATACCATATAATGATATAATAACAATAATATTCATTCATTCTTAGACAGAAGCTGTATTGGTGATCAAAGAGGGGTAGAATGGGGTTTTTTGTGGAGATACAGCTCGAAAAGTCGTCTTCTTTGAAGTAACTAGATTGTCAAATATCGGAAATTTGCTTCTTTTGTTTAAGAAGCTGATTATCAAAGCAAAACAACAATACTTTATCATCGACTGTGATCAAATCGAATAATAGCTAATAAAGGTATCGCCTCAGTATTAAACTATTGAGATTTGGCTTTTTGAAATCACAAGTATTCAGAGAGAGAGAGGATGTCATTATCCATCGCCATGGTTACTAAATCACCACACATAACGACGGGAATTGATTGAGATTTCAGAGCGAAATTGTTAAAATTACTATATATTATTGTTCAGATGGTTTAAACTGATAGGTATATATCTTATTTTATTAGTCATAAATGGCTGTGGTCAAATAGAAAATATTGAAATGTGGCTAGATATAAGCTGATATGAATCAGGCCCTGTGTTGTTGTCACTTTTCTAGGTGAGTAAAAAAGTGACAATATGTATACCTTAAATTTTAAAGTGTGAACGTGGTTGCCGTTCCTATCAGGGATGAAGATGATGAGAGAAAAGATTGGATTTTAGCTACTCATGTGAAAGAAAGAAGGACGACTGATTGGACACTAATGCCTAATCGGAAGGATAACTAAGCGTTAAAGTTCGGTCACGCGCTGTGGGACTGCAGTAAAACAATTCTCTTCACTTAGATTCCGAGATGATTGGTACACCGCCTACGGGAGCCAAAGCTCGTCTCTTTTTAGAATGCCTCTGCCTGCAATCTTTCGCCTGGGAGTGACGAAAACGGTATAGAGGAAACGGAGACAAAGATGCAATTGAATTGTTTGCCTCGATCTGCAGGGCAGATAGAGATGATGGGAAGCCTAAAGCTAATCCCAAAATGGGGCGAGCGTGACGTACTTAATTTCCAATTTGGCACCTAATAAGACAAATGAACAATTTTCAGGTTGTTTGAAGAAATTACACGAAGTTGTGGTAATGAGGTTTGACTCCAGCGCTTGATTAACTCACTGTAATAACTCAACCTCAAAAACAATTTGATGTCCTAAGAAAGAAGATAGGAGCTAGAGTTCACCCGGGAAATCAACTCGGATCAACCGATGTTGTCACAGCTCCAACTCCAAAGTTTGCTTTTCTCAAAGACCAATTTATAGTCTTGCCCTGCGTCTAATTTGTTACAATCTTTTTCCCTCGAACCCGCATGGTTCGCCGACTGCTTTCATCCGCTTTCCTCTCACACTGTTTGTTTATTATATTGTGTGCTCAGGAAAATTAAATTTGCAAATTTGTCTGTTTTCGTTTTCGGAAATAAATATGTAGGAGAGAGGTGGGGTTGGAGCGTAAGTATGGAAGCGCGAGTTTGGATTGATGTATAGAGTGACTATATGTCGTTGTCCGGCCTGAAATTTGATGTCGGGCTGGACAGGCACGTTTGGTTCGTTTGTATCGAGACATCGGGAAGCATAGAAAATGGATGTCTTAAGGGTGCAAATTAAGAATAATTTGATAAGGAGGTAATCCAGCAAGGAACCAAAATCTCCAAAACATGTCGTAAGAATCTAGCTGACAAGGTATACCTCGGAATTAAATCTCATTAATTTCAGCGACACGAACTGATTATTTTGAGTCGGACAATAGAAGATCTCAACCTTTCAAAATTGACAGAATATCAATTACCATCGGGTCAAACCATAATGGTGTTGATAATCGAAGTCCTTCCTTGACCTTTACTTCTATAATTCTTAATGCTAGGTAATGTGGTCTAGTGGATATGATGCCAGGTTTATATTCCAAATCCCTGCTAACGGGTAATTTTGGCAAAACATCTCCAGGGGCCCGTAACACAAAACTTAGCAATGATCCTAGAACATTTTTCTACGATTGATTGCATTGACTACAATGTACGATAAATCGTAAAAATCAAACGTATGATTAATTGCTAACCTTTGTGTTGCTGGGCCCTGGTGTGAATAACATCAAAGATGAAAATGATAAATTCCTTGATGCTCGCAAGATGATACTAAATACTAACGGGCCTGACTAGTGACAAACGACTATTATTATCAAGCGCACAATAACACGAGTTATCAATTCAAACCCTTGCATTTTCAATATTCGTGTTTTATTTCAGCTTAATGTTAAATCAATAGTTTTGCACTTCTCAAGTCGAATTAATCAGGAGATGTCGTACAGATGTGGGGGGAGAGGGGGCTGGGGGCCTGGACCCCCAATATTTTCACGACCAAGAAAAAAGGGCGGAAAAGTAAATAAAGTGAAAGGTAATGTTGAAATACGGTATTTAACTCTGATAATTATGTCAAAATCTACAACAAAGTCAGATTTTTTTGTATTGAAAAAAAAAATTGTGCTCTCTCTCTCTCCGCTTATCTCGCTGCTTTTTAGAAATGTCGTCCCCTCAAATTGTTTGGCTCAGTAAGCTTCTGATCAGAAACGAGTCTCGATTAATAGAATGTAAAATATACAGAGTTGTATCATCCTTAATGGTAACGTCGATCAACTGAAAGCCTATGAACTTGTCATGATATTCTGTCCAGCATGGTTACATTCGTCATATTATTTTTGTCTGTGTTGTCCACAATATACTCAACCAAAAAAACTTTAAATATGCCACTTTAGAATACTTTATAGTTCACTTTAAGTGCTGAATCGGCGTTGAAATAGCAAACATTCATGAATAATTTACTATGTTCAGATGTTAGACATGCCCTCAATGATCATAGGGTGTGAGAAACAACTCAAACCGAGTGAAACCAAACCGTCACTTCACTTTTGAACAGCCATGGTGAGTCTCAAGAAATATAAAATCGTGCAATTAGCGATACGGCTCTCATTAACGTCTTTGTACTGCAGTGTTTGTCTGAAACATCTCCTGAATGGCCTGCTCTTAGCCGCCATATTGCCTGAATTCAAACATTCCTTCTTCGTGTCTGATTGGTTGGTCGATCATTCTCACTTGCCTTATACCATTCGTATCATTCTACTTTGCCAGCAAACCTGAAGTGGCGATGTTCGAATACTAATTGGTAGGCAATTACGAATCCTGTGATTGCTTCTGTATTGATTCCTGGAGGAAAACCCGTGACAGCCTCAAAGACGTTTCGCAAAGTCGAACGGTGATGATCTTAAAAAATTCATGGATCTTGCTCCGAGCGACATCGCACACATGATGACGAGCAAGAGCGACTAATTGATGCGCAGCTATTATACTGGCTTCATGCAACATACGATATGGGTTGTAATGGATTTCGTTTCAGCACGTAGTTTGTGTCAAGTTTTGCTTCAATTGGTCACTAAGTTTATCTTTTAAATAATAGAGGCAACAAAATTGGTTAGATACTAATGACTCACCAATCGACCTTTCCAAATAATAATAGCAGCACAGGAGAGTGTTTTTAGAAAGATGTAAAAAAAAATTACGTTGCTTAACAGCAAGTTCCTTGTTTAGTTATTTCTGAGTTGATTTCTTCCCTAAATATGCACGATACAAAGTAAGAACATACCTATGGTAATAGTTATAATTAATTTGCCCTTTCCCATATTTTAAAAGGGTAGTGAAGTTTCCGAGAACTCATTGTTTTTATCAAAATCTTTATGGAATCTGATAAAAATTAAAACTGAAAAAAAAACATGAGGGGGGGGGCAATTATGTATCTTTGTAATCTATGATAGCCTTATACCGAAATATGGACACATTAAGCTGATAAAACTGTTTTTATACGTTGACGTCATTATAGCGCAATTTCCTATTATTGATCCAAAGTGCCTTTTTCTGTTCAGTGATTAAGATGCAACTTCAAGTAAATGTCATTAAAGATTAAGAATGAAATATAGGGGAACTTGTTGCGTACATGGGTCATTAGTTCTGCATGTCACGTATTCTTTGAAACTATTTTTGGAAAAATATTTTCTGATTTTTAGAACTTGATAACAGCAACGCATTAAAATGTGATAATCACAAACTCAATTATGGAACTTCCAAGGCCGATCAAATTAATGTGACTTCATTGAGACGCCATTTTGTATATTTCAGATGTCTCTCTTTACATGTATAGTGAATGGCAGTGGCGTCAATCCATTTTCAGATGGGGGTGGGGCAAAATCATGAATCAACGTTCCAAAGGACCTCAATCGCACAAAACAAACAAACTCACGCACACACACTCACCCACACACACACACATAGACATATATATTATATGACTCATGAGAAAGAGACACATATCTCACCAACAAATTAATGCAAGCGCGCAGCACGAGCTAAAAAAAATTTGTATACAGACCTGAAAACAGGGAAAAGGTACCTGTTTAGGACTGTTTGTAGTAACTCATGAGGAGGACATATCTCACTACACAGATAATGCGAGTGCCAAGAGCGAGCTGAATTTTTTTTATATTCTGACCTGAAAGCTTGATATTCTAAGCATTTTTGCTACCAATGATTAAGATGGATATCTATAAGAACAATAGATGCAAGCGTGAAGCGCAAGCTGAAAATTTTGATATTTCGATCTTAAAAATATTGACAGTTTAATGGACGTTTTTAATAAATAACAAGATATATATCCATTAAACGATTAATGCAAATCGAAGCAGGAGTTTTTTAGGTTTAGAACTGAAAACGGGACATTCTATTTACCTATTTAATCATAAAAAGTATGGGTTTTTGCTAAAGAAATTATGCGAGCGCGAAGCGCAAGCTAACATTTTTTATATTCCAATCTTAAAAGCGGACATTTTGAGCACTATTTTAAATAAAGAGCGAGTTGTGTATCTCAGTCTCGCTTGCCTATTTTCTGTGTAACATTACAATCTTATCTTATTTTTGCACATCCGGAATTATTGGGGAGCAAAACGTTATGTTTGCCCCCAAAAAAATTTTAATTGGTGGGGCGATCGCCCCCTATATTTATTCAACGATATACTTTTATATTGCGCAGTATTTTACCAAGATAAGAATAAAAATTGGGTTATAATTAGGATTAAATTTCTCATATCGGTCTAACACATTTTATCGGGCTACTTCAGCACGTTTGAAAATGGAGGCATTTGATTAATGAACAGTTTTTCCCCAAGATCCTCCCTTAATGTGTTTCGTCCTTTTCGAATGCCATTTCCCTTTCGTAACTTACTCAATCATTTTTGTCTTCCTTCTTTCTTAAACCGTCCTTCATTATCTGTTTCCTTCATTAATATCTTCTATTTATTCTTTGTTGTATTTCATTTGTCATTGATCCATGCTTTTATATACCTTTCTTATTTTCATTTCCTTCTCGTAGGTGTGGTTTCAGAACCGTCGAGCTAAGTGGCGAAAGAAGGAGAAGTGCTGGGGACGAAGCAGTGTGATGGCAGAGTACGGCCTGTATGGGGCAATGGTTAGACATTCGCTACCTTTACCCGACAGCATCCTTAAAGCGGCCGAAGAGGGGGACAGTTGTGCTCCATGGTTGTTAGGTCAGTATTCAGCATCTCCCTTGAAAAAAGAAGTCAATGAATCATAGAAGACATTATGTAGGATTCTAAGTCTTCCCATCTCTGTAAAATTGAACCCGAACTGATCTCTCTAATGTGCCCAGCACAAATATTGTCAAGAACAGAAGATGAAGTCTTGGACATCTTGTCTAAATGGATTATTGCTCGTGAATCAAAAGTTTGAAAACTTGAGCCTCTAGAAAATTCAAATACATAATAATTTATATTATAGGCCCTATTAGAAATTTTCCGAATGAAAATTTAGGAATTTCAACTTTTTTAATTTCCTAAAGTAGTGTTAAAAATCTTTTAAGGTAGAGTCTTTTTTTTCTTCTGAAAAAAAAAATGGTTGAAATGTAAATGGAATTATCCATTTTCCTCTCTCTTTAATGTAAATTAGATAACTATTCAGGAAAATTTATCATTGTCAGAAGAGATATTATCGTCAACAGACTAGTGAACGTATCAATCGAAAAGATTGTTATTACAAACAAAGATTTGATTCACAAAATCTATTTGGTATTCTCGAGATGATTTTGTAGGATTGGTGATTGGTCGGTTCTTATATTGTTATCTCTATTCATATTGAAATATTCATAATATTCTCTACATAAACAGGTATGCACAAGAAATCGGTAGATGTCCCTGATGTGATGGGTGACGAAGAGAATGAAAAGATTTACAGAGAAAGCAAGGGTAATATCACCAAGGAAACACGACATCAACAGAAAGACTCAAGTATGAGCGGTGCTGATGAGATCAGGACCAATAGTATCGCTTTGTTGAGAGCCAAAGCTCAAGAGCATAGCGCCAGGATCCTAAGCGGTAAGGGAACGGCATGTGCCACATCTGCAGGATGCTCAGACGTGTCAGAGGCTGTATCGAGTAGGGACCATCATCCATCGGTGGATTCACGCCTTCCGAGCGGGGAGAAGAGAGACAGTGGGGTGTGGTCGGGGGATGACGAACAGGTCAATTGTTCGGCGTCGTCTCCTGATGGCCACGCCCATGGGCGGGATATCCAAAGAGAAGAATATCAGGATCGACATGGTGATTCGGCATCGGGTGAATCTTCGTCCAGTGACGACAGCCACGATGAAGAATGTGAAGAAATCGAGGTCGATTCATGAACACGTGGTATTATCATTGTGATATCAATGTCACGTGACATCATCAAGATGACCGCCGATTGTGAATTAATATGTATATACTTGCCAAGTAAATTAAGAGAACAAAATACGAATGATATATCTTTAGTGTCATGAAACAACATTATATTGCAAGACACTTTCATTTGTGTAGGCGCTTGGATCATTATTTTCACATTCCGTCTCTTTGACAGTGTTTAAGTAATTCTAGATGCTATTCATTAGAAGTTTCTTTCCTATTTCCACTATTACCTTATTGAAGGATCCTATCTAAATGTCAATTTTTGATGTTGTTTTAAAGAAATAAATGATTTGTAATAGTGTTTTGAAATAATGAACTTTATTTTTTTATATTCAAATTCAAATTTCGAATTCAACGTGTTTAAGAATGGTTTATAAGGCACAAAATGAATTGACATATTGGCATGAGTACCGTATTCTTTAACGTAAAGCCTGTTTAAAGTTTTGGTAAATTCCCTAGAAGTGAGTGTCACTATTCATATTGTATCATTAAATGTGTGTGCCCTAAAACTGTAACGATGCGGAGCATTCAAATATTAAAATATGTTTTATTTGATAGATTTTGCCAGACAAAATGAAATATCTGCGCATTTTTTTTCTTGTTGATACCGAATACATTTTAACAATGTCAAGAATTGAAAAAAAAAATAGCTTGCCACTACGCTTTTGTAGCATTGGTATTGGCATAATTGGTATGACATACTGGTATACATGTAGTTCACATTATTGATCTTTATCAAAGCTCTAGACTGGCTTTTAAAATATCGAATTAAATTTCCAAAAACTTAATGAAAAGGTTAGGGGTTGTAAGGGATATGTTCACCATAAGTCTCAAACTTTATATTTTGGAATATGAGCACTTGGTCAGACTCGTCCAAAGTATATATTTACGCAAGTTAGTTTACGCATGTAGGATATGTCAATTTTTGACGTTTCAATTCGCAAAATGTTTGTGTCCCTTTGAAAGCATCTTTGTTAAGATAAGACAAGTGATACCTATTAACCAATTTCCAATTTTGTAAAACACAGAACATGTAAAAAGACAATCAGTGTGTAGGATTTTGCCAGTTTGGACATATCCGTTCTTTGGATGTCCCTATTCCAATTTTGTAGGTGGTGCCTATATTTCCTTGTGATTTGTTCTGTCTTTGCCATGATCTTGTGTTTAGTATTTCTGTGGCATTAGTCCAACTTAAAACTTTAATTTGAATATGATATATCAAATAGAGAGATGGAGAAAGAGAGAGAGGGGGGGCGGTGTGAGAACGCGTGTTTTTAATCGCATAATTATGTAGGAAAATGATCAGTATTGTTTATATTATTGGCGAATTATTCGCTTTATTGTAAATTTATATCAATATACAAGTGTATATAAGTTTTGTATGTAAATATAACGATGAATGTTGAGAAATTTTATAGATTATAAAGTATAGTAACAGGTAGATGTACTTGTTTTTGGTCAGAATGTTGCTAAATTTAGTAGAAATCATTCAACAGAAAACCACCTCAAATCAGATGACTCACTAGGGCCCGGTAACACAAAGGTTTGCAGTCAACTGTGAAATGTCATTGGCCAATCAAAATCATTGTTACATTCATTAAACAGTATAGTACTTACCATTGACCAATTAGAATCTTCGTTTGAAATTGATGTACAGCTTTGTGTTAAGGGACCCTGGTAAAGCTGAAAAGGAAGAGAACCAAAGTTATAGGGTCACTGTATTTCCCTGTATCAGAACTTTGAACCTCAAATGATATAATAACTGAGTTTTACTTGTTTATCATTCCTGAAATGAAATATGCATGCGATATTAATATCCAAATTTCTTAATAATCATGTATAATGTACTGGGCCCCGTCTTACAAAGAGTTGCGTTTGATCTGATCAATCGCAACTATGGATGGCCAGCAACGTCAACATATAAAATGCATGATTGTTCAAAATATTTTCTAGATATGATGAATATTCATAAATTCATTGTTTTCTTGATAATTTGGCGTGTTTGCCTTTGTTTACAAAGGACATTTTGCAAATTTCCTGTAGAAAAATGATGACGCTGATGGATTCCATCATTGATTGGATCAAACGTAACTCTTTGTAAGACGGGGCCCTGGTGTCTGAAATTCATGCCTCTTTACATTCGTGATTACATTACAGGATGGTGACATTGAACATAAATTATGTTGCATTCTGATAATAAATATTGTAATCCACGGATTTGCAGAAGAATAGTCATTAGCTGAAGCAAGTTAACTATGTTAAAAACGAAGTAATTTAGAGCATCATGAAATATAATGTCAGTATAGGAGCAAATTTCAAAACAAAATGGGTATAAAAATATTAACTGAAATAACAGCTTGATGAAACTTTTTTTTTTCAATCTTGAAAAAATTACCCGCTGAATTTTATCAATGAAAACCTTTCAGTTTCTAATCAGCGTCATATGGACTGAACGTATAAAAGATAATCATGTCTGTTCAGATGGTTTTGGAGAAATAGAAGATTAATCTTCGTTTTATTCTGTTTAGAAAACGCACACTTTAAATGCACTTAATAGATGCCAATGTTAATATGAAATAAGCACGAAGAGTAAAAATGATTGAGCAAGCATGAGATAGATAGGAAGTGAGAGGATGATGCAGTGCAGTATATCCTCTCAATCATTTTGTTTATTAAGTTTCTCATCGAAATATCAATATTCATTTTTTTAAATTGTATAATTGAAAAAAATGTGAAACGTATTATTTTCGTGCTTTACTTCAAAATTCGGAAATTCGTACTGTAAAGTTAATATTCAAAGAAGTATTTATAATACATGTACTATTTATTGTATTCCATGTAAAGTGTGAAATAATTTTCAGAATACAAATAGAAATGCTCTAACAATAATCAATGTAGTGATTGTATTTATTGCGTGGCACATCAAATTATTGTGAAAAGAAATACGACGCGAAAAACAGAAATTGCTATTTTCATTTTCCAACTTTTAATTTCCCTTCAATATTTTTCAAGTGTACGATCAATATCAGCAAATTATAGTCACGTGTCAAACTGGGACGATGGTATCTCCACCCACTGTCCTAGTTTCCTGAGCTAAAGGTTCTCCTAATACACAATATCTAGTCATCCCCGCCTTTCCCCTCCATTGATTATCATATCTCCGAAGGAAAAAAATCGTTAGTATACGGGCCACAACGTCCCGCAAAAACCAGCCAGCCAACCCAAATCTTGACAAGCCCAACCAGCTAACCAATTTAGATACAAGCCCAACCATAGATGGAAGCCACACTAAAGGTGAAGTCCAAACCAACCAACAAATTTTAGAGCCAAAACATCACATCAACAAGCCCTACGAACCAACCAGCTAACAATCATACATGCCTATCCAACACACCAGTTAGCCTATGTATGTCTGGCCATGTGCCACTCGACAAATCGAATGTTATACATTCCACCTAATACAACATGGCTACCATGATATATTAATCTCCTTTATGCTTTATATCATTCAAATAACAAAACGAGGAGAGGGTTGCAGCAACATGGCGATTTCAAAAACATAAAAATAAAATTGAAAGAAATTAGTAAATTTGCTTCAAGGATGGGAAGTTGTCGAAAGCGCATCACCGATGTCGCCAATTTGAAGTCCCCAGGTATTATGATAACAACTTTTACCGAAGTTTTAAATACTCATAATTTACTTACTGTTTGTTCGATATTTTTTTCATACTTTTATATCTGGCTTTTCTTTACTCCCTGAAAACATCTTTCCATGTAAATTTAGTTCCTTAAAATGATTCTTATTTTAATATATACATCTATACTTTACTTTGTAACAGTCACAGATGTTGCTTGCATCACGATCTTGTTCATTGCCCTGTTTAAATTGCCCAGACTACGCAAAAGAAGAAGAAGATGATGAAAAAGAACAAGGAGAAAGAGGAGGGGAAGAAGGAAAAGAAGGAAAAAGGAAGAATAAAAAGAAGAAAAAAAAGAGAAAAGAAGAAAAAGGAGGAAGAGAAGAAGAAGAAGAAAAAGAAGAATAACAACAAAGGAGGGAAAGAAATTGAGGAAAAGAGATGCGAAAGAAGACGGGGAAAAGGGATGAAGCAAAAAAAGAATGAGTTAGCTAAAAGGAGAAGGAAGAAACTAACAAAGACAAAAGAAAGAAGGAAAGGAAAAGAAAAGAAAGAAATATAAAAAGAAAAAAATAAGAGAGGAGGGGAGAAACGCTATGAACGAACCTGGAAAATATTGCACATTAATCCCCTTTTAATGCATTTTTTAAAAATAATGTCATGTAGTAAAAAAAATGCCCTACCCGAAATAAAAGGCAATGGAAGTGGCTTTCTATTTCTGATTGTGAAAACATCTTCTTTTTAATGGAAAGGGGTAATATACCTGTGATATAGTTTTTGCATTTTGTTAAATAACTTTTCAGTCATTTTTCTCCTACCGCCCGCAGTTGTATAGCGTTTCTTATTAGCGAGATTTCGCAATGTTGCTACGGGACGGATTCTACAAACATGATTATTAAATATATTGAAAATGCCGATGACAAATTACGATGAACAGCTTGGAGGTCTTTGTCAAAAGTGGGTGAGCCGGGACAGCTGACGAAAAATCGCAAATATGTCGTTTTTCCGGCGTCCAGGACGACGCTGCGGTCTTGATTCACCTATTTTCGACAAAGGCTGTTTTGTCATGAAGGGTTTTTGGCAATAGATTCTCAACGTTCCAGAAGGCTTCTGCGTAGTGTTGCGAAACTCGCAATTTTCGTTCAATAGATAACAAGCCTACGTCTCCTCGAGAGTATAAGCCAGTTCGTAGTTCCTTTCTGTGCATGATCAAAAGATTATACGCATGATCAGAGGAAGGTCATTTGTACTACAGTGACATGGTGGTTTAAAATCTAATGAGATAAGCACCAACTTTGATGTCTTGATTATTCATATATTCTTTTGAATTGTGGTTATCAATTACATCCACAAAAAACAACAATGCGTCCACGAACGACTGGTATTTCACAGTTTGCCAAGTACATTGTGCAACATGCTATGATATGCATTCAAAGTAGGAATGGAACAAATACCTTCATAAAGTGGTCATTGGTGTGCTATTCTAGTCACCTGGTCTATTTAATTTCTTCACCCTGCTATGTAAGGCAAGCTTACGTAATATCTTGCTTTGAAATCTGCCTATCATAATGAAAGAAATTAAAGGTCATTTGACCAAAATTGTCCATAAGTAACTACGAACTGGTCTATTGTAACTGGAGGCGGTCATAACCAAGAACCATCCAAGGAAGAATAAAAGCCATTTCAACCTGCTATGCAACGCGCCAGGTGCGTTGCTATGTCAGTCCATGATTTAACTTTTGTAATGCATACTTGACCCCCCTGCCCCTCCAACAAGTTAATTACCATAGTACTCAAACCCAATTGGTTTATAAGGACAGTTCGTGTTTGTTCAAACTCCAATCAGTCAGCCACCGTGAAACTCTGGACAGACATATACTCAGAAACAAGATTGATACAGGCTTTGTAATGATGATGTTTAAAGGTTTGTATGGTGGTATAAACAATCGCAGAAATGGTTTACGGTACACCATAGGCTTTGTAATACCATAACATTGCTAGAAAGACAGCTCTTCGTAGTTGAATCAAGAGAAATGGCCGTCTTCCCGCTTTTGAGTAAATTTTGTCAGCATGAGTATCCTATTTCAATCGCTCATTATATTCCTGGACAAATACGAAACTGATAGATGAAGGACCGGGAAAAGGATCCCTCTGCAATTGTGCATCCTAAATCTATCGGGATCAAGGTAAGTTGTGATTTGTTTTTTATGATTTTTTGTTAATCATGGTCCTCGTGTGTCAGTGTTCTTATTCCAATCGTTATTCTTGACTTGTACATACTTTGTGTCACATTTTATCATTCCTGTCACTAGCATCCACGCTAAAGATAATACAGATGTGATTGTGACATATGCAGTCCTCTAGTCACTTGCGTACGTAGAGGGAATAAGTGATGGTACTATTCCGAAAACTTCGGCGTATAGAACCTAGTGGAAATGATTGGTGCAACGGAAAATGTTCCTGACTCTCAATCATGGAAAAGCGTTAAATGGTTTAAAGAATGTGATATCAGAGGAAAAACGTGAGTTCTGGTCTGACATTATCTTCTCTCGCTAAGTTACCCACAGGTTTTATACAAAAAACAAAAACGAACATGTATACAGTAGTATAATTATAGTCTTTGTTCTGTCCGTCAACTTTGTCTTTTTTTATCTCTCGGTTTCCCCATCAAATAGGAAAGTATTAGATATTGAATTAAGCTATCACTTGCATATATATATATTTGGCCAATCATGCTTAAACGCACTCGCGCGCGCACCTCATACTTTCCCTCGCACTACTTAATTAATAATAGGCTTTGACATTTGCATTCTAGCAGAAAAAAACGTGGAACCGCCCCGCTGAAAAACGTGCTCTCGCTATGATCGGCAGAATTTGGAAGGAAAAACAACACAACAGACTTAAACAGACCTACAAGCATGATATTTTATCATTTGTAAAATTCACCAAAATAAATTGTGATGACATTTCGTTCACACTTCCTGACTTTCCCCCTTTATACTGTATAAGCCTGTGGTTGGCAGCAGTATCATGGTTTTTTGTAAGTTAGCTGCAGTTTGATTTTTGTGTCCAATTCAGGAGCATTTTGGAGTGTAAGCGCGAAGCGAACAGCTGAAGCAGCACGAATCTAATTTGGGCGGCACACAGAGATCGTAGGTAAATTAGACTTTATCATGCCAAGTCACAAAATCCACAAAACCAATCTTAAAAGAGAAGACGAGTTAAGTGAAGGCAGATTGTAAGTGCTAAGAAAGGAAGAGAGAGAGAAAGTGAAAGATGGAGAGAAATGCAAGAGACGTGGTATAGGGTAAGAGAGAGGGGGAGTGAGCGAGGAAAAATGATAACTCTCAGGTGTAATAAGGAATAGAGGAGAAAGACGAAAGAAGCAGAAGATTGGGTCTGCAAAAATTAAAACGAAAGCCCTATGTGAGAAATGAAAAAAAAAATCAGAGTTGTAGAGAGACATAGAGAGGGGTGAATGGGAAAGAGACAGGCATGCAGAGATAGATAAGAGAAAGAGATGGGGTGTGATCTGAAGAGGTAGACAAGGATAGAAGTTAGAGAAGTGATGTGTTTTGGAGAAAAAGGACGAAACGAGGCGGGAGGAGGAAAAATAAGGGGGGTGTAGTGGGAAGAAAAATACAAACCTGCGAAGTCGTAACGGATAACCGAGAAATATGATTCCTGGTCCTCCATTACTGGAAATGCATTATTCTTCTATTGTAAGTTTGTCTTTCAAATGTATATCATGATAGCAAAAACGAGCTTGATTACAACTTCAAAATGCAATATAAAATAAGAGGAGTATTTGGGTTTTTCGTCTAGGAAATAGAGAGTAAGGAACATCTGAAGATGTAATTTTATCAGATCATGATATCAAAATGGATATAACTGGAATTTTTCATTAAATAACCCCCAGTGAAACATGCTCACCATTTCAGTGAAGAGTTAGGATTAGCCGAGAAAGTATTTTCAAATGAATTTTGTTGAATTTTAACTCATTTCATTTTTTTCTAATGAAATTATTTTTCGCGGTGCAATAACACCTTTTTTTTTACTAATTAAAGTGGTAAAATCAAGCTACATGAGTATGAAAATATACATGAAAAGTATGTTATTTCGCTGATGTCAAGGATAAAATATAAATATACAAAATGAGAATACTATCAACTTGAGCCTTTAGACATTTTGAACGTTGAAGCAGTGGCGTAATTAGCCAAACATTTTGAGGGGGCTCGATATGGCGTATCGCGTTATTAAAAAGAAGTTGTGAGCGAGCGAGCAAAAAATTGACATTTTTATTACAAAAATCTAATAGATTTTGACATAATATTCGGAAAATTGGATCATAATTAATTCACCCTTATCCCTTTCCTTTTCTCTTTTTTGTTCTTGGTGTTGATTTTTTTTTTTTGTGGGGGAGGGGCAAGAGCCCCAAGCCCTCTCATCTGTACGCCCATGCGTTGAAGACCAGTGAGACGGTCTGAATGTTCAGAATGCAATTCCTCTTTTTTCACGTGATCACGGTTTTGGTACCGCTGAAATAATGGTTAAACGGCGTAGAAAGAGAAGATATTCATATCAATAAAATAATTACTGGCTATTCATGTTCAATTCGTTGCGTTTAGTAGAAACCTGGGGCTGGCGGAAAGTATTAAAATCTTGCCCCGAAGCTCAAACAAAAGGGGCAGTCTATGGCATAAACATATGGGAGGTGTCATATTCGAAGGGAAACTTTTATGATATTGCATTCAGTAAATGGTATATTATCAATATAACATTTTGTAGGTGTAATAGATTGCATATTAATTTGAAAGCAAGAGATGAGCTAAGAAAGATACTGTGTGAGGTCAAATAAGTTAAGGTCGATATGGTTTGGGGCAACATATCTGGATTGCTTATTATCAGATGTTATGGACATTTAACGAATGGAAGCGGTCAGTGGTATATCATTATAAAACCATGAACACTTAAATAGTGATGGACAGGGGCGTCGATCAATTTTTCAGATTGGGGGGGGGGGCAAAATCATGAATCAACGTTCCAAAGGCGCTCGATCACACAAAACAAACTCACCCACACACACCCTCACACACACACACACACACACACACACACACACACACACATATAGGCCTCTCTCTCTCTCCATATATATATATATAACTCATAAGAAAGAGACACATATCTCACCAACAAATTAATGCGAGCGCGAAGCGCGAGCTGAAATTTTTCAGTATAACGACCTGAAAACGGTATCTGTTTAGAACTGTTTGTAGTAACTCCTGAGGAGGATACATATATCACTACACAGATAATGCGAGTGCCGAGAGCGAGCTGAAATTTCTTTATATTCTGACCTGAAAGATTGATATTCTAAGCATTTTTGATATTTCGATCTGAAAAAAATTAGTTTAATGGACATTTTTAATAAAGAAAAAGATATCGAAGCGGGAGTTCCTTTGAGGTTTAGAACTGAAAATGGGACATTCTATTCACCTATTTAAAGGTCAAGTCCAGCCCAGAAAAATGTTGATTTGAATAAATAGAGAAAACAACTAGCATAACGCTGAAAATTTCATCAAAATCGGATGTAAAATAAGAAAGTTATGACATTTTAAAGTTTCAATTATTTTTCTCAAAACAGTTATATGCACAACTCAGTAATATGCAAATGAGAGAGTTGATGATGTCCATCACTCACTATTTCTTTTGTTTCTTACTGTTTTAATTGTACAATATTTCAATTTTTACAAAATTGACAATAATGTAAAACTTGACTGAACAACATAATGTTAAAAAAATATGAATTCCACATGTTCAGGGAGGAATAAAACTTGATTTCACATGACAAGGGGGAGAAAATAGGAAAATAATTTCATATTATACAATACAAAAGAAATAGTGAGTGGGTGATGTCATCAGTCACCTCATTTACATACAGACCAGGATGTGCATATAACTGTTATGTGAAATTAAGCGAAATTTCAAAATGTCATAACTTGTTTATTTTACATGCGATTTTGATGAAATTTTCAGTGTTATGCTTGTTGGATATTTCTCTTTTTATTCCAATCAACTGTTTGGTGGGGTGTACTTGTCCTTCAATCATGAAAAGTATGGGTTTTTGCTACAGAAATGAGGCGAGCGCGAAGCGCGAGCTGAAAATTTTTATATTCCAATCTGAAAAGCGGACATTTTGAGCACGATTTTAAATAAAGAACCACTTGTGTATCTCGATCTCCTTTGCTGATTATGAGAAACAACATTCTCATTTTATTTTTGCACATGCAGAATTATTGGAGGGAGGCAAAACGATATGTTTGCCCCCCCCCCAATATTTTCGTTTGTGGGGTGATAGCCCGCCCCCCCCCAAGATCGACGCCTCTGGCGATGGAACCCATTATTTTTCGTTGAAAAGTGGCGAGAGCGCGATTTGATGCTTAAAAAATTGGAAAAGTTATAATAGAAAAAAAATAATCTACATGACTTGTATTCAAGAGATAAATTAAAAAAGATAATAAATAAGCGAGATTTTGTCCCGAAAAAAAAAAGAAATTTGATGGAAGGGCAAGTAATGAATGTCGAATAAGAGTCTACCTTAAAGAAATTTCGATATTTTACTGGGGAAAACAGTGAGGACTCTTTTCTTAAGAAGAGGGGGAATCTTGAAGACGTTTATTGGCATTGTTCCGACCCCCCACTACTTCTCGCGGAGCGCCTCCCTTGGCACAGAAAGATAAAAGTAAAAAATACTTAGCCATTATCTAAATTAGATAATGTACATGTCTAAGTCATAGGTGTCTTCGTCTCTTAGTGTACACCTACGTAAAACTGTGTACTATTCTAAGAGAGAATATTAAGAAAGAAAAAAATGGTGAAGATGTCAGCACGTCTATCGATGTAATTGATGTTTGTTAAAATTAATTTCGTGAGTTTTTTTCCCCCGTGGTTAATTGGGCACGGAGTGCATGACACAAACGTGGTTATGCGGGGGACTCTCCCGTGCTATCACCAGGAGTAATGGGCTATCAAAACGTGTGGCAAGGGCCACTTGATAACGGCAAAATTAGATTGTCGATAAAATGATCGTAATATGGTTATCAATTACTCATGTCGTTATGTCATTTGGCCTGGTGATGATGGGGGTAGAAGGATAGATGACGCGTAGACCAGTCAGCCATTATCGTTCCAATCGTATATCATGTATATCAGGCACTTTTGGTTTTCAACCAGGGAGGGGGAGGTCCAATGTGGAAATTCCTAATTTCATGACATCCTATATTTTCTGAGGAATGTCTCGTTTTTTTAATTTAAACCACTCGGAAACATGCCATTGTAATTATATAAAAATAATACTCATTCGTACATTGAACTTATATTTAACCACTTGTAATCTCAACGATAGTTCTCCTTACGCAATGCAATACACAATGTAATTGCCTACATTGAGCAACGGCTGGCGATGGTATTAATCCAAATCATCAGCACCCCCCCCCCCCTTTCCACCATTCTATCGTCTGATATACAGGTGGAGATGATAATAATAACAATAACGTAATAGTTTACCCGGGGTAGCAACTTCAGTTCCAAAAACTGTTCTCCCAGTGGGCCCTGCTTAAATTGATAATGCTATTATCATGCTGATAGGAGTTCAATCCTCCAATCACCACCGCCACTATCATTGTCATAATCATTATCATCATTATCATCACCATTATCATCTTCATCATCATCATCATCATCATCATCATCACCATCAACAGCAACATCTACTCCCCACTAATCCTTTATTAGTATTTCAAAATTTCACAAATTTGCCATCAACATCATACATATTCGATACAGAAATTGGATTATATTTATAATCTTAAATTATTGGTGATATCAAATTTTCCTCTTTAATAGTAACATGGGTACTTTTTCTATTTTCAAGACAAACAATACATCATCTGATAATAACTATTACTCAACTGAAGAATTTACTGCAAGTTTAGAGACAAGTTCAGTATGTTTCACATAAATGCTCGAAGTATAAACAAAAATTTTGAATCGTTTGAATCATTACTACTTACTCTAAATAATTTCAGATTTTCGATTATTGGTGTCTTGTAAACATGGGTTCACAATATTTCACCCAATATATTCAATTTCCAAAACTATAATCTTAGTAGGCGAGATCGTGAAGAACAAAGAGGAGGGAGGTTTGGCATTTTACATCAGTGATCATTTGCAGACCAAAATACGAAAAGAAATATCATTGAAACAAAGTGAAACTTTATTCTTAGAAATCATGAATCCTAAAGGAAAAATATAATTATTGGATTGATTTATAGACCCCCTCATGGTAAATTAAATTTATTTTGTGACGAACTCGAACATGTCTCCATACTATCACAAAAGAAGAGAAACAAACATATTTAATGGGTGATTTTAATATTGATATATTATCCTAAAATAATGAGCACGATATATTCCTACACACAATGCATTCATTTGGATATTACCCCCACATAGATAAACGGACCTGGTGGGTGTTTCATAAAGCTGTGCGATGGTTTAGCGCATATACGAGAAAGGATCACCAGTCGTTCTAAAGTCGCTCTTAACTTACGAACAGCTTTATGAAACGGCCTCCAGAATTGACATTCATTCCTGAACACTTATCGACAATATTTTTCAAATATATTATACAGAAATATTACCAGCGGATTAATAATATCTGATATATCTGATCATTTACCGGCTTTTGTATTATGCGAAAACGTTAATGAAAACGATAACGGACCAGGCTTTAGTACATCATATACGATAAAATTACAAATGCAATGGCAATTAAAGAACATGGGAGTTTTCATGGACTTAAGCAACGCCTTTGATACTCTCGACCACCAAATTGTACTTAAAAAAGGAGAAAATTATGGTTAGAGGAATTGCATTATCATGGTTTGAGAGTTATTTGTCAGATAGAAAACTATATGTAATTCACAATAATATTTCTTCTAACCTTCAGTCAATAAAATGTGGAGATCCACAATGATCGATCTTGAGCCCCTTGCTTTTTTTAAATAAATATAATGATATGACTAATGTAACGCCATTGTTATCATTTGTATTATTTACAGATGACACAAAAAAAAATTTGTTCACATAATAGTTTAGAAATTTTAGTAGACACAATTAATCGTGAATTGCCAAAACCATCTTTGTGTGTTAAGTGTAATAAGCCTTATGTATATATATAAATTCACATATTGCTGAATTTCCTTACAATATAACCAGAGACAATTCATCTGAAATAAAATAAAATGAAAAAAAAAATTAGGTGTTACAATATATGAAAAATTAAATTGGAACGAACACATATGCTGCATATCTACTTGTATCTCGAGAAACGTCGGTGTACTTTACAAAATGAAAAATATTATTCCACATACTACCCTTGTCACACTATACAATTAGTTAATATTACCTTATTTATCGTACTTCAATATAGTTTGGGAACCTGTGCAAAAAATAGAATTAATACAATATACTTACTACAGAAAAAAGCCATTCCAATTTGTAGGCCTACTGATTCGCAATATTGATCACACACAAACCCATTATTCCATAAACTAAATACACTAACAGTATTTGACATAAATTCAATTCAAACTTTACTGCTGATGTTCAAGTACGTTAACAATATGCTTTCACCTTTATACAATGAACACATCTATTCATTCATACCCTACGCTTAACTCTTCAAACGTTCATTCAATCAACCCCAAATTGCTTATTGCACAGAGATCCATTAGAAACCACGGTCCAGTGTTATGGAACTCTCTACCATGTCAACCAGAGTCTATAAACTGATAAAAAAGATACTCATCTCTTTACTCATTTAAGGCAAATAGTATCCCGTAATTAGTAACCAACTGGAATAAAATTATTGGAAATGGTTTTTTGACTGATTTGAGTAGGTATGGGTGTCAACATTTACCAAAAAAAAGTTAGGAGGAATACGGGTTGGGGAAAGTGCTTTTTTTCAAGGTCAAAGGTCAATGACCTTTTTAAATATACTGTATCATGGTATCTCCCAGATAAAATATTACAGGTTGGTGATCATGGTGTCAAAATGCACAGATTCTTACAAGAAGATCAAATAAAATAAAATCAAGTACCTACAATGCTCATTCACCCATGAAATTCAAGGTCAAAGCCTTTCAAAGTTCAATGACCTTTTTTACATTATATACCATATACGGTATAATGGTATCTCTGAGATGAAAAGGTGCAGGTTGGTGATCTTGGTGTCAAAATGCAGAGGTTCTTACAGAAAGATCAAATATAATCAAATCAAGTACCTACAATGCTCATTCACCAATGAAATTCAAGGTCAAAGCCTTTCAAAGCTCAATGACCTTTTTTTTACATTGTATACCATATACGGTATAATGGTATCTCTGAGATGAAAAGGTGCAGGTTGGTGATCTTGGTGTCAAAATGCAGAGGTTCTTACAGGAAGATCAAATTAAATAGAATTAAGTACCCAGAATGCACATTAAACAATAAAATTCAAGGTCAAAGCCTTTCAAAGGTCAATGACCTTTTTTTACATTATGTATCGTACTGTATAATAGTATCTCTGAGATGGAACGGCACAGGTTGGTGATCGTTGTATCAAAATGCCCAGATTCTTACAGGAAGGTCAAATAAGATAAAGTTAATCACCTAGAATGCATATTAATCCATAAAGTTCAAGGTCAAAGGTCAATGACCTTTTTACATAGGCTATATATCATATAAAGGTATCTCTGAGATAAAACGCTGCATGTTGGTGATTTTGATGTCAAAAAGCAATTTTTGCAAGAAGATAAAAAAGACTCAAAATAATCATACAGAATAATCCAATATCCAAAGTCAAAGGTCAAAAGTTGATAGATATTTATATATCCATGCATGATTCCCCCCAAAAAAGAAATTAATCCATTATATTCACATTCTATTTGTAAATAATAGAAAGAGAGATAACTATTTGTAATGAAAATATTGGAAGTCTATTAAATAATTTCATTCTGAAATAAGGATAAAAAATGGCCATGGAAAATATATTTAGGAGTTAAAGGTCAATCAACTATGTCAATAACGTCAGGGAATTTAAGTAAATAGGTCGATATAACGTGATTGTGGCATGTAGGTATAGTGATTCTGATGGAAAAAAGACTGACCCGCGTGGAAAAAGAACACAAATTTAATAGTTGAATCCTTGACCAATTATGATGTCAAAATATAAGTCCGAGGTAAAATTGGATCAAATAGCACTTTTTCTTATAATATACTGTAATGGATTGACAAAAGTGTTAAAAAATCATGTGTGATATAATTTTAAATGGTGACAATGGTGAAGTTACCTAAAGTAGTAGCATTTAGATATGCATTTTATAAATCTAAATCAAGGTACTAATTTCTCTGTAGCAATAGGTCACTAACCTCAAATGCTACAATCAATACTATAAAACTATAACTTAATCTGTAAATGGAAAGGATAGGCCTAACTCTTAGGGCAAGCATCATCCGATAACATTTTCATATAGCCAGGGACAATGACGAAGAATTAAAATAAGGCAATCATAAAGCTGCAGCTAATTTGTCATAGATGAAGTTAAATGTCTCAACTTCAGCAAAGAGTAATTGAACTCTTGAAAACCTTCTGACATTTTCAAGACTTTTATCTGGCCCATTCAATGAAAGCCTTACGTTCTGTCAAGGGATATCAGACCAGGATGTTGCACAGCTTGATTCTCAAGAACTGGAAGTGGTGCTGTATGACTTTTGTTAGGTCGATGGATGTGTACTTGTAAGCTATTATCTCCTTTTGAATTTCATTGCTATATGCCTAATTTGTGCATGATAGCAATCAGTTGTTCTGGACCAAAAACATGATCCTTGTACAAACTAATATCTAGTAGAAATAGCATCATGGGTGACGTACGGCAGAGAGCAGATATGAAGTTTTCTCCTGCAACATTAGCATCACAAGAGATTCTGGCAGTTCGCAATGAACTGATGAAAGGTAATGAATAATAATACGGGAATTCACCTTTGTTGAAGTTGATATATATGTAATTTACTACATGTATGACAGAAGCTGCAGCTCTAATGATGGCCTTCATTTCATCATCATCATCATCCCTCTGCTGTTTGGAAATGCTCTCAGATGATGCTAGCTGTGACATGAGAGTTAGACCTATCCTATCCATTTTCAAAAGATTAAGCTAATATAGTTTATAGTATTTATTATAGAATTGAGGTGAGTGGCCTATCGCTGGAGAGAAAAGACATGACAACCTTGATTTAGATATAATGATGCATTAAATGCTGCTACTTAAAATAAAAATCATTTCAAATTATATACTTGATTTTATTTATTTTTTCAGTGCTTTTGGCAATGCATCGCAGTATATGAAAAAGTGTTATTTGGTTATCAACATTTTTTAAATTTCCACTGATATTTTGGAAAGGGCTCATTGACATCTGACCCCTAAATACATTCTCCATGGCCTTCATTATTTCAGACCGAAATTATGAAACCTCCATGTTTTCATTACAAATTAGCCATGGTTATTTACGTTATTCAGAAATAAAATATGAACATAAACACTTTTTTTTTTGTTATTTTTATGTCATATAGATTATATATTTCCTCTGATGTAGGATTTCAAGGGTGAAAGTTTATTCTTTATACTTATTTTAGTTTTGTTTAATTGTCTTGTACAAGTCTTTGCATTTTGGCACCAAGATCACCAACCTGCGGTGTTTTATCTCAGAGATACCATTATTATTATCTAATGTTAAAAAGGACATTGACCTTTGTCCTTGAATTTTATGGGTGAATGTGCATTCTCGATGCTTAATTTTATTTTATCTTCCTGTAAGAATATGTGTGTTTTGACACCAAGAACACCAACCTGCGCCGTTTAATCTTAGAGATACAATTATATAATGTGGTATATATACATGTAGTATAAAAGGTCATTGACTTTTGGCCTTAGATTTTACGCGTGAATGTGAATTCTAGGTACTTAATTTTATTATATTTGATCTTCTGGTAAGAATCTGTGCATTTTGACACCATGATCACCAACCTGTGCTTTTTCAGCTCAGAGATACCATTATACAGTATGGTATATAATGTAAATAGGTCATTGACCTTTGAAAAGCTTTGACCTTGAATTTTATTGGTGAATGTGCATTCTAGGTACTTAAGTTTATTTTATTTGATCTTCTTGTAAGAATCTATACATTTTGACACCATGATCACCATCACGTACCTTATCATCTCAGAGATACCATTATACGGTATGGTATATAATGTAAAAAGGTAATTGACCTTTTGAAAGGCTTTGATCTTGAATTTTATAGGTAAATGTGCATTCTAGGTAATTAATTTTATTCTATTTGATATTCTGGTAAGAATTTGTGCATTTTGACACCAATATCACCAACCTGTGCCTTTCCATCTCAGAGATACCATTATACAGTATATACAAAAAGGTCATTGACCTTTGACCTTGAAAAAAAGCACTTTCCCCAACCCGTATTCCTCCTAACTTTTTTTTGGTAAATGTTGACACCCATACCTACTCAAATCAGTCAAAAAACCATTTCCAATAATTTTATTCCAGATTGGCTCTTTTGTGGTCTAATTTAGGGATACTGAAATGTTAAATCCATGTGATTATCAGAATATCTAAAGTAAGTTTTATGTGTCAGTATTTCAGTTAATCATTGAATCACTGTTCCTTTGAATTAATCATCACCAAATATACTTTCCCATGACCATCATCATCATCATCTCCATGGCCTTCGTCACCATCATCATTATTCTTATCATTTTCATCATTAAAATCATGAACAAATATTACCAGTCTGCTTTGTAAATGTATTAATTGATTTGATTGAGCTTTAATCCAGGGTTGTCATTTTTTCAAGCAATTTTATAATGACAATCCTTCTCCTGCAAACTGTACATGTTGAAAGTATTTGGTAGTATACCATATTTGTTTAGAATGACTGTTTATTTAGTACACTTTTTTTCTTTATCATTCATGCCAAAAAACCTATAACCAATATAGGCCTATTATGTTTGATATGTAATGAAAAATGTATTATATACGAATGTTATGAATGCAGAAGAAAACAAATGAAATCAAAATGATTACACCGGCTTCAGCACGGCTACCTTGATCGGGCGCTCGAGCATTCGAGGAATTTCTTCCTACCGGATATACCCAGTTACTACACTTGGGTGGAGAGTGGTAAATGTAGATAAACGCCTTGCCAAAGGAAGCGAGTGCTACCTTGGGATTCGAACCTCGACATGTGCATGGTTCATGGTCTGGAGACTTATCCACTCGTCCGCAACACCTCTATCGACAAGATCGAGTCGCAAAAAGGGGGTGATCAGTAATTTGTTAATACATTTTTCCTCATGCAATTGAATCAGGATGGACTTCCCATTTTTTTTTCAAGTTGGGGGGTCTGATTTTTATGTCAATACAACAAAGACAATACTACTTTAATTATATTCTGTGGCTATGCCTAAAATCTAGGAACAATGCTATTATTTTGAAGGGGGGGGGGGGGCAAGACAGTCTAAATTTTCTTCTCAATTTGATAATAGGTGTAATACATGTCTTTTTTCGTCACTACTTGAAAATCATAGAGGTACGTGGTCATCCCCTGTTGTTTTCGTTCCGCAACACACGACGGATTCAAGAATACGCGTCAATTGCCAATGACCAGCTGGGAAGTCTTTGTCGAAAATTGGTGAACCGCAACAGCAATTTCGTCCTTAGTTTCAAAAGATATGTCGTTTGTCCAGAGTCTAGGACGAAACCATTGCTTTGATTCACCTATTCCCGACAAAGACTTATTAGTTGCGCCTTTTTTTTTATAAAGGGAATTTGACATTACATTTTCTATGTTCTTGAATCGGTCGTGCGTCATGAAGCGAAAACAGTCTTGTGACCGGCAATTGAAAACCGTGCACATAATGGTTTAACCCTATTGATCTTCGGGGACATATAAGGCCTATGTATGCCCCCATGGCCCTGGGAAGCGGGGGTGATGTGTGTTATTTTCCATAGGCATCACCCCCTGGAAATCTGGTAGGTATGCCGTAGATATGATAAATGGCAGAAATGTAATGAAAATGAACGACAAGACATTTTGCTTGTCAAATGTCACGGGACCGACAGGGCTCCTTCATTTTGTAGTGAAGATCAAATTTGCGACGGCCGAGTTCATTATTGTAAATGCATGTCAGACCCGAAATTGCTCAAAATGTCATTATGAACAAATCAAAAATTCGTAAATGTATCATTATTTTCCCCTTACTAATCAAAACTAAGTTTATTTATTTTTGAACTTATCTTGTTAACGATTTTTAAATGCAAAATCCCAAAGAAATACTTACAGGAAATTTAAAAAACAATAAACTACATAAGACAATTAATTCTCATTTTTGTAATGAGCATTTTATGATTTGATTTCACAAAAATATCTATATCAAGATCTAATTTATTCATAGATTTATAGCCAAAGTCTAATTTCATGAATTGAATTACAAAATAAATTCAGATAAAATGTATAGATTTCGTTGAATTTATTTATGCAAACACGTGGATTACATCATTTCCTACCAACGTGCAAATTATCGTCATGATCGCATGATTCGCGACCGAAAACCTATGGGGGCATAATGCCCTCCTACTTCCTTGTACCGAAAAGACCAAGAATAGCCCGGGACTTCAAGGTTAGGCCGGTCCATCCTTGGTAGAGAAGTTATCGACGTCAGGATCATCGAACATCGCTTTACTTTGGACCTTTCCCCCTACAAACAAGTCCTTGACTGCATTGCGGAACTCCTGGTAACGGATGCTGTAGATGATGGGGTTGATGCTGGAATTGACAGCAGCTAGGATCAGGGCGCCGTTGGCAATCTGAGAATTCGCTTGGATTTGATAACGGAGCACTGTTTTAAGAAAGAAAATCACTTTAAAGGGAGTCCAGCAAACAAGGTATGCTATGATAACGATGAGCATCAGTTTAATAACAGCTCTGCTCGCGGCAAGATGGTGTGATTTAGATCCTCTCAAGCGCTTCGACTGGGCTTTGAGCTTGACTGCTACACTCTTAAAAATGTTGGGCAACATACGGTCCACACAACAATTGGTTAAAACTTTATCCAATTCTGGGTAGTTTTACACCAATAATGTGTGCTTTGGGTGAAAACTACACAGTATTGGTGTAAAACTACCCAGAATTGGATAAAGTTTTAACCAATTGTTGTGTGGACCGTATGTTGCCCAACATTTTTAAGAGTGTATTAAGGTTTGGGTAGCAACCATAATGATGGCTGGTATGAATAGTTGAATGGTTAGAAAGTAAAGAGCAAACGCCATGTCAACCGCATATGTCATTTCCACAACATCACATCGACGCTTCGCTTTGTCCACATCAGCTATGAAGTAACCGGGGATGCAAAGCAACATTGATAAGATCCATAAAATCACAACCACCTCAGATACTCGCCGTTTGGTTAAAATCCTGTTAAAGTAGATGGGATGAGTGACCGCGATGTAACGCTCAATAGAGATGGCGGATAGCACAAACCCTGACAGGAATGTCCACGCCAACATGTAGGCCGGAAGCCATACCAGTTTGCAGTAGACTCGTCCGAGCCAGGATACCGGAACACCTTTGGCATATGGAACAGGAAGCAGCCCAACCGAGGTCAGGAGATCTGCCGCCGCAAGTGCGCCTATGAGTGTGTCGGTAGATCGGCTCTTAGCGCGCCGCTGAAAAAGAACAATGATTATCAGAAGGTTACCAATGATCCCGATCACCCCGACGACTAGCTCTCCAAGAGTGACCCAAGTCCAAGATATCGAATACCAAGACCATGAGCCAACCTTATCTGTATCATCAGCAGGGTATTCAGACCTTGATGTCTCAGTATCCCATATATCTTCAAGTTCTTCATGAAGCGTGTTATTCAGACCTATCAAGGAATCCCCGTTTTCATCTTCCAGCGCGAGTCCTTTAACAGTTGCGTCAGGGCTACCACCAGGAGTAACACTTGTTCCCCAATCGCTCTCAGTTGTCCCCGAAGATGTCAGGGAGACAGCTTCCACACTCATTGCTAATGAGAGAGAAAGATACAGCAGTTGCACTAAACCAGTGAGATCCATGGACCTTATGACAGATAAAAGAACCTATTAGGACAAAGAGATTGAAGTTGTGGATTAATATTGCTACTTTCAGCTAGTATAGGGCCAGGGGGTTGCTGAACGGGGGGGGGGGGGACTTCCGGCCTAGCCCCCACTTCCGTTCTCATAAAATTCTTACTTTGAATGACTACACCAAGCTTAATTATTTGAGAAGGATGCAATATCGAAGAAAAACACGATGAGAGCGAGAGCGTTAACAAATAAAAGATGGGAATTAAAACATGTGAAAAAATTAATGAATCTGATATAATTGCAATTAATTCATAAATTTTTCTGCATTCCTCTCTTTTCCCCTATATCCCTTTTTTGTTCTACTTTATGTCTTGGGGGAACCTAGAATCTTTCCAGGTAATTTTCAGGAAACAAAAAATTGCAGGTTCATGAAATCCAAAACTCGAAATGTACACAATATCTGAATGTAAAGATTTTGAATACTAAACCTTTGACTTATATAATTATTCAATATATCATTATCAACTGATACATTTCCAAGCAAACTTAAAATAGCATGGATTATCCCTGTTTTTTTAAAGATGATTGTAATTTATTTCAGAATTATCGACCTATATCTTTGTTGCCCTGTATATCAAAATTACTAGAAAAATGTGTTTGTAATCGAGTCTATGATTTTCTTACAAAACATAAAATACTCTCAGATTGTCAATTTGAATTCAGACATAATTACTCAACCACACATGTTTTAGTTAATTTGCAGGGCAATGTGACAATGGCAATTAAAAATAATAAATTTTGTATTGGAATTTTTTATGGATTCATCAAAAGCATTCGATAAAGTAGACCATTCGATACTTTTTTTCAAAATTACATCATTACGGGATACGTGGTACTCCTTTTAACTTTTCTTTAAAATCAAAGCTCCATAGAAAATGATTTGCAATATAATCTGTTTAACATGTCTTCTTCTGATTTCAGCAATATTTCACGTGGAGTGCCACAGTGATCCATTCTCGATCCGTTACTATTTTTAATTTACATCAATGATTTGACCAAATCTTCCCATGTTTTCAATATATTATTTATGCCGATGATACAACTCTCATTTATTACCAGTCTGCTTTGGAAAATGTTGAATACCAAATTAATAAAGGACTACTAATAGTAGTGTGGAATATACTTTTATTCAATCTTAGTAAAACAATGTTTTGTTTATTTCATAATAAGAATTACAGGTCAATCATCCTTGATGAAATTCAAAATCGAATGTTATTACTTTTCCTGAAGCATTATCGGACTGTAATTGCAATATAATCTGTTTAACATGTCTTCTTCTGATTTCAGCAATATTTCACGTGGAGTGCCACAGTGATCCATTGATGCGCATATAGATTTTATAACAAAGAAAATATCCAATCGACTGGTATTATACATGTATAAATTAAATCTTAATGTGCCCTTCCCTACACTGTTAAAAATACCCTGATTTTTACAGGAAAAAAAGAAAATTTTGCAGAAAGCAATAACAGAATCATTCTGTAAATTCATAAAACAGGAATTTTTCTGCAATTTAACAGAACAGGTCTGTTTAAAAAGGAGAAAAGGGTGTTTTTTAAAGGAAATTTGTAAGATTCCATACACCAAGTACCAATTTCCTGTAAGATTACAGGTGTTCTCGAGACTCTGCTGCAGGAACTTCTTTTATTTTAAGGATGATTTTTTTCTAACAGTGTATACAACACTCTCATATCGCCATATTTGACTTACTGCATAGGTGTCTTGGGAAATTAATCTCAAGTTAAACTTGAAAATTTGTTTAAGTTGCAAGAGAAGGCTTTACGTATATGTACAGGTAGTGAATATTATGCCCTTCCTGCTCCTCAGTTTTTTTTCGTTTAAAAACTGTAAATATCTTTTATTTATTCAATTATCATATCACATTGCTTGGTTTTCAATATTTTCAAGAATTATTACAAAATATATTACCCATATTCTCAACAATCAAATTCATTCCCATGAAACGAAACTCCGTAACTTGAAAGTAAAAATAACGCTGTCAAAAAAAATTGTTAGAAATACCCTAACAATAATTTAGAAACTATGCGTTTAATAAATCCAATTCCAGTAAAAAATTTAAAAAAAAACGGCTAAAACTTAATTTGTATTCAAAGTATCAATGATAATTCACCAACCCGTTTTCTTCTTTATATCTTGTTCATCCTTTCTTTTGTTTCTTTCTTCCTTTTTAATCCCTTTAACTTTCTGATGTATAACCTTTGTTCTAAAATATCAATATGAATTAAATATTTTCGTGAGAACTTTATAATGGGCAAAATGTAACTAACATATATTAATTAAGTTAAAAACTGTTGGTATAGTTGATTACTTGAGAATTCATTGGAAAAAAAATTCGCATGTTCTACTTTGATGTTTGGTGTAATGGAAATCTGTTGTGTGAGTATGACTCGATCGGTACACTTGAAATAAGTAACGTTATAGGCCTAATAAATAATAATAATTTTAAAAATATATACTTACCCCTGGTTTACAACGTTGGTAAGTTGATGGGAGTGTGGGTATAGATTAAATGAAATATCAGAAGAGGCGCGTGAAGAAGTTTTGCATGTCAGAATCTCTGTTCACCGATCTTCCCTACTTTTATCCACATGGGCATCCAATGTAGTACCCACTGGGGTTAATCACTGAAAAAAAATTGGTTAAATTCTTGCATTTGATTCGCTGAGAAATACTGGTTTATTAATGAAAGAACTGTGTCTCGAAGAAATCATATCACAGTGACTACAATGTTATCGAATTCCTGAGGATTCGTCTCATTTTTCGATTGGCTAATTTATGTACGCATGAGCAGATTTCACCATATTTATATTTTCACCGTATTGAATTAAATCTATATTATTTCAATAATATTTTTCATTGATTATTCACTTCAATCTATTAAGCATAGGGGATAAGAAGGGGTGATGCCATGATATCTTTACAGGGGGAGGATGCAACAAAACACCCAATTTTCTCAGATGAATTATTTATGGTCCACCATAGATACATGTTTCATAGTAGACTATTCAGTTATTTTAGTATTTTAATATATATATTTTTAATGTTATTATTATTTGATTTATATTTGTATTCTTTAAATTTTTCCTCCTTTATCACTTGAAAAAAAAATCAAAGTTAAGAGTCTTTTCCTGCCCCAGCCCCACTTTCGCCATCCGCTGTGAACAACATATTTCCTTAAATGATCAGTGCCCCTGAATGGTTCTTGATTCTCTTGCCTTTGAGGGAAAAAATCTTTTTGTCAGTTTTATTTCAATTCAGGCCTACCATTTTATTTCAATCAGAAATCATTGCTACTATTATGTGATCTTCCTCTTTCATTTTTACGCTTCATTTTTCTCCCATTTCACTTATCATGAAAATGATAATGATAATACATTGCACTTGAATAACGTCAAATCCACTCAGTAGAGTGCTCGAGGCGCTCTTCAATATGATTTTAAAGGAAATTATATAGAATTGAAAAGAAATGTTTTTAGATGAATGTGTGTGTTTTTTAAAGGTCAAGTCCACCTCAGAAAAATGTTGATTTGAATCATTAGAGAAGAATCAGACAGGCATAATGATGAAAATTTCATCAAAATCGGATGTAAAATAAGAAAGTTATGACATTTTGAAGTTTCGCTTATTTTTCACAAATAGTTATATGTACAATTCAGACATTTGCAAATGAGAGAATCGATGATGTCCCTCACTATTTCTTTTGTTTTTTATTCTTGGAATTAAACATTATTTCAAATTTTACAGATTTGACATTTTTTTTAAATTAAGCGAAACATAAAAATTTCATCACTTTCTCATTTTACATCCGATTTTTGATGAAATTTTCAGTGTTATGCTTGTTGGATTTTTCACTTTTTATTTAAATCAACCTTTTGTTGGGGGTGAACTTGTCCTTTAAGTTCCAGAAATTAAATGGTTGTCCCACAAGTCTTAAAGGATGAGTGGGCATTTCCCAAGGTTTTGGGAACTTCTCTAAAGTAACGATAGAACTGGAAATGGGGCATAAGGATCTTGTAGGGGTGTAAGTTGAAAACAGAAGACGGGGTTATTAATGATGATGATGATCATCATCAACTTCATCAATATCATCATCATCATCATCACCCACTGGCGTACCTAGGATTTTCCAGAAGGGGAGCAAATTTTTTGGAGGATATTTCGTCCGCGAAAAAAATTGACAAGCAAAAAAAAAGGGTCTTCAACCACAAATAAAGGATTTCTTACCACAAAAAACTGAAAGGATCTCTTACCAGAAAAAAATTTGACAAGCAAAAAAAAAAAAAAAAAAGGTCTTCAACCAAAAAAAAGGATTTCTTACCAGGGGGACACGTCCCCTGTATCAGTTGTGACTCGTCAGGGGGGAGGGATACGTCCCCTGCATGAGTTGTGACTCGTCAGGGGGCAGTCTGCCCCCCCCCCCTTAGCTACGCTAGTGTCATCACCACCACCATTATCATTACTTGATACTTACTGATATTCATTTAAAGCAAATTGCGGTTATATGTATCATGGATGTATCTCTTAAATAAAAAAATAGAGTTACCTTTATCCTTCTGTGATGATTTTACTTTGAATAGAGACATTCAGAGCGAATCATCAATAGACATTCTTTTCATTTTTCCGAGAATCGCTTCCGCCCGTAATTCATTTACCGCCCTTTCACACGGTAACAAAAATCGTAGTTTGAATGATGATTCCAGTGAAAATTAAGGGCTAATGACGAATTTTAGCGCGTGTGAAACCTAACTAGAATTACGAACGTTAATCACAGTCACGAATTCAAATTCTACTCCGGAGGTGAATTCCAGTTAAATTTCACTCAAATTACGTTAAGAATTTTACGTGTGAAAGGCTTGATCTCCAAAACATCTTTTTTTTTTTTTTTGGGGGGGGGGGCGGAGCTTACGTGTCCTTTCAAGCACTTCCGTAGATAATACAA
Organism: Lytechinus pictus; assembly: GCF_037042905.1. NCBI lineage: Eukaryota > Metazoa > Echinodermata > Echinoidea > Temnopleuroida > Toxopneustidae > Lytechinus > Lytechinus pictus. The sequence continues at coordinate 29,823,407 of NC_087251.1, forward strand.
TTGTCATGCACTCATCGTATCGATGCAGTGCTTCAAGTCACCAAGGGCACATACCGCCTTCGCTCGGGAATTCGAATTCAAATCACAGTTTTGGAGTGAGCATGTGAAAGGTCCGATGATTCTAAAGACGAATTGCAATAATAAATACAATGATGATTCAAGTGTGAAAAGACCCCTAGATACTAAGGACCCTAATATTTAGAATTCAGTACCTTTATACGAGTTTTTAACAATATTTTATCTCTGAAAAAAGAATAAGAAGTATTTTATTTTTCTCAAAGACAAAGTACTCTTAATGTTATTTTTTCAAAATGCTCTTAATATTTTAGTGCATGAGTCCTTTAATTTTGTTTAAGATGCAAACGATGCTTACATTTCTTTCTTAATATGCAATAGGGCAAAGTTTTTTTTTGTAATTGTTAGTTCCTATTCTGTTATTATGAACGCTTTATTTCAAGCTGCGTTTTACTTCAATGAACTATCTTTTATGTTATTTAAGGGACTAAATGCTTAAAAAATGTTTATGCTTAGCTGCTATTATGTATAATTATCTGCAAATGTGACACCATTTTTGTCAATGTGAATATTGTTTAAGGTGATGAAAAATCAAACAACAAACAAACTATTACCACCATGACACCTTCCCACCACTACACCATCATTATACCATTATAATCACTATACCACCTTTGTCGTCATCAGCGTCAGCATCGTCGTCATCAAATTTAGAATGTATTTGGTTTGAATTGCATTATCCAAACAAGTCTCCAATTCTGGTTGGGGAGTTTTATAGACCTCCGAATTCTCATGTTGATTTCTTTGAAGAATTAGACAGAAACTTGGACGCTGCTCTCTTGGAAGATATGAGCAGTATTATTTTGGGTGATTTCAACTGTGATTGTATGCCACAACAAAATGATGTGAATGGGGAAAAAATAACGTTTTATACAAATATGTACGGGCTGAGTCAGCTAATTGATACTGCTACAAGAGTTACAAATACCTCTGCCACTTTAATTGATTTGATATTTGTATCAGACAAAGAACTATACAGTGAATGGGGTATATTTGAAACTAGTATAAGTGATCATTATACAATTCGCGATTTCAGTGCTAAGATGTATAAAGATTCCGAATATGCAGAATTTCGTTCATTTAAAAATCTTGATGAGGAATCATTTTATAGTGAATTGAGAAATATTCCTTGGCAGGTCGTAAAAGATATAGATGATGTTGATGTTGCTTGGGATGTATGGTTGACTTTTTTCAATGATGTAATCAACAGGCACATTCCCTTTTGTAAAAGGCGGATAAGAAAAAAAGCTTGTCCTTGGATATCTGACGAGGTCGTCAAGCTAATGAAGGAACGTGATAAGGTTCTAAAAACAGCTAAAGCTAACAAAAATAATGATATTTGGGACACATACATATTTCTGAAAAATAAAGTTATTCATCTCATGAGAAAAAGTAAAAAAGAATATAATGCAAACCAGATTTCACAAAATCATAACAATAGTAAGAAAATGTGGAGATGTTTGAGAGAACTTGTGCCCAAGTCATTACCTATTTCTCCCAACACCATAAACGTAGATGAAACAGATGTGTCGGGCAATGCAAATATTGCTGAAGCATTTAATGAATTTTTCATTTCAAATGCTACTAATATTACTAAGGGCCTGCAAAGGGATACGTCTCAACAGATAGTTCAAGTAGATGATACAAATGTTGGTTCAATTCACTCTCAATTTGAGCTAAAGTTGATTACAAGAGATTTTGTTTTGAAACAGATTGATAATCTAAGTATAGATAAATCAACTGGGGAAGATCATGTCAGCTGCAAACTTTTAAAGATGACAAAAAATGTTATCGCAGAGTCCCTTTGTGATATTATTAACAAATCCCTTTCTACTGGAGTTGTTCCTCATGAATGGAAAAAGGCTCGGGTAGTACCAATATTTAAATCTGGTGATATGTCTTCGTTGAATAATTACCGCCCCATTTCTATATTACCAATCGTGAGTAAAATTTTAGAAAGGGCTGTTCACCAACAGCTAAGTGAATTCTTGGACGTGAATGATTTATTACACCCAAATCAATCTGGTTTTCGGCCTATGCATTCAACAACTACTGCCCTTGCAAAACTTGTAAATCAGTGGTCGTTAAACATTGATAACAATTTAATTTCTGGAGTTGCGTTCATAGATCTTCGGAAGGCCTTTGATACCGTGGACCATGAGCTGCTTTTAAAGAAATTAGCTTGCATTGGTTGTAGTAATAGGACTATCACTTGGTTCAAATCATATTTATTTGATCGACAACAAGTGACACAATTCAAAGGAGCCAAATCGCACCCTTCAATAGTCAAATTAGGCGTGCCACAAGGGTCAATTCTAGGTCCCCTTTTATTTTCAATATATGTTAATAGTTTACCTAAATGTATTCATGAAGGTATCATAGATATGTACGCTGACGACACTTACCGTCAGTGCGAATGATGCGACAGTTTTGGAAGAAAAATTAACTGTTGCATTAAACAAGGTCATGGCATGGATTAAAGATAATCAGCTCGTCCTCAACACTGAAAAAACTTGTGTCATGATAATAGGTTCTCGTGCTAATCTCAGGAAAATAGATTCTTTCACGATTTCGTTAAACGGTGATTTGATAAATAGAGTTCAATTCACCAAATGCTTAGGAGTTTTGATAGATGAAGAACTGAAATGGTCAAAACAATTGAAAATGTATGTAAACTTACTCAGAAAAGTATTGGCATAATAAAGAGAGCGAAAAGTTATTTGCCTGTGCAGTCCTTAAAGTTGCTTTATAACAGTTTAGTGTTGCCAAGATTTGATTACTGTTCTGCTGTATGGTCGAATAGATTTCAATCCCATACAATTAAGCTGCAAAAAATTCAGAAGAGGGCTGCAAGAATAGTATTGAACAAGACATACGACACACGTCGGCTGATTTGTTCGCAAGTCTTAAATGGATGACACTAGACAAACGATTTGAGCTCAGTCGCGTTTTGATGATATATAAATGTGTTCATAATTTAGCACCTTCTTACCTTCAGGTAAACTTAACCAATCCAAATTATGTACATGAACATCATACCAGACAGAGAGACAGTGGATATTTACGCGTGCCCAAGTTTCGCACTGATTGTTATAAGTGTAGTCCAATTGTATCTTCAATATTTGAATGGAATAAGCTTGATAATTCAATTAGAACAGCTCCTTCTGTCATTTCATTTAAGAGAATGTTTAGAAGAACTTGTAATTTATAAATAACTTGCGAAACATCCACTGTTGTGCGTATTTTGTGTTAGCATGACCTTGATGATTTGGTTTATATTATTAGTATTTTCAAGATGTCGTTCTTAGTTAATTTGATTTATTGATATGTGATTATACGTCAAATGAGTGCCCGTCTGCGTTTTGTTTGCTGCTAAGTTTGTTAATGTTTCGTTTTACATTCAAATCCTAATGTGAATCTTAATGCCGTAACATTCTGTACATACGTTATGCATTTTGTAAATATGTTTATTGTTATTCAGGGCCCCATGGAAGACCACTACTTATTGGTGAATGGGCTACCCTGTCAAAATATCAGAAATAAAATAAAATAGAATAAATAAAACTAACATCAGATACTTTAGATAATTCTTCCCGAAACGACATCACTTTTATCTCTACAATCGCGCCATTTTTAATCATTATATCGAATCAACTACTTTGAAAATGAAAAATATTATTCCACATACTACCCTTGTCACACTATACAATTCATTAATATTACCTTATTTATCGTACTGCAATATAGTTTGGGAACCTGTGCAAAAACTAAAATTAATACAATATACTTACTACAGAAAAAAAACATTCCAATTTGTAGGCCTACTGATTCGCAATATTTATCACACACAAACCCATTATTCCATAAACTATAGACTCTAACAGTATTTGACATAAATTCACGTCAAAGTTTACTGCTGATGTTCAAGTACGTAAACAATATGCTTTCACCTTCGTTCCACAAGTTTTATACAATAAACATATATATTTATTCATACCCTGTTATAACCTCGGTCACATTTGCTCTACGGCGGTCGTACGGCCAGTCGAAAACAGCCGTTTTAACATTTTTAGTACTAGCTACATAAAGGTGGTTTGAATAAAAATGAAAAAACGGCTGTTTTCGACTCGCCGTACGGCGGCCGTAGAAATGTGACCGAGGTATTACAACCGATAATGTCGCAGCGACGCTAATGTCGTAACTGCGACATTATGCGTTGGATGATTCTGGCATAATGTCACAGTCAACGCATAATGTCGTAGCTTAAATTACTAACGCATAACGTCGCAAGTCTTAACGCATAATGTCGCAGCGGTATTTTATCCAGGAATCGAGATGCAGATAAGATATATTTTCACTCAGTAATTCATTCAAGCTCTGTCATCTGAAAGTTTTTGAAAGTGTGTTTGGTAGTACAGGCGCGAATGCAGGGGGGGCAGTATTGAATTCATTATGATGAAGAGTGGTCACATTTTAAAAATTCATATTTTATCGTTGTTCTTGACATTTTAAGAAAGAAATTATATTTCGTATTGTAACTCGGAATGTACCGTATAAACAATAATTTTAAAGCGATAGGTCCTATACGAATCTCCCATGGGGGAGAGGGTAGCATGTGATAAATTAATAACAATATGGTACGTAGCGGGAGGGGGCAGAATGAATGCCCCCGGAAAAAAAGTGAAAACCTTCCTTTATAACTGAAAAGTTTCACAAACTTCACTAAAATGTGCAAGAAATCTTTAGATTCGTTTTTCACATTATCACATCCCCTCCTCATAGAAAAAACTCTGTGTATGTATTTTTTTTTAAATAAAAATAAAATAACTGGGCATTACAATGTTTTACATGCATTGACAACCTTTTTTCGTTTATCTTCTAAACAACGAGAGCCCTCGAGCAGTGGCGGCACCAGGATTTCAAAACTGGTGGGTGGCAAAGGAAACGGGATAGAGGGGACTAAAATTTATTTTGCATGTTTCACAGAATGGAGTGTGAAGCGCGACTAGGGCGCTGGATCCAGCTTTTGGGTCCCTGCTGGAGTCCAGGGTCAGAGCACGCATGTACTTGTTTCTAATACAGTATATAAAGGGGGTGGGGCGCAGAATGTTTTCATTCACGATTCCCCGATGGGCCGCTAGAAGCCAATTTTTGATGTTGGTTTATAGAGGGAGCAGTCCCAACTAAAGGCTGAAGTTTCAAGAGCATTTAATTAGCTTTATTCTTACAAACAAGATAGGCTATCTCACATTGCCTATATAGATCATGAGAGCGCGAAGCGCGAGCACAACTTTTTGGATATTTGATGCATTTAGACCAAAGCAATAAACATTCTGAGCAGTTTTTGGCAGTATAAGATATCCGAGCGCGAATAGCGCGCTAAATTTTTAATATATTGATGACACATTCTGAGTAACAATACGAAATATGATTTTTTTTATCAAAATGTCATGAACATCAATGAAATGTAACTAAATTTGTATTCAATTTTCAGCTAGATGACTTTACTCTAGACTCCTGCAAAATAAGTTGAATTGCATGTATAGCGATATGCACCGATGAACCGTGATATGCGTATACTTGCGTTTCACTAGTCCATACATTACAATTTTTCAAAGCCCATCCCCTTCTCCTGACAATGAATTCGATACTGACCCCCTCCCCTGCCCACCAAACACGCTCTTAAAAACGTTCAGATGACAGAGCTTGCACAAATTAATCAGTGGAAACATATTTTATGTCTTATATTTAACTCGAGTCCTGAAGCGAACGCCGCTGTGACATTATGCGTTAAGACTTGTGACGTAATGCGTTAGTAGAAAACCTACGACATTATGTGTTGACTGTGACATTATGCGTTGGACGCTCTTTAGTCCAGTCATTTTAGCCCAAATTTTGACCAAACTTGGAAAAAATTGCAACATATTTTTTTTCACCACAATTCATTTCTGTGAGGTCCCTAGTACAACATACTAAAAGTCCCAAACTATCCGAATAGGGGAAATGCATCTAATTTGCATAAATCCAAGATGGCTGCCAAAATTAATTGGTCTGCCTTATCCTTCATATTTTTTGTACAGATAATGGGAAAATCTTGAAATGAATATCACTATGATAAAGATATTATAAATCGATTGCAATCGTTTTCGGGACTGTCCAGTTAATATTTTTCGAAAAATGTGAGAATTTATGCCAAAATTTCCATGTTTTCGGTCAAATATTTGCATGTATATTGAAATCTTTCTGTTTTATCATTAGCATCAACAACTAATGCAAAATATCAGCATTCGACAAGAAAAGGGATATATCAACGAGAAAATGTATATGCTTCATAACAGTATTAAAGTCTTAACTTGCTCAAATGAAGGGTAATTACATCCGAATGTATTACTCGATATTGCTGTCAGAATAAATAAGAAAATTTAATTGATTTTTTATTATTTCCTCATTGTAGAGGGCGTTTGAAAATATTTCCTAGGTCTCATTAGAATATGCAAATAAGTAAGGGTGTGGTTCGATATCATAGGTCTGAAGGTTTACGTATCAAGCTCATACGGTGCAGTTGATTTTTGATCTGGCTAGGGACGGTTAGGTGTGAGAGTGACCCTATATCTTGCCGGTATGAGTGTTGTGGAATTGGTGACTTATCAGAGCCTTGATTTATGAATTCGGCTACCAGCATTTTTTCTTCAGGCAACACCAGGTCGCTGAGGTTTTCTCCATTTCCGTCAAGCCCTATTTTCCTGCCATTAACATGATTTTGCCTATATAAACGTGAGTACGCATTTTGTTTCGTAATCTAAGCACCAGAAATAATTGTAAACGATTATTTTAACAAAATGAAGATATTTCTAATTTGTGTAGAAAGAAGACATTGAAAGTATTATTTTAACAAAATGAAATATTCCATTTCTATGCGAATTTTATGTACAAGTAAAACAGCCGTACGAAACGAGAGAAAATCAGTATCGATGGTCGTGATGAATTGATTTTTTTTTTGTAGTAAGTAGTTTTTATTGACAACTTCAATTCATATACAAAATAAAATATATATAACAAATAGAAGTTTGATGTCTTCACAAATTGATAAATACCTTGACAACTTATAAATTTAACATTTTTTTTCTTGAATGTTACAATAAAACACGATCATGTCAGACAGCTTCTAAAACATAATTATAAATAACATTGATAATAATAATATGCATTAAGAATAAACTTCTACAATAAATTCAACATATTGAATTTTTTTCAGTGTCAAATACACAAAAATAAATAATTAATAAAACCTAACGAATTGAAGCCATCAGCATATTTTTTTTTAAAAACCCATCGCCTCGGCCTCTTCACTCAAATAAAATCAATCTCAACAAAAAACTCAGCCCTGGACCATTCCCCCTCCCCCGACCCTCCCTAAAACACCCCCATCCCCTATCTGGTGGAGAGCTGGCTCTGGGCTCCAATAAATGGTCTAATAATTAAGTTTTCCCATTTAGAGAAATGGATTGTAAGAGTCCCCCTCTTTGTTGCTAAATTATTTTCTTCTCTTTGATCCCCCCTAATGCTATTTTTTATTTCATTCAATGAAGGAGGTTTTTTTAATTCTCGGTTTTTGTAAATAAGATATTTAACTAAAATCAAAACATGATTAATTAATTGATATTTACCTTTACTTTTCTCCTGCTTCCCGAAAATAATTTCCTGCCAACTAAATTTATTTATTTCAAAATTTAAACTTCTTGCACACAGATCCCAAACACAGATCCCAAAGTGATTTTGAAAATTCACAAGTATAAAATAGATGTTCATACGTTTCTTCTTCCTTTTCACAAAATGAGCATAAATTGGTCGAAACAAGACCAAAACGGAAAAGGTGGTGGTTAGTGTATATAATATTATGCAAGAGTTTATACTGAAACTCCCTTAATCGACTATTCAGTGTGCAATATCTTAGTCTTAAAAATATACTTTCTACTTCTTTTTTTTTTTTTTTTTTTTTAAAGGATGTTTTATTGTATTCTCTCAAATCAAAATAAACATTCACATTCCATAAGCAAGTTGTACAAACTATTTGAAACATGATTATAAATTATACAATAAATCCATAACAAATATAATCATACAAACTATACATCAAACTTCAAAGATACTAGAAATTAATACTAATGCGTTTCAGCAATTACAAAATGAAATATTAACAAGATGTATGAATGATAAGAGAGAAAAAAAAGATAAAAAGTGTTGTTCTACCTCCCAACCCCCCCCCCCCCGTCCCTAGGTTAGGAGCACCCTCCCCTTTTTATGCCTATACTCTACATGTAAGGGACTACAATTCTCCGTATTTATTTATTTTTTTATTTTTTGTGTGGTTTTGTCTCTCGTTGTATATATACCTTTGCCTCACTCTCCCTATATATTCTTTTAATTCAGATTTTCCCATTTCCTTAAATGTAGAGACATCTTACCTCTACCTAGCGCCAGCCTTCTTTCTTCCCATTCTTCTTCTTTAAATTTCCTTTTAATTTCATCCATGGTTATAAGTGCACCCTTTTCCCTCCCTTTGAAGATTAAAAATTTAACAAAGATTAGAAAATGATTGACTAAACGTTCCTTTCCTTCGTCCTTTAATTCTACACCTACAAGAATTTCCTCCCAGCTTAAATTGCCCGTCGAAATAAAACCAAACATCTTCTTACAATTATCCCAAACCAGACAAGCATATTCACATTCCAAAAATAGATGGCGATATGTTTCTTCCTCTTTTTTTACAATAACAACAAAGATTATTCTGTGAGATTTTAAAACGGAACAAGCGATGCCGTGTAACATTTTAAACTGAAACTCTCTTAATCTACTGTTCAGAGTACATTGTCTTGGTCTCATAAAAATGTGTTCAATCCTTTCATAAGAAAAACTATATTTGTTTTTTAACCTTTCGAAAACATCAGGTATTGTGAAGTTACATTTCATAAAATTTGCATAAACGTTTTTAGATACTAACTCCTCTATTGACAAAATTCTTTTTCCAGATATAAATGATATTTCTTCCCTAAGAGAAGCCTCTTTGCTATCTATTTTCATATTTCGTTTCCAGCTGACTGGAAAAGTTTTATAAATTGACTCTATCAAATGAAAATCATTTATGTTTAAACCCTGTCTTTGGAAGTACGAAAATGACCTTAAGTTTCCATCACAATCCATAATATGTTTCAGTCTGTAAATATTTTTTTCATATAATTTTTGGTTAAATATGCATTTCCCTTCAATTCGTACAAATTTATTGTTAAAAAATATCTCATTTCCTTTATATGTTTCAGATTTTAATCGAAAATCCTTCGTCTCTATCCATACTTCTAGCAAATCTATATAAAATTGCGGCAATGCTATCTCCAACACTCCAAGCAAATAATCGCATGAAAATATGAAATTTCCTCCTAGATGTTTTGTGGCATAATTGAAATATTGTTTCCATTTCATTGCATTATTTTCTTTTAGTCGTTTAATCCACATAACTCTCTGTGCCTTTATTAACCATTGAAAATTCATAATTTTCAAGCCGCCTTGATGGTAATCTAAATACATCGTTCTTTTGTTGATCTTATTTCTGCCAACCCACAAAAAAGTAAAAAGCCAACTGATCAAGTTCAACATAAACCCATCCTGGGATTGGTGTGAGAGATGCCACATATATGAATTTTGAAAAGATAAATTGCTTTAATAATTGTATTTTGCCCATCAAAGTTAAATCTCTTTGCTTCCACCAGTTTAACAACTTCTTTATTTTACTTAATATTTCTTTATAATTCAATCTTTCTTTTACTTCTACATCTAAAGAAAAAAATACACCGAGAATCTTTATAAAACCCACCTTTTGGCCAAAAGATAAATCATATGATTTTCCTTGAGAGGAACCTAGTAATAAAACCTTCGTCTTATCGCTATTAACTCTAAGTCCTGATACTTTTCTGAATTTTTCTAAAATTTCTATTACTTTTTTGACTGAATCTAGATCTCGGACAAAAATAGACATATCATTTGCATACAAAACCTGTTTTACTTCTTCCTTTCCAAAGGAAATTCCTTTAACATCATTATTATATCTTATATCATGCGCTAATACTTCTATGCATAAAATGAAAAGATATGGTGAAAGCGGATCTCCCTGCCTTACCCCTCTTTCCACATGAAAATAGCTTGTAGAATCTCCTCCATTAAAAATACAACTTTGGCTATTTGTATACAATATTTTGACCCATTTGCGAAATTGCTGGCCAAAACCGAATGAACCTAATGTGTGATGTAAAAGTTTGTGGGATATCGAATCAAAGGCTTTTTCTAAATCAATTGCTATCATATACCCAGGGATATTATTATATAACGTATGAAAAAGCATATCATCAATTAATCTGATAGCTTCTCCTATATTCCTGTTTTTAATAAATCCTATTTGATCTGCTAATACAACGCTTTCCAAAACCTCTTTAATTCGTTTTGCTAAAACTTTGGATATGATCTTATAATCTGTATTCAATAACGAAATGGGTCTATAATTCTTTAAGTAATGTGGGTCTTTCTCTTCTTTAGCTAATAAAATAATAATTGCTTGTTTTTGTGATGCAGAAAGTTCTCCAAGAGCAAAAGCTTCATTGAATGCCCCAATCAATACATCCTTTATTTCAGCCCAAAATGTACAATAAAATTCAACTGTTAACCCATCGTTTCCAGGGGATTTATTTTGCTTCATTTCTTTCAGTACCGAAATACACTCCTCTTCTAATATATCCCCTTCACAGCTTTCAGAATCTTCAGATGTTAACGTTGGTACATTTTTAAAGAAATCCCTAAAATCTTCCGTGTATTCCCTAGCATAAAGATGGGTATAAAATGATTTAATTTCATTTAAAACTTCTTTCTCATTTTCAGTAATTTCTTCGTTAACCTTAACTAATTTTGTAATAGTACTTTTCTTCTTGTTAGATTGTAATAGTTGACTAAAGTACCTTGTATCCCTTTCTCCACTTTCGTACCATGTTGCACGAGACCGAATTTTAATACCTTCATTAATATACTCGTAACTGTCTGCAAGTTCTTTCCTTTTCTTTTCTATCTTTTTAATCAATTCTTCATCTACTGAATTTACGCAACTACCTTCTAAACATTCCAATTCCTTTTCGAGAGATTCTTTTTTAATTTTCTTTACCTTAGCCAGTTTTTTCGAAAAAGTTCTTGTGAAAGACATTATTTTCATTTTCAAATAATCCCATACAACTCTTCTATCTTTAACTTCTGTCTTTATTTTCTCCTTCAATGTAAGTATTTCTATTTTCATCTTTTTCACATATTCTACATTACCACAAAGGCTATTATTAAATTTCCAATAAGAACCATTCTTTTTACGCATTTCCTTATCAGTTTTATCATACAAGAACAAAAATATAGCTGAATGGTCAGGAGCTAAAGATGGTAAAATTTTGCACCTAATAACAACATTTACCAATTCATCTGATATTAGCCAATGATCTAATCTGCTTTGCATAAACGGATTATTTTTAGTGAAGGTAAATTGTCTTTTCAATGGATTTCTCTCCCTCCATATGTCTATCAATTGTAGTTCCTCCATAAAATTTTCTACGTCTTTACTAACCTTGTCATGTAATTTTTGTTTCACTGTTCCATTATAATCTAATTCAGAATTCATAATAATATTAAAATCTCCTCCCATTAAAACAGGTTTGTTACAACTATTTATTTTGTTTAATTTTATAAGCATATCCTTCTTTTTTTTTTTTTAAAGGATGTTTTATTGTATTCTCTCAAATCAAAATAAACATTCACATTCAATAAGCAGGTTGCACAAACTATTTCAACATGATCAAAAATTATACAATAAATCCATGACAGTTATAATTATACAAATTATACATCAAACTTCAAAGATACTAGAAATTAATACTAATGCATTTCAGCAATTACAAAATGAAATATTAACCAGATGTATGAAGTGATAAGAGAGAAAAAAAAGATAAAAAGTGTTGTTCTACCTCCCAGCCCCCCCCCCCGTCCCCAGGTTAGGAGCACCCTCCTCTTTTTATGCCTATACTCTACATGGAAGGGACTACAATTCTCCGTATTGATTTTTTTCTGTGTATTTTTTGTGGTTTTGTCTTTCGTTGTATATATACATTTGCCTCACTCTCCCTATATATACTTTTAGTTAAGATTTTCCCATTTCCTTAAATGTAGAGACATCTTACCCCTACCTAGCGCCAGCCTTCTTTCTTCCCATTCTTCTTCTTTAAATTTCCTTTTAATTTTATCCATGGTTATAAATGCACCCTTTTCCTTCCCTTTGAAGATTAAAAATTTAACAAAGATTAGAAAATGATTGACTAAACGTTCCTTTCCTTCGTCCTTTAATTCTACACCTACAAAAATTTCCTCCCAGCTTAAATTACTCGTAGAAATAAAACCAAACATCTCCTTACAATTATCCCAAACAAGACAAGCATATTCACATTCCAAAAATAGATGGCGATATGTTTCCTCCTCTTTTTTACAATAACAACAAAGATTATTCTGTGAGATTTTAAAACGGAATAAGTGATGATTTGTATAAGCAATGCCGTGTAACATTTTAAACTGAAACTCTCTTAATCTACTGTTCAGAGTACATTGTCTTGGTCTCATAAAAATGTGTTCAATCTTTTCATAAGAAAAACTATATTTATTTTTTAACCTTTCGAAAACATCAGGTATTGCGAAGTTACATTTCATAAAATTTGCATAAACGTTTTTAGATACTAACTCCTCTATTGATAAAATTCTTTTTCCAGATATAAATGATATTTCTTCCCTAAGAGAAGCCTCTTTGCTATCTATTTTCATATTTCGTTTCCAGCTGACTGGAAAAGTTTTATAAATTGACTCTATGAAATAAAAATCATTTATGTCTAAACCCTGTCTTTGGAAGTACGAAAATGACATTAAGCGTCCATCATAATCCATAATATGTTTCAATCTGTAAATATTTTTTTCATATATTTTTTGGTTAAATATGCATTTCCCTTCAATTCGTACAAATTTATTGTTAAAAAATATCTCATTTCCTTTATATGTTTCAGATTTTAATCGAAAATCCTTCGTCTCTATCCATACTTCTAACAAATCTATATAAAATTGCGGCAATGCTATCTCCAACAATCCAAGCAAGTAATCACATGAAAATATAAAATTTCCTCCCAGATGTTTTGTGGCATAATTGAAATATTGTTTCCATTTCATTGCATTATTTTCTTTTAGTTTTTTAATCCACATAACTCTCTGTGCCTTTATTAACCATTGAAAATTCATCATTTTCAAGCCGCCTTGATGGTAATCTAAATACATCGTTCTTTTGTTAATCTTATTTCTGCCACCCCACAAAAAAGTAAAAGCCAACTGATCAAGTTCAACATAAACCCATCCTGGGATTGGTGTGAGAGATGCCACATATATGAATTTTGAAAAGATAAATTGCTTTAATAATTGTATTTTGCCCATCAAGGTTAAATCTCTTTGCTTCCACCAGTTTAACAACTTCTTTATTTTACTTAATATTTCTTTATAATTCAATCTTTCTTTTACTTCTACATCTAAAGAAAAAAATACACCGAGAATCTTTATAAAATCCACCTTTTGGCCAAAAGATAAATCATATGATTTTCCTTGAGAGGAACCTAATAATAAAACCTTCGTCTTATCGCTATTAACTCTAAGTCCTGATACTTTTCTGAATTTTTCTAAAATTTCTATTACTTTTTTGACTGAATCTAGGTCTCGAACAAAAATAGACATATCATCTGCATACATAACCTGTTTTACTTCTTCCTTTCCAAAGAAAATTCCTTTAACATCATTATCATATCTTATATTATGCGCTAATACTTCTATGCATAAAATGAAAAGATATGGTGAAAGCGGATCTCCCTGCCTTACCCCTCTTTCCACATGAAAATAGCTTGTAGAATCTCCTCCATTAAAAATACAACTTTGGCTATTTGTATACAGTATTTTGACCCATTTGCGAAATTGCTGACCAAAACCAAATGAACCTAATGTTTGATGTAAAAAATTGTGGGATACCGAATCAAAGGCTTTTTCTAAATCAATTGCTATCATATACCCAGGGATATTATTATATAACGTATGAAAAAGCATATCATCAATCAATCTGATAGCTTCTCCTATATTCCTGTTTTTAATAAATCCGATTTGATCTGCTAATACAACGCTTTCCAAAACCTCTTTAATTCGTTTTGCTAAAACTTTGGATATGATCTTATAATCTGTATTCAATAACGAAATGGGTCTATAATTCTTTACGTAATGTGGGTCTTTCCCTTCTTTAGCTAATAAAATAATAATTGCTTGTTTTTGTGATGCAGAAAGTTCTCCAAGAGCAAAAGCTTCATTGAATGCCCCAATCAATACATCCCTTATTTCAGCCCAAAATGTACAATAAAATTCAACTGTTAACCCGTCATTTCCAGGGGATTTATTTTGCTTCATTTCTTTCAGCACCGAAATACACTCCTCTTCTAATATATCCCCTTCACAGCTTTCAGAATCTTCAGATGTTAACATTGGTACATTTCTAAAGAAATCCCTAAAATCTTCCGTGTATTCCCTAGCATAAAGATGGGTATAAAATGATTTAATTTCATTTAAAACTTCTTTCTCATTTTCAGTAATTTCTCCGTTAACCTTAACTAATTGTGTTATAGTACTTTTCTTCTTGTTAGATTGTAATAGTTGACTAAAATACCTTGTATCCCTTTCTCCACTTTCGTACCATGTCGCACGAGACCGAATTTTAATACCTTCATTAATGTAATCGTAACTGTCTGCAAGTTCTTTTCTTTTCTTTTCTATCTTTTTAATCAATTCTTCATCTACTGAATTTACGCAACTACCTTCTAAACATTCCAATTCCTTTTCGAGAGATTCTTTTTTAATTTTTTTTTCCTTAGCCAGTTTTTTCGAAAAAGTTCTTGTGAAAGACATTATTTTCATTTTCAAATAATCCCATACAACTCTTCTATCTTTAACTTCTGTCTTTATTTTCTCCTTTAATGTAAGTATTTCTGTTTTCATCTTTTTCACATATTCTACATTACCACAAAGGCTATTATTAAATTTCCAATAAGAACCATTCTTTTTACGCATTTCCTTATCAGTTTTATCATACAGAAACAAAAAAATAGCTGAATGGTCAGGAGCTATAGATGGTAAAATTTTGCAGCTGATAACAACATTTACCAATTCGTCTGATATTAGCCAATGATCTAATCTGCTTTGCATAAACGGATTATTTTTAGTGAAGGTAAATTGTCTTTTCAATGGATTTCTCTCTCTCCATATGTCTATTAATTGTAGTTCCTCCATAAAATTTTCTACTTCTTTACTAACGTTGTCATGTATTTTTTGTTTCACTGTTCCATTATAATCTAATTCAGAATTCATAATAATATTAAAATCTCCTCCCATTAAAATAGGTTTATTACAACTATTAATTTTGTTTAATTTTATAAGCATATCCTTTAAAAATTTTATTTGATGATTTTCTTTATCTCTCGTCGGTAAGTAAACATTACAAAGGACCATTCTATGTCCTTGGATTTCACAATCAATGAGTATGTATCGCCCTTCGTCATCTTGTTTTATATTTATAAGTTTAAAGTCTATTGAGGTTTTGATAAGAATGAGTACTCCTCTGCTATGATTTGATCCATGACTATAGTAACATGACCCATCCCACCCAGAACTCCATCTATCCTCTACATCTTTTGTACTATACGTCTCCTGTAAAAAAATTACATCCCCTTTTTCTTTACACCATGAAAATATTCGTCCCCTTTTCGCGCATTCTCTTATTCCTCTAACATTTAAGGAAACAAAATTACAATTTAAACATCTATTCATAAAGAAAATCTAAAAAGATCATTCTACCATTTTTATTGTATAAAAACTTTAAGATTTTCACTACGTTATTTATAGGGAGAGTGAGGACTAGACATACCAACATATTCCCTAGTGTAACTGCAGTACATAGTCCAATGATAAACTCTAATTTATTGCGCCATTGTTCAAAACAAAAATAAATGTCTATCAATTCGAGTATTACTATCCCTTCCATGTAGAACATTATCTCTAAGAATCCTAAAAAAGGTGCTCGTAATACCTGCAAGTAAAAAAAGAAGGGAAGGAATCCCATCTCTACGACCTTCTCCAAAGCAACACTCCCTCACAGCTCACCCTTCTTTACAGGTTGCTGTAGTATTTCCAAGAATAATAATCTACCCCTAATTGTTGTCTTTTTTCTTTGTTATAATCTTATTGAATTTAAACGAAATAGCTGTAAATAAAATCAATAATGAAAAAAAGAAAAACTGACATGCATTCAATCAGCATATACCGCATTAATAAGTTAAGTTTTAAACTTACACATACTAAGCAAGTAAATTTTCATGTTAATAATAACCTATCCCCACAAAACAATACAAGTAAAATAATGGTACATGTTTAAATGAAACACAGCCAAACAAAGTCCCAAAGCATTCCAAATCCCCTTGTTTCTATAACTAAAAAACAACTTTCAAACAGTCCTGAGATTCACCTTTTGGTAACCAAACACCTAGTCCCTATATAACAATATACCAAAGTCATGATATTGGATTCCATATGAGCATATTAAAGGTGTTACACTTTAAGGAATTAAATCACACTATTTCCATCATTAATGCCAGGAATAAAGAACGAAATACTTATGTAACAATAAATTCCACTGCAGGTAATGCATTTATGTACCTAATCATCGGTTCAAAACAACAAACCTTGCATTTTGGGACATTGTATTGAGAATAACTTCCTTTTGAATATTTAGTTCTATCTTGTACAAAAGGAACACCTGGAATTCTTTTCTTTCTTAAAATCTAAGCAAACAAACACTTGGAGCAAACTATTACAATAATAGGCACGTTCCACAAGTAAGCATTTGTAACATACAAGTATTCAAGTAACATATTATCACATGACAAAATCCTAGCCTAAGGTTGTTGAACCGTCGTCAGAATTATGATTTTTCAAATTCCATTGTACTCAATACATATATTGCAGAATTGCAGTAATCAAGATGTTGTCCTTAAATTCTAAGAAAATCTCAAGAATTGTGATTTTTTCATATTACTGAATATACAAAAAAACAAAAAAACAATAAAGATCCAAAATGTTACTTCTTTGTTTGAATTCGCTTTGGTTTCCCCAATTAATGCAAGAATGAACAAGAGATGCGATCATGCGCAACCCCCTAATGCAAGTCACCATATACCTCAATCAGTGCCTCATGTTCCAAATAATCAAAGAAAAAACTGAACATCGTGTCTCTCCTTTGGTATTTGTGCAACATTCCTCAAGCCTGTGAGCATACTGGTGGTCTTGTTCTTTTCTCTAATTCTATAGGCCTAATTTGTGTAATGAATGAAGACCAAAAAAAAAAAAGAAGCTTTAAAAGCAAGCAGTACAATACTTTGTGTTCCTAATCACTGCTTCAAGACAATAAAATTGCATTTCTTAATACATTTTAATGCATTCTTAATGCATTTCTTAATACTTCTTAATTGATATAATCGATCCATCAACTATATCGATTGTGTAATTAAAAGAGTGAGGTTTTCATGAATTTATTATGTTTACCGTCACTAGAATTTATTTTATGTTAGGTGCTACTATAAAATGTTCCATATTGGTATATATAACATGTTTCAAGCTCAAATACCAGGTCTGTGAGTTATTCAGAGATTTAAAACGTCCTTTTATTAAAGGATTGGAGTATTTAACTTATTTGTGTTACAGCGAATAATATGTATATATTATGACTCTACACCGACAGGGACCTGTGACTTATCAAAGCCCTAATTTAATTCATGGTTCTTAACAGGGTTGTGTTAGGCTTTTTAACAGCCTCTTGTATGCAAAGAAAGTGACCCAGAATTATCTCTAAACAGACATTTTAGGAAATGATGGTTTGTTAATTTAATTTTAGCTGATAGTCTTGGGAACAAATCCACGGAAAGTTATCCGACCGACCACCATAGTACTCGGTATAACTTCGGAAAACTTCGGGATTCTTCGCGCTGTTCGATCATTCGTCGAAAAAGCTATACGTCACTTCCTGCTATGACACCTCGATATGATGACGTGGATAGGCCACGAAGGGACTTCGATAATCGATCGATCCGATCCGATCTGCTGAACATTGTCAGTAATAAACTTTAATTCATCCAACATAATAATTAAATAGAAGGCCTTCGCGATTTATTCGAGTGAAATAAGAGTTGAACTCAGATAGATCTTTTCTGGGACAATTAATGTATATTTGAATTAAATTCGTTCATATATAATGTTTAATTATAATCCATATATGTATTTGATATCTTTATTTCCTTTGAATGAACAGTTATTTGTTGCGATAGATGCGGCAACACTTCTTAATGTATATTTGAATTAAATGGTTGATTAACTTTAAACAGGATTTATCTGACTATTTTTTTCTATTGAATTCCATAACAATTGCAATAAAGTGAAACCAAAAACCAACCTCCGTGTCTTAGTCACACTTATGATATCGACTACAACGCGATCGCTGGCATGCCTTTAAGAGAGTACAATAGATAAAATTGGTCTTGCCTCGCCTTTGTTTGTGTGACTAACACGTATAAATACATGTGTGCGTATAGCGATAGAAAGGTGTATATTACTTAAATTGATATGTGGGCAAAGGGTTTTTTCTAAACATTAAAGCAACTTTTGTTTTAATGAAATCTCATGGAAAAATAGAGGATGCATTGCTCTGCATGCTGCATGCAATAACGTTCAAGAACATTAAAGCATAGTCCCGCAATAGCCTGTCGAAGTTACCCCCCTTATCCGTAGCTTAACTATTAAAATATCATGCTCTTTAGAGCCCCCAATGTGACAAAGTGGTGTTTTGCTACAGAGAAAAACAACGTTTATTGTCTTGAAATCACTTGGAGGCAAAGGAGTAGGCTCTGTTACATTTAAAGAAGTGATGGCACAGCAAATTCTACCCCCTCAGGGGTCTGCCGAAGTCACCAACCCTTCTTTGTATTTTGCCAATTTCTTGGAAAATACGCAATTTTTAGCCCCATTGAGACAAAAGGTGTTTCCCCCTTTGCAGTAAACCACTTTCATTGTTTTGTGAGCACTTGGGGATGAAAAAAATAGATTTTCCTCTATCAGCTAAATATAAAGAAGTGCTGACACAGCAAAGCCTATCCCATACGGGGTTTGCTAAAGTCACTCGCCCCTTTTCCATATTTTGCCAATTTATGAAAAAATCTATAAATCCAGAGCCCTCATTGAGGCAAAAAGATGGTCCTGCTATAGTGTAAGCCACTTTTATTGTTTTAAAACCACTGGAAACGAAAGAGTAGCCTTTCCCCTATCTGCTTCGTATAAAGATGTGCTGGCATATCAAAACCTACATCCTTCAGGGGGCTGCCGAAATCACCCCACTATTTTGCCCATTTTTTGGAAAATTCGTCATTTTGGAGCCCCATTGAGGTAAAAGGCGTTTACCCCTTTGCAGTAGACCAATTTTATTGTTTTGTAACCACTTGTAGATAACAAAATTAGATTTTCCTCTATCAGCTACATACAAAGAAGTGCTGGCACAGCAAACCCTACCTCTCAGGGGTTTGCCGAAGTCACCCACCCCTTTTCCATATTTTGCCAATTTATGAAAAAAATCTACTAATTCGGAGCACTCATTGATGCAAAAATGTTTTTCTGATATATAGCAATCTACTTTCGTTGTTTCGTTACCACTTGGAGATAAAACAAAGTAGATTTTCCTCTATCAGCTACATATAAAGAAGTGCTGGCTTAGCAAAGCCTACCCCCTCAGAGGTTCCCGAAGTCTTCCCACCCTTTTTGCCTAGTTTCCCTCCTTATTAACTTATAATTAATGGGGGGAAATCTGCCAATTTGGAGCTCTCATTAAACGTAGTTTCTGCTCTATAGCAAACCTCTTTCATTGTTTCGTAACCACTCGGATATAAAAAAGGAGTAGATTTTCCTCTATCAGCAACATATAAAGAAGTGCTGGCTCAGCAAAGCCTACCTCTTCAGGGGTTCCCGAAGTACCTCCACCCTTTTGCCTATTTTCCCTCTTTATCAAAACAAAATCGCAGTTTTTGACCCCCCCCCCCCTAATTAGGCAAAAGGCATTTCTGCTATATGGTAAAGTCACTTTTAGAATAGGTTTTGGTTTTGTCTATCAGCGCATCGACCCCTACCCTCTTCAGGGGCTCCAAATTGGCGGATTTTCCCATAAATTGGCAAAATACGGAAAAGGGGCGAGTGACTTCGGTAGCTTAATAGTAGTATAATACGATGTGGCAGGTCCAATAGCTATATTTCATTTTCTCTTGAACTCTGAGATCGAGAAGGCAGAAAATGTCATTATTTTGGTGTACAACGTCACGTGACTAGGAAATGTTAGTTTCCGTGCCTAGACCCTTTTATGTTAAACAATTAATACAGTCCAAACAGGATCGAATTTATGCATTTAATGGTAATAGTAACAATGTTCTTGTAGTATAAATTTTTGCTTACTGATATTTATGATATAGCTATAGTTTGAGGAGGCCAATGTTTATAGTAGTATCGAGACCGGAATTGATATGATTTGCAATCGGGTCTGAGTACATACTATACACTAGCGTCGTCTGCTACGCAAACTAAATGAGCGAATATGACCCCAAAACTAACCATTATGTTTATGCAAATTAGACCACTTTCCCCTATTCGGATTTTCTGGGACTTTTAGTATGGTCTTCTATGGACCTCAAAGAAATGTTCTGCATTGGAATAAATTCTGTTGCAATTTGTTCCAAGTGAAAAGTTAAAATGACTGGACTACACGACGGATTCAAGAATACGATTCAAATGGCAATGAACAGCTGGGAAGTCTTTGTCGAAAATTGGTGAACTGGAACAGCAATTTCGTCCTTATTTTCAAAAGATATGTCGTTTGTCCAGAGTCTAGAACGAAACCAGTGCTTTGATTCACCGGCAATTGAAAACCAGTGGCGTAACAGGCGGGGGGGGGGCAAGAAAAACGGGGGGGAAAATGGAGGGAGAGAGAAAGGGATAGGGGAAGAAAAGGGGAAAGGAAAGGAAAGGAGGAAAGGGAAAGGTAAAGGGAAAAGTGAAAAGAAAACCGAAAAAAAAAAATTTAATGGAAGAGGAAGGAAAGCGGGAAAATTTACGAAAGAAGAACATTTGAGAAAGAACAAATCATTCCGAAATAGGCCTATGTAATGCAATAGCACGGTGGGAAATGAATTAAAAGATGACAAAATGGCAAACAATAGCGGGAAACGAAGGTAGAATGTAATTGGTCAAAAGCTAAATTGGAAAACAAAGAAAAGGGACAAGAAAAAAAATAACATCACGATCGGGCTGCCGATGATTGAAATTAAAGAGCGGGAAGAAAGATGGACTGCATACAAAATTGTGCTATAAGCTTGCTAAATTTTATGCAAATAAGCTACTGGGGCTTTGCCCTATAGACCCCACGCAGTAGGGGCTCTTCATTTATAACCTTCAAATGGCTCTATAACGCCCCCGTTCAATCACGTTCAATCACTGGCATACAGGCGCGGAGGGGGGTCTTGGTTCCACACCCAAGAGGAAATAAAAGAAATTATAGGAGACAACGTATAATGAAATGAATGGAAACAATGAAATGTGTTATTTGCTGAATATAATGGAAAAATCTATGACATAATTAGAATCTAATTTCAATAGGTAATATTTTTTTCCAACTCGCTTTGCACGCTGGCGACTGTTTACAAATTTTTCCCACATTGCTATGTTTTGCCCCCTCAAAATATTTGGTTCATTACTGGGTTAAATAAATGTGTTGTGTAAAAGCTATATTCTGTATATGCCCGCGATTTGATTAAAATAGCGGCAATCTGCGAGGCTTTAAATCAAGAAGTTCCAGGGGCTCCGCCCTGGACCCCAACCGCACAGCACTACGTATGGAAGGGTTGGGCCATTGTCCCAAAAAGTTCTACAGACAAGAACAAAAAAAAGGAGGAAAGAAAAGCAAACGAAAAGTGTAGGATATGATTTTATTTACTGAATATAATGTCAAAAATAGCTCAAAGTTAGATTCTCATGAAAAGGTGATTTTTCCTCGCTCGCTTCGCTCGCTCGGGACTTATATAAAGCAGCTTTTTAGCACCGACCCTATTGCCGCAAAGAATCATGTTCACAGTGGTGTACAGACCACCAAAAAAGGAATCTAAAGAGAGAAAAGTGAAATATATTATTTTCTGGATATCATGTCAAAATCTATCACAAAATTGGATTTTTGTATTAAAAAGGTCACAATTTTTGCTCGCTCGCAACTTTTTTAAAAGATAAATTCTGCCCGATACGCAATATCTGCCCTTCTCAAAATAGTCGCCTCATTACACCATTACGCCTGTTCATACCATGATATGACCGGGAAATGTTTGACTCTTGCCCCCCCCCCCCCCCCCCTGGCCACCGACCCCTGTTACGCAGCTGTTGAAAACCGTGCGCATTATGGTTTAACCTTTGGGTTTAACCTATCGATCCTTGGTGACATTAGGCCCACGTATGCCCCCGTGGCCCTGGGAAGCGGGGGTGCTGCATGCATTTTCCATAGGCATCACCCCCCCTTGAAATCTGGTAGGTATGATAAATGGCAGACATGTAATGAAAATGAACGACATGACATTTTGTAGGAACCCCCCTTTTTTTTGCTTGTCAAATTTCACCGGACCGAAAGCTCCTTCATTTTGTAATAACCCCCACTTTTTTCTTGTCAAATTCACTTCAGCACCCCCACTAAAAAAAAATCGTCCCCAGGGCCCACTCAGCCCCCCCCCCTCCTTCCCCCGTTGACATATTTTAACGATAAACTCTCAACGTGCGAGGATCGCGTCGCGTCGCTTTTGGACTGTTATTTCCTTTTTAATTCTTATGCTACTTTTGAGATCAAATTTGCGACGGCCGAGTACATTATGTAAATGCATGTCGGACCCGAAATTGCTCAAAACGTGATTTTTATGAACAAATCCAATGTAAATTCATTTCTAGCCAAAATTCGTAACTGTATAATTATTTTCCCCTTTACTAATCAAAACTGTATCTAAGTTTATTTACTATTGAAAAAAATGTAAAAACGTAGAAATCCCCCAGATATACATATAGGAAATTTCAAAAACAATAAACTACATAAGAAAACAATTGATTCTTATTTGTGTTATGTGCATTTGATCATTTGATTTCACAAAAATCTCTTTATCAAGATTTAATTCATTCATAGATTTACAGCCAAAGTCTAATTTCATGCATAAGATAACATAATTAATTCAAATAAAATGTATAGATTTAGTTAAATTTACCTATGAAAACACGTAGATTACATCATTTCCTACCATCGTGCAAATGATCGTCATGATCGCATGATTCGCGACCGAAAACCTATATGGGGGCATAGTGCCCGCCCACTTCCTGGTACCAAAAAGACCAAAATAACCCGGGACTTAAGGGTTAGGCCGGCCCATCCTTGGTAGACAATGATCCGTCAGGATCATCGAACATCGCTTTACTTTGGACCTTTCCCCCTACAAACAAGTCCTTGACAGCATTGCGGAACTCCTGGTAACGGATGCTGTAGATGATGGGGTTGATGCTGGAATTGACAGCAACTAGAATCATGGCGCCGTTGGCAATCTGAGAATTCGCTTGGATTTGATAACGGAGCACTGCTTTAAGCAAGAAAATCAAATGAAGGGGAGTCCAGCAAACAAGGTACGCAATGATAACGATGAGCATCAGTTTAATAACAGCTCTGCTCGCGGCAAGATGGTGTGATTTAGATCCTCTCAAGCGCTTCGACTGGGCTTTGAGCTTGACTGCTATTAAGGTTTGGGTAGCAACCATAATGATGGCTGGTATGAATAGTTGAATGGTTAGAAAGTAAAGAGTAAACGCCATGTCAACCGCATATGTAATTTCCACAACATTACATCGACGCTTCGCTTTGTCCACATCAGCTATGAAGTAACCAGGGATGCAAAGCAACATTGATAAGATCCATAAAATCACAACCACCTCAGATACTCGCCGTCTGGTTAAAATCCTGTTAAAGTAGATGGGATGAGTGACCGCGATGTAACGCTCAATAGAGATGGCGGATAGCACAAACCCTGACAGCAATGTCAACACCATCATGTAGTTCGGAAGCCATACCACTTTACAGTAGACTCGTCCGAGCCAGGATACCGGAACACCTTTGGCATATGGAACAGGAAGCAGCCCAACCGAGGTCAGGAGATCTGCCGCCGCAAGTGCGCCTATGAGTGTGTCGGTAGATCGGCTCTTAGCGCGCCGCTGAAAAAGAACAGTGATTATCAGAAGATTACCAATGATCCCGATCACCCCGACGACTAGCTCTCCAAGAGTGACCCAAGTCCAAGATATCGAATACCAAGACCATGAGCCAACCTTATCTGTATCATCAGCAGGGTATTCAGACCTTGATGTCTCAGTATCCCATATATCTTCAAGTTCTTCATGAAGCGTGTTATTCAGACCTATCAAGGAATCACCGTTGTCATCTTCCAGCGCGAGTCCTTTAACAGTTGCGTCAGGGCTACCACCAGGAGTAACACTTGTTCCCCAATCGCTCTCAGTTGTCGCTGAGGATGTCAGGGAGACAGCTCCCACACTCATTGCTAATGAGAGAGAAAGATACAGCAGTTGCACTAAACCAGTGAGATCCATGGACCTTATGACACATAAAAGAACCTATTAGGACAAAGAGATTGAAGTTGTGGATTAATATTGCTACTTTCAGCTAGTATTGGGGCCAGGGGTTGCTGAACGGGGGGGGGGGGGGACTTTCGGCCTAGCCCCCACTTCCGTTCTCATAAAATTCTTACTTTGAATGACTACACCAAGCTTAATTATTTGAGAAGGATGCAATATCGAAGAAAAACACGATGAGAGCGAGAGCGTTAACAAATAAAAGATGGGAATTAAAACATGTGAAAAAATTAATGAATCTGATATAATTGCAATTAACTCATAAAGTTTTCTGCATTCCTCTCTTTTCCCCTATCTCCTTTTTTTGTTCTACTTTATGTCTTGGGGGAACCTAGAATCTTTCCAGGTAATTCAATGTACACAATATCTGAATGTAAAGATTTTGAATACTAAACCTTTGACTTATATAATTATTCAATATATCATTATCAACTGGTACATTTCCAAGCAAACTTAAAATAGCATGGATTATCCCTGTTTTTTATATAAAGATGATTGTCATTTATTTCAGAATTATCGACCTATATCTTTGTTGTCCTGTATATCAAAATTATTAGAAAAATGTGTTTGTAATCGAGTCTATGATTTTCTTACAAAACATAAAATACTCTCAGATTGTCAATTTGAATTCAGACATAATTACTCAACCACACATGTTTTAGTTAATTTGCAGGGCAATGTGACAATGGCAATTAAAAATAATAAATTTTGTATTGGAATTTTTTATGGATTCATCAAAAGCATTCGATAAAGTAGACCATTCGATACTTTTTTTCAAAATTACATCATTACGGGATACGTGGTACTCCTTTTAACTTTTCTTTAAAATCAAAGCTCCATAGAAAATGATTTGCAATATAATCTGTTTAACATGTCTTCTTCTGATTTCAGCAATATTTCACGTGGAGTGCCACAGTGATCCATTCTCGATCCGTTACTATTTTTAATTTACATCAATGATTTGACCAAATCTTCCCATGTTTTCAATATATTATTTATGCCGATGATACAACTCTCATTTATTACCAGTCTGCTTTGGAAAATGTTGAATACCAAATTAATAAAGGACTACTAATAGTAGTGTGGAATATACTTTTATTCAATCTTAGTAAAACAATGTTTTGTTTATTTCATAATAAGAATTACAGGTCAATCATCCTTGATGAAATTCAAAATCGAATGTTATTACTTTTCCTGAAGCATTATCGGACTGTAATTGCAATATAATCTGTTTAACATGTCTTCTTCTGATTTCAGCAATATTTCACGTGGAGTGCCACAGTGATCCATTGATGCGCATATAGATTTTATAACAAAGAAAATATCCAATCGACTGGTATTATACATGTATAAATTAAATCTTAATGTGCCCTTCCCTACACTGTTAAAAATACCCTGATTTTTACAGGAAAAAAAGAAAATTTTGCAGAAAGCAATAACAGAATCATTCTGTAAATTCATAAAACAGGAATTTTTCTGCAATTTAACAGAACAGGTCTGTTTAAAAAGGATAAAAGGGTGTTTTTTAAAGGAAATTTGTAAGATTCCATACACCAAGTACCAATTTCCTGTAAGATTACATGTGTTCTCGAGACTCTGCTGCAGGAACTTCTTTTATTTTAAGGATGATTTTTTTTCTAACAGTGTATACAACACTCTCATATCGCCATATTTGACTTACTGCATAGGTGTCTTGGGAAATTAATCTCAAGTTAAACTTGAAAATTTGTTTAAGTTGCAAGAGAAGGCTTTACGTATATGTACAGGTAGTGAATATTATGCCCTTCCTGCTCCTCAGTTTTTTTTCGTTTAAAAACTGTAAATATCTTTTATTTATTCAATTATCATATCACATTGCTTGGTTTTCAATATTTTCAAGAATTATTACAAAATATATTACCCATATTCTCAACAATCAAATTCATTCCCATGAAACGAAACTCCGTAACTTGAAAGTAAAAATAACGCTGTCAAAAAAAATTGTTAGAAATACCCTAACAATAATTTAGAAACTATGCGTTTAATAAATCCAATTCCAGTAAAAAATTTAAAAAAAAACGGCTAAAACTTAATTTGTATTCAAAGTATCAATGATAATTCACCAACCCGTTTTCTTCTTTATATCTTGTTCATCCTTTCTTTTGTTTCTTTCTTCCTTTTTAATCCCTTTAACTTTCTGATGTATAACCTTTGTTCTAAACTATCAATATGAATTAAATATTTTCGTGAGAACTTTATAATGGGCAAAATGTAACTAACAGATATTAATTAAGTTTAAAAACTGTTGGTATAGTTGATTACTTGAGAATTCATTGGAAAAAAATTCACATGTTCTACTTTGATGTTTGGTGTAATGGAAATCCGTTGTGTGAGTATGGCTCGATCGGTAGGGGAGACCGGGGTTAGTTGGAACATTTTTGACAAAAATGGCTGTAAAATCCAAATAGATTTTATTCGAGAAACAATCAATATATCAGATTGAAGCATAAATCTAAGGGCTTCAAATGTACCCCATACAATTTTTAACTCTATTATGGTTACTGAAAAAAATCCACCTTGAACGAGACCATCGCAAACGTTCCAACTTACCCCAATACGGGGTAAGTTGGAACTTGGAACACTGCATGGTCAATTAAGAATTATACTAAAACTACTTAAAACTGTAATATTACATGGTTTTAGCCTATTTGCTTTATTTTTTTCAAAGTGTGGATTTGTTGAACTTTATGTTTTCTATTATACAGCCACTCACGCATGCAGACTGTGTAGTAGAATTCCGCATATTTCTTTGGGTGCGTTTGATTTTACATGCAATTAAGTGTACTATCAGCAATTTCATGTACTTCTGCATCAAATTTACAAGACAAAAAGTAATTGTTTATATTTTTTCATTCATAATTATGCAAATAAGCATATGAAATTTGCCCTAAACTTGTTTTTTTTAAATGTTTTTGCCTTTAATTCTATTTATTAAGCTAGTAGAATGCTAATTTTTGGTGAGAGTATCAATTTTCACATTTATGACAAATATCCACCAAAAATTGTAAAAAAAAATAATTTCTTACATGTATGTATTTTTTTATTTGTATTTCTTTGTTATTTCGAACCTTTGTTATTTCTAGTGAACTTTGTCGGGACTCTTTTGCGATCATAAATAGCATGAAATAAATCTATTTGAACCAACAAAAGTAAAAAATAATGGTACATTTATGACTTATGGTTGAAAAACACGATTTGCATTGACCTTGTACATGGAATCACATTTTTGAGCAATTTTGGGTCAGAACATGCACGTACAAAATGTTGCGTTATTTCGAAACCACGCACACAGGCATCACAAATTTTGTCTCAAATGATGCGCAAGACTTGAAAGTAAAGTGTCAGCGAGCAGTGTAGTCAAAAAATTTCGCGACGGCGTAGTGACAAAATTTCTCGAGGGGGGGGGGCTCAAATTGACCCCCCCCCCCCAGTTTGATAAGGGTAAATATTGCATTAGGAGCCTACAATAGGCCTTAAATGCACACTCAGACCTAACTGATAAACAAAACAAGCATGGTATACAATACATGTTCAGAAGAGTGTGATATACTTTACATATTTTTTTCTCATATCCAATGTTTTTATTCATAATTATGTTTGGGGTAAGTTGGAACATGTTCCAACTAGCCCCTTCAATTTTGTTCCAACTAACCCCGGAGGCCCATTTGACGTTTATAAGCTTACAGCACAAACACGGGACTTCACCATGGCATATTAATAACCTCATTTTGTAGCTTGGTATAAGTGTCTATCATACCCCCAAACTGGCCAACTTGATCTATAAACTTCTCTGAGATAATCAAACATTTCTGAAAGAGAAAAAAAATTACTCAGAAGGTCAACAAAACAAATATTCCTTTCTAACTTCACCAGGCTTGTTGCACATGTGCTGTCTGTAATATGGTGGATGGCTGTCGATATACAGTGCGTATAAAAAAAAGTTTACACTTTGAAAAAGCCCTGGGAATTAAAAAATTTACAACACGTTGGTAAATTTTTCACATATAATCTTGGGATTGGGTCTTATCTATCCAATGAAAGTAAAAGTTTTGACAGAATGTTACACTTGAGTGAGCACTGTCCATTTTTCTAAAGCTCGCAGAAATCTGTTTGCGCAGAAATGCTCGTTTTCACGCTGTATCAAGGGGAAAGGGCGAAATCAAACTTACCCTGCGAAACATTTCTCATACATTTCCCTTGCACTTTTAGTTAACTGAAATAAAACGGATACATTCAAGCATTTTGTAACAGTTTTGCCACCCAAATTAAAATTTCAACACTTAGTAAGCACAACCTTTACCCTTTTTGTGCCAGCTGGATATGAGGACATAAATGAATCTAAACAAAAGTTTATATCAGACATATCCAGCATTTTTTCACCAAGTTTTTATCATTTAAAATGGGTTTACATTTCATTTTTCATTTAATACTTGTTTCTCCAAACTTTTCCAAAGCTTGATAATGATTAACAAAATGGAAATCAAGCCTAAGCCATTTCATGTAAATCACAGCTCAGTGTAAAGCAAATATCGTCACGATGGCCTCGGTGTGATGTGGGGGAGTGGGGTGGGGCGCAATGCACTCTTCGAAGTGTTTGGGGCAAGGAAACAAGTTTAAAAAGGTAAAAGATATCTATAAATCAATTTTACTAGCTAAATTACACGTGTTCTTCATGATTAAGGTCTACTTTTATTCGCCTAACTATTTCAAAGTTCTGCGCAAATCAATTTTCACTAACTTTTCAAAATTAAGTGGTACTCACTCAAGCAGAAATATTTTTCGACATTTATATCGTCATTTGCTTAAATGGATCTGTACCAATGTTAAAATGTGGAAAAATCTTCAGGATATTACAAATGTATAATTTCACAGGATTTTTTCTAAGTGTAAACTTTTTTTTGATACGCACTGTATAATGACAATAAATTGAGGGCAGTATTGCAGAAATTTATTTAAAGACGTTAAAGAAAATTACAATGTTTCAACTTACCCCCGCGTTCCAACTAACCCCGGTCTCCCCTACACTTGAAATAAGTAACGTTATAGGCCTAATAAATAATAATAATAAAAAAATATATACTTACCCCTTGTTTACGACGTTGGCAATCAATGTGTCAGCAGTATAACTTGATGGGAGTGTGGGTATAGATTAAATGAAATATCAGAAGAGGCGCGTGAAGAAGTTTTGCATTTCAGAATCTCTGTTCACCGATCTTCCCTACTTTTATCCACATGGGCAGGATGGGCATCCAATGTAGTACCCACTGGGGTTAATCACTGAAAAAAAATTGGTTAAATTCTTGCATTTGATTCGCTGAGAAATACTGGTTTACTAATGAAAGAACGGTGTCTTGAAGAAATCATATCGCAGTGACTACAATGTTATCGAATTCCTGAGGATTCGTCTCATTTTTCGATTGGCTAATTTATGTACGCATGAGCAGATTTCACCCTATTTATATTTTCACCGTATTGAATTAAATCTATATTATTTCAATAATATTTTTCATTGATTATTCACTTCAATCTATTGAGCATAGGGGATAAGAAGGGGTGATGCCAGAATATCTTTATAGGGGGAGGATGCAACAAAACACCAAATTTTCTCAGATGAGTTATTATGCTCCACCATAGATACATGTTTCATAGTAGACTATTCAGTTATTTTAGTATTGGAAATATATATTTTTAATGTTATTATTATTTGATTTATATTTGTATTCTTTCAATTTTTCCTCCTTTATCACTTGAAAACAAAAATCAAAGTTAAGAGTCTTTTCCTGCCCCAGCCCCACTTTCGCCGTCCGCTGTGAACAAAGTATTTCCTTAAGTGATCAGTGCCCCTGAATGGTTCTTGATTCTACCTTTGCGGGGAAAAAACCCTATTTTGCCAGTTTTATTTTTCTTCAGGCCTACCATTTATTTCGAGCAGAAATCCTTGCTACTATTATGCGATCTTCCTCTTTCATTTTTATTCTCGTACATACTATTCGCTCATGAGCTTTGCGCTTCATTTTCTCCCATTTCACTTATCATGAAAAGGGAGAAAATGATAATGATAATACATTGCACTTGTATAACGTCAAATCCACTCTGTAGAGCGCTCGAGGCGCTTTTCAAGATTATTTTAAAGGAAATTATATAGAATTGAACAGAAATGTTTTTAGATGTATGTGTGTGCTTTTTTAAAGATCAAGTCTACCTCAGAAAAATGTTGATTTGAATCATTAGAGAAAAATCTAACAAACATGATGCTGAAAATGTCATCAAAATCGGATTGTAAAATAAGAAAGTTATGACATTTTTGACATTTTAAAGTTCGCCTATTTTTCACAAAATAGTTAAATGCACAATATTTTAGTCACATGCAAATGAAAGAATCGATGTTCCTCTCTCCCTTTTTCTTTGGTTTTTATTTGTTTGAATTATACAATATTTCAAATTTTACAGATTTTACAATAAGGACCAACTAGACTGAACCATAAAATGTTAAGCAATGGTAATTCCACATGTTCAGGGCGAAACAAAGTTTTGTTTCACACGACAATGAGGAGAAAAATAGAATATTTCATATAAAAAAATAGTGAGTGAGTGATGTCATCGTTCCCTCATTTGCATACCGACTGGGATGTGCTTATAACTATTTTGTGAAATTAAGCGAAAATTCAAAATGTCATAACTTTATTATTTTACATCCGATTTTGATGAAATTTTCAGTGTTATGCTTATTGGATTTTTCTCTTTTTATTCAAATCAACCTTTTATTGGGGGTGAACTTGCCACTTAAGTTCCAGAAATTAAACGTTTTTCATGTTTTCAGGACGGCGGGGTGTTCCATAAGTCTTGGAGGATGAGTGGGCATCCCCAAGGTTTTGGGAACTTCGAAAGTAACGAGAAAACTGGAAATGGGGTGTAAGGATCTTGAAGGGGTGTACAATATGCAAATTACCCATGAAAATCATAAATCTGCCAGCAGATTGGCTTTAAAATGTACATATAATTGTGTTGCAGGAGTGAAATACTCTCTAAACGATTTTTGAAAAAAAAAACTTATTTTCTTGATATTCAAAATGGCCGCCATAGACCGCTGTATTCAACATTATGTACAATATGAATGGGGAAAAATAATTTTCACAAAAGTGAGCACTAAATGCAAGTAATATTGATTTTTTCGTGAACTAATGGATGAAAACATGATTGCTAATGAAATTTGTCATTTATTATGTCATGTATGTAATAAATTAAGCATTTTAGTATTCAAAATGGCCCTATCATGCCTATAGGCCCTAACAGTATTATCTACAATGTAAATGGGGACATGTAATTTGGTAAGAATTTGGATTTGCTTGACTATGAAATCCCTATAATCCTTTTGTATGATTAAAGTATTATTTGAAAGCACGATTTTTTAAATGAAATATAGCATTTCTTCTGCCTTGTAAAAATACTGTATTTTGACATTCAAAATAGCCGCTACAAGCCCTTACTAAATTATGTTACATGCGTTAAGGAAAACTTATTTTCAGTGGGAATCATAAAATATGCATGTAACTGTGATGTACGAGTAAAAATATTGTCTTAAATATGATTTATAAATAAATACATCACATGTTGGTCATGGAGGTAATACATGCTGTACTTTGAAATTCAAAATGACTGCCATATAGGCCCTAAAAGTATTATGTACATTGTAATTTGGTACATATAATTTTGACAGAATTTGGCTTTGCTTGGCTGTAAGTATTGCATATAATTGTGTAAGAGTGAAATATTGTCTAAAACCATGGTTTCTAACGAGATATATCATATCTGGTGTAATTAAGGTGATAAATGCTGCATTCTGAAATTGAAAATGACCGCCATAGGCCCTTACTGTATTATCTACAATTTGAATGAGGACAGATAATTTTCACAAAAGGGCATATGGTGGCCATTTTGAATTTTGAAATATAACATTTATCAGCTAAATTTCAGATGATATGATATATTTCGTTAGTAATCATGTTTTCAGACAATATTTCACTCATACTCCATAGTCAAGCAAAGCGAAAATCTGTTAAAATTATTTGTCCCCATTCACATTGTACATAATAATGTTAGGGCCTGTAGCGGCCATTTTGACTTTCAAAATACAGTATTTATCACCTACCTGACAGGAGAACTGATATATCTTGTTACAAATTATGCTTCCAGACAATATTTTACTCATAGATCAGAATTAAGTGCATTTATGGTGCTCACTCCTGTTAAAATTGATTTCCCAGGTCGCATTGTACATAATACAATCAATGTCTATGGCGGCCATTTTGAAAGTCAAAATACAGTATTAAACACAAACATTAAACCCGAATGATGTATTTCGTTAAAAATTATGGGTTCTTTTTAGAGAGTACTAGTATCCCATTTATTTATCACAAATAAATGCATTTCGGTGCTCACTCTTGTGATTTATTTGATCCTCTTTCTCATTGTACATTATACTTTCAGGGCCTTTGGCGGCCATTTTGAATATCAAAATACAACGTTTATCACATACATGGCATATTGAATAATATATTTTGTGAACAATTATGTTTTTAGTCAGTATTCCACTCGTTTATCTTAATAATATGAATTTTAGTGCTCACTCTTGTGATGTGTTTGGCCCCCTTTGCTATACAGTGCGTATTAAAAAAAACGGGACAGTTTTGAAAAGTCCATAAAAATTTTGTTCTAAATTATGACATCTATATTTTGATGTTAATAGATGGTCTGAAATCTTTTCTTTGAAATGCCTTTAAAAAAAATAAATTTTGTTCATGCTTGAGCGAACACAGGACGTTTTTTGCCATAATGGCAGAAATTAGAAATTTGATGATCAGACTTCTTGCTATTCAGCAGACTTCTTCTTAACCTTTTCATTATCTTTGCTACGATTTTTGAATTATGCTGTCAAATTTCATTTAAAAATTCATTTATTTACTTGAATTATTTTTTTTCCATTGAAATTCTTTTACCTTTGAAATTTCCTTCATAAGCAAGATAAAAAAGACTTTTTGTCAACCCAAGCAAGAAGATTTGCATTATTGATTGGGAAAACTTGTAATTATTCAAATCCTTTTATTCTGTGAAACGAATTATCTTATGGTACCTTTAAAAACATGAATCATATTTTCAAGGGGTTTGTTTGATTCCTTGACAAAGTTTAATTATGTGCTTGACAGGACAAACGGGAAATGATTCATGTTTTTCAATGGCAATGATGTGCTGAGTCAATTTTAAAGGAGCAAGATATGGCAGATCGGATAAAATGTATTAAAAAGTTGTGAGCGAGCAAGCAAAAATTTCCACTTTTTTATCAAAATATCAAATTCTGTGATAGATTTTGACATAATATTCAGAAAATAAATCATATTTCACTTTCTATCTTTCCTTATATTTCCTTTCCACTGTTTGTCTCTTTTTTATTGAAGGGGGGGGGGAGCACCCCTGAGCCCCCGCCCATCTGCATGCCACTGTTCAAAGGCACCATAACATTTGTAGCACACAATGAAAGGATTTGAAAAAAAATACACGCTCTCCCATACTTCGGTTGAACATTTTTTGTTTTTGCTTAAAGACGGAATATTCAAAGCTAAAAGAGAACATATTCAAAAGTAACAGCAACACAACAACTCAAGCAAATAAACAGATTTGAAAATGAATTTTGACCGCATAATTTGAAAATTATGGCAAAGATAAAGAAAATGTTAAGAGGAAGTCTGCTGATTAGCAAGAAGTCCGATCATCATATTTATCATTTTATGCCATTTTGGCGCAAGCCTCCTTTTTAACCCCAGACAAAAACATTCCGTGTTCGTTCAAGCATGAACAAAGCTAAATTTCTTTAATGGAATTTGAAAGATAAGACTTCAGAGCACCTATTAACACTAAGTCATAGACATCATATTTTGAAACAAAAATTTTATAGACTTTTCAAATCTGTCCCGTTTTTTTTTATACGCAGTGTTGTACATTTGAGCCAGTGACAGCTATTTTGAATATAAAATACAACAATTTTCCCATATATGACATAATAAATGTTATATCTTATAGCATTGATGATTTTCATACAGTACTTCGTCCATAGATCACAATTACTTGCAGTTTAGGGATCATTTTGTGAAAATTAGTTTTCCCTATATATATTGTACATAATAGGGTACATGGCGGCCATTTTGAATATCAAGAAAATAATTTTTATTTCAAAAAACATTATTTCAGAGAGTATTTCACTCCTGCAACACAATTACATACATAATATAGCCAATCTGCTGGCAATCTTATGATTTCCATGGGAAATTTGCATATTTTGGCGGCCATATTGGATTTTGCCAATTTGCGGAAAATGCTCAAGGTTACACGAGTGGCATCATTCAGATTCGTAATCAGTACCCTTGAATTGACAAGAAACCATAAAAAAATATTGTATATATGAAAAAAAACAAGGTTTGGTCAATTGTCTATGGGGCCTATCCTGGACTATAAACTACCAAAAAATTCCTTTTTTATAATTGAAACAAGAAAAGTTACCCTTTGTCTTCTTGCCTCGCAATCAAAATACACTGAAACTGCCATCATCATCGTCGTCATCATCATCATCATTTGAAAATTACTGATATTCATGTAAAGCAAATTTCGGTTTAATGTATCATGTGTCTGGCTTAAATAAAAAATATAAGAGTTACCTTTATCCTTTAATATGTGATGATTTTACTTTGAATAGAGACATTAAGAGCTAACCAACAATAGACATTCTTTTCAGTTTTCCGAGAAGCGCTCCCGCCCTTGATTTAATTAGATACTCAGGACCCTAACATTTGGAATTCACTACCTTTATACGAGTTTCTAACAATATTCTATCTCTGAAAAAAAAGAATATGAAGTATTTTATTCTCTCAAAATACTTTTAATGTTATTTAATCAAAATCCTCTTAATATTTTAGTACATGCATGAGGTCTATAATTTTATTTAAGATGCAAACGATGCTTACATTTCTTTCTTAATATGCAATAGGGCAAAGTTTTATTATTATTTTTTTGTTAGTGCTTGTTCTGTTACTATGAACGCTTTATTTCAAGCTGCGTTTTACTTCAATGAACTATCTTCTATGTTATTTAAGGGACTAAATGCTTTAGAAATATATTTTATTTATGTTTAGCTGTTATTACGTATTGTTACGTATTATTATCTGCATATGTGACACCATTTTTGTCAAAGTGAATATTGTTTTAGGTGATGAAAATAACAAACAATTACCGCCATGACCCTTTCTCACCACTGTTCCATCATTATACCATATAATTACTTTACCACCTTTATCGTCATCGTCACTAACATCAGATACTTTAGATAATTCTCCCCGAAACGACATCACTTTTATCTCTACAATCGCGCCATTTTTAATCATGATATCCAATCAACTATACATGTACTTTGCCCCTTCTCTCCCTCCCCCCCCCCTCTCTCTCTCTCTGCCACCCTCTCTGATTCTCTCTCCCTCCCCTCCTCCTCTCCCTATGTTATCTCTTTTCTCTTGTTCCGCAATGAATGAGCCAATACTGAAAGACATTTCTTACCATATTAAAGGTCAAGTCCACCCCAAATTTTTATGACATTTTAAAGTTTGGCTTATTTTTCACGAAACAGTTATATGCACAACTCAGTGATACGCGAATGAGAGAGTCGATGATGTCCATCACTCACTATTTCTTTTGTTTAATATTGTTTGAATTATACAAAATTTGAATTTTTACAGTTCTGACAGTAATGATCAACTTGAATAAATCACCAAATGTCAAAACAATCTTTGTTTCACATGACAATGAGGAAAAAATTAAGATATTCCATAAATCATACAAAGAAATACAAAAGAAAATAGTGAGTGATGTTATCAGTCCACTCATTTGCATAACGATCAGGATAACTGTTTTGTGAAATTAAGCGAATCTTTAATGTCATAACTTTCTTATTTTACATCCGATTTTGATAAAAAAAAAATCAGTGTTATGCTTGTCGGATTTTTCTCCTTTTATTCAAATCAACTTTTTGTGGGGGTGGACTTGTCCTTTAAAGAGTGACACTAATGGTTTTTCCCCTGATCTATGTTGAATTAAAGTAAAAGTCATTCTCTTTGTAGTCCTCACTGATGATGCTTTCTCAATTTCAAAGATATTTTTTTTTACAGTTTTCATTATGTCTCTTTTTTAATTCTTCAAATGTTCACGTAACAGAGTTCATTCACTTCTCTTGAAATAGATTTGGGGTCCGTGGGGGACGACCCTAAGTCCCGCGGGGGCCACTTACATTGACAAGTGGATACCATGCGCGACCAAAAAAACACGTAAAAAGGATGTCTTTTTCACGATAGGGCACGTTACGTACGTAACGTGATAAGGGTGTCAAAAACACAAAAGTAATGAAAAAAGGGTATCTATTTCGCTAGGACAATTACGTGTTTAGGGTCGAATTTGCGGGGATGATAAAACAAAATTAAAATGTTTTATAAAGGATGTCCTTTTTGCCCCAACACTTCGTGTTTAGAGTCCAATTTGCGCGAGGTGTAAAAGGTGGGGTCGTACTAAACCAAATAAGGTAAAGCCGACGACCGAAGGACCCGTAACAATAAAACATTCCTGTACTTGTTTAGGGGTTCATTTCAGGGAATATTTGCCAAGAATATCGTTTTGTTTTCAATACTTGTTAAGGGTAGGGTTTCACACGCCAATACTTGTTAAGGGGTGCATTTTCAGAATATGGAAATTACGTGTTTAGGGTGCTTTTCGAGACCCCATGGTTCAGTTCAGTTCAGTTTAGTTTATTTCATTTCCATTTTCTGATAATAAACATAACAAACATATATATACATATGTATAAATGTACAAAACAAAATAAGTGTTATAAGTATACTTCAATAATCAATTAACAAATTCGTAGGAAATAGATGAAATGTATACAATTTTTGTTCAAGATACATTTTGATGATTAGACAAATTATAGATTACAGTTAGCATGTGAAAATGAAAATGAGGGACTTATTAAAAAGCGAAGCTTGTAATTGTAAGCCCCTTAGGTAATTAAAAGTAAAGTAAGACAATCTAGACCATATATGAAGAACGGCAAAATAGGTTTGAATAACAAGGAAAGAAAGGGGGGGGCAGTAACTACATAGGTTAGAGGGATAATGGAATATTTAATAACTGGGGAAAAAAACAAAACAAAAAGAAACGATTATGTGCCCAGCAGAAAAGGAAAGGGGAGGAGAAAGAGAAATAGGGTCGAGAGGCAAGTATCGTGGAAAAGATAAAGCAGTTCATGTGTTTCATACATTGTACTCATTAAGGAATGAGAGTTTTAGGTGTTTTTTGAAGGTGTTTATATTTCTATATTGTTTAAGGCTTTGGTGAATACCATTCCAGTATTTGGGACCTGTATAAATGATGGTTTTTTGTGCGAGTGTGGTTCTAGTCAGAGGGGGGTGATATTGGTGTTGTATAGCTTGTCTTGTGGGGTATGTATGGATGTCAGTGTTTTTGGTAAAGAGTGAAGTAATTGCGGTGGGTAATTCGTTTTTTGATAGCTGGAACATAAAAGTTCCAAGGTTCAGGAGATAGAGATCGTGGATTTTTTAGTATTTGTTTTTTTTTAAATAACGGGCTTGTATGAGCACGGTAATGGGCATTTTCAATTATTCTAACAATTCGTTTTTGAAGCAAAAATATTCTATTAGTTTGTGTTATTTGTGAATTACCCCAGGATAAAATTCCGTAGTTTAGATAAGGGAGGATGAGGGTTGAGTAGAGGGTCAAAAGTATTTTGTGAGGTAAAAATGTTTTAAGTTTGTTGATGACACCTATGTTTCTTGCGATCACTCTACAAAGAATATCAATGTGTGTTTTCCATGATAATTTATTGTCGATGAATATGCCAAGAAATTTTGTTGATTGGGTAGAGTCAATATTAATGCCATTAATGTTAATGTTAATGGTCGCGCATGGTATCCACTCGTGAATGGAAGTGGCCCCCCGGGCCCTAAGTTAATCACTTAATCGAGGGGGCATCATCATCATCATCACTATCAATCACCATGGTATCATTATACATAATCATATCATATCATACTATTTGAATATCCGATTTCAAAATTGTAGATGAAAGACAAGCAGGGTCGATGGGGTGGGGATGGGAGTCACGAGCCAGTCTTGTTTGTTCAAAGGGAAGATTGTGACTTGCGAGGTTGGAGATTCGCTTTGGATACTTTGGCAAATATGAGCCAAACGATGGTCACAAGTTTAATTTCGTTGGAGGGGGGGGGGGGGTTCTTAATCCCCAAAGCACTTCCAGTATTTATGTAGTAGGCATACGTAAGTAATATTTTATTGAAGCAGACACACTTCTTTGATGGTCCAACTGTTTTCTGGCATATTTTACCTCTCATTGGACTTTGTATTCTATCCCGATATAATTACCTCGAAGTTGCCCTTTAATTGCTCCTTTCCCAAGTTAAAAAATATATGATTGGCATGCCTTGGCCATCACAGATTGAATTGTGTAATTGCTCGCTCAAGGTGAAGGTATAGTAAACCACTGATATTTTTTTGTCTCTCTCAATCTCTTCTTCAGGCGCCCCTGCCAAGGGTGGTGGTCAGGCGGCGACCGCCCCCTATGATTCTTGGGGGGGGGGGGGTGGGTGTAAAGGAAAGAGACAAGTGGAACGCCTCTGGCAGTCTCGCCTGCATTACGCGATACAATGTATCAGCAGTGCTGACTTTGAAAACGACTAGAGAATATTTTATATGATAATAAAATACTATGTTCATTGACCCTTGACGCTGATCGTGTGACCGAAGACTTGTGCAAGATGATCAGTGACAGGGCCATGGGAACAATTTTTTTTTATTGGGGGTGCTGATGTAAAAGCAAAAAAAAAAGGATGACTACAAAATGGATGTCATATTGGGTCCGAGAAATTTGAAAGCAAAAAAAAGGGAGGGTTCACTACAAAAAGAATGTCATTTGGGTTTTATTTATCAATTTTTTTTCTTGGAGGTGCTGTCTATTGAAAATAATACACGCAGCACCCCCAAGGAAAATCTTGGGGATGCTTTAGGACCCGCCCAGCACCCCCGCTTCCCAGAGCCATGATCAGTGATACATGTACTTGATTACCCTTAATTCCTCATTTTCATGAACTAGATCCATAAACATTTAAAGTTATCATGGCAATTCAACAAATACCCCCAACACGTCCAAAGTTAATCAACTTTGATCATGTGACCTGAAATTCACGAAAGATGTTCTCTGATGCTTGATTACTTATATGTCCAAGTTTCATTAAATAGGTTTATATACTTTTAAAGCTATGACATTTCAAAAACTTAACCTTGGTTAAGATTTTGTTTTGATTCCCCAACATAATCTAAGTTCATTGACCATAAATGACCTTTGATCTTGGTCATGTGACCCGAAACTCACAAGGGATGTTCAGTGATACTTGATAACTCTTATGTCCAAGTTTCAAGAACCAGATCCATAAACTCTCAAAGATATGATGGAAATTAACAAATACCCGCAACATGGCCAAAGTTCATTGATCCTAAATGACATTTGACTTTGATAATGTGACCTCAAACTCAGGCAGGATGTTTACTAATATTTGATAACCCTTATGTCCAAGTTTCATGGAACTATATAGGTCCATATAATTTTTAAGTTATGATGACATTTAAAAAACTTAACCTCAGGTTAAGATTTGATGTTGACAACGCCGCCGCTGCCGTCGAAATAGCGGCGCCTATAATCTCGCTCTACTCTGCAGGCGAGACAAAAACGAAGAGAGAGAGGTATTGCCTCCCTATAATATATGAATTATCATGGCACCCCCATCCGGCGCCAGGGCCCTGCAACACTATAGAGACGCCCCTGCGTTTGAACGAAATATGATGATGGTGATGATGATAATGATGATGAAATTCTTAGTTTTTTTCATCATTAAGATTAAGAAGTGGTCCAACATTATAATTTAAGGATATCATTTTAAACGCTGGATCACCCCTCTCTTTTAAAACATAGGATAAATTTGTTAGACGGGTCTTCCCACTAGGCCGATGATTACGTTTGTCTACAAAAAATATATATTTTCTGCTTACCTAATCTTACAAACTTGTTGTCGGTCATATCCACCTGTTCCTTAGGATTTGAGGAACAAAGTACTCAAAGGATGGCATCAGTACAATTGCTTTCCGAAGCTGGAAAAAAAAAGCTGAAATAAAGAGTCAATGTCGGTTGTTTGTTCAGGGAGACCATTTCAACGCGCGTCCTTGCCAACCGTTGTGTCGTCGATAACAGAGAACGTTTTAGCCAAAGAACGCCGCGCAGTTCCATATGTGTACCTGCAGCATTAGCGCAAGTGACAGGATGGCGAAATAGCAGTAGCAGTAGCCTAATTTTACGTAAATGAGCGGCAATAAGTTCAAGTTCGTCTTTATTTATCCATCTTGGAAATTTTTGTTCACAACTTCAAGTCAATAAACATCAAAATACCATATTAAACATATAACACCACTAATACATTTATAATAATTATATTACAGTGAAAGTGAATACCCGTTTATATAAAGGCTACGAACAAATAATATATATAAAGCCTCCATTTGTCAAAATATGACAATACTTGACATTCAGTACAAAATAACTAGTTATCAATAATTCATTGCAATTTAAAATTTCTTTCCAATAAAAATACATGTAGTATTACTCTAACACCTTAATTCAAATAGTTACTATATAGAAATAACTAGTAATCAATACATTTTAAAAATTTCATTCCAATAATAAAAGTGTGAAGTATTAACATTAATTCCAAAAAGTTATAAACGGGTAGCATGGCATGAGGAAAAAAAGAAACGTTCTTTCTCTTCTCCTCCCTTTTGCTCTATATTTTTTTTGGGGTCTTCTCCTCCTTTTCTCCTCCCTTTTCATCTATTTTTTGTCTCCTTCTCCTCTTCTTGGTCTTCTCCTCCTCGTTCTTCCTCAATTCTTGTTTGACGCCTTTCCCCAATCTTTTGGTTTCTCTCATATCTCACTTCATCTGCCCATAAGCAATCTTTCTCTTTCATTCTTATTTTCTGAGAAGTATTTTTTGTTCCTTAGCTATATTTTTTCTTCCAATATCTCCCTTTCAAGTATTTTCCCCTAGGCTACAGTTATCCCCCTCTCTCTCTCTTCTCCCCTCTCTTTCTCTCTTCTCCCCCTCTCCATCTCTCTCACTAAGTTTCCTTTTTTGATTCCTCATGCAATATCTTTCCCTTTCCAAATTATTTATCTCTTAACCATAGCCGTTTTTTTTATAGCTTTCATTTTGATTTTTTGAATAGCTAAGAAAGTAACACTACGAAACTTGGTGAAGCTTTCGTGACACTTCCTTGATATATTTCATTTCATTAAGTAGAAATAAACGTACAATCAAAAAGTGAAAACAAGGTGAGACCACTAACATGAAGATTTTTTTTAATGTCTAAACAAAGTTGCTCTAAATGTTTGACATTTATCCCATATACACTCAACAAGAAACCATAAAACACAGACAAATATTCATAATGCCCAATATAAAATATTTAATGAGTAGGCTTATACTTGTCTACAGATGTAAATTATACAACTATTTCAAAGCCAATTGAAAAGTAGAGTATATTGTTCATGCGTCCATGTTTATAAACACTTATAAAAGTTGTATAAAAGTCTGGTAAAGGTTTAATAATGATGAAAAGTGGGCGATACTAATGAACTTTGAACACACAAACCGATTAGGTGAGTGTTACAAACACCTCCGTAACAACTGCATGTTTGTGCTGACCTGTAAACATATAGGCTCATATTCTACAAGGCTCAGTGTCAAGAATTTGCTTATGCTATAATGCTTCTTGTATCTACTGAAATCCTTCCTATGTTTTTAAGGTTAAAAAACAAGGCAAAAGCGATTTTGTGTCTCGCCCACTTATGAAAATAACCAGAAATATCGTGATTTGCGAGGGCACGCAACAGAATTGTATCGAAACTTCATTGTGAAATGACTGGGATGGAATAACACTTGCACGTAAACTTTAATGTTGACCTGAAAATGACCTTTGACCTTACCATGTGACCTCCAACTGCAGCATAACATGCAGGTCCCCCAAGTCCATCTACCATCCAAGTTTGGTTGAAAAGCGACTTACGGTTGCGGAGTTAGGTGTCATTAGGTTTGTGACGGACGGACAACATTTGGATCCCTAAGTCTCGCCTTCACCTCCGGTGGGCGATACAAAAAGTATTGTATTTTGTCATTTCAAGACAGTTTGTAATGATTTGAATGCCGACTGTGATGATCAATTGATATCTAATTATTGAGATTGATGTCACATTTGGCTACACATAGTTAAACTATAATATGGGCAATAGTCTCATCTACAGAATTTAAGTGAAAGACAAGCTCCTTCCTTTATTAAGATTATTAATATTCAGGGTATAATATAGCAGGGGTGGATCTGAGGTCAGGGCTGTTCATAAAGCTGTTGGTACTTTAAACACAATTTTATGAAGGACTGGTGACCTATTCTTGTGTTCAACATAATACATAATAAATAAAAAACCTCCCTGACAAAAGTTTCTCCCACATACTCTCTCCTGAGAAACTCAAATCGAGACCTTGCCTCGTTTGGCAATATTTGGCCAGCCTCAGATAGAGCTCTAAAGCATAGTATTAATAAGAGCAACAACAATAGAAGTAATGATAGGAATTTAGATGTTTTATATCAAAATAATACCACCCTCATCTGAGACTCTAGCGATACAAGTTGAACTTGGGCAATACATTATTCGATCAAGAAACCCGTAGTATAAAGTCTGTGTGTGGAAATTTTAAATCAATTAACGATGGCATCATACTTTTGACATGTAATGAGTTAATATTATTTTGAACAGATATACCTGAAAAAATATATCATATTAGATGGCAGAACAATAAAGTTTGGCCCATTTTATGTTTTTATCGAGACAAAAATAGCACAAGAAGTAAAGAGCACCAATATTATAGAAAAGCACCTATCGGAAGACAACTCAGAGCTTAAATGGGACACAAGTAACTTGTTCAGGTGAGGTGAGAGAAAGAGAGATAAAGATATGGGAGAAAGAGAGAGAGCTGTGCTCCCTCGCATTCATTCTTATGGGGGAGGTACACATTATATTTTCCCCACACTGCTATACCCTTATTGCTCATCGATACCTACACTTGATAATTCCATAAAATAATCAACCTTTTTGTACATCCGACCCCCATTTTTCTCAAGTTTTACTTCACTTCATAAACTGACCAAATCTAGTCATTTTACAGCATTACAGACTGTCAAAAGAACAAGAAATCAGAGACAGAAAATTTCATGAAAGTCCCACACATAGGGGGTCGGATGTACATATTTTATGGAATTGCCCATAAGTCATGTATCAAGTAAAGAAGAAAACATGAACTTCATGAGCATCCTTTAGAAATCTCAGAAAATCATGTTTCTAACCTGGAAAATATATTGTTTTCCTTTTTTTTTCTAGACACTTCATACCCGAGTGCATTTTTTTGTGGATTTGCAATCCTGAATT
Source organism: Lytechinus pictus (assembly GCF_037042905.1). NCBI lineage: Eukaryota > Metazoa > Echinodermata > Echinoidea > Temnopleuroida > Toxopneustidae > Lytechinus > Lytechinus pictus. The sequence goes on from NC_087251.1 coordinate 29,868,099, forward strand.
CCATTATTCTTTGAGAATGATAATGAAAGCAGCCAGTGAGAGAAATGGCCTGACATAAAATTGATCAATAAATAAACAAATGTGATTCTGTGAGGGTCAAGGAAATAATACAACACAATATGATCAATTGCAAATATAAATCATCTTTTAAACAGCATCCTCCTGAAATTTTACTTAACAGTACACTGCTAAAGAGAATTAAGAAATATCACTTTATTTTCTTTTCTTCCAATATTCTTCAATTCTCTATGAAAGAAATCATACAGAGATAAAATACTGCAGTAATTTTCCATGACAAATATGCTTGTCGCATTTCCAAGAATGAGGAATCATCTACTAAGTGAATATAACGGTGAAACCTGTAAAACATTCGCCAAAGCATAACAATAATATCAACTGCATATCTGCCAACCTTGACAGCTGAGAAATAAAACAAATTACTAAAACATTCACAGAAATAGGAACATTCCTGAATTCCCTACACTATACTATAAGTAGAATCACATAAAAAAACAGAAACACAAAATTTACAAGGGCAACTTTCTTTTCCTCAAAAGAGGAATAATCCTATTTAATAGGAACTCTTGGCAGGTATACAATTGCACATAAAAGACTTCTGTTTTTTTTTTTTTTTTTTTCTTGTGAAATCAGATCATAGTCTTTCAATTAAAAAATCTTATATTTGTAAGTGGAAGAACTAAATAACTTCATGGTGACGATGCTCAACAGCAAATCAAAATCAGATTTTCCATTAGTATTGATGGTAATGTCAAATGGGAAGCCCACCCAGATGTCAAGTTGGATATAAATTTTAAAGAAAATTAAAGTATCACACCAATAAAAAATTGGCGAAAATCCATCAAAGAATAATACATTATGTAACAAATGAGTGAACTGCTTGCATGAGTTAACACAAATTAACTTTAAGAATCAATTACTTTATTAATATTTGATGGATATTTGAAGACTGTCATGTTTCTATAATTTCTCTGCTCTTGTGAATACCAACTTGGTGTCGAGATGGACTTCCCTTTAAGCCGCAAGTTTTGTGGAACAGGGCCCAAACTAAGGAAATTAGCTTCTGGTTTCAAGATGGCAAGATCAATCTATTCCATTATGAAACGATCATCTTCTTCCAGGCACCCAAGCGTTTCCATGGGAATCGGGCTTATCAGTGTATGGGATATCCCAGATCCATGGTCGATCTGAAATAAGAGACAGAATAGAAAAGCTGGTCTTAGCTACAAGAATGAAACTAAATATATATATATACATGTATAATGTATATGATATTGTATGGTATTAATTAGATCATGGAGCTATCATAGCTCCATGATTAGATCATGCATTGCGTTTACACATTCTGAATAACAAAGCGATACTCAATGAAATTTTCCTTAAAAATCTGTATGAGCATCATCCTCTTAATTCCATTGGTTCTTGTTTTTTCCTGTCGTATTCTTTGATCATCACGTTGTTCTTCATATGTCATTGCAAAAACACAATGTTCTATCATGACTGCAGTTCTAGTACATGCATTTTACCTTTGTTATTATCATAAAATTCCATTTCCCTCCTTTCTTTTGTTCTTTCCAATAACAAAGTTTTTAAAATAATGAAATCTAAAAGATCACTGTCACACCCAATTATCAAAATACCAACTGACCTACTGCTTTATCAAAAGCACCATTTTCTCAGACTCACCTGATTTAGAATATGGTGTGAGAGGAACGTCCCAAGGGAGTGAGAATTCTTTCTGGCCACACCCATCCACTAAGGGAAACGTCTTCCAAGTCTTATCCTGAAAAGAAATAATCCGGGCAAATAATATGATTTTCTTTCTGGCAATGTCAAGGCCAATTTCAATGCATGTAGATATTTTTATGAATGTTCAATTATTCAACATTCTCACAAGCGGTAAAAATCAATATATTCTTAATGTTTTCATTTGTCTCAATGTCCATATGCAACAGAAGGGAATCAAATCATGAATGGCTTCGCAAAATGGAAACAAAAAGGAAATTAAAAAACTATAACTTCCGATAAATGAAAATGAGCCATAAATTCAGCTAAAAATACCAAAGACAAAAAGCAATGAGAGAGAGAGAGAGACAAAAATAAGAAAAAGTCATAATTGAAAGTGACTTAACATGAAATAAAACTATTCATGGATGAACATTTCAATGAGAATAGTCGAGGGACAACCTGCTTAATACTCTCATTTTATTACAAACCATATTAGATATTAAAAAATATAAAGCAACTATTCTATCTCTAGATGTGTGAATAAATCTCCAAGGAAGGAGAAAGCTAGCTTGTGAAATCAGCATAAAAATATTGATTCATAACAAGGTATTAACAAGAAAGGAATACAGTAAATGTTAACCCGCTTTATGACAGGAAGAAAAGAAGAAAATGAGGTGATTTTAAATAAATGAAGCCTCAGTGGCTGTCAAAACTGATATGATTATTTTCATCGCAAGTGCCACGAGAGTGGAATAAGCAGATTGCACGGTGTGTGACCACGCATGCAATGACAAATCTAAAAATTTAATTTCCAAAAGCACCCATAAGATTTACAGTTAATCAAATATTTCACTTCATCGCTTCCGAATAAAGAGAATGTAGGTATGAAATGTTGATTGAATCACACACAGACGTGAAATAATAGCTAGTGAAAAGATATCTATACTTTGAATGGATGAATAGTTTGAAATTGTGTGGTTTTAATTGCAAAATACAATTATGAGGCAGAAGGAATTGATCATGATGGGAACAATTATGAGTTCATTAAACGATACAAATATGGTAAAGAAAGAGTAAGATAAATGGTTAAAGATGCTGGAAGAGAAAGATGATATAACAGACACTGAGAGGGGAAAATAAAAAGAATTGATCAGAGAGAAAGAGAAAAGAGGAAGAAGAGGGTATGTGGAAAGGGAGGGGGGGATGGGTAGATGATCCTAAACAGAGAAATTGATAGGCATGTGGGGGGGGGGGGAGGGGTGGTGAAGGAAAAAAGAGGGGAAGAGAAAAAGGACTAGTACTCCATAATAAAGGATCATGAAAATATTTCATATAGCAAATACGCTTCAACAAAGTGCATGTACATTTACACGGAGGCTTAAAAAATACAATTCAGAAAAAGCAACCAGAGTAAAAAGAAGAAAATGTAAAACAATATAAAAGAAAGGAAAGGGTAAAATTAATCACATACATGTAGGTGTAGGGGGGGGGGTGGACATTACAATAGAAGATGGGTATGCATACACACATTGTGTAATAAACTTTTAAAAGAATAAGATCAAGATTGAACTAAGAAAGGGTAAAATTAATCACATACATGTAGGTGTAGGGGGGGGGGTGGACATTACAATAGAAGATGGGTATGCATACACACATTGTGTAATAAACTTTTAAAAGAATAAGATCAAGATTGAACTAAAGAAGCAGGGAGGTAATTAAAAAATGAAATGGGATATGAGAGAGATGAAAAGGGGAAATGAGAGAGGGAGAGGTGGGTGGGGAAAGGAGAGCGAGTGATGGGACAAGAGAAGAGAGAGAGAGAGAAGAAAGGAAAGGACTGATGGAAGGATAGAAAGAGAAGATAGAGAAGAGAAGGTAGAGATACAGGAGCAAGAGAAAGAGAGAGATAAGTTAGTTAAACATGAAATATTGAAAGAAACAAATACATCTCAGGAGAATGACAAAAAGATTAATGACTGGCTATTGAGCATGACATTTCCCCCATTTCATCATGAAATGGATAGACCCTATCATACACTATTACATCTAACACTGTCAACATTTCGTACAATTGGTCTGTGTCTAACAAAATTACTAACCCACTAATTTGATTACAGTGAAACCCCCAGCACGTTGATGTGTGTTCAGCACTTTCTTCAACAAGCAATATCTGACACCAAACAATGAATAAGGTAAACTACCATTAAGTCATCAAAACCCTGAATGGACGAGCTTTTGTGTGAGCAAAGGTTTTTTTTCAGCCTTGCAATGAAAAGAAAGAAAAAAGCTGTGATATAATTCATTTTTTTTAAAAGATATCGTATAGGCATGACAGGTTTGTCTAGTAATGCAAAAGAAAAGACAACCAAGTCAATATAATAGGGTGTATTTACCATATAAGTGGGGCACATCTACTGCCAGTTCTGCTACAATCTCGCAATAAATCATTTCTAATTTCCACGATGGTTTGACATCGAAATTTGTAATATACATGCACTTAGGGAGCAGAGAAAGGGGGCAGACTACGGCTGTAATTGTTTCATTGGATTCGCAAACATTCGTAATATGACAGCTCTCTTTGCTTATATGCAGGAATCATTTCATTTCATTTCACTGTATTTAGTTAAACAAGAGAAATAATCAGATAAACCACACTGTGTTTGCTTGGCTTCCTGATGATCGGTCGTGTGTTGTACTTCTTTCTTTTCAACGGATGAATAAATTTGACTGAAGGTATTTTACAACAATAAGCAAAAGAAGAGAGCTCTTAAGTAAAAGCATGACATTTGTCATCACAGTTTTCACACTGGAGTTTTTCCTTGGAGCACAAATATGTTTGGTCTTTTAAGAAAATTTTACAATTATCCGTCGAAGCTGAGAAAAATTACTTGATCATGAATTCATGCCATGATTTAAATTGTCACTTTTGAAAATTATTGCCACGGATTGAAAAACACCTTTTATTAAATGGTTTATTTTTCAAATCTGATTGCATTTCCAGTGACAAAAAGGGGGAAAGACAAAGGATGTAGTTCATATGTTGCATACGGTAAATCAAAGAAAAAACTATTGATGGCACCTTAAAATAAGATATAAAACATATTAGTTGACAGTTATTATAAGTTGAGATCTGGAATAATTAATCTAAGTGACAATGAAAAAGTGAAGCTAGTGCCCTTTTTTTTTAAGTCTTGCCTGCATTATACCAACTATAGAACGAGCTAGTGTGGAATTGATATGTGAAATGACAAACATTTTCTCTTTCTAAGGGGCAAGTCCACCCCAGAAAAATGTGGGTTTGAATCAAACAAGCCTAACGCTAAATATTTTATCAAAATGTAAAATAAGAAAGTTATGGCATTTTAAAATTCCGCATATTTTTCACAGAACAGTTAACTCAGTCATATGCAAATGAGAGTCGATGATGTCCCTCACTATCTCTTTTTGTTTGTTATTGTTTGAATTATACAATATTTCATTTTTTACAAATTTGACTATGAGGACCAACTTGATTGAACCATAAAATGTTTAAATAACATTAATTCCAAATGTTCAGTGAGAAATAAACTTTGTTTCATATAACAATGAGAAAATAAGAATATTTCATACAATTTAATACAAAGAAAATAGTGAGTGGGTGTCTGGGTGACGTCATCAGTCCCCTCATTTGCATACCGAACGAGGATGTGCATTTCATGAAATTAAACGAAACTTTAAAATGTCATAACTTTCTTAGTTTAAATCTGATTTTGATGAAATTTTCAGTGTTATGCTTGTTGGATTTTCTTTTCATTCATATAAACTTTATGTTGGGGGCAAACTTGTCCTTTAACTGACATGTGAAAACATACATGTACATTTGTCAAATATTTGTCATGGTATAACAAATGAGGGCGCTGTAACTAAAAACTATAGTTTGTTGTAGAGAACATCCCCCTGTCAGTGCACCTGATCAGAACGTTATGCAACAGTCATATCAACAGAAACTGACTTCAAACAGAATGATGGTACAGTATGTCATTGGTATAATGTAAAATATTCAGTTGGTCGGGGCCCCATCTTACAAAAAGTTGCAATTGACCTGATCAACCACAACTATGGAAAGCCAGCAACATCGACATATAAAATGCATGTTTGTTCAACATGTTTCCTAGATATGTTCAGTTTTCTTGGAAATTCAGTATGCTCCCCTTTGTTTACAAAAGGACATTGTGTAAATTTCCTGTAAGAAAAATGATGACATTGATGGATTTCATATATGAGGTTGATCATAATAATCACAACTCTTTATAAGACGGGGCCCTGGAGTCACATTAGCCAGTGTGACTGCGGCATTAGAATGACATGCAATAAGGCTGGTAGATCGAGCATATGAAATCAAATTTGAAATGATAAACCTATGAAAGTCAGGATACCCAATAGTTATTTTGTGCTTTTCCCAAATGGCCCAAAAGCACTCAATGAGATCCCAAACTCTCTCAACCTAGAATGAATTCAAATGAGCAACTATCATGGACCTATCACTGACAAAAAATGGCTGATAAAATATCCTTTAAAAAAGTCAGAATAAAGAGGGGCTGTCTAAGGCAGGACATGAGAGAAGTGATTAAACATACATGCCACTCTAACAACTATATATTACAAAACTATTTCACTCTTTACAAATATATTCAATTTAAAAAAAATTCACTTTCTCAAAAGTATATTTCACATTTTACCAAAATACATTGAACTTTTTACAAATATTACATTTCATTTTTCATAAAAATTATCTTACCTTCATCAGACTTATTCTGGTTTGAACTGTTCCTAGTAATACAATTTTTTCGGGAAATTACGGATCAGTAAATTTGGAAAGTCCTTTAAAGTTGTTGTTTTTTGTATTTTAAGTGTTTGTCCAAAATTTATTTAAATAGTCTAAAACTGTTGGACTGATACCATACCTTGATTGAGGGTACTATATACTGTATCCTCTATGTAAGTAAAAATTCCATTTCCCTAACAATATCACATGAGTAATATATGACTGGTAAAATAAATAAATATTTGTGTTGAGTAATTTATCTGAAAACCATTTAACTTTTATTCTTTAACAGAGTCCGTGTGAGTAAAAAAAAACTTGACACCTCACAAATCCCCAACTTAAGGAAAAAAATTGTCATGAACGCATAATTATTATATATGCCTTGAAAGAGTATCTCCTCCCAATTAATTTGATACCATATTCATGTGGTATGTCTTCAAGCTTGGATAATCAGTAGGTATTCTTTGCAGTGATGTATATTTGGATTTCACCAAAGTAAGGCATTACTGCAATGAATGAATCCAGATGCCAATGATGTAATAATCCTACACTAGTTAGTAAACATATTTGCAAATCCTTTTTCAATGAAATTAACTTGAGAATTGATACTAAAAAGTGTTCATTAAACAATTATAATGCACATTATTGTAAAGGTGTTTTGAAATGGATTTTAATGCAACCCTTGTAGGATAATGACAAAATTGACATTTGAGGCCCTTTTCATACAGGACTTGCGAATGTTGTAACTTTGCTATAATGGCAACTACCACGGTAAAATGGCTCAGCAGCTAATCATAATCAAGGTTTCCATGGTGCTTGCCATAATGGCAAAGTTACTGCAGTTGCAAGTCCTTTATGACATGGGCCCCAGGATTCATTTATTGCTGTCATGCCTTGGTGCAATTCAATATTTACATCACTGCAAAGAATACCTCCTGATCATCCAAGCGTTAACACATACCACATCGTGGAGAACATACTCTTTCAGGCCATACATAATAATTATGCTCATGTCATATTTCTTCCTTAAATTGGGGATTTGTGAGGTGTCAAGTTTTTTTTACTCACATGGTAGTACTAGTTCCGAAAGAATCAAGTTTTGGTTTCATGATAAATGACCAAGAATAAAAAGCCTGTCTAATGCTTTGACAAAGGATCAATAATGTAAATTATTAAGTTTCATTTAACATTCCAAAGATAAACAGTGGAGTAGCAGCTGAAACCTTTTTTGTCTTCAATGATTCTGAAAGAAAATGTGAGTTTAAAAGAAAATAAATCATATCTAAAATATCCCTTGGCAATTTTTATATATATATATAACCCTTTGAGCTCTGATATCAAATTTAGTGATTTAGTATCAGAAAGCTAGAGACATGGGGGTGATTTCAAGTCCGATGTTGGCCTTAGTGTTGGTGTTGAAATTTAGATTGCTTCCCCCAGCTCCAAAACTTATTCAGATTTTGTTAAACTGATCCAGTTCACATTATTGACATCTCAACAACTCATGAGTGACTTTTCGGGACTATGTAAAAATTGACCTAACACCAACACCAAAAGGTTAACACTGAACTTGAAATCACCCACTGTGATATATGCACAACTGAAAAATAAGATATGTGGTACTTACAAAGCTACAGGGGATCATCATGACTCCAATCTCATATGAACGAATCATCAGCTGACTGCCATTCTTCTCAAAAACTCCCCAAGCTGCCTTAGACAAATTAGCACTGAAAAGAGAATGAAACAATCAGATTAATATTGTGCTAAGAAAAATTATCTTCTTACCATCCCATATCCTCCTCCTTTTCTTCTCTTTTCCATTTGCATCCCTTCTCGTCTCTTCTCCCTTTCTCTTTTCCCATCTCCTTCTCAGTCTCACCTTGTGCTACATAATTATAGTGGGACTATCTGTCTGATATAATAATAATAATACTAATAATATCCACTTATGTAGCACCAAAACTATTTCTATATATTCTATTGTTCTACAAGAGCTCCCCAAATGCTGTACATCCTACTGGAATAAATAGGTTTTTAATTTTAGTTTGAAAATATATAAAGTTTGTTGAATTCCTAATGTCAAGGGGAAGTTTGTTCCATAGTTGTGGGGTTGACATAAGAAATGACCTATCTCCTAGTGTTGCTTTAGTCTTGTGTGGGGGGACTTGCAGTGTGAGTGTATCTTGTGAGCTATGAAGGTCATGAGATCTGGATTTAAATTATAATGTATGATCAATCACTATTATGGCTGGGCACAGCATAGACCACACATAAAACTTTGCAATGCTATTGGGGTGCTGCAAAACAAACTTGGGATCAATTGCAAGTCTATTTTTGGTCCCTAAATCAATCATATGTCTTGCAGTTAATTACAAATTAGTGATTGATTACTAATCTGCTCCTTGAAACAAGAAGTTTAATCTGATTTGCTACAGTTAACGTTGATCTATCAGTTGTAAAATTACAACAGAATATTTGCAATTGATTGCAAATATTTTTTTGCAACACCCCCTAAGTATGCCATTACTTGCATTGTGACACAGCATACTGCGCAATCTAAATATATTCATTAATTTATTTATCATGGTATTAAAAAATTGCACATGGTAGCCTTAGGGCTGAAATCGGCACAATTCACATCAATAGTGATACAAGAGTACTACAAAAAAGACAATAGCATTTAAATAATACATTCATAACAAAACTATACTCCAGAGACCTTGTTCAAAGAATATTGGTTGTAGGATAAAGAGATTGAATTCAAAAGTATTTCATAATATGGTTCAATCATAGAGCTATTAACAGAAGGAGATCTGACTCTCTCAAACGCTTTGCCCCATGCGCGGCACCGCTAATCCCCTCTCAGCAGGGTCCCTCACGGCGCATTACACAGGCCGCTCGTAAATCAGATAAGGAAAGTTGATCGACGCGGTCAACAGCTCGGGTTTGCGCTTGCGCAGTAGCGTTTTCACCCATAATGCATTTCACATCGGCTTCACGAATTTTATGCAAACATGGCGGCTCACGATTTCGGAGATGAAAATCTGGTTTTGGAACCAGCTGAATGCAGGGTGACCAGATTTCACAAAAAGAAATACGGGACAATCGACAAAGTACGCCGGGTCTTTAAAAAAAAGATCAACAAGGGAGGCTACACGGTGTTCGACTTGGGGAAAAAATGTACAGAATTGGAAGGGGGGTGAACGAAAGAATGAAGGAGGGAATGAAAAGGCGAAAGAAAAGAGTTGAATTGAGAACGGAAAGAAATAAAAAATGAAGGGGAAAATGAAGGAAAATATATTTTTAAAAAGGAATGTAAGAATAAAATGATGAAAGATAGAATAAAAGAAAAAAAACGTTTCCGTCATTCTTTGAAATGAATTAAGAAGGAAAGAAAAAGAAAAGAAGGAAGGGAAGATGTGTGAAAGAAAACATAAGGGAGAGAAAAGAAAAAAAGAAGGAAGAAAAAAGGAGGAAAGAAAGAACGAATAAAAGAAAAATGTTTCCTTCATTCTTTGAAAGAAAGAAATAAAGAAAGAAGAAAAACAGGAAGGAAGGGAGGGAGGGAAAGAAAGAAAAAAGGACACAAAGTAGAAGGAAAAAATAAAATAAAAAATAAAAGGATGAAAGAGAGGGAGGAAAAAATAAAGGGAGGAGAGAATAAATATAGAGAAAATAATGGAAGGAGAGAAAGAACAAAAAGAAAAGGGAGAAGGAAGCAAAGAAAAGTTTAAGGAAAGAAAAAATGAAGGGAAAAAAGGAAATTTAAAAAAGGAAGGAGAGTAAGACAAAGAAGGAAAGAAAGAAAAATGAACAGAGAGAGAATATCAGGAAAGAAAGATAGGGAATAAAGATAGATGGAATAAAAAAAGGGGCAAAGAGGAAGGATAGAATGATGAAGAAAAAAGGATATGAAAGAAAGAAAGAAAAAAAGTACAATCTTAAAACAAACAAAAAATCCCATAATCTTACAAAAATCATAACGATATTTCGTGTTTCTAAATATAGGCCCCTATTTAGAATAGAAATAGAATGTTTTAGAAATGAGGGGGGGTCGGGTGTCTGGACACTTTATATTTTGGAAGCCTTCTTTTTTATCTTTAGATTAAACTAAAAATATGAATTCAATAGTTGTAATCATCTTTTATTTTGTTCTCTATAATATTTTTAAAATCATAATTATTTTTTGTACTAAAAATTGTAAAACTTCGCTTGTAAATTTTTCCAAATGACTTTGTAACTTAAAATGAATCGTCCTGACACAGAACTGGGAATACATCTTTGTGGTCCCAAACATGTTATTTTTAAGTTATTTATTATGTAGAATAACAATTTTTTGTACTTTGTTCTCCTTTTTACTGGTTTGTAAATTAAATTTATTCGCTCCGCGGCTCCTGCTATTTTCCAAAAACGATCCAGAGACAAGAGCTGAGCGAGCACGGAGCTCCCGTCATTCATTACACTCACTTTCAACTTACACAAATAGGAGTACGGTACGTGGGGCACCAGAGGGTACTCCACGATGCGACAATCGCCAGAGAAATGCCCCGCAGATTCGTTGTTATATTATCAAGACCATTGTAAACACGCAAATGATTTTTGCATAAAAATAAAGCTCAAAGTATGGTTTTTTACCTTATTATAATTTCTAAAACATATACGAGCAGGGAAAGATTTAACTACGTAAGAAAGACAGACATACCTAAAATGACCAATCTCCAACTTCCTTCGTTTGTAATTTTGTTGAGTCAAATCAGATTGTGACGTATTTGGTATGTATGCAAAGGGGATCATCTCAGAAGTTCAACCATACATAAAAGACGTACATAAGGAATCCGTACGAAGAGATATGGATGTTAGAAGAACAGCAAGTCGTGTTTCAATTTTGAAAAAAAACTGAGCTCGGAGAGAAGTTATGTGGGAGAACGTCGTTTACGGCGGAGCCTCGCAGGGTCCTTCAAAATATCTCTGACCTCAGATTTTACGAGGGGGCTTATCACGTTATGTAAGCGGGCTCTTACTTTTGCCTGGCGGCTCGCCGATTGATGTTAGATATCGTTCCTTCGCCAGAAAGAAGCGATAACAAAGGATTAACAGAGGATTTGGAAGATGGTTCTCCTTCTCTTAATAGCTCCATGGTTCAATCAGATAACATCAATTATAATTAGAGCTAAGAAAATTAAATTGGTTTACACACTTTAAGGTATTGTGCCATTATATGAATATTCTCTTGATGAGCGTAAAACATTATTCCTATTGCAAGTCGTGATAGTGTCTCAATGAAATGTTACCAATTGCCTGATGCAATCTACCACAAGTAGCAATAAACGCCTGAAACTGCATTTTCCTTTCTCTTCTTCTTTTTGTTCATTTTCACCTCTTCCACTTCCTCTTCTACCTTTAAAAAAAATTTGAACTTGTCTGTTTTGCATGGTTTGATTCCAGATTAATGAGGAGTCTTTTGTCAAATTCAATTGGCTTTGTTTTGGGGAGTTTTTTGTGCAAGAAATATGCTGGATATCAAACCTCAAGATCGTCATTATCATCATCATTATCACCATTTGTTGCAAATGGAAATATATTACACAAATTACCTTGTCACCATGAACCACGCAATCTCTTTATTATCTGGAGAAAGTCTGGAATAGGATTTGATGTGAGGGCTGGCTCTGCTACGACCAATTCTAGATGCCTTCCACTGACTGTATACAATAAATAACAACCACAATTTGAATAAGAAGGGTTTTGTTTTTGTTGGGACTAAAAAGAAAGAAAGAAAAGTGTACATAGAGCTTGAGAGAGAGATGATGATTGAGAAGGGATGGGTAAGGTAACATAAGAGTAACGAAGAGGGGGAGGTGAAATTTTAGCTTAACTTCTATTATAATAAACAATTATCTTTTTCAGAAGACATGGCATGTAATGTTAACTACTGATATCCTTGTATCTGATTTGTTTAAAGCAAATAAAAAGCACTACAGAGATATTTCATGAAACACACATTGGAATGAGCAAAAATATATTTATTTTACAGTTGCTGAAAATATAACAGGCAAACAGATTGATAATTAATATGTTGACATGTACACATTAAAACAGAAAAAATTATGTGATTTCCACTAAAATTTATGTTCTTACACAGACATAAGAATTAACAGACAACACTGTTACTTGAATTTCAAGTTGTGGATGTATCTTTCCATGCAACTAATTTTGTAAGTTACCCAGCACCGAAACTATATAACACATACACACAAAAATTAATTCTACAATTGGTACTCTCTAATTCATACGATAGATATTAATAGCAAGATCACTTGTAATGCTCCACAAATTTATGAGAGAAAACTAGAAAACGCTTACAAGAAGAATTGGTGAAGATATGGCTGTTTCTTGGCTGTCTGTATACTGTATGGTAATGATCCACCAGCAGGGTAACCTTCAAGGCTTGTTCGCACATTATCAGAACATGGGTAGATCTATATAAACCAAGCAAAAGATAAAGGCTATTATCAAAGACAGATGTTAACTTTGTGAGCAGAGCATACATATTAAAAATAAATCCAATTCATGATGAGATGTGTTGGTGGAAAGCTTACAGGGTTCCCACAGAAAATTGAAAACAGAATTCCATGACTTTTCCATGACTAAATTGCTGCTTTCCATGACTTCCCATGACGTCCCGGGAGTTGTGTCGAATTTGGGATGTCACAAAACTGGGAAAAATGGAAATCATGAACACCAATTATAATAACAGAGTATGATCACAGAGTATGAGAGTTGCAAAACACAACAAACTGGAAAGCTGCCATAGCCAAGAGGTAAATGCAGTTCCATGACTTTTCATAAGCTTTCCAAATTCCCTGACTTTCCATGACCACAAATTTTCCAGGATTTTCCATGACTGTGGGAACCCTGGCTTAATCCTGAAACCCACACAAAGTTTGTTCACAATGCATTATATAGATTACAAACAAGCATTTTATATTGATGGTATAATCATGGTTTTTTTTTTTCTGTTCATGCACCCAGTCTATAAATCACACACTAATAATTCCACACAATTTTATGGGGGGGTATGAGACAAAATAAGTTAAAGATATGAAAACTTGAAACATCATGTGTGTTTTTTATTTCCTTTTGGTTGACACTAACTCATGACACTTCACTCACTCTAACTGATTTTTGTTTTCATTTATGATTTGTAATATTCCACAGGTAATTAATTTTAGTTTTTCAGCAGTTACCCATATAAATGAAAGGTACCACTCATCCAAAATGCATGGTTTACATAACTTATATCAGAGCTTATTAGTTCCAGATCTATGATACTTTAAAGGCTTTCTCACAAAAGCCTTGCTGACAATAACTACCTGAAGTTACCTTTGAAAATTGGGTAACTTTAATAAAGAGTTTGAAATATTGTAAATTACGGGAAATGGAACTGTCATAATTTGCTGCTAATATTATTATCAGCGATTATCATAAGAATCACACTGTATTCTTGGCACTCAAAATTTAAAACAGAGCATGCAATACCAGCTTCATATGTCTTGTATCAGCATTGGAGGTGAATGACCCTGATTGACCTTTGACACTTGACATACTTTGAAGGAACTCAGCACACAGCCATTTGGTCTTGTCTGCACCCAGAGAACCAATGCTGGAAAACTGACCAATGACCGGCCAGGCCTGGACTAGTTGTTTGTCTGGACCATACTGCCGTAGAATCTGCAACAGAATGATCATTACCAAGTTGAAATTGAGATTGATTATGATTGATAATAACAATGGTAAGAAGAATATTTGTAATGTGCCCATATCCATCATGCTCCTGGCACGGAAAACAAAGGACATAGAAACATATTCACTTGGGGTAAAGTCAGAGGGTATTTCTTTAATTTTGTATCAACCCATTGCCTAGTGTAACATGTGGTCACTGTAGAAAGCATATGAAAATTACACAATAAAGTGTACGTACATGAAGGATCTTTCATTTATTTTTATTAAAACACACAAAAATCTACATGATTCCAATGTCTTGGGACCAAAACTTAACATGTCTACATGTATCCGTAACAATTTTTCTTTTCAATTGAATTTTTAAAAATAATAAATGAATGCATGCAAAGAATTATGAATTATTGAATTATGTGACTTTTCTTACCTTCCTGACTTTGAGATGACCCCATTTATCTTTGGATTCTCCAATATGTCTGCCAGGCACTGATGAAATAAGAAATACCCTGTCCAAAAAAAGGAGTAGGAAATCAGTTCATAACATGCCCTATCAACTTTAAATGTTAGCAAATAGCAGTGAATTTGTTTGATAAGTCTAACTTGGAAATCTCTTTGGCAAGGAGGTGACCTGATACATAAATCTTTTTATTTAATTTTTAGTTAACACAGCTTGCAAATCACTGGAATATAGCAAGTCTTTAAAAAGACTGGGCAATTTCTATGCCTAAGACAGGGCGGGTGATGGGGGCTGAATCCCTTCTCCACAATTTCAGCTATGGGCTGCATGATCGCGATGATGATTGGCATGACAGATACACATGGCATGATCTACAAAATTTACATGCAAAGAAAAATTCTTCAAAAAATATTAAAACCAATTTATATTTTTGCTAATCTATGCAACAAATCAACTATATTCTTATAACATTTTAGAGAAGAGGAGGGAAGGGGTGTTAGATGATTTGGCATATGATGAACAACAAATCAAAACAGACAAAAATATTGATAATATGCAATATGACTGCACATTTTTCAAAAAAACAAACCATTACAAAGAATTTACCCTTACTTGGCACCTGAAAGGTCATGTTGCGAGATATGATCTTTCCATGGCTGCAGTGATGGTGCCCTGTACGCTGTGAGGTAAGCTAGTAGATCTCTTTTGAAGAAAGTTGGTGATTCCCCATCTGTTGCTGTCTGTTTGGCTGAAGGTAACTTTGGGAAGAGAGGACTGATCCACACTCTGATCAGTCAAATGGAAAGAAACTTTTGTTAATTTTTTTAATATGTTTATTACTGAAATACATTTTTACCCTGCTTATTTACATAAATTCATAAATACAAGATTAATGGTTTATCTTTACTTGGTCTATAAAAATTGGCAAATGGTGGTAGAACATCATCCATATCATTAGAACACTGGTGCCTTTAACAACCCTCAATTTCTATTTCAAAATCTATAAGGAGCTCTTTCATATCATACTAACCCCCCCAAAACCCAAACCATTTTTTTTTAGTTTGTTATGGCAAACAGACCATTTTTTAGGCCTTTGTTGAGTTTTTGGTTGAATTCATTTGTGGTACTCTTCATCTGCATGTCATCTGCATCTAAAATAGAAGTTTTTTTAAATAGGGCTTGCTAGCTAGAGCACCCTCCTTCATACGACTGGGATGAAATGTCCGAGTCATACCACAGACCTCAAAGATAAAGACCTTTTAACATCTAGCTACAATTGTAGGTGATCAGTATATTAGATGAATTGAAATAAGGCCATTAATGACATACAGTACTATGTTGATACTTTGGAGCAATTGACAAAAAAGGAGAATAAGCTCCTATCGGGGGATAATATCATTATTTAGATTGCAATTATCAATTCTTAATATGATTTTCATATTAGCTTACCCTTGAGTTTTCTGATGCCAATCCATCTCAATGATGTTAGCCGTATGAATCACTACTCTCATTCCATTAGCATAGAGAAGAAACATCATCTTACTGAGAGAAATAAAAATTAGATTATGTCAGAGTCAATGGTCCATGTTAACAACAGTGAACTGGGCCCCCATAACACAAAACTTAGTAATTGATTGTGGGGCCGATTTTTATGATTGATCATACACAGTAATCAATGCAATCAATCCTAGAAACCAGCCCCATGATCAAAGACTACGCTTTTTAATACAGGGTCCTGTAATGAAAGGCATGATTCAGATGTTGTTTAAAGGACAAGTCCACCCCAACAAGAAGTTGATTTGAATAAAAAGAGAAAAACCCAACAAGAATAACACTGAAAATTTCATCAAAATCGGATGTAAAATAAGAAAGTTATGACATCTTAAAATTTCACTTATTTTCACAAAAGTTATATGCACATCCCGGTCGGTATGCAAATGAGGGAACTGATGACATCACTCACTCACTATTACTTTTGTATTTTATTACATGAAATATAATTTTTTCAAATTTTCTCCTCATTGTCCTGTGATACAAAGTTTTATTTCTCCCTGAACATGTTGAATTACCATTGTTTTTAATTTTATGGTTCAGTCAAGTTGGTCCTTATTGTCAAATCTGTAAAAATTGAAATATTGTTTAATTCAAACAATAAAAAACAAAAGAAATAGTGAGTGAGGGACGTCATCAATTCTCTAATTTGCATGTGGCTAAATTGTGCATATGGGCTATTCCAAGGTTACCCACGTTACATTTGGAGACACCTTGACTCATACTTGGAGCTGTAACTCCATTATTATTGATAGGAACTAAACATCTCTTTATCACAACATAGTACGCAGTCTGACTATCCTTTGTATAAAAACAAAACTTGGGAAATTTAATTATGCTCCTGGCAAATCTTTGAAATGTGTCGGTTACTCATGTTACATGATTTGGACATGCGAAAAGTGGACATAAGTGAAAAGTGTCCTCATACAAGGCTTTTATGAAAGTTGATTATATCCATTTCAAAGAAGTATATTCGGGAGACAAATTTGTATATAATTCAAAAAATAAAGAACACATGATTTTTACTAGGGGTGCAGATAAAGTGGTTACTCACGTTACGGTTCAGATGGGCTATATGTACAAAGACACATTGAGCTCATGTCCACCAACCTATGGAATTGCCCATATAACTATTTTGTGAAAAATAAGTGAAACTTTAAGATGTCATAACTTTCTTATTTTACATCCGATTTTGATGAAATATTCAGCATTATGCTTGTCTGATTTTTCTCTATTGATTCAAATCAACATTTTTCTGAGGTGGACTTGACCTTTAACTTTGGATGGGCAATTGTGACAATTTTATAATTTGTCATTTTCTTATATTTTCTGGACTTCTGGGGGATGTTTCACAAAGATTCTAGTTATAGGTCGATCAGCTGGATCCTGCAGCATGCTGATTGATAATATGATTTTATTTTCCCTCTGCGCTTAAAAGAGGAAGCTACATGAAACATGAAACTGCAGTGGGCCAATTGTCTGCACCATATGCTTGCAAGATCCCAAAGCATGCTAGTTTATATATTTTTTAAGTTTTTCTTCATATCTGTAACACAATTTCCCTTAAAATTGGATTGTTGTTATCAAAATTGAGGTTAAAACTATTTTTTGAAGTCTAGTCCCTACCTAAGCATCAATATCTTAACTTCTATTGGAAGTGGATGTAGAAGTAACTTCTGACGGTTTCCATTGCAAAAATACTAATCCATATGGAGGCTTCATATTACATCTTCATGAAGCTTCCTTACTCATGGACATAGAAGCAATCAATCTCTTCATTATATCTTACCTATGGTGTGTACCATACATAATATCAAGCCTTGCCTGACATAGTTTAATGTTAGGGAATGGATGCGCTGCTTCATGAAGTGCTATTTTTCCTTCCCTCTGCTCTCCATGTACAATCAGTAATGGTTTATCTCTGGAACAGAGAATAAATTACAGGAATTTACATGATTTTGAGTTTCAATTGATCAGAAAAAAAAATTATTATTTCCTCTGCTTCTGAATCCTCTGCTTCTGATGAGATCATATTTCTGATCCTTTTACTTAGGGTTTATGTCGGTAAAGGGTGGACACAATGCATAATTTTTACAATGATATCAGTTAAAGTTCATGTCCAACTTAACAAGTTGATTAGAAAATTTTGAACAAATATGGTAAAAAAAACATAGCATTGCATTTAACTAGGATATCAAAGAAGAAATGTATTGAATTAAGTTTAGATTATTTTTCACAAATTATTTTAGTAAACATCATGATTGGAATACAACTGATTAAAACAAAGAAATTCATTCTGTTTTTTATTTCATTTTATTTTTTCTTCAGTTTTTATTGATTTGATATGGAGAAGCTCTGAACTAAAGCACAATAGCTTACAATGATGATGGTCTTCAAGGTTCAGTAAAGAGTAAAACCATGGTTCATATTTTAGGATAAAGGTGTAAATATTTGAAATTTAGAAGAAAAAAAATGAACTGTGTGGCACCATCAGCACTCTTACGTGTATACTGCTTGTATTGTGCAGAAAACTTTCATGAGAGACAACTTGAATTAATATTCATCTGGTTTTGAAAATTGTCATGCTAGACTTATTTCTCATTATTATTCAAACAAACAAATATGTTTGAGTGCAATCAAACTTAATAGAAATTTATCAAACATTTAATGCATCTGAACTCTCTAGGCTAGGTTTGGCTGTATGCAAACCAAGCAACCACCCCTGTAAACCAAACTAATGGCCAGGCAATCTAGGTTCTTGTGTCAATCCCCTTACAAATCTTTGTACAAACCCAGTATACAAATGATGCATGGGTTAGAGTGGGTCAGTAGGAACTGTGTGCACAAGGTAACTTTGGCATGGTTTAACCCACGAGGCGCAGCCGAGTGGGTTTAGACCATAATGCCAAAGTTACCGCGTGCACACAGTTCCACTGACCCACGAAAGAAACCCATGCATCATCTGTTTTATAGAATGGAAAAATTTTATTGAATAAACCACAAAAATTAATGATTTACCGGATGCATGATAATTTCATGCGTCCAGTAAACTCAATTTACTGGACGCATGAAAATATTTACTGGACGCATGATTTTTTTTACTGGATGCATGATTTTTTACCGGATGCATGAAAATTCCAAAATGTAATGCAGACCCTTTGATAACCCTGGAAAACATAAATATGTATGCCTAACTTGATAATATGTTGGCACAAAGGCATCATTATACCCAAAATGCCAGATACAGCTTTGCATTGACTAGATCTATGACTTTTATGAGGCAGCCATAGCTGTGTGTGTATGCCCGGGCCGCTCCGGTGGCCAGTGCCTACGGCTGCCTGGGCCCGCACTGGAGATTTGGCTGTGCACAGCCAGCCCAGGGCAGTGCCAGTAGATCTATAAACGTTAGATCGTATGTCTGGACTTCTCAACTAACGAGTATGCAGGCAGTTTTAATCCCTATGACAATTACGGTAACGTATTTGTACTTACAGATCATTTTGCATCCTTTATTTGATTCATTCTGCCTTGATCGAAAATTCAAAATTTTGACGTAAACAAGCGTAACAGTACATGCGCGATGACATCACAATGACCTTTTCGGACGATAGCTTGTTTACAGTGGATATCGTTTTGATTATCGGGATATCGTTCATGCAGCCCAGTAAAAATTCTTGCATTGCTCTCAACCAATCAGATTGCAGGGATTTTCCCATCCATTCTATAATACACCTTGACCAAAATATGCAAGCAATACCCAACTTTGTGTGTACAAACTCCAGATGTCCTACTAGAAACACACAGTAATTTCAAAAGTGATTTCTAGCATTCAATTCAAACACAAGCCTCATTTAAGTTTTTGGTATCATTCCCCAGAAGGAAGCTGTTTCATAAGCCACTGTGCTCACCAAAGTTCATCTGCATCATGGTGACTACTCAACTACATGTATTATCCTTGTCTCTCTAAGATGCTGCATAAGAAATATAGCTGAAAAGTAATTGAACGGCTTGTATACTAACCTGAACTCTCTTGGATACTGCTTCATTAGCCATGGTATGTCAAACATGTAGTTGAACTGAGCTGATTCCACCAGTTTTCCCATGCACGGATCTAGAATATCTGGCAAAGTTGGTACACATATTTTTTGTTCAAATATGCAAAAAGAAAGCTTGTATAAAGTGGTACTTTTGTAAAAAAAAAAAGGTTCTTGCATTTCCTCGTTTCAAACAAAAGTTGGATTGAATTTAATCATTTTTGATATTTTGACAAATCAATTAATTTTGTATTCATATTGCTTTTTTTAACAATAATTTCTAATTTAGAAAAATCATTTTTCAACTTACCTGATAGGAATCAAAAGACTGAGAATCTCATATAACATTCATAAAACTACATGTAGGCCTATGCATTACTTTTTGTGTCAACTTTATAAAAGCAACCCTGAGGCCTTGAAGTCAGTACTTCTATCAAACAAATGACATAAGTGGAGGACAAAAAAATGTTCCACAATCCGTTTTTGTATTCCCCTGGACGCAGCCATTTTAATAAAAATTTCTTGAAAATGAACATACAAATCATCTTACCTTTGATATGCACAGCATACTGATTATTATAGGTCGACGCAATCCCCTCAACTTTTGTAAGAAGGAAACCATATGGTGATGACTCCTCAATAGCTTCTGGACAGGACAGTGGACATTTCTTTCCTTCTGATTTCTGTCTCTTGGGTGAAGGCTTTGCAGGGCTTTTCTTGCCTGTTGTTAGTTGAGGATGCATATAGAAAAGACAACAATGTATGGGATAAAAGTCAAATTGATTTATCTTGCTCATAATTATTTCAAAAATCTCAACTCTATCATGATCAGATACAAACATTTAACCCTAATTCTTCCGGGGGGGGGGGGGGGGGGCATAATGCCCCCCCCCCCCCCGGGAATGACAAGAATCAAAATACCCCGGGAGATTTAGGGTTAAAAGACGGCCTTACCTTCAATCAGCTATCTTGTTCTGATTGCTCATATTTTTCTTGCCAATCAAAAGACCCACTGCAAATGCAATTTCTTCTCCTCCCCCCCTTTGGCTTATGATTTATTTTTTCATTTTACAAAGTCATCATGACTGCTATCAATACCTTGGTGTCTGTACTCTTCCAAATGAGAAGGGTTCTTTCTGTAGCATTTGGATCCATAAGGGCACTCCTGTTTTGACCCACTGGGCATGCTGGTTTCTCCTTCCTCGATGATCACCGTGTCCTCTTTCTTCAATCTCTTTGTGGACTGTGATATCAATGTTTTCTTCTCCTGGGATTTAGTCTTCCCTCCAGTTTTCTTCTTTCCTTTCCGATCTTCATCCTCATTTTGTGGGCCTGAATCTGAGTCGGATTCCAGTTTCCGCTTTGCTTGTCTCGTCGTCGGATGGTTGTCATTGGTGTTAAATTCATCTTCGTCTTCAATGTATGTGGCATCAGAGTCTGAGTCGCTGGATGTACGTTCAGGTAGAAAGCTTGATTTTTTATTTGTTGAAGGTCTGTCATCATCTGAATCTGAATCGGATATATCATGTCCAGCGGCTAAAGCTCTGGCCATCATTAAGTCTTGGTGTTCTTGCTCTTCCTCCATGTCATACTGCAAAAAAAAGGAACAGAGCCAACAGCTAGTGTTTAATAAGACAAATCACGCAAAGTAAATTAAATGATCTTGATTCTTAGTAGCAGTACTAGTAATCTAAGAACTGTTTGTAAGATTAGAAGTAAATGGAATAATTCATCAGTGTGAATTTTGCAGTGTGATTTGTAAGTTCTATTTTACCATCATAAGTTTGATTGAGTCATGACCATATGGTTCCTTCCTCCATGCCTGAATTTCAAGACCTGAATTGAACAGATGTACAGAATTATATCTGACTGATACACATCTGTAAAACTCAATCACAAATTCACAGCACACACACAAGGCTATTCAATACCACAATTGGGCAGCCAATGCAAAAGCCCGAGTGGTCTCCTGTTGCAAGTGGGATTCCTCAAGGAAGCTTCATAGTGCTGTAAATACACCTTCAAAGAGGAGTGGTCAGTGACGACTTAAATAACCTTCTGAAGTGGTCTGAGAGATGGCAACTACCCTTCAATTATATCAAATGCAGTGTTCCACATCGACAGGAGAAACATTGAAATTTACTGCATTCTTGAGAAAGATCTGCAAGTAGAGAAAGCCGGACAGGATCTCGATGTAAAATTTTACTGTCGGCCGAAATTTCATCAGTAGTAAGCATATGTGATACCAACTCATCAGAAAAATGAATAGAACCATCACTCAACCAGGACCACTCTGCCAATGTTCTTCAAAACCCTAATAAGACCACATCTTGAATACATAGCAGTTATGGTGATATGACCATAATTCAAGTGTGACCATATTTTGCACAGGTTCGCATATCTCAATATTGAGAATTACAGTTATATCATTATTTTCCTTCTTTAGAGCCTTGACAGAGGGAAGAGACTCTGTATGGATGGTCAGGCTGGAATTTTCATGGATTTATTTTGGCCCGCGGTAGGCCTACGTGCAGCTGCACGAGTTGGTAGCGAATCGGCATGCAAGTTGAATTGTCCGACTCATCATCATAGACGTAATTCCCCTAATTTAACTCCATCCACGTCACTAGAGCTAGAAACTTCATCATCATTCTCTTCATCTTCAAAATCATCAATTTGAAAATCCAAAATCTAGATAAACTTCTGGGTTTTCTTTCATTTCATGATCGAAGTATTCAGTGACAGTGTAGAGTAAACGTACCCTCGCAACATGTTTTGCATGCAAGTGGAGCTTGACGTTGGAGAGCCAATCACGTCTCTCGTACACTCATACACGTCATCAAATTCGAGTCAATTCAGAGACTGATCATCTGATGCGATGGGAGGCGTATTTCGGAGAGGCATTTTATTGGCAATTTCCACCTTAATTATGTATTACTTTCGTTATTTTTGAATGACCAAATGGTAATTCCCACATCATGACCTTTCCACTGATATATAATAAGGCCATATTCATAATCAATATATTTCTCCTTTAACTGACTGCTGTGCCGAGGTAACACGAACCTAACTTGTCTAGACCAGAGAGCTCCGGCGGCGCAGGCCGGCTGCAGCTGCCGGAGCTCTCTGACTCTGGCATGTCAATAACCCAGGGAGCTCCCGCCCGTACTTACCACGATTACCGTATATGGATGAAGGTCTAACGAGTGGCAGTTTCCTGACATCTGGGCACAAACTGGAACCTGAATAAAACGAAAAGTTCTCTCCTTCTACCCCAGTCTCGATCGGCCATTTTGTTACGATTCATAACAAAAATGGCCGATCGAGACGGGGGTAGAAGTACTAGGAGAGAACTTTTCGTTTTTTGAGGTTCCAGTCTGTGCCCAGTCCCAGATGTCAGGAAACTGCCACTCGTTAGACCTTCATGATCATCCATATAAATTATAATCGTGGTGACGTGGTAAGTGCATAATTGCTATTTTCACAATTCATTTGGAGAAATATTTAGACCATAAATCACGCTAGTCCCGTGAGTATGGTCAAATACACGGTAAGCCCCTGGGCTCCCTGGGTTCATACTAACCTCGTATTAGTGTGAGTGCCCTGGGTTAGCATGTCAAGAGCTCCCGGGCCTGGCCCTGGGTCCCAGGGGGGGGGGGGGGCACTCAGTATATAATGCATAGTGGGTACCGTAAGGGCACTAGTATTCAACCCGTTTGGAGAGTTTCCTCAAATATATAGAAATATAGAATTTACCTGAATTTCAGACCCGTCTTATTTCCAAGAGCAAATGCTGGTTATTCTTTTTCCGTTATTTTTTTCTTCAACCAGTTGACTGTGTGCGCGGGCGATCGAATTATACGGCGACGGATTTTGGTACTAGTATTCAACCCGTCGGCACTAGTATTCAACCTAGCGATGAAAGATGGCCCTGTCTCTCAATCTGCCCTTGTCCCATCCGACTATGGACTAGACCATTTGAGATGAGACCAAACAGGGAATTAATCAAAGCCAGAGACTTACATAGATCTAGATCTAATTTAGCAATTTAAACCCTTTTGAGATTTGCTATCAATCCTCACTAGGTTGAATACTAGGTACCATTCAGTGCAAAAGGCCATCGCCGCATAATTCGATCCTCCGCGCATACAGTCGACAGATTGACAAAGAAAATATCGACAACAGATTACCCTGGAAATAATAAAGACCTGTGTGAAATTAAGATAAATTCCCTATTTCTAAATATTTTGGGGAATATGTCAAAATCTTTGAATTATGCCGGGTTGAATACTAGTACCCATACGGTATGTGCCGCGGAGGGGACCCCCATTTTTACACTCAAATTTCTGTTCCGAGGCATAGCATTTTTGTCTTATTGAGAAAAAGAACATAGAAAGCCGCTCCAGAGCATAGCATTTTCTTCTTCTCGAGATAAAAAGAAGAAAAAAAATCCGCTCCAGGGCTTCGCATATTTTCCGTTACGCCGTTCCGGTCGCAATTTTGGTGAAAAGCGGCCGCAGTTCGCTGTCCGACCATCGCCTCTCCGCTAGCGCGCCCGTCAGTCGTGCCGCCGGGCTAGCTGCATGTACGTTCCATAGCCAGGGATGCATACGCACTCGCACACAGGCGACCCGTTCCAAGGACCCCCGTTTTCAGAAACATTTGTAGTTCCAAAGCTCGTTCCGAGGACCCTCCTTTTTACAATGAGCCCGGCCGCTCCAAGCCCAAGGCCCCCGTTTTTTGTCTCGCCCGCGGCACACCCCTACCACTTTTTTGGTCGAGTGCCCCCCCCCGGGCCCCTGGGTTTAAACTTTTTAAGTCTGGGGAGCGTTTCATCAATATTTTCATCAGACAAGTTGTCTGGGGAGCGTTTCATCAATATTTTCATCCGACAAGTTGTCAGATCTGACATCTTTCCATGATTTTGATTGGCTGAGAGGCACTGTTCCTATGCCTATAAGTATAAGGCTATATTACTGTCGGATAAAATGGGACTTGTCGGATAAAACGTCCGACAAGTCCTTTCATGAAACGCCCCCCAGATCTGACATCTTTCCCTGCATGTTGATTTGCTGAAAGGCACTGTTACTATGGTAACTGTCGGATAAAGCAGGACTTGTCGGATAAAACCTCCGACAAGTCCTTTCATGAAACGCTCCCCTGGAGTCTGGGTTATTTAATATTAACAATCACGAAATTGAGGTAGCCTAGATGATGATAATAGTACCTGCTGTTGCAATTGCAGAGCCAGATCCTCATCATCAGCTAAATTTGCCATGAACTTGCTGCAATTTATGACGAAAAGTTAACGTTAATAGACTGTATTCAATTGTCGGTACAGTCGCTATCCCTAGCTAGCTAGCTCGCTCGATCGCCACAACTCCAAGGCACAACCAAGGAGCTTCTCCATGCGCTATGCCATATATATATGCATAACGCATGCGTACACCGGTACGTACGTACCGGTGATCGTGAGCGATCGTGAGACGAGAGGGTGAGGGAGGAGAGGGAGAGAGGGAGAGAGAGCTGGGGAATCCCCGTATTTGTTTATACAACTCGGACCCGGAGACAACGCGGCCTCGCCTCCGAAAAGGGGCCGAGTTGCCAGCCGAGTTGTCCCAACCTGTTGGTGATTTTTTTTCTTTTTCACGAATTTGTGTAACGGTTGTGAGTTATCCCACCTGTTTTTGTGATTTTTCCTTCACGAATTTTTGTAATGAAGCCAAAATGGTTAACCAATTCGTGAAGAAAAAAAGAAAATCACGAAACAGGTGGGACAACTCGGCCCCGTTCTGGAGGTGAGGCCGGCTTGCTTGTTCTTGGAGCCGAGTTGTGCCGATCTCTAAACCTGGGCGTGGCTAGCCTTCGCCAAAGTCCTACACCGGGCCGAGCTCGCTCACGGAAATTTCCATCAAACTTTGAAAGGCATCAGTTCAACTTCAGGCTCAGCTTAGTAAAGATACATCTTGCATCTTCTCTCCATAGTAGTACACCCAGTTGTTGTGTGTCTGGACAGGTTGTGTGTCCGGACGATCAATTTTAGAAAGTCATTTGGAAAAATTTGAAAGCGAAGTTTCATAAATTTTTAGTACAAAATGTTAGGAAATATAAAGAACAAAATAGAAGATGATTACAAGTATTGAATTCATATTTTTAGTGTAATCCAAAGACAAAAAAAGAAGGCTTCAAAAATATAAAGTGTCCGGACACCAACCCCCCATCCTACTCTACTGAACTGTTTTGTCAAGTGTACATTAATTTCCAGTTTAGCTAGCCTTTTTGGAGCTGCAAGAGGAATTATCGCATCAAGTATCAAGTAAGTCAAACTTAAAATTAAATAAGTTAAACTAAAGTCAAAGACTGTCTAGACCACTCATTCAATGAACAAGGTTATGATTATGAATATGATATGTTACTTTAGTCGACTTTACTTTTAGTCAAGACATTGCAATTTGCATATTCAGATCTAACCCAGGAAGCTCGGACTCGGAGCTCCCTGGGTTGATTCAGATCTAGTATTCTTGAACTTGAGCATGTTGAGACTTGAACTTAGCGTGGAGTTCTGCGTGTTAATGATGGGGGGGGGGTACTCAAATTATAACATACCTAGATCTATGTGCCACGCCAACTCGAAAATAGGGGGCTCTGGAACAAGCGTGTAACCATGGGGGGGGGGGCGGTGGGGGTGGTCGCCCCCCCAAAAAAAAGGAGAAAAGGGAAAAAACAGTAGAGGCACTGGTCAGAAAATTGGGATTGTCCCAGTTTACAGGGACTGTCAGTTTTCAAAGATTTCTCCACACGAGAAAGCTAGGAAAGTTCATTCACCTGTCGAGTGTCGACATCAATTGAGTGCGCTAGTCAATGTAAACATTATCAGGTTTCATAACAAGATTGTTGGAAGACGGCAAGTCATGAAGAAAAGAAAGGTATACATTTCCCACACCTTCTTTCTACTCCGTTTTCCCCTTCCCGGCTGTGGGAATCGTATATTCTTGCCAGAAATTATTCAAGTATTAAAGTATACATGGGTGTAAAGAGTATGACAAGTATTTATTCAAATATTACATTGACACAAAAGTTTGGCTCTTCTGTTTGGAGCGGGTAAACACTACCGTCACTCCCCAAGTCCCCAAATGCTATTTCTTCTGCTTTTCAGCAAGTGGTTTTTGGCAAAGTATCTGCTCAAAGGGAAAGGCATTAAATTTGTGCCGTGCTATATGCAAAAGTATGTACGATATTATACTTTATTCTATATCGCTGCACATCCATGTCTTGTTTTGTGCCATTGATTTGAAATTTCGAATATTTCTGAAGTTTCTTAATCAAAAGGAAGCGCTTAAAGGTCAAGTCCACCCCAGAAAATTGTTGATTTGAATCGATAGAGAAAAATCAAACAAACATAACGCTGCAAATTTCATCGAAATTGGATGTAAAATAAGAAAGTTATGACATTTTTAAGTTTTGCTTATTTTTCACAAAACAGTTAAAATGCACAACTCGGCGATATGCAAATGAGAGAGTCAATGATGTCCATCACTCACTATTTCTTTTGTTTTTTATTGTTTGAATAATACAACATTTCAATTTTTACAAATTTGACAATAAAGACTAACTTAACTTGACCATAAACTGTTAAAATAATGGTAATTCCACATGTTCAGGAAGAAATAAAACTGTTTCACTTGACAAGGAAGAGAAAATTAGAATATTCATATTTCATATAATAAGATACAAAAGAAATAGTGAGTGGGTGACATCATCAGTCTCCTCATTTGCATACCAACCAGGATGTGCATATAACTGTTTTGTGAAATTAAGCAAAACTTTAAAATGTCATAACTTTCTTATTTTACATCAAATTTTGATGAAATTTTCAGTGTTTTGCTTGTTGGATTTTTCTCCTTTTTTTCAAATCAACTTTTTGTTGGGGTGGACTTGTCCTTCAATATGAGCAAAATTACAACTTTTTCTAAAATAAATCAGAGAGGTTTCCGCGCTTCGCGGGCATGGGAAAGGAAATGTCCCTCTTCTAGCTTGCATCATCCCTTTCACATTTTGAGCTTGTTTTTCTTCTTAATCGAATTATATATAATCTAAGAAATATCAAATTTAGAACAGGTTAAAGTTTCAGAGAATTTTTTTAAATATTCGCGGGAAGGAATATAGCGCCCATTTCCTTCCTGTATATACCTGTCTTCTACTCTGTTTTGCGACTTGAGTTAAAGAAATTTAATATGGATACACTTTTTACAATCAAATCTGATGTGACCAAGGTAGGCATAATCATTTCTGTTCTCTATTTTTATAAAACTTTTTAAGCTTCAACGCTTTGTGCGGTAAGAGGAATTATTTCAAATTCTTCAATCTTTTCCCATTTTGTGGCGCTCATAATTTCTTTCGAAAACAATTTTGTTTTAATCATACCAAGTCAATAATCGAGTTGATAAGGGTACTAGAGACGCCTTCTTTTGATTTGAATTTGATGAGATATCGAAAACTTCGCGCTCTGCGCGGGAGTGGGGAAACTCCCCCCTCCCTGCATCCTCCCCCCTAGGGACCGCGCTTCGCGCGCTCTGTAAGTGTTGGCACGCTTCGCGTGCACTTACCGCCCCCTCCAAAATTAAATCCTGGTTACGCGGTTGCTCTGGAACTAAATCTTGGTCTTAAAATAAGGGTCTCCATGGTCTCTGGAGCAGCTCTTGCATTCTTGCTTGGAATGGATCAATGATTGCGAAAAATGCAATGCTCTGGATTCCTGGAACGGACCACATCAAACGGGGTCTCCGAAAGACCGGAACTCATTAACCAATTCGTGAAGAAAAAAAGAAAATCATGAAACAGTTGGGCGTAATCGGTAGTGGCCATGTAAATATACGCGTCTTGCTAGATTCATATCAGGCCAGCGCAAGCTAGCTGTGGGGGTCTTCGGCAGGCTGACATAGGGCTCTGTGCTGATCGACCTAGCTGGCTGAGTAGATCATGACAGGTAGTCGGGTACTCTCTGGAGGGAGAAGTTACAAATTTGAGGACCTTCAGAAAGGGGAAAAATGGGAATCTCTTAAGAGATGATGAAGTTAAGCCTTTCGCGAACCACCACCATTAAACGAGTCCTATGGGAGTCTTTCGTCTATGTAGGAGGAGGGCTGAAAATTTTTATTAAAAATTGTTGTTTTAACTCCTTCGAAACAGCAGATTTTTCAGTCTAAAGGTTATTTTTCAGAAATTGTTGCCATGGTAACCACATATTATGGCCTTGTTGTGGATAAGACTACATAAACTACTTCCCCAGTTTTTGGTCAGTGCCCATGTAGGTTGGTACCAACATTCGTCCTCGGCCTCGAGTAAAACATGCAATTCCCTTTCCAGATGTGAAACTCATTGCTGATTGAACTTCCTCAGTTTTTTTTTTTACCATCGCTCATAAAATTTGGTACAAATATTTATTTTGGGTAAGACATGCAAGATTCATTCTCCAAATGTGTTGGACACTGCATTGCCATGGTAACAGCATATAGGGCAAGATATTTATCACCTGCTCTTGTGATATTTCTAGTTTCATAATACCAATGTTTTTTTTTTTTATTATAGCTGTAATGACCAATTTGTTTTGTTTTTTTCATGTCAGTTGTTTGCAATTAAAAGGACAGTTTCAGAAGACAAAATGATCTACTCTTCGATGGTAGTTGTATGCCTGGTGGTCATATGGCTTGTCTCGGGGTTAATGATGTGGAAAAGTGAGTATCAACAATCAAAGATTGACCCCTTTATTGAACAAATCCTTCCAAATCTATACAAATTAATATGAATTGATAGAGAGTTAAAAAATAACCTTTTTACAAAAAAATTCATTGAAATTGAATATGGATTAGAACGTCATGACATTTGAAAAGTTTAATTTCATAAAAACGGTCCTGGATAATATACAGATGAGCTGTGTCACACATTAACCTTTTTCGTAAGTGCCAATACATCAATGTTTATTTTTGTTGATGTTATATTCAAAGAAGTCCTTTTTTTTAATGTAACATATAAAAATATTATTTTTTTTTTTACGTTGGAATCATGTTTTAGTATTGTATTTTTTCATATTTCATAATATACTAGTAATCAAATAACCAAAGAAATAAATAATAGTCTGTGAAAAGCATCAACTCATTTAAACATTACCTCATATAAAATGAGTTACCCCCAATTTTTCCTTTAAAAAAATGGGACTTAAATTCCTGATAATCCTATTCAAAATGTGACAACTAAAGAATAAAAAATCAAAATGCTTGTTAAAATAAGAATGTGATATACAAAGATCATATTTCTGCTCCTTGTGAATATATGTAGTTTTAAGCATGAAAATATTTATATCTACCGTAATACTTATTTGTAATAATTATTTGTGTCAAAATAGTTTTCCTGAATATGATGATGTTTTGTTTATAATTATATCTTCTTTGCCACTAATGTACATGTAGAATTATCGTAAATAAGTACCCCAAGTCCCCGAAGATTGAAAAGCTGTTAAACGCAATATGGAGTTTAGATCACATTTATGAATGGAAGACCTGCTTGCATGTGACTTCACAAATTAAAGATTTTTCATAACGCTCTTCCTTTTTGCTTGATTTTCATCAATCCTTTAAAAATATTTTGTTGAATTGACCTAGTCCACCTACACTTAAAATATCAAATAGATTAATTAATTTGGCAGGATGACCATTATAATGCTGGGTCATCTAGCCTTTTTTTTTGCAAACCGCTGTTCTGCTTTGTGTGTGGATGCCTGCATATACTGCATTTTCTTCTTTGTGATGGGTTCTTTTCAAGTTTATACCTTGTTCTTGATTTTTAAATTTGGACTTTAAAAAAAATCTTCATTTAGAAAATAACACTCTATTTGATGTATTGTTTTTCTTTAACTTTAAAGGGACTTATTAATTTATTTTAACTGTTTTATTCTTTCCCCATTATTAAAGAGAAAAAGTTTTATGCTTTTGAGTAAACAGGGTTAGATCCTATCGAAGGGAATGTGATTATTTAGTGCCTGAATCATGAGCATTAATGTCTCCCCAAATGTGGAACATTAAAGACCCAAACCAGAGCTCAAATGGCAATTGACAAATGGGAAATATGTAAGCTACATAGTACAACAGTGTAAGTTTTATGCATATTCACCGCTTGACAGCTGAGTATTTTGCTCAAGGAAAACTAAAATTAACGGGTTTTGCCGAGGATTTGGACAAAAGGCTTTCCATTGCATTTCTCTGGCCTCATGATTGTGATCTCATGTTGTGTTAGAAGCATTGTGACTCCATAGGCTTGTACACCGAAAAGGGTTATTTTTTCTGCTTTTCACATTCTGAATTCAATTTATTTATCAATTTGCAGAAAAAAAATGAAAATGACAATTAATCAGTGCTCAAATGGATGGAAACCTAAATGTACAACTCTTCACTAATTTTTTTTTGTGATTTCTGTTCTTAGCTCTTATTGGGCCTAAATTGCTATGTAAGGAAAACTTGTTAGTGTGTGCCAATTAAGCAGGAAACAAAATATGGCAAAAACTAGTCAAAAGCCATAGATTTCATCAATTCAAGCTTGCAGCAAAAGATATGATATCTCTGTGTGAGAGAAGTGAAGAAAATAAGGTGTGTAATCTGAAAGGGGGGGAAATCACACACTTTTTCTGTGTAAAACTCGAAGGAATTACACTGCTTCTAACACGACATGACATCATGGTCTCGAGGCCGGTGAAAGCATTACAAGAGAGTCTATTTTCGAAGCCCGATGATTGGAGCTATTATTAAGCAAAATACTCAGCTGTTAAGCGGTTTAAATTCATAAAGCTTGCATTTCTGTATTAAGTAATTATTAGCTTTCGATTGGTACATGATTTGTCAGTTTCATTTTTGGGTCTGGTCTGGGTCTTTAAACCCATTTCTGAGGTCATCACCTATAATATCACTAGACTACACGCTGTCGGGACTGACGTTATGGACTTTGAACTCGCCCTTAAAGTTGCTATTAAAGTTGTTCCTGCTCTGTTTCATCAATTTGCATACTGTGAGGTATATTTGAAAATCTTTCTTGACTTTTTGTGTTTAATTTTATTTACATGTAGTTCAGATAGAACTGTTTTGTTATTTACTTTATGATATGATAGTATCAGGAATTGCATAAATCAAGGACAAAGAAGGCAATTCCCTTGGATGTTCACCTCGGCTGTATTGTTTCCATCAAATTTCCTCAATAATTGATGGTAGTTTTAAGGCAGTTAAAAAATTGCTGCTATTATAGTAGTAGTAGTAGTAGTAGTAGTAGTGTTCATTATCATTATTTATTTATTACTATTATGATTATTATCGTTATTATTATTATTATAACAATTCATCATTGCTATTGTTATTATTATCTATTATCATCATTATACTTGTGTTCATTTATTTTTTGTCATTAAATCTGCCTTTTTGTGTATTATACTCATAAAAATTGTAATATGCTCCTGATACTTGTTTCATCTTTCTCTGTCTCTCTTTTCCCCTCTCCCCATCTCTATCTTGACTGCTTGATGTTCTGTGTGCCTGCAGTGCTATAGACTTTTGTTGGCCTTTCAAGTATCTACATGATGTGCATGCTTAGACTTAATAGTTAAATCACAGTCTAGCCTTCACAAAGTGACTTACAATATCAACCAACGTCTATGAATGCAACTGTCATAGACTCGTATTTTTTTTTTACTCATTTAGTCTTTAAAGGTCAAGTCCACCCCAGAAAAATGTTGATTTGAATAAATAAAGAAAAATCAAACTAGCATAACACTGAAAATTTCATCAAATTCGGATGTAAAATAAGAAAGTTATGACATTTTAAAGTTTCGCTTATTTTTCACAAAACAGTGATATGCACAACTCAGTGACATGCAAATGAGACACTTGATGATGTCCATCACTCACTATTTCTTTTGTTTTTTATTGTTTGAATTAAACAATATTTCATTATTTTGCAGATTTGACAATAAGGACCAACTTGACTGAGCCATATAGTATCAAACAATGCTAATTCTACATGTTCAGGGAGGAATTAAATGTTGTTTCACTTGACAACGAGGAGAAAATTCAAATATTTCATATAATAAAATACAAAAGAAATAGTGAGTGGATGACGTCATCAGTCTTCTCATTTGCATACCGACCAGGAACTGTTTTGTGAAATTACGCAAAACTTCAAAATGTCATAACTTTCTTTTTTTTCATCCGATTTTGTTGAAATTTTCAGTGTTATGCTTGTTGGATTTTTCTCTTTTTATTCAAATCAACTTTTTGTTGGGGTGGACTTGTCCTTTAAATATGGGGCCGCGGAACTGGGGGGGGGTGTGCTTGTGAGTTGTGAGGCTTCATCGATCCCCCCACTTTTCTCCAAAACTGTACAAAAATGTAAAAATGACATGATCTGATCATGATTTTTTTGCTCAGCCCCCTCACTTTTAAACCTGTTCTGTGGCGCCTGTAAATGAATGATTGTAATATTTTGTAAGAATTCTCTGTATGCTTATCATTTTTCTTTGTGTTTTTGTTTCCCAATTCTATGTTAGTGTACTGCTCCAGTGGTAAAAATGCAAGGTAAGAATTGGACCAGTCAGGGGGGGGGGTTCACAAAGAGTTGAGTGTTAATTATTAAAATCATTCTTGTCAAAAAGCAATGTTTTTCAATACACAGTCTTACACAGTATTGTGTGTCACCTGAGCATGATCTGACCGATGTGGTGATGCATTGTATTCCAAACATAACTGGGAATTTAAGCA
Organism: Lytechinus pictus; assembly: GCF_037042905.1. NCBI lineage: Eukaryota > Metazoa > Echinodermata > Echinoidea > Temnopleuroida > Toxopneustidae > Lytechinus > Lytechinus pictus. The sequence continues at coordinate 29,902,227 of NC_087251.1, forward strand.
TAATTTTGAGTCACACTTTTAAAATGTCATCCTGGAATTGAATTCTGTTCACAATTAGCAGGAAATGGCTGAATACTGAAGTAAGAATGTATGAATAAGTACTAAGTTTAGTTATAATGAAATACAATACGTTACATCAGCCCAATATGACTGCAACAGTGGCCACAATATGGGAGGGGGGCATCTGGGCAGCTTCACCCCTCTCCCCCTAACTTTTTTCAGTACCCTTGCACAAAAACATGAAAATGACCATCAAACTTGTGATTTTAAGCATGTTCAGCCCCCCCCCTTTAATACTGTTCCGCGGCCCCTGTACAATATAGAATATCCTGGCATTGAAACTTCAATTTTTATAAGTAGACACTATTGAGTCCTCAGTATATCACCCCTCATGATGTAAAAAAAGGTAGGTTTTAACAGGTAAAATGCAGCCAATGTAATTTTCACCAAACTTTCCACAGAGTTAAAAATAATATAGTTTCATATGAACAATTTTTTTCTGTGGGACTTTGAAGCTTGCCATTATTAGATTGCTGAAAAATTGATTAAATCAACAGACGGATGCATCAGATAAACCTCAAGATATCAACAAATGAGTGTTTGAAATTCCCATTCTGTCTAAACCTCTGTACATTTCATTAAAATTAACTTTGCAATTGTGTAATTTATGTCATTTTATACCTTCTTGCAAATTTCCTCTGCAAACTGCAACCGAGATCTTAAGTGATCTGTAATACCCCTACTAGTGGGGTGTCTGGAAAACGAAGACCGAAGACCGAAGACCGGGGACTCATATCACACTCGTGTGAAAGCGTTTGTAGTTCACGCCCGAAGTGTGTACAAAGCAGTGCAAAGTGTGTACAAAACACGTGCGCGGGTTAGAATGGACTTTGGACCTTGCCCCGACACATGTTCTCCCATTGACAATGCACGGGTCCCCGGTCTTCGATCTTCGTTTTCCAAACCCGTTGTTGGGTGTCTGGAAAACGAAGACCGAAGACCGGGGATCGCATTCGTTTAGCTAAGATACCACTTATAAATGTCATTATGAAGGCCTCTATTATTCAGCTCAAATTCAAGAATATTCTGATCTAGAATACATTAATGTCATTAATTGGCTGATAATGAAGTCATGTTAATTGCTTGTGTCAATAATTAGTATAGTTAGACCAGTTGAAGCGGGATAGGTCTCCCAGTTTACACCACTATTCCACTGAGACAAGTAACAAACTCCAGTAATCAATCAGACCAGTTTCAAATTTCCAGTTAAAGGTTAACTCTAGACCAGTAATTTCAGACCAGTTTAATTCTTAACTGGTCCAGTAAAGTGAACTCGACCAGTTAGACCAGAATGCCGTTTTTCCATTTTCCAGAATTACATTCTGTGAACTGGTTTTTCCTTCTTAATTGGCTGACATTGATTTGCAATTTTACTACCATTGACATTACGCATGTCCCCGGTCTTCGTTTTCCAAACCTGTTGTTGGGTGTCTGGAAAACGAAGACAGAAGACCGGGGATTGCGTATTCGTCTAGCTAAGATAGGCCTATGATATTCAGCTCCAGTTTAAGAATATTCTGATCTTGGATACGTCATCAGCTATGATTGGCTGCGGATAAGTTATGGTTATTTGTGTGAATATCGTTATCAGCTAGGGCATGATATTAAGGATAACGTACATATTTCACCCACGGAATTCAGCCATTGCAATTCTGAAAACTGTCATAAAACTGAAAACTTGCATACAATACACCTCATACTGCGCAATCACGTACAAGCAGACTCAACTCAACTGGCGTTTGCAACTATTTTACTACCATTGACATTACGCATGTCCCCGGTCTTCGGTCTTCGTTTTCCAAACCTGTTGTTGGGTGTCTGGAAAACGAAGACAGAAGACCGGGGATTGCGTATTCGTCTAGCTAAGATAGGCCTATAATATTCAGCTCCAGTTTAAGAATATTCTGATCTTGGATACGTCATCAGCTATGATTGGCTGCGGACAAGTTATGGTTATTTGTGTGAATATCGTTATCAGTTAGGGCATGATATTAACGATAACGTACATATTTCACCCACGGAATTCAGCCATTGCAATTCTGAAAACTGTCATAAAACTGAAAACTTGCATACAATACACTTCATACTGCGCAATCAGTGGCGTACCGTGGGTCACGGCATTGGGGGGGCACCAACAAAAAATTTGAGTCACTTAATGAGCACGCGAAGCGCGCTTAGTTGCCAGGTATAAAGACCTATAAGTAATAGTGACATTTTAAGGACAGTGCCATTAAAGCGGATATGTATCTCACTGATCATATAATGCGAGCGCGAAGCGCGAGCTGAAATTTTTTGATATTCAGAACTAAAAAGGGACATTATAAGCAAATTTTTGTAATCATGATACATACCTGTCTTGCTAAACAAACAGTATATACATGTCTCACCATAATCATCTAATGCGAGTGCCAAGCTTGCGTATGCTGATTTTGTTAGAATTACATTTAAACACATGAGGCACTTTTTGTAGTCGTTGTAATCATGATTATCATACGCATCTCACTAATCAAATATTGCGAGCGCGAGCTGAAAATTTAGGAAATTCAGACCTTAAGAGAAGCATTCTAAGATTTGTTTGTTGGAATTCACGAAGACCATACATATTTCACTAACCAAATGATGCGAGCGCGAAGCGCGAGCTGAAATTTTTGTATATTTTGACCCTGAACAGGGCTATTTTAAGGGCTATTTTTTTAAGGAATCCATTAAGAGTACACATATCTCACCATAGTCATCTAATGCGAGTGCCAAGTGCATGCTGATGTTACTAGAATTACATCTAAACACATGAAGCACTTTTTGTAGTCATTGTAATCATGATTATTATACGCATCTCACTAATCAAATATTGCGAGCGCGAAGCGCGAGCTGGAAATTTACTTAATTCAGAACTGAAGAGGGGAATTCTAAGGCTTGTTTGTAGGAATTCACAAAGACCATGCGTATTTCGCTAACCAAATGATGCGAGCGCGAAGCGCAAGCTGAAAATGTTTGATTTTCAGATAAAAAAAAGTTACATTTTAAGGACTGATTTTAGGAATTCATGAAGAGCAGACATATCTCAGCTATCCAGTAATGCGATCGTAAGCACGGACAGGAAGTGTTTTATATTAAGTCCTTAAAATGGGGCAACCACTTTAAGTAGTCATGAAAAAGAAGCATATGTAACTACATAAAACAATAATAATTCGAAGTGCGAGGAAATATATTTGGTGTATATTGACTTAATAACGGGAGGTTTTAGTACATCGGGATTATATATCTCGTTAAACAGACGATGCGAGCGCCAGGAACAATGAAGACATAGGCCCTGAGCAAATTATGTTTCATAAAGATATGATTTTTTTAAAGTAATATAACATAACATAATCATAATATAACATTATAATGAACAATAATTTTTTATTTCCCACTACGTTTCTTGCCCTTTCTCCCTCTTTTTCTCCTTTTCCCCGTTTTTTTTTTTTTTTTTGCCAGCCGATTGGGGGGGGGCACGTGCCCCCCCATGCCCCCCCGTAGTTACGCCACTGTGCGCAATCACGTACAAGCAGACTCAACTCAACTGGCGTTTGCAACTATTTTATACTACCATTGACATTACGCATGTCCCCGGTCTTCGGTCTTCGTTTTCCAAACCTGTTGTTGGGTGTCTGGAAAACGAAGACAGAAGACCGGGGATTGCGTATTCGTCTAGCTAAGAAAGGCCTATAATATTCAGCACCAGTTCAAGAATATTCTGATCTTGGATACGTCATCAGCTATGATTGGCTGCGGATAAGTTATGGTTATTTGTGTGAATATCGTTATCAGCTAGGGCATGATATTAAAGATAGCGTACATATTTCACCCATGGAATTCAGCCATTGCAATTCTGAAAACTGTTATAAAGCTGAAAACTTGCATACAATACACCTCATACTGCGCAATTACGTAAAGCAGAATCAACTCAACTGGCGTTTGCAACTATTTTATACTACCATTGACATAACGCATGTCCCCGGTCTTCGGTCTTCGTTTTCCAAACCTGTTGTTGGGTGTCTGGAAAACGAAGACAGAAGACCGGGGATTGCGTATTCGTCTAGCTAAGATAGGCCTATAATATTCAGCACCAGTTCAAGAATATTCTGATCTTGGATACGTCATCAGCTATGATTGGCTGCGGATAAGTTATGGTTATTTGTGTGAATATCGTTATCAGCTAGGGCATGATATTAAGGATAACGTACATATTTCACCCACGGAATTCAGCCATTGCAATTCTGAAAACTGTCATAAAACTGAAAACTTGCATACAATACACCTCATACTGCGCAATCACGTACAAGCAGACTCAACTCAACTGGCGTTTGCAACTATTTTACTACCATTGACATTACGCATGTCCCCGGTCTTCGGTCTTCGTTTTCCAAACCTGTTGTTGGGTGTCTGGAAAACGAAGACAGAAGACCGGGGATTGCGTATTCGTCTAGCTAAGATAGGCCTATAATATTCAGCACCAGTACAAGGATATTCCGATCTTGGATACGTCATCAGCTATGATTGGCTGCGGATAAGTTATGGTTATTTGTGTGAATATCGTTATCAGCTAGGGCATGATTAATAAGGATTAGACAATTATAATGTACATATTTCACCCACGGAATTCAGCCATTGCAATTCTGAAAACTGTCATAAAACTGAAAACGTGCATACAATACACCCCATACTGCGGAATCACGTACAAGCAGACTCACCTCAACTGGCGTTTACAACTATTTTACTACCATTGACATTACGCATGTCCCCGGTCTTCGGTCTTCGTTTTCCAAACCTGTTGTTGGGTGTCTGGAAAACGAAGACAGAAGACCGGGGATTGCGTATTCGTCTAGCTAAGATAGGCCTATAATATTCAGCTCCAGTTTAAGAATATTCTGATCTTGGATACGTCATCAGCTATGATTGGCTGCGGATAAGTTATGGTTATTTGTGTGAATATCGTTATCAGCTAGGGCATGATATTAAGGATAACGTACATATTTCACCCACGGAATTCAGCCATTGCAATTCCAAAAACTGTCATAAAACTGAAAACTTGCATACAATACACCTCATACTGCGCAATCACGTACAGGCAGACTCAATTCAACTGGCGTTTGCAACTATTTTACTACCATTGACATAACGCATGTCCCCGGTCTTCGGTCTTCGTTTTCCAAACCTGTTGTTGGGTGTCTGGAAAACGAAGACAGAAGACCGGGGATCGCGTCAATTCGTCTAGCTATAAGATAGGCCTATAATATTCAGCACCAGTTCAAGAATATTCTGATCTTGGATACGTCATCAGCTATATGATTGGCTGCCGAAAAGTTATGGTTATTTGTGTGAATATCGTTCACATCCAGATGACGAGATACGATATCTCGCCAAGTCGACTTATAAAAGGTCATGTCGACATGGCGAGATTATGTCGACATGGCATAATTAAGTTTCTCGCCAAGTCGATGGCAATTAAAACATGTAAAAGGGATGGTCCTGGCTGAAAATATTTATATCTTAATACATAGAGTAGAATTCACTGAGCTATGTGCCGAAAATTTCATCAATCGGATAACAAGTAAACAGTTATTGAAGTTTAAAGTTTAGCAATATATTGTTAAAACAGTCGTCGTGAATATTCATTAGGTGGGCTGATGATGTCACATCTCCACTCTCCGTTTCCCTATGTTATTATATATAATCATAATTTTTACATTATTTCATATTTGTGCTAATAATATGTCTCCCTTATAATGAAATAAGTTGCAGCAATGAATATTTAATGCACTAAATCAGTTGCCAATCCAATTTTTCTACTTTTTTGTTCTTGGATGAAAACATTTGAATAAACCTAATTTCATATAATAAAATACAAAAGAACAAGTGGAGATGTGACATCATCAGCCAACCTAATGAATATTAATGACGACTGTATTCACAAAATATTGCTAAATTTTAAAATTCAATAACTTTGTTATCCGATTTTGATGAAATTTTCGGTATTTTGCTCAGTGAATTTTACTCTATTCATTAAGCTATACATGCTTTCAGCCCGCCCATCCCTTTAAAGGCTCCGTATAAAATAAACCTAATTGTAATAGAAAGCAATGTCATCGACCTAAGACAGGTGGCAAGCGTGCCTTTGTAGAATGCTGTTGCCGGTATGCGATGTTTTCTATACGGTCGGCGCACATGAAACACAAGTGTGTCGCTTGTATACTACTTTGCGGTTAAACCCGAGACGTTCCCACGCGTACATTTCGAGAGCAACAATTCAGTACGCGTTTGGAAGAAAATTACCCTGTTTACACGTGCATCGGCTTTTGGTTCAGAACCAAAAGCCGATGCAGAATTGGCTTTTGGTCTATCTTGCACCGCAGAATCGGCTTACCCTCTTTGGGAATCGACGGGCGGACGACATTTGGATCTCTTAGTCTCGCCTTCACCTCTTGCGGGCGAGACAAACAATGAGAAAGAGAAGGAAGAAAGGAGAAAGGAAAAGGGCCAATAATTGGAATGATCAAACAAATCTAATCATCCTGAAATAGGGCCTACTAATAAACAAGTGAGAAAGGGGTTAGAAATAAAGAGATGGCAAAGTGGAACGGAAATTTTAGGCGGGAAAGGGAAGGAAGAGAGGCCAAAATAAACGGGATGCGAAAATGCTAACATGAAATCGGAATAGAAAACAGAAAAAACAAGAGGGGAAAAGAAAGAAATTAAGAACACAACAGCTAGTGGCGTAGCTACGGGGGGGGGGGGGGGGGCTGGGAGCCCCCCCCCCCCCTGAGATTTGGTGTGCCCCCATCAGGTGCCCCGCCTGGAAAAAAAGTGGTAGAGCAAAAAAAAAAGGGAGAAAGAAGAAAAGAAAAAGAAGAAGAAAGACAGAAGAAAAAAGAAGAGGAAAATTAGAGGAGGGAGACGAATGAATGAAATAATGTGAGGGGAAGACTTGCCAAAAAAGAAACAATTCTTTCATGTTACTATAAAAAATATTTGCTTGCGCTTCGCGCCAGAATTGACTGTTCGATGAGATTCATATCTTGCTCAATAGGCTGATATGGAGCAAGTTTTGAAGTCATTATACAAAACATTATTAGCTCGGACATCGAGCTTTCAATATTTTTTCATTTACAAATTTAAGTGCTCTGTAAAATGTCCGTTTTATTGTCTACATATCAGCATTTTTTTTTAAAGCTCACGCTGCGTGGTCACATTGTTTGATTTGCCAAGTTCCTATTGTCTACATGTATTCCATAATGTTCCATTAAAGAAATATATTCAGAATGCCCAGATTCTAGGTCTAAATCTAAAACATGCGCGATAGCATGCATGTTCTTTATTTAAAATCTACTTGAATTATCCAGTTTCACATCAGAATATAAATAATTGTCTGCTCGCGCTTTACGATAGCATAATTAATGATACCCAATTAACTATATCCTATTTATGATTTACAAAATATGAATAGTGTCCCGCTTTTAGGTCTAAAATCTCTTTTTTTTTCCTCTCGCGCTTCGCGCTCGCATCCATTGTTTCGTTACATACCTATCCCATTTATTGATACAAAAAGTGCTTAGAATTACCATTCTTTTAGGTCGGAATGTCAAAAAAATTGCATTATTGAAATATATACCATCTTCGTGGGTACCTATATAAGTGCACTTAACAGGTCCCTTTTCGATAATGCTAGAACAGTTAATAAAAATTTCTGCTCGCGCTTGGCGTTCGCAGTAACCATCTAGTTACATACGAATCTTGATCGGGATCACACATAACATTGCCCAGAATATTACATGAAAGTAACAAATAAAAAAAATCGCTCGCGCTTCGCGCTCGCACTTTTTATAATGCTTATGAGATTATTTCATGTTTATGCTGTTTTATAAGAATATAACGAAGAAGTGACTGATCGGGAAAAATATAGGTGAAGATAATTTCGGGCCCTTGTGACAAGTACACACCGGATAAAAATGGTGCCCCCCTGACTCAAAGCAAGGACCCCCAGTGCCCCCCAGGAAAAAAATCCTAGCTACGCTACTGGAACACAACCGGGATACCGAGGTTGAAAATAAAGAACGGTAAGAAAGACTCGGCTGGTGTGTGGGTATGACGTGTATATAATAGCCTATTTTGATTTCACGCAACTAGCCGCAATCATAAGGGGACACAAATTAGTGAACTTCAAGATATCGCCCAATTACTGCCGATGTTCCTATCCAGGGGACAGACCGCTCTTCACACCATGATATGCAGCGGCGTAACAGGGGTCGGTGGCCAGGGGCGGGGGGGGGGGGGGGGGCGGGCAAGAGCCAAATATTTCCTGGTCACATTATATGGTATAAACAGGCGTAATGAGCCGACACTATTTTGAGAAGGCCAGATATTGTGCATCGGACAGAATTTATCTTTTATTTAAAAAAATGCGAGCAAGCAAAAATTTTGACCTTTTTAATACAAAAATCCAATTTTGTGATAGATTTTGACATGATGTCCAGAGAATGATATTTCACTCTTCTCTCTTTGGATTCCTTTTTTGTCGTCTGTACGCGCACTGTGAACAGGATTCTTTGCGGCTGTAGTAACGTGAAGAGTAAAAAAAAAAAAAAAAAAAAAAAAAAAAAACAGGGGTGGAGTATACCACATGTGCTAAAAAAAGCTGTTTTATATAAGTCCCGAGCGAAGCGAGGGATAAAAAAATCACCTTTTCATGAGAATCTAACTTTGAGCTATTTTTTGACATTATATTTAGTAAATAAAATCATATCCTACACTTTTCCTCTGCTTTTTTTGTGTTTTTGTTTGTACAACTTTTTGGGCCCATGGCCCAACACTTCCATACGCAGTGATGTGCGGTTGGGGTCCGGGGCGGAGCCCCCTGAAAACTTCTTGATATCAAAGCCATTTAAACCTCGCAGATTGCCGCTATTTTAATCAAATCGCATTCTACATAGACTATAGCTTTTACACAACACATTTATTCAACCCAGTTGCGTAATGAACCAAATATTTATAGGGCAAAGCATACCAACGTGGAAAAAAAGTCGCTAGCGTGCAAAGCGAGCTGGAAAAAAATTGCCTATTGAATTTAAATTCTAATTATGTGATATATTTTCCATTATATTCAGCAAATAACACATTTCATTGTCCATTCATTTCATTATACTTTGTCTCCTATAATTTCTTTTTTTCCCTCTTGGGTGTGGAACACCCCCCCCCCGCCTGTATGCCATTGATTGAACATTGTTGAACGGGGGTAGGTATATAGCCATTTAAAGGTTATAAATGCTGAAGAGCCCATACTGCGTGGGGTCTGGGACAAAGGCCCGGTAGCTTATTTGCATAAAGTCTAGCAAGCTTATAACACAATGTATGCAGACCATCTTTCTTCCCGCTCTTTTCAATCATCGGCAGCCCGGTCGTGTTATTATTTTTTTCTTGTCCCTTTTTCCCTTGTATTTTTTTCCAATTTAGCTTTTGATTAATTACGTTCTACCTTCGTTTCCCGCTCTTCATACCATTTTGTTATATTTTAAATTATTTCCCACCGTGCTATTGCATTACATAGGCCTATTTCGGAATGATATGTTCTTTCTCAAATGTTCTTCTTTCGTATATTTTCCCGCTTTCCTTTCTTTTCCATTAAAAAAAAAAGTTTTTTTCTTCGTTTTCTTTTCAATTTTCCCTTTCCTTTTCCTCCTTTCCTTTTCCCATTTCCTTCCCCAGTTCCCTTTCTTTCTTTCTCCCTCCCTTTTTTCTTTTTCCCGTTTTTCTTAATTACGCCACTGATGATAATGACGGGGAATTTTCTGGCTCTCGTCCCCCCCCCCCCCTCCCCTGGCCACCGAACGCTGCTACGCCCCTGATTCTATGTAAGCATCTATTAATTGCATGCATTTTTTCAGTTTGAAATTTTTTTTTATTTAAAAACGATATGACAATTTCATGGAATATTGTATCCACGTATATCGGTTGTTTTAAGGTCTGTTTATCAGCCAGCATGAAGAAAACGAAGTACAATTGCACGGAAACGTGTCCATAGCACGCTATATGTGGTAATTACCCAGGACCAAAATCCAGTTGAAACCAATTAGAGCAAAACCAATTGAAACCAGTTGGCCAACTGGTTTCAATAGGGGAATTGGAACAACTGGAACCAATTGAAACCAGTTGCCAACTGGTTCCAGTTAAAACCAATTGGGCAACTGGTTTCAATTGGTTCCAGTTCCAATTTCCCTATTAAAACCAGTTGAATCCAATTGGAGGTAACTGGTTTCAATTGGTTCCAGTTGAAACCAATTGGAGGCAACTGGTTTCAACTGGAACCAGTTGAAACTAACTGGTTTCCAACTGGATCCAATTGGAACTTCCAGTTGGAATGACTTAATTAGTTACAAATTAATTAGAATTTGCACCAACTATTGCTCATGCCAACAAAGAAGCAGTGCTATATGTCTACAATACCATTGTAAAGTGCATTGATAAAATAGACTTTCATAATGTATATATTTACATGAAAGATCTTCAAATATATGTATTTGCATTTGATGTAATTTGGTAACAGTTAGTGGTGTACTAATTATCTTATAATCTGTTTTAATTATAATCTATAACATTTATGAACATGGTTTTCACTGCTAAGCATTCTAAACACTTATCTGAAACAAGTATGGTACTTGAAATAGAAAAGAATTAAATAGATACATTTTAAATGATGATGAATCACATAAAAACATTAATCTGTGCACACTGGCAGATAATATGCAAATTAACTGGTTTCAATTGGAACCAGTTGGGTAACTGGAAAATTTCCAATTGGAAACCAATTGGAAGTCATTTCCAGTTACCCAACTGGATCCAGTTAGGATTTCCAGTTACCCAACTGGTTCCAGTTAGGATTTCCAGTTACCCAACTGGTTCCAGTTAGGATTTCCAGTTACCCAACTGGTTCCAGTTAGAAATCATTTCCAGTTGGAAGTCATTTCCAGTTACCCAACTGGTTCCAGTTAGTATTTCCAGTTACCCAACTGGTTCCAGTTAGGATTTCCAGTGACCCAACTGGTTCCAGTTAGGATTTCCAGTTACCCAACTGGTTCCAGTTAGGATTTCCAGTTACCCAACTGGTTCCAGTTAGAAATCATTTCCAGTTGGAAGTCATTTCCAGTTACCCAACTGGTTCCAGTTAGGATTTCCAGTTACCCAACTGGTTCCAGTTAGGATTTCCAGTTACCCAACTGGATCCAGTTAGGATTTCCAGTTACTCAACTGGTTCCAGTTAGAAATCATTTCCAGTTGGAAGTCATTTCCAGTTACCCAACTGGTACCAGTTAGGATTTCCAGTTACCCAACTGGTTCCAGTTAGAAATCATTTCCAGTTGGAAGTCATTTCCAGTTACCCAACTGGTTCCAGTTAGGATTCCCAGTTACCCATACTGGTTCCAGTTAGAAATCATTTCCAGTTGGAAGTCATTTCCAGTTACCCAACTGGTTCCAGTTAGGATTTCCAGTTGCCCAACGGGTTCCAGTTAGGATTTCCAGTTGCCCAACTGGTTTCAATTGGTTTCAACTGGAAATTTTTATATTCCAGTTAAAACCAATTGAAACCAGTTGAAACCAATTGAAACCAATTGAAACCAGTTGGAAATCCAACTGGTTTCAATTGGATTTTGGTCCTGGGTAGCTTGACGAATGAAATCCCCGGTCTTCTGTCTTCGTTTTCCAGACACCCAACAACAGGTTTGGAAAACGAAGACCGAAGACCGGGGACATGCGTAATGTCAATGGTAGTAAAATAGTTGCAAACGCCAGTTGAGTTGAGTCTGCTTGTACGTGATTGCGCAGTATGAGGTGTATTGTATGCAAGTTTTCAGTTTTATGACAGTTTTCAGAATTGCAATGGCTGAATTCCGTGGGTGAAATATGTACGTTATCCTTAATATCATGCCCTAGCTGATAACGATATTCACACAAATAACCATAACTTATCCGCAGCCAATCATAGCTGATGACGTATCCAAGATCAGAATATTCTTGAACTGGTGCTGAATATTATAGGCCTATCTTAGCTAGACGAATACGCAATCCCCGGTCTTCTGTCTTCGTTTTCCAGACACCCAACAACAGGTTTGGAAAACGAAGACCGAAGACCGGGGACATGCGTAATGTCAATGGTAGTAAAATAGTTGCAAACGCCAGTTGAGTTGAGTCTGCTTGTACGTGATTGCGCAGTATGAGGTGTATTGTATGCAAGTTTTCAGTTTTATGACAGTTTTCAGAATTGCAATGGCTGAATTCCGTGGGTGAAATATGTACGTTATCCTTAATATCATGCCCTAGCTGATAACGATATTCACACAAATAACCATAACTTATCCGCAGCCAATCATAGCTGATGACGTATCCAAGATCAGAATATTCTTAAACTGGAGCTGAATATTATAGGCCTATCTTAGCTAGACGAATACGCAATCCCCGGTCTTCTGTCTTCGTTTTCCAGACACCCAACAACAGGTTTGGAAAACGAAGACCGAAGACCGGGGACATGCGTAATGTCAATGGTAACGGTATAAAATAGTTGCAAAAGCGGGGTTGAGTTAGTCTACAACTGTAGACCCACATCTGCAGTGTGTGTATCACAGCTGATTCAAGGAGTCTGCATAGCAGACTAGGTCTACTAGAGCCTGCAGATCTGGGTCTACAACATGTTTGACCAATGTACACGAAACGTGTACACAAGGCGGAGCTTGCTGAAACCCTCCGTTGCCAGTAGATACCATAATTGACAGCAGATTTGTGGAAGTAGGGGCAAGAGAGGGATTAGGATCCAGCTGTTCTGACCATTTCTTATCTTGTGGAATTTAAACAAATAGGGTATACCCCTCTTTCACTTTTGGGGCTTGCTACATACACATAGGATCCATATACATGCATAGATACATATATGAATGTACTTGAGTAGTCAGGAGATGGAATGGTTTGGATGATAGGTCCATGATGATACCAAAGTCTGTAATAGCTCATGGTTATAATAGCATAGGGCATGTTTTGAAACATTTTTTGTTACAGCAAGGAACGTGTATGGAACTAATACAGTATATGAATGTGTAGAAGATGCCCTGATCACCCCCCGGGTCTTTTATAAGTGACATGGAATAAACCTTGTCTTTTTCTCTCTTTCTCTTCCTTTCTTTCCTTTTTTTCTTTTTTCCTCTTTTCATTCTTCTTGATTTTTTTTTTTTTCCTCTTTTCTTCTCTTTTGTTTTCTTTCTTTTTTCTCTCTTCTTTTTCTCTTTATATCTTCCTTTCTTTCCTTTCCTTTCTTCCTTTTTCTTTCTTTCATTCATTCATTTTTTCCTTCCTTTTTTTCATTTTTATCTCTTTCTCTCTCTCTCTCTTTCTTTCTTTCATTCTTTCCCTTCCTCCTCCTTTCTTATTTTTTCTAATTTTATTTTCATTTTTATTTCATTTGCTCTCTCATTCTTCTTCCTTTCCTCCAATGTCCTGTTTTTTTAAATGTTATTTATCATCATACGTGTATCTTTATCATTTCTACAATATAATGGAACTGATTGATTAAAGGACAAGTCCACCCCAACAAAACTTGATTTGAATAAAAAGAGAAAAATTCAGCAATCATAACACTGAAAATTTCATCAAAATCGGATGTAAAATAAGAAAGTTATGACATTTAAAAGTTTCGCTTCATTTCACAAAACAGTTTGATATGCACATCTCGGTCGGTATGCAAATGAGGGAACTGATGACATCACTCACTCACTATTTCTTTTGTATTTTATTATATGAAATGTGAAATATTTTTATTTTCTTGTCATTGTCATATGGTGAAATGAAGTTTCATTCCTCCCTGAACACGTTCAACATTTTATGCTTCAGACAAAGAGGTCCTAATCATCAAATTCGTAAAAATTGAAATATTGTGTAATTCAAACAATAAAAAACAAAAGAAATATTGAGTGAGTGACATCATCGACTCTCTCATTTGGATGTAACTGGCTCGTTCATATAACTATTTTGTTAAAAATAAGCGAAACTTGGAAATGTCATAACTTTCTTATTTTACATCCGATTTTGATGAAATTTTCAGCCTTGTGCTTGTCTGATCTTTCTCTATTGATTCAAATCAACATTTTTCTGAGGTAGACTTGACCTTTAATGAACCAAACCGTTTTCTAAAGTACAAAATAAGAAATTATATGAAATTTTAGCGTGCAACATTAACCTTATGTACTACTCACATAAGATATGACTTGTTCACCGGCCTTTCTTATACCCTCTTTATTTCTTCCCCTTCCTTTCCTTCTTGTTATCTTTTCTTTCTCTTTCTCTTTGTCTCTTTTCTTCTTTTCCGTTCCTTCTTCTTACATCTTAATAAATTAAGTTTTGTTTGCCCTGCCATTAGCATTTAGTTTCACATTTTCTTTATAATTCTATTCTTTCGACTTCAATGTTTCCTTCTTCATTAAGCCTATTGTGAATGTTTTTCAAAGCCGTGTACATAATCGTAAAAATGACCATATGACTGTGATTTTTTGCGTCATCAGCCCCCCCCCCTACTTTGAAAACCATTTCCACGGCCCCTGAAATATACACTGTTCATCATCACACCGGACACCTCGGGCCCACCCTGGATCCGCCTATGAAATGCATATTTTTTTTAGAAGAAGTAGCATACACTACAGCAGTGGCGTACCTAGGATTTTCCACAGGAGGGGAAAATTTGCCCGCCAAAAAATTTGACAAGCAAAAAAAAAAGAAAGAAAAGGTCCTCAATCGAAAATAAAGGTTTTCGTACCAGAAAAAATATTGACATGCAAAAAAAAAAAGGCCTTCAAGTTTGTCAGGGGGGGGGGGGGGGGCAATAAAGGTCTTTCAAGCTCGTCAGGGGGGGGGGCAGGGATATGTCTTTTGTATGGGTTGTGGCTCGTCAGGGGGGGGGCAGATTGCCCCCCCCCCCCCGTAGGTACGCTAGTGCACTACAGCCAATATAACTGGTAAGCACATATTTAACAGACAACAACAAAAAATTACCTACTTTCCACAATTCAAATCCAACAAATTAATATTTTGAAACAAAATAATTATCCTTCAAAGCAATGGGGCATAGTACATGTAAGCAGTTTGCACTAATGAGTAAAGCATCAAGGCATATAGCTCCCGGGCATACCAATATGCAACTTTCACATCTTTGGCATCGACATTGCATGTGTTGACAAAGCTAATTGTTTTCATATTCAGTTCATTCAGCAGGATTGGCTGATTTAAATCACGTTGATTTTAATCGCGATTTAAATCACTGTGATCATTTTTTTCAAATCATTGATTTAAAGGTCATATCCACCCCAGAAAAAAAGAGTTTAATTGAATAAACATAGAGAAAAATCAAACAAGAATAACGCTGGAAACTACATCAAAATCGGATGTAAAATAGTTTATGATAACATTTTTAAGTTTCGCTTATTTTTCACAAAACAGATGGGTGTTTTATAAAGCTGTTCGTAAGTTAAGAGCGACTTTAAGAACGATTTGAGATCCTTTCTTGTGGTAAATTGTATATACATTGGCGATGGTTTATCGCGTAAGAAGTGTTCACCAGTCGTTCTTTAAGTCGCTCTTAACTTGTGAACAGCTTTATGAAACGGCCCCCAGTTATAATGACAATTCAGTGATATGAAAATTAGAGAGTCAATGATGTCACTCACTCACTATTGCTTTTGCATTTTTACTGTTTGAATTATACAACATTTCAATTTTTACGAATTTAACAAATAGGACCCTCTTGTTTGAACTACTAAATGTTAAAACAATGTAATCCCACATGGTCAGGGAGGAATGATTTTTTTTCATAAAAATATTTCATATTTCACATAATAAAATACAACAAAAAAATGAGTGATGTCATCGCCATAATTTGCATACCGACAAGGATTTGCATATAACCACGGTTTTGTGAAATTAAGCAAAAATTTTAATCGTCATTACTTTCTTCTTTTAGATCGGATTTTGATGAAATTTTCAGCGTTATGCTTGTCTGATTTTCTCTTACTATTCAAAGCAGCTTTTTGTTGGGGTGCATGACTTTTCCTTTAAATCATTTCCATTGAAACATGTACAAATTATTTGGGATTTTTTATTGTTTGTGGCAGTTTTACTTTTTAAATTAAAAAGAAAAAGATTTTACCAACTTTATATCATGAGAACAGGAATAAATCCTTCATATCTACTCAGAACAATTGAAATCAAATCAATGAAATCAAGTCAATCTTGCAAAACCAAAGATGAACATGTAGCCTACATTATATGCGACCCCTACTCAACTTGTATGTATGAGTAGACTTTGTTAATAGTAAAACAAATTTCTTGTTTCTTTATGTCAAAATTCAAAAGTGTTTTAGAGGGCAGTTTTCAAGAAAGTAAAGGAACTCTGAACTTATTAGGCTGAATCTCAACATGATAGATTTTTGCCAGGATGGGTTATAACCATGGATCCTATACTAGAAAAAGCCTGTTCAGACATTCTGAGTAGGATTGTGCTTCATTCAGCCAGTTCACTGAAAAAGGTTCAGTAATTAAGTACATGTACATTTATTTTAAAATATGTATGAATGTTCTTGGCAAAGGGCACCAACATGACTAAATCATAACAACTATACATTTTAGTGCCCTTTGCCAAAATGATTTATGTTTGTACATTTTTAAGTGAATATTTTGAATTGAGTACAATAAAAGTAAAAATCGGCAACGTCCCTGCTTACCCAATACACCGATATTTTAACATTTCTATTCCTTTACATGTTCCTGTATTCAAATAAATAGGCCGACACAGTAGTATAAGGGAACCCGTTTTCTTATTTTAGCAAAACTGCTGCTAAAATACTAGTTTTCCAGTTTATTGTAAACGAAATCATTTAAATCAACTTGCAAGTTTGTCAAAACTTTGCAAGCCAATGCTTTGAAACAGTCAAATAGTTCCAACTATGGCTCAAAGAAGAACTTAAAGGAATTGTCCAGGCTGGAGAAATTATGATACATGTATCAATAAATAAAGTAAAATTCACAGAGTAAAATACTGAAATTTGATCAAAATCGGATAACAAATAACAAAGTTATTGAATTTTAAAGATTTCTTTTCGATTATTCCGGTAAAACATTTCTAGGCATGTCTTCATGAATATCCGTTAGTTGGGCTTATGATGGCATATCTCCACTTGTTCTTTTAATTATGATTATGTGAAATTAGGTTTATTAAAAAGAAATTTACCAAGAACTAAAAACAATTGAATTGGCAACTAATTAAGTACATTAGTTATTTATTGCCGCAACTTATTTCATCATAATGGAGACACATTATTTACACATGTATAAAAAAAAATGAAACAATTATGATTTCATGTTATAAGAAAAAGGAAAGAGGGGATGTGACATCATCAACCCACCAAATGAACATTCATGACGATGTAAATATAACTGTTTTCACAAAATACTGATAAACTTTAAAATACAATAACTTTGTTATTTGTCATCCAATTTTGGTGAAATTTTCATCATTTTACTCTATTTATTTAGATCTGAATATTTTCAGCCCGGTCCATTCCTTTAAGGTTGATACAAACAAAAATAAATGCAGTCGGTCAAAGCTTTGAAAGCCAATGCTTTGAAAAGAACAACTTGGGGTTGAAACAAACAAAAGATAAATGCAGTTTTCTTTAACATGTATGATCTTCAATCCTTGACCTGAAAATAAAATTTAAAAAATATATCTCTTTGGAGAACTTGAATCTCTGAGTCATGGAATTCTTCCAAATAAACTGATCCTCATTAAATACCAAGAGCTTTGAAAATGAGCACCAACTTTGCATGTTTGCAGCATTAGCTGTACCAAGACAGTTATGTACTTTAGACACAGCAGAAAATGTCAGCTTCTTTATGGCTTTAATATTTTCTATAAATTATATTTTGACTGGATTTGATTATGAAATAGTTAAGAATAATTTTGGTGGTGAAATGCATAATTTTAAAATTGATGTCAGTGTGAAGGGTTATATTTTGGGTGTTTGCACTTTGTTAAAAAAAATTTGTTAGAAAAAATCAGATTGAAATTAAAAAAAATCTGATTTAAATCAAATAGATCCGATTTAGGTTTATATAAAAAAATTGCCAACATTTTCATTCAGCATACTTTTGAGTTTGAAAGTACCTGATTATCACATACATTATGGCTGGCATAAAAACACTTTTAATACAAAGGTGAACGAATGTTGCTGGGCATGACAACTTACACAAGGCTAATTAAGGCTAATTAATATCAAACTGAGCTAACATAACAGTAAAACAGGTTGAATACAGTAGCATGGAGAAGTGACTACAAATACAAGGTCCAATCAAGAAACTATGGTTAGAAGTTAATTCCAAACAGGAACAAAATAAAACATAGCTATCCTGTTTGATTAAAAGTATGATAGTTTACAAACTTACAATCGTGAAATTTAAGATTTTCATTTTGTAAACTATCATATTTGATATTTAAGTTCTGAATTTTATGAGAATGGTGTTTTTGAGTTTGATATTTTGGGTTTTAAGTACCATATGATAAAAGTTTTAAGGAATACTGGTTTAATTTACAAACTTAAGCTTAGTTTGCTTCATAAAAATCTGATAACTTTATACCATTCCATGATTTTCTCTTATTTAAAATATTGCAATACCAATGTATCCTCATATAAATTGGACTCAATATTCAAAAGAAATGTTTAAGAATAATTACCTATTCTAATAGCACCATCCGCACCTTTATTTAATAAGCGAGAACTCACAATATTTATCTATAAGTTCAAGAAGAGGTAGTTGTTACCCATGTAGTTTTCAGATCTTTTTCAATGCAATAATCAAGTTCATAACCATAATACCCGTTCTTCCAATAAATTTCATTTATGGTCTATTAGGTCTATAGTCACGAAGCTGAGTTATGTAGGTCCCAAACGATGGAATGAGATTCCCCAAATAATAACTAATTCACAATTTATATATTCTTTTAGAAAACAGTATTCAAATTTTCTAGTAAATTATTATTAATTCTCACACATGATATCAATGCATACTTGTAACGTATCTACCCCCCTCAACTCGTGTTTTTTTTCCTCCTTTTTATATACACTATTAACTATAATGATATGATATTCTGTTTTGTATTAATGTTGTTTTGTTTTTACTATGTTTTGGCGAGCCTCACATGTTTCTTATTACCTTCATGGGAAGCCACGCAATTTATTTTTATTATCTAATCACATTATTTGATGTTTCCTTGTATTTTTATCCTATTTGCGAAATAAAGATTGAATTGAATAGAATATATATAGAGAGCTATGATAAAACCATCCACTATTTTGGGCCATGGAGCAAGGTTTTGGCCATACATGCAGCTGCTCAGTGGAATGTCATACGTAAACACTGTCTGATGGCCTGAGCGAGGGTATTACATAATAACCCTGCTCATGGCTCTGTGGTTGAAGTAGGGGATTATCTATACTCCTCAGTGGTCATAAAATTTGGTTTACAGACAGATGAAGTTATCCAATGAAAGCTCTCTGAAATTTTGGGTGGGTGGGACTTATTTTGACCGTGGGAACAAGATTTCCAAAGAAGAAGCAGACTCTGAAATGGCTCGCTTCGCTCGCCCTTTCAGGCTGGTTTGCTTCGCAAACCAGCTGCAGATCCCACTTCACGAGCCATTCAGAGTCTGCATAGCAGACTAGGGTTGAGTGGACTCTGCTTGTACGTGATTGCGCAGTATGAGGTGTATTGTATGCAAGTTTTCAGTTTTATGACAGTTTTCAGAATTGCAATGGCTGAATTCCGTGGGTGAAATATGTACGTTATCCTTAATATCATGCCCTAGCTGATAACGATATTCACACAAATAACCATAACTTATCCGCAGCCAATCATAGCTGATGACGTATCCAAGATCAGAATATTCTTAAACTGGAGCTGAATATTATAGGCCTATCTTAGCTAGACGAATACGCAATCCCCGGTCTTCTGTCTTCGTTTTCCAGACACCCAACAACAGGTTTGGAAAACGAAGACCGAAGACCGGGGACATGCGTAATGTCAATGGTAGTATAAAATAGTTGCAAACGCCAGTTGAGTTGAGTCTGCTTGTACGTGATTGCGCAGTATGAAGTGTATTGTATGCAAGTTTTCAGTTTTATGACAGTTTTCAGAATTGCAATGGCTGAATTCCGTGGGTGAAATATGTACGTTATCCTTAATATCATGCCCTAGCTGATAACGATATTCACACAAATAACCATAACTTATCCGCAGCCAATCATAGCTGATGACGTATCCAAGATCAGAAAATTCTTAAACTGGAGCTGAATATTATAGGCCTATCTTAGCTAGACGAATACGCAATCCCCGGTCTTCTGTCTTCGTTTTCCAGACACCCAACAACAGGTTTGGAAAACGAAGACCGAAGACCGGGGACATGCGTAATGTCAATGGTAGTAAAATAGTTGCAAACACCAGTTGAGTTGAGTCTGCTTGTACGTGATTGCGCAGTATGAGGTGTACGTATGCAAGTTTTCAGTTTTATGACAGTTTTCAGAATTGCAATGGCTGAATTCCGTGGGTGAAATATGTACGTTATCCTTAATATCATGCCCTAGCTGATAACGATATTCACACAAATAACCATAACTTATCCGCAGCCAATCATAGCTGATGACGTATCCAAGATCAGAATATTCTTAAACTGGAGCTGAATATCATAGGCCCATCTTAGCTAGACGAATACGCAATCCCCGGTCTTCTGTCTTCGTTTTCCAGACACCCAACAACAGGTTTGGAAAACGAAGACCGAAGACCGGGGACATGCGTAATGTCAATGGTAACGGTATAAAATAGTTGCAAACGCCAGTTGAGTTGACTCTGCTTGTACGTGATTGCGCAGTATGAGGTGTATTGTATGCAAGTTTTCAGTTTTATGACAGTTTTCAGAATTGCAATGGCTGAATTCCGTGGGTGAAATATGTACGTTATCCTTAATATCATGCCCTAGCTCATAACGATATTCACACAGATAACCATAACTTATCCGCAGCCAATCATAGCTGATGACGTATCCAAGATCAGAATATTCTTAAACTGGAGCTGAATATCATAGGCCCATCTTAGCTAGACGAATACGCAATCCCCGGTCTTCTGTCTTCGTTTTCCAGACACCCAACAACAGGTTTGGAAAACGAAGACCGAAGACCGGGGACATGCGTAATAATGTCAATGGTAGTAAAATAGTTGCAAACGCCAGTTGAGTTGAGTCTGCTTGTACGTGATTGCGCAGTATGAGGTGTATTGTACGCAAGTTTTCAGTTTTATGACAGTTTTCAGAATTGCAATGGCTGAATTCCGTGGGTGAAATATGTACGTTATCCTTAATATCATGCCCTAGCTGATAACGATATTCACACAAATAACCATAACTTATCCGCAGCCAATCATAGCTGATGACGTATCCAAGATCAGAATATTCTTGAACTGGTGCTGAATATTATAGGCCTATCTTAGCTAGACGAATACTCAATCCCCGGTCTTCTGTCTTCGTTTTCCAGACACCCAACAACAGGTTTGGAAAACGAAGACCGAAGACCGGGGACAAGCGTAATGTCAATGGTAGTATACAATAGTTGCAAACGCCAGTTGATCCTGCTTGTACGTGATTGCGCAGTATGAGGTGTATTGTATGCAAGTTTTTAGTTTTATGACAGTTTTCAGAATTGCAATGGCTGAATTCCGTGGGTGAAATATGTACGTTATCCTTAATATCATGCCCTAGCTGATAACGATATTCACACAAATAACCATAACTTATCCGCAGCCAATCATAGCTGATGACGTATCCAAGATCAGAATATTCTTGAACTGGTGCTGAATATTATAGGCCTATTTTAGCTAGACGAATACGCAATCCCCGGTCTTCTGTCTTCGTTTTCCAGACACCCAACAACAGGTTTGGAAAACGAAGACCGAAGACCGGGGACATGCGTAATGTTAATGGTAGTAAAATAGTTGCAAACGCCAGTTGAGTTGAGTCTGCTTGTACGTGATTGCGCAGTATGAGGTGTATTGTATGCAAGTTTTCAGTTTTATGACAGTTTTCAGAATTGCAATGGCTGAATTCCGTGGGTGAAATATGTACGTTATCCTTAATATCATGCTCTAGCTGATAACGAAATTCACACAAATAACCATAACTTATCCGCAGCCAATCATAGCTGATGACGTATCCAAGATCAGAATATTCTTAAACTGGTGCTGAATATTATAGGCCTATCTTAGCTAGACGAATTGGCGCGATCCCCGGTCTTCGGTCTTCGTTTTCCAGACACCCAACAACAGGTTTGGAAAACGAAGACCGAAGACCGGGGACATGCGTTATGTCAATGGTAGTAAAATTGCAAATTAATGTCAGCCAATTAAGAAGGAAAAATCAGTTCACAGAATGTAATTCTGGAAAATGGAAAAACGGCATACTGGTCTAACTGGTCGAGTCCACTTTACTGGACCAGTTAAGAATTAAATTGGTCTGAAATTACTGCATGGTCTAGAGTTAACCTTTAACTGGAAATTTGAAACTGGTCTGATTGATTACTGGAGTTTGTTACTTGTCTCAGTGGAATAGTGGTGTAAAATGGGAGACCTATCCCGCTTCAACTGGTCTAACTATACTATTTATTGACACAAGCAATTAACATGACTTCATTATCAGCCAATTAGTGACATTAATGTATTCTAGATCAGAATATTCTTGAATTTGAGCTGAATAATAGAGGCCTTCATAATTACATTTATAAGTGGTATCTTAGCTAAACGAATGCGATCCCCGGTCTTCGGTCTTCGTTTTCCAGACACCCAACAACGGGTTTGGAAAACGAAGATCGAAGACCGGGGACCCGTGCATTGTCAATGGGAGAACATGTGTCGGGGCAAGGTCCAAAGTCCATTCTAACCCGCGCACGTGTTTTGTACACACTTTGCACTGCTTTGTACACACTGGGCGTGAACTACAAACACTTTCACACGAGTGTGATATGAGTCCCCGGTCTTCGGTCTTCGGTCTTCGTTTTCCAGACACCCCCTACTAGTGTACAAGAAACCCCCCCACAAAAAAAAAGAAAAAAGAAACCACCAAAATATGCAGTCACGATGTGTACAAGCATAACTGAGACGTCTTTATTCTGACGATGATATTACAGCAATATTTCTTATATATTTCACTCAATAAGTTTTCAAATTCCAAACATTTAAATACTCCAATATTTAATACTACAGTTAATCTCATTGGGGTCCAGGGGAAAGTGTCATGAAAACTTGTTTAAGATGGCTATTTGATATTACAAATTATGAACAACATATTTCCATGTCAAGACCAAAGGCCATTTGAGGTCAATAAACTTTGGGTTTTACTCACATGTATTTAAATATTTATTTTTCTTCATTTATTTTCTAATTTTGCGTGGCTTGCATCAAGTATCAGTCATTATCAGGTTATTTAATCATGGTCCGAGATTTAAAGGAAAATTGATATTTTGTCAGTTTAAAAAATCATGGGTCTCATCCATTTATTTTCTTATACCTTTAAGCTTATACATGTTCAATATCTGTCAAATATGTGTATTTACATAGATCTTTTCATATTCATTACTCTCATTCCAGTGTTCATTCACATCGATATTAGATTTTTTAAGATTCCAATATTTTAGGGCAAGACCATGCCCTGAGATGGGCATCAAGGTCAGCCAACATGGGAATTCACTGCCATGGCCATCGATGACTGGATTCATTTAAGCTCTGTTAGTCTTAGCTAAAGCCTATAAAAGAAAAAAATGGTGTGTGTGAACTCTTCCATTTTTTTTACAAAATGAGGAACGATTATCACCAGATTGTAGTATAACAGCTAATAATCTTACAGCTTACGATACATTATTAGCCTACATCATCAGGCCCGTAGCCAGGGTTTCAATTAGGGGGTTTGATGTCCTTTCTTTCTTTGCTGAAAATTTGACAAGCAAAACAGTCATTGATCAAAATCGGTTGGCATTACATCCTGTATTTTTTTTTTTTGCTTTTGAAAAATTTAGGGGTTCAATTGAACCCCCAACCCCCCTCCCCCCTTCCTAGCTACGGGCCTGTTCATGAATGCAGAAAATTTACAGATCTTCAAAATGCAAGGCAGTACAATAGAAATCCATTCCAAGTCAATTAAAACATGTAATCCCTTAAATTTGTATCCACATCTAGATAAATTATGACTTTCATATTCAATCATGATGGCACTAGAGAAATCGATGGGAATAAGCATTTGGGCCGGTATTGGTACTTATTTGCGTGTATTTCATGTATGCTATCTTCAGGGCCAGGAGGACACAAGATCAACCTGACCAAAGTGCTGCCAGTACTCACACAGCTGTTCAATACTCCCAGATTACCGGTAGTAGGTAAATTTCATAAAGTATATTCTTATATTTTTTGAAATACTAATTATTTATTTATTTCATATTGATTTAAAAGGGTAGTTTCATATTTAACTACACTGTTATACTAGAATTTTCTGTGCAAACCATTTGCTCAAGGAAACTGTTGTGAATATGCAGCGGCTTTGCAGCCTAAATTCCCAGAATGAGATTTGTGCACAGAATGGCATTACGAGCAGTCTTGTGTGAAGACCCTCTCGTTGACAAAGTTTTTATCAGGGTCTATGCCTGTAGACTACTGTAACACCTGGGACTCCTACATTAAGATTGTGTTGTAAATTTTTTTAAATAGATTCAACATTTACCTAATTGGGAGTTTTTAAAGGGGAAGTTCACCCTGACAAAAAGTTTATTGTAAAAAAAGCAGAAAAAAATAATAAAATATATTGCCAAAGGTTTGAGATAAATAGATCAAAGAATTAAAAAGTTATTAGATTTTTAATTCAATTTGTGACGTCATATGCGAGCAGTATTCCTACTTAGCAAATGGTAAAAAATCAATGAAATGTCATTTTCTCTGAAAATTGAAAATGGTTTTTACTGTACCTTTTGTATATCAATAGACAAATCATTTCACACCCGATCACGTAAAGAAAACAAAAGTCATCATGAACCATTGAAAAAATGAAATTTATGCATATAATATTACATAACATATGGGGCAGCTGCTCGTTAATGACATCACAAATGCAAAACTTAAAATTCTAATAACTTTCTTAATCTTTAACTTATCTACGTTAGTATCTCTTATCTTTTAGCTTCATTAATTCTGTTTTTGTGCCTCTGCCAACCTTAGGTGGTGCTGCAAGCATTATGGTCCTGTATTTCTTCTGATGATAACTCAAGACATGTTTGACGCATTGACTTCATATTTGCATCATATGACATGAAGTCATATACATGTAGGAGTGACAATGAACTGGTTTGTTTTCGGGATGAAGGTTTAGGTCAAAGGTCATTAAACACCGTCCTACAAATGCACTGTTTTTTGCGATAAAATATGAACCCCCATTAACTGATCAACTTCATATTTGGATCACATATGTTTATGAGAGGGACAATGACTTGATTAGTTTTGAGCGTATGAAGGTGAAAGGTAATTGAAGCTCACAAACTTTTAAGAACTGTTTGACATATCGACTTTAAACTTTGGGACATATGTGCAGATGGTGATCTGATGAATTTGGAGGGTTACAAGGTCAAAGGTTCCAGTCCCAGAGATCATTTACATACCTTAAAATGAATTGTACTTGTGATACCTGATAAACCATATGAGGTATCAACTTCAAAACTGGAAAATGTATTTTTACTGGAGTGACAATGATCTAAATAGTTTAGGGGAACAGAGATCAAAGGTCAGAGAGGTCATGCATCTTCAAATATATGATTTTTGTGATAATTCAAGAACTGCTTGAAAGACTGACTTCAAACTTGGTTTATGTATGCAAGAATAGATGAATGGCAATGATCTTTAGATTTGGGAATGGCTTGCTCATTTAATCTCTAGTTCTAGTTAATTCAGATCTGGCATTAATGGCAGAGGCATAAATTTTTACTTTGTGCAGTTGAGAATTCATCTAGATCAGCGCTTCTCAAACGGTGGGCCGCGAAGCTCTCTCAGGTGGGCTGCAAGAAACTCCAGGGGGAGAAAAACTATAGTATATTTCACAGACCTGTTCGAACATGGTATGTTTGATCAGTCTATTAGGGTCAAACAAAAATTAAAGCACGCTTAGGTATCATGCATGTTGCAAAGCATGCACATGCACACTATGATGGCTTTAATGCAATTGTCGCCCATTTACCGGACATTTGCAAATGCAGATTAGTTCTCAAACTGTTTGCTTCAAATGTGATTCAGAGCTTTGTGTTCAAATTTCACGAAGCATTTTTTCATCAAAATTGATGTTTTCTTAAAATTTTGGTAGGTTGGCCTCGAAAAAAATCTGAGAGTCAAAGTGGTCCTCGAGTAAAAAAAAAGGTTGAGAAGCGCTGATCTAGATTACTTTTTTTATCGAGATAAATAAGAAAATGCCAAAAACAACGATGAATAGTGATATAGCTGATGTTCAATATTTACTGATTTTCCTTTCATTATGTCTATCAGACTCGATTCCAAAGGACAAGTGACGTCAACGTTACTGCAGAACTCTCCCCGAAAGAGTACTGATGTGTAAGTATTGTACAAGCTTTATCAATGCACTTCCCAACTGTTTTATTGGACTGACATTTTCCTTTGTATCTGATTTTACTCACTGCTTCTCTATAGGGCCTACTTTAGTTCCCAATTTTCATCATTATCTAACTTTGATATTCTAGTGACATTTTCTCTGTTATCTGGTTCTATTGATTTTGATGCCTCCATTCGTCGATACGTCCGTCCATAATTTGTCCCTCTTTTGTGCTAACCTTAATTTAAATAACCTTTTACGAATCAACTTCAAACTTGGTCCAAGTTTGCATATAGAAGTAGTGATAATCCATAGAGATATATGGTAAAATTACATTGTCCCCTTTGAAATGTTTGGTCCCACTGTATGTAGCAAAGCCATTAATAACCTAGTGCATTTGATACATGCAAATTTCGCCATCAACAAACTTTTCTACATTGACTTTTCACATAAAAAAGTCCCATTTAATTAAAAAAGTTGATATGACGGCAACTTTTGCTGGAATGTTAACTACCGTGGCAACAGGAAAAATTTGTTTCCTGATTGGCTCTTCCAATGAAAGTTGACATTTTAGCAAGAGTTGCTATCATAGCAACTTTTTATGAAATGGGACCCAGATCATGCAAACTTACTTATAAACCAATTTTTATTGCCATAGTCAAATCAATTTCAGGTAAAGAAAATAAAGCAATTTATGACTCAATATTTCTTCTTATGATTTTGATGAGAGTTTGACCCGAAGTGCTTTATAAAACCAAAAATATGTTTGATTAGTTTGTATTGTCTCGCCTGCATAGCAGAGCGAGACTACAGGCGCCGCTTTTCCGACGGCAGCGGCGTTTTCAACATCAAATCTTAACCGAAGATTAAGTTTTTGAAATATCATCATAACTTAGAAAGTATATGGGCATAGTTCATATAACTTGACAAAATTGTTATCAAGTATTACTGAACATCCTGCCAGATAGAGTTTGATGTCACATGACCAAAGTCAAAGGTCATTTAGGGTCAATGAACTTATAACATGTTGGAGGAATCAGTATCAAATCTTAACCAAAGGTTAAGTTTTTGAAATATCATCATAACTTTCATTTAAGTATATTGGCCTAGTTCATGAAACTTGGACTAACAGTAATCAAGTATTACTGAATACCCTGCCTGAGTTTCAGGTCATATGACCAGATCAAAGGTCATTTAGGGTCAATGAACTTAGATTATTTTGGGGGAATCAAAACAAAATGTTAAAGATTTTTTTTAAATATATCTCTGAAAATATATGGGTCTTGTTCATGAAACTTGGACATAAGATTAATTAAGCATCAGTGAACATCCTGCATAAGTTTCAGGTCACATGACCAAGGTCAATGAACTTTGGCCGTGTTGGTGGTATTTGTTGAGTTGCCATCGTAACTTTGAAAGTTTATGCATCTGGTTCATGAAATGTGGACATTTTTTGTACTGAATTCTTCATTGATTTCCTCAGAACTATCACCATAGACTTGCCTACAGATGAGGATGGTCCCAGACCTGATGGAGTGAAAGAAGGAGGAGCAGCAGGACATGGAGAATCTTGTATCAGTGGAAGCAATGATTGCTTTCATTCTAGTTTGAGTAGCTCCCATAGCCTTAAGTCAAATGAGGAGGCTGAAAGAATCAGGTTGGTCCTGGAATAACATAATTTTGGATTGCCTTTAGGGGTGTTGGAAGAGACGTGCAAACACTTGCAAGTCAATTTTGGGTCTAAAACACAATCATGAGGTTGGCAATTAAAAGCGAATTTGAATTTGAACTTAATTGCTGTTCTGCTACTTTTAACAAGCAGTAAAAGTCCAGTAGCACTAGTTACAATTGATATATTAAGTGTAAATTTGCATTAAAAATCTGCAATTGATTGCAAACATTTTTTTGCAAAACTCCCTCCGTCACATCTGCTGTGACTGATTCTGCAATGCTTTATCAAAGTTTTGTCAGACAGTCAACATAGATAATAAAGTTGCTGATGCATAGTGAATGGTCTGATAAAGCTTGCAGCATCTGTGGCAATTTGTGTCTGTTATTTGCAACTGACTATAATGACTGCTAATAAAAAATGGTGTTTACAGGAATAGGCCCTAGAGTTATTTTCCCAACTTCTTTTCGTTCCGATTACATCTTCTACCTTGCCCATAGGAGAATTCCAGGGTTATTTTTTGTTTTAATTTCTGAGGGAATTTTAAAAACATCTTAAGGCAAATTGCCCCTTTTCCTCAGTGTATTTCTTTTTTCACCAAAGAGGGACTTGAGTGTATTACTGGGTTGTATTTCTAGACCTCAAACATCAAGAGGAGGGCCGGTCAGATATGATATTGAGGGAGTGTAAGTATCTTGAAGCCTCAGTGACCTAAAAATTCTTCTGTTTTGTTGTTGCTCATTTGCATTTTGTACACGGTTCACATGGATCAGGGAACTTCAGGAACATCCAGCAATCCAAAATTTTGTTCTTCCAGGAGCAATGTTGGCGAATTGCTAATTACTTGTGTAAAGTCAGAAAAAATCTTTTCATTAGATTTTTCTCGAAGGGCAAATTCACTCTGCCATCAGTTGCCTTCGATAAAACATCAAACTTAGAGAATCAATTGAAACATAGGTTTATCAAATATCCATCAAAAAAGAACAGAATTACAATTTTAAAATGTTTTATTTGATGTGACTTTATTTGTAATAAATACAATGCTCTCAGTAAATAATGATAGGTCTGTGCTTTCATTACCTAATAAGGCACATTATTTCATATGTACATCTATGAAAAACAAAACCACATTCATTCATCGTGAACTATAAAAACAATGCCAGTTTATTATTATTTTATCATGGGGTTTTTTATCTCTGCAAATGAGATGAGAAAGCTCCAATTGCATTGACTTTGTACACAAAGTCATGATTTGGAGTAATTTTTTTTCTCTGATACTAGTATGTAAGAATGTCTCATTTTTGAAACGCTTCCGAACAGTGTTGCAAAATAAAATATGCGTGTCAGAATTGTCACGGAAAATGTTTAGGGGGATTGAATCTACACCAAGCCATTTTAGGATTAAAGAACATGAGAAAGGCTCATTCTTTCAGGAGTATTTTATTGAACGAGTACATTCTTATTCTGTATCCTATATTACTTTGTAATTCAATTTGAAATGCTAAGATGCATGATATTTGATTTCTTTAATATTTCTAGGGTGTGTGGTAGAATTTCAAGCAGTGAGAGTTACCATTCAGACTTGAGTGGCCCTCAAAGCCTTCACTCAAATGATGAACCTCAGAAAAGGTAAATGCATATTTTCTATCATACTCCAACAAATATCTTGGCCCAAATTCACAATGGTGGTTTTGAAAACCATTGGTTGAACTCATGGTTTATGCAGATTTCCGGTATAATTTATGCTTAAATACAGCGTATATTTAAAAAAGTTATATGATGATGCACGCTTTTGTAACATGGTTGAGTATATTATTCATTAATGAGTCTACTGATTTGAACAGTGAACTCGTCTATTCAATATCGTGGACCTGTGAATAAAATACTGTGCTTAATCATGGCAACAAGTGTCAATTTGGTTCAATTTGACAAAAGCGTGCATCAGCATTGGACATTTTTTTTAAATATTCATGGTAAAGAAGCGTAATTTATGCAGGAAATCTGCATAAAGTGTAGGTTCAATCGATTGTTTTCAAACCCATGCACCTTTGTGAATTCGGGCCATTGTGATTGTGGTGGTATATAGAGAATATAATATACCAGAAATTATTTGTTCTGTAACAAATGAGCAAACAATTTACTGAATGTCGGAAACAGGGATCAAATAAGATTTGATTTGATTTTGATCAAAATAGTTATCGAGTGATAGCCAGTCTGTTGACAATTATATTAGTTGTTTTTACTTAAGAATTTCCACAACAGCTTTGGTTATGTTTTGAAAACAATGAAAAGCTGCAAGTGTATTGCTTTAATAGCTAATATGAAGAATTATACTTTGGCAATCGAATCTCCAAGAAAAAAGCGGGATGTGTTATTGAAATCAATATTAATTATTAGTCAGCTTGCTCATGTTCTTGCCAAGCTACAATAAACAGGCGATAGTCAGCAGTTGAAATCTAGCATTCAGATTGGTAATAATGTCTCACCTACATGTATAGTTGCATTTAGAAATATGAGTTATATGTATCTTATATTTTTCATTTGTCATGTTTTCTCATGACCAGCTATTACTGGATAATTTTAATGTTTTCAAGATTTGAATAATAGACCGATTCAGGCACTACAATTGTTTAGTCCAATATGGGAGGGGGGTCAACTTGACCACCTCTGCAATTTGTTATTGTAGCAAAAATGCTCAGTCACAGTTGACACACAATCAGACAAGTATTTATTTTTTCAATTCTCTTGTACCTTTTGATGTGTACTCATTTTACAAAAGTTGGTCTCGGATTTCAGGGTCATGGCAAATTTGTAAATTGCCTGTTGGACAAAACCTCATTCCTTTTGCAACACTTTGTGTACTACTTTTCATATGAAAATTACTAAAGAAGCACTGCCAAAATATCATATTTTCTCATTGAATTGATGAAAATTAAATTCCAGAAATACATTAATAATTAAAACAATGAAATGTATACCAATGAAAAATTATAAACCATTATTAATTGATTTTACGTATACCTTGTTTACACGCTGTATCGGCTCGCGGTGCAGAACCGAGAGCTGATGCAGAATTGGCTTTTTTATGCGTATAAACGCGATTAACTTGCATCGGCTCTTGGTGCAGAATCGGCAATTTTGCCAAAATAGTAGGATCAGAATCATGGGTCGATGCAGAATCGTTTTTTTTTTCTCTGCGTGTAACTATGAAGCCGATTCTGCACCAGCAATTAGCTGATTGCTCACCTGTTCTCTTATTGTGACATCCCCTGATAGCAGAAACTGGTAAAAATGACGTCATAATTACGTCAGTTTAACGACGAGTGTCACGTCATTTTGACGTCGTAACATGACGTCTTATTGACGGGATCTTGCACCCGCGAATAACGTCATTATGACGTCGTATATTGACGTCATTATGACGTCTCCAAGAGTGACTACGACGTCTTAATGACGTCTTAGCAACGTTTTTACGTTTTCCTGACCAGTATCAAGGGTCAGATTGACGTCGTGTATTGACGTGATTATGACGTCTTCGAGAGTCAACAACGACGTCTTAATGACATCCGTGCAACGTGTTCCTGACCGGTTTTAGACGTCATATTGATGTAATTATGACGTCTTTAAAAGTCATCTACGACGTCTTAATGACAACTTTGCGACGTATTCCTGACCAGTTTCAGACGTCATATTGATGTAATTATGACGTCTTTATAAGTCAACTACGACGTCTGAATGACGACTTTGCAACATATTGCTGACTAGTAATAGACGTCATATTGACGTCGCATATTAAAATGAATATGACGTCTTTTGGAGTCAACTATGATATCTTAACGTATTCTGACGTGATAATGACCTAAACATTAAATTCTACATGCAATGTACATACACACATCACTTCAAAGACCTTGTCATTGAGGATTATCTATATTTGGTGAATACTGAGGTGGTCTGACAATGTCCAGCATTCCCAGTAACAATATAATGATCCTCCATGCTAGGGCCTTGCATAACTTGTCTCGGTCTCAAGAACATGACCCCCCCCCCCTCGAAAAAGAATATATACAAAAATGGAAAACGAAATCAAATACATGTACGCATTTCAATTACGAAATCGTTGCAAATATTCTATTAATAAATAAAAGTTGCATAACATATTACCAGCAAAAAAAAAAGGAATACAAAATGTTGAAAACTCCAAATAGATTGAAAAAAAAAAAACACTTTTCTATGAAAATGCAGTATTAGGGTCAAAGGAATGAAATTACAATGTTTGTTATACCAATACATACAATTGTACATATACATGTACACATTAATACATAACAGAGGCATAATGATCTCCAAGAATAAAGCTTTTTCGTTGAAATTGTAATTAAATATACCTTCAACTTTAGACAACTATGTAATGTAGGTAAAAATATACTGTATGTAAAAAAAAAATACCCGAGTTGGAATAGTTTCAGGATTTATGGAAGCTCGCATTTGGGTGAAAGAATCATACATGTACATTAATTCTTATGAAATGTTTGGGTTGTATTACACTATCACTTAGGGCCAGGGGTAAAAGACAGTAGTTGCAGCAAACAATTATTTCTTCGGAAAGTCTTTTAAATTAAGGTTAATTGTCAAAATATTGTACATAATCTAGATCTGGGCCCTGTCTTACAAAGAGTTACGATCGATCCGATCAATCATAACTCTATGGAAATCCATCAGTGTCATAATTTTTTTCTACGAAAAATTTGCACAATGTTCTTTGTATGCAAAGAGAAACGCAGCGAATTTTTGAGAAAACAATGAATGCATGAACATACATCATAGCTAGAAAATATTTTGAACAAACATGCTTAATAGATGTTAACGTTGCTGACCGTCCATAGTTGCGATTGATCGGATCAATCATAACTCTTTGTAAGACGGGGCCCTGGTAAATTAATGTAAACTTGTATCTTTGTAAAATCATGAATTTTGATCTTAAAATCAATAATTCTGATGATCACTAACACAGAAAAGCATATGTGGGACAGGACAGTGTATTATGATTGATTTGAGAAATACCAGACGTTTGATAGAATTACATGCTTATTTTGCTCATTTCTCAGCAATTACACATTTTCTTCCCGAGCTTTTTGGCACACATCTTTTATATATACATACACTTTGCTGGTAATTCTGTTGGATTCTGTTCGAACTCATTTTAAGATAGTTACTACTAGAGGTGCGCTATTAACTTAAGGCAACTATGTAATGTAGGAAAAAATATACTGTATGTAAAAAAAAAAATACCTGAGTTCAAAGTTTTCAGGATTTATGGAAGCTTGCATTTGGGTGAAAGAATCATGCATCAATAAGTCTGATGAAAATAGTTTGTGGAACTGTTGTATTACACTATCACTTACATGTAGAAGGAAAAGACAGTAGTTGCAGCAAACAATTATTTCTTGAAAAAATCTATAAAATCAAAGTTAATTGTCAATATATTGTACATAATCTACATCTGGTACATTAATGTAAACTTGTATCTTTGTAAAATCATGAATTTTTTAACTTAAAATCGATAATTCTGATGATCGCTGTAAACACAGAAAAGCATATGTGGGACAGTGTATTATAATCGATTCGAAAAATACCTGACATTTGATAGAATTACATGCTTATTTTGCTCATTTCTCAGCAATTACGCATTTTCTTCCCTACATGTAGCTACGTAGGCTTTTTATGTGAGCTGAGAGATTTCATACCAGATTTCCTTAGCTTGATAAAGTTCTTATGATAGTCTGTGTATCAGCATAGTATGTGTTCAGTGTTTTGAACCCACTGGAGATTGTGCATCATATCTTTATGTATGGAAGTCATTTTGCATCTGCGGTCTCCATGGTTTTTTCAGGATCTATGTGTTGACTAGACCAGTCCCATATTGATATTTTCGTGCTGTGTCACTTTGGAAGGCCGTCTCTAATTGGTTGACTGGTGAGTTGGCAGATGCGCAGCCCATCCCACTTTTCAATTATATCATTACGTAATCTCTAACATGTCTAAGATTTCCACCAGATCAAGAGGCCGCTTGCACTCGGCTAACGCATGTACACAATCCTCTGCTTCATCATTAACTGGATCTAAACAAAGCCCAGCATACCTAGATCATATTGATACAGTCGTTCAAAGAGCGGTGGCCGTGGCAATGGAACGCGAGAGACAAAAACTCAATGATGACATGGATAAGCACGAAAATAAATTGCGTGAAATTCTTGATGAAAAGCTCACTAGTCTACACGTTCTTGAAATATCTATCGATACTAAATTGAAGCAACTCCGTGATTTTGAAAAATCGGTTTCTGATAACATGACTAACACCATAATGCTTTGTCAAATAGGCTTGACCACATCGAGCAGTACTCCTGTCGCAATAATATCCGTATCCGTATGAGATTGTTCGAAATGTAGCAAAGCAGATTGGTATCGATCTTACTCCATGTGACATTGATCGATCCCATCACCTTTGCCGACCAACTAGCAGTCATGATGTTCAACCCAAAGGATCATACCCCGGCGTGGCCCTGTAATGCCAACTTAGCAGCTCCACCAATCAATGTGAAATTCACTTCATACAGGCCGAAACAAAGGGTGATGAAAAATAGAGGAAAATGAAAATGCTCAGGAACAGATGACTGGGTGCAGGCAGGCAAGGCAGTTCAGGTGGGATGAAAATTTATTGGCAGGACACCTTCCGTTTCAAATTACAGCATCTGCAAAAATAACAGAAGAGGAGAAACATAAAAACTTTTTCTACATAAACTATTTATTAATCTTCATTAAAAACTAGATGGTTTCAATATTAATTTCCAATTTATTTTAAATGATTAAAAAACGATGTGGGGTTTGTTACATATTTTATACTTCAAATATTAACATGTTAAGTCAAGTCGGGGGGGGGGGGCATGATGCCCTCAAGACCTTTAACCATCTCTGTATAAGGAAGGACATTTTAGAATCAATTTATTTGACACATAAAACATATTATTTTTTTATAATTACAATTTTAATTCATGCCTTTTTTATATGTTTTAAATGGTTATGGGGTAACCAGGACTGTCAGGACCGAGAATTCGAACTTCGAGGCTGAAATACAGCCATTCCCTATGCCTGATTTGGCTTAAATTCAGGTCAAGGATCAATTAAATATATATTTTGCAAAAAAAATCTGACAAATTTTGAGGTGGAATTAGTTTTCTGGCATCGCGAGATCGACCAATGCAAAATTTTATTAGCGCCAATTTACCATCTAAACTTGTCATTGAAATTAGAACGTCCAAACCGATCTAGTACCAGTACTAGCACAATGAATCAATCAGCTATGCATGTGCACCAATTCTGTATTTCTTGCATACGTACGCAGAGATGCCAACCTAAAGGGATGGTTGTCAGGAACATTTACCATATTTGTCAGGAACAAATGGGAGTTTCTCAGGAACATCCCGCGAAGTAGCATCGTTTATACAGGGATGCCACTAGGTGTCCTCCAAAAATACTGAAACTCATCGCGGGCCGGGACAGTGTCCAAGAAAAAAAAATTTAGGGGGGTCCACCTTTAATTTTGGGATGGACACATGTCACAGGTAAAAAATTGGACAAGCAAAAAAAAAAAAAAAAAAAAAAAAAAAAAAAAAAAAAAAAAAAATTAGGAGGGGGGGTCTGCCCCCACCTCAAATTTAGGGGAGGGGGGGGGGGGGGAGGACCAAGTGGCTTCTTACCTTGTTGTGATTGATGACTTTGAAGTCAATTAGGACTTAGGTTTGAAAAACTGTTAGTTGTGTGTTTCTCATAGAACGCTAGACCAAAAGCTTCAGTCTCTGTATTTTGGTTGTTCAGCTGAACCGCGTTGGCTCCACTCACCAATACATAGACTGAAGAGTTGTTGGCCCGTACATTAAGACAACGTATCAGCTAACCCAGGGACGTAACCCAAGGAGCTCCGGCCCACTTTTCGGGCCGGAGCTCCCCGAGTTCCGTATCAGCATGCAGCAGTAACGTTAGATCTAACATTCGGCGGAAACCCGATTTTCGGATCGTTTTTGGTACATCAAATGTCACATTATGAAAAAATAATTACATCCAAACTTACGAGAAAATATATAAAATTAAGAAACATCGTACCTTAGACCGCAGTTACCGCTAATTCCTTTCAAATGATGATAAAAACTTAGTCATCCTCGATTCCTTCGTTGGTCATCGTAAGTTGCCATCTTGGATGACGTCATCATCTTTACAGTCGTATTTACCAGTCGCTATTATACCGCGATTCGTGCCGCTGATTTGTGCTTGTCTATGTGCGTGCGTTCGGAACTTGTCGCTCGCATTGGTTGGCCAGGATATCGATAATTCTAATCAGAAAGCCTTGATAAAAGCATAACTCAATGAACGTAGTAGGCAGTGCGCGCGTTTATAAATTATAGTAGAGAAACTCCCGTTGGTTTACCGTTGGCCACACACACGCTGCATGCACGATACATGTATACACAATACACCCATATACATGCACAATACACAATACACGCATATATACACATGCACAGCAAAGCAATACACAATACACAATACACATGTATTGTAGTTGTTTTTTTCCGTAACCTTTTTATTGTTGCCGTAACACCGTAATTGGAGGAATAAAATCGGAACAAATACGGCGAATCCGTAACGGTTGGCATCTCTGCGTACGTCACTCGAGTTAAAGTTCATGTCATTGCGTTATATAGCGTGGGAATTGTAAGAAAGTGATCCTTCAAAATTTTTACCTTCCAACAATTAACATTTTTTAAGCCTTTGTATGCATTTAGAGTACAAAAGCTTACAAATTGGACAAATTAAATGTTTGCCCCAAAATTATTGTGGGAAGGGTGGATTTTCTAGGGAAATCCATCTTAGTGTACAAAGTTCTACAGGCAACAGAGACTTGTCTAGGCTCCGTGAATGAAAATACAATGAAAAAATATCACAGAGTCCTCGAAGTACAGTCAGGACCATTAACAGATTATAAGGTGCCCCGAGTTTGTGCACACCCAAATCTGCGTGATTCTGATAATAGAGATTCCCAATGATCCCCCCCCCCCCCAAAAAAAGGCTTGACATCTGAAATAGCCTTCTAACTTACCTACTGCCCGATGCCTCCTATCATGTAGGGCAGCAACGAAGGATCTCCACTCCTGGCATCCAGCGATTCTGGGCCTTCTTCTGGAAACTCCCCCAGGCCAGGTCATATTCACTGACTTCATCTCCTCCTCAACTCCTCATGTGTGACACCGAGACAGGTGGTTTTGTGTCTCCCTCTCTTTCTCCTGAAATGTCAAACAGATCTATTCATTAAAAATCTTACTCAAAATGGTGCTTTTGGTAGAAAAATAATGAATATAGGGCATTTCATGTGACGGCCTTAACCCTTATTAAACTGGGGGGGGGGGGGTCAATTTGACCCCCCACCCCTCAACAAATTTCATCACTACGCTGTCGCGCAAAAAATTTTGATCGCGCCGCTCACTGACTTTTTACTTTCAAGTCTCGCGCAAATTTTGAGACCAAATTTGTGACGCCCGGGTACGCGGTTACGACATTACGCAACATTATGTAAGTGCATGTCAGACCCAAAATTGCTCATAAACATGATTTCATGTACAAATCCAATGCAAATTGTGTATTTAGCCAAAATTCATAAATTTATCATTATTTCTACTTTTAGTGATTAAACTTAATTAATTTTGCCTTGTTTATGATTAGAATTAAGTCTAGAACGATTTCCATCGAAAATACAATAAAAAACAAAATGTAAAAAAACAAAGAAATACATGATTTAAAAAAAAATAAAATAGGCCTACATAAGAAATCGGTCTCGGTACCACATTTTTTTTCATTCACAATTGTTAGGAATGCTATAGAGAATATTTTCACCCAAAAAATAGCATTCTAGCTTTATTTAGTGAATCAGAGCAAAAAGTATGATTTCATGAATAAATTAGCATAATTAATTCATATAAAATAAAAAAATATGAATTCAGTGAAATTTACCAATGCAACTACGTAGATTACGTCATTCTCTACCATCATGCAAATTTTCGTTGTGATCGTGCAATCCACGGCCGAGATCTTATAAGGGGGGGGGGGGCAATAATACCCCCCTCCCCCCGGGAATGACAAGAATCAAAATACCCCGGTAGATTTAGGATTAAAAAAATTGTCAGTACGGTATATCATCGAGGATCTAGTACATAGTATGGTTGGAACTACCCCTTATCGACCACCTAATCTTCTAAGCATTGTATCTGCGAAAATATTCATCAATTTTACCCAGTTTTCGTCTCATTTGTGCAGAAAATTGAGCAGATCAGATTCCCATGTTTCGCTCGGCGACTCCGATTCAATCCGCGTATATATCGACGAACAACGAATACGACGATTTTACATTTGCTCATTTGCACCCGTCTTTTGAAACCGACCACCCGCGGTACATTAAGTTTACGACCGATTCTTGTCGCGGTGGCGAAATATTTTTACTCTTCCAAATCAGTTCTATGATGTCAACATGCTAAATGATCGTCTCACTACTTCCACTACGAGCTCCGGCACATGATTCGACGATTGACGACGGATATTAGTTCTAGAGCCGTTTTCTATCGGATTTCTTGGTTTTTCAGCGGGGTTTGGGTCTGGTCAATACAATTTTGATTAATTCTACTAAATTTTTACTTCTTGTTGCTCCTTTTTTTTCTCGTAGTCGTAAAATCGATTCTTACCGTTTCTATGGACACTGCGCCTACTCTCCCGCGCGTATCGTTTGTAATACGCAATAATTTTAACGCGCGCAAGGTGGTCGGTTTCAAAAGAGGTGGTCGATATGTGGTAGTCTCACCATACATGTAGATCTGGTACAGTTACATAAACTGAACTTTGTGAAATCTTGAAATCTCCACTGAAAAATGTTCAAACTGAACATCACCAACACAGATAAGAGCACGTGGGACAGTTATTATTGCTCTGATTAATGTCGGCCCGACGCTTGCCTTGGCTCGAGTTGACCCGAATCCTGTGCTTTTTTTGCTTATTTCGCAGCAATTACACAATTTCTTCCAGAATCCTTTTTGGCACATACGGTATATTATTTATAAATATAGACAGACACTTTGGTGGTCATTTCATTGGATTCTGTACGAACTCATTTTGATATCGTTACCACAACTGGCATTTACCTTAAAGTGTGCACTGTGTCTGTGCAGACTTGGGCCCTGAGCCCACCAGCGCAGCCTGTCCTATTCAGCATGCCGGCGCTCGGGGCAGCCACCCCGGCCGGGCAGTGTCAGTGTACGAAATCTAAAGCCAAAGGCAAGCCGCGCTCCGAAAAGAAAATCTTAGAAGATGGTTATCTAACTTACTGTTTGGTCTCCTGCGAATGCCTTCGAAGTCGTTATCCAAATCTGAACCGTGTTCTTAAAGTAGTAGAACTATTATTAACGGCCATCTTCGTCGCACTTAATTCTCGATCCAAAATTAGGCTGCAACATTTAACGGCGAAAAACGAGCGCATTCCTTTTTCAAATTAAGGACGTTCCACAGTTATGTTTTTGCGCATTATGATCTGCGCATAGTTTACACTCTGCGCGCTGACGTCACAATGGATGAACAGGTATTAATTAGCTGCGGGTATGAGCTGATTTTTCTCATCTTCTGCACTTTAACTGCAGATCCGATGCGTTATTTCATGAAGCTAAAAAATTGAATTATTCCATGGACCATTCAAACAAATCTTCTCTACAATTTCAAAATACTTTACTCTGCAGTGCTGCCAAGAATCACGAATATAAGCCCGAGTTTGAATATATGGTAGAGTGGTTTTGATTTTTTCTTCACATAGATACTAAGCATTCGGCCCATTTTTGGTGTTTTAAAAAGCACATTTGCTCTAATAAAAATGCTGATAGTTTAAAAACAAGCACATGAACCCCTATTTTTTTATGTTTCTACCTCTTAGGTATACCTTCCTCTACAACTCTGCAAATTTTGGTGAAAATGACATGGATTTTGAATAAAGTGCAGCATTTATTGTACGTTTGTAGTTTGTTACTGAAATTTTACATTTTTCAGATTGGGATTTTGTTATCTTTTACGCCATTTGTAAGAACTGACAGTGCTGTTAAACTTAAAATTGCAAACAAATAGCACTATTAATAGATTCTCCATTCTAACGATACAATTATTAACTCTCTTGCGAAATTTGATGACTTTTTCATGTATTTTGAATGAGTAATGGAGGTTTAAACTCATTGTAGTAATCTTGGGCGGTCTAAAAATGCCAAATTCTTTTGAATGCGCAATTCTTAAGAACATCAATTTGGGTGAACTTTGAAGCTCTATAGCAAAAAATCAAGCACATGGACCTATGTTAATTTTTGCATATTTCGAATATTAAGGTTCTAAAGTATCTATGTGCAAAGTTTGGTGAAAATGACATGGATTTCACTTTAACTGTGGAACGTCCTTAAATGGTTGCGACTAACTGCGCCAGTTGCATGCAGTGCAGCGCGCATGCGCAGGCTCGACGCCCGGCGGCGAATTAATTCTGCGGATCATGAATTTTTTATAGGGGGTGAGCCCGGGGGGCGTGCATGGGGGGGGGGGGGTGAGCTAACTAGATAGGGGGTTTGCATGACACCGGGGCATGACACCACTTGCGAAAAAAAAGTTTTAAAATAGATACAAACTTCTTTGACATATAAAGCTTCCTCTTGTTTGGTTTGGTTGGCAACCAGTTAAGAAATGATTATTTTTGCCACTGCTTTTGAAACTTTTTTTCTTTGAAGAATTATATACTTTACCTAAAATAAAAAAAATTCTGTACTATTTTTTTTTAGTTTTACTTTTCCTTTTATAAGTAGAAATAGCCTTGCTAACATGGCAAGGTTGAAAAAATGGCAAAATAGTATGTGGCTTTGAAATTAAACTTGTAAATTTCCTCGTCGTTGATTGGTAAAATTTGATGTCATAATCACGTCGTAATGTGGTCATATGAAAACGCAAATTTCTTTGTCGTTGTTTGGGAAATAAATGATGTCATAATCACGTCATAATGTGGTCATATAAAAATGCAAATTCATTTGTTGCAGATTGGTCGATAAATGACGTCGTAATCACGTAATAATCTGGTCATATAAGAAAGCAAATTTACTTGTCGTAAATTGGTCAGTAAATGACGTCGAAATCACGTCATAATCTGGTCAAATAAAAATGCAAATGAAAGTTGCCATTCTAAGTCGTCAAAATGACGTCGTAAGAACGTCATAAATACGACGACATGACGAGTATTACCACTTTACGATCAGTTAATGACGTCATTACGACCGTGTCTGCTATCAGGGTCAATGCGCATCACATAAAATATGCGCAGATAGAATCCAGTGCTTTGTGTTTTTGCCCTGTAAGCCGATTCTGCACCGTGAGCTGAAACAGCATGTAAACGCATGCAAGATAACCCGAGTGTATGAAAATATGAATTAGATATGATTTCATGTAATAATATATAAGAAAAATGAAAGTGGAGACATTAATTCATCAGCCCAATGAATATTCATGATGGCATGCATATAACAGTTTGGTCGATCACAGAAATGCATTGTTATATCTTTATAGAAAACAAGAAGAGAGGGTGATTACAGTATCCAAGGATTCAAGTACCATGTCTGAGCCTAAGACACTAGCTAGCACCGAAGATGCTGTCCAAGACAACTTCAAAGGAAATTCAAGTAACATGTCTCAGCCTAAGACACTAGCTAGCACTGAGGATGCTGTCCAAGACAACTTCAAAGGAGATTCAAGTAACATGTCTGAGCCTAAGACACTAGCTAGCACTGAGGATGCTGTCCAAGACAACTTCAAAGGAGATTCAAGTACTGTGTCTGAGCCTAAGACACTAGCTAGCACCGAGGATGCTGTCCAAGACAACTTCAAAGGAGATTCAAGTAACATGTCTGAGCCTAAGACACTAGCTAGCACCGAGGATGCTGTCCAAGACAACTTCAAAGGAGATTCAAGTAACATGTCTGAGCCTAAGACACTAGCTAGCACCGAAGATGCTGTCCAAGACAACTTCAAAGGAGATTCAAGTAACATGTCTGAGCCTAAGACACTAGCTAGTACCGAGGATGCTGTCCAAGACAATTTCAAAGGAGATTCAAGTAACATGTCTGAGCCTAAGACACTAGCTAGCACCGAAGATGCTGTCCAAGACAACTTCAAAGGAAATTCAAGTAACATGTCTCAGCCTAAGACACTAGCTAGCACTGAGGATGCTGTCCAAGACAACTTCAAAGGAGATTCAAGTAACATGTCTGAGCCTAAGACACTAGCTAGCACTGAGGATGCTGTCCAAGACAACTTCAAAGGAGATTCAAGTACTGTGTCTGAGCCTAAGACACTAGCTAGCACCGAGGATGCTGTCCAAGACAACTTCAAAGGAGATTCAAGTAACATGTCTGAGCCTAAGACACTAGCTAGCACCGAGGATGCTGTCCAAGACAACTTCAAAGGAGATTCAAGTAACATGTCTGAGCCTAAGACACTAGCTAGCACCGAGGATGCTGTCCAAGACAATTTCAAAGGAGATTCAAGTAACATGTCTGAGCCTAAGACACTAGCTAGCACCAAGGATGCTGTCCAAGACAACTTCAAAGGAGATTCAAGTAACATGTCTGAGCCTAAGACACTAGCTAGCACCGAGGATGCTGTCAAAGACAACTTCAAAGGAGATTCAAGTAACATGTCTGAGCCTAAGACACTAGCTAGCACCGAGGATGCTGTCCAAGACAACTTCAAAGGAGATTCAAGTAACATGTCTGAGCCTAAGACACTAGCTAGCACCGAGGATGCACTCCAAGACAATTTCAAAGGAGATTCAAGTACCGTGTCTCAGCCTCAGACACTAGCTAGCACTGATGATGCACTTCAAGACAATCTCAAAGGAGATTCAAGTACCTTGTCTCAACCTGGGACACTAGCTAGCACTGAGGATGCTGATCATGATAGTGCTTTGCAGATGTAAGAGCAACACCTTTTTTTAACTTTCTTAGAATGTCAGTTTTCAATATCTTTTCTTTATTTCAATGCTTTATTCAATCTCTTTGATTTATATCTCAATGGGATTTATTGGCAATTATTGCTACTGTATCACTGGAGATACTGTAAGCTTTTCAAAAGGTCAGATTTGAACTAATTTTCTTTTGGAGAAAAAAAGCTTAGTAAAACAAGTTTCATGAGTATCTGAAGTACAATGTACAACAGTGTGAAGGATCACTCCCGACTTAATTCATTTTTCTTCTGTCACCCAAGAAATAAGAAAGTTAATGAATTTCAAGAAACCGTGTAGAACTGAAATCGCCTAGCAAATTCAATTAACTACATGTAGAAGACCTGGGCTGGTATTCAATTTAATACTCAAGCCAGAATTTTAAGTATTGTACTCAGTATTTTGCTTGAGTAAAATACTTATCCATCTTTGGTATTCAATTGCATTTTTTGGCTTTTTTTGCTTAAATCTAAGTCAGCCACCTACCAGACTTAAGTCTAGCTTGCGTGCAATTTACAAACATGCTACACACAGTCATACCTTCTGTGCACAGATAGATTCATACATTGCACATTATTTGGCGTAAACTTTATGATGTCACAATGGTTATTAATAAGTATTTTGCTTAAATTTGGCTTGATAAAAAAAAATACTTAGATATGATCTCAATACAAGTTTATGCATTTTTCTTAGCCAAGTAAAATACTTACAAAATCAATACTTTCAAATGAATACTGGCCCTGGGATGGTATTCAATTTGATACTTAAGGACTTAAAAATATTTTACCTAGTATTTGCTAGGTTAAAATCTTTGGATTTAGTTGTATTTTCGGCCATTGGTACAGTATTTTGCCTAAATCAAGTTAGCTGTGCCTGCCTACCTGGCTCAAGT
This sequence comes from Lytechinus pictus, assembly GCF_037042905.1. Taxonomy (NCBI): domain Eukaryota; kingdom Metazoa; phylum Echinodermata; class Echinoidea; order Temnopleuroida; family Toxopneustidae; genus Lytechinus; species Lytechinus pictus. Next base: position 29,946,691 of record NC_087251.1, read on the forward strand.
CTGGCTTGCGTGCAGTTTACAAACATGCAAAGCTATACCGACTACGCACAGATGGATTCATACATTGCGCATTATTGGGCTTAAACTTTACAATGTTACAACAGTTATTAGTAAGTAATTTGCTTGAATTAGGCTTGATAAAGTAAAGTGTTTAGATGAGATGTGAATATGAGTTCACGCATTCGGCTTAGCCAAGTAAAATGCTGAGTAAAATACTTTTTCAATCATTTTAATTGAATACCAGCCCAGCTCTTTGCTGAAAGATGCTTGAACCAACAATGCAAACAAAAATGAAAAATTTGTAGGCAAAGTACTTATGATCCACCGTTATGCTTTTAAGAACAATATAAATAGTTGGTTCAAACTTTGCAATTATTATTTTTGATCAATTACAAAAGTTTACTTATGGTGCCGCCTTTTTCTTATTCTATTTTTTTTCAGGCCTGACCAATTCCTTCAAGTCGGTCAACCCCTGATTGGCGGTGATAGTGGTTCTGAATTGAGTAGCTTCCATAGTCTGCGTTCTTCAGAGAGTCCTGATAGACGGTTTGTAGCTCATTTCTCTTCCAACATTTGTAAACTGGGCATAAATGGTGGTTCATGGGGATACCAATTTGCATTAAAGTATTTTTATGCAAGTACTCTGACTAAATGAAAAAAGATGTATTTAAGATTTTGCCATTCCTTTCTGCCAGTGGCGTACCGTGGGTCACGGCATTGGGGGGGCACCAGCAACATTTTTTAGTCACTTAGGGAGCGCACGAAGCGCGCTAAGTTGCCAAGTATACTGACTCAATAGAGACACTTTAAGGACATGCAGTGTCATTAAATGGATATGCATCTCACTGATTAAATAATGCGAGCACGAAGCGCGAGCTGAAAATTTTTGATATTCAGACCTAAAGAGGGACATTATAAGCAAATTTTTTATAATCATGATACGTACCTGTCTCGCTAATCAAACAATGCGAGCGCGAAGCGCAAGCTGAAATTTTTGTATATATTGACCCCAAACGGGGACATTTTAAGGACTATATTTTAGGAATCCATTAAGAGTATACATATCTCAGCATAGTCATCTAATGCTAGTGCAATCCTATGCTGATTTTGTTAGAATTACATCTAAACACATTAAGCATTTTTTGTAGTCATTGTAATCATGATTATCATATGCATCTCACTATGCAAGAGCGAAGCGCGAGCTGAAAATTTTAGGAAATTCAGACCTGAAGAGGGGCATTCTAAGGCTTGTTTGCAGGAATTCACTAAGACCGTACGTATTTCACTAATCAAATGCTGCAAGCGCGAAGTGCAAGCTGAAAATTGTTGATATTGAGATCAGAAAAATTGACATTTTAAGGACTGGGACTGATTTTAGGAATTCATGAAGAGCAGACATCTCACCAATCAACTAATGCAAATGTTAGCACGGACAGGAAATGTTTTATTTTAAGACCTTAAAATAGGGCAATCACTTAAAGTCGTTAAACAGTTTATGCGAGCACCAGGAACAATGAAGACATAGGCCCTGAGCAAATAATGTTTCATAAAGTTATGAAAAAATGATTCTTATGTATAAATATAACATAATATAATATAACAATATAATGAACAATAATTTCTTCTTTCCCCACTATGTTTCTCTTCCTTTCTCCCTCTTTTTCTCCTTTCCCCCCCTTTTTTTTTACCAGCCGATTGGCGGGCACGTGCCTCATTTTCTCATAAAATTTGGCTCGCACATTGGTTTTGAGGTTAAGATGTGCAAAACATAACTTTTTGGTGTGTGTCAAAAATGATGCTGCCATGGTATTAAACCACTTATTATGGCAAAAAAAAAACCTACGAAAACTCATTTCGGATAAAACTAGTTCCCCAGTTTTTGGCCAGTGCTCATCAAAGTTGGCACCAATATTGGTCTTCAGGTAAAAGCATGTAATTCCTTTTTCCAAATGTGTTTGAAATTGTGTTGTCTTGGTAACACCAAGTTATTGCGAAAAACTCAGGAAACTATTTCCCCTGGGTTTTTTTTAAACATTGCTCTTAAAATTTGGCAAAAATATTCATCTTTGGTAAAGAAATGCAAAATTCATTTTCCAATTATTAGAAACTATGTTGTCATGGTAACGGCATATGGCGGAGGTATTTCACCTTCAGTGATAATTTTATTTTAAATTGAGTTCAATTGGTAAGTAGAAATTATGATTCATTTATGAATTTCAGCTAAAATTACAATTTGCATTGGATTCATGAATTCACATTTTTGAGCAATTTTGGATCCAACCTACACATATGAAATGAAATGATGCTTAATTTCAGAACCATGTACCGCTCAAATATGAAATCAATAGTTGCACGAGACTCAATAGAAAATGTCATGGAAGGACGCGGCACCAGCTTTTCGCATTTCAGATTTATCATGAAAAATGTTGAGGGGTGGATTCCGCCCTGCCATTCAAGGGTTAAAAAATGTTGGTTTTGGTTGTTATAAGGTCTGTACTGATTTTCCAATAAAAGAAATAAAAATACCATGACGTCACAGAATTCAGGCCAGTGAGAAGCACAATAAAGCCTAATTTCAGGCTCATTTTAATTATTTGAGGGTTTTCTTAAGCAAATACTCAGCTGGCAAGTAGTGAAAATGAATAAAACTTGCAATTTTGTGCCTTGTAGTTTATTATTTATACCTCAGTCACGTTTGCTCTATGGCAAGTCGAAAACAGCCGCTTTAACATTTATTTATAACAGCTACATACCCTGTATACGTGGTTTGAATAAAGATGAATAAAACAGCTGTTTTCGACTCGCCGTTTGGCCGCCATAGAGCAAATGTGACTGAGGTATTATTGATTTGTGTATGATTTGTCAATTTCCCTTTTTTCCCCGTTGGTTTTGGTTATTAAAGTACACTCCACTGACATTCAATGTCTGATTGGGAAAGTTGGGTTTGTGATGGTTTAGAACATGATGCTTGATTTCCTGTACAACGCTTATAGTGATTCTTGAGGCAAGGTACTTACAATGTAACATTACAGAACTTTATTTTTGAACCATTTTCCTAATTTGATTGTTTTGCTGTCACTTAAAAAAAATTAGGTTGGCGTCATTTCCTTTAAGAGCATTAAGAATATTTCTGTTTTTGTTAATCTCTTCCATGAAATAGGAATCGACAAGTTTATATCCATGCACCCCCAAGCTTACCAGCTATACTCAGGGTCATATGTGACTGGAGCTCAGGCTCATCAGATGCAAATAGGAACAAGAACCAGAGATGGCATTCTGTTTGATATGAGGTAGTAGAGGTAATAAACCTGCTGACAATCTTCTTTCCATTTGGTCTCATCCCACTTGTTCTAATCCTATTTTGTGTAAAATTCATTTGGTCTAATTGACATTCTATCCCCATTACTACTACTACTACTACTACTACTACTACTAATAATAATAATAATAATAATAACGTCATATTTTACCCAGGGAAGCCACTTCAGTTCTGAAAACTGTTTTACGTGCCGGCCCTGCTTAACATAATAGTGTTATTATTATCCCCGGTTTTAGCATGGCTACGTTGATCGGGCGCTCAAGCATTCAAAGCATTTCTTCCTACCGGGTAACCATTCACCTCACCTGGGTCGAGTGCAACACAGTGTGGATAAATTTCTTGCTGAAGAAAAACACGCATTACATCTAATATCCACTTGGCCTAACTCCTGGACCAACTGATTGTAGAACTAGTGAAAAGAAAACTCCATAAGATATCATATTAATCTGGAAGTTCAGGTGCTATTGGTATTACAATGCTTACTTGGTGCTGCTATCATCTGACAAGGCATCAATCTGCATTTGCTGTCTCAGACCCAGGAGAGAAATGATGATTAGGGAATGGCTTATGGATTGATGACAACTGTCAGCTACTAGTACTGAAACCCTAGCATTTGATTTGCTGAAAGCATAAGTTTCAACAAATTCACAGAGATGGAGAATTGTAAAGGTTAGGGGTTTGTTGTAACAAATATCAAGGAAACATTAACTTGAATATTCTTTCTGTAGAATGCAATGTTATGAGAAACTTTGAGAAGTTTTCATAAGATTGTGTACCCCTGGGTATAGAGTGTTAAGTATATAAACAAATCCTTGCAAAGAGGTATTCTTGCCACTAGGGTGAGCTTTCCACCCTAATAGATTTTTTTTTTGTAAACATGTATTTATACTGTTCAGTAGTCTAGCTATAAAATGGTTGCATCATTTTCATCATTTTGAATTTTCAAAATTTTGATCACGGGTTTTTAATGTCCTTTACAGGTATGGACAGATAAAGAGAATGCGGGTAGATAATTTGTGTAAATGCCTCAAATGTATATAAGAAATAATTTTTGTGGTAAAGATGTGTTTTTGTATATCTTACTTTGGAAGGTTTGTATCAAATTTTATATTAAGTCAAGGAATAGATAGTGAATGGTTCAAGCTTTAATGCAATCACAATCCTAATAGATTTTTGTACTATTTTGTAAAATGAAATTTAAGGTTACAAAGACTAGTTTTAAATGTATATTTTGGTCTGATATTAAGGAAGAAATGGATTGTGTGGTAAGTACCTCTTGTATATTAGCAAATGTGTTCTTGACAGTATTGTATTGTATTTGTATATTTGTGATTTTGTATTTTAATGTATTATATATGTGAAGAAGTATATCAACTCTAATTTGGAAAGTAGAAATAATGGCAAAGTCAAATAGTTCGGGAAAATAAAATTGCAATAATGCACATGCAGATGAAATATATAAATTGATATTTTTATATTATCGCCATAGAAACAAACTGTCAGACTAACAATATGATCAAATGAAATGTATTGGATAGGTTACAAACAATGGTACTGAGAATACATTTTTAACATTAGTGAAAATCTAACATGGCTGTTAAAATGGTTGATCATTTTATGTGGTTAGATATTGTTTTTAATTATTGGATCATATTTATTGATATTTGAAACAAAATTTTCCATGGATAGTACAATTTTATATATTTTTCTTAACTATATACTCACATGTTTGCACAATTTTCAAGTCTATAAAGGGTATTGAAACAACCTTCCAATAACTGGAGATTGGAACAGAATGAAACGGTTTTGAAATGTTGGCTTGATTTTCAAAACGAGATTTTTAGATGTAAAAATATTAACCTATCGCTTTTGAATAATGAGTTGCTATAGACTAGTTTGTTCCATGATGAAATATCCTCTGATATCCTCATTTGTAAGTTAGCCAAAGTTTTAATTATTGGTTTTAATCGTGGTTCAAATCATGTCACTTTTGAAAGATACAGATTTTTTTGGGGGGGTGTGAATGCAATATTGGACAGCAGTATTAAATGTCAGTATGATCAAAAGTATACTGAGATATTAGTCAACTTATGAAGGCAAGTCCGATAGATTTGAATAAATAGAGAAAAATCAATCAAGCATAATGTTAAAAATTTTATCAAAATTTGATATAATAATAATAATTGAAAGAAAAAAGTTAGACACAACCCCGTGATATGCAAATGAGAGAGTCAATGATGACACACACTGTCTTTTTCTTTTGTATATGAATTATCGAATATTTAAATTTTTGCAAATTTGCTACAATTATGAACCATCTTCATCTAATTACAATACATGCAGGTTGTAGCAATGGCAATCTAATATATTCAAAGAGGAATAAAACCTTGATTCACATTATAATGGGGAAAAAATTAAGAAATTTCATAAAATGAATTACAAAAGAAATATTGAGTGGGTGACATGATCAGTTTCCTTGTTCATATATCAACCAGAATGTGCATATGACTGTTTCTCAAATCAAGCAAAACCTAGCATTGTCATTACTTTCTTATTTTACACCCTATATTGAAGAAATTTTGTACCTTATATTTGCTTTATTTTCCTCTTTACATTCAAATAAAGCTTTTGTTGGGGTTGATTTGCCTTTTATGATTGTAAGCTCTAGGACCCTTTGCAGAAACAGTTTTATTTTAAGGACGTTCCACGGTTATGTTTGTGCACTTTGATATCACAATGGATGGACAGGTGAATAATCAGCTAAAGGTATCAGCTGATTTTTCCCATGATCTGCATTCTAACTGCTGACCCTATGTGTTATTCTATGAAGCTATATTAGCTGAAAACAATCCTCTACAAAGCAGAATACTTCACTCTGCAGTGCTGCAAACTATGACGAATATGACCTCGAGTTTGAATAAATGGTAGAGTGGTTTGACATCTTTCCTCACTAAATACAATGCCTTTTGTATGTTTTTTGTGTTTTATAAAGCAAATTTGCTCCAACAAGAGTGCTCATAGTTTGGAAACAAGCACATGAGCTCTTATCTTTTAATGTGTATTACAACCAAAAGTTTTCAATAAAGAACAGCATTAATTGTACTTCTAAAATTTGTTCTAGAAATTTGAAATTTTTGCGAAATGTTTTTGTCATCTTTCACACCATTTTTATTGTCTCGCCTGCATAGCAGAGCAAGACTATAGGCGCCGCTTTTCCGACGACGGTGACGGCGGCATTGTCAACATTGAAATCTTAACCAAGGTTAAGTTTTTGAAATGTCATCATAACTTAGAAAGTTTATGGACCTAGTTCATGAAACTTGGACATAAGGGTAATTAAGTATTACTTAACATCCTGCCTAAGTTTCAGGTCACATGACCAAGGTCAAAGATCATTTAGGGTCAATGAACTTGGACCATGTTGGGGGAATCAATATCGAAATCTTAACCAAGCTTAAGTTCTTTAAATGTTGTCATAACTTCGAAAGTATATTGACCTAGTTCATAAAACTTAGACATAAGGGTAATAGTGTATCACTTAACATCCTGCCTGAGTTTCAGGTCACATGATTAAGGTCAAAGGTCACTTAGGGTCAATGAACTTTGGCCATGTTGGGGCGTAATTTGAGGAATTGTCATCATAACTTTAAAACTTTATGGATCTAGTTCATGAAACTTTGACATAAGAGCAACCATGTATCCCTGAATATCATGTGCGAGTTTCAGATCACATGACCAAGGTCAAAAGTCATTTAGGGTCAACGAACTTTGGCCATATTGGGGTAATTTGAGGAATTGTCATCATAACTTTAAAACTTTATGGATCTAGTTCATGAAACTTTGACATAAGAGCAACCATGTATCCCTGAATATCATGTGCGAGTTTCAGATCACATGACCAAGGTCAAAAGTCACTTAGGGTCAACGAACTTTGGCCATATTGGGGGAATTTGAAGAATTGTCATCATAACTTTAAAAGTCTATGGCTCTAGTTCATGAAACTTGGACATAAGAGCGACAATGTATCCCTGAATACCCTGTGTGTGTTTCAGGAACATGGCCAAGATCAAACGTCATTCAAAGGTCAATGAACTCTGGCCGTGTTGGGAGTATGTGTTGAATTGGCATCATAACTTTAGAAGTTTATGGATCTAGCTCATGAAACATCGACATAAGGGTTATCAAGTATGATTGGTTGTTTTGCACATGTCTTAGGTCACATGATCATGGTCAAAGGTAATTTTGGGTCAATGTTTTATTATCATATTAGTGTTTTCTTCTGTGAATAATTATTCATTACCTGTTTTCAAAAGAAGCACTGCTGCTATATCGAATTGCGTAATGCAGGCGAGACTGCCAGAGGCGTTCCACTTGTTAAGAATTGAAGATGCTGCTAGCCTTAAAAGAGCAAACGAATCACAGTATGGATTGATTTGCCATCTGGAGTATACAATTGTGAACTATCCTGTAAAATTTACTTAGATTTTGAATGAGTAATAGAGGATTAAACTCAGTGTAATGATCTCTTGAGGTCTAAAAATGGCCAATTCTGTTAAATCCACAATTCTTGGGAACTACCAACTGGGTGAACTTCAAAGCTCAGTAGCAAAAAATCAAGGACATAAAGTACTATTATTTTCACCATATTTGGAATATTTAAGTGCTAGAATGAATCTGTGCAAAATTTGGTGAAAATTAATGGATTTAATTTTAACTGTGGAACGCCCTTAAAACAACTAAAAAAAATCAATCTCATGTTCTAAATGGTCCGTTTGATTGTACAGGTCTGAACATCAAGTTGTGTTTGATTTTTCAACTTGATTGCAGCTTTTTTCTGCAATGGGATCACAAATATTGAAAAATCACTAGTAGAATCACCATGTATTATTATGTCATTAGGAAGTATTCAGAATGTACCTTTTGAAACCAAAGTCTAATTCAAATGGTATTGTATTTTGAAGAGTACAAACGTTGATGGGCTATATGTTGAAATTCACTCTATACGACATGCCACAGTTGAAATGAAGTTCATGTCATTTTTACCAAACATTGCCCATTGTTATTTTAGTGTTCATGAAATGTGAGAAAAAGGAAGTTTGGGTCTTTAAAGTTCACTAATTGAAAGTAAGATGGTATGACCCAATCAAGGGATTTAGGCGTTTATTAGAGCTCAAAGCGGGGTCACAACACAAAGTCAAACTTCCCATTGTTTCCTCAAAACCCATCTGAATTCAATTAATTTCAATGAAAAGTACTGGAAAGAATACCAAAAGTAGAAAAGGTATTTATACTGGGGGCCACTTAATCCTTTTGAAGTTAACATCGCCCTCTTGTTTGGGAGAATCATGCGAAAATTTACAAAAAAACGTAGCCCAAACATTTCAAATCTCCATAGATGAAAGATAAAGATTGAAATGTCTAAAAAGGGGGTTACATGTATTTGCTTATAAATTCTCTGCATCTTCTTTGTAGCAAATGCATTTTTATATTAATCACAAATTACATGGCAAAGGGTCAGAATCAAGATACAGATGAATGCAAGAATCTGCCCCTGTATATATTCAAAATATATATTGCATTCATCATAATTTTTAGAATTGCACCAACAAAAAAAGGAACTTTTTTTTTCCAAAAGTGGTGTTCACACATGTTTTGGCTGATTGACTCCATTTTCTAACATCATCCTGATTTCCATTTAAGAATGCAGGCCATTGTAATGTCCGCTGATAGGCATGCCTGTGTAGTCATGATATCAACTGATGTGGATGCTCACATCACATACACAACTGTGGAATGTTCTGATGTTGCTTATGTTTTTCATAATTTAAAGGAAAATAAAACCTTGGGAACAAGATAGTATGTGTGAAAACATAAAAATCAAATAAACAGATCAACAAAAGTTTGAAAAAAATCGGACAAATAATGAGAAAGTTATGAGCATTTGAATACTTCTATCACTAATGCTATAATGGAGATCCTCTTATTGGCAATGCAACAAAGATATGTGATGTCACTTGTGAACAACTCTCCCAGTACTTTTGTATATATGTTATACTTGTAATATAAAATTATTCTTGTAAATATATATTTTCTCCTATTTATATGATATATAAAGTATTATAAACATTATGGTCATTTTAAGCTATAGTTACTTATTTTTAGTTTTCTAAGCTGAAATGCTCCTGTTTAGTTTTAAACTAGATACTGCCTCCTTTCTTTTTTTTGAAGTCTTAGAATGTCACTAAGTACATGAGGTAGACAATTTTAGAGTTGCAAATTCTATTTGACTTGGTGTTTCAAAAAGTTTACTGAGTCAAGGGAATAAAGTGAAAATTAACTGCACAAACTTATCCATTTGTCACTTGCCATTACACAAGTACAGATTTCATTTTAATTTTGTGCTTAGATCTCTTCTCTTGAAAAGTTGAAGAACTTATGCTCAACATAATATGGAAACAGTGGAATTGACAGCAAAAAAATATTCAAAATGCAATAGAGTAAATGCAATAATTTCAATACACTATTTTCCATCATCTTCCTCCACGGATCTTGGAATAGGATTTGATATTTTTATAACCATACCTGTAAGAACTTGTAGGCAATTTCAAGACATTTATGTATGTATTGTATGTACTAGAACCTAATATTTTACTATCACACTGACAAAATCAATCGCCCTCTATCTTGCATTCAAGGCTTAAAATTCATTCCCCTTCTCTTTTCATTCCCTTCTTTTTTTATATGCCCTTCTGTCCGTCCGTCCGTCTGTTAACTTTTTCTTGTAAACGCGATAACTTCAGTTTAACTTAACCTAGGCTCATATAATTTGGTGTGTAGGATACTAGCATGGATCCTAGGAAGTCTATTGATTTTGAGGTCAAAAGGTCAAAGGTCACAGTGACATATTTTCATCTTACCCTTCTGCAGTCCTTGTAAACGCGATAACTTCAGTTTAACTTAACCTAGGCTCATATAATATGGTGTGTATGATACTAGCGTGGATACCACGAAGCCTATTGATTTTGAGGTCAAAAGGTCAAGGTCACAGTGACATGTTTTCATCTAACCCTTCTGCAGTCCTTGTAAAGGCGATGACTTAAGTTTAAGTTAACCTAGGCTCATATAATTTGGTGTGTATGATACTAGAATGAATCCCAGGAAGCCTATTGATTTTGAGGTCCAAAGGTCAAGGTCACAGTGACATGTTTTCATCTTACCCTTCTGCAGTCCTTGTAAACGCGATAACTTCAGTTTAACTTAACCTAGGCTCATATAATTTGGTGTGTATACATGATACTAGCATGGATCCCAGGAAGCTTACGCATTTTGAGGTCAAAAGGTCAAAGGTTGAGGTCACAGTGACATGTTTTCATCTTACCCTTCTGAAGTCCTTGTAAAAGCGATAACTTCAGTTTAAATTAATCTAGGCTCATATAATTTGGTGTGTATGATACTATCATGGATCCCAGGAATACTATTTATTTTGAAGTCATAAGGTCAAGCTCACAGTGACATGCTTTCATCTTACCCTTCTGATGTCCTTGTAAACGCGATATTATTAGTTGTCAATTGAATTGTTTTAGTTCTTGGTAGAAAAATATGAATAAACCTATTTTCATATAATGAAATACAAAAGAACAAGTGGGGATATGACATCATCAGCCCACTTTATGAATATTCATGAACACATGCCTAGAAATCTTTCACCGGAATAATGTAAATCTGTAAAATTCAATAACTTCATTATTTTTTTTCTGATTTTCATCAAATTTTCAGCATTTTGCTCTGTGAATTTTACTGTTTTTATTGAGATATGAATATCTTCAGCCTGGATTTTAAAGAGGGACATAAATGGGAATTGACAAGATCAATTGTTGAAGGTCTTGAAATTTAATATCAATATAAAAAAACACTTAAGGGCAACCTAACCTATAGGTTGCCCTATATTATTAATTTAGGTTGCCCTGAATTGATTTCAAATGAATGATATTCAATGTGCATCAATTTTGGAGTCATGTATGGAGGCACTGTCGATCAGTGCTATGTAATTGTGGAGTCATTCACATGTGGAGTCATTCACAATGTGTGGTGGCCCAGAGGGGGGGGGGTGCAATATAATATGTGAGGAGTCATTCATAATGTATTGAGTAGTCGTATATGAATTATGATTATTATTTTCAACGTCTCTATACATGGTGGTTCATCGGGCTATCCATGTTCGCATTCCCATGTGCAAGTCTACAACATCGAGAAAGGTACAGGCCTCTTTATGTATTTTTTTTTGTGTGTGTATGTATTTATATTATATATAAGAGCATGTAGCATGGGTATTCTTTTACTCACATTTGTGTAATATTTATGCAGCATTCCAACGTAATATGCATGTCCCTAAACCTGTTTAGATCCAACATTGGCATAGCCTTACACTGAATGTTATGTACTTCCTTCTACTGACTGATGTTGAATTCTGCAAGATATAAGCCGACTGTTCGGAAAATAGGCTGATTAGCAATGACAGGTGTATGTGACAGATTTGCAGATTTAGAAGTCAAAATATTGTGTCCCTCTATGAAAATTGACCCATCCCATTTTCAAAGTGATAACCACTCCTCTTTTGTGTCTTCTTGCTTATTATTATTCATTATGCTGCCCTTTTTGCTTGTCAGAGTATTTATTTGGTAATTAAATACTGTTTTTGTAAACAATGTTCATAGAGCAAATCTCTTTATTCTTATCCTCTACCGAAATTTCTTGTAACCATTTTCAGTTCAGGATTTTTTTTTTTTAATCTGTAATTGCCATCCTCCAGATCTCTTGTATCCATGCTTAAAGCTGATTGTACTATGAATAAAGATACAGATAAAATACATTCTTCTTTTAAATTGCTTGAATTGTACATGTACTCATTATGTTTTGTTTGTTGTTAAATCATCATCAGCAGCAGCAGCAATATCATCATCATCACCACCAATGACCACTTCTATCACCACTGCCATGACCATTTCCACCGACACTGCCATCTCCATTGTCATCATAACATCATCCAACAGAGCTAGAATTTCTCAAACCTTTATTTCGACACCGAGACAGATCAACAATATGGATATTGGTATATTCAACGGGGAATTGCGATCAGCCGCGGATCCATAGCGGCCGCGATCATAGCAGGCCTCCCCCCCCCCAAAAAAAAAAAAAAATAATAATAATAATGAGGAGGGGAGGAGGGACAGAAAAGGAAGGGGAAGAAGGGAAAGGGGAAGGAAAGGAGTACAGGGCCAGGGAGAAAGAGAAGGGAAATTAGGAAGAGAGAAAGGAAAGAAATGAGAGAAAGAAAGAGGAGAAACAATAGAGATGGGGAAAGGGGAGATAAATAAAAAGAAGGAGAGAGAGAGAGACAGAATACGCTGGTGTTTCCTTGCCATCATTTTAGGCTATACAGTGCGTAAAAAAACGGGACAGTTTTGAAAAGTCTATAAAAATTTGTTTCAAATTATGACATCTATATTTTGATGTTAAAAGATACTCTGAAATCTTATCTTTGAAATGCCATTAAAAAAATAAATTTTGTTCTTTGCTAATAAGCAGACTTACTCTTATCCTTTTTATTATCTTTGCCATGATTTTCGATCTATGCTGTCAAATTTATTCGTTTGCTTGAATTATTTTGTTTTTTCATTTAAACTTCTTGAATTTTTCTTCATAAATAAGAAAAGGAGACTTTTCGTCAACCCAAGCAAGAAAATTTGCATTATTAATTGGGAAAACTTGTAATTATTCAAATCCTTTTATTATGTAAAACGAATTATGTTATGGTACCCTTAAAAAAACATGAATCCTATTTTCAGGGGGTTATTGATTACTTGACCGAGTTTAATTATGTGAATGACAGGACAAACAGAAAAGGATTCATGTCTTTCAATGGCAATGGTGTATTGCGTCAATTTTGAAGGAGCTAGATATGGCAGATCGGATAAAAATGTATCAAAAAATTGTGAGCGAAGCGAGCAAGAAAAAATGTCCACTTTTTTATTAAAATATCAAATTTGTGATAGATTTTCACATAATATTCAGAAAATAAATTATATTTCACTTTCTATCTTTCCTTTCATATCCTTTCCACTTTTTTTCTTTTTTTATTGAAGGGGGGGGGGTACCCCCAAAGCCCCCACCTATCTTCATGCCACTGTTCAAAGGTACCATAACCTTTGTAGCACACAATAAGAGGATTTGAAGAAAAAAAACACGCTCTCCCATATTTCGGTTGAAATTTTTTTTGTTTTTGCTTAAAGAAGGAATATTCAAAGCTAAAAGAGAACATATTAAAAAGTAACAGCAGCAGACCAGTTCAAGCAAATAAACAGATTTGAAAATGAATTTTTACCGCATAATTCGAAAAGTATGGCAAAGATAATGAAAAGGTTAAGAGGAAGTCTGCTGATTAGCAAGAAGTCCGATCATCATGTTTATCATTTTATGCCATTTTGGCGCAAGCCTCCTTTTTAACCCCAGACAAAAACATTCCGTGTTCGCTCAAGCATGAACGAAACTACTTTTTTAATGACATTTGAAAGATAAGACTTCAGAGCACTTATTAACACTAAAATATAGACATCATAATTTGAAACAAAAATTTTGCAAATCTGTCCCTTTTTTTTTATACGCACTGTACAGTGCGTCCCAAAAAAAACGAAACCGAGATTTAGCGATGATTTATCATAACTTAATCACAAATACAATAGACAAATGACCTACCAATGTAAAGCTTAGAATCTCCTCTTTCATCTGATATTACTTAGATTATTCCTCATTCACGCATGAGTGAGCAAAAACAATTTGAAGAAAGGATACCAAAAACTCATCTGGCGAGGGGTATCTGAATTTTAAAAAGAAAATCACATGCCTAAAAAGTTCAATATCTGCTCTTTAATTTGATACCTTAATCACAAAAAATGGTCAAGAAGTAAAAAAGTTACGTTCCCTCGAAACAATGCTTGTATTTCCATAATTTCTTTAAAAAAACGTGTTTTCACCGGTTTCCCACAGAAGCTATCGCATGGTTAACAAAAGACTTCATGCATGGCTGATTTATTTATTATTTATTTATTTTGTTTTATTTATTTTATACTGCAGGGTAGGCCTGTTCAGTTCTTAAAACTGCTTTACAAAGGCGCCCTGCAGTTTAAAATACATGTCAAGATAACTATGAACAACAACAAACAACATCAAAAATACAAAATATCTAACATCAGAAACAATTAACACCAAAATATAGAGTGGGAAGTGACAATTTAAACATACATAGCATTGTAAATCAATGGAATATCATTTCGCTCTTTATCAATTCGTATGAAAGGCTTTGCATATTTTTTTAAAAACTAACAAGGAGGTACAAACTTGTAAATTTGAAGGAAGTGTATTAAATAATTTGGGTCCGACATATGCGAAAGATTTTCTTTTATGTTCAATTCTAGCTTTGGGAAGCTGAAGGGGGCATCGTAAAGAATACCGTGTCCTGTATTTCACGGGCCGTTTACTTACTAAAGGTTTTAAATAATTTGGAACTAAATCATTCATTATTTTATATACAAGAACACAATACAGATATTTTATACGCTGATCTACTGATTGCCACTTCAGTGACTGCAACAAAGAAATTTGTGATGTATTATAATCTTTTTTCAAAAGCATTCTGGCATATTTATTTTGAAGTTTTTGTATCTTATCTAAAGGTATTTTTGCACTGCTTCCCCAAGATGTAATACAGTAATCAATGTAAGGTAAAATCATAGAAAAGTACAGCTTCTTCATGATATCAAAGGACAGTAAGTGCTTAATCCGCCTTACACAACCTATTGCCCGAGATATTTACAAACGATATTAGTAATATGTTCGCACCAAGTCGAGCCCGGATCGAGCATGACACCTAAGTATTTAATCTTTTTTACATTTTCTAATTGTATGTTCCTGAATTTCACTGACAAATGAGCACCCCTCAACTTTTTCTTTTGACCAAATACCATGGCTTTTGTTTTTTGCGGGTGTAAATGCATATTATTTAAGTCTAGCCATTTACTTATTGAATCAAAATCATCTTGCAAATACTTTTGTACCTCCTTAATTGATTCACCGTGATTAAAAATGGCGGTATCATCAGCATAAAGAGACATGCAATTTCAAATTACACATGTCATTAATAAAAATACAAAATATCAATGGACCCAGTATAGATCCTTGTGGGACACCTGATTTTATCTTCAAAAATTCACTGGGACAACTGTTAATCATTACAAATTAAAATTGCCTTCTGTCTGTTAAATACGATTCCATCCAGTTGTATTCATTGTCAGTAATACCATAGTACTTAAGTTTTGCAAGTATAAAACTGTGAGGAATAACATCAAAAGCTTTGCGTAGGTCCAAGAAAATACCACCAGTAACATGTTTTCGATCCATTTTATCATACAAAAAGTCTGTAATCTCAGCTGATCGTCAACAAAACGGAGTGTTGAGTGAGTTTAAACGCTAGCCTGTAAAACCTCTTCATTTTATGAAATTATTGAAATTCAAGCCTTATTTCAAATAACCAGAACTTTCTTATTTCTTGACCATTTTCTTTCATTGAGGTATCAAATTACAGAGCAGATATTGAACTTTTTAGAAATGTGGTTTTCTTTTTGAAACCCAGATACAGCCCGCCAAATGACTTTTTGGTATCCCCTCTTCAAATTGTTTTTGGTCACTCATGCGTGAATGAGAGATAATATAAGTAATATCAGATAAAAGAGGAGATTCTAAGCTTTACATTGGTAGGTCATTTGTCTGTTGTATTTGTGATTAAGTTATGATAAATCATCGCTAAATCTCGGTTTCGTTTTTTGTGGGACGCACTGTATATATCAAACTTTGAAAACATTGCCTACATCATGACTGTATAAACTCTTTGATGTAGATGCATATGGCCCTTTTGTTATTAATCACTTGGAAAATCACAGTTGTCATCAAAAAGGGTGTGCTGAGGCCTTTTTGGTTTCTTATAAGAGCACGTTGTAGCCATAGAGTTGTAGTAATTGCAGTTGCGTAATGAGCCAACAATTTTGAGAGGGCGAGATATGGCGTGTCGGGCAAATTTCATAAAAAGTCGTGAGCGAGCGATAAAAAATGTCGACATTTTGTTACACAAAAACCAGAAATACTATTCAGAAAATTATATCATAATTATTTCACCCTTCTCTCTTTCATTTTATCGTTTTATTGTTTTTTCTTAGTAGTGAACATTTTTTTTTTTTTGGGGGGGGGCAATCCCCCACCCCCTGTCTGTACTCCACTGGTATATTGATCTCTCTAGTTGTATCACCTATTGATGTCAATGAGTGGAACTCCTTTGGTTCTGTGGGGGGTGCACATGCACCCAGTCCTCCCTCAGACGTGGGACAGCTTTGGGTGACCCGACAGTTTATCTTTTTTTCTGACAGCTTCATCATTCAACAGCCCCTGCACTTGTGTAACTGATAATAATATTTTTCCCCAACAGACAAAATGTCAAACTCGATCCCCATGTCCATTTGCACCGACACATGCACAGGTTTATCCAAAACCTCGCATATCATTTATGTCCCCTTCTCTCTATAGCTGTTTGTCTCCTTTTGCTTTCCTTTTTTCCTCTTAATTTTGCTAGCTTTACCCCTGTAATTTCTTCCACTCCGTTTCTCTTCTCTTCTTTACTCTTTTTCCCTTCCTTTTAAAAAAAATCTTATCTTCACCCTTTTCAACAATTTTTGAAGGGGCGGGTGCTGAAGTATAAATTTGACAAGCAAAAAAAATGAGTTTACTTTATAGGAAATTAAAGCTCGTTTTGGTTCTAAGAAATTTGACAAGAAAAAAAAAATCAATGGTCATTTTGGTCCAAAGAAATTTATTTGACAAGCAAAACAAAAGGGCTTTACTAGATAATGAAGGTCATTTTGGTCTCGAGAAATTTGACAAGAAAGGGGGGGGGGTTCTCCACACAAAATGTATGGAGAACCCTTTAATTTCCTTACATTTATGAAATTCGCCAAACCTGAAAGAATTCCAGGGGGTGCTGCCTATATGGAGATACACGCAGCACCCCCTGGGAAAATCTTAGGGTGCTGCATGCAGCACCACACTTTCCAGGGCCATGCTGCGATACAATATAGAATTTTCTTTCCCTCCCTACTTCACCCAACACGAATAATAATGCCGTGAAATTGAAGTTTCATTTCCTTTTTTGTCAAACGCGCTCTGATTTTTTTTCTTTATAACATAACAAAAACATTTGTTTGAAGACAATTGTTCGGTCGCTATATCGTTGCACTGGTCAAGCGAGGTTAAAGTTTTTAAAAAGAATATGAGTCGGGGATGTCGATAATGTTTCGGATTGGGGTGGGCATGGACCTGGGAAGCGGGGGTGCTGTGCTGAAGCACCCCCAAGATTTTCACAGGGGTGCTACGTGTATTATTTTCCTTATGCAGCACCCCCTGGAATTCTGGTTGGTGTGTGTCACATAGGAGAAATGTATGGAAAATGACGAACATCTTGTGGTGAAACCCCTTTCTTGGCTTATCAAATTTCTTGGCACCAAAACGACCTTCATTTTGTAGTGAAACCTTATTTTGCTTGTCATAGGCGGATCCAGAGGGCCCAAGGGGCCCGTGAATAAAATATAAAAACCTTTCATGTCACTATATAAAGTTTTCGCTCGCGCTTTGCGTTTGCAGTGCATGTTTGATGAGATAGGCCTATATAATGAGGTTTTTCCTCAATAGGCTGATATGGAGCTTAAAATATCAAGTTTTGTAGTCAATATACAAAACATATTTCAGCTCCGACATCGAGCTTTCATTATTTTGTTTGATTTATAAATTGATTTTCAAAAAGTGCTCTGTAAAATGTCCGTTGTCTCAGTATCAACATTTTCTGCTCGCGCTGCGCGCTCGCATTATTTGATTTGTCGGGTATCTATTCTCTTCGTGTATTCCATAAAATTCTCAAAATATCCCTCAATTATCAGGTTTAATTGTCAAAATCTATCAGTCAGCGCTGCGCGCTCGTATTTTGATTGGTGAGTAATGTATACCTCAATAATTTCTTCTATAATAATAGGCAAAAACAAACTACTTAAAATCCCCTTTTCATGACATCGCGATTTGCTCTCATCATTTCCATAATGATGACAAAATGTCCTTAGAATGTCCAGGTCCTTGGACAAAATGAAAATAATAAAAATATCAGCTTGCGCTTCGCGCTCACCTCATCTATTAAGAGCGATCCATAATATCCACTTCACGATTCTCCTATATACACAGTGCTTGAATTAGTGCTTAAATGGACCTTTTTCAGATAGGAATATTAAATATTTTCAGCTCGCGCTTCGCGATTACATTTTTTATTTTCATGATATAAAATATATTTAGAATGCCCAGATTTATGTATTGATCTTAAACACACGCACGCATGTTTATTGAGATACACGGCTTGTTCTTTATTTAAAACATACTAACATTTTCTCACATTATTGATTTAGGATATCCAATAACCCATTCTTTTCATGATTTACAAAACATGAATAGAGTGACCCGTTTTAGGTCCAAATCTCTTTTTTTTCAGCTTACGCTTCGCGCTCGCATTGTTTAGTTATATGCCTATCCTGCCTATGATTACAAAATATGCTTAGAATTTCCATTTTTTAGGTTGGAAAGTCAAAACTTTTCATCTCACGCTTCGCGCTCGCTTTATTTGATTATTGAATATGTATCGCTGTATGGCTTACTACGAACAGTCCTCAACAGGTCCCTTTTCGATCAGTTATATATACGGATTTTGTTCAGGATCACAAACATTGCCCAGAATGTTCGATTTTCAGGACAAGATACATGAAATTTCCAAAAAAATAGCTTGCGCTTTGCGCTCACACTATTTAGGTATGTCTTATGAGATTACTATGTTTTATAAGAATAAAACAAAGAAGTGACTGATACGAAGAAACAAATAAAACTCATCTTTGAGTGGCCGATCGGGGAAAATATGGGTGAAATTTTGCGTCCTCCCCCTTATTGGCGAAAGCTGGATCCGCCCCTGAATTTCGGCCTACTTCAGCACCCCCAGCCAAAAAATCGTTCCCAGGGCCCTGGGGTGGGGTGGGGGCGGTGAAAAATATACGGCGCTCAGTCAGCCCGTCAGATTTTAACACAGAGACTGATGACATCCCGGGGGGGGGGGCACTCAGTATATAATGCATAGTGGGTATGTCAGTGCCGCGGAGGGGACCCCCATTTTTACACTCAAATTTCCGTTCCAGGGCATAGCATTTTCATCTTATTAAGAAAAAGAACTAAGAAAGCCGCTCCGAAGCATAGCATTTTCTTCTTATCGAGAGAAAAGAAGAAAGAAATCCGCTCCAAAGCTTCGCATATTTTTCGTTACGCCGTTCCGGTCGCATTGATCCGCCACAATGAGCTGCAATTTTGGTGAAAAGCGGCCGCTGAGCGCTGTCCGACCATTGCCTCTGCGCGAGCGCACCCGGCGCCCGTGCCGCTGGGCTAGCTGCATATACACGTATGCCCGTTCCATAGGGTCTTAGGGATGCACACGCAAGCGACCCGTTCCAAGGACCCCCGTTTTCACAAACATTTGTCGTTCCGAAGCCCGTTCCGAGGACCCTCCTTTTTACAATAAGCCCGCTCCAAGGCCCCCGTTTTTTGTCTCTCCTGCGGCACATACCCACTACTTTTTTGGTCGAGTGCCCCCCCCCCCCGGGGATGACATCATCCACTCACTATTTCTTTTGTACTTTATTATATGAAATATGGAATATTCTAATTTTCTCTGGCCTTATTGTCAAGTGAAACAACAATTATTCCTCCCTGAACATATGGAATTAGCATTGCTTAATACTATATGGTTCAGTCAAGTTGGTCCATATTGTCAAATTTGTAAAAATGAAATATTGTATAATTCAAATAATAAAAAACAAAAGAAATAGTGAGTGAGGGACATCATCGACTGTCTCATTTGCATGTCACTGAGTTGTGCATATCATCATTCTTTGAAAAATAAGCGAAACTTTAAAATGTCATAACTTTCTCATTTTGCATCCGATTTTGATGAAATTTTCAGCGTTATGCTAGTTTGATTTTTCTCTATTTATTCAAATCAACATTTTCCTGTGGTGGACTTGACCTTTAACTTTTTAATGTTTTGCTCTACTCAACTATATTCCTTTCAAGCCGAGCTATAATATAGGGGCCGTTCAAGAATACAAATCACGGAACAGGACACATGGGCCGCGGAACCGGGGCGGGGTGAGGCTTCAGCCCCCACACTCGGATTTGCATGCAGCCACTTTCAAAACCGTTCCGCGGCCTCTGTATGCACTTTTGAGAAAGGGTCACCGCACCGTCGTCTAATGTTGACTTGATGACGTCACCTTAAAATACTGTAAGGGAAATCCCCGGCCCGAGCTCGCCGCGCGCGCCGTACTCTGACTGACATGCTGATTTATCATGCACTGTCGGCCCGATGCTTGATAGCTGTGCCCTTTTAGTTTTAGCTGTGCTGTAACCTTGTCTTGTAAGTGTAACTTTAAAGCTTCTAAAATGAGGTATTTAATTCACTTATAATTCATTGGCATATTTATCATATCTGGCTTAACATACAGTTTTCTCATTTAACCTCCATCTTTTTGAAGTGTACACTAATCAAATTACGTTAGATCTATCGAGTTCGAGTTCTAAAATTAAAAACATTCTTTTGTTTCCCGATGATATGATCGAGGTCTACGCCCAGCTAGCTCTGGGAGTGGGAGTCTGGCCGGGGCTTTTATCATGCATATACCATAGAGCTGTTTTTTATAGCTCCATGCATGTACACTAGTAACACTGCACTGGCACCATCCATGGTAGACAGCTGGCAGCCGTCTGTTTCGAGGAGTTTTTTAACATTTTTTTTTTTTTTAATTTCTCCTCGTACACAGACGGCTCGCTAGCGTGCAGCCACCATTAGGGGACTTGCAATGCAAAATCCCCCCGTCGGGGCTCTTCAATTTTTGTCTTTAATGAATAAAAATTTTGAAAATTAACGCAACCAAAATGCAAATTAATATTCCCTCTTGGCATTAATTGCCAAAAAACGGAGAAAAATCAAGTTAAAAGGAACAAAAACAGTGACTTACCGCAGCTGTCGCGCAAATTCACTTCCCCGTTTTGTCCGATCTTAAGTACATAAACATATGGCCATTGAGTCCCCTGTACAGATCGCGCTAGAACTTCGGTCTCTGTATTTGGTGAGTGAAGCCAACGGAGTTCAGCTGAACAACCAACATAACAGAGACCGAAGCTTTTGGTCTACATCCATGGTAGACCAAAAGCTTCAGTCTCTGTCATGTTGGTTGTTCAGCTGAACTCCGTTGGCTTCACTCACCAAATACAGAGACCGAAGTTCTAGCGCAATCTGTACAGGGGACTCAATGGCCATATGTTTATGTGTATTAAGTTCGGATAAAACAGGGCAGTGAAGTTGGGCGACAGCCGAGGTAAGTCACTGTTTTTGTTCCTTTTAACATGATTTTCCCCATTTTTTGGCAATTAATGCCAAGAGGGAGTATTAATTTGCAATTCGGTCACGTTAATTTTCAAAAGTTTGATTCATTAAAGACAAAAATTGAAGAGCCCCGATGGGGGGATTTCGCATTGTAAGTCTCTTAATGGTGGCTGCACGATAGCGAGCCGTCTGTGTACGAGGAGAAATTTGAAAAATAAAAAAATGTTAAAAAACTCCTCGAAACAGACGGCTGCCAGCTGTCTACATCCATGGGCGATGGGTACTACTCCGTAGCACGTATGTTAACCGCCTATATACTTTATAGGTTGTGTATCAATTCGACGGAGCGCGCCATTGAATAGACAGGAATAACCATCGTTTCTGGGGAATTATTTAAAGGTCAAGTCCACCCCAGAAAAATGTTGAAACTAGCTAGTACTAGCATATCGCTGAAAATTTCATCAAAATCGGATATAAAATAAGAGAGTTAACACATTTTAAACTTACGCTTATTTTTCACAAAATAGTGATATGCACAACTCAGTGACATGGAAATGAGACAGACAATGATGTCCTTCACTCACTATTTCTTCTGTTTTTTATTGTTTGAATTATACAATATTTCATTTTTTTACAGATTTGACAATAAGGACCAACTTGACTGTACCATATAGTATTAAACAGTGCCAATTCCACATTTTCAAGGAGGAATTAATAGTTGTTTCACTTGACAACGAGGAGAAAATTTGAATGTTTCATGTTTCATTTAATAAAATACAAAAGAAATAGTGAGTGGATGATGTCATCAGTCTCCTCATTTACATATACCGAGGTTTTTTTTTACCTGACTGCTAAGAAAGCACGAATGCCTGTGAGCAAGCAACCAGGGGACCAACGGCTTAAGGTCCCCTCTGAGGGACCTGGTAATGAGTATAAATGCCTTACCAAAGGGCACTAGCGCACCACTTGGGAATCGAACCCGGGTCACCGGAATCCGAAACCCTTGCTCTACTGACTGAGCTATTGCGCCTTTACTGACCAGGATGTGCATATATAACTGTTTTTGAAATTAAGTGAAAATTTACAATGTCATAACTTTCTTATTTTACATCCGATTTTGATGAAATTTTCATTGTTATGCTTGTTGGATTTTTCTCATTTTATTCAAATCAACTTTGTGTTGGGCTGGACTTGTCCTTTAACAATGATTATCAGTCTTTGATGACCTACTGGTTGAACCCCACTCCCGGGGGGGGGGGGGCCACTTACATTGACGAGTGGATACCATGCGCGACCAAAAAAACATGTAAAAAGGATGTCTTTTTCAAGATGGGGCACGTTACATACGTAACGTGATAAGGGTGTCAAAAACACAAAAATATTGAAAAAAGGGTATCTATTTCGGTCAGAAAAATATATGTGTTTAGGGTCAAAGATGCAGGGATGATAAAAAAAAATCAAAATGTTTTATAAAGGATGTCCTTTTTGCCCCAACACTACGTGTTTAGAGTCCGATTTGCGCGAGGTGTGGAATGTGGGGCCGTAATAAACCAAAATAATGGTGTGTAAAGGTAAAACCCACGACCGACGGACCCGTGACATAACAATGAAATATCGCTGCACTTGTTTAGGGGTTCATTTCAGGGAATACTTGCCGATAGTATTTGTTTCCAATACTTGTTAAGGGGTGCATTTTCCGAATATGGAAAATACATCGCTGTACTTGTTTAGGGGCTCAATTCTGGGAATACTTGCCAATAGTATTTGTTTCCAATACTTGTTAAGGGTAGGGTTTCACACGCCAATACTTGTTAAGGGGTGCATTTTCAGAATATGGAAAATACGTGTTAAGGGTGCTTTTCGAGACCCCGTGGTCGCGCATGGTATCCACTCGCCAATGGAAGTGGCCCCTCCGGGACCCCACTCAAGGGCGACATTGGGACCTCAAGGTTGAAAAAAAGCTGCCAGAGTAGTCAGACTTTCAAGCACCAGAGTACAAAATCCATAGATAATTGATTAAAATTTTGACCTTAGATTAATTGTGATATGTAAACTGCAATAAACATTCACTCAAAAAAGTTCATAACATAAAGGAATTGAAATTACAATCACTAGACAATTCACCCTGCCGACTAGACAGGAATAACCGTTGTTTCTTGGGATTTATTTAACAATTTCTGACATTTTACTATTGGTGAGTGGAGCCAACGCAATTCAGGGGAACAACCAAATACAGAGACTGAAGCTTTTGGTCTACCTGCCGACAAGCCTTGTCGCCATCAATGAATGCATTTGTGTGTTACGTACACAGGTAATTCTACAAATGCACCACCCCATATATGCGCTAAATTTTTGCCTATGAGGTAGGCCTACATGTATACTGTTTTGACCTCATTGGTACTTGGAGTGGCTGAAGCTGAACCCATACTTACCAGAGGAATCTTAAGACTCAAATCATCCTCCTGGATCTGGAGGATTCGTGATCAGACTTTAATAATGAGCAAAGCTAAAATGAAGGTGCTATTTAAAAAAATGTTTATATGTAAAATTTGAATTCATTGTGAAAGAAACTTAATTCAAGTCCAGGGATTTCATTAATCTTTTGCCATAAAAAAAAACTCTGGCAAAAAATTGCCTCAGTTTTTCTTTTATGGAACATGGCCCAGGAGCTCAATTACATTTAGCTTACAATGAATAATAACATGGCCCTTACTCAAGGCTTGCATGCATGACTACTAAGGGCCATATTTGCTGTATTAAAGCTAAAGGTATGAAACTTCTAGATAGAGTGGAGTAGGTCTAAATTTTGAGCTCACCACCAATTACTTGTGGTCTAACTTAGTGGTGGTAAAATACTGCTTCTGTTGGCTTACTTTCCATACCATTCTAGATAGCCTCATGTGTATGTATGAACTGTCAATGTGATTACCTAAATAAACAATTTAATGCTAGTTCGATGAATACTTATTAATATAGTTATCAAAAACTTTGAACTAACATTAATTAGACTGTAATATTTGCCTTAATCTCTATTTCTTAAAAAGGAATGCCAAGCTCAAGTTTTGAGAAGCTCATCCTTTTGAAGCATCAATTGTTGACAGTCCTACATGTCATGATCTGCATATTTTTGGTCTTTGCTGATTGGAATTGGAAGGCCCTTTGCAAATATGTTTCCAAATCGTATTTGCAGTTCTGACGAGGTAAGGTGTTACCGGTAATAGACCATTCAGATATTCTTTTTCAATGATTGTTATCATTTTTGTGGTTAAATCTGTTTTTCATACTGGATTGATTTCATCAACCATAAAAAATAACAACAAAATACATTGTGCAAAATTTTAAGATTAAATCTATAAATACTTAAAAAGATATGGAAGGATCACTCTATTCAGACTCAGAGTCATTGATATAATGGCTCTGTTCTTCCTATAGGTCCAATATTGAAATCATAGAGGAATACTAATGGATGGAATTTAGAAAGGGGTAATATATTTTTTTATTTTACAATGACAGTGAATCAGATTGAGAATCAGTGTTGATATTAATTTTAACAAAAGCTGGGGCCCGTCTCATAAAGAACTTGCAACTGTTGTAACTTTGCCATTATGGCAACTACCATGGAAACCTTGATTCTGATTGGCTGCTGAGCCCTGTTACCATGGTAGTTGCCATAATGGCAAAGTTACAACAATTGTAAGTCCTTTATGAAATCGGCCCCAGATCAGTTTTATGGTTATGATTGCGATGTTGAGACTGATAACAATAAGCCTCAATTGTACAACAGAAATCCACTTATTTACTAGTCATGAAAATCAGTTTGTATCTTTGTTTGTTTGTTCAGGTGGATGGAGCTCATAGTTCTTGTGTCAAGATGTTTGCAAATGGATTCTCAAGCATTAATCACAATCACGATCCTAACGGCTCAAGATGGACAGGTTCTCCTCTAAAACATGGCACCTCTCTCCAAGATGTTTCCCAGTACTATTACAAGTGCAGTAATGCTAGTCAGAGCATTCTTGATAGTTCTCATCATAGATCAAAGGGCAAGATGGTTGCAAAAGGATGTTCAAACATTTACCGTGATACACTACCTAACAGTCCAAGATGGACAGGTCTTCCTCTAACATGTGACAACTCTCTCCAAGAAAGTTACCAGTACCATAATGAGTTGAGTAATGATAGTCTGAGCAGTCTTGTAAGTTCTCGTCAGTCACCTGATCTTGACTTCAATCGATCAGATGGAAACCATGGTTGTATCGGAGGACCAATCACCAGTGACTTCATAGGCCCGGAAGGGGGTAAACTAGAGCTCTATGGCAATGTTCTTACCATACCGAGAGGGGCTGTGTCAAAGAAGACCAAATTTGAGCTTGGTCTGGTCTGGAACAAATGCCTTGGGCCCTCCTTTGGGACTGACTGTCAAATGACATCCATTCTAAGCTGTCAACCTTCTGGTGTGAGGTTCCATCGACCGGTCATACTTAGCTTACCTCACTGCCTAGAAAGGAACATGTGTAGCAGCAAACAGATGAGGCCATTACTGTACAGCAGTCATCATGTGTCTGGTGAGTTATATTACCTGTATCCTGTAGTAATCTTATTGGTTGTGGAATAATGTAATCCCCTCGATCACTGCCTAAAATACAGATGTCAGAAGTTGTGTGCTAACCGCAGGTTGCATACATCTTGACTTGTGGGTCAAATTGTTTACTGGTACTTTGTATTAAATATTGTATTTTGATACTGTTAGCAAAACTCTGATAGGAACACAAATGAGGAAGTGAAACAGAAGAGTTGTTGGGGGTGTTGAAGTTCTAATTTGTTTTTAACTTCATTCAGTCTAAAAATGCAAAATCCAGGTGTAAAAATGTAACCAAAACGAGTTTGGCTGTTAAATTTTTTTTTTAATACTGGGTATGTGAAAAGTATAACAAAGAAGTATGTAGTTTCATGGATGAGCATGTTCTATGTAATTTTGCATAGTATCAGATTAAATTATTTATGTTAGTTCTGGGCGATATTTGATTTTAATGTTTGGCGATTATTGCCAACAAAATTTTGCTGATAACACAGTATATCACTGAGTTTGAAAAATTTATTATATACATTCATTATGAGCTTCAAGTCCATGAGGGCAGGGAAGGGGGAAATGATAGAAGGGCTTTCATTGGTGCTTGTCCATGAAAAACAGGTATTTGGGTACTAACTAATACAAAGTTCTGAGTTGGTTTGAAGCAACACAGAGCAGCTTTTTTGGCCAATACTAATAGTGATTGATTTTCATAATTAATATTATTTTGATCATATCGTGTAACCACAGTATATCAACATAATTGCATAATCATAATACCTTTATCAGATATTAAATATTTCTTCAATATCCCACAATTTCGATAATGTTGAAATATTGCCCAGCAATATGTGATTTTTTTTTTCGTTGTGTAAATCACA
The DNA here is from genome assembly GCF_037042905.1 of Lytechinus pictus. Classification (NCBI taxonomy): domain Eukaryota; kingdom Metazoa; phylum Echinodermata; class Echinoidea; order Temnopleuroida; family Toxopneustidae; genus Lytechinus; species Lytechinus pictus. The sequence goes on from NC_087251.1 coordinate 29,974,020, forward strand.
GGTGGAAAACCTGCATGGTCAAGGTACAGACTTCCAGCCAGCGATTACTCTTTGGAGCATGATAAGATACATGTTCAGGTATTCGACTTCTGTTACCTTGTCTGGGCGTTTGATGATGACCGTCCTGACGTGGAAGCCAAGAGGATGCGCATCGTTCCGTATGCTTCACCCATCTCTCCTGGACAGGATCAGAAGATTAGGCTTCACGTCATTGATGATTTAGAGGCAGTGAAAGAGGTAATATCAGAAATTTGGTACCTTTTCAAAAGTCAAAGCTGCCGCGTTTTTTTTTTTTTGAATCCCGCAGGCGGCTTTTTATTACCAATTCTCACACTTCATCATAGACGAAACCATGCAGGAAGGCCCTTATGAAAAGAAGCATAGTGCCTTCATAGCAAGGTTCCTGCTATAAGATGCTGCACAGACTTTTCACAAGGTACCAGTACCTCAGTTTGGTAGTAAGTTGGTAAATTGCCACTTAGTCTACACGTGCTTTTTTCTGGGTTTTTTTTGGTCTCATCCCTCATAGTCTACTCCTAGTTCGTCTGCAACCAGTTAGTCTAAACACCATTAAATCTATAATTGGCATTCAGCCCATTCACCACTTTGTCTAGATTCTGGATGCTCTCCGTCACCCATAGTGGAATGATTTTAATGATCAACATATTTTATGTACCTGAATGATCTACCCAATTTCACATTTGTCATCTGATTTTCCCAGCCACTAGTGGTTTTTAAGATTTTAACAAATTTACAATCTCTATCCACTCCTCATGCATGTTGGCAATATGAATTTAAGAAATTGTAAGAACATACAAGATGTCAAGTTGTAAAAGACAAGGAGGTATGCAAGATTTTATGATTCAGATAAAATAGAAAAAATTCTCCCTTTTTGTAAGTCTTAAAGGCAATACAAAAATATCTCAGAATATTTTACAGAATGTGAATTTACTCTATATTTTGTTTGTATTTGTAGGATACATAGGAAAAAAATGTTTTTGTAATGTTTAGAAAAAATTGATACTGGTATTTGGGATAATATTTCTACAATTGGATTAATATTTGATTACCTTACCTGATTTCAATTGTGCTTTTATTTTTGCAGAAAGTGAAAAAGGAAGAGGAAGAACTTGGAGGAAAACGTCTGACAAGCTATCATTCCTATGTGTTTCTAAAGAACCAAGGAAACCTGAATATGGAGATGACTTGGAACTCAGTAGGCTGGGTCCTGTGCTCTTCTCCAATGATCAATGTAAGTACATAGCGGAGATTACAATAATGATATTGTACAACACATGATTAAGCGAACTGTTCTGTGGATCCAAACGATCAAGTCAGATACCAAAATGAAAACCTCTGAACATAATGTCCATTACATTAGAGAATAGATCATAATCCATCATTTTCGTCTTGCCTGCATAGCAGAGCGAGACTATAGGCGCCGCTTTTCCGACGGCGGCGTCGTCAACATTGAAATCTTAACCAAGGTTAAAGTTTTGAAATGGCATCATAACTTAGAAAGTATATGGACCTAGTTCATGAAACTTGGACATAAGAGTAATCAAGTATTACTGAACATCCTGCCTGAGTTTCAGGTCACATGACCAAGGTCAAAGGTCATTTATGGTCAATGAACTTAGACCATGTTGGGAGAATCAATATCGAAATCTTAACCAAGGTTAAGTTTTTGAAATGTCGTCATAACTTCTAAAGTATATGGACCTAGTTCATGAAACTTGGACATAAGGGTGATAGTGTATAACTTAAGATCCTGCCTGAGTTTCAGGTCACATGACCAAGGTCAAAGGTCACTTAGGGACAACAAACTTTGACCATGTTGATGATGATGATGGGTTCTTGTATAGCGCCGGTATCCGCCTCAGCTGGGCGCTCATGGCGCTTGCTCATAAATAGGAAATATCTCACAAATTTCAATGTCTTCAAACAGTGCTTAGGATCATCATTCAGTTCAAGTACTGTCCTAGTAATGCTACAATTGAGTTATTCTTGCAAAAATGTTGGAGTGGGGAACAGAAAAGTCTTCAGGTAAGACTCAAAAGTTGATTGGGTCTCTGCTCTCCTGATGAATTGGGGAAGGGTATTGGTGGAATAATCATAACTTTAAAGTTTATAGATCTAGTTGGGGGTATTTGAGGAATTGTCATCATAACTTTGACATTTTATGGATCTAGTTCATGAAATTTAGACGTAAGAGCAATTAAGTATCCCTGAACATGTTGTGCAAGTTTCATATCACATGATGTAGGTCAAAGGTCATTTAGGGTCAACGAATTTTTGATAATGTGGGGGGGGGGGTATTGGTGGAATAATCATAACTTTAAAGTTTATAGATCTAGTTCATGAAACTTGGAACATTAGAGTAACCATGTATCCCTGAATATCTTGTGCTTGTTTCTGGTCACATGACCAAAATCAAAGGTCATTTAGGGTCAATGAACTTTGGCCGTGTTGGGGGTATTTGTTGAATTTGCATCATAACTTAGAAAGTGTATGGATCTACACATGTAGTTCATGAAACATAGACATAAGGGTAATCAAGTATAAATGGTTGTTTTGCACATGTCTTAGGTCACATGATCATGGTCAAAGGTCATCTTGGGTCAATGGACATAGTATTCTTTTGTGAATAATTATTCAATAGCTGTTTTCAAAGTCAGCACTGCTGCTATATCGAATTGCGTGATGCAGGCGAGACTGCCAGAGGCGTTCCACTTGTTTCCATTTCAACTGCAAAACAAGTATTTTTGTGATAATGTCACCTGTATGATGAGTGTGATTTAATCATGGACATCAATATTAATGTCTAGATAAAAAATCATAAACTCTTGATTATTCTGTCTTGGGGCACCTCCCCCCTCCTATCCCCATCTTGTCATCTCTATCGTCCAACAAGCAATCACAATGTAAATTTGCTCAGTATGCTTCACTCCTGATAAACATTCTTGTGTCACTATCAAGAGAATTAACCTTGGCGTGTACCTTGAATATCTTGGATTTAGGCATTTAATGTTATAAACTTATCGCCTCCTATGGTATTGCAATGTCAATTTTTGAAAGCTCTTGCAAGCCTGTTTGTTGCATTGCTGCATCAGGACTTAACACCATCAAGAACAATGAGCTTTTCGGATTGCAGAATTCAACTTACAAAAACAAGTCTTTGCATGATATCACTATTAACCTGTAATGCAATGCTCACTCCTGATTTACTTTGCTGAAATAATATTCAAAGTGATGCGTGAGCCCCGTCATGGTAACTTTAGTGAATCCATAGATGTGAACACATCCTGTTCTGCTAATTTTCATATTTCAGGTGCCGTTTCGAGAGATGTGGGCTTGCGATCACAACTCCTCCGAGCTGCAGTTCAAGAACCAAGGACAGAACTCTGATTTTAAATGCAGAATTGACATTTATCAAGTGGATAATGACAGCAAGGTCACTTTGTCATTCGCCCATGATGTTCAGGTGAGGAAAGAAGCTGAACAAAATTAGAGTAAAATGGCTCATATCACAAAGTAACGACTTGTTTTATTATCCATTGTGATTGTCCTAATATACATGCATATTTCTATTCTGACATTTCAGTGGCACTGATGCGTCCAGTGTACAAGTGAAAATCCACCCAGTTACATTGGACAAGCAAACAAAAAATGTGAAATTCATTGATTATGCAATATGCATAAGTGCTTGAGATTAGCCTACAACACTAAAATCCACTTCCCCTTTGTACAACATGGTGCTTCCTAGGGGTTTTGAAATTGATTATGTTTACAAAACATGATTCACTAATTTTGCTGCTTCCTTTCACCCAGAGGGATCTGTAAAAAAGTATTATAAAAAAAAATAGTCCAAAAGCAAGATATGAAATATGTACGCTTCTGGCAGAGATTAAGATTTTTGTCTAATGCTAGGTTCACACCAACGGTGAATGCCGCACTTTAAATCAGCGAGCAAAGCGCCGTCATTTTTGTTTACTTTTCCAAAAATATCACAATCTCCAAAGTAATGTTGCGCTCTGATTCGCTCTGATACAGAATTGGTTCCCGCTTTGGGGGACAAACTATTTCCTGACTTGTTACGATTACTCTTACGCTTTGATAAGCTTTATTACATTTTATTACGCTGTATTACTGTTTGGTGCAATTATCACGCTGTAAATCATTTCTTTGCCATTTTTTGTGTGGGGGTGGGAGATTTTGTGTATTTTGTATTGTTTACTTAACTTTTAATCAATATCTATCGTGTATTTTTAATTCCATTTGAGAATAAAAGGCATTTCTTTTAACATATTCTCTTTTATTATTAAGAAACATGTTATCAATATGTACAAAAAGCAACAAACTTAACCCCCCAAAAATAAAACACCAATATTATTACTGTTTACAAATCATACATGCAAAGTTATCAAAGTAAACATTTAATAATATCACAGCCACTGTTCATTTGGAAACACTTTGCAGTGAGTGGTACTCAAGCCGTAGCATTATTTATTGGGATTGGGACAGCGTGGCTATTGTTGGAGTGCGTGAAAGAGCGTGAGAGAATGTGAGGAAGCTTGCCAAATGCAACAAAGCGTGTCAATACTTGATCAAAGCATCTCAATTTGTGGGAAAGCTTGAGAGCCCTTCATGAAAGTGTAACAAAGCGTGTCAGATCTTGATGAAGGCGTCTGGCCTTGTGTCAGATCTCCATGCCAGATCGTAGCAAATCTTGAGACATCTTAACGAAGTGTGTCAAGTGGTGACAGACCGTGAAGACTAGGGTCCCCGCTTTGAACCAAGCTCTGTCAAGCTTTCCTACGCTTTGAGTCAAGCTTTGTTAAGCTTTGATATGCTCTTGGCAGTTTCATCAATTCATGACAGAGCGCCCAAAATTTAAAAACAGTTTAAAATTTGTTGGCGCTCTTGCCGAATGTCCCGCTTTTACTCCAAGCTTCCCCACGATCTATCACGACCCTGACGCTTTAATCAAGCTTTGTTACGCTTTGGCGCCGCTTTGCACGGCAATTTAAAGTGCCATCAAAGCGCTGTTATTGTGAACTAGGCATTAACATAATACTCTTCCTTTTCTTTTTATACAGACTGACAGATCTGATAGATCTGAAGGTGTAGCAGTTAAAAGTAGAGTTGAGGTAACGCTTTCAATGCCAAGAGAAGAAACAAGGTCAGTCAGACCCAGCCCATTGCAGTTGCAGCTACCAAAAGTCCCACCTGCTCCAGATATTCCAAACAAATTCTTGTCTTTGACAGCATTCAATAGCATGACATCTAGGCAGCAACACCATAGGTCTTCTCCTGCTGAGCTAGGGGCCAATCAAAGGTTTCAATTTTCATTTGGCGCAGTCAGTCTACATGGTGATCAGCAGAGTTTGGGAGTGCCTTCTATCGAGAGGGCTGATGCACTTGGAACATCAAGATCAGACCAGGTAGAGGGGTTGGATTCGGTTAGCAGAAGGGAGACTTCTCATTATGGGAAGCCATCTCGGAATAAAAAAATGGTCTCAGCCATAAACAATTTGAATTTTAAATATCCCAATACGACACCAGATCCAAATGGAAATTGTGCAGCTCTTAACCAATATTACATAGAGAACATGAGTGTACATTTACCTGAAGGAGTGGAGAATCAGTATAAATCTTGGCATGTTGAAACTGAAAATGTCATACCCTTCCAGTTGAAAAGAAAACTGTCAGTAAAGTTGGATGATTCAGTAAGTATCGGGAATTGGATGAATCTTTCCAGTCATTGGAAATTAGATAGTTATGATGCAACAGTACATAGAGAAAAATCACCACCATATGTAATCCTTTGCCTAGCAGAGGAAAGGAAGATTGTGAGGTCATTGGATGATTTAAGAAGTGCTCTGAAAGCGATTGAGAGAGATGATTGTGTAGATCTTGTAAATGAATATGAAGGAGTTTCTAGTTCTGCTGAGAGTGATAGTGATTTATGAATTCAACATAGGTTCAGTGATTTTATAGACATGGACTTTATTATCCTGGACTTTGAGAGTGCCGTTGATATCGTTCCTCCACACTCCTACAACACAAGCTAGGAAATTGAGGCATTGAAGGACCTTTACTTTTGGGGCTGTCACTCTTCCTGACAAATACACGGATGATCGTCATTGCGAATTGAGAACAATTGGCCTTAATTACAGTTGGAATCAGGAGATCCCGAAGGGACTGGCTCGACACATGTCTCTTCATCTGTCCAGGGGCCCGCTTCTCAACACCGTAATTAGTCTTAACTTCTTGATTAAATCGGAGATAGTGAGCTAAATGTCCGCTAACCGTTTCACGAAGCCCTCTTTGCCAACATCTGGGACAACAACCTGACTAAAAAATATTTATGACACCTCCAACCCTGTCATAATTTTCGTAATGACGTAGTGGATTCACCCACAACCCCGGAACATCACGTAAGCGATTTATCAGATAACTTATCTCAGACTCCAAAGTGATCTGTCTCAACTACAACTGTAGGTGACTACATGGGGAATCAGATTTGATGTTACAAAATCGCATAGCAATTTCTTATAATGGATTATGCACTATAATTTGTTTGTTTAGAATGCCCAGTCCAGAGCACTGATCGGAAGTCATCTTACATTGTCTACAAAATCAATGAACATGTCTTTAAGCATATATCTCCCCAAGAGAAGTCATGCTGTTCAAAGGTCTAACATTGAGCCAGATCCAGATAAACAGATTTTCAACCTCGCTAAATATTTATTTTGTCGGGTGTGGATGAGTTTTGAACAATGACGAGCAGAGGCATGATGGCTTTGGTCCATCGTCAGTCAATTGGATCGGATTTGCCTTAGCAAGTAACCTGAGTCTGTGATCTAGTGGTTAAAGCACTGGCGTTCTAAGCTGGGATCCCAGATTGGAGTACCACCAGGGACATTTTTTGGCCCAAAAAAAGGAAGGGTAGCTCTGAAGAACACTGCACTAGGTCATGCAATTTTTCTCTGTTTGCATTTATTTTATGATATATATATCATAACAAAATGAAAGGTTTATTTAATAATGTGCAGCATGGTTTCAGAGCGATGAAGAGTGTAGAATAATTTTTGATTCATGTATATAGTTGCATAGGGAAATTCAGTAATCGTTTGTAATCGATTACATAAGGATTTTCTTTAAATGTAATCATATGTATAGTATACTAGTTCCTTTGGGGAAAAATTTGACACTCACTTTGCTCATGATACAGTCTCCATGGGTGATAATTTCAGGATTTGGAATATGCCAATTATTATTTTTTTTTTTTTACAACAAGCTAGAGATAATGATGAGGGTATGTCCCTTTGATTTGATTTTTGAGTAGTGAGGTTGAATATTTTCTTGAAGGTGGGTCTTGTGTTAATTCAAAGCCTTACCAGAGAAGTAAGAAACAGTTCAGGAGTACAGGGTTGTGTATTACTTTTCTCTTTCAGTTCATTTGGTGTAACTGTAAAGTTAGCAAGTGCTGTGTACCGATATGTCATTATGGATGATCCACCATTGTTTTACAAGTATGATATTGTGTGTATATCATCTGCAATATTCATAGTTACTTGATGGCACTGTTACATTGTAAATGTAAAATTAATATTTTTATGCTTTTTATTGTAATTTTTATAAGACTATAAAAAGTGGTATGTATGTATAATGTAATATGTATGTATGTATGTAATGTAATATGTAATATGTAATATATATATATATATATATATATATATATATATATATATATATATATGTAAGATATTTATTTCATAATTCTTGTTTAGACTCTAATTCTGAAGCTTGTGTGGACTTTGAAACAATGTACATTTTGATTTGATATAATTCAACAAAGCTCAGCAATATTGTCCAAATGTTCAGACATGAACAGACAAACTATTTTTTCAATGAATTTGATTAATCCAGATTATGCTTGACATCTAGTAATATGTCATCTTGCCATAGCAATATTTTTTTCGCTTGTCATTCCACTGACTTTGTACATAAAATGTTGTTGAGCTTGTCTGCTTGAGCATTTATTGATTGAAAGAGTACTTACATGTATTTGTGATGAGTTTCATGCTCCATTGGGAAGGATAATATTAACTTCTTTCCCCTTGAAACCTAGGTGATTTATGTATGGAAACACATTACCCTTGATTATTGCTTATTTTGTATTACTTATTTTGTGGATCAATATTGATTAAAAGTGTCAAAACTTTCCACAACAAATATAATGATCAGAATCAAGATGTGCATTAAAAAGGATTAAGCTTGAATAAGAATCTTTGAAATATTGATCACTGTTTATATCATTGACAAGCATATTTGATGAACATATATGTGCAAATATATTATAATTTTGTACAATTCATTACTATTTTAAATACTTTGCAATAAATGAAAGGTGAGATGAAAGATCTTAGAAACTGAGAATACAGTTTAAAAGGAATCAAGAATGCAGCCCCGGATGGTGTTTCATAATGCTGTTAGTAAAGTTACGCACAACTTTACGAACGACTGGAACATGTTATTATACATAAGTCAGCTACATAGGGATATATCATATAGCACAAGAAAGGGTCATCAGTAGTGCGTAACGTCATTTGTAACTTACGAACAGCTTAATGAAACGAGCCCTGTATTGATATTATTTCTTATTAAAAGAAATGTACTATTAACATGGCAATTAATTGTGTACCGGTACTTTAATTAAGAATAACTTTTGTATTCATTAATGAGCTCTACATTTGTAGTCCAGATAAAGTCTTTGAATTTTACACTGTAATTATGGGGATATTATTTTAATGTGAGGGTTCATCATGATGATCAATCCTTTTTGTCCTATATATTTTAGTTAATGTTTCATAGCATTACAGTTCATAATCTTAGGATTTTATGCTCATTTCCCTTGTATAATATACCCTCCCACCTGACTTTAAGCAGCTTTTTATTCCACCAAATAATTTGACCTTTGAATTGGATAAGTACTTATTTAAATTACAATGAATTTTTTTAATCAACAAAATTATAAGTGAATATGTGAGATATTCTTTTACCTTGTTTTAATGTTGTGAGTATTGATTTCATTTGGTGACTATTTTCCACCAATACATTTCATTTTTTTAATAATATACAAGTCAGAATGTTCCTAATTCTTTCAGGATTTATAACCCATGTATATTTTCGTACTGTATATATTATCAAAATTGTTTAACTGTTTGTACATACCAGAGATTAAATATATATTTTGTATAACAACATTGATATGTCAACTTTATGTTTTAGTCCTGAATAAGGGGAATCCCTGTTCCCCACCCCTTCCCCCACGAAGTCACTAAGAGAGGATAAATGAGAACAAGAGTGAAGGGCATGGGACGTAATATTATTAGTTTTAAACTACATCAGAGGAGAGAGGGCAATTTTTCATTTTCTACTCATTTGAAGTAGCAAATTATTGGTGTCTGTTATTAGAACATAAAAAGAGATAAAATTTTCTTCCCTAATTCAGCTGCTCACCAGAAGTATATGGTATACTCAGTTCATGCATGCTCTTATAAATCTAATTCTAGGCACGAAAGCTCAGTCGGTACTCGGTAGAGTGGGGGTTTCATATTCTGGTGACCGGGTTCGATTCCCAATTGGTGCGCTAGTGACCTTTGGTAAGGCATTTAAATCCTAATCGCCAAGTCCCTCAGCCGGTCCCTCAAAAAGGACATTTAGCCGTCGGTCCTCTGGTTGCTTTCTTATAGCAATCAGGTAAAAAGTCATTACCAATTGCCATTTATCTAATAAGAGGAAAGATGAGATACATTAATTGTTCTTAATTGAATTAACTTAAATTGGAAAAATATAATAACATGTATGAATGCAGTGACTTTTCTAGGGGACAAGGGGGCACATGCCATCGGCACCACTTTAGGGGCACAAAGGGGGAAAAGAGAAAAGAACATAGCTAGGGGAAACCTGAATATTGCTAGTCAGAAAAAAAGCTACAAAACTAAAAAATTTGGCAGTGATGTGATATTTTTGCACTTGTCACAGGTGCTGTTGTTTTTTTCTTCTGAACTTCTTCTTTCGGACAGGTCCAGAGAGTGCTTTTCATATTATTTTTTTATTTTATTTTATTTTATTTTTTTTTTTGGGGGGGGTCAGGCAATCGCTTTTCTTGCCTCTTTTTTGCCTTTTTTTTGCCTTGTAGAAAATTAATAATGCAAACATTACCTGTTGCTATATCAGATGGCAATCACGTGCTGCAAATTTTCTTTTTTTGATAGCAAATTAAGTCCACCATACCGGTAGAGAATGCCGTTGTTATGAACGCCATACCGGTGACCCTCAGGCTCAGAACAGTGAGTAACTTCGACGTAGAATGTAAGTAAATTTGATATCTATTTTTTGTGTAGCTTGGTATGATTCTGGTTGAGAAAATTTTGATTAAATTCTACCGAATTTCGAAAACCTATAGTACGCGTAGCGGCCTATTGGCATGCCATTGGCAGATTGTGAGGTTACAAGGCCGTACGAATTCCCGATCCTTTCCTTTACCGGTACCGTACGCTGCCAGATACCGTGGTTTAGCTCATGTGTTATTTGAATACACGTTGCATGGAAACGTGATATCGCGTATTCACTTGCGTGCACAAGGAATTGCAAAAATGTAGTATTGCAGTGAATCGTATACCCAGTTGTGTGTCCGGACGATCAATTTTAGAAAGTCATTTGATTTGGAAAAAAAAATAACAATCGAAATTTCATCAATTTTTAGTACAAAATGTTAGGAAAAAAATATTATAGAGAACAAAATAGAAATTAGAAGTTGATTACAACTATTGAATTCATAATCATTTTAGACAGTGTAATCCAAGGCAAAGTCAAAGACAAAGTAAAAAAAGAAGGCTTCAAAAATATTATTAAATAGTGTCCGGACTCCCGACCACTCAATGACTCATCCTCATACTTAATTTAGTGTTGAGGCTTGAAGCTTGTGCTTATGCCCCTCGCCTTTATTACTTGGTTAGTTGGGGATTTTAAGGGTTGTACTTGCGTGGATGTGAATGTGATCTCCAGTGTTTTTCAAGTTGATTAGTTAAAGCTGAAATTATGGTTGTGGCATTCATTTATCATGTTTATGTCGGCGGAATCTGGAACCGCAACTGGATAGGCTATTCCACTGAACACTTCATGAATTCATTATTCACTCGTTTCAAACACAATATTGTCATAAAATTCATCAAACTTCCACCATAAATACACAAACACCTGAAAATATAAAGATGTAAAAATTTTGCCTAAATTTTTCTGTTTTATGATATCACAGGCCTGGATATCAGCTTCCATTTTCCAATCGCACCCTATGAAAATGGTCTACTGGTATTGCCGAATATGTGTTTTCTTTGGGAAACTTTTGAGAAAACAACAAAATCACTGATGAGCTATTTTTACATTATTTTATTATTTAGAGAATATAAAGTCTTTGAAAATGTGGTTTTTTTTTACTTTTTTACCATAATTTTCATCATCTTTCCATTCTTCTTTTTCGGGGTTGATCTGCCTCCTGATCAGATTGAAGATTCAATATTTAAGGGATTGCAAAGTTTTGAGCGTATGAAATTATTTTGGGTGCATACTCTGAGCACATTTGGTAATACAAGGCCGGTCAGTGAGACGATCACTCACTATACAGAACTGTATATGTATAGTATTGTTAGCAAACACTTTTCAAAAATCACTTTATTCATACACAATGTATAATTTTATTTCAATCCCCTCCCCCCCCCCAAAAAAAAAGGGGAAGATTGACCTTGGTTTAGAACTTCAGTCATGCTCAATTTATTTAGATTGATACTACAATACATGTAGGCCTGAGTCAAAGCATTTAACTAATATTTAAATGACCGTTATCACAAATAAATGTTTACAAATTTTGGTAAATGTTTAAAACTTTTTGAAAAAAGTGACCCAAAATACATGTATACCTTAAATACCTTATTCATAATTTTTATTGATTTTGGTGAACCAAGAAATTTTTTATTGAATAACAACTTCGTGATAATTTTTCAAATGTGCGAAAATGATAGTAACGCCATCATAATGTTTATGAAAGAAAAATATGTCTGTTTTTTTTTTATTTATTTTTTTATTCTGTTTAGATTCAAAGACTTCATTAAAATACCCCCCCCCAAAAAAAAAAAAAAAAACCTGATGTAAACCTGTGATGAATCAGGCCAATGGTTAACATAAATATTTGAAAATTTCTAATGTAATTAAGCTGGGGCCGTGGAATAGTTTTGAAAGTCGAGAAAGTGGAGAAAGTACCATACAAAAATCACAATCAGATGGTAATTTGTACATTTTTTTATTAAGAAAAAAAGTGGGAGCTGTGGAATAGTTATGAAAGTTGGGAAAGTAGGGGGGGGGGGAACTGAACATGCAAAAAATCACAATCAGATGCTAATTTGTACATTTTTTAATTAAGAAAAAAAGTGGGAGCTGTGGAATAGTTATAAAAGTTGGGAAAGTAGGGGGGGAACTGAACATGCAAAAAATCACAATCAGATGCTAATTTGTACATTTTTTAATTAAGAAAAAAAGTGGGAGCTGTGGAATAGTTATAAAAGTTGGGAAAGTAGGGGGGGAACTGAACATGCAAAAAATCACAATCAGATGCTAATTTGTACATTTTTTAATCAAGAAAAAAAAATCGTAATCATCTTCTTAAAGACAGACCTGCTGAATTCAATTTTCAGAATTTCGTTATTTTTATTTATCTTCCCTTAAGATATACCTTTTTCCTCAATTAATTTCCCTTTTTATCTTGAATATTGTGGTTATTATTGCAAATGTTAAATTATTATTCATGCATTGTACGCGCTATGGTGCTTTTTGTTTTAGCGCCTCTAAATATCCATTATTTATTCCATTATTATTAGACAACTGATGTTGAAGACTAGTTAACACAATCTTTCAAGAATAGCCCCCCACCCCCCCCCCTGGCTTGTCTTGAAAATTTGTGTTATCGTACCACTCCATTCTCAACGTAATGCTTTGAGGCAATCAAGAGGAGGGGGGGCTATTAACTTGAAGGTTTTTTAGCGCACCACAATGCAACACTTCAAGATGAAATTTTGTGTAAAATTGGTGGGTGTGTTTGCAGTGCACTGCGTGATATGGCCGTGAACTAAATGTATTTGATGTTTCGAATCGGCACTCTCAATAATGATACCAATTCAATGTACACCAGTGGTACTCAGCAATGCTGACACTTTAATATGTATCATTCATTATTCCTTTTCAGGAGTCATTCCATCTAGCATGGACATCACTAGAGGCAGTTTAGATGATATCACCAGGCCAGCTAGAAGCTCTAGATACAGACCTGGTAGCAGGGTATCACTCAGCAGCCCAGTTAATAGGCCCCTCAGTGTCACAAGTAGCTCATTGGAGATATTGCCACCTGATCCTGATATACTGCTGCAAGAAGTGAGTGAATGATAATCATAAAATGATTTTGTAAATTATGGAAAATACAAACTCAAATGTATTCCAAAATATCAGAATTGTGAAGTTTACAAGGTTATTGTCCACATGAACCATATTCCCAAAACAGCCTCCTGCAATAAACTGTAAAGTACATGTCAAATGACTAGAGACTTTTCTTAGTTGTGAAACAATGGCAAGTTCAGGAATGTCTATAAGTTGTATTTAAATGTACTAGAATTCAGAATTCTCAAAATTTATGTATTATCCTAGTTTTTGTATAGCTGATATAGCAGAAAGGAGACATAGGCGCCGCATTTCTGATGGTGTCAGTGACTGTGGCATCGTCAAAATAAATATTTTGTTAAGTTACATGAATGTTAACATAACTTTGGTATACCTCAGCGCGCGACACTGGCACTGGTCCAATGGTCCCAGACCGGTAAAAATTGCTGTCGGGCCAGTAACTTTTCAGAAAAAGCCAGATTTACTGATCCAACATGACCATTTAGATTATATCTAAATGATAAAAATGTATTTTCTTCTCTTTTTTTTTGGGGGGGGGTAACAATAAGCAATAAGACAGCAAAATAAACTTGAAGTCTTTTTTATATTTTTCTTTATTTTTGGGACCACTTAATTTTAGGTTCGGTCCAGTAAAAATGGAAAAACTGGGTATGTACTGGTTCGACATGATCAGGTCGGACCAGTAGAAAATAAAGGTTAGTGTGGAGCCCTGTATACCTGCCCAAAAGTTACCCAGTGTATTTTGGAACCAGATATGAATAACATATGTTGCGTTTGGTGAGCTGAAAGGGGGCTATTATAGTATGTGTAGGGTGTCGAATTTGTGGCGCACATGGGGTGGGGTGATGGTTTTGAACATGTCCAAATCCTTTATGCGTGGATATCTTATCAATCATAAAAGATGTCAATGGATACGCAGGCTTTTTGGTTTTGTTTTGTGTTGAAATTGTGCTTATTTCATGGATTGTATTGTGGTTGATAATGGGCGTTTTTTAGAGAGAGGTAGTGGTTTGAAGCTATATTAGGATGCTGAGGATAAGATCAGGTTTCACTGCTCATGTTAATCATTAATTAAAGAGCAGAGAACGTTTGGCTGGGAAAAGGACAGTTGTTGATCAAAAAATTTGGGTGGTGAGAGGATGCATTGCCCATACAGGGAATACATCCTCTCACCTTGTGTTTTTTTAGATTGGAAGTGAATATTGGGGTAGTTAGTGTACTCACTTTAGTGGAGATGTTTATGTGTGGATGTGTCCGAAGTCCTACCCTGCCTGCTAAGTGCTAAGTTAGTGGTGGGAGCATGGGCGAGGATCGGCCGAGGCAGGTGCGCACGCCTGCCCAATCGCCTAGCCCTAGCTTAAACAAATTCCAATCTTATCAACTAGAAACTTTCACTACAGGATCATTTTTGACCGCTTTTTCTGGTAGTGATATCAGATTTTGACGATATTAAGTACTTTCTGAGATATACGATCGTCCACGAAATATGGTCACGCGCGAAGTAAGGTCACACGAGTGTTCATTGAAAATAAAGAATAATAAATTAGTTGCTATTGATACCCATTCTTTTGTACGCACAGATATCGCCCGACGATCAAACTTAAACCGGCTTTACGAGTTTTCTTGGACAATCATGTTGTGCATCTTTGAAAGGAAGTGGCTCCCCTGAACGTATTATGGTACAGGGGTAAAAAAACGTCATCAATCATGTGACATATAATGAAAATCAGTTTCAACTTTTTTAATTTAAAGTCAGTGATATGTAAGTTAAACCATTAAATGTTGTATCCATGTTTTTCTCCCAAAAAATGAAAAATGCCAACATAAAAAACGAGCGTTATTTAGTGACGACAAAGATTCTGCTAACGAAAGTTAATGAAATGTTCCAAAAAAGCTTAAGATGTGAAGAGCGCCGCACACGGCATTCCAGGAACAGGGCGTCAAGTGCAGAAATACCCCAAATCATTAGCAGTAGCTTTTAACATGCAAAATTGATTATAACCAAAGGGTAAATATGAAACAGGAAAGGTTTGATCAGTGTTACAAAGTTGCTGCTATATTGCATAGTGCAATACAAGCAAGACTGCCAAGGTCATTTGACTTGTTTAATGTCAAACTTATTTTCTTTTTCAATTTGAAAAGAGAGATACATACATGTATCTTATTTGTGTCAAATCATAATTGTATCTTCCTTCTTTTTCAAAGGACGATGATCTGGCTGTGGTTGAGTTTCTGGAGTCAGAAGAAGAAGAGGTAGAAGATATAAAAAAAGAAGAAGGTATCAGTGAAATTGGTAGAAGTAATCGAGTGTTCAATGCTCACAGGGTACAGGATAGACTACACAACCTAGACCTTCTCCTAGCCAAAGATGATGAAAGCATGGGTGGTAGCAGTCCCGACACCGATGGTCCAAGCAACTTAAGAGAGCTTACCTATGATGCTCATCTCAACAACACTGATGAGGGGAGGTATGGGAGAAGTTCATCTAGGACTTCATCTAGGGGACAAGGAAGCAAGAACCAGGATGGGAGGCAAGAGGTGGAGGAAGAGGAAGATCCGGACGCAGACTTGGCAGCCATCACTGATCCTGAGCTAAGAAAGGCCATCAAGAAGATGCGCAAGCTGGATCGTATCTTGAACACGAGAGTGACGAGGGAGAAGGAGGTGAAACGCCAGAGGAAGTTACTCCATCATCAGCTGGAGGAAGAGCTAGATGCCATCAAGGAAGAGGGTGGTGGGAAGTCAAAAGAGGCTTCAGAGAACACGACTAGGTTCCTAGCGTTGGTACCTCCTGTCAGCCATGATGAAGGTTTGCCAACTCTATATCTTTTTCTTGTGTGTGTGTATGTGTTTGTTTCCTAAAATTGAGTACTTGAAATCATGCTTCTTTTGATATCTCCACTCATGTTTGTGTGTTTTAGTGGACAATTTATGGACTCTTCAGGAAATGTGATTTTTACATATTGATGAATATCTATTTTCGTTTTGATTTTTAGGAGTAAACATGGAAGACATTCCTTCGACTCCTGTGTTTGCAACACAGCCTCCAGAGGGCAGCAGCCCGTCTCATAAAACTTCATCATCAAGTGAACATTCTAGTCCTGGTAAGTTTAACTTTCTAGGGTATGGATCTATGATGGGACAAAGCTCAGCGGTATTTTCTGTTTTCTACAGTTCCCATAGGAACTAGGCAGCGCAGCTTTCTGATATATTAATACCAAGCCTGGTATAGCCAATAACTTAGGAAACCTTTTACATCTAAGTTGATCAGTCAGAGATTACAGAAAATTATTCTTGGGCCTGTTTTATAATAGCCGAGTGGGGATTCGAACTCACCACCTCACAATCAAGAGTCCATTGCTCTCACCACTAGACCACATTGTTATCCTGACACATGTATGGGTACAAACTGAGGGGCTAATGTACCTCAGTTTTTAATAGCAATTATTATCGAATATTGCTTAGAAGTGAATACCGTCTTTAAATCAAGTTTTGTTGATGAATTTCAGCAAGGTCCATAGGTCAGAGCAGGAGATCTTCGAAGATGTCACCCAGGGATCATCTCAGAAAACCTAGACCACCTGGAGCAGGCAACCAGAGGAGGAAAGAAGATGAACCAGATTTCATTCACAGGAATATTCAGGTGAGGATAGCAGTCGCCTCCCTTCAGCAATCAGTCTATTCACATTGTGCTGCACTCGACCTGGGTGAGGTGAAAGGCATATATGGTAGGATTGATTCCTTGAAGACACCACTGAGTAGTGCTGATAGAGCAGCATCACAAGCTAAAGCTGGTGTGGGGCTTTGTATCTTCTAGCAAAGAGGGCTATGTAAATCCAATCATTATGATTTTTATTATTATTCAAGGAGATTTTTAAAAAGAAATACATGTATTCACATGGATATTGTTCTCTAAATTTGTTTACTTGAATTAAATAATAGGTCATACACTCTACAGTATTATGTATCCTGCTAGCTCTCTCAAGGATCGAGGGGGGAGGGGTCTTTAACTGTCAGTCCATTTTAACATTTACAAATTTAAAAGAGGTTACATTCCAAATCATCGTAACATGCCTGTGATACCTTTACTCTGCTTTCAGTTGGCTTCAGATGCTGGTAATCTGATTGCAATGACAGATGATGAAAAGAAAAGACTTGAAGATTTGCTCTCAGAAGTTGAGGTGCTTGCAGGAGAACCAGACGAGGTGAGATTTGTCTGAAAGAACATTGTTTCCCATTATATTTCTTGATTATTCTGGCATAAAATTCAGGTGGAGAACCTTCTGTTCGGGTGAGGTAATGATAAATTATGTCATCTCCCCACTTTATTTCAATGGCATCATCCACTCTTTTCTCAAGGGATATTTTGTGGGTGCTTAATTGTATGTGTGTGTGTGTGTGTGTGTGTTTGTGTTTTTAATGGATATTTATCAATCAGATATGGAGTCTTTGTATTGACCTTTGTCATCACTATCTGAAAAACATGACTCAGAGTCAAAACCTGTTCTCAGTTAATAACATACACATAGATGGATTACCTGCACACACTGCAATGCTTAGTTATCCATATCTGCCATATGATAATAAAAGAGTGATGATGACCAGAGTATGTTTTAAGGTTGTAGTGATTTTCACCGACTAATTTGCTCTCAGCCAGTCAGATGGAAGGTTTTCCAGTAGCTTAGAATGTCTGTCATGGATAATCACAGAGTAAGCTTGTCATGAATCGCTCCCCTGATGATAGATACGTGGGAAAACACATTAGTTTATGACATATATTCTTTCCTTTCCTTTCTAGGCTTTGGAGACCCAAGTATTTTTTGTGAAACCCCTCTTAGCCCTGCTGCTCTTGATCAGCCTATTATTATTATTTGTTTGGCGTCACTTGTGCCTGAGAGGCGAAAAGCGAACTGTATCACTAGGACCCACACGTCTCTCCTCATATAATTGATTGGGGGAGTGCAGGTGGACCACTTCATTGGGGTTACCCCCTACTAGACTGTGGGATGGTAGCTAAAATTGTGACTTTCCGTGGGGCAGCAAATGCAACCACGGTTCTTGGACATGATAATATGTAAAATATTATGTGTGAATACATGCAACATGTTGCCATCGCTGAATTCTGCTCCTGAACTCAAAATTAAAATAAGATGCAAAATCGTACCATTGATTCGACTGGAAATTCTGCCATTCACCCCGTGTGTTAAGGACTTCCGGGAACGCCCCCAAGCATGTACAATGCACGTAGCCTCGTTCGTATTTATTTATTTTTTATTTGCTGTATAATATAGAATCTATGATGGCAGATAAGATGTTGTTGTCTTCATCGTGTTTTGACAGCGAAAATGACGTTTTACCACCAGCAAATATATGCTACATGCATGTCTTACCCAAGGAGAGAGGGCCAGTAAATTTCTTTCAAGTAAAGAGCTAGAACAAATTTAAGCCTTTGCTGCATTCGTTTGTGTAGACTACCTGGGACTTCGGAATAAAAATAGATATTCGTGCAGCAGAGAAGTTTGCTATAGACTTGCAGCAAGATCCGAATGGATCAAACTAAAGTTATAGATGTAACGCGTTACATCTTGCCCAGGGCCAGGTCAAACATCGGTCGTATCACCAGCATTCAGCAATCAAGCGATCGAAGGTGAAAAAGATGCAGAGGATGATTTTGAAGATGGTGATCTTTGTCCATGCCAAATTTTTTTTTTTACTTTGTGCTCCTGCATTTCACTCTCTGCAAAAGTGAAGCAGTGCAAAAATTGATGATTTTTGTATAGGTCTAGATCTAGATTTCTTAATTGAGTCGATGAATAATGTGACTCATGACTTCATCTTCTATTCATACGCCTTGTAAATGTGGTGGTTTCTATTTTCATAACTCAAGAATGACAGATGAACTGATTTGATAATATATATAATTTTAGATGTTCCTATTATGAGCTTTGAAATGCTAGTCTCAGGAAACAATATTTACGAATCTATCTTCATTACGAGAATCCTGCGTTTAAAAAATACCCCACCAGCTTATAACACAGGAACTCCATTGCCTTGCGTGTTGTGTCAATGGGAGCTCAGGTGGGGTATTTGAAACCCCAATTTCAGATTTTGGGAGAGCTTCATTTCTCTCGTTTAAACTGGGGTGGGGTTCATCTGACTGCTGATAATGTCTTGCGTGTTAGTCAATGGGATCTCAAGTGGGGTATTGACACCCCACTTTCAGTTATTGGGAAAGTTTCATTTCTCTCGTTTAAACTGGGGTGGGGTCGATTTAGTGACTGCAGCTGCTGATAAGAGCTGATAAAACACTGTGCATGCCACCACATCAGGCTGATGAACGGCATGGAGTGGGATTGCAGCTGTCCTTGTTACGTAATAGTATAAACAAACTCTTCAGAGCTTCCTGGCTGACAGTAATCTTGAAAGAATATATTTGTATTCTATTTGTTTTAGGACATTAGCATGTCTAAAAAAGATTCAAAATTTAGATGGAGATCGAACTGAAATTTTCAACGATGCAAAATGACCCACAATTGCCGAAATAACAATAAGTTTTAAAAAAAATCACCCCCAGTTAACTCCCTCTCTCACCCTCTCTTGCTCTCTCTCTCCCTCTCTGCCAGGCCTTATGAAGGTCACTTCTCCTTGGGGGAAGGTGGATTAGCTGGGAGAGTGCGTGGTTGTTTACTTAAGGATAACCATTCCTTGTTGATATTGGGATGGGGGGGGGGCGAGTGAAAGTAGCTTGGAATTTGAAATTGGGGTGTCAGAGGAGATCCATTTTTAAACACAAAGTTTCGTAATGTTTATGCTCTATTTCAAAAATTATAAAAGTATAGAATAGATCTTACTCAGTTAAGAAATCTATATCTAGACCTATACAAAAATCATCAAAGTTTGCACTGCTTCACTTTTGCAGAGAATGAATCGCAAGAGCACAAAGTGAAAAATTTTGGCATGGACAAAGATCGCTGTCACAAAGATCATCATCTTCAAAATAATCCTCTGTATCTTTTTCACCTTCAATCGCTTGATTGCTGGTGATACGAACAATGTTTGAACTGGCTCTGGGCAAGATGTAAAGTTAATTTGATCCATTCAGATCTTGCTGGTCGGGCCTGGCCGGGCTGCAAGTCAATCACAAACTTCTCTGGCTGATCAGTCTCTGCTGCACGAATAGCTATTTTTTATTCCGAAGTCCCAGGTAGTCTACACCAACGAATGCAGCAAAGGCTTAAATTTTTTCTAGCTCTTTACTTGAAAGAAATTTTCTGGCCCTCTCTCTTTGGGTAAGACGTCCTTGTAGCATATATTTGCTGGTGGTAAAATGTCATTTTCGCTGTCAAAACATGACGAAGACAACGACATCTTATCTGCCATCGTAGATTCTATATTATACAGCGAATAAAAAATTAATAAACGCGAACGAGGCTACATGCATTGTACACTCTTGCGCGCGTTCCCGGAAGTCCTTAACACACGGGGTGAATGGCGGAATTTCCAGTCAAATCAATGGTATGATTTCGCATATTATTATTTTGATTTTGAGTTCAGGAGCAGAATTCAGCGATGGCAACATGTTGCATGTATTCACACATAATATTTTACATATTATCATGTCCAAGAACCGTGGTTGCATTTGGTGCCCCACGGAAATGAAAAACTAGAGACATTTTCCTTGCCCATCCCATAGTCTATACTCTTACACGAATAGCGCAGTGGGTTCTTAACATGTAAAGGTGATGACTTTCCTCTACACGGTGACCCCATATAATGTCCTGTCCGAGGGACGGAGTGTTTACCACTATGACACATCCTGCATCTATGGAACAAGGGAGGAACACATAACACAGGCTTCAGCCATTCTCCTGCGATGGACACAACCCCACAACCTTTAGTTCGACAGGCAGAAGGATTACCGACTGAGTTAACTCGCTCCCTCAACTCATAACATTATTTTCATATTTTTTTATCATCAGGGTTCTTCTGGGACCAATCTTCAGTTGAATCCCATCAGTGGATCAGGTTACATACCCGATGCAGACAGCCAGATGCTTCTAAAAGATATTGACGAGAAACTCAAGAACCTACTCCCATCTGATGATTTTATGGATATCTGTAGTACCCCCTCTATGGTATGTACTTTGTCAGTTATCTTCAGCTGTAATATGATACATGTTTTGATTATAATTTCTATTCCTCTTCTTTCCTTGTTTTTCTTTATTTTTGTATTCATCTTTTCTTTTTTATCATCGCTGTCACCTTTTTATTCTTACCTGCATTACATTTAATTTGGGATATATGTGTGTTTAGGGTCATAAATAATACTTCATATCTTTTCATTTGTTTGCTTTATCTTTGATGCATTTTGTGTTCTTTCTGTGATTTGAATTCTGACCAGAGTCTTTTCATCTATACCACTTAGTGAAAATTATCTAAATAGAATATGGAAATTAGAGAAATGCAACAACTCTATTCTAGGAAAATACATTTCTATATATTATACTTACAAAATGTTGATAGATTTATAAACTTTTCTCTATATTTATTTACCTGTTTAGTTTGGATGATAATAGATGTCCTATATCATTAGGCATCTCAGGGTTTGAGGGTCTAATCTCATATCAAGACCTATTAGAAAATTACTAACACTGGAAAAATGAGAATAAATACATGTATACAAGAGTAAATAGATCTATATGACTTTGACCTTGTTTCTAATTACATGACATTATTGAACAATGGAACAGATTAATCTTCAATAAGTATGTAACTGTAACATTTTTGCAGCTTGGAGACAGACGAGAGTCATTCAATACTGTAGCATTTGACCTTGGTGAACGTATCCTCAAGGACACCAAGGTAGAACAGAGTCAGCAGCAGAGACTCAAAAACATTGAGCAGGAACTTACCAGTCTTCAAAATCAAGTGGAAAATGAGGTAAAAGAGACACTGTATTCTAGCATATCTTGTCTATTGCATGACATCTCAAACAATTGAGAATAATGAGCATTGTATGTTGTCCAAGTACCGGTACTCTATGAGAATAAGAAAGGGAAAAAAATGTTACCTCTGTTACATGGACATTACATCTATATCATTAGCGATAGACTCTCAGATCTGAAATTGCAATTTATAGTGATATTTGAGAATAGGACCTAAGGGGATGCCATTTGTTTGCTGAAGTGATCATTGTCAGTTCAGATACTTGTGGAGTTTAGATGAGACGTGTGACATGATTTTGTAGTTCGGATATGTCACTAATTCGCCCCAGCCAATATAATGACCCAGAAATTTATTTCTCTTCCCTTTCCTGTTGTAGATATCATCACCATCATTATCAAAGGCTCAGCTGAACTCCCTCCTGCAACGCTGCTCTGATGCCAGCGATAGAACCATGACAGAAATCACGTCACCCCGTCTCAAACAGACCCCGTCAGCCTTACAGTCCAGCCAGTCCTCTCCCAGACTAAACAGTCAGCAATCATCACCCAGACTGCATGGGCAGGATGGTAGTCAGGTGTCACTGGATGCACCCCCTGCTGCGAAGCTCTCTGATGGTGCCTTACAGCAGCTTCTCTCAGAGGCCAAAGCCAGTCTGGGGCTGCTGGCCCTAGAGAATGCTGATAGCAGTCGGGCCAGTAGCAGGACCACAAACACCTTGATGACAGGGAGGGACTCCGAATCACAACTTGAATTCTCGTTAGGTGACTCACCGAGATCTGAAATGAGTATGAGTAAGTTTGCCCATTATCTTTTATTGATTTAAGTAAGTTAGATGAAGTGATAGGACATTCCCAAAGTTTTCTTCATTTAGCCATGTTTCTGAAGAAAAAATGAGGAGAGATTTAGCATACACATTGAATTTGTAACACTGACAAAGTAAGATGATATCTAAATAGTCCAAAACCAAATGTATGGATATGGGATGAAATATTTTTTAAAGGAGGAAAATCACATGAAAAAGAGATTTTGTAAAGTCACCTCTAATTGCACTTTGTATTGAAATAGCACAAAAATATTTCTGGAGAACGTTTTCCATGGCACTGCCTGTATGTGAAACATCATATCATAGATGTATGTCCATGACCAATTGCGAGATAAAAAGATAGAGAAATATAGATTCTTTGTTACATATAAATAGTTTTAAAACATTACTCGATGTAAAGGTTGTGACACTGGATGCAAAATGCAGAAATTCAGAGTAAGTAGGTTAAATGAAAATAGTAAGAACAAGGACTCCGTACATCTCCCTTCCCTGAGCGGTGATTATATAGTCTGTACCAGTATGTTTGTATAGCTATGTGTCTTCAGAGAGTCTGTGTATGCAGAGAGGTGGAGAGACTTTCACTTTATTGTGGAAAGTGGTCTGTTTTTATGTCTGCTGGGGACTTGATTCGAAGCTGCCGACATGCTGGATCCTGAATTTGATAATTTTTTTTATTGTATGCACACAAACTTTCTTTAAAATATTGTTTTAAAGACAAAAAAGGTTGCACAAAGTCCTCTGTGATGTGGTAGGTGATTCTGGCACAAGATTGTATAGTACTGCTTTTTAAACCAGTTCAGACTGGATTCTGTAATCATTGCCTGCTGCTAAATTCACACTCAAAGCCAATGGAAAAACTTGGAAGGAAAAAAAATCATAATCACTGATCAGATAGCACAAGTTTTTGACAATCACAGCACTTGAAAAACAGCTGGTATAGATAATGATGTATCGTATTTTACAGATACATCAAGAACTCTCGTCTCTCATGACGTTATCCAACAACTTCTGAAGAACCCACGTGCCACCTTGTTGCAATCCAGCCGCCAGCAGTACACAGAGAACTATGAAGATAATAACCAGGATATGGAACTTGATGATGATGAACTTAATGCTTCATTGGAAATATAAAAGTCAACATAAGACCTATCTGGTCAAGTGGGAAACGAAATGGAGAGGTTATTTAAAAAAGACTTATTCTTGTTACTGAAGATTGAATGCTGACAATACAAATGGTTGGAGTAATGGTTAATCTTGTGTACAAACTATCCTCACAAATCTACAGAATAATTGGATGATACTCAGATAGCACATACTAAGTAAAGCTTGATGTAACTTGGCAGTAGGTACACACTTTTATAAAGTGACTGTCACCATCTTATTTACCCTGTGTAGGACTTTGCCTTAACTTTCTCAGCAATGATGTATTCTCATGAAGCCCACACCACAAAAATGGATTCTCCAAATTGGATCATATTATATTGGCCCATTTAGAGAATTTGAAGTGTAGTCAATTTTGACCACTGGCTCTTATGATTCCTCTTAAATATTTGTAGAAATTATTAAT
This sequence comes from Lytechinus pictus, assembly GCF_037042905.1. Taxonomy (NCBI): domain Eukaryota; kingdom Metazoa; phylum Echinodermata; class Echinoidea; order Temnopleuroida; family Toxopneustidae; genus Lytechinus; species Lytechinus pictus. The sequence continues at coordinate 29,998,871 of NC_087251.1, forward strand.
TTGTCATCTGTTTATGATTGGATGGTCATCTATTTGACAGGCAGCCAAGTAAAAAAAGTGTATCTGAATCAGCAATTTTTTAAAATATGTTTGTTGACAATTAATTGCCCAATTTTAGAGCCAATACAACATGGTCCTGGATTTGTATTTTTGTTCATAAAGTTCCATTTGGGAAAATGTTCATAGTATTCCCCTCTATTTTGATGCAATCTTCTCAATTATTTGACAGGAGCTTAGATTTATTGAAGGCCTTCTAAGGCCATAAGCAGTGATGCCCATTTGATTAGCCTCAATACCCCCTTCTCATTTACCTTGGAGATTTGTTGTGCCTTTTTAAATTATTTTAATTTGCTGCTGTAATACTGAAATGTGCCCTTTAGAAAAGTGACCTTTATTTTACCCTATTGAAAAATATTGAAAAGAAAGGCCTGATAAGACACAGTTACCATCCAAGACTGTCTATTAGTAGCTGTTTGCAAGGCTTACTCAAGAAGCAAGTGCTATATATCAAATGTCTAATTGATATCTATGTTGATATCTTTTTTGTATCCCCCCCCTCAGCAAATGAACAGAAAAAGTGTGAGATATACAGAGAGAAAATACTAATTGTCAGTATTCTCTATTAAAACAGATATTAGGCGTTTGATATATTCCTGGGCCAATATAAGCTATGCCAAGTCTTTTGATGTGATTATGATTTATTTTATCCAAAAGTAATTTTGAAATTTGATAATACAAATTTATTGTTCTTAGTTTTGGAAAAAATATGTGTGCAAAAGTATTCAATTCATTTTATTATTATGTTCAGCCATTAGAGCTAGTGGTAAATTGTAAAATATGTATAAAGTTTAATGTACATGTACAGTATAGAATATATCTATGCATTCGACACCTTGATATTTGGAATCTTTGTGTAATTATAAAATCAGATATTATTTGTGTTGATGTTATACAACATGATTGTAAAGTGCAAGCACTACAGAAATCAAACCATGTCAATACCTTTTTTTATGTGTAAAAATCACACCGAGATAAAATGTGACTGTGTGAAAGAGAAAGGGAATCATTAGTTATTTTTAGAAAGAGTTAGGTATGTGCTAGAAAAATGTCTGAAAGTACAAGTTCACCTTGATCTCACGTTGGCTAGGCTAATATGCTTAGCTATTGTTGTTAGCCTTAAAAATGGAAAAAAAACCCACCTAATACTGAAATTAAGATGAGAATTCATTAAAAGGGCATAGGTCCATGAATTAGTGCAAAAATCCCCCCCCCCCCATTTTTTTCTGGTGTAGGCCATTATCAAAAACATATTGCTGTTCAAAATTTCTTTGATGTCAATATCAGTATCATTCTATTAGTGTGATTATGAGAAAGGTGTAAGAGACAAAAGATGCAAAACAATTTTCATTCCTGTAATGGCTCTGGATATAGAACTGAAATGTGATTTCCGGTTCAACATGATCTTTGTTTTGCATTTTCTTTATTGCTTTCCATTATTTTCATTTCTGTTTCTCTATTTTATCTTCCTTTATGATTAAGTTTTCAGTTTGTAAATCCCTATTTTTTTAGGAGGGATGGTGGGGAATGGGGGCAAGAATTAATCTCTTCCCACCCAGAAATTTGACTGGGGGAATAGACTCCCCTCGCCCTCCAATGTCAACACCCTGATGCCTTTCTTTGGCTAATCTCCAGTGCAGTTTTCCAGGGGTGTACTTCTAGGCTCATGGGAATTCCCATTTATACAGGATATCAACTGACATTAGGAAGTTATCAAGATGTCCTTTGTATCCTGCACTGAGAACAGACTTTGCCCTCCTGTGTTCCATTGTTTTTATCTTAATTCCAATACTTCATTATTAACAACAATCAGTGCCCAAACATTCAAAGTGATATAGAGTGTACTCTTTACAAAAGACAACTGAATTCAGCCATTCATCTGAGTGAAAGCTGTCTTGTGAAATATGGCACACTTGGAGAGAAGTTTATTCATTAAACAAGTCATGATTGTTACTATCCTCATTTGTTGCTGTCTGGCGACCATCATCAATGGCCACATCGTCGACAGGGGGGACGACGTTGAAACCTTGAATGTTTATGTGGTTCCTCATAGTCACATGGATGTAGGCTGGGTTTACACAGTTCAGGTACGTGTATCTTATGTAGTCTTCAGAACTGAACATCTATTTCCACTGCCTTTTATTTCATTGTTTGTGGTGTGATTCTGGTGCATTTCATTGAGTTAATTGAAATTATTGTGCAACTGTTTTGTTTATTGTGATAGTATGTTTTATCTAAATATCAAGCTAAGGAATATCATTAAAAGTCAAAGAAGAACCCCAAAATTAAAAAAAAATTGCAGTACTCTTTCTGTGATCTATAAGACTAAATATGTATTATCTCTTAGATTAAAACATGAAGCTAAATTAAGTTGAATATTAAGAACCATTACAAAAAAAGTAATTTTTCTTTATTAAATTTTCCATATGTATTGACGTCTATGGATTGCTTTTGCTAAAATCTTTCAGTCAAAATCTGTTTTCCTTTTTGTTTTGACTATATTACATATGTTTATGATTCTTTTTATTTCTTGTTTTTACACCCCACCCCCTTCTCTCTCTTTCTTCTCTTTCATTTGACCCCCTCTTATCTCTTGTAATACATATGTGTATGATATTATATTTGGTGAGAGATTCATTGTCTTCATTATACTCATTTTCAGGAGAGCATGCATGCTTATGCTGCCAATGTTTACACCACGGTGATAGCTGAACTTGCTAGAAACCCTGCACGCCGATTTATTGCTGTTGAGCAGGAGTTCTTCAGGCTCTGGTGGGATGGGGTAGCCACGGAAATACAAAAGGTATATCCACAAAATTTTCAGCTGCTCTATGATAGCAATTGCTGTGATAATCATCATTTTTTGTCCTCCCCCCCCCCCTTTGAAAATTTATGCAAGATTTGTGATACAGTAATCCCTTTGAACCACACCAAAGAACATACACGCCCATGCAGGGGCGTCGCTAAAGGAAGGGGGCAAGACAACCTTAAGATTACATACTTTTCTTTTTAGCTCTACTTCTGTTTTCTTTATCTTTTTTCTTTATTTTCTCTTTCATTTTCTTTCACTACTTGAAAAAAAAGGGGGAGCAGTCACCCCCTGTGTCAATGGTCACTGTTTATATTGTTGTACGGCCATGTAATATCATCTTTTTGCTGTGAATTTCAAAGAATTTGTAAATGTTTGACTACGATGGAACATACTGTTTGTGATGAATAAATCATACAACATGAAAACAAGATACTGAATTTAAGCAGGTATAATTACAAGAATTATATATTTAAAAAAAAGGTTTGAACAAAAGTATACTAGAAATATCAGATATCATTTATGAATTTCGAAATTGCCATTGTAGACTATTCTAACATAATAAACATTTCATGCCTCACTGTTGCTTTATGCCCTTAGAGTTTATAAAGAGTTTATGAGAGGAAAAAGTTACTTCAATAAAACCTAGTAGATAAAGATTGAATGTGACAAAATATGTTCTTTATTTTAAGGTTATAATTACCTTTTGTTCGTCTTTTCAGAGTCAAACAAGAAAGTTTGTTACTAATGGTCAGATGGAGTTTATTATTGGAGGCCAGGTGATGCATGATGAAGCAGTGACTGAACTTAGTGCCATTATACAACAAATGACAGGTGATAAACATTCTTAAAGATGTGGAATCTTGTCTCCTGTATAAAAAAAAACAATGTGAATTCCCCCCACCCCCAAAAAATCAGATTAAATTTATAAAGAATGAGAAAAAAATAAATAAATAAATGGACAAATAAATAATTAATAAATACATGAATGAATAAATTAATTCATATATAAATAGATAAATATAAATAGATAAATAATAAATGAAAAATAAATAAATAAAAGAAATGATTATTCATGTACTGTATATTTAATTAACCCTTGGGAACTGAAAGTGATAGGCAGAATAGTGGGGCTATAACAATCAAACAATTAGGCATGTTTTTAGTGCATTATTCGATTATATTTTGAGCATTGTAAATAATTTATACATATATTCATATATATCAAGTTTATTAACAGATGTTCTGATTAATGCTTTCCTAAATATTGTAGTGGTTTTGTTTTGAAATATTCACAGTTTGTTATGGATTTTTGCCAGGTAAGCATTTTCATCACCATGATATCTTGTTATAGCCAAGGACCATTTGGATCCATGATTCTCTATTCAAATTTTGTTTCTTTTTCTTAGCCTATGTCATACCCTCTGTATTTCTCCCTTTCTCATCCTCATCTGTCTCTCTCCTCTCTCTCTCTTTCACTCTTTCTCTTTCTAAATCTACATTTCCCTTTAATCCTATCATATAGAGGGACACGCCTTCATCTATGAGACATTCGGTGTTCGACCTCAGTTTGGCTGGCATGTAGATCCTTTCGGTGCTTCTGCAGCTACTCCCACTCTTTTTGCACTCATGGGATTCAATGCCCATCTGACGTCACGAATAGATTATGATCAGAAATCCGCCATGATGAAGTCAAAGGTATTGTCTACCTTCTTCAACTTCTTCGCCTCTCTTTTTTTCTTCACTTTCTATAAAATTGCTCACATTTCTTTTGGTGGACTCCCATATTTCTTTTAGTAAGATTGTCTAACTTTCTTGGGTGCTGTTCTCCCCAGGAATAAGGAACAAACCCCTTCATAGTGATTTATTAGCCCTCACTACGTACCTAGACAATCAACTTTACGACAAAGTTGAAGACATGACAATCGATGTTGAAGAATTTCACGGTGACTTTGTCCCATCATTGACGGGTACTTTGAGGCTGCTATATGAACCTATAAGTAACTCTTGTATTAGAATTTGTTTGATGGTTCTGGAGTATGCTCCATGACGTCAAAGAATAAGCATAATAATAATCATAGACATATACCCTTCAAAGGTCTACTTGTAAACATCATTATTGGCTCATCTGTAAATTAAGAAAAAAGAGCTTTCATGGCTATGGCACTTTTGTAGTTAATAAGTACAGGACTATGAATGTATTAGATAAACAGATATATAGATAGAATGCATTTTATTTTGACATTAAAAAAAAACACCCCAACAGATATCTGTTTTGCATTGGGGCCATGAAGAAATATAAAAAACGAAAGGCACCCAATCTTAATTCAGAAATTTTATCAGAACCATATATTATACAAGTTGATAATGAAGTAAAACTGGGTTATATTTATTCAAGCTGACTAATTAATCCACAATTTATGAATCCACCTTCATCTTTTAGGGACTCCAGTTTGTATGGCAAGCCTCACCGTCTCTTGGATCATCACAGAGTATGTTCACCCATGTCATGGATACATACAGTTATTGTGTTCCAATGGAGAAACCACCATTTTCTAACAGGTCAGTTCATTTATTGCAGCGACATCAAAAATCCTTGCAAAATGATTTCTGTCTTTCCATCTGCGCCATTTTAAGGCCTTTGACGTCTATGCCTTTGAAGAATTCAATTGATAAAATATGACAATATGAAAAAATATCAAATGTTGATTTCTTATGTCCCACTGCCATTTTATGCCATTCAACATTATTCCTTTTAAGAAGTCAATGTGGGAAATATGACAGCATTGCTGGATAAAATACACTCACTTGGCTTGCGCCATTTGTAAAAAAAATTGGGAAAAGAACGGTATATCAGTAGTTTTTATGTATACATCATTCATTTTAAGCGCCACTTGATAGGAAAAAAGAAAGAAACAAAACCAAAAGTAATATCATTTCCCCATGATACATGAATTAAAAAAGCACCTTCACAACTATTATGTTTTCCCTCTCTTTCTTTTTTTACAAAATCTTTAAACAACGTCTTATTTTGTTAGAAATTATCTATTATCATAATAGAAATAAGAGTATGATCATTATTTTGCGAAAATAGAATTCAATTTTTTTCTGAAATAATACCAGAAAGGTTTGTCTGAAATAACCAGAGACTGCTGTATACACCAGACATGATACCTTTATTCATTGGTGCTATTTATACTACAGTTGAAGATAAATTTTCCCAGTAAATGTTACTGTATCAAATAAGGATACACCACCTCAGCTGCATGTTTTTTATTCATTCTTTGAAATAATCTCAACCTCAGTAAATTTTTTTTACAATGTTCGATATCATACCTTAGATCTGGATACATGTGGAATGGAGTAGCAAAGTTTCCCAATCCACCAACCGATGGTATGTACCCCAACATGAGTGATCCAGTGACGTCAAAGAATGTTGGAGAGTATGCTGATTTCATGGTGGCTAATGTACGCAAACGGGCTGCTTGGTTTAAGACTCCTCACCTACTCTGGCCTTGGGTATGTACAGTCTTCCAAAATAATAACATTTTGTCCCTATTTATTTATTTGTATGTTTATTGTTTTTAATGATATATTTTTTATACATGTATTGATTTGTATATTTATTTGTTTCATTATTTATTTGTTTATTTATTTTTATTTATTAACTAATTGATACATTTAGTTATGCATTTATGACTGATTTATTTCTTTATTTATTTTCATATATATTATTTCATTTAAATATATGTAAAATTAATTTTTTATAATTTATATGCGAATTCATAGGTCTCAATATTATATTATTGCAAGATGGTCAGTTTTTTGCATAATGTTTGTTTGATTTAGTAATTATAAACAAATTATAATGACACAATTACAAAAGCTATGCAATATGTTAACATCTTTTTTGAAAAGGTTACTTAATGCTATTTTATCATAGATGATGGGTAGTATCTCATAGTGTATAACAATGTGATATTGTAGAAGAATTGTGTCCTCTCTCTTTCTTCATTATTCTTCTTCCAAGTTTACCATAGTTTTATCTCATGTATTTCTACAGGGTTGTGATAAGCAGTTCTTCAATGCTACTGACCAGTATGAAAATATGGACCGCCTTCTAGAATATATTAACCAACACAGAACTAAATACAATATAAAAATCCGTCAGGCGACACTTGGCCAGTTTTTCACCGCTCTACACAACAGTCAATCTACATGGGGTGTTAAGAACACAGGAGATTTTCTTCCTTATTCGACAGGTAAATATAATGTGAACAACCACATTTAATGATCAATCTTTTTTTAAGTATTTTAAGTTTTCCTTTCTATATTCTTTGCTCCTGTTCCATTTAGCCCCCTTTTGATTTGAGAGGAAGATAAAGTAATTAGATCTCCATCCAAAGCACCAGGGAATTATTATATTTAAAAAAGAATTGCATGGTTACTGAAATATGATTCACTATGTTGAGAAAGGGGGAAGAGAGAATAAGAATGAAAGAATATTGAAAAATGCACTGGGGGATGAGGGAAAAAATGTGCCTCTTTTTCTTATTTTGACCCTGATTTGATGCTGATTTTTGTGTTCTCCAAGAAATCAAAGTTATCGTAAATCCCCTCAAAAGTCTTGGTCACTGTTCCAATTTATCACTACATTCAAGTAAAGGGTGTGTCCTGAAACTATTATGGTTTATAATGTGTAAAAGGAAGAACATCTTTTAGTGGGTGTAGTAGTGATTTTATTTAAACATATAATTTGGCTGGAAGTTCGAACACCCCCCCCCCCAAAAAAAAAAAAAACCCACAAAATAATTATCAAGTTTGTCATGCATATTTACAACATATTATTTATCAAACAATGATATGATGAGATAGAATGAGAGGATAAAAATGATACCCAATTAGGTGATATCCGGTTATAAAATTTGATATTTCTTTTTCAAAGTATGTGACAGAAGCATGATATTGGATATTCTTTTGTTTCGTGTCTGCAGCACGCGAAGAAGCATGGACCGGATTCTACACTTCAAGGATCGAGTTGAAAGGATTAGCCCGGTCTAGTCAGGCTATTCTCAGATCAGGGGAGACACTCTTCTCTCTGTATACCCATCTTTATAACATCTCAAGGACTGTGAATACAACCGGCGCACTGGAAAAGATCAAGAAACTCAGATGGGCTTCGGCAGAGGTATTGATAATAATAAAAATACATGAGATTTGTATAGCGCACTTTCCATCTTGATTAGATGCTCAAGGCGCTTCAGAGCAGAACAACAAAAACTATTTACATATAATTGTCTGAACAATAAATCAATGTCTATCAAAAAGCACTCTTATACAGGTTGCCCTTGAAGGTGGTCACTGAAGTCTGGGTTTTCAAACTCTGTGGGAGAGAATTTCACAGGCTAGGCCCTGCATAAGCAAAGACCCGTTCCCTGTTTGATTTCTTAGCAACTGGAATTTGTAAGAGATTAGATGATACATTATTAGTACCTATTCCTAATTTGAATTCAAACTCACCTCATTTATATATGTATTATTTTTGTTAATGAATGAACCAAGATGATGGATGTTCGGGTGTGCTTTTGTGTGTGATGATGACGATGTTTCTCGGTGGATGTGTCTGTGTGTGAATGAGCATGTTTCGCTCCCCCCCCCCCTCTTCATCTGATGTGTACATATATTAATTACTGTATTCTTTGGAGGCTTCTTATTTTCAAGTGTAAACTTTTTGTTGCCCTCCTTTTCTTGTAATGATATTTCTATATACGAATGTACAATTTGATGATGTTTTATTATTATCAAGAATAAATTGAATTTGAAATTGAAAAAATTGATGAGGATCGTAAATTTCTTGAGGGTTGGTAATTATGCATCAAAGACCTATGGAAGTTCCATTGACTATATGAAAAATCAAAAGAAGGATTTTAAAGACTATATGCGTTCCTTCAGGGGCAACCAGTGAAGAGTTTTCAATATAGGGGCGATGTGGCTGCGCTTGCTAGATAGAGTTAGAATACGCGCAGCTGCATTTTGCAACCTTTGCAATCAAGAAAAGAATTCCCTGATATAAAAATATATCTGTATCCAATATCAATCGTTGATCTCGGTTGAAGGAGCCATGAACACAATAAAACCCCTTTTCTCTATCATAATTGTATCAGGGAATATTGCATCATCTTTGTCTTACTGATAATTCATTCTTGTCAGGGAACTGCTGCAGACACCAATTTTTTTTATAGTTTATTTATTTGTGAATTTAATTCATTATTCTAAATCATACTGTATGTTATTGTACAAAAACGTTATATAGCCTAAAAATTGATTTTTTTTTTTTGTGTGTGTGTGTCTATGATTTCAGCACATGGAGATCCAGTGGTGGATCAAGGCCTGTCCCCCCCCCCCATCCCCAGATAAGAAAATGTGAAAGCTTTATAAAAAAGAAAAATATTGTAGATAACTGTTTTAAAAGTTGCTGTTCCGTGTTGTGAAGGAAGGATGTGAGTTGACAGGAAAGTGCTGCAGAAAGTGATGGGAATTTTTTTTGGGGGGGGCTTGTTAGATAATTTTGTCAGATAGTTTTGGAAGAATAAATGGAGCCCTCGTGCCCCCCCCCCCTGTCAATCCTGGATGCACTGCTGTAGAGATCTACATATCCCTATGATTCAGCATACATTATGAAGTTATTGTCATGTCATATTGTGAAGAATCTGAGGTGAGGTGAATGGGTACCTGGCATGCTTAATTCCTTGAATGCACGAAGCACCTTTAGCAGCTATAGCTATAGTCAAGGTGCACCATTAAATAGGCAACATAAATGAACTGGGAGGATGTTTTATAAAGCTGATCGTAAGTTAGTAGCGACTTTAAGAACGACTGGTGATCCATTCTTACATCTTGAATAATCATAAGTGACCATTTAATGGTGAATATATAAGGATCACCAGTAGTTCTTAAAGTCGCTATTAACTTACAAACAGCTTTATGAAGCACCCACCAGAAGTTACAAAATAACAATTTAACAAACTATCTTTTACAGGTACAACACCATGATGGTGTGACGGGAACTGAAGCCCCTGTGGTGCGTGACATGTACATCAGTCATCTACGTGATGGAAGCCAAAATACCTTAGATGTGATTACGGATATTCTCTATGAACTGACACAAGTTAATACAAGGGAGACAGAACGCCGCAATGAGGAATATGATATACTCGGGATGAAGTCAGGTATGGATTCCAGACATCCGGTGTGAGAAAATTCATATACTCTGAAAATATAATGTGAAAGAATGAAACATAAACAAAAGAGAATGTTAAGTCGTATATACTGAAAGTTATTCAAATAAAATAATCTTTCCAAAGAAGGAAAAAACAGGTACACTACATTGAAATACATAATTTGCAATGCGGATAAAAAGATTCCTAGCGAAACATCCATGTAATTATTCTGTTCATTTTTGCATTTGTTAGATAAAACACAGATGTTGAATTTCAAAAAAGGAAAGAACTATATCTCCAATATAACAATGCTATTATAAAAAAAATACTAGTTTCTGGTTATCCTGCAATACTGTTATTTGAAACAAGTGAATGAAATTGTGTCATCCAGGTACTTCATAAGTCTAATGTATTTTATTTCAACACACCTCGTGAACAATCCTTTGAAAGTTACTGTGACCTTGATTGATATCTCATCCATCTTTAATTTTGCCCTTTACCAACCCCCTCCTGCTCCTCTCCCTGATTTAGATGAAAGGAAGGGTGCTGTCACCTATGCAGTCTACAACTCTCTGGGATGGAGCGTTCGACGATTAGTCATGATAGAAGTCGACTCACCTAATGTGACGGTTTTAGACTCACAGGGAAGACGAGTCATCAGCCAGGTATTGCAAACTTTATGAAAAGTTTTATTTAGCACATTTGGTTTACTGGTGAATAAATGCAATTCGAGTGACATTGGGATTAAAAAAATAAACAAATAAACAAACAAAAACAAATTGCTCTTCCAAAATGAAAAAAAAAATGATACAGAATTTGTTATTACTAATAAGCCAACATTGGTACTATAAAACAACATCTTCATGTGTGTGACCCCTCAACCATGGAACATGATATATTTGGGTCTCCTTTATTCTTTATAATTCTTCGGAAACTAGGTTTGAATTAAATGTCTGAATTGTTTCTCCTTGTTTATGGTCTGTGTTTAATGGGTGCATAATACCTTGAAGTGATATATTTGAACACTAATTATCACTTCAGGTCAACCCGCCATCGAGTGGGAGTCAGCTCTACAAACTTCACTTCTTTGCTACCATTCCTCCTGTTGGCTACCAAACTTTTGTTGTTCTATTCTTCAATGATAACCCATCATTCAGTGGTATCCAACATCAATTCCAAAGGGAATATCCCACTTTAATAAGCTATGAGGCTAGCACTAGGGAGGCTTCGGAAGATGGAGGCAGAGATGAAGGGGGTGGTGACGCGGAAGAAGATGAATTATCCATTGAGAATGATTGCTACAAAATATATTTTGATCCTTCAACGAATGCACTGTCATCAATAACCAATAAGTAAGCTTGCAACATGGAAGGTTGTATTTTACTTTTCATTGATAGTAGCACAGTCTTTTGGTAGATATATAGAAATATTTGTTAGAGGATTATGTTACACATAAAGAGGTATTATTCAGGAAGCTTATTCAGTGCACTTTTCACACTCAAAATGTAACATTATTCCTCAATATAGGAGATCACTTTAATTATTCACAATTTCTTTCATTAAAGGACAAGTCCACCCCAACAAAAAGTTGACTTGAATAAAAAGAGAAAAATCCAACAAGCATAACACTGAAAATTTCATCAAAATCGGATGTAAAATAAGAAAGTTATGACATTTTAAAGTTTCACTTAATTTCACAAAACAGTTATATGCACATCCTGGCTGGTATGCAAATGAGGAAACTATGACGTCATCCACTCACTATTTCTTTTGTATTTCATTATATGAAATATGAAATATTCTAATTTTCTCCTCATTGTCCAGTGATACAACGATTAATTCCTCCCTGAACATGTGGAATTAGCATTGTTTAATACTATATGGTTCGGTCAAGTTGGTCCTTATTGTCAAATTTATAAAAAATTAAATATTGTATAATTTAAACAATAAAAAACAAAAGAAATAGTGAGTGATGGACATCATCGACTGACTCATCTAGTTGTGTATATATCACTTTTTTGTGAAAAATAAGCGAAATTTTAAATGTCATAACTTTCTTATTTTACATCCGATTTGATGAAATTTTCAGCATTATGCTAGTTTGATTTTTCTCTATTTATTCAAGTCAGCATTTTCCTGGGGTGGACTTGACCTTTAATAATATGGCATGGTCTTTTGGAAGATAATATACTTAAATGGTTTCAAGAGGATTATGATACCTGAAAAGGAATCATATCGAGCTTATTCAGTGAACTTTCACGCAAAGGTTCTCAATAGGTAGTACCATTCCTCGGTATGGGAGAATACTCAAACTGTTCACAATTTCTCAAACGAATCTCTCCATGTATCGGCCTGATTATCTTACTGGGATGGGCTCTTTAAATCTTTGTTTGCATTAAGATAGATGCAAAGCTTATTCCTTTATATCAGAAAAGAATTGATTGAATTGAAATTGATTTGATTCTTTTCTTGAATGATTTTTGTTTGAATCACAGACAGAATGGCAAGATCACAAAAATGAGTGCTGGATTCCTGGAGTATCTTGTCTTCCATGACGTGCTGTATGGTCAAACATCCAACAACTACATCTTCAGACCATACGGACCTGCCTCGGGTATCAGTAGCATCAGAACCAAGCTTGATATGTCTACAGGTCATCTTATAAATGAGACAACGCAACATTTCTATGGGTAATATAGTTGGCTTTTTGCATATCGTAATACATGAACTAATATCTTATTTGTCACAGTGTCTGTTTTATATTTTTATGTAAATAATCACACCTGAAAGTGTGTGGAGCATACAAGGGCTGCATGACTGGGAGGGGCAGTGTAAGACAGAAGAATGGTTACCACTCTGACAGATATGCATATATGATTTCATGTAATTGAATGGCTTATAAATGATTCAGGTGCCTATTTTTAGCTTTTAATCTGATTTTTAACATCTACCTATACTGTACACCATCCTAAAATGGTGAATAATAAAGAGATAAAAGGGGTGAATTAATAAAGAAAGTATTAAGGGACTTCACACTTTAAGGCAGTCTAGTAGGATTTAAATAGATTTTTTCCAAATCATCATTAAAAAAATGGATCAAAAGGTAGATTAGTATTTAAAGAAAGTTTTTAATAGTTTTCTTTCTGTTTGTAATTTGATTTATTTTGCCACTGCATACAAGGTATAGTCACAATCATACTCTGGGAAAGCCTTTCTTTTGATTTCCAGGTTGTTTGATGTGGATAGTCGCTACTCAGTGACCATGCGATTGCTCAATGATGCAAGTGGACATCCTGATAAGATTTCATGCAGCCATATCGAAGTGGACTTCAAAGTTGGACCCCTCTCAATGAACAAAGAACTTGTCTATAGGTTGGTAAGGGCGGGAAATAGAGAAATATGGGATAGGGGAGAGAAAGATTGGGGGAAAGGGTAGAATGTAGCTCATAAACAAAACATTGATGATTTGATGGTGTGTTTATATTTTTTCTCATCTGTATTTTTTAAATGAACCCTTTGTTTTGCTGGATGAAATCATAAAAATGGTGATGGTAATGATAGTAATAACTAGCACATCAATGATGTGGAGCTCATCCGGCATCTCGCAACGAAATTTAACACAATTTTAATTTCAGCCCAGTTGACACTGTAGTGAATTACATTGGTGACATAAATTGAGGATATAGAATTGAAATTGATGAAGAAATGACATAGAAGCATTTTAGCATCTATGAATAAATTTCATATAAATTAAGCATAAATAATTTTCTAGTCAAAATTTCTAAGCTCTGTGTAAAACCTTGGTGAACCTCATGTAGCTCTCAGATGGAACCAAAATAAAAAAGAAGTGGAATTTTCTGTGATTTATGAATACATTTTGCATAAATTGGTATAAATAATTTTCTACTGAAAATTTCAAATTTCATTTCTATGCAGAAGTTTGGTGAACCTCATGAAGTTCTACCAGATGGAAGAAAAAAAATCAAAATCGGTCGACAATTAAAGAAGAAGAAGCATTTTATCTGAATTTTAAAAAATATGCATAAATTAGCATATTTTATGAGTTTCAAAATTCTGTGGAGAAGTTTTGAATTCCCCACCTAATGCTATCATATAAAGCAAACAGAATTGAAATCAGACTTGAAATGATGAAGAAGAAGCATTTTGAAATTCAGTCACCAAATAAAGAAGAGGCATTTTCTGTGATTTATGAATTTTGCATAAATTAGCATAAATAATTTTCTACTCCAAATTCAAAAATTCTGTGTAGAAGTTTGGTGAACCTCATGAAGCTCTACCAGATGGAAGAAAAAAAATTAAAATCGGCCAACAAATTAAGAAGAAGCATTTTATGTGAATTTATAAAAATATGCAAATTAATTTTGCATAAATTAGCATAAAAATTGTTCTAGTCAAAATTTCAAAATTCTGTGTCGAAGTTTGGTGAACCTCATAAAGCTCTACCAGATGGAAGCAAAAAATTCAAAATCGGTTAATAGATAAAGAAGAAGAAGCATTTTTTGTGAATTTTGAAAAATGCGCATAAATTAGCATATTCAATGAGTTTCAAAATTTTGTGTAGAAGTTTTGAATCCCCCACTAGTCTGGTCTGTTAGCGAAATTATGTGGACACGGTGGACAAAAGCATGATTTTTTCTCCAGACCTTTGTTTATGTATAAGAATTAAAAATGGGGTATGCTCCAAAAAATCTGGCTGCAGGAACAGTGAAAAAATGGGTGAAAATGTCAGAATTTATGAGTTTAGATTGGTCTGATATATAGACTAGCGCCAGTGCAAAACTCAATAGTAGTGCATTATTTTGCATTGGTTTAGTTCTTAAATTCAGACCCTTTTTGAACGGATGTTCTGTTTGTCCTCACATCTCAATGCACCAAATATCTGAATGCAGATGCTAAACAAGCCGAAGGGTGGCGGAGGACTTGGTGGAGGGGGTTGAATGTTGGTGTGTATGTACATATTTTGGTCTTGGGGTAAAGATGTGCAAAACACATTTTTGCATGTTTTGGAATTGGTGTTGCCATGGTAACAGTGTATTATGGCAAAATAAGGTAAAAATCTTGCAGTTAGAACTACTTCCTCTGTTTTCATCCGATTTTCATGAAATTTGGCACACACATTGTTCTTGAGGTGAAGATGTCTAAGACACTTTTGTGTGTCTTTCAGAAATCTCGTTGCCATGGTAACAACATGTTATATGGTGAAAATTGGGAAAAAACTTACAATTCAAACTGCTTCATCAGTTTTCAATCAATTCACATGAAATTCGGCACACGCATTGGTATTGAAGTAAAGATGTACAAGGCACTTTTTTGTGTGTTTCAGAAATTGTGTTGCCATGGTAACAACATATTATATGGCAAGATTTAGGTAAAAACCTTGCAATTTGAACTACTTTATCAGTTTTGAACCAATTCTCATGAAATTTGGCTCACACATTTGCCTTGGGGTAAAGATGTGCAAGAACCATTTTTTGTGCATTTGTCAGAGAGTGCATTGCCATGGTAACCACATATGATAGCCAGAAATGCAGGAAAACTCATTGTGGATCAAACTACTTCCCCTGATTTTAGTCAGTGCTCATAAAAGTTGGAAGAAATGTTCATCTTGGGGTAAAGATTCATATTAACTTCTAAATGTCTTCTCTGCATTAAAATGTTCACTCCAGAGTGTGGGGGTATTAATCACCTTCAGTAATATTTCTAGGTTTTTTGGGGGAGGGGCGGGATTGGTCCTTAAAATCTGACATCAAAATAAAGAAGGTTAAAGGCGGTGGCTATTAGGAACATAAAAATGATAAACACTCTTAAAATAAGCATCCCCTCAAGGGCATAGGCTGGGGGTACACTGGGTGAATGTGAAACCTTTCGCTGAGGCAGAGGAGTTCCAACACTGGCAAGCAAAACGAAATGTGTACCCCTTCTACTTTCAACAGCTGATTTTCCAAACCTTAGTTCCACCTCCCCAAGATGTGCACCCCTCCCCATACCACTTTTAGTTCTACCTCCCCATGCTCAAACCAGTCTACGCCTTTGCCCCTCAGTGGTCTTTGCATTTTTAAAGCGAGACATTACTCCTTTTTTTTGGGGGGGGGTCTTTAGAAAATGACCTCATAAAAGTAAAAGTTAAAGGATTATGACTAGGAACTTAACCCCCCCCAAAAAAAAATAGGGGGCTGATATATTTTTTTGAGCAGAAAATTGCCCCCCCCCCCTTAAAAGGTAAGAAGAGTCCTTTGCACTTCAGACCATTCATTTGAAGTTTAATGCATTCTGATTTGATAAAAAATTGTTTACTTACCCGATTAATCATTGTTTATTTATATTCTCCTACTCAGTCTTTTATTCATATTCCGTTCCTTCCCTTTCTTTTTAACTTTATCACATCACTCTTGATTTTGAGCTTCACCATACCATCTCTTTCTGTTTCCTCTCTCCTTTTTTTATTCTCTATTTTTTCTGACATATTTTAAAGTGTACCTTTAATCATGCAACTAATTATAGAAATATAAATATATACAAAAATCTCTGCACTTGTTTTAGAAATTCACTTGCAAATCCATGACTCAATAACATACCATATCAAAAATATACATATGTGCACAATAGATTTTAGCCTTCTATTTTCTTTCAATTGATTTTTTCAGTATATTTCTGTGACAGCCCTTGCTTTATACATCCTACATCTCCCATTGTCAAAAAATAAATATTATGTTTCAGTAGCAAAATTGTCAGATGCAAACTCTGACTATCATAAAAAAAATGCAAATAATTTTCCATTGGAGTAAAGACAAACTTATTCACTGTTCATTGAGCAAAAATTTAATGATGACTTTTATTTATCTACATATAATCATATTCTAGTCATATCCCTTTCAGATGGTGGTAACTGCAGGAATGGGAAAACTGAGTGATAAAACTAAAATTTTCACAGAGGATTTACGGAAAATAACTAAATCCATTTTTTTCAAGCAACAGTTATTCCATTCTGAATGCTGCAACCTTGTTAATATGAATTTGATGCACCTTTACCAAAATATAATATCATGACAGTCATTTCTTCAATTCTTTAAACTAGACATTAAATATTGCTTATAGTATTATTTAGGACAGTGTAGCCAAAATGGAGTTTAAAAGATTATGAAAAATATGAATGTCAGGTATTATATTTCGGAGTAGGTGTAAGCATTCAAAATGGAATAATTGTTGCTAGATAATAATGGATTAAAATAGCAAAGAAAAATGTACTTAGAGAGGGAGACAAAGAGGGGGAGAGAGGAAACAAAACAAGAATATATGGTAAAGATCAAAAGTGCAAAAAGTGATGTAAGAAAGTCAGAGTAGGAACTGAAATGAACAAAAACTGAGTAGAAGCAAAATAAAAGATTGATCAATAATTGGGCACCGGAAACGATATTTTATCAAAGCAGAATGTTTTAGGCTTTAAATGAATATGCTGAAGTGTAAAGGATTTTTCTTCCCCCCTTTTTTTTTTTTTTTTTGGGGGGGGGTTAAGTTCCGAGTCGTAATAATTTCCTTAAATTACTCTTTATGTGGCAATTTTCTAAAGCCCCCCCCCCCCCAAAAAAAAATGGAAGGGGTGCTTTTTTCAAGAGTGTTTAAGTTCCTAATGGTCATATGGTCATGGCCTTTAACCTTCTATATTTTTATGTTGTCAGTTTTTAATTACCTCCTCTGCCCCAAAAAAGAAGCTATAAATATTATTGAAAGTGATTAATACCCTGCGCTATTATATGACGTTAAAGGGGAATCCAACCCAAATAAACACTTGTTTTTAGAGGAAAAATCAGACAAGTTTATAGGTCAAATTTTGAACAATATCGGACAAACCATAAGAAAGTTGTGAATATATAAAAGTTGTAAACATTGGTAATCACTATACCCATGAAGACTTCAAATTGGCCGCATATGTGATGTCATAGTGATGTATTAAGGCAAGGACCACTCTTCCATGTACTGGAATAATTGGCTAAAATGTCTTTTTCAAAAGTTTTACAAATTATATCTTTCTTTCATGAGGACATAAAACAATATACTACTAGGTTTATATTACGGCCCTAATGGAATAGGGATTTAGGAGAAAACCAAATATCCTGATAATTAAGCACAAGGCCTATGGGAAAGTTGTCCTTGCGGCCTCGCCCCTTGTCATAATTTACTTACCCAGTTGCCAATTTGAAATCTACATACTAGTAGTCTTAATTTTAAAGCAACCATAAATTTTGCTTCCGATTTCTTTCAAACTTTCACCATTCTTATGTTTCTCCTTTTCCACACAACATTTTATGACCAAGGCTGGATTCCCCTTTAACACTGAATATGAATCTTTACCCAAAATGAATATTTGTGTCAAATTTTATGAGCACAGGCTGAAAACTGAGAAGTGGATTGATCCACAATGAGTTTTCCTGCATTTCTAGCTATCATATGTGGTTACCCTGGCAATGCACTTTCTGACAAATGCAAAATAAAGGTTCTTGCACATCTTTACCTCAAGGCCAATGTGTGAGCCAATTTCATGAAAATTGGTTAAAAACTGATGAAGTAGTTCAAATTGCAAGGTTTTTACCTAAATCTTGCCATATAATATGTTGTTACCATGGCAACACAATTTCTGAAACACACACAAAAAGTGCCTTGTACATCTTTACTTCAATACCAATGTGTGTGCCGAATTTCATGTGAATTGATTGAAAACTGATGAAGCAGTTTGAATTGTAAGTATTTTTCCAGTTTTCACCTTATAATATGTTGTTACCATGGCAACAAGATTTCTGAAAGACACACAAAAATGTGTCTTAGACATCTTCACCTCAAGACCAATGTGTGTGCCAAATTTCATGAGAATCGGATGAAAACAGAGGAAGTAGTTCTAACTGCAAGATTGTTACCTTATTTTTGCCATAATACACTGTTACCATGGCAACACCAATTCCAAAACATGCAAAAATTTGTTTTGCACATCTTTACCCCAAGACCAAAATATGTACATACACACCAACATTCAACCCCTCCACCAAGTCCTCCGCCACCCTTAGGCTTGTTTAGCATCTGCATTCAAATATATGGTGCATTGAGATGTGAGGACAAACAGAACATCTGTTCAAAAAGGGTCTGAATTCAAGAACTAAACCAATGCAAAATAATGCACTGCTATTGAGTTTTGCACTGGCGCTAGTCTATATATCAGACCAATCTAAACTCATAAATTCTGACATTTTCACCCATTTTTTCACTGTTCCTGCAGCCAGATTTTTTGGAGCATACCCCATTTTTAATTCTTATACATAAACAAAGGTCTGGAGAAAAAAATCATGGTTTTGTCCACCGTGTCCACAAGTAGGGTATTTTTTACGCTAACAGACCGGACTACACCTAGTGCTATCATATAAAGCAAACAGAATTGAAATCGAACTTGAAATGGCGAAGAAGAAGCATTTTGAAATTGTGGACAGACGACAGACGCCACGCCATGGCATAAGCTCATCTAGCCCTTCAGGCCGGATGAGCTAAAAATGAAAATGATAATAATAACAATAGCAGCAGTAGTAATCATCATCACAATGATAATGGTGTAGTATGATGATAATAATAACATCAACAGTTGTAATGGAACCCCTTCCCTACAGGTAGAAAAGCCGTTATGGTCTATCATGTGGCACAGGCATCTTCTGCATGAACGCATTATACAAATGATGCACAGATGCAAGTGCATCGGTAGGTTTTGTGAGCATAAGGTAACTATGGAACTGTCAAAAACCAAAGAGGCGCAGCTGAGTAGTTTCCGTTGTTACTGCATGCTCACTCATCCTTCCGATGCACGAACAACACTGTGTATCATTTGTTTTATTGAATGGTGTAATTTTTGTGAAAAATCAATTTTTTTTTACAACCACGCATGGCAATTTACTAGATGCATGTCCGTAATAACTTATGCATGGTTGCCTTTCAAAAAAGGATAATAAGATAGTATATACTCTGAAGATAGAATATTGATTTTGTTCAGGTCTCTTTAATATGATTTCAATATCATCAGTGATATTAAAATGTTTTGGGGGCTACATTCTTAAAATGTACAAATTTTGTCTACTCTCATGTGTAATTTGAAGGGGAAAAGGGCACCTCTCCCAGATGGGCTATAGATTCCAAATATTTTTCACTAATTATCTCTTTCAGGTTTTCTACATCTCTCAAGTCAAATGGGAACCTGTATGCTGATGTCAATGCCTTTCAGACGATGAACAGATCGAGGCGCCATGGGGCAACAATTGCACAAGTAAATTATTTCTCCTCCTTCCTTCTTCCTCTTCTTCCCCCTCTTTTTCTTCTTCCTCCTCTGCTTCCTCCTCCTTTTTTTCTTCTTCCTCTTCTTTTTCTTCTTCCTCTTTTTCTTCTTCCTCCTCTTTTTCTTCCTCCTTCTCTTCTTGTTCCTCCTCTTCTTCTCCCTCCTCCTTTTCCTCCTCATCTTCTTCCTCCTTCTCTTCTTTCACCTCCCCTTCTTCCTCATCTTCTGCTTCCTCGTCTTCCTCCTCTTCCTCCTCCTCTGTTCTTCATCTTCTCATCTTCTTCCTCTTCTCTCCTCTCGCTCCCAAGCATAGTAAAACTACATCATTTATTATGCTGTTACTCCTGACTTTCATTAGGCTATGCATGAGCACTATACACAAAATAATGTTTATTTTTTCATAAATACATTTTTAATTGGTGATTAAGCAGACAAGCTTGTATTAATAGTAACGCAAATAGATTTTGGATTGATGGCATCTAAGATTCAATTTCATTTCAATCAGAACTTCTTCCCGATGGTAAGCTCAGCTTACATAGAGGATACTTCTACAGATGATAGACTGATGCTGCTGTCTGATAGAAGCCATGGAGTCAGTAGTCAAAGAGACGGACACATCGAGGTCAGTACCAACATGGTCGGTTCATCACAGCATAACTATCATCATCACCATCATCATCATTACCATCATCATCACCACCATCAACATCATCATCATTGTCTCCATCAGTATTATCATTTCTATCACCATCATCACTATCATCTATTATTATCACCATCATTATCATCATCATAGATAATCATCATTATCAACATCTTCATCATCATCATATTCACCATTGTCAACATCATCATCAGCAGCAGCATCATCATAATCACCATCATCCCCATTCTCATCATTTTCATTCTGTCCCGACTGTTTACTTTTTACTCGTGGATTTGGCATTAAAAAATTACCGGTATCAGTTATCATTTCTGGTATAATTTTTTTTTAAACATTCTGTGGTGGTATGATTGATGCAAGTACATGCACCAACCTAAAAATGATTCATTGAGAGCTAAAAGCTCCAACTTACAAAACAATGATAATAATGTTTTAAGTAGATTGCAGTACATCAACAGAAGATGAAATAAAATAAAAATGAGGGGTACAAATAGAAATCTAACATTAAGTTAAATTGTTGAATGAATGTTCATAGGTCATGTTACATCGGAGGGTGGTGAATAATGAGTTTCAGACCCACGACTACAACCTCACCCTAGAGGAACCCTCTATAGCAACATCCAAATTCTGGTTGTTGCTAGGCAACGCATCAATGACATCGGAACTCCGTCATCGCAGCTGGCTTCAACTGGAGAATCCACCTGTCGTTGTTAAGGTGGGATCATCAAGGTCTTTAGAAGAAGGTACCTGTCTCCTTCTATAGTACATGTTGCAATTATTTTCTTTTATTATTTTTTTTAGTGATAAGACAGGGAAGGGAAGGGAGGCAGAGAGAGGGAGCAAGGGGAAGGAGAGCGGAGAGTAAGGGAGGGAGATAAAGGAGAAGGAAGGAGAGGGGGAATGTGTGTGCAGATTATGTGTGTAAGAGAGAGAGAAGGCAAGGAAGTGGGAGAGAGCAAGAAAGAGAGTGGGGGAGAGATCAAAGAAAATAAGGAAAAATGTAAAAGTGTTAATGGAGGATGGTAAAGAAAAAGGCTCAGGATAAAATAAGCTAATTTAGACACAAACCTTGAAAGATAAGAAAAGCAAAGAGAGGAGCACAGATTAGTTGGAAAGGAGGCAGAGTAAAAGAGAATGACGATTGTTTTTGTTATCTCAAATGTGAACAATTAAGATCAGATGATCAAACACAAAACATTGGTAAGAACCTGATTAGAAGAATCAAAAACTTTTCTTTGTCATTCATAAATTTTAACATTTATTATCTTTTAGTTTACTTGTCAGGCTTGCAAACTCAGAGGTTTAATTCAGCAATAGCTAATGTGCTACCAAAGAACATTCATCTTCTCACATTCAAAACACCAGGCTGGAATTATAATGACTCTGCCAAAAACAGTCATTCAGGTAAGTAAAGTGCTTAAGAAATTAATTAAAAGTAAAGAAAATAAGAATCATATATTCTAGCCAATAAAACAGTGATCTTCTTATCGCACTATTGTTTTTTCGTTCTAAAGTTTTGACATGAGACCCTGCTCAGATTGGCATTATAGGTCCTGGTTTAATGAGATATTTGTTCATTGTTTCAATTCTTACCTGAAAGAATAACATAATATTTTTATCTCAAATTAAATTCTTACATTGGGGCATTCGTATAATTGAAAAATCTAAATTGGAATACCCCCCCCCCCCTCTCTCCCTGATGCTCCCAAATCTGTCTCATTGGATTCCTGTCATCTCCCATATTTGAGCCTTCCTCCTCACTTCCCCATTTACAGATACATGTAATGCTGGCACATCATACATGAAGCTTTTGTTCAATCATATACCATTCCTAATTTTTCCTTTGGTATTAGGAGAAACTTCACCTAATCTAAGTCGAATTCTGCTTCGTCTACAACACCTTTATGAAGTAGGTGAACATCCAATTCTATCCAGACCAGCAACAGTAGATCTTCAAGTACGTATACCAGATTTATACACATCTTAGAATTTCTATTTTGTAATTCAATTTTTTTTTCTCATGATAATTAATAGCATGGTGACTTGCTGTTTTATGATTTCGATATATAATTTATGTTATGTTAGAAAATAAAAGTTAATTAAGAAAGCAATTATTTTGACACAGGTTTTTTGATGCCCTATCAATTGATTTTCTAAAACTCAATAACTTGCAAGAGCATTGGAATGATGACCACCACCGTACATTCCATTATTAAAAGCTGGGCTGTTCCAAAAAGTATGTACATCTGACCTACACGTGGGAGCTTGCTGAAATGATTTGTCTCTATTTTCCAGCTCTTATAAAAACCTATAATGCTCTTAGGTTTTCATGGCTTGAGCAGTTCATAAAGTAAAGTTAGAATGGAGAAAAGTGCATCTGATTTTGATGAAAATTATCAGTATTATACTTGTTTTTTCCCTATCCATAAAAATCCGCTTTTGTTGGAGTGAACTTGGCCTATAATTGAAGTTTTTGAAATATATGATCATCCATATTATTTCCAGCCCTCCCTCAACCAACATTGACCATCTTCTCTCTTATTTTTGACTTACTTTGTAGAGGGTGTTATCACCCTTGGGAATGATAAAGACGGTGGATGAACGTAGCCTAACAGGTATCTGGAACATCACCCAGATGAACAGATGGAAGTGGAAAACAGCTGGTAAGAATAGGCTCCGAGATATATCCATTTGAAATATATCTATTAATAGGTCCTTGGTCATAGCTTATTCGTGCCTTAAATTTTATATTGGGATCAATGCTTGGAAGTCGCTTGTGTACATGGTGTAAGATACTTGAAATGGATGCAATATCTAATTATCTCAATGCAGTGTGCAATATAGGTAGTGCTATGTCTTGACCCCTTCCCGCTGCCTTCCTTTCTCTCCGGGGTAATCTCCTCTTTCTGTTCTCTCTCCTCTCTCTGCACTACTTGCCTCTCTCTTTCTCTCTCTTCTTCTCTTTTTGTCTCTCTTCACACTGGACATTGTCTCACCTTCTTGTTGGGTGAGTGCGGGGGAGGAGATGGTACCTTGTAGGAGTTTTCCTTTCTTTTCTTCTCTTTTCTTCTCTTCTTCTTTTCTTTGTTGATATGATGTTTGTATATATATATATTTCTTTTTTGTAATGGTGCAATATTTCTTTATAATTGCCGTTCATACTATTGCACGTCTTTCACTCATGTATTTTTATAAGTTGTCATGAGATGTATGTAGGTAAGTCCCGAAATAAATTTCCTTTATGGACCTGAATAAATTAAATTGAATTGATGTGAAATATATCTACCTAGAGTCAAGTGGTTATAACGTTCTGAGATATATGTTTCCTGTAACATAGCTGAGCTTGCACCATAGGAGGGATGTCATGAACTGTGAATTTCATGGAAGCTGCACATCGAAAAGTGTTATTTGCCAATGTTGATTTGATTAGGTCTTTGTGATTTAGTCATACATTATATATAATGCCATTGTGCTATAACAGGGGCAGCAAGAGCTAGGTTATTTTGTGGGGGGGGGGGGTGGCATGATGACATTAAGGGGAGACATATTTTCCTGTTATTGAATAACAGAGGTAGCATAGTGTTACATGTCCTAGACCTTTTTTCTTCTTCAGTATTCGAAATATCAATGTTAGGGTGGATTGCCCCTCCCCCCCTCCCTTATTGAGTAACAGGTAAAATTGTGCTCCATGTCCGAGACCATACCCGGCATAGGGTTAGGGATAGCCCTCTTTCTACTTTACTTCTTTTTCTGTATTCAGTATTTGAAATATCAATGTTGAGTTAGACTGACCCCCCCCCCCCACACACACACACACACACTCCTCAGTAGTGCTTCCTGTACTATGAAACAAAAAGAGTATTACTGATGCAATACAATTTAGATGTATTTCCTTTCTTCAAGATGATTACAATCTACCCTCTTTTTTGTGTTTGTGTGAATAGGTGAAAGTCCATCTGAACCAAGTGAAAAGTCCAACAACATCAATAGGACTAAAGGCACAACAAACACAACAGCAGCACCTACCACAACTAAAACACCAACCACTGCAACACCACCAAGCTTTGCCTACACGCTGCAACCACAGGAAATTAAGACCTTCTTTGTCACCATGAAGGAACCATCTCAAAAATGAGGATCACTTTCATGTTCTTCAAGCTGTCATCCTCTTGTTGATATCTAAAGCATCAATTTCATGTAAAAGATGAACCTCCTATTGTATTGGTGAGGGTGGTATTCTTGAAATTCTTAAGAGGAAGCAAAGTCATTTAATTCCTGAATTTTATTATTTCTTTTGGATAAGAGCGCTCAATATGGTAGTGTTATCATTATCGTCATCATAATCATTACAATCGTCATGGTCATCATCATCAATATCATCATACTCTCTATGTCTCTACTAATTACATTACAATTGATACACTATCAATGTTTGTTGTTGATAGTTTGTTACCTCTGAATATTATGCATTTTGTATTTCCATGTAGAATATGTTTGTTAAACTGCAGGGTATCTTTGTAAAGCAGTTTATAAACCTGAACAGGTTAACCCTGCAGCATAAAATGAATTTGAAAATGATATTATTATAACCATCCTCTTATCCTCCAGTTTCACAAGAAGTGTGGTATTGTTAATGTTTATCAAACTTTTATTTGAAGCCAGCCGAAGGTGCAATTTAATCTTTATGTATGTACAGTATACATGATGTAACAGTTGCAGACTGTTTCTCACTGGGGCATTTTAGCAATCACTTTGCAGAAACTTTCTAGAACGTAGAGAATCTTTTGTCAAAAGCCCTATAAGAAAGAAGCCTTTGTTGAAAATTGGTAAATCAAAACAGCAGTGTCGTCCTGGACAAACGACATATTTGCAATTTTTTTTGTCCCTTCCGAATCTTAAGACGATGTGCTGTCCCATTCCACCAACTTTCGACAGTGACTTATCTGTCAATTGTGATTTGATAGGCATTTTCAATAGATTCTGAATGTTGCACAAAGTGTCTGTGACATAGATGCTAAAGAACACTTATTATTGTTCAATGTAAAAATATCCCTGTTTAAAACCAGAGTATGAGTGCACCTGTTTTCTATGTATGTTTTCTATATTTTAAATAAATATTCACAGATGAAAGGATAAATTAATGAAACTTTTACAGACAGCACGTTTAACAAAAACAGAATGGACTTCTGTCCATAGTTTTATTACTCTAGTGTTTGCACAACTATCGGTGCCATATTTGGACATTCCATAATGTATGCAAGAAACATTAGTAGGAATTTACATTTTAATTTAAATTCTAACTTATGTACTAACCATCAATTGACACATTTAACAAAATATATCTGACTAGAAGAGCACATATCTCAAATTTACAGTGAAATGTGAAACATTTTATTTTAATCTCTTTCTTTACACTTGAATGTATCATAATTCTGTTTGAAAGATTAAGATGTTCAATAAAAAGTACTAAGAGTTATCAACAAAATGACACTAGTAATGTCTTTTCATGGATGTGAAAAGCCTGTAACAGATTTTCCATTAAATGACTTATAAGATTCCAATCTTTTCCGCTTGACCATTTTTTTTTCCAGATCAAACAGGTGATTTCATTTCCTGCATGCAAGCCAGAAATGTCTTTACATGGATGTGTTCTTGTTGAATAGAACTTGAATCTCATAGTGCACTGCCATCTTTTGGTCTCAATGTCTCTATGTGTAGACAATAAAAAAACCTGGCACTTGTTTACAATTCAAACACCCCAAAAGGTATTCATCACAATAGTTAGACCACTGATTGAATAGAATTAGTAACTCTTTGATTGATATCAACAGGATTGTTATATATGAAACCCAAGGGGGGTGTCAAGGTGAGCATCTCATGAAACAATTAGTCAGGTGCGATAGCTCAGTCAGCAGAGCAAGGGTTTCAGATTCCAGTGACCCAGGTTCAATTCAAACTTCCTGCATTACAAGGTCCCTCGGAGATGACCTTAAGCTGTCGGTCATCTGGTTATTTGCTTACAAGCATTCATGCTTTCTTAGCAATCAGATAAAAAAAATCACCATTTACCATTTTCACTGGCGACTGTTCTGGGAAGCATTTCATCAATATTTTTTTTTTTCACAAAAAAAAATGGTCAGATCTGAAATTTTCCTTGAATTTGATTGACTGAGAAGCACTGTCAATATGACAACTATCGCATAAAACAGCACTTGTCTGATAAAACGTCAAACAATTCCTTTCATGAAATGCTCCCCTGTACTCACATGTCTTCTATTTTTAACTATGTATACCTAGTCCTACATTTCGCAAATAATCGGAAATGAGTACTTGACACATTTTAAAAAATACATTTTGCTCTTACAAGAACAACAACTACACACACGTGTATACAACCAGCAAGATTTTAAGTTCAACCAGAAATGCCCTTTCAGAATAACGTTAGTTACTGTACGCCAAGTCATGCTGTGGCATTTAGTCCTTACACACTTTCAGATATCAAATAAATGCAGCAGCATAGATCATGCTATAATATCTTGTAAAAGGCATACGGACTAGCAGCCGTAACAGCCCCACCTCAAGTCCTCAACTATTCATATCAGGCCAGGTTCAATACCCACAATGCAACATTATGTGCAGTGTAGTCTTCTAATATAGGACCATGAGAAAGATAACACACTAAATCATTACTCAATACATTTACATCGACCGCGTTACAATCATGTTACCAATAAGCAGAACAAACACTTTTCCTCTCGAAAGCGTTTGTTTCTATACATGAACAAGATTATAGGCTAATTTATCCTCTGTATTACCCATGGTTATCTGAAAAGTTAAGACAAGCCATTTATAACACACAGTTTTGGTCAGTTTGCTCCCCCTTTAAGCATTTCTATACATGTATGTACATGTATCCCATTATCTTACAGAATTAGACCTGTCATGAAAAGAGGAAATGACGAAAACCAAAGTCTAGTACATAAGAGTAAATAATTATACACACAGAGGAACATATTTTGGGGAATGTGTTATATTCCACTTGTATGGACAAGAATTTGAAAAATTCAAAAATATGTTACTAGTCAAAGTAAAAGGAAATTATAACATGCCAATATGAAAATACAGATTCATTTGAATCAGAAAATAAAATTATATAGAATGGAAAAAATAAATCAGATGAATTGAACAAATATCAAAGGAAACTTGTCTATATTCCAAATGACAGACATTGGTTTATCCAAAGTAGGTTATGAAAAAAAAATTATGTCTCCAATCTAAAGTCTTAATAATCCTATTATTACAAGTGTTGATTATAAAGACAATGTTCTTCCACATGTTTAGTTTCTTCTAACTTTTATGTTGTTACAGGTGGATACAAAATTGATATCAAATTATTACTTGTTTTCTTAACAAAATGCTCTTAAAGTATGGGATCTGACACATCATTGAGCATAATTAGTTGTGAGTGGTGGAATAAAAGAGAAAAGCTTGCACGCATCAGAATGAAGGTAAGGTGAGGTTCAATATTGAAACAAATGTTCTTATAATCAAAGTATTGAATGATCTTGGCACTATAAACCAAAACATGTTAACTACATGTAGTTTATCAATGCATTTAAAATTCAAATCTTTGCTTGATGCAGGTATACATGTAGTGTACCATACACCAGTTACACAGATCTTCCATCAAGGGTAGAAAAAAGTTGAATGAATACCAACCACTTTCTATTTAATAACGTGAGGAAGGTCATATTTTTCTGGTGAAATAACTCCTTGTTACCAGCATTGACTTGGTCAGAGTGTGCTCTCAATTATCCCATCATACACATTACTGCAAGTCTTTATAAGCCTGTTCATGATTGTAAACTGCGCACGAGCAGAAAAGGGTCATTTGAGATAAACCATGAAGGTGGCTTTCAAATTTACTGACATAGGCATTTGAGATTTGATGATTACTCATGTATTCCTTTCAAACTATTCTTTTCATCACATCCAAGCTGAAAGCCTTCATAACTTGACAGTAGCCTAAATAATAGTCAAATGTGCCAAAGGCAGACAATAAAACAGATTTCCAAACTTTACCCCTGATGTACTATTCTAGTTGCCTAGTCTATACAATGCCAAGCTTATGCGACATCTCCATTTGAAAATGAAAAATGTCATCCTAATGAAAAATCGCAAGATCATTTGAGAAAGGTTGATCATGAGCTAACCGTGAACTGGCTTCTTGTGAAACTTGTGGAATAATTTTTATTTTTTTCTTCTTCACTTTTTACCCATCCTTGAATTTCCCTTATTGAAACAAAGAAAAAAGAGAAAGGAACATTTTTTTAGGTTACATATACATATATTCATTACAGCAATGCATTCATAAAACTATATGGAATTCAGCACATTTTCAAAATAAACATCAAAAAGTTAATACTAGACAAATGTGGAGGGAGGGCAAGAAGGTGAATCAAAGTTCACACATTACAGCATTTTGGGATCCTTGCATTTTGAAACAATCATTTCAATTCATATCTAAAAACCTATCAAACATTTTCATATACCATGCGAGTCAAAAACTTGACGACTCACATATCCCCAATTTAAGGAAAAAAACATGTCATAAACACATAATTATTATATATGGCCCAAAAGAGTATGTTCTCCCAAAAAATTTGATACCATATATATGATGTATGTGTTATCGCTTGGATGATCAGGAGGTATTCTTTGCAGCGATGTAAATTTTTATTTGCGCCAAAGTAAGGCATGACTGCTACGAATGAATCCAGATGTCAATGGTGTCTACAAGGGTTGCATTAAAATCCATTTCAAAACACCTTTTAAATAATTTAAATTTTATTGTTTAATGAACACTTCTTTTTTGTATGGATTTTCAAGTTAATTTCATGGTAAAGGGATATGCAGATGTTTACTAACTCATGTAGGATTATGACATTGACATCTGGACTCATTAATTGCAGTCATACCTTACTTTGGCGCAAATCAAAATTTAAAGCACTGCAAAGAACACCTACTGATTATCCAAGCATGGAGACATACCACATAAATATGGTAATAAATTATTTGGCAGAAGACAATTATTCCCGCTAATTATAATAATTATGTATTCATTACATATTTTTTCCTTAATTTGGGAGTTTTTGAGGTGTCAAGTTTTTTTTATTCAATCGGTAGTTAGTTCAACAAATGAATAGTGGTCAACAACCTTGTATAACAATAGTATAAATTCTATTTTTCAAGGTCATAAGTTTTCACAAATAACAGGGGTTCTTGGCTTTTGCACAAGTTTCCTGACACACTTGACACTTTCCTCAGCAAAAGCAGAGAAAAAATCATAAACTATGTCACAAAAGCATTCATTATTGTTTCATTTTGTACACAAATACATTTATTTACCATAAATATTTCCATGTAAAAACTAGTGATAAGTTTGCAAAAGTGTTGAGATGCCACTGTATGTAAAGATACACTGAATAAATATCCAACTGAAAACAAAATTTGACAGTTATATATGAATATTTGAAAGGATCTTTACCCCTTTCATTACTGATTATTAAATACAAGTTCAGAATATACAATGCTATCAAACCTCACTTTAATTCACATGAGAACAAACCCAATTAGCTATAGTAGGTCCAAACAATATGAAAATTATGAATCAAGTAATCTTTGAATGACATGTTGACTGCAAAGATTATTCGCTTACTTGCCCCTGTCCCGTAAAGCTTGTTTCTTTACTTGCCTCTTGCCAACAAAACTTTTATCTTAACTTGCCCATTGCCCACAAAGCTTGTTTCTTTACTAGCCCGTTGCCAACAAAACCTGTATCTTAACTTGCCCATTTCCCATTAAGCTTGTTTCTGTACCTGCCCATTGCCCCAAAAGCCTTTTTTTTTACTTGCCCTTGACGACTATCTGGCCTGTAAGATGGTAAGTTAACCAGTAAATAAAGATGGGTTGCATGATAGCAATGAAGAGCAGGATGTACATTCTTCTCTTGCTGCCGTGGCCCATACCGTCTTCATGGGATTCGGGTAAGATGATTAGCTTTAAGTTCCTAACCTAGAGGGAAGAAAGGACAAGAGGAATGATCTTGCAGTTCAGTTTTCACCTTAGTGTTTCTCAATCACGATCATTTCACAATTCCTAATATTACAGCTAGCGTATCATCAATCAATTATTGTAATAATTCTATTGTAAGTATTACCCCTACTGTATATGATCGATCATTCCTTTACAGTTCTATAAAAATCCTCCCTTGTACTAATTTGTGGTTTATGATTCCATTTTTATCATATTGAAGCCAATCTGACTAAAACTGGCCTACCTTGAAATGGTTTGGGAATGTTTACGAACTGAAGTAATATTCTATTTCTATCAGACCATGCTTGTAGTGAATGGTATGACACAAAGTGGTATAAATGAAAAACAAAACATTGTACATATATGCCACATCATTTCAGAATTTAAAAATGAATTGAACTTAATAGAAATTTGAATAACATTCAATGATTGTTATCAACTATGGAATACAGAAGACAAAGACATTAAGTATTTGAATTCTGTGAATTTTTGATACGGTCGGGATATCATGAACTGTATTTGGCTACCTGACGATATATTTGTACTCACCAAAAAGAAGACTATTGAGACACTTGTGTAGAAGAATGCAATGTAATAGAAGAATGAACCAAACGTGACACTGGCAAGGAGACATACAATCATGCTGCAAAACACAAAGAAACAAGGAATATGCATTTACAATTAGCCATTCCACCTGATATATTACATGTACTCCTTTGAAACTTGAGTATGAATAATTGACGTGTAATTGCAATGGAATTCTGAGACACCATAAAAAGAGGTTGATGTATGTTTTCGTCCAGTTGCTATCACTAATACTGCCATTCTTGATGACTTATCAATATATGAAACTTATTTTTTCATTTCTCAATTTTTTAATGAATAATGTATTTAAAGCATAAGAAGTGTAAGATAAGTGCAAAATGATATGCACTACTCAAATGTTTCTTGTCCCATTCAAGTCTAGCATTGCATCACCTGAATAAGCACATCCTGATATACAGCCAGCAGTAAACGATACCAAAAATTCATCATAACAATTGGCAATCCCTTTTTTGGTTGGGAATCAACCACAATTCCATCAAAATGAAAACCACTAGTGAATGCACATGTAGCAGAAATAGCTTTGCATTTTTTTTTTACATCTTACCCATCCTATTTGGTGATAATCAGCTGATAATATTGATTAATTTATCATTGTAGTGTACACCAACATCTAAGCTTGATTCCTAATTACATAAAAAGGCGTTTGAAACTTTGGGTCATTTATGAATAAGAAAAAAAATGAATATATCCATTCACGCTCACCTAACATATTTATATCCACAAAATGCCACCAGATCCAGTTTTCTGAGTGCAGTAAGAATGTTAGTGATGTACATGGTGATGATAACAGCTACTACCTCAATGATGAACCAAACAAGAGCAGAGCTACCTTGTCTTCCAAGCATTTCAGGACTGAATCTGAAATAAAGAAACAAAATGCACAGATTTGAAAAATCTGCCAACTTATCAAAGGTTTTACTACTATAGACAAAGCATAGACATGATGATGCATGTTTTATTTTGGTGATGTCAACACTGACACAGGCACACAGCTGGGCCCCGTCTTACAAAGAGTTGCGATTGATCCAATCCACCACAACTATGGAAAGCCAGCAACGTCAACATCTCAAATGCAAATTTGTTCAAAATATTTCCTAGATATGATTTGTATTTATACATTCATCATTTCTTTGATAGTTCAGTGTGCTTCTCTTTGTTTGTAAAGGACATTGTGCAAATTTCCTGAAGAAAAAATATGGTATGAATGAATTTACATGCAGTTGAGATTGATCAGATCTTGTAACTCTTTGTAAGAAGGGGCCCAGATGTTTTAAAGGGCGAGTCCATTCCCCAAAAGTGGATTTGAATAAATAGAGAAAAATCAGACAGGTATAACGCTGAAAATGTCAACAAAAATGAAAAAAAAAAAATTACACAGTTGGCATGCAAATGAAAGGATCTATGATGTTACACACTCGGTCACTATTCATTCTATGCAATAAAGAATACTGCAAAATTTGCAGATTTGGAAATAAGCATCTCCATTGAATTGCAATAGGGTTGCAACAATGGCAACCTGCATATTTAAGGAGGAATCAAAGCTTGCATCATATTATGAGAAAAAATCAAGTTATTCCATATTATAAAATACAAAAGAAATAGTAAGTGGGAGGCATCATCAGATTCCTCATTTGCATAACTGATTTGTGAAATTACAGGAAACTTTAAAATATAACTTTCTCTTTATGATTTGATTTCTCTTTTCATTAAAATCAACTTTTGTTTGAGATGAACTATCCCTTTAACTTGCAGGTCATTGAATGTTTTGCAACATATTTTCAAACTATATACAATTTTTTACATGTAACTATGAACCATAAAAAAATAAATCATCAATATTCAAGTCAAGTTCACTATGAAATACATACAAGAAAAATTGTACAGGTTAAAAAATCTCAAGTAGTTTTTATTTTTTCTCTAAATTACCTTTGTTGTTGTCCGAGTGCTACCCCAGCAAGCAGAAGATATGTGACAAATGCCATAGCAGGGATATAAAGATCAGGAGCATTGACTTCATAGCGTGGGGCTACCGGCTCCTCTTGATTATAACGAATTGTCCAATCCTACAATAAATAATATTTAGTACTAGTATTACATTGTGACAGAAGTAGAACAGTATATTTGAACATGTGGGTCTATGTAGAACTGATTTTAACTTCTCGATATTTAATCTTCATGACTTATCTGTACAGTTATGCTGTATGTATTTTGAAGGTCCTAAATTCATGCGTCTGTTTTGTTTCAAAGAACAATATATTATCTTTCACTCAATCCTGCATTAACAGTTTAATTTTTCAATCTACACTGTATCGCCAAGTTAACCACAATAATAAAAATATGAATTGTATTTCTGCTAATTTGATAATGGTGCAATAGAATTTTAGGACAATAATGATAAATAAACAAATTAAGTCACTTACCGTATGTGAAAATGGAAAGAGTAAAATAAGGAGCTTCTTTGCGACATAGGTGGTATCTACTGCAAAATAGTACTTGAGTTTGCTGACAGACATAAATCTGTCAATCTGTGATAACAAAACAGAAAACATTCAGCTGATCAAAAGTGACCAGAATAGGCTATCTATTCTCTCATCTTCTATTTCAGTCTATTATTTCTTGGTATGACAAAGAATTACTGTTCTATATATTTGAAACTGGATCATATGGTAGTCTATGAGTTCAGTTATGTTTTCTTCTTTTGGAAGCTCCAGTAATCACATTAATTATCAATACGTTAAGTAGTACAGGTTAAAGTCACTATATTTACCACAGATTGAATGTGGTGGATTTATCAACAATTCTAATTTCTAAACATTCACATCACTCTGTTTAAATTTCTCCACAGGCAATATCTATTATAAGACTGAGTTACAGGTTACATGTAGATAGATTTCTTCAGAGATAATACTTTTACAGTAAATCCAAGATAGTTCATTTGCCACTGTTGTAAATTTACACAAAATCAGATTCACATGAACACTAACAGGTGACTACAATGGAGGAAAGGGGAGAAGTCAGAAAAATTAAATCACCTGTTTTTCAACTACATCCTTCCCTTGGTCAGCCAACGATGCCCCATACTGCATGGCCATATTGGCCATGGGATCGTTCATCAGGTTCTGTCCAGGGTATTGCATAGGACCTGGTGGACCTCCGTATGGATTCTCTTGCATTCCTCCTGGTGGGGGTGGTTGTGCCCCTACCCCCTGGGGTGGGGGCATACCGGTGCTAGTATCATCAAACAGTTGGGGTTGTCTACCCTGCTGCTGCTTGGCTCGAGGTTTCCTCTGGTGCCCTTGCCTTTGTTGAGCTACATTATTTTGAATTATTAAAAAACAAATTCAAAGAAATCAAGTTAGAATTACACTGTATGTGTCTGACTGTGTAGCACATTTTAACAACATGGAATAATCAATACTCAAAATTTTAAGAGATAGTGGGGGGGTAGTAAGAATAAATAATGACCATCTCATGTTGTTACAGTGAAATTATAATTTTTCTTGTATTTCAATTATGCACTTGGTACATCTTGTCTTGTCTTTCTGTTAATGCCCACAATCATTATATTGACTATTATGGCATATGAACGTCAAGATTGACTTGACCTGAATTTTGCCGAGACCGGCAGGTGCAATACACCGGGTGAACACCCTAGTCTTCGACAAATAGTGTATTGGTTTTAACGTGCATAGGTTTTGACTCTCCTATACACAAGACCAGCATTTGCATCCTTTCCAACTGCATTCACACCTGCACTGAATACATTGGTGAGGCATGCTTACACACAACGCTATAGGATCAGAGTTTTTGTTAGACGTGTTTCGGCATGAGTGGGACTCTAACCCCTCATGTTGAGCTCTGTGATCTTATCCGAAACATGCGCTCTAACCGACTGACCTACGCTGCCTCCACATGTGATCACGTGCAATGCAACATGTACATGTACAGATCAATTTGCTTATTACTCAGGCAATGCCAATTATTTTTGGCAAAGAAAAATATGGAATGTTATATAAGAAATTGTTAAGACTTAAAATTTTAAAACATACATTTTTTATGTGTTTAAGTCAAGTACATCCCACCAAAAAAATTACTTGAAAAAGATAAATATCTACTGAAATGTCATCAAAATCTGAAGTACTCAGAAAATGAAGACCTTTTCATCTGTTTGCATATTTTGTCAGAATACATGTAGCATACAGTTTATGCTTTACACTGTTAAAAAAAGTACAGAGAAATTGAAATATATAAATTGCTCTGGTTCTGTGAAAAATTGAGAAGCTCCGCTTTTTTATGGTTTTAGACAGGACACTGTAGAATCACCTTTATAAGGATATGCTTCCTAAATTTGAAACACATATGACAAGACAATACAAGACTGAACAAAGCTTTTAATAGGCCGATTCAGTTGAACAAAACAAACTTAGAATGAAAAATAATTCTAGCAAGCCACATCAAGCCAAAGGATGAAAAGAACATATAAGTAATATTAAAAGGCATTCAAAAAGAACCTTGTCTGCTCATAGTATGTACATATATGTGCAATTATAATCCAAAAATACATGCAACAACTGTTATCTTACAACTGAGTGCTGCAAGCAATGCAATTATAGAATAGATCTAGACTCACTCACACAAGCATGCGAGGTTAGTTATACTAACCTCGCACAACGCATGTCATTCATAATGAATTTTGACGTTTTCATTCATCACACGAATGTGAGAGAATAAAACACGCCAAAATCTTCTAAATTGATACAATTTATTAATCTTAATCTTATCATCTAATTTAATTTCAAAAATATGGTCGAAGTTATTTATGAAAGTGATTTTTAAACGCTTACCTCCAAATCTCGGCCAATAGATACTCCGTCAGATCCTTAATACTGCGGTGGAAATTACGCAAACAACAATCGAAATGCGAATTTTTCCTATCGAACAGTCTCGATTCAAGTCGTCAGCGCATAATAGAAAATTGTACCAAAAAAAATCAACAGGTTGCATCTCATTTTTTTTTGTTTTGAATAATATTTTATTTTCTTCCTTATAAAATAAGTTTACAATCACAATTCATATAAATAAAGACTCTTTGCATGTATGTATACAATAAATAAACAGTCAAACAATTGAATATATGATGAAAGGGGACTGAACGAGCAAGATGTCTTGCGAGTTCAGTCGGGAAAGTGGGATGATGAGGCAAGTTCATCGGGGGTGCAGACATAGGCGGCGGAAGGGGGGAAGGGGGGTCGTGTCCCCCTAAATTTTTTGTTGATAACCCTTTTTTTTTTGCTTGTCAAAATATTTTGGTGGTCCCTCCCTGAAATTTTGGTTGATTACATTTTTTTTTTGCCTATCAATTTTGTTTCCTGCGTCCCCCCCCCCCCATTCAGGTGGACCCCCCCTAAAATTTGTGTGGTCCCGCCCTAAAAGTTGGATTGATAACTTTTTTTTTTTTGCTTGTCAAAACAAAAAATATTGGTGGTCCCTCCCTGAAATTTTTGTTGATAACTTTTTTTTTTTGCTTACATGTATCAATTGTTTCCTGCGCCCCCCCCTAAAATTTGTGTGGTCCCACCCTAAAACTTTTGTTTGATTGATAACTTTTTTTTTTTGCTTGTCAAAAAACTTTGGTCCCTCCCTGAAATTTTAGTTGATAACCATTTTTTTGTTGCTTCATATCGTTTGGTAAGTTTCATATCCAAAGCTTATCTGATTTAAAATCTCAGAGAAAATGCAAATTAAAATAAAATTACCATAAAGGTATTGCAAGTGCCGTGCCAGTGGTTATCCTGTGCACGGCGGCGGTAATGTACCCATGGGTGATCTAGACTAGCCTATAATCGATTAGTGTAAGACAGATTTAAAAAATCTAATGTAAAATTACAGCCTCAGAATTTTGTCTCCTTTAATTTATGAACACCCCTACATCGAGTGTAAAATGAATGGGTGCACAAACAAATCCAAGGACAAGTCACAAGGGTATTAGAAAGACTAGAATGTAGAGGATTTCTAAATCTAAAATAAATACTAAAATTAAATAATGGGACATGAACACAACAAGCAAGACACAGAGATTTGTTTCATGAAAAATTACTCTCAAGAAAAAAAAGGAACAATATCAAATGAAACTATTTATATTGAGGGATTTCAAAGACATTCATGTTTAACCCAAAGTTGAATTTTAGGTGCACAACAGTGACAGGCAGCACAGACACCTCTTCAATGACGCGGATATATATGGGTTATCATGCGGATAGGAGATGCACACTACCGGGTGACGGGCGGCCTGCAAATTGACATTAACGTGCATACAAACTGAAAGTTGACAAGTTGCATCGTTGCAGAACATAACAGCGGCAGGTTTACTCCATTTTCTGCACCACAGTAACACCAACATCTAAAATTTTAGAAAGTAACATACACTTACGATGCCTTAACCCTGGTGGAACGTCCATTTTGATCAAATTCCTGATGAAAATGAAGCAACTTAGGATTCAAAATTCTCACAATGATGTCCCGTTTCTGAAAATAAATGCCACGGTACACAAATCGGACCACCTATCTTTCTGAAAATTTTTCATTATACCAATTATGGAATGCCAAATGGAGAACAACATATTTTCTGTATTAAATTTTGCTGAGACGGCAATAAACCTGCCTGTTCGATGAGATACATATATCTTGCTCAATACACTGACATATAAAGAGCTTAAAATATCAAGTTTTGAAGTCAATAGGCCTATACAAAACATATTTCCGCTCGGACATCGATATTTGATTATATTGTTTAGTTTACAAATTATTTTTTAAAAGTGCTCTTTAAAATGTCCGTTTTATGGTTTGAATATCAATATTTTACCCAATTACCCATCCTTTTCATGATTCACAAAACATGAATAAAGTGTCCCGTTTTTAGGTCTGAAATCTCTTCTTTTATTTCCTCTCGCACTTCGCGCTCGCATCAATTGTTTAGTTATCATACCCCTCCGTTCATGATTACAAATATTGAGTGCTTAGAATTTCAATTCAGGTTGGAATGTCAAAAAAAAATCTGTTCGCGTTTCGCGATTGCATTATTGAATGGTTGAAATATGTATCATCTTCATGGCTAACTGCAAAGTCATATGTCCCTTTAAGATCACGCTAACGTATATTAAAAATGTTTGCTCGCGCTCGAAGTAGTTATATATTTGCATTCGCATCTTGTTTAGGATCACAATCATTACCCAGAATGTTCAATTTTCAGGACAAAATACAAGAAATTTCCCCAAATTTAGCTCGCGCTTCGCGCTCGAACTTTTTAAATAGGGCTTATGAGATTATTCCATAAATATATTGTTTTATCAGAAAATACTAAAAACTGACTGTAGGACTATGCCCTCTTCAAAGAAACAAACAAAAATCAACTTTGAGCGGCCGATCGGGGAATATATAGATGAAGTTCGGGCCCCCCTATTGGCTGGAAAGCTGGATCCGCCCCTAATAATGATGTATAGGCACAACACGCAATAGGCGTTTCCTCTGGAAAGAAAAAAAAAGGAAAACAATAGGTATGGATGTTCAACTGGACCTTACTTTGTGCATTTATTGAGTGTGGGTCACCTCCATATCAATACCCAACGCTAGTTAAGGCAGGGGGCAGATACCCCCCCCCCCAAAAAAAAAGTGAAAAAATAATGATCATTACAAAAAATTATGAAGATCATAGTAATATACAACTGTAGTTTCAAAGAGATAATATTTGGTTTTAGAAATTCATAAACTTTTATCAGTGTGTTGTATTTAGTAGTAAAAAAATCCAGGAAGAAAAAAATGTGCATGGATCGACACTTTCAAGATGTTTGTGACTAAAAATCATCACCTTATTTTGATGATTTTCTTTCACATTTGGATGGTGTTCATCCAGTCACTTTTTAAGTAATAATATTTGTTGTTGTGGCGTGCGCTTGTCATCCAAGCTATGTTGGGAAGTTACTTTGAATCAGATTGAGGTTCCGGGCGAGGTTCGAACACGTCTTTGGGATGGTGACGTAAAAGGTCGGTCCACTCAGACCATAATATCTCTGGTCCAGACGTAAATAATCATAACTAATTGATACACGTCTAAAAAAAACTCAATCACAAAAACACACAGACACACGTAATAGCAAATCGAGGTCAATGATAATGACAGGTCTTTGCCATCCGCTTACTTTATTTCGGGTTGGCTGCACATTTCTTTTAACAGCATTTATTCGGTAACGGCACTTTGAAGAATTTTAGATTTAACAAAAAATAATATCCTTCCTTTTCAGTATTAATCACACAGATCAGTTATAATATGAATACAAATCAATGAGCAATGGACTCAATTCAGTGAATATATTGTAGATGGAAAGATATGAATGATATTAATCATTACAATAATTCAATTCGCAACCGGCAAAAGCTGAATTACGTGAATTGGCAGGGTAAAATTTAAATATAGATACAAATTAACAACAATGAACACCATTGTTCATGAAATATTAAGCAGTGGGGGGATAGCAATATATTGAGCTGAAAATTCAAAGTCTTGGGACACATTTAAAATACTAAATTGTTTTAAATGGGGGGGGGGTCAAAAGTTATATGGTGACCTGAAAATCTTTTCGATTTTCAATTTTTCCCGTTTACTTAATTCATACTTTGTCCCCTTATGTGATACGTCTTCCTCCCTTTTCTCCTTTTTCTGTTATACCGCAACCCCCTCCCCCTTATGTCACAAACTATGGAGGTCATCACTACATCACGCACCACCCCCCCCCCGGCTCTCTCTCTGTTCTTCAACTTCCATGAAATAGTCCCGGTCCCTTTATTTGTTTTTCATTCTTCATCTTTCTCTTTCCCCCTCATTCTCTCAACCAAGATTAAACCCACATCCCGAAACTATAACTTCAACTTAAAGTCGAAAATTGAACAGCATAACACACACATGTAATAGCCAATCCCTTTTAGTATGCCCCTATATAATTATAAACGATGCGACGTCATTGCCATGCACCACCAATTAATGTGTCAAAATTTCCTCATCAAATGAAACCGGGACTTAATTAATCTAGCGAATCGATTTCCCAAACTTGAGTTCTCCGGCTCGCCATTGTTCTTATTTTAACCGTCTCATCCACTCTTTCCCTTCCGAAATTCCAAACAGACAATCGGCTCACGATGTCCTCTCTTTCTCTCCGCATCTACTTTCCGTAGTTATCTATTTCACCTGTTCTTTTTCACTTCTTTTCTGCAATTGGCATATCCCAATTACGTAATACTTAGTACTCTTTCTTTCTCTCTCTTCCTATAACATCTCTCTTAGGTGTCCCGCTTTTATACCCTTTTCTCAAACCATCTGAAAATTGCAAGCTAGCCGGACAACGAGGAGCCTGGAACCCGGGCCTGGAATAAATCACATGACATTGACAATAGAAATACCAAGACACTGAAGACAGCCCAAATCATAGCAACAGCCCATTCAACTCATTAATAAAATATCGAATATTTTGCAAGAAATTAACAGACGTTCACCTCCTCACTCGTTCACACTCGAAATGTCAGAAAATTTTCATAAACATGTTATTGAGGAGATCCCCTTTTTATCATCTTACAAAACAAACGAATGAGTGCGAATCACGAATTTTTGTTTTTTTAATGATTATCATTTACTTGAAAACGCAATTGTAGATGAATTGAATAGGATATACTAAATATATCAAACAAGAAACGTGAGCGGCATTTTCATTTTGATCAGCAGCGTAACAGGGGTCGGTGGCCAGGGGGGGGGGGGGGGGCAAGAGCCAAAAATTTCCCGGTCATATCATGAAACAGGCAATGGTGTCATAAGGCAAAATTTTTGAGGGGGCAATATGGCGTATCGGGCAAATATATATATATATATATATATATAAGCGAGCGAGCAAAATTTTTTGACATTTTTATTGCAAAAATCAAATTTTGTGATAGATTTTGACATAATGTTAAAAATATGATATCATATTTCACCCTCCTCTCTTTCCCTTTTTCTCTCTTTTTTTTGTACGCCACGGTGAACAGGATTTTTTTTATGATTGTGAGCATCAGGGCGAAGCTCTATATGCCCGAGGGGGCCGAGTATGGCGCTTCTGGCAAGAAGTAGCTTAATATAGGTCCCAAGCGCGCGAAGCGAGCGAGATAAACAAATCACATTTTCATGAGAATCTAACATGAAGATAGATTTTAACGTGATATTCAGAAAAATATATTACACTTTCCTTTCTATCCTCATTTTTGTTTGTTTGGTTGTAGAACTTTTGGGGGCCATGGTCCAAACTCATCCATATAACAGTGCTTTATGGGTGGGGTCCAGGGCAGAGCCCCGGAACCTCTTGATATCAAAGCCATTTTAAACCTTACAGATGGCCACTTATT
The DNA here is from genome assembly GCF_037042905.1 of Lytechinus pictus. Classification (NCBI taxonomy): domain Eukaryota; kingdom Metazoa; phylum Echinodermata; class Echinoidea; order Temnopleuroida; family Toxopneustidae; genus Lytechinus; species Lytechinus pictus. The sequence goes on from NC_087251.1 coordinate 30,041,068, forward strand.
TTAATCAAATTGCGTGTATATTTATATAGCTTTAACACAACACATAAATTCAATGCAGTTGTGTATCGTAATCATCCAAATATTGTGAGGGGCACACCATAGCAAATGTGGGAAAATTTGTAAAAAGTCGCCAGCGAGCGAAGCGAGCCAGAAAAAAAATGGCCTGCTAAAATGAAATTCTAATTATGCGATAGAATTTTACATCATTATAGCAAATATCATGTCATATATTTTTTTTCATTCATCTCATTTCGCTGCCTCCTTTATTTTCTTTTATTTCCCCTTGGCTGTGGAACCACCCCCCGGTACGCCAGTGCTTCAACGTAAAGCTTAATGCAGGAAGGGTCCATATAGGGGCCCGTTATAGAACCCATTAAAGGTTACAGATGAAGAGCCCCCACTGCACGGGGTCTTGACTCTTGGACAGAGCCTTTGGAGATTTAGCAAGTTTATGATAGACTTTCATACGACATTATGCTATATACCATCCATTTTTCTTCCCGCTCGTTATCGCAATCCTCGGCAGCCCGGTAGTGTACGTTATCTTGTCTCTATTCTTTATTTTCCAATTTAGATTTTGGCTAAGTCCATTCTGCCTTTATTTCCCGCTTTTGTTTGCCTTTTTGTCATCTTTAATTTATTTCCCTGTCTTGCTCATCATGCTAAAGTATTTGTATATCGGGGCGAATTGTTCTTTTTCACTTGTTCTTTTTTCCTTCCTTTTCCCGTTATCTTTCCGTTTTCCCTTTTTATGTTTTTTCTTAGTTTTCTTTTCCCTCTTCCTTTCCCTTTCCCCTTCCCCTTTTTTTCTTTCCTTTCCCTTTCTTCCCCCTTTTTTTTTCCCCGTTTTTTTTTTCCCGGTGAGCTCCGCCAGGGGGGGGGGGGGGGCAGCTTGCCCCCCCTGCCCCCCCCCCGCCTGTTACGCCACTGATTTTGATAAAGTGAAATTTTTCAATTCTATTCAATTTAGTATTTATTTCCAAATTCATTAAAAAGAACAAAATGAGAACAAAATTATATATACACAAAGAAAATATAAATAACATAAAACAAAGCAAAACGTATCAACAGAACATAACTGAAACAAATAGTGGTGATGATAAAATTATGGTTGGAACATATTTATAAAAAAATATAGATGAACAAAGTAATGAATGGAAATTGGGCATGCACAAAAAAGCCATAAAAAGGCTTGTTAAAACGCACATACCCAAGAAATATAAATCGTTAAAATAAAATTCAGTATATGGTATAGATGCGGCAAGTACCAAAGAATAAATAGAGATAAAAATATTAATAATTTCTTCTTTTTTTTTAATTAAACAAACGTGAAACAAACTTCAAGGTAAAACAGAACAGAACAGAACAAAGATAAAGATAATGAAAGATTTTATTGTCACTTCTCTCCACTTATTATTATTTTTTTTTTTACTTTCTTTTCACTTCAGGGCACTGGAAACGATTTCTTAAAGCAGATACGAACCAATAGCGCCATCTCGAGTCCTTAATTACTCATACCTGGCCAGTTTTCTAATGCTAGTGTAGTCTAATTATACAGACCCACTTGAATGATAACATGTTGACAATAATTATGTTACCAAGTAGCAAAACAATTACTTTTTCTCTCAAAACATTATAGTTTCTATATACAAATACAATTATAGGTCAATTTATTCTATATAGTATTAGTAGATATCGGAAAACGTATATTTTAAGACTATGTATTTATAACACAATGTCAATGAGAGACCACACACATATCACCCCCCCCCCCCTTTAAGTAGAGGACAGGTGCTGATGTAAATTTGAAAAGCAAAAAAAAAAAGTTTTCACTATAAAATGGAGGTCAAATTTGTCCCGAGAAATTTAAAAGCAAAAAAAATATTTCTTCCTTTTTATTCCCCCCCCCTTGGATTATGGTACTTTATTTTTGAAGGGGGGATGGCAAGTGCTTTTGAAGCCCTATCTATACTCTAATGGTTTGTCAGACATAATAGTTCATACTACATGTAATGAAAATTTATTGAAACCTGATAAAAATATATATATCATAAGAGAGATATTGAGATTTCAAGTTCGGAGATGATTTTTTAGTTTTGGTTTTGGTGTCGATTTTTACATGCAGCACACCGGCTAACACCAAAAAAAAATGGAAATAAGATGGTCTTGGGGGCAAGTCTTGTGCGGAACAATCAATATAATCATGTTATTTTTAATATTTTTGTGTTGGAGTCATGGATGGCGATCATCATGTGCTTTCAATCACCCAATGCTAATTTATTTGAATATCATTATGCACTTTTTTTCTCGTTATAACTTATCAATTAAGTCCATGCATCAATATGATTTTGACCATGACTCCCCTAAAAAGGTACCCTTAGGTCATGTTGAGGCTATATCCCGGCCGCTAGTCAACGGTATTTCCTATTTCCTTTGCTGTATATCATTGTATTTTGGGAGCAAGTTTAAATGTATAGAAATATTTTAAGGGGACAAGCAATATCTCTCTTAAATCAGAAAGGTAATATCTGCGTAGTTTTCTGGCTAGCAGTTAATGACGTAATAATTAATTTACCAACAGGCTAAGGAAAAGATTATTCAAAAATATCATTGAATGAAATAATGAAATAAATTAATAAAAGAAGGTATCTAAAGTAATGTCATCAATTTAAAATGGGAACGCTCTTCACAAAAGAGTGAGCTTAATGGGTATTTATTTGGGAAAAGGAGGAGAGTCAAACCTAAGAAAACGCCCCTTTAATGTGCCACTTGACACTGAAATACAATGTAAAGAGGTGAATTATTCATAACGTTTTTATTCGCTGCATTTTACGAAGACATAAGCATTTCATTGTGTTTTTGCACACATCAATGCTGTATTCATCGCAACCAACCGCTGAATAGACTACATACATGACATAGCAAGGAATCCAAGTCCATTGGTTATTTTGTCCGTGCACTCCTCGAAAAATAGGTCTGCTTTATGACGTAAGAATGCATGCAACGCACCTGCTACAAGCTTACTGCAACGGGTCAGAAAGCATCTGGCCGAAACTGTAAAACTACAAGCAATTATACAGCTGAAGGGAATATTTCGACGCCAAGCAAATTCTAGGGCGGCGCCTGAGATGCCCATATTAGTCATACAAACCATTTCACTGAAAAAAAAAGTCCGTGTACTGTCGCCGTCGGATGGGGGAGGGGGCAGGGGGCTAGGAGAACACCCCTGTGATTTCCGAATGATAAACAATATAAAGGGTACTTGTATTGATACATGTATGTTCATGAACGCTGTCACATGGGCAGGGGGCTAGGTGATCGCCCTTGTGATTTCCAATTGATTGATAATATAAGGGGGAGTGTTGTATTGAAAGGCAATCGATGTATGTAATTTTCATCATTGACAATATGATTTTTTTTCTCCAAATTTTATATAAGCCTACAAATATTAATACTGGTCATTATCTCCCACAGTCTCTCTCTCTCTTTATTTCTCTCCCTCTCTAATAAATGCATCTCCTGCATGCATTGTTGCTACGTCATATATGCTTGAATTAACACCATCCATTGTCTATGGCTCCGCTGCTGAAAATTGGCATGATTGTGAAAAAGTATTCATCCGCGATCTTCTTACCATGCATGTGATGGTTTAAAATTCCTCATTTATCAGTAGCATCCTTAAAGATTAGACAATGAATTTCATCAGAAAGGTAAGCAAAGAGGTTAGTTTATCATTTGCATCTTGTATTTTAATAAAGTGTGATTGATTATAAAGTGAGATTTTGCTGCCTTAGTGTAACTTCATACAGACAATGTTAATGTCAGTCAGGCCATGGTCAAATATGTACTTTGCCAAGGAGCTTCCAATATTTGAATTGAAGTAATACGATTAATAGTGAAGCCTTTCCTGAAGGCTGAATTTAAAATTTGAAAAAATAAAAAAAGATTCCTAAAATGATCGTTTTCATTTGAATCGTAGAATTTTACGACAGATTTAAAACCATTCTCAACATTTTGCTAAAACTAAAAGACCCAAGATTTAACAGGTCCATCCCTAAACATTTTGTTGCGAAAGACACCAACTTTGAAATGGCTTAAAGTAAAAAAAAAAGGAAACATTTTGACAAACCTTTTGTATTTCATTTACAGAATCTTAATGAGATAAAAACTGTGACAAAAGGCAAGACAATAACCCTGAACTAATCAGATTTTGCTGAAGATGAGGGGATGGTTTGGGCACACCCTCCGGACGCCCGGAGCATCACACGCCACGCCCTGACTTGACGGGAATGAAGGAAAGGTCGGTCCACTCACACTAGTACGGTTTCGAAACAGCTTGAGGAGAGACACTGATGAGACAGAATTGAAGAGACAGGGGACCAAATGGACAAACCATGGAGCTATTACAGAACTGGGTAAAAGCAACCAAGAACAGACTGCGATGGCGTCATATTAAGCCTAATCGGCAGGGTAAGTAGCTATCATGAAAAATAAAATAAAATGAAATTTCCTAAAAGTTGATACAATTTTTGTTGCATTTTGAGTATAATACAATCTGTAGCTAAATCGGAAATATAAATCTGGAAATAAAATAAATTATAGGCCTATGTTGACAAATGAAAATATTAACTAATAAAAAATATTAATATTTTTTGTTATTCAAGGTATCAAAGTTGCAGTGGTGGCACCAGGATTATTAAGAGAAGGGGGGGGGGAATGGATGGCAGAAGTAAGTCTTGCGGGAAACGATTTTTTTTTCTTTATCTTTCAACATTTCTGGTTATGGGAGGGGCATCTGCAACTGGGGGCAACTGTTCCAATGGGGGGGGGGGGGGCTTGGTGCCACCACCAGAAAGTTGAGAGATCCAGATTACAGAAATGCCACCTTTCCACATGCACGTGTAAAATCCCTTAGATCGTAATCCGGTGCTGTAATGAGCAAAATAATATGAGGCACAACACACATAGAAAATTTCTGAGCGAGCGAAGCGAGCTTGCGAAAATTCTGGCCTTTTTAAATTGAAAAGCTAATTTCTTTATCTTTTTTTTTTTTTTTTGGGGGGGGGCGGGCATTGCCCCCAAGCTCCCCCTCCATTAAGCAGGGTAGCTAATCATAAACAAGTAATTAACACCCAATTTGAATAGCAATTCTCTTCATCCATTATGAATTCCCCCACTCCTTCCATTAGGACGATCGACCCTCTAATTTCATTATGACTGGCGACTCTTATTATTAATAAACCCTTTCCCTTTTTATGAATAGCGATCCTCTACTGGTTTTATAAAAGGAAGAACAGCCTGTGGCTGAAGAGGGCCATCTAACCCAGGAGTGGAGAATAAATGAATAATACAAAAAACTATCTTTTGGATTAGGACTTACGAACTAATGATTAATGACCCTCAAGAAAAGCGACCCTCATATTTTAACGCCTTTTAACGAACCACCTGACTAATAATGGTCCTAATAAGTGGTGTACCGTGGGTCACGGCATTGGGGAGGGGGGGGGGCATCAGCAAAATTTTGAGTCACTTAGTGAGTGCACAAAGTGCGCTCAGTTGCCAGGTATACTGACCTAATAGAGACATTTTAAGGACAACGGATATGTATCTCACTGATCAAATAATTCGAGCGCGAAGCGCGAGCTTAAGATTTTTTAATATTCAGGCCTACAATTAATTTGTTGTAATCATGATACGTACCTGTCTCGCTAAATGAGTATTCATATCTCACCATAGTCATCTAATGCGAGTGCCAAGCGCTTGCTGATTTTGTTGTAATTACATCTAAGCACATGAAGCATTTGTAGTCATTGTAATCATGATTATCAACATAAGCATCTCACTAATCAAATATTGCCAGCGCGAAGCGCGAGCTGAAAATTTAGGAAATTCAGACCTGAAGAGGGGCATTCTATGGCTTGTTTTATAGGAATGTACTAAGACCATACGTATTTCACTAACCAAATGATGCGAGCGCGAAGCGCGAGCTGAATATTTTTTATATTCAGATCAGAAAAGAATATTTTAAGGACTGATTCTAGGAATTCATGGAGAGCAGACATATCTCACCAATCCAATAATGCGAACGTAATCACGGACAGGAAATGTTTTATATTAAGACCTTAAAATGGGGCAATCATTTTAAATAGTCATGAAAAAGAAGCATTCTATTGTACATAAAACAACTCGAAGTGCGAGGAAATATATTTTGTGTATATTGACTTGAAAACGGGAGGTTGTAGTACAGCAGGATTATATATCGCGTTAAACAGACAATGCGAGCACCAGGAACAATGAAGACATAGGCCCTGAGCAAATTATGTTTCATTAAGTTATTAAAAAATGTTTCGTACGTAATATAACATAACATAATTATAATATAATATAACATAATACTGAACAATAATTTCTTCTATCCCACTACGTTTCACTTCCTTTCTCCTAGTGGCGTAGCTAGGATTTTTTTTAGGGGGGTCCTTGCTTTTTCAGGGGGGCACCATTTTTTCCGTTGTGTGTGTATGTGTCACAAGTGCGGATCCGACTTTCGCCAATAGGGGACGGGGCCCGAAATTATCTTCACCTATATTTCCCCCGATCAGTCACTTCTTAGTTTTATTCTTATAAAACAACATAACTTGAAATAATCTCATAAGCCTTATAAAAAGTGCGAGTGCGAAGCGCGAGCGATTTATTTTTTTTTTCTTTCATGTATTTTGTCCTGAAAATTTAATATTCTGGGCAATGTTATGTGTGATCCTGAACAAGATTCTTATGTAACTAGATGGTTACTGCGAACGCCAAGCGCGAGCAGAAATTTGTATTAACTGTTCTAGCATTATCAAAAAGGGACCTGTTAATGACTGCTTACAGTTACCCACGAAGACGGTATATATTTCAATAATGAAAGCGCGAAGCGCGAGCAAATTTTTGACATTCCGACCTAAAAAATGGTCATTCTAAGCACTTTTTGTATTAATAAATGGGATAGGTACATGTATGTAACTAAACAATTGATGCGAGCGCGAAGCGCGAGAGGAAGAAAATTGAGATTTTAGACCTAAATGCAGGACACTCTATTCATATTTTGTAAATCATAAATAGGATATAGTTGATTGGGTATCATTAATAATGCGATCGTGAAGCGTGAGCAGACAATTATTGATATTCTGATGTGAAACTGGATAATTTAAGTACATTTTATATAAAGAACATGCAGACTATCGCGCATGTTTTAGATTTAGACCTAGAATCTGGGCAGTCTGAATACATTTGTTTAATGGAACATTATGAAATACACAGACAATAGGAACTTGGCAAATCAAACAATTTGACCACGCAGCGTGAGCTTAAAAATGCTGATATGTAGATTATAAAAGGGACATTTTACAGCTAGAGCACTTAAATTTGTTAATGAAAAAAAATTGATGAAAGCTCGATGTCCGAGCTAAAATATATTTTGTATAATGACTTCAAAACTTGCTCCATATCCGATTTTCTTATTACAAAAAAAGAGCAGTCCGTATTTGCACAGGATCACAATATCTTGCTAGATCTAATCCTTTATTTTTTTAATTAAAAACATTAAAAATTTCAGATATAAATACATTTCATGCTGCTATATTCATGTTCAAATACAAAAAGGGATTACTTCCCCCTTCCTTTCAAAATATGTTCACACTGAACAACACCATCCATTCTTATCCAACACGAAACTCCACAAACTTTCATTTAACAAATCCAAAACTAATAATAACACACAAATCAATTAGACATTACGGTGCGGATTTGTGGAATAATTTATCACATGACATTAAGCTATGCACATCACTTTATTCATTCAAAGCTGTTCTGAAAAAAAAAAAGCTTTCAAGCTATAATTTCTAAAATCTTTCTGTGTACCCAAACAACTGATAATCCCATCCCCCCTTGCACATGCACACTCGCACACCTGCACTTGCACTTTCACCTTTATCTACGTTATTAATCTTCTCTCAATCAAATTTCTCTTCCCTATCCACTTTTGATATATTCCTATTATTTTGTGCAATAAAAGATAAGTCTCTTTTATTGCACTATACAGTCTGGTTTTCTATCCCCTTTCCTTTCGAGGCCTCCATCACTTTCAAGCTCCAAGCTTAAGATGGAGGTCTCCCACATTTTTATATATATATGTTCAGTAATTAAAGAAAATGTATATATAGATATAATTTTCACAGTACAGTTGATATTTTATGATTTATGTGCATTATTCATTATGTTTAAAAAAATATTTGCCTATTATGTAATATTGAGAAAAAAAATATTATACTTGTATATTATTTGTTTTTGTTTTGAAATGTGGAAATAAAGTAAATCACATCAAATATCAGCCTATTGAGCAAGATATGAATCTCATCGAACAGGCAATTCTGGCGCGAAGCGCAAGCAAAAGTTTTATATAGTAACATGAAAGATTTGTTGTTTTTTTGCAAGTCTTCCCTTCACATTATTTCATTCACTCGTCTTCCTCCTTATTTTCCTCTTCTTTTTTTCTTCTGTCTTCTTTTCCTTTTTTCTTTTCTTCTTTCTCCCTTTTTTCTTTTCTTGTTTTTTTTGCTCTGCCAATTTTTTTTTCAGGGGGGGCACCTGAGGGGCACACCAAATCTCAGGGGGGGCACGTGCCCCCCAAGCCCCCCCCCCCCGTAGCTACGCCACTGCTTTCTCCCTCTTTTTCTCCTTTTCCCCGTTTTTCTTTTTTTTTTGGTCAGCCGATGGGGAGGGGCACGTGCCCCCATGCCCCCCCCGTAGATACGTCACTGGTCCTAATGACTTTATGACCAACGACCCCCTTTCTGATTTATGGCAAGCGAACCTTCGGGCAAGTCGGGGGAGGAGTCTTGATGATACATTCCTCGATCAAATCAATTTTCAGATGCTTTTCAGATATTGTCATGTATATTGGCGCCAACTGAATATTCCTTGCAAAATTCATACGTCATATTTCCATCACGTGAGCCGGTATCATTTTTCCACCGGGCGAGGAGACGCAAATCACGTCCAACAATATCGACGCTAGTTGGTTTATAATTCAGACATTTTCAAGGCAGTTAGCAAATCATCATACGTTTGCATCTTATCAGGAAGAACTTCAGATACAGAATCAGTGTAGGAGAGTTTTTATGGAGTTTTCTAGGAGTTTTTATGGATAATCAACTCTTTATTTTTGTGTGCGGACTAGACACCACTTTCACTGCAGGCAGTGCAGAGCTTCGCCGAGACTTCATCCGAACCTCACGGCATGACGGGAGGCTTGTACTTGTAGATGGATCTCTGGACGGTCGTTCTACCCTTGATACGACAGATCAATTTATAATTTTGTGGTATCATCAGCGGACATTGACATATTTGTGGAGCTATGGAGAAATATTTTCTGACTTGGTCTTAGATGGGTATTTGTTTTGGTGCTAAATTCGTGTTGCTTAATTTGACGATGGTGTCAAAATTTCAAAGAGGTCAGATGAGGATGCCGAGACTCCAGAAACGTTCCTGTATGAAAATGAGTGAGTCATTTTAACCCTATAATTACTCTTGATGGTGTATATAAAAAAATCTTGTTATCAATAATGAAACTTATTGATAATGGTCCTCATGACAAGTGACATCCCTTCCTGTTTTATGACTAGATCTAGCGAACCTTGGTACAATTATTGATAATGGTCCTCATGACAAATGACATCCCTTCCTGTTTTATGACTAGATCTAGCGAACCTTGGTACAATTTTTTTTTTTTTTGGGGGGGGTGGTTTTGGGGAATTTGCATGGAGGGATATTAATGGTTATCATTGGCAACTAAATCTAGTTCCTTGATTATATGGGCAAATTCTGCCTTCAGCAGAAAAAAAAATGAAGCAGTGAAAGGGGCTCCACAAATGCCAAGAAATTGTAATGAAATTACAAAATTATGCATTATTACACTTCAAGTGCAAACTGATATCCAAGTTAGATCTTAAAACAGTCGCATGTTACTTGACCACAAGACTAGCATTTCCTTCATATTTAAGTTGATTTGATGGTTATCCTGTAATAACAGCATAGCATAATTCTTTTATAATTTAGGTCTATGTAGATTTCTTTAAAAATTGTGTTTTTAAGATTTCTTTATATTTTTGACCACAACTATGCTACAACATACACGTTGGCGCATGCCAGCGCTTGTGTGAAATTGATATTTGTGTAATTCGAGTCCCTAAAATTTAGACATTATTTTTTAATTCCAATCCATTTCTTTCCGATTTAGGCCAATAAAAGGTTAAGGAATTATCATAACAGATTGTGTGTATGGTTAAAAGTCAAATCAGGGCCCCAAGGAGGAACATAAAATATAAAACCTTAGGGTATCCTCCGATTTGATATCTGGATCTATTATGTTTTACTACTCGATTTCTTAATTGCATTTCTTTTTATCTGTTAGGAAATAAAAGAAATATAAATAACTAATTTTCCTTTATTATATTTATTTTTATTTCCAGATTAAAATAATATTGAAGAAATTGTAGAAATTTTTAGTTTCAACCCAGAATTGCACAATTCTCAAAATGTAATGAAAATGGTATGAACTGCTTTGCTGATGTTATCATAATGTTTGTGTGTTCAATGCTAAAAACATGCAGAAGACAAAGATCAAATCATCTACTTTCTTTATTGTTTCTCTCTCTCGCTATCCTATCGCCATCTGCGGATCCCGAGAGCTCACATTCTTAAATGTAATTGGCTGTCAATCAGTTTATGAATAACAAAACAGAGTCATTTCAGAAACTACATTATTTTGCATTCCCGCAGAGGGTTATGTACATTTCGCGCATGCAAGTATGCGTTAATTAAAAAAAGACTTGTAAATTTCTCGACCCGTTATTTGGACCGGCAGATAATCAATAGTTTGCGGCACGTGCCGACTGTCATATCACTTCACTCGCCCAAGTATCATGAATCGTATTTCTTTTTTTTTAGAATTAGCCTCATCATCCTCGCTTTTCACAGCTCTTAAAGCCACGCTGCCTCTTTTTTAGACAGCCCACCAAGATTTTTACCATTGTTTACAGCGCACATTGCAAGCATTTCAAGGAATGAATTCCTGCCAGGTATTTATCACACCCGGGTTTAGTGTGGCGGCAATGTTGGGTTTTGAACCCACGACCCTCTGTTTCAAAGTCCGGAGACTAATCCACTGGGCCACAGCAATCCATGCCAATGCTCAACGCTCCATTTGACTTAAATGAATAAAGCAATGTCTAACCATTACAATGTTTACAAACAAAGTACTTTCATCGTGTTGTTAGAGTCTGTCCACCTTTTGTCTACAATATTGTGAGAAAACGTAATAATTTGGACAAATTTAAGAGAAAAATCAGGGGTCTCTTTTCAAAAGTGAGCTGACACTTCCGAAAAAATAATAAATATATGTTAGATTAAAACGAGCAGATGGGAATGAAAAATCCACTGTGTTCCGAACAACACTTATACCTCGGTCATATACAAAAATGTTAAAAGGGCTGTTTTCGACTCGCCGTACGGCCGCCGTAGAACAAATGTGACCGAGGTATTACTGGTCAGAGGTGACTGTGACGTAACTACTCCACCCAATCAACCCCACCCCGACTTTCAAGTACCCCCCCGAAAAAAAGAATAGTCAATTAATAGGCCCTTGCTCGTATATCAAAATACAATGAAAAAAAAAATGCAGAAATCATAGTGATTTTTTTTTCGATACATCCTAACTACAGTAAAATTTAGCTAATAAATTTGGTGAGCGAGATAGAAATTTATAAATGCTTCTACTTGTATTGGACTATACCGCATTTGCTCACAAATTCTCACATCTGTCGATAGTCAAAACCTCCGAGTATGTTAATATAAATAATGAAAATTATTTGGATAAAAGAAAAAAGAAATATGCCAATGTCAGTGAAGCGAAAATGCAAGTTTTAAAGGAGAATGAAACCCTTGAAACCAGCTGAATCCATATCAAAGAGAAAAATCAAAGAAACATTGTTGAAAGTTTGAGGAAGATTGAATGAATAATAAGAAAGTTATGAGCATTTGAATATTGAGATCACTAATGCCATGTAGTTTCTCCCATTGCAATGCGACCAAGATCTGTGATGTCACACACGTACAACTCCCTCATTACTTTAGTACTTATTTCACTTATATTCTCACTTTTATAGAGTCTATCACAAGGTGAGGTGTTCTCTTTATGAGAGGACAAGTACAGAGGTTTCACAACATTATATCATTGATGAATCGTTTGTCATATGATGCATATGAGCAAAAAGAGATGTTTTGGGGTATATTTTCAGTGTCCAAAAGGGGAGAGTTGTTCATCTGTGACATCATAGATCTTGGTTGCATTGCCAATGGGAGGATCTCCATAGCATTAGTGATCTCGACATTCAAATGCTCATAACTCTTCTATTGCTAGTCCTATTTTACTCAAACTTTTGTTGATCTTATTCTTTGATTTTTCTGCTTTCACAAAAGCTAACTTGCTCCAAGAGTTTCATTCTCCTTTAAATGAACTTTAAATTTGAGAGATTTTGACATGTTAAAGACTTGAATTATTTTGGTGAAAGAGTTCTATGCATGTCTTCATGAATATTCAATGAGCAAACTGAGGTCATATGAAATCATGTAATAAATCATGTAATAAATAAACAATTATTCAAATTTTGCCCTCCAAGAACTAAACAAAAATGGATTGAAAACTGATTTAATGCAAAAGATATTCATTGCTGCAACTTTAGGGATGTGACATCATCAGCCCACCTAATGAATATTCATGACGATGTGCATATAACTGTTTACTCAAAATATTGCTAAACTTTAAAATTCAATAACTTCATTATTTGTTATCAGATTTTGATGGAATTTTAAGGATGTTGCTTTTCAGCAAGGTGTACCCCTTTAAGTTAACTTGCCTTTTGAAACCTTGTTGTGCAGTATAGTTGTGTCGTTTCTCGCTAATTCTAACTTCCTTGCTGCATTTTCTGCCTTTAAGCTACCCTCCTTAAAGGGTATTAATTTTTAAAGACGACTATAATACGAAATGAGAATAGAGGCCTATGATTCTCGGGTTCTAAAACTGCGGCCCATGGAACAATTTTGTGCAACCCGCCAAAACTTTCAAGGTCATCAAGTTCAATAGTTCGATAGTACTCTTTTTCAAACATATAACATTACTTTTGTATAGCTTTACTTATCATGCTTACGTGAGATAATATTTTCTTACTTTTCCAAACTGTTTTGAAGACTTGCCTTTAGCTTAAACTTTAGATTTGATCAGTTCAAATTAATATACTTCTGAGAACCTGCGCTAAGTATTATTTAACTGCATAGTTGTCGATTCTGGTTTATCTGATTATCTCCAATCATGGCAATGAATCTCGGAGAACTAGACTTTGTATACCAATACTGACCAACATATTAACAAGATTAAACTGCAGCGGAAGTTATGTATTTGTCTTAATTCAATATAACGATTATGATGATTATGCTCTCTTATCTTCGCTGTCTTTTTTATCACTTGCCTCAAAGTTCCAAGACCAAGAAAAGCAGGGAAATAAATAAAGAAAAGGAAAGAAGGGGAAAGGCAAAATGATGAAATGTGATATTAATTTATGAATATTATGTCAAAATATATCACAAACTTATATTTTCGCTCGCTCTAATCTTTTGGAATTTTTCCATGTAGGTCATGCGCTGTCCCTCATTTTGTCTTAGTGCACCGGTATTCATAATCATTATTGTACTAACATTTATACTTTTCTATTGTGTGTTTGTTTTTAATTCCAGTTTTCACGGAATTGTGAATCTGCAAATTATCTGGAATTTGCTTCAACATATGGATATGGAGATGGAATAAAAAGTATCATGCATGTTTTCACATCAAAGACTCAATTAGTGTAGAAGTTTGTGTTCTGACTTATTCATCGTTCTTCACTACTGCCACAATGCCACGCCTCCTCCAACGATGAAATTGAGAAATATCTCCAACAAGACTTGATGAATTGAGAATGCTGCAATGTGCTAAGTTCTTGCTAAATGCCTCACATCAATTTTTGCAAGTGAATTATGGACAAAAGGAAAGAAGAACATTCGATAACATTCTTGGCGATCCATTCTAATCTTCACACATTTGAATATTATTAGGAAGAACTCCAGTCGCAGAATCAGTTTACAATATTCTTCTTGGACAGATCGCTATATTTTTCGTGTGCGGACTAGACACCAATTTTCAAGGCAGAGCTTCGCCGAGACTAATCCGAACCTTACGGGAGGTTTGTAGATGGGTCTATGGACGGTTGTTCTCCCCTTGATTTATCAATTTGAACTTGATTATATCGTGAATATCAGCGGACAGAGACATGTTTGTGGAGCTATGGAGAAATTTATTTTGTGTCTGGATCTTAAAGGATTTTTTGTTTGGAGCTGAAACCTTGTTTCTGTGAACGTGGATGCATGACGATATCAGAGAGAGGACAGATGTCAGACTGAACATTTGTATGAGTGAGTCCATTTTACCCCTAGAACAACGCGGCAATATCACTTAGTGATCTTAATGAAACTTTGACATTTATGGATATGGGTTACGGTTTAGTTTTAGTGCCAGGATTTGTAGAGTAAGTTAATTAGGCAAATCGATAGGGTCCCCATAGGAGCCTGACCGAAGCTAGATCTTAGCCCATCTCCTTAAATATTATAGTGTCATATCAAGAAGATTGCTTTGTTGTCACCTACGGGTAATCAAATTATTTTGAATATTAATGTACCGAAAGCTTTACAACTTTTTTTTAAAGAAAAAAGGTTGTAAGGCTTTTCCCCGACAATTCTCGTTGAATTGTTCGTTAGCTCGGAATCGCGTACTTTCTTACAGGGGCGGTGCCGAAGGGATGGGGTGGGGGCGTTGTCCCCTATGATATTTTGCAATTAATGAAACTTAAACACAAGAGTAGATTTAAAAAAAAAATCGAATATAGAAAAAAAATGTTCATTTAACTCTATAAGACCCATATTTTTTCAATTGAAAAAAAAAACTGACGTCCCCTTTCGGTCGTCTTGCCCCTATACCCTGGCGCCGCCCCTGGGTAAAATGCTTCCTGGTACCAAGATTTTTGGCATGTGAAATTATCGCAGAAAGCATTGACGATATTCGGTATTCGATTCGGGCGTTAATCGGTTTCGCATCCGAAAGACATAGACATCACGTATGGCGTCGTAGGAATGCGTACATTTACAAGGTGAGATATATTTCATTTTTTGTTGTTGTCTCTTTGATGATTATTTTTCGTTTGATTGTTTTTTGGCGCATCTTGCTGCCTAATGCACTACATAGTGAAGAAGGAACTAAGTGCTAAGTAAGTAATTTTATACAATTTGTATTATGGTATGCCAATTATATTCGTCATTTTCTGAAATTCCATACAATTTCTACTCCATTTATCATAAAGTTTGACTCAGTGCAAAGTCCCATAACGGAGTTGTAAACCCATTATTTCCCTGGGTAATCCTCAATATTTAGTCTATTGTGAGTGGGAATTGATGATTCATATTCAATATTAGGCCTATCCATATAGAAAGTGACAAAGAGTAGTGTACTGTTTCCTCTCCAGAAGAAGAAGAAAAAGAAGAAGAAGAAAAAGAAGAGCAAGGAGAAGAACAAGAACAAGAAGAAAGGACTATATTCATAATTAAATAATAGATAAGAACAAAATGGTTTAGAATCCAATTTCTTCCTACATTTAGGTCTCGTCTTAATATGCTCAGATTTTCCCCCCAATTCTTGTTCGACAGAAAAACAACAGTCCCATACAAGTGACATAGTAATAGATCTAGACATTGTTACAATTATGGACCCCATGGTAGAATGTGATTGTCGTGTTGACAAAGCTTAATATCGGTTATCCATCCGTTTTATGATTTTGTTTTTATATGGAAAATAAATTATCTACTGTATTATAGATGCTCAGAGGATCGTGTATTCTAGATAGGAAAGGTCCATATGCGCTTACAAAGGTAAATTGATAATAATCAGAGACTGGTAGACATAGCTGAAACAGAAGGAGGGGGGGGGTAACAGTCATGAAAATGTGTACCGGATGATGGTGGTGATGATGATTTTAATAGTGATGAAATTATTGATATAGAAAGTGGCAAATAGCACTGTTCTGTTTCCAACTCAGAAGAAGAAGAAGAAGAAGAGTCTATATTCATAGTTGAATGATGGATAAAGACAAAAATGGTTTAGAAATCAATTTCTTCGTACAATTGTTACGATATAACGGTGTATATTAATGTTGATTGTAAATATTGTAAAATTAAAAAAAAGGTCACATTGAATGTTTTATATTCTAGATCTACTGCATAATCTTGTGTAGAAATCATAAAAATCGAGCTTTTGTCATATAGCATGGATTTTTGTGTTTCTGTTTCAGGACTGCATGGAATGTCCCAAATAACTACGCAACACTGGCTTCCACCTGCCTGTAGACCCTGAGTAAACCTCATATGATCAAAGGATTGCACAAGTTATTTACCGGGAGATATGATATCACTTCATGATTTTACTGAAACTATGAATTTTATCAAGCTGGTTTGTGAAGCGATGTTTAATGCTCGGATTGGAAGGAAAATCTATACATTTAAGTCTCCAGTAGGTGCCTGACTAAACTAGCTTGGTAAAATTTATAATTTCATCTCGAGACGGTTGCTGCATAGTCACCAAAGGTGACTTATTTCTAACGTGACTGTGTTAGTCAGACTGTTTCGAAAAACAGTTTAGGTTGCGCCTTATTTACAATCGTTAAGATGTTTGCCTTCTTAACGTTCTACTTTTGTTCGGCCGCTCCTCATCATTCGCTAAGTCTCTCGTACGTTCGTTTGCTTCTTGCGATATATCATCATGCTCAGATTATAAAAGCGTCGATCGTTTGAATCATCGCGGTAAGTCTTATTTCATTTGAACTCTTTTAACAATTTCTCTATACATATCGATTACTGGCATAAGTGTATATCTTATCATTCGTTATAGAATTAGGTGTAATTTAAATGCTGTAATTTTTTGGTTTGATATTTCAATACAGATTCACACTATTTAATAAAGTGATGAAGACATAGTTTTGAGCAAAATTACCGCGAATTCATTTTAGAGCTATGAAGGTATATGCAAAGAATAAAATTGCTGATCATAATGAAACTGGCAGCAACATTGGTTTGACATATTTCTACCGATAGATCTAGTTCATAAATATAAATAACAAAGGATAGGATGCTTATATGACAACAACCATGAAGCTTGTTTTATATTCTAGATCTATTTATGTATTATTACACGCCAAACAATCGTCACAACAAGACTATTGTATTTTCTCGTTTATGTTGCAGGTCTGAAAGCGGAATACACCTTCACGCAAGTTTAAAGAGGAACTTCTGCAACCATGTCGACTAGGAAGAATCTCATGAAAATATACCTAGCTCTGCGAGAGTCGCAAGTCTGTGGGACAATTATTCAGCAATTATACAACAATTATACAGCAATATCGTGGCAAGCCAATACGACTGAACAATGAACATTTTGTCACATCCATAAAGAGGAATGGATTTGACTGTTGTAAAATAGTTTCATGATCTCCTTGTAGAGTATGTGGTTGTAATGATGTTGTAAATTCAGTTTTATTTTTTGAAAGCATGGATATAATATAATGTGTCTTTTATCCAATATTTTTTTAATATCGTGATCTTAGTTACTTTCGTCAAGTTCAGAAAGCAACCAGTCTCCTCCATCTACCACTAGCTTTATCCCCCTCCCATCAGAGAGCGACTAATCTCCTTCCAACTAAGACCATCTTCGTCGCCCTTTCATCAGATAGCAACTAGTCTCCTTCCATCTCCCACTAGCTTCGTCACCCTTTCATTATAGAGCAATTAGTCTCCTTCCATCTACAACTAGCATTATCATCCTTTCATCAGAGAGCAACTAGTCTCTTTCCGTCTACAACTAGCATTGTCATCCTTTCATCAGAAAGACGACTTCTCTATCTACCACTAGCTTCGTCACCCTTTCATCAGAGAGCAGTCTCCTTCCTTCTACAATCAGCTTCCTCAACCTTTCATCAGAGAGCAAATATTCTCCTTCCATCTTCCACTAATATCTTCACCCTTCCTTCAGAGAGCAACTATTATTTTTTAAATATCGTGATCTTAGGTACTTTCGTCAAGTTCAACCAGTCTCCTCCATCTAACACTAGCTTTATCACCTTTCCATCAGAGAGCAACTAGTCTCCTTCCATCTCCCACTAGCTTCGTCACCCTTTCATTATAGAGCAATTAGTCTCCTATCTACAACTAGCTTTGCAACTCTTTCATCAGAGAGCAACTAGTCTCCTTCCATCCACAACCAGCTTTGTCATCCTTTCATCAGAAAGACGACTCCTTTATCTAACACTAGCTTCGTCACCCTTTCATTAGAAAGCAGTCTCCTTCCTTCTACCACTAATGTATTCACCCTTCAGATAGCAACTAGTTTCCTTCCTTCTACCACTAGCTTCGTCACCCTTTCATCAGAGAGCAATCTCCGTCCTTCTTCAATCAGCTTCCTCAATCTTTCATCAGAGAGCAACTAGTCTTCATTCATCTAACATTACCTTCGTCACCCTTTCTTTTGATAGTCTCCTTCCATCTACCAAGAGGACCGTCTCCCTTACATAAGAGAGCAGCTAGTCTCCTACCTTCTACCAATAGCGTCCTCACCCTTTCATCAGAAAGCAACTAGTCTCCTTCATAAACTATTTAGAGCAAGTAGTCTCTTTCCATCTGCCACCAGTTTCTTCACCCTGCCATCAAAAAGCAACTAGTTTCTTTCCATCTGCCTCCAGTTTCTTCAACCTTTCATCAGAGAGCAGTCTTCTTTCATCTACCACTAACTTCGTCATACTTTCGTCAGATAGCAATTAGTCTCCTTCCATCTGCAACTAGCTTCGTCATCCTTTCAACAGGGAGAGCAATTAGCCTCCTTCCATTAATCACTAGCTTCGTCACCCTTTCATCAGAGAGCAACTAGTCTCCTTCATCAACTATCTTCGTCACTAGTTAAAGCAAGTAGTTTTTTCCACTTGCCACCATTTTCTTCACCCTTTCATCAGAGAGCAGTCTCCTTCCATCTACCACTACCTTCGTCACCCTTTCATCAGAGAGCAATTAGTCCCCTTCCATCAATCACTACCTTCGTCACCCTCCCATCAGAGAGCAACTAGTCTCCTTCCATCTACAACTAGCTTCGTCACCCTTTCATCGGAGAGCAATCAGTCTCATTCAATCTACAACTAACTTCGTAATCTTTTCAACAGAGAGAGCAACTAGTCTCCTTCCATCTGCCACCAGTTTCTTCATCCTTTCATCAGAGAGCAATTAGTGTTCATTTACCTACCACTAGCTTGGTCACCCTTCATCAGATAGTCTCCTACCATCTGACAATATCTTCGTCACCCTTTCATCAGAGAGCAACCAGTCTCCATCAACTAGCTTCGTCACTATTTAGAGCAACTAGTCTCTTTCAATCTGCCTCCAGTTTCTTCACCCTTTCATCAGAGAGCAGTCTCCTTTCATCTACCACTTTTATCAGAGAGCAACTAGTCTCCTTCCATCTACAACTAGCTTCGTCATTTCAACAGAGAGAGAGAGAGAGAGCGACTAGCCTCCTTCCATCTACAACTAGCTTCGTCGTCCTTTCAACAGAGACAGAGAGAGAGAGCAATTACTCTCCTTCCATCTACTCCTAGCTTTGTCATCATTTCAACAGAGAGAGGGAGAGAGAGAGTAACTAGTCTCCTATCTACCACCAGCTTCGTCACCCTTTTAACAGAGAGCGATTAGTCTCTTTCCATCTACATCTAGCTTCGTCACCCTTTGTTCGAAAAGCAACCTTCGTCACCCTTTGTAAAAGAGCATCTAATCTCATACCATCTACCACTAGCTTCGTCACCCTTCCATCAGAGAGAAACTAGTCTACTTTCATGTACCACTAGCTTGATAACCCTTTCATAAGAAAGCAATTGGTCTCCTTCCTCCTACAACTAGATTCGTCACCCTTTAATCAGAAAGCAGCTAGTCTTTTTCCATTTACCATTAGCTTCATCGCCCTTTCATCGAAGAGCGACTAGACTTCATTCATCTACCACAAGCTTCGTCACCCTTCTATCAGATAGTCTCCTTCCTTCTACAACAATCTTCGTCACCCTTTCATAATAACGCAACCTTCGTCATCCTTTTATAAGAGAGCAACTAGTCTCTTTCCGCCAAGCACTAGCTTCTTCACCCTTCCATCAAAGAGCAATTATTATTCTTCTTCTACAACTTGCTTCGTCACCGTTTCATCAGAGAGCAAATAGTCTCCATCCATCTACCACTACTTCCGTCACCCTTCCATCACAGCAATTATTTCCTTTCATCTACCACTAGTTTCGTCACCCTTTCATTGGAGAGCAGTCTCCTTCCATGTACCACTAGCTCCATCACTCTTTAATCACCGAGCAACAAGTCACATTTAACTACCACTATCTTCGTGAACACCCTTTTATTAGCAAGCAACAAATCATATTTACCTACCACATTCTTTGTGAACACCCTTTTATTAGCAAGCAACAATTTTCATTTATCTACCGCCGTCTTTGTGAACACCCTTTCATCAGCGAGCAACAAGTCTCATTTATCTACCGCCGTCTTTGTGAACACCCTTTTATCAGCGAGAAACACTTTGCATTATCTTTGACTCTCTAATCAACCAACACAAGTTCTTCCACCTCTGATGATTTCACCCTCCCTCTCCATTTAAGGTAAGCAATGACTGATAATTTTGAATGATTACGCCAATTCCGTTCCATTCTATAAAAAACCTTATTAAACGAGTATCGAGTATTAGGAAGAAAACAATAATACATTTAAAGATCTTCCATAATTCCGCAAACTAAAATGCATACTGAGACTCCAATTTTAATGAGAATGTCCAATCAATGTCAATAATATGATACGTTTGTTATCATAGTTTTCCCCATGATTCAAAAAGAAAAAAACTATTTGATAAATTGCCCAGGCCAAGTTGAAACCAAATGCCTAAAAATTACTGAACATATGGGGAAACTGGGTTGAATATAACTTTGGAAATTTTAATGTTCTCTTAGTTTTTCTATTGTCTATTCAGGGGAGATCTTGTGAAAAAAAAGCAATTGCTGTTTATATGGCAACGTTGAACGAGAGAGAACACTGGTGTACGGATAAGACTGGATGATTCCAACGGCTGAATCAGTAACTCTGTGTGGTATATTCTCCTTTTTTTAGACTGGAGGAGAATAATTGGGCCATGCATAATACATATCATGATACACTAACAACTTTAAGTTTCGTTACCCATATAGGCAAACAGCACCAAGCGGGACCATTGTGACATAATTATGTCGTAGTTGGCGGTATTTCAGTGGCTGGATGCATTTTAATCATGATATAAAAATGATTCTATTGTTACCCAAGGAAACCACTTTAGCTGACGTTGGAGATCTTCTATCGACCCCACTTAACGAATATATTGACTCTGATTTTTCTTAGTTTTACACCTGTGTCCTGCGAACATGAATTTTGTTTATTTCTCTCATGTTCAGAAGCAGCGCGACTGATACAACAACAAAAGTTCAGCATATCTACTTATTGAAATTTATCATTGATTAATTATGTAATCCGTGTATTTCTGTTTTTGTTAATTTCTGATATATATTTTTGTTCTCTTTTCCAACTGGATGCATTTTAATTATGATATCAATAACGATTCTTCTTTTTAGAAAGGGAGACCACTTCAGCTGATATTGGTGATCTCCTGCTGGGACTTTTAACATTATTAACGACCTCTTCTCTTAGTGCTTATAGCGTTTTCAATAGGCCTTGCCAACGAGTATGGTGGACGACAGTTGATAATGACTCTTATTTCCGAGTTTACTGAAATCGGTTTTTAATGTCGGTCTTCAAGCGGCCATGTTAACGGAAAATTTTACTGATCCTCTTCTAAAAAAAAGAGCGGCTGAAAAATGAGAAAAGTCACATTCTGAAATCTATTTTAATCATGTTTAATAAAACCTTGTAAAAGATTTGGTTTTTATCCTTGGTATGCAATTTGAGTGAATTTTTAAGACTTTTGATCGACATTCTCTTTCATATGTGTGCAACGTTCTAAACATAAATATTGATAATGTTTTTCATTTTCCAGTTCTGTTTTGTTTTCCAGCGATCCTGATATCATTACCATTTACAACTTTTTTTTTCACTTAGGGTAGCCACTTCAGGTTTAGTAACGGTCTTCATTCCCTTAACCTTGCCTCATTGCCCTTCTAATATAATATGATATTTTCTTTTCTCGCTCTCATAAGCAGAGCGACTAAAACAAAAACAAAGGTTAAATATATTTATTGTAATTTATAATTGATTAGCGCAATCCAATGTATTTCTGATTTTTTTTTTATTTCTGAGATATTTTTTCCTTTTCTGACTGGGTGCATTTTGATTAATAATGATACTTTTACTTTTTTTTACTAAGGAAAACCTCTTCAGCTGTTATTGCTGGGATTTTATTGGCCCTGCTAAGATCGGTAATGACTTGTTTTTTCTTGAGGCAGCTATTTCAGCTTTTATTGGTAGCTTTCAGAGGTCTTGCCCATATTTCCTAGTGTAGCAGCTCCGGTTTTAAATAATGTCTGGAGCGGCAACGCTTACATGTTATTGTTTCTATTCTTCCATTCCAGAAAACAGAGCGGCTGCATGAAGGGAAATACAATTTAAAATCTCCTTATCAATCATGTACATGTATTTGATGTATCTTTATCAAATTTTTTTTTATCCATGGCATTTAATTTTCGTTACTTGTAACTTATGATCTTTATTCTCTTTTCAGGCTTGATGCGTTTTAAACATTTACGGTTCTTATTTATTTGTCCACGTTAGCCAGTTCAGCTTTAAATATTGGTTTTTTTCCAGAGCATTCGCTGCCATTGCCATAAAAATGATTAACATAAATGTAACTCTTTATTTACATCGGACAGCCACTTCGGCTTATATTGTCGGTCTTCCCTTAGCCTTACTAACATAACGGGTTATAATATTCCTTAAGCCTGCCTCTTATCTTCCTAAGGTAGCCATCCTCTTCAGAAAGGTGTATTGGTGGTATTCCAGTGTACCCATCTATTAGACATGACATGTTTTACCCCCTTCCTTCATTCTCACGAGCAGAGTGGCTGATAAAAGACAGAAAGTTCCATTAAACAAAAATATTTGTTGGTACAGACTACAGAATGTGAATACAGGTTTAGGATTATCGGGATCTGAAACTGCGGCCCGCGGATCATTTTTGTGCGACCCGGCAAAATTTTCAAGGTGATCAAGTTTTATAAATTTTGAATTTAGTTAGGTAGTGATTTTATTTATGATTATTTATTTACCACTTGTGGGATTGAACACCCTATCAGCAAATTGTGCAATTTTCCCCAAATTATTTTGGTACTGTAGCGTGTTTGTTTTACTTATGATAGAGAAGGTTTTTTTACGTATCCAAACTTTTTTTCTTTAAGCTTGTATGCCTACTTAAGATTTTGATTAATTTTTACTGATATACTTCCCAGAACCTGTGTTAAGTATTATTCACCTGCATAGTTATTCATCATACTTAATTTGTTCATTTTGAACTGACTCCAATCTCCAATCGTGCCAATAAATCTTGGAGAACTAGAATTCCTTTCATTCTGACTTTATAAAACTTGACCAACAAAATACAAAGTGAAACGACAAGGGATATTTTATATTTGTCTATCTCCATTATAACGATTATCATGATTATGTTCTTTAAAACTATATAGACAATGCTATCTTCATTCTATGTTTTGCGGGTGTATAGGTGGGGGGGGCGGGATTGGCGTCTCTCAGAGGTTCTTTGATAAAAAAAAAAAAGAAAACGGATAATAAACGGATAAAATGAAAGAAAATAAAGTCCAGTCCAATGGTGAAAATTGATATTAGTTTATGAATAGGCCTATGTGTCATAATATATCACAAAATTATGTTTTGATTTTAAAACTTCAAAATATTTGTATTTTTAACTATTGGGAATTTTTATCCCGCTGGATGTATCCTGTCTCTCTATTTTGCAACCAAAGACCAACTGCTATTTGACCAGGACCCATATTCATAAAACCTTAAATGTATAAATCACCCAATTGTGTATTAATTTCTATGTGATTAGTGATATGTATTTATTATTGTACCGGTATTCATATTTATTAATATCCTGGTTTTTATCTCTCTTATTTATTCTTACAGTTTTTACGGAATTGGAATTCTCAAGTTATCTGGAAGTTGTTTCAACATTTGGACATGGAGATGGAATAAAAAGTATCATGCACGTTTTCACATCAAAGACTCAATTCGCGTAGAAGTTTGTTTTCTGATTTATTCATCGTTGACTTCACTACAGCCACAATGCCACACCTCCAACGATGACATTGAGAAATATCTCCAACAAGACTTGATCAATTGAGAATGCTGCAATGTGATAGATTCTTACTAAATGCCTGATATCAATTTTTCCTATTGGATCGTGGACACGAAGAAAAAAGAACATTCGATAACATTCTTGGCGATCCATTCTGATCTTCATACATTTGAATATCACTAGGAAGAACTCCAGTCGCAGAATCAGTTTACAATATTCTTGGACAGATCTCTATAATTTTCTTCTGCGGACTAGTCACAATTTTTCAAGGCAGAACTTCGCTGAGACTAATCCGAACCTTACGGGAGGTTTGTTGATGGGTCTCTCGACGGTTGTTCTCCTCTTGATCTATAAATTTGAACTTGATAATATCGGGAATATCAGCGGACAGAAACATGATTGTGGAGCTGTGGATTAATATTTTATCACTGGATCTTCAAATAAATATTTGTTTGGAGCTGAAATCTTGTTGCTGTGAGCGTGGATGCATGACGATATCAAAGAGAGGACAGATGTCAGACTGAACATTTGTATGAGTGAGTCCATTTTACCCCTAGAACAACGCGGCAATATCACTTAGTGATCTTATTGAAACTTTGACATTTATGGATATGGGTTACGGTTTAGTTTTAGTGCCAGGATTGTAGAGTAAGTTAATTAGACAAAATGATAGGGTCCCCATAGGAGCCTGACCGAAGCTTGATCTTAGCCCATCTCCTTAAATGTTATAGTGTCATATCAAGAAGATTGCTCTGTTGTCACCTACGGGTAATCAAATAAAGCTGAATATTTCGTACCGAAAGCTTTACAACTTTTTTTTTCAAAGAAAAATGTTGTAAGGCTTTTCTCCAACAAATCTCGTTGAATTGTTCGTTAGCTCGGAAGCGCGTACTTTCTTACAGGGGCGGTTCCAAAGGGAGGGGCAGGCCTTGCCCGTAAGATGATTTTTGTTTTATTTAATGAAACAAAACACAAGAGTAGATTAAGGGGCTTTGACAATCGCTCTTGCGATCGTTTGCGATCATTTTGTCATAATATATATTGCACACAATCGCAACGGTTGTAAGCAGTCTCACCAGCAAGGAGCTTTGAAAAAAAACCGAATATAGAAAGAAAATGTCAATTTAACTCTATAAGGCCCCTCTTGTTCAATTGAAAAAAAAAATAAACTTACGTCAACTTTCGGTCGTCTTACCCCCTATACACTGGCACCGCCCCTGGGTAATATATGCTTTTTTATACCAAGATTTTTGGCATGTGAAATTATCGTAGAAAGCATTAACGATATTCGGTATTCGATTCGGGCGTTAATCGGTTTCGCATCCGAAAGACATAGACATCACGTATGCCGTCGTAGGAATACGTATATTTACAAGGTGAGATATATTTCATTTTTGGGGGGTTGTCTCTATGATGATTTTATTCGTTTGATTGATTTTGGGGCATTTTGCTGCCCAATGCACTACACAGTGTAGAAGGAACCAAGTGCTAAGTAAGTAATTTTGTACACTTTTGTATTATGGTATGCCAATTATATTCCTAATTTTCTAAATTTCCATACAATTTCTACTCCACTTATCATAAAGTATGCCCCAGTGCAAAGTCCCATAACGGAGTTGTTAACCCAAGGAGTATTATTTCCCTAGGTAATCCTCACTATTCAGTCTATTGTGAGTGAGAATCGATTATTCATATTCAATATTAGGCCTATCGATGTAGAAAGTGGCAAAGAGTAGTGGACTGTTTCCACTCCAGAAGAAGAAAAAGAAGAACAACAAGAAGAACAAGAAGAAAGGTCTATATTCAGTTAAATGGTGGATAAGGACAAGAATGGTTTAGAATTTAATTTCTTCCTACATTTAGGTCTCATCTTAATATGCTCAGATTTATTTCCTAATTCCTGTTCGACAGAATAACAAGTCCCATGCACGTGATATCGTAATAGATATAGACATCGTTACAATTATGGACCCCATTGAAGAATATGATTGTCGTGTTGACAAAGCTTAATATGGGTTTTCCATCCGTTTTATAATTTTGTTTTTATACGTAAAATAAATACTATACTATTGTAGTTACTCAGAGAATCGTGTATTCTAGGTAGGAAAGGCCCATATGCGCTTACAAAAGTAAATTGATAACAATCAGAGACTGGTAGACATAGCTGAAACAGAAGGAGGGGGGGGGGGGGTAACAGTCACGAAAATGTGTACCGGATGATGGTGATGATGATTCTAATAGTGATGAAATTATTTAATATAGAAAATGGCAAATAACACTGCTGTTTCCAACTCAGAAGAAGAAGTCTATATTCATAGTTAAATGATGGATGAAGACAGAATGGTTTAGAATTTAATTTTTCGTACAATTGTAAAGATATAACGGTGTAATATTAACGTTGATTGTAAATATTGTAAAATAAAAAAAATGTCACATTGAATGTTTTATATTCTAGATCTACTGCATAATCTCGTATAGAAATCATTATCAAAATCGAGTTTTTTCATTAGCATGGATGTTTGTGTTTATGTTTCAGGACTGTATGGAATGTCCCAAATAATTACGCAACACTGGCTTCCAAACCTCATGTGATCAAAGTGCTGCACTAGTTATTTACCGGGAGATATGATATCACTTCATGATTTTACTGAAACTATGAATTTTATCGAGCTGGTTTGTAAAGCGATGTTTAATGCTCGGATTGGAAGGAAAATCTATACATTTAAGTCTCCAGTAGGTGCCTGACTAAACTAGTTTGTAAAATTCATAATTTCATCTCGAGACGATTGCTGCATAGTCACTAAAGGTGACTTAATTTAACGTGACTGTGGTAGTTAGACTGTTTCGAAAACCAGTTTAGGTTGCGCCTAATTAACAATCGTTTAGATTTTTGCCTTCTTGACGTTCTACTTTCGTTCGGCCGCTCCTCATACATTCGCTAAGTCTCTCGTACGTTCGTTTGCTTCTTGCGATATATCATCATGCTCAGATTATAAAAGCATCGTTTGAATGATCGCGGTAAGTCTTATTTCATCTGAACTCTTTTAAAAATTCTTCTATACATATCGATTACTGGCATAAGTGTATATCTTATCATTCGTTATTGAATTAGGTGTAATTCAAATGTTGTAATTTTGGTTTGATATTTCGATTCAGATTCACACTACCATGCATTTAATAAAGTGATGGAGACATAGTTTTGAGCAAAATTACCGCGAATTTATTTTAGAGCTATGAAGGGGCTTTAGATTAATTATGTATATGCAAAGGATAACATTGCTGATCATAATCAAACTGGCAGCAACATTGGTTTGATATATTTCTACTGATAGATTTAGTTCATAAATATAAATAACAAAGTAGGATGATTGTGTGACAACAACCATAAAGCTTGTTTTATATTCTAGATCTATTTATGTATTATTACATGCCAAACAATCGTCACAACAAGATATTGTATTTTCTCGTTTATGTTGTAGGTCTGAAAGCGGAATACACCTCCACGCAGGTTTAAAGAGAAACTTCTGCAACCATGTCGACTAGGAAGAATCTCATGAATATATACCTAGCTCTGCGAGAGTCGCAAGTCTGTGGGACAATTATTCAGCAATTATACAACAATTATACAGCAATATGGTGGCAAGCCAATACGACTGAACAATGAACATTTTGTCACATCCTTAAAGAGGAATGGATTTGAATGTTTTAAAATAGTTTTATGATCTCCTTGTAGAGTATATGGTTGTAATGATGTTGTAAAGTAAGATTTTTTGAAAGCATGGATATAATATAATGTGTGTTTTATCCAATATATTTTTAATATCGTGATCTTAGTTACTTTCGTCAAGTTCAGAAAGCAACCAGTCTCCTCCATCTATAACTAGCTTCGTCACCCTTTCATCAGAGAGCAATTAGTCTCCTTCCATCCAAAACTAACTTCGTCATCCTTTCATCAGAAAGACGACTCCTCTATCTACCACTAGCTTCGTCACCATTTCATCAGAGAGCAGTCTCCTTCCTTCTACCACTAATGTATTCACCCTTTCATCAGAGAGCAACTAGTCTCCTTCCATCTACAACTAGCTTCGCCACCCTTTCATCAGAGAATAACAAGTCTCCTTCCATCTACAACTAGCTTCGCCACCCTTTCATTAGAGAGCAACTAGTCTCCTTCCATCTACCACTATCTTCTTCACCCTTTCATCAGAACGCAACCTTCGTCACCCTGTCCTAATAGAGCAACTAGTCCCCTTCCATCTACCACCGGCTTTGCCACCCTTTCATCAGAGAGCAACTAGTCTCCTTCAATCCACAACTAGCTTCGTCATCCTTTCAACAGAGAGAGCAATCAGTCTACTTCCATCTGCCACCAGTTTCTTCACCCTTTCATCAGAAAGCAGTCTCCTTCCTTCTACCACTAATGTATTCACCCTTCTGTCAGATAGCAACTAGTATTCATTCATCTAACATTACCTTCGTCACCCTTTCATCAGATAGTCTCATTCCATCTACCAAGAGGACCGTCACCCTTTCATCAGAGAGCAACTAGTCTCCTTCAGTAACTAGCTTCGTTACTATTTAGAGCAAGTAGTCTCTTTCCATCTGCTACCAGTTTCTTCACCCTTTCATCAGAGAGCAATCTCCTTCCATCTACCACTAACTTCGTCATCCTTTCATCAAAGAGCAAGTAGTCTCTTTCCATCTGCCACCAGTTTCTTCACTCTTTCATCAAAATACAGTCACCTTTCATCTACCACTAGTGTCTTCACCCTTCCATCAAAAGGCAACTTGTTTCTTTCCATCTGCTTCCAGTTTCTTCACCCTTTCATCAGAGAGCAGTCTCCTTCCATCTACCACTAACTTCTTCATACTTTCATCAGATAGTCTCCTATCTACCAAGAGGTTTGTCACCCTTACATAAGAGAGCAGCTAGTCTCCTTCCATCTACCAAGAGGTTCGTCACCCTTTCAACAGAGAGCAACTAGTCTCCTTCATCAACTAGCGTCGTCACTAGTTAGAGCAAGTAGTCTTTTTTTCATTTGCCACCAGTTTCTTCACCCTTTCATCAGAGAGCAGTCTCCTTTCATCTACCACTACATTCGTCACCCTTTCATCAGAGAGCAATTAGTCTCCTTCCATCTACAACTAGCTTCGTCACCCTTTCATCAGAGGGCAATCAGTCTCCTTCCATCTACAACTAGATTCGTCATCCTTTCAACAGAGAGATCAATTAGTCTCCTTTCATCTACCACTACCTTCGTCATCCTGTCATCAGAGAGCAATTAATCTCCTTCCATCTACAACTAGCTTCGTCATCCTTTCAACAGAGAGCAGTCTCTTGCCATCTACCACTAGTGTCTTCACCCTTCCATCAAAAAGCAACAAGTTTCTTTCCATCTGCTTCCAGTTTCTTCACCCTGTCATCAGAGAGCAGTCTCCTTCCGTCTACCACTAACTTCGTCATATTTTCATCAGAGAGCAATTAGTCTCCTTCCAGCTACAACTAGCCCCGTCATCCTTTCAACAGAGAGAGCAATTAGTCTCCTATTAACCACTAGCTTCGTCACTCTTTCATCAGATAGTCTCCTTCCATCTACCAAGAGATTCGTCACCCTTTCATCAGAGAGCGGCTAGTCTCCTTCATCAACTAGCGTCGTCACTAGTTAGAGCAAGTATTCTTTTTTCCATTTGCCACCAGTTTCTTCACCCTTTCATCAGAGAGCAGTCCCCTTCCATCTACCACAACCTTCGTCACCATTTCATCAGAGAGCAACCAGTCTCCTTCCATCTACAACTAGTTTCGTCATCCTTTCAACAGAGAGAGCAATCAGTCTCCTTCCATCTGCCACCAGTATCTTCACTCTTTCATTAAAGAGCAGTCTCCTTCAGCAACTAGCTTCGTTACTATTTAGAGCAAGTAGTCTCTTTCCATCTGCCACCAGTTTCATCACCCTTTCATCAGAGAGCAATCTCCTTCCATCTACCACTAACTTCGTCATCCTTTCATTAAAGAGCAAGTAGTCTCTTTCCATCTGCCACCAGTTTCTTCACCCTTTCATCAAAATACAGTCACCTTTCATCTACCACTAGTGTCTTCACCCTTCCATCAAAAGGCAACTTGTTTCTTTCCATCTGCTTCCAGTTTCTTCACCCTTTCATCAGAGAGCAGTCTCCTTCCATCTACCACTAACTTCTTCATACTTTCATCAGAGAGCAGTCTCCTTCCATCTACCAAGAGGTTTGTCACCCTTTCATCAGAGAGCAGTCTCCTTTCATCTATCACTTATCAGAGTGCAACTAGTCTCCTTCCATATACAACTAGCTTTGTCATCATTTCAACAGAGAGGGCAATTATTCTCCTTCCATCTACAACTAGCTTTGTCACCCTTTCATCAGAGAGCAATTTGCCTCCTTCCATCTACCACCAGCTTTGGTCACCCTTTATAAAAGAGCAACTAGTCTCCTACCATCAACCACTAACATCGTCACCCTTTCATCAGAGAGCAATTAGTCTCCTTCCATCTACAACTAGCTTCGTCACCCTTTCATCAGAGGGCAATCAGTCTCCTTCCAACTACAACTAGCTTCGTCATCCTTTCAACAGAGAGAGCAATTAGTCTCCTTTCATCTACCACTACCTTCGTCATCCTGTCATCAGAGAGCAATTAATCTCCTTCCATCTACAACTAGCTTCGTCATCCTTTGAACAGAGAGCAGTCTCCTGCCATCTACCACTAGTGTCTTCACCCTTCCATCAAAAAGCAACTAGTTTCTTTCCATCTGCTTCCAGTTTCTTCACCCTGTCATCAGAGAGCAGTCTCCTTCCGTCTACCACTAACTTCGTCATATTTTCATCAGAGAGCAATTAGTCTCCTTCCATCTACAACTAGCACCGTCATCCTTTCAACAGAGAGAGCAATTAGGCTCCTATTAACCACTAGCTTCGTCACTCTTTCATCAGATAGTCTCCTTCCATCTACCAAGAGATTCGTCACCCTTTCATCAGAGAGCAGCTAGTCTCCTTCATCAACTAGCGTCGTCACTAGTTAGAGCAAGTATTCTTTTTTCCATTTGCCACCAGTTTCTTCACCCTTTCATCAGAGAGCAGTCCCCTTCCATCTACCACTACCTTCGTCACCATTTCATCAGAGAGCAATTATTCTCCTTCCATCTACAACTAGCTTCATCACCCTTTCATCAGAGTGCAATTAATCTCCTTCCATCTACAACTAGCTTCGTCACCCTTTCATCAGAGAGCAATCAGTCTCCTTCCATCTACAACTAGCTTCGTAATCCTTTCAACAGATAGAGCAATCAGTCTCTTTACATCTGCCACCAGTTTCTTCACCCTTTCATTAAAGAGCAGTCTCCTTCCATCTACAACTAGCTTCGTCACCCTTTCATCAGAGAGCAATCAGTCTCCTTCCATCTACAACTAGCTTCGTCATCCTTTCAACAGAGAGAGCAATCAGTCTCCTTCCATCTGCCACCAGTTTCTTCACTCTTTCATTAAAGAGCAGTCTCCTTCAGCAACTAGCTTCGTTACTATTTAGAGCAAGTAGTCTCTTTCTATCTGCCACCAGTTTCGTCACCCTTTCATTAGAGAGCAATCTCCTTCCATCTACCACTAACTTCGTCATCCTTTCATCAAAGAGCAAGTAGTCTCTTTCCATCTGCCACCAGTTTCTTCACCCTTTCATCAAAATACAGTCACCTTTCATCTACCACTAGTGTCTTCACCCTTCCATCAAAAGGCAACTTGTTTCTTTCCATCTGCTTCCAGTTTCTTCACCCTTTCATCAGAGAGCAGTCTCCTTCCATCTACCACTAACTTCTTCATACATTCATCAGATAGTCTCCTATCTACCAAGAGGTTTGTCACCCTTACATAAGAGAGCAGCTAGTCTCCTTCCATCTACCAAGAGGTTCGTCACCCTTTCATCAGAGAGCAGTCTCCTTTCATCTATCACTTATCAGAGTGCAACTAGTCTCCTTCCATATACAACTAGCTTTGTCATCATTTCAACAGAGAGGGCAATTATTCTCCTTCCATCTACAACTAGCTTTGTCACCCTTTCATCAGAGAGCAATTTGCCTCCTTCCATCTACCACCAGCTTTGGTCACCATTTATAAAAGAGCAACTAGTCTCCTACCATCAACCACTAACATCGTCACCCTTTCATCAGAGAGAAACTAGTCTGCTTTCATGTACCACTAGCTTGATAATCCTTTCATAAGAGAGCAATTGGTCTCCTTCCTCCTACAACTGGATTCGTCACCCTTTCATCAGAAAGCAGCTAGTCTTTTTCCATTTACCATTAGCTTCATCACCCTTTCATCGAAGAGCGACTAGACTTCATTCATCTACCACTAGCTTCGTCACCCTTCTATCAGATATTCTCCTTCCTTCTACAACAAGCTTCGTCACCCTTTCCTAAGAACGCAACCTTCGTCATCCTTTTATAAGAGAGCAACTAGTCTCTTTCAGCCAAGCACTAGCTTCGTCACCCTTCCATCAAAGAGCAATTATTCTTCTTTCTTCTACAACTTGCTTCGTCACCGTTTCATCAGAGAGCAAATAGTCTCCATCCATCTACCACTACTTCCGTCACCCTTCCATCACAGAGCAGTCTCCTTCCATCTACCACTACCTTTGTCAACATTTCATCAAAGAGCAACTAGTCTCCTTCCATCTACCACTAGCTTCATCACTCTTTAATCACCGAGCAACAAGTCACATTTAACTACCACTATCTTCGTGAACACCCTTTTATTAGCAAGCAACAGATCATATTTATCTACCACATTCTTTGTGAACACCCTTTTATTAGCAAGCAAGTCTCATTTATCTACCACCGTCTTTGTGAACACCCTTTCATTAGCAAGCAACAAGTCTCATTTATCTACCGCCGCATTTGTGAACACCCTTTCATCAGCGAGCACCGGGCCTAATTTATCTACCGCCTTCTCTGTGAACACCCTTTCATCAGCGAGCTACACTTTGCATTATCTTCGACTCTCTATTCAACCAGCATAAGTTCTTCCACTTCTGATGATTTCACCCTTCCTCTCCATTTAAGGTAAGCAATGACGAATAATTTTGAATGATGATGCCAATTCCATTCCATTCTATAAAAAACCTTATTAAACGAGTATCAAGTATTAGGAAGAAAACAATAATACATTTAAAGATCTTCCATAATTCCGCAATATACTAAGACTCCAATTTTAATGAGAATGTCCAATCATTGTCAATAATATGATACGTTGTTATAATAGTTTTCCCATGATTAAAAAAAAAAAAAAACTATATATATTATAAATTGCCCAGGCCAAGTTGAAACCAAATGCCTAAAAATGATTTGAGCATATGGGGAAACTGGTTTGAATGTAACCTTGGAAATTTTTAATGTTCTCTTAGTTTTTCTATTTTCTATTCAGGAGAGATCTTGTGAAAGAGCAATTGCTGATTATATGGCAACGTTGACCGAGAGAGAACACTGGTGTACGGATAAGAGTGTCTGGATGATTCCAAGGACTGAATCAGTAACTCTGTGGTATATTTTCTCCCTTTTAAGACAGGAGGAGAATAAAGACAATGTTAATAAAAATGATCGTTCCTATTTACCCAAGGTCGCCATTTCGCATAAGTATTTTAATTCGTAGTCTTCCTTTAGAGATTAGGCCATGAACCCACACAGGCAAACAGCTCCTAGTGGGACCACCTTGACATAGTTATGTCGTAGTTGACGCTCTTCCAGTGACTGGATGCATTTTTGTTAACTAAGGAAACCACTTTAGCTGACGTTTGCGATCTTCTATCGACCCCTCTTAACGTATATATTGACTCTGATTTTTCTTAGTTTTACTGAACACCCAATAACCATGCACTGTGTCCTGCGAACATGAAATGTTTTTATTTTTCTCATTCTCAGAAGCAGTGCGACTGATACAAAAAACAAAAGTTCAGCATATTTACTTGATTAAATTTATCTTGATTAATTATGTAATCCAATTGTATTTCAGTCTTAATTTTTGATATGTATATGTTTTCTCTTTTCTAGATGCATTTTAATTATACGAATAATAACGATTCTTCTTTTCACAAAGGCAAATCACTTCAGCTGATATTGGTGATATCTGTTGGCACTTTTAACATTATTAACGACTTTTTCTTAGGTTAACCCTTTTAATGCTATTAGCGTTTTCAATAGGCCTTGTCAACGAGTGTATTGTGGACGACGCTTGATGATGACTCCTATTTCCTAGTTTACTAAAATCGTATTTAATTGTCGATCTTGAAGCGGCCATGTTAACTTCACATTTTATTGGATCTCTTCTAAAAAAAGGAGCGACTGAAAAGATGAAGAAAGCCACCTTTTAAAATTTACTCTTATCATGTTCAATTATATCTTTATGAAAAATTTGGTTTTTATCCTTGGTATGTAATTTGAGTGCATTTTTATAACTTCTGATCTATATTCTCTTGCAGGTTTGCAACGTTCTAAACATGAATATTGATAATGTTTCTTTTTCTAGTTTTGTTTTGTTTTCCAGCGACCCTGATATCATTACCATTAACAACTATTTTTTTCCACTTAGGGTAGCCATTTCAGGTTCATTGACGTTATTCATCCCCTTAACCTTTCTCAGTGCCCTTTTAACATGATATGATATTTCTTTTTCTTGTTTCAGAGCGGCTGATACAAAAACAAAAGTTCAATAGATTTATTGCAATTTATAATTGATTATTAGCGTAATCCAATGTATTTCCGATTCTTTATTTCTTATATATATAAAAAAAATCTGAATGGGTGCATTTTAATAATGATACTTGTTCTTTTTTTACTTTTTTTTTACTAAAAGAAACATCTTCCGCTGGTGGGTTTTTATTGGCCCTGCTGAAATCGGTAATGACTTTTATTTTTTCTAGAGGTAGCTATTTCAGCTTTTATTGGTAGCTATAAGAGGTCTTACCCATATTTCCTAGTGTAGCAGATCCGGCTTTAAATGATGTCTGCAACGGCCACGCTAACATGTTATTGTTTCTATTCTTCCATTCCAGAAAACAGAGCGGCTGCATGAAGGGAAAATACAATTTCAAATTTGAAATATATTTATCAAATGTTTGTTTTATTTTTTTATCCATGGCATTTCATTTTCGTTACTTGTAGCTTATGATCTTTATTATCTTTTCAGGCTTGATACGTTTTAAACATTTACGGTTCTCATTTATTTGTCCAGGTTAGCCAGTTCAGCTTTAACTAGTGGTTTTCCAGAGCATTCGCTGTCATTGCCATCAAAATGATTAACATAACAGTAACTCTTGATTTACATTGGGCAGCCACTTCAGCTTATATTGGCGGTCTTCCCTTAGCCTTACCAACACAACGGGTTATAATATTCCTTAAGCCGGCCTCTTATCTTCCTAAGGTAGCCAGCCTCTTTAGAAATTTTTATTGGTGGTATTTCAGTGTACCCAGCTATTAGACATATGTTTTATCCCCTTCCTTCATTCTCACAAGCAGAGTAGCTGATACAAAGACAGAAAGTTCCATTAAACAAAAATATTTGTGGTATGGACTAAAGAATATGAATACTGGCTTGGGATTCTCGGGATCTGAGACTGCGGCCCGCGGATCATTTTTGTGCGACCCGCCAAAATTTTCAAGGTGATTAAGTTTTATAAACTTTGAATTTAGTTAGGTAGTGCTTTCATTTATGTTTATTTATTTACCACTCGTGGGATTGAACACCCTTTCAGCAAATTATGCTTCTTTTCCCCCAAATAATTTTTGTACTGTAGCGTGTTTTTTTATGTTAGAGAAGGTTCTTTTACTTATCCAAACTTTTTTTCTTTAAGCTTGTATGCCTAGTTTAGATCGTGCCAATAAATCTTGGAGAACTAGAATTCCTTTCATTCTGACTTTATAAAACTTGACCAACAAAATACAAAGTGAAACGACAAGGGATATTTTATATTTGTCTATCTCCATTATAACGATTATCATGATTATGTTCTTTAAAACTATATAGACAATGCTATCTTCACTCTATGTTTTGCGGGTGTATAGGTGGGGGGGGGGGCGGGATTGGCGTCTCTCAGAGGTTCTTTGATAAAAAAAAAAAGAAAACGGATAATAAACGGATAAAATGAAAGAAAATAAAGTCCAGTCCAATGGTGAAATTTGATATTAGTTTATGAATAGGCCTATGTGTCATAATATATCACAAAATTATGTTTTGATTTTAAAACTTCAAAATATTTGTATTCTTAACTATTGGGAATTTTTATCCCGCTTGATGTATCCTGTCTCTCTATTTTGCAACCAAAGATCAACTGCTATTTGACCAGGACCCATATTCATAAAACCTTAAATGTATAAATCACCCAATTGTGTATTAATTTCTATGTGATTTGTGATATGTATTTATTATTGTACCGGTATTCATATTTATTAATATTCTGGTTTTTATCTCTCTTATTTATTCTTACAGTTTTTACGGAATTGGAATTCTCAAGTAATCTGGAAGTTGTTTCAACATTTGGACATGGAGATGGAATAAAAAGTATCATGCACGTTTTCACATCAAAGACTCAATTCGCGTAGAAGTTTGTTTTCTGATTTATTCATCGTTGACTTCACTACAGCCACAATGCCACACCTCCAACGATGACATTGAGAAATATCTCCAACAAGACTTGATCAATTGAGAATGCTGCAATGTGATAGATTCTTACTAAATGCCTTATATCAATTTTTCCTATTGGATCGTGGACACGAAGAAAAAAGAACATTCGATAACATTCTTGGCGATCCATTCTGATCTTCATACATTTGAATATCACTAGGATTGATCAATTGAGAATGCTGCAATGTGATAGATTCTTACTAAATGCCTTATATCAATTTTTCCTATTGGATCGTGGACACGAAGAAAAAAGAACATTCGATAACATTCTTGGCGATCCATTCTGATCTTCATACATTTGAATATCACTAGGAAGAACTCCAGTCGCAGAATCAGTTTACAATATTCTTGGACAGATCTCTATAATTTTCTTCTGCGGACTAGTCACAATTTTTCAAGGCAGAACTTCGCTGAGACTAATCCGAACCTTACGGGAGGTTTGTTGATGGGTCTCTCGACGGTTGTTCTCCTCTTGATCTATAAATTTGAACTTGGTAATATCGGGAATATCAGCGGACAGAAACATGATTGTGGAGCTGTGGATTAATATTTTATCACTGGATCTTCAAATAAATATTTGTTTGGAGCTGAAATCTTGTTGCTGTGAGCGTGGATGCATGACGATATCAAAGAGAGGACAGATGTCAGACTGAACATTTGTATGAGTGAGTCCATTTTACCCCTAGAACAACGCGGCAATATCACTTAATGATCTTATTGAAACTTTGACATTTATGGATATGGGTTACGGTTTAGTTTTAGTGCCAGGATTGTAGAGTAAGTTAATTAGACAAAATGATAGGGTCCCAATAGGAGCCTGACCGAAGCTTGATCTTAGCCCATCTCCTTAAATGTTATTGTGTCATATCAAGAAGATTGCTCTGTTGTCACCTACGGGTAATCAAATAAATTTGAATATTTCGTACCGAAAGCTTTACAACTTTTTTTTCAAAGAAAAATGTTGTAAGGCTTTTCTCCAACAAATCTCGTTGAATTGTTCGTTAGCTCGGAAGCGCGTACTTTCTTACAGGGGCGGTTCCGAAGGGAGGGGCAGGCCTTGCCCGTAAGATGATTTTTGTTTTATTTAATGAAACAAAACACAAGAGTAGATTAAGGGGCTTTGACAATCGCTCTTGCGATCGTTTGCGATCATTTTGTCATAATATATATTGCACACAATCGCAACGGTTGTAAGCAGTCTCACCAGCAATTGTGAAAGAGGCTTTGAAAAAAAAACCGAATATAGAAAGAAAATGTCAATTTAACTCTATAAGGCCCCTATTGTTCAATTGAAAAAAAAATAAACTTACGTCAACTTTCGGTCGTCTTACCTCCTATACACTGGCACCGCCCCTGGGTAATATATGCTTTTTTATACCAAGATTTTTGGCATGTGAAATTATCGTAGAAAGCATTTAACGATATTCGGTATTCGATTCGGGCGTTAATCGGTTTCGCATCCGAAAGACATAGACATCACGTATGCCGTCGTAGGAATACGTATATTTACAAGGTGAGATATATTTCATTTTTGGGGGGTTGTCTCTATGATGATTTTATTCGTTTGATTGATTTTTGGGCATTTTGCTGCCCAATGCACTACACAGTGTAGAAGGAACCAAGTGCTAAGTAAGTAATTTTGTACACTTTTGTATTATGGTATGCCAATTATATTCCTAATTTTCTAAATTTCCATACAATTTCTACTCCACTTATCATAAAGTATGCCCCAGTGCAAAGTCCCATAACGGAGTTGTTAACCCAAGGAGTATTATTTCCCTAGGTAATCCTCACTATTCAGTCTATTGTGAGTGAGAATCGATGATTCATATTCAATATTAGGCCTATCGATGTAGAAAGTGGCAAAGAGTAGTGGACTGTTTCCACTCCAGAAGAAGAAAAAGAAGAACAACAAGAAGAACAAGAAGAAAGGTCTATATTCAGTTAAATGGTGGATAAGGACAAGAATGGTTTAGAATTTAATTTCTTCCTACATTTAGGTCTCATCTTAATATGCTCAGATTTATTTCCTAATTCCTGTTCGACAGAATAACAAGTCCCATGCACGTGATATCGTAATAGATATAGACATCGTTACAATTATGGACCCCATTGAAGAATATGATTGTCGTGTTGACAAAGCTTAATATGGGTTATCCATCCGTTTTATAATTTTGTTTTTATACGTAAAATAAATACTATACTATTGTAGTTACTCAGAGAATCGTGTATTCTAGGTAGGAAAGGCCTATATGCGCTTACAAAAGTAAATTGATAACAATCAGAGACTGGTAGACATAGCTGAAACAGAAGGAGGGGGGGGGGGTAACAGTCACGAAAATGTGTACCGGATGATGGTGATGATGATGATGATTATAGTGATGAAATTATTGATAAAGAAAGTGGCAGATAGCACTGTACTGTTTCCAACTCAGAAGATGAAGAAGAAAAAGAAGGAGAAGGAAAAGAAAAAGACGAAGAAAAGTCTATATTAATAGTTAAATGATGGATAAAGACAAGAATGGTTTAGAATTCAATTTCCGTAAATTGATAACAATCAGAGACTGGTAGACATAGCTGAAACAGAAGGAGGGGGGGGGGGTAAAAGTAACGAAAATGTGTACCGGATGATGGTGATGATGATTCTTATAGTGATGAAATTATTTAATATAGAAAATGGCAAATAACACTACAGTTTCCAACTCAGAAGAAGAAGTCTATATTCATAGTTAAATGATGGATAAAGACAGAATGGTTTAGAATTTAATTTTTCGTACAATTGTAAAGATATAACGGTGTAATATTAACGTTGATTGTAAATATTGTAAAATAAAAAAAATGTCACATTGAATGTTTTATATTCTAGATCTACTGCATAATCTCGTATAGAAATCATTATCAAAATCGAGCTTTTTCATTAGCATGGATGTTTGTGTTTATGTTTCAGGACTGTATGGAATGTCCCAAATAATTACGCAACACTGGCTTCCAAACCTCATGTGATCAAAGTGCTGCACGAGTTATTTACCGGGAGATATGATATCACTTCATGATTTTACTGAAACTATGAATTTTATCGAGCTGGTTTGTAAAGCGATGTTTAATGCTCGGATTGGAAGGAAAATCTATACATTTAAGTCTCCAGTAGGTGCCTGACTAAACTAGTTTGTAAAATTCATAATTTCATCTCGAGACGATTGCTGCATAGTCACTAAAGGTGACTTAATTTAACGTGACTGTGGTAGTTAGACTGTTTCGAAAACCAGTTTAGGTTGCGCCTAATTAACAATCGTTTAGATTTTTGCCTTCTTGACGTTCTACTTTCGTTCGGCCGCTCCTCATACATTCGCTAAGTCTCTCGTACGTTCGTTTGCTTCTTGCGATATATCATCATGCTCAGATTATAAAAGCATCGTTTGAATGATCGCGGTAAGTCTTATTTCATCTGAACTCTTTTAAAAATTCTTCTATACATATCGATTACTGGCATAAGTGTATATCTTATCATTCGTTATTGAATTAGGTGTAATTCAAATGTTGTAATTTTGGTTTGATATTTCGATTCAGATTCACACTACCATGCATTTAATAAAGTGATGGAGACATAGTTTTGAGCAAAATTACCGCTAATTTATTTTAGAGCTATGAAGGGGCTTTAGATTAATTATGTATATGCAAAGGATAACATTGCTGATCATAATCAAACTGGCAGCAACATTGGTTTGATATATTTCTACTGATAGATTTAGTTCATAAATATAAATAACAAAGTAGGATGATTGTGTGACAACAACCATAAAGCTTGTTTTATATTCTAGATCTATTTATGTATTATTACATGCCAAACAATCGTCACAACAAGATATTGTATTTTCTCGTTTATGTTGTAGGTCTGAAAGCGGAATACACCTCCACGCAGGTTTAAAGAGAAACTTCTGCAACCATGTCGACTAGGAAGAATCTCATGAATATATACCTAGCTCTGCGAGAGTCGCAAGTCTGTGGGACAATTATTCAGCAATTATACAACAATTATACAGCAATATGGTGGCAAGCCAATACGACTGAACAATGAACATTTTGTCACATCCTTAAAGAGGAATGGATTTGAATGTTTTAAAATAGTTTTATGATCTCCTTGTAGAGTATATGGTTGTAATGATGTTGTAAAGTAAGATTTTTTGAAAGCATGGATATAATATAATGTGTGTTTTATCCAATATATTTTTAATATCGTGATCTTAGTTACTTTCGTCAAGTTCAGAAAGCAACCAGTCTCCTCCATCTATAACTAGCTTCGTCACCCTTTCATCAGAGAGCAATTAGTCTCCTTCCATCCAAAACTAACTTCGTCATCCTTTCATCAGAAAGACGACTCCTCTATCTACCACTAGCTTCGTCACCATTTCATCAGAGAGCAGTCTCCTTCCTTCTACCACTAATGTATTCACCCTTTCATTAGAGAGCAACTAGTCTCCTTCCATCTACCACTATCTTCTTCACCCTTTCATCAGAACGCAACCTTCGTCACCCTGTCCTAATAGAGCAACTAGTCCCCTTCCATCTACCACCGGCTTTGCCACCCTTTCATCAGAGAGCAACTAGTCTCCTTCAATCCACAACTAGCTTCGTCATCCTTTCAACAGAGAGAGCAATCAGTCTACTTCCATCTGCCACCAGTTTCTTCACCCTTTCATCAGAAAGCAGTCTCCTTCCTTCTACCACTAATGTATTCACCCTTCTGTCAGATAGCAACTAGTATTCATTCATCTAACATTACCTTCGTCACCCTTTCATCAGATAGTCTCATTCCATCTACCAAGAGGACCGTCACCCTTTCATCAGAGAGCAACTAGTCTCCTTCAGTAACTAGCTTCGTTACTATTTAGAGCAAGTAGTCTCTTTCCATCTACTACCAGTTTCTTCACCCTTTCATCAGAGAGCAATCTCCTTCCATCTACCACTAACTTCGTCATCCTTTCATCAAAGAGCAAGTAGTCTCTTTCCATCTGCCACCAGTTTCTTCACTCTTTCATCAAAATACAGTCACCTTTCATCTACCACTAGTGTCTTCACCCTTCCATCAAAAGGCAACTTGTTTCTTTCCATCTGCTTCCAGTTTCTTCACCCTTTCATCAGAGAGCAGTCTCCTTCCATCTACCACTAACTTCTTCATACTTTCATCAGATAGTCTCCTATCTACCAAGAGGTTTGTCACCCTTACATAAGAGAGCAGCTAGTCTCCTTCCATCTACCAAGAGGTTCGTCACCCTTTCAACAGAGAGCAACTAGTCTCCTTCATCAACTAGCGTCGTCACTAGTTAGAGCAAGTAGTCTTTTTTTCATTTGCCACCAGTTTCTTCACCCTTTCATCAGAGAGCAGTCTCCTTTCATCTACCACTACATTCGTCACCCTTTCATCAGAGAGCAATTAGTCTCCTTCCATCTACAACTAGCTTCGTCACCCTTTCATCAGAGGGCAATCAGTCTCCTTCCATCTACAACTAGCTTCGTCATCCTTTCAACAGAGAGATCAATTAGTCTCCTTTCATCTACCACTACCTTCGTCATCCTGTCATCAGAGAGCAATTAATCTCCTTCCATCTACAACTAGCTTCGTCATCCTTTGAACAGAGAGCAGTCTCCTGCCATCTACCACTAGTGTCTTCACCCTTCCATCAAAAAGCAACAAGTTTCTTTCCATCTGCTTCCAGTTTCTTCACCCTGTCATCAGAGAGCAGTCTCCTTCCGTCTACCACTAACTTCGTCATATTTTCATCAGAGAGCAATTAGTCTCCTTCCAGCTACAACTAGCCCCGTCATCCTTTCAACAGAGAGAGCAATTAGTCTCCTATTAACCACTAGCTTCGTCACTCTTTCATCAGATAGTCTCCTTCCATCTACCAAGAGATTCGTCACCCTTTCATCAGAGAGCGGCTAGTCTCCTTCATCAACTAGCGTCGTCACTAGTTAGAGCAAGTATTCTTTTTTCCATTTGCCACCAGTTTCTTCACCCTTTCATCAGAGAGCAGTCCCCTTCCATCTACCACAACCTTCGTCACCATTTCATCAGAGAGCAATCAGTCTCCTTCCATCTACAACTAGTTTCGTCATCCTTTCAACAGAGAGAGCAATCAGTCTCCTTCCATCTGCCATCAGTATCTTCACTCTATCATTAAAGAGCAGTCTCCTTCAGCAACTAGCTTCGTTACTATTTAGAGCAAGTAGTCTCTTTCCATCTGCCACCAGTTTCGTCACCCTTTCATCAGAGAGCAATCTCCTTCCATCTACCACTAACTTCGTCATCCTTTCATTAAAGAGCAAGTAGTCTCTTTCCATCTGCCACCAGTTTCGTCACCCTTTCATCAGAGAGCAATCTCCTTCCATCTACCACTAACTTCGTCATCCTTTCATTAAAGAGCAAGTAGTCTCTTTCCATCTGCCACCAGTTTCTTCACCCTTTCATCAAAATACAGTCACCTTTCATCTACCACTAGTGTCTTCACCCTTCCATCAAAAGGCAACTTGTTTCTTTTTATCTGCTTCCAGTTTCTTCACCCTTTCATCAGAGAGCAGTCTCCTTCCATCTACCACTAACTTCTTCATACTTTCATCAGAGAGCAGCTAGTCTCCTTCCATCTACCAAGAGGTTCGTCACCCTTTCATCAGAGAGCAGTCTCCTTTCATCTATCACTTATCAGAGTGCAACTAGTCTCCTTCCATATACAACTAGCTTTGTCATCATTTCAACAGAGAGGGCAATTATTCTCCTTCCATCTACAACTAGCTTTGTCACCCTTTCATCAGAGAGCAATTTGCCTCCTTCCATCTACCACCAGCTTTGGTCACCCTTTATAAAAGAGCAACTAGTCTCCTACCATCAACCACTAACATCGTCACCCTTTCATCAGAGAGCAATTAGTCTCCTTCCATCTACAACTAGCTTCGTCACCCTTTCATCAGAGGGCAATCAGTCTCCTTCCATCTA
This sequence comes from Lytechinus pictus, assembly GCF_037042905.1. NCBI lineage: Eukaryota > Metazoa > Echinodermata > Echinoidea > Temnopleuroida > Toxopneustidae > Lytechinus > Lytechinus pictus. The sequence goes on from NC_087251.1 coordinate 30,085,300, forward strand.
CAACTAGCTTCGTCATCCTTTCAACAGAGAGAGCAATTAGTCTCCTTTCATCTACCACTACCTTCGTCATCCTGTCATCAGAGAGCAATTAATCTCCTTCCATCTACAACTAGCTTCGTCATCCTTTGAACAGAGAGCAGTCTCCTGCCATCTACCACTAGTGTCTTCACCCTTCCATCAAAAAGCAACTAGTTTCTTTCCATCTGCTTCCAGTTTCTTCACCCTGTCATCAGAGAGCAGTCTCCTTCCGTCTACCACTAACTTCGTCATATTTTCATCAGAGAGCAATTAGTCTCCTTCCATCTACAACTAGCCCCGTCATCCTTTCAACAGAGAGAGCAATTAGTCTCCTATTAACCACTAGCTTCGTCACTCTTTCATCAGATAGTCTCCTTCCATCTACCAAGAGATTCGTCACCCTTTCATCAGAGAGCGGCTAGTCTCCTTCATCAACTAGCGTCGTCACTGGTTAGAGCAAGTATTCTTTTTTCCATTTGCCACCAGTTTCTTCACCCTTTCATCAGAGAGCAGTCCCCTTCCATCTACCACTACCTTCGTCACCATTTCATCAGAGAGCAATTATTCTCCTTCCATCTACAACTAGCTTCATCACCCTTTCATCAGAGTGCAATTAATCTCCTTCCATCTACAAATAGCTTCGTCACCCTTTCATCAGAGAGCAATCAGTCTCCTTCCATCTACAACTAGCTTCGTAATCCTTTCAACAGAGAGAGCAATCGGTCTCTTTACATCTGCCACCAGTTTCTTCACCCTTTCATTAAAGAGCAGTCTCCTTCCATCTACAACTAGCTTCGTCACCCTTTCATCAGAGAGCAATCAGTCTCCTTCCATCTACAACTAGCTTCGTCATCCTTTCAACAGAGAGAGCAATCAGTCTCCTTCCATCTGCCACCAGTTTCTTCACTCTTTCATTAAAGAGCAGTCTCCTTCAGCAACTAGCTTCGTTACTATTTAGAGCAAGTAGTCTCTTTCTATCTGCCACCAGTTTCGTCACCCTTTCATCAGAGAGCAATCTCCTTCCATCTACCACTAACTTCGTCATCCTTTCATCAAAGAGCAAGTAGTCTCTTTCCATCTGCCACCAGTTTCTTCACCCTTTCATCAAAATACAGTCACCTTTCATCTACCACTAGTGTCTTCACCCTTCCATCAAAAGGCAACTTGTTTCTTTCCATCTGCTTCCAGTTTCTTCACCCTTTCATCAGAAAGCAGTCTCCTTCCATCTACCACTAACTTCTTCATACATTCATCAGGTAGTCTCCTATCTACCAAGAGGTTTGTCACCCTTACATAAGAGAGCAGCTAGTCTCCTTCCATCTACCAAGAGGTTCGTCACCCTTTCATCAGAGAGCAGTCTCCTTTCATCTATCACTTATCAGAGTGCAACTAGTCTCCTTCCATATACAACTAGCTTTGTCATCATTTCAACAGAGAGGGCAATTATTCTCCTTCCATCTACAACTAGCTTTGTCACCCTTTCATCAGAGAGCAATTTGCCTCCTTCCATCTACCACCAGCTTTGGTCACCCTTTATAAAAGAGCAACTAGTCTCCTACCATCAACCACTAACATCGTCACCCTTTCATCAGAGAGAAACTAGTCTGCTTTCATGTACCACTAGCTTGATAATCCTTTCATAAGAGAGCAATTGGTCTCCTTCCTCCTACAACTGGATTCGTCACCCTTTCATCAGAAAGCAGCTAGTCTTTTTCCATTTACCATTAGCTTCATCACCCTTTCATCGAAGAGCGACTAGACTTCATTCATCTACCACTAGCTTCGTCACCCTTCTATCAGATATTCTCCTTCCTTCTACAACAAGCTTCGTCACCCTTTCCTAAGAACGCAACCTTCGTCATCCTTTTATAAGAGAGCAACTAGTCTCTTTCAGCCAAGCACTAGCTTCGTCACCCTTCCATCAAAGAGCAATTATTCTTCTTTCTTCTACAACTTGCTTCGTCACCGTTTCATCAGAGAGCAAATAGTCTCCATCCATCTACCACTACTTCCGTCACCCTTCCATCACAGAGCACTCTCCTTCCATCTACCACTACCTTTGTCAACATTTCATCAAAGAGCAACTAGTCTCCTTCCATCTACCACTAGCTTCATCACTCTTTAATCACCGAGCAACAAGTCACATTTAACTACCACTATCTTCGTGAACACCCTTTTATTAGCAAGCAACAGATCATATTTATCTACCACATTCTTTGTGAACACCCTTTTATTAGCAAGCAAGTCTCATTTATCTACCACCGTCTTTGTGAACACCCTTTCATTAGCAAGCAACAAGTCTCATTTATCTACCGCCGCATTTGTGAACACCCTTTCATCAGCGAGCACCGGGCCTAATTTATCTACCGCCTTCTCTGTGAACACCCTTTCATCAGCGAGCTACACTTTGCATTATCTTCGACTCTCTATTCAACCAGCATAAGTTCTTCCACTTCTGATGATTTCACCCTTCCTCTCCATTTAAGGTAAGCAATGACGAATAATTTTGAATGATGATGCCAATTCCATTCCATTCTATAAAAAACCTTATTAAACGAGTATCAAGTATTAGGAAGAAAACAATAATACATTTAAAGATCTTCCATAATTCCGCAATATACTAAGACTCCAATTTTAATGAGAATGTCCAATCATTGTCAATAATATGATACGTTGTTATAATAGTTTTCCCATGATTAAAAAAAAAAAAAAACTATATATATTATAAATTGCCCAGGCCAAGTTGAAACCAAATGCCTAAAAATGATTTGAGCATATGGGGAAACTGGTTTGAATGTAACCTTGGGAATTTTTAATGTTCTCTTAGTTTTTCTATTTTCTATTCAGGAGAGATCTTGTGAAAGAGCAATTGCTGATTATATGGCAACGTTGACCGAGAGAGAACACTGGTGTACGGATAAGAGTGTCTGGATGATTCCAAGGACTGAATCAGTAACTCTGTGGTATATTTTCTCCCTTTTAAGACAGGAGGAGAATAAAGACAATGTTAATAAAAATGATCGTTCCTATTTACCCAAGGTCGCCATTTCGCATAAGTATTTTAATTCGTAGTCTTCCTTTAGAGATTAGGCCATGAACCCACACAGGCAAACAGCTCCTAGTGGGACCACCTTGACATAGTTATGTCGTAGTTGACGCTCTTCCAGTGACTGGATGCATTTTTGTTAACTAAGGAAACCACTTTAGCTGACGTTTGCGATCTTCTATCGACCCCTCTTAACGTATATATTGACTCTGATTTTTCTTAGTTTTACTGAACACCCAATAACCATGCACTGTGTCCTGCGAACATGAAATGTTTTTATTTTTCTCATTCTCAGAAGCAGTGCGACTGATACAAAAAACAAAAGTTCAGCATATTTACTTGATTAAATTTATCTTGATTAATTATGTAATCCAATTGTATTTCAGTCTTAATTTTTGATATGTATATGTTTTCTCTTTTCTAGATGCATTTTAATTATACGAATAATAACGATTCTTCTTTTCACAAAGGCAAATCACTTCAGCTGATATTGGTGATATCTGTTGGCACTTTTAACATTATTAACGACCTTTTCTTAGGTTAACCCTTTTAATGCTATTAGCGTTTTCAATAGGCCTTGTCAACGAGTGTATTGTGGACGACGCTTGATGATGACTCCTATTTCCTAGTTTACTAAAATCGTATTTAATTGTCGATCTTGAAGCGGCCATGTTAACTTCACATTTTATTGGATCTCTTCTAAAAAAAGGAGCGACTGAAAAGATGAAGAAAGCCACCTTTTAAAATTTACTCTTATCATGTTCAATTATATCTTTATGAAAAATTTGGTTTTTATCCTTGGTATGTAATTTGAGTGCATTTTTATAACTTCTGATCTATATTCTCTTGCAGGTTTGCAACGTTCTAAACATGAATATTGATAATGTTTCTTTTTCTAGTTTTGTTTTGTTTTCCAGCGACCCTGATATCATTACCATTAACAACTATTTTTTTCCACTTAGGGTAGCCATTTCAGGTTCATTGACGTTATTCATCCCCTTAACCTTTCTCAGTGCCCTTTTAACATGATATGATATTTCTTTTTCTTGTTTCAGAGCGGCTGATACAAAAACAAAAGTTCAATATATTTATTGCAATTTATAATTGATTATTAGCGTAATCCAATGTATTTCCGATTCTTTATTTCTTATATATATAAAAAAATTCTGAATGGGTGCATTTTAATAATGATACTTGTTCTTTTTTTACTTTTTTTTAACTAAAAGAAACATCTTCAGCTGGTGGGTTTTTATTGGCCCTGCTGAAATCGGTAATGACTTTTATTTTTTCTAGAGGTAGCTATTTCAGCTTTTATTGGTAGCTATAAGAGGTCTTACCCATATTTCCTAGTGTAGCAGATCCGGCTTTAAATGATGTCTGCAGCGGCCACGCTAACATGTTATTGTTTCTATTCTTCCATTCCAGAAAACAGAGCGGCTGCATGAAGGGAAAATACAATTTCAAATTTCCTTATCAAGTATTTGAAATATATTTATCAAATGTTTGTTTTATTTTTTTATCCATGGCATTTAATTTTCGTAACTTGTAGCGTGTGATCTTTATTATCTTTTCAGGCTTGATACGTCTTAAACATTTACGGTTCTTATTCATTTGTGCAGGTTAGCCAGTTCAGCTTTAAATAGTGGTTTTCCAGAGCATTCGCTGTCATTGTCATCAAAATGATTAACATAACAGTAACTCTTGATTTACATCGGACAGCCACTTCAGCTTTTGTCGGTCTTCCCTTAGCCTTACCAACACAACGGGTTATAATATTCCTTAAGCCTGCCTCTTATCTTCCTAAGGTAGCCAGCCTCTTCAGAAAGTTTTATTGGTGGTATTTCAGTGTACCCAGCTATTAGACATATGTTTTATCCCCTTCCTTCATTCTCACAGAGTGGCTGATACAAATACAGAAAGTTCCATTAAACAAAAATATTTGTTGGTACTGACTACAGAATGTGAATACAGGCTTAGGTTTCTCGGGATCTGAGACTGCGGCCCGCGGATCATTTTTGTGCGACCCGCCAACATTTTCAAGGTGATCAACTTTTATAGATTTTGAATTTAATTAGGTAGTGCTTTTATTTATGTTTATTTATTTATCACTCGTGGGATTGAACACCCTATTAGCAAATTATGCTATGCTGTAGCGTATTTTTTTTTTTTTTTTACTTATGTTACAGAAGTTTATTTTACTTATCCAAACTTTTTTTCTTTAAGTTTGTATGCCGAGTTTTGATTTTGATTAATTTTAACTGATACACTTCCCAGAACCTGTGTTAAGTGTTATTTTCCTGCATAGTTCTTCATCATACTTAATTTGTTCATACTAAACTGACTACCTCCAATCGTGCCAATAAATCTTGGAGAACTAGAATTCCTTTCATTCTGACTTTATATAAAACTTGACCAACAAAATACAAGGTAAAACTACAGGGGATATTTATATTTGTCTATCTCCAATATAACGATTATCATGATGTTCTTTAAAACAATATAGACAATGCTATCTTCACTCTCTGTTTTGCGGGTGTATAGATGGAGGGGGCGGGGATTGGCGTCTCTCAGAGGTTCTTTGATTAAAAAAAAAAGAAAACGGAAAATAAACGGAGAAAATGAAAGAAAATAAAGTCCAGTCCAATGGTGAAATTTGATATTAGTTTATGAATAGGCCTATGTGTCATAATATATCACAAAATGGTATTTTAATTTTAAAACTTCAAAATATTTGCTCGCTTTCAACTTTTGGGGATTTTGTCCCGCTTGATGTATCGTGTTCCTCTATTTTGCAACCAAAGACCAACTACACGATTTTGCAACCAAAGACCAACTGCTATTTGACCAGGACCCATATTCATAAAACCTTAAATGTATAAATCACATAATTGTGTTTTAAGTTCTATGTGATTTGTGATATGTATTTATTATTGTACCAGTATTCATAGTCTCTCTTTTTAATCCCACAGTTTTCACGGGATTAAAATTCTCAAGTTATCTGGAAGTTGTTTCAACATATGGACATAGAGATGGAATAAAAACTATCATGCACGTTTTCACATCAAAGACTCAATTTGGGTAGAAGTTTGTGTTCTGATTTATTCATCGTTGACTTCACTACAGCCACAATGCCACGCCTCCTCCAACGATGAAATTGAGAAATATCTCCAACAAGACTTGATGAATTGAGAATGCTGCAATGTGATAAATTCTTACTAAATGCCTGATATCCATTTTTACAATTGGATCGTGGACACGAAGAAAGAAGAACATTCGATAACATTCTTGGTGATCCATTCTGATCTTCATACATTTGAATATTATTAGGAAGAACTCCAGTCACAGAATCAGTTTACAATATTCTTGGACAGATCTCTATAATTTTCTTTTGCGGACTAGTCACAATTTTACAAGGCAGAACTTCGCTGAGACTAATCCGAACCTTACGGGAGGTTTGTTGATGGGTCTCTGGACGGTTGTTCTCCTCTTGATTTATAAATTTGAACTTGATAATATCGGGAATATCAGTGGACAGAAACATGATTGTGGAGATGTGGATGAATATTTTATCACTGGATCTTAAAGGAAATATTTGTTTGGAGCTGAAATCTTGTTGCTGTGAGCGTGGATGCATGACGATATCAGAAAGAGGACAGATGTCAGACTGAACATTTGTATGAGTGAGTCCATTTTACCCCTAGAACAACGCGGCAATATCACTTAATGATCTTATTGAAACTTTGACATTTATGGATATGGGTTACGGTTTAGTTTTAGTGCCAGGATTGTAGAGTAAGTTAATTAGACAAAATGATAGGGTCCCCATAGGAGCATGACCGAAGCTTGATCTTAGCCCATCTCCTTAAATGTTATTGTGTCATATCAAGAAGATTGCTTTGTTGTCACCTACGGGTAATCAAATAAATTTGAATATTTTGTTATGTTTATGTACCGAAAGCTTTACAACTTTTTTTTTTTTTTTAAATGTTGTACGGCTTTTCTCCAACAAATCTCGTTGAATTGTTCGTTAGCTCGGAAGCGCGTACTTTCATACAGGGGCGGTTCCAAAGGGAGGGGCAGGCCTTGCCCGTAAGATGATTTTTGTTTTATTTAATGAAACAAAACACAAGAGTAGATTAAGGGGCTTTGACAATCGCTCTTGCGATCGTTTGCGATCATTTTGTCATAATATATATTGCACACAATCGCAACGGTTGTAAACAGTCTCACCAGCAATTGTGAAAGGGGCTTTGAAAAAAAACGAATATAGAAAGAAAATGTCAATTTAACTCTATAAGGCCCCTATTGTTCAATTGAAAAAAAAAAAACTTACGTCAACTTTCGGTCGTCTTACCCCCTATACACTGGCACCGCCCCTGGGTAATATATGCTTTCTTGTACCAAGATTTTTGGCATGTGAAATTATCGTAGAAAGCATTAACGATATTCGGTATTCGATTCGGGCGTTAATCGGTTTCGCATCCGAAAGACATAGACATCACGTATGCTTTCGTAGGAATACGTTCATTTACAAGGTGAGATATATATATTTTTTTGGGGGGGTTGTCTCTATGATGATTTTATTCGTTTGATTGATTTTTGGGCATTTTGCTGCCCAATGCACTACACAGTGTAAAAGGAACCAAGTGCTAAGTAAGTAATTTTGTACAATTTTGTATTATGGTATGCCAATTATATTTCTAATTTTCTAAATTTCCATACAATTTCTACTCCACTTATCATAAAGTATGACCCAGTGCAAAGTCCCATAACGGAGTTGTTAACCAAAGGAGTATTTTTTCCCTAGGTAATCCTCACTATTCAGTCTATTGTGAGTGAGAATCGATGATTCATATTTAATATTAGGCCTATCGATGTAGAAAGTGGCAGAGTAGTAGACTGTTTCCACTCCAGAAGAAGAAAAAGAAGAACAACAACAAGAAGAACAAGAAGAAAGGTCTATATTCAGTTAAATGGTGGATAAGGACAAGAATGGTTTAGAATTTAATTTCTTCCTACATTTAGGTCTCATCTTAATATGCTCAGATTTATTTCCTAATTCCTGTTCGACAGAATAACAAGTCCCATGCACGTGATATAATAATAGATATAGACATCGTTACAATTATGGACCCCATTGAAGAATATGATTGTCGTGTTGACAAAGCTTAATATGGGTTATCCATCCGTTTTATAATTTTGTTTTTATACGGAAAATGAATACTATACTATTGTAGTTACTCAGAGAATCGTGTATTCTAGGTAGGAAAGGCCTATATGCGCTTACAAAGGTAAATTGATAACAATCAGAGACTGGTAGACATAGCTGAAACAGAAGGAGGGGGAGTAACAGTCATGAAAATGTGTACCGGATGATGGTGATGATGATGATAATAGTGATGAAATTGTTGATATAGAAAGTGGCAGATAGCACTGTACTGTTTCCAACTCAGAAGAAGAAGAAGAAAAAGAAGAAGGAAAAGAAGAAGAAGAAGAGTCTATATATATAGTTAAATGATGGATAAAGACAAGATTGGTTTAGAATTCAATTTCTTCATACAATTGTAATGATATAACGGTGTAGTAATGTTGATTGTAAATATTGTAAAAAAAATGTTAACTTGAATGTTTCATATTCTAGATCAACTGCATAATCTTGTATAGAAATCATTATAAAAATCAACTTTTTCATTAGCATGGATTTTTGTGTTTATGTTTCAGGACTGTATCGAATGTATCAATTAACTACGCAACACTGGCTTCCATCGGTTCGTCGGCCCTGAGCAAACCTCATGTGATCGATGTGCTGCACGAGTTATTTACCGAGAGATAGGATATCACTTCATGATCTTAATGAAACTGAATTTGATCGAGCTAGTTTGTGAAGCGAAGTTTCATGCTAGGATTTGTAGGAAAATCCATACACTTAAGTCCCCAGTAGGTGCCTAACTCAACTTGCTAGGAAAATGCTATAATTTCATCTCGAGACGATTGCAGCATAGTCACCCAAAGGTGACTTATTTTTAACGTGACTGTGGTAGTCAGACTGTTTCGAAAAACAATTTAGGTTGCGCCTTATTTACAATCGTTAAATTTATTGCCTTCTTGACGTTCTATTTTCGTTCGGTCGCCCCTCACGCATTCGCTGAGTCTCTCGTACGTTCGTTTGTTTCTTGCGATAATTCATCATGCTCACATCATAAAAGCATCGATCGTTCGAATCATCGCGGTAAGTCTTATTTCATTTGAACTCTTTTAACAATTTCTCTATACATATCGATTACTGGCATAAGTGTATATTTTATCATTCGTTATTGCATTTAGTGTAATTAAAATGTTGTAATTTTGGTTTGATATTTCAATACAGATTCACACCACCATACACTTAAGTGATGGAGACATAGTTTTGAGCAAAATTACCGCGAATTTATTTTAGAGCTATGAAGGGAGCTTTAGATTAATTAGGTATATGCAATGGATAAAATTGCTGATCATAATCAAACTGGCAGCAACATTGGTTTGATATATTTCTACTGATAGATCTAGTTCATAAATATAAATAACAAAGTAGGATGCTTATGTGACAACAACCATGAAGCTTGTTTTGTATTCTAGATCTATTTACGTATTATTACACGCTAAACAATCGTCAGAAGAAGACTATTGTATTTTCTCGTTTATGTTGCAGGTCTGAAAGCGGAATACACCTTCACGCAGGTTTAAAGAGAAACTTCTGCAACCATGTCGACTAGGAAGAATCTCATGAAAATAGACCTAGCTCTGCGAGAGTCGCAAGTCTGTAGGACAATTATTCAGCAATTATACAGCAATTTCGTGGCAAGCTAAAACGACTGAACAATGAACATTTTGTCACATCCATAAGAGGAATGGATTTGAATGTTTTAAATCAGTTACATGATCACCTTGTGGAGTATATGGTTGAAATGATGTTGTAAAGTCAGATTTTTAACAATATGGATATATGTGTGTTTAATCCATATTTTAATGGCATGATCTTAGTTACTTCCGTCAAGTTCGGAACGCAACAAGTCTCCTTCCATCTATCACTAGCTTCGTCACCCTTTTATCAGACAGCAACTAGTCTCCTTCATCTACCACTAGTTTTATTTATTACCCTTTCATCAGAGAGCAGTCTCTACTATCTTCGGCATCATTCCATCAGATAATCTTCTTTATACCAATAGTGTCGTAACTCTTTCATCAGAACGCAACCTTCGTCACCCTTTCACTTTCATAAGAGAGCAACTAGTCTCCTTCCATCTACCACTAGCTTCGTCACCCTTTCATCATAGAGCAACCTTCGTCACCCTTTTTACGTTCATAAGAGAGCAACTAGTCTCCATCGATCTACCACTAGCTTTGTCGACCTTTCATCAGAGAGCAACTAGTCTCCTTCTTCTACCACTATCTTCGTCACCCTCTCAGAACGCAACTTTCGTCACCATTTCATAAGAGAGCAACTAGTCTCCATCGATCTACCACTAGCTTTGTCGACCTTTCGTCAGGGAGCAACTAGTCTCCTTCCATCTGCAACCAGCTTTGTCACCTTTTCATCGGAGAGCATTCTCCTTCCATCTACCACTATCTTCGTCACCTTTTCATCAGGTAGCAATTAGTCCCCTTTCTACTACAACTAGCATCGTCGACCTTTCATCAGAACGCAAACTTCGTCACCATTTCATCAGAGAGCAATTAGTCTCCTTCTTCTACCACTATCTTCGTCACCCTCTCAGAACGCAACTTTCGTCACTATTTCATAAGAGAGCAACTAGTCTCCATCGATCTACCACTAGGTTTGTCGACCTTTCATCAGAGAGCAACTAGTCTCCTTTCATTTACCACTACCTTCATCAACCTGTCATAACAGAGCAACTAGTCTCCATAGATCTACCACTAGCTTCTAGCTTCGTCACCCTTCCATCAGAGAGCAACCTTCGTCATCCTTTCGTCAGGGAGCAACTAGTCTTCTTCCATGTACTACCAGCTTTGTCACCGTGTCATTGGAGAGCAGTATCCTTTCATCTACCACTACCTTCGTCACCCCATCATCAGATAGCCATTAGTCTCCTTCTTTCTAGCACTACGTCACCCTTTCATAAGAGAGTGGACAGTCTCCTTCCATCTACCACTATCTTCGTCACCCTTTCATCAGACAGCAATTAGTCCCCTTCCTACTACAACTAGCATCGTCGACCTTTCATCAGAGAGCAACCAGTCTCCTTCCATCTCCCAACAGCTTTGTCATCCTTCCATCAGAGAGCAACTAGTCTACTTCCTTCAACTAGCTTCGTCATTCTTTCATAACATTTCTAGTAGTCTCCTATCTACCACCGGCTTCGTAATCCTCCCAATCAGAGAGCAACTAGTCTCCATCGATCTACCACTAGCTTCGTCACCCTTTCATCAGAAAGCAATTAGTCTCCTTCCTCTACCACTATCTTCGTTACCCTTTCATCAGAACGCAAACTTCGTCACCCTTTCATAAGAGAGCAACCAGTCTCCATCTATCTACCACTAGCTTCGTCACCCTTTCATCAGAACGCAAACTTCGTCACCATTTCATCAGAGAGCAATTAGTCTGCTATCTACCACTAGCTTCGTCGCCGTTTCATCAGAAAGCATTTAGTCTCCTTCTCCTACCACTATCTTCGTCACCCTCTCAGAACGCAACCTTCGTCACCCTTTCATTGAGAGAGCAACTAGTTTCCTTCCATGTACTACCAGCTTTGTCACCGTGTCATTGGGGAGCAATCTCCTTTCATCTACCACTACCTTCGTCACCTTATCATCAGATAGCGATTATTCTCCTTCCATCTAGCACTACGCCACCCTTTCATAAGAGAGGCCAGTCTCCTTCCATCTGCCACTAGCTTCGTCACCCTCCCATGGGAGAGCAACTTGTCTCCATAGCTCTACCACTAGCTTTGTCACCCTTTCATCAGAACGCAACCTTTGTCACCATTTCATCAGAGAGCAATTAGTCTATTATCTACCACTAGCTTCGTCGCCGTTATATCAGAAAGCATTTAGTCTCCTTCTACCACTATCTTCGTCACCCTCTCAAAACGCAACCTTCGTCACCCATTCATCAGAGAGCAACATTTGTCACCCTTTCATTGAGAGAGCAACCAGCCTTTTTCCATATACAACTAGCTTCGTCACCCTTTCATTAGAGAGCAACTAGTTTCCTTCCATGTACTACCAGCTTTGTCACCGTGTCATTGGAGAGCAGTCTCCTTTCATCTACCACTATCTTCGTCACCCTATCATCAGATAGCAATTAGTCTCCTTCCATCTAGCACTACGTTCGCAACCCTAAAGAGAGAGACCAGTCTCTTTCCATCTACCACTAGCTTCGTCACCCTTTCATCAGAGAGCAATTAGTCTCCTTCCATCTACAACTAGCTTCGCCACCCTTTCATAACAGAGCAATTAGTCTCCTATCTACCCCCTGCTTCGTCACCCTCCCATCAGAGAGCAACTAGTCTCCATCGATTTACCACCAGCTTCGTCAAACTTTCATCAGAGAGCAACTAGTCTCCTCCCATCTAGCTCTACCTTTGTCACTCTTTCATCAGAGTGCAACCTTCGTCACCCTTTCATAAGAGAGCAATAAGTCTCCTATCTACTACTATCTTCGTCACCCTTTTATCAGAGAGCAATTATTCTCTTTCCATTTAGCACTAGCTTCGTCACCCTCCCATCGGAGAGTAACTAGTCTCCATCGATCTACCACTAGCTTCGTCACCCTTTCATCAGAACGCAACCTTCGTTACCCTTTCATCAGAAAGCACTTAGTCTCCCTCTGTCTACCACCGGGTTCGTCATCCTTTCATCAGAGAGCAATTAGTCTCCTTCCTCTACCAATAGCTTTGTCACCCTTTCATCAGATCTCAACCTACGTTATCCTTTCTTAACAGATCATCTAGTCTTCTTATATCTACCACTAGTTTCGTCTCCCTTCCATCAGAGAGCAGTCTCTTCCCATCTGCCACTACTGTCTCCACCCTTCCATCTATCTCTAACTTCATTGCTCATTAATCACCGAGCGACAAGTCTCATTTATCTTCCACTATCTTCGTGAACACCCTTTGATCAGTGAGCGACAAGTCTCATTTATCTACCACTATCTTCGTGAACACCCTTTGATCAGTGAGCGACAAGTCTCATTTATCTACCACTATCTATGGGTGCGTCTTGGTCTAGTGGTTCTGACTCTCGCCTTTAAAACAGAGGGTCGTGTGTTCGAATCGTAGCCATGGCGTATTTTCCTTCAGCAAGAAATTTATCCACACTGTGCTGCACTCGACCCAGGTGAGGTGAATGGGTACCCGGCAGGAGTAATTCCTTGCATGCACTGAGCGCCGGTGATGGTAGCTCGAGCTAAAGCCGGGGTAATAATAGCAGCGCTTTGTATCCTCTGGCAAAAAGCGCTTTATAAATCCAACTATTATTATCATAATTATTATTATTATCTTCGTGAACACCCTTCGATCAGTGAGCGACAAGTCTCATTTATCTACCACTATCTTCGTGAACACCCTTTGATCAGTGAGCGACAAGTCTCATTTATCTACCTCTATCTTCGTGAACGCCCTTTGATCAGTGGGCGACAAGTCTCATTTATCTACCACTATCTTCGTGAACACCCTTTGATCAGTGAGCGACAAGTCTCATTTATCTACCACTATCTTCGTGAACACCCTTTGATCAGTGAGCGACAAGTCTCATTTATCTACCACTATCTTCGTGAACACCCTTTGATCAGTGAGCGACAAGTCTCATTTATCTACCACTATCTTCGTGAACACCCTTTGATCAGTGAGCGACAAGTCTCATTTATCTACCTCTATCTTCGTGAACACCCTTTGATCAGTGAGCGACAAGTCTCATTTATCTACCACTATCTTCGTGAACACCCTTTGATCAGTGAGCGACAAGTCTCATTTATCTACCACTATCTTCGTGAACACCCTTTGATCAGTGAGCGACAAGTCTCATTTATCTACCTCTATCTTCGTGAACACCCTTTGATCAGTGAGCGACAAGTCTCATTTATCTACCACTATCTTCGTGAACACCCTTTGATCAGTGAGCGACAAGTCTCATTTATCTACCACTATCTTCGTGAACACCCTTTGATCAGTGAGCGACAAGTCTCATTTATCTACCACTATCTTCGTGAACACCCTTTCATCGGCGAGCATCTCTATTCCGTCAACATGCGATCTCTAGCTTTTACCTTGATCATAATCAACCATCATAAGTTTTGGTGCTTCTGATTATATCGCCCTTCGTCTATCTTCAAGGTAAGCAATTGCCAATACTTTTGAATGATCTCGTTTTCTACATTTAATTAAAAAAAACTTACCATTATATAAAGTACCTAATCAAAATAGAATCGAATAAGTATGAGGGAGAAACACAAATATTACAGTTCAATCTTTTACGATTCCGCAAACTAGAATGTGTGCTGAGACTAGAATTTTAATGAGAAAATCCAATCATTGCCATTGATATAAGGGCTATTACCTGAGTTTACCTCATGATTCAAAATAGAAATATATATATATACATGTATATTATAAATTGGAATCAAAATGCCTAAAAGAAATTTGAGCATAAGGGGAAACTGGACTGAATGTAACTTTGGAAATTATATTTTCTCTTAGTTTTTCTATTTTTTATTCAGGAGTGCTCTAATGGCAACACAATTGTTTCTATGACAACGGTGACCAAGAGAGAACATCGGTGTAACAGACAAGACTGTCGGGATGATTTCAACAAGGGCTGAATCAATAACTCTGTGCTTTATACCCCCCCCCCTCCCCTTAGGATGGATAAGATTAAGGCTATGTTAATAATGATCATTCTTACTTACCCGGGATCACTACTTCGCTTCAGAAATTTCTGGCACTCTTCCGATAGTGAGAAGGCCATGCTGAATGCTAACGGCTCTGATTTTTTCCCAATACAGGCAAACAGCTCCTTAGCGGGTCAGCTTGACATAACTATATCGTAGTTGGCGGTCTTCCAGTGGCTGGATGCAGTTTAGACATGATATTAAGCAATGACTCCTCTCTTTTTTTACTAGGGAAACCACTTGAGTTGACATTGAAGATCTTTTAAGTGTATGCCACTTTTCTTAACTTTTAATACATTTTTCTTCTCTTTTCCGTCTAGATGCATTTTTTTACGAAAGGAAACCACTTAAGCTGAAAATTGCGCTTTTCTTTTGATTTTGATATTAACGATTATTTTCTTTAAGGATGGCCATTTCTGAGTTTATTGGCGGTCTTCAAGAAGCCATGTTATCGTAACGTAACATGGTATTGTTTCTTTTATTCTAAAAAAATGGCGGCTAAAAGATGACAAGGTACATTTTAAAATCTACTTTGAATATTTCTAATCATACACGTCTTTGTCAAATTATTGGGTTGTTATCCTTGGCAGAAAATTTAGTGTTTTTTGTTAACTTCTCTTTCAAGTTTGCTACATTTCAAACATGAATATTGATGGCTCTTTTTTTCTGTTCCACTTTGAATAGTTTTCAATTGAATGGCCCTGCTATCGTTTCTATTAAACGTGACACTAAATTTCTTTTCACCTGGGGGAGCCACTTTATATTTCATTGAAGGTCTTTCTTTAGTCTCACTAACATCCCCTTTCCATAACCCCGTTCCTAGTTAAAAATTGATATGTTAATTCCCTTCTCCCATTTTCAGAAGCAGAGCATCGGATATAAAACGAAAGTCCAATTTATGTACCAAATGGAATATAGAATCATGATAATTGGTTATGTAATCCATGTGTATTTCCTTTTTTTCTTCTATTTTCTTCTTTTCCCCTCCAAGTAGATGCATTATAATTATAAAAGTTAATGATGATTCTTTTTTTCTTTATCAAGGGTATTGCCACTTTAGCTGATTTGGGAGGTCTTCTATTTATTTTGCTAGCATTGGTAATGACTTGTAACTTAGAATCCTTTTCTCTTTTCAGGCAAGATAAGTTGTGAATATGAATATTGATAATGACTCTTATTGACCAAGGATATCTACTTCTGCTAACAGCGGTTTTCAGCTTTCCTGCTTGTACAAAATATATATGATATTACCCTTACTCTATAATTATGTGTCCAGGTTAGTCAGTTCAGCTTTTAACAGTGGTTTACCAGCGCTTTGTTGTGATTACTATACTGATTAACAAACTAACAACTCTTGTTTATAGCTAGCTGGTTCAGCTTTCATTGGCGATCTTCCGTTAGCCTTATAGATGTTCCTTCTATAACCCTGCCTCTTATTTTCCTAAGATTTCAGAAAGTTTTATCGATATTATTCCAGCGTACCAAGCTATTAAACATATGCTTTTATTTCCCTTTCATTCTCGAAAGAGCGGTGGCTGCTATAGACAGAAAGTCCTATTTAAAAAAAATACTTGTTAATTTTTGTGCATTCACGTTTCTGATAGCTCCTGGTAGATTTTTCTCTTTTAGGCTGAATGCGTACTAAACGTGATGTTGAAAATGAATTTTATTTTCCAGGATAGCCACCTGAGTTTCATTGACACTCATTAATTACTTATATTTACCTAGCTAGGGTAGCCATTTCAGCTTAAATTAGCGCTCTTTTAGTCTTACTAACATAACATGTTCATGGTGTTGTAATGCCCCTTAACAATTCATCCTATCTTCCTAAGTAGACATTCCAGCTTTTATCGGTGGTATTCCAGTGTGCCTGCTATAATTCACGTTCATTTCTGTTTATGATAACTTCTGATAGATTTTTCTCTTCCAGGCTGGATGTGTCAGAAACGCGAAAATTACTCTTATTGCATGTATTGAGTCAGGGGGGTCACTTCAACTTTTATTGACGGTCTTTCAGTGGGCCCCGTTTGACATGTTTCCCTATACTCGATGATTACTTTAGTTCACCTAAAATTGCCACTGACTTCCGATTATATTGGTGATCTTCTCGCTCTCTTGCTTATGACACAATCCTTACATTTATCCAGGGAAACCACTTCAGGTTGCTTTCGTGTTGGCTTCCAGCTCTATGTGACGAGGTTCCCTTCGTCCTTACTAAAACACAAGAGTAGCTGATAAGATACAGAAAGCACTTACAACTGGTAACTATATTAGTTTTCTTCCATCACTCCCAGCAGACCTTGTTTAACATTAATTTATTACGACCCTTAATAATGACTTATCTGATTTAGAACTGACAAATTCACACATTGATGCGTTTGTAAAGCCTTATGATAATGATGTTTCACATTATATTCACCAGGGTAATCTGTGAGGTTTCTTTTCAAAAAAATTCTAGGTGACCCTGCTCAACATCGTTTGTAATGTTATCTCAATCCATTGCCTACTGGAACCAGGTGATCCCTGTACAAAGCCTATGGGAATCACGGAATTCAGTAGTCAACTGGTTAATTATAAATCTTATTTACCTAGAGTGGATACAGATCATCAACCCCAGTGACGATCAGACCCGGTATAAAACAAGCAAAGAGTTGTGATTTTTGTTTTCTTTAAATTTATTATGTCATGAAATATTACTTTATCATGCTCATTCAGGTTATTTGTGATAGACGTTCATACACAGTCATGAGACCAAGTAATATCAAATTATTTCACTATCTAGCAGTCTGGCCACTGGGACAGCTTGGGACTCAAGTAAACTACCCTGTTGAATTCCAGACTAATTTCATCCTTTTCTCTTGGTTGTGTTCGGGGTTCGTTGCTCTTGATATTTTGAGCAAAGGGTTTGTTTCCTGTTTATAACTTGTTCTGATTTGATTTTCTGATTTTTGTCATTATTATGTACATATAAGTGGATCTTTATTTTGTTCGTTGCTCTTCTTTTGAGCAAAGGTTTTATTCCGGTTTTGTAATTTGTTCTGATTTGATTTTCTGATTCTTGTCATTATTATGTACATCTAAGTGGTTCTTGATTTTGTTCGTTGCTCTTCTTTTGAGCAAAGGTTTTATTCCGGTTTTGTAATTTGTTCTGATTTGATTTTCTGATTCTTGTCATTATTATGTACATCTAAGTGGTTCTTGATTTTGTTCGTTGATCTTCTTTTGAGCATAGGTTTTATTCCGGTTTCGTAATTTGTTCTGATTTGATTTTCTCGTTTTTATCATTTTTATACAAACTTTTGTACATCTGCTTTTCGTCTAACTTATATACAGGTGAATCCCGATGAAAGGAGAGCAGCATTTGATCACCTTTATTTCCTAACTGAATATTGTAATTAAAAAAAAATATTTTGTCATCTATTCCCTCAGCCGTCACCCTCTTTTCCCCTGTACCCTTCGCACCTGCATGCGCCGCCCGTGCCCGTGCCAGCGTCGTTGTTCATGTTATCTGT
Organism: Lytechinus pictus; assembly: GCF_037042905.1. NCBI lineage: Eukaryota > Metazoa > Echinodermata > Echinoidea > Temnopleuroida > Toxopneustidae > Lytechinus > Lytechinus pictus. Next base: position 30,103,760 of record NC_087251.1, read on the forward strand.
TTTTGCACATTTTTTTTATACCTGTTTGTGCCTATGTGTGCATATATGTTCAGTATATGTTCCTAATTGCGTTTAATAACTGTACTGTGTTTGTGCCTATTTATGGCTTTTTGTGAAATTTGTTGCGTACTATTTATTATTTATCATTTTCATCAGTCATCCACCATCCATTATCCATGGGGCTTTCATACTAACTATATACTAAGCATTGCATAATTTAGTTTATTTCCCTTTTTAGTTATACGTGTAATCACCTTTTATTTATACTAACCCGGGGTCATGCTGCTACCTTCACGCGGTGACTCTGTTAACGTGCAAGGGCGTCACGAATTACAGATGCAGACAACGATTTTCCGTTATTCAAAAGAATTTGCCCACATGCATTTGATGAAAAAAAAATATTTTCATACGTTAATAGAATCCTTGATGAATTACCTACCAGCAGAACTATCCAATTGTTGAGTTGGTACACAAAATTTCGTAACGCCCTAGCACAACCAAAGCAGCCATTAACATAATTTATTTTATTTTACGCATCCTGTTCATGATTACAGAAAGCGCTAATTATTATTTAAAAAATACAAGTAAGTGTGAGCTGAGGTTTCTTAACATTCAGACCTAAAAACCAGTCATTTAAAACACTTTTTGTTATCATGAATATGATGCATATCTCACTAAACAAAATAATAAAAGCTCGAAATTTTCGACCTTTACTTTCGGGTCAATGTGGCCTTCAAGTTTGAAATCAATATGGTGCCCCGAGTTTAAGATCGAATTGTTGCACCTAACTTCAGGATTCCCCTAATTTTCAACCAAAATGGCATCCCTTATATTTAGGATCAATATGGCGCCCCCAATTTTAAGATAAATTGGCACCCCATTTTTTTTCAGGTCAATTTGCCACCCTTATTTTTCAAACGAATTCGGCGCCCCTTGCTTTATAAGGATTAGGATTTATTTAGATTTGGAGGTCAGGTTATATGTTTTGCGTAACGTGTAGATTTTCCATCGGAGTAATTGTCGCCGGAGCAAATGTCATGGAACCAATCTGGCATCCCCCTCAAGTTTAAAATCAATATGGCGCCATTAGATTAATTTGGCGCCCCTGCATGTAGATGAAAAGATCAATTTTGGAACATGCCACAATTTTTTTTAAATTTGCCCTACTTTCTGCCTATTCTCCCCTCTCTTTAATTATTTTCCCCTCTTTTTTTCCCTGTCTTTATTACAATTCTTTTGTTCCCCCTCTCCTCTTTTTTAATTCCCATTTCCCAACTTCTCAATTTTCTCTTCTTTTCCCAATCCCTTTCCTTCCATTCTCTTTTTTTTATTTCCTCTTCTTGTTGACATCCATTGTACGCTCATGACTCCCATATTCTGAGTATATAAAAACTTATTTTGATTACTTAATGTATAGGCCTTCTTTATGGTTGGTTTTAATTCCTAAGGACTGACTATTATTTTAATTTAATACTATTCTGAATTCGGGTTTAATTTAAACTCTGGTCTAACTATGGAAAGCCAACTGTGACACAAGTCTATAAGAGATGTTCAACGTACTATCAGCTTATTTGACTCTCAAATCATTCTTAAAAGTGTCTTTAACATTATAGAATTAGGGAAGAGCACATGCAGTAAACGTAAGGAATATACAATATGTATACATAATTTTTATTTCTCCTGCTTCCCATAATTTTAGCACAGAGTTAGACGATGGTCTAGTTAAACCTGACTTCAAAATACTGGCTGTAGATTCACACCGGTGAAACCTACTTCAGGCGGGTCACAGTTTTATTTCCAATGACATAAAATTGGTCGATTTGTTGGTGTGACTGCATGATAACTTTAGAAATTTCCAATTTAGAAATATTATAAAAACCCAAATCAGATACAGAATCCACTATTTGAAATACGAATTATTTAATATCAATAAAAAGCACGTTGAATAATAATGAACTTTGGAAAAACGACCAAAACATGTGGGGGGGGGAAGAAATATTGGTTTGAATTTCACAAAGCAAGCAAAACAATCAGTGTGACATAAAAGTTACTATATATATATACACACTTAAATGCTGGGCAATATACTGTCCACTGTGTTGGGTAATATAAGCTGGTAAAATTATCTGGGCAATTATTATCCAATTGAGCCAATTTATTACCCAATCATTAGTGTTTTATTACCCAATTTTGAAAGATTTTAACCAATAGTTGTGTGGACAGGGTTGGTTAAAAGTTGGACAAATCATAACTTCATGCAAAAGAATCAGGGTATACACCATTATGTCCGAAACAAAAAGAAAATATACATTTTGTGACAAATAATTACTATTGCACATGAGCATCAACATCTAAATATGTTTTGAAAAATAATTAAAGAAAAGGGAATTTAGAAAATAAGCATTTTTCGTTTTATACGTTGAAAAGAAAAATACAATGGGAATAAATAAGTGATAAATTGTTTAACGGTTATCTTTCCTCAAAAACTACAGAACCAAGAAATAGTTAGCACCCTATAATAGTCGTTTAAAAAAAATGGGGGGGTGGTATATACACAAATCACAAAATTGAAATATTCAGTCATATACTTTAAGGTAACACAGTCGGAAATGCAGTTTATTTTGTCCTATAGTTTAAAGAAAGGTGCTTAACAAGGCTGGAATTAAATAAGAAAGAAGAAAGTACAGTAATCATACATTTTTTAATCATTATTTCAATACCATCATCCATCGACATCATATCACGACATCATCATAATTTATCAATATTATCACTGTTATCATCATCATCATCATCGTCATCATCATCATCAGCACCATCGTCATCATCAACATCTTCCTTCTCCTCTTCATCATCATCATCATCATCATAGTCATCATCATCAAAATCAGCATCATAATGATGCTAACTGCAGAATAGCTTTAAAGTGCCATCGACTTGACAATAAATTTTATCTCGAGATTTGATTTTATATCATCAGCGTGCACGCACTACATCCAGATGGAAACAAATCCAGACAGGACATATATCTTAATGTCATAATGTCGACTTGTCAAGACATACGTATCTCGCCATCTCGACAAGTCGATGGTACATCCAATTCAAAGGGATGGAAGATTATCCTGTTGACACTGCTTCAAAATGTAGGTGGTGACTTTATATTCCATTGTAATTATGATCTTAATATTTTAAACCTGACAATTCCTGAATGGTATAAAGATGTCATGATTAGTTGGAGCACAGTATTTCAAAAAAACATAAAAATATGTGACCAAATAATATGGAATAATAGATGCATATTACAAAATGGAAATTCTTTTTATAAGCCAGAGATAAAAAACAAACGTTTTGTTAAAGTGTCACATATGTTGGATGAGTATGACAGACCATTAAAATGGAAAGATGCCAAAAGTAAAGGCTTAACATTTGTTGAATACTTTTTGCTTCTCGACTGTTACAAGTTTATGCCATCAAAATGGAAAGTATTTTTTCTATCTCAAAACTTTCATCCCATTGTCGACTTTAACTTCATGACTTTAACTATTGATGGCATCACTAGAGAAGTAACAGGTGTACCAAAGTATATTTTTTACACATTTTTTAAAGGAAAATAACCCATCAATTTCGAATATATTTACACGTTTAAAAGACACTTATGGGTTTCAACAAGAAGAAGTAAGAGAACTCTTAAAACTCCCTCTACGTACTTCTATAGATACGAGACTTCGAGCTTTACAATTCAAGATTCTTAATAATTTGATTCCTACCAAGGTTTGGTCATTCCGTATTAACAATGTAACGGATACACTTTGTACATTTTGTAAAGTATCACCAGAAACTCTAGTGCATCTTTTTTTATTCTTGCCACGTCGTTAACCAATTTTGGAATAATGTTGGTACACTTTTTGCTTCACTAGATCTTTCAAATTCAAATTCAAATTCAATTCGGTTTTATTAAACAATACTCATCAAAAAGTCCGAAGACTAACAATGTAAGTTTACATTTTTTTTTAAATACATAACAAAGAATAAATAAATACATAACATGGAGTGACCATTAAAGAAGAAAAAAAATATACATTATGTTTAAAATGCAATAATAGTATAAAAAGAAATAGAATGAGCAGATGCATGTAATAAGACAGATTAAATTTATATATATATAAAAAAAAGCACGTGAGGAGCAAGAAAGGGGAGCAAGAATGGCAAAAGTAAGCATGTGGAAATGTGAGAATAGAGAGGGAGATGTAGCAAAAAATAAAGGAAAGAGGGGAAAAAGGAATGAAGGAGGAAAAAAAGAAAGACCCGCAATAAATTGCAGATTACAAATATAAGAATTATGAGTTTAAAAAAAAAGTGACATGTTGGCGATCATGATAGACGAGAGAGTGGGAAAGAGCAACAGGGGGATAGAGAGAGAAGGAGGGAGAAAGACAGAAAGAGAGAAAAGAAAGGTCAGACAGAATCTGAAAGAAGGGCATCATATCTAATCCTAAGTTACATAAGTAAACAAGATATACGTGGAAAAAAAGGTAAGCATCAATAATGAATACTGGTCAGACACCAAATGAAAGGGAGAAATACAAAAATATAACATTAATGATTTACAATACTGATTTACATTACAACGCTGTCCAAAGTGAATGAAGCAAGTGGGAGTTTGATGCATTGATGAAAGGAAAACTATAGAAAAGGAGAAAGAAGCAAGAGAGCAAAAAAGACAGAGAAACAGATAAATATGATAAAAAAGGGAGAGAGAGAGAGAGGAATAGAAAAAGTACATCACATCCAGTAGGGAATATTGCACAACAGGTACATGAAAATGTTAAAATGCAATCATAAAACTTATACAATACATGTGAGAGATAACTGATTTTTAAAATTACATTTTGAATACATTTGTGCAAACATTAAAATCAAAATCATCATCCCCAGGATGAGCAAACTGACAAGCATCTGTGTAAATAGAGCTATATGAAGATTTTTATAAATGTAGCAGATAATAGTGTGATGAAATCAGAAAAGAGAAGTTGTAGAAAAGTGAGAGAGAAAGAGAGAGAGAAAGAAAACATCACAAAGGAATATTGCACATCAAATGAGATAAAAATAATTTATGCATACAGATATAGTCTGAGATTAACCATACATGTATTCAATAGGCTAGCAGGAATAACAATGTAACTGAATAAATTGCACACAGTAAATTCACTGACTGTTTAAAGTTCGAATGAAATAAGGGATGGGGGAATTCCGATATCTGTCAGTTCTCATCCTGATTTCCTCTCAGAAAGATATGTTCTTTTTGGTATCTTTAAGCCCCAAATTCCCAGAAAATATATTTATATTGAACTTTCTGCTCCTGTCAGGTACACAATATATTTTTAGATGTCGATGTGACGAAACAAAACATACTCTCCCTCATTTTTGTAACTTTTATCATTTGAAACTGTTGAACATACTATAGCACAAAGGAAATGCAAATTAGGAAAACATGATGGCAAGTGGGCTATCGTTCTGAATACTTTAAAGAGGCGATAAAGCAGAAGGCTGTTTTTGTTATGTTGATTTTTTTATAGGCCAAGTGCCTGAATTTTTTTTTTGTAAACAAACATATATGTTTTCTTATCTTATACTATTTTGTATGTTAGACAGGTTTTTCTATATGCCAACGTCATCTGAACTTTTATATGTGATCCATTATATCATGAATGTTTTGTTATGTATATTTTGATGAAAAGGATCAATAAAACATGAATTACAAAAAAAACAGAGGGTGATGGAAACTGTTTTTGGCGCGCATAATAGATTAGTTAAATAAGAAAGAATTTGAGAAATAAGCGGGGTAAATGTTGTTTTGTAAAGGCCACGTGCCGCACACCTTATACGATTGATTTGCGACCCGATTTTTTAAATAAAACGTCGTAGAATTTGATGCTAATATTGAGACATGGAATATCTTACTGTGTATCGTTCTAAATAGTCGTACGAATACCCACTTTCAAATTAATCTGAGACTATGCTATCGTCCTTTTCGGAATAAAAGCGAATTTAATGTCTAGTAGTAACGACGTCACAGTAATCGTACAATTGACTGCGATTTGAAACTAATTTGGCCTTCACTTCGAAATAAATGCTTGCAATTCTTCCAAAATTGTCATATTAGTATTCTTTCAGTTATTTAGAACCTCAAATTAAATATACTTTTCATTTACAAAATCGGATCGTGGACCAGTCGTAATGTGAGCGGTGGCCTGAAGGTGTATAGAGGGACGCTATGGTCAGAAACTCAAAGTAATCGGCCTATACCCCAGAGACGTCAAAACGCAAAATAAAATAGGTAAAACAAGTACAATGTTGCCTTTATATCCACATGTAGATAAATCTAATATTATTGATTTTAATTATTTCCTCTTTATAAGGCAAAATAATTTCCACATTAAGCCATGCAGCTCCATGGCACATACAAATTTTAATATACATGTACTTGGTAGGGTGTAATATAATAACCAGCACATACAGTACAAGCCAAAAGCTTGGGCCACCTTCAGATTTAAAATATAATCATATATAACTCTGCATTCTGCATATAAGCAAATGTATTGATACTGAATGGGCTAAGACAGTTCCATTACATCACAAAAGCATGTTTCCATCCAGTTTTGATTGCACTTTTGTGAACACCAGTCTGTTTGTTTTTATAGTATAATCAAATTTTATGCAAAATTTCAACTTTGAATATATCTAAAGTAAAGGATTGTCTGACATAGCAACACATAATATATGCAAACTGGATTATTGCAATAGATGTTTGAAGGTTTGCATGGTAGCATAGACAATTGCTGGGGTGGTTTATATGGTAGGCCTATACCATATGTAAAGTCCTGGAAAGGACTTAGATAAAAGTGGATAGAGGTAGAAAAGCAATGGAGAAGCGACAACGTGGCGGTTAGAAAGTAGAGTAGGACAGTAAACCAAAAAGAGTGAAAAGCTTGAGCAGTAGACAGGATGAGAGGCTTGAGTTGGAGGGGTGAGAGAAGATTGAGTAGATGAGAGAAGGCATGGCTTGAGATGCTAATGGGCTAAAAGAGCAGGAGTGGGAGAGAAGACTCGACGTTTCAGGCAGGTTGACTGTCTGAGTGACAGGTTAACTATCCGCACGTTGACATATATTATTTGTTGCTATGTTAGACAAGCCTCTGACAAGAATTTAGGTTGTCAAAAAACAACCTTTGCATTAAATATTTTCAAATATTATGCATACCTTTAAAGTTTAAAGTTCTGCATAAAATTTGTATTTATTATGAAAACCGACTATAATTTCATTACTAAGCGAAAATATCAGAAATATATTTTGTTTACGTAAATCGATGACGTCGTTCCCGTAATCAAATTATCCAAATTAACCCTAAAACCGCCTAAAACTCGATATTTTCCGCCACTATTCCGCTGCGCAAGATTTTTACTTTGAAGTCTTGCGCATCTTTGGAGGCCAAATTTGCAATGCCCGGGTATGCAGTTCGAAATTTACGGAACATCACGTAATAGTAGACCGGCCAAAAGTCAAAAAGTGCTCTAGATAAGGATTCGACGGCAAAATTTGTTAATGCTTGGCATCCCAGCTAAAAGTCTTGCAAAAATACCCAGGAATAGCGTACGGCCGGATGCCAAGCGCAATTTTGCGTGAAAGTGTCATTTTTAGCGTAAAATATGAAAGAATGTCGAAAATCACGCATTTTGATATTTTGACGGATTATCATTATATTTTTAAATATCTTTGATATGAAATTATTTTTATTCAGAGTTTCAAATTATAAGTCTCATAAATATGCATTTTAAATTTGAATATTACACACACACATATAGCACAGGGAAACATAAAACCGCGATTTCCTCCAAATAAAAGTTTGTGAAAACTATCAATAGTTTAAAGTTTCTTACGCAACTTAAATTCTTCGATTTAAAAGCGTTTCTCAATCGAATGTATAGTAAATGTCCTAATGCCACAAAAATTAAAAGAGTTTTCAAGTAAGATGGAATATATCTCATTTTATGTTATCCGAAAGGAGACAATGTGCATTTTACCAGGCGCGCATTTTGAAAGAAAAATTGAAAATACCGTACATTATGTACATAATTACATGTATAAGTACATACTAAAGCGGGTTTTTAATTACATGTATAAGTACATACTAAAGCGAGTTTTTAATTGAATAGCACAATTTGTCAATTCTTTGCATCCCAGCTCAAATTCTTGCTGAAATACTGAGGAATAACGTACGGGCGGATGCCAAGTGCACTTTTGCGTGAAAGTATCATTTTTTGCGTGAAATCTGCAAGAATGTCGAAAATCACGCATTTTGATATTTTGACGGATTATCCTCATATTTTTTATTATCTTTGATATGGGATTATTTTTATTCATAATTTCAAATTATAAATCTACTAAATATGCATTTCAATTTGGAATATTACACACACTTATATGGCAATATGACATACAAAAATCGTGATTTACTCAAAATAGAAGTTTGTGAACATTATCAATAGTTCTAAGTTATTTTCTTCGATTGAAATTGGTTCATCTATTGAATATCGATCGTTTCTAATGTCACAAATATTAAAAGAACTTTCAAGTAAGATGGAAGAAATATTTTGCGAAAGGGGGCATGCAAAATTTAGCGGGGAGGGGGGGGGGCATTTTGAATGTAAAATTGAAGATACTGTAAATTATCAACATAATTACATGAATAAGTACATACTTAAAACGAGTTACAAAATGTCTGGCCGCAACTGCCTCTTCCCCCCCCCCTCCCCCCGCTGCCTAAGGTCATGTATAGTGTCCGAAAGGATTACATGGAGCTGAAAGTGTCCCGTTTTCAAGATAATATACCACTAGCGTAAAGGGGGGGGGGGGCAGACTGCCCCCCGACGAGTCACAACTCATGCAGGAGATGTACTCCTGCCCCCCCCCTGGCTCCTTTAGTCCTGCTCTGCTATGCATGCAGGCGAGACATAAAATAGGTATTGCCGTGGCAACGGCCATATTTGTTTAGACTTTGATAATCCAATAATTGAAGTAAAATGTAGATTGACAGAGTAGTTTAAAAATGCTAATTCGATCGTTTTATTCATACATGTTTATTTTCTATGCACTAGCGTACCTACGGGGGGGGGGCAGAGGGGGCAGTCTGCCCCCCCCCCCCTGACGAGTCCCAACCCATGCAAAAGACGTATCCATGCCCCCCCCCCCCCGACGAGCTTGAAGACCTTTTTTGCCCCCCCCCCCCCTGACGAGCTTGAAGACTTTTTTTTGCTCGTCAATTTTTTTGGCCGACGGTTTTGCACCCCCCCCCCCCTGTGGAAAATCCTAGGTACGCTACTGTTTCTATGATTTTGGATATAGATATTCCTACAAAATTAATATTACCACGGTAACGGCAAATTAATTATCAGACCTATTTATGAATATCGCCACAGGTAGATTTTACGTTCAGCACCAATTAATTCGCGGAAATAGCAAGAAGATCGAACTCTACAAAAGTAAACATAATCCTATATACTATCATGACGAGTATCGCACTGATTAATATTAGTATGTGCAATATAGATGTAATATTGTGCGCTGTTTGTATTTTATCAGAAATGCGCATCCGATAAATGTACATTGTTATCTTTCGCATATAACATAAAATGATATATCTTGCATCTTATTTCAACATTTGTTTTCACTATATGTGCCATGACAACAATTATTATGTATTTATTCGGTTAGCGCTAAAATTGACGAAATTGAGATGCAGAACACAAACATTATACTATTGATAGTTTTCACAAACTATTATTTTTAGTAAATCACGATTTTATATTTCATATTGCCATATATGTGTGTGTAATATTCCAAATTGAAATGCATATTTACTAGACTTATAATTTAAAACTCTGAATAAAAATAATTCCATATCAAAGATAATCACAAATATGATGATAATCCGTCAAAATATCAAAATGCGTGATTTTCGACATTCTTTCAGATTTCACGCAAAAAATGATACTTTCACGCAAAAGTGCACTTGGCATCCGCCCGTACGTTATTACTCAGTATTTCCGCAAGAATTTGAGCTGGGATGCAAAGAATTGACAAATTGTGCTATTCAATTAAAAACTCGCTTTAGTATGTACTTATACATGTAATTAAAAACCCGCTTTAGTATGTACTGATACATGTAATTATGTACACAATGTACGGTATTTTCAATTTTTCTTTCAAAATGCGCGCCTGGTAAAATGCACATTGTCTCCTTTCGGATAACATAAAATGAGATATATTCCATCTTACTTGAAAATTCTTTTAATTTTTGTGGCATTAGGGCATTTACTATACATTCGATTGAGAAACGCTTTTAAATCGAAGAATTTAAGTTGCGTAAAAAACTTTAAACTATTGATAGTTTTCACAAACTTTTATTTTGAGGAAATCGCGGTTTTATGTTTCCCTGTGCCATATGTGTGTGTGTAATATTCAAATTTGAAATGCATATTTATGAGACTTATAATTTGAAACTCTGAATAAAAATAATTGCATATCAAAGATAATCAAAAATATTAAAATAATCCGTCAAAATATCAAAATGCGTGATTTTCGACATTCTTTCATATTTTACGCTAAAAAAGACAGTTTCACGCAAAATTGCGCTTGGCATCCGGCCGTACGCTATTCCTGGGTATGTTTGCAAGACTATTAGCTGGGATGCCAAGCATTAGCAAGCATTAACAAATTTTGCCGTCCAAAGTATAAAAAATCGTTTTGGCCGGTCTACTATAAGTGCATGTCAGAACCCGAATTGCTCAAAAACGTGATTTTGTGTACAAAGTCAATGTAAATTGAGATTTCTCATCTTATTTATAAAGATATGATTATTCTCGCTATCATCAGGTGAAATTAATTTACTTTAGTATAATCATGCCTTTAAAAGATTCGGCTAGTAATTTGGCAAAAAACAAAGAAAAACAAAGGTCGAAAACATAAAGAAATACATAATAGATTTATAAAACTATAAAATACATACGAAATTAATTTTCAAACGAGGATTTTTGTTTTCATTTTTAATTGTTAGCAATGATAAAATAATTTTACACTAAAATTTAGTATTCTATGTTCTTTTTATCGTGAATTAGAACAAAGTATGATTTACGCATAAATTAGCATAATCAATTCATATTTCAACAAATCTGATTTCGGAA